>NC_065590.1:44091274-46986274 GCF_024542745.1 Macaca thibetana thibetana
TCAGATTATTTTACATCAAGTGAAGCAAAGGAATTAGTAGCTTCACAGTGCCACCACTAGGAACTGTAAATACAATAGCACACAATTAGTAATGCACATGTGACTTTTCGTTTAAGGCATATATCCTTGGGAAAGCAGAACATGATAAGAAGAACAAAAGAAACATTAAAAAATGAAACGAATAAAGATTTAAACTCTACTCTTGTGCATGCTGAGCAATAACAAAATAGGCAATATAAAATACAGCTTTAGTAATGGTGATATTCATCCTGGGATGTTCAACACAGCACTGAACAGCCATATGGAAAATGTCCACAGCCATTAATACTTGCATAAAAGGAGTGTTCCCGATGCTAAGACACCTAGCCCTAGCTTCATGCATTCATAGCAACCTCAAATAAGACTTTTGAGGCTAGGGGTTCATGGCCACATAATAGAAAAGATGCTTGAGGTTTTTTTTTCCTCCACAACAATGCTGGTATTTTGTATGACTTTGAAGATATGCTAGCAAGCTAACAATATGTTTTCTAAGAAGTCTAGTAACTATTGTTAGGATAGCAGACTTCAAATCAACTTACATTTAGACATAATAGATAAACTATTATTTAAAATAATACGGAATAAAAACCGCTGCTTTGTATAGAGCTATTTATGCTGAACATAGAAGTACGCCAGCATTCTTCTTATCTAAAATGCAACTATAAAAAGATCAGCTCTACATTCAAAGTGTCTTACTGGTCTGAAATGGATTTTGTACATTAAATCTTTTGGTGATTGTGTTGAAGTAAAAAATGAGGATATATTTTCATTTCAGTGCCCTGGGCATAGACATTCCAGCTCATAAGGAGAATAAAAATTACTAAATAAAATCTGTATGTTATTAAAAGTTTTAGATTTTTTAACTAAAAATTCACTCTGTATGTTATTAAAGGTCTTAGATTTTTAAATAAGTGATAATTGATGTCCTTTCATACAAAATGACAAATGTAAAGTTAACATACTTCTTCCTAACAGTATAACTGATAATATGTGTAATTAGGGAAAATACAAAATTTTAACTTGAACTTAATTTAAAGCTTTGATTCCTAAGAGTCTATTTATTTAACTAACACAGCCAATATTCATAAGTATGTAAGTATAATCTTATACATATTTGTATGATGATATATACTTAGAACACATATATATGAAAACTACAGAAAAAGTTACTATTACATATTATCAAAAAATGTTTAGTGTTTTTTACCAATTGAATGGCAAATGCTTCTTTTATTACTTGGAGAAGATCTAGTGATCTTATCTAAATCTGCTACAATTATCAGCATGACAGACTAGTGCCATTTAAATCAATAATTTCCAATCAACATCAAAAGTATGTGGCTGATGTCTCACCCTTCATGGCAATAAAATGCCTGTCAAAGGTTTAATTTGCAAAAGAGCAACTTGCATTCTCTTAGCTCTCTTAAGCCATTTGGATTCGTTTCCAAAGGTGAGTTTAAAAAAAAGTCACTGTGTGGTTACTGGTCTTTGCAGTTAACTAAGAGCTGACCAAACTAAAATCCTTTCCCATGTATACTGTTTTATTTAAAGGATTCAAACATTCCTTCAGGTTTTTAAAGATGGATACTGTAAACCTTCCAGGACTTGCTGCTAACTTGCAGTTTGACCCTGCTACCTGCTATGTGAGAAAAGGCTCCTAAACCAGTTGAGTGTAATGGGTGGGCCATTATGCTAACAGATGAAATGTTAGGAGAAAAACTTCAAGTCTGTTTTATAATAGCATTGTAATTACTTCCTGATAGTTCTTTCTAAAATGCCATCCAGATACCTAACAACTATCTTCAAACTATACTCTTATGCTACATAATTACTGCTTAAACAAAACAAAAACATATTTATAAATTCATTGATCATTATGATTAGACTAATTACACTGAAGTTTCATCCTGATTCTCTTTTTAGATTTTTTTAGATTTTCTACTTATAAAATAGATTTTATTCTGTTAAAAAAGTTATAATTAAACGTATGTAGCATCCTTCTTCTGATATGTTCAAAATGCTTCACTAATACGCTAACAAAAATTCCAAGAACTGTGGGTAGCAGGACTATCATCCTTTATTTTGCTTAGAGTGTATGAATTCTAAACTTAAGCACATCAAATGCGAACATCCCTTTCAGATACCCATACAAGTATATCAGTATTATTAAATGTAATGGTGGGCTTATTAAATGCATTTTTTAAAAAGCAATTATATTCCAATGCAAAATAATTAGCAAAAGCATCTGAAAAAGATTAGCTTTTATTTTTTATTTTTATTTTATTTTATTATTTTTTGAGATGGAGTCTGTTGCCCAGGGTGGAGTGCAGTGGAACAATCTTGGCTCACTGCAACCTCTGCCTCCCGGGTTCAAGCGATTCTTGTGCCTCAGCCTCCTGAGTAGCTGGGACTAGAGGCATGCGCCACCGTGCCTGGGTAATTTTTTGTATTTTTGGTAGAGATGGGGTTTTGCCATGTTAGCCAAGCTGGTCTCGAACTCCTGACCTCAAGTTATCTGCTCACCTTGGCCTCCCAAAGCATTGGGATTATAGGCGTGGGCCACCGCACGCAGTCTATTTTTATTTTTTTGAGACAGAGTCTTGCTCTGTTGCCCAGGCTGAAATGCAGTGGCGCAATCTCCACTCACTGCAACCTTCGCCTCTCGAGTTAGAGCAATTCTCCTGCCTCAGCCTCCTGAGTAGCTGGGACTATAGGCGTGTGCCGCCATGCCTGACTAATTTTTCTATTTTTAGTAGAGATGGGTTTCACCATGTTGGTCACGCTGGTCTCAAACTCCTGACCTCAGGTGATCTGTCTGCCTCAGCCTTGCAAAGTGCTGGGATTACAGGCAAGATTAGCTTTTAAAATTCTATTTGTACATATCTGGGTGAAAAGTGTATGGGGAAATGAGAGTAATAAAGAAAAATAATAAAAAAAGAAATATTTTCTTGAAAAAAATTACATTTACATTTTCTTCGTGTCTGTGTTTATATATTATACAATCAAGAAGTCTCTTTTGAATTACATACTGGGTGGACTGCTGAAGCTACCAAACTCCTGAGTTGCACTTAAAAAAATCATTTAAAGTACATGTGGAAAAAAATGAAAAACACAAATATCACACTTAAAACTTATATTAGTAAAATCCAACCTTTGAAAATCTTCATAGAACAAAAGGAACAGGAAGAAAAGAAACATAAAATACAGACCCAGAGCAATGAAATCTGTCTCCTATAGACATAATTTCAGGGAGCAAATGAAACAGGTTAAAGGAGTTTCTAAAGGCACAAAGATACGAATGAATCATATAAACGACTTTCGTGAAAAAAACTTGAAAGGCAATAAGTAGTCGTACCAAGTATTCACTAAAATATGCAATGGTAGTCCTGCCAAAAATTTAGAAAAATTAAAAGGTTTATGGTATCTGTGTTTGTGAGTTGTCCTTTAAGGGAAATTACAGCTTAAATCTTTCCCGAGGATAACTTAAGTGGAGTCTGTACATAAGGATCCACCCAATAAGATTACCAAGAGTTGTTTTCAGTGTCTTAGAAACAGCTTTCCATTCCAGGCTAGCAGTCTAAAGCTGCACTCATTTTGAAAGGGAATGTTTTGCAGTATTGTGATTCAAGGCAGAACTGAAAGCTGAACTCTAATCAGAGTCCCAGAATACGGGAAAAGCAGGTGTGTGTAAGGATTTGGCATACACACATCATAACAACAAAGAAAGGTATCATAATGTACAATTTGAGAATAGCAAGAAAAGAATGATATAAGCTTAAGTCCCCAAGTGGCAAAAGTAATCTTATCTGTAACTGACTTCAGACAAGGGAACACTAACTTCCTCTGCTCAATTCTGTTTTAAAGACCTTCAGAAAAACACTTATTTTTCCTGTTTACAAACCTACTAAGAAGCTCCTTATAGCAAAGTTTTCATATTTAAGCTCATTTTTTATTAGTTGACACTCAGAGGATATGAAAAATAGCCTGTCACTATTCCCTTCATTTATTCATTCAACAAACATTTACTAAATACTATTACTTGATGCTGGGGATACAAGGTCCTTGGACTTTGAAATAGTTCACAGTTGAATGAGAGAAAGAGATTCGTAATTAGATAATTATATTGGGATGAATGCATGCTATGGTAGAGAATAATAGAAAAAGATATAGGAAAGAGAATTAACTTCACTGCAAGGAGCCATGAGGAGAGTGTTTATCGAAGTGCTATTTCAGTTTCAGTGCGATTTCAGTAGAAATTAATAAGGGAAGATGGGTATTTCAAGGCAACAACAGCAAATGCTTGACACAAGAATGAAAGAGTATGGCACATTTTAGACACAGTAAGTAACTTATAACTGGACTGTAGAATGAAAAAAATGAGAGACAGGTAAGAGATGAGGCCGTAAAGGGAGGGGACAGGATTTGCAAGGACATGAGGCCATGTTGAGTAGTTGGAAGTTTATTCTCTTAGGTAAGTGGGGCTACCAGATGGATTTTGAGGCTTCATAGAGTCAAATGATCACTTAAGCTATTTCCCAGTTATCTCTTCTTTACCTTTTGTAAGCCTTTCTTTCTTACAAGTAGACCTTTGTTTTCAATACTTTAACCCTTTTCTGAATCTCCTGTAAATTCTCACTTTCTCTCAGCCCAGAACTAAATACAAAAGTCTCACAAGTAGCTAACTGTACTGAGTACATGGACATTGTCCCATGACTACATGTTTCTATTTAAGTCCTATAATAGCAATTATTAAAATAGCTCTTCTCATTATTTTTGGTATTCACCAGAAGGACTTAGTTTAGGTGTATAGAAACAAAGTACAGAGGAATAAAATAAAGAAACTGCTAAAGAAGTTTTAAACCAGTGGTCCTTTAAGTAATAAATAATAACTCCTATAACTCAATAGCCACCCCCCATCCCTCAAAACAAACTGTTAACCCGATTAAAAAGTGGGCTAAGGATTTGAATAGACATTTCTTCAAAGAAGACATAAAAATGGACAACAGATACAGGTACATGAAAAGATGTTCAATGTCACTAGTCATCAGGAAAATGCAAATCAAGATCACAACGAGATACCACTCCATGCTTGTTAGAATGGCTATTATCTAAAAAACAAAAGTGGCAAGTGCTGGTGAGAATGTGGAGAAAGTGGAATCCTTGCACATCGTTGGTGGTAATATAAAATAGTGCAATTGTTATGGCAAAACAGTATGAAGGTACCTCAAAATATTAAAAACAGAACTACCATATATCCAGCAATTCCACTTCGGGGTACTTATCCGAAAAAGCTGAAATCAAGATCTTGAAGTGATTTTTAGCACTCTTATGTTCACTGCAGCATTGTTCACAATAGCCAAGATGTGAAAACCACCTAAATGTCTACTGACAGATAAATGGATAAAAATAATGTGGTATATATATACACAGTGGAATACCACTCAGCTTTAAAAAAGCAGGAAATCCTGTCACATTCTACAACATAGATAAGCCTCTATGACATTATGCTAAGTGAAATAAGCCAGTTATAGAAAGACAAATACTGCATGATTCCACTTATATAAAGTATCTAAAATAGTCGGATTCATGGAATCAAACAGTGAAATAGTGGCAGACAGGGACTGGAGGGGAGGGGGAAATGGGCAGTTACTAATCTACAGGAATAAAGTTTCATCTAAGCAACATGAATAAGTAATGAAGATCTGCAATAAAACATTGTACCCACTCAAATTTTTTTTTAAAAAGTAGCTCTCATGTTAACTGTTCTTACCGCAATAAAATGTTTAAAAAATCGAGTCTTCTAATCTATGAACGTAATACGCCCATTTATTTATTCTTTTATATCTTTCAGAATGTTTTAGTTTTCTCCCTAAAGGTCTTGTATATTTCTTGTTAGCTTTATTCTTAGCATACTATGTATTTTTAATGTTCCCGTAAATATTTTAAAACTTTTTGTTTGCAATAAATAATTTAAAAAGATAAACTTTAAGATATAATTTACATCTAGTAATATGCCCCCATTTTAAATTTGATGTTTTAATGAATGTACACACCTGTGTAATCAGACACAACAAAGCTATAAATATTTTCCATCCCTCTAGGACGTTTGCTCATGATATCCCACCTACCCTGGCATCAGGCAACCACCAATTGGCTTTCTGTCATGCTACATTAGTTTTGCCTGTTGTAGAATTTCATGTGAATGTAATTATATATGTCCTTTTTTGTGTTCTCAGCATAATATCTCCAAGATTCATTTACATTATTGTGCATCTCAGGGTTCTGTTCCTTTGTATTGCTGGCGTAATATTATATTGTATGGCTATATCAGGATGTGTTTATTCACTTGTCTGGTGATGGACATTTAAATTTTGCCCTGTTTCTGGGTACTACAAACAAAACTGCTCTGAAATTTTGTGTAAAAGTCTTTGAATAACCATGTGTTTTTAGTTTTTTTTGGTTATATACCTTAAAATGGAATTGCTGGGGTCATGTAAGTGTATGTTTAGCTTCATAAGTAATGGCCTGTTTTTCAAGATGGTTGTACCATTTCACATTCCTACTGGCAAAATGTGAGAGTTCTAGTTGCTCCAGATTCCTCCCACACTTGTTACTGTCAGTCTTTTAAATTTTAGCCATTATCATAGTGGTATCTCACTGTGACTTTCAGTTTCATATGCTTGATAACTAATGATACTAAAGATATTTCTAATGTGCTTGTTGGCCATTTGTATATCTTATTGAAATAGAATTTATTTTCAAATATTAATTTTATGTCCAGTAATCTTGTAATTTTGGGAGAATTTTCTATGTACAAATTATACTTCTGGTGAATAATGGTAATTTTATTGGTCTCTTTTCATATGTTATGCCTTTTTATTTCTTCTTCTTGTCTTAGTTTCCCCATTATGATATTGAACAGAAGTGGTAGTGGAATTTCCTGTCTTTTAATCTGTTACAAATGGAAAGCCTTCAATATTTCACAATTAAGTATGTTTACTATAGGCTTTTTATGCATACATTTTAGCGGATTAATAAAGTTCCTTTCTATCCCTTGAGGCTAAGAAATGTGGTTCTTCTCTCTCTATGGATCATGAATGGATGTTGGTATTTTTCCAACCTTTTTCTATATCTGCTTGATTTTTCTTTATTCTAATGTTGTCAATTACATTGCTTGAGTTTTGAAAAATTAAACAATCTTGCATTCCTAGAATAAATCCAAATTGACCATGGTATGTTAACTTTTTAAAACACTTCTGGGTTGAATTTGTTAATATTTTCTATAGGATTTTTACATCTATGTTCATAACTGAAATTTCCCACTAATTTTCCTTTCTTACAATAAACTTAGAGTGATTTTGTTATAAAGAAAAGCTAGATCATAAGAATGCCACATATTTATGGCTTATTCCACTGGGACACTTGTTCTTGGAAGTCAGCCACCATGCTATGAGGAAGCCCACACTAGAGAAGTAAAGAGACCATATGGAGAGGCCACATGTAGGTGTTCCAACTGACAGTCTGGCAGAGGTCTTATTAGCTGAAAGCCAGCCCCAGACGTCATGGAACATAAACAAGCCACTACCTCTGTGTCCTATCTGAATTCTTAACTCACAGAATCTATTAACCTAATCAGATGGTTGTTTTTTGCCAGTAAGTTTTGCAGTGTGTGTCTGTGTGTGTGTGTGTGTGTGTGTGTGTGTGTTTCTGTAAGTAGAGATGGGGTGTCACTATTGCCTAGGCTGGTCTCAAACTCCTGGACTCAAGTGATCCTCCCACCTCAGCCTCTCAAAGTGTTGGGTATGGGCGTGAGTCACCGTGCCTAGCCCTGCAGTGGTTTTTAATGCAACAATAGATAACTTGAAAGAGGAAGTGTGGGAAAATACCTTGGGACTGTTCAAAGCACAGTCTCATAAGCAATAGGGTACTTCTTTGGGTAAACGTGAAACAAATGCAACAAGGTGACCAACCTGGCATGTAGCTACCTAGCTATATGGCACAGAGCTGCTCTTTCTGGGAAAAACAACTACTAACACATGATGGTGTTATGGTGAGACTGTCAGTTTTCTGATTCATGAAGATGTTTGTGTCCTCCTAAATTTTAAGGGCTCCTATTATTATACGTTCATTATTATCTGTGAAGCACTACACAAAAATATGTACAAAAATGTGGTTTAATAAAAAGATGGCAGTATATGATAGGAAAGTGGCCGGACTTTGGAATCTAATAAGGCTCAGGTTCAAATCCTGGATTCACCGTTTACTGATTCTGTGACTTTGTACAAGTTACCTTGCCTATTGGCCTCAGTCTCCATGGTGCTAAGTAAAATAAAAATTATTGCTCCTGAAATACTTAGTAGGTATTCAGTAATAATAGACATCATTATTATATTCTAACATTTCCAATAAAATTAACCTCCATTGACAAAATACAATCTTAGAGTACAACTACAGTTATAAAACTGTTTTTTGTTTATAAAAACAAAAAACAGATTATTCATGTATATGTGGAAATTATATTCCCAGATCTTACTTTTCCTCATCACTAACACTGCTTTGTAGGAATAATGACCAAATGGTCCTACAAGTATGAATTTATCTTTATCAGTTCAGTAAGCGCACTAAGTATTTACAATGTACAGTCTTTAGAAAAATAACATAGCAAAAATACAAGCAAATTACTTCCCTCCTCCCCATGATTACAATGAACAACTTATGGTCTTTTTAAACCAATGCTCCTCACATCACTTAGCTGCCTGTTGCAGAATGGGGTGGCTGCGCTGGTACTGTGCTTATTCCCCGCCTTTAGGGCTGCATCTCTTCTTGCTTGCTCAAGCAGAACTCTTGCTCTTTCCTTAAGTTCTTCTTGTCTAGATAACATTCGATGCTTAAAAGCAAAGATACAGAATTAGAAGCCAAAAAAAGAACTGGTAATCTACACTTGTAAACTAATGAAAGGTTAGACAATCTGCTGAAATAATAGAGATTATGAATAAGATTGTAGCTTCATGAGATTACCTATAGAGAATGTTAATGTTGACTAGAAACCATGGAATGAATATATAAATCTTGATATGAGGGAAATACATCTTTACTGTCTAAAACTGGATTAAATTTAATTATAATTTTATTAGAACATATTCTCGTTAGGTATAAGGCTAATATATATTCTATATATTCTATTTGCTCATAAACACAGTATAATCTGACAAAGACATTTTTTAAAGTTCAGAGTTTTATTTTCAGTCTTAAAGAATTGATAACAACATGTCTCTCAAATTTGAACGTTGATAAATATTAAATATCTGTGGCAATAATCCTTTAAATTCTTAAGAATGTTTATAGAAAATTCAAAGTTATTATATTTCATTAAAAAAAAGTAAAACTAGTCTTCTCCATTGCTCACTATCCTTATAACAAAACAACTGAAAATATTATAATTGAAAAAGTATTCTCCTGGATTAATCTGTAATTTTACAATATAATTTTGGAGAACAACAGATATCGTCCATCAACAGAGATCAGTTCTTAAATACATTAACCAAAAGCACAAATATTCATACTCCTTATAGTCCAAATTCCTTTTTTTTCTACTAAGTAACCAACTTCTGGCTTTAGATGTCTATTACTATTATCTGACACTTAATTTCTTTTACTTCCCTCTCATTGCATAGTTTTGGTTCAATCATAAGTATCATTGTCAAGGAAAATAAAATAAGTATAGCTATTACTTTATTTCATATTATGTGAAACCATCTTTTTAAAGATTAGTTCAGCATTTTGGGTTTCTTTGTGGTCTTTATATTTTACTGTAACTATTTTTAAAGCTTTTTTTCTATAATCTTAAAGAAGAAAAGATTTTTCTTAAAATGTACAATTCAGTGCTTTTTAGTATTTCATAAGGTTATGAACTATCACCACTACCTAATTCCAGGACATTTTCATCACCCAAGATTTTTAAGAGGATTAAACAAAAATTCTTAATAGATACAAATAAAATGTATAAGTGATAATGATAAGTCTAAGTTCATGTTGAATAGGACACAATAGAATTTAGTTACAATATCAACAGTGTCTCAAAAACAGACAAAATTAATTAAATGAACACTGAATTTTCAGTCAAGACATCAGGCTGTTAATCCCTCTTCCACTAATAATAAGCAATGTAACATTGAGCAGGTCAGTTAAAAACGTACTGCATTCCATTACATGATGTGGAGTCAGACAGACCTGGGTTCAAATATCAGTTCCACCACTTAATTATGGGCATGTTAATTTATCTAAGCCTCAGTTTCCTCGTTTATAAAATAAGGATAGAAATAGACCAACTCTCAGAAGGACAGGGCAAAGATTAAATAATAGCATAATGTACTGAGCACTGGCGCATGACAAGCACTGAATAAACGTTAAGTATTTGTTTTAATCCCTCGATTTCTTAATCTTTGAAATGAGGGATCATCTTTAAGATTCCACTAGCTCCGAATTCTGTGATTTTATAGTCTTTTGGTGATTCCAACCAGCTACAAAGACAGTGAAAAAATGTTTTGGTCTTAAGAACAAAATCAAATCACCAGAAGACTATAAAATCACTAATTGTGTTTAAGAGCACATAAACACAATTTTAAAAAAAATTTTCCTGGCTAGAAATGCAATTCACTACAGAGATTTCAGAAAATAAATACAAGTTAAAAAGACGATAAATAAAAATTAGTAGTAGTCCTGGTACCCAGAGATAATAACTGTAGAATCATGCTTTTTTTTTTTTTCCCTTCACTTATTGTATTTTGAGCATTTTCTTATGGTCTTAAATATTTTTTTAAACATAATTTTAAAATTATTTTATTATTTTACTTTTTTGAGACAGGGCCTCGCTCTGTCACCCAGGCTGGAGTCCAATGGCACAATCACGGCTTACTGCAGCCTTGACCTCTCAGGCTCAAGCAATCCTCTCACTTCAACCTCCCAAAGTACTGGGATTACAGGTAAGCCACCATGCTCAGCCTAAAACATGATTTTTAATCGGCTACCTAACATTACATTGTATAGACACATCATACGTTAGTTAATTTGTCTTATTTTGCTGAACATTTAGGTTGCACACAATTTTTTACTATCATAAATAATGCTTTTATGAATATCTTTAGAGGTACATTTTTATTATACAATTCTCTTTTTTTTTTTTTTTTTTTTCTGAGATGGAGTTTTGCTCTTGTTGCCCAGGCCGGAGTACAACGGCGCCAGTTCGGCTCACCACAACCTCCGCCTCCCGGGTTCAAGCAATTCTCCTCCCTCAGCCTCCCAAGTAGCTAGGATTACAGGCATGTGCCACCACCCCAGCTACTTTTGTATTTTTAGTAGAGACGGGGTTTCTCCATGTTAGTCAGGCTGGTCTCGAACTGACCTCAGGTGATCCGCCTGCCTTGGCCTCCCAAAGTGCTGGGATTACAGGCATGTACCACAGCGCCCAGCTATATTATACAATTCTAATTATTTCCTTAGGAAAAATTCCTGAAAGTAGGATCTAATGAGATAAAGATTTTTAAGGAATTTGATGCACATTGTTAAATTGCCCTTCAGTAATGTTGACCACATTATATTTGGGCTAAAATTATTTTTTAATGCTATTACGATAAGATGTTATATGCATCAAGTGGAGAAGCACAGACTTTGAAGACAAGGTTGCTTTTTAATTCAAACTTTAACATTTATCATATAACCTTAAGTAACTCTGCAAACCCCAGATTTCCCACATATAATATAGAATTTGACTACTTACCTTATGGGTTGTAAAGTTTAAGAGATATGTGTAAGATAGATAACTGTCATCACATGTATTAGGCACCCAAATGGACAACATTATGACTTTGTTAAGTATACAAAGTCATATTAAAGTTACTAAATTTCCTCTAATCCAATGGTTTTAATTGTAAGAATTACTATTATTTTATGAACTACTAAGAACAAACGTTGTCAATTAAACTCTAATATACTATCTATTATAAATAACATATTGATTGAGAAGTTAAAATGTAAGAAGATGTGTATCTGAGAATTGAAATACTGTGTACAAAAGAGAAACAGATTTTTAATTGTCCAAAATTCAGTTGCTATATACAATTTTAAAAGCCTACCAAATGTCAGCACCTATATTACAGTGTTTATTGTTAGACATTACTTTTGCCAATCCAGTGTCAATAAAAATCTTTAAACTTACCCTAAGCAAAATTCTGAGTAAGTCAATGGCCAAAGAGAAAACATATATGGAGCTATGAATAGACGTTGCTTCTATCATCCAGTACACTTTAATCATCTGAATAGAATCACAGAATGATAGTTTCACAGCTAAAGGGGTTCTTAAAGATTACTTCATTTAACATACATGGAAAATAAGATTGAGAGAGGCTAAATAGCTAGTTAACATGTCATTACTAATTTATTGGGAGAGCCAAAACAAGAATCCAGGCTTACTGATTCCCAGTCCAGGGTATTTTAACATTTTAAATATCAATCAATTTCTAGTTTTAACTAAACATATTTGCCTTAAAAATGGTTTTTAAGAAAAATTTGGCCAGGTGCTGTGGCTCACGTCTGTAATCCCAGCACTTTGGGAGAGTGAAGCAGGAGGATTACCTGAGGTCAGGAGTTCGAGACCAGCCTAGCCAACGTGGTGAAATCCCATCTCTACTAAAAATACAAAAATTAACTGGGCATGGTGGTACACACCTGCAGTCTCAGCTACTCGGGAGGTTGAGGCAGGAGAATCACTTGAACCCAGGAGGCGAAGGTTGTAGTGAGGTAAGATCACACCACTGCACTCTAGCCTGGGTGACAGGGCAAGACTCCATCGCCCCGCAAAAAAACAAAATAAAAATCTGTATTGAATATTACAAGTTAGGGTCATCAAGTTCTTGTAATTGTCATTCACTAGATGTTTATTGATTATCTACTATGCGTGGACATTATGCTGTCCTGAAAGCTTTCAGAGAGATTTAGCTACTTAGGACTTTTGATTTGAGGTTTATGATTAGGAGAACAAGGGCTTGCTTTGACAGCTACTATACTTCTTTAATTCTAATATGCAAATTCTTTCTTGACACCTCTGAAACCTTATAAATGGCAGAATCTTACACTCTCTGTCATTCAGGTGGCAGTCAAGACATGGTTGTCTATCTATATATATATTGTTTGATATTTCTGTTGGCATGATGACAATTCCTTGATGTTTCAGTCAACACCACTTGAGGACTATGTGAGAAAGAAACATAACTCCAGATTACTGTCTAAAAATCTTCTGTTGAGACCTTCTGGTAAAGCCAAGACAGTGCTATTATCAATGAGTATACTGACCTGGAAGAAAATCCCAGAGACAGTTGTGGAGAAATGCTATGAATTCAGAGGTTCAGGCTGGACATGGTGGCTCACACCTGTAATCTCAGCACTTTGGGAGGCCGAGGTGGGTGGATCACTTGAGGTCAGGAGTTTGAGACCAGCCTGACCAACATGGAGAAACCCCGTCTCTACTAAAAATACGAAAGTAGCCGGGTGTGGTGGCGCATGCCTGTAATCCCAGCTTCTCGGGAGGCTGAGGCAGGAGAATTGCTTGAACCTGGGAGGCAGAGGTTGCGGTGAGCCAAGATGGTGCCATTGCACTCCAGCTTGGGCAACAAGAGCAAAACTCTGTTTCAAAAAAAAAAAAAAATCAGAGGTTCTCCAATTTTTTGGTCTCAAAATCCCCATATATTCTTAAAAATTACTGAGGATCCCAAAAAACTCTTGCTTATATAGATTATATCTATTGACATTTGTCATTTTTGATATTAAAACTGATATAATTTTAAAATACTTACTTTTTTCATTTAGAAGTAGCCACAATTAACTCATTAGATGTTAACACATTTTAATAGAAAATAATTACTTAAAAAACAAAAATTGAGAAGGATGGCATTATTTTACATATTTTATAAATCTCAATATAAAAGCAGCTGAATTCCTATATCTACTTTTATATTCGATCTGTTGAGATATCACAAATCATGTAACTTTCAGAAAATGCCATTATACTCTTGTGAGAGAATGAGTGTCATGAAGGCAAACGATGCCCTAGTATTATTATGAAAATAGCTTTAACTTCGGGTGTTCTCTGAGAGGGACTCAGAGAACTTCAGAGGCCCCCAAATCTGGCTTTGAGAACCATGTACTGTAACAATGCTTTTGATAGCACAGACGATAACTGTGCAGAAAAAAAAAAAAAAGGAATACCAACAACTCTAAATCAAAAAGTGATTCAGAAGAGTTGGATTCTAAATGTGAAAAACTTTTAGGAATACCTTAATCAATTTATTTTGCCTAAAATTTCCTCCTTATGTATACGTAAGAGTGTTAATATGATCAAATTATGCCTAAATAAGTCTAAAAGAGCTCTTTCAATAGATATAAAAATTCTGAGTGATAGGAAAACCACGTATCATAATTTTATTGACAATGTTGTTCTTTTTTGTTGTAGTACATAAAATAATAGTATATCTTATAACTGACTGTACCAGAGATACAAGTAAAAACAGTAAATTATTAATATCATCAGTAAGAGAAAGGTTAAAACTGTACAATATTCCCTTCATGAGGAGAAATTTGGATGCTGCTGGGATATTTAACCACAAATAATGATGGGACTAAATAAACCAATTAAAATATCTAAGGAAAATGCTTAAAATGCGAAATATTTACTTTGGCATTATACATTTTTATAATGATGTTCTTATTAAATGGAATATTGAAACAACTTTGACTTATTTTATAGTAGAATATTGTTTTTATAAGTAATATTTTTATTTGAAAAGTTGACATTCTTTATCCTTCAACTTTTTTTTCATAGTCTTATTACACAATATCCTTCAATGTTGAAATTGGGATTTGTAGGCTTAAAATATTATATCATAAATCTTAAATATAAAGCAGGTATATTTCAGGTTTTTCTTTTCTTGAGACAGGGACTTGCTATGTTACCCAGGCTGGTTTCAAATTCCTAGGCCAAAGCAATCCTCTTTCCTCAGCCTCCCAAATAGTGGGGACTTTGGCGCACACTACTGGATGCCTCAGGAATTTTTACAATAGACATTACACTTCACCTTTAATCATTTGCAACATCTATGAATGCAAAAAGAAACAAAAACAGAGAATAATTACTAAATATAGTATTCAGCATTCTAATTCACTTACCTGGACTATTTTTGATGAATGATCTGCATGATTTAAAGTGGTTCTATCAGCATCTGGATCAGACTCCGTCTGCCTCAGGGAAGCATGTTTTTTCTTTGCAAGGTCTAGATCTCTACTATATGAGTATCCAAGTTTAGAAGTAGGAGATAAACTCGTTTTTTTGATAGGCGATTCTGGATCTGATCTGCATTCTAAGGATCTGGAATTCTCTAATTTTTCTTTCTCCAAGTTACTACTGATGTCTAGAGTTTGAAGCTTTTGTTCATCTGTCTCCTCACAAATAAAGGGTGGAGACATATCCTTCTTCTTATCACTAACATATAAGTCACTCAATTCTAAAGTCTCAGCTTTCAATAGTCTCTTTTTGCCTAACAAAACCTGTGCTTGGGTTGAATCTGTATTGGAACATATTCCAGGGTCATCAGATCCTGAAGTCCTTCCAGAGCTCTGCTGAGACTTCTGGGGTTCTGTGTCACTTTTAGTCCTGCGACAGTAAGGGGAGGCTGTGCTTGGACTAAGGTGATCATCAGGAGTTTGACGCTCACTTTCTGACTCTCCAACCCCACTATCATTAACGAATACAGAGTCATCCTGTGATAAGAAGTCTACTGCTCCGCTGATGGGCTGTTGTAGTTCAGGCTCCCGCTTCAGATCACTAAGCTCTGCATAGAATTTTTCTTGATCAACAGAACTGTTTGTATCTGTTTCGTAGTTTCCAACTTTATATGTGCTTTTACTGCTGTTTTCCTCTATCTGAACAACATTTAGCTCTTGGCCACTGAAATGTGCCCTTATTTGATAGAGATAAGTCATAACAGTCAGTTTATCAGGAATTGCTAATAATACCATATCAGAAGGTTCCAATAATCGGGAAATTCCTATGCTGGCAAATCCATCGTATGCCTTCAAAGGAAGGAAAAACAAAAGATATGTTGAACAGTTCACATAATTCATACATTTTAAAAAGAGCACATTTTTAATTGTTGTTGTTGTTGTTATTGGAGGGTACATGTTATCGACATTATGTCACATGAAAATAACAAATTTCCAAAAGTCAGACATGTGTAAAAGTGGGGGGAGAGGCAAGAGAAAAAAGTGTAATAAATAAGAATTAAAATATTTTTTCCAATAAAGGAAATAAGCAAAAATGAGAGTTAAATTTTTTAAAACTCTGAGAATGGACTTTTAAGATAAGGAACTAAAGTATAAAGAAACATTAGACTAATCCATATTGAGCTTTATCATTTCTATCAACCTCTCTTTTCCATGGTCATGTAATTGCAGTGATTTGTGAAGAAAAGCACAGCTAGATAAGTCAAAAGAACTAACTACTAGATTACCTGATATAAAATACAAATAAATGCAATTTAAGTGTAGAAACAGAAACATTTTTTAAATGCTCAATTAAGACTGATTTTCATAATGAAAAGAGTGACTTCATTTTAATTCATTCGTTTTGGAAAGAATGAAATGTTCTGAGTACTACAACCTAGTTGAGAATGTAAGGCTGCATTGTATTATTTTTGTTAGCCTTTAAATGACTATGGCACATCAGGTTTTTCTAGTTTTGAATAATCAAAGCTGTTTCTCAATTTACAATTAATTATTACTATCCTGAACTAACCCTTGAAAACAGCATTGTGTTGCTAGGAAGCATTAAAAGTATGGCTAAAGGTTTAGATATACTCTCAGAGAAAGAAAGAACCCTCTAGATATATTCTTGCTCTGAGACGTAAAATGTTTACTCTTTTTAGGAACCTAGGATCATAATTCAAATTTTTTCTTAAAAGACATGTTAGGAAACTATGTAACAATTCAGAAGGAATCAGTCTTCTGCACTTACTTGTTAATCTTTAATTTCTACGTTTGAATTTAATCTTTGTCTCATATTCTTGTAGTTTAACAAACATTAAGGAACAAGTAAGAAAGAAAATGAAAAATAAATTGTGATATTAAAACCTCTTCAATTTTCACAGCACTAGGCTTCACAATATAGGTACCTCAAAATATTTACTAGAGAGAATGACTCAGTTGGTGTGCATGTATAGGCTTGTTTGTTATTTTACAAGTTTTAGGAAAATTGAAGTCATTTTCCTTTTCATGTGTCTTGACAACTTGACTGACAGGCATCAATAGCAGGCCATCAGGGAAAGCACCACAGGCAGTATTCTAAACATTCCCAAATTATCTAAAAACACTGACATATTGGTTAAGATCAGATGTCACAGGAAAATGCCTTTTTTTATTCAGCACTTTTTACAGACCCGGGGAAATGATTAGCTTCCTTGTGGGGAAACTCCTGCTGGTGTTTTGCTTCAGGTAGCAATTCATTTTATATACACTAATTACACTAAAAAAAAAAAATTAAAAACAAACTAGGTTTCTTGTAAGCAAGGTTTACGCTTTATAAAGGACTTTTCCCAAAGCTTAATCTCTTCTGCCCTGGTCAACTACCTACTGTTTTTTACCTGTTTGTGTGGGGTGAAAAAAGAGGTCTTTCTAAGAAAATTATCTTATTCGTTCCTACATGTTATTAAATTGGTAAGGAGGAGTTACTGCCAGTTATGTTATGCATCTGTATGAAATTTAAGACACAGGCATTGTTTTCCTATGGTGCTTTAAGTTCATTCAGGGGCACATGGGGTTATTGGGAAGAACTGTGTGAAGCTAGAAGTAATTTGCAGGTAGCAACTCAATGTAGCTATCAGGTAAGAAGCAGCAAATGATGAAAGGAAAGACGATGTAAAAACAATTATTTATTGAATAATACAATGAATAGAATCATCAAAGATAAAGCCTTTCAAAAGCCATGATTGTCTGTACTGGAAGATCTAACTGAAAAAAATTTTTAATGGGATGGTCTTCCGTATGGAGTAATATGTAAATCCAAAGTATGCTTACCATTATTAAGTTAATGAAAAGCTAATGTAAAGAAGTGTGACTTAAGCCTTAATGAGATTCCCCATATTCTTCACACATTTATAACGAGGTAGAATCAACAATATTTTCTTTTCAAAATTTTGAACAGTAAGGTGAAACATCCACTTTAAAAAATGGTTTATTTTATAATGCTCATGTCTGTATTTAAATTGGCTTAGCATTTTGTTGAAATGTAAGAAAATGGAGGTAAAGTACTGCCATACCCAAAGATATAATTTAATTGTAATTAATGAAAAAGAAGCACTTCACTTTAATAGACACAGGCTCTCCAAAATTATATAAGAAATAATTCATGAGAACAATTTACTTTGTAACATGCCCATCTGAAGGGTGATTTCTACAAGAAAACTATACTGATTTTTAAAGATTATCTTTTTTTGGTGGCATATTTCAATAGAAACTGCCAGGTTTTTATTGCTCTATGGCCAGCATTATGCATTTGCAAAAAAACAAGCATTTTTGATTGTTTGTTTGTTTTTGGACACAGGGTCTTGCTCTGTCAACCAGGCTGGAGAGCAGTGGCGTGATCCTAGCTCACTGCAGTCTTGGGCTCCTGGGCTCCAGCGATTCTCCCACCTCATCCTCCCAAGTAGCTGGGACTACAGGTGCATGCCACCATGCTGAGCTAACATTTTCATTTTTTGTAGAGATGGGGTCTTGCTACATTCCCCAGGCTGAAGAAACAAAACCTTTTTGATGGCAATACACATTTTTGGTTTTAGAGAGCAATACAAGTGAAAAATTGTTTTGATTTAAAGACTTGTTAACTGAACTTCTATCAAGGTTCCAAGACTTTGTATCACCAGTCATTTTAATTATTTAATTTAAAGTATGTTAAGAACTTTAGACCAGAGGCTATTAACCACTTTGTCTCATGAACCCTTTTGGCAATGGGTCCCTTCTCAGAATAATGTTTTACATGGATAAAACATATAGAATTACAAAAGAAACCAATTATACTGAAAAATACACCTATGAAAGTATTACTTAAAATGAATTTGGGAAGTAGTAATATATGTGCTTTTTATGACTGCACTAATTAATCTGAAGACGTTATAAGCTTAAAAGGTATTTGCAGATATCTGCAGCAACAACTATAGCATGACATGAAAATATCGAAAATATCTGTGATTTCTAAAGGTGACAAAGTTTCAGCCATGGCTAACACTATGGTGGTTTATTGCCTAAATTCATAGTTAAAGGAAATGCTAAATTTCAGTTGAGGAATTATGAAAGTAAAATGTATTTTTTCCCTCAACCATGTTCAAGAAAGAACACCCTGATTTCTACCCACAGATCACAGGTTAAGAACTCCTGTTCTAAGACAATAATAAATTTCATTAATTTTTCAGTTGAAGAATTCAATTCAGTAGAAAAAAACATTCAGTGCCCTACTGTGTGCTGAGTTAGGTGCTTCCCTCCTTGCACACAGAACACACATACTGTGTGCTGGGGTAAACAGATAAGTCAGCCTGTGGCCACAGTTAGCTGGTCCAGGGCTCCAGCAACTCAGCCTTACACAGATGCCCTGAAGGCTGAAAGGATCGATATCCCCTTGCCCCATACCAGTTGGGAAGCTCTGATCTCAATACATTGATTAATTATATGGGAAAATATAGTCATGTGTTGCTTAACAATGGGGATATGTGCTGAGAAATGCACTGTCAGGCAATTTTGTTGTTGTGTAAACAGCACAGTGGGTGCTTACACAAACCTAGATGGTACAGCCTACTACATACCTAGGCTATGCAGTATAGCTTATTGCTCCTAAGCTACAAAACTGCACAGCATATTCCTATACTGAATAGTGTAGGTAACTGTAACACAATGGTAAGTATTTGTGCATCTGAACATAGAAAAGGTACAGTAAAAATAAAGTATTATAATCTTACGGTACATCACCATCTATGTGGTCTGTTTTTGACCAAAACGTTGTTACGCAGCGCATAATTGTATACGGTTTACCAGACAATGAAAAGAACCAAGGTTTATATCTTTTTGCTTCTCAGAACCTAAGTATTCTCTCTTGCTTACCCATTAGGCTCTTCTTCTCATCCCCAACCAACATATTTTTCTGTACTTACATAACAGCTATGGCACAACAGTTTTGGGTGCATTTTTAAAAAGCCAAATCTTAGAATAAAAGCACTATGCTTTAACAAATATTCAACAGTTAAAAAGATTATTTGCATATTATAATATGATGCCAACCTGGCACTTACAGTCTTTAAAAGTTCATGATAAACCAGAGTAAACCATGTATCCTAATGTACTGCAGTAAGCAGACAACACTCTGTGAGTTGTAGTTATGACCTCATAAAACTGCCTCACTTTCTCCAAATTAATAAAGACTTTCAGAGAAGCCAAAATGGAAACTACGTATTTTTCTTGCGCATCAATTCTTACCTTTTTGTTGTTCTCTTTAATATCTTGAGGATTCAGAGACTTGTAGTCACTGAGGGAGAAAATAGCACAGTGGGTACATATAGTATTTGATAAAAACAGCTGATCTTAAAACAAACTGAATCTAAAAATTTGACATTCAATAATACTAAAGAGTAACTAGCAATTTCACAGCAATTCAATCAACAAAACTAATAGTGTGGAAAATTAAGGAAATAAATAAATAAATGAATAAAAACAGTGATTACACGTTTCACTGCCTGAAGCTTTCCATCTAAAAGAGAGGTTAAGGCAGGGGACCAAAGACTAGCCTTGACAACCAAATTTACCATGAGGTAATCCCTTGTTGTCAATATAAAGAATTACCGGCTTATTTGTCTCATCTCATTTTAACACTAACACAATTTTCATAATAATTTGAAGTCAGTTCTTTGAGATTAAGGAGAAAAACCATTTTCTTTTTTTTTTTTTTTTTTTTTGAGACAGAGTTTTGCTCTTGTTGCCCAGGCTGGAGTGCAATGGCACGATCTTGGCTCACCGAAACCTCCGCCTCCCGGGTTCAGGAGATTCTTCTGCCTCAGCCTCCCGAGTAGCTGGGATTACAGGCATGCACCACCACACCTGGCTAATTTTGTATTTTTAGTAGAGACAGGGTTTCTCCATGTCAGTCAGGCTGGTCTCGAACTCCTGACCTCAGGTGATCCCCCCGCCTTGGCCTCTCAAAGTGCTGATATTACAGGTGTGAGCCACCACGCCCAGCCACCATTTTCTTTAAAAAGAGAAAAGATTGTTTTTAGGTATGAAAAAGGAAAAGCTTTCTGACATACATCTCTCAAAAGCAAGAGGTGGGGGTAATAAAATAAATACAAATTATTTCAGGACATGTGCTAAGAAATTATTTTATGTTCTTTTAAAAAATGTCTATTATGTACAAAATATTCATAGGGAATGGAAAATGTTTCTACTTACATTAAATCTGGTCTAAAGTGGTGTAATATTGCACAAAAAGATAAACCATTTCTCCACGATGTAGTAAAATTGGTGATTTTTACTCCTCGATAGTTCTTTGTAACTTCTTTACACCATACAAGCAAAGACTGACTAGCATTTGGCTTTCGCCCCAAAACAGGACTTGGTATAGGGCTTGGCTAAAAAAAAATGAAAAGAGGAAGACATTAAAAGAATTTAATGGAAGATGAAAATCAACATTAATTGACCTAATCAGATCATTTGAACACTTTGATGTCAGTTTAGATCCTTCACAACTGTAAATTCACGACAACTGCAACCTCCAAGAGGGAGACATAAATCTTAAATTATCTCCAGTTTTAGCCCTTGGCATTTGCCTGACAAGGAGGTACATATGCAAGATTTTAAACTTATACATAAGAACAGGCCAGGAGCTTTACTGATGGAAACATCATGTTAAAGTTTTGAAATATTTAAGGCTAAATACCTTTGTAACTCACACACCCTCAAAATTTCCCCCAAATGCAATAATGTACAAATATGGTTCCTTTTTGACTAGGTTAAAAATAATGTATTTCAAGGTCCAAATGTAACACAAATTTCTCGTAGTGGAGAGATTAAAATTATCATTAGTTTTAAAAATACATTACTCATATATGCATTTTAAGTAAACAGCACAATGATAACCACATTCAAACATGCTTCTTATATAAATTTAATGATGGCAAAACAGTTTTAGAGTTATTAGCAACAGGTGTTGGTGGCAACAGCACACAACAGTATGTATTTTGGATATGCTCAAAATATTTTCTAATTATCACTGAGAGCTACTTTTGAATACTAGGTGAGTTAGTAGTGTGTGTGTTTTAAATCATAAGTATATACTTTTACCCTTGTTCATATACTTAAAACATCAATAATAA
This sequence comes from Macaca thibetana thibetana, assembly GCF_024542745.1. Taxonomy (NCBI): domain Eukaryota; kingdom Metazoa; phylum Chordata; class Mammalia; order Primates; family Cercopithecidae; genus Macaca; species Macaca thibetana. Next base: position 44,113,765 of record NC_065590.1, read on the forward strand.
CAACAAACTTAAGACTATATAATAACAATTTTATTCTAAACTTTTATTATTATTAAAACCATGTCATTTTCTTTTACTGAATAACAACTGCATTTTGTGATGGTAACCTTATAGGCTAGTACAATTGGAAACTACAAAGAAAACTGTTAAATGTTTCTGGACTTTAAATCTTGCTATTAATTAGAAGTGCTAGCTATTATAAGAAAACTTACATATTAAATAGAGGTCCTCTAAAGTAAAATGAAAAGAGAACAAGTATTTACTCCTAATATCATTTAAGTTTAAAAAGCAAAGCATTCTTACTACACTGCTTACTTAAGAAAGATCAATGATGCCCCCACTTGACAAAAGCATGTTAGTACCAAACAATTAAAATCATCAACCCCACATAATTATGATTTATGCATTCACTGCTTCTGTGAGAAGACTACTATGAAATACCACTACAATAACTTCCCATTTTTTATTAACTGTCAGATTAACAAAATATTATGTAAACAACCATAAATCTAGCAAAGTACTGTTCCTTAAATGATCATCTCTACAAAGTCAACGCTGAAAAGCTCACAGGTCATAAAAATCAACAGTTTGGATCAATTCTACTTAATACAATGAAGTAGATAAAAACAGAATCCCAATATACTAAATTTACTTTAGAAAATAATAGCTAACTAGCAATCTAACATGTGTAAAAGTGAACTATTAAATATCTTTTCATGTAAGGATCCACTGACTTTCAAATCCCTCTAGTCATTTAACCTGGAAGTAAAGTGAAGAGTGTTTTATGGATGAGTTAGGGGATCACTGAACTAGGTAGGCATAAACATTTTTTTTTCTTACACTTTCCATTGTTTAAAGAATTGTCTTTATTAAATTGTTTTTCTATATCAAATTATATTATTAAGGTATTGATTCACTCCAAGCATGGGTAATACATACATGGGTCAGATAATCTGTAACTATCATTACACTGATTCATTTCAATTATCAGTAGCATGTCCATAGGTAATGTATAAATGACATTATCACTATATTATGATCTAGAATAGCTTTCTGTATGTACGAAATAAAGAAAACATATTACATCATTATGATTATGACTGTATCTCTGTTTCTAAGAAGGCTCAATATGAAAAGGCTAGAAGAACTAAACCAAAATTTAAATTGGTTCTAATACAAAAGCCTTGTATTAAGGGATGCTTATTGTACTTCCAACAAAAAGAAGTCATACGCAATTGAAGAAACTTTGATGAAATTACAACAAGCCCTATAAATGGTCATGGTGGTTTACAGAGAAAGAAAATCATAGAGCCATTGTTAAATGAAATCATCTACTCCAGAACTGATCTTTTACCTAATATTTTACAGAAAGCCATAAAGGAATTAACAATTAAATCATTTTGAAACCTTCAGTACATAATTGGATGAAACTGTTTGTTGTTACAGCTGGCTCTTGATTTTACAGTAGATGTGGCAGGTTACTTGACTTGTCTGTATCTCAGTTTCCTCATCTGTAAAGTGCAGATTATAGTGGTACATATCTCATAGGGTTTATTTTATTATTATTTTTTTATTATTATACTTTAAGTTCTAGGGTACATGTGCATAACGTGCAGGTTTGTTACATATGTATACTTGTGCCATGTTGGTGTGCTGCACCCATCAACTTGTCAGCACCCATCAACTCGTCATTTACATCAGGTATAACTCCCAATGCAATCCCTCCCCCTTCCCCTCCCCCCTTCCCATGATACGCCCCGGTGTGTGATGTTCCCCTTCCCGAGTCCAAGTGATCTCATTGTTCAGTTCCCACCTATGAGTGAGAACATGCGGTGTTTGGTTTTCTGTTCTTGTGATAGTTTGCTAAGAATGATGGTTTCCAGCTGCATCCATGTCCCTACAAAGGACACAAACTCATCCTTTTTTATGGCTGCATAGGGTTTAGTAACAAGATCTGCCTCACTCTCCCCATGTCCATTTCCTCTCTGATCTTAACTACTGCTCTCTCCCTTAAACACTCTGAACCATATTGACCTCTTAAAAAGAAAAAAACAACTGATAATTTATTAAAATAGCTGACCTAAGCATCTGCAATGGTGACTTCAACCTCAACTCTTGGCTCAGTATGGATCAAAGAAATCTATTTAACAATCTCAGAAGGACTGTGCAAGTCAACAAACTGTTTGCGCATGCTCTTCTGGGAGTGATTCCATGTCTTAGAACCTTTACCACAGCTGTTTTTCTTGTAGTGATTCTCAAAGTCTTGGTAGGCATCCCAACTGGTCCTTTCACTTTGAGATTCTTTTCCTTTGTGCCTCTGATCAAGTCAGCACACATGTTCTTCAGGGATTTTTATACTGCAGCTGGTTAGGGGAATTCTAATTCAGTGAATCACCACCTTTGGTTCCACCAGTATTTAAACTTATGGCTGTAATACAGTTTCCTAACCTACGTGTTCCTTGGAGAGAGCAAACAGCCATGAGTCAGGAATAGGAGCCAATGGACTGTAGCTCCATCATGCCTGAAACCATATCTTCCTCAAAATGGAATCATATTAATCTCTTTGTTGTTCCTTGGATATCGAAGACATGTTTCTACCTTGGGGCCTTTGCACAGATTGCTCCATTTGCCTGGTACTCTCTCAGATATCTGCATGGTTAACTCCAATGCAATCTTCTCCATTAGGCCTATTCTGACCATCCTACTTAATAATGCAATCTGGTCAGGCGTGGTGGTTCACACCTGTAATCCCAGCACTTTGGGAGTCCAAGGTGGGCAGATCATTTGGTCAGGAGTTCAAGACCTGCCTGGCCAGCATGGTGAAACCCTGTCTGTACTAAAAATACAAAAAATTAGCTGGGCATGGTGGCACGTGTCTGTAGTCCCAGCTCCTAGGGAGGCTGAGGCAGAAGAACTGCTTGAACCAGCAGGCAGAGGTTGCAGTGAGCCGAGATCGCGCCACTGTACTCCAGTCTGGGAGACAGAGTAAGACTCCATCTCAAAAAAAAAAAGAAAAGAAAAAAAGCAATCCACCTCCATCACCCAGTCCCAGTTCAGCACTCCTGAATCCACTTACCCTGCTCTATTTTTTCCATGGACTTATCATCTTCTCAGAGTCCATATACTTTATTTATTACGCTTACTGGTTATTATCTGTCTGCTTTCACTAAATAAGATGTCCACGAGAGCAAAAATGTTAGTTTGTTTTATTTATTAACCTAAATCAAATGCCCAGAACAGTGCCTGGTAGAGCATAGGTACTCAGTAAATACTGTTATATGAAAAAAATGCATGTAAAACACTTAGAACAATGTATGGCAAACAGTACCATTCAGTTAATATGAATTGCAATTATTACCACCACCAATGCATTATCAGCAGGAATTTCTATTTTTTGAGGCTCTTCTAGAAATTTCAAAGGCCATGAATTTCTTCAAGATCATAAAAAGTTTTTTCCTTTTCTTCTTTCTTTCTTCCCCCCCCCCCTCCCCAAACAAAGCTTTAACTAGAAAATAATCTTGACACCTAGATATTCTATGTGGAAAATATGGCACTTGCAATGCTTGGCAATGTATCTATTTCTATAGGGTGGGTGAAAAAAGAAGCTCTAAATGACTTTGTAATTTGTTGCTTTCCAAAGAAAGAAAGACACAAAAATCTGTCCATAAAAGGTAGAAATACACTTGCAAATATAACGAATTTTAATGCATTATTTCTGTTTAATATAGATTACATGTTAAAGGTAATAAAGCTACCTAGTTATTCTTCCTAATAATGGCAATAGCTTTCTTTCAGAAAACCTAGTCAAATAACTTGCAAATTTTCTTAAATTTTAATAAGAAATGTCAGTTCTATTTTTTCTGCTCTATCCCTCTAACTATAGTTTCCTTCTCTTTTGCTGTCTGCCCTTCTTCCATGGATACAGCCACATATTCCTCTAGGCATTGCTCTAAATAGTTTTCTACCACACTTTGAGCTGATTCATTCCCAGGATTCCAACTATTACTTCCATGCAGATGATACCCAAATATTTATAGTTCAAACTATCTCAAGTTGACATTTCCAGTTGGCTGTCCTTTCTATCATACAAAATTTAAACTCAGTATGTTCAAAACTATAATTGTGATCTTTCTTTACAACCTGCTCATTTTCACTGTGTTTGCAAATGATACAGCTATTGTCCCAATTGTTTAGATTTTTAATGTCAGAATCACCTTTCAATTCTTCCTTCATGTATCATCTCTTACCAGTTAATTTACAGGCAGTTTTGCTCATATTTTGTAAGGTTTTTATAATCTATCTCCTTTTGCCTATTGCAAAATCTTCCTAATAGGTCTTCCTTCTTCCAAATCCCCCCCGTAACCAATCCATGTCATAGCATTGGTCTTCTTAAAGCACAGCTTAAAGTCTCTAATGGCTCTCAAGAACATACAAAATGATGTCAAAATACTTCTAAGCATTGAATCCCAAATCTTTCTCAATGTATTTACTCTCTAGCATTACTCACCATCCTTTAAAATCCCTATGCTTTCCTGCCTAAACTCCAGGTCTCCCATCTTCACCAATCTTGGATCACACACATCATCACCTCCACATGAAATATCTTCTGTCCCAAGCACAACTGCTGCAATTCCACTCTATCTTCAAACCTTCAAGATTTAGTTCAAATGTCATCTCTTACACGAAATCTCCTCCCAATTCCCATTCAGTAGGAAGCCTTTTTCAGTGTTCCTTTGATTCTTTGTGTTCTTCCTATAGCACTTAATAGATTTTCATTTTACTGTAATATATTCAGTTCTTCTCTCTACAAAAAAGCTTATTAATTTTTCATCAATTCATAAACTATATACTGAGCACCTATTATGTTCCACAAAGTTAAGACCTTTACACAGATAAGCTAATTTAATCCTCATAACTCCTTTGAGATAGCTACTCTTACTTCCAATTTACAGTTGGAGAAAGTGAGGTTACTCAGGAAGCAGAGGAGTTCCTATACCAAGGAGTTCCCACTCCAAAGCCTGTGCTTTTAAACAACATGCATTTCACATTTCAAGATAATACTGCTGTACGACTTCAGCAGAAGTTGTAAATATTTCAATACTAACAAACGTCTCAGTCAACTTCTTATCGTCTTCAGAGGTTAGATCACTGCCCTCTGTATGTTTAATTAGTTGATTCAAAAAAAGCAATTAACCCAAACAATTTCAACTTCAAGAGTCTCTCTGTTAATAAACCTGTCCATTCTGTTTTATTTCAAATTACTGGCTATAACTAGAACAAGAGCTAATTAAGTCCAGTGCAATGAGACATATACTAACATTGCTTAAGTTGTAGCACATTTTTGTCTCTCAACTACTAATTCTTGGACACTTTCCTCAGTTATTGCAAATCATGGTTGAGGGAACTTTGAATATATCTAAGCATTTGGTGAACCCAAAAACTAGCAACAGTGAGAATGAGAACACTTAGCTCTGTATTGGTTTTTTTTATTATTATTTTTTCAAAGTGTTTTCATTTAAATCACTTCACTTTATTCTCACGGTAAAACTTAAGTTAGGCTTTGTTATTCTACTACTAGAAAGATTGTGCCATAATTAATTTTTTTTTTTAAATCTTCTACAAAACATCAACCAACTCTCTCCAAGCCAAGACATGGAGAGACAGGAAAACTAGAGAGCAAGTGAAACTCTCTGCTGTTTTTATAATGGTAGTCTAGAAGAGTGAGTTGAGAGGTACAGTTGCACTTTTGGTGGGCTCCCAAATAGCAATATGAGCCTCATCCCCTTCCCCCAAAAGTAGAAACAGTAAAATAAAAAGGTAAAAGCAAAAAATAATAACATAGTAACTAAGCATATAATAGAGAGGATCAGCAAAGCCAAAGCTGCTGCTTTGAAAGGACTAAGTAAATTAAACCTGTAATGTGAGTGACCAAGAAAGAAAGAGTGAAGCAAATTCTTAGAAAAGTATAGCTTACTGCAATAGACACAAGAAGAAACAGAAAACCCAGAGAGTTCTATAACTGTTAAAGAAATTGAGTTTGTAATTAAAAACCTTCCCACAAAGAATATTCCAGTTGGCTTCACTAATAAGTTTCACCAAACATTCATTCAAGGAAAAAGTATCTCAAACATTACACAAATTATAGAAAACTGGAAAAATGAGATTACTCTCTATCTCATTTCATGGGCCTTTATACCAAAACTCAAAAGGCAAAGGCAAAATTAAAGAAAACTCTCATGAACATAGAGGCAAAGTTTTAATGAAAATATTAGTAATTTATTAAAAAAGGATAACACATCTTGAACAAATCAGACTTATCCCAAGAGCACATACTTGGCTTAATGTCAGCATATCTATTCAGGTAACCTGACCAGTTAACAGATTTGGAGGAAAGATATATAATATAATTATCTAAACAGATTCAGAAGAACATTTAATAAAATAATGTCCATTTATATTCTAACAAATAGTCTTAGCAACCTGTAATATAGAATCTTCTTTAACTTGTTAAAAAGGCCACAGCAAATATTGCAAGGGTGAAATATTTGAGATTGAGCATCTGTCACCACTTTTATTCAACATTGTCCCAGCTGGCACATTAAGGTCAGAAAAAGACATTAAGGTAAACATATTAAAAAAGAAACAAAATTGTAAAGCATTATTTACAAATAATATAATTGAGTATGTAGAACATCCACAAGAAGTTACAACTTATTAGAGTTACTAAGAGAATTTAGCAAGCTGTTGGATACAAAATCAATGTACAAAACCAACTGTATTCCTATCAACTAACAAAAACAAAAACTAAAAATTTGAAAACCATCCATAGTGGCATAAAAATGTCAAGTACTTGGCACAAATCCAAAAACAATATACATGACTGCTATAAAAAAAAAACTATCAAGATTTACTGCGAAAAAGTAAAGAAAATCTAAAGAGATGGAGATCTATCTATCTATATTTTTTTGAGACAGAGTCTCGCTCTGTCGCCCAGGCTGGAGTGCACTGGTGCGATCTTAGCTAACTACAACCTCTGTCTCCCGGGTTCAAGCGATTCTCCTGCCTCAGCCTCCCACGTAGCTGGGACTACAGGCGCGAGCCACCATGCCCGGCTAATTTTTTGTATTTTTAGTAGACAGGGTTTCACCACATTGGCCAGGATGGTCTCCATCTCTTGACCTCGTGATCCGCCTGCCTTGGCCTCCCAAAGTGCTGGGATTACAGGCGTGAGCCTCTGTGCCCGGCCAAGATGGAGATATTTATTCATGGCTTAGAAGACTCAATTTTGTATAATGATATCAATTATTTTTCCAGGGAGAAACGGCTAACCAACAGAAAAGGTTAACTAAACTCTTTCTCCATGAAGAAATGCTCTCAAGTTTACCTTCTTCTAACATGAATTCCATGGAAATATATTAGATTATGCTAAAAGTGAGAAGTCAGCTGTGTTACCAGGCAACATTATTTACTGTAAAACTGACCCCAGCTTGGTGAACTGCATCTATCTCGAAGGCCTATGAATAAACTATATATCTCTATTGAAAAACAAAGGCTGCAGCTTCCCTATGCTTAGTGTGATTCATGTAACCAAGCATGTCCCTTTGGAATCTGACAGTTGTGTGTGGGGGCTGCTACAAGATCCTGTGTTTTATAAGGTAGTGGTCCACACTTACTCACCTGATCTTTCACCTAAGAACTGACATGAGGAACTAAAATATGGCCTAGCATACCTGATGCTCTAATGCTAATATGCTATGTTTCCTGTCCTGAAAGTTAAGTAAACCTGGTGCCAAATTAATTGTATATATTTTCCATCAAAAAGGGGTTTGTAGCTAGAATATACAAAGAACATCCACAAATTAGTAAGAAAAGGAAAGGTAATCAATATAAAAAGGTGCAAAAATTGAATGTACACTTTGTAAAAGAAGAAATCCAAATATTCAGTAAATGTGAAAACTTGCTCCATCACACCAGTATTCAGAGAATTACACAAGGTACTACTGCACACTTCTCCCCAGAAAGGCTGAAATTTTAAGAAGTCTCTTGAGATTAAATTTTAATGAAATTAAAAATACCAAGTATTGGCAAGGATGTGGAGCAAAGGGAGCTTTCTTACAGGGCTGATGAAAAAAGTTTGGCATCATCTATTATGCTAAAATTGAAAATGTGCATATCCTATGACCCAGCAATTCCTAGGTTTATATCCTATAGAAATGCATGCTTATACAGCACAGAATAGAATACATATGCAAAAATGTTCACAGCAGCACTTTAAAATTTTCCAAATCCGAAAATAATGTAAATGTTCAGCAACAATAAAATAGATTTAAACATTTTGATCTATTCAGATAGTGAAATACTAGAGACACGCACAAAAGAAATACATCCTAAAACATAATATTGAACAAAAGAAAACAGGTACAAAAATGTATATATGATTCCATTTATATATATTTAAAACCAGTCAAAAGTAAACTACATTGTTTAGGGGGGTCATACTTAAAACAATAAAGCCAAGAACAAACTGATTACTATCAAATCATGATACCAAAAGAATAGGAACTTTGCCAACATTTCAGAAACTAGCCCACTTTTGTGCTTCTCTCTTATCCCAATCTCTTTCCTCTTCCCTATAATTGGTGGTTATATTAACAAATGTTATTTTTCAATATTGTGTAATCAAATGTGACAACATTTGGAAGATCTGCATGAGTAGGGGAATCAATGTTTTCTAAATAAATAATGCATGATGTTACGAAATCACACATCAATAAAAGATGCAGTTGAAAATGCCACATACGCCAATGTATGGTTTGATTCCACATTGAAACTAACTTAAGAAACTATCATTTGTGAGTTTTGGTGTAGTATCAAAAATTATAATCTCCAATCATTCGAGAACTATTTAAATTCTCTTTAACATTATATATTTGATAAGGTCAAATTTTCTTCACAGAGTACAACCAAAACACATTACAACATATTGAATGCAGAAAGCTGTTTTCAATTAAGCCAGATATTAGACACTGGCAAAAATGAAAAACAATGTCAGTCTTCTCAATAAACTATTTTTGTTTTGAAAAATACAGTTGTTTTTCATGAAAATACTACATTATTTATGTTAATATGTGATATAATAGTTTAATATAACTTTAAATAAATTAATAAAATTTAAAAACTTCTCTCTTAATTTCTAATACTGTAAATAGCAATAGGTATAACTCACATAAACAGAAGTTATTTGGGCTCCTCAATAACTTTTTAATTTCTTTTTATTGTAGTAAAATACACATAATATTTACCATCTTAACCTTTTTTTTTTTTTTTGAGATGGAGTCTCATTCTGTCACCCAGGTTGGAGTGCAATGGCACGACTGGCTCACTGCAACCTCCCTTTCCTGGGTTCAAGCGATTCTCCTTCCTCAGCCTCCCACGTAGCTGGGATTACAGGCTCATGCCATCATGCCCAGCTAATTTTTGTATTCTTAGTAGAGACAGGATTCCACCACATTGCCCAGGCTGGTCTCAAACTCCTGATCTCAAGTGATCCACCCTCCTCGACCTCCCAAAGTGCTGAGATTACAGGTGTGAGCCCCATGCCCAGTCCTTAACCATTTTTAAGTATGCAGTTAATAGTGTTAGTATATTCCATTGTTTTGAAACAGATCTTCAGAACTTTCTGATTTTGTAAAACTGAAACTCTATCTCCCTTAAACAACTCTCCTTTAATCCTCCTTCTGGTCCCTAGTAACCGTCATTCTATTTTCTGTTTCTGTGAACTTGATGATTTCATATAAGTGAATTCATAAGTATTTGTCTTTTTGTGATAAATTCATTTCATTTAGCATTATGTCCTCAAGATTCATCCATGTCATAGCATGTGACAAGATTTCCGTCCTTTTCCAGGCTGAATAATATTCCACTGCAGATATATACCACATTTTGTTTCTCCATTCATTCATCAATGGACATTTAGAATGCTTTCACTTCTTGGATTTTGTGAATACTGCTGCCATAAACATGGGTGTGCAAATATCTCTTCTAGACTGTTTTCAATTATTTTGGGTATAGAGTAGTCTTCCCTTCTCTGTGGGAATATGTTTTTTTTTTTTTTTTTAGATGCCGTCTTGCTCTGTCACCCAGGCTGGAGTATAGTGGCACAATCTCAGCTCACTGCAACCTCCATCTCCCGGGATCAAGCGATTCTCCTTCCTTACTCTCCCAAGTAGCTGGGATCACAGGTGCATATCACCATGCCTGGGTAATTTTTCTATTTTTAGTAGAGATGGGATTTCACCATGTTGGCCAGGCTGGTCTTGAACTCCTGACCAACTGATCCTCCCGCTTTGGTCTCCCAAAGTGCTGGGATTACAGGTGTGAGCCACTGCACCTGCTCTAAGACCCCCAGGGGACACTTGAAACTGTGGATAGTATTGAGCTCTCTATATACCATACTTTGCTTTTTCAATTGGATAACTGAGACGTTATTCCAACAGCCACTGCTAAGTGACTAACAGGTGGCATATAAAGCATGGATAAATTGGACAAGGAGATGATTCACATCCTGCGTGGAAGAAGAGGGATGCTGTGTGATTTCATCACATTACTTAGAATGAGGCACAATTTAAAACTTATGATTTCTGGAATTTTCCATTTAATATTTTTGGATAATGGTTGACTATGGGCAACTAAAACTTCAGAAAGTGAAGCCACAAATAATGGGGTGGGGGTGCTACTGTATACTCAGAAGTGAGATTGCCAAATCATATGGTAACTCTATTTTTAATTTTTTTGAGGAATCATGACACTGTTTTCCACAGCACTGTATCATTTTAAATTCACACCATCAGTGCACAAGGGTACTAATTCGTCTACATCCTCACCAATACTTGTTATTTTCTGATTTTTCTTTAGGGATTGAGGATAGTAGCCATCCTAATGGGTGTGAGATGGTATCACATTATGGTTTTGATTCATATTTCCTAATGAGCATCTTTTCATATACTAGTTGGCTATTTGTATGTCTTCTTTGGATAAATATCTATTCAAGGCCTTTGCCTATTTTTGCAATGGGTTGTCTGGTTTTTGGTTAAGTTTTAAGAGTTTCCTAAATATTCTGGATATAAATCCCTTCTTACCAGATATGTTATTTGAAAATATTCTCCCATTTTGTAGGCAAGAAATATTTTCCCTCTGTGGATTGTGTTCTTTGAGTCACAAAAGTTTTAAATTTTCATGAAGTGTAATTTGTCTTCTTTCTTTTGTTGTCTGTGTCTTTGGTGTCTACCCAAGAACTCACTGCCAAATCCAATGTTTTATTTTTGCCCTATGTTTTATTCTTTTTTCTCCATAGTCTTGACTTGCTGAAAATCACTGACCTTATTATATGCAGAGGTTTGTTTCTGGACTCTCTATTCCATTATATTGGTCTATATGTCTGCACGCCAGTACCATACTGTCTTGATTACTGTAGCTGTGCAGTAAGTTTTAAAATCAGGAAGTGTGAGTCTTCCACCCTTGTTCTTTTCCGGGCTTGTTTTTGGCTATTCTGGGTTCTTTAAAATTCCAAATGAATATTAAGATGGATTTTTATATTTTTGCAAAAAACGTTATTGGGATTTTTGTAAGAATTGCATTAAATCTTTAGATCTCTTTGGGTGGTATTGATATATTAACAATATTAAGTTTTCTAAGCCAGGAACATGGGATATCTTTTCATTTATTTGTCTTCTTCAATTTCTTTCAGAATTGTTTTATAGTTTTCAGTGCAAGTCTTTTACCTTTCTGGTTGAGTTAATTCCTAAGTATTTAATTCTTTTTGATGCTACCGTTTTTGCTTTTTTTGTTTTGTTTTGTCTTGAGACAGGGTCTTGCTCTGTTGCCCAGGCTGAAGTGCAGCAGCATGGTGACAACTCACTGTAGCCTTGACATTCTGGGTTCAAGCAATCCTCTCACCTCAGCCTCTCAAGTAGCTGGGACTATGAGTGCATGCCACCACGCGTGGCTAATTGTTAAAATTTTTTGTAGAGATGGGGGTTTCACCATGTTTTCCAGGCTGGTCTTGAACTCCTGAGCTCAAGCAATCCTCCTGCCTTGGCCTCCCAAAGTGCTACGATTACAGGTGTTAGCTTCTGTGCCTGGCTGATGCTATTGTTAATGAAAATACTTTCTTAATTTCCTTTGTGGATTGCTCATTGTTGGTATATAGAAATACAATGGATTGGTTTTTGTATCATGCTACTTTGCTGAATTTATTAGTTACAACATTTTTTTTTTTTTTGGTAGAATCTTTAGGGTTTTCTATATACAGGATATTCTCATCTGCAAATAGAGATAATCTTATGTCTTCCTTTCTGATTTGGATACCTTTTATATCTTTTTCTTGCCTAATTGTGATGGCTAGGACTTTCAGTACTATATTGAAGACAACTGGCAAGAGTGGGCATCCTTGCCTTGTTCCTGATCATAGAAGTCTTTCACTGTTGAATATGATATTCTCTGTGGGTTTTTCATATATGACTTTTACCATGTTTAGGTAAGTTCCTTTAATTTCTAGCATGTTGAATTTTTTTTTTTTAATCATGAAAGGGTATAGAATTCTCTTTTTCTGCATTGATTGAGATGATTACAGGTACTATCTCCTTCATTCTGCTAATGTGGTGTATTACACTGATTTCATATGTCTAATTATCCTTGCATTCCAGGCATAAATCCCACTTGGTTGTGGTATGTAATTCTTTTAATATGTTGCTGAATTTAGTTTGCTAGTATTACACTGAGGATTTTTTGCAAAGTTCATAGGGATATTAGTCTGCAGTTTTGTTTTCTTGTAGTGTTTGTCTGGCTTTGGTATCAGGATAATGCTGGCCTCAAAGAATGAGGTAAGGAGTATTCCCTCTCCAATGTTTTGGAAATGTTCGAGAAGAATTACTGTTGGTTCTTCTTTAAATGTTTGATAGAATTCACTGGTGAAGACATTAGGTTTAGAGCTTTTCTTTGTTGGGAGATTTTTGATTACTGATTCATTCATCTTATTAATTAGAGCTCTATGCATATTTTCTATTTCCACATGGTTTCATTTTGGTAGGTCTTCTGTTTCCAGGAATTTGTCTATTTCACCTAAGTTATCCAATTTATTGGTGTACAATTACTCATAGTACTTTTTTATAATCCTTTTTGTTTCTGTGGAATAAATAGTAATGTCTCCACTTTAATTTCTAATTTTCGTAAGTTGAGTCTTTTCTCTTTTTTTATTCTTAGTCTATCTAGCTAAAGTTTGTCAATTTTGTTGATCTCTTCAAAGAATCATCATCTGGGTTCATTAATTTTCTAAACTGTTTTTCTAGTCTCCATTTTGTTTATCGCTGCTCCCATCTTTATTATTTCCTCCCTTTTTCTAGCTTTGGGTTTAGTTTGTTCTTCCAGTTCCTTAAGTTGTAACATTAGGTAGCTGAATTTGGGATCTTTCTTATTTGTATTTTTTCCCCACTGGAAAACAATATTTAGTAAGATCCCATCAGCTATACATGTTCCTGACATTAAGCCGCATCTTCCATTACAATTTGCTCTTGCCTAAGTGGTCCCATGAATGCTGTCCTCTTTGTTATAGTCTACAAGCAGCCGTTGTTAAACTTGGAGGTAGTGTTGATAAAATTAAAGACAGTCTTTTCTAGAGGCCACCAGCAAGGACTTGGAGGGTATTTACTTTTTGATTCCCACCACACAGCCTTATAAGCATAATAAAGTTACTGGTCACCTTAGGGCAGTGGACAAAGCCACCCTAGGAAAAGCTAGGCCATTGCATTAGCACAGATAAAGCATGAGGGCTGGAGACAGGTAAGAAAACAGAGTACTATCTAACATCCATGACACTTTCAGGTTCAGAGGTTGTTCTCGGCCCTCTACGCTACCCCAGCAACCTCTAACCAATGGGGCGTTCCCTTTCTTGTATTTGAATATAAGTGTTAATTGCTAAAAATTTCCCCCTAAACACTGCTTTCATTGTGTCCCAGAAGTTCTGGTATGCTGTGTTTTTATTTTCATTTTTCTCTAAGTCTCTTGTGATTTCTTCTTTGATCCGCTGTTTATTTACGAGCGTGTAGTTTAAAATACACAAATCTGTGATTTTTTTTTTTTCCATCTGTTACTGATTTCTAACTTCATACTGTTGTTGTCAGAAAAGATACTTTGCGTGGTTTCTGTCTTTCAAATTTTATTGTAACTTAATTTGTGGCTTAACATATATCCAAGAAATGTCCCATGTGCATTTGGGAAAATGTGTATTCTGTTGTTGGGCAGGTTTTTGTATGTTTTTAAGATCTAGTTCATATACTGTGTTGTTCAAGTCCTCTACTTTCCTAATTTCACCTGGTTGTTCTATCCATTACTGTGAGTGGGGTATAGAAGTTTCCAACTATTATTGTACAAGTATGTGTATTTCTACTTCCAATTCTGGCCATTTTTGCTTCAGATATTTTGATGGTCAGCTATTACGTGTGCAAATACTTTTAACTGCTATATCTTCTTGAAGTATTGAACATTTTTAAATATATAATGTCCTTTGTCTCTTGTAACTTTATTTTTTAATTGACAAATAATAATTGTATATTTTCAAGGGGAACATGGTGATGTTTTGATACCTATAACGTATACTAATTAGATCAGGGTATTTCACATATCCATCATCTCAAACATTTATTATTTCTTTGTGCTGGGAACATTCAATATCCTCCCAATAATATATAGCTTTAAGTAGCTATATTATTGTTACTTATAGTCATTCTACAGTGGTATATAACACGAGAACTTAGTTATCCTATCTAGCTGTAATTCTGTATCCTTTAACAAATCTCTCCCCATGCTCCCCCCGCCCCCCCCCCCCGCCCCCGCCTTCCCAGCCTCTAGTATCCTCTGTTCTGGTAGAAGGAGATACATTTTACTTCTATGAGATCAACTTTTTACTTTTAGCTTCCACATTTGAGTGAGAAAATGCAGTGTTTCACTTTCTGTTCCTGGCTTATTTCAGATAACATAATATCATCCAATTCCATCTATATTGCCATGAATGACAGGATTTCATTCTTTTCTTTTCCAGCTAAATAGTATTCCATGACATACATATACCACATTTTCTTTAACCATTCATCTGTTTTTGGACAACTAGGTTGAATCTATATCTTGGCTAACATGAACAGTGCTGCAATAAACATGAGGGTGTAGATATCTCCAATATAATAATTTATTTCTCTGTGGATAAACACTCAGTAGTAGGATTGCTGGATCATATGGTAGTTCTATTTAATTTTTGTGAGACCTCCATAGTGTTCTCCATAGTGGCTATAGTGGCTTGCATTCCCACCAACAGTATCTAAGAATTTCCTTTTCTCTGCATCCTCTCAAGCATTTGTTATTTATTTATTTATTTATTTATTTATTTATTTAGTCTTTTTGATAAAGCAGCCATCTTAATTGGAAAGAGATGATTATCTCTTTGTGATCTTGATTTGTATTTCCCTCATGATTAGTAATGCTGGACACGTAAAAAAATATATTTGTGGTCATTTGTATGTCTTCTATTGAGAAATATCTGTTCAGGTCATTAACCCATATTTGAATTTAATTGTTTTTTGGCTATTGGGATGTTTCAGTTTCTTTTGTATTCTGGGTATTAAACCCCCACTGAATGAGTAGTTTGTAAATATTTTCTTCCATTCTGTAGGTTGTCTTTTCACTTTGCTGTTTTCTTTGCTGTGCAGAAGCTTTTTGGTTTGATGTAATCACATTTGTTTATTTATGCTTTTGCTGACTACACATTTGAGGTCTTATTCATACAATCTTTTCCCTGTCAATGTTCTGAAGTGTTTTCACTATGTCTTCTATCAGCAATTTTAACGCTTCAGGTCTTACATTTAAGTCTTTGATCCATTTTGAGAGGTGGCAGTCTAGTTCCAGAATATTCAGTTTTTCCAGCACAATTAATTTAATAAATTATCTTTCCCCAGTGCGTGTCCTTGGTGTCTTTGTCACAAATCAGTTTGCTGTGGATATGTGAATTAATTTCTGGGTTCTCTATTCTATTTCATTGGTCTACGTGTCTGTTTTTATGCTAGTACCATGCTGTTTTGGTAAGAATAGTTTTGTCATACACTTTGAGGTCTGGTAGTGTTATATGTACAGCTTTGTTATTTTTGCTCAGGATTGGTTTAGCTATTTGGGGTCTTTTGTGGGTTCATATAAATTTTGTTTCTTATTTTCTATTTCTGTGAAGAATGTAATTGGTATTTTGATAGATACTGCATTCAATCTGTAGATCGCTTTGGGCAACATGGTCATTTTAATGATATTCATCTGATCCATCAGCTTGGGATGACTTTCCATTTTTGTGTATCCTCTTCAATTTCTTTCATCAGTGTTCTGCAGTTTTCCATGTAGAGTCTTTCACCTCCTTGGTTAAATTAATTTTGAGGAGCTATTGTAAATGGGATTGCTTTCTTGATTTCTCTGTCAGCTAGTTTTATTGTTCGTGTATAGAAATACTACTGATTTTAATATATAAATTTTGTATCCTGCAACTTAACTGAACTCATTTATCAGTTCTAAGAGTATTTTTGGTACGGTCTTTAGATTTTTCTTATTTCCTTTTTTAATAATAACATTTTATTTCCTGAGAGCACAGATTCAACTTCCCCCGAATATATGCTCCTGGTTTTTCTACATATAAGATTACATCATCTGAAAACAGGGACAATTTGACAATTTGACTTCCCTATTTCCAATTTGGATGCATTTTTTTTTTCCTTGCCTAATCGTTCTTCTTAGAACTTCCAGTAGTATGCTGAATAGAAGTGGTAAGAGTAGACACTCCTGTCTTGTTCCAGTTCTGACAGAAAAGGCTTTCAGCTTTTCACCCATTCAGTAAGATGTTAGCTGTGGGTTTGTCATATGTGGCCTTTACATATTTAGGTATTAACCTTCTATACCTAATTTATCAAGAGTTTTATCATGAACAATGTCAAATTTTATCAAAAGCTTTTTCTATATCTATTTAGATGATCATATGGTTTTCATCCTTTATTCTATGGATGTGATGTATGACATTTATTGACTTGTGTATACTGAACCATTCTTGCATTTTTGGGCTAAATTCCACTTGGTCATGGTGGACTTTCTATTGTTGTTGTTGATGCCCTGTTGGGCTCAATTTGCTAGTATTTTGTTGAGTATTTCTGTGTCCATGTTCATCAGAGATACTGGTCTGTAGGGGGTTTTTATTGTTGTATCCTTGGCTGGTTTTGATGTCAATGTTATGCTGGCCTCATAGAAAGAGATAGAATTTCCTCTGCTTCCATTCTTTGGAGTAGTTTGAGAGGAATTGGTATTAATTCCTCTTTAAGTGTTGGGTAGAATTCAGCAATGAAGCCATCTGGTCCTGAACTTTAGATTGTTGGAATACTTTTTATTACTGATTCAACCTTTTTACTTATTGGTCTATTCAAGGTTTTCTATTTCTTCTTGGTTTGATCTTGGTAGGTATGTGTCCAGGAATTTATTCATTTCCTCTAGGTTTTCAAATTTATTGTCATATACTCGTTCATAGTTGTCTCTAATAATCTTCTGTATTTCTGTGGTATCTGTTGTGATGTCTCCTTTTTCATTTCTGATTTTATTTATTTGGGTCTTCTCTCTTTTTTCCCAGTCTAGCTAATGGTGTGTTGATTTTATCTTTTTAAAAAATCAACTTTTTGTTTCACTGATCCTCTGTATTTTTTCAGTCTCAATTTCATTTATCTCTGCTCTGATCTTTATTATTTCTTTTACAAAGTTTTGGTTTGTTCTTGCTTTTCTAGTGCATTGTTAGGTTGTTTATTAGAACTCTTTCTCATTTTTTGATGTAGGCATTTATTGCTATAAACTTGCCATTTACTGCTGCTTTTCCTGTGGCCATAAGTTACTTTGGCTGGAAGAACAAGCATAGGTCTGTTCATTGAGCCTGGGAGTATGCCCACCAGGGGTTGCCTGTGGGGTTGTTTCTCTGGCATGATATGCAGGTACATGGCTCCTCAGCTGGCCTAAAGGCATTTTTGCTGGGGGCGATCCACAGGATGGCTGTTTCTCAGGCTTGGGATGTGGTACAAGCTGTTCAGCTGGCCTTGCGTTGTGTCTGCTGGGTAGGGACCCATGAGGCTGTTTCTCAGACTTGAGACACAGACACATAGCTGCTCAGTTGGCCTGGAGATGTGTCCACTGGAGGTGGATCGCAGGGTTGCTTCTCAGGGCCATGATGCAGTCCAAAAGCTACTTAGCTGGTTTGGGGGTGTGTTTTCCAGGTGTGGCCCGCAGGGCTGTTTTGCAGTTCTGGTACACAGGTGCAAGGCTATCTGGTTGGTCTAGGGGCATGCCTGCCAGGGGAGAACTGCAAAGTTGCTTCTTAGGCCTGGGGGTGTTTCTTGGGTCATAGGGGGTTGGTGGGGTATGAGGAATGCACACCTTATGCTCCTAAGATTGCCTCTCAGGCCTGGGATGCTGGCATATAGCTGTGTAGGCAGCCTGGGGGCTCCTTGCCAGAGGCAGCATGTAGAGCTACTTCTCAGGCGTGGGGCATGGGTGCAAAGCTGCTTGGCCGACCTGGGGGTGCTTCGGCCAAGGCCAGCCTGCAGAGATGTTTCTCAGGCTCTTGTTGTGGGCATGGGACCAATTGGCAGGTCAGGGACTTTTCTGTAGAGGGTGGGGCACCTCAGTGTTGTTTCTCAGGGTGCAATCACATAGCTGTTCTGCCAGCCTGAGAATGTCAGCTGTTCAGAAGCTTGAGGCCTCTCCCATATGAAGATGGGCATGTGGCTATTTGGCCAGCTCATGGGTAGGTTCACCCTGGGTGAGACTGCCAGGCTGTTCCTCTGGCTGGAAGTGAGGGTAGTGGGAGTTGGTTTTCATGCTTTGCAGGATCAATGTCATAGCCAATCTTGGGTCCAGATTTTGTGTTGCTGAGGTTGTGGTGTTTAGCCACTGGTATAGGTTTGGAGGAATGAAGATAGAGCCCCAGTGTTAGAGAGGTGCAGTGACTATGTGCCCCCACAGAAGGGCACACTTCAGAGGTGCCCCTGGTCTCAAGATGGCACCATGCTTCAGGAGCATGGCTCACAGGAGGTGGGTGAAGTATGGGGAGTGCACACCTCATGCTCTTAACTGGGGCAATGCAGCTGCATGATCTCCTGGTAGCTATCCAAATGGAGACTGTGGGATTCTCCTGTTGTAACAACTATACTGCTGTAAGGTATTTGCAGTGGCAGTGGGGGTTAATGGAGATCTTCTGCTTACCTGCTACTCACAACAGGAAGTTCTCTCCTGACTCCAGGCTGATTCAATCCTGGGGAATGGAAGGGAGACAGGACTGCAGAGACTGGCTGCCTTCATGCTGCCCTCCTGGACTTCCTATCACCAATATGTGTTTCTCCACTCCACTGCTACACTCCGCTGCTCTTTCTTTGACACTCCTGTCAAATCTTGGCTGTTTATTCCTTGTATTTATTCTCTCTTATAGGGAAGACGAATGCCAAGTGTCTCTAGTCTGCCATCTTGCTGATGTCATTCCTGCATCTTCCCTATAACCTTTTTAAATTTAGTCCATTTTGTCTGATATTAGTATAAGCATCCTGGTTATTATTTACATGGATTATTCTTTTCTGTCTTTTCACTTTCAACCTATTTGTGTCTTTGGATACAAAGTGAGTCTCCTGTAGACAGCAATTATTAGATCATGTGTTTTCATCCATTCCACCAAAGTCTACCTTTGGAGGGTTTAATCCATTTAAAGTACAGATGACTCTTGAACAACATGGGTTTGAGCTATGTGGGTCCACTAATAAACTTTCTTTTGCCTCTGCCACCCCAAGACAGCAAGACCCACCCTTCTTCTTCGTCCTCAGCTTACTCAACATGAAGATGAAAAGGATAAAGACCTTTAATAGTGAATATATTTTCTCTTCATTATGATTTTTTTTTTTTTTTTTTTTTTTTTTTTTTTTTGAGATGGAGTCTCATTCTGTCACTCAGGCTGGAGTGCAGTGGTGCGATCTCCACACACTGCAACCTCCACCTCCCAGGTTCAAGCGATTCTCCTGTCTCAGCCTCCTGAGTAGTTGGGATTACAGGTGCCTGCCACTGCACCCAGCTAATTTTTGCAGTTTTAGTAGAGATGAGGTTTCACCATCTTGGCCAGGCTGGTCTTGAACTTCTGACCTCATGATCCACCTGCCTTAGCCTCCCAAAGTGCTGGGCTTACAGGCGTGAGCCACCACGCCTGACAGATTTTCTTAACATCTTCTTTTCTCTAGCTCACTTTACTGTAAGAATAAAGTATATAATACATAAAACATACAAAATGTATTCCTTGACTATGTTATGGGTCTGTTCTGGTCAAGAGTAGATTATTAGTAATTAAGTTTACATGGAGACAAAAGCTATACACAAATTTTCAACTGCATGGGGGTTGGTGTCCCTAATCCCTACATTGTCCAATGGTCAACTGTAATTAGTGATAAGAAGGGACTTACTTCCGTCATTTTGCTGGTTGTTTTCTATATGCCTCATAGTTTTTTTGTCCTTCATTTCCTACATCATTGCCTTCTTTTGTGTGTATTTTTTTTTCTGGAGTGAAATTTTAAAATTTCTTTCTCATTTCCTTTAGTGTATGTTCTTTTATTATTTTCTTTGTGGTTACCATGGGGATGACTTTTTTTTTTTTTTTTTTTTTGAGACAAGGTCTGACTCTATCACCTGGGCTGGAGTGCAGTGGTGCAATCTTGGCTCACTGCAACCTCTGCCTCCCAGGCTAAAGCCATTCTCCTGCCTCAGCCTCCTGAGCAGCTGGGGCTACAGGGACATGCACCATGCCTAATTTTTGTATTTTTTGTAAAGATGGGTTTTGCCATGTTGCCCAGGCTGGTCTCAAACTTGTGAGCTCAAGTGATCCACCCGCCTCAGCCTCCCAAAGTGTTGGGATTACAGTCATGAGCCACCATGCCCAGCGTGGGATTACATTTAACATCCTAAAATTATAACACTATAATTTAAATTTATACCAGTATAACTTCAGTAACTTCTAATAGCTTCTCTTCTAATAGCTCCATCAATAACCTTTTAGCTGTTAATATCAAAATTACATCTTTACACAGTTTGTCCAAAAAGAATTTTGCATTAATTAATCTAATTATGATTAATCAGGCCAGGAGCAGTGGCTCATGCCTGTAATCCCAGCACTGTGGGAGGCCAAGGCAGGCGGATCATTTGAGGTCAGGAATTTGAGACTAGCCTGGCCAACATGGTGAAACCTAAACTCTACTAAAAAAAAAAAACCCACAAAAATTAGCCAGGCATGGTGGTGTATGCCTGTAATCCCAGCTACTTGGAAGGCTGAGGCAGGAGAATTGCTTGAACCCAGGAGGCGGAGGTTGCAGTGAGCAGAGATCACGTCATTGCACTCCATCCTGGGTGACACAGAGAGACTCTGTCTCAAAAAAAGAAAAAAATATATGATTAATCAGAATATGCCTTAATCTCTTAAATTAATGCATTTTATCTCTTACAATAACAGCAGCTTTTATAATTACTCACCTATCTACCTTTTCTGGGATCTTTATTATTTTATATGTCTTTGGGTTACTAACACCCTTTCATTTCAACATTTAGGATTCCATTTAGCACTTCTTGCAGGGCAAACCTAGTTGTAACACACTCCCTTAGCTTTGGTTAATCTGAGAATGTCTTAATTTCTCTCTCATTTTTGAAGGACAGTTTTTTCAGATACAGGATTCTTGGTTGGCAGTTTTTTTGTCTTTTAGCAGTGTGAATATATCAGTCTACTGCCTTCTGGTCTCAAAAGTTACTGATGAGAAATCTGCTGATATGAGGATCCTTTGCGATGAGTCACTTCTCTCTTGCTGCTTTCAAAATTCTCTCTTTGTCATTCAACAGTGTGATTATAATGAGTTTTACTGTAGGACTTTTTGAGTTCATCCTACTTGGAATTTGTTAATTTTAGATGTTTACATTCATGTCTTTCATGAAGTTTTGGCCATTATCTCTTCAAATATTATCTCTCCATTTCTCTGTCCTTTCCACTCCTGGGAATCTCAAAATGTGTATGTTGGTTTACTTGATGGTGTCCCACAGGCACTTTAGGCCGTGTTCACTTTTCTTCAACCTTAACTTTTATTGTCCTATGATTCTCTCTTCTGCCTGCTCAAATATGCCTTTGAATACCTCTAGTGAATTTTTTTTGTTTCAGTTATTGTACTTTTCAGTTCCAGAATTTCTTTTTCATTTATTTTAAAGTTTTTTTCTTTATTAATATTTCCATTTGGTTCATATATCTCTTTATAAAACTCTCTCCATATCTTCCTTTAGTACTTTGAGTGTCTTTTAGAACATTGCTTTACAGTCTTTGTCTACAGATCTGACATTAGATCTTTCTCAGAAAAACCTCTTGGTTTTTTTCCTTTGAATGGGCCATACTTTTCTGTTTGTTTGTATGCTTTATGATTCTTTTTTGTTAAAAAATGGACATTGGAATCTAATAATGTGATAACTCTAAAAGTCATTATTCCCTTCTAGAAATTAGATTCTTCCCTTTCCCCATCTGTTATTTGTCTGTGCTTAAAAAAAAATTGTAGGTGTTTCCTGTGCTGAATATTAGTCTGAGGTATAAACTAAAATCATCTCAGGTCTTTTCTGTACCTGTGCCTTTTCCTGGACAAATACAGTGACTTCATAATTTCCCCTATACATATGGTTGCTTTTGAATAGTCTACTCTTCAATGCCTGGCTCCTAAAAGGGGAAAAAGAGACAAATGAAGAGAAAAACAAAAGGTACTTGCCCGTTAAGTCCCTCGGAAGTCACTTCAATCACCAAGAGCGGGGAGGGGCTTACACCAAAAAGAGTGAAGTACAGGAACAATAGCCACCGTCTCTTTGCCTGCACTTCTATATTAGAGGCAGCAACCAGCAATAAGAGGACAAATTTCTGATATTTGAAGGATAAGGTCCTTATTTCCCACCCTGGCTTCTACAAGCTCTGTGCAAGCTATTCCAGGAACACCTGTATGACTGCCTGCCATGAGGCTGGAGAATCGGGGATGCATAGCCACTGCTGAGTTAAGAGCTGAAACTGATCAAAATTAACCACAATTACTATCTAAGGGTTCCTCTGCAAGGCTTCAACAGACTCCAGGTTTCCAAAATAGTTACATCTGACACATTCTGCCAGTGCAAGTGTTGTCTTGGTTGGGAGAGAGATTCCTGGTGCTTCCTACCCTGTTATTTTCTCAGAATCCTCTACCGTCTCAAAAACTTTTAAGAGTAAAAAGAGGTCTTGAGACCAAGAAGTTTGAGAACCACTATGTAGACAATGCAGATATGCATGTCCAGGAATTGACATATTTTTAAATGACCAAATCAACCAACTTTAGCTTTCAGTGCATCAATGCAAAATGAGGATCATAAGATTAACTAGCGGCATAAGTTTAAATTCAAGACCCTAAACTAAAGCACCATTTTCAGAAAAAGTTTCCTTGTTATGTCATTAGAGAAGAGCAAAGAGGATGAAAAGATGTAGGGCACAGCAAACTAGAGATGCTTGCAGGTTATATTTATATCCCTGATTTTTCCTTTTTGGGCCTTGAGTAGTCTGTAGCCATTAATTTAATATATAGTGATGCCAAGTTTGCTAGAATCACAAAGAGATACTGTATGATTACCTGCCTATAAAAACAGCAAATAATATATGCAAAATTCTATTCCCTAACAGAGCATTTGGGCTCTATAAATGCCTCATTTGGACCAGTAGCCCGTACTACAATTATTTATTTTAAATTTATTACGGTAGTTGTAAATCAAAGAGTAGAAGAGAGAAAGAAATTCCAAGTCTAATGATTATGATATAGGCAGTGAAAAAGAACACAATAGGCCGGGAGTGGTGGCTCACGCCTGCAATCCCAGCAGTTTGTCAGGCTGAGGCGGATGGATCACTTGAGGTCAGGAGCTTGAGACCAGTCTGGCCAATATGGCAGAACTCCATCTCTACTAACAATAGAAAAATTAGCTGGATGTGGTGGCGCATGCCTGTAATTCCAGCTACTCGGGAAGCTGAGGCAAGAGAATTGCTTGAATCTGGGAGGCGGAGGTTGCAGTGAGACGAGATCACGCCACTGCACTCCAGCCTGGGCGACGAAGTGAGACAACGTCTCAAAAAAAAAGAACACAATAGTTGCTAAAAACTAAACAAACAAAACCAGAATAAATCAGAAATCAAAGTGCTGGGAGACATTCCTCTGTGGGTCTGTTATGCTCCTACACATCTTGCTGGTCCAAGAATGAAAAAGTCTGGCTGCTTTTATTCAGGCAATTTCTCACAGATAAGCAAGCATGATCTAGCCATGCAATTTCTTCCTATGGCTGATTTTGTTATAAACAAATGAAAATAAATTCAACTCTATAAATTTAATATAACTAAATCATATAGACTGCTATGAGGGAGAAGTTACGTTCACAGTATATAGCATAAGAAAAGGACTCAGCATTGGGATTAACAGCATACCTGGACTACTGAATCAGTTAGATCTAGGTTTGAATCCTAACTCTGCTATTGCTTAATGTTTTCCTTAAAATGTGTGTGTGTGTGTGCACGTGCACATGCGCACATGTGCGCATCTTTATATTAATATACACAGTCACCTACTGCATAACAATGTTTCAGTCAATGACAGATTACATATATGATGGTGGTACCATAAGATTGCAATGCTGTATTTTTACTGTATCTTTTCTATTCATTCATTCATTCATTCATTTTTGAGACAGGGTCTCACTCTGTTGCCCAGGCTGGAATGCAGTGGCATGATCACAGCTCACTGCAACCTTGACCTCCCTCCTTTTTCATGTTTAGATACACAAACACGATTGTGTTACAATTGCCTATGGTATTCAGTACAGTAACAGGTTTGTAGCCTAACAGCAATAGGCTATATCATATAACCTAGTCGTGTAGTACACTACACCATCTAGCTTTGTGTAAATGTGCTCTATGATGTTCATATAAAGACAAAACTGCCTAATGGCACATTTCTCAGAATGTATCCCCATCATTAAGTAACACATGATATAGACATGTGTGTATGTCTTTTATTTATACATATATACAAATTGTATAGTATATATAATATTGTATACTGTAATAGCTATTAAATTGTATATGGTGCATAATAGCTATATTTTATATACACAATGAATATATTTTAATAAAATTTATATATGTACATTTTATGTTTATATATGATATATAACATACACATTATAAAATATATTTTGATATACACATTATGAAAAGATTTATAATATATAAATATATATGAAAAATAGCTATTCTTTTTCTAATCTTGGAAATATATCTTCCTTATCTATCACTTTTTAACTTTTGTCATTTAAAAAAAATTTTTTTTTTGAGACAGAGTCTCGCTCTATTGCCCAAGGTGGCGTGCAGTGGTGCAATCTTGGCTCACTGCAACCTCCACCTCCTGGATTCAAGTGATTCTCAACGCTCATCCACCCGAGTAGCTGGGATAACAGGCATGCACCACCATACCTGTTTAATTTTTGTATTTTTTAGTAGAGCTGGGGTTTCACCATGTTGGCCAGGCTGGTCTTGAACTCCTGGCCTCAAGCGATCTACCCGCCTTGGCCTCCCAAAGTGCCGGGAATACAGGTGTGAGCTTCTGCACCTGGCCCATTTTAATTTTTATAGAGTTCAATTTGTCTATCTTGTCTGTCTTTTGCTTCTTCCGGTTCAGAAAGTTATTTTCCCTCCAGAGATCCAGTAATATTAAGTTATATTTTCTTTTCCTTTTAAAATAATTTCATTAATTAAAAATTCTATTATGTTAGAGACAGGATCTTACTATGTTGCCCAGGCTGGACTCAAACTTCTGGGCTCAAGTCTTCCTCCCACTTCGGCCTCCCAAGTATCTGGGACTACACGTGCACACTACCACATCTAGATCATTTTTAATTTAATGCTTTAATGCTTTCATCTACCTAGAATACATTTTAGTGAATGGTGTGAATTAAAGTTCTATGTTATTATCCCAACATTACTTCCCAAATAGTATTTCATTGTTCTGTGATACTCCTGTTATTGTATATTAAATGATTATGCAAATGTGTTGTGTATGGTGTCTGAATGAGACTGTGCTTGTTTCTGGGATAGATTTTTTGTTTCAGTTATCGACCTACTGTTTTTACCAGTACATTGCTATCGTATACACTGCTTTAGAATCCTGTATGCCTAATCAAACCCCATTAACAATTATCTTTTTTAAAAAAATTTTAAAAATCCTTAAATATTTATTTTCTAAATAAATTTTTAATCATTTTGATACCATCCCCTCAAAAATCCTGTTTGTATTTTGATTATGGTTATATCAAATCTATAAAGTATCTAGGGAAGATGGACGCTTTCACAATATTTAGTATTCCCATCTAAGTAAAACGATATAGGTGACATGCCCAAAAGGGCTCAAATAATGTGCTGTCTTATTCAGCATATATTTTTTCTTTTACAATTATTAAAGTAAAAAATAAAACAGAGAAAATTAAAATCCATGTAAAATGGGATGCATGTTATTTAGTGTTCAGATTAAGTCTATCTTTCCTATAACCCTGCTATTTAATGTATCTTAAGTGAGACATAGTACCAATTTATAAATTAGTAAAATTAAATGGTAGCTCTTCACTTTTATGAAATAACTATGGAATTCTTCTTCTCCTGGTATACATTTAAAATATAACCTGCATTTCAAAAATTCATTTTAAAAACTATGCAATCACCATTTGTATATAAAATTAGGTATTATGATAGCAAAAAGAATCTTTAAAAAGAAATTCTTTTTTACAGTAATACCAATGTGAATTTTAAAAAGATCCATATGTATACGTAGACCATATAAAAACATTAATGAAAGGGAAATGCTGATCTAGGAATGCCGACTATAGGGAAGGCACATTTTTAGATATTTCCAAGAGAAACATTTTACTTACATATTAATAATAGACTATAATATCACATATCAATGTAATATTTAAGGGCAATACTTAGGCCATTTTATCCAACTCTTCTGCAAATTTTGGTCTTTATTGGACAAGGCTAAATCAAATTCAATTACAAATGCAATTTTGGCTAAGTTAGTGATATCACAGAGTTTATGATATTGGGATATGACTGGGGCATTCCTTTTCAACCTAAGGTTATTTTTATTTAGATTTTTAAGGGCTCATTTATTGAAGTATAATTTATAGCAAAATTCATCCTGTTAAAGTATATAGTTTATACAAATGGATACAGTCATGAAACCAACTTAATATTTTTAATTACCTTACTCAGTTCTCTAAGTAGAGCCAATAATTACCAGCTTACTCCTAACCCTTTCCCGACCCCATTTCAGTCCTTTTGCTCACTAAATATACAGATTATAACAGCAAATAAAGATGGTTTATCCAAGGAATTTCCTAACATTGACTGGAGAGATTATACATTTCAGAATAAAACCTAAATGAATATCGTACAAGCTAATTCAGTTTAACATTTGATTTTAATCTTTATATTCATGTATTTTTGGAAAAAAAAATAGAAACATTAAAGAACTAATGAACTGGCTTCACAGAATTCCTGTTTTTCTCCCCCTAAGAATCTTAACATATATTGGTAGTGTTATAATCAAAATTCATATAAACAAAATAGAATAAGATGTTTGAAGATTTCCCAAAGACAACTGCAACTTTTAAATAATAGTTTTTCAAGTGAATGAGGATGAGTTTTTTACTGTTTTACCCTTGGATACACTGACCAGGGCATAAGTTCCTCCCACTCTCATTTAGCTCTATAATTTCAGAAATAATGATTTACCTAATAGCTGTATGCTCAACAGAGATTTTTTTTAAAATGCTGTAGTTACACTATTCTGCCTCAAACAGGCAACCTGCCTGATTGAGAGGTTTGACACTCTCTTTCTAGGAATTGTCATATGACCCAAATTACCTCATTATTAGCTTTGGTGTTATAAACAAAGGATAAAAACATGTAACAAAAATCTATCCAACCCCTCTTTTCTAGTTCTATAATTATCATAAGCAATTTGATTGATTTGCCATTGAATTCATTTACCCAGGAAAATCATATACAATGTTCAGGCTACAAATTAAGTATTGAGTAGTAATGCTTTACTAGACAAAAAGTAAAAGCTTATGAAAGCCTCCACTTTTAATATTTCTACTTTAAAACCTTCTACATATAAAAGTGTTTTTAAAGAAATACATTTTTCCACCTTGGATAAAATGTAAAAGTAGCTCATAGCTGCAAAACTTTGTATCAATGCTTACTGTGACATACCATTTAATTGAAAGATTCTTAATTAAACATGCCCCACCAAAAAACCTCACCAAATTGCATTTGCCACCAAATGACTAACAAGTACACAACAGTTGGAAACTGTCAAAATATTTTACAGCTCAATTGTAATTACCAACCAAGCTAAGCAAGCCCTGAGTGGGGTGTTAACCACATTTTGGGGGATGTAAAACATTAAGCAGCAGTCCCTTTTTTGTGGTCTCTAATTTATACTCTTAAAACTCCTAAATAACTCCAAATATTTTTGTTGTCTTCAGTGAAAAATCAGCAAAACTTCAATATGAGATATAATGCTTTATCATTTTCATAGATCTACTAGTGGGAAGGGCCTTTAAAAGATCATTTGGCTAATCTCTTAACATTATAATTGAATATACTGATTATTTGGTTATTTGTCTTAAAAAAGTGATCTCAAAACATAAATGTTTTAAAAAAGTAATCTTAAAACATAAATGTTTTCTATCATCCTTATCATAATACATGTAGCCAAAAATAAGTGGGAAGGTGTGATTAGGGAAAAGTGTCAATATGGAAATACAGCTGGTGAGTTTCCAGAGGGGAGAATGCAGACATCGTTTGCCATTTGAAGTAGGACAGCATCCAGCCACTCTTCCCTCCTCATCAGAGAGTGTACAGCTTGAGGCTTTGTGATTATCCACACTTGGCATCTCTTACTGATAGAAAAGAAGTGGGTTAATTTTTACTACCGACCATAAACACAGGTGGAATACTACTCCCACCAGGTATCATATGCATACCCTATTCTTACTACTTGTTGGAGGCAGAAATAGGAAGTAGAATATACCATGGAATATACAAGCTTGGTTTTTGTGAGATTCCAAAGTCTGTATTTTTCCTGAGAGGTATCAATCAGTGAAAACTGTTCGAAAAGCAGAAGAATAATAAACTCAGAACATACCAGTGTTTCACATTTAAAATGAAATTATACTTAAATACTCTTTAACATTTAACTGTAGATATACAGGAAGATTCAACTACACTTGTTGTATCTCAACTTGAAAGATGGGCAAACAAGTATTGGTTTTATTTTTATTTTTGAATTAAAAAATATTTTTTGAGACAGAGTCTTACTCTGTTGCCCAGGCTGGAGTGCAATGGCACAATTTTGGCTCACTGTAACTTCTGACTCCCAGATTCAAACCATTCCGCTACCTCAGCCTCCCAAGTAGCTGGGACTCCAGGCATGTACAACCATGCCTGGCTAATGTTTGTATTTTTAGTAGAGGGAGGTTTCGCCATGTTGGCCACGCTGGTCTCAAACTCCTTACCTCAAGTGATGTGCCCGCCTCAGCCTCCCAAAGTGCTGGGATTACAGGTGTGAGCCACAAGTACTGGTTTTAAATAATTCCCTTATCTTTCTATGTGACTGAAAAATTCTATTGAATATCATAATGAAAAAATCACAACAACATAGGATTTAATATGACTCTGACGACTATCTTGTAAAGCTAATTTAGTGTCATATTACTTATAAAGTAGAGATGGTTTTTTTGGTCCTCCAACTCCTTTAACATACATAATCTATCTAATAGTTTTCAACCATTTGTAGCTTCCATCTCAACAAGTACACTATTAAAGAATCTAGGTGCCATGTGGAATAAAACGATTTTTAAAACCCTAATACCTTTCTCCAGAAAATACATTTATATATATTTCACATATAAAATTTTAGGAGATTCTTTTAAAGTATTCTCATTGAAAAATTTCCATAAATATTGGGAGAATGTTACTTCTCTTTACCAATACATTACACAGACAAATCTACCAATAGCAAAAATCATAAAGTGTTCTTCTTTTCCAATCCTCACTAACTCTCCACAGCCTACCTTAAGGATTTAAAAGTTGATAGGCTGGGTGCAGTGGCTCACGTCTGTAATCCCAGGACTTTGGGAGGCTGAGGTGAACAGATCACCTGAGGTCAAGAGTTCAAGACCAGTCTGACCAATATGAAGAAACCCTGTCTCTATGAAAAATACAAAAATTAGCTGGGCGTGGTTGTGGGCACCTGCAATCCCAGCTACTGGGGAGGCTGACGCAGGAGAATCACTTGAACCCAGGAGGGAGAGACTGCAGTGAGCCAAAACTGTGCCACTGCACTCCAGCCTGGGTGACAGAGTGAGACTCCGTCTTAAAAAATAAGATAAAATGAAATAAAAGTTCCTAAGGAGGACAAGAAAGTTAAAAAATAACCAAGAAAACATTCTAATGCCTTTTTTTGGTCAGAATCTAAAACAAATAAGTAACAACAAGAACAACAATAATAACAGTAGTAGCACCTGTCACTTACAGAACTTCTCCAAGTACTTTATGTATATTAATGTGTTTAATCCTCACTACAGTCCTATAACATAAGCACTATTATTATTCCTATTTTATAGATGAGCACACTGAGGGACAGAAAGGTTAAATAAGTTGCCCTAGTTAACAGGTATCATCTGTGGTCTTGGTAGCGTGATTCCAGGCAGAATACGCAACTCACTTTGTGGTACAAAGTCAGATTAGCAAGTATTTTAAATACAAATCAGGAGCCAGAAAAATAATTCTCTCTGCAGCTGACGCAGAACTGAAATTTTACCCAGAAAGAATACTGTATGAAAGTCGGGGACCTGAATTCTACTACAGGAGGTCCTGCAGTTTAAAAAGCGTTATTAGCCTAATGACAGATTCTCTCTGGGTTTTGATTTAAACATTTGTAAAACAAACAACAGAAGAGCTGGATTGAGATTCATTTATTCAATTAAAGTGCACTGAGCACCTATTAAGCGGAAGGTAATATACATTACTGAGAATCTGTTTTAACTCATCTAAAATTTATATTCCCCATTAAAATATTAGGGCAGGACCTTGCAGCTATTTTAGCTTATATCTGAAAACTTGGCATGCTTTTTAAGGGTGAAGGAAATGAGATTAAACCAAAGAGGTTCAATGACTTGTCCCATAAGGAAATTTAAGGTAAAGTTGGGCAAACCTTCAGCTACTCTAATTTTACCAAAGCCGCCACAAGCAACTTAGTGCATTTTTTTCATTCAACAAAAATTTACTGAACATCCATTACATGTCAAGATTGACAATATAACGGTAGGCAAAATAAGTCACTTTCTCATGGAGTTTACAACACCTGCCAGAAAGGAAGAACTTAGTAAGTGGTTAAATATTTTATTAAAAAATTTCACATGATGGCTTAAGTCATAAAACCACCCTTTAAAACTGATTTTTTTCTCCCCTGTCCCAGATTTCCACAGACACTTTATCCAACAACTTTCCAAGGCTACTTTTGAGAGATGATTCTTTCAAGTCAAACTCAGTGGGATTAAAATTGAAGTACATTAATCACTTTTACTATAATACGTACAAACTATATAAACTGAGTTACAAGTATACAATAACATATTATTCATTAACTTGCATTGGTTTAAGGTATTAAATTAGTTTCTTCAAACACCTACAATTTAATTCCTCTTCCAAATAAATAAGCAGTCACTTTCCAAATTAGTACTTCCCAAATATGTTGGCCACCAGAATCACCTAGAGTAGGGGATTCTTGGATTGAACTTGGATTAAAAACACATTCTGGCCAGGCGCGCTTGCTCACACCTGTAATCCTAGCACTTTGGGAGGCCAAGGCAGGTGGATCACCTGAGGTCAGGAGTTCAAGACCTGGCCAACATGGTGAAGCCTCGTTTCTACTAAAATTAAAAAAAATTGTTGGGCGTGGTGGCATGTGCCTGTAGTCCCAGCTACTTGGGAGGCTGAGGCAGGAGGATCACTTGAACCCGAGAGGCAGAGGTTGCAGGGAGCCAAGGTTGCGCCACTATACTCCAGCCTGGGTGACAAACCAAGACTCTGTCTCAAAAATAAACAAACAAACAAAAATAAAAAAATTTTAAAAAATTCTGAGATTCTACCCTTGAAAACTGTCATTCAGAAGGTAAAAAGTGGACCCCAAGTAATTCTGATGCAGCTGGGGAACCAGGTCACAGTTCATTTTTGCCAGCTGACATTTCCACCTTCTGATTTCAAACATTTTTTCCTTTTAGAACCCACAGAGGCAATTCTGCTTTGGTGTAAAACTTCGGCTCACTTTCTGGTATTAAGTATCCCAGCATATTCGAATGCAGTTTTCTCATAAAGACTCTGCTTAGCAGAACATGGTGGCTCACAACTGAATCCCAGCACTTTGGAAGGCCAAGGCAGATAGATCACTTCAGTCTAGAAGTTTGAGACCAGCCTGAATGACATGGTGAAACCTGATCTCTACTAAAAATACAAAAATTAGCCAGGCATTGTAGCATGCACCTGCAGTCCCAGCTACTCGGGAGGCTGAGGTGGGAAGATCTTGCTTGAGAGCCTGGGAGGCGGAGGCTGCGGTGAGCCAAGATCGTGCCACTGCACTCCAGCCTAGGTGACAGCGTGAGACCTGGTCTCAAGGTGGGGAAAAAAAAGGCTCTGTTCACAAGAATTTATTGATTACACTAAAAGCCCAGAATTCCCACTACACAATATAGTCATGTAACAAAATGGTACTTGTACTCCTAAATCTATGGAAATTTTTTTAAAAAGAATTTATTCACACATGATTTCCTCTGATGTAGGCCCACAGCATTGAGTTCAACTCTTTTTAGTTAAATATTTGATTTAGCACATACATGTATGCATTCAACAAAAATGCATTAAGACATTACTAAGTGTCAACCACTGGTTCTAGGCACTGGGATATATCAGTGATATATGAGGTGAAGCAAAACAAACCTGACCAGGGAATAATACAGATTTCTTTCATATGCACATAAAACATTTACCAACACAATCATATTCAGGGCCACAAAGCAAATTTAAGAGAGTTAGATCATGAAATAAATTTTCTAACCACAAGGGAATTAAGTTAGAAATCAAGAAGAGAAAGATATTTTGAAAACTCACAAGTACTTGAGACTAAATGATACCTCTAAATAACCCAATACCCAAAACAAATAAAAAAATTAGGAAGTATTTTGACCTGAATGTAAATACAAACACAATATATCAAAACTTGTACAGGTAAAATAAGTCTTACCAGGATATATACAGTACTGAACACCTATATTAAAAAAGAATAAAGGTGTTACCTCAGCCTCCATCTTAAGAAACTAAGAAGGAAGTAATAAAGATTGGCGTAGAAGTCAATGAAACAGAAAGAAAAAAATAGAGAAAAAAAAATCAATGAAATGACCAGCTAGGTCTTGAAAAGATGAGTAAACTGGATAAATCTCAAGCCAGACTGATTGGGGTAAAAAAGAAAGTGAAAACACAAATTACTAGTATCAGAAATGAGAGAGGCAATATCACTACAGATTCTACAGATATCAACAAGATTTAAATAAAAGAAAATTACGAACACCTTTATGCCAATTAATTTGACAACTGAGATGAAATGGACACACTCTTTGGAAGATATAAACTACCAAAGTTCTTTCACACACACACAAATTACCTAAATACCTCTATTATAGAAATTTAACTTGTAGCTGAAAACTTTACCCCAAAGAAAACTCCAGGTCCACATGGCTTCATTGGTTAATTCTCCCAAACATTTAAAGAACAAATGAACTCAGTCTACACAAATTCTTCCACTAGATGCCAGTAACATTCCCTTTCTTCTCGTGTGACAATTAAAGGCATATATAGACATTGCCAAATGTTCCTCCTCTAGGACAAAATAAACTTCAGTCAGGAACAAAAACTAGAGAGATTAAAGTTAACTTGTAGGAAATCAATAATAATGCAATAGCAAATAATTTAATTAGAAAATGGGCAAAAGGCACTGACAGACATTTCACCAAAGAGGACAGACAGATATCAAATACACTCAAGAAAGATGTTTGTTATGAACTGGATGCTTGTGTCCCCCCAAAATTCGTAAGTTGAAACTCTAACCCTTAATGAAATGGTACTAGGAGATAGTCTTTGGAAAGAAATTAGGCTTAGATGAGGTCATGAGGCTAGACTCCTTATTAATGGATTAGCGTCCTTCTAAGAGTCCAGAGAATGCTGGCTTCCTTTCTCAAGGAGGTGAGGACACTGTGAGAAGACTGCCATCTCTAAACCATGAAGCAGACCCTCACCAGACACCAAATCTGCTGGTGACTCAGACTTTCCAGTCTCCAAAACTGTGACTGCTGCTTAAGTCAACTACTTTATGGTATTGTGTTATAGCAGCCTAAGATGATTAAGAGAGTTCAAAATCATTAGCCTTTAGGGAAATACACACTAAAGCAACAGTGAGATATCACCACACACCTATCAGAATAGCTAAAATACAAAATAATGACAACACTAAATGCTGGGGAGGATGGAGAGAATCTGGATCAATCATACATTGCTGGTGGGAATATAAAAAGTCACAGCCGCTCTTAGAAAATCACTTGGCAGTTTCTTAGAAAACTAAACAGGCAACTAACTATACAACCCCAAGCTTCCTGGCATTTAATGCCAGAGAAAAGAAAACTTTTAATCACACAAAAATTGGTACACAAATGTTTGCAGCATTTTATCCACAAGAGCCCCAAACAGGAAACAATCAGATGTCCTTCAACAGGTGAGTGGTTAAACAAACTGTGGTATAACCATATCATGAAATACTGCTTAGTAATAAAAAGGAATGAGCTATTGATACATACAAAACCCAGATGAATCCCCAAATAATTATGCTGAGTGAAAAAAAGTTAGTTCCAAAAGGTAATATGATTCAATTGATACTACATTCTTGAAATATAAATTCCTGAAATAATACTACATGGTTCCATTTATATTACATTCTTGAAATGACAAAACTATAGAAGTGGATTTTGGCTGTAAATGGGCAACTCCAGGTATTCTTGTGGTGAAAGAAATGTTTTGTATCTTGACTGTAATGATGTCAATATCCTGGTTGTGATATTGTACTAGAGCTTGGCAAGATGTTTCTACTGGGAAAAACTGGATAAAGTACACATAGGATCTCTTTGTATAATTTCTTTCTTTTTTTTTTTTTTTCCAGCTTTTTTATCTTTCACTTTTAATGCCCCTGTTAGCCCTAGGAGCTAATCAAAGGGGAGTTTTCTTTTTTATTATTATTATTATTATTATATTTTAAGTTCTTGGGTACATGTGCACAACGTGCAGGTTTGTTACCTATGTATACATGTGCCATGTTGGTGTGCTGCACCCATTAACTCGTCATTTACTTTAGGTATATCTCCTAATGCTATCCCTCCCCCCTGTCCCTTCCCCACAATAGGCCCTGGAGAGTGATGTTTCCCTTCCTGTGTCCAAGTGATCTCATTGTTCAATTCCCACCTATGAGTGAGAACATGTGGTATTTGGTTTTCTGTTCTTGCGATACTTTGCTGAGAATGATGGTTTCCAGCTGCATCCATGTCCCTACAAAAGACATGAACTGATCCTTTTTCATGGCTGCATAGTATTCCATGGTGTATATGTGCCACATTTTCTTAATCCACTCTGTCACTGATGGACATTTGGGTTGATTCCAAGTCTTTGCTATTGTAAATAGTGCCACAATAAACATACGTGTGCATGTGTCTTTATAGGAGCATGATTTATAATCCTTTGGGTATATCCCCAGTAATTGGATGGCTGGGTCAAAGGTATTTCTAGTTTGAGATCCTTGAGGAATCACCACACTGTTTTCCACAATGGTTGAACTAGTTAACAGTTCCACCAACAGTGTAAAAGTGTTCCTATTTCTCCACATCCTCTCCAGCACCTGTTGTTTCCTGACTTTTTAATGATTGTCATTCTAACTGGTGTGAGATGGTATCTCATTGTGGTTTTGATATGCATGTCTCTGATGGCAAGTGATGATGAGCATTTTTTCATGTGTCTGTAGGCTGTATGCATGTCTTCTTTTGAGAAATGTCTGTTCATATCCTTTGCCCACTTTTTGATGGGGCTGTTTGTTTTTTTCTTGTAAATTTGTTTGAGTTCTTTGTAGGTTCTGGATATTAGCCCTTTGTCAGATGAGTAGATTGCAAACATTTTCTCCCATTCTGTAGGTTGCCTGTTCACTCTGATGGTAGTTTCTTTTGCTGTGCAGAAGCTCTTTAGTTTAATTAGATTCCATTTGTCAATTTTGGCTTTTGTTGCCGTTGCTTTTGGTGTTTTAGACATGAAGTCCTTGCCCATGCCTATGTCCTGAATGGTATTACCTAGGTTTTCTTCTAGGGTTTTTATGGTTTTAGGTCTAACATTTAAGTCTCTAATCCATCTTGAATTAATTTTCGTATAAGGAGTAAGGAAAGGATCCAGTTTCAGCTTTCTACTTACGGCTAGCCAATTTTCCCAGCACTTGTATTATTTCTTAAAATACATGTAAATCTAGAATTAGCTCAAAATGTAAAGTTGAATTTCAATATTACCATTCGCAAGAATGAAATACTTGGGAATAAGCTGGATAAAAGGTGTGTAATACTTGTATACTACACATCCAAAGAATCCCAGTTGAAATTGAGAAGCTGATGCTAAAATTCATATGGAAATGCAAAGGATCTAAAATAGCCAAGATAACTGAAAAAGAACAAGACGACAAACTTACACTCTCTGACTGTAAGACTTATGATAAAGCAACAGTAATGAAGATAGTGTGATACTCTGTAAAGATAGACAAACAAATCACTGGAACAGAGTCTGAAAATAGATGGACACATATACAGTAAATTACCTTTCAACAGAAGTGAAAAAGGCAACTTAGAAGAGAAACGACAGTCTGTTTAACATGTAGTGCTGGAATGACTGGGTATAAATATGCTTAAAAAAAAGACAAAATAATTTCAATCTAACCTTGAACAGAACACAATTTAACTCCAAGTGGATCACAGACCTAAATGTGAAAGCTAAAATTATAAACAATCCAATGAAAACATAAGAGGAAATCTTTAAAATCCTTAGTGAAAGTTTTTTTTTTATATACAACATGAAAAGCAACTCTTGTGAATTAAATACATCTTGTATTTATCTACCTCTTTCCATCTCTACTATCACCACTGTAATCTAAACTACCAT
The DNA here is from genome assembly GCF_024542745.1 of Macaca thibetana thibetana. Taxonomy (NCBI): domain Eukaryota; kingdom Metazoa; phylum Chordata; class Mammalia; order Primates; family Cercopithecidae; genus Macaca; species Macaca thibetana. Next base: position 44,151,275 of record NC_065590.1, read on the forward strand.
CATTTTTTGCCCAGACTATTTGTTTCTATTCTCTCCTGCTTTTACTCCTGCTTCCTCCTACATTTTTACAAAAGTGACTGATTTTTTTTGTGAGACAGTCTTGCTCTGTTGCCTAGGCTGGAGTGCAGTGGCTTGATCTCGGCTCACTTCAACCTCCGCCTCCCTGGTTCAAGCGATTCTCATGCCTCAGCCTCCCGAGTAGCTGGGATTACAGGCATGCATCACCACGCCCGACTAATTTTTGTATTTTTGTAGAGATGGGGTTTCACCATGTTGCCCAGGCTGGTCTTGAACTCCTGGATTCAAGTGATCCACCTGCCTCGGCCTCCCAAAATGCTGGGATTACAGGCGTGAGCCGCTGTGCCCAACCAAGAGTGATCTTTTCAAGCATGTACCTGATTATATCATTTCCCTGCTTAAAATACTCTTTAATAGATGCCGGCATCCTTGGGATAACATGGCCTTCAAAGGCCTTGCATGGTCTAGTCCCTGTCTAGTTCTCAGTTCATCCTGCACTATTCATTCCCCTTGCTGATGCTGCTGCAGCCATACTAGCCGACTTGTTCCTCTAATGTGCTAAATTCCTCTAATATGGTAACCATGGCTGTCCTCTGAGCATAAAGTGCTCCTCCTCCCTCCTTCCCTGTCCTACTGGCTAACCCATTCTCACCTTTTAGATCTCTCTAAATTAGGGGACTAATACTAGCAAGAACTAATTTATATTCTATGACTCCCAATATAAATTTACATCACAAGACCTTTACACTTGCTGTTTTTTCTGCTAGGGAAAGTCTTTCCCCATATCTTTATCCAGTTCATTCCTTGACACCATTTAGTAAATTACTTAAACATCACCTTCATAGAAAGAAATCTAGTGATGACTTAAAATGCCATCTTTCTGGCACTCTTATCTTCCTTTCTTATATCTGAAGACTCTTATTTTGCTTTCTTATCAAATCTGAAATTATATTGTTTATTTACTTTTTGTAATCTTTCTAACTCTCTAGAATATAAACTCCCCAAGGGCAGGACTTGGTCGTGCTTACTACTCTATCCACATTTCCTAGCACATAGTAAGACACTAGAAATCTTTAGCACAAATTTAGGGTGGCAGGGCGAGACTCCATCTCAAACAAACAAACAAAAAAAAGTTAGAGTAATAGTCTCTGCTTTGGCAGTCCAGGAGGGATCCTCACATGGGAAGAGTCACTCGAGTGAGATCTCAAGTGAGATCTAACTTGAGTTAGGTCAGCCACTCCCCCAGTCCTCCAGGGGTACCCCCACACCTGGCAGGGCTCCTGTTCCACACTCAGGTCCTTATTCCCCAAGGGACCTTGACAATCCTCAGGGGTTCTGCCACCATCAGGCAGCCCATGGGGCAGGGGGGTGAAGCACATGGGCTTAAGTTCCAGTCCTGGCTGACACTTAACTCATGGGGTGACTTTGGGCAAACTACCTAAATCCTTTGTATCTGTTTCCTCCTCTCTATGATGGAGATGTGTAGGAATAGATGCACTATGAGGGTTATTCTAGATAAAAGGCCTATAGGTGCAGCCATAAAGGAATGGAAGAGAAGGCATGTAAAGGGAACTGTAAATATTGGAGAAAGACCACTAAACAGGGTTCATGTGAGGAAGTGCTCAGAGTATTTCACCTGCTCAAGATGTCCCTCAACTATTTCTTGTCTCAGTTCTACCAGACCAGTAAGATACAGGCTCAAAAGTCACTTCCTTCACAAATCCTTTCCTTTCTCTCAAATTTCACACCACTTTCCATATACCACGGTTTCTTATGGTAATTTACTCTCTATATCATATTTTATGGTTATTTGATTGCTATGAATATACCATTTCCCCTACAAGCCTTTATATTGCTTGTAGTCCAAAGAGCAAAAATAAACCAAAACATAGAAAGGTAAGTAATTATTTCTTAGATTTGATGGTGGTGGTGGTGGTGGAAGTAAGATATGTACTCAGGTTTTAAATGATCATTAGAAAATCAAAGAAGGAGGTGAGGACCTATTTAAAAATTTTGTATTAGATGAAGAAACTATGGATGAAAATTTTCTCCTTTTGGGGAGCAGACCTTTCCACTCAATATTCTCCTCCTCCTCCTCCTTATTCTTCCTCCTTCTTCTTCCTACTCTTCCTCTTCTTCCTCTTCCTCATCTTCCTCCTCCTTCTTCCTCCTCTTCCTCTTCTTCTTCTTCCTCCTCCTCCTCCTTCTCCTTCTTAAGATGGGGTCTCACTCTGTCGGCCAGGCTAGAGTGCAATGGTGCAAACATGGCTCACTGCAGTCCTGACCTCTTGGGCTCAAGCAGTCCTCTAGCCTCAGCCTCCCAAGAAGCTGGAACTACAGGAGTGAGCCACCACACTTAGCTAAGTTTTAAGAAGAAATTTGTAGAGACAGGGTCTGACTACGTTTCCTAAGGTGGGGTCAAAATCCTAGGCACAAGCAATCCTCCCACCTTGGCCTTCCAAAGTGCTGGGATTGCAGGCGTAAGCCACTGCACCTGGCCTGACTCAGTACGTTTAGGTTTTTCTTCCTTATCCCAAATTTTTAATTATTTTTAATCACTTATTAAAACCTTTATTATAATCTTCTTGCATGCATTCATTCCTTTACATATTTTAAAATTAGAACTACATGCATTATAGGAGTTAACTATCATATAGATTCACACTGATAGAAATTTATTATAAAAACGCTACACTGAGTTGGAGCATTTTAAATATTTTATATCTAGAATGTTCCTTTAAGACTTAGCATGTAATTTTAATAAAGTGAATAGACATAACAATTTCATCCTTTATTTTTCCTCATAAATTTTCCCATTAAGCCCTCTAAAGAACTTTCAGTTATTAATAGGCGAAGCATAAAATTATCCCTTTGTTTTAAATGCTTCTGTGTATATTTTGCTTCTTTTTACAGCTCAAAGATTATTCATTACCGCAAACTACAAGAGCTCACTTAGGGAGGGGACTAATACTAGCAAGAACTAGAATACACTGATGTCAAAAATGCCAGTTCTTCCAAAATGCACATTTAGCATGGAATAGACACTACAGATAAGATTTAGTTGTAAATGAAATCATCTGAAAGGAGAATCTATGTAACAAACTAATATTCTTTTAATATAAACCAACTATTTTTACATGAAACAAAGTAGAATATAACGAAGTAAAGTGATTTAGATGCAATAACTGCTTTAAAATATTTCATATATACCAGTTGGAAATTAACTATGGTCTCACCATACATGTCATTATTTTGGAGTCTTGCCACTTGTCACCTTCCATTTATAACTTAGTAGAATAATTTTTATGCAATATTCACAGTTTTAACTATTACAGCCCAAAATGGAATAAGATGACAGAAAGTAGCCTTCATAAAATCATTTACTAGCAATTCTGATTTTCCTAATGACACCCCTTTAGCAATCCATATTTTTGAAAATGCATGTATGTATTTTTTCAAGCAACATCTTTGTAATACAAAAAGAAAAATAAACATTTTAAAGAATAGCGATTTTCAAACTGCAAGGTAATTCCATCACAATTACAAAAGACCTACAGAGGTATCCTGGACTATTTTTACTCTTCCCCTCCTATGTTCTGACATTTTGGAAAGTTATTTTTTTCTTTACTTTTTCCTCCCCTCATAGATACTCCCCTTAGGCACTAGTGCATCAACAATCCTCCCACATTCAAAGTCAGCTACATCTGTTGCTCTTTTTCATTGTTGAAAAATTCATGCCTTAATCGTATTTATTCATGCATAGGGCATCCTGAATTCAACAAATGGAGAAGCCAATGGCAAAGCACACTCTTGAACATGACTTAAAAAATGTTCTTGTAGAACATGTAACTAACATTCTCACACTGTCTCCGAAATACTTGATTTATCATGAAGGCCTCTAATCTGGAAGTTGTGTGTTATAAATATTATAACCACATTTTCTAAAAATTATAATAATGCTCTTGATTCTTGGTAGTAGACTGCTGAATTTTCTTTTCTGTTTTCCTTTTTTTCTTTTTTGAGACAGGGTCTTACTCTGTCACTCAGGCTGGAGTGCAGTGGCGCGATCACAGCTCACTGCAGCCTCAACCTCCTGGGCTCAAAAAATCTTCCTACCTCAGCCTCCCAAGCAGCCAGGACATCAGGAATCACTGCCATATCCTGCTAATTTCCATAATTTTTGTAGAGATGGGGTTTTTCCATGTTGCCCAAGCTGGTCTTGAACTCCTGGACTCAAATGATCCGTCTACCTTGGTCTTTGAAAGTGCTGGGATTATAGGTGTGTGAGCCACTGTGCTCACCTTTCTTTTTTCTTTTCTTTTTTTTTTTTTTTTGACTAAGTGTTAAATGTTCATATTCACAAGTGAGAATTAACTCAGAGGATCTATTCTAACCCTATCATCATCATTAGATTTTGGCAAATGCAGCTCCCTTTTGTTTCCTCTATAAAATAGCATCTCCAACTTTTTAAATTATCCACTTCTATCAAATGAAGCTAAATTATTGTATTCAACTTTTTTAAAAGTTCCCAATTCCAAAAAAACATCAAAATAGATGGGTTGCGTTGAACCTGAAACTCTTTTGAACAGACACTGAACTACGGCTATAACATACTATGCCACTGGCCTTTTTCTCTATGCTAAATATAGCTGAAATCTATAATTTGTTGCTATTCATATATATCTGACCCAAACTAGCAGACATTAATAGGAAGATTAAAGTAAGAACTAAAATAAACTTAACTAAAGAAAGATTTATGAGGTGAAGATAATTATTTTTAATAGGCTCATAACTCATCATGACTAAAATATGGGAACACTTACTCACACATCTTACGTCCAAGTTAAAAAAGACACCTGCCAACTTAAGATGAACCAAGCTCAATTAGTTTCAAGCAATCAAGGAAAAGGCCATTGTTCCTATGACTTAATAAAGGAAAATAAATACTTTCTATAAAATACAGTGTTGTTGACTTTAAATGAGCTTTATAGTATAAGGCAAAACTGAATATAAGACTTTTAAAGAAATCACTTGGCTACTTACCATATAAACTCCAACAACTGCTAAGAACAACTTGCTACTGCTTCATAATAAAAAATAATCTAATACCTAAGATATACTTTCCAAGAAGATATTTTAGTGCATAGTTTAAGTTGACAGCAAAATATGAGTATAAATATAAACAAACTGATAACGTCATTTGCCATCAATCTCACCAATATATTTTACCATAATTTCTCAAATCTTGATAGACAAAACTTAAGATAAAACTCAGAGAAAGAATATATATATATTTTAAAAACCCACAAAAACGCTTCCCCCCACCTTTTTTTTTTTTTTTTTTTAAGACAGGGTCTCACTCTGTCTCCCAGGCTGGAATGCAGTAGTGTAATCACAGCTCACTGCAGCCTCAATCTCCTGATCTCAAGTGATCCTCCTACTTCAGCCACCTGAGTAGCTGAGATTACAGGCATGAACCACCACACCCACCTAATTAAAATTGTTTTGTGAAGATGGGGTCTCACCATGTTGCCCAGACTGGTCTTGAAATCCTGGGGTTAAGCAATCCTGTGTCCCCCATTACCCTAGCCTCCCAAAGAGCTGGGATTAAAGATGTGAGCCACCATGCCTGGCCATTTCCCCATTTTTAAGTAAGGTAACCTCCCATTTTTCAAAAAAGCCTGTGTACATCATTTTCATTCACTAAATTACACTTTCTCAATGATGTAATTTCAGGGTAAATATTTAGCTTTCATTGTTTTATTTTCCTTATATTGGAAGTGACTAATGAGACCATGATACCTGTGTTTCCCCAAGCTTGGGTCTAGTAGTTAATGCACCGCAGAACCCTTAAATGTACTAGCAAAGTTTACTATTGAACACAGGTTTCCAAATCCTATTTTTGTAAATAGAAGACTCATTTTTGCAAGTTATTACTCAGTAATTCCATTCTAAAATTTGTGTTTGCCTGAAATGTAGCACTTAAATATGATACAATGAATGGCCTAACCTTTATTTGTAAAGTGGAGACAACAGTACCCACTCCACCTACTTCATGATTCTGTATAGACAATAAAATAAACTGTGCACATTTCAGTGTTTTAGAGACTATGGAGAATCTTATAAATGTAAGAAATTGCTATGGTGCATAGGGAACTTCTGCCAACTGGTTAACAGACCCAAAAAAATCAAGGTAGAATGTCCTATATCAAAGATTTTCATGATTCAGCAGTTAGGAACCACCATCATCTTTGAAACTTTCAGATGGCCTCAGTGTTGAACTCCAGTATGTATGCATGAAATACATTTGTGACAGAACAAATGCCAGGTGCTCTTTGTCCAAGTCTGATGTAAACTCCTGTCACCTGCTTCAGACCCAGAGTCTCCAAGTCCACACCTAAAAATTTCTGGCAAGAGTGTATGCTTTCATATTATCCCTGAGTGAGAGCCTACACACAGCAAAACTGAATGGAAAAATTCCTTATTCTCAATAAAGGGACAGGAAGGAACACAGGAGATACTAAAAATTACAAAATGTGTGCTGCCCATTTCTCTATTAAAATGTATCTTGTATCTTGAGACACTTGAAGTCAGCTGTATTTTCTCCACATGGGCCTTAACAATATCCCTTATCTGCAGATGTCACTGTTCTACTCCAAGGCTCAGTCCCCCATGGCCTTGTTCTCAACGTTGTCCTGAATTTAGGGAAGACCCCTTCAGCTCCTGAGTTCATGAATGAAACATCTCTGTGAAGGCCACAATTAATGAATTTTCTCCTAAACCTCAACAAGCCAGCACCTTCTGATTATTCTGAGTTGAGGTATTTTTGAAGGTTTAAGGGCCATTTTCTTATGGTTTGCATTTTTCTTTCTTATTAATTGCCTATTTCACAAAATGTAATGAACACTTCACCAGCCCCTTGAAAAGGCAAGACCAATCGCATGTTAATTCTGCCACCTGCATGTAGGTGCATATTTCACATGGAAGAGGGGAAAAAAAGAATGGAAGTAGAAGCAAAAACTCAGTCTATCTAAAACCAAATTCATTTTTTTTTTGAGACGGAGTTTCCTTCATTACCCAGGCTGGAGTGCAATGGCGCGATCTTGGCTCACTGCAACCTCCACCTCCCAGGTTCAAGCGATTCTCCTGCCTCAGTCTTCCCAAGTAGCTGGGATTATAGACATGCGCCACCAACACCGGCTAATTTTGTATTTTTAGTAGAGATGGGGTTTCTCTGTGTGGGTTAGGATGGTCTTGAACTCCTGACCTCAGGTGATCCGCCCACCTTGGCCTCCCAAAGTGCTGGGATGACAGGCAGGAGCCACCGTGCCCAGCCCAAATTCATTTTTTTAAAACACAAACTTATTCTTATATTCTCATTCTCTATTAAAGGCCGAGCCAGAATGACTGTCTTGGTCTCCTCTCCTATCCTCTTTTCTCCCCTCTTCCTTCTCTCTCTTTTCCTCCTCCTTCTTTACCTTTCATCTATCCATCCATCCAACAATTATTTATTGAGTACCCATTACATACTAAGCACCAATGCTAGGCTCTGAGGATACAGAAATAAAGAAGACCAAAGTACACAGGTATGGTAATAGTGATTAGAGAAAGGGGGTGGTTTATATAGGGTAGTCAGGGAAGGCTTCTTTAATGAAGTAGCATTTGAGAAGAGATCTGAATGAAATGAGGGAATGAGTAGTTAGAAAATTGTGGAAATAATATTTCTCTGCTTTAGAGGTATGCCAAGTTTAAAATTTTTATTTACTTGTTGTGAAAGACAATATATACACCAAGATATGCACAAAACAAAACCATTTTTCTGCTCTTGGTTAACTCTTTCAAGAGAGCTCACTGCTCACCCCTCGGGTTTTCTGTTATTAAAAGACAAACAATAACTGTGCCCGACAATTCAATTGAAATCTATATTTTATGCAGTATATCTTACTGTTTTGCAGTAGAAAGATCTCCCGAGAATTTTTGTAACTAGAAGTCTTGCTGGAATGATTTTTAATATTAATATTAAATTATCAATATTTATTATATATATTAATATATAATAATATTAACTATTAATATATATTACTATTACATTAAAAAATTAATATTAATGTTTTAAAATCAGATTATGCCACTCTCCCCAGTCAGAACCCACCAATGGCTTTCCATAACCTGCAGAATAAAATTCCTATGACCTCTGAGGCCCTAAGTGACCTGGTCATCTCCTCTCTCTCCAAACTTGTTTCCTTCCGCTCACTGCCTTTTTTATTCCCTTAGTATTCTGGTCCTCATGCTCAGTCATTCTAGCCTCAGGACCTTTATATTTATTTTTCACTCTGTAAAATTCAGCTCTTTAGAGAAACTAGCCACACTTTAAGTGATCAACAGTCACATGTAGCTTGTGGATACTACATTAATGCAGATACAGAATATTTCCTACATCACATAAAGATCTATTTGAATTAGGATAGGTAGTTTATAGAAAAAAGGAGAAAAAAATGGCTCTTAAGTCTTCTTCCTGAGCAACTGCATGAAAGGCAATGCCATTTTCTAGGAGGTAGGAAAAACAGGGGAAACAGCAAGTTTGGAAGGAAAATACATTTCAATTTTGCAGCAAGAGAAATGTTGAGAAGAAGTTTGGAAGAAAAATAAGTTCAATTTTGTACCAGGAGAAATGCTGAGTAGGCAGAGCTCAGGAAAAAGTTGGAGCTAGAGATACAAATTTGAAATACATAACTAAATAGATAGTATTTTTTAAGTCATAGAATTAGATCTGATTGCAAATGGTACAACCCCTTTGGAAGGCCTTTTGACAATGACTATCAAAATTACAGTCATTTATACTTTGACTCACTTCAGGAAATTTATCCAACATATATGAAATAATAAATGTACAAGGTTATTCATTGCAGCATTGCTCATAATAACAAAGGACTGAAAACACCATGTATGAGTAACTGGCTAAATAAATTATAGCACACCCACATACTGGAATAGAGATGTAAACAGAATAAGGAAGCTCTCCATATACCAAATTGAAAAGATTTCTAGGATAACTGTTAAATGAGAAGAGCAAAATTAAGGAGGCAGAACAGTGTTTATAGGATGTTACCTTTGGGATAAGAAAGGGAATAATAAGAAAAAACATTTGGATTTGCTTGTATGCATGTAAAAACTACTAGAAGAATACACAAGGAGCTAATAGTAGTGGTTATGGTTAGGAAGCAGTGTGGAAAGGGGTGAAATGTGGTAAATGGTACAGGAGTAGAAGGAAGATTTTCCCATGTATATCTTTTTGTTATTTTCATTTTTGGACCATATTAATGTTATCTAGCTAAAACAATTCTACTAAAAATTTATAAAGGAAAAAGTAATCAGCTACATTAAATGTTGCTGAAGGGATCAATAACATAAAGACTAAAATTAAGCACTGGACTTGGCAAGATGTGAGTGACTTTAATCACAGTGGTTTCAAAGGACAGAGATAGAAAAGCCTGTTTGGAGTAGACTGAAGGAACTAGAGATGAGGAGTATAGACAACTTTTTCAGTACGGGGGCAGAGAAACAGGGAAGTAGATGAAGGCATCTGTGGAGTCTAGAAGGGTTTTTTGTTTGTTTGTTTGTTTTTTTAAGATGCGCTATATTATATTTGTAAGCTAACTGAAGTGGTCAGGTACAGAATAAGACACTGATGCAAGAAGCAGAGAGGTAAAATCAGGATCAAAGCCCTGAGTAGACCACAGAGATGGATCTTATACACAAATTGATGTATGAGTCCTTAGATAAAAGTAGGGACAGTTCATTTGTTAAAACAAAATGTAAGGTAGAATATGAAGTTACAAATCACGTTGCCTTTCCCTCAACGAATACATACATACACTAACTTAACTGGCTTTCCACCACACATTAGTTAATGTCATAATTGTTACAATGGTCCATAAGACCCTTTACATCCCAGGCAGTGCCCACATTCCCTGACTTGTATAACATCACTGTCCCCTTGCTCACTCCTTTCCAGTTAAATGGCCTTTTTTCAATTCTTTAAACATGACAAGTTATTACTTGCTTCAAGGACTTCATACATGTTGCCTGGAATTCTTCTCCCCTACTGTTTTCTCCTTATTATTTCTTAAAGGATCTAATATCATTGTATTTATAGTACCCTGTTCTTTTCCTCCAATTCATTTATCATAATTTTTATGTATATTATTTGTGGGTTCACTTTGTAGTATCTCCAGAAAGTTAGAAACAGCGTCTATCATATCCAGTGTCTATTATTTCCATTGCCTGGCACACTGGGTATTCAATAAATATATGTATTTTTAAATTGCAGTAGAAAACACCTAACGTTAAATTTACTAATTTAACCATTGTTAAGCATATAGTTCAGTACTCAATAAATATTTTTTGAATTTGAATAAGTGGAATGAGCAATCCAACCAGCTGCCCCAAAGCTAGAAACTTCTGAATCATCCCTGACTCTTACTCTTTTTTCCTCCCTCAGACCCTATTCTTTAGCCTTGTCTCTTCTAACTAAACAATTTTGTTTACTCTTTCTTCCATCTTCACTGCATTGCTCAACAGCTCAGAACCTCATGATTTCTGGCCATGGATATTATAAAAGTTACCTATCTATATCCTGTCTTCATTTTCTTCACTTTCTATCACATACTGTCTTCTGACATACTGAAATCTGATCATGTGTTTTTCCTTTATCAAATAGTATCCAGTGGTATACAAAGTTGATCCTGGAAACCAACTGAGTGAGCTCCAGTTCTGTTTTACAAGTGTGGACCCAAGACCTATCAAAGGAAGTCACTGGGGCCCCAGGTTAAAATGCCAAAGGTATCAGTAAACAACAGAAGCTGAAGACAGGGAAGGCAATAGAAATAAGGCAAAGAAGATAGGAATGTTAAGACAAACTGCTCTGAAAGTGCTATGCATTATTATAGGAGGGCTCTGTTGCTCAGGGTATTCTCTCCTGCAGCGATGATGATGATGATGATGATGATGATGATGATGATGATGATGATAGAATTTACATACAGCAAAATGCATCCATTCAGTGTGCAGTTCTGCAAGTTTTGACAAATGCATAGACTTGTATAACCTTCACCACACTGGATATAGCACTATTCTTTTACTTCCCAAAACTCCTCTGTATACCTCCCTACCCCTGGGCCAGCAGTAGTTATCTGTACCTATAATTCTACCTTTTCTGGAATGCCATGTAAGTAGAATCATACCAAATGTAGCCTTCTGAATAATGCATTTGAGATTCATCTATATAGTTTTCAAATACATAGCTGCATCAGCTACTGCAGCCCTGCCTGCAGCATTCTCTCTTTCTTTCCTTCCTTCTCCCCTCCCCTCCCCTTCCTTCTTTCTTTCTTTTCCTTTCTTCTTTTCCTTTCTTTTCCTTTTCCTTTCTTTCTCTCTCTTTCTCTCTTTCTTTCTTTCTTTTTCTCTTTCTGTTTTTGCTAGGGTCTTGCTGTCAGCCAGACCACAGTGCGGTGGTGCAATCATAGGTATACAGAGGAGTTTCGGGAAGTAAAAGAATAGTGCTATATCCAGTGTGGTGAAGGTTATACAAGTGTATGCAATTTTTTTCTGCTTAATTTTTGAATTAGTTTATTTCTCACTTAAACAAAATCAGTTAACATTACCATTAATAAACATTTCATAGGAATATATTTCCCCTTGTCTTGGAAAATTCTAAAGTAAGTAATCTCATTTTAGTAAGATAAATAATTTATTTGTAATTGATGTTCAAAGCAATGTTAAGAGTAGTAATGAGCACTACTGAACTGGTGTAGCATTCCACCTGACTCGTGTTACTAACCCACTGCCAAATGAGAATAACTCTTGAAGAGATTTCAGATTCTACTTTACAGCACTTTAACATCTCACACCCTTTAAAAAAACCTTATGAGAACATTCACACGAGAGTATTTTTTTATAATAAAAATACTTAGGTTACTGATGATATATGATAGAAAGTTTACTCATGACACAAAGAAAATGTTGTTTTGAACTACATAATATGTGTATGTATACTTAACTTTTTAAAAAGCATTTGGCAAGCCATATATTGTTCATTTATCTTTGCCTTCTTGACATTTTAGGAATTAGGGTAACACTACTTGGATGCCTCCTTCAGAATAAGTAAAAGCTTAATTTCAAATTCAGATAAAAATAACATTTCTTTTGAAAAATATCTTTTGGAAATGTCCATTAATATCTTTTTATTGCTAATGTTTATCAAAGCGAAGGCTGTTGCTCATGGAAATAATGAAGTAAACATATGTTTGAATTCTTATTTTTGAAATCAAAAAGAATACTAGTAATCACTTTGGTTATGTGTACTCTGAAGTCTCAAGTTTCAAATATAATTAACATAGAACTGGTAATAGTTTGCATGTGATATATTAAATTGTATTAAGTAAATATTTTGGAGTAATTTTTTCTTTCCAAAAAATTAGAGGAGCTCTATTAGAAACACTATTGGGGGTGGGAGGGAGCAAATACATAATTTTTATACTAAGATATTTTTAGTCAATTATAAATTTGTGAGAATAGCATGGGTTGCAATGAGGATCACACCTGCTGTAGAAGGTAAAGTTTTGCTATGTAAAATTAAAAGTATTAGCAAGTTTTAAAGAAATATATAATAAGAATAACACATGATCAAATTTTTTCACATCTGTGTGAAAATCATAAGTGCACATTACATATATATTTAGTTCATTCAAGTCAAGCCAAATGACAACCTCTACTTAATAACTGAAGCTGTGAATACATTAAAGAATAAATTGTTTTTCAATTAAAATTAAAAAGAAAACCTGTTATTTATGCTAATCAATTAGATGAACCTTTTCTGTTTTGCTTCCTTGTGAAGATTTACCAGAAGAAGTTTTATGTGAATGGTCTTCACAAAAAACTAAAAACCAAAAAACATTCACCTAGCTACAGTATAATCTAAAAAGGTATTTAAGAAGAGTTACACAGAAAAACACTAAACAATTTCATTTCAATAACATGTGGTGGTGGTGGAAAAATAGCTTCAGTATTTTTATCCAAATGATTACGTCACTCTATTAATCTCTAAGAATTTGGAAATTATGATGTAAATGCAGATAAACATAATTATGATGTAAATGCAGGTAAAAAATTACCTTGAATTCACAAGGCATTTTAGGTATAAGAATGGTCCCAAACTGAATTTAGCACTAGAAACATATTTTACTATAAAATAATACTACAAAACCTACCAGTTAAAGTCATATACTTTATAAGTTTACTTTCCCAAAGAATTATTAATTTACTCACAATGTATTTTCAATTATTGGCTTTGCTTTTCAATAAGATCATTATTAGAGAGGTTTATCCAGCTTTAAAAGTCTTTCTGCAGCACTCTGCTGAATGCTGATTATTGGAAGTTTAAAAAAAAAATTAAGCTTCCTGGGCCATAAACTTAAAACCTAGTGAAACAGTCTCGCTATATGCAAGTCTGCGAAGAGGATGCTAACACACCTTTAATGATAATAGTGCTAATGGAGCCAATATATAGTATATATATAAATCCTTAGATTACAACTCTTAATCTAGGTATTGAAGCATTTACATGTCCCACAGTAGTCTCTCTGTACATAAGCTAGTTAAAGATAACTATTAACAATAAAAGTACGTCCTAAACTCTTGCTTAAATGTCATGGATACAGACAGTAAAAGGAATATTAAGATATTTTACAATATCCAGTTGCTCCATTAACTCAATTGTGCTATGATTGTTTTTGAGACTCTTCTCCAAGTTCAAACACGAAAGGCTTGCTCTTCAAGCCTTTCAAGTTGGGACTTAAATCAAAAAACAGTGCCAAGCAAAAAGTTTAAGTAAAACATAAAGCCTTCATAGAAATGATTACGGGAGTTCAAGTTGACTGTAGTATCTTCTTTGTCAACATGTCAAGTAGTAAAACTAAAACTTTTCATTGAATTTACAGTTTATATTCTGTTATAATTTCTTCTTGAGACATAGATTATTTGAAATATATATTAATTTTAAATATACAGACTTTTTTTTTTTAAGATGGAGTCTCGCTCTGTCACCCAAGCTGGAGTGCAATAGTGTGATCTCAGTTCACTGCAACCTCCGCCTCCGGGGTTCATATGATTCTCCTGCCTCAGTCTCCCAAGTAGCTGGGATTACAGATGCACGCCTCCACGCCCAGCTAATTTTTGTATTTTTAGTAGAGACGGGGTTTCACCATGTTGGCCAGGCTGGTCTCAGACTCCTGATCTCGTGACATACCCTCCTTGGCCTCCCAAAGTGCTGGGATTACAGGCATGAGCTGCCGCACCCAGCCCAGGCTTCTTATAGTTACTGTTTTGTTATTGACTTCTAGATTAATTGCACTATAGGCAGAGAACATAAATTAAACCCTCTGAAATTTGTTGAAAACATGCTATAGTTTGACTTCCTCTCTTCCTTATTTGAATGCCCCTTATTTCTTTCTCTTGCCTGATTGCCCTGACCAGGACTTCAAATACTGTGTGAGAGAGAGGAAGTCACACTATCCCTGTATGCAGATGACATAATCCAGTATCTAGAGAACACCCCAGTCTTGGCCCAAAAGTTTCTTTAGCTAATAAATAACTTCAGCTAAATCTCAGAATAGAAAATCAATGTGCAAAAATCACTAGCATTCCTATACATCAAAAACAGTCGAGCTGACAGCGAAATCAGGAACGAACTCCCATTCACAATCACCACAAAAAGAATAAAATACCTAGGAATAAGCTAACTAGGGAAGTGAAAGATCTCTACAAGGAGAACTACAAAACACTGCTCAAAGAAATCAGAGATGATACAAACAAATGGAAAAACATTCCATGCTCATGGGTTGGAAGAACTAATATTGTTAAAATGGCCATATTGCCCAAAGCAATTTATAGATAAAATGCTATTCCTGTCAAACTACCAATGACATTCTTCACAGAACTAGAAAAAACTATTTTAAAATTCATACGGGGCTGAGCATGGTGGCTCATGCCTGTAATCCCAGCACTTTGAGAGGCCAAAGTGGGCAGATCACTAGGTCAGGAGATCGAGACCCAGTCTCTACTAAAAATACAAAAATTAGCTGGGCGTGGTGGCACGTGCCTGTAGTCCCAGCTACTCAGGAGGCTGAGGCAGGAGAATCACTTGAACCCAGGGGCAGAGGTTGCAGTGAGCCGAAATTGTGCCACGGCACTCCAGCCTGGGCGACAGAGTGAGATTCCATTTCAAAAAATAAAAATATGGAATCAAAAAAGAGCCTAGCCTGAATAACCAAGGCAATCCTAAGCAAAAAGAACAAAGCTAGAGGCATCATGCTACCCAACTTCAAACTATACTACAGGGCTATAGTAACCAAAACAGCATGGTACTGGTACAAAAATAGACACAAAACAGACAAAAATAGACACAAAATAAGTACAAAAACAAGTACAAAAATAGACCAACAGAACAAAAATAGAGGACCCAGAAATGAGGCTACATCCTTATCTGATATTTGACAAAGCTGACAAAAACAAGCAATGGAGAAAGGATTCCCTATTCAATAAATGATGCTGTGATATCTGGCTAGCGATATGCAGAAAATGGAAACTAGATCCTTTCTTTCTACCATATAAAAAATTAACTGAAGATAGATTAAAGACTTAAATGTAAAACCCAAAACTATAAAAGCCCTGGAAAAGAATCTAGGCAATACCATTCAGGACATAGGCATGGGCCAAGATTTCAAGATGAAGACACCAAAAGTAATTGCAACAAAAGCAAACATTGACAAATGGGATTTAATTAAACTGAAGAGCTTCTGCACAGCAAAAGAAACTATCAACAGAGTAAACAGACAACCTACAGAATGGGAGAAAATTTTTGCAAACTATACATCTGACAAAGGTCTAATATCCAGCATCCATAAGGAATTTAAACAAATTTACAAACAAAACAAAACAAACAAAAACACCAAACAACCCCATTAAAAAGTGGGCAAAGCAGCTACTAACTAGGGATGCTGAGGCAGGAGAATGGCTTGAACCTGGGAGGCAGAAGTTGCAGTGAGCTGAGATTGCTCCACTGCACTCCAGCCTGGGCAACAGAGCAAGACTCTCTCTCTCAAAAAAAAAGAGGCACCTACTGCCAAAATTTATGAAGATACTCTTCGGTTTGTGTAAGTGCCAAGTTTGTACTTACATGCCTCCAGGAGTTAGTGGCTCCTTAAATTTTGCACCATAATTGCCTCTCTTGCCTCACCACAGTCCTAACTCCACTGTGCATTTTTTGTTTGTTTTTCTTAAAGTGAAATTTATCAGTACAGACAGTTTGGAAGACTTCTGTCATAGTTTGTGTGAATCTATTCAAATACTCCAGATATAATCCCCTTCCTTTTTCATGTAGTAAAGGTGAGCTAACCAGTGCTTCCTTCACATTTATCATCAGTAATATACCCTAAAGTAGCCCTGTCAATATACAGCAATAGCACTCCATTTGCCATTTATTACTAACTGCTTAGTCTTTATACAGCATTTAGCAAATAGGCCAAATTTGTGAGCCATTCTTTATTGTTAAAGTACACAAATAAGTTATTTACTTTATTCAGGTTTCAAAGGCCTGTGAGTTACTGCTGCTGCACATTTGTCTGTCAGATTTGCCCCATCTGTGCACCATGGCTGGGACTAGTGTGAGTCAAGGGGATGCCCAGAGTGCAAGATTCGGGAGCCATTCACTTTTAGGGTGGTGCAGATGCAGAGCTCACACTTGTTCCAACCTAAGAGAATGTGCCTCCTTAAATTTTGTGCCTTATAAATTTCTCTTGCCTCACCCTAGTCCAGGCCATCAAGTGCACATATCCAAATATGTTTTAGAAATGACACCATATGTGCTAAGGGAGGGGAAAAAGGAATGTTTCTCAACTTCCTCACCAGTAATTCTATGTTCTGAAAATTAACATGTCTTTTCAGACATCATAATATAAATGTAGAGCAATGACCTTGAAGAAAAAAACTATTCAACTCTGACAGCCTGGGTTTTTGTGCGTGTGTTTGCACTGTAATGTACCTAAACTTCTTTATGGCCAATTATAAAATATTCTGATTTTCCCTCAAAATTTGCTATCATCTATCTATCTAGCTAGTTAGCTAGGTATCAGTCAATCAATTATTTGATGGGATCTTGCTGTGTCTCTAAGGCCGGAGTGCAGTGGCTCACCACAACCTCCGCTCCTGGGCTCAAGCGATCCTTCCACCTCAGCCTCTTACAGTGCTGGGATCACAGGAATGAGCCACCTTGCTTGGCTTAATTGGTTTAAATGTTATTTTTAAAAGACTCTTTCAAGTAATCAGGTTTTCTCATAAGAGAGACACCAAGATTTAGGCTCATTTATATTTCCAATCACATTTTAAATAAGTATTAAGGCACAACCTGCTAACTGACCCCTAAAATCCATTCTACCCTTCTATAGTAATAGAACTCTTGATTTTCAGCTGTAACACAACTGCCCAGAAAAATGACTCATTTTCTAGCCTCCCTAGGTGGAAGTTGGTATGGCTATTTTTGTCCCTTCCTTCTTGTTGACTAGAATGGGGACAATGTTGGGCCATGAAGTATAAATCTAGGCTGAGAATGGTAGAATACTAATCTATTATAGATCTATTATAGATTACTATTATATTACTATAATAGGATCCCCGATGACTGTGAGACTACTGTATCAGCACTGGACCTTCAATATTTGTAAAGAAAGAAAGAAATTTATCTTTTAATCTAAGCTGACATGAGGATTTCTATTGCCCACAGAAAATCCTAATTCCAACTAAAATTCTATTAACCAGAGACTCTTTTTATTAAAAATATTTTTTAAATTAATAGTTGTTATAGGGTCAACATACATATATTGTAAAATGGTAATTGAGTCAATGTAATTTGCTCTTAGCCATTAGCTAAAGTCAGACACACTGAAGGAAGGGTAGCTTTGTATAGGAGAGGTAGGAAATTCCAGAACATAAACTGTTTTGCAGGGGAAAAAGCAAGCCTAACTAAATCATCATTAAAAAGGTAAAAGCAGATTGAAGGTATTCCAGAGAGAGAAGTAGATACACTGAGGTTGATTCCCATTTGTTCCTGAGGCCCAGCTTGTATTCTTTGCTTAGGGTTTGGCAAAATATCTTCATGTCTTTATAACTTTATCCTTTCTGTTTAGGTAAGAAAATTCAAATACATGTCTTGTTTCTATTACTCATAACTAAAAAAAAAATACTAACCAATAGAACAGCTAATATATATAGGAGCATACCATTTATTCCGTAGTATTGAGGAACAGGGTATGACAGTAAGTAAAAAATTTACAGGTAAAATAAGATTACCTTTTGTTTTTCCTAGCTGTCACCGAACATTCTTGGCATTTTAAATTTTCTTTTAAAAACTGTGTGTTTATTATTTTACTAAATTACATTTGATTCTCATTCTTTTTATAATATTCCTTGAAAGGTTTGACATTTTCAATTTACATATGATAGGAAATTAACATATTGATTGTGTGTTTACTGTTTTTTCAGCAAGAATGGCCCTTAGACACCATTCTGCACAGTTTTACACAGAAATCGAGGTAAACAACTTTCTAGAAGGAAGCCATTATGTGCAAAAGCTGAAAAGGGTGCTTGCTTTGTGGTTTGAATTTGCTCCTGGGAGTAAGTCATCAGTAAGACTGCTGAGTTACTTTGAGTTTACCCTGAGTTTTCCACAGTTTCTGTAGTCTACTCAAGTTCGAAAACATCCAAGTGAAAACCTTCAGTCTTAATTAGAACTTTCTAGAAAGAAGCAACAATATGAGTGAAGACTTCAGTTATTTAGCTGAGCCATAAGATATATAAATAGGGTTTCCATTTTCAGAGAGGGAGCAAGTAGACAGTAGTATTGCTGTCAATCACTGGAGCTCTGCCACTCAAGATCTTTGAGGGAGCCCTTCTCCACTTGACCAGGCTCACTTCATCATGGAATGTACCGTGGGGCTCTTTTCTATGCAATCACAAAACTGTAAGTTTAATTTATTTCAATTTTTTATTGTCAATAATGGGCTGTTTATATTATGATTTTTATGGAACTAGATCATATAGTATTTAATAGCATACTTTAGCAGATGTATCTGGGAACAATTTCATTTATGTTCCTAAATTTTTCCTAATAACTTAAATTGCATATTGTATTAAGTGCATGAATTTCATCTAGTAGCTTGCATATTCATTAATTTATATTCATAGTCAGTAAAAGATGGTCAGTCATCACTGGAACTAACTTATTTTACTGGATAGTTGCATGTTTAATGTCAGTTTACTTCTCTAAACATTGATCTTTTCTCTTAAGCTTTTTTGTTTTTTATATACACAGATGTGAGCAACACTTTTATACACACAGAATAACATTTTAAATACATACTATATTCTGTTAGGCACTTTTTTTTTACTTAATAATGTATCAGCAGTCTATTATTAATTTTTTTTATTAGGTTACCGTGTTTCACTCTGCCATACAGGCTGGAGTGCAGTGACACATTATGGCTCACTTCAGCCTCTACTTCAAAGGCTCTGGTGATCCTCCCACCTTAGCCTCCCAAGTAAGTGGGAATATGGGCGTGAGCCACGACGCCCAGCTAATGTTTTTATTTTAATTTTTGTAGAAACAGGGTCTCACTATATTGCCCAAGCTGGTCTCTAATTCCTGGGCTCAAGCAATCCTCCTGCCTCAGCCTCCCAAACTGCTGATATTACAAGCATGAGCCACTGTGCCTGGCCAGCAGTCTATTATTACTATTATTTTAAGAGATGGGATCTCAATCTCTGGGCTCAAGCAATCTTCCAGCCTCAATATGAGTAGCTGGGACTATAGACGGCTAGTCTTTTTTAGCATTAAATTTTCAGTTGGGTTTCACCAGGTATCTTATCCAAACTACCAGGTGTCTTATCCAAACTAACTTTCAGATCAACAAAAGGTTACTGTGGATATGACTGTGTCTCTAATGTCTATGTCTGAGCATAATGAGGCATTTTCCAAGAGAAGCACGGTGCTAAACTGCTCAGTCTTTCCCATAAACATCATTTACTCCACAATGTGTCTGCAATGAAACATTACCTTCAAAATAATGTAAAAATAGCTATTCACATAGCTAACACATACTTTGCTATAAGAAAACTTAATCACCATATAAGTTCTATGGAAAACCGTATTTAGAGTTCCAACTTTGAACCAGAAATACCTCTCTCTAGAGACAGCATGACACAGTAAGAAAAGCATGGGTTTTGCACATAATGAACCTGAATTTTAATCCTGTGTCACTACTCACTTTTATCATTTTGAGCAAATTACTTATTCAAGGTTCAGTTTCTCATATGTAAAACAGAGATAATGGTATAGATTGTACATATGTGTGTGTGTGTATGTATATGTGTGTGTGTATATGTATAGTGTGTGTGTATCCTCAGTTGCTCTATGGATCAAGTGAGGAAACAAAATACTGCCCGGCATACAATAGGCACAGTTAAGTTTGTTTCCTTTCTTTTTTCTTTTTCTTTTTTTTTTTTTTTTTGAGACAGAGTTTCACTCTTGTTGCCCAGGCTGGAGTGCAATGGCGCCATCTTGGCTCACCACAACCTCCGATTCTCCTGCCTCAGCCTCCTGAGTAGCTGGAATTATAGGCATGTGCCACCACACCTGGCTAATTTGGTATTGTTAGTAAAGACGAGGTTTCTCCATGTTGGTCACGCTGGTCTCAAACTCCCAACCTCAAGTGATCTGCCTGCCTTGGCCTCCTAAAGTGCCAGGATTACAGGTGTGAGCCACCACACCCGGCCTATTTCCTTTCCTCTATAGAGAGATTAGGAACGCTTAATTAGCTCCAAACACCTGACGGAATAAAGAGGGATGGTGTAGGAAGCAAGCAATGAGGGAATACAGATTCAGAGAAACAAGTGATAGGTTTAGGTATTCTTTATGGTCAGAATGGATAAGGAACCTAAAGTTTCTTGATTCTGGCTAGTGTCCCAGTCACTGTTTATTTTTGCTCTTATGGATACTGGAATTGGCCATCTCCTTTTGCCTTATATTTCTATCATCTGCTCCTTTCATTTAGTGTTTTTCCCTCTTTCTCTAGCAGAACCCAGCAAGACAGAATTTAAGTCATTGGGTTAAATAAAAAAAAAAAAAAAAAAAAAAACACACACTTGATATAAAAACCAACACCTGGAGATTGACTTATGGAATGGCTGAATGAGGAACTCAGTGAACAAACTCTCCCTCTATACAGGAAAACAAATAAAACGAAGTATTTCAGAAGTCTGGCATTTAACAAAAGCCACAGAATGAAATGAAAAATTGTCTATTCAAAAGAAACTACTGAATTTCAATGTCCTTGAGAAAAATAGAAGCCCAGGTACCTGAGTAGAGTATGGTTCCAACATCATAAAATATTAACGGAAATGCTAGGTTCCAATCCTTTCTCTACTGGCAGGAGGTGGGGGACTTGTAATTTTTTCTTTATCCCTCTGAGATCAAGTTAATCTCATTTTTAACATTACTACCTACAAAAATTAAATAACCTAATACAGTGGTAACAACACACCCATGACTAGATAGGCAAAAGTTATTTACCTAAAAAAATTTGCTAAGACCAACACACAGAAGACACTATATTATTTACAATGGAATCGTTCAATAGCTTTAGGTTTTGTTCCAAAGGTGTTTTACCTTTCCATGTAGTCATCACATATTAAAATTTCTAAAAAAGAGTGACAATCCAAAATTATACCTTGACATAAATCAAAGTGACAAAATTGAAATTCTTCAACAAAACATTTACCTGGACTGAGCCTTAATCTTTCCAGTTCATTTGTCAAAGGATGATTTAGATTTCTTCCTCTATATTAGTATAAAGCTGTCTCTCATGAGCTCCTTTCCTTTCCTCTCTCCTTTCCCCTTTCCTTTCCTCTTTCCTTTCCCCTTTCCTTTCCTTCTTTCTTTTTTTGTCTGTTTTTCCTTTCCAACTTGTATTACAGGTTCAGGACATACATGTGCAGGTTTGTTACATGAGTAAATTGCATGTCATGGGGGATTGGTGTATAGATTATTTCATCACCCAAGTAAAAAACACAGCATCCAGTAGGTACAGTTTTGATTCTCACCCTCCTCCCACCCTCTACCGACAAGCAGGCCCCAGTGTTTATTGTTCCCTTCTTTGTGTCCATGTGTACTAAACATTTAGCTCCTACTTATAAGTGAGAACATGCAGTATTTGGTTTTCCGTTCCTGTGTTAATTTGTTTAGGATAACGGCCTCCAGCTCCATCCATGTGCTGCAAAGAACATGATTTTGTTCTTTTTTATGGCTGTGTAGTATTCCATGGTATATATGTATCACATTTTCATTATTTGGTCTACTGCTGATGGGCAATGTAGGTTGATCCAGTGTGTTTTCTATTGTGATTAGTGCTGTGATAAACATAAGCATGCATGTGTCTTTACTGTAGAACAAGTTACATTCCTTTGGGTATATACCTAGTAATGGGATTGCTGGATGGAATGATATATCTGTTTTAAGTTCTTTGGGAAATCTCCAAATTGTTTTCCATAGTGGCTGAACTATTTCACATTCCCACCAGCAGTGTATAAGTATTCCCTTTTCTCTGCAACCTCACCAGCAACTGTTATTTTTTGACTTTTTAGTGATAGCCATTCTGCCTGGTATGAGACAGTATCTCATCGTGGTTTTGATATGCATCTCTCAAAAGATTACTGATGTTGAGCATTTTTTTCTCATATACTAGATGGCCACATGTAGGCATTCTTTTGGGAAGTGTGTTTTCATGTTCTTTGCTCATTTTTTAATGGGGTTGCTTGGTTGTTTTTTGCTTGTTAATTTAAGTTACGTATGGATTTTGGATATTAGACCTTTCTCAGATACATAGTTGGAAAATATTTTCTCCAATTCTATAGATTGTCTGTTTACTCTGGCGAGAGTTTTTGATTTCTGTTTTTTTGTTTGTTTTTTGTTTTGTTTTGTTTTTCTTCCTTTTTTATTATTATTATTTTCTATTATACTTTATGTTCTAGGGTACATGTGCACAATGTGCAGGTTTGTTACATATGTATATATGTGCCAAGTTGGTGTGCTGTACCCATTAACTTATCATTTACATTAGGTATATCTCCTAATGCTATACCTCCCTCCTCCCCCTACCACAACAGGCCCCGGTGTATGGTGTTCCCCTTCCAGAGTCCAGGTGATCTCATTGTTCAATTCCCACCTATGAGTGAGAACATGCTGTGTTTGGTTTTCTGTTCTTGTGATAGTTTGCTGAGAATGATGGTTTCCAGCTTCATCCACGTCCCTACAAAGTACATGAACTTATCCTTTTTCATGGCTGCATAGTATTCCATGGTGTATATATGCCACATTTTCTTAATCCAGTCTGTCACTGATGGATATTTGGGTTGGTTCCAAGTCTTTGCTGTTGTGAATAGTGCCGCAATGAACATACGTGTGCATGTGTCTTTATAGCAGCATGATTTATAATCCTTTGGGTATATACCCAGTAATGGGATGACTGGGTCAAATGGTATTTCTAGTTCTAGATCCTTGAAGAATCGCCACACTGTCTTCCACAATGGTTAAACTAGTTTACAGTCCCACCAACAGTGTAAAAGTGTTCCTATTTCTCCACATCCTCTCCAGCACCTGTTGCTTCCTGACTTTTTAATGACTGCCATTCTAACTGGTGTGAGATGGTATCTCATTGTGGTTTTGATTTACATTTCTCTGATGGCGAGTGATGATGAGCATTTTTTCATTTTTCTGTTGGTTGCATAAATGTCTTCTTTTGAGAAATGTCTGTTCATATCCTTTGCCCACTTTTTGATGGGGTTGTTTGTTTATTTCTTGTAAATTTGTTTGAGTTCTTTGTAGGTTCTGGATATTAGCCCTTTGTCAGATATGAGTAGACTGCAAAACTTTTCTCCCATTCTGCAGGTTGCCTGTTCACTCTGATGGTAGTTTCTTTTGCTGTGCAGAAGCTCTTTAGTTTAATTAGATCTCATTTGTCAATTTTGGCTTTTGTTGCCATTGCTTTTGGTGTTTTAGACATGAAGTCCTTGCTGTGCAGAAGCTCTTTAGTTTGACTAGGTCTCATTTATCAATTTTTTTTTTTTTTTTTTTTTTTTTTTCACAATTGCTATTGGAGTTTTTGTCATGAAATCTTTATCAGGGCCAATATCACATAATGGTATTTCCTAGGCTTTCTTCTAGGGTTTTTATAGTTTTAGGTTTTACATTTAAGTCTTTAATGCATCTTGAGTTAATTTTTGTATGTGGTGAAAGGAAGGGGTCCAGTTTCAATCTTCTGTACATGGCTATCCAGTTAACCTGGCACCACTTGTTGAATAATGAATCCCTTCCCCATTGCTTGTTTTTGTCAACGTTCTCAAAGATCAGATGGTTATAGATGTGTGGCTTTATTTGAGTTCTCTAAACTGTTCCATTGTTCTGTGTGTCTACCAGTACCATGTTGTTCTGATTACTGTACCCTTCTAGTATAGTCTAAAGTCAGATAGTGTGATGCCTCAAGCTTTGTTCTTTTGGCTTAGGATTGCATTGGCTATTCAGGCTATTTGTTGTTGTTATTCCACATGAATTTTGGAATAGTTTTTTTTTTCTAATTTTGTGAAAAATTAATTGGTAATTTTGATACAAATAGCATTGAATCTGCAAATTGCTTTTGGCAATAGGCCATTTTAATATTGATTTTTCCTATCCATGAGCATATAATGTTTTTCCACTTGTTTTTGTCATCTCTGATTTCTTTCAACAGTGTTTTGTAATTCTCATTATAGAGATCTTTCTTCTCCCTGGTTAGCTGTATTCATAGGCTGTGTGTGTGTGTGTGTGTGTGTGTGTGTGTGTGTGTATTGTGAATAGGATTGTGTTCTTAATTTGGCTTTCAGCTTGGATGTCATATAGACTTGTAGGTGTATAGAAATGATATTGATTTTTGTACATTAATTTTGTATCCTGAAATCTTGCTGAAGTTGTTTATTGGATCTAGGAGCTTTGGGGCAGAAACTATGAGGTTTTCTCAATATAAAATCATACCATTTAGGAAAAGTGATTGTTTGACTTCTCTTCCTATTTGGATTGTTTCTATTTCTTTCTCTTGTGTGAATGCTCTGGCTAGGACTTCCAGTACTAAGTTGAATAGGAGTGGTGACAGTGGGCATCCTTGTCTTGTTCTGGTCCTCAAGGGGAATACTTCCAGCTTTTGCCCATTCAGTATGGTGTTAACTGCAGGACTGTTACAGATGGCTCTTAATATTTTGAGGCATGTTCCTTTAATACCTAGTTTGTTAAGGGTTTTTAACATGAAGGGATGTTAAAATTTACTGATAGCTTTTTCTGCATCTAATCAGATAAACATGTAGTTTTTTGGGTTTTTTTGAGACAGAGTCTCATCCTGTCACCCAGGCTGGAGTGGTGCGATCTTGGGTCACTGCAACCTCCGCCTTCTGGGTTCAAGCGATTCTCTTGCCTCAGACTCCCAAATAGCTGGGACTATAGGCGCCCACCACACCTGGCTAATTTTTGTATTTTTAATAGAGACAGTGAAATTTCAATTTCACCATTTTGGCCAGGCTGGTCTCAAACTCATGATCTCAGGTGATCCACCCGCCTCAGTCTCCCAAAGTGCTAGGATTACAGGTGTGAGCCACTGCGCCCAGCCAAAAACATGTAGTTTTTGTCTTTAGTTCTGTTTATGTGATGAATCACATTTAATGATTTACATATTTTGGACCAACCTTACATCACAGGAATGAAACCCCCTTGATCATGGTGGGTTAGCATTTTGATGTGCTGCTGGGTTTTGTTTTCTAGTATTTTTGTTAAGAATTTTTGCATCCACATTCATCAAAGGATATTGGTCTGAAGTTTTCCTTTTTTGTTGTGTCTTTGCCAGGTTTTGTAAAGGTGCTGGTCTCACGTAATTAGTTAGAGAGGAGTCCCTCATCTTATTTTTTTGGAAAGTTTCAGTAGGATTGGTTATCAGCTCTTCTTTATACGTCTGGTAGAATTCAGTCATGAATCTGTCTAGTCCAGGGCTTTTTCTTTTTGGTAGGTTTTTTATTAGTGATTCAACTTCAGATCTTATTATTGGTCTGTTCAGAGTTTCAATTTCTTCCTGGTTCAGTCTTGGGAGGTTGTGTGTTTCCAGTAATTTAGTCATATCTTGTAGGTTTTCCAGTTTCTGTGCATAGAGGGAGTCATAATAGTCTCTGAATGTTTTTCCTATTTCTGTGGGGTTGGTGGTAATGTCTCCTTTGTCATTTCTGATATGTATTTGAATCTTCTCTTTTTTCTTTATTAGCCTAATGAGCAGTCTGTCAATCTTATTTATTTTTTCAAAAAAACAACTTTTGGGTTCACTGATCTTTATGTACTGTTTTTCAAGCCTCAATTTCATAGACTTCAGCTCTGATTTTGGTTGTCATCTTCTGCTAGCTTTGTGTTGGTTTGTTCTTGATTCCCTAGTTCCTCTAGGTGTAGTACAAGATTGTTAATTTGAGATCTTTCTAACTTTTTAATGTGGGCACTTGGTGTTACAAGCTTTCCTCTTAATACTGCTTTAGCTGTGTCCCAGAGATTCTGGTTTGTTGTATTTTTGTTTTCATTTGTTTCAAAGAATTTCTTGATTTCTGCCTTATTTGTTTACCCAAAAGTCATTCAGGAGCAGGTTAATTTCCAACATGGTTTTGAGAGATGGTCTTAGAATTGATTTCTGTTTTTATTGTGCTGTCGTCTGAAGGTATGGTTAGTATGATTTCAGTTATACTGAATTTGTTGAGAATTGTGTTATGACTGAGCATGTGGTTGATTTTGGAGTATGTGTCACATGCAGATGAAAATAAGTATATTCTGTTGTCAGTCAGAGTGTTCTGTAGATGTCTGTTAGGTCCATTCAGTTAAGTGTCACGTTTAGGTCCTGAGTATCTTTATTAGTTTTCTGCCTGGGTGATACTGTCAGTGGGGTGTTGAAGGCTCCAATTATTATTGTGTAGTTATCTAAGTCTCTTTATAGGTCCCTAAGAATGTGTTTTATGAATCTGGGTGCTCCAGTGTTGGGTGTATATTATTTAGAATAGCTAAGTCTTCTTATTGAATTGAACCCCTTACCATTATGTAATGCCCTTCTTTGTGTTTTTTGATCTTTGTTGGCTTAAAGTCTGTGTCTAGCATTAGAAATAGCAACCTGTCCTCTTTTTTGCCCTTTTCCGTTTGCTTGGCAGATTTTTCTCTATCCCTTTACTTTGAGCCTATGGGTGTCAATGCATGTGAAATGGGTCTCTTAAAGACAGCATACAGTTGGGTCTTCTTTATCCAACCTACTATTCTGTGCCTTTTAAGTGGGGCACACAATGGCAGATTTGATATTTTACATTCAAGGTTAATACTGTCATATGTGGATTTGATTCTATCATTGTGTTGTTAGCTAATTGTTATATAGACTTGATTGTGTAGATGCTTTATAGTGTCCATGGTTGATATGGTTTGACTCTGTGCCTCCACCCAAATCTTATGTCAAATTGTAATTCCCAGTGTTGGAGGAGAGGCCTGGTGGGATGTGATTGGATTATGAGGCAGATTTCCCCCTTGCTGTTCTTATGATACTGAGTGAGTTCTCATGAGATCTGGTTATTTGAATGTGTGTAGCACTTCCCCCTTTTCTCTCTCTTCCTTCTGCCCCCACCATGTAAGACATGCTGGCTTCCCCTTTCCTTTCTGCCATGATTTTAAGTGTCCTGAGGCCTCCCTAGCCTTGTCTCCTATTCAGCCTGCAGAACTGTGAGTCAATTTAACCTCATTTTAAAATAAATTACCCCATCTTGGGTAGTTTTTTATAGTAGTGTGAGAACAGACTAATACAATGGTCTATGTATTTAGCTGTGTTTTTGTGGTGGCCAATAATTATCTTTGGTTTCTATGTTTAGCACTCCCTTAAGGACCTCCTGTAAGGCAGGTCTGTGGTAACAAATTCCCTTAGCATTTGCTTTTCTGAAAAGAAATTTATTTATTCTTATCGTATGAAGTTTAGTTTGGCTGGATATGAAAATTCTTGGTTGGGATTTCTTTTCTTTATGAATGTTGAATATAGGCTACCAACCTCTTCTGGCTTGTAGGGTTTCTGTTGAAAGGTCTGTGGTTAGCCTGGTGGAGTTCCTGTTATAGGTGACCTGCCCTTTCTCTCTAACTGCCTTTAATATTTTTTTCTTTCACTTGGATCTGGGAGAATCTGATGACCATATGACTTAGGGATGGTCATCTTATATAGAATCTCACAGGGGTTCTCTAAATTTCCTCCATTTGAACGTTGACCTCTCTAGCAAGGATAAGGAAATTTTCATGGACAATATCCTTGAATATGTTTTCCAAGTTGCTTGCTCTCTCTCCCTCTGTTTCAGGGATGCCAATGAGTAGTCAGTTTGGTTTCTTTACATAATCTCATATTTCTTAGGGGTTTTATTAGTTCATTCTTTTTTTTTTTCTTTATTTTTGTCTGACTGAGCTGTTTAGAAGAATTGGTCTCCAAGCTCTGAGAGTCTTTCCTCAGCTTGGTCTATTCTGCTGTTAATACTTCCGATTCTATTATGAAATCCTTGTAGTGAGTTTTTCAGCTCTATCAGATAAATTTGGTTCTTTCCTAAAATGACTATTTCATTTTTCAGCTCTTGTATCATTTTATTGGATTCCTTGGATTACATTTCAACTTTCTCCTGAATCTTGATGATCCCTATGGCTATCCAGATTCTGAATTCTATGTGTGTCATTTTAGCCATTTCAGTCTGGTTAAGTATCATTGCTGGGGAGCCAGTGTGATTGTTTTGAGGTAAGAAGACACTGGGTTTTTGAGTTGCCAGAGTTCTTGCACTGGCTCTTTCTCATCTGTGTCGGCTGATGTTCCTTTAATCTTTGAAGCTGCTGTCCTTTGAATGCAATTTTTTACTTTTACATTATTTGATGTCATTGAAGGTTTGACTATGGTATACGTTGTGTTCAGATGACTGGCTTTATTTCTGGATTATTTCAAGGGGCCAAGGCTCTCTCAGCATTCGTGGGTTGCACGCTTTAACCCTGAGGACCTGGTACCAGACCCACAGCTTTGTTATCTGGGACCTCAAGGTTAAGCACCTGCTGTGCTCGAGGGGCTGAGATATTCCCAGTCTGCTGGCAAGATCACTCTGATGTGGGGTGCTGGCAAAAGCATTTCATCGGGGTGGTTGCAGTGGGGTTCATGCCCATGGGCAGTGGGGACTGTGCACGTGCACTTGCACCAGTGGCGGCAATGAAGTGTGGTACACATACACCAGCAGGGATGGGGCAGCAGTGCCTACATGCTGGCGGGGGCAGGGTGGCAGGGTCTGTGTGCATATGCTTACACCAGCAATGGCGGGGTGGCAGGGTGCACATATGTGTCCACTGGAGGGGGAATGGTAGGGTCAGGGTGGTAGTCACAAGGTCCGTGCACAAGCCCATTAGTGACAACAGAGTGGTGAGGTCTGTGTGCACATGCACATATGCCATCAAAGTGCTGTGGGGGAGGCGGTGGGTGGGTATGCATCAGCAGGGACCTGTCTGCTGAAGCTCTCTGATAGTTATAGAGTATCCTTTCTTTAAAGCACCAGTCTTACAATTATAAGACCTTTCTTCCTCTCATTTCAAAACAGCACTTTAAAAACAATCTTAACCCAAACCATCCAATCCATACTGTACTGTAAACTTATGGGCTCACAAACATAAATGCAGTGTTGCAGTAAAATCGATTTTCTTGGATATTATTTTTAAATCATCAAAAATAGCCAAAAATGTCTTTTCTTAATTTAAATTAAATGGCATGGGGAGAAAAGAGCAAATATTAATACATGTTTACTATGAATAAAATCCTACCTTAGGAGAAGTAGAGAGATCTTTTCCTGCAGAAACTGTGTTTTCATTTACTCCTCCTGTTTTTGGTGAGAGGACTGGTGGAGCTGGGGCCTTTCTTTTCACTCGCCTTTCAGTTTCCAGTTCTTGAATAGGATTTACCAAATTATTTGGAGAAGGAGTTGATTTAGGTTCATAAAAAGGGTTTGATCTAAGTGAAAGAAGAATTATTGTTAGATGTCTCTCAAAAAATAGTTCATTTACAAGTAAAATAATAAATGTGCACTGAAAACTAAAATTTCTTTTTTCAAATAAAACCCAAACCAGTGATAACCCAGAATTTGGAAATAATGACTGTTAATCTTTTGGTCCATTTCTATCCAGAGTTTTTAAAATTTGGCTTTAAAAAGTACTTAAAAATATTTAATACAAGGTCACATTCAGCTCAAACTATTATATATAGAAACTTAGAAAAATGTTAAATATTAAAAATAATAAATCCTGTATATTTTCCATACCCAAGGAAAAGGAAGATGTAAAAATCTCGATTTGATTTCTTTTTTATGCTTGAGCTCTGTTACACTTTCTTGTATTTCATCTTTTCTTCTATGTTAAATTCTCCCCTGATTATGGAACACGTTTTAGTGGTTCAATCAGCAAGGTTCTGCTTATAGTAAATTCTCCTAGGCTTTGAAAATGTCTTTATTTCAGCCTTACATTTAAGTGATAGTTTAGCTGGGTGGAGAATTCTAGTCGTCAGTTATTCTATCTCAGGGTTTTGAAGATATTAATCCACTGTCAGCCTAACGTTGCTCCTTTGTAAGTCATCTTTTCTATGTAGTTGTTAAGATCTTCTCTTTATTTCTGGTTTGAGCAATTTTGACACCTATGACATGTCTAAGTGTGGATTTCTTTTTGATTTATTCTGTTTCAGACTCTTTGTATTTCCTGAGTCTGAAGAGTCATGTGTTTTATTGGTTCTGAAAAATTATCTGCCTTTATCTCTTTGATAGCCACTTCTGTATTTTCTCTGTTCTCTTTGAAACATCTTATATCTATGTTGAACAACTACTTGTCAGGTTTCCTAGCCTTTCCATTTTTATAAATCTTTATTCTTCTGCTATATTCTAGATAACTCTCTCACATCTCTGATCCAGTTCATTTTTTCTTCATGTCTAATATTCAATTCTCCAGGAATTTTTAATTTTAATAAGTGTATTTCTTCATATATCTGTGTGCATGATACCTCAGTTACAAAGATTTGAGTTACTAATCATTTAAACATACTTATTTTATAGTCTCTATCTGACAAATCTAGTATTTGAAGTTCTTGCATGTATAATCCTACTATTTCTTTTTGTCTCCTGACTCTTCCTCTTAGTAAACTGTTTCCTTGTGTGTTTTGTAATTCTATATTGTGAGTTCAGAGTTTCATCTGAGGAATTCCTGTGTAGTCTAAGCTAAGAGTGCCTCTCTTCAGAGTGTTTAACACTTGCATTTGCCAAGTACTTTAGGACTAAGAAAATTAATATCTCTACACACTTGTAATTCACCTCTGAGACAATAGTGTGCTGGCACCACTACTGGTTAGGCACTAAATCAGAATAAGGACAAGAAGCCTCTACTTACGAAAGTTTTGAATGGTCCTTTTCCCTTTCTAGATCAGAGATCCCTAACTTAAATTCAATTCCTTACTTTTCAAGAATGAACAGGAAATGTTTCCATTTAGGTAAAATGTCCAGAATAGTCAAATTCACCGAAAAAAAAAGCAGATTAGTGGTAGCCAGAGAATGAAGGAAGTGGGGAATTGGGACTAAATGGTAATAGGTATGAGGTTTCTTTTTGTGGTAATGAAAACATCCTGGTATTAGATAGTGGTAATAGCATAACAATATAGTGAACATACTAAAAGTCACTGACATGTACATTTTAAACTGTATACACATATCAATTTTTTTAAGTGCTATGAAAATGAACAGGAATAGTGGCTGCACAGAGATAGTACTGTGCAAACACTTATCCCTTTCTTTACAATAACAAGTTACATACTTGCTGATTAATATATTTTAAATATAAATAAATGTAAGCAAAGAAAAAATATTTACAGAATTGGGACTATTTTTACATTCTGTTGATCACCTATGATTTGAAAAATCTATTTCAGAACTTTATGCATCACTCTAAGAGACAATTATTTTTATCTCGGTATTGTATATTTGAGTAATAAATTAGTTATATCACTAATTCATTGTAAGTTGAAAATTCACTGGTTATATTAAGGAGAAAATTGGACAGAATAATTTTAAATGACATTATTTATTGTTTAGAAAACAATTCATCAAGAAAAATGAATTATAGAGAGAAAAACCAAAGTTGGTTCAGGATTAATTTAAACATACTGGAAAAATAATACAAAATGAAGCTAAGGAAGAGTCTCTTCCTCTCACCTTGATATCTATGTTTCTTTGGAAAAACAAACTCCAAGTTATTAAAATGGGCATGTAGCTTCCCTGAATAAAATTCAATGAAAGGTTTCACTGGGAAACTGACACAAAACCATACCAGAAATGACTGCATGCTAGGCCTCAAAAGTCACTTCATAAAAGTTCTGAAAAAATAATATTGGTTTATTGGTTTTCATTTTTACTATATAAACTAGAAGAGTTGAATTATCCCCCAAATATAAGTAACTGAGAAACCCATGCAGTTGTTAAGTGTAAAGGACACGTCCTAAAAGGCAAGGAAGGATGAATACTTTCTCTTTGTGCTTATGGATATGCTGGGACACTAAAGGTAATTCCACACATCAAAGGATTCCGTACTATTTATTTGTGATAGTTTAATGTCATAGAGTATACAGGAAGAATTTGGTAATGGAAGATGAGTCATATAGGTTTTTTGCTTGATGAAAGGTCATAAGTTTATTATTGAAGTAAGAACGAATTTTGGAAGATTTCTGCTACTGACATTCAACCTATAAATTTTTGCAGAGAAAAGATGATAAATACCAAACAAGTAATTAATACAAACAGAGTTCTTCCTGGACTTGCACATTAGCTTATGTGCAATCTTTAGAACTTGTGTGTATATTTCTACAAAATAAAGAAGCTAGAGTATTTACAGACTCCCTCTGGTAACCCCAGATGATTGAGCAAGTTAGAACGCTCTTTATTCATGAGAAACTTGTAAAGACTGTGACTTTCATGTGGAAAAAGAATGGCCAAAAGGAAACACCCAGTGATTCTGATTTTAGTTTTTATTAAGGCATTTAAAAAGTTTAAGCAAACATTAGATGTCTCTTTAATTTGTTAATAAGAGAGCAGGTGTGAGTGTGTTGTGTAATACTCATGTATTTTGGAATACCTGAATGCCTGTACTTAAAGTTTTCATTTACATTCAAATATTCTAGGTGTGTGGCTATTACTCAGCACCTACACCACCCATGAGAAATTTTACTTCAATCACATGTTAGCTATTTCAAAGAAAACAAATATAATAACTTTACCAAGTGTTAGGCCAACTTTTCAACCCCCCATATAGTTATTAATTAGTAATAAGATGTCAACCTGGGTTTGGGTTTAGAATCAGATGATTATTATGGTGTAATTCTGAGGCTTTTAGAGATTAGAACCTTTTTAGGTTTTATCAAAACCTAGCCATACCCAGGAAGCATGTAGCACATGTTATAAAATGTGGAAAAGATGAGAAACACAACTCCAGAGCAATAGAAAACAAGTCAATTTTCTCACTCTTTCAAATAAAAGTCTCAAAATCTTTTTTTTTTTTTTTTTTTTTTTTTTTTTTGAGATGGAGTCTTGCTCTGTAGTCCCAGGCTGGAGTGCAGTGGCATGGTCTGGGCTCACTGCAACCTCTGCCTCCCAGATTCAAGTGATTCTCCTGCCTCAGCCTCCTGAGTAGCTGGGATTACAGGCACCTGCCACTACACCTGGCTAATTTTGTATTTTCAGTAGAGAGGGGGTCTCACCATGTTGGTCAGGCTGGTCTCGATCTCCTGACCTCAGGTGATCCACCTGTCTTGGCCTCCCAAAGTGTTGGGATTACAGGTGTGGGTCACCACACCCATCTAGTCTCAAAATATTTGAAGTTAGTTATTACAGTTCCCTTAAATCATCTCTTTTAAAAATCAAACGATCCCTGTACTCTCAATCATTGTTTATTTGATGTGGTTTCTGAACACTTTAATGACTTTTTCTCTACTTTGTTAACATTCTGAATCACCAATGCCCCTTATAAAATACAACAACTAGTAGACAAATAGTGCTCAAAATAAGAGCTAACCAACGCACAGTAGAGAGATAACATCTCTCCCTTTGCACAAAGCAATTACCCCAAACTTTCATGATTCAAAGGAGCCTTATTATTATTCCCCTCTCAACCCACATATACAGTATTTTGAAATATTTTCAAGCTGCATTTTTAAAGAAATAACTATTTTTCCCAAGTTCTAAATAATGTTAATACACAAAAGTTTATGTAATTCCAAGGAAAGCAAAGACTCATATAGCCTCACAAGTGATCATATAATTATTATTAATATTTATCATATAATTATATTACTCATTATTAAATATTTTAAAGATCTCTCCAGTCACACACCAATTATTTACATCAAATAGACCTAAAGGCCCAAGAATTCCAAGCTGGAAATCACTCATGTGATATAATATTTCTGTTATTAAAGTTAAAGATTGTTGTTCTTTTTAAAACAGCTTTATTTAGGCATAAACAATAAACAATAAACGGCTGACACTTGAAAATAAAATTTAATCAGTATTTTTTATGCATGCATGCAAGTGTGAAACCATCAGCACAAATCAAGATAACAAACATTTCCAGTCCTTCCAAAAGTCTCCTGGGTGCCCCTTTTTAACCTCTTCCTCACTCCAGTTCTGATTGTAAACAACTACTGATCTGCTTTTTCTCACTATAGATTGTTTGCATGTTCTAGAGTTTAAAATAAATGGTATCACACAGTATACTATTTTCTGGTCTGTCTTCTTTCACTCAGCGTAATGATCTTGCAATTTACCAATAGTTTGTTCCTCTTTATTACTGAGTAGTACTGCATTGTATGGATATGCCACAATTTGTTTATCCATTTGCCTGTTGACAGATATTTGAATTGTTCTCATTTTGTTATTATAATCAATAAAGATGTTAAAATATTTACGTAGAAGTCTTTGTGGACATACAAATTCTAGTCACCTCAGTACTCCCAAGTCCAAACTCCTTAATTCAGGGTGATTACTCCTTAATTCAGGGTGATTACTGGGATCTGTCTGCGTTTTTTTCTCTCTGAACTGCATTTAGAAACTCTCTCCCACAAATAACGTTACATAATTGCAGGGCTCATCTTCTTTGTTTCTGTTCTCTCAGGGATCATTATCCTGTGCTGTTTGTGTCCAGTGTCTGAATCTTACTGTTTCATATAATCTTACTCCAGTTTTTAGTTGTTTAAAAGGCTAAATCCAGTCTGCGTTATCCCATCATGGCTGGAAGTGGAGGTTTTGCTGCTGCTTTTAAAGCACACTTAGGGTCATGTTCTGTAGCCATATGGGCTGTGAACTGTATAACTCCAGATTACAATATGAACACATCCCCTTTTTATCCCCACTCCAGATTTGGGCAAACGGCAGCCCTAATTACACAGTCTATTCATACTGAGCTTGTGATAATCCCTAATTTAGAAATATTATTATTACATTGTTTGATATCTATACAAGTCGTCTTATCACATCAATACCACAAATGATTATTTTGTTCTCCTCGCCAACAGACCTGTAACACAACTGAAGTTTAGTGTCTAGAGTTTGACAAAAAAAAAAAAAAAAAAAACCTAAATACCATTTGTAATATAGTTTATGTGAGAAGACACAGTTGGAATTCCAACAAGAGATTCTAGGAATATATCTTCCTCACTAGTTAGTTTAGGGTCTACACACACCTACCTGGAAGAGGTTGGGAGAATAAGATTTAAGACTATAAACATTCAGATAGTGGATGAGTTAGATACTGACTTATAAAGTGTACATTAATGATTTGTACCCATCTAAAGGTACATTACAAAAGAATCTCTTTAGTTAACATAGAGACTAACTTGTGATTATAGCAAAATGAAATGTACTTACTCATCCAACTCTTCTTCTTCAGTTTTAGAACTATCAGCATAGAGGTACTTGCTCATGTCCACAGGTCTTATATTTTTTCTTTTTGTAGACTGGGGAGGAGAATCCTTTATGGTCACAAATGCTTCTGGCTCATCGAATGGGTTCAAATACTGTGGAGTCTGCACCTCTTTAAAGGGATTATAGCTGTTATTATAAAAAGAGTCTTCTGTTCTTCTAGGTGAAGCTGTTTCAGTGATCGGTTCTATGAAATAAAAGCAGATGAATTAAATCACATTAATACCATATGATATTTTCTAATATTGTTTAGTATTCTCAAAAATATAACTATTAAATTAATAAGCTCTATGGGGCTGAGAAAGTGCAAAGCAATAATAAAACAATAATATACTTTAGAGGGGTTAAGTATTCTTAATGTTCAGAAGATGTGATATATAAAACCTCTGTCAATTTCTCCAGGAATGGTACTCCCAAAAATGGCATTTTTGGATCTTTACTGTTTCTTGAGATCCTCTGCAGTATCTAACAGTATTAACATTATGATATGTCAATTTTGAAAATGTTTTTAGATGTGCAAAATTATATTCTTTTATTATAGTCTACCAGCTTGCCATTACAAACTGATACATAACAAATTTCTGTTTTTAAAAGAACATGAAATGGGCTGGTTGTGGTGGCGTGCACCTGTAGTCCCAGTTCCTAGGGAGGTTGCAGTGGAAGGATGGCTGGAACCCAAGAGTTCAAGGCTGCAGTGAGCCATGATTGTACCACTGCACTCCAGCCTGGGTGACAGAGCATGACCTCAATTCAAAAATAAAATTTAACGCTGGGCACAGTGGCTTCCACCTGTAATCCCAACACTTTGGGAGGCCAAGGTGGATAGATCACTTGAGGTCAAGGAGTTCGAGACCAGCCTGGCCAACATGGTGAAACCCTGTCTCTACTTAATATACAAAAACTAGCCCAGTAGGGTGGCGGGTGCCTGCAATCCCAGCTACTGAGGAGGCTGAGGCAGGAGAATCGCTTGAATCCAGGAGTCAGAGATTGCAGTGAGCTGAGATTGCACCACTGAACTCCAGCCTGGGAAACAGAGCGAGACTCTGTCTCAAAAAAACCCAGAAAACTAAAATAAATAAAATAAAATAAAAAGAACAGAAAACTGACTCATTTCTGAAATGTTCTTTGGTATTTACATAAGCACAGACCACTCAGGGATCTGATAATTCATTCTGTCCTGTGTTGTAAATATACCCACATGCCACTGAAATTGTTTTCTCAAAGTTTTCAAAGAACAGGTTTCTGTATGCTAAAAGACCTTAAATCTTTAGAGTTTTTAATGAGAATTTTTTTCAATATAACTTAAATCCGATCAATAATAACATAAGAATCTTCAGGTTGAAAGCACTATAATAATATTGGTAAGCTGATAGAGATACCAAGTTTTTCTAGCTTTTATTATTTCAAATGTTAATTTGAAAACGATGGTACTTTTATTTTTATTTTTTGAGACACAGTTTCACTCTGTTGCCCAGGCTGGAGTGCAGTAGTGAGATCTCGGCTTACTACAATCTCTGCCTCCCCAGTTCAAGCGATTCTCCCACCTCAGTCTCATGAGTAGCTGGGATTACAGGCATGTGCCACCACACCTGGTTAATTTTTGTATTTTTAGTAGAGACAGGGTTTCACCATGTTGGTCAGGCTGGTCTTGGATTCCTGTCCTCAAGTGATCCACCTGCCTCAGTCTCCCAAAGTGCTGGGATTACAGGCGTGAGCCACTGTGTCTGGCTTCAGTGGTACTTTTAAAATAAAACTCTGACTCAAAATACAAAACTACTATAATAGTAGCAGTACTTAGCATGAGGCTTTTTCTTTTATGTTTGTTAGCATTTTAAAACAAAACAAGAATTTGTAATAAAACTGTCTAAGATTTGCTGATAAAAATATTTTATCAAATTGTAGAAAAATTTCAGCAAGCCAAAAGTCATAGTGTATTAAAAGTAATTTTAATTATACTATGCAATGCTAAAATATTCTGTGAGAGGAAGGCAGGAAATTGGTTATTGAAATTCTCAAGAAAAATTGTTTCCTAAGTGACATTTCAAACAACTTAATCTGATTATTATAAAAATTTTATGACTGACATTTATTAATGACTTTTATTTTATTTTTTTGGGATAGAGTTTCACTCTTGTTGCCCAGGCTGGAGTGCAATGGCACAATCTCGGCTCACTGCAACCTCTGTCTCCCAGGATCAAGATATTCTCCTGCCTCAGCCTCCCGAGTAGCTGGGATTACAGGCACATGCCACCATGCCTGGCTAATTTCTTGTAATTTTAGTAGAGATGGGGTTTCACCCTGTTAGCCAGGCTGGTCTTGAACTCCTGACCTCAGGTGATCTGCCCACCTCAGCCTCCCAAAGGCCTGGGATTATAGGTGTGAGCCACCGCACCTGGCCAATGACTTTTATATTTTAAAATCAGACTACGTATACTCTAAATGTTAGCCCAGAAAATTTGTCTTTATGTTGAAAAGAACATAAAATGAAAACTTCTGAGCTGAAATTCTGTACACCATGGTGAAGCAAGTAAAAAGTGTGAAAGAGAAGTCATAAAATCATAGTAAATCAATACTTGAAATGAATTTAAACATAGCCTACATTAAAGAAGAGACTCAGCAATAGTATCTTTTGTAATACCATGATAATAATCAAACTTAACACCACTAGAATCTTTATAATCATGTAAATTAAGCATTTTCTTTTCTCCATAAGGGAAGAGAGACTGTAAAGTTTTTCCTATCCAATTTTGTATTAACAAATATCAGGGCTCAAATGCTTAAGAAACTGACAAAATGGGTCAATAAAAATAAGGTTTTTATTTCTTTCTTTCAGGAAGAGGATTGCAAAAATTAATCCAAGCAAATTCATCAGTTACAACACCAAAAGCAAGAAAGTATACAAACTATAGAGCAAGATTTGAAGATGCTAGAATAGGCAACAAAGGCGGGTTTAAGAGAAGACTCTTTCCTTTCTCTCTCTCTCTCTCTCTCTCTCTCTCTCTCTCTCTTTCTCTCTCTCTCTTTTTTCCCCGAGCCGGAGTTTCACTCACTCTGTCGCCCAGGCTGGGGTGCAGTGGCATGATCTTGACTCACTGCAACCTTTGTCTCCTGGGTTCAAGTGATTCTCCTGCCTCAGCCTCCCGAACATCTGGGATTATAGGTGCGTGCCCTACACTGGGCTAACTTTTGTATATTAAGTAGAGATGGGTTTCACCATGTCAGCCAGGCTCATCTCAAACCCCTGGTCTCAAACAATCCACCCGCCTTGGCCTCCCAAAGTTCTAGGATTACAGGTGTGAACCACTGTGCCCAGCCTACATTTAATAGCTTTCTAAAAAAGTCACTCAAGGGCCAGGTGTGGTGGCTCACGTCTGTAATCCCAGCACTTTGGGAGGCTAAAGTGGGTGGATTACAAGGTCATGAGATTGAGACCATCCCAATCAACATGATGAAACCTCGTCTCTACTAAAAATACAAAAATTAACTGGATATGGTGGCATGCGCCTGTAATCCAGGCTACTCGGGAGGCTGAGGCAGGAGAAACATTTGAACCCGGGAGTTGGAGGTTGCAGTGAGCCGAGAGTGTGCCACTGCACTCCAGCCTGGGTGACAGAGTGAGACTCTGTCTCAAAAAAAAAAAAAAAAAAAAGCCACTCAAGCACATAAATATAAGAGGAGAACTGAAGCTGTAAAACCAAAAAAAGAACCATCTGAACAATTGCAACACATTTTTTTCTTCCCCAAATACTTCTGTTTTGAGGCTGCAAGTTTTTAATCAATAAAGATAAATTATTTCTATAAAAATATTTTTATAATAAAAAATACTTACTCCAAAGATTCTAATAGGCATATATTTAAAGAGAACTCTGGTTGACATGTATTTGTTTGGCTCTACAGGTATAATTAAAGATTCTGAATCAGGCTGGCTTACCTCTTCTACATAGAAATATGATCTTACGTGTTGTCTGCCACTCTCCTTTATACCTCTGATAACAGACTTACATCTAGAAAACTTATTTGATTTTAAAATAGAAAGTTCAAATACTGAATGTCTCAAACATTTTGTAAATATTTTTGAACTCAATATACTTAATTGTATGTAGTACAAAATCAAGAAGTTGTGTGGTCAAAAGAAGATACCTGATTAAGAATCTTAGCTCCAACTCCACTTCCATCTACCTAAAGTCAAATCATTTAACTTCTCTCGGTCTCAGCCTCCTAATCTATGAAAAGAGGTAGTTGTTGACTGCCTCTGCGATTTATTGTGACTTTTTTTTTCTTTTTCTGAGATGGAGTTTCGCTCTTGTTGTCCAGGCTAGAGAGCAGTGGAGCAATCTTGGTCACCGCAACCCCCCCCTCCCAGTTTCAAGCAATTCTTCTGCCTCAGCCTCTCGAGTAGCTGGGATTACATGCATGCGCCACCATGCTGGGCTAACTTGTTGTATTTTTAGTAGAGATGGGGTTTCTCTATGTTGGTCAGGCTGGTTGCAAACTCGTGACCTCAGGTGATCCGCCAGCCTCAGCCTCCCAAAGTGCTGGGATTATAGGCATGAGCCACTATGCCTAGCTACTGTAACCTTTTTAAGATTTAAAATACGTTCATAATATATAGCCTTCAAACAAAATAAAAACTTGTGAATACAAACTTCCTATTAATAATTTGGAGTCTGGTAAGAAGGGAGAAAGTAAAGGAAGAGGAGAAGGAGAAAGAATTATGAAATGATATTGCTATAACAGAGTGAATCCTGAAGCTAAAAAACCTCATTTTCACCATGACAGGCAGTAGCAAAATTCTTTAAAACTCATGAAGATTTCTCAGACGCAGTCAAAAAAGATGTAAACAGTGGTTAATCATTCTTGCATTTATGTTAAGCATACAGAGTTCAATCAAACAGAAGTCTCACTTCTGCAACAGCCCTTAGCCAGGCTTTATGAGTTCAAAACTACTTAATAAGAAAAATGACTCAGGAAAAAAAAAAATCCCTGGTTTTACACTTCACGAGTATGCTGTATATATATAATAGCAGCGGTTCTTAACCTACTCTCTGCTCCATGTTTTCACATGCGTAACTCACTCTCACTACTAATTCTCAGCTAGAGAATCTCAGCCAGAGAGACATAGAGTTAGGGTCAGAAGGGCTCATGAGACTGAGTGTCAGGGAAAATGATCCATATAGAGAAGCTACCTCCACCACCCCAAAATCAGT
This sequence comes from Macaca thibetana thibetana, assembly GCF_024542745.1. Lineage (NCBI taxonomy): Eukaryota > Metazoa > Chordata > Mammalia > Primates > Cercopithecidae > Macaca > Macaca thibetana. Next base: position 44,192,692 of record NC_065590.1, read on the forward strand.
ATATCCCTGACCTTACTTGGTAGACCAAATGAATGAGACTTGTAAAGCACCATGTAAATGTTTATGTAAGGCTTTCTTTTTTCTTTAAAAGCAATTCCATAGAAGTGACCCAGAATTGCTGATCAACTCCAAGTGGTATTGAACACAATATCATTATAAACAATAATTTTTTTTGTTAGTCTCTTAAGAATATATTTTCCTGCCCTTACAGTTCAAGACAACTTGACTATACAAAGACTTTAAAAGGACAGAAAAACTTGCTACCTTCTGAGTCAGGATCTCCAAATGGATTTAATTCTGCAACATCAGAGTCATCAAATGGATTTGAATTCACGGTGGCCAAGTCCTTTTCTGCTTCATCCAAAAAGTTAAGTTTGTTGATAAGCTCTGAAAATAAACATATGGGTTAGTTTCCTGTTACGGTTAAGTGTAAGTATTGATCATTTGTGAAACATTTCAAATGGTAAAAATTCACACGAATAATACCTGCAAATAATAGTATATAGCATTTTACCAATGACAGAATGCCATTGAAGTATTTTGTAGCATACCAACATTTTCAAATAAAACAAAACAAACATTTGAGTACTAATTGAAAATTATGTCAGATAATGAACTATACTAAAGAAACTTCCATCTCAATTTAATTTGAGCCAATAAAAAAAGTGCTGACATAGACTTTTAGAAAGAACATTCATCACTACCAAACAGGAATAACTGAAATGGGCTTATGGTAAGCAAACATTCTAAAAACAATATATTTATAATATATAAACACACTCAAGAAATAGCATGTTATATGACATTGCACTTTGAAAATGTTCTAAAACCACTATCAAGGATCCTGACACAAGACTTTGCTAAAGATAAGTTCTGTTATCTTGTTGCCTGTTGGTGCACTACAAATTACCAAAGAAAACATTCAAGGAAAAGCACAAAGACAAAACTGACAGCTAAGTACAGACAGAAGTCAAGAGGTAGCAGGTCACAGTAAATACAGGCAATCAGAAGCAGAAAGAAAGGAGGAAAGCTCTTAGACCTTCAGAGGAACTGGCTGATTTAGCTGAAGGCATATTTGCTTGCTTTATGCAGTCATCTTGATCTTCATCTAAGCTGCTCAGAGCATTCAACTGGTTTACAATTTCTGTAAACAGAAGCCAGTCAAGACAAATATAAGGTAAGGTCATTTAATTAAAGAGAAGTAGGAGCATGCTGTTACCCAAAAAGACAAAGAGGAGATGCTTGGTTAATCAACAGAATACATTCAGTGGATGTTATTTTTATGAACCGTAACAGATATGTTTAACTGAATGTTATGCTGTACCCATATTTTAAAATAGAAAACATTTTATTGTTAAAATGTATACTAGTAACATAAAAACTATGTTAATAAACACAAAACGAGATAATAACCCAAGAAGCTGACACTGGCTTTCACATTTTATGTTTGTAAAACAGAACTGTGCTTTAAACACATACATTAAAAACAGAATAAAATATATACTCTGATACTATAGAAAATATTTGTCATTTGTTTAATATTCTAAATTTAAACAAAAAGTTTTAAGAATATAAATGCATGAATTATGTACACAATAAATATGTCTTCATGTTGCATTTTAAAAACCAGTACTAAAACAAGAAAAGCAAGCAAAAGTTATTATTTTCTACTCCCGTTTTTTTTAATAGGATCTGTTATTTTAAGGCAACTTTAGAGTATATGCTTTAGAAAAATCTGATAATAAAGACAATAAAAGAGAACAAAAAAGGACAGAGAAACAAATTTAAGATACAATTTTTTACATGAGTCATCTATATTTCGAACAACTCTGAATGTGAAATTATCACCCAGTGGGTGAAAATTAGACAATTCAAATAAGAACCTTTTAGGATACTACAGGTAATCCCTGATGTTTCCAAAGTTAAAACCTAGGAATAATGTAGTTATTATGATACAGCAAATAGATTCAGATTATTCAGTAAGGAAAGAAAGAAAATGATTGGAGTAGAACACAGTTGTAAATTTGACATTAAAAGTACTGTTCTTTAACACTGTAAATCTAAGGACACATGCTAAATTTTATTTGAACTAAATCATTGAATATGCATTTATAATATGGCTGCCTGCAACTATTCATCTATTGCACAAATATTTATTTATCAGTCTGTGCCAAGACCTATTCTTGGGACACAAAAACAAACATGGTATTGTCCTTGTGGAATTTACATTCTATAGAGACACAAATTAACATGGAAACAGACTTAACAAATACCTATAGACATACCACATTTTATTGCACTTCCCAGATATTGCATTTTTTATTAAGTAAAGAGGGTTTTTTTGCTTAAAGCAACAAAAAAATTTGTTATCCAACTATTGTGGGGATCAGAAGACTTGCTGGGCTAAAATTAGGATGTTTGCTAGGCTGCATTCCTTTCTGGAGCCTACAGGGAAGGATTTGCTTCCCTCCCTTTCCTAGCTTCTAGAAGCCACCCTTGTCTAGAAGTCTAGAAGCCACTCCTTAACTTGTGACTCCCTTACTCCATCTTCAAAGCCAGCAACAGTGGGACAAGTTGTTCTCACATCACATGTGCTGACTTTCTCTTCTGCCACTCTCTACCGTTTAAGCACCCTGGTAATTATATTGAGCCACACGGATAACCTAGCATACTTTCCACTATGTCATGGTCAGCTTATTAACAACCTTAATTTCATCTGCCACCTTACGAATGGACAGTTTGTGACAACTCTAAGATTAGCAAGTCTATCAGCACTATTCTTCCAACAGCATGTGCTCACTTCATGTCTGTGTCACATTTTGGTAATTCGTACTGCTACAGGATCCTTGGGATGTAGCTTTTCTGGCTGGAAACCTCTGTGGCCGGTGGTGTCTCTGCCTGAGTTTTTAGCTCAGGCCTGCTGGACTGATTCCACCCACTTGGCCTGGCATGCTGCACTTGGCTCATGCTACCAATTTGGATCCCATATCTACCAAGGGCGAGTCAGGCATGGAGTGATGAGGGGAGTGTGAGTGAGAGTGGGGTCTAGCCACTGTGCAGTCAGACACACCAGCTGCTGTAGCAGAGTGGGAAGCTCCATGTGTGGCATGGGCACCAGCTCTCTGCAAGGCTGCAGGTAGACCAGGTGCACTGCAGTTTCCACATCTGGCACTGAGGAACATGGTGGCACCTGGACGCTTGGAAATGCCAGGAACCACAGGGCCCCAAAGAGGGAGTCACAGCCCTGGCATGGGGAGCTCCCAGATATGGGCTCCCTGATGGGCAGCAGCTCTTCTCTTCTTCTCTTCACCTGCAATGTGGTAAGCAAAGGGCATGTTTCAGCCCTGTTTATGTTACAGTTCTTTTAACCCTGCCATTCAGTGGGGCTAAAAGAGCTGAGTTCTTGTTCTGCAACTAGAAGAATGAGGTACACAGACAAGTGGAGGGTGAGCAAGATAAAGAGCTGCTTTACTGAGCAATAGAACAGCTCAGAGGAGACGTGCAGTAGGTAGCTCCCTTCCACAAGCAGGGTGTCCTGACAAGTGTTCACCTCCCAGCAGAGAGGAGACCCTGGAGTGGGAAGCTCTTCTCTGCAGGTAGGTAATCCTGTCAACTCTGCAGCTCTCAGCAGAGAGGAGACCTTGGAGTGGGTTGTTCCTCTTTGCAGGTAGGTCGTCCCATTGTCTTCCTAGCTCTCAGCAGACAGGAAGCCCTTGAATGGGTTGCTCCTCTTTGCAACTGGTTGTCTCAGTGTATTCCAAGCTCTCAGCAGGGTGGAGGTCCTGGAGTGGGTTGCTCCTCTCTGCAGGCAAGTAGTTCCATCAACTTCCCAGCTCTTAGAAGAGAAGAGGCCCCTGGAATGGGTTGCTTCTCTCTGCAGCTGATTGTTCTGATATCTGCTCAGCTCTGACAGAGCCCAGGGCTTACATGGGCCTCAGAGAAGAGGAATTGCATGCTGACTGATCCATGGGCAGCCTGGAAAAAGCACCACAGCCTCCCACTCTGGTCTGTGGAACTGGCAGCCTGGCCCCCAGCCTTCAGGCCCTTCCTGGCCTGAAGGTGGGGCCTCACTGGAGACCCTCCTCCTTCTACCCAGGAACCTACCTCCTGCTGCCATTCATGGTGCCTAGGGTGTAGGTGCCAACAGGTGCCTGCAGGCCAGCATGGAGCTGCCCTCAGCCACCCATTGGCTTCCCTCCTATGCTCATCAGTGCCCACAATCCAGAAGGGATCTGATGCCAAGGTGGCAGGGGGCTGGTGTGTCAGCAGTGTCCTGAGCATGTGCACACCTGGACAGGCTGTGACAGCACCCGAGCTCAGCTCCAACTTTGTTCCAAGATTGGAGCAGGTGCCAACAGCAGGGAGAAGCCAGATAGCAGGAGCAGGTACTTCCAAGCCTGAGAGGGCAGGGGAAGCTTCCCAGGCCCCCAAGAGTACAGGGATGTCTGGGTCTGCAGCCGCAGTTTGGGCAAGCTGTGCCGGGGGGGGTTGGGGTTCCTGCCTGCTCCCTGCAGCGGGAAGCCCAGGTCCACAGCCCCAACTTTGACAGCTGCAGCTGCACCCGGGAGGGCAGGGCTCCCGCCTGCTCCAGGGTCCAAGAGCAGAGGGGTACCTGGGTCTGCAGCGTGGCTTAGGCAGATTTAGTAGCACCCAGGGAGCTCCAGCCCCAACTCAGAAGGGGTGGGGCTCCTGCTTGTCCCCAGTTCCTGCCAGCCACTTGGAGCATGTGGCCTCAGCCATGCCTCCCTGCTGTAGCAGGCGTGATGGCAGCCACCACTCCAGACGGCCCGCCGCTGCCATCATCACCATATTCTACATCTTTTCATTATATCTGTCATGGCGATTTGTGATGAGTGATCTTTGCTGTTACTACTAAAACTGTTTTGGGTTGCAATGAACCACACCCACATAAGACGGCAAACTTCATCAATAATGTGTGCATTCTGACTGCTCCACTTGGTTGTTCCCCCATCTACCACTCCCCAGACCTCCTTATTTTCTCAGACACAACAATATTGAAACTAGGCCAGTTAAACCCTGCAAACGCCACTAAGTGTTTAAGTGAAAGGAAGAGGTGCATGTCTCTCCCTTTAAACGAAAAGCTAGAAATGATTAAGTTTTGTGAGGAAGGCATGTCTAAACCAAAGACAGTCTGAATGCTAGGCCTCTTGTGCTAAACAGTCAGACAAGTTATGAATGCAAATAAAAAGTTCTTGAAGGAAATTAAAAGTTCTACCCCAGTGAACACATGAAAGATTTAAAAAATGCATAATGCCTTATTGCTGATGCAGAGAAAGTTTTAATGGTCTGGATAGAACATCAAACCAGCCATAGCTTTCCCTTAAGCCAAAGCCTAATCCAAAGCAAGGCCCTAACTCTATTCAATTCTATGAAGGCTGAGAGAGGTGAGGAAGCTGCAGAAGAAAAGTCTGATGCTAATGTAGCTTCAACTTGTGTCAATACTGAAGAATGTGACTTCAAGTTGAAGTCAATGCTCATTTACCATTCCAGAAAATCCTAGTGCCCTTAAAAATGATGCTAAATCTATTCTGCTGTGCTGTATAAATGCAACAACAAAGCCTGGATGGCAGCCTATCTTTTTACAGCATGGTTTACTGAATATTTTAAGCCCATTGTTGAGACCTGCTGCGCAGAAAAAAAGATGCCTTCCAAAACATTACTACTCATTCCTTCTTAGCATGCTCCCTAAAAATGTAACATCACTGTTCACTGACAATGCACCAGGTCGCCGAAGAGCTGTGATGGAGATGTACAGATGATTAGTGTTGTTTCTGCTACACACAGTTCAAGGAGTAATTTTGATTTTCAAGTCTTATTATTTAAGAAATACATTTTGTAAGATACAGCTCTTGTAGGTAGTGATTCCTCCAATGATCTGGGCAGTCAATTGAAAACCTCTTGGAAAGGATTCACCACTCTAGATACCATTAAGAATTTTGTGATTCATGGGAGGAGGTCAAAATATCAACATCAACAGGAGTTTGGAAGATGGAAGAGGCTGATTCTGATCCTCATGGTTGACTCTGAGGCATTCAAGACTTCAGTGGAGGAAGTAACCACGGATGTGGTGGAAATAGCAAGAGAACCAGCATTAGAAGTGAAGCTTAAAGATATAACCGAATTGCTGCAATCTCGTAACACCTGAATGGATGAGGAGTTGCTTCTCTGGATGAACAAAGAAAGCAGCTTCTTGACATGGAACCTACTCCTGGTGAAGATGCCGTGACATAATGGTATTGCACACTTAACAGACTACAGTATAAACATAACTTTTATATACACTGGGAAACCAAAAAATTTCTGTGACTTGCTTTACTGCAATATTTGTTTTATTGTGGTGGACTGGAAGCAAACTCACAATATCTCCAAGAAATGCAGGTATGAAAATACTAGGCTGTCAGAGATATGTTACAGATCTTTCAGCAAAATATATATGAAAAGTTGATAAGCTTATCAACTTCCCTTTTCTAAATGAGAAAATATATTTTGCATAACCAAAATTGCTTGAGATAGTCAAAGTAAACCATAGAAAATAGAAAGTAAACACAATTAATGCCAGTTGAACTTTTTATCCCAATTTGAATAGTAGGAGCAGAATAATCAGACTTATAAAGTTTCTTCTTCTTGTTTCGTCAATAGTTTTAAACCGTACTCTGACTCAAGGTAACCTAGCAAATTTCTCAGGAGGTAGAATTAATTCATAAATTAGATAATTTACCTGCCTCTAGCAGTCATTGTAATTCTGTAATTTTTAGGAAAAATATAATGGAGTGTAGGATCAATGTTAAGTGATTGCTAGTCTCATGACTGATTTTTTTTTTCATTCTTTACTAGTTTGGTATTTTTCAAAATTTACACATGATTTATTTTTAACTTTAAAAATATTAATAACTCTGAACATATAAAAAGAAATATTAACAGCAGCTAATAATTACTAAGCAGTGGGAGAGGCTTTGCATCCATTATCAGTTAATTCTCATAAATAATCAAAAAAGAATTATTATTCACATCTCATCATGTATATTAGTATTATTTATTTGCCCTACAGGAATAACTTTGAAAATATAAAATATGAATCACTTTGAAAATATAAAATATAAAAATAAATAACAATAGCAGTTAATTATTAAGTAGTAGGAAAGGCTTTGCATCCACGATCAGTTAATTCTCATAAATAACCAAAGAAGTATTATTATCCACATTTTATCATATATCTTAGTATTATTTGTTTGTCCTATATTCCTATATGTACAATTAATAGGTAAAAAAATGTTTATATAGTGCTCAAATATTTGTAGTTTTCTTTATATAGCTAAAACATTTTAATTACCTTATGTTCCTAAAAGTAATCTCAATGAGAGAAAATATCAACCATTTATTAAACATCTTATATATGAGCACTGCAGGGAATACAGAGGAAGTATTAGAGTTAGTCCTTCCCTTCAAAACATTAATATTGTTCCATAGAGTTTTAGGTATAATGTCAGCATTTTTAAAAATACTATCAAGATGACTCTATTACATGACTGAATTATTTTTCTGAATGCTTAGAGTATTTCTTCCTCATCATCATGCTTTTGGTGACATCTAAAATCACTTACGGCCATTTCATCATTAACTAATTCAAAGTAATTTCTTCTTTACATTCTCTTCACTAATGACAAACTGTCCTAGTAGTTTCCGCCATTTATCCTTAGCTTAAGTAAATCCCTACTTCACTCCTAGAACTTCTGCTTCTACAACTTTTATTTACATTAACAGAGTGAAAAGGTAATTTTGATTATCTATACCAATGCTTCCTTTATTTGGTTTGCAAATAAATGTTAATACAAATCATAAAAAAGCAATGTACAAAAAAACCCACTTATCTATTTAATAAGCATTTATCAAGTACCTATTATATGCCTGTGCTAGTACCTGCTCTCATGGCTTCATATTTTAGTGGGACAGACAGGCAAGTAAAGTAATATATACTGTATGATAAATATTATCATTGAGATAGCACTGTAGGCTATGGGAAACTAACTGAAAGAGAGATATATAACTCAAGAGATTAGGAGGGCTTCCTGGATTTTTATCTACACTTGAGCTAACACAAGACAAATAGACATTATGATTATTAAAATAAAAGAGGATATGGATGAGGACAAAGGGAGGCAAAGAGAACATGACATACTTGAAGAACTGCAAATTGGAGTTTAAGATGCCAGCGATAGGAAATGGAATGAGATGGGGCTGGCAAATGTCCTATCATGAAGGTTGTTGTGATCAAACTAAAGAATTTGAACTTTATTCTGAGAGTTATGGGAATCTAGCATATTTCAGAAACAACATTCCAGCAGCGACATGGTGGCAGCATTTGGGAAAAAAGGATAGAAAGCAAGACAAAGCATTGCCACTCCATGAGAGAAGGCACTCAATAAATACTTGTTAATTGAAGAATAAATTAGGAAGATTTGATGATTAATTTGGCCTAGATGATAGACAAAGAAATCCAGGATAAGTGCTATGTTTGTGTGTTGGGTGACTGTGGATAGCAACTGAGACTGGGCTATTAGTTTTAGACAGCTGGTGAAACTTCCCATGCAAATACTTCAATTGGCAGTTGCTGTGTGGGTCAATACCCTAAAATATATAATTTTGTTATGTATTTCTCTTTCTAAAATAAGTACTTTTCTGTTTCTTCCAATTTTCAACAATGTTTTACTTTTACAATCGGAAAAAGTTAATTTAAAAGAAAATTTATAACAAAAATTTTTTCCTGAAATTATTTTAATGAGAAGTTTTTTTAGTTACATGCTACCCTGACCAAAAATACTACCCAACCCAATATATTTATGTAATACTTTATTACTTTATAAAGTCTTGTTTCACACAAAATTGAAAACGTCTGGAAAATGCTAATAATGTTACACTTCAGTGCAAATTTCTCCCCTACTACTATACAAATTGAGCAATAAACCCATATATTTCCTCTAACTGTATCAGTATGGACCTGCTTCACATTGGTGAGAATGAGAAGAGAAACTAAATCGGGGCAGGCAATCGAAGCAAAGGGTCAAGTAATTTGAGATTCTTCCTTACAGTAAGGGAGGCAAAAGAAGATATAAATTGACCACCAGAGATTATCACATTGAGCAAAAAAAGGTGGGGATGGGGATGGTGGCATGACGAGTAGGTGGCTTTTTCCTTTTAAGAAGGCCTATAGTTAAAAGAAAAAAACTTCCTAGAGCTAGAATATATATGCAAATCTTGCAGTATCCTCATTATTCTCTAAATTGTAACAAGATTCAGGTATATCTTATTTTAAGATGGTCTAAAATAGTAACACTTCAACTTTCTGGCAGAGATCCAGGTAAAAAAGATGTAACTTTCTCCATAGGCTTAAGCCCGTAAACATGTGATTGCCTCTTTTAGGATACCAGCATCTCCTGATTCTCCTCCTATCTTGAACAGACAGTTCTGTCTCAGTCTCTTAATAATAATTACTCTTCCCTCTGCCTAGGATCCCATCATAGGTCCCACTCATTTTTCTCCTAAATCTGTTCTTTTTGAAAGAATTCATCTATTCTCTTGGCTTAACTACAAACACATAAATGAAGATCATTCTCAAATACATACGGAGTGCCAGACTTGAATTACCAACTATCTAGTGGGCACTTTTAATCTAATGACCCTAGATAGTCCCCTCACAAACTTAATATATTAAAAATATAATTCAATAGCTGTGCTACTATGTCATGTTCATCTAACAACTAGCAATTTTAAGCCCATAGCTAGTACTTAATGTATGTTTTAAATGAATGAATGAATGAACCGAATGAGTCATAATACTTTGCATCATCTTATAAAGACAGGAAGATATAAAATGTCCTTTATTTTTACATTATAGATATACTGTTTTATTTATCTATGTATCTATCTCAATGCATGTATGCATGTATCTATAATGTTTATCTATAGAAATGTTATATTTTAAGCCACCACTTCAAAATTTGGTGACTTAAAACAACAAATCATTATCTCTCAAAGTTCTGTGGGTTGACTAGACTTAGCTGGGTAGTTCATTGTAGTTAGATGGCAGCTGGGCTGACGTCATCTGAAAGCTTGACAGGGCTGGATGTCCAAAATGGCTTTACTCACATTTGATTTTGGCTGAAAAGGCTAGAACAATTTGCAGATGGCCTGGCCTCTCTCTCTCTCTCTCCAAGTGGCCTGTTCATGTAGCTAGTTTGGGGTTCCTCTCAGCAATGCAGTCTCAGGGTAGATGAACTTTTTACATGACAGCTGGTTTTCCCTAGAGCATGCATTATGAGAGGACCAAGCAGAAGCTAAAAGTCATTCTCCAACTTAGTTTTGGAAGTTACATAGTCACTTCCCTTTTATTCTATCGGGTAAAGTGATTTATCAGGCCAGCCCAGCTGCAAAGGAGGAGATTATAAAAGAGCATGAATATTGGGAGGTATTAATTCATTAGGACACAGTCAGGAGACCAGCTATACCACACAGTAGATCAATAAATCAGAAAGTTAGAAATCATTCATTTTCTTACAAATTTAACATATTTACTATAATTTTTACATGATACTTTCCAGTATTTTACTTACACATACACATAAAGGCACAAATCTTAGACTGTACAATTTAATGAATTTTGACAAACATATACACCCATGTGACCCAAGTTGTATAACATCTGCAACATCTTCCAACGCTCTCTCATGCCTCTTTTCAGTCAATCCCCAGTCCCACAGGCTATCACTATTTTAATATTTTTCACACAGGATTAGTTTCGCCTTTTCTAAACACATCACATAAGTGAAATCATACAGTACATCTTTTATGTAAAGTCTCTTTCACTAAGCATAATGGTTTTGAGGTACATCTATGTTGTAGGGCATATCAATAGCTCATTTTTATTGCTGAGTAGTATTCCATTCATGAACATCTATAGTTTAGCCATTCTTCTGTTGATGTACACCTGAGCTATTTCCAGTTTGGGAATCTTACGAATAAATTGCTATGAATATCTTTGTGTAAATCTTTTTAGAGACATATGTTTTCATTTATTTGGGGTAAATACCTAGAAGGGGAATTATTGGGACAGAGGGTAAGTATATGTTTAGTGTTACAAGAAACTTGCTATGTGCTGGGCATGGTGGCTCACACCTGTAATCCCAGCACTTTGGGAGGCCAAGGCAGGAGGATCATTTGAGGTCAGGAGTTTGAGGCCAGCCTGGCCAACATGGTGAAACCCCATCTCTAATAAAAATACAAAAAAAAAAAAAATTAACTGGGCATGGTGGTGTACACCTGTAGTCTCAGCTACTCAAGAGGCTGAGGCAGGAGAACCACTTGAACATGGGAGGTGGAGGTTGCAGTGAGCTGAAATCATGCTATTGCACTCCAGCCTGGGCGACAGAGTGAGACTGTCTCAAGAAAAAAAAAAAAAAGAAAGAAACTCATTATGTGATGGTACATTCTGTGATGGTACATTATGTGATGGTACATTCTACCAACAATGGATGAGAGTTTGTTGGTCCACATCCTTGCAAACATTTAGTATTGCCAATCTTAAATTTTAACCATTCTAGTAGGTATAGAGTTGTATCTCACTGTGATTGTAATTTGCATCTCCCTGATTAAAAGTGATGTATTTTTCATGTGCCATTTGGCTAGTGATAGATTTTTCTTTGTGAACTGTATGTGCAAACCTTTGTCCATTTAAAAACAAAATAAGGTCGCATGTCTTTTTATTATTTAGCTATAAGGCATTTTTATAAAAATCTGTTCTGGAAACAAGATCTGTGACAGATATATGCTTTGTGACTATTTTCTTCTAATCTATGATTTGCTTATACATTTTCTTAATGGTCTTCTTTTTTCCTAAGAGACAGGGTCTCACTATGTTACCCAGGCTGGACTTGCACTCCTGAGCTCAAGCTATCTTCCCACCTCAGCCTCCGAGTAGCTGGGACTATAGGTGCGTGCCACTATGCCTAGCTTTTTAAATAATTTATTTTGATGAGTGTAAGTTTTAAATTTTGATTAAGTTTAATCTGTCAAATTTGTCTTTCCTGTATTGCTTTCTGTGTCATCTATAAAAACCCTCCGCCTACCCTAAGGTCAAATACACAGGTTTCTAGGTTTTTGTTTTGCTTTCTTTCAGAAGCTTCATCATTTTGCAGTTTTGTATTTAGGTCTATGATCTATCTTGGATTAATGTTTGGTGTTAATTATAATGAATACATTGAATTAATGCATGTGGAGAGGTGGGGGTTGACCAGTTGTTCTGCATTATTTATTGAAAAGACTTTTTCCCCCACTGGATTATGCTGACAACTTTGTTGAAATTAATTGACCAAGTTTGGGTGTATTTCAGGACTTTGTTTTGTTCTGTTGATCTATTTGTCCTATACCAATCTGACACTATCTTGATTACTATAGCTTTACAGTAAATTTATAAATTTTCATGTCAGATAGTATTAGTATTACAATTCAGTTCTTTCTCAAGATTCTTTTGGTTACTTTGCATCCCCAAATATACTTTAGAATCACTTTTCAATTTCTTTATTTTTAGAAAACACCTGCTAGCATGATTTCATTGAGTTGGATTTATAGATTGATTTGAGGAAAAATGATATCTTAACAATACTGCATCTTCTAATCTATGAACATAGGTTATCTCTCCATTTATTCAGGTCTTCTTTAATTATCTTCAGTAATGTATTACACTTTTTAGTTAGAGGTTTTTCGCATCTTATGCCAAATTTATTTCTTAGTCTGGTTTTTTATTTACCTCTACTGTAAATGAAATTTTGCTAATTTCATTTATCTATAATCAAAATTCTGTAATTAATAAATACAGATTTTTCTATATTGATCTTATATCCTGTGACTTTGCTAGAACTTCAAATATAATGTTGAATGGTAAGAGCAAACATTCTTGCCTTGTTCCCAATCTTAGGGGAAAAGTGTTCAATGTTTCACCATTAAGAATAACATTAGCTGTAGCTTTTCATGAATGTCCTTTATCAAAATAAAGAAATTCTCTTCTATTGAAACTTTGCTAAGAAACTTGGTGTTGAATTTTGTCAAATGTTCTTTTCTGCATCTGTTGAAATGATTATATAATTTTTTCCCTTTATTAATGTGGTTAAACTAACCTTGAATTCCTAGGATAAATCCTTAGTGAACTAATTTAGGTACTTTGAATATTAATCATCTCCTGGCTCCTCCCTTAAATATTTGAAGGCTTCTGACTTCTATTTTAGAGCCCTCACTCCCATCCAAGCCCTGTCAAGATGGGTTCTCAGTATCAGCAGAACTCTCCCAGAGACTCAGGGGTGGAGGAAGGTAGATTATGTTTAGTGTCATAAGTACAAATAAAGCAGCACTAGCATTTAAGAATGACACAGAAAGTAAGCTGAATTTGTAGCCTGTGTTTTCTGCTACTGTTACTATTCTCTGAATTGACATATTTGAGTTCTAAAGACTGCGAAGATATACTCCTGATGACTTCAGTCTCTCATTCGAGGGTTTCAAACTCTTTTAAAAATAAGGTAGCTATGATACCTTATAAACTTATTCGCTCAAGGGATCAGAATTGCCCTACTTCTCTGCTTTCCTCCTATTCCCAACCTTAGTGACTAAATAACAGAAGGAGTTTTCCAGATATTCTCATCCTTTTAACCGACCTCCAAAATAGGTGGCCATTTTAATTAATTTTTATTTAAACAAATTTTTTTTGGCTAAGGCAATCCTCTCACCTCAACCTCCAAGTAGCTAGGACTACAAGTGCATGCCACCAAGCCTGGCTAATTTTTTTTTTTTTTTAATTGAGCCCACAACAATCCTATGATTTTGTTCATGAGATGCCTAGGTACTGGTGGGTGGATGCCAGGTAAAAACCAGAAGCAAATTAATGTTCCTACTCCCTGACCAGAGTCCCATATTTACTTTAAGGAACCTTCTAATAAAAGGTAGGATACCTACTTATCTCCATTCATAGCCGTAGTAAGTAGAATTTAATCTCAGAGGGCTGAGTCATACCATCATCAACTTTAGCTCCTCAATATGTAACTGGTATCTCCCCTACTACCATCTGTGCTGTTAGATTTTGTTCCCTGAAGGTAGCCAATACGTCACTCTCTCTTCCTTCTCCCAAATTAACTTTATCGACTATGGGAAAAGGATTAACAAACACCAGGCAACATTGCTTATGGTAAAAATTAAACCTGATTGACAAATTGCATCTGGATGGGAAGATTCTGAATGAACTATATAGCTGGTGTAAGGCCACAGGTTTTAGCTTCTCTGAATGTGGAGACTCTTATAAATGTGCATGTCCCTTATAGGAACCTTGGAAACTGTATCCATGAAACTTGTACAAAGGTATCTGCTCACCAGTTTGGGTATTAAAAGGAAAAAAAAAAGATATCTGCTCTTGTGCTGCATGGCGATTTTAAGGCAAGGCAATCCCTGCTCCTAACTATGTGAATCTTGTACCCAAGTTGTCATTTGGTGGTAGGGGATAAACAATAGTATTCAGATTGCTGTGAAGACTGGTGAAAAAGGAATACCCTGCTGGCATACTGTGTTTCCTATCCAATATCCTTTTAAGTGAATCTAATACTGTTTGAGCTAAGTAGGTCATGTGAATGAATCTGAATGTCCGGCTGATTTTAGGTAGACTCCATGGTGATCTTTGCAACACAACAAACTTTAAGAATATCAGGGGTCTTTCGGGAGCCTCATAATGTCTGAGTTCTCTTAACAATGCTTGCTGTAAACTGCTTCAGTTGAACTTGATTTTTTGTGACGTATTCAACAGGGCCTTGTCTTTATAAAAACAGGGGTCTTTATTTTTCTTCCTGTTGGTGTATATTCAGAAATTCAACATGAATTCCAAAGATGATCATATTGCCAAATAGTGCTTCAAGCATTGTGTGACTGCCATACAGATGGAGGCATTTATTGTTCTGAAACCATATGGTTTAATAATTTCTGCTACTGGCTGCAGCAAACTTTCTATTAAAAGGCATTTTTTCTGCAACTCCAAGGTCTATCACTCCTGCTACATTTCAGTGATTTTTCCAACTGTAATTCAAAATTCTCCTGCCTATTCACTGGTGCTACACCTCAGTAAAATGTATCTATAGAAACAGCATCAATAAATGGTTCCTGCCTGAGAGCTAGTCCCAAATATGTATCTATTTAGCAGGGGAGTCTGTCTCAGGATAGTGTAGGGAGTTTTGATCAGTGCAAGTACAGATACCATGGATTTACTGTCACCTCCCAGCAAAGACTGTAATTTTGGAGGATATGTTTTGTCAAATACTGCTGATTTAACAGCAACTTTCCATAAGAAATTACTCACTACATGAATAACCGTGAGGTGTCAATCTAAGAGGTACACAATTGTTAACAGTCTGTTCCCTCAAGAAATTTTGAGCTTTATTGGAGAAATAATACATTCAACATAATTTTAGTGATATAATACAATTGCACTTTATGCATTTAGATTGCAATATTAAGATATAATTAACAGGAACAATTTAAAATAATAATTCCTTCCGCCATAAAAATTGTGTCAATAACAATTTCAAACTTGGAAGGAAGAGTTCATATAAACTGTGTTTAAGCTATTGCCACTTTTGCCGGTAAATAAAAATACTTACCATACTTTATTTGTAACCATATTTATAAAATACGTCCATTTTGTTCTCTTGAGCTATTATTTTAACATTAATGCTGTTAAATTTCAATAAACTTTTTATTATGCTAAAACTACTTCACTCAAATACTTTTAAAGTGGTCGTGCTGTTGCTAAAAAAAAATATCCCTGAAAGTTAGTAACTTTGGAATGGGATTTACATGTGCTAAAAAATGCAACTACAGAAGTCAAACAACTGCCATAATGCTGTGCTATTAATTTAGGTTACCATACTCTGCAAACATAATAGAAAATGACAAGAAAAAAACTGTAATATCAAATCAAAACTATGCTACAATGCTTGTGAATTTGTTAGGACTTAGAACCTACATCTAGGCACCCACTGCCCCACCGCCCCTTCTTCTTCAACACACAATTTGCATTCATTCTTTTTAGAAAATTAGTTTTGAATTACTGAGCTTTGAATTATGTGTGCATATTCCTTCTACAAAATGGAACCACTCTACCCTGTACAACGTAGTATGTGATTAAATGTCAAATGGAATAAGATAAGCCAGAGGGAATGAAGTTTCATTCATTCACTATGGCCTTTCAGTTAACATATATTTAATTCCTAACATGTTCCAGATAATGTGCTGGAACCTAGAGATGAAAAAATGATTAGAACAGAGTTTCTACTTTCAGGGAATTTCATAAAATATAAAAAATGTAAATAACACAAAACACAGGCATCCAAAGTTGCCTCAAAACAATTTCTTCAATTAGGTTCAGAGAATTTTAAACTGTCTAACAGAAAATTACTGCTCTTGCAGGAATTTTAGAAAATAAGGAATAGCGTATGTTTAATCAACAAAGGTTTAGCTATGAAATCTAATAATTATTGAATCATTGAATCTATATTTCCCTCAAAACACTACTGTTCTCTTACTCTTCCTTTCAATAGTAGTGTAGAAATTGTAATATATTGTCATTTTTTCTCCCATGGCTGTGATCAAAATAGCACAGTACTGCTCAAAACAACTGCAAATGTGTGGTTTAAAAAATTCCTACTTAAGAGTACCCGTATCTAATTGAGATTTAGTTTTAATCAAAAGCCATCTACAAATAACAAACCATATTCTCTAACTAAAAAGATCCAATTAATATCCCACTGGAACTGTAAAAACTCAGTCTATAGGAAAATGCCTACATTTGTATATGGTAGTAGCATAAAGGATGGAATGGTCAAGCTTAAGAGGGAGGGGACATCAAAGGCTTCTCAGAGTATGTGACAAGTGAATTAAATTTTGAAGGATAGGTATATTATGGTCTGAATGCTGATGTCCCCCCAAAATTCCTATGTTGGAATTTAATACCTAAGGTGAAGGCATTAGGAGGTGGAGCTTACAGAGAGGTCATTAGTTCATGTGGGCTCTGCTCTCATGGATAATACTATTGCCGTTATAAAAGGCTTTGAGGACCGGGCGCAGTGGCTCATGCCTATAACCCCAGCACTTTGGGAGGTCAAGGCAGGTGGATCACCTGAGGTCAGGAGTTCAAGACCAGCCTGGCCAACATGGTTAAACCCCATCTCAACTAAAAATACAAATATTAGCTGAGTGTGGTGGCACACACCTGTGATCCCAGCTACTGGGGAGGCTGAGGCAGGAGAATCCCTTGAACCTGGGAGGTAGAAGTTACAGTGAGCCCAGACTGCGCCACCACACTCCAGCCTGAGCAACAAAGTGAGACTTTGTCTCAAAAAAAAAAAAAAAAAAAAAGGCTTTGAGGGAGCAAGTTTGTCCCTTGTCCTCTTCTTTGCTGTTCCTTCACATGAAGGCACACACAGGGCACCATCTACATGGAACAGACTCTCACAAGATAACAAATCTGCAGGCTCCTTCATCTTGGATTTCCCATCTTCCAAAACTGTGTGTAATAAATTTCTGTTGATTACAAATTACCCAACCTAAGGTATTTCGTTACAGCAGCCCAAGCAAACTAAGACAAGTTAGAAGGTGATTGGTAGTACTAGGGGAAAGACACCCACTTATTCTTCTGGAAATACTCCAGAGAGCCAAATAACCAAAACAAGAAAGAAAGGAAAGAAAAAGAAAGAAAGAAAAGACAAGAGAAGAGAAGACAGAAGAGAAGAGAAGAGAAGAGAAGAGAAGAAAAGAGAAGAGAAGAGAAGAGAAGAGAAGAGAAGAGAAGAGACCAAAACTCAAAGACGGGAAAGATATCACATTTAAAAAATTGTTGCTGATATCATCATAAAATACAATGCAAATGTCAGTATATACTATTGAAAAGAATTAGCAAAATGTTATTGAAATAAACATAAAAGCCAATAGGGGTTGGAGGGAAGGGTTTAAATAAAGTTAAGAAGAGAATCAGACTGCATCTCTCATTCTACAAGAAGAGTCAATAAATTTTGCTTTATTTTTAATGTAAGTAGAGAAATAAAAGTTTACTCATTTTTCTGTCTGGCTTATTTATTTATTAGAGAGAATGCTAGCCTAAAATGAAAATAGGTTATATACCTTCTAAGTTACTCTATGAAACATGTTTAAAAACAGAAAATCTAAGAAAAGCAACATGTAAGGGATAGGTGGAAAAAATAAGAAAAGGCCCCAAAATAAAAGTATAAATAAAGTAATATAAATACACGTAAGTATATCAGTTATCAAGAAATATAATATTGAAGGGCAAAGCCTATAAAGTTAAATCAACCAAATGCTGTATATAAAAGAAGCACTTAAAATAACACAGATAGGTTAAAAATCAAGTGACAAATATGCCAAGAAAATAAAAATCTAAAAAAACCATTGTTTACAAATATCAACAGGCAAAATTTCAAGGCAAGAGGCATTAAATGGGGCAAACCGATACAAATTATGAGGCTTTAAGATAATAAACTTTTATAGAATAAATAATTTGGCAGTGAAGTTTTCTGTCTTTAAAAAATAAACTATATATATACAGTCATTCCTTGGCACAGATGGAGGTTTGCTTCCAGGAACCCTGTCTATACCAGAATCCATACATCAAGTCCCAAAGCAGGCCCTTCAGAACCCACATATATGAAAAGTGGGCCCTCCATATGTATGTAGGTTTTGTACACTGTGAATACCGCATTTTCCATGTGTTTGGTTGAAAAAACATCATGTATAGGTGGACCCATGTAGTTCAATCCATGCTGTTTCAGCCTCAACTGTACAGGTACAATCTCAGACATATTGCTAGTCTGGTTCCAGACCACTACAATAAAGCGAATATTGCAATAAAGCAAGTCACAAAAACTTTTTGGTTTCCCAATGCATATAAAAGTTATATTTATACTATAGTCTATTAAGTGTGCAATAGCATTATGCCTAACAACAACATATATACCTTAATTAAAAAATGCTAACAATCATCTGAGCCTTGAGTGAGTGATGATCTTTTTGGTGTTGGTGGGTCCGCCTTGATGTTGATGGCTACTGATTAATCAGGGTGGTGGTTGCTGAAGGTTGGGTAATTCCTTAAAATACTTGTTGCCATTTCTTAATATAAGACAGCAAACAGTTGAATCCTCCTTTCATTAAAAATTTCTCTGTAGCGTGCAATGCTGTTTGACATTTTACCCATAGTAGAGCTTCTTTCTAAATTGAAATAAATCCTCTCAAACACTGCCACTACTTTATCAAAGTTGATGTGATATTCTAAATCGTTTGTTGTCATTTCAACAACGTTCCCAGCACCTTCACCAGAAGTAGGTTCCATGTCAAGAAGCTACTTTCTTTGTTCATCCAGAGAAGCAACTCCTCATCCATTCAAGTTTTATCATGAGATTGCAGCAATTCAGTTATATCCTTAAGCTCCACCTCTAATGCTGGTCCTCTTGCTATTTTTCCACCACAACTGAATTACTTCCTCCACTGAAGTCTTGAAACCCTCAAAGTCTGCCATGAGGATCAAAATCAGCCTCTTCCGTCTTCCAAACTCCTGTTGATGTTGACATTTTGACCTCTTCCCATGAATCACAAAATTCTTAATGGTATCTAGAACTGTGAGTCCTTTCCAAGAGGTTTTCAATTTACCTGGCCTAGATCATCAGAGGAATCACTAACTATTACAGCTACACCTTACAAAATGTATTTCTTAAATAATAAGGCTTGAAAGCCAAAATTACTCCTTGAACTATGTGCTGTAGAAACAACACTAATCTCTTTGTACATCTCCATCACAGCTCTTGGGCAACCAGGTACGCTGTCAATGAGCAGCGGTGTTGCTTTTTTAGGGAGCATGCTAAAAAGGAATGAGTAGTAATATTTTGGAAAGCATCTTTTTTCTGTACAGCAGATCTCAACAATGGATTTAAAATATTCAGTAAACCATGCTATAAAAAGATGTGCTAACAAGAGAGTCAACTTGCCATTTGAAGCTTTGAGGCTCTGCAGCCAGGTGTTAGACTTTGCCTTTCTAGCTATGAAATTCCTAGATGGCATCTTCTTCCAATAGAGGGCTGTATTGTCTATATGTAAAATCTGTGTTTTTATGTAGCCAGCTTCATCAATCATCTTGGTTAGATCTTCTGGATAACCTGCTGCAGTTTCTATACCAGCATTTACTGCTTTACTTCACACTTTCATGTTATGGACATGAGTTCTTTCCTTAAACCTCATGAACCAACCTGTGCTAGCTTCAAACTTTTCTTCTGCAGCTTCCTCGCCTTTCTCAGCCTTCACAGAATTGAACAGAGTTAGGGCCTTGCTCTGGATTAGGCTTTGGCTTAAGGGAATGCTATGGCTGGTTTGATATTCTATCCAGACCATTAAAGCTTTCTCTGTATCGGCAATAAGGCTTTATACATTTTTTAAATCTTCCATGTGTTCACTGGGGTAGAACTTTTAATTTCCTTCTAGAATTTTTTCTTTGCATTCACAACTTGTTTAACTGTTTAGCACAAGAGGCCTTTGCATTTGGCCTATCTTTGGTTTAGACATGCCTCCCTCACAAAGCTTAATAATTTCTAGCTTTTTATTTAAAGGGAAAGACATGCAACTCTTCCTTTCACTTAAACACCCACAGGCATTGCAGGGTTATTAACTAGCCTAATTTCAACATTGTTATGTCTCAGGGAATTAGGAGGCCCAAGGAGAGGAATAGAGACAGGGAACAGTTAGTTGGTGGAGCAGTCAGAACACACTTGATTAAGTTTGCTGTCTTATATGGGTGCAATTCATGGCACCTCAAAATAATAACAATATTAACATCAAAGATCATTGGTCACAGATCACCATAACAGATATAACAATAATGACAAAGTGTGAAATATTGCAAAAGTTATCAAACTGACACAGAGACACAGAGAAACAAAGTGAGCACATGCTGCTGGTAAGACTGATAGACTAAGCTGATAGACTTGCTCAATGCAGGGTTGCCAAAAATCTTCAATTTGTTAAAAAAAAAAAAAATCTATGAAGTGCAATAAAGCAAAGTTCAGTAAAACAAGCTATACCTGTAACGAAAAGTTGATTCTAATGATGAATGCAACAAATAGAATATACATGTAAAAATATATTTATAGAAAATGTAGCCGGGTGCAGTGGCTCACGCCTGTAATCCCAGCACTTTGGGAGGCCAAGACGGGCGGATCACAAGGTCAGGAGATCGAGACCATGCTGACTAACACGGTGAAACCCCCATCTCTACTAAAAATACAAAAAGATTAGCTGGGTGTGGTGGCAGGCGCCTGTAGTCCCAGCTACTCGGGAGGCTGAGGCAGGAGAATGGCGTGAACCCGGGAGGCGGAGCTTGCGATGAGCCGAGATTGCGCCACTGCACTCCTGCCTGGGCGACAGAGCAAGACTCCACCTCAAAAAAAAAAAAAAAAAAAAAAAAGAAAAGAAAAGAAAATGTATAAATCATATATCTAGACTACAAATAAAAAAACCTCAATACAATTCTTAAAACATTTGAGATTCAAGAGACTTTTGAATTTTATTTGAATGAATAAGCAAACAAACTAGAAACAAATAAAGCACATGGTAAAACACACTCTCCAAAACATGGTTGGGCCAAATAATAAATCAAAACTGCAATCACAAATTAGAAAACAATAAAATTTACACATGAAAAAACATCTAATTTTACACACAAGTCTGAGCAGTTCCTTATGATAGATTTCTTGTTGTGGAATGGAAGTGAAGGTCATCAGAGTCAAGGAAGTCACAGAACTTTTTAGCTGAGTAGTTAAATGAGTGATCCATGGGGTAAATGGAAATCCCCCACATGATAGCAGGAGTTGAGGCAGAACCAAAAGATGAGTGACAAAGTGCCCAAATGAATTTGAAAAAATCACCAAGAGGTAAACAGATGACAGAAGTGAAGGGACATCAATTCAGAAATTTAGAGCAATTAATTAACTAAAAGAATATGTAAATTGTGCTTAACTTTCACTGCAATAATAGAAGTATAACATCAATTTCTTAAGTGTGATAGCCAAATTGTCAATAAATATTTATTGACCAATTAATAAAAAGTTCTAACCACTTAACATCTTCCTAGCTTGATCAAACCAGCTTGAAGGAACACCTGCATAGAAGCTTCAATACCAGGATACATAAGATATATAAATTCAAAAACAGAATGTCCACATAATTCAAGTAAATAAATGAATATGAAACAGAAGAAGCTGGCCAATCCATCTCCTTATTGTGTCCTATTATCCTTTACAGGCTGATCTTTACTTACACAGGTTTCATCCACACATTGACAAAATAAGTATGGCCAGATTTAGGTTGCTTTGTACTATAATTCAATATTGTTTTTTGTTATTCTGACCATCCTTGTACTTGATCTCAAACTGCTAAAATCTATTATAAACAGCATGGAAAGTTTTCAGAGAACTGTATGGTATATTTTATTGCAGAAAAGCTTAAAGAAAAAAAAAAAACCCTAATAAGTAGAATTGTTTTTTCCTGGGAAATGAGAATGAGTTTTTGAACTCTGCAACAAAAGACAGACTTTTAGTTTAATGCTAATAAAACCAACCTGTAATTTTAGCTGCCTTTTCTTCTTGGTTCACTCTGTTCTCATCATCGTCTTCATTATCTTCTTCAAAGTCATCTAAATTGCCAATGTCGGCCTGCTTCATACTCATCAAACTAGCCAAACTTTGCATGTCTTCGTCTCTACATCAGTGATTCAAAATATAACACATTGTATTAAACGACAGTTAGAAAAATGATGGTTCTTAAGAAAATAATAAATTCCTTCTTTCTATAAGGTATGTCAATAAGTCTTTCTCATCAGTTGTACAAGAATATTGAAAAATCTAAATACTCATATTCATTAATTTTTAAATGGCATGCTTAATTAGTAAAGAGCTAATAAGATTAAAAATTAACTGGTTAGATCAAAGACTTAAATCTAAACCTGAAACCATAAATATTCTAGAAGATAACATTGGAAAAGTCTTCTAGGTATTGACTTAAGCAAAGAGTTCATGACCAAGAACCCCAAAGCAAATGCAACAAAAACAAATAGATGGGACCTTATTAAACTAAAAAGCTTCTGCACAGCAAAAGAAATCATCAGCAGAATAAACAGACAACTCACAGAGTAGGAGAAAATATTCACAAACTATGCATCCAACAAAGGACTAATATCCAAAATCCACAAGGAAGTCAAACAAATCAGCAAGAAAAAAAATGAAATAATCCCATCAAAAAGTGGGCTAAGGACATGAATAGACAATTCTTGTAAGAAGATATACCAACTGGGCGTGGTGGCTCACGCCTGTAATCCCAGCACTTTGGGAGGCCGAGGTGGGCGCTCACAAGGTCAGGAGTTCAACACCAGACTGACCAACATGGTGAAATACCGTCTCTACTAAAAAAACAAAAATTAGCTGGACATGGCAGCTTGCGCCTGTAATCCAAGCTACTCAGGAGGCTAAGGCAGGAGAATCACTTGAACCCAGGAGGCAGAAGATGCAGTGAGCCAAGAATGCGCTACTACACTCCAGCCTGGGCGACAGAGTGAGACTCTGTCTAAAAAAAAAATAGAAAGAAAAAGAAAAGAAGATATACAAATGACCAACAAACATGAGAAAACGCTCAACATCACTAATCATCAGGGAAATGCAAATCAAAACCACAGCGAGATACCACATTACTCCTGCAATAGTGGCCATAATTTAAGAATAAAACAAAACAGATGTTGGCATGGATGTGATGAAAAGAGAACAGTTTTACACTGCTAGTAAGAATGTAAACTGGTACAACCACTATGAAAAACAGTATGGAGATTCCTTAAAGAATTAAAAGCAGAACTACTGTCTGATCCAGGAATCCCACTGCAGGGTATCTACCCAGAAAAAAATAAGTTATTACAGGAAAAAGATACTTGCACATGCAATGTTTATAGTGGCATAATTTGCAATTGCAAAAATATGGAACCAGCCTAAAAGCCCATTGACCAATGAGCGGATAAGGAAAATGTGGTGTGTGTGTATATATATACACACACACAGCATGGACTACTCCTATATATATACATATATATATACACACACACAAAAAAAAAAAAAAAAAAACATGGAATACTCCTCAGCCTTAAAAAGGAACAAAATAATGGCATTTGCAGCAACCTGGATGGAATGGAGAACACTATTCTAAGTGAAGTAACTCAGGAATGAAAAACCAAACATCGTATGTTCTCACGTTTAAGTAGCAGCTCAGCTACGAGGATGCAAAAGCATAGTAATAATATAATGGACTTTGGAGACTTGCGGGGAAGAGTGGGAGGGGTGTGAGGGATAAAAGACTACATACTGAGTACCGTGTACACTGCTCAAGAGATGGGTGCACCAATATCTCAGAAATCATCACTAAAGAACTTTCCTATGCAACCAAACACCACCTGTTTCCCCGTAATGATTGAAATAAAATAATAATAAAAAAATTAACTGGTTAGGAATTAGTTCAATTCTGTGCTGTAGATATATATGGAAGACTAAAATATTCTTTTCTTTTTTTTTCAGACACGGTCTCACTCTATAAGCCAGGCTGGCTGGAGTGCAGCAGTGTGAACATGGCTCACTGCATCCTCCTGGACTCAAGCAATTATCCCACCTTAGCCTCCTGATTAGCTGGGACCCCAGGCGTGGAGCACCATGCCCAGCTAATTTTTAAAATTTTTGTAGAGAGGGGGTCTTGCCATTGTGGTTCAGGCTGGTCTCAAACTCCTGGGCTCAAGTGATTCTCCCACCTCAGGCTCCCAAAGTGTTGGGATTACAGGTGTGAACCACTGTGCCTTGCCTAAAATTTTCTTCAAGGAATTAAAGTACGGTTTCCTGAGCATTAAGTCTGGAAACAAAAACTTGTTTCAAAAAACAGCGAGACAGTTTGCAAATCAGATAAGATCTAGAGTTTAAAGTACTCAAACTTCCCAAATGAATTAGAACAAGATTTTAAATCTGAAGTCCATGTAGGCTTTTGAGTTTGTGTGTAGGAGGGAAACAAAGTGGTAAACCCCTGTAAATCACACTTAAATCTTGTTTAAATGTGCATTGTTTTTCCAACAGGGCCATAACCTCCCAAAAGTGAAGAAACTCTTACATCAGGAAAAGCGCTTTAAAAACACAGTCAAACAGTTTTAAGAGTTACAAGATAAAAAAATTACCTTGGCTGACTGTAAGTTAAATACCATGTATTTGATAAATATAAACTTTTTAAAATGTTTTAAGTATTTTAAGTATAAATTTATAAACTTTACATTAAGTATTCTAAAAGTCAAATCATTTATATTTTCATCATGTATTATTTTCACCTTAAATTTCAAATAAACTACAGTGAATGAAATATGTATCTATTATTTACAAATTAATTTTTACTTTGCTACACCTCCCCCAAATTCAGAAAGTCAAATTAAGATACTGTTTCTTTGTAAAGTAATGCTTAATATGCCATTATCTTCTAAATATAGTATGGCTTTACAGACTAAACTGGTTTTTAAAAATTCTTTGCATCTTATGTCATATAAGCCTTAGAGTTAACAAAGTCATTTACCCTTTTAAAAATAAATTTAGTGACACAAAGTTTTCACGAGCAAAAAAGTTGTATTACCTTATGTGAATGTCTTACAAATTGCTCTCTTATCAACAGGAGACAATTTCAAAATGTCATTCTTAAAATGTTAACTTGCTTGTTGGGCGCAGTGGTTCACACCTGTAATCCCAACACTTTGGGAGGCCGAGGCGGGTGGATCACTTAAGGTCAAGAGTTCGAGACCAGCCTGGCCAACATGGTGAAACCCCGCCTCTACCAAAAATATAAAAAATTAGCCAGGTGTGGTGGTGCACACCTGTAATGCCAGCTACTCAGGAGGCTGAGGCAGGAGAATCGCTTGAACCCAGGAGGTGGAGGTTGCAGTGAGCCAAGATCGTGCCACTGCACTCCAGCCTGGGTGACAGAGTGAGATTCTGTCTCCAAAAAATAAAAATAAAAAAAAGTTAACTTGCTTAATTTCATACCACTTTAATTTCCTCATATTTTAACCCTGAATATTTTTCTTTGGGGAAGGTAAAAAGGCAAAGAAGAAAGAGGTAGAGAGGGAGTTTAGGGTGTCCGGAAAGAATTCCTTTTCAATTCAAATTGAGACATTTGGTTTGGCTGAATTTCTTCTCATCCAGATTCCCATGAATGGTGCTGATTCACTTACAGCTTTTGCCCAGTGGAAGGAAGTCCACCCTCAAAAGATCTTCTCTGAATTTGTTTCTCTTCTTCCTGTGTTTCCTTTCCTTTTATTTTGGCTTAAACTTCAGCGTAAGAACTTTATTTTTAATTACTCAGTATTTAAGTCTATAATTTAAGGTCCTGAGACGAAAGACTACGATGCTTCCATTCTGCACTGTCTCCCTACCACACTGGCTTAGAATCCAACTTTCCAGAGAGGAGGCTTACTGTTATCTAACAAGTCATGTGTTGACATGTAGATGAGTGTTCAAACATCTCATTTGACTGACGCACAAAATCCAGTCTAATCAGTCATGTAGACACAGCCAATTATAGTAACCACATTCCAATAGGTCAAATACATTCAGAACTGTGATTCAGATTAGCTAAAATGTTCACAGCTATCTCTTTCCCCTCACCTTTTAAGTCTAGGTATAGAATTTCCATTTCTCCTGTTTCTTCATCTTCCACTCCACTCAGGTACGAACCCTTTCACAACACCCGTAACATTCACTTACCCCTGACTTGATTGTATGCAATAACTAGGGTGAATCTTACTTTTTTCCCCCTTTTGTAGCTATGTTCACCTCATTTTGTCACATTAGAGTTTTACTCTTTGAAGAGACTAGAACTGAATCTAGAAATCTTTGTGCAATGCTGACTCAGTGCTTAAAAAGTGATTTTTGAAAAGAAAATGATTACCATCATTTTCTAACTGTACCTTCCTACATAATTTTTGGAAGGTTGAGCCAAGGAATATGATTTGGCAACAGTTCCCTTAATTATTTCATCCCTTTTATCCTAAACTTTTCGTTTTGGGTTCCTCTCATGTCTCAATTGCATCAAACAGTTCTACACATTGAACTGTGTGTACTTCAGAGTACACACTACTACACTGAAGACACTGAAATATAAAACACTTATAATATCCTAAAATATTCAATTTAAATTTTGAAACCAGCTGTGATCACTTTTATATTACTGTACATTCTCTGGAGTCAAGAGACTACTTATAAGTAACAAGGAGTTCCCTTAACTCAGCCTCTGAAACAAAGAATGGCAAAAATGATTGGTATGCTGTAAGATGTTCAACTGTTGCCATTCTACTGAGTCAAAAGCTATGGTATACTGAAACACAATGTAAGGCAGGTTATTTGACAAAAGAAACTTACGTGGCTTTTCCTTCCCTCAGGAAGATGCAAGATAATGAAAACTGAAGAGTGGCAGATACAACTTTTTTAGATAATGGCTTGAATTTTAACTTGACATCAGTCTGAGTTGGCATAGGGCTTGCATACTGTTTCATATTGATGCTGCTAGTAGCAAGAGCTTTCCTTCGACCAGAAGGGGATTCCTGGAAGATTAAAGAAAAAAAAAAGTATGTAATTTTGAGTTATTTTATAGTCAAATATTTTACAGTACAATTTTAATAATAAATCAAATAATTGAAAACTTCCTTCTCCTATTAAATTCCTATCACACAATAACTAAATAAAATTACAATGAAGTTGTATCACAGCTTTTATATTTATAAGTAAGGCAGATATGCAATTGGAAAGAGGTAACCCAGGCAGAAACAAGAGAAGATTAGAACAACCCTAAACACCAGAAAAGGAGAAGCAAGGAATGAAAATTAGGACAGAAAGACTCCAGAGTTACTATCAGAAGAGGATCCAATACAGGGCTAGGCATCAACAAATACTCAACAGTTGTTTTCCTTGCTTTGATTACATTTAATGTAACCTAATGATATTTCTCCTTTTTAAATGCCTATGATTATTTATAGAACTTCCAGCCTTGGTGGCATTCTACTTTTTTTTTTGTCTAAAATATCTGAATTCTATGTATCCTGTAATTTGAGTCTTATTTCTTCCCCAGGCCTTTTTTTTATTGTGTCAGTCCATAGTTCTCTCTCCCATAAAAGCACATATATCATAAAAGAAACAGTTGGCTTTCTGATCCTATGCCTAGACATCACTGACTCCGGCAGATCTCAAGAATTCTTCTCAACACTGCTATTGCCAATTCATCAGAAACAGAACACAAAATGAAACCTATTTGCTATTAAGGGTACTTAACATTCCATTACTAAACCTATTGTGTTTCTTAACTATACTTTACAGAATAATAGCCTAGGAGAACAATGAAAACAGGACAGCAAAATACGGGTTGTGCATTAACTTTGTACAAGACATCATGTAAATTCTGGGGAGATATGATGAATAAGACATAATCTCTGCAGGTTCTATGGCAAAGGGAAAATTTTAGATGTAGGATAATGTGTAAATAATATAAATCAGAGATCATGTACCACTATTTCTTGTAGTTTACTGATACGGGAGTTAAGACCAAAATTTAAATCTTAATTTTCAAGCTGTGTGACCGTGGGCAAGTCAGAAAACTTGAGTCTCAGTAACCTTCTCTATAAAATAAGGAGTCTAAACAGAAATCCATTCAAGTTCTATAATTATTTTCCACAAAATTATTCAATTTTCAAACCAAGGTAAGAAAAACTACCATTAATACCTTTGAACTATTATTTAATAAATCTTTATTTCTTCTATGTTTGAAAAATTTGCCTAAAATAAGGATACACTAATTTAATCAAAATATTAAAACAGTCTTTAAAAAAAACCCTGATATTTCTACCCAACGGAACAAGTAAAAATGTAATGTAGTATCCCTAAAGAATACCTTATTTTAAAATGTGGTCTTATCTGTCAGATTATGCACAGCAATAATATACAGAACTATTAGTGCATGTAGATACCTTATGAATGAATTTCAAAAATGCATCAAGCACTTGAGAAGGATTTAAGCCCTCTCAGAAGAAATACTTAAGAATATGCAAATATCCTCAACTGAATCAAGTTGAACAGATGTGACTATACCAAGCAATATAAGTGTTCTTTCCCTGGTCGCTACTGTCAATCAAAGAATAAGATTAAGGTCCAAGGTTCTGACAATGAGCAAAATGAAAAAGTACGATCAGAGAGTATCAATTTGTTACAATGATATGAACAATAATCTCTCATTGTACCTTTAGAATAGCTAACAATTTCCACATATAATATAGAATTTAAAGCCTCTGTTTTGAAAGCATGAGATATAAACTGTCACATATTATTTTCAGTTTTTGTTAAACAAATCTGTTTCACAAAGTATGGCATTGATCCCTTGATATAATTATTTAATTTTATAACAAAATAAGCTATAAAAATTAAGATAATGTAGAAATGAGCATAATTTTAAAAACTTAGTTTAAGAATGGTTCTGCAAGAGTCTAGATTTTGTATCATATTCTGCCAATTCCGTTTTTTAGAGTAAAAAGTATGCAGAAAAATTTTTCTGCTGAACTCATGTTCATGGCAAAAAAAAAAAAGTGTTTTTTAAGCATCTGGTAAATCAGTGTCTTTGAAACAATAGGTAACAAAAGCTACTAAATTCTAAATACAATTAGCTGTACTACTTAAGCAATTATTTGCTTAGGAACAATGCAAAGAGCCCTTTCTGAGGTCTGATCAGCTAAGTAGAAGAGAGCTCTTTTGAGTCTATGATATCCATTCCCACTATTAGTTAACACAGGACCTCACTAGAGTCTGTGTCCTTAATATACTATGTCCTTGATATAATGGCTCCCTTTCGGGAAAAGGAATTTGAGTGGTGTTCATAGTAATTCTCCACCTAGCTCAGACATTGTTCTCTCCTTAAAATTAGCTATCTCAGAAAATACATTTTAAGAAGAATAGTAATGAGGGAAAATATGGGGATCTTTCACAGCTCTAACCCAACTCAATGAATTTTCATTCTTTATAACCACGAAGTCTAAATCTGTACCCACCCAAGATGGACATCACTGCTATGATCAGTTCTATAAGAGGAATGAAATAACTGACTGCACTCAAACAAGTATGTCTTTTGGATCCTATAGTCCTTCTTAAACGGACTAGGGATCAGCCAGGGAGAGACAGTTTAGAGAGAATTACTATTATTGCTGCCAGGGTCCTAATGCTACTTCAGATCATATGTGGGTTGGACAAAAGAACAAGAATGAGAGAAAAAAGAGTAAGAGGAACTAGTAGAAAATGAAAGTTTGGAGATAAGAGTCAATAAAAAAGTGAATGTTGAATATCTGTCTGAATATCTGTCTCTGGGCCTATGTTTAAATATCTGTTTGTATGTGCATCTGGCAGTATTTTTGAAATTAGTTCAAAATCCCTACAGCAAAGGTTCTTAAACTTTAAAGTTTATTAAAAACCAAAAACAAAATTAAGAAACATTATTAAAACTGTTAATGCCTGGATCCCACCACTAGAGATCCTAAATTAGTAGACCTAAAGATGGACTTAGGAATCTTGACTACTGAAAAGTAATATCCCCCCCTCCACACAAGTACACCACCACTACCAGGAGATTCTGATCCAGTTAATCTAAAATCATATTTTTAGAAACACTTCCCCTAAGTTATTACACAAAATTATTTTAATTTAAAAATGTCACTCATTTTTCATAACTATTCTCACTGTCAGAAAAAGACTTAGCCTGTATATTTCCATTTCTTTGAAATACAGCCTATTGTAGTTGGAATCAGACAAACCTGGATTCGAATGTGGCACCAGCACTTATTCACTGGTTAATCTTTGGCAGATTTCTTCATGTATCTAAGCCTCAGTTTCACACTCTCAGATTGGCAAATATTTTGTAAAGCTGGACGTTACCAAGTGTTGATAAGAATGCGAAACAACGCAAACTCTCTTATACTGCTGGAGAGTTTCAACTGATATGGGAGACTTTAACATCCTACTGTCAACATCAGACAGATCAATGAGACAGAAAGTTAACAAGGATATCCAGGAATTGAACTTTCTACAATTTATCTATTCATTTTATTGTTGATGGACATATGGGTTGAAGCAGGTTTGCTTTTTTTGCTTTTTTGAGATGGAGTGCCGCTCTGTCACCCAGGCTGGAGTGCAGTGGCACAATCTCGGCTATAGCCTATGGCTCTGAGGCTACAAACCTGTACAGCATGTTACTGTACTGAATACTGCATGCAATTCTAACACAATGGTAAGTTTTGTGTATCTAAACATATTTAAACATGGAAAAGGTGCAGTAAAAATACAGGTGTACCATTTAAAAAACTTTTTAAATGGCGTGCCTATAGGGCACTAACATGAATGGAGTTGCAGGCTGGAAGTTGCTCTGGTTAAGTCAGTGAGTGAGTGGTGAGTGAATGTGAAGGCCTAGGACATTACTGTACACTCACCACTCACTCACTGACTTAACCAGAGCAACTTCCAGCCTGCAAGTTCCATTCATGTTAGTGCCCTATACAGGCATACCATTTAAAAAGTTTTTTAATGGTACACCTGCATTTTTCACAAATGTTCCATGGGTACTTAAAAAATATTTAACTGCTGTGTATATACTGCTGTCCACTTTTATGACAGGAGCATTTTTATGTAAAATCACTTATAGCACCAAATTATTATATTCTCTATGTGATAAGGAAAGTAGGAGTAGAAATTTTCAAATGTGAGATCATGGAATATTTTACTAAAGTGCACGAATCAAGGAACGAATAAGTGAAAGAGCTGAGGAGCCGCTCATAATCTGGGCAAAATTCCCAGTAATAAACCTTATAATAAACCTCTTTTTTCAATTTACCACCCCTCCCTCTGAACACACACACACTCTTACACAATTTTGAGCACACTGTATATGTACTTGATACTGTATTTTCTCTCAACTGGATTAATGCAATATCCTTTAAACTAATCTTGCTGCTCCTGCCTTTGCCCTGCAATTATCCCCAACACAGAAACTATGATGATCCTGGTAAAGCCAGATTATCTCATTCCTCTATTCAAAAGCCTTCAATTGCCCCAGAGTAAAAGCCAAAAAGCCCTTACTGGACCGATAGGCCCTATACCACCAGGGCTTCCTGACTTTGCTCTTTGATCTTATTGACTATGCTATTGCTCTTTTTTTCTGCCCCAATATACTGGCCTCCTTACTTTCTCCAATGCACCAGGTATGCGTCTCCCTTAGAGGCTCTGCACTTGCTATTTCCATTACTAGGAATGTTCTTCTCATAGATATTATATGGCTAGCTCACCCACTTCCTTCAAGTCTTTTACTAAAACTCACTCTCCCAGAGAGGCCTTCTCTACCCACCTTACCTAAAATTTCAACCATACTTCCAATACACATATTTCATATTCCCCTTTACTTTTTCTCCTTAGCTTACGTGAGCACATATGCAAATATGGTTTCCTTGCTCACCACTTTATCCTAGCCCTAGAACCACAGCATACAGCCATTGCTTAATAAATACTTGTTAAGTGAATGAAGTGTAATTCTAGGACTTATAACACTTCAAAGTACCTTTACATCATTAGTTTCTTCTGTTCAAGATTTTTTGCACATTCCTTTATTGTACCTCTCCTAAACAGGAGAAAAAGATGTGCGGTAACAATAACTGTACAGTCTGTTTCCATTTGTACAGCTGGGCAGAGGTTTCTCCAAGCCAGAAAGGGCATAAACAGGTAGAAGGGACCCTGTGTGTGTGGAGAAATGGAGCAAAATAGGTATTCCTTCATTTGGCTTATGTCGGGGGAAAAAGGAGTGAAGGCAGTGAGTCACTTCAGTAACACCTTGGAAAGCTATTCCAAAAGCACTGTGGGCAAATCAGATGCCAGAGACATTATAGAATTAGGAGAGTTAGGCGAGAAAAGAGCCCTGTCTTAAACTAGCTAAATCCATGACAACTCCATACACAGATTATCCCCTAACCGAAGCCACAGTCTTCTTTACAGGCTCCTCTTCCTCCTTCTGACATTTAACCTCCTCTTATTTTAGGACTGTCTCTTGTAAACAGCATATATCCAAAAACAATTTTAATACAGTCTGATAATCACTGGCTTTTACCTGGAGAGTTTAGACTAACAGTTCTCAAGGGTTTTTGTCTTAAGACCCTTTACACACTTTATTTGAGAACTTCAAAGAGCTTCTGTTTACGTGGGTTATATCTATCAATATTTACTCTACTAAAAGGTAAAAATCTAGAAAATATTTCATTCATTTAAAAATAACAAGTTCATATATTAACATGTTTTATGAAGAATAAATATACTTTCTATACAAAATAACATAATAAGAAGAATGTCTCTATTTTACATTTTTGTAAATCTCTTCAATGTCTTTATCTCTCTCTAAACTCTCTTTAATGTCTGGTTTAACAGACAGCTCTAGTCCTATATTCAATCTGTGATACAGATTGTTTTGGTTGAAGTGCATGAAGGAAAAAATCAAGTATCACACAGATATGTAGCTGGAAAATATGGGAGTATTTTAATTACTCTTTTCAGATAATTTCAAGTCTTCATATTTGATTTTATACCAAAACTCAAGTAGTAGTTTCTTAAAGGCTAATGGTAACACAGAGCCTGAAACTTTATCAAGGAACTTTTTAAACTCTGTTACATTAAAATCCATTGCTCTATTAGGCATACTGAATGAATCTTTTATCCAGGCATGACTTTGCAACATTATAGTCATTTGAAAAATATTGATTCTCTGAATCATGTAGATATTGACACATTGCAATATAAAAAATCACATTTGTTTGTATCTTCACCAATTCCATCAGGAAAATCTTCAAGCATTGGGAAACTATCAATCGCAAGGTCTCTAATTTTCAATTGAAAGCTCAAATTTTGTCACTGACATATAATTTCAGTTGCCTACCTTTAAGTGGCAGGCTCACTTTGCTCTGTTTCAATAAAATATTTGCCAAATACCCAAGGGTGAATAACCACAGTTAGTTTTTTCAAGTAAAAAGTGGTGTTCCAGGAAAAGTGGCTACTTCAAAACTCAAATAATCTCATAGTGCTTTTTCTTGAATAACTTTGTCCTTCGCAATGCAGCATAATTTCTTTATGCATACTTTTCACTTTGTCACAGGGCATATTAAAAAGACTAATACTCTAGTGTTGAAATATAATGAAATTAAAAATTTTACCACAACATCAAGAATAGTCTTAAATGAAACCCATGTGAGGGCTAGCTCCTGGTAATAAATTTTCAAGGGTGATATTGCCTTGACCTAATGCTAAGAATAGAAGTGGCAGATTTTCTCATTCATTTCTATACAGTAAGTTTATTTCTTCTTCATCCTTACAGTGATAGTACAAATCTGGGATCTTAGCTTTATGCAACAAGGGGGTCTTATTAGATCTTCTACCTTGGAGAAATGGGAGATGCTAGACTTTTTCTACATCTCCATGGAGAGGTAAAAGCAGTCAATCATAGGTTCAGTAGAAACCTTCAGTGGGAAAGCTATGATGAATCCTTATCTTCTGGACTTCCCCTTTCAGTTTTTACTATTACTGTTTTATGTCTTTGGATAGAATCTAT
Source organism: Macaca thibetana thibetana (assembly GCF_024542745.1). Taxonomy (NCBI): domain Eukaryota; kingdom Metazoa; phylum Chordata; class Mammalia; order Primates; family Cercopithecidae; genus Macaca; species Macaca thibetana. The sequence continues at coordinate 44,227,513 of NC_065590.1, forward strand.
AAGTGCCATTTCAGGGATGCATTTTAAAAGATTTTTTTCATATTTTACCTATTTTGTGCTATTTTCCAATATGGATTATTCATGCTATCTAGCCCATCACATTTCCAAAAGCAGAATTCTTCATTTAAATTTGATAAGAACAGAATTGAGCATTTTTATAAACAACCATCACAACAAAGTTCACCTGTCCCACTTTGACCTAAAGTCTTCAATGTAGTATTGTTTCAAATTTATTTTATTGGAATTCTCTAGATGTGGACCTATGATTACCAATGCAACATGTCATGCCTTTGTTGTTTTGTCGGTTTAGATGCTATGCCTTAACATCACCATAGGCCAATAGTAAGTACCTGATAATAAATTACTGCTTGCAGCACCACACCCTTCTAGAGTCTCAGTCTAGTGCCTGATTCTGTTCATGCCGTTATCCATCAGAACTCTTAAGTTCTGTTCTGAGTACTACTGAATCAGCGTACCACAAAATGAAGTGATGGGCAACATAATTCTTAATGGCATTCTAAGAACATGTGAGTAGATCAACGCTGGCTGTGTTAATCCATTTTGTGCTACTATAACAGAATACCAGAGACTGGTAATTTACAAAGAAAATGAATTTATTTCTCACAGCTCTGGAGGGCAGAAAGTCCAATGTCAAGGGGCCGGGATCTTGTGAGAATCTTCTTGCTGTGTCATCCCATGGCAGAAGGCCAAATGACAAAACAGCAGGCAATAAGGGACCAAACTTGCTTTTATAGCCAACCTACTCTCCCAATAAAGAACATGCTCTCAAGATGGTGAAATTAATGCATTCATAAAGGCAGAGGACTCAAGATCTTATCACCTCATACAGTTCCCACCTCTCAACACTGTTGTACTGGGGATTACTTTTCCAACACATGAACTTTGGAGGACACATTCAAACCACAGCATTCCTTCACAGCTCCCAAAATTCATGTCTTTCTCACATGCAAAATACATTCATTCCATCCCAATAACCCCAAAGTCTTAACCGATTCCAGCACTAATTCAAAAGTCCAAGTATAGAGTCTCATCTAAAGCAGATATTGGTGAGACTCAAGGTATGATTCACTATAAGGCAAATTCCACTCCAGTTGTGAACCTGTGAAATTAAACAAGTCATCTACTTCCAAAATATAATGGTGGAACAGACACAGGATAGACATTCCCATTCCAAAAGAGAGAAACAGGCAACAAGAAAGGAGTAACTAGTTTCAAGAAAGTCTAAAACCCAACAGGGAAAACAACATTAAGTCCTAAAGCTGAAGAATGATCGCTTCGGGCTCCACATCCCACATCCTAGGCACATTGGGGCACATGAGCAAAGCCACAGGGACAGCCCTCAGGCAACCCTGCCCCTGTGGCTCTGCTGGACTCAGTCCACCCAGCAGCTCTGATGGGTTGGAGTTTCATGCCTGCAGCTTTCCCAGGCTGGAGTTGCACAGTGGTAGCTCACAGTTTTGGGGTATCTCAGGTGGCCTCATCCCCACAGCTCCAGCAAGTATCGCCTTGGTGAGGACTCTCTGCTGTAATCTTGCTCCAATGGCTCCACTAGACACTGCCCTAGTGGGGACTCTCTGTGGTGACTTCACCTCTGGAACAAGTTTCTCCCTGGGCCCCCAAGCTATCCACGACATCCTTTGAAATCTAGGTAGAGGTATCCATGCCCCCAAAGTTTTTGCATTCTTACAGGCCTGCAGACTTAACATCACATGGATGCCACCAAGGCCTACCGATTGAGTCCTGCAGAGCTGCAGCACAAGCAGTACCTTGGCCTGCTTGAACCACAGCCATGGCTGGGGTGGCTAAAAACCACTGAGCTGGAATTCAGGAAACAGAGTACTGAGGTGGCCCTGGGCAGTAAGCCTGTTGAGGGCACCCCAGGCCCATCTCCTGAAGTCATTCTACCCTCCTAGAGTTCTAAGCCTGTGATGGGACAGGCAGCCTGGAAAATCAAACTGCTTGTGGGGTTATTCTCTCATTGTCTTGATGAATAGCACCTGGCTCCCTTCTAGTTGTACTCTCTTTAGCAAATGTACTAATCTCTTTAGTAAGTGGTTGCTTAGCTAAACCCTTAGTTTGCTCTCCTAAAGATGCCTTTTCACTCTTCAAATGGTCAGGCTATGAATTTTCCAACTTTTTGTGTTCTGCTTTTCTTTTAATTATAAATCTGCCTTTAAATAATTTCTCTCCACTCACATCTCACTACATGTAGTGAAAAGCATCCATGCATCTCCTGGAATATTTCGCTTAGTTATTTCTTCCACCAGATATCCTAGTTCATTACTCTTAAATTTTACCTTCTATAAAGCCCTTGGACATAGACATAATTTAGCCAAATTCTTCGCAAGTTCATAATAAGGACGGTCTGTATTCCAGGTCCCAATACCTTCTTCCTCATTTCCCTCTGAGACCTCCTCAGAATAGCCTTTACTGTCCGTATTTCTACTGGCATCCTAATGACAACTGAAATAACCTCTGAAAAGAGCTAGACTTTCCCTACAGCTCTTGTATTCTTCTAAGCCCTCACCAAACTACCCTCAATGCTCTAATTCATAGGAATCTAGGCATTTTCTAGCCTGCTTCACCAAATTCTTCCAGCCTCTACCTTTCACCAAGCTTCAAAACCACTTTCACATTTTCAAGTGTTTTTGTTATAGCAACAATCTCACTTCTCAGTACCAATTTTCTGTCTTAGTCCATTTTTTGCTGCTGTAACAGAGTATCAGAGACTGGGTAATTTATTAAGAAAAAAAAACCTAGTTGGCTCACAGTTCTAGAGCCTAAAAAGACCAACTCAAGGAGCCAGCATCTGGTGAGGGGTTTCTTGCTGCATTACCCCAAGGTAAAAGGTGGAAGGGCAAGAGAGCTTGTCAAAACCAAAAGCAAGCATGAGAGCAAGAGAAAGAGAGGGCTAAACTCATTTTTATAACAAACCCACTCTCACAATAAAGAACCTACTCCCATAATAACATTAATCCATTCATGAGGGTAGAGCCCTCACGATCTAATCACCTCTTAAAGTTCTCTCCTCTCAACACTGTTGCATTGGGGATTACATTTCCAATACAAGAACTTTGGGGGACACATTCAAATCACAGCACTGGACTTAAAAGTATCAGTGATCAGATCTTCTCTGTCTCATGATTACGTGAATTATTTCGAAATGTAAAGAATTCAAATACCCAATTATTTTTGTAAATATCCACTTTCTCTACCGACTCAAGAATCAAAATCATTAGAAGAGACCTTAGAAGTTTTTAAATCCAACTTGTCACCCCAATGCAAGAACACCTTAGGCTGTATCGAGCAGTTATAAAATTTATTTGCCAGTACTTTTCATTCAACTTCAACCTAAAAACTCTCAAGACTTCACTATTTCTGAAACAAAATAATTTGATATGCTATACTATCAAGACCAATGATTTTTGCATTATTCTATAAATAATTAATAAGAGCCTACTATGGGCCTGGCATTCTCTCATTTAACTCTGTGGTAACACTTTAAATTTTACTGTCAAATGATAAAAAGTCAATCTATAAGTTAAACAGTTCTTACTTTTCAAAATTGTGATGCTGGTCCTCCAAGCTGTCACAAGTACCACATTTCTCAGGCCATGCTGAAAACATCTCTGCTTCATCAGCAGACCAAAATGGAATACTATAAAATTTAATTTAGAGTCCACGGAGCAATTAAATGCTAAAGCAGACATGCCACAGGGAGCTCTCTCAACCAAAAAGACTTAATTAGAAACCATATCAGCTAAAATAACCAACTTAGATGGTCGGATGGAAGAGAGTTTGGTAGCACAAATGTAAAAGAGAAAGAATCAACATTAAAAATTGGTTCAGATATACACTCATAAACATTATAAAAATTATATTGATTTTAGAATAAAATCTAACTTATGCCTTTAAAATTCCAAATAAAAATCCTCAACCTTCTTAGAAGGAAACTACAGATTACATTAAAATACAATTTAAAGTGTTTAGATCAAAGGTCTAAATGGGTTGTAGAATGTCCAAATTGAAAACAAAAAAATTATTAAAGTAATCCTAACCTCAAGGTGATTATAAAGTTGGTAAGGGCAGTTTATATGAATCCTTTCCCCTGTAACCCTAAAGAAAGCAACAAAAAGTTTAGTCATACTATTTTATGCAGTTGTTTATTTAACCTTAAACAAGAAACAAAACTAGCAGATTTTAAACTTAGTTTCCATTAAATGTCCTGAGATAAATATAATAATCTGTTAGTTTAAAAAAGACCTAGTACCCAAGGATTACATGTTCCATGGCCTGGACTTGAATGCATGTGCTGATAATGACTCCTAAATCTTCAAGACTAGACAGACCTATTCCTGAGCTCTGGATATAAGCATCCAAGTGCCCTCTGTTCATTTTACCCACATTACAAACTCAACACAGCCAAACTGAACTCATCTCCACTCCTTAAGCTGTTTCTCCTCTTAGTTTCTCATCTTAGTGAATTATATTGCCAACCATCAAGCCTCTCAATCTCAAGACTCATCAAAACAAGTTGACTCTAACTGCTAAATCTCTCCAGAATCTGGACTCTTCCACCCATCTCCACTGTCACTTCTCCCTAAATTCAAGCAAGCCCCGTCATCTGTGAGCACACTACTGCTAAAGCCTCTGGACTTGTCTCCCTTTCTCTAGTCTCATACACACCTCGGTTTCATCTTCTGTGATTCTGTAAGGGAGATCATCTTTTTTTTTAAATGCTATACTTTCTTTCTGATTACATGAGAAAAATCACCACAGAAAATTATAAATATACAGAGAAGTACAAAAAAGAATCCCTTAAAACTTTACCAACTTGCTGATACCACTGTACATATTTTGAGATATTTTCTCTGTCTTTTAAAAATAGTTCACATGATACCATTTATAAAACTCCTGATTGTTTTAACTTAACGTTAGAACTTTGTAAACCTAAATTTTAGAAGTTGTGTATCATTCTGTAATATGGTTCTACCACAAATTTACATAACTATTCCCTATTATTAAACATGTATGTCCCTTTGAGTTTGTCACTCTTAGAAAGGGTGGCGTGGTGAATATCTTTATGTCGAAAGTATTTTTGGTATTTCTGAGTTTTGCATAGGACAGCAAAAAAAAAATTTTGGAGGTATTTTCTAGAGGCTAGGTATAGACAAATCATGGATATAGCTGAAGGCCAAAATCCTAAGCAAATTAACACAGGAACAAAAACCAAATACTGCATGTACTCACTTATCAGTGGGAACTAAACATTTAAGTAAACATGGACATAAAGATGGGAACAATGGACACTGCAGACTACTAGTTGTGGGAATGACAGAGCGGTGGGTTGAAAAACTACCTATTAGGTACTCTGCTCACTATCTGGGTGACAGGATCCGTACCCTAAACCTTAGCAACACACAATCTATCCATGCAGCAAACCTGCACATGTACCCCTTGAATCTAAAATAAAAATTGAAATTATAAAAACAAAAAACAAAAAAACTCCAGGGAGATGAGGTCACAGGGCAACCCCATGCTTCTGTGAGTTTTCCTTCCAAGAGCTTGATCAGGTTCTCACAGAAACTACAGTAGAAAATTCCCTTTGGCTTCCAGCTGGGGGAGAGTGGAGAAGGAACCATTTTAAAACACAAGGGTACTCTGTTCTTCTTGTTTTTGTTTTGTTTTGTTTTGTTTTTGAGATGTAATCTCGCTCTGTTGCCCAGGCTGGAGTGCAATGGCGTGATCTTGGCTCACTGCAACCTCTGCCTCCCAGGTTCAAGTGATTCTCCTGCCTCAGCCTCCCAAGTAGCTGGAATTAGAGGCACACACGATCATGCCTGGTTAATTTTTGTAGTTTTAATAGAGACAGGGTTTCACTACGTTGGGCAGGCTGGTCTCGAACTCCTGACCTCATGATCTACCCACCTTGGCCTCCCAAAGTGCTGGGATTACAGGCATGAGCCACCGTGCCCAGCTTACTCTGCTCTTACCAAGGTCTGCCCTCAAGAGAAACTGTTTAACCAGAGTCTAACCTGCTGGGGTTTTATCAGAGTCTAATCTGGGAAAAGAGAAATACTCAACTCCAGCCCACTGTAGCCATCCTGCCCCACATAAGAAGGGAGAAGAAAATACTGAGAAACACTTATGAAGTTCACAACACAGAGGCAAAGGCTAACTCTAAGACTGAGACCTAATCATAGGAATAAAGAATGCTTCCCTCCTCCACACATTACTCAAGGCCTATTTACAGCACTTCCTTTTACCCAGGAAATCACATCTGGCTGTCAAGAAAAAATTACCAGGCATACTAAAAGAAAAAAAACAAAACCAAAAAGAAAATCCCACAGTTTGAAGGGACAGAGCAAGCGTAAGAACCAGACTCAGATATGGAAGACATGGTGGAATAATCAGACCAATAATTTAAAATGATAATTAATATGCTAAGGGCTCTAACAGATAAAGCAGACAGCGTGTAAGACCAGAATGATGGAAATCTAAGAAAAAAAACAATAAGAAATGCTAGAGATCAAAAACACTATAACAGAAATTAAGAATGCCTTTGATGGGCTTATTAGTAGTCTAGATACAGCTGGACAAAGAGTCTCTGATCTCAAGAATAGCACAATAGAAACCTTCAAAGATGAAAAGCAAAGAGAAAAAGGACTGGAAAAAAAAAATAGAGTAGCCAAGGACTGTGGGACAACTACAAAAGATGTCAATATGCACAATGGAAATACCAGAAGCAGACAAAAAAAAAAAAAAAGAACAGAAAAAAATATTTGAAATGACTTGTAATTTCCCCCAAATTAATGTCAGACGTCAAACCACAGATCTAGAGAGCTCAGAGAACACCAAACAGGATAAAGGCCAAGAAACCTACACCTAGGCATATAATTTACTTTTTTTTTTTTTTTTTTTTTTTTTTTTTTTTTGAGACAGGGTCTCGCTTTGTTGGCCAGGTTGGAATAAACGCCTGGCCTCAAGTGATCCTCCCACTTCGGCCTCCCAAGGTGCTGGGACTACAGGGTTGAGCCTCATTGCCCAGTCTGGCATATCTTGAAAGAAGCCAGAAGAAATAAACACCTTACCTATAGAGAAACAAATATAATAATTACTTCCCACTTCTCAGAAGCCATGTAAACAAGTGTGGAGTGAAATATTTTAAAGTTTTAAGAGAAAAAGCCCACCAACCTAGAATTCTGTACCTGTGAACTTACTCTTCAGAAGTCAAGGAGAAATAAAGACTTTCTCAGACAAACAAAAATTGAGATATTTTGTTGCCAGTAGATCTGCTTTGCAAGAAATGTTAAAAGAAGTTCTTTAGAGAGAAGAAAAAATAACAGGTTAGAAAGTAAAATTTATGTAAAGAAAGGAAGAGCACCAAAGGAGGAATAAATGAAGATAAAATTAACATTTTTCTTTTTCTTTTTTCTTTTTGAGGCGGAGTTTCGCTCTTGTTGCCCAGGCTGGAGTGCAATAGTGCCAACTCGGCTCACTGCAACCTCAGCCTCCTGGGTTCAAGCGATTCTCCTGCCTCAGCCTCCCAAGTAGCTGGGATTGCAGGCATGTGCCACCACACCTGGCTAATTTTGTATTTTTAGTAGAGACGGGGTTTCTCCGTGTTGGTCAGGCTGGTCTCAAACTCCCAACCTCAGGTGATCCGCCTGCCTCGGTCTCCCAAAGTGCTGAGATAACAGGCATAAGCCACCACGCCTGGCCTTTTTTTCTTATTCTTAACTGATCCAATAGATAATAGTTTGTGTAAAGTAATAATTGCAACACTGTATAAATTATGTATGGTTATCCGTATATATAATTGTCCCATGAACAACACAGATTTGAACTGCGTGGATCCACTTATACACAAATTTTTTCAGTAAATATAGTCAGCCCTCAGTGTCAGTGGGTTCCATATTTGCAACAAAATGCAAATTGAAAATATAGTGTTTGCAGGATAGAAAACTCACATATAAGGCCTGCCAACTTTTCATATCTGTGGGTTCTGCAAGGGGTCATGGAACCAATCCCTGCAGATACTGAGTGGTGACTATAAATGTTTTTGTATGCTTATATATAAGTAAAAAGAATGGCAGCAATGATATAAAAGACTAGAGAGAGAAAACAGAATTATTGTGTTATTAAAAGGTACTTCCACTACCTGTAAAGTGGCATGGTGTTATTTGAAAGTGGGCTTGGATTAGTTGTAGACTGCAAACTCTGGGGTAACTAAAAAACTAAAATTTAAAAAAAAAATTTAACAATTAACTGAGAAGCTAAGAAAAGAAAGAAAGTGGAATCATATAAAATGCTCAATTAAGCCAAGTGTGGTGGCTTACGCCTGTAATCCCAACACTTTGGGAAGCCGAGGCAAGAAGATTGCTTGAATACAGGAGTTCAAGATCAGCTAGGCAATATACAGAGATAACCTCTCCATGAAAAAAAAGCGAGATGTGGTCGTGCATGCCTGTGGTCCCAGCTACGAAGGAGGCTGAGGTGGGAGGATTTGTTGAGCCCAAGAGGTTGAGGCTGCAGTGAACTGTGATTGTGCCACTGTATTCCAACCTGGGTGACACAGCAAGACTCTGTCTCACACACACACAAAAAAAGAAAAACCAAAAAACAAAAGCAAACTAAAAACCACAAAAAGCAGAAGGGTGGAAGACAAAAATAGATATAAAGAACAAGGACCACAATTAGAAAATAGTAACAGGCTAGGCACGGAGGCTCATGCCTGCAATCCCAGCACTTTGGGAGGTCAAGACAAGAGGATCACTTGAGTCTAGGAGTTCAAGATCAACTTGGGCAACATAGTGAGATCCTGTCTCTACAAAAAAAATATTAAAAAATTAGCCAAGCATGGTGGTACATGCCTGTATTCCCAGCACCTCAGGAGGCTGATACAGGATGATCACTTGAGCCCAGAAAGTCGAGGCTGCAGTGAGCCACAATTGCACTACTGTGCTCCAGCCTAAATGACAGAGTGAGACCCTGACTCAGGAAAAAAAAAAAAAAAAAAAAGAAAATAGTAACAAATGAAGTAGACATTAATCCAATGATATCAATGATCACTTTGAACATAAAGGTTCTAAATGCAGCAACTAGCGATTGTCAGAGTGATTCATAAAACAAGACCCAACTTTATATTGTCTACAAGAAACTCACTTTAAATATACAGGCTGGGTGCAGTGGCTCACACCTGTAATCCCAGCACTTTGGGAGGCTGAGGCAGGTAGACTGTTTGAGGTCAGGAGCTTGAGACCAGCCTGGCCAACATGGCCTTGTCTCCAATAAAAATACAAAACAATTAGTCAGGTATGGTGGTGTACACCCGTAGTCCCAGCTACTCAGGAAGCTGAGATGGGAGAATTGCCTGAACCTTGGAGGAAGAGGTTACAGTGCCAAGACTGTGCTACTGTCCTCCATCCTGGGTGACATAGTGAGACTCTGTTTCAAAAAAAAAAAATAAATAAATATACAGACATAAGTAATGCAGATTCATTGTAAAAAAAAAAAAAAGAAAAGAAAATACAAAGACATAAACAAGGAACAAGATTACACATAAGTCCACCAAAGATATGTATTTTTACATTTTGTTGTTTTTCTACTTTATTTGTATTTATTTTTAAGAAACTGGATCATATACTGGATACATTCTTCTGCAAACTGCTTTTTAAATATAATGAATATAGTTTTATATCAATAAATGCCATACCATAATAAAATTTAGAATGGCAATATTCTATTTTATGGACATAATTTAACTAATCCCGTATTTCTGGATATTTGGGTTGTTTTCAATTTTTCATAAGAGATACCTAGATGAAAAATTCTTAGTCTTTACATTGATCCTAAATTACTTCATTAACATAAATTTCTTTTGGTCAAATAAATGGATCCAAAACATGTATACTTTAAAAACTTTTTTTATATGACTACCATTTGTCCTCTAGAAAAGCTGTCCTCAATCTTTCTGACACCAGGGACCAGTTTCAAGGAGACAATTTTTCCAGGACCAGGGCTAGGGTGGGGGGCGGGGGATGGTTTCAGGATGAAACTGTTCCACCTCTGATCATCAGGCATTAGATTCTCATAAGGAGCATGCAACCTAGATCCCTTGTATGCACAGCTCACCATAGGGTTCACACTCCTATGAGAATCTAATGCCACCACTGATTTGACAGGAGGCAGAGCTCAGGAGTTAAAGCTTGCTTGCCCACCACTCACCTCCTGCTGTGCAGCCTGGTTCTTAACAGGTCACGGACCTGTTGTTCTTTACCCACTGATTTAATAAATATTCACTTCTATTCTCTTTTAGTTTCGATTATTTGATTTTCTTCAATGAACTTTCTCATCCACTTGTAATTCCTTTTGTAGTGAGGTGAGGAGCTAATTTTTTCCCAAATAGTCCCAGTATCATTTACTGAACAATCTTTTCCTTCCATCATGAATTGAGAAGTGTAGGAATCTTTTATACAATCTTTCTAGCTTGTAATTTGTCAAGGTTTTTTTTCTCTGCTTCCACGATCAAGCTCAAACTCTTTAATACAGCAAAGCTCTTTGCAGTATTGCCTCTGATGATTCCACATGAGGAAAATCAACTGTCCCTCCCCCAAATGCATCCCATGCTCTGATAAAATTGTGCCGAATTATTTTTTCTGTGGTGACACATCTTTACGTTTTTGAGGCATAGAAGATCTTCCTAAATAAGGCACAAAACCAGAAGAAATAACAATAGAAGCTACTTTTTATAGAGCACTTAGTAGTTGCCAGGCAGTAGTCTAAGTGCTTTACTGTAATATCTCATTTGTTCCTCAAAACAATCCTAGGAAGTAGATACTATTACTACTCCCATTTTAAAGATAGAAAACTGGGCACAAAGCTATTACAAACCTTGCCTAAGGTTACATTGCTAGTGAGCGGAGGAACTGAAATCTTAACACAGGCAATCTGGCTCTACAACTTGTACATTTATCCACTACACTGTACCGCATAAAAGACACAAATTTGAACGTATAAATACTAAAAGCTTGCTGTGTGATGAAAGGCACTATTTGCAATGCTAAAAAAATGACAGGGTGAAAATATCTGCAAGATATATAACAAGCAATGTACAGAACACATAAAGATCTACAAATTAGTACAAAAAATGCAGTTATTTCAATTGAAAGTTGGCAATGGCTATGCATGAACAATTCACAGAAAACATACATGGCTAATAAACATATAACAAGATGCTCAACATCACTAATTATCAGGGAAATAAAATTATAATGATGAGATATAATGATATTATAATTACTAGATAGCATTTTCACCCATCAAAATGACAAAAATTAAGAAATGTAATAGCTAGCATCGCTGAGGGTGTGAAAAACAGGCATTTCAATCACTGTTGGTGGGAATATAAACAGTTATAGCCCGTTATGGGGATATTCTTTCAGCAATAAAACTATCAAAATAAAATAACTGTCCCTTTTGACTGAACAGTTCCATTCTGGGAATCTATCATGCACATGTGCATAATTTTTTTTTTTCTTGAGACAGGGTCTCACTCTGTGCCCAATGCAGTGCTATTCATAACACTATCAAGTAAACTAGAAACAATCTTAACATCCACCTGCAGAAGAATAGTTAAATCATTATGGTACATACATCTGTACTCTAATGTGGTACTTACTGTGCAGCAATTGTACACTGTGAAGGAAGAAAAGTAAGTCACAAAACAACATGTTAAGTATGATCTCTATAGCCAGGTGCAGTGGCTCACGACTGTAATCCCAGCACTTTGGGAGGCCAAGGCAGGTGGATCACCTGAGGTCAGGAGTTCGAGACCAGCCTGGCCAACATGGTGAAACCCTGTCTCTACTAAAAATACAAAAATTAGTTGGGAGTGGTGGCACACACCTGTAATCCCAGCTACTGGGGAGGTTGAGGCAGGACAATTTCTTGAACCTGGGAGGCCAAGGTTGCAGTGAGCCAAGATTGAGCCACTGCACTCCAGCCTGGACAAGAGAGGAAGACTCTATCTCAAAAAGAAAGAAAGGAAGGAAGGAAGGAAGGAAGGAAGGAAGGAAGGAAGGAAGGAAGGAAGGAAGGAAGGAAGGAAGGAAGGAAGGAAGGAAGGGAGGAAGGAAGGAAGGAAGGAAAAAGTACGATCTCATTTAAGAACAAAACAGAAACCTAACAACCTTTAAATACACGTATGTATGTGTAATATCATTTTAAAATGTCTAGGACTGTGTGGGTGAGGGAGAACTTTCATTCTGGGAGTTTAAAATGTCTAGGACTGCGTGGGTGAGGGAGAATATGTTTTATTGTTTATATCTTTTATAATAATCATCTATTCATACTAAACATCATTTATTCTTATTTAAAACTTGTGTAACTTTTCTCAAAACTATGTGTGTACGGGTAAGGGGAACAACAGACATTAAGGTCAGAGGGAGAAAAATAAGCTAAGACAAGATTGCTCAACAGTGGCACTACTGGTATTTTGGACTAAATTCCTCTTTGTTGTGAGAAGCTTTACTATGCATCACAGAGTGTTTAGCTGCATCTCTGGCCTCTACCCACTAGATGCCAGTAGCACACCCTGCCCCTCCCGCAGCAAGACATGACTCTCAAAAACATCTCCAGACATTGGCAAATGTTACCTGGGGGAAAAAAATGTTCCACACTCTACCCACCACTATATTCATTGAGAACCATGGGTTAAGGTATCAAATATTCTAAAAAGTTCCTCAGCCAGAGTTAGAATTCATTGCACCTGATCCTATACGATATCAGTTATTAGTTCTGTTTTCTTGTTTGCCTCCTCAGGCTGTTAGCCTTTTCTAGGAAGGTGTTCAGAAGGTTAAACAGTTATCTCTTAAAAAAAACAGGGAAGAGAAAGAAGAGAAAGAAAGAAAAAGACGGAAAGAAAAAAGAAAAAGAGAGGGATGATGAAAAAATGTAGAAAAGGATGTTGAAAGAAATAAAGAAAATAAAATGGTTCAACTCTCTACCACCACTATATTCATTGAGCATATTCAGGGTTTAAGGTATATAAAATATTCTAAATAGTTCCTCAGCCAGAGTTAGGAATTCATGGCACCTGATCCTTATGTACGATATCCAGTGTTATTTGTTCTGTTTTCTTGTTTGCCTCCTCAGAGGCTGTTAGCCTTTTCTAGGAAGGTGTTCAGAAGGTTAAACAGTTATCTCTTGGGCTGTGTTCCTCAGAGTAGAGCCTGTGACCACCTGCATCAGCAGCACCTGGGATATTTGTTAAAAGGCAGAGTTCTACATTTCACTTTCAATTTAACAAATTCTCAAGATGAGTTCAATGCACACTAAAGTTTGGGAATTATATCTGAGTTTAGTACAATTCTCAGCACATGGCAGATGCTTAATAAATTGGTGAATGAATGTACAAATTTTATTCTATAAAGATAATGAGTGAAATTGGTCTCTAGTTAAGAAATATACAACTAACCAATTTGCTTGTGAAATTTAAACATGAACTCTATGAAACAGAAATGGCTATAAATAACAAAATTTGGTTTAATTATGCTACTTAATTACAGACATGCAAGCATGATTTTAAGTATTTGTAATAAATTTACTAAGAGTTGTATAAAAAAATTAAAAGACAGATCTAGCTCTTGAATTCTCTCATGAAAAGTATCAATAATTGAACTGAACGCACGTATTTTTAAATGAGTTGATCAAAAGCATTTTGAAAAAAATTTAAACACTTAACCGCCTGAAAGAAGGTATGTATTACATTATTCCCACCATTTCAAGTGTTTAGCAACAGTCCTGTCATGATGTCTATAATATACTTATAACACTTCAGTATAGATGGTATGATCGATATAAATGTATCAGTTAGTTAAACTTCAAACTCCAGGGGCAGTCAGTTGTCCTAATTGAGGAGCCATGTTAAGGGAGCACTGTATCAGACAGCTATACTCCAGAAGCAACGACCACAAGCACTTCTTTTATCCATATCGTGATCAACACTTGAGACATCGGTAATTTGCATAGTGAATACCAGAAGTGAGGTTTATTGGTAAAATGAATAGCTTAGTGGTTAACAAGGTGAATGTTAGAAATTGGCTTTCACTGGTAAAATTAAAATACATTATCAAAAAATTGTGAATTAGATAAAATATTTTAGAGTTATTCTCCACCTTTGAAAAAACAGGATATAAAAATCCAGCAAGGTCTGTAAGTTTTCTCTTAGAGATGGTGCCCAGTGTTGATTCCTTAACAGTCCTGTAACTAACTAGTCATTGGTTTGGAAGCATTTCTTGTTGTCCAGTGTTGACTAAAAGGATAACTGAAAGTGACCTTGTGAATGCTGTGGATCTCATCTAGTTCAGGTGATGGTTGGTATGCCTAAAATGAAAGCAAGCTCAAAGCTTCTTTCATAGACATTAAAGAACAGGTTGTAATACACTGTTTTGTGTCTTCATACTAACATCTGTTTGAAAAACATCTGTATGTGGCAGGATATGGTCATTTCTTTACAATCTGTTAGTAAGGTTGCAGAGAAACACCTTCAAATGCTTCATTGACCACCTCTCTTGCCAAAAACAAAACAGAATAAAAACCCTAAGATCTGTAAATGATCAGCTTGTTTTAGGTTGCTTCACAACAACTATATCCATTATTTTTTTCCCCCAGTGATACAGTTTATATAGTCTCCAGACAATTGCCAAATATAAAACACAATCCAATGATCTTCATAATTATTTAACCAGCATTTCTTAGGATAGAGTCCTGGAATTTTTTATCCTAGGCAACTAAAAACCACTGCCCTCTCACCACTAAAAAAGAAAACAAAAAACCTTTCTGATATTAACATTCTTTAAAGAGTCACTATAGATTTGGTGACTAAAGATTTTGTTACAAGTAACATTAAAGAAAGAAAGAAAAGCTGGGTTATCTACTGCCAGAGACACTGTCTCATATTAAACCATGAGGTAGATGAGATTTTTTTCAAGGACACCCCTATACATGAGGACCATTTAGGGTTAACACATCACATTTACGGCTTCAAAATTCAAGCATCATCACTGCCATCACTACAAAAAAGGACAAGGGACATTCAGTTTGTGGAAAGAGGCGGAGATGAAAGACCCAATTATAGGCTGGGCATGACTGGCAAAAAAAACTGTTGAATACTTGAGTTTTTCTAAGTTCCAGACAGCACGTTTTCACCCTTAGGTGACGAAACAGTACCTTTGCTTTCTACCACGTGAGTACTTTTAATGTGGTCAATATAATGCTTGAATTTGAATGTGACAGTCTCTAAAGGAGACATGGTGGCCACATGGAACATTTCATCTCCTCCTCCAGGTAGATATTCTAGCAGCTCATAAGGCCAACTCCAAAACTACCTGAAGAATATAGATAAAACACCATTGTTAGAGTACATGCTTTTTTTCTTGAACTTTCATATTCTAGTGACATAGAACAGTTTTCACAGATATTTACTTGCTTTTGAACCAAGTGGATTAGGTTGTTTTTTAAAGAGTTGTTTTCCCCCTACAGGTAATTCAAAGGTGAGGGTAAGAAGGTATTCAGGTCCTCATACTAATGCCCCAACTTCA
This sequence comes from Macaca thibetana thibetana, assembly GCF_024542745.1. Classification (NCBI taxonomy): domain Eukaryota; kingdom Metazoa; phylum Chordata; class Mammalia; order Primates; family Cercopithecidae; genus Macaca; species Macaca thibetana. The sequence continues at coordinate 44,243,136 of NC_065590.1, forward strand.
TAGTTTCCAGTATAATTATATACTTAAATATCTGGGTAGCGTTGAGCTTGCTTCAGGGCAATTTGTAGGATCTTCTTTCTTTAGATTAAAAAAATCATATAGATAATTACCATAGTGTTCTGTGATGTCTTAGGCACAGCATTGCCTAAGAGCAGGAAGGTAGGCAGGTGATTTTTAAAGTACTTTTCAGCTCCAGGGTGATAAAAATATTTTAAACTTTCTGAAGTTTAAAAGTCATAATTAACTATTACAATTTAAAACTGAACAGTCATATATAGTTACAGTATAATTCTCTACAATACAGTGTGCAAAAAAGAGGTAACATAAAGACCAATTAATATTTTCAGATAAAAATCAGCAAATACTGTTAAAATGCAAGATTCAACATTTCAAATTACTAATATTTCATATAGGTAATGTACCTGGTTACAGGGAACCTTTTCAACACATAATTATGAATAACATGGTTTGTATGGAACATCTACTACACAGCTCCCTATAAAACTTGTATAAACTACCAACTCTAATCATACATCTTTCCTTTAGAGCATTTAATATGAAAGCTTGAAAACTATGTCTCATATATAGAAAAGACTAGAGACACCATGTGACATTTCCTATAGCATGAATTTCTTTTTTTTTGTTATTATTATTATTTTTTGAGACAGAGTCTTGCTCTGTTGCCCAGGCTGGAGTAGAATGACGCAATCTCGGCTCATTGCAAGCTCCACCTCCCGGTTCACACCATTCTCCTGCCTCGGTCTCCCAAGTAGCTGGGACTACAGGCACCTGTCATCACGCCCAGCTAATTTTTTGTATGTTTAGTAGAGATGGGGTTTCAATGTGTTAGCCAGGACGGTCTCGATCTCTGGACCTTGTGATCCACCACGCCCGGCCTTCCTACAGCATGAATTTCTGTAACTCTAGCTACTGCTTAAGTCAGATAAAAAAAATAATACAACTAACTACAATGACAATTTACCATGTGTCTGGCGCTGTTCTAAGCACATGTTAATCCACAAAAGTTCTATGAAATAGGTGCATTATTATCTTCATTTTATTGATACGTAAATTGAGGTAAAAGCCAAGTTCATCGACTTTCTCAGAATTACACAGGTAGGAAATGTCCAGAGCCTACACTGTTAAACCACCACAACTAGTATACTAATCTCCAAAGAGGCAGACAACTGACTGCATCTAACAGTCTACAGAGAAAGAGAATTGAGATTTCTACAGATACTTCTTTCTCCCCTTTTTTTTTTTTTTTTTTTTTTTTTGTGACGGAGTCTCACTCTGTCACCCAGGATGGAGTACTGTGGCGTAACACCGGCTCACTGCAACCTCTGCCCCCTGGGTTCAAGCAATTCTTGTGCTTCAGCCTCCCAAGTAGCTGCAATTTAAGGCATGTGCCACCACTCTCAGTTAATGTTTGTATTTTTAGTAGAGACGGGTTTCACCACAATTGCCAGGTTAGTCTCAAACTCCTGACTGTAAGAGTGATCCGCCTGCCTCGGCCTCCCAAAGTGCTGGGATTACAGGTGTGAGCCAGCATACCTGGCCTTTATTTTTCTGTGAAACAAAAATTATCTTTCAATTCTACTTATATCTCCTTCCCTATTTCCATATATTCCAGATATGCCTTATTTTAAAAAATGATCTATTTTCACACCATTTGATCTTACAGCACTTAGAAAGTTAATGGCCATTTTTATCATTTGTTTAGTTACCTAGTTTGAGACTCTTGTTTATTTGATCTGCACTGATACTTTGTTAAATAGTTAAGGCTGGTACTATTACCCCTGTTTACAGATGAAGAAGGAAACTTAGACCCAAAAAGTTTAAATATGCTGTAAGTTTATCAAGGCATAGATAGCTATAGGAATTCAAATCCTATCAACAGTTCCACTACTGTTTTCATGTACAGTTTTGTGTTTTTGTTTTGTTTTTTTTGTTTTTTGCTTTGTTTTGTTTTGTTTTTTAAAAAGATAGATGCAGGCCCAAAAGAGCTCATGCCTGGGTATCCTCCATCCACAATTAACAGGCAAAAGAGGTTTGCCTGTTAAGTAAAAAAGGTTGTGTTGAAGTATACAATGAACTTGGTTCTTCACATACTATAGCAGTACACTTGACTGGTGAATTTTTATTTATTCATTAACACAATAGCAAAGAGAAGTACACTAATAGGTAGTATCTTTGAGAACTAAAGCCTTAAATAGACTTTTACTTGGAGAACATTATCTAGCAAGAGTTATTTCAGGTTAACTATTGATAAAAATTTCAATTCAGTTCCTTTTGCTTTTCTGCAATTATTATTACTCTATGGGAGTAGCTTTCTGCCAAACAACTGGTGCCTGTGGGGCTGGGATGTGTCTAGTGTGGCGTCCAGTACGCTGTTGGTGCTCAAATTATAATACAAGCAACAACAACTACCACCAGGTTGCTGCACGCAAAGTAATCTGACACAAAAGCCATGCATAGCTAAGAGTCAGAACTGTAAGCAGTATTTGAACACTTTTTAAAAAAACAAACAGAAATTTGTATTTGATGTCTACATGTTCATATTTTACCAGTCAGGATATGTTCATAGGATAGGACAAAAAAAGAAATAATTTAGTAAGGTTTTCCCAAATGCTTGTCTCTTTTTAACAATAGAATAGGATCCTTTCATAGGGCTCCAAAGTTTCACGGGAGCTAGGGAAGATAAAACCACTGTGTTTTTATTCATTAGGCTTTTAAACAGTGTATATGTGTGTGTGTTTCCAGAGAGGGGGCCTATGGAGGAGAAAGAACTTGGGAGACAAAGAAAAAGATCTGCCTCTGTTTGGTCTTAGAAATTTAAAAAAAAAAAAGTTAGAAGTCATGGAAAGAGGTGTTTAAGATAAAATTTAAACTTCATTAAACCATTAACGAACAACACACAATCCACAGGCTTTACTCACAGGGTTTTTGAGAGGATCCAGTACCATTAAATACATGGTAGTGTTTTGTAAATGGTATATGCTATAGAAGTCAAAGTATTAAGCTACATTGGAACTTTGAATAAACCAGGATGCATTCATGATTAAAATTTTACATTTAAAAATCCTAACAATAAAAATTACATTTTATGTGGGGAAAGAATTAAGACGCAGTAAAAAATTTTACAGTGTATTTCTTGCATTCTTAAAAAGTATCCATGTATATGGTTAAATGAAAAAAGCAAGCTACAAAATATTACTAGTCAGCTCTTATTGTGTATTAAAAGGTGACCGATTAGATGATAACCTAGTCATCTTGATCCACAATCTAATGCCCCTATTTTGAAGGCAGAAATTGTGACTTAACTATAGAGGTGCAATCAATTTTGTGAGTAACATAAATTAACAAAGGTAATTCATAAAATGCTGAAAAGGAAGATTTAGGCAGGGTCAAACAGTTTTATGCATATTTCTAGGCAGAGTCCCAAACAAGCTGTTTAAAAAGGACTAAAGTCAGTACAGGAATCTCTAGAAGTAACTGATGTATTCTAGTAAAAGTAAAGTCCTAAAATTAAATGCCAAGCTCCATTTTTATCCTGATTATCATTTTAAATTGGAATTATCTCCTAGGAAAAGGTGGTGGGTAAGGACAAATTACTTTGAAGAGGTTTATTGGGAAAAGAATAGAAAGGACCAGCTGAACCAAGCAGAGGGGGCAGAAGGGCAGAAAACTCTGACATTACAAAATTTATTATTTCTCTTCATATTAAAGAGTTCTTTGAGAACAGTGTTACAATCTTAGTGCATAAAATCAAGTCCAATTTATACCATGATTGCCTTTTCAGTTTTTTAAAGTCAAAATTTTTTCTTCAGACTTATCTATCAAGGAAGGGCAGGAAATTCAGGAACACTGATCCACAGGGGGAAAATTAAAACAAAACAAAATACAATTCCTTTGGGCTATACACGTTTTTTAAAATGCATTTTGTATATTTTTAAAAGGAAAAATATACAAATTCCCTAACCTTAATCTATGATTTATTTAAATTTAACACAAAAAGAGGCAAATATTATTAGCAAGGGAAAAAATGGAAAGGAATCAGAGAGCAAGCATAGACAGTGAAGAGAGTGGGAGTAAAGCCAGTTTTAGAGGTAGTGGGAACAGTGGTGGGTACAGTGGAACTATACTGTACTGATGCCTTGAGAACCTTATGGAGAAAGGAGTTGGACTGAGGGAATCAGCAGAGAATACCTATTTAAATGTCTGAAATGCTCCCAGCCACCCATGTACAATCTGAATAGGAGATTCAATAAATGTTGTCTAAAGTTGATAAATCACAAAATAATTATGAAATATAGTACAATCATATTATTGATATATATGAAACTAGAACCATGGATGAAACCACCGAAGAACTAGAATCTGAAGTAATTAAGAGACTACTACAATTGAGTAGCAGGGAGGGAGGAAGGAAGAGGCAGGAGAATGTTAATTTTCCTTACGAGTTCTTCCATACTGTTGGATTTGTTACCATGTGCCTGTATTGATTTTTTTAAAATAACTTTTATGCTCATAAATTAAAAGAGGCTTGCCCTGTGCTAAAAGTTCCTTTTTTTTTTTTTTTTTTTGCTAATTCCATCAAAAGGTTCATGTCAAAACCAGATTTGATTTTTTTTTTGTGTGTATACACACATTAGTTATGAATGATTAACAAAGCATTCATTCTTCTATTTGGTTTGGCTGAAAACCGACTTGTGTTAGTGTTAAGGAAATATTTCACTTTATATGGAGAAGATATGAAGTGTTGCTTATTTAAATACACATGTGGTAAAAGAAAGGGTTTATACATGTTTTAGGCTCACAAACAATAAAAACATTTAAGTAGTTTGAAGTGTAGAGTTTTTCCACCTTTTTAGAAACTAGAAAAATGCTGTATACCTTTTCTCTCTTTATCCAAAAATAGGCTTTGTGACTTATCTGTTTAGTATTTTAATTTCAATAAGATGATAAAAAGTTTATTTAAAGAAGATTCAATACTAAATATGGGATAAGCAAACATGGCTATTTTATCTAATTTTTAAATGTAGAGACTTTTTTAAAAAAACATAAATTTTGAGCAATCAGAATAAAAAGTTATATTGCAAAAGGAGTTCCTCAAATTTAGGGTATGTGAAACTAAGTACCCAAACTTAATCTGACACATAGTCACTTGAAGTGTTTTTACTTTTCACATGTACAATGATTGAAAACAATATTCAGTTTGAAGAAAGGTTTACTTAATATATGAACATATAGGAAGAGTCAGTGAGAAATGTAAACAGTTGTCTATCCTGTCTTTTCATAATTGTTATAAAAATCACTTTTCTAAATAAAACTATTTATCAAGCTACCAAGAAATACTAGTTGTAGCAATTTTGTTTCTCACAACACCTATTAGATTTAAGAATGCAGGAAGTCAAAACCAGTAACATAATTTAACCATATTGTGACTGACTTTTGAGTAGATTTTTGTTAATTGTGTCTACCAACACAGGATGGAGTGAAGAAAAATAAAGATTTATAGGGGAAAATGCTGTGGATTATTTAGAAACAAGCCACCAAAGAGAAGAGAAGAAAAGGCTGGATTTGAAGTCAGTTCTTAGCTCTCTGTTTTATTCCTAAATTGCTAAGACAACAACTTACAAAGAAAGAGATGGAAATTAGGAGAGCAAAGATGAGAAATACTGGCCACATATGATCTGGATATTCTAGGACTTGTGTACAAACTTATAGCAAACAAGACTTCAAATGCAGGCCTTAACTGCACAGATAGTTCCTCTGACATAAAAAAGTATTCCTTTTCCTCTTCTTTTTCCTCCTTCTTAACACATGTTTGGCAACCATTGTTTATTTCAGTTGGAGCTAAATTATACCTCTCTTGCATTTTCCCCCATTGGAGAATAAAGACACTTAGTGTTTTCTATTTCTCTTTTCTTTATTTCGTAGATCATATGCAGCATAGAGCCATTATTTACAAAATAAGAATCACTGCCAATTTAGACTTACTCTTTTCAATATCCTGAAAGGTAATAAGACCATTCCACCAAATTAAATTAAGCAATCTCAGGTGGTTCCCTTCAATTTTATTTCATCTTTACCACACACACCCCTAGTCATCACTTTCATTTTACATGATCTACTTGTTGACATATATGCATTGAAATCTACTTTCAAACTCAACTCTGAACCTAGTCACAAAAACTGTCCTTAAATCAACATGACCATTGCAGAAGACTGGGTGAATGATGGGTTTTGTATAATAATCCAAAGCCCTATAGATTTTCACTAGTTCAAGCTGTCACTGGAGTAAATTCCAAAGTGAGAGTCACTGCAGCGGAAATGGAGGTCTCCTCATAGCTCACACCTGCAAAGCAGTTTTGTGAATGGTTGAAAAAAAGTCAATCATTGTGGAAATGTTTAGTTAATAAACACACTAATCTTTTATACTTATCCAAAACTATCAGTTCTAAAAGCACTCATATGACCTAGGCATAAGGCATCATTTAAAATAAGAAATGTAATAATATTAATGAACTTATAAACTTAGTCTACCCTAAATGCAAACAAATAGCAACCTAAAAAAATTATACAACATGTATATGTTCAAAAGAAAAATGCTAAATTAAAATCAATTTATTGATATGATGGAATTATAATTTTCCTTTTTAATATCCCAGCATTGTCATTATGTTGGCTGTGTAATAAATATCACAATTTTTAAAGATACACTAAGTGCTAATAAAAAGTCTAAAGAACAAAAAGCTATCAATTTTATTTGCATACTATTCCTGACACAGCTAATTCACAGAATCTGTTACAATAGATGTCTTCTTCAGTCATAAAACTAAGAACACTGTAGGTAAGCAGGGCTTAAATGTCTCACTCTAAGTATACTGAGAGTGAAATCAATTGGACACACACCCATTTATTGGGGTATTTATAAACACATAGCATCTTGCTGGGTATCGTTTGAGTGTACAAAAAGACACACCCTTTCAAACCTTAAGTAGCAGCCTAAAATTAGCAGAGAGATACAAGACTATCACATGAAAAATTAAATAACTGAGTAAGGTCAAATTTTTTAAAAATCCATAAATATAGTATATAAATAAGTGATGAGTTCATTTATCAAACACTCATTGAGGGTCTACTATTTGCAAAGAATTCTTCTAAGTGCAGAAATCAATTATATAGTTAGATTTCTGCCATTCCAAAACTAAACAAAAAGACAAGATGTTTTGAAAAGGAGAATATGAACCACTAATATATCTGACTCTGGACTCACTGCCTAGGAGTTAGCCCTGCTCCTCAAGGAGCAGCTATTTAAAAAGAAGAGAAAGAAAGGCACTAATATATCTGGACTGTAGAACATTACTGGCTTAGAGGGGCAGATCTCATGTTATGGTACAATCATTCTGTAGCTCACATAACCGGAAATACATGCCCTATTCTTTAAATTGGCTTAGACAGCAGCATATGTGCTACTTTAATTAACTGCAGCAACTGACATACCTTAAAAGTAGATGCAGAGATCTGAAATAATGAACTGTAAGTAGTACTTGTAAACCAATATTAATCCAAGTTTAACCTATATACAACAAAGTGTCTAATGTTGTACCTAGATGGCAAGAAGGCTGAGTACAACACAACTGTATTCAGAAATTCTGAAACACTTCATGAGCAAACTTCTAATTAATTAGCAATATGAAGAGAACAAGCATTGCTGCTGAGTATTATTTTTTGGCCAGGACAGAAATTTATACATTAACATTAAAAATAACCCTGTTTTAAAGCAATCTCTAGATATCTAAACTACCATCATAAATATTACTAAATAACATTTGGGCAGTATTCTTGAACAAATCATATTTCTATACTTCCTTGTTTTAATAATTTGTAAATATAAAACTACATATTGTAATCATTCTATAAAGAAAACTTAAAGTGGCCACTTACAGATATTTAAAGCGTCATTAAAATTTTTGTCTTAGAAAGTTTAATCAAACTTTGTTCCCTAACAAACTTGACATCATAACCTATTTTTTATTTTTGAAACTTTTAACCTCAGGTATTTTTCACTCGATTACAGAATTTAAAACTTTATAATAACCATCTTTTAAAATGAAACTAAAATGTTCATATATTATTCAAAAATGTATTTTCCAAAAATATTAGCAAAGTCTATGATTAAGTGGGATTTTAGATGTTAAAATGTAGCTAGTATATGCAGTACATGATCTGAAGCAGGGAATCACATGCATTGAACTTAAATGAATAATCCAGATATGGCTGCTGGCTATTTTGGTCTTACTTTCTTTAAATACTATCAAATTATCTACCTCAGTAAAACTGATGTTTATCTTAAAAACCTTTCATTACAAATGTTTTTTTCTTTAAAAAAATTCAATATTTCTAAAACTATTTGAAGAGAAAGCAAACATTTAAAAGCATGTTATCACATGCATGTGCTACTTAAAGTTGGTATATAGAATCTCAGTCTGGGAGTGAAGAAAATGAATGAAAATGAATAGTTTACCACTCATTAGCAATATGACTTTGGGATAGTTACCAGATGATATTGTAGTTTCCTTATCTGAAAATGAGCAAGGAGAATTTTATGATTTCTAAGTTTTCTTCTAGCTCTAAATTTCTGTGATTTAATTACTCTAATCCAGAAACCCACATCTACATTAAGAAACTAGGTTTTAATGTTATAAAGTAACATAATAGTGAGTTATAACTTAAAACAACAAAAATATTTCAACACTAATTTGAAATAGATTAACTGCCTGAAAGCAATGCTTTCAAGATAAAACACAGGAGACAGTAATTGAACAGGGTTGTATTCACTTAACAATGGTATAAACACTAACATCAACAAAACAGGATATTTCACTGATGGGTACCTCTTGTGGAAATAGTCAACTTGTCTGCAAAGCCAAAATCTATAAAGTAACAAGAGAATTATACTAAAATATTTTAGACCTTACTTTTCAAATGGAGTTCTGTTGTACCCTGTATAACTTACACGTAGAAACTAAAATTATTTAGAATTAATGATTACCAAAGTTACAACATAACAAGTGTGTATAGGAATACAGCTTATTTCTTTTAGTAACACATAATCCTTATATAAATTAACACTATTTTCTGTAAAGCTGTGCAGATCTCTAAATGTTTAATGTTTAAACATGCCACCAACAAGTATCTGACTAATAAAATGCAACTTCAAATAAAGGGAAACAATTTACTTCCTATTGTCATCTGATACAGGTACTGCTGGAATTCAATTTCCTTTCAAAGGTGTGCTTTTCTCAAAGAACATCCAACCACCCACACATTATTTTAAAAACAAAACAAAACAAACAACAAAAAACCTTTGTGTTAGAAATTGTCCCAGAACTGTATTTTGACATTTTTAGCAACCTGACAAACCACTCTGTTTGCTTTCTTCCGCCAATACAAATCAAGCCAAGGAGTAGTTTCTTCATTTATTTCATTCAATGTCACAAGACTACATTATGTCAGGATAAAGGTCAATCACCAAGAAGGCACGCTGCTGCTACAGTGGAAATATAAATATTCACCTGGGCCTTATTTCAAACACTGGCTCACTGAAACTAATAAGGCCTATAAAACTAGGAGGATGTGGGAAAACAATGTGTAAGAAACATTTTTCTCACCAAATTATATTCACTGACATCATAAAGCAAACTAAAGATGGTACTTTGAAAACAAGTAAGTTTTAGGTAATTGGCATCAGAAAGGGGTTTTTCCTAGTTCTTTTAACAATCTCATGTTTTTTAAAATTTGCAGGAGTGCTACCCTGCAGGCATCTGTGACAGCATCACGAGGTTTCATATTTAGTGTGGGTGGTTGGATAAAATTGGACATTGACCAGTTTTGTGTGTGCTGAAAGGCACCAGGCTGGAACACTGTATTCAGCACTGGGTATGAGACTGCCAGTGCAGTGGGTTGGAAGATGTATGCATTGGCACTCAGTGTGGAACCAGGAGGCTTACTTAAAAGGTTACTGCAATCTTGACTTTGGCAGCTGTCGTCTTTAAGTGATCATGAAGAGTTAAGAGTGAAATCCAGAGTCAGATGTCTGAAGATCAGAAGTTGTGCATGTTTGAGGCACTAACCGTCCTTTATAACACTGTGTCCTCAGAAACAGAAAGCAGGGAGTAGGCCTTTTGGTGGGTGGGTGGGTGGGAGAGGTGTTACATAGTTAAGAAAGTCATATTTTTAAAACACTCAGCTAAACTTAACTCTATCAACTTTCAAGGTGGCATTTAAATTAAAACGTCAGCAGATGTAATTACGTAAATAGATGAAAGAACTTTGTAATACTTTACCAAGTTAGGAACGCCAAGGTCTTTTTCTACTACATATACATATGTTTTTGTCTTTCCAATGTACATTCTGAACCCTTTGCCTCCAAAAGCAATTTGAAATGGCTATGCAGTCTCATAGAGCACTCTTCCTAATGACAACAGCCAAAAGACTACTCCATTCTCTCTATTCTTGACGACTGGATATTATAAAGAGCCAGCAATATCTCAAACATGCACAACTTCTAGTCTCCATAGGTGTGACTCTGGATCTAAGGTTTAACTCTTCCTGATCACTAAAAGAAGAGAGCTGCCAAAGACAAGACATTTTCACAGGACATATGCTTTTCACAGTGACTCCTCTCACGTTCCCTACCACCAGTAAATCAAATATTTTTCCCACCAGAGCTAAAATATGGTAACACAGAAATTCATGCACAGATGTTTCACAGATCTGTGCTACAGCATCTAATACATCTAATAGGGTCACAGCGTGCCTTCAACATCTGCAATTAGTAATGAAGGTACTGGAACGGTATGATCTATTAGGTGTAAATTAAATATAGGTTTCTGTTAAAGATCAAGTCTTTTGGTAAACCCTCTGAAACAGGTACGAAGAATATAAAAACAAAATTAAGTAAAATAATTTCTTAGTAATAACAGAAAATGATTGCTTTTCTTAAGTGAAAGAAGACAAAAAAGCCTCTTATAAATTAGTATGATAAAGTTCAAAGGAAAAATATACAGTTAAACTGGAATTTCAAGCTTCTAGATTCCAGAAACAGGGTTATTTTAAGTGTCCTAATTTTCTAGAAAATAACAACAGGGTTTTTTTGTACATAGGAAAAGTCCATAACATGATTATTACTCTGGGTGACAGATTAATAGACATATGCAATACCCACCCCTTCACCTATACTATCAAAGTTTAGTTTTTTTAATTGGAAGAATCTAGTTTTAAGGGAGAAAACATCACAACACATACTAATTATGACTGCACCCCCTAATGGGCAGAAGTTGGGTCATTTAAATAAGAGAAAACATAGAAATATTTTATATTGGAATAGGAAAGGCCATATAAACCTTTAAATATACACTATTTCATCGGCTAACATATTTTTAAGCAGTGTGAGAAAAATATTACAGAATTATTCTATAATTATAGAAACATCATTTGCCTATGAAAGAAAACAATTCTAAACCACTTAATTTAAAAGAGGGATTCTTTAAAAATCCCTTTTCCTGGCATTAAAAATAAACTGTCACTAAAAAGCAGAAAAAATTCTCCCAAAGCCTTCTATCTAAAACACAATTCATATTTTGATGTAAAGAAACCATCCTACTTCATTCCCCCAAATCACAATCTTAAAGAGTTGCTACTTAAATATTAGCCAGTGCTCTGTGAACCATTTTATATTAAAATTGGATAGTTCTAAACATCACAAATATAAAAAGTATTGTTTGACACAGTGCCATTTTGATGATAAATTGCAATCTATAGCTCAAATAATTCTACCCAGGGATTAACATTTCAGAGGCTGAGCCAGAGATTATGTGTGTGGATCTTGAATTTCATCATCTCCCTTTGGCACAATAGCTTATTCTTCCTTTTTTCATCTATTCTCTCATGAAGGGTCAGAAAAGCTTAGCCTTGCTGTTGCATTTATTTCATCTCTACATTAACCAGATACCTTGCAGTCTTTAGTTCTTATGTGTTATTCCATTACAACTACTATGCTGCACTGTGCTATGGTTAATGAGGTTTGTACCAAATCAAAGGGTGCCATCAAGTGGTTATAATACTCTAAACAGCATTACACTAAATGACTATTGCAGATAGGCTTTCTTCAATATAGACAAACTTGCCATGCCTCTATGAAAGAATACATTAATGGAGCGAGGGGGTTGAGGGGGCAGCAGTGCAATGTGGGGTGGTGCAGGAGGGACAACAGGAGTATCAATATTAATTGTTGTTTTGTATTTTCTATCCTCAGGGATTTCTTTTTCTGCATATTATATTTATAAAATATAACTTTAGAACCATTGTTAAAATTAATATTTATGTCAGCAGATTATCAAATGATATTTATTAGGTATAATTCAAGCATGGCAGCAGAACTGGGAAGTAAAATTTATCAGTCAAAAATCATGACTATACTGATAGGAGCTTATTTCTGAAAATAAGCAATAATAGTGCACATACTTAAAGAAAGACAGTGTCTTGTCAGATTCATTTCCTATTGCTAATGAAAACTTGCAAGGCTATGAAATAGAGCCAGTAATATTTGTTTTATTTCATACAGCCATGCCTAAGGTCTAACAAGGAACATATCAGTTAAAGTGAGAACGCATTTTCAGTTATTTAAAACTTTCAACAGTCTACTCAACAGGCTACAGGGGTCATTTAGAGTTTTGAAGATAGGAATCAAGAACTGCTCTTAGAAAACACACAAGACAACATGCAATTCAAAATTGCTCTCTGCAGAGCTGGCCAAACTGCTGCTGCCTGCAACTATCCTGTACCAGGGAAACCTAACATATAGGCTTAAAGCATCCTCATAACTATATACTTAATTCTGCTGCAGAGAAGGCAAATTATCCAAGTTCAGAAATTAAACAAGATGTGAAAAATTAAATCATAAAAGCTAACTTAATCTTTAGAAGATTTAAGGTGCAGTACCAACAAAGTAGCAAACTCCAGGCAAAACTAAAAATCTATATGATCACACTGATATATTTTCTACATAGCTATTGCAGATGGCCTACAAAAACATTTCTCATCCCACATTTTCTTCTAGAGACTTACCACTTCCCCATCAAGAGGTAGAGTCTAATTCCCCTTCCCCTTGAACCTGGGCAGGTTTGTGATTGGCTTATAGGTAACACAAAATGAAGAAGTAACACTATGTGGCAAGGCTAGGTCAAAAAGGTGATGCAACTTACACTGGAAGAGCTAGAATCATCACGCTGGAAGTCTTCAGCTGCCACAATAGTAGTCCAACTGCCTTGAAAAAAATCCGCACTAACCCACTCAAAGACATGAAATGGAGAAGCCCTGATACCACATGAAATGACAGAGTCTATCTCATGGGCTCCAGTCCTTCCTCCCCTCATGTTCTACCCCAACCACCTCAGACTACAACTGCATAAGAGACTTCAAAGCCAGAACAGCCCAACCAAGCCCTAATATGACTATAATCAGATATTTAACTGAATCACAAGTGGCAGAAAATTATCAAGTTCCAGAGGATAGTAAGCAGACTTCAATCTGCACTGCTGCACTGCTTATAACAATATTTAGTTGGTTACATATGGGAATGCAATAGACAATTAATGCCCATGAAGCTGGAAATACAAAATGGAACAAGCAGCAGAAAGGTCAGAAAAATGAGATCACTACCTCTGATGGATGAGGAGAGGATGATGTGGTTTAGAGAGAAAAAAATAAGTTTCTTAAGTTTCATTTTGGGCAAGGAGTTATATGTCCTGGAAAAGACTGGAATGGTATTACAGTAGTTTACAGCATAAGCAGAAAGTTTAAAAATATTTGAGGTCAATCCACATATACTAGAACCCAATGTAAGAAAAAGCAGGTTATATAAGAAAGGTGAAGGAGAAGACAGAACCTTAAAATATATATTTTAATAAAAAAAGAAAATAAAATTTAAAGGAATCTGACTTGGAAAAAAATCATTGATATATCCAACTGCCTTCTGGATCTCTTTTCCCCCCAACAACCCACTCCTATCAATTCTTCCTTTGTGTTCTCTGTATTGCTTAAGAACAAATTATCTAAACATTTAAACTAGAAATCTGGAAGTCATCCTACACTCTCTGACCTCCCTTGAAATGAGTCACTAAGAAGTGATTCCACTACCTTCTACACACTTTTTAATCTTTTTCCCCTCTTCTCTGTCTGCACCTGCTAAGGCCACTGTCCTAGTTCAGGCCCATGACATCTGTTACTTGGATAACTGAATCAATTGCCTATCTGATCTCAAGCCCTTCAGTTTTGCACATTTCAATTCATTCTCTATAGAAATATCTTTTTAAACTGTGGGTTATGATCCATTAGTGGATGAAGAATTCAATTTAATGGGTTGCAAAGTCAATTTAGTGGTTTGCAACCAGCATTCTAAAACATCAGGATAGAACAGAAAATACCACAGTACATCCCACAATACTTTTAAGAGTAAGACTTGTTTCAGTTGTACACAGGTACATATGTGTGTACTAGATCATAATGCAAAATGTATTTCTTACAGCTACAGTAAAAAAAAAAGTTTGAAAGGTAAAAACTGATTATTTAAAAATATAAATCTGATCATATTATCACTCTGCTTAAAACGTTTCCATGCCTCATGATAGCTTACTGGAATCATGAATCAGAATCACAGAATCACAGGTCCAGTGAGCAAATCTACATGTTTTAATAGGTCCAGAAGTGATTCTCATAGGCAGCCAAGTTTGGGATCCACAGGCTTCTAGGATAAAGTTCAAATTCCTTGGTGTAGCACACAAGATCATCCATAGTCTTACCGAAGATGAGTAAGGGCTCATCTTGGTAGCTTCAACCCCTAGTACTCTCCTCACTTTGGGTATAAAGCTGTAACAGTTTTATCTCTGTGCCTTTACCAAGGCTATTCCCTCTGTCCTTACCTCAGACCCCATTCTCTTCACACAATTATCCGGTGAGTGAACTTTTAAAAGTCTTTCAAGTTCATGTGGCAACTCCCCTATAAAGCCTTTCCCATGCCCCTGATAGTTATGAGCACTCCTGGACGTCTTCAAGAGGCCTGCCACCTGCCTCTTTAGCATCCTCACTGTATTTTGATCATTTGCTTATAGATCTGCCTCCCTGACTAGACCGAGAACGATGTGCAGATGAAAACTTTGTCTTATTCATATCCCCAATGTAAATGTATAACCAATATCACAGTACCCAGGATAATGAAATCCAAAAAACAATCCTTCTGTGTGACCCAAATTAAGTAGAACAATGGTCTCCTTTATAAAAAGTTCAATCTTTCTCTTCTTCAGTCTGAAAAGAAAAAAAATGTAATTTTGGAAAATATCAAAAGAGGTAGGAAGGCATATACTGTTGATTGCTTTGGCTGAAGAGATTTAATATAAAGTAAATACATCATGATTTTTAGTGATTTAATTAGGAGTTTTATGTCCATTTCATGTCACTTGACCATTTTTCTAAATTTTTCCTAATTTTAAGGATAAAGGGGAAATTCTTCAAAATTATTGAGACTGATTTATTTCCAAATTCATCCTGCCCCAGAGATCTGTGGAACTTTTAACTTGAAAGAGATGCTTTAGGGTATCTGGCAGAAGAAATTTCTAAGTGGCAAAGAATTCAAGAGGAAGCAGAGCAAAAAATTTGGAAAATTTACAGCCTGACAATGCTATATAAAAGAAAACCCCATTTTCTGTGGAGAAATTCAAGCCAACTGCAGAAATTTGCATAAGTAATGAGGAGACTAATGTTAGTCACCAAGACAATGGGGAAAATGTCTCCAGGTCATGTCAGACACCTTCACAGCAGCCCCTCCCCTCTCAGGCCAGGAGGCCTGGAAGGGAAAAATGGTTTCCTGGGCTAGGTCCAGGGCTCCCCTGCTGTGTGCAGCCTTGGGACTTGGTGCCCTGTGTCCCAGCCACTTCAGCAAGGGTTAAAAGGGGCCAACATACAGCTTAGGCCATGGCTTCAGAGGGTACAAGCCCCAAGCCTTGGCAACTTCTATGTGGTGTTGGGCCTGTGAGTGCACAGAAGTCAAGAATTCAGGATTAGAAACCTCCACCTAGATTTCAGAGGATGTATACAAAGGCCTGGATGTCCAGGCAGAAGTTTGCTGCAGGGGCAGAGCCCTCATGGGGAAACTCTGCTAGGGTTGTGTGGAAGGGAAATGTCAGGTCGGAGCCCCTACACAGAGTCCCCACTGGGGCACTGCCTAGTGGAGCTGTGAGAAGAAGTCCACCATCTTCCAGTCTCCAGAATGGTAGATCCACTGAGAACTTGCACTGTGCACCTGGAAAAGTCACAGAAAATAAACGACAGCCTGTGAAAGCAGCCAGGAGGGGGTCTGTACCCTGCAAAGCCACATGGATGGAGTTGTCCAAGGCCGTGAGTGCCACCTCTTGCATCAGCGTGACCTAATTGTGAGATATGGCATAAAAGGAGATCATTTTGGAACTTTAAGGTTCAATGACTGCCCTATTGGATTTTGGACTTGCACAGGGCCTGTATCCCCTTTGTTTTGGTCAATTTCTCCCATTAGGAATGGGTATATTTACCCAACGTCCATACCCCACTGTATCTAAGAAGTAACTAACTTGCTTTTGATTTTACAGGCTCATAGATGGAAGGGACTTGCCTTGTCTCAGATAAAACTTTGGACTTAGACTTTTGGTTAATGTTGGAATGAGTTAAGACTTTGGGGGACTGTTGGGAAGGCATGATTGTGTTTTGAAACATGAAGACATGAGATATGGGAGGGGCCAGGGACTGAATGATATGGTTTGGCTGTGTCCCCACCCAAATCTTATCTTGAATTGTAATAATCTCCACATGGCAAGGGTAGGACCAGGTGGAGATAACTGAATTATGGGGGCAGTTTCCCCCATACTGTTCTTATGAGTTCTCAGGAGATCTGATGGTTTTATAACGGGCTTATCCCCTTTGCTTGGCACTCATTCTGTCTCCTGCCACCCTGTAAAGAGGTGCCTTCCACCATGACTGTAAGTTTACTGAGGCCTCCCCAGCCATGTGGAATTGTGAGTCAATTAAACCTCTTTTCTTTATATTATAAATTACCCAGTCACTGGTATGTCTTTATTAGCAGTGTGAGAACAAACCAATACAACCACATATCAGAGAAAAAAATCTTACAATACAGAAAGATAGAAACTGTCAGGTATCTCTAGGAATACACATAGCCATGTGTGAAAAGCTACACTTAAAACATTGCTGATAATTTCAGTACATATTAACTGCTAATTTCTACTGTACTTTTCAGCTATCATTATACATTTACCATAGTACATATCACCTTACTCTTGTCTCACATGTGTATCCCTCAAACCAAAATTAGTATCTGAGTGGAAATGTTCTCTTATATATAACCCCCATAGTAGTTAATACAGTACTAGGCTCTAAATCTAGTGCTTCGGACAATAAATGTTTGATGATTGAGTGAGTAAATAAATGGCAAAATGCATGGGTTTCAGAGTTTGAAGACATGGGTTTGAGGCCAGGCTAAGCTGCTTTCTGTGTGTTCTTGGCCGAGTTACTTAATCTCGCTGAGTCAAAGAAATTATAATAACGTACACTTTAGAAATGTTTCATAAAGATGAAATGTCCCATTTTATTTGAAAAAGGTTTGTATTCTTTAACAAAACATATCAAGTATCATTTATGATTTATGAAGTTATTAATCAGTTGATATAGTTTAAGAGGCAGGTGAAGCAAGATCTTAAAGTTAACATCACACTGGCCTAAGTAATTTCAGAAAGAAAAGTAACTGAACACATGGTTAAGTTATTACAACCCTAGAAAAATCAACCACTCTTTAAAAAGTGAAATACAGGCCGGGCGCAGTGGCTTGCGCCTGTAATCCTAGCAGTTTGGGAGGCCAAGGCGGGCGGATCACGAGGTCAGGAGATCGAGACCATCCTGGCTAACATGGTGAAACCCCATCTCTACTAAAAAAAATACAAAAAATTAGCCAGGCGTGGTGGCGGGCGCCTGTAGTCCCAGCTACTCAGGAGGCTGAGGCAGGAGAATAGCATGAACTCGGGAGGCAGAGCTTGCAGTGAGCTGAGATGGTGCCACTGCACTCCAGCCTGGGCGACAGAGCCAGACTCCGTCTCAAAAAAAAAGTGAAATACAAAAGAAAGTAATCTAGTGAATGACATGCTGTTCCACAAAGAAGCCTCTCTTGCCTCCAGACCTCTGCTCAAGCTGTTCCAGCCACCTGAAACACCCTACAAATCCAATGCAGACAACTATCAAAAGTACTTAATCTCCTATCGGAAATCTCTCATTTGGGTTTTAGGAAGGAAATACAATGCCTTTACCATACACTACAGAACACTCCCAGTGAAGTCTGAGGCAGTCTGACTAAATAATCAAACATATTATTTTTGCAGCAAAACAAACAAACATTTACACTAAGTGGAATAAATACCATGAATAGCTTCATCTCGGGTAAGGTCAGGTTTTGCCACCAAATGAATTTGAATCAAATTTCCAAAAAAAAAAAAAAAAATTATAAACATCTTAGGCAGAGATTTTGGATTCTGAAGCTACAGAAAAAGGACTGTAAAAACTTTATTTTTTAGGTTTCAATTTATATATCACTTTCAATAGAAAACCTACCCTAACTCACCAAGACTGCATTAAGTACTCTTTATATAGGAATATAAAACATCCTCAACTTAATCTTCATAGTGGTTGCCTGTTTCCCCACTCCAGACTGTAGGATACTGGAAGTCAGAGACCATACCTTTTCCACCATTACACTCTCAGTATGTAGCAAGTATCTGTCACAGGGTATCTATTTATTAAATACTAGCTGGATAAATATGCAATTATGAGTAATAAGTAATCCTGTGAATTTTCATACTATTGCAGTACTTGATCTGTAATGTATTATCAACGTCAAATAAAGATGAATCCCCAAATACTGAACAGGGACAAAACTTAGAAAAACAGAAACAGAAAACAAGAAAACTGTAATAGTATGAAAACAGTGCTCTGTTGCTAAAAAAGATGGAACTTTCCCTTAAAATGTGTTAGCTATGACATTTCACAAATTAAACTGCTATGTGAAATAAATTATCTGGCATGTAATTTTTATTTACTATTTTAACATAGAGTTTCTTGCATTACACAAAGATAAATACAGTACAGCTGATAGGCTCAAAGCATGCATGATCATTCTTAGGCATACCTCTTTTTTTAAGTGCAACAAAAGTTTCTCCATTATTTTCTTTAAAGTTAAAGGATCATTTGAGAATAAAGGAGATGGAATTTTCCTCTAGAAGCACACTCTGAAAGATTTCTGAATTAGAACAGCACATTAAATACTGAACATTAAGGGAAATTAAGGAGGAAAAAAAATATATATATATATATATATATATATGAAATTTCTCTGAAATGTAACCAAAATAAGACTTAGTTAGCTAAAAATTTTTCATTTAACTCCTAGTCATATCTATTATACCTTGCCTAATTTACACAGACAGCCAGTCACCATTCCCATAATCATATACAACAGAAAGCTGACAGGATAATTAAAAGACTAAAAAAACCTATCTGAACTATCAGCTTCCTACTCTTAAATCAGGAGTTTAATTCTGAGGAGGTTATAAGAGAAGCTTTGTTGCTTCTTATATAGTCATTTTTTTTCTTTGTAGAAACAAGAATAATATCACTTTTCAAGAATCAAGATAATATTGAACCTGCAGCCTAACAGGTCAGAGAGATCATCTAAAAGGCAGTTAAGTTAAAAAAAAAATTATTTGCTGGTAGATCACCTTTTCTGACATGCCAGTAACTCTTAACCACGTTCTTAAGTTGATGATGTTCAAGTGGACTTCATTATTTATAGAAGAAATGATATAATATCTGAAATTTACTTTAAATCTGGTAAAGCAAACAACAGAAAAGTAGAAGAATTGATGAAATAAGTTTGAAAAAAATACTGAAGATTATTGAGCTGGGAGACGTGTGCTTAGAGGTTTAGTATATTATTTCTTCTATTTTTGTGCATGTTTGAAAAATAACCAAAAAAGTTAAGTTGAAACTAAAAATAAAACACTGGATCTTAATTAGATTTATCCAAATTGCTACATTTGTATGAAAGACAAGATGAGCAGAGGTCCTCTATACATTGCTTTCAAATTTCCGAAATACTTAGAAATCCAAAAGGATCTAAGACTCTGGGACTGTAAGAAAAGAACATGGTTGAGAAGTTTATACCAAAAGAATGGCCTAAAAGAGATCTAACAATACAGTGACCTTTGATTTATCATTCAAATGTATTCTGGTTAGTGCTGTGTAGAACAATACTCTCTCAGCAAGTAGCTATAAGCACATGAATTTTCTTGCCATTTAGCAAGAATGAGATAATTCACTTTCTTCCTTGATGAAACTGCAGTGAATAGGGTGAGGAAAGGACTGGTTTCCCTACACACAAAGTTGAATGAACTACGGGAAAAATGAAAGTTTAATGTATATATATGAATAGTATATAATACTAACAAATACAGATAAATGGGCATTACTGACTAAACCATTCTTAATTATTGGATTAATAGAAGAACAAAAAGTGGAGTATGCTGCCTAGTGGAAGTTTGATTAGGTTCAAGTAAGTTAACTGGGCCACATTTCCAGAGGGGGTGGTACATTAAATGGAATGCTATAAACAGGACTATACTAAATGCTGCCATACCCTAAAAAGGCTGAGCCATCTCTGATTGATGCTTAGATTATAAATTGACTCCATGGTGGAGGAGGGGTACTGCTAAAGTTTGTGAGGTGGTATTCTCATGTGTACTAGACACTCTTTAGACCTTTGGAAATGTATTCTTGAAAGGCTTGGGGTTGAAAAGATAATCCCAGTTTGGAGCTACAGGAGAAAGTGCAAGCTATAGTTCCTGAAAAAGATATCCAGTCTTTCCCCAGACACTGAAATGAGATGCCTTGATTGAGGTGACACAGAAAGAAAAACAACTAAAGGAGAGAAGCAGCATTTATATGCTTTTTTTCTCTGAAAGAAAAAGTAGATTTATCAGAATTGTTATTTTGTGAGATCAAGAGATTGACTTGATTTTGGAGAAGGATTCAAACAAATCTAATAAGGTCAGAAACGTTGTGATTTTATATTGTTTACACTGTATTATTTGAGCTATTATATCATCTCTATTCTTGGTATAATCTTGTCAGGTGAGTTTGGTTGGGCAAGTAATCCTGTTCAACATAATCCAACAAAAGAAACAAAGCAGAGGAGCATTTACACTACTGCCTTGGATTTTTTTTTTTTTTTTTTGTCAGGGTCTCACTCTGTCACCCAGGCTGGAGTACAGTGGTGCAATAAGAGCTCATTACAGTCTTAACCTCCCAGGCTCAACCAATCCTCCTGCCTCAGCCTCCTGAGTAGTTGGGACTACAAGCACACATCACCACAGTCCAGCCATTTTTTTTTACTTTATGTAGAGAAAAGGTCTCACTATATTATATTGCCCATGCTGGTCTTGAACTCCTGAGCTCAAGCAATACTTCCACCTCGGGCTCCCGAAGTGTTAAAAATTACAGGCGTGTGCTACCAGGCCCAGCCATCTGCCTTGGAATTAACATAATTAATTTAGCCCATCACCATTCATTTAAAAGTCTTCTGGAGGTAACATCAAACAAACAGCAATAAAAAAGGGACTGGAGGAGCCGAACTTCCCATCTCACTGGTCACAGTTGGAAATAGTGGGAAAGACTGGATAGTGAATAGGTACCACCAAGAAAATACATTTTAATACCCCACTGATCTCCTCCATGGAGGACGAAGAACCAAGTTAATCTTATGCCTATTATTATATTCACTGGGTTAACAGTTACAAAACAAAAAGCAGATGTCTATTAATCTTTAACGGGGGAGCTCATGTTTTCTGTTGGTTTTGTTTTTCCTCTTTCAATTACTTTTGCTCTAAACTCACCATTGTTTCTCTTGCCTTTATCTTTCTTTCTGTCCTGATATTTCTTTCCTCTGCTTAGAATGCCTTTTTTTGCCTAACTTCCTTTTTTCTTCAAGACTAAACTTTGTAGCCACTGCCTCCAGGAATTATTCCCTGACTCTGCCCTCCATTACTGTCCTGTAGTACCCTATGAACATTTTTTTTCCTTGCAGTTCTTTCTTTACCTCTCTTACACTTCATAAGCTTCTTGAGGACAGGTTATCTTACATCATCAAATATAAGTTTTCATTGGTTTAAAGATGATATATCATTATTTCACACAGCAATAAGAAAGCAAAAAGAGAAAAAAAACACTGCCAGTTATAACTGTGGGACATCCTAGATGTAAGATGATCCCAATTTCACAGAAAAAAATGTGGGAGAAAAAACCATGAATCTCAGAATCAAAATTCTGCATGTCTTAACTGCAGACATGACATTCAGTAACTACCAAACGTCTGGGCATATAAAAAATTCATATTAAAATATTGCAGAATGGTTGAATAAATTAATGAATGAATTCAATCTGATTGGTGCCTTTCATCAATATGCTTTTAATGTATTAAAACAATGGAATCAGAAAAATAAAATGTTTTAGATTTTAAAAACCAAAACCAGCTGGGTGTGGTAGCTCATGCCTGTAATCTCAACACTCTGGGAGGCAGAGATGGGAGTACTGCTTGAGTTCAGCGGTTCAAAACAGCCTGGTCAACAAAGGGAGACCCTGTCTCTACAAAATAGAAAATTAGCCAGGTGTGATGGTGTGCATCTGTAGTCTCAGCTACTGGGGAGGCTGAGGCAGGACGATTGCTTGAGCCCAGGAGTTCAAGGTTGCAGTGAGCCATGATCACAACACTGCACTCTAGCCTGGGTTACAGAGCGAGACCTTGTCTCAAATGTAAAAACAAGAAACTAAAACCTATGGATATAATTTACAAATGTAATGGTTCTGGATTTAATTGGGTAATCTAAAACACCAGGAAGATAAAAAAGTTTGTTTTCTAAATATAACTGTTGTGGCTTCATATTTTTAAAAAAAACCCTACAATGTCAATTGTCTGGATGAACAGATGTTATTCTATTACAGTAGATAAAAATGAAACATAGTGTTTTATAGTATCCATTCTTGATTATCTAATAATAAGTAAATGGATTGTAAATAATCCAAAAGAAATACTTGTTCTTAATCCTAGATTAAATTTATAAGGGAAAGATATCCTAAATCAAGAGATTTTAAAAAAATATTTTAAGCTTAGTCCAAGTGAGATGTTACAAGTTGCTTTGTCATTGCTTTGAGATAACAGTAAAGTCTAGAAATCATTGAGACGTGTAAGTGGTATAAAGGAGTGGAAAACTAAAATCCTGCAAGAATAAAATTTAGAAATCTAGTTTTCTTTCCTTTATATTTTTCTATATCCTCTAGAAAGGAACATTATAAAAATAGCTACTCCTTATCAAGCTAGATGTTTTACATACATTATTTCCAATCTTAAATAATGTGTGGAGTAGACATTAATACCACCATTTATACATGACTACATGGAAGCTGTGAAATATTAAATGATTTATCTAAGGTTGCATAGCCAGTAAGTGGCAGAACCACCTCTAAAATTTCAACTGTAAAGCTTCTGGTCCAAAGAAGAAAGCTCGTACAAAACAGAGAAATCAAAAACAAGAGAACCCACAAAACGAAAATAGCATTATCTCAATTTGCACAAAGAAGCAGTAAGGTTGCCTTGAGGAAAAATATTAAGAATTCTAGCGACTGATAAATTCTATAATTCCATTTTATAATGTCTAACAATAGTCAAATAACCCAAATAACCTCTAGACTGTATATAAGTAAGAATTAAAGACTACCTTCACTAATCTAACACGTATATTCTTCACAGGCTTACCACTACAGAAGACTGATTAAAAACTTCTCTACGATTCTACAATTTCAAATGATCTCTTTTCATCTTTCTTATTAAGGTAGCCAGTTATTGCAGTAGGGGTTAAGGGCAAAGGCCCTGGAGAAAGACAAGACTGGATAAAATCCCAACCTGTTAGCTATATAACTGTGGGCAAGTTACTTAACTCTCTAAACCTCACTTTCTTTACCTGTAAAATAGGGTTATATTTGACTCATACCAGAGTTATTATACTGAGCAAATGAGATAATGTGTATAAAGCATTGTATAACTATGTACATAGTACCTGGTACATAGTAAGGGTCCAATAAATTTGTTACAGTGATATATATTTGGAGAACTTCTGTTTTATTGGGATATTTTATATTAAATATAACTTCACTCTTTGTTACTAATGCTACTATTGAACATTATGGTTAAAGTCTCCACATTTCTTTATTAACTGTGGGGTTGTAACACAATGTACAAAGAAAAGAAAGATATTAAAATTCCATGCAAAGAGCATACCTTTTTAGTGTCAGGACAATGTACCAACAGAATTTCTAATAAAACCCAGATTTTACAAGACAAAGAGAAGAACTTTAGCTCTTTGAAATTCACTAATTCTTTTGTATGAAATGTGAAAGTACATTAAATGTAAGGGGAAGTATAACATTGTAACGTGTACATGATGATCTACGAAAGTCAATTTCATCATTCACCACTGAGGGGAGCTATAACCTAGGAGAGGTTTATATAGAATGCCAAGGTTATTTTAAAACTTTCCCATATCTTACAATATTCATTTCATCAGCTCTCTTATTAAAATATATTTTAAATAAATTTGACAAGCATACCCCAATTCTCTTTTGGAGACCTTAGAAATAATAAGGTGGCTCATTATAACTGTGTAATCATAAAGACGAGGGATCCTTATCCCTCCTCCTTTTTTCTCCATAGCATTTATGTAACCTACTATATGTTTAGCATACATTATGTATTTATTTTATCTAACATACTAAATCATATATCAATTTTTATCCTCTCTCACACACACACACACACGAGTGTAAACTACATGGCGAAGAGATTTGTTGACTTATCTGTTTTGTTTTGTTTTGTTTCGTTTGAGATAGGGTTTCACTTAGTCATCCAGGCTGGAGTGCAGTGTCACAATCACAGCTCACTGCATCCTTGACCTCCTGGGCTCAAGCAATCCTCCCACCTCAGTCTCCTGAACAGTCAGGACCACAAGCATATGCCACCATGCTCAGCTAATTTTTTTTATTTTTATTTTTTTGTAGACTGAGTCTCCTTTCTGTTGCCCAGGCTGATCTTGAATCATCTGTTTTACATACCACTATTTCCAATGCCTAGAAAAGTACCTAGCACATAATACATGCTCACTGAATACTTAACTGCTGAATGAATGAATACTGAATCATCTATTTAAAAGGTTAAAAATCTCTCATTAGATTATGTCAAGTAAAGCAAACTGCTAACACTTGAAAAATGCAATGTCTACTTATATCAAATTTTGGTTTAAAGAAAATGTCTAAGAACTATTTTTTTTTGAGACAGCCTTGCTCTGTTGCTCAGGCTGGAGTGCAGTGGCACAATCTTGGCTCACTGCAACCTCTGCCTCCCAGATTTAAGTGATTCTCCAGCCTCAGCCTCCTGAGTAGCTGAGATTACAGTCATGCGCCACCACACGTGGCTAATTTTTGTATTTTTAGTAAAGACGCGGTTTCACCATGTTGGCCAGGATGGTCTCCAATTCCTGACCTCAAGTGATCTACCTGCCTTGGCCTCCCAAAGTGCTGGGATTACAGGTGAGAGAGACCATGCCCAGCCTAAGAATATTTATTTAATCCCACAGATGGTAATACAGAAAAAATTTCATGAGATTGGCTTATTTAAGCCCAATAAAGTTGATCAGAAGAGCTTCTACTGTAACAGCATATGAATCCTTCACAAGCTGTTTTACTACCTCTAGGGTCTACTTTTCAAATTTTCTTCAGTATAGTTGATGGATGTTACTCACATTCTTCTTCTTTTTTTTTTTTTTTTTTTTTTTTTTTTGGGGGGATAGAGTCTTGCTCTATCACCCGGACTAGAGTACAGTGGCACGATCTCGGCTCACTGCAACTTCCATCTCCCTGGTTCAAGCAATTCCCCTGCCTCAGCCTACCAAGTAGCTGGGATTACAGGCGCACGCCACCAAGCCCAACTAATTGTTTCATATTTTTAGTAAAGACGGGGTTTCGCCATATTGGCCAGACTGGGCTCGAACTCCTGACCTCATGCTATCTGCCTGCCTCGGCCTCCCAAAGTGCTGGGATTACAGGTATTCTTCTCTTAAAAAGAATAATTCTCACAGGATTTATAACAGTTCACAGAGTTTAACTATACCATTCATTAACTCACTAATTCAACAAATATTTATTGAGAAGCTAATACCCCAAAGGTAGTATGGTTTTTAAAAAAAAAAAAAAATTGTGGTAGATAGAGAGATAAATGAAATAAAACTTTTCCCTTGTTAAATCTACTTATGCAAGCAGGGATCCTGTACACATCTCAGAAAACTGGCCTAGATTTTCCAGAGCAGTTAAAAAGAGTTAATACACCTAGAGAGAGAAAAAAATTATTCTCAAATCTCACTATACAGAAGTTGATATTGGCAGAAAGAAATTAATGTCCTCCTGAAAACTAAAGAGGGAGAACTACCCCATTCTCGTCTATCTTCCAGGTGAGAATACAGCACTTCCTTTGTTTTGTTTGTTTTGTTTTAGGTTTAATTACATAAATGTATCCTTTTGGTATAGTTCATAATTTATGATAGTTGCCCTAATTTAGAGTATATAAATTAGTGTATTCTCTTGAGTTAATGTATTTCAAATGCTTTGGTCATAACATGCGCATCTGTGCTCTTTCCCATGCATTAAGAATATAGCAATTTCACAATCCCTCTGAAGTCTCATAACTTTATAATATGAAAGTAAATCTATAATGGACCCAATCTCACTACCAAACTTCTCAGCTCTTTAGTTCTAAACATGACCCAGTTACTGCTGGGGAATAAACAAAAAATTCCTTTTGTCACTGAGATACATAACTAAGTCAGGCATCAGAAGGAAGAACATGACACAAAGCATGTGATAAGCCTGTTATAAATATGTTTTAGAACTTTAACAATTATGATGATGAATAGTCATGATAATGATGGCAATGGTAAAAGCTAATATTCACTGAAAATTATTTAATCTTTAAGCAACCCTATAATTTTATGAGTGAGAATTTAAGAAATTTCCCAATGATCACAGAACTTGTAAATAGAAGAGACAGGACTTGAAATCAGGTCTATCTGACTCCTGTCATTTATATTATTTTCAATAGATTTTTGTGAATCTAATAAATTAATTAATGTTTGGAGAGAAGGAATGTTAACATATTTTCCATTTCATCCTATGTCCACTCCTTTATCTGACAGATTTTCCAAGAATTCCAAGCCTATGTTATTAATCATCACTATATTTGGATGGCCTGTCTTCTTTAATTCCCAGTAAATAAACACTCATTGAATACCTACTATATGCCTTCTAGTCACTTGGGATTCCACAATATGTAAATTAACTTAGGATGATTATTAAGGTACCAATCTAGGATCTCTCAACCCAAATAAAGAGTTACAACACACACTTTATTTATTTATTTATTTATTTATTTATTTATTTTTCTTTTTCTGAGATGGAGTTTCACTCTTGTCACCCAGGCTAGAGTGCAATGGCACAATCGCGGCTCACTGCAACCTCTGCCTCCCGGGTTCAAGCGATTCTCCTGCCTCAGCCTCCCGAGTAGCTAGGACCACAGGTGCCTGCCACTATGCCCAGCTAATTTCTGTATTTTTATTAGAGACAGGGTTTCACCACTTTGGCCAGGCTGGTCACAAACTCCTGATCTCAGGTGATCTGCCCACCTCAGCCTCCCAAAGTGGTGGAGATTACAGGCGTGAGCCACCACACCCAGCCCACATACTTTGGTTTTAAAGATTTCGAAGGTCATTCATGGTTTAATCCAACACATGTTTAGATGAGTATCTGCTATATGATAAGCACTATGCTAGATGCTGACAGATAAAAAGATGAATAACACATGGGCTTGCCCTTAAACCCCAAACAGAATACATACACACACACACACACACACACACACACACACACACACACACACACATAATTTGGTATTGAAGACTTACAGTGTTAATAAAAGCATTTCTTACAAATAATTTTGTTACTGGTTATCATTTCATTAAAAAATTCTAAAAGTTACAAATCACTATTTTCTTAAGGTAACATTTTTCCTACCACCAAAATGCCAATGTACCTTAATAATGCATATATAAAGTTGAAAATGTGAAAGGCGAAGGAATTTGCCATTAGCTTACATTTTCTATGACGAATGTCCACTCTTTGTCTTCAAATTCTTCCGCATGAGGATCCTGTAACAAAAGCAAAATATGAAACTGAATTGAAATACATGTCTTTAGTCCAATAAATTCAATTAAGAAAATACATATAGCCGTGTTTTTAGCTTTTACTAGCTTTTAAAAATGGAGAGGCAGAATAGCCTACTCTTTTCTTTTGCATTATTTTTATTATAATTTTTCTAACATATTTTAGGTTTGGGGTATACGTGCAGGTTTGTTACATAGGTAAACTCAAGGCACAGGAGTTTGCTGTACAGATTATTTTCTCACCCAGGTATGAATCCTAGTACCTAATAGTTATTTTTCCTGCTTCTATCCCTCCTCCCACCCTTCACCCTTCAACTTCCAACAGGCCACAGTGTCTGTTGTTCCCTTGTGTTCATGAGTTTTCATCACTTAGCTCCCACTTGTAAATGAGAACATGCAGTATTTGGTTTCCTGTCCCTGCATTAGTTTGTTAAGGATAATAGCCTCCAGCTCCATCCATGTTCCAGCAAAAAGTATGACCTCATTCCTTTTTATGGTTGCATAGTATTCCATGGTATACATATACAATATTTTCTTTATTCAGTCTGTCACTGATAGGCATTTAGGTTTATTCCATGTCTTTGCTACTGTGATTAGTGCTGCAATGAATTTATGCATGCATGTTTCTTTATGGCAGACTGATTTACAGTCCTCTGGGTATATACCCAGTAATGGGAATGCTGGGTCAAATGGTCCTTCTGCCATTAATTATTTGAGGAATTGCCATACTGCTTTTCACAAAGGCTTAACTAATTTACATTCCTACCAACAGAGCATAAGTGCTCCCTTTCTCCACAACCTCGCCAGCATGTTATTTTTTGACTTTTTAATAATAGCCACTCTGACTGGTGTGAGATGCTATCTTGTGATTTTGATTTGCATTTCTCTAATGATCACTGATGTTAAACTTTTTTTTCATATGCTTGTTGCCTACATGTATGTCTTTTGAAATGTGTCTGTTCATGTCATTTGCCCACTTTTTAATGGGGTTGTTTTGTTTTTTTCTTGTAAATTTAACTTCTATATAGATACTGGATATTAGACCTTTGTCAGATGCATAGTTTGCAAATATTTTCTCCCATTCTGTAGGCTGTCTGTTTACTCTGTTGATAGTTTCTTTTGCTGTGCAGAAGCTCTTGTTTAATTAGATCTCATCTGTCAACTGTTGCTTTTGTTGTAATTGCTTTTGGTGTCTTTGTCATGAAATCTTTGCCAGCTCCTATGTTCAGGAACATATTGCCTATGTTGTCCTTCAGGGTTTCTATAGTTTTGAGTTTTACATTGAAATCTTCAATTCATCTTGAGTTGATTTTTGTACGTGGTGTAAGAAAGGGGTCCAGCTTCAGTCTTCTGTATATGGCTAGCCAGTTATTCCAGCACCATTTATTGAATAGGCAGTCTTTTCCTCATTGCTTGTTTTTGACAGCTTTGTCAAAGATCAGATAGTTGCAGGTGTGTGGCCTTGTTTCTCGGCTCTCTATTCTGTTCCATTAGTCTACATGCCTGATTTTTACCAGTACCATGCAGTTTTGGTTATTATAGCCTTCAGTACAGTTTGGAGTCAGGTAGCATAATGCTTCCAGCTTTGCTCTTTTGGCTTAAGATTGCCTTGGTTATTCAGGCTTTTTGGTTTCATATGAATTCTAAAAAAAGTTTTTCTAGTTCTGTGAAGAATGCCATTGGTAGTTTGATAGGAATAGCACTGTCTGTAAATTGCTTTGGGCAGTATGGCATTTTAATGACATTTGTTTTTCCTATCCATAAGCACTGGAATGTTTCTCCATTTGTTTGTATTATCTCTGATTTCTTTGAGCAGTGTTTTATAGTTTTCATTATAGAGATCTTTCACCTCCCTGGTTAGTTGTATTCCTAGGTATTTTATTATTTTTGTAGCAATTGTAAATGGGATTGTGTTCCTCATTTGGCTCTCATCTTGGCTTTCATTGGTGTATAGGAATGTTAGTGATTTTTATACACTGATTTTGTATCCTAAAACTTCACTGAAGTTATTTATCAGCTGCAGGAGCTTTTGGGCTGAGACTATGGGGTTTTTTAGATTAGGATCATGTCATCTACAACGAGGGATAAACTGACTTCTTCTCTTACTATTTGGATGCCCTTTATTTCTTTCTCTTGCCTGATTGCTCTGGCCAGGACTTCCAATACTATGTTAAACAGGAGTGGTAGAAAGGGCATCCTTGTCTTGTGCCGGTTTTCAAAGGGAATGCTTCCAGCTCTTGCCCATTCAGTATGATGTTGGCTGTGGGTTTGTCATCGATGGCTATCATTTTGATATATGTTTCTTCATTACCTAGTTTTGAGAGTATTTAACACAAAGTGATGTTGAATTTTATCAAAAGCCTTTTCTGCATCTATTGAGATAATCATGTGGTTTTTATCTTTAGTTCTATTTATGTAATGAATCACATTTATTGACTTGCATATGTTGAATCAACTTTGCATCCTGAGGACTAAGCCGACTTGATCGACTTGATCATGGTAGATTAGCTTTCTGATGTGCTGCTGACATCAGTTTGCCAGTATTTTATTCAGGATTTTTGCATCGATGTTCATCAAGGATACTGGCCCGAAGTTTTCTTTTGTTGTGTCTCTGCCAGGTTTTGCTGTGTCTCTGCCAGGTTTTGTTATTAGGATGATGCTGACCTCATAGAATGAGCTGGGAAGGAGTTTCTCCTCCTCAATTTTTTAGAATAGTTTTGGTAGGAATACTACCAGCTATTCTTTGTATATCTGATAGAATTCAGCGTGAATTCATCTGGTCCTGGGCTTTTTTTGGTTGGTAGGCTATTTATTACTGATTCAATTTTGAAGTTTGTTATTGGTCTGTTCAGGGAATCAGTTTCTTCCTGGTTCACTCTTGGAAGGGTATATGTGTACAGGAATTTATCCGTCTCTTCTAGGTTTTCTAGTTTGTGTGCAAAGAGGTGTTCATAATAGTTTCTGATGGTTATTTTCATTTCTCTGAGGTCAGTGGTAACAGCCTCTTCATCATTTCTAATTGTGTTCATTTGGCTCTTCTCTCTTTTCTTATTAGTCTAGCTGCAGCCTATCAATCTTTATTTTTTCAAAACACCAACTCCTGAATTTGTTATCTTTTGAATGGGTTTTCATTTTCTATTTCCTTCAGTTCAGCTCTGATTTTGGTTACTGCTTGTCTTCTGCCAGCTTTGAAGCTGATTTGTCCTGGCTTCTCTAATTCTTTCAGCTGTGATGTTAAGTTGTTAATTTAAGATTTTTCTGACTCTTTGATATGGGTATTTAGCGCTTCGAATTTCCCTCTTAACATCGCCTTAGCTGTGTCCCAGTGATTCTGGTCTGTTGTATCATTGTTCTCATTAGTTTCAAGTAACTTCATGACATCTGCCTTAATTTCATTATTTACCCCAAACTCATTCCAGAGCATGATGTTTAATTTCCATGTAAATGTATGGTTTTGAGTGATTTTCTTAGTCTTGACTTTTTTTTGTTGTTTGTTTGTTCATTTGTTTGTTTTGACAGAGTCTTCCTCTGCTGCCCAGGCTGGATTGCAGGGGTGTGATCTTGGCTCACTGCAACCTCCACCTTCTGGGCTCAAGCAATCCTCCCACCTCAGCCTCCTGAGTAGCTGGGACTACAGGCACACACCACTGTGCCCAGCTAATTTTTTGTATTTTCAAAAGAGACAGGGTTTTGTCATGTTGCCCAGGCTGGTCTTGAACTCCTGCCTCAACCTCCACAATGCTGGGATTACAGGTGTGAGCCACTGCACCTGGTCCATTTTTTGTATTTTTTGTAGAGATGGGGTTTCACCATGTTGCCAGGCTTGTCTTAAACTCCTTGGCTCAAGCGATCCACCCACCTTAGCCTCCCGATCCACCCACCTTCGCCTCCCAAAGTGTTGGGATTACAGGAATGACCCACAGTGTCTGGCCATACCCTACTCTTATAATATTTCCATAATTTATCTAAATTATAATAATTATTTAATATTAAGAAATCCTCTATTTTATTTTTGTTGATGCCTATCACTATCTTCCATCACTGCACCTACCTAATCAGAGACACATAAACCAGTAAATGGACTATTAAGAAGCAGTTTATTAAGATATTAAATGCTAATATAAAGCCCTGCCTTCATTTTTATGCCTGTATGTATCTTAAAAGTTACCACTAGAGGCAAAGTTTTCTTCAGTGCAGAGGTTAAATAAACAGCTGGAATTT
Source organism: Macaca thibetana thibetana (assembly GCF_024542745.1). Taxonomy (NCBI): domain Eukaryota; kingdom Metazoa; phylum Chordata; class Mammalia; order Primates; family Cercopithecidae; genus Macaca; species Macaca thibetana. Next base: position 44,275,829 of record NC_065590.1, read on the forward strand.
CAAAACACTAAAAGAGACTTGATAATCTAGACAAAATGGCAAATCAGCAGGGCTACTGATACCCTTCCTCTTACCTCTCCCTCATTAACCTCAGAAATGCCTTAGAAACCTGAGAAAGGGTAATGGATCCTACAACCAAATGCAGCTTTTTTTTTTTTTCTTCAACTGAAGCACACTTTTGCAAGCATTTATTTGAGAAACATTTATTGGGGACTTAGTATATAAGGGATTGTAGAGATGTTACATGGATTCAAAGCCAGTTGTCCTTGCCTTCAAAGACAAACACAATAGTTCTAAATTCAAATAAATGTATGATGAATGAAATAAATGATTTTACCAGAGATTAGAAACGACACACTACTTCTTACAAGAATGAACAAGAGAAACTTCATGAGAGAGAAAACATCTGGGCTGGGTGGGAATACAAAGGATTTCCACAGATTTTGGAGTCAGTAAAGGCAAAAGGCAACAAAGTATAAGAAACAGAGAGAAAAGTAGTGCGGTCACATTACACGCCCATTTAACTTACTCAAGTTCACTCCATGTATCAGAGGTGAGGTAGGAATGGAGGTATCAAGAAAATGAGAGAATATCTCAATAAAGCATGCTTTTAGCTCAACACTGCACTCTAAGATTGAGCACACACGGATGGGAGATGGGCTCTGATATTTCCCCACTGGGTCTCTTAGGTCCCATGTGTCTCATAGAGAAACATTTATGATTGATTCCACTTTGGTCTATTAATGATCTTCTATTTCTATTATCATAGTTGAGTTCATATCTAGGCTATTTCAAGATGAACGTGACTGGAGCACTCTCTCAGTCTCTCTGATCTCCATTCAATCTTGTACACAGATTAATTTTCCCAAACCACAGTTCTGACCGTATCAGTACCAACTCAGATTTCTTTAACAACCCTTACAACTTATGAGATAAATTCCAAACTCCTTAGTTACTTCGTTATGTCTGTTTACTCATTTTCTAGTTTAATAGCATGGCAGCTGGTTGAGTTTGAGCTGTATTGAAGCAACTATTTTTATGAGTAAATTCACATAGGTAGGATAAAAATCTGCCAAAAGAAGTTTCTTTGATGGTGGTGAACAGGGAAATGGTAGAAGGAAAAGGGAAGTGGAAAACAATACTTAATATATGTTTCCTCAGCTGGCTCTGCCTATAAACTGGGTTTATGGAGAAAAAGAATTGTAAATAAAGGTTGAAAGAGCTTTTCCATGATACACTTAGGGCACAGAGACCAAGTAATACAGTGTGATGCAATGCAGGGGAGACATCATACCATTCTCCCATTCTCCCTGCCTCTCCCTCCCATCTCATTTTGTATTTTGAGGAATGCAGCACAGCTCCAGCACAGTTAGTATCAAAATAATAATATAAAATATATACTGAGCACTCACCATGTCCCAGTTCTTGTGCTAACTGTTTTACTCATTATAGCAACCTATGAGGTAGGTACTATCTTCATTCCCATTTAACGGAGCAGAAAAACGAAAACTAAGAGATGCAGCTTCCCACAGTGCACAGCTAGTGTTTAAGCTATGTTGCTGTTCCAGGTCTGTCTCACTTTTACCCACTTTGTTGGTTCAGTGTAGGCACTGTGCCCCCAGGATCTAGAAAAGTACCTGGCACACAGCAAGGTTCTCAAAAATACTGGATTAATGAAGTAATGAATTAATCTTATAAATTAATATATATAATATAGATTATATACTATATAATACATATTATATAGATTATATACTATATAATACATATATAATATATCTTATAAATTAATAGATATTTAACAGCACCATATATATGACATACATTAACTCTTAAAGCAATGAAATATTTTTTAAAGCACAGATAATGTATTATTCCTAAAATAATTTTTACCAAAGAATAATTTTAATGAGACCAAGAGGCACATCTGATAGGGCCAAGTGAGTAAAAAGATATAAAATAAGCAGCAATGATGTTCATTTCCAAGGCACTGAAAAAATGGTATCTCTACATAATTAACTATATTACTGACCAGACAAAAACATTTGTAATGAGAATTGCTTCTAGTGTAATTCAATTAAGCATTTTTTTACATCCCACTCTCCCTCTACTGTCTCCTTTCTTAGCACTGCACTAAAGAGAAAAATTAAAAATAGCTTGAAAAGCCATTGTCCTTCTCAAAATCCTAAAAGTCTTTTTAAAACAAAAATTTACTAGAAACAGCTATTTTCAATTTAACTCAAATATCAAAAGGAGGCTAAAGAAATTAATTTTTGGTTAAATGAAAGAAAAATTAAACAGAAAAATTAAACATATTGATAACTATCTTAAAATGCACCTCCTCTATGAGCATACCTCTGTGTATGCTACTCACTAAGGACAAAACGGGTGCAGAGCAGTCCTTTCCTATCTGCAAATTTCAGGATTAAGTGAATTACGAGAGTTAACACAAGTTTTAAAAAGAGAGAAAATGTGAAGTTTTTCACTTGAATATTTTAAGTGTTGTTCAAAAACAAGATCCAAAAATTACCATGAACAAATGAAAAGTTATTCCATTTTGTTATTTTACTTTTCTGCTTATCTGTAAGAATTCTGGGAGGATGGAAGGAGTCAGGAAGATGAAAGCATCCGCTGAAAATACTCTTTTAAATATTGAAAATGGTCACAAAGTTGCCTCAATAGCACAATTGTGTAGAAACGTGTAATACAGCAGACTGACAGGGAGGGGTGTTTGGGTTTTTTTCTACATACTAACCCTCCAAATCTAAAAATTCAGTGATAAGGATATGCTGAACATTCTCATCAGTACTTGAAAACCTCACTTACCTCCTGATCCTCCAAGCAACACATTTCAACAGCCACTTTCAACTCAGAATCACTATCAATGCATATCCTTTCCCAGAACACAAGGTGGTGGCTATTTTTCAGCTCTATTCTAGCCCCTCATTCTCTATCACCATTTTATTAAAAAGTTGTATAACTATGTCCATTCATTTGCTTTGCCAATACAGACTAAAACAAAGTAAGAAATTACTTAAAAGTCTTCCTTGGCCAGGTGCGGTGGCTCATGCCTGTTTGGGAGGCTGAGGCGGGTGGATCACAAGGTCAGGAGATCGAGACCATCCTGGCTAACACAGTGAAACCCCGTCTCACTAAAAAATACAAAAAATTAGCTGGGTGTGGTGGCAGGCGCCTGTAGTCCCAGCTACTCGGGAGGCTGAGGCAGGAGAATGGCATGAACCCGGGAGGCGGAGCTTGCAGCAAGCAGAGACAGCACCAGCCTGGCCAGCCTGGGCGACATAGCGAGACTGTCTCAAAAAAAAAAGTCTTCCTCAAGTATGTCAGAGATCCTACTGTTGTGATCAATATTCACAACTCTTTTTATTAGAGAGTAGGCAGTACAGTGTAGAGGAATGAACAGGGCTAAATCACAGTCTGTGTGGACAAGTTACATTCCTCTCTAGTCTCAGTTTCCTTATCAGTAAAGTGAGAATCATTATAATACCTTAGAGTTGCTGTGAAAGTTAAATGAACTAATATTGCATATAAAGATTCTTCTGACACCAAAGATATTGCTCTTAACTACCATTACCATTCCAGTAGGACAAAAATGGATAGGAGGGGCTTAATAACTGGCTCTTTGGACAGCTGGTTAAAAGGGGAATAGAGTGGTTCTGACTATCCTAAAAAAAAAGAATAGCAGTTACTGTCTCATTCCTATTTCTCCCTGAATAAATCAAAAATGGTATACATCTGACAAGCATAATCAAATAAGGCTATAATATCAGTAACAGTAATATCAAAACTACAAAATATACATTATGTGCTAAGAATCATTAATAAATATATATATATAATACAGAACATTTAAAATTAGTATTCCATTCATGGGCTAGTACATTAATATTCATCATATTGTTTTGTTCTTTTGAACTCTGCAGTACTTTCTGAATCAATAAATTAATATATTGTTTCACAAAATCAAAAGCACTGTTTACACAATGATGTCACACTCTAAGCCAAATCATTTTGCTCTACTTTAATTTCATGTCCTAAAATACTTAGCGGATTTTCACAAATTTCTGTTACTAAATTATGCTTAATGAGATGGCTTCTCCCCTGCTATATATGACGATAAAAGTAGCCTCAACACAATTTACGTGACTCAAAGAAGAAATAAAACATTAATTTTCTAACTCCACCACCTTCCAAAAGGCTAAAACTGGGACATACTGAGACATACCTGTCCCCAACTTTTTTTGATGCAGGAAAGGAATTGGTTAGGAAAGTAAATATTCTGGTGCTTAATTACCATAGGTAGGGGCTACTTTATAATGTTTCAAGACATAAGGAAGACTTTCAAGAGAAAATACATATGAAATAGGCAAGGGGGTATATGAACAACTATGTTTTTAGATCTGCACTTTGAATTTACAACCAGCATTTTGCCTTTAAGCAGCAACACTTATAAATATTAATATCAATAAAATATTTATCAACTATCAATTTAAAACATATCTTGTTGTATTAACATTAATAAGATATTTATCATATACTAATTTTAAAGCATCTTTTTATCAAACAAGGCTAACAAAATGAAGGTCAAGACTCAGAATTCCACACTCCTCAGCTTTCCACAGGGAAGGCATTTTATAGTCTCCTGTGGGTAGAATGTAGGAAGCGGTAAAAGAACTATCGCAGTTGATCTGAATTGTAACAAGTTCAAAAAGATCCCCAAATTATTCTGACTTTATAGACCATGAAATACTGTGATTCTTTTGCATTGTTATCAATTGCTATGTCCCTAAAAATAATGCACAGTAGGTACCAGACTGGACACAAATGCATAGAACAATGAACACTGAAATATTCTGTCATTTGGAACCCTGGTCATACAAAAAATTCTATAGCCTATAAAAATGGAACTTACCTTAAAAAGTGTTACAGTGATTTCAATGTTTTCAGGAACAGGCCACACAACAACACCACGATATGGATTTTTTATTCCAGGTTGCCAGCTATGTGCCTACCAGAATAAAAATGATACCTTCAATATGAAGTATAGGAAATGCAATGTTAGTAATTTACCAGAATAAAATGATACTTTCAATATGAAGTATAGGAAATGCAATGTTAGTAATTTACCAGAATAAAATGATACCTTCAATATGAAGTATAGGAAATGCAATGTTAGTAATTTACCAGAATAAAATGATACTTTCAATATGAAGTATAGGAAATGCAATGTTAGTAATTTACAGCGGTACATTGACCCTATATAGTATCCCTGAAACAAAAATGATTAAACAAATAAAACTTTTCAAGCATTAAGCTTGGGCCAAGATAGTTATATCACATGACAGCTACAGATTACTATCCGCAAACAAATCTTCACCCCCTCATACACATAGAAGAACATGCAAAAATGATGAAAACATGATGTGTCATGTTTTCAAAAGCTACTGTCTGTTTAAAGTATTTTATTAGAAGAGATATTTTAAAAATTATTTTTGTGGACTAGGAACTTCAAGGCAAATTCATATTTTAAAAGAAAAGACGAATTGTGTAACTTTGCATTTAAGTTCATTTCCCACTAAACTGTAATGTTTATTTGGGGCAGGTAAAGAACAGCACCAGTTTCTCCAGGTAATATTCCTAGTACTGATAATTATAGATATTTTTTTCCTTGTAAATCTTGATTATCAAGGTTCCCTAAGGAACCTCCACACCCCAAAATTTGTGGGTAACCACCATAGTTCTTCCTTTATGGCATCTCCAGTCAAAGTTGAACTAATGGAAGATGGCATGCCAAGACCTCTCAACTCAACTAAGTCTTCACCTCTATTGGCTACAGGACTGTCCATGGACATGCTATGAAAATTATAATAAAAGCTAACGCTTATATAGAGTACTTTCTATGTGCCGGTCCATGTCTTAAGAATTTACTTATGTTAAACTCATTTAATCTACATAAGAACCTTATGATGTTCTTCTGTTATTCATTCATTCATTCACTCATTTGCTCAATTGGTACTATTTGCCAATCACTGTTCTAGGCCCTGGAGGAGTGAAAAACAATCTGCCTTGGGGGAGTTTACAGTACAGTAGGAAGAGAACACAAACAAAACAATTAAGCAAAATATATAATATGTTAGGTAGAGGTAAGTGCTATAGTGAAAAAAAAGTAGGGAAGAAGAATTGGGGGTAAGAAAAGAGAATATTTTTGAATAGGGTGCTTAGAGGAGACTTCATTGAGAAGATGACACTTGAGAGAAGGCCAAAAAAAGATAAAGGAATCAGACATGTAAATGCATGAAAAGAGGTTTCTAGGGAGAAAAAGTAGCAACTGGAAAGGTGTTGAGGCACTTATATAACAAAGAGGGCAATGTGGCTGGAACAGGGTGGTCAAGAGGAGAGCAGTAAGACACACGGCCAGAGAAATAAACGAGAGTCCAATCATGTGAGGCCCTGGTATGTCATTGCAAAGATATTGGCTTATATTTTGAGTGAAATGGGAAGCCACTGGAGGGTTTTAAGCAGAGGAGTGACAATCTAAGTTATGTTTCAACAGGCTCATATTGGTTAATGTTTTGAGAACAGGTTCCAAATATAAGAGAGAAACAGGGAGATCAATGAAAAATCTACTGCAATAATCCAAGGGAGATGTGATGGTTACTTGGCTTGGGGTGGTAGAAAAGTGGTACAAAGTGGCCAGATTTGGGTATCTTTTTATATTTTCCAGGTAGAGTCCACAAGATATGCTGCCTGATTATAAGAGACAAAGTAGCCAAGGCTGATTCTAAGACTTCTACCTTTTAGAAGAAAGGAATTGCTATTAACGGATAGGAGGCAAGACTATAGAAAGGACAGATTTGGGAAATAAGTTCAGAAGCTCCGTTTCACACACATTAAATATGAGTTGCCTCTTAGATATTCAAGGGTGAATGTACAAATAAGCAGCTGGATTACGTGTCTGGAGCTGCAAATTTGGGAACTGTCAGCATACAGGTAATATTTAAAGTTTTGGAATATAGACAATACCAACGGAGTGAGTACTGATAAAGAATATAAAGGTCCAAAGACTAAGTCTCGGAGAAAAACATTAAACAGTTCAAGAAAACGAAGAAGGCAGCAGAGGCCCATCAGTTGAAGCAAAAGTGTGGTATCCTGAAAGGCTACTGGTAAGAGTGTTTCAAGGAGAAGAGAACAATCACCTGTGCCAAATGTTGATGACAAGTCAAATAGGATGAGGCCTGAAAAATGGTCACTGGGTTTAACAAAGCAGAAGCCATTAATAAGGTCAGGTACAGTGGCTGATGCCTGGAATCCCAGCTACTTGGGAGGCTAAGGTGGGAGGACAGCTTGAGCCCAGGAGTACAAGTTCGAGAAGGCATTAATAACTTTACAAGAGCAGTTTCAGTAAAGTGATGAGAACAAAGACCTGACTGGAATGAATATAAGAAAGAACGGGAAGAAAGAAATTGAAGAGAGAAAATATACTCAACTCCTCTGGGGTGTTTTGCTGAAAGGAAAAGAAACAGGTTGCGCTAGTGGAGAAAATAGTGGCAGAAGAGAATTTTAAGAAGAGAAAAATATTTTATGCTGATGAGAAATATTCAGTTGACAGGGAAAATTTAATGATGCAGAAGACCAAAGGAGAATTGCTAACGTCCTTAATAGTATACAATGAGACAGATTGATCCTTCCTGGCAGCACAGACCATTCCACAATAATAGAAAAAGAAGTTACAGTATATGAGTGCAGATGCAAGTCAGGCAGCAGATTTAACAGACTGAAAAACTGAGGGACAAACTTGAAAAACTGAGGATCACACAGAAAGGAAGTAGCAGAATTTGATTTGAACCTGGGCCAAGGAACCGAGAAGGGATCAAGATTAAGTAAACTTAGGTCCACGCAATTCTTATCACATCTTACTAGTTAAAATGCCAGCAGAAGATACAGGTTTAACAGTGTACACCAAATCCAACTTATGAATTGCCAATAATTCTCCCTCTATTCTCTTTCTATTGCCACCCTATGATAAAACTTCCGGTACAGAGATGGAAACAGAGGCTCATCACGAGACTTAGCATACCATAGTGAAAGGTACAGAACAGAGTTTTCTTGATTAAAAAACGTCTCTCCAAAGATTTCTCTAGTCCCCTGCCTATTTCCATGCCTGTTGACAGCCCTAAAACAAAAACTCCATAGAGTAAACAATCTCCATCTTGAAAAGTAAATTTCTGTGCACCCTAGATAATCAATCAAAACTCCACTCTACTTACTTAATTCTGAAAACTTATAACAACCTTAATTCTTACGGTTAATCAAGCTATTTTTCTGGTCTCTTCAAGCTTGCCATAATTAAATTTTCATAGTTTTCCCATGTAATAAAAATGTAAGAAAAAGAGTATAACCACTGAATCTTTTCAATCATCCCCAGCAGAAAAGACAAGGCTATTTATTAAATTCTCAATGAAAAATACCCTTCAGAGATTTTTAGACCTGAAGATATCCTTAGATTTAATTCAGATCTGGATAAGGAAATTGAAGCAAGCAAGGAGTAAATGGTTTGCATGAACTCATACTAGTAACCAGGAGGAGAGGCCAGACTTCGGGACTCACCTAACCCATAGCATGCACTGCTCTATTCCTGATTCGCATGGTAGTCAAGAAAATAGTCTTCTATCCCTTAGGACTTAATATTTCGGTGTATGACACAGTGATCAAAAGTGGGAAAAGGAGGGAATATGGAGACCCTCCAACAACTAGGCAGAGTTAGGAGATGAGAGTTTCAGATAATTTCCTCAGGTATCCTAAAGGTTGGTCCTCTAAATCCTCAGTCCTGGATCAGGGAATAGTAATTAGACTGCTGAACAAACAAAAATACAATCTGCTTAACAAACTAAAATCTTTTTATTATGATTAATAAAAGGAGACATAAGTATGCTAGTTCCTAAGTTGCTAGTACACTGCCACTTTCTTACATTCTATCCAGGAACTCTCTCCCAGCAAAAAGGTCTAACCAAGTTCTGGCTTTTTGATATTCTTTCTGGGGCTGTACAACCTGGCTGAGTTAAGACACTATAATAGTATCAATTAGTCTAGCTAAATAGCTGACAATGAGTACAGTCAGGGCCAGCTTTCTATCGTTTAGCTAATTATTATATACAGTTGACCTTGAACAACACAGGTTTGAACTGCACAGTTCTACTTACATGCAGATTTTTTTCAACCAAATGCAGACCAAAAACAGTGTGTGCAAGATGTAAAACCTGCATATGGAGGGCTGACTTTTCATATATGCAAGTTCCACAGGGCCAACGTCAGGACTTTATGTGCAGATTTCAGTATACACAGGGGTCCTGGAACCAATCCCCTGTATATATGTAGGGACAACTGTACTACTAGAAAGCAGAGGATCAGTAAGTTTTTTTTACCAGAGAAGAAACCAAGGACATTCAAAGTGGAAAATGTGACCAAAAAAAAATAATGTTACTGTTTTCTAAGAATTTACTACAACTTTCACCTCAAACAGTGGTAATCTGAAGCTAGAAAAAGAATGACAAGTCTAATACAGGTAACTAGAAACAGTTATGGTAATAAACATCTAATTGTACTAACCCACAGAGATACTAATTTAGGCTTTTAAGAGGTTGATAGAGGAAAAAGCACACCACTGGCCAGGCATGGTGGCTCACGCCTGTAATTCTAGCACTTTGAGAGGGTGAGGCAGGTGGATCGCTTGAGGTCAGGAGTTTGAGACCAGTCTGGCCAACATGGTGAAACCCTGTCTCTACTAAAAATACAAAAATTAGCCGGGCATGGTGGTGGGCATCTATAATCCCAGCTACTTGAGAGGCTGAGGCAGGAGAATCGCTTGAACCAGGGAGGTAGAGGCTGTAGTGAGCCAAGATCACGCCACTGCACTCCAGCCTAGATGACAGAGCGAGACTCTATCTCAAAAAAAAAAAAAAGAAAAAGCACACTATATTGGCAAACATCAGCACTAAGAGAACCCTGAGCAGTTTTCATTTTGAGTAATAGAAAGGATTTCCCCATAAAACAAGTAGGCACAGCAACACACGTACAGCCATCTGGCTCTTCAGCATAGTTAGGAAAGGCAGATTATTTAATCATTTGTCAATATCCTACTACAGCTAATGGCAGAAGAAATTAGGATACATTATCCTGGTCCCCTTCTACAATTTTCCTCACATTTCAAGTCACATCAAAGATCCTTTAACATATGCCAAAAACAGACTTGGAAAAAGGCAACACTTCTCAATTTTGGGTGACTCTATAAAATGTCTCATTCGCTAATTATTTCACATCATATTCTTGCCTAAAAAAAGTGTACCTAGTACAGAACTAAGTACAGAGTTAGCAATCATTAATTATTTCTGATTCCTGTAAAATTGAAATATTTCAGTGAAAAATTATAATTTTTAAAACTGCATATATCCACATAAGATGTCATATATAAAGTCATCTTAGAGTTGTCAACATCACTGTCATTAGGCAAAGCTCTGCAGCTAGCTGTACTCTCCTTCTTGAAATGGTAGCACATTGTAAAGGCTGTAGCACAACCACAGAGCAAGGAAGTAAAGGTGGTAATGTCATGAAAAAAAAAAGGTATGGATTTTAAAGTTATAGTTTCCCTTTGGAATTCTCCAACCTCTCTGTGAGCCTAAATTTCTAGTAAGATAACAGGATTTAGGGTAACAGAACTACTCTGCCATAATTTTTCTGGTCTATCATAATTGCCCTGATTCCAACACTGTCACATATTGTACTGAAACATAATTTATCTAAGCATATACAAATCAACTGCAGCCTGACAAAATCTTTGTTATAAAAGCCATGACTTAAAGAGAAGAGGAAGGGAAGCCGCATATTGTGATGGTAATTATTCTCTCAATCAAAACGTATTCCAGGATCAGAAGTGGTGGATCATGCCGGTAATCCCACACTTTGGGAGGCTGAGGCAGGCAGCTCACCTGAGGTCGGGAGTTTGAGACCAGCCTGACCAACATGGTGAAACGCTATCTCTACTAAAAATACAAAACTTAGCTAGGTGTGGTGATGCATGACTGTAAACCCAGCTACTCAGGAGGCTGAGGCATGACAATTGCTTGAACCTGAAAGGTGAAGGTTACAGAGAACTGAGATCACACCACTGCACTCCAGGCTGGGTAACAAAGTAAGACTGTCTCAAAAACAAAACAAAGATTATATAATGAGCTCTTGTATATTTAGCTCCAAATTCAGACATGTACTCAAAAAAGAGAGAGCAATAAACTGAGAAATAAATTTTAAATTAAATAAGGTAATGTGCCTTATTATTTTATTGTCTAATCAGGTAATGAACTGACTTATCTGGGTGTCAATTCCAAATTTTAATCCACTACTTAAAAATAAAAATAGATACTGAGAATACTGAGAATCAGGAAAAGAAAAATAGTAAGCTACACAGATGCCAAAAAGAAATGATTATTGTAGCTGGGTATGGTGGCTCATGTCTGTAACTCCAGCACTTTGGGAGGCTGGGACTGGTGAATCACTTGAGGTCAGGAGTTCAAGACCAGCCTGACCAACATGGTGAAACCCCCGTCTCTACTAAAAACACAAAAATTTGCTGGGAATTGTGGCGCATGTCTGTAATCCCTGCTACTTGGGAGTCTGAGGCAGGAGAACGGCATGAACCCCGGATGCGGAGGCTGCAGTGAGCCAAGATCACCCCACTGCACTCTAGCCTGGGTGACAGAGAAGGATGGAAGGAAGGAAGGAAGGAAGGAAGGAAGGAAGGAAGGAAGGAAGGAGGGAGGGAGGGAGGGAGGGAGGGAGGGAAGGAGAGGAGAGGAGAGAGAGAGAGAGAGAGAGAGAGAGAGAGAGAAAGAAGAAAGAAAGAAAGAAAGAAAGAAAGAAAGAAAGAAAGAAAGAAAGAAAGAAAGAAAGAAAGAAAGAAAGAAAAGAAAGAAAGAGAGAGAGAGAAAGAGAGAGAAAAGAAAAGAAAAGAAAGGAGAGGAGAGGAAAGAAAGAAAGGAAAGAAAGGGAGGAAGGGAGGAAGGAAGGAAGGAAGGAAGGAAGGAAGGAAGGAAGGGAAAGAAAGAAAGAAATGATTATCGTGTACTTCAAACTCCTTCTAAAACACAGTACAAAGTAAAAACTAGAATATATTCTGCTAGCCTGCGCAACATGGTGAAATCCCGTCTCTACAAAAAAAAACAAAAAATTAGCCCAGCATGGTGGTGCATGCCTCTCCAGCTGCTTGGGAGGCTGAGGTCAGAGGATCACCTGAGCCCAGGGAGGTCGAGGCTGCAGTGCTGTGATCATACCACTGCACTCTAGCCTGGGCAACAAGTAAGATCCTGTCCTAAAAAATATATATCTTGAGGTGGCGCCCAAGATGGCTGAATAGGAACAGCTCCAGCCTCCAGCTCCCAGTGTTAGCGACAAAGAAGATGGGTGATTTCTGCATTTTCAACTGAGGTACCCGGTTCATCTCACTGGGGCGTGTCAGACAGTTGATGCTGGTCAGCAGGTGCAGCCCAACCAGCGAGAGCTGAAGCAGGGCAAAGCATTGCCTCACCTGGGAAGCGCAAGGGAGAAGGGAATTCCTTTTCCTAGCCAAGGGAAACTGAGACACACAACACCTGAAAAATCGGGTAACTCCCACCCTAATACTGTGCTTTACCAAGGGTCTTAGCAAACAGCACACCAGGAGATTATATCCCACACCTGGCCTAGAGGGTCCCATGCCCACGGAGCCTCCCTCATTGCTAGCACAGCAGTCTGAGATCTAACTGCAAGGCTGCAGCGAGGCTGGGGGAGGGGAGCTCGCCATTGCTGAGGCCTAAGTAGATGAACAAAGCCGCCAGGAAGCTCAAATTGGGTGGAGCCCACCGCAGCTCAAGGAGGCCTGTCTGCCTCTGTAGACTCCACCTCTGGGGACAGGGCACAGCTAAACAAACAGCAGCAGAAACCTCTGCTGATGTGAAAGTCTCTGTCTGACAGCTTTGAAAAGAGCAGCGGTTCTCCCAGCACGGAGGTTGAGATCTGAGAATGGACAGACTGCCTGCTCAAGCGGGTCCCTGATCCCTGAGTAGCCTAACTGGGAGACATCCCCCACTAGGTGCCGACTGACACATCACACCTCACACAGCTGGGTACACTCTGAGACGAAGCTTCCAGAGCAAGAATCAGACAGCAACACTCGCTGTGCAGCAATATTCTATCTTCTGCAGCCTCTGCTGCTGATACCCAGGCAAACAGGGTCTGGAGTGGACCTCAAGCAAACTCCAACAGACCACCAGCTGAGGGTCCTGACTGTTGGAAGGAAAACTAACAAACAGAAAGGACACCCACACCAAAACCCCATCAGTACGTCACCATCATCAAAGACCAAAGGTAGATAAAACCACAAAGGTGGGGAAAAAGCAGTGCAGAAAAGCTGGAAATTCAAAAACTCAGAGTGCATCTCCCCCTCCAAAGGAACGCAGATCATTGCCAGCAACTGAACAAAGCTGGACAGAGAATGACTTTGACGAACTGATAAAAGAAGGCTTTAGTCGATCAAACTTCTCAGAGCTAAAGTAGGAACTACGTAACCAGCGCAAAGAAACTAAAAACTTTTTAAAAGAATAGATGAATGGATAACTAGAATAATCAATGCAGAGAAGACCTTAAAAGAACTGATAGAGATGAAAACCATAACACGAGAACTACGTGACAAACGCACAAGCTTCAATAACCAACTTGATCAACTGGAAGAAAGATTATCAGTGATTGAAGAGCAAATGAATGAAATGAAACGAGAAGAGACATGTAGGGAAAAAAGAGTAAAAAGAAATGAACAAAGCCTCCAAGAAACCTGGGATTATGTGAAATGACCAAATCTACATCTGATTGGTGTGCCTGAAAGTGACGGGGAGGATGGAACCAAGTTGGAAAACACTCTGCAGGATATCATCGGATTCACAGCCGAATTCTACCAGAGGTACAAGGAGGAGCTGGTACCATTCCTTCTGAAACTATTCCAATCAATAGAAAAAGAGGGAATCCTCCCTAACTCATTTTATGAGGCCAACATCATCCTGATACCAAAGCCTGGCAGAGACACAACAAAAAAAGAGACTTTTAGACCAATATCCCGCATGAACATCGATGCAAAAATCCTCAATAAAATACTGGCAAACCGGATTCAGCAACACATCAAAAAGCTTATCCACCATGATCAAGTAGGCGTCATCCCTGGGATGCAAGGCTGGTTCAACATTCGCAAATCAATAAACATAATCCAGCATATAAACAGAACCAAAGACAAGAACCACATGATTATCTCAATAGATGCAGAAAAGGCTTTTGACAAAATTCAACAGCCCTTCATGCTAAAAACGCTCAATAAATTCGGTATTGATAGAACGTACCTCAAAATAATAAGAGCTATTTATGACAAACCCACAGCCAATATCATACTGAATGGGCAAAAACTGGAAAAATTCCCTTTGAAAACTGGCACAAGACAGGGATGCCCTCTCTCACCACTCCTATTCAACATAGTGTTGGAAGTTCTGGCTAGGGCAATCAGGCAAGAGAAAGAAATAAAGGGTATTCAGTTAGGAAAAGAAGAAGTCAAATTGTCCCTGTTTGCAGATGACATGATTGTATATTTAGAAAACCCCATTGTCTCAGCCCAAAATCTCCTTAAGCTGGTAAGAAACTTCAGCAAAGATTCAATGCCATCCCCATTAAGCTACCAATGAGTTTCTTCACAGAATTGGAAAAAACTGCTTTAAAGTTCATGTGGAACCAAAAAAGACCTGCATTGCCAAGACAATCCTAAGTCAAAAGAACAAAGCTGGAGGCATCATGCTACCTGACTTCAAACTATACTACAAGGCTACAGTAACCAAAACAGCATGGTACTGGGACCAAAACAGAGATATAGACCAATGGAACAGAACAGAGTCCCCAGAAATAATACCACACATCTACAGCCATCTGATCTTTGACAAACCTGAGAGAAACAAGAAATGGGGAAAGGATTCCCTATTTAATAAATGGTGCTGGGATAACTGGCTAGCCATAAGTAGAAAGCTGAAACTGGATCCTTTCCTTACTCCTTAAACGAAAATTAATTCAAGATGGATTAGAGACTTAAATGTTAGCCCTAATACCATAAAAATCCTAGAGGAAAACCTAGGTAGTACCATTCAGGACATAGGCATGGGCAAAGACTTCATGTCTAAAACACCAAAAGCAATGGCAACAAAAGCCAAAATTGACAAATGGGATCTAATTAAACTAAAGAGCTTCTGCACAGCTAAAGAAACTACCATCAGAGTGAACAGGCAACCTACAGAATGGGAGAACAGTTTTGCAATCTACTCATCTGACAAAGGGCTAATATCCAGGACCTACAAAGAACTCAAACAAATTTACAAGAAAAAAACAACCCCATCAAAAAGTGGGCAAAGGATATGAACAGACATTTCTCAAAAGAAGACATTCATACAGCCAACAGACACATGAAAAAATGCTCATCATCACTGGCCATCAGAGAAATGCAAATCAAAACCACAATGAGATACCATCTCACACCAGTCAGAATGGCGATCATTAAAAAGTCAGGAAACAACAGGTGCTGGAGAGGATGTGGAGAAATAGGAACACTTTTACACTGTTGGTGGGATTGTAAACTAGTTCAACCATTATGGAAAACAGTATGGCGATTCCTCAAGGATCTAGAACTAGATGTACCATATGACCCAGCCATCCCATTACTGGGGATATACCCAAAGGATTATAAATCATGCTGCTATAAAGACACATGCACACGTATGTTTATTGCGGCACTATTCACAATAGCAAAGACTTGGAATCAACCCAAATGTCCATCAGTGACAGACTGGATTAAGAAAATGTGGCACATATACACCATGGAATACTATGCAGCCATAAAAAAGGATGAGTTTGTGTCCTTTGTAGGGACATGGATGCAGCTGGAAACCATCATTCTTAGCAAACTATCACAAACAGAAAACCAAACACCGCATGTTCTCACTCATAGGTGGGAACTGAACAATGAGATCACTTGGACTCGGGAAGGGGAACATCACACACCGGGGCCTATCATGGGGAGCGGGGAGAGGGGAGGGATTGCATTGGGAGTTATACCTGATGTAAATGACGAGTTGATGGTTGCTGACGAGTTGATGGCTGCAGCACACCAACATGGCACAAGTATACATACGTAACAAACCTGCACGTTATGCACATGTACCCAAGAACTCAAAGTATAATAATAATAAAAAAAAAAAAGAAAGATAAGTCTTAAAAAAAAAAAAAAAGGATATCATCCAGGAGAACTTCCCCAACCTAGTAAGGCAGGCCAACATTCAAATTCAGTAAATACACAGAACGTCACAAAGATACTCCTCAAGAAGAGCAACTCCAAGACACGTAATTGTCAGATTCACCAAAGTTGAAATGAAGGAAAAAATGTTAAGGGCAGCCAGAGAGAAAGGTCGGGTTACCCACAAAGGGAAGCCCCTCAGACTAACAGCAGATCTCTCGGCAGAAACTCTACAACCCTGAAGACAGTGGGGGCCAATATTCAACATTCTTAAAGAAAAGAATTTTCAACCCGGAATTTCATATCCAGACAAACTAGGTTTCATAAGTGAAGGAGAAATAAAATCCTTTACAGACAAACAAATGCTGAGAGACTTTGTCACCGCGAGGCCTGCCCTACAAGAGCTCCTGAAGGAAGCACTAAACATGGAAAGGAACAACTGGTACCAGCCATTGCAAAAACATGCCAAAATGTAAAGTCCATCGATGCTAGGAAGAAACTGCATCAACTAATGAGCAAAATAACCAGCTAATATAATGACAGGATCAAGTTTACACATAACAATATTAACTTTAAATGTAAATGGACTAAATGGTCCAATTAAAAGACACAGACTGGCAAATTGGACAAAGAGTCAAGATCCATCAGTTTGCTGTATTCAGGAGACCCATCTCACATGCAGAGAAACACATAGGCTGAAAATAAAGGGATGGAGGAAGATCTACCAAGCAAATGGAAAAAAAAAAAAAAGCAGGGGTTGCAATCCTAGTCTCTGATAAAACAGACTTTAAACCAACAAAGATCGAAAGAGACAAAGAAGGCCATTACATAATGGTAAAGGGATCAATTCATCAGGAAGAGCTAACTATCCTAAATATATATGTACCCAATACAGGAGCACCCAGATTCATAAAGCAAGTCCTTAGAGACTTACAAAGAGACTTAGACTCCCATACAATAATAACGGGAGACTTTAACACTCCACTGTCAACATTAGACAGATCAACGAGACAGAAAGTTGACAAGGATATCCAGGAATTGAACTCAACTCTGCACCAAGCGGACCTGATTCACATCTACAGAACTCTCCACCCCAAATCAACAGAATATACATTCTTCTCTGCACCACATCACACTTATTCCAAAATTGACCACATAGTTGGAAGTAAAGCACTCCTCAGCAAATGTAAAAGAACAGAAACTATAACAAACTGTCTCTCAGACCACAGTGCAATCAAACTAGAACTCAGGACTTCAATCAACTCAGAAACTCAATCAAAACCACTCTACTACATGGAAACTGAACGACCTGCTCCTGAATGACTACTGGGTACACAACGAAATGAAGGCAGAAATAAAGATGTTCTTTGAAACCAATGAGAACAAAGATACAACATACCAGAATCTCTGGGACACATTTAAAGCAGTGTGTAGAGGAAAACTTATAGCACTAAATGCCTACAAGAGAAAGCAGGAAAGATCTAACATTCACACCCGAACATCACAATTAAAAGAACTAGAGAAGCAAGAGCAAACACATTCAAAAGCTAGCAGAAGGCAAGAAATAACTAAGATCAGAGCAGACTGAAGGAGATAGAGACAGAAAAAACCCTCCAAAAAAACCAATGAATCCAGGAGCTGGTTTTTTGAAAAGATCAACAAAATCGATAGACTGCTAGCAAGACTAATAAAGAAGAAAAGAGAGAAGAATCACATAGATGCAATAAAAATGATAAAGGGGATATCACCACCAACCCCACAGAAATACAAATTACCATCAGAGAATACTATAAACAACTCTACGCAAATAAACTAGAAAACCTAGAAGAAATGGATAATTTCCTGGACACTTACACTCTCCCAAGACTAAACCAGGAAGAAGTGGAATCCCTGAATAGACCAATAGCAGGCTCTGAAAATGAGGCAATAATTAATAGCCTACCAACCAAAAAAAGTCCAGGACCAGACGGATTCACAGCCGAATTCTACCAGAGGTACAAGGAGGAGCTGGTACCATTCCTTCTGAAACTATTCCAATCAATAGAAAAAGAGGGAATCCTCCCTAACTCATTTTATGAGGCTAACATCATCCTGATACCAAAGCCTGGCAGAGACACAACAAAAAAAGAGAATTTTAGACCAATATCCCGCATGAACATCGATGCAAAAATCCTCAATAAAATACTGGCAAACAGAATCCAGCAGCACATCAAAAAGCTTATCCACCATGATCAAGTGGGCTTCATCCCTGGGATTCAAGGCTGGTTCAACATACACAAATCAATAAACGTAATCCAGCATATAAACAGAACCAAAGACAAAAACCACATAATTATCTCAATAGATGCAGAAAAGGCCTTTGACAAAATTCAACAGCCCTGCACACTAAAACTCTCAATAAATTCGGTATCGATGGAACGTATCTCTAAATAATAAGAGCTATTTATGACAAACCCACAGCCAATATCATATTGAATGGGCAAAAACTGGAAAAATTCCCTTTGAAAACTGGCACAAGACAGGGATGCCCTCTCTCACCACTCCTATTCAACATAGTGTTGGAAGTTCTGGCTAGGGCAATCAGGCAAGAGAAAGAAATCAAGGGTATTTCGTTAGGAAAAGAAGTCAAATTGTCCCTGTTTGCAGATGACATGATTGTATATTTAGAAAACCCCATTGTCTCAGCCCAAACTCTCCTTAAGCTGATAAGCAACTTCAGCGAAGTCTCGGGATACAAAATTAATGTGCAAAAATCACAAGCATTCTTATACACCAGTAACAGACAAACAGAGAGCCAAATCATGAATGAACTCCCATTCACAATACCTTCAAAGAGAATAAAATACCTAGGAATCCAACTTACAAGGGATGTAAAGGACCTCTTCAAGGAGAACTACAAACCACTGCTCAGTGAAATAGAAGAGGACACAAACGAATGGAAGAACATGCCATGCTCATGGATAGGAAGAATCAGTATCGTGAAAATGGACATACTGCCCAAGGTAATTTATAGATTCAATGCCATCCCCATTAAGCTACCAATGAGTTTCTTCACAGAATTGGAAAAAACTGCTTTAAAGTTCATGTGGAACCAAAAAAGACCTGCATTGCCAAGACAATCCTAAGTCAAAAGAACAAAGCTGGAGGCATCACGCTACCTGACTTCAAACTATACTACAAGGCTACAGTAACCAAAACAGCATGGTACTGGTACCAAAACAGAGATATAGACCAATGGAACAGAACAGAGCCCTCAGAAATAATACCACACATCTACAGCCATCTGATCTTTGACAAACCTGACAAAAACAAGAAATGGGGAAAGGATTCCCTATTTAATAAATGGTGCTGGGATAACTGGCTAGCCATAAGTAGAAAGCTGAAACTGGATCCTTTCCTTACTCCTTATACGAAAATTAATTCAAGATGGATTAGAGACTTAAATGTTAGACCTAAAACCATAAAAACCCTAGAAGAAAACCTAGGTAATACCATTCAGGACATAGGCATGGGCAAGGACTTCATGTCTAAAACACCAAAAGCAATGGCAACAAAAGCCAAAATTGACAAATGGGATCTAATTAAACTAAAGAGCTTCTGCACAGCTAAAGAAACTACCATCAGAGTGAACAGGCAACCTACAGAATGGGAGAACAGTTTTGCAATCTACTCATCTGACAAAGGGCTAATATCCAGACCCTACAAAGAACTCAAACAAATTTACAAGAAAAAAGCAAACAGCCCCATCAAAAAGTGGGTGAAGGATATGAACAGACATTTCTCAAAAGAAGACAGTCATACAGCCAACAGACACATGAAAAAATGTTCATCATCACTGGCCATCAGAGAAATGCAAATCAAAACCACAATGAGATACCATCTCACATCAGTTACAATGACAATCATTAAAAAATCAGGAAACAACAGGTGCTGGAGAGGATGTGGAGAAATAGGAACACTTTTACACTGTTGGTGGGACTGTAAACTAGTTCAACCATTGTGGAAAACAGTGTGGCGATTCCTCAAGGATCTAGAACTAGAAATGCCATTTGACCCAGCCATCCCATTAGTGGGTATATACCCAAAGTATTATAAATCATGCTGCTATAAAGACACATGCACACGTATGTTTATTGCAGCACTAGTCACAATAGCAAAGACTTGGAATCAACCCAAATGCCCATCAGTGACAGACTGGATTAAGGAAATGTGGCACATATATACCATGGAATACTATGCAGCCATAAAAAAGGATGAGTTCATGTCCTTTGTAGGGACATGGAAGCAGCTGGAAACCATCATTCTCAGCAAACTATCACAAGAACAGAAAACCAAACACCACATGTTCTCACTCATAGGTGGGAACTGAACAATGAGATCACTTGGACACAGGAAGGGGAACATCACACACCAGGGCCTATTGTGGGGAGGGGAGCGGGGGAGGGATAGTATTAGGAGATATACCTAATGTAAATGACGAGTTAATGGGTACAGCACACCAACATGGCACATGTATACATATGTAACAAACCTGCACGTTGTGCACATGTACCCTAGAACTTAAAAGTATAATAATAAAATAAACAAACAAAAAAACAAATAAAAATCCCCTTCCATGGTAAAAATAAAATAAAATAAAAATAAATATGTGTATATATATATGTGTGTGTGTATATATATATATATATATCTCTTTTCTGACCAATAGTTGCAGAGATTTGTTCCTCCTACATGAGTTCAATGGTACTTAGCAGTAAGTAATGTATATTTTAAAGGAAAAGCATCAGAAAACAGAAAGGTCTTTCAGAATAAAAATTGGTTCTAATCTTTAGATTTAATGTAACTGATAGCTAACTTAGTAGCTAGAAACAAATGGTTTTCAAAAATTCTGAAATGTCATGGATCTCACTCTCAAGTTTTTTTTTAAGTTGCTTAACTTTTACAATAATATAATCATTTCCTTCATAGTTTCTGGAACTTATTTTTATTTCCCTATTTAGCTTATTATATACAATTTATAAAACGGCATTTCCCATCTTTTTTTTTTTTTTTTTTTTTTTGGGATGGAGTTCTGATTTTGCTGCCCAGGCTGGAGTGCAATGGCATGATCTCAGCTCATTGCAACCTCCACCACCTGGGTTCAAGCTATTCTCCTGCCTCAGCAACCACACAGCTGGGATTACAAGCATGTGCCACCACATCCAGCTAATTTTGTATTTTTAGTAGAGATGGGGTTTCACCATGTTGGTCAGGCTGGTCTCGAACTCCTGACCTCAGGTGATCCACCTGCCTCGGCCTCCCAAAGTGCTGGGATTACAGGCATGAGCCACTGCGCCCAGCCTAAAACGGCATTTTCATAAATACATGAACATACTGCATCATACTAACTTTTCACAAGAAGTACATCTGTTTCAAGAGAAATCACAATGATTCTAACGTATCAGTAAAGATTTTAAAATATTAAGAGCATGACAAATGGAAAATTCATTCAACAATAAGTAATTTCTTCTAGAAAATATTATATTCTAAGAAAACCAACCTGTAGCCTCTTATGTTTGCATTTTGGATTCAAACAATGTTTGATACAATATGAAATAGAATCTGAACCTAACAGAAGTTATTTGACTGACTTTTCAATCTTTTCAATGTAAATGCAACAAAATAAAAAAGAATATCAAACATCAAATATAGGTTTTTCTTTCCTTTTTTTTTTTTTTTTTTTTTTTTTGTAGAGATGGGGTTTCGCCATGTTGCCAGGCTGGTCTCGAACTGCTGGACTCCAGTGATCCAACTGCCTCAGTCTTCCAAAGTGCTAGGGTTACAAGTGTGAACCACCACACCCAGCCAGGATATTCTTAATTGACCTATAATCTAACGTATTTCCTTATGTTTCTCATTTTCTCTTAGAAAATAATTGCCATCTAATTTTTTTTCAAACCCTGAATGTGGCATTCAAGCTAATTATTAAAAGAGATAAATTGTTTTTTGTTGATAACTAAAAACATTTAGAGGCTATTTCTAAAATGTATAGGTCTAGTCATATTCACCTGTTATACTTAGTGGATAAATTTATATTGGTCCTTTCCACAAATCTTATATTGACGAACAAATGTTATGTTTCTTTTTAGAACCCTTTCTCATATGTTAATAGAAAGAAAGCATTCAAATTACAATGCTCCCAAACTATAAACGTATGCTTTAAAGATGCTGCTGCTCAGGATGTGAGGCAACTGAAACTCTTCAAATTGCTGGTGAGAGTGCTTAGCAATTTCTTACAAGTTAAAAATGAACCTACCCTATTACCTGGTTATGCCTTTCCTTGGGATATGCTCAAGATAAAAAAATATTTTTCCCCAAAGACACTTGTACAATAATGTCTATAGCAGCTTTATTCACAAGAGTAAAAAACTGGAAAAAAAAACAAAACAAAACCAAATGTTCATCAACACAGGAAGAGATAATCAAATCATAGTATATTTGCATGGTGGAATACTACTTAGCAATAAACAAATAAATACCAAAACAGCATGAATAAATCTCAAAAACGTTATGACAAGTGAAACAAGCCTGACTATACTACTGTACTATTTTACATGAAACTCAAGAACAAGCAACACTAGTCTATGGTGACAGAAAATCAAAACAGTGTTCACCTCTGAGAGTTGGGAACTGCCTAGAAGAGGAACAAAAGAAAAAAGTGATGGAAACACTCTGTATCTTTACAGAAGTGGTAATTATACAAGTATACACATTGATCAAAGCTTACTGAATTATAAAATTAAGATCTGTGTATTATACGCATGTAAGTTTTAGCTCAATAAAAATAAAAGACTTGAAAAAAATGCCCTAAATAAAAAATTTTAAATCCAGAAAATTGTAGAATTTCAATTAAAACTAATAAAGTTTTCTTTATACAGGTCTACTTGTAGAAAAACCAACATTCAATAAACATTCTTGTGGTCATTATATAGTAACAAAAAATATAGTCACATTTATTTATAGAACAGAATTTTGTTTTTAGGGACACAGTTTCACTCTGTCACCCAGGCTGGAGTGCAGCGGCACAATCCTAGCTCAAAAAAGCCTCAAACTCCTGGGCTCAAGCGATCCTCCCACCTCAACCTCTTGAGTAGCTGGGACTACAGGTGTATCAACACACTTGGCTAATTTGCTTTTGTTTTTGCTTTTGTTTTTGTTTTTGTAGAGATGGGGTCTCACTATGTTTCCCAGGCTGATCTTAAATTCCTAGCCTCAAGTGATCCTCCTGCCTTGGCCTCCCCAAAGTGCCACGATTATAGGCATAAGGATAGAATCTGACCAGGATAGAATTTTTAAAATATCTGTAGAACTGTTATTGAATTTTATAAAATTCTGTTCCACTCCCCACAAACAAAATTATCAGTACTAAAAGAAATTTAAATCTTTGAAAAACCCAACTCCTCTTCTGCAACCCAGCAACAGACTCAGATAACTCGTAACTCCTTAAGTGTGCCCTAACTTTGTCATCTTGTAATCTAAATAAATTAATCTTAGGTACAATTGTGTAAGTGGCACCTGTTTAATCATTAATTCTTAACACTGTAGTACAGAGAAGTTACTTAACTATTATGTTATTCAAGGCTCCTGTCCTAGTCCATTTGTGTTGCTGTAACAACATGCCACAGACTGAGTAACAAATAACGAGCAGAAATCTATTTTCTCACAGCTCTAAGAGCTAGAAGTTCAAGATCAAGGCATCAGCATCTGGTGAGGGCCTTCTTAGTGCATCCTCATGTGGCAGAAGGCAGAAAAGAAAAAAGGAAACAAACTCCCTCTATCAAGCCCTTTTACAAGGATGTCTAATTCAATTCACAAGGGAGAAGTCCTTACCCTAATCACTTCTTAAAGGCCCCCCCCACCTCCTTATATTAGATTGGTGCAAAAGTAAGCGCAGTTTTTGCTATTAAGGCAAAACCGCAATTACTTTTGCACCAACCTATTCTATTACACTGGCAACACCTGATTTTTTTCAAACCATAGCAATTACCAAATTCAAGACCAAAACTCAGGTATCTGGCTCCTATTTTAAGAACAAGCAGTTAAAAGATTATAGCATCTGATCAATCCATTTTCAGTAGACAATCAAGAAAAAAAAAAAATCAAGTAACATTTTAAAATATTCTACACTGGAACCAGAGTAGTTTGCTAATTTGTATTCAACATTTAGGTAAGAAATTTAGAAAATACACTAACCTTAGAAGACTTCCTTCGGCTTCTTCTGGTCCAAACTACCACCAGTTTATCTGGTTGCCTGCCAAACAGAAAAAAAAGTTAAACATAATTTATCTTAAATAAATAAAGTTTCATTTTAGTGCCTTCAAAAGAGCAAAAATGTCATCTGCTTTAGGTTACATAGAGCAGCTACTGTTACAACAAAGCTCTATCAAATATAGTAGATGTTGACTACAGATGTGACCTAATTTGCATAACTAATATTTCCTCCTTGTCTTTTCTAACAATACTTTAGCAAGTTAATTCACAGGGACAAACCAAGTAAAATAAAACATTTAGAACTAGTTACTATTTTAAAAAGAAAAAGCACACACATATCTTCTCCAAAAATTAATATCATACTTCTAACACATTATTCCCTTTAATGTGAAGTAAATAGGTATAAAAAGGGCACTTCCAAAATAATTTAAATCTATGAATTCACTACTTTTGCATCTCTATATCTCATGAACAATGCTTGTGGTTTTTAAAACATTATTGTAGCCAATCATCTCAATTATCTTCATAAAAACAATACGGTACTGAAAAAACAGGCAAGGTACATACTATTATCCCTATTTTAATTAAGCTTAAAAGACTATTAAGTTAAACAACTAATCAAAAGCTCTGGCAGAACCAAGACTGAAATACAGTCTTCTAATCTCAGATTTCTCTTCTTTATCTTCCACTAATATAAAGTCAAACAAAAATAATACATTTTCAGGTAATATTAGGTTGGTGCAAAAGTAACTACGGTTTTTCCCATTCCTTTTAATGGCTAAAACCGCAATTACTTTTGCATCAACCTAATACAACGATGTTCTCTTTTGTTCTTATGAAAAACATCAAGATTATAAGTTATTTTACTTAAATTTTCATTTAAAAAAAATCTTAGATAAAAGCTTCTTAACCAAGAAATGAATGCCATACTCATCTTGTTGACCTTCACCATTTTCTATGTCCTGTTCATTTTACACTGGAATCCCTTGCCTTTAGCAGATAACCTTTCCTTCTGTTTCATTTAATTAAAAACATATACACATACATAAAAGGCCTCCAGCCTTAAACTCCTCACTCAGTGATCCACCTACAAACGTATACGAGAGTTATACCAATGGAAAAACAAACAACCGTTAAAAGAAAAACAAAAAAAAAAACACCTTGTTCAACACAAAAACCTGGACTAGGACAATTACAGTGAGTAAGGATGGGGTGTAGTACAACAACATGATAGATGGGTTTGGGAAGAAGGTATGATCAATGATGGCAAGTTAACAAGAGGAGAACAGTAGCCAACAAACGTAAGCTACCTCATTTGAAAACACTGATGGCTTGCCAGAACATTTTACCTAGATTACTGCACTATCCTCTTCACTTATGCTCTCATCTCCACAGCTCCAGCCCAACTTCAACTCTGAAATTATATTTTGACAGTACTTTTATAGAAATGCTATCTTACAGTTTTTCCTTGTTTATCATCATATGCTGGGCTCTTACACTGAAGGTACTACCAACTGGCCCTTGCAGGTTGAATTTTACAGGCTTACTTGACTGAAAGAGTATTCTATTTTATTTTAGTTTTAACTTAAACTCTTTTAAAAAGTTCTTAAATATCTTTAAACAAGGCCTATGCTGTACAGATTAGGACAGCCTCTAACACTACCAACTGCTTCACACCTGACCAGCTTCACTGTTTAAAATCATCTATCTAGACCGTATGTGCATTTGGCCCTGCAACACCCTTGTTTCTCAACATGGCTTATAAGGTATTTCACTCACCACTTGACTCTGATCTAGCTCTCTAACTGTATAACCTGCAAATATCTCATAGGCATCTTGCTCTATAACCAACCCCTGAACACATATTCCTTCATTTCTTCACATATTTGCAATGTTACAACATTTAAAAAAACAAAAGACACACACAAAAACTTCCTCTTCCATTTTTCTACCTGGTAAACTCCTAATTTATCACTTTCTCTGTGTAACCCTGACCATTTCTCATGTCATCTCCTGCCCCATCCCCTCCCACCCATCCCATATTCCAAGCCTCAGAGTTAATTACGCCTGTGTTCCCAATAATAACCTAGACACACCTATTTTCTATTTTAATACTCTGTATACCTTGTATTGTAAGTATTTATTATTTCTATCTCTCCCACTAGATTGCACTATTTTATCAACCATATCTTATTTATCTTTGTATTTCTAGCAACTAATAATCTAGTACGAGGTTGAGGCTCAATGAATATGTGGCACTGAATAAACCTTAAGTTTCATCCAAGAACTCCCAATTGTTTAATTATAATTGATGATGTCCAACTGAAGCCAGTAGCTATATAATACATCATCCCTGCAACTCATCCAAGCTTTGCAGGGATCCTCATCCTGGCTGCACATTAAAATAAAAACTCTAGGGAAGCATTTCTAAATATTGATACCTAGGTTCCAGCCCTGGATAATCTGACTTAATTGGTCTGGTGTGCAGTTTTTTAAATTCCACAGGTGATTCTAACATGCAGCCAAGGCTGACAACCACTGTTTGACTAGAAAGTCTAGTGAGGCATTACCTGTGATGGCAATGAGAGTGTCTCCCCTACACAGCATCCTCCTAGTGCCACCTGAACTGTTGCCTCATTCTAGCACCCTCCTGCCACCTGAACTGTTGCCTCATTCTAGCACCCTCCTGCCACTCAACGCATCTCAGTGCTTCAGAAAATGAAAGCTTTTTTAGCATAAAAAAGCAAGAAGGGTGGTCTCCTAAGCTGTATGTATGCCTGATGTCCCAAGAATGTAAATAGATCATAAGTCACTTATTTAAGAATGCCCCCAGAGATAGCTAGACATTTTAGTGATTTTAAGTCAAGTTCACATTTTAAATATCTTCACTAGAAATCAGTCCACCATTTTATTATCAGGAACAAACTGAGGCAGAGTGTTCTAAAATAAAGAACTGCTGTGGGTTATTATTCTCAATAGAAGGGTACCAAGAACCACATAACTGGCTATCCATAATTAATATTTTAAGCATTCATACTACACTAGAAAATAACCATTAAATATTTACTTATGTACTCCCAAGAGACCAGACATAGGACAGCTGTGAGAGTTTTCTCCAACCACCAACAAACCTACAATCATATAATTTCCTGTCAAAAAAGTCAAGAAAACCTGATAGGGTTTCAGAGAGAATGCAACAATCGCATATTTAACATCTCTATCCCATCACTTCAGTTTAGTTAGTAGGTAGCCCTATATATAATACACACACATTTTTATATATTACATATAAACATTTTATGGACATACACAGAAATTTATGCACAGTCACACTTCCTATGAAATCTGTCTAAAGGGCTCCATTGGAAAAGTTGAGGCCTTTTCGTGGGCTTGTTCAAGGAAGGAAACTGTGCATTTAAAAATAAAGATTTAACACCTTCTATCCTGTCTTCAAAGCCATTAAAAAGGAACATCTTGAATCTGAAGGTGGCATGCTTTGTCTCAAATTGTGCTCTTGACGTCAAATTCTGGAGAGGAAGAAAGAAGCTAGGAAAAAGGACAGGAGACAGCAGTGAAGAAGAGCAGAGAGGACTGAAGTGGAGAAGAGAGGAGAAGCTAAAAGGAGAGCTACAATATTCAGATTATAAAGCAATTAGCTTGAGCTTTCCCTGGCACGCAACTAAGGCGTGCCCTCCTCTTCACCACTAAGTGAACTACTGCGTATGAAAACTAAGTTTAAAGAAAAACATTTCTTGCTTATTTTAACTCCTTTACTCTTTTCCACTCTCTGATGTATGACACACGTGTGAGGTGAAACTTTAAAAGCCAAGAGAAAAACCCAAAACTATCACCTGAAAATCACTCCCATCACTTTCCATAATCATAATAAGCATTCAACAAATATTTTACTGAATGTCTGCTATGTTCCTGGCACCATGCTGAGCAATGGAGATACAAGGATGAAAGAAAGATCCACTGGAAGTTCACAAACTAGTGGGGAGACAGACCATTAAACCAACTACCCTAGCCCAGGCACAACCTTGGAGAACACAGAGTAGATGAAAAGACCTTAGCTTAAAGAAACTATTTATAAATATCTCAGGAAACAACATGAACAGTGGCAGAAAGTACCGGCCCAACCACAGAGATTACTAGATTTAAAATTTGTAAAAACTGTAATTTACAATGACACTTTCAATGTAAAGCCCAACAAAAGATGAGTGATTAATTATCGTATGTCTGTTTACTAGAAAATCACAGAGGCATTAAAAATATTTTCTAAGAACATTTGCAAACATAGGACAATGCTTAGGATATCATGGTCTGTTTGTTTAATATAGATTTCAATTTTTCTATACTATATAATAAGAGAAGAACCAAAAGGAAATACCTCAAATTGCTATCTGTGTTTATTACTGGGAAGTAAAATTACGTGTCATTATACTTTTCTGTATTTTCTACCATGAATTTGTATTACTTTATGCTGGTGGGAGGTATTTAAATGTGGGGAGTGAGCTACTAAAAATAAATCAGTTGCACACTTACTAAGAAGTAGAATACATAAATACATATAAATCAGAACTTTTAAGTTTGGAATTAATTATGAATAGACAGAATTAAATAAATTATTTTTTTTTTAATTTCAGAGAAATCACAAAGCCCTCAAACAACTAAATTAATTTGTTTTCCAAGTCAACAGAAGTGGGGGAGTAGTATTCTTTGTCTTAACATAAATGTTCCCCTAAGATCTGAGCAAAATTTTTAAATAGGCCCCACTTGACTCTGGCAACCTCCCCTCCTTTTTTGGTAGCTCCTTCAATTCCTGGGCCATTCTTTCTCAGGCACTGAAAGTCAACATGACATTCCAGTATGGGCTGGCCAGACCCAAACAATAATATGACAAATGCTTTTCAGACCACTCACTTCTTTCTACATCAATTAAAATTCCCATTTCTCCAGGATAAGTATCTTAGGAGGTTATTAAGAGGAAAGGAATCCGGGGAAAAAACTTGTATTAATTCAAGAGATATGAATTTATAAAAGTGGACCTTTCAAAGATGACATAGTACACAGTTGTCCCTCCATATCTGTGGGGGATTGGTTCCAGGACCCCCCACAGATACCAAAATCTGAGGATGTTCAAGTTCCTTATATAAAATGATGCAGTATTTGCATATAACCTATACAAATCCTCTTGTACACAGTCACACACTGCTTAACGATAGAGATATAGTCTGAGAAATCCATCATTAGACAATTCTGTCCTTGTGCAAACATCACGGAGTATACTTACACAAACCTGGATGGTATAACCTACTACACACCTAGACTATATGGGAGAGCCTACTGCTCCTAGGCTAGAAACCTGTACAGCATGTTACTGTATTGAATACTGTACATAATTTTAACACAATGGTTATTTGTGTATCTAAACATATATAAACATAGAAAAGGTACAGTAAAAAATACAGTATTATAATCTTATGGGACCACCTTCAGGTATGTGGTCTGTTGTTGACCAAAACATTCTTCAGCAGTGTATGAGTAAGTTTAAATCATCTCTACGTTACTATACCTAATACAACAATGTAAATACTATGTAAATAGTTGTTACGATATATTGTTTATATTATTTTTTGTTATTATGTTGTTATTTCTATTTTTTTTCCCTGAATATTTTCAAGTCACAGCTGGTTGAATCCACAGATTCAGAACCTGCGGATAAGGCGGGCAGACTGTATGTAGAAGAGAATTCTAGACCAGGAATTAGGTCTGATACTAAGTGACTTTAGAAATATCTCTTTCTTTCTCTGAGCCTATTCCCTAATTTGGACTTCACTAAAATCTCAACCAGTTAAAAAACAAACAAAGAAACAACAACAACAAACACTGACACTAATTGGCTAAATATTTGGTGGTTTAAAAGCAAAATGAAAAATTCAGAAATAGGGTAAAGAATATGAGGCAAGGATATTTGTCTCCTGTCTATTAACAATCTAGAGGTAGCTAATATTACCACCTTTGAACAACATTATGAAAGGGGAAGTAATAACTTTTAGCAGAGGAGTAAACTATCAGATTTATGCTCCCTGTCCAAGGCACAGTGTTAATCATGAGAGGTGTTACAAGAAGTACCCTACTCCCAGCCCTTTCCAACCACCACTACCATGTTGGCATTAAGATGGGGCCACATCATACTTCTCACTACTAGAACATGAGAAGGGGTCTATGTCACTTCTGGAGTAAATGAATAATAAACTAGTATATTTTCCCCACACTATCTAAATGGACAGGATTCTAGAACACACAGGAGGGCATAGTCGTAAGATAAGAGTTGCCTGGGCCCCTGAATGACCACACAGAAGGTCAGTTGACCTGGAACATCCTCTCTACATTGAGAAGTGAGCAAAAAATAAACTTTTGTTAGGTTAACCAACTTGGATTTCCGGGTGTATCTGCTACAGTAACCCCTCAATGTTCTAGAAAACTCAGTAAATTAAAAAAAAAAACACATAACAATAATAGTTGCTGTCTTGTAAAAGTTTACATTTCAAAGTGCTGAGACCGTATTTATCCTTTTTATGTCCTATCAGTTTTCATTTGTATGAAATCACTATTCCAAAAAATAAAAGATAGCTGTACCTCAAAACTTGGAAAGCCTCCAAGCTTTTCCTAAATTAAAAATAAGGAACTTTGTAAGTCTTTGGAACACAAAAAGTACAACACATTTCTCTCACCACAGAATCCAGGATATGCTTAAAATAAGAAAAAAAGAGCTCAAAACATTAATACCAAATTTAACTGAATAGGCACTTCACTAATAAGGTTATTTCTTTTAGAGAAAAGGACTCTTAGCCATAAATGAACATTTCATGGTAGGATGCTGTGAAAATTTAAACAAAAAAGGGGGAGATTGTCTTATCACAGAAATACTCTAACTTTACTATTTCTCAAGTAATTATTTTTATCCTTCAGTAGGTACATCTGCCTCCTATTAAACTACCACTACTACAGCTCCAGTTAATTATACTCCTTTATGCTTACTCACAAGAGTTATTTAGCAAGCTGCAGTAATTATTCAATAGGGAAAAAATTATACAAATACAAGATAAAGTACATACACAGGATATATTTCTTTTCTGTAAAAATAAAGGACAATTCTAATAATAAAAGATGCAAAACATCTTTATCAGTTAAATAAAAATACTTTTTTTTTTACCTATATTTTTGTGTCACTCTATTGTTTAAAAAATATTTTAACAGAGCAATTACTTTTGGTTAAAAATAACTGATAACGCAAATGAACTTTTCTGACAGGTATTTCTAATATCTATATGCCAGTATTTAGAAACAGCACCTCAAATTGAGGAAACATAGTTTGATGTTTGGCATATTACAGCAGAGTGTACTTTCAGATGGGCCATCAAAAATAAATAAATAAATAAATATCTTACTAACAACAGTATAAAGAATTTACTATTTTTCTTTCTTTCTTTTCTTTTCTTTTTTTTTTTTTTTTTTTTTTTTTTTTTTTGAGACAGGCTCTCACTCTAGCCCAGCCTGGAGTACAATGGAGTGATCATAGCCCACTGCAGCCTCAGACTCCTGGACTCAAGCAATCCTCTTGCTTCAGCCTCCTGAGTAGCTAGGACTACCGGCACATGCCACCACAACAGATAATTTTAAAATTGTTTTGTAGAGATTGCTATGTTGTCCAGGCTGGTCTCCAACTCCAGGCTTCAAGTGATCCTCCTGCCTGAGCCTCCCAAAGTGTTGGGATCTCAGGCGTGAGCTACCACACAAGGCCTAATTTTTCTAATATAAGGATATTTGTAAGACAAACAGCACTATAATGAATCACTGCTGTATATGTATGCAATATTGGTCTTCTCAAATAATACTTCATACTTTATTGTTTTATAGTATCACCCATAATGAATTCCTTTAATTTAGCATATTATTTACTCTTCTCTTTTTTTCCCAGACCTATTGGAAGAAGACTCACATGTCACTAAAACAAATATTAGTATACCCAGGTTATATACCTGGTTCCCTGGAACTGAAGTTAGTAGAAAAACAAACAAACAAAAAGAATCTATCAATCTGACCATTCCTCAGCCCAAACAATCATATTCACAATTTCATCTCAACACACTTCTATAATTACTGCAATTGTGTGTTTTGGATGACTACATTTGTCTGTCTTGTTTCTGACCTTAAGGGTCTCAAGAGATTTCCTGGTATTCAAAAAGCATTTATTAAGAAGAGGGCAGAAAAACAATATGATAGATAAAAGAATCACAAGAAGACAACTTTCTTCTGGTTGCATCATCTAAGCCTCAAGATGTTCCTCAACTGTGAAATAAGAATACAGGACCAATGTAACGAATAGTTAAGATATATGAAGTGCTTAGTGGAGCGCTAGGCTTTCAGCAACTTCTCCAAAAACATTAGCAACCAGTCCATGTGTACACACAGAGCTTCCAAATAGCTTCGTACAGTCTCCCTCTTAAATGCGAACAGACGACCAAAGATCATCTAAGGAAAGCCTCCAATATGAAAGAAAACAGGCTAAAAAGGAGAAAAAGAACTTGCAGGAAACCGAGACAATATCACCAGTATGCTCAGAGGTATTAAAGACATTACACTCATGAAAAATACCAAAGGAATATTTAATACATAAGAAAGCGTTCTGAAGATTATGTCATTATTTTTCATTAGGTGAGCAAAAAATGCAGAGTTGGAAGATAAATTTGAGGAAATCTTCCAGAACTAGAATAAAATAATGATTATTTTAAAAGAGAGAAATACAGGAAATTTAGATAAATTCAGAAGGCTAAATATCTGACTATCCCCAGTATAGCAGTGAAAAAAGGTCCTAAGTTGTCATTTATGCTGAATGCTTTGTGAAAGACCATTCCAAAGTGGAGCAGGACACTTGTGGGCTCCAGCGGAGGAAAGGAACTGATGAATTACCAACGTGTTTAACTGTTTGAGAAGGATTTTGAGAGGTAACAAGTACGTTTAAGAATAATAATGATACGCACACTGCAGGGTCATAAGGGAAGGTGGGGGGAGGACAAAACAAAATTAGTAATTATTAACAGAAGGAAATTTTTAAAAAATGGAAATGTGATAATACTATAGGGCTCAGCTGCTAACAATGTTTACTAAGTCACAATGAATTCTGACCTAACTCTGATAGACCTGACTGGTAAGTGAGGGGATGGGTAAAGAGAAGGGTAAGTAAGCTTCAGGGAGGATATGACAAGAGGGCTAAATCCTCACCTACCAAATCAACAAGTTAGTAGATAGAGTCTATAATCAAAAAAGTAAAAGAACAGTTGAAAGTATGTTGCTGAACAATAAAATACCACTTCATACCACCCATTAGGAAGGCTACTAAAAAAAAGACAAAGGCCAGGCACTTTAGGAGATGGAAGCAGGAGCATCACTTGACCCCAGGGGTTTGAGGCCAGCCCAAGCAACACAGTGAGACCTCGTCTCTACAAATAATTTAAGCCGGGCATGGTGGTGCATGCCTGTGGTCCCAGCTACTTGAGAGGCTGAGGTGGGATGACTGTTTGAGCACAGGTGGTCGAGGTTGCAGTGTGCCGTGATTGCGCACTGCACTCCAGCCTGGGTGACAGAGCGACACCCCCATCTCAAAAAAAAAACAGAAATTCAAGGAAGGGCCATGCACAGTGGCTCATGCCTGTAAGCCCAGCACTTTGGGAAGCCAAGGTGGGAGATCGCTTAAACCCAGGAGTTCAAGACTAGTCTTGGCAACATAACAAGACCCTGTCTCTATTAAAACACACACAAGCACGCACACACACACAAAAGGCAGAAAAAGAGTGGAAAAAAGGTACAAAGAACAAAGGCAACAGGTACAGAACAGTAACAATTAAGGGAGACATTAATCTAACTACATGAGTAACCACTTTGAATGTCAGTGGTATAAATGCACCAATTAAAAGATTGTCAGAGGTTCAAAAAACAAGACTCAATTGTATGTTTTCCATAAGAAACCTATTTTAAATATAAAGACAAGTGTAGATTAAAAGTAAGTAGATGTAGACAAATATACCATGCTAATACTAATCAAAAGATTCGGTTGCTTACATGCTTGTGAAACAATCTACAATGAATTATATATACATATATATAGTTATATATGTATAAATTATATATATATAATTATATATATAGTTTAAAAACAACAACAAATTTATCTATTTGAAACATCTCAAAAAGAAAAAGACACATGTCACACACCTTACATAAGAATAAACTCAAAATGGATCCAAGATGGAAATGTTAAAATGGTTTTTTAAAAAAAAAAATATATATATATATATATGTACTAGAAGAAAACATGAGTGAATTTCTATAAGCCCGTATAGAGAAATGCTTTCACTATGTCTCAAAATCAAGATGTAATATTGATAGACTAAATTTAAAAAAAAAAAAAAAAAAGGCATACTGAAAAATGCCATAAACAAAGTCATACATTAACGAAATGGGAAAAACTATTTGCAATATAAGACACTGGTAAAGGACAAAAAGACTTCTACTTTCCAGTCAAGCATGTCAGGAGCTTGGAAGCTGTTACTTCTATCCCCACAACAAGAAAAAGCAAACAAACTGAAAATCAACAACTCTTCCTAGATTCCTCAGAGAATTGAGGTCACAGGGCAAATCATACCCCCAAAACTGGAGTGAGAGGCAGACAAAGAGAATCACAACTTACAGGAGTAGCAGCCCAAGAACCAGTATGCTCCACAGTAACAGAGTAAGAAAGTCTAAATTGTAATTGACCAATTACTAGAGGTTGGATGTGGACAAGTATGAGAGTTAAAAACTCCCAGGAAGATCAGTCTTGGGAGGCCCCACATTTTTGTGAGTTTTACCTCCAGGAGCCCTACCAGGTTCTCTCACAGTGCAGACTGGATAAAAATAACCTCCTGCTTAGGGCAAAGGAAGAGGAAAAGTAGGCACTTTGAAATACTTTCCCAAGCCTCTTAATAAGGCCTACCCTCAAGAGAAACTATTTTACTAGAAACTAAATGAACTGAAAGAAGTGAAATAACCAACTCCACTACCCTCTAGACTTCCTTTCTCACCTAAAGGGGAAAAAACTGAGGTGCACTGGGAAGGGTAAAGCCAAAAAACACAATCACTAAAAGCCTCATTATAGGACTATAGAATACTTCCTGTTCCTCCACACCTTATCAGTAGAGCTCCCATATAATAACAGGGAAATACAACTGAAAGAACTATCCAACCCAGACCTCAGTTAAGAAGAAATCTCTAGAGAAACTACAAGACAACAGAGGAGATTTAAAAAACAAAAAAAAGGTACAGAGAATATTTTAGCCTCTGACACCTATAGCTACAGCTACGGTAAACAGTAAACAGAGCCCAACTCCTATCCAGATAAAGAGAAAACCTTTTACTAAAAAGGCCTATTTATCTCAGTTTCACATACCCAGTACATCATTTCCAGCTTTCAACAAAAAATTACAAGGTAGACCAAAAGACAAATCATTTTAAGAGACAGAACAAGCATCCTAAACTCAGAGCAGAGATAATGAAATGATCAGAACTGAAATTTAGAACAACTAAGACTGATATGCTAAGGGTGTTAATGGAAGCAGAGAAATGAAAACTCTTTAAGAAAACATAAAAAGGAAACACAAGAAATCAAAAACACTGTAACAGAAATGATGAATGCCTTTGATAGGCTCATCGACAGACTGACGACAATCAAGGAAATAAGTTAACTTGAAAAAATGTCAGCAGAAAATTCCAAAACTAAAGTGGAAATAGAAGAATTGAAAAAAATAAAGAACAGAATATCCAAAAACTGTGAGACAATTACAAAAAGTATTGAATTAGTCTGTTCCCTACTGCTATAAATATTTGAAACTGGGTAATTTATAAAGAAAAGAGGTTTAAATGGCTCATGGTTCCACAGGCTGTACAGGAAGCATGACAGCTTCTGGGGAGGCCTCAGGAAACTTTAATTCGTGGCAAAAGGTGAGGGGGAAGCTGGCACGTTTTACATGACCAGAGGAGAAGGAGGAGAGAGCAAGGGAAGGTGTTACACATTTTTAAACAACTAGATCTCATGAGAACTCTTACCACGAGTACAGCATTAGAGGGATGGTGCTAAACCATTAGAAATCATCCCCACAATTCAATCACATCCTACCAGGCCCCACCTCCAACACTGGGGATTACAACTGAACATGAGATTTGGGTGGGGACACAGATCCAAACCATATCAGACATAAATACACATAATGGGGATGCCAAAAGAAAAAGAAAAAGAGAAAGGCATAGAAGAAATATTTGAAGCAACAATGTCTGAGAATTTCCCAAAAATTAATGATAGACACCAAACCACAGATCTAGGAAACTCAGAGAACACTAAGCAGGATAGATACAAAAAAATCTACACGTAGGCATATCCTAGTCACACTAAAGAAAATCAAACACAAAGGAAAATATTGAAAGAAGCCAGAGGAAAAAACACCTTACCTATAGATGAAGCAAGAATAACATCAGTCTTTTCACAAACCATGTAAATTAGGTAAAACTCACAGAAGTGTGGGGTCCCCACACTTGTAAGCAGGAAGAGAGTGGAATAAAATAATAATAGGAGTGGAAATGTACCAACCTAGAATTCTGTATCCAGTGAAACTGTCCTTCAAAAGTGAGAAACAGACTGTCTCAAACAAAAGTTAAAAAAATTTATCACCAATAGACTTCCTTTACGACAACTGTTTTTTAAAAAATTATTCAAAAGAAGGAAAATCATATAGTCAGAAAGTCAGACCAACATAGCAAATCAAATCCAACAATGGTTAAAAAGAATTATACAACATGATCAAATCGATTCTAGGTATGCAAGGTTGGTTCGACACTTAAAAACCAATTACTGTAAAAACCAATTATTATAAAAATTTTGTAATCCATCACATCAACAGGCTAAAGAAGAAAAGCTATATAATTATATCATTAGATGGAGAAAAAGTATTTGACAAAATCCAATGCCATTCATGATAAAAACTCTCAGACAACTAGGAAAAAAAGGGGGAACTTCCTCAACTTGATAAAGACCGTCTACAAAAAAACCTAAGGATAACATTATACTTAACAGTGATAAACTAGATGCCTTCCTGCCAAGGAACAAGGCAAGGATGTCTGCTCTCACCACTCCTAGTCAAATCATTCTGGAAGTCCTAGCTAACGCAATAAGATAAGAAAAAGAAAAGGTGTAAAGGTTGAAAAGGAAGAAATAAAACTATTTGTTTGCATGTGATATGACTGTTTATGTAGAAAGTCCCAAAAAATCAACAAAACTCGTAAAATAAATAAGCAATGATAGCAAGATTGCAGGATACAAGGTTAATACATAAAAGTCAATTGCTTTTATACATCAGCAATGAACAATTGGAATTTAAAAATTGGAATACCATTTATATTAGCACCAAGAAACTGAAATACTTAGGTATAAATCCAATAAATATATCCAGAATCTATGGGGGGAAAATATTACAAAAATCCAAAAAGATCCAAATAAATTGAGAGATAGCTGTACATGGATGGAAAGCCTCAATATTACCAAGATGCAGTTCTTTCCAATTTGATCTATAGACTCAATGCAATATCAGTCAAACTCCCAACAAGTAATTTTATGGATACTGACAAACTGATTCTAAAATTTACAAGGAAAGGTAAAGGATCCAGAATAGACACTACAATACTGAAGGAGAATATAGCTGGAAGACTAACACTAGCCAACACTGAGACTTATTATAAAGCTATAGTAATAAAGACAGTATGGTAATGGTGAAAGAACAAAATAAAGAGCCCAGAAACGGACCCCTACAAAGACAGTCAACTTATCATTACCAAAAGAACAAAGATAATCAATGCAGAAAAGATAGTCTTTTCAATGAATAGTGCTAGAATGACTCCAGACATGGATCTCCTATACCTTCCACAAAAATTAGGTCTAAATATTAAACATAAAACTACAGAATTCCTAGAAGATGACAGAGGAGAAAATCTAGATAATCTTGGGTATGGTGATGACTTTTCAGATACAACACACAAGACACAATCCATGAAAGAAAGAACTGATAAGCTGAACTTCATTAAAATTAAATTTTTCTCGTCTTTGAAAGACACCATCAAAAAAATAAAAGACAAGCCACTGGCTAGGAGAAAATATTTGCAAAAGACATACCAGATAAAGGGCTATTATCCAAAATATAAAGAATTCTTAAAACTCAACAATAAGAAAACAACCCAATTAAAAATGGGCAAAAGACCCTAACAGACAACTCACAAAAAAAGATATAAAGGCGGCCGGGCGCGGTGGCTCAAGCCTGTAATCCCAGCACTTTGGGAGGCCGAGACGGGCGGATCACTAGGTCAGGAGATCGAGACCATCCTGGCTAACACGGTGAAACCCCGTCTCTACTAAAAAATACAAAAAACTAGCCGGGCGAGGTGGTGGGCGCCTGTAGTCCCAGCTACTCAGGAGGCTGAGACAGGAGAATGGCCCGAACCCGGGAGGCGGAGCTTGCAGTGAGCTGAGATCCGGCCACTGCACTCCAGCCTGGGCGACAGAGCGAGACTCCGTCTCAAAAAAAAAAAAAAAAAAAAAAAAAAAGATATAAAGGCAAATAAAAACATGAAAAGATGCTCCACATCATATGTCATCAGGAAAATGCAACTTAAAACAAGATAACACTACACATCTATTAGAATGGCCAAAATCTAGAACACCAAGAATGCCAAATGCTGGAGACAGTGTGGAGCAACAGATACTCTCATTCATTGCTGGTAGGAATGCAAAATAATACAGCCACTTTGGAAGACAGTTTGGCAATTTCTTACAAAACTAAACATACTCTTTCCACAGGATCCAGCAATCTCACTCCTTGGTATTTACTCAAAGAAGCAGAAAACTTATATCCACACAAAAATCTGCACATACATGTTTAGAGCAGCTTTATTCATAATTGTCAAAACTTAGAAGCAACTAAGATGTCCTTCAACAGGTAAATGGATAAACTGTCGCACATCCAGACAATGGAATATTATTTACTGATGAAAAAGAAATAAGCTATCAAGCCACAAGACATGGAGGAAACTTCAATGCATACTGATGACTGAAAGAAGCCAACCTAAAAAGGCTACCTAATATATGATTCCAACAACATGACATTCTGGAAAAGGCAAAAATATGGTGACAGTAAAAAGATTAGTAGTTGTCAGAAATTCAGTGGGAGGGAAAGGGGGAGTGAGGGAGAGATTTCAGAGGATTTTCAGAGCTGTGAAAATATTCTGTATGATACTATAATGGTGGAATCATGTCATTATTAATGTAAGATATCAATAAGAAGGGGGAAATAGGGGCAGGTGAGGGGTATATGAAAATTGTACTCTACTTAATTTTTCCGTAAATTCATAATTGCTGAAAAACCTAAACTCTATTAATTATTTTAAAGTTAAGGAGAAAGACCAAAAACTAGATACAACAGTAGTCAATAAATAACACAACTTTTATATGCACTGAGAAAGCAAAGAATCTGTATGATTCTCTTTACAGCAATATTTGCTTTATTACAGTGGTTTGGAACTAAGATCACAATATCTCTGAGGTATGCATGTACATATTAAAACTACGCCAAGATGCCATTTCTCACCTCTCCCTTTGGCAAAAACATCAGGACAACAAATTTGGTACTTGAGGCTGTGGAGAAACAGGCACTCTCATATATTTCTGGTGGGAAGGCAAATTGATAAAACCCTTATGGAGAGGAATTTGGCAATATCTAACAAGACTACATATGTGTTTACCTTTTGACACAGCAATTCTATTTCTAGGAATTTACTCCCAAACACAAAGCCTATTCATTAAAGTAATGTATGTGCAAAATATTAGGAACAATCTAAATGCCCCCACATAAGAGAATAGTTGGATAAACTATAGTGTATCACAAAGATAGTACTTTGTAGCTGTTGAGAAAAAAAAAAGAATAAGGACAAACTCTACAAACAGATATGGAATGATTTCCAGAATATATTAAGTGAAAAAGTAAAGTGAAAGTACCGACTATGTTGTCTTACCTCTTTTGTATAGGTAAAATAAATAAATTTTTTAGAAGTGCATATATCTGCATGTTCATGCAAAAAGAAACAAAGGAAGAAAATAACCAGACTAGACAAATGGTGCTAAAGTAAATACTCACATACAAAAGAATAAAAGTAGACACCTTCCTTACACATACACAAAAATTAACTCAAAATACATTATAGACTTACTATATGTAAGAGTTAAAATTATAAAACTCTTATAAAAAATAGAAGTAGTAAATATTTGTGACTTTGGGTTAGGCAAAGTCTAAGAAGACACAACACCAAAAGCACAAATAACAAAATTAAAATAGACATATTATTAATGTATTAATAGATACATTATATTTTATGAAAATTAAACCCTTTTTTAAAAACATCACCAAGAAAGTAAATAGCTTACAACATGAGAGAAACTTTTTGCAAATCACATACCTGATAAGTGTCTTATATCCAAAATATATAAAGAATTCTTACAACACTAGAAGAAAATGATCCAATTAAAAATGGGCAAATGATTACAATATATATTTCTCCAAAAAAGACAAGTAAATGGTCTATAAGCATACGAAAATATTGTGGCTCAACGTGGTTCAGCAACCAGAGAAACGCAAGTCAAAAACCACAATGATATAACACTTTACACGTACTTAAATGGCTAAAATAAAAAAGACAATCAGATGTGTTGGTGAGTAAATGAAGAAACCGGAACCCTTACACATTGCTGGTGGGGATGTGAAATGATACAGCCACTTTGGTAAACAGTTTGGCGGTTCTTCAAAAAGTTAGTTACTACATGGTCCAGCAGTTCCACTTCTAGGTATGTACGTGAGACAGAACAGGAATGGGACACAGCTCCTTCTTCATACTGTCTTAACCATGCCTTTTACTTAAAGAATTCCAGGAACTGGCCTTAGGAAATCTAAATATCAAACCAAGGTTGTGGAGGGTCCCACTTCAGGAAAGAATGCTTAACAATTAACTTACAGCCTTGTTGCCTCTGGCCAGACTACCAGGTTGTCCAATATTCAAGATAAATATCACAACCAGATATGCCTGACCCGCATACCCTACCCTTCACATGCTTTTCCCAGCCCAGCCTGCATATATCACCCCTGATGTCAATTCCTACAGTTCATCTAACAAAAAATTCCCTACCAGCTGTTTCACAGAGTCAGCTAGAGAGTCCCTGCACCTCTGCTGTCTCCCTTGCGCTCAAGTGCAAGCCCCAAAATAACAGCCTTGTCTGGGATATCTACCTGGCCCTATGTTAATTTTTATTATACAGGGAGCCAAAGAGCCTGTGATCCATAACATACCCAAGACACAAATGTTCTTCATAATAGCAGAAAAGTGGAAACAGCCCAAATGTTCATAAACTGATGAATGGATAAAATGTAATACATCCATATAATAGATTATTCAGCAATAAAAAGGAATGAAGTATTGATATTTGTTACATATGGACGAACCTTGAAACCATAATGCTAAGTGAAAGAAGCCAGTCACAAAAGACCATACAGTATCTGGAATAGGCAAATCTAGAGGGAACAGAAATTAGATT
The DNA here is from genome assembly GCF_024542745.1 of Macaca thibetana thibetana. Taxonomy (NCBI): domain Eukaryota; kingdom Metazoa; phylum Chordata; class Mammalia; order Primates; family Cercopithecidae; genus Macaca; species Macaca thibetana. The sequence continues at coordinate 44,318,158 of NC_065590.1, forward strand.
AGTGGTTACCTGGGTATTGAGTAGGGAGGGGAGTTCCAGAGGAATACGGAGTAACTGCTAACAGGTATGGGATTTTTTTCACAAAAATGCCAAAATTGGATAGTGACTATGGTTGCACAACTCTAGAAATACATTAAAAACCACTGAATTGTATACTTTAAAATGGCAAATTGTTTAGTATATGAGTTATACCTAAATAAATCTGTTAAAAAAAAAAAAAAAGGAAGAAGAAGAAACCCAGAATAACAAAACTAGTTACATTCAGGAGTTGGGTGGAACAAAGTGGAAAGGACAGAGAGTTGGGAACAGGATAATCAAGATGGGGAAGACATACTTTTAAAAATAGTTCTTGTGAGGCTGGGCGCGGTGGCTCACACCTGTAATCCTAGCACTTTGGGAGGCCAAGGCAGGCGGATCACAAGGTCAGGAGTTTGAGACCAGCCTGACCAACATGGTGAAACCATGTGTCTACTAAAAATACAAAAATTAGTCGGGCGTGGTGGTCTGTGCCTGTAATCCCAGCTATTCAGGAGGCTGAGGCAGGAGAATTGCTTGAACCTGGGAGGTGGAGGTTGCAGTGAGCCGAGATCACACCACTGCACTCCAGCCTGGGTGACAGAGCAAGATTCCGTCTCAAAAAAAAAAAAAAAAAAAAAAAATGGTTCTTACATGGGGAATGACATTAAAATTTAATTAATTCATTAATTCAACAGGATGGGAGGATGTTATACTGTGAAATATAAATAAAAACAAATGAATCTATCTATGCTTCAAATAAAAAACAAAACCAGGCTGGTAGTGAGTTATCTCAATCAACTGTTTACAGTCAGTAACAGATTGAACTCCTTGTTCTATTCTTTCCCCCTTTCTTAAGAGTGCACTTAACTAGTCTAAAATAAAAAATAACAACAAAACCATACTGAATACTAACACTAATGGGTAAAAGTTTGATTAGGAATAGGATAAGAGAGAGGGCAAGATGGCCAACTAGAGCAGCCAGGTAGAACAGATGCCACGAAGGGATTGAGATAACTGGCCCATGCCTAACAGATCTTCAGAGGAAAAGTACTGACAGCAGACAGAGGGAAAACACAGAAGCTGGGATGAAGGGGGAGAAAGCTGGAAACCCAGTACGGGGCTACCTACCACACACCAGTAGTCATTCCAGGCCCCCAAGGATTCCAGGAGACGGGGTAAGTTGAACTTGCAAGGAGAAACCCACCCACTCTTACCACCGACCTCTGGAATCCTGGCAAAAGGAGACTCCTCCACTACAATGGATACTCGAGTTGGCAGGGAAAGCTGCTTAGAGAAGTGGTAGGGGCAATAAGCCAGCTGATGTGGAGCTCAGAGGGTTTGGTGAAGGAGCATCTGTAACAGAGCACGGCCAGGGTTGCCCATCCCCCTAGGCTTGACTTGCTCCCACAGGAGATTTTAGCCCCAGAGATACTGTTGGATCTCAACTCTGAAGGGCAGTCTTGCCCATCAGACAAGACCAGTCCAACCTGAGTGCCCCTTGGTTTGCTGGCCTCTCCGTGTGCCCCAGCCTGGCCACATCTGCTTGCACAGAAGCCTTGATCGCCCTAGGGGCCCACATCATAGCTCCTATGCTGGCAACAGTGCTTGACTGGTGGAAAGCTCCAGCAGGGCGGCTGTCATAGCCATGCACCAACCTACCTGCTTCCTCCCCACACTGTAGCTCCCACACCCCACCTCCACTCATGACAACCCCCCCACATCACTTTGCTGGCGGTGTGTGCATGGGCAAGTTTTGGCTTCCTTGCTCCATCAGCCGCCCATGTGCATGCACCCTACCCAGCCACTGCTGCCTCCAGAGTACAGTCCATTCCCCATCCTCCACCAACCACATTTCAGTGGGAGCCTTGGCAGGCACAGAGCCAGCCAACTCCACCCCCACCAGCACCCTGCCTTTGTAACAACACTGCCGTGGGAGTGAAACCAGGCAGAGAACAGCACACTCCCTGCTGCCCTGAGTAACCACCCATGACGGCAGTGCACAGAGTACACACAGACTTGTGCCTGCCAGTGCCCCACCCCTGCGCCACCACCACCACCAGCATGACTGCATGCACAGTTGCCAGCAGGGGGCCCCCGTGTCCCCACCAATGGGTTGCCTCTTGACACTGAGGTGAACACGGGCTTGGAGGTAGGCACCCCAGGACCCACTAGCACACTGCCGCAACCAACGAGCATACACTCCACCACACTGCCACAGCTGCTGCTGCTGGCATATGCAAATGAGGCACATGCAAATAAGGCACAAGAAAATGAGGATGGATATCACTGTCACCACACTACAAAACACTTTGGCCGACACCACCCAGCACCTTGGAGCACCCCCACCGCCACGCAGCACAGTGGATTCCTAACCCCGAGGAGCCAGAGAACAAAGTCAGGGCTGATCAAAGTCCCCCACAGTTAAAGCACACAGTCCAGGAGTTGGGAACTGAGCACTGGCCCCCTAAAATCTTCCAGAAATGAAGTCAGTTGGCTGAATCCACCTGATACCACAATTGAGCCCTCTAGGTCAGCAGTCCCCAATCTTTATGGCACCAGGAACCAATTTCATGGAAGACAATTTTTCCACACAAGGTGGGAGAAGGCATTTGATTCTCATAAGGAGCATGCAAGTTACATCCCTTGCATGAGCAGCTCACCTTGCATGAGCAGTTCACAATAGCATTTGTGCTCCTGTGAGAATCTAATGCCACCACTGATCTGACAGAAGGCAGAGTTCAGGTAGTAAGGCTCACTCGCCTGCCTGCCCACTACTCACCTCCTGCTGTGCAGCCCAGTTCCCAACAGGCCATAGACTGGTTCCAGTCCATGGCCCAGGGGTTGGGGACGCCTCCTCTAGGCCATCAAATAGGATAAAAGAAAAAAAAAACTAACCAAAGGTGAGCAACTTCAAAGATTGAAGAAACATCAGCCCATAAAGATGAAAAAGGACCAACAAAAGAACTCTGACAATTCAAAAAGCCAGAATGCCTTCCTTCCTCCAAACAACTGCATCACCTCTCCTGCAAGCATTCTAAATTAAGCCAAGATGGGTGAAGTGACAGAAATAGAATTCAGTATATGGACAGGAACAAGGATCACTGAGATGCAGTACACTAAAACCCAATCCAAGGAAGCTAAGAATCACAATAAAACAATGCAGGAGCTGACAAGACAAAATAACCAGTATAGAAAAGAATGTAACCAATCTGACAGAGCTGAAAAACACACTACAAGAATTTCATAATGCAATCTCAAGAACTAATAGCAGAACAGACCAAGTGGAGGAAAGAATTTCAGAGCTTGAAGACTGCTTTCTGAAATAAGACAGTCAGACAAGAATATACAAAAAAGAATGAAAAGGAACAAATAAAACCTCCGAGAAATATGGGATTATGTAAAGAGACCAAATCTATGACTCGCTGGTATCCCTGAAAGAGATGGGGAGAGTGTAAGCAACTCGGAAAACATATTTCAGGGTACCATCCAAGAGAACTTCCCCAACCTAGCTAGAGAGGCCAACATTCAAATTCAGGAAACACAGAGAACCCTAGTAAGATACTTCACATGAAGATAATCCTCAAGACACATCATAATCAGATTCCCCAAGGTTGAAATGAAAGAAAAAATGCTAGAAAGGTCAGGTCATCTACAAAGAGAAGTCCATGAGACTAACAGTGGACCTCTCAGCAGAAGAAACCTTACAAGTCAGAAGAGACTGAGAGCCTGTATTCAACATTCTTAAAGAAAAGAAATTCCAACCCAGAATTCAGTATCTCACCAAACTTAGCTTCATAAGCACAGGATAAATAAAATCCTTTTCACATAAGGAAGTGCTGAGGGAATTAATTATCACCAGATCTGCCTTACAAGAGCTCCTAAAGGAAACACTATACATGGAAAGGAAAGACTGTTTCCAGCCACTACAAAAACACACTTAAGTACACAGGCCAGTGACACTATAAAGCAACCACACAAGTTTGCATAATAACCAGCTAACATCATGATGACAGGATCAAATCCAAACATATCAATATTAACCTTGAAAGTAAATGGGCTAAACACCCCAATTAAAAGGCAAAGAGTGGAAAGCTGCCTAAAGAACCAAGACTCATTGGTATGCTGTCTTCAAGAGACCCACCTCACATGCAATGACACCCACAGGCTCAAAATAAAGGGATGGAGAAATATCTACAAGGCTAATGGAAAACAGAAAAAAGCAAAAGTTGCAATCCTAATTTCAGACAAAACAGACTTTAAATCACAAAGATTAAATAAGACAAAGAAGGGCATTACATAATGATAAAGGGTTCAACAAGAAGAACTAATTATCCTAAATATATGTGCATCCAAGACAGGAGCACCCCAATTCATAAAGCAACTTCTTACAGACCTTCAAAGAGACTTATGGAAGACTTCAACACCTCACTGACAGTATTAGACAGATCACTGAGGCAGAAAATTAACAAAGATATTGAGGACCTGAACCCAGCACTGGATCAAACGGACCTCATAGACATCTACAGAACTCTCCATCCAAAAACAACAGAATATACATTCTTCTCATCACCACATGGCACATACTCTAAAATCAACCACATAATTGGACATAAAATACCTCAGCCAATGCAAAAGAACTGAAATCATAACAACAGTTCTCCTGAAGCACAGCACAATCAATATCATGTGACTCCTGATGCAGAGAATACACAGCTTCACTTTGGTATTACTGCAAAGTATTCATAACCTGAACCTAATCATGAGTAAATATCAGACAAACACAAATTGAGGAACATTCTTCAAAAGTGTCAAGGTGAACTGACACTTAAGAAGTGTCAAGTGTCAAAACAAAGACTAAGGAATTCTACCAGGTTAAAGGAGATTAAAGAGATGTCACAACTAAATGTAACATATGGTCCTGGATTAGATCCTGGCCTAGGGAGGAAAAAATTCTTTTGTTATAAACGGAATTCTTGGGTTAATTGGAGAAATCTGAATTAGGCTTATAGATTAAGTAACAGCATTACATACAAATGTAAATTTCCTGATTTTGACAAATTAAACTGTGGTTATGTTTAAAAAAAAAAAAATCCCTATTTTTGCAGGGCATGGTGGCTCATGCCTGTAATCCCACCATTTTGGTAGGCCGAGGCAGGTGGATCACAAGGTCAGGAGATCGAGACCATCCTGGCTAACACAGCAAAACGCCATCTCTACTAAAAATACAAAAAATTAGCCAGGTGTGGTGGTAAGCACCTGTAGTTCCAGCTACTCAGGAGGCTGAGGCAGGAGAATCACTTGAACCCAGGAGGCGGAGGTTGCAGTGAGCCGAGATCAGACGCCACTGCACTCCAGCCTGAACAACAGAGTGAGACTCCGTCTCAAAAAAAAAAAAAAAAAAAAAAAAAAAAAAAAAAAAAAAAAAAAAAAAAAAAATTCCCTATTTTTAAGAAATACGTACTGAAGTGTTTATGGGTAAAGGGGCACTATGGTACAACCTACTCTTAAATGTTAAGAAAAAAATTACATACAAAATAGCTTAAGAGAGACTGATAAAGCAAACACGGTAAAATGTTGCCACTTGGGGAACTGAGGGGATATGTATATGTGAATTATCTGTATTGTGTTTGCAACTTTTCTCTACATCTTAAATTATTTCAAAATAAAGGTTCTTTTTAAAAATAGAAAGGGTTATTTTTAAAAAACAATGTACCTCCCTGTCAGAGCCTCTGTACAAAAGGCAGTAATGATATCACAAGGTTGTTTTATAAATAACCATTAAGTACACACTGATATGAATAAGTAACTGAATAAATAAATGAGGAATAAAGGACAAACCTTGCTAACAGAAAAATTTCAAAAACAAATGTAGAAGGAATAAAGGAAACAGAAAATTATCATTAGGACACAGCAGCAATCGCTACAAGCAAAATCTACTGATGAATTTTAAATTGGTGGCGAAAACTTTAAAGAGAAATAGGACAGTTACATAACTTCAAAATATCTTCCCCCCAATATTTATTAGTTCTGCGGTAGTTGTAACATATGTTCAAATTCTTTGATATTTCCCCTTCCAGGAGATGAAACTTAATTCTCCTCCCTGAGTGTATATTGGATTTAGAAACTGGTTTCTAATGCATAAAATATGAAAGGGTAAAATAGTAACTTTATAGTGGAGAAACTCCACAGATTAAGTGATCAAGGTAAATATTAAGTCATGTTGATATCATGCGATATATGATATTATGTGACGGGGGCTGGAGGTACTTTACCTCTGTGGTATCTTACCAAAATTCCATCACCTCAGTCTAATGATTAAAAAAACATCAAACAAACCCAGTTTGAAGGACATTCTACAAAATAACCTAACCAGCACTTGGCAAACCTAACAAGGTCATGAAAAACAAAAAAAGACTAAAAACTGTTACAGATTAGAGGAAATGTGACAACTAAATGCAATGTGGTATCCTGGATTACATCCTTGGACAGAAAAAGGATATTAGTGAGAAAACTGGTGAAATCTAATAAAGTCTGTAGCTTGCCTAATAATATTATACTAACATTAATCTTAGTTTTGATAAATGACAATGGTAAATTTATTTATTCAAATTTTACCCAAAAAAGCTGGGTGATGTGATATATAAGAATTCTCCACACCAAGTTTGTCCAACCTGCGGCCCAACACAAAATCACAAACTTTCTTAAAGCATTATGAGATTTATGCAGGGACTTTTTATTGTTATTTATGTATTTATTTATTTTAAAACGGAATCTCGCTCTGTCGCGCAGGCTGGAGTGCAGTGGCGCGATCTCCGCTCACCGCAAGCTCCGCCGCCTCCTGGGTTCACGCCATTCTCCTGCCTTTTTTAAAGCTCATCAACTATCGGCCGGGCACGGTGGCTCACGCCTGTAATCCCAGCACTTTGGGAGGCCGAGGCAGGTGGATCACGAGGTCAGGAGATCGAGACCATCCTGGCTAACACGGTGAAACCCTGTCTCTCTTAAAAACTTCAAAAAAATTAGCCGGGCGAGGTGGCGGGCGCCTGTAGTCCCAGCTACTCAGGAGGCTGAGCCAGGAAAATGACATGAACCCGGGAGGCGGAGCTTGCAGTGAGCTGAGATCTCCCCACTGCACTCCAGCCTGGGAGACAGAGTGAGACTCCGTCTCAAAAAAAAAAAAAAAAAGCTCATCAACTATCATTAGTGTTAGTGTATTTTGTATTTTATAAGACAGTTCTTCCAGTGTGGTCCAGGGAAACCAAAAGATTGGATACCCCTGTTCTATATCCCTACTCTATACTATCTTTGCAACTCTTCTGTAAGCCTAAAATTACTTCCATAAAAAGTTTCAAAATAAATGAATTAGCCAATTTTTAAAAGTAATTTTGCAAATTAGAGTACTCTTCAAATTAAAGCTGAACCATTAAACTTGATATCTAGACCCACTTATTGCATAAATAAATCCAATTTCAATTAAGTTACTTTGAGATATGGTTTTACTACACAGCTTTCCGCATTTAATGATTTTGGAGGGGAAAGAGAAGAATAAAAGATAAAATTTGAGAGAAACTATCTGCATGTAGTAAAAACAAGATTTCAGAATCTTAAGGGAAATGGTTGGAAGAAGACTAGTAAAATAGAATAAGGATATATTTAAAGGAAGGCTAATTTTAGAAGGACAACTATGGCAGTAATATAGGCAAAGGGGAGACCAAAGAGGCTAGGAAAGCATTAAGTGCTATCACAAAAGCCTACACTAGAGGTTCCCAAACTTTCTGGGTTGACAAGGCCCTTAATGTGTAATTTTTTCAGACTCCCTCACCCCCAAGCCAAAAGAAATACCTAACCATTTTGTTTATTAAGTAGTCAGGTCCAAACAACTTAAGAAGGATGTATGTCCTAAAAACTTAGCACCTGTTTTGGACACTTGACAATCTAATCTCAAACTTGAGAATTAGAATGGACACTGCCTCCCTAATTTCCTGTTCCACACAGATTTTCATGTGATATCTGCTTTTTGTCATAGCAACTGCCAAAAGCCCAGCTTTGTAAAACTGTGGGATCACTGAAAAGAATGTAGCAATCTAATTTTGAAACTGAACTACCTCAAGCTAGTATAGTCTTCCGTTAGTATTAGTGGAGGATTGGTTCCAGGACCTCCTGAGGATACCAAAATCTGAGGATGCTCAAGTCCCTGACATAAAATGGCACAATATTTGCATATAACCTATGGACATCCTCCTGTATACTTTAAAGTCATCTCTAAATTACTTATAATATCGAATACAATGTAAATGCTATGTAAACATTGTTATACTGTACTGTTTAGAGAGTAATGACCAAAACAACTCTGTACATGTTTGATACAATTCTGTTTTTCAAATATTTTCAATCCACAGTTGGTTGAATCCATAGATGCAGAACCCATAAATACAGAAGACCAACTATACTTTGTGTAGTTTCCAACAGATGCTGCTATGTTTCCTTCAAAATTGTTAAACATCTCTTGGCTCCCTTGTGAGTTCTCTGCAGTGCCTCTGGGCTCCTTGGCACAGTTTGTGAATCATGACCCTTGGCAAAAGACAGCAAAGGATGGAAACAAGGCAAGGGGATAGAAAAATCAATGTGAGAATTAAGACATGCTTCAGAGAAAAAAAAATAAGCAGATCTACTAGTGATGTTGTCTAGAAGTACAATTATAGGGCAAGTACTTAAGAAGTTTCAAAACTTTTCTGAAAAAAAAAAAATTATTCTGGTCGGCACAGTGGCTCACGCCTGTAATCCTAGCACTCTGGAGTCCAAGGCAGGTGGATCACTTGAGCCCTGCGTTCAAGACCAGCCTGGGCAACACAGCGAAACTTCGCCTCTACAAAAAATACAAAAAATTAGCCGGGCGTGGTGACACACATCCGTAGTACCAGCTACTCAGGAGGCTGAGATGAGCGACACTTGAGCCCAGGAACCGAGACTGCACCACTACACTCCAGCCTGGATGATGGGAGTAAGACTCTATCTCAAAAAAAAAAAAATTCTACCTCAACAGTCAGAGTAGCTGTCTCTCAACATTCTTCGCTTATATAGAAGAGAACAAACCAGTCTTGTCTTTAAATGAATGAATGAACCTGTTCAAATGTTTGTTAATTTTGACAGCTAAAATGGCATAGCTAAAATACAATGCTCTCACTTTTAATCAGAAAGAAAATCACAAATTAGCTGAACCACTGTAAGAAAATTCAACTCAACATTTCAAGTCAATAAACATTTTTGGAGTACCAATAGAACTGTCATCCAGCACCTGCCAAAGCTTTGTTCAGACGGATTTTTAAGAAAGAAACAAATATGGTAGTTCTAAGACCTAATTTGATACTCTTCAGCAATTGGGTAACTTCTAAAATAACAGATTTGCCATCACTATCACAGACCTACAGAATCAGGACCTCCTAGGGGATATGGAAATCTCCATATTTGCAAAGCACCCCAGCAATTCTAAAGATAGTCAATTTGGGAGGCAATGGCTAAATCAGCACTGTCCAGTAAAACTTTTTGTGGTGATGAACATGTTCCATATTTGCACTATCCAACACGGTGGCCCCTAGCCACATGTGGCTAGTGAGCATTTGAAATGTGGCTACTGTAACTGAAGAACTGAATTTTGCATTTAATTTAAATTGATTTAAATTTAGATGTAAATAGCCACATATAGTTAGTTCCCTCTGTACTAGACAGCACAAAACTAAATGATTCATGTTAAATTTCCATTCTTCTAAATTTCCCGAGTGGTACTCTCGGTTTAAATTAGATGATCAGAAAACTAGGTTCCTCAGCCATATTCTCTCATAAAAAGTCTTCATGAAGGGTCAACATAAACATTATCTAATTTAACAATGGTTCTGAGTCTTTTGTAGTTGGAGATTTTATCCAATGTCATATTTTATTTTCATAATAAAAATCCTCTTTGGATTAAGGTCTAAGAAAAGTCTGCAAAGAAATGTATATACTTTCTTTAGCCAGGAGGACTATTACAAGAGCCAATGTGCATCCCTTTTTGCCTTGGCTGCCAATAAACTCAGAACCAAATCCAGTCTCCAATAGCAGCAACTAACTCCTCTCAAGTGCCTAGTCATATGTGCTCTCTGCTCCTGTAAGACCATCATTCTATTTATATCCCTAAATCAGTCAACATGGTATTATTTTAAATTCTTAGGCTGACAAACTCTTTTGGACATAGGCGGGGTATCAAATTTTAAAGTGATTTTTTTTAAATTAAAGGTAATTTTACAGGTTTAAAAGAAAAAAAAGCTGTATTAAAACTATTTTCAAAATAACAATACCCAGATTAATAAAACCAGGAAATTTTTTAATAAACCAAACTCACTAAAGAAAATCAGTAGGTGCCTTTTAGCAAAGCTGCCTAAAAATATCACTTTAACAGTGATACATGAGACAAATACCAGGTACAACGACATCCTGCAGTAAGTTCACTGCCTCTGTTTCAAACTCAGTTCCACTCCTTTGAACAAATACGCAAACGTCCTAATGTAGAATATGAACATCCATATTGAGTAATCAAAATGCTTTATGCAATTTTTCCTGAACTATTTTTATATCATGCAGTGAACAAGTTCAATGGCTCTTTTGTTGAAATCTCCCAAAAAATCAGAACAAACACATTTGACGCATCAATAGCACATTTCTAGAAATGCCTAATTTTAAGTTCCCTGGGCATTTTAACTGCAAAACTCATGTGAAACTAAACTAAATCATAAGAACAGAACCTCCTCACATAATCCCTTAAAATTTCATTTTAGAAATCAACTTTTAAAGTATGTAAATCAAGATTTTATACCAAAATAATGTATGACAATCACACACTACAAAAAGATCCTGGGTTCATTTCTTTAAAATCATGACAGGAAAAAAAATTTTTAAGGAAAAACTGGCCCTGGCCATGGTGGCTTACACCTGTAATCCCAGCACTTTTGAGGGGCCAAGGCAGGAGGGTCGCTTGAGGCCAGAAGTTCAAGACTAGCCTGGACAACATAGTGAGACCCCGGTGGCTACAAAAGATAATGAAAAAAGAAATGAACAACCATCACATAGAAAAACACCATAAATTGTAGCAGGTGGCAGACACTTTAGCAGCCAGAGTCGGCAGCCAGGAGCGCAAAAAGCACGGGGAAACAACTCCTTGCTGCCTGTCCAGGCAGTCGCCAGGGGAGCAAAGGGCCTCAGGAAGAGGAAAGGGACCTCAGACCTTCCAAATTGCTTCCTCTCGCAAGAAACTATTTATTGCAGGAATAAAGATGGCTGCTGAACCAGTGGAAGACAACTGCATCAACTTCGTGGCAATGAAATTTATTGACAATACACTTTATAGCTGAAGATGATAGTAAAGTATAAATGAATTTATTTTTCTTTGCAAACTAAGTACCTGCTTGAGACACATCTGTATTGCCATTATTAGCTGAGAAAAAAAACAGTTCATATGATACCAATCTATTTGGAAAGCCAATCTGCCCTCAAAGGAATGTGGACTCAGTAGCATAGCTTTCAAATGAAGATGACCATAAGAGACACAAAGAAGAACCTCTAGCAAAGATGCTTCTCTACACCTTAAAAAATTATCCAGCTCTTAGAATCTACAAAATAGACCTTACCTGTTTCATAGGTCCTAAGATTAGCGGGGAATCATGGATTCTGCTGGGTGGGGGAGATGCATAGGAAAAGGGGATTGAAGCCTTAGAATTGTCCAAAATCAATAACACCTCCTCGCAGAAATGCTTTGGGAAGAAGCCTGGGAGGTTCCCGGGTTGGGGCGGCAGGGGGTAGGAGAGCCAGAAAATTATGGAAGTAGAGGAGATAGGAATGGGTGGGGCAAGAAGATCACATTCAAAGGCCAAGATCTGAAAGAAGCCATGCATTTATGATGAATTCAGGGTAATTCAGAATGAAAAAGTAGGAGTAGGAGAATGATGAGAGAAGCTAGAGTGATAAATAGGGTGCAGAGCAAGATGTTCTCTTACTCCAAGATGTGAAGTTTTGACTTTATCTTAGCGATAATAGGGTTAATTAAGCACAACATGTATTAGCTAGGGTAAAGATTAGTTTGTTGCAACAAAGACATCCAAAAATACAGTAGCTGAATAAGATAGAAAATGTTTCTCCTAAAAAAAAGTCTAAGTAGGCAGCTCAGAAGTATTATGGCTGGAAGCAACCTGATGATATTGGGACCCTGACTTTCTTCAGTCTTGTTACCCATCATCTCCCTGTTGTTGATCTCATTCACATAGTTGAAAATCACCATTCTTCCTGGGTCCATATCTCAGTTATCAAGAATGGGTCAAGATAAGAGGAAGTCAGGCTCATTCCTTTCAAAGACTCTAACTGGAAGTTGTACACATCAATTCCCCTCATATTCCATTGACTAGAATTTAATCACATGGCCACACCAAGTGCAAGGAAATCTGGAAAATATAATCTTTATTCCAGGTAGCGACAAGACTCTTTAAAATTCAGAAATAATATATTTTTAAAATATCAAAAAAAAAAAAAGAAAGGAAAAGAAATACATCATAAAATGGCTTGGCATGGTGACTCGGCTGGGCACGGTGGCTCACACCTGTAATCCCAGTGTGAGGCCGAAGCGGGCAGATCACGAGGTCAGGAGATCAAGACCATCCTGGCTAACACGGTGAAACCTTGTCCCTGCTAAAAATACAAAAAATTAGCTGGGCATGGTGGCACGCACCTATAGTCCCAGCTACTCGGGAGGCCAAGGCAGGAGAATTGCTTGAACCCGGGAGGTAGAGGCTGCAGTGTGCCAAGATTGTGCCGCTGCACTCCAGCCTGGGTGACAGAGCAAGACTCTGCCTCAAAAGAAAAAAAAAGAAAAAAAATACATCATAAATATCATAAAACATCACTACAGGACACATACAAACACACAGACACAAACACTACAGGACATATACAAACATGCATACACAAACGCTAGCAAATTAATTCTGCTTTGGAGGAATTAAGTTAGTTTTCTTAGCTCTACATTTGCTTGAAATTATTATAAAAAGGAAATAAAGTTATAAAACCATAGCAATTGATTTTGCTTTAGAAGCAAAAATATGTAGTTCCTCTCCCCAAAAGTCAAAGTACCGTCAAAACTTAGCTCATTTAAGCACTGTACTTCTGCTAGAACATTCCTGGTTTACTCCTACCTCCCTGGTCACTCTAACCTATGCCAGTTCATCTTTCTCTAACACTCTTAAAAGGTCAGGTTATATTTACAATCTTCTTCCCACCTACTCTAACCTTTCTCTTTAGATAGTTCTCTTCATCACTCATTGCTTATTTATCAGATAAAAAATAATAACAACAATGGGTAAAATTTACTGGGTGCTTACTCTGTCAGACACTGTTCTAACCCCTTTATTACAGGTATTATCTTACTTAATCCTCAAAACAACTCTATGCTGGAAGTAGTGTTATTATCATCTCCACTACAGAAGAGGTACTAAGAGATAATTCGTCCATGGTCACACAGCCAGAAAATGTATATTTTACACATACACAGACCTCAATGTTGTCAGAAGCTGTTCTAAAGTTTCTTTCTATAAGGCTGGGAAACATGCACAATGATCTCTCCTCCATTGCTTATGTAGTTTGAGTAGAATAAGACTAAACTAATAGTTTAGAGCCTGAGCACAGAGAAAACAGAAAGGCGCTAGACTCTTGTATTCCCTACACACTAGCTGCAAGTAACTCCCATGACTTAAAGCAGAAGTCAGCAACCTTTCTCTTTCTTTTTTTTTTTTTTTCTTAAGAGATAGGGTCTCACCATGTTGCCCAGGCTGGTCTTGAACTCCTGTTCCCTGAGTTCAAGGGATCCTCCCACCTCGGCCCCTCCCAAAGTGTGAAGAGTTACAGAAAAAGTTTGTTCTGTTTTTTTAGAGAACAAAAGAGCCAGTTTGGATCAGGCCAGAGTTTGCCAATTCTTGATCTAGAGGCACATTTTGAGTCATGTGTAGACATAATCATGATGTAAGCACAGAAATATCTAATTATGGCATTAAGTGGCTCCACTATATTCATTAAAGAGTCCACCACAATTGAATTTTGTAAAACTGCTCTTCACATAGAATAAAGACTTAAAATCTGGATAAAACACCATATGTAACAATTAACGATTTTTTAAAAAATCAGTTCATAAGATACTACCATGAAATTACAAATAAGTAACACATCAATTTAGTATTTGCTAAAATCATATGCCTTTGACAACTTACAATATAGAAAAGAAGATTGCGCTGTTTTGTTTCAAGGAATAAGATGTTCAAGATTCACATAACTTGCAACATAGAAAGTATTGCAAACTAACCTCTCTAGAAGCAAGCCTTGAAATTAGGGAACAATACCTTTCTTACCTTACCTCTCCCTTTTGCAGTCTTCTAACCTTCTGCTCCATCTCTCCCCTCATACATTAAAGATTTTAGCACCAGGCCAGGTGCCGTGGCTCACACCTGTAATCCCAGCGCTTTGGGAGGCTAAGGTGGGCAGATCATTTGAGGACAGGAGTTTGAGACCAGCCTGGCCAACAGAGCAAAACCCTGTCTCTACTAAAAATACAAAAAAACTAGCCAGACATGGTGGTACATGCCGGTAATCCCAGCTACCTGGGAGGCTGAGGCATGAGAATCACCTGAACCCAGGAGGCAGAGGTTGCAATGAGCCACTGCACTCCACCCTGGGCAACAGAGTGTGACTCTGTCTCAAAAAATAATAATAATAATAATAAGTTTAGCACCTGACTCCCTGTCTTAAATGTTTCTCCTCCCATTATTCTTGGCAACTACAAGAGCCACACAAATAATCTGCCTGCACATTGGCCTCTAAATTCCTTGACCACCCTCTTCATACCCAAAAATCTTTTACTCTATTTCACCTCAGTCACCAACTGTCATGGTCATATACTAATAGCTATAGTCTCTAACAAGGAATAGGAATAGCTGGAAGGTGCAAAAGATTATCTACTCAAACACAGCAAGAAATTCTACTTAAATTTATTTATTTTAAATGTATTTATTTTATTAAAGGAAATTAAAGTATACTCATATTTCATGTATGCAGTATATTAAAAATGTATTGGGATATGTGCTCATTTTTGTAACAGATATGCACATGTGATCCAAGGACACCACCAGTATCTTGTCATTAACATTAACCACATCCTTCAAAATCAAGCATCTCATACTCCTCCACCTCCCATCTTTCCAGCTCCCAACCCCAACAATTCTTCAACCTCTTTAAAATCTTTCAATCATTATCCTTTTCATGTTTTCACTGACTATCCCATCTTTCACATACTTACTTTTCTCCTTATCCAGCTTATATTCCATGGTTCATCACTAAAACCACTCCTGCACATTTGCTCTCAGTTTCCCTGTCCTCTTCCCCTCAGTTATACATTCCTGACAAAATCTAATCCTGGTCAAATCCAACTCTACCTATTCTATGCCTGCACCCAAGCACTGAACACAGTTGGATTAAAAAATTGCTGGTTGCATTCACTTAAAATTTATAATCACAAAGTTCAAAAGGTCATCACTACTACCCAGCAATACCCCTACATTTCCCTAGTCAATTCATTCTCACTCTGACAACTTCATACCTCATCTCCTCAGTCCTTCAACAACTCTGTCACCTCCCTCCCAGCAGATGATTTCTTATATTATTTCCCTGAGAAAACAGAATATCCACATCCTCCCCAACCAAATCTACCAACCTATCTGCTTCTCTACCCATGTATCCTGCTTCTCCCCTTGTAACAATGAATGGTGCCAGCTTCTACCTAAGTTCAACCTTTCCACTTGGGTTCTGGATCCTTGTCTCTTTCTCTTACTCAAAGACTTTTCTCTCTAAGGTTACCTCCTCTCCCACCACATCATCCATTTTTCCTTCTCTACCAATCATTTCCATCAGCATTTACACATGTTGCAGTATCTGCCAAGCAAAAAATATACCTTGAACCCTTGTCTCTCTCCAGGTATTACCTAGTTCTCTGGTTTGTAGCAAAATACTCCAAGAAAATCATCTGTACTCACTGTAACCACTTCCTTTCCTCTAAGCCAACTTAATCAAGCCTTCATCTCCACCACTCCACTGAACCGTTCCTCAAAATCATCAGTTCTTTCCACCTTGCCAAATCCAATGGTCACCTTGCTCAGCCTCTCAACAGTATTTGACACAGCCAAATGCTCCCTTAATACACTTTTTGCACTTGGTTTCTTAGAAAACACGCTCTCCTAATTTTCCTATCTCACTATTGCTTGTTTCCTGTCTCCTTTGTTGGCTCCTCCTCTCCTTCCTCACCTCTATATGCTGAAGTGCCTCAAGGCTCAGTCCTCAATCCTCTTCTCAATCTGTATTAATGCATAGGAAAATTCCTATAGCCCCATAGTTATAAATACTACTTACAAACTAAGATGATCCAGCCTCTTCTCTCCCCTGAGTTTGAGACTCTTATAATTAGCTGCTTAATTAAGATCTCCATCTGGATGTATCAAACGAAAAGCAAACAAAATTCTTGATTTCTCCCTCATACCAAACCTTTTCCTCTCCAAGTGTTCCCCTATCCCTTCAATTAATATTACATTCACCTGGTTGCTCAGGTCAAAAACCTGTAGTCATTATTGACTGTCTCTTACTTTACATCACATCTAATCCATCAGTAAGTCCTGTTAACTACATCTTTAAAAAATTTACTATCCAGCTACATGGGTACACAAAATTGTCAAAACTCACTGAACTGTACACTTAAAATGGATGCATTTTACTATATGCAAAAGTGTAAATTACACCTCAATAAAGTGTGGTGGTGCTGAGTGTGTGTGAGGGTATACGTGTGTTACCTACATACATCTGACCATTTCTCACCACCTACTACTCTGTTGTTTGAATTACTGCAGTAGCCTACTAGCTGGTATCCTGCTTCCACTTTTACTCATGACAGTCCATATCCCACAAAACACACCAAGTTTGTTTCTAATTAATGCTTTTTTCTGTTCTTTGTAAAATTTATTTCAAAAGCAGATTATTTACATCAAGGCTCATGTATCTCTATATCACTCCATGGTCAACAGAGAAATGCTTGCTTAAGCATTTCTGAAATTAATACTTCTTAATATAATTTGGTTTTCATAAATTCAAATTAACACTTAAAGTGCATGTAGTCTTCTAATGTCTAATTGGAAAACTAAGCTGGGATCAGTTACACATAGCCTGGAACATCAGATTAAAGAGTTTATATTTTATCTAACAGGCCAGTGTCACAAACTTAAACACTAAGAAAAGCTACTTTTTTTACTTTTCAAATCCTGAGGTCACAAGGTTGGCAAAGATGTGTGAAACAATGAACAAAATGAAGAGTTACTTTCAGGGATATATATTCACCTTTTTGTACCTCTAGAGTTTTGAACCATGTGATTATACTGCCTATTTAAAATATAAATTATAATTAAAATTATATTTTAAAATAAGGGAAAGGAATTCTTACACGACATAGAAAAATAAGAAACTAAAATAAATACATGACTTTTTAGGAAAAGTTTATGGCGCTTGGAATATTTTTAGTCCTTCCACCACAACTAAGAATTAGATGGAAGAAATATAAATACAAAGATAAAATATGTTCATATATACATGCAAAATATAATACATATTCATACATAATGATTCATGTCATATATTAGAGAGCTTTTACCAGAATTTAATTTGCAACCTAGTTAAATTATCATCATAACCCCAACTTGCCAACTTTCATACAGTTTCCTTAAACACCTGTAAAGCCTTTGAGAACTCATACAGTAAAGACTTCTCTCAGAAATCTAAAAGCCTACAGATGATAAAAGAACAGAACAGAAAGTAAACTAACAGAGAAATGACAGTATAGTCTCTTTCAAACTCATCTCCAGAGGCCAGTCTTACACTTGCCAACAGCTACATCATTTAATAATTAAATGACATAGGGACAACAATAAGAGTAGGGGGTATAAACCCCTATCATCTCTAAATTTGCTACAGCCCCTTCATGTGGCTATCAAGGAATGACGACAAATAGGACCTCCATGGTATACTGTCCTTCTCTCAAATGAAAAAAAGACATTCTCGTTTTTGTTCCTGATCTAAGTTCTAGTGGTTCTAGAACTGGTATAAATAATTCTACTATTAAGCTCTACATGTAAGTTCTAGTACCACCAGACAATACAAGAAGTATTAGGGGGTACTTAATACTCCCAATACTTCCAGGAGAACATCCAGATGCTTCTGGTATTAAGTCCAAATCCTATCGTAAGACCTGATTTAATAGGGACACCATAATGGCCATCCCTAAAAGTAATCAAGCCATTTATTCAACTGTAATCAAGCTAAATTTTCACTGTAGCTTTTACCTTTAGACATATTAGCAATAACTTAAAATGTTATTTAAAAATTAATAACTTGAAAGCTCAAGGGAAATAAAATTCCAGGAAGGCTGCAAACTGTGAGGAAGAAACTGATTTTCTAACTGAGGAATCACATGATAATGTTCTATTTCCCTTAAGGAAAAGATTAAAATTTAACCATCTTAAAGTTGATGCTCCCAGTATACTGCCAAGTTAAGAAACACCTGTAATCAGGACCTTCTCCAACTTGGATAAGTACATCCACATTTCCAACACAAGGGCTTGGATGTCAGTCTAGACCTTTTCTTCTCCCTCATCCCCATCTTGCTCAAATCCCCAATTGAAATGACCACCAAATCCTACCCATTTTGTGTTCTGAGTGTTCCTCCAGTTAATTCTTTCCATTCCTTTGCCACTGCCTAGTCCTAACCTTTTGTCTCCCCTTATTTATTAAAACAGCTACCCTAATATTGCTATTTCCAGTCATCCTTTTACTATGATCCTCAGTCTACATTGTAGTCCTGGTGATTTTCCAATAGCAAACCTAATGTCTCTTCTGCTCAAAATCTTTCACTATGTTCCTATCACCTACAGAATAATCCCCAAATCATTTATTAACAGCACATAACTTTACATGCTTTCAGTCCTGCCTGACTCTCAAACCTCACATCTCACTGCATGACCCCCAATCCTACACTTTAAACCCCATTAATATCAAACTATACTACTTGAATTTCCAGCACATCCCATGCTAGGTAAGCCTCCATGCTTCTGCATAGGTTGTTGCTTCAGTCTAGAATGTCTTTCACTTCTTCCCCCTTGGCTTCCTGGACAACTATGAATCTTTCAAAACCCAGCTCAGATACTAGGAAGCCATCCCAACAACTCATCCTCTACCCTTAAAGAACTGATTGTTTTTCCCTCTGCTACCTCTGTATGTAATAATGGCATCTATTAGGCACTATGTCCCTGACACTGTTCCAAGCATTTTACATGTATTAACTCATTTAATCTTCACAATTACCCTTCCTATGAAGTGGCACCATTATGACCTTTATGGCTATGGAAATTTGAATCACAGAGAAGTTAAATAATCTGTCCTCAAAGATACTCAACTGGATGAAGACAGATTAAAATCCTTATGTCATACATATTTATACTACCGCATCTCTCACAGTGAATTTATTCATGTGACTCTTACACTAGACTGTACACTCCTTGAGGACAGAGATTATGTCATATTCTACTCTAAATCCACAGTACCTGGTATAAAGTAGGTAATGAGTGCATGCATTTCTCAAACTGATTTTAAAATAATATTCCTAACAAGTTGAAGTGAAAAGCATTCAGAAACTAGTTCCAAATAAATATTCAAATATGCTATGAGTTCTAGAATAGAGCAAGCTATGTTTTTAATCTAATAAAAAGGATGTTAAAAAGAAAGGTTATTACAGACCTGAATTACAGTCCTTGTGGACAAAGAAATGGGCTTATTTTGCAATTAAGTCCATTACTGCTTAATCACTGCAGTAAATCAAGGCCCAAACGACCATTTGCTTAAAATTAACTTTTTTATCCCACTAAATTAAAAAATTTTGTTGTTTATCATTCAGGGCAATGGAAAGAAAGCCCTATATTTACTCTTCTCAAGTGGAAAGAAGCCAATCACAGACCAGCACTACTAATTGCTTCCTTAAATCTGGCCAAGAAATGTATCCCATTAGGCAATTAAAATAAAATACAGTTGCCTGAGTAAGCATTTAACAAAAGAATTTCTAAGGTTTTGTGGATGGCAGTCCATTAATCAAATAATGAAAAATTCTTTATCCTAAGCAAGGAAAAATGAAAAAACAAGAAAAAAAAAAAGATTACCATCACCCCACAAGAATATAGACTTCTATATTAAAACTCAATTCAGTCATATGCCTATGTTATATTAAAGCATATGCATACATGCTCACAATATTTCAGTAGCCATTCTTTGTCTCCTTAAAATTACAAAAATCAAAGTTATTTTAACACTAATGATGAATAACCTCAAAACCAAATGTACTGTATTTAGTGTGCTCTCACAGTTACAGTCCTCTGAGCCATACTGAAGTGCAGTAATTAAAATCCACAGGGATGATACTAGCTGCAACTGTGCACAGCATAGTACTTGTTAGAGTTATCTGCACCCCACCCAGCTTCTACACATTAGTGCACTGTAGAAAGGTAAATAAACTATCAGAAGACCCAGAGTTTAGGCCACAGCACAGCAAACTCTACCTCCACATACATCTTACCATTTCTTCGTACACTCAACCATCAGCTCCTGGTAGGAGGCCACAAACTGGAACTTGGATGCATGTTTTCCCACACGCTGCAGTCTCTTCCAAACTGAAGCCATGATGATCAGTCAAGACACTGGAGCAGTTCTGGGTTAGCAATACAGCAGCTTTAATAATGCAGAGGGTCCAAAGCAAACGAACTTTGCATGTATGTCTTTTAAAAACTCAACTACAACTCGAAATGATGCTTGGGGTCCATAAGTCTTCTCCCTGTTTCACAGGGTAAATTCCATCTTAGATGAATGGCCCAGTCAAGAACACTATGATATACGTGACAGGATGAGTGGGAGGGGGTTCCCTCATGGAGACATCACCATGCCACCTCAGGGGCTATATGTGTATTCTGGAGGACTGAAAAGCAAAACAAAGACAAAAAGAGAAAGAATATGAGGAGAGAATCATGAGAAGTGACTAACCACCCATGTTAAATAACGCTGCAAAAGACCATCCCAGTTCTCTGCATGTCTTTTAAACAATGAAACAAAACACCGACCTCAAAAGCCAGTAACATCAAGGATGCAAGACACCAAGGAAGAAATTACAATTCACACCGAAGACGTGGAGCGACACATCAGGTAGTCAGCATCAACAACAATCCAGAGAGATGGTAACTCGGGGCCCTACCTCCCCGTTAGCATCACAGAAGGGCGAGCAGAGCGGGAAAGTCTAGGGATGCTGTTTAATGTCCACCGCCAGTCAGAGGGAGGAGTGGAGTATTTTTAATAAACTTTGTTTTTCAGCCGATAATTAATAGCCTCAAGTCCGACAATATGTGCTTGGAACAAATTAGGGAGCCAGGAGGAATGCTGTTTTTCAGTCGGAGGGAGGAAATGGATGGGAAACGAGGAGTGGAGGGAAATCTCCAGGCAGAGAGAGGGCAATGTCCCGGCTCCAGGCCACTTGGGCTCCTTCGCTGCCAACCGGAGGGAAATGGAAACTCCTGCCTGGGCGTGAAGCAATGACCAGCGGGGCAAGTGGACTGTGCAGGGTGCGGTGCCTCCCTCCCCCATCCTCAGGGGAACAGTCCGCCGGAGCCCAGTCTCCTCACGCACGGAGCCCAGACCCCTGCCCCCCAGCGGAGGCAGGCGGTGGCTCGTCCGCGGTCCCTGTCACCCAGGCGATACCAGAAGACCCCAGCCCGGACCCCAAGCCCCGGCCCCGCCGCTCGTCCACTCCCGCCCCCTCCTCACACCTCTAATCCCGCTGTCGGGTTGTGTCTGGCCCCGTTCCCTTCTCAGAGGCGCTCCTCCGTCGCCGCCGCAGCAGCAGCCGCCGCCGCCGCCACCGAGTCCTCCATCCCCGCCGGAGCCACATGGAACAGCCAAGCCAGCCACGGCGCTCGCGGGAGCCGGGATCTGCAGCCCCTCAGGCGGACGGCGCCCCTCACGCCCGCCCCCTCCCTGACAGATCGCCCCGCGACCGTCCCCCACCCTACCAAACCCTGCCAGAGCCGCCGCTCAGCGCCCAGCACCCCCTCCCCCGCCTTCCTCCTCCGCCACCATCATCATTACCTCCCCCGCCGCACCTCTCACACTAACCCTACCCACCGCAGCTGAACCTCCACCGCCCCGCCGCCATTGGCCGGGTCCCGCGCGTGCCCCGCCCACCTCAGCGGCCGGGTCTTAGAGTGGCTGGGGTGCCTGACTGGTAGAACTGCCTGCCCATCAAAGGGGCTCCACCTTCCCCTTGCTTGGGAGGTGGTTTTTCTCCAAGCCGGAACGCGACGCACAGGCAACCTTTTTGTAAAAAAAAAAAAAAAAAAAAAAAAAAAAAGGAACCGACTAAGTACGATCCCGCCCGTTCTTCTGATTGGCTTGGAGAGGGAAGCGATAGGCGGGAGGAATAGGGAGTGTTTATAGTGAACTGGAAGGTGATTGTAGAAGGTGGCTGTCCGTCAAAGGCGCCGCCGGTGCCGGGCTGGGTTTCTGGACCCTAAGGGTGATTGCAGACCTGGAGACTGGCTTCGCAGCAGCTGTGGGCAGTGCGGCTGCCTGTGGGTTTCTCTCCTGTTCTCATCTCCGCGAGGACCTGGGCGCGCCCTCTCCTCCGCCACTGGCAACTAGGGTTTTTGCGCATACAGCCTTTATTTCACCAATTCCTCCTGGGATCTTACCTGACAACCTGAAGTAATGACCCTGTCAGCCACCCCCCCTCAACCCGCTCCCCGCCCAACATTGAGTCAACTGGTCTTCAAGAGGATTGATCAGCTGAGCTAGACACAAAATGTGTACAGTACAATTTCTTCTTGTTCGGAGTCTTCACGTTTCTTTGAATCTTGGTTTCTCCTCTTCGCTGTCGGACTCTTTTGCCCCCAGTGAGAACTGTAGATGGATTTGGGAACAGCTAGCGTACAAAAAGGGTAGTCAAAGGCAAAAAGGAGGAGGCAGAGTGAGGGCAGGGACACTTAATCTTGTTAAAAGAGCCAAGGGCCCTTTTGAGAACATGAAAGCTACAGATACTTTCTCAAGGGGGAAAAAGTGTCCTGTCTCAAAACACAAAAATTTGTTTTCAGTTTTAGATGGTTCACAGACCTCTGGCGTAGAGAAACAGGACAAAGAATGAAACTTCAGGGGAATCCTAGCATTTAAGGAATAAAATTTAAGAGTAAAATGGGAAAGAGACTGAGAAGGAATAATCAGAGAAGTAGGCGCATCAGCAAGCAATGGGCAGACAGTTTGGGGAGAAAAAGAGAGGCAAGCTAACATAAAAAGAAAGGAAGCGGGATAGGCTCTGGAAACAAGGATCGTTCAGTCTTACGAAAGTTGGAAAGCAGGGTTCATGGACAAAGTAGCTTGAAAGGTGTTAGGGTCCAGGGAGGATTCTTTCAGGGACAGGGAGAGCAGTGGTGAGTGAGAATTGAGTCCATCTATAGACATTGGGGGCCAAGACAAAGTGGAGAGACATGTTGAAGAATCAAGAGAGATGGGGAGACAGATAGATGGAAGGCTTGAATCCAGTATCTAATTCAATTTCCACTTTCAATAAAGAAAGTGATCTAATAACACAAGAGCACAGTGTGCATTTTACAGAAGAGAGCATAGTTATCGCTTATTTTGCTAGTCAATTCTAAAATGTTACAATAATCGTAATAATCATATTGATTCTTTTGTATTAAGAGTTCTCTGATGTCCTTCCTGAGTAGTTTACGAAGTCACTACAACCTATAGCCGTTATGATCTCATATAATAATATATTCTGCATCATTAATAGGCTTTAAGTGTGTGGAGTTCTTTAATGGCTAATTTGTAGAAATGGTCATAAATTATTTTCATCCAAGTTACCCTTCAGAAACAATCCACATGATGATCAGAAGGTTTTTGCACCCTATTTATTACTGTTCTTCGTAAGTTCTCAAACTTTCTCATGTGGTCATTCTGGTTTCTTTTAACATGCTTCCCTTACTCAAAAGGGAGAGGGGGAAGAGAGAGAAAAAAAGAGACTGACTTTTATTGTAAAGAAATTCTCTTAAAAGTAATGTTTTAAATAGTGTCTTTTAAAAAATAAATAAATAAAGGAGTAGGATCCCTAGGGAATCTTCCTCAAGTTGTGGGAAATTTCAAGAGACTGATGGTTTCTTATGACAGCTCTTCTTTTTAGGGGAAGTATTTGTCTTGGATGTAAACTCTTATTTTTCCTTCTAGACACCAAGGTAGCTAAGAAGAGATCAAGGTTAGAATAGTTTACTAAATGAGTGAAGGAATCAAGAACAGCTCTTGACACTGTTCTGCCGCTGACCTCATGTTCATAAGCTGTCTCCTGGAGGCCCTACAGAGCAGCTACTTCTTCCCCTGTAACATTTTTAAAAACAACCTGTCTACTAACTAAATTTATTAAAGAATATTAAATATAGAATATGTTCAGCTCTTTTGGGCTGCTTTGTTGATAGTTATTGAATACCAACTGAATATTAATCTTTTTTTTTCTTGAGACAGGGTTTCTCTCTGTTGCACAGACTGGAGTGCAGTTCCCTCATCAAGGCTCACTACAGCCTCAACCACCCAGGCTCAAGCAGTCCTCCCACCTCAACTTCCTGAGTAGCTGGGACTATGGTCATGTGCTACCCAGCTAATTTTTTTTCTTTTTAAAGGAGCAACTCTATTAACTGATAGGCTATTTTTTTTTTACTTTTTGTAGAGACAGGGTTTCACCATATTGCCCAGGCTGAACTCCTGAGGTCAAGTGATCTGCCTGCCTCAGCCTTCCAGAGTGCTGGGATTGCAGACTTGAGCCACTGCTCCCAGCGTGATCATATTAAATATTACCAATAGTACATAAAAGTTACAGTCCCTGTTCTCAAAGAGTTTCAGGAACATGTTCCGCGTGTACACAAGAAAGTAATACAAATTACTAACCTCTCTAAGTCCCAGCTTCTTACAGCATGATCCTGTATAACATAATCATGCCTACCTTTCTGGGATGTTGAGAAAATGGAAGATATGTACATAAAGTATCTGGCACATAGTAAACAGTCAAATGGTAACTAGTAGCATATGCTATTGTGTTTGGTAGCAAACATAAGACAGAAAAGAACAAAACAGACCTTCAGGAATACTTGGGGAATACTTAGTGCCAAACATCACTACCTCAAGGACTAAAGAGTCTTAAAGAATACATTTAACATTATTTATCTCCCATTAATTCAATTGGTACCAAGACTGGAACAGCAATAATTTAGGTGGACTCAGGATTTTATAATAATTACTAAGAATTCACTTATCCTCAATCCTCATGACCACTGCTTATGTCATATATTAGCTGGGATCTTTTGGCATGCTAGAAGTTACCTTTTTCTTAAGGTTCCATTTCCCCTATCAACTAACAGGTACCTCCTACTCACCCTCCCACTTCCAAGATTGTCCACTGTGTCTGCCACCTTCTAATGCCCTGTTTACTTGGATCTTGATTTATCATCTCCTTCTGTCCCAGGTTTAATGCAAGTTACATTAATTGTCCTGTCCACTTGACCCAGGTTGTTGACTGCAAAATGTTTTACCTAACAGAAGATGCAACATTTAAAATAATTTAAATTTTGCCTTTAAATATCATCAAGCTTAAAATGAAGATAGAATACAAAGAAATAAGTGGAAACTGGCATCAAAAACTTTAAATCTTTTCTGCCATGACAATTTTGAAAATGACAGAAATTATTTTCAGTGAAACAGCTTTTCTAGTCACTGCTTCAGAAACTCCCCAAATGGAGATTCAAGACTATGAAATGCAACCATAGGCTTGAATTATTATTATCTTTTCTGGTGATAAAATTCTTATCTTTGGGTTTTACAGTTATTGCAGTAAAAATTGTCAGAGGTATTATTGCAAGATTTAACCACTAATGGAATTTATCTGTGCCTTATTCCTAGTAATAAGATTTACTCCCAATAATAACACTGTAGGTTTTTGTATTTTTTTTTCCAGTTACCATAGCGGTTATACTATACACAACAATATTACTGCAATTTTTAACTGCTAATGAAATTGTTTTAAATCCACAGCAAACAAATTTACTTCCAACAATCCTATAGCAATTTTTATGTCCCTAAAAACTCGCTGTGGCAGGCTAATACTTTTAAAATTTTAAGTGATGATTTCTGTAGTAGTTGTTTTTCCAAGTATTAAATATTTCCTTTCTTGCTACAGCTTTTCTCCTCTTATACCCCATCCCAAGATCCTCAGCATTGCACTCACCCTCATTTAGGCTGGTCTCTGCTCATTGTTTCAGGAAAGGAATATGACAGAATGTAGAAAAACAAAATTTTTTTTATTGGTTTTTGAGTTTCAAAAGCCTGGCCCTTTGAGGAATAATGAAATGGAATCCAGTTAGAGACCTGCACTGTTTGCCTCTAGCCACATGTGACTACTGAATACTTGAAATGTGGCTAGTCCAAATTGAGATGTGCTGTAAGTATAAAATATACATCAATTTCAGAGTTAGTATGCAGAAAAGATTAATACATTAATAATATTCATATTGATTACATATTGAAATAATATTCTGGATATATTGGGTTTATTAAATAAAAGACAGTAAAATTAATTTTACCTGTTCCTTTACTCTTTTTTAATGTGGCTACAGGAAAAATGTAAATTATATACATGCCTCACGTTATATTCCTATTGGACAGTGCTATTATAGACAATAGTAAAGCTTCCTTTCCCAAAGATGAGAAATGAGTTTCCTGGGCTAGAAGGGAAAGACAGAACTTGGAGGGGATGTAATGAGAGCTGGATGCTAGTGGATTTCTGAGAGCAGGACCTAATCCCACCCTACTCTGGCACAAGCTTTGGAGAAGGGCAGCTGAAATGCTGGGATCTATCTATGTTATCTCAGAGCTAATAGACATATTTTTCTCTTTATTAGAGTCCTGGGGAGGTGGCAAGACCCTTAAGAGAAGAAAAAACTTGGTTGTTATCTAGGCCAGGCAAGATTCTGGAGTAGCACAGTCCAGTAGAACTTTCTATGATGAATATCTACCTGGCTGTCCCATGTAGTAACCATGAGCCACGTGTAACTATTGGACATGCAAAATGTGGCTAGTGTCACTGAAGAAGTTGAGTTTTAATATTATTTAATTTTAATTTATTTATTGGCTACATATGGCTGGTAGCTACCATAATGGACAGTGCAAACTTACATAGTACTATGGAGGTTCTGGATGCCCAACACAATTGCCAGACACCCAAAAGGGTACAAAGGCACTGCACAACCACCAGACCAAAACAGTCCTTGCTGATGGACCAAAATCAATCCAGCAACACTCCATGGAGCTGCCTGCTAATGAAGAAAGATGCATATGAGAACTCTAAGAGGAGCCAGCATGGTAGATGAGGAGCAAGGATTAAATGCCCCATCCCCTTCCCCCAGCATAGTGATGCTATGTAAGCCCCCTCAATTGAGATGCAGTTCCTGCCAAATTGACTATGATTAAGTGTTTGCCACCTCTTGTGAAATCAGAGCTTGAAATAGAAATTAGGTTGAGTAATGGGAAAATAAAACTGTGTTTCTTGCCAACCTGAATTTCTTTAGATTGAGATTTATGCCTGTTACATAACCTTAAATAATAACTCTTAACAAAATAATTTAAAACCTATGTTTATTCTCTTAAAAGGTGGCCTTTTTTTTTTTACTCTATCATTATAGGACCAAAGTTCTTTGGATGACACAAAAGCTTAGAAAAGCTGCATTAGAAAACCATCTTTCAATTAGAAACAGTATTCTTTGGTGAAATTGTTTCTGTTGCAGTTACCCATGAATGAATATTTGAAGTTAGTCATAATGAAGCTTTGCACATTGAACCTAAGATTGTACTAATTCTAGGACCTCAGTTGTATATACTAAAAATCCAATTTTGTCCAGCTCCACAGCATCTAGAAAAGGCCAACATGGGCTTGGTTGGTAGAGGCAGAGGAGCATTCTTGACTTCCTTGGAACTCAGGTAGAGACTGAAGCAAATCTACAGATACTATCCACTGGTGATTCAGCAGGACTACTGTTGTTAATCTGGAGCAACATAGTGAATGACTAGAAGCTTAGAAATCTTCAAGAATATATTGTAGGCAACGATGATATTCAAAATGTGGACATTCAGTGTGTTAACAACAACACGGCATAGGCATTAATCAGTTAAAATGGAGGATAACCGTAAACCATTGGCCTAGTTGTCCCATTGTGGACTAACTAAATACCAGCCCTGACTCTAGAGTGCCCTTACTGGTCTATAGCATCCTCTCAGTCTAATCCTTCTAACTGCTTAAGATACTTTCATGATGGTGAAGTCCCAGTCCACAAATGTGTATGCCCAAGTAAAAGCTGCTAGCTGAGATAATTTACACATTGCAAATAAGTGGGCCATTACTGGGATTATGGCAACAAAGATTTGAGTTGGAATTAAGAGCCCAGCTAAGAAAGTCTTTGCTAAACTCAATAAATCCATTTCCTATAAAATCAGCAGGGATTCTTGACCAAGACTTACTGGTCATTTCCCATGAAACATTAAGAGCCTTTGGTAAATTATAAGGGGTAGACTGACCTTTGCTTCACTTCTTCTGTGTTTTCAATAATTGGGAAAAAATCCAGGTAACCAGATATAGCATCCAGTCAGTGTTTTCCTCTGAATAATTCATAGATGATTACATTTGTATGAGCAAGATAATATAATTAATATCATTCTGAAATAACAAGGCTAGACAGGAAAGGCAAAGAAAAGCTGG
Source organism: Macaca thibetana thibetana (assembly GCF_024542745.1). Classification (NCBI taxonomy): domain Eukaryota; kingdom Metazoa; phylum Chordata; class Mammalia; order Primates; family Cercopithecidae; genus Macaca; species Macaca thibetana. The sequence continues at coordinate 44,347,148 of NC_065590.1, forward strand.
TAGAAATTCATAATCTTGGAGGGCACTGACTACCACCCTTGTGGTGTAAAATCAAAGCACTTTCATCCCATAGAGTATAAAGAACACACACACAAAAAGCAAAATTTCAAAGCAAGCTGAAAGCAGGCAAAACTCCACTTACCAGGGCACTGGGCATGAGCCAAGGGAAAGTAGCCCTGTTGCTGAAGCCTGTCCCAGATGAGTAGAGCTGGAAAATAAACCCAGCTTTCAAAGGGCAGGATTAACTCATGCACAGTTTGGGCAATCTTCTGGGCAGGGCAAGATAGGGAAAAATTCCAGGGCAAGGGCAATAACATGAGAGCCAGAGAGAGCTGCAATATTGTTCTAGGTCTCTCTTTTCACAGCAAGTCACCCAATTAGTGACTGGGCTTACAGTGATCAGAACATAACCTGCGAAGCAAAGATGACTTTGTGAGAGCTGCTGGATATTTCTTCATATTCTGTCACAACTTTTGGATGCTATTTAAAAATATTCCCAATAATGCATCATTGATCTCTTTCTCCAAGAAAAGAAATTCAAGTGTTGAGCAAACCAGGTTTTTGTGCCATAGTTCAATCTTCTAAAGAAATTCTGCTATCTTTAAAACTTTAAAAATCACAATATTTTATCCCTGAAATGAGTCTATTTTAGGTATTGAACGTAGTACTGAGTTACTTATATTGAGAGAGCCCCTTGAAACAATTGTCTTGCATTATCAGTGTCCCATTTCTCATTTCAAAAATGTGTGAGCACCTCCTAACCAGCATATTTCAGTGTGGAAAAGGAGAGTGTTATACTTGTGCATGTTTCTTCACCTAACACATGCTAAAGAGAGCATATTTAAAGGTCACAACTTGATTATATTTGAAATATTCACTTTTCTTGAACAATGAAAGCAAGAATAGGAGGCATATTGTTAACTGTTCAACTTCTTTTATTCTTGTAATAACACTCTTTCTAGCTATTCACAAAACTACCTTGTGCCAATCAGTATGTTTGCGATGTGTCTCGTCCAGCCTACAGCTGAACAAGATAACAATTACCAAAATCCTGCAGTGATTTGTCAGTGATAAACAGACCAACTTGTTGAGTATTTCTGTCTAATACATATAGCGCTTTAACATGAAATTGCTGCACAGCGCGTGTTATGGGACCTGGTCTTCAACACTCTATGCTACGGATATTTGCAGTGCCCAAGATTGTTACTGGATCGGTTTTGTCAATAGTTCATTCTGCATTCTCTTATTAATTTCCCTTAATAATATCTTATTAACCTTCAGCTGACTTTGCAAGTTCTAAGGCAACAGGTTCATGAGTACAATTTTGAATGATAGCTTTTTCATTTTGATTTTCTTTGATGATATTTTTAGAGAAAAATCCATTAATTTATTAAGAAATATTTAGTGAGTAATTACAAAGGTCAAGGCATTGTGGTAGGTATTGGGAATGCAGCACATAAAAAAGACAAAATCCCTGCCCTCCTGGAGCTCATATTTCTCTTCTATTAGAGGTCATTGTTTAGTATTCCCCTTAGAAAATTTCAGTTGATGAGAGGTGACTGTGCTTTAACAATGACAAAAAACCTGAGAAAAGTGTTATAAAAGACAACGTGCTGGGGACTAACATAAAAGGATCACCCACTCAATAAAATCCAATTATCAGAAATGTATTATTGTACTCCATCTCTTTCTTTTTTTGTGTGGCTGCTTGTGCAAAGTCACATAGAGACTTGTCATAGCACATACAAATTTATAACCTATATTTGCACTGGAGTCCTGTTTGCAATTTATGTTTTTAAAATTTGAATTGTAGTATTTACATTGTTATTATTTTTATGATTTACTGAATAGAGACATTGATTTTTTTATGTTATAAGGCAACATGATTGTAACTACAAATATGCAAAATTAAACACATGCCAAAATTGAAATTACATTGAGAGAAATGATCTGCAGCCTGTTAAACATCAGCCAAAACAATCTGATTCACACATTTCCTTGAGCTCACATGCAACTTTCAAGAGTGTAATGGTCATTAAGAATGTGACAGGATTTTAACAAACACACCCATTCTATTTAATTTCCCTTTTCACTCCTTAAATTGTCAAAAAATTTTAAAAAAAGAAAACAGAGGCCTATTTTTGCTGTCTTTTCCTCAGAAATATTTTAGCTTCTTCCTAGATATCCTTAGAGATAGAATAATTAAAAGTTGTTTTTTGTCTTGTATGTGTTCTATGATATTTTAAATGTTAAAAAAAAAAAAAAGTCAGGCACGGTGGCTCACACCTGTAATCCCAGCACTTTGGGAGGTTGAGGCAGGCGAATCACAAGGTCAGGAGATGGAGACCATGCTGGCTAACATGGTGAAACTCCGTCTCTACTAAAAAAATACAAAAAACTTAACCAGGCATGGTGGCGGGCGCCTGTAGTCCCAGCTACTAGGGAAGCTGAGACAGGAGAATGCCATGAACCTGGGAGGTGGAGCTTGAAGTGAGCCAAGATCTTGCCACTCCACTTCAGCCTGGGCGATAGAGCGAGACTCCATCTGGAAAAAAAAAAAAAAAAGCTGGGCATGGTAGCTTACCCCTGTTATCCTAGCATTCTGGGAGGCCGAGTCGGGTGGATCACCTGAGCTCAGGAGTTCAAGACCAGCCTGGCCAACATAGTGAAACCCTGTCTCTACTAAAAATACAAAAATTAGCCTGGCGTGGTGGTAAGCGCCTGCAATCCCAGCTATATGGGAGGCTGAGACACGAGAATTGCTTGAACCCGGGAGGCAGAGGCTGCAGTGAGCCAAGATCGTGCCACTGCATTCCAGCCTGGGTGACAGGGTGAGGCTGTGTCTCAAAAAGCAAAGAAAGAAAAAAGAGAGAGAGAGAGAAAGAAGAGGGAAACCTCAAAGAGATTACATAAATAGCTTTATGTTAATGTAAAAATTATGTGATACGTTTTCTTTAATTCTCCTTTGTATTTTTTTACAATAAAAAATAATGATTAGGCCGGTCACAGTGGCTCACGCCTGTAATCCCAGCACTTTGGGAGGCTGAGGCAGGAGGATCACTTAAACTCAGGAGTTTGAGACCAGCCTGAGCAACATGGCAAAACCCTGTCTCTACAAAAAATACAAAAATTAGCTGGGTGCAGTGGCACACACCTGTGGTCCCAGCTACTTGGAAGGCTAGGGTGGGAGAATCACTCGAGCCTGGGAGGTTGAGGCTGCAGTAAGTGGTGACTGCACCACTGCACTCCAGCCTGGGAGACAGAGTGAGACCCTGTTTCAAAAATAAATAAAAATAATAAGGATTAAACGTGTATAATTGTGGTTTCAGATTGAAGATATTGTATAAGTCATCATTCTATAATCTTTAAAATGTTCTCTCACTATCTAAAAGCTTTCCATCTATAGTTTCTGGTTATAAATCATATCTAATTGACAAAAATGGAAACTCTCCCCCACATAAATCAATTCCTGGTTCATCTAATGTGTTCTGATTCTAGATCTATTCTGCCCATTGATACACTTCAGTTGAGAGATTAAAGAATCTTCTTTCACAAAACGTTCTATTTCTAGAAATGTCTTCTGTATTTTATAACATAAAAAGAAGGATGAGTTTTCATTGACCTTTCATTGACTTTTTTTTTCTCTTTTTGAGACAGGGTCTCACTCTGTCATCCAGACCAGAGTGCAGTGGCGTGATCACGACTCCCTGCAGCCTTGACCTTCTGGGCTCAAGTGATTCTCCCACCTCAGCCTCCCTAGTAGTTGGGACCACAGGCACACATCACCATGCCCAGCTAATTTTTGTATTTTTTTGGTAGAAATGGGGTTTTGCCAATGTTTCCAGGTCTCGAACTCCTGGGCTCAAGCCACCCTCCCTGCCTTGGCCTCCCAAAGTGCTGGGATTACAGGCATGAGCCACTGCACCCAGTCTTCATTGACATTTTATTTTGTGCTTGAATTGCTTTAGGACTGTGAATGTCATGATTCTGCTGGGCGTTTTCCTCATATCCTCTAATTCTGGCTCATGTTTGGCTCCTCTCTTATTTTCCTCTCTTATATATGACACATATATGACATATACATGTAGGTACACACATATACACATATGTGTGACATAAACATACACAATTCTGGGACTATTGGTAGAATTATCAGGAAAGGCAAGCACTTTCCTCTGGGACTGATTGCTATAAAGATGGTATCCTGCTGCCAGGGACCTCCACTGGAGCAAGTCTAAGAAAAAAGCCAAAACAAAGGAAGCCAGGAGATGAAGCAGAGAGAGTTGCTTCATTTGCCTCATCTGTAAAATGGGAATGGGAAAATGATAGTTGGCTACTGGAGGTGAGGTGCTGGAAGAAATAAGCTCTTAAGACCCCTTCCAGCTCTAATTCGGTCATTGTTTAAAATGTCTAACCTTAATACAAGGATATGTTTGTGACATTTTAAAAGGCAGTAAGAGTTTCTCCACAGTTGTTTCCATTATCATCTAGTTTTTGCTGTCTTAAGAAGTTTTTTTTTGTTTTTGTCATGGGAGGATGTGCTATTTTTGATGATTTTTGTTTAGCCTTAATTTTTCTGATCAACTAAAAATTGAAAGCTTATAGTCACAATTCCCATAGAAAACATGAAGGCAGAATGATGTCTTTTAGTAAGATATAAGATATCATTCCTAAATATACCAATTCCTAATTCAATTGTTTATACCAAGTGCTAAAAAGGAGAGTAATTATAGGTCAATTTAAAAAGTATTAATAGAACATATTGCTGTTTCTAGCGTATATTGTTGATAACTTCAGTGGCAATCTAGCCCAAAGAGTTTAATCTTTTCCAGTGTGAATGAAAAAGAACACCCTTAAGAGGGAGATACCCATGACTTGAAATAATTCTTTAATGTTCTCTGGAAATTAAGAGTACAGAAACAACCAGATACAAAAATTACCACAAAATGTATCATTAACCTAAATGTTAGCAGCTAAAACTATAAAACTGTTAGAAGAAAACAAATAAATCTTCATAGCTTTGGGCTTAGCAATGGTTTTTTAGATATTATAACAAAAGCAAGAGCAACGAAAGAAAAAAAAACACAGATAAACTGGACTTCATCAAACTTTTAAAATCTCATACCTCAAAGACACCATCAAGAAAATGAAGAAAGACAAATATTGCATGTTCTCATTCATATGTGGGAGCCAAAAAGTTGATTTTTCTGGAGGTATAATGGTAGTAGCCCAAGGTTGGGAAGGGTCGTGGGGAGGGGAGAAGAGAGGTTGAAGAGAGGTGAGTTAATGGATATAAAAACACAATTCAATAGAAGGAATATGTTCTATTGTTTGATAGCACAGTAGGGTGACTATAGTTAAAAATTTATAGTATACTTCAAAGTAGCTAGAAGAGAAGATTTAGAACGTTGCCAACACAAAGAAATGATAAATATTTGAGGTGACAGATTTCTCAATTGCCCTGATTTGACCACTATACATTGTATGCACATATCAAAAACACACAAGTATACTATACATAAATACAATTATTATGTATACATTTTAAGTGAAAAAATAACCAACAGGTGGGAGAAAATATTTGCAAACCATATATCTGATAAGGGACTTGTATCTAGAATATATGAAGAATTATTACAAGCTCAAAGACAGACAAATGATACAATTTAAAAACTGGCAGGAAATCAGTATATTGGAGAGATATTTGCATTCCCATGTTTATTGAATCACTATTCACAATAGCCAAGATTTGGAAGCAACCTAAGTGTCCATCAACAGATTAATGGATTAAGAAAATGTGGTAGTTATACACAATGGAGTACTATTCAGTCATAAAAAAGAATGAGATACTGTTATTTGCAACAGCATAGATGGTACTGGAGGTCATTATGTTAAATGAAATAAACCAGATATAGAAAGACAAACTGCACACGTTTTCATTTATTTATGGGAGCTAAAAATTAAACCAATTGAACTCATAAAGATAGAAGATTGTTATCAGAGGCTTGGAAGGGTAGTGGGGGAAAGGGGTAGGGGTCGTGAGGGTAATTAATGGGTACAAAAATATAGTTAAAATGAATAAGATCTAGTATTTGATAGTACAACAGGTGATAATAGTCAACGATAATTTTTATACACTTTAAAATAGCTAAAAGAATATAATTGTATTGCTTGTGACACAAAGGATAAATCCTTGTACCCTGACATGATTATTACACATTGCATGACTATATCAAAGTATCTCAGGTACCCCATAAATATATACACCTACCATGTGCCCACAAAAATTTTAAAAATTAGAAAATAGAATGAAATTGTTCAAGAATTTAAATTGACATTTCCCTGAAGATGACACATATAAATGACCAACAAGCACATGAAAAGATGTTCAATATAATTTGCCATCAGAGAAATGGGAATCCAAACCACAATAAGATACTACTTCACACCAACTAAAATGGTTTAAGATCAAAGACAGACAATAACAAGGGTTGATGAGGATGCAATAAAATTGGAGCCCTCATACCTTTCTGGCAGGATTGTAAAACCTTTTGAAAACCAGTTTGGCATTTCCTCAAAATGACAAATGTAGAGTTACTATATGACTCAGTGATTTCACTCCTAGGTAAATACCAAAGAGAAGTGGATGCATATGTCCACACAAAAACTTGTGCATAAGTGTTCACAGTGGTGTTATTCATAATAATCAAAGAGTGGAAGAAACCCAAATTCCATCAGCTCATGAATGGATAAACAAAATGTGGTATTATCATACAATGGAATATTTTTCAGCAATAAAAAGAATTGAAGCATTGATTCAAGCCATAACACGGATGAACCTTGAAAACTATGTTAAGTGAAAGAAGCCAGTCACAAAAGACATATATTGTATGATTACTTTTATATGAAATGTCCATAAAAGACAAATCCACAGAGACAAAAAGTAGATTAGTGGTTGTTCAGGCACATGAAGGAGTTACTGCTAACGAACATGGGGCTTCTTTTTGAAGTGATAAAAATTATCTAAAATTACATAGTGATAATGGTTGCACAACTCTGAACATACTAAAAACCACTAAATTGTACACTGTTACTAGGAGATACTTATTTTATTTATATCTCAATAAAGCCATTAAGAAAAATAAAAGAATATAGAAAGAGACTATTGCAGCCACATTTAACTAAAAGTCACAACTGAATATCCTAGAGCTCAGCAAAATACAATATTCTAATACAGAAATTTAAAATATGAATATTCTCTACTCTTAAAGTTTTTAGATGTGGGTTCTAGTTTTTCCTGGCCTCCAACCTGCAGCCTGGGACAAGTCACTTAGGTTTAACACCATTCTGTTCATTTATCAGTAAAATTAAGGCAGTGGATTAGAGGATTTTCAGTTGAGGGGAAAATTTAGGAGGTCTGGAGGAGTTCAGAGGCAAATATTGTTAGTTGTCTGTCAATACCCATTCTCCATTTTTCTTCTCTAGCAATAAAAACCCTAATTTCTAAGTGAGCCATTTTCACTCAGCTAATGATCTGCCAGCCTCCTTTATAACCAGATATGGCTATGTGCCTAAGTTTGGCTAAGTCTTGTATATAGCTTCCGGAAAGTCTCCTCCAAGGGAGGGAGTGTGCCTTACCTTTCTGTTGATGGGATACAGATGGGTTGGCTAGAGCTCTAGCGGCTATCTTGGACCATGAGGATAAGGGATGGCAAAGTAGCAAGCTGGAAGAAGCCTGGGTCTCTCACAAATTTGTAGAGGCACTACATTTGCCCTGAACTGCCTATCACCAGACTTCTTTCATATGAGACAGAAGTAATCATATAAGATAAAGTTATTTTGGTGGGATTTTTTTCTGTCACATGTAAAGATAATTATAACTAACACAGTCAGCTTATGAAGGCTAAAAAGAAAGGGACACTTTAAATTGACTTGGAGGCAAGTTCACTGTTTCAAAAAATTAAAGCCCTCTTTCTAGATGGAACAACTTTCTTTTTTTTTGAAAATTATTTTTTTTCTTTTTATTATTATACTTTAAGTTCTAGAGTACATGTGCATAACGTGCAGGTTTGCTACATATGTATACTTGTGCCATGTTGGCGTGCTGCACCCATCAACTCGTCAGCACCCATCAATTCGTCATTTACATCAGGTATAACTCCCAATGCAACCCCTCCCCGCTCCCCCCTCCCCATGATAGGCCCCGGTGTATGATGTTCCGAGTCCAAGTGATCTCATTGTTCAGTTCCCTCCTATGAGTGAGAACATGCGGTGTTTGGTTTTCTGTTCTTGTAATAGTTTGCTGAGAATGATGGTTTCCAGCTGCATCCATGTCCCTACAAAGGACAAGAACTCATCCTTTTTTATGGCTGCATAGTATTCCATGGTGTATATGTGCCACATTTTCTTAATCCAGTCTGTCACTGATGGACATTTGGGTTGATTCCAAGTCTTTGCTATTGTGAATAGTGCCGCAGTAAACATACGTGTGCATGTGTCTTTATAGCAGCATGATTTATAATCCTTTGGGTATATACCCAGTAATGGGATGGCTGGGTCATATGGTACTTCTAGTTCTAGATCCTTGAGGAATTGCCATACTGTTTTCCATAATGGTTGAACTAGTTTACAATCCCACCAACAGTGTAAAAGTGTTCCAATTTCTCCACATCCTCCCCAGCACCTGTTCTTTCCTGACTTTTTAATGATTGCCATTGTAACTGGTGTGAGATGGTATCTCATTGTGGTTTTGATTTGCATTTCTCTGATGGCCAGTGATGATGAGCATTTTTTCATGTGTCTGCTGGCTGTATGGATGTCTTCTTTTGAGAACCGTCTGTTCATATCCTTTGCCCACTTTTTGATGGGGTTGTTTGTTTTTTTCTTGTAAATTTGTTTGAGTTCTTTGTAGGTTCTGGATATTAGCCCTTTGTCAGATGAGTAGATTGCAAACATTTTCTCCCATTCTGTAGGTTGCCTGTTCACTCTGATGGTAGTTTCTTTAGCTGTGCAGAAGCTCTTTAGTTTAATTAGATCCCATTTGTCAATTTTGGCTTTTGTTGCTGTTGCTTTTGGTGTTTTAGACATGAAGTCCTTGCCCATGCCTATGTCCTGAATGGTATTACCTAGGTTTTCTTCCAGGGTTTTTATGGTATTAGGTCTAACATTTAAGTCTCTAATCCATCTTGAATTAATTTTCGTATAAGGAGTAAGGAAAGGATCCAGTTTCAGCTTTCTACTTATGGCTAGCCAATTTTCCCAGCACCATTTATTAAATAGGGAATCCTTTCCCCGTTTCTTGTTTTTGTCAGGTTTGTCAAAGATCAGATGGCTGTAGATGTGTGGTATTATTTCTGAGGGCTCTGTTCTGTTCCATTGGTCTATATCTCTGTTTTGGTACCAGTACCATGCTGTTTTGGTTACTGTAGCCTTGTAGTATAGTTTGAAGTCAGGTAGCGTGATGCCTCCAGCTTTGTTCTTTTGACTTAGGATTGTCTTGGCAATGCGGGCTCTTTTTTGGTTCCATATGAACTTTAAAGCAGTTTTTTCCAATTCTGTGAAGAAACTCATTGGTAGCTTGATGGGGATGGCATTGAATCTATAAATTACCTTGGGCAGTATGGCCATTTTCACGATATTGATTCTTCCTATCCATGAGCATGGTATGTTCTTCCATTTGTTTGTGTCCTCTTTTATTTCACTGAGCAGTGGTTTGTAGTTCTCCTTGAAGAGGTCCTTTACATCCCTTGTAAGTTGGATTCCTAGGTATTTCATTCTCTTTGAAGCAAATGTGAATGGAAGTTCATTCATGATTTGGCTCTCTGTTTGTCTGTTACTGGTGTATAAGAATGCTTGTGATTTTTGCACATTGATTTTGTATCCTGAGACTTTGCTGAAGTTGCTTATCAGCTTAAGGAGATTTGGGGCTGAGACAACAGGGTTTTCTAAATATACAATCATGTCATCTGCAAACAGGGACAATTTGACTTCTTCTTTTCCTAACTGAATACCCTTGATTTCTTTCTCTTGCCTGATTGCCCTAGCCAGAACTTCCAACACTATGTTGAATAGGAGTGGTGAGAGAGGGCATCCCTGTCTTGTGCCAGTTTTCAAAGGGAATTTTTCCAGTTTTTGCCCATTCAGTATGATATTGGCTGTGGGTTTGTCATAAATAGCTCTTATTATTTTGACATACGTTAGATGGAACAACTTTCTAAGTTAACTTGAGAGCACGCAAGGGCTCTTGATTTGATCTTCCAAAAGATTGTCAACAATAGCAAATATCTAGAACTGTACAAATGCATTTGTCATCACTGCACCTGCCTCCTCTCCCTGGCATTTTCATATCAGCTAAGATCAGTGACAAAATTCTAAATACTGCAGGTTTCAAATTTGATTAGTATATGGGGAGAGGGCAAAATCTTTCCTTCGAAATAGGTTTCCAGTGGGATTCTTATTTCTTTTTCATTCTATCTCGATTTCCTCACCTTGACTAAATCCATATGATTAGCTAAGCATTTCTTGAGGGGCGTAAAGGACAGCTCCCTGGTAGGAGACAAAGTTTAAAAACCATCCATCTTGGTTATGAGAGCCTACGTGGCTTTGTAAGTGGTATCTGTTCACAGTCTTATTCAATCTTGTACAACAATTATTTTATTTAATTAATTGATTAATTAATTAATTAATTTGAGACGGAGTCTTGCTCTGTCACCCAGGCTGGAGTGCAGTGGCATGATATCAGCTCACTACAACCTCCACCTCTGGGTTCAAGTGATTCTTCCTGTCTCAGCCTCCCAAGTAGCTGGAATTACAGGCACCCACCACCACACCCAGCTAATTTTTGTATTTTTAGTAGAGATAGGTTTTCACCACCTTGGCCAGGCTGGTGTTGAACTCCTGACCTTGTGATCCACCTGCCTTGGCCTCCCAAAGTGCTGGGATTACAGGTGTGAGCCACCGCGCCCGGCCACAACAATTATTTTATTCACTTCAAAATCCCTATTTTTAAAGACACATATACCCCATCATCCCCAGTTGGGCTTTTTCTACTACCCCAAGGAGGCACCCAGAGGCTTTGTCTGCTAAGGGCTATGCTGCAGGTGACTGTTAACTAGACTGCTTTCACAGTCTCCCAGATTACTGAAAGATGGCCCAGTCCTTCTACTCTTCAGCAGGTCTGCCTGAAACTTCAACTCTTATAGACAATACCAAATGTGATTAAAAGGTGGACTTAGCACAGTTCTATTATGAACCAAGAAACTTTAAAAACATTCATGCAAATTCTGTCATAAGAAGAAATACAAAAGACTAACAAATCCTGACAACTCTTTTTCACTTCCTAAAGTTGCAAACACTACTGCTTTTTAGTAATAACTATAAATGCTTTCTGTGTAGACCTTATCATTCATCCATTAAAGACTAAAACCTCAATTTAAACACAAGAACAAATAAACATGCAATCAAGTGGTTTCATTAGGAAAAAGTCAGAATTTTATAATAATGTAATCATAATATAGCCATAAGATTTGGATTCTTGTTAAGGAAAATAGACACAATTTTAAAAATTATTATTATTATTTTGAGACTGAGTCTTGCTCTGTTGCTCAGGCTGGAGTGTAGTGGCATGATCTCAGTTCACTGCAACCTCCACCTCCTGGGTTCAAGCAGTTCTCCTGCCTCAGCCTCCCAGGTAACTGGAATTACAGGTGTGTGCCACCAATGCCCAGCTAATTTTTGTAACTTTAGTAGAGACAGGGTTTCACTGCGTTGGCCAGGCAGGTCTCGAACTCCTGGCCTCAAGCGATCTGCCCACTTTGGCCTCCCAAAGTGCTGAGATTGCAGGCATGAGCCACCACACCCAGCCTAAAAAATTATTTCAATAATAGCTATTTTTGTTTTATGAAGATATATCATAGTAGATTCTGAACCAGCCTCCTTTTATTTCCATCATATTTGATTTTTTCTCTATTTAGGTTATACATACTGATATTTCTTGTTTCCACAGATCACTGAGGAGGCACTGAGGCTTCTGTGTTTCAACCAGACTGACTTGAGTTATTGCATTTAAGGGCACTTTGATAAAAATAACTATAGGCTTTGAAAGCTCTTTTTAATTTTTAAAATATTTGTGCTAGCTTAGTGACTATTAAAAAATAACAGGCTTCAAATGATTCAAACATATGCATGCAATTCTGGGACTCCTGAGTAATGGGATGCACACATTCTTACTTGGGGTTTTATTAAAATGACCTTCTCAGTATGCATACCAGGACCCTTCATGAAGCAAAGCCAGAAGAGTCATTCCAAAACTTGCATGTAGTCCTGAATCACTCCTAGACAAAAAAGGGGGATTAATGTACAATTTCCAGTTTGTGAAGAAGATGAAAAAAAGGATCTCATTTTGATTTGCCCATTTCAGAAGTGTTTGGTTTCTTATGCTTTCTCTGTGATTAGCCTGGGTAGGAGGAAAGGCAAAGTGATGAATGAAAGTTAAACATTGCCTGTTCTCATCTGTGGAAGCTAAAAAAAAGTTGATCTCATAGAAGTAAAAAGTAGAACAGAAGATACTAGAGGCTGGGAAGCATAAGAGAAAGAGGGGAATAGGGAGAGATTTATTAAAGGATACAACATCACAACTAAATAGGAGGAATAAGTTTTAGTGTTCTATAGCACTGCAGGATGACCGCATTTAATAATAACATATAGTTTAAAATAGAAGGAGGATATTGAATGTTCCCAATACAAAGCAATGATAAATGTTTGAGATAATAGTGAATTACCCTGATCTGATCACTATAGTTATATATATCAAAACATCACTACATACCCCATGAAGATGTATGTGTCAATGAAAAAAAATTTAATAAATGTCCAACACATAGAAAGTACTCAGTAAATACTGATTTCCTTCCTTTCTGTTGCTTCTGAGGGGAGCATAGAGTATATAACATTGCTGATTAAATTAACAAAGTATAAGGAAGGAGATGGCATTAGTCTCTCATGCTATCGGAAATATCAAATTTTTACATCCAATATTAAATTGCTTTCTTCAGTAATTCTCTCTCAGACCAAAAATCGGAGCCCAAGAGAAATAATTCCTTTTTAAAAATCTACTACTGGATATATCACTTTGCTGCTTTTGTGAGAGTTAAGTTCCAGTGAGAAAGAAAGCTGAGGAATCTTTTCCAGAGTCTATTTTTCTATGAAAGTCCCTCTCTTCTTTCAAAAGTAGGCACATCTGATATTTTGTGTACTTATCCAGTATGGTAAAGAAGCCATCTATCAGCTCATTTCACTTGAAAACTTTGACAGTAACTACTTTGGGACTGACTCACTCTTGCTATCTTTCTTGCAATCTATTCAACCTCGTACTTTATAAGGACACACTAACTCTTGTCTCCTTGATCTTTTCATAGCCGGTCTGTGCAGATTCTGGAGTCTTTAGCAGTATCTTTAAAGGAATATCCTTTTTCTTTGTATTGGAACCCTTACAAACCATTTCATAGAACATAGCTGGACTCTTGTATTTAGATTGGCACATCAATTCATAAAAAAAGAAAAATTGGGAGAGTTCACTGAGAAATTAATATGTCAAATCACAATGCATTTGTATTGAACCTAGATAGAAATACCTAGAAAATTAGGCAAATAAGTGGCTACTTGGAATTCCTAAATAGCTTATACTTCTACACAGACGGGAAACCCATCTATCACAACCCACTTATAGATTATCTGGGAACCTCAGACTTCTGCTAGTACAACTGGGATTTTCTACATCTCTTTTGTACTACTAGAAGACTTCACATAGGTGACCAAGGGAGATGAGCTCCAGGGAAAAAAGTTTCTGAACTTTATTATTTCCAATATTCAAAACGAAGGTTTTCTACCTCCCTCCATCAATAGGAAAATTGCCTTTAGGTTTGAAGAAGAAAGACAATATTTAAAAGGTTTACTTTCATTTTATAAATTAAAGGGGAAACGATCATAGAAAGATAGTGTTTAGAACTGGCAGGGATCTTAGAGAATATTTAATTCAATCCTCCTGTTTAAGAATAAAAAAAAGAGACCTGGAGAGGATTTATGTCTTCTTCAAGTCAAAACAGCTGAAGATAGGAGGTAGCATTAAGTGGTGGAAATAGCGTAGACTTTGGGTTGGCAGTGTGGATTTGAATACAGCTCTTCTAGTTACCAGTTGAATGGTTTCTTTATATATAAAGTGGGAATAATAGGACCTATCTTTAGAGTTGTTATGAGGAGTAAATGATGTAACTTATGTAAAGTACCTAGAACACTTGCTGGTACATAGTAAGTGCTTGACAAATATTTATGTCATTAAAGGAACCCAAACCAGGGTGTTTTGACAACTTTTGTACATTGCACTGCACTGTTAATACAGCTGGCCAAAAGGATTCAAACACGCATTTAAAATAAGATATTCCAAATGAAATAAATGGTGTGCAACATTAAATAATGTTTTTAAAACATTCACTTATACCATTAATGCAAGCAATACCCAGTCCTTTTCAGATGAAAGAAAATGTTCCACTTTTCTCAGTGGTTTTAGCTGTTTTCAGATACTTTTCTCAGTGGTTTTAGCTGTTTTCAGATACTTTTCTCAGTGGTTTTAGCTGTTTTCAGCTATACACAGCTCAGTACAAAGAGATGACACAAGGGACTTTTTATCTGCATTGCAGAGAGCAATACGGTGATAATTTGCATCGGAACTTGCCGTTAGCTCCATATGGCATGTATTCATCATTTAGTGGGTTCAGTGCCCTATCTTTAGAGCTTCAGTGATCAGGATAGAAATTGCCCACTTATTTATGCTTGGCCAGACCGAAAATATAGGGAGAGGAAGAAGTGCAGGGAAACCACTCCCTGCAAGACTTGGCCCTGGAATTAGGAGTAAAGCATTAACACTAACTTGTCAAGCAATAGCTGCTTCTGTCCTAAAGAGCAGACAAAATGCAGATGATATGTGGTGTATTATTTATGGGTTGCAATCATGCATGTTATTCTTGTCTGTCCCACAAAGGACCTGTGGTTTAATGTAGAGCTGTCTTCCTTTTGTTCAGCACAAAGCCTCACTCACACTGGGCAAGTGGGCATTTCCAATGGCATGTGATCACTTGGTTTGCATGAGCAACAGGAGAAGTTGCTCTCAAAAGCCAAACTAGGAATTAGCTCACTGCCTTCCCATACCCCTTCCTCAGAAAGGAGAAATGGAGAGAATACTATTTTTTTGTCCTTATTGAAAGTGACAAAGTGTTTTCTCTCCCATTGGAAAGTTAAAGAATCAGTCCCTTTTATACAAAAAGAATTTTGATTTTTCTTCAATTTGTTGCTCTAAAAGATTATATAAATCTTTCAAGCTGAAAATTCTGGTTTTATATCCATTAGTAATCATGCTGATGATCTCAGTAACGAGAAGAAGGGAATTCTGAAAACTACTCCCTCCTCCCCAACCCCGAATCACTGTAATACGCATGTATTTAGCTCTAGCATTCTAACACTGGAGCAAAAGGTGTTGCCATGTATAAGCTCTGGACTATGAACAGAGATTACGGACTGATGTGGGTTGAATTGTGCTCCCCCCATCAAATTTATATATCAAAGTCCTAACCCCTAGTACCTCAGAGTATGACTTTATTTGAAAGTAAGGTTGTTGCAGGTGTAATTTGTTAAGATGAGGTCGGTAGGTGGACCCTAGTCCAATATGACTGACGTCCTTATCGAAAGGGGAAACTCGGACACAGACACCCACAGAGAGAGAACACCATGTGAAGATGAAGGCACAGACCTGGATGATGTTTCTATAAGCTATCAAACCAACAGAAGCTGGGGGAGGGGCACGAAACAGATTCTCCCTCATAACCCTCAGAAGGAACCAACAATGCTGACACCTCCATCTCAGACTTCTTTTTTTCTATTTTTATTATATATTGACAAATTATAGTTGTATATATTTATGGGGTACAAAGTGATGTTACAATTTATGAATACAATGTGGAATGATTAAATCAAGCTACTTAATATATCCATTACCTCAAATAGTTATCTTTTTTTGTGAAGAGAGAGCATTTGAAATTTATTCTCTTAGTGATATTGTAATGTACAGTACTCAATTATTAGCTATATTTGGTACACTGTGCAATATACCTTGTAAAAAATCAAAGTTATTCCTTCTCTCTAACAATTCTTTACCCTTTGACTCTCATCTCCCCATTCCCCCTAGCACGCCCAGCCTCTGGTAACCACTGTTCTGCTCTCTGCTTCTATGAATTCAGTTGTGTTGGATTCCACATATAAGTGAGTACATCTCAGACTTCTAACCTCCAGAGCTGTGAGACAACAAATTTCATTGGGTAAGTCACTCAGTTTGTGGTACTTTGTTATGGCAGCCCTTGCAAACTAATACATAAACGTTCTCTCTTTCTTTCCCTCTCTCCCTCTCTCCCTCCCTCCCTCCCTATCTCCCTCCTTCCCTCCCTTTCTTCCTTCTCTGGTGGACTTCATAGAAAAGGAGGCTGGAAGATAGGAACATAATTTTCCTTCTAAGCCATTGATGGGCTTTAATATTTTTAGCATGAAAAAATACAATGCTTGTTTTAAAGCACATCCACACCTTATCTTGACAAATGCTGGTAATAATGGGCAAAAGGGACTGCCCCAAGGAACACACATGCCAGTGCCTGCTTCGTGTGCTTAAAATCAAATCCATGGCTCCTAAAACTCAATGGTTCTTTTCAGGACTTTAAAGAACCCTAATTTTACCCTTGTTTTTCCCACTTTGGCTTTTTCCCTTCTTTGAAAAACCAAGTTTTCAACTTGCTGAAAAGCTTTACTTTGCCCAGACCTATTCACTCACCTCCAAAATGGAGCAGAAGCAGTTTTCTACTCTATCTCTCCTTCTTTCCCAAGGAGTAATTTTACCTCCCCTACTCTACTCCCATCCCTCCACTCAGAAAGCAGTCTATCTCTCTTTAATACTTATTGTCGCATGTCTTTTCTCCCCATTGCTATGTGAAGGATGTATTTCCAGGACCATTGCTTGGCGTTATATTTGCAGTTCTAAGGGCTTATCAATGACACAGCACCAAGGTCACTAACACTTGCATCTGAACATCTGTGCACACCCATATACTCTCACAGAGTTGTCCTTTGTTTCCTAAGATGACGATACTATAATAAACTCCAATGTGTGTGCACTTGCACTCGATCAGGCCACTCTGAGAACATAAGTTCTTTTGCCAAGTGTGCCTGACACCTATTCTTGGACTAAAGACTATCCAGATCCCAGAACTGCTTGATATTCTTAGAGCTGCTGCATCCTTATCCATTGGGGGTGAGACTGAAGCTTCGGTTCATAAAACAGCAAACTCTGGTCCTGCAGCTGCCTGGGTCTGTGGGCTCTTAGCAGTTCCACAGCCATCCATGGTGTCACCACATTTCTTGAAGCTGTTCTAGGCAAGTAGACATCTGTGGTTTTGCCCACCTGACATTCATTCCCCCTTCTTTCCTAGTTTTTCCACTTTCTGTGTAGTTTAGATGCCAACCTTACTTAGTCATCTTTAGGCCTCTACCATTAGTGAAAGAACGGGCACATGACCCAAGCCAAGACAATGAAATTCAATCTAGTACCTTGTGATAAAATCACTGGGAAAGAGTATTGTCTCTGTTTGACTTGAAATTGGGAGAATGTAAACCTGGAGCTTCTGGGGGACGCTGGGCAGAGGAAATCTCCTAAGAACGAAGCCAAGCTGAGAGATCAAGGTGGGATAGGAGGGTGGTACTGTTGCTTTGACAGTATCTGCCTCCTTGGAGCCAGCTAAGCCTAAAATTTTCAGTTATATAAGCCAAGAAATTCCCTTTGCTTAGGCCATTTTGAGATAAATTTTCTGCTGCTTGCAACTGAAAGCATCCTAATATAGCCATTTTTTCTTCTGGCCTTTCTTCTGTCTTCTACCTCTTGCTTAACATGTAATAGTTATTTTAGTTTGTGTGTATTAGATTTACATGTTTAGCCATTTCATAACTCTGTTGGGATGAACTTCACTTCAGTGTGAGTGGGGGTGTCCAGTGGGCTTACTGTTACTAATCTTATTCTTTGACTTGGAGAATTTATAGTTGGTTGACAATGACAATTTTCTCCAAAATCCGGAAATGTTTTGTCCTAGAATCAGGCACTATAGCTGTCCAGAAGGTCAGAAATCATCAGAACTTGCTATAGGCTTATGACCTCGTTAAAAGCTCAATATTGTGCTGGTACCATCTGTCAGTCAGGTTCTTAAATGTCAAGATGATCTTGGTTTATTTCTAGACTTTGTCAATCAGTTTATTACATGCTATCTGCAAAATAGAACCCAATGATATCCTCATTCCAGGCTGAATACAGGATTTTCTTGGTGCAAGCTAGTATGCAACTTTGGTTGGGTAGCTGCTATAGAAACTGTTCACAGATGGTTATAATGAACAAAAAGGACAATAAAGTGGAAAATATGACTATTAATCCAAAGGTACTAGAAAAGCTGCTTCTTAACACTTTCCAAGCAAGAGAAAAGAAGACAATGACAACAATCGCCACTTAAATAGTATCTATTCCCACTGACAATGAAGGACACACAGATAGACCCCTTATTTATAAGATCCCTTATTTATCACTTTTTGTAACAAATCCTACTAAAAAATCAACTATCTTTTATTTGATATCTTAAATTGGAGAGTCCTCTGCTGTCATGGAGTTTGATTTCCCTGACAATGTAGGCATGTCCTCCACATCCTTCCTAAATGGCTATCCAGCCTCCTTCTGAATGTCAAAATGTCTCCAGGGATTGACGTCTCTGTCCATTGAAGGCAAACTCATTTTTACAGAAAGTATTCCCTTGTGCTGAGCCACAGCCTCTCTCCTCTAACTTTTGAGCACCAGAATTTTGCTTAGGGGAACTTAGAGATCATTCAATCCAACAACTTCATTTTGTGCCCAGTGATCTGCCTTCCAGAACAGAGTATCTAATCATCTCCTCTGTAATGGCTCTTTCCAATATGTTATGACAGCATTTGTGTTCTTCCCATCACACTTTTTATCTGAGATAAATACACTCAGGTGCTTCACTGCTTCCTTACCCTGGCCCAAGGTCCCTAATTTCTTGACTTCTAATTCCCCCTTATGATATGATACAGTCTCCCATGATATCCCACTACTATTCATGCAGAAGCTACATTATTTCCTTCCAGGTGCAAAACTAAAAAACAGGGGGAAAAACATTTTTCAGTATTTTATACCCATAATTGTTTTAGCCTCCCGAACACAACAGGGTTGGCTATAAATGGCCTATCAATGTTTCTGGCAAAGCCAGATTTTCTACAAATAAATTTGTCAGACTTCAGATCATCAAGCCTCTCAATAGTACGGAATTGTGCTATTGCAAGGCTCTTTAGCAGTTTAACTTAGACCACTGCTTAGTCATTTCAGAGATGGAGCCTCGCTCTGTTACCCAGGCTGGAGTGCAGTGGCATGATCTCAATTCACTGCAACCTCTGCCTCCCGGGTTCAAGCTATTCTCCTGCCTCCCGAGTAGCTGGAATTACAGGTGGCCACCACCATGCCCAGCTAATTTTTGTATTTTTAGTAGAGATGTGGTTTCACCATGTTGGCCAGGCTGGTCTCGAACTCCTGACCTCAGGTGATCCACCTGCCTCGGCCTCCCAGAGTGCTGGGATTACAGGCATGAGCCACCGCACCCAGCCGTTTTTTGTATATTTATAAAGTATTTTCATACCTATCTTTTTTGATATTCAAAAACTGAATACATGTAAGATTACCCTCCTTTCTTCCCAGTATGGTAGGGTAGGAAAGCTACCACACTGGAAGGAAAGCAGGGCAATGTGTTATTTTCTTCACTTTGCAGATGATGCTCAATGACTCCCCCAAAGTTAGGTTCTAACGAGTTGATAGTAGAGATAGGACTTACATCCCGTGAATCTTGACTCTCAGACTGCTGTCTTGTTTTCTTTAAAGCTACTGTCCTTTGTCACTAAATAGCCTCGTATTCCCTCTAGACAGCACTACTGCTTGAGTAGCTCTCTGAAAGGGAGTAAACTTAGGACCTGCCACCTGTCAGCTGCTACCTGTTGGACCACTCCTAGAGGAACCCATATTTCTGACTATTAGAGTCCAGTGATCTCATTAGAGTCCAAGGCTTTATTCTCCTGCCCCATTTTATGCAAAACTGATTTTGAAATTAGCAAACACTGCAATGCAACAATAATTTTTAAGTGCCCAGCCTCCCTTTTTCCCCCTCCCCACTTCAATCTGCTGATGGGAATCAGAGGTTCAATTTATCACACATTGCAAGAAAGGGCAAGATTAGTTTTAAGTCATAAGCCGATAGTGAGTAATGATGAAAAAGAAAAATAAAACTCATTACCTGTAGGACCCCTACTCGCTTTCTCCTTTGCCTCTGGTAATTCACTTATCCTTAGATTCAATAACTTGAGGAACAGGGGAGGGTAGAAGAGTGTGAGGGATGAGGGTGAAGCCAAGGGCCACTGAAAATGAGAGGGAAGGAACTCTGCATTCAAATGAGAGACATGTTGTTCTAGGCAGTCTTTGTATAGGAGTAGCTCTCCAGCTAAAAATAGAACTTTCCTTTCCTATATGGTGATCTCCCCTTAACTCAGTGAAAGAGTTAATGTAGAAGACACAAGGTTGGATAATGTTTTTCTTTTAGATTCTTCTTCCTGGATTGACAGACAATTTTAACAGAAGGACAAATCTCTCAACATTCGGGGAGAAAAGTTTCCTTAAGTTCCTTTACCTGAATTTGAATGGGGGAGTTGGGGATTAATATGCTAAGTACACTCTAGACAAACACTCAGATTAAGCATGCCTTGCCCTTTCACCTTAGGTCTGTCAAGCTTAAAATTAGCCCAAGATTCAACTTAGCTGTGGTTTTGCTCCAGGCCTCTAAACACTTGGCACAACGTACTTTGTTGGTGATGGTTTGGGATTTAACCTTGAAATCAAGTAGTTACTTAATTTAATGATCCAAATCGCTGTGTAGATTAATAGCCAATGCCATTTTATTTTTTAAAAAATGTTTCTGCCAACTTTTAGACTTTGTACTAAGAGTCTGCCTTAAGTCTTTTATTACTGTTGAGAAATTTGCAACTATTTTTCCACCAATAGTAAAGAGGCATGAAATGTTCTAAGATCCTGGCTTCAGGTACTAGATGCCTACTGGGACCTTAGAACAAGAAACTGGAATATTAGGAGAGCCAATTATGGGGGTGGGAAGAGATAAAAGATAGGTGGTAAACAAAAATAATCCAAAAGAAAATATAAATGCTAAACTGATTATTACAGGAACAAAAAAGTGCTAAAATTAATCAGGTACACATACCAGTGATGTCATATTTGCAGGGGATAAGGAAAAATTTCCTGACCAGATTTTATGTTAATGTCCTCTTGGCCTTCTGGAGAGGCTATGGTATTGTCAAGCTTGTGGAATTTATGTGGGTTATAAAAACAGCAGAACTATCCAAGAGATTTCTGGATTCCTGAACTGACTATAGGTGTGATATTGAATTTAAAGTTTAGTCAATTTTCCATTAATTTATTCCATTATCAATAAACCAGTTTAAATTGTTGTGGGAGGTCAAATTAAAAAAGGACACTATTTGCTTTAGATTATGCTGATAAAATACAAAGCATAGGCTATGGAGTACACGCTTTGGGGGCGTGGAGTCCAGGTTGTATCTTACTAGCTGAGCTGCCTTGAGTGAGTCATTTGGCCTCTCAAAGACTCAGGGCTCTCTGTACTAAAATTACTTTAATATTTGGGAATGATAGTAAGAGGAGTTAAAAATAAAACAAAATAAATTAAAATTACTGTAACATGGCTTTAAAATAATTTAAAATAATAATTAAGGATATGAAAAAATTCTTCTGAGTAAGAAATCGGTTATAAAAAAGACAAAATAAAGTACTGGTTTTTAGTAAATATACATGGAATAAAAATGTAGACCACTAAATATATAAAAGATAGGACAAAGGTCAATAGATATTTGGGTACAGGGATATTTATTTGTTTTAACTTTTGTGGATTTTCTGAATTTTTCTTTTGACCATGTATTAATGATAATGAGACATTTTTAAAATTATAACTTTTAATAATAAAGACCAGATCCTGAAAAAAATGAGTTGAATAATAATAGCTATTTTGGAATTCAAATAAGCTAATGTATATGAACACAAGTTTATAAACTCTAAAGTGCTACTTACTGTTTTTATAATTCCCTAATGCTGGCCCTAGGTTATAAATCAAAAGGGGAAATAAAACATACCCTATAAAAGGCTTCTGCACAGCCAAGGAAACATGAACAAAGTGAAGAGACAACCCACAGAATGGGAGAAGATATTTGCAAACTACTCATCTGACAAGGGATTAATAACCAGAGTATATAAGGAACTCAGACAACTCTATAGGAAAAAGTCTAATAATCCCATCAAAAATGGACAAAATATTTGAATAGACATTTCTCAAAAGAAGATATACAAATGGCAAACAGGTTTATGAAAAAATTTTCAACATCATTGATCATCAGAGAAATGCAAATCAAAACTACAGTGAGATATCATAATCTTACAACAGTTAAAATGGCTTTTATCCAAAAGTCAGGCAATAACAAATACTGGTGAGGATGTGGAGAAAAGGGAACAGGTACACTGTTGGTGGGAATACAAATTAGTACAACCACTGTGGAGAACATTTGGAGGTTCCTCAAAAAAGCTTAAATAGAACTACTAAGTGATCCAGCAATATACTGCTAGGTATATACCCCAAAGGAAGGAAATTAGTATATCAAAGACTTATCTGTACTCCCATGTTTATTGCAGCAGTATTCACAATAGCCAAGATTTGGAAGCAACCTAAGTGTCCATCAACAGATGAATAAAGAAAATATGGTAGTTAATCACAATGGAGTACTATTCTGCCAAAAGAAAGAATGAGATCCTGTTATTTGCAACAACATGGTTGGAACTGGAGGTCATTATGTTAAATGAAATAAGCCTGGAACAGAAAGACAAACTTTGCGTGTTCTCACTGATTTGTGGGAGGTAAAAATTAAAATAATTAAACTCAGAGAGAGTACAAGGATGGTTACCAGAGGCTGCAAAGGGTAGTAGGGTAGGTAGGGGGGAAGTCGGGATGGTTAATGGGTACAAAAAAATAGAAAGAATGAATAAGATCTAGTATTTGTTAGCATAACAGTGTGGCTATAGTCAAAAATAATGGTACATTTAAAAATAACTAGAAGAGTATAATTGGATTGTTTGTAACACAAAGGATAAATGCTTGAGGTGGTGGATGCATTTACTCTGATGTGATTATTATGCACTGCATGCCTGTATCAAAATACCTCATGTAACCCACACATATTTACACCTGTTGTATACCCACAAAAATTAAAAATTAAAATTAAAAAATTTTAAAAACCACGTTTGGGGGGGGAAATGGCAATGAATATTACTTTTATTGTATTTCCCTTTTCTTACTTCATCTGAGTCTTTGAAATGCTGTATTCATTTACTGTTTTGGCTTTATTCGTCACAGGTTTTTTGTTTGTTTGTTTGTTTGTTTTGAGACAGGCTTGCTCTGTCACCCTGGCTAGAGTGCAGTGGCACAGTCACAGCTCAGTGCAGCCTCAACCTCCCCAGTTCAAGCGATCTTTCTCTTTCCCCTTGCCCCCCAGTTCTACCTGCCCCTCCCCAACCACTGCAACTATCTGGGACTACAAGAATGTGCCACCATGCACAGCTAAGTTTTAAATTTTTTTGTAGAGACAAGGTTTCACTATGTTGCCCAGGTTGGTCTTGAACTCCTGGGCTCCTGCCTTGGCCTCCCAAAGTGCTGGCATTATAGGCATGAGGCACCACACCTGGCTATCCTTCAAAGGCTTCTGTGTTCATGTTCTTTATCCACTTATGCCCATGTTAAGAACTGAGAAAAACAATGATTGCTGTAGACTTGCCCATCCATAACTTAACGAAGCAAGTTATGGCACTTGGCCATAGCCCTTGGGAATTTAAATTCCACTGACCGGTGGGGGCCCTTTAAAAAAAAAAAATAAGTAATATGGTTTCTGCCTGCTTTTCCAGCAAAACAATGGCTTGGTCTTTTGTGGCTTGATAAATCCCTAGAAAACAAAAATAATGAAGCTCATACAATTTGACAACCCCCATGTGGGAATTTCCCAGCTACACAGTCCCATAGGATCATGGCTGGTGTGTCGAAGACACAGGCTAACCCATGGCTTTATTCATACCAAATAAACAGTCCCCCAGAGTAAATCAAATTAGGTAACCATCACTGGCCATTTTTAAAATGTGAATTCTGAAAGCAATATGGTAATTCAGTCAGCAAAGACGTGCTTGTGAAATAAAGCACAACGTCAGTTCATCTCCCTCAGTAGTTACTGGGCAAGAAACTGAAATGAGTAACTTTTAAAAGCCAAATGAAACAATTTACATCTGTATCTTCAGTGATATCTTACTAGTCATTAAGATTTACTTTAAGATAATTATCACTTTATGAAATGGGACATGTACAATGAGTAACTATGGTGTAAAGCTTATAAGAAAATGTTTGTGAAATATATTCCAGGATAAATTCATAACCATGTTTTTTAAAGAGGGCAGCTCTATTTTGGCCTGCTTAATTAAGAAACTTTTAATTCTTAATAATAATGAGGCCAGCGCAGTGGCTCACACCTGTAATCCCAGCACTTTGGGAGGCCGAGGGTGGCTGGCTACTTGAGCTCAGGAGTTCAAACTCAGCCTGGGCAAAATGGTGAAA
The DNA here is from genome assembly GCF_024542745.1 of Macaca thibetana thibetana. Lineage (NCBI taxonomy): Eukaryota > Metazoa > Chordata > Mammalia > Primates > Cercopithecidae > Macaca > Macaca thibetana. Next base: position 44,372,005 of record NC_065590.1, read on the forward strand.
CTCCTTCTCTACCAAAAAATACAAAAAAATAGCTAGCCATGGTGGTACGCATCTATGGTCCCAGCTACTTGGGAGGCTGAAGTGGGGGGACTGCTTGAGTCCAAGAGGTGGAGGCTGCAGTAAACCAAGATCACGCCACTGCACTCCAGCCTGGGTGACAGAGCCAGAACCCATCTCAAAATAATAACAACAATAATAATAATAACCAGACAATTTCCTTCTGCCTGAATTCAAACTCAAAGATTCCCAGGACATGGAGATACCTCTCCATGGGTTCTTCTTTCTGTGTGGCCTTTTATTGCAGCACTGAAAAGTTTTTTTTCTTGGGAGTATTTCAAGAAACAGAAGAAAGGCCTTATTTTGTCCCTAGGCTTCCTTTTTTCCCCATTTTGTAACTCTGCCAAAAATGGAAGCACATTATTTGGCTCTTCTCAAAGTTTTAAGACTATTTCAAAGCCTTTACAACATCCTTAGCATATTCAGCCATTTTCTCTGGTTGGGAGCAAGAGGTTGTCACCTTCAGTATATTCACAAAAAAGCAGTACTCTAGACTTTCTAGAGTACCCCAAGGGCCATGACTTGCACATATCGACACTTTAAAGTCACTCAGGAAAATGCATTCTGTAGAGGCAGATGAATTACAAAGAGGTTCCTCCTCCCTGGCACTAGGGTTCACGGTCAGTGAAGGACAGCTGGGCTTTAACACTTACCTGGAGGGGCACTGTTTCACAGGGCACAGACTACCCTATAGGGTACTCTGGAGACATGCTCTCTTTTAATGGCTCCTTTCTAAGCATGCCTGAGGCCACAGTTACCTGAAAAGAGACTGCGGGCATCATTTCTTTAGCACCAGAAATCTCTCCAGTTTCTGCCTCCCAGGTTTCCTTCAAATGTTCACTCTCTTCTGTTCTCTCTAGTTCTCTCCATCCCACTGAAATGAACCCAAATTCTCCCTCTTTGGCCAGTAATTCTCAAACTTTTTTGACCAAGGCTAACCTAGGTCAGCAGAAGGCTCTTAAGACTTGGCTGGGTATGGTAGCTTATACCTGGAATCCCACTGCTTTGGGAGGCTGAGGCAGGAGAATCATTTGAGGTCAGGAATTTGAGATCAGCGTGGGCAACATAGCGAGACCCTGTCTCTAAAAATAAAAATTAAAGAAAGGCTCTAAGACTCATATACTCCAGCCCTTCCTGCTTTTTTTCCTCAAATTATCTGATAACAATAAACTGTTGTTGCACAAACACACTTTGTGAGGATTATGTGAATATCTGCTTTAGCAATATTGGTATGGATTATTCCTATGTGTACTACAATCCATATTTGGTTTAAAGTTTTATTATAGAAAACTTATAGATCATAAATTGTGTCAACTTATACAGGCATCACTATCCTACTGCAGGATTAACCAAACAACCCACTTCAAATAACATAGATGGTGATAAAGGTAAATGAAATGTAATTTATAATTAAAAACCAGGAATAGAAACCGCTGAAAAGCACAACCAACTCAATACAGCGCTGATGTTAATATAAAGCAACCGTCCCTAAAATTGAGGATATTTCAACAATCTGCTCATGCATGTTTTTAGTGGGAGCTCTTCAAATATTGCCAAGTATTGCCTGGCAGCCAGTTGAATACTCAGGTGAGCCCCAAGTAAACTCTAGTTACGTGCTAATTTTTTGTTTATGAATATGAAATACTACTATTAACAACTCAGCAGTTATTAAGTAGCTTTTAGACACGCACACACATACACACACACACACACACTCACACGAAAATCTAGGTTATCAAGGACCATTTGCTAGTAAGATCCAAAGAAAAGACATATTAGGGGATGCTTGTAGAACATTAGGAGGACGCTTGTGGCCTACCAGTTCATTCCTTGAAAATCACTAGTTAGGCGGTTGGCTTGGCTTTTTGATTCGGCTTCTTGAGATGCGCAGTTACCTTTTCTGATTCTCACATTGCTGCTACAGGGGCATCCTAACCTTGTGTCCTAGCAAGCAACCCAGTTCTGCCATGACTTGGACCTCCAAATCCCCAGTCTCTCGCTGGAGTCTCTCTTTGGGAGGGAGAGTCAGATGTTACCCACTAACTTGGGAGCTTCCCAGTTACCACCCTGGAGTATCTGTGATGACATAATGGGAGGCCTTGAGTGATACATGGTGGAGGGAAGTCAGAAGACCTGGTCACAGACCACCTCTGCCTTGCCAGCTGTTTGACAGCAGGCAAATCACCTCAATTGTCAGCTCACATTTATCCTCTGAAAAATGAAAATACAGTCACGCACTGATAGCAACATTTTGGTCAATCATGGACTACATAATACAGAGATCCCATAAGATTATAATACTGTATTTTCACTGTATCTCTTCTACATTTATATACACAAATATTTGCCATTGTATTACATTTGCCTACAGTATTCAGTATACAAACATGCTGTATAGGTGTGTAGCCATGGACTATACCATATAGCCAAGGTGTGTAGTAGGTTTGTGTGAGTACCCTCTATGATGTTTACAAAATGACGAATGGCCTGATGATGTATTTCTCAGGGCTTATCCACATTGTTAAGCAATGCATGACTGTAATAATACCAACCTCATAGATTTCTTGTGAAGATCAAATGAGATAATGTAAGTGATAAATAAATTCATTTATAAAAGTATTACCTGTTGTTGTTGCATAGAGGAAATGTTCACGCAAGCATCTTGACTGTTCTGTTTACAAAGAATGCCTAAAATTAGGATTGCAATCATTTATAATAATGACAAACAATCCAAACTGTCAACTATGAAGGTCAAATTCAAAGATCGCACAGGTCCTACAGACTGTTGAGAAAGAGTTGGGAATTACTGATTCCACAAGTACATATCTCAGTGATCCTGAATCTCTTTCTTTTTTTCCTTCTCATGGCTTGGAGAGCAGGACTTAATTTATATTAATTCTAAACATTGGAAATGATGATTGGTTTTTTCTTTTTTCTTTTCCTTCATCCCACTTGAGTTTCGGAGCTCCAAGAGGACAGTGGCTGAAGAATGCTAGGAATTCTTCCTTCCACCCAATCAGGAATGTGTCCTGCCTGGGGAACTTAGAAGGAATGTGAGGGCTGCCAGATAAGCCCCAGCACTTGAAGCAGTCAGAGCAGGGGACTGTGGGCTTATTACGGGAAAGAGCCCTCCTCTAGAATCAGGACCTCCTCAACATCCCCAAGAGGCTGTTCTTAGGCTGACAGCGGAGGTCAGGGCTGGTGATGTAGGAATAACCTTTGCAGCCAATAAGTGAAGAGACAGCTCAGCTGGATGTTTGAAACAAAGAACGGCAGTGTTTTTAGTCTTTGGGGAAAGTACATGGTCATGGTACATGGCAGAGAATTTTTTTTATTGCAGAGGAGTTTTTGGATCAATACATATATGGGCTTGAACATGGACTCTGCCATCTGCCAATTAGCTACATGAGTGGGGTTATATACTCTGTGATAACAACAGTACCTACTTCTTATGGTTGTGGGCAAATTGAATAAAATAATGTATATAAAATACTTCTCATAATGCCTCTCCATAATTTTGGACTATAAAGCCTATTTTCACATGACTAACTTTTAAAGAATCTTGATACCCTGCATTTATTCAAAGTGTTATAGTATACAATGTGTTTTCATATTTGTTACCTCTTTTTAATTGCATTAAGCAATGGTATAAACTTGAACACTCTTGGGATGATTGGTGGATATGTTACTCTTTTGGAACAAATAATAAGATGTCAGCTTTGGCAGTGATCACAGGGCCTCATCTTAGCTCTTACCCACACCTTGCCCCTGTCACGGTTTTTGCAGGGAGCTGCCAGTCACAGGCAGGCTGCCTTTCTCAGGTACACTGGCATTGAACAAGTGTAGCCACTCTTACCCAGGCACTAGTGGGAGCTTGGAAGAAGTTGTTCTTAGAGGTCAAAGAGAGGCCCAAAGACTTCAGGGGTTCTGTCAGGTAGGGTTGCCCTTAAGTGGCCTCTAGAACATCTAGGCTGCCTACCTGATCCCCTCAAGCCTGGGTCTCTAAGTTTTACACGCATTGGAGAAGATCTGCCCTGCACCATGCCCCTAACAGGGTTTTCCTTGCCTGCTGCTTTGCTTCTGCCAATCTTCCTGGAAAAAGGGTTGGGGAGGCAGGATTCTATCTATCTTAACCCTTTCTTGTTCAGACAAGAACTCCTGGAACAATGTTGTTCTTCAGTGTGACCATGACGCTTGGCATTCCTGAGGTCATGGCACTGTTCCACCTCCCTGGACCCTGAATTTGGACTCATACAATTAGATGAGACCTGTTGAGTCTTTCTATAGACTTGATCTTGGATTTTCAGCTTCCTCCTAGTGTGGTGGGGATGAGGATGCAGTTCTGACCTAGTGCCTAAAGCCACTCTGAGCTTCCTGGAAACTCTTTCTTCCCCAGTCTAGGTCCCTTTGTAATATCAGCCATGGACTCTGGACATGGAGCCTCATGTCCAGCTGGGAGCAAACTTAATTCTACACTGACTGCCTTAATGCCTCTAGGATGGTTCCTATATGCCATCTACCTCCCACTCCGTATATCTCAGAGAAATTTCATCCTTTATTGGCAGTAAGGACACATTGTTTTTGGGGGGAAAACACACAAAACCATTGCTTTTATTGACCCTCTTACATTTCTAAGGGCAAGCTGGGACCACAGCTCTCTGAGTTGGCAGGGAGGCTAGTGAGTGAGGGCCAGGCCCAGTCTTGTGTATAAGAACTCAGGATGGAGTTTGGAGGAACTTTCCCGTATGAGAATTTGGACCTGGGACAAGGGTCTAAAGCAGAGTCTAAAGGATGCAGTCAGCCGTCTTATGGTGTGGTCTTTGCTAGTGAAAGACAGAAGATATTCCAAGATATGATTAGATTGGGGGTAAGGGATGAATGGAGGTTGCCTACATGTGGCCAGACTCCAGACAGAAGGATCGGAGCAGGATCCAGTCTGAATAGGTGAAGAGAGACAGAACACTAGGGCTCCCATTACTAGCTAAAGTTGTGAGCAGGGTCAGGCATTCAACAATACATTTTAAAATACAGCATCAGGCAAATGTATACCTGACACTGAGAGTAGCTTGAGCACCAGTCCAAATTTCTTCCTCAGACACCCTCTCCTGATTATTTGTCTGCTTTGCCTGCCACTCATGACCATGATTTGGTTGCTACCCCTCCTAAAATATTCAAACCCTCTATCCGCCTTCAGCTTTGCCTGACAACTACCCTCCACCCCACTCTACCTTTGCTTCTCATCTCTGGATATGTTTACTCTAGGATGTTTCATGTGCCCTAAACCCATGATTTCCCCTCAAATCTACTGCTCCTCCAGCCTTCCCTGTTTTACTGACTGACACTGAAGCTAGAGAGCTGAGGGTTATCATAGTCTCATTGTACCTTTCTATCCACCATGTGCATCATCGCTCTGGTGGTTAGCCCATCTCTATTCCACGATGCTCTTGGGCTGTGGTAGACATCACCAGTGCCTGCCTATATCCAATTCTTCATTTCTTCCTGGACACACAAGAGACTACTTCCTGACCCACTTCCAATTAGGCAGAGCCATAAGACTAGTTTGGGCCAATGAAATGTGAATGGAAATTCGTTTATTATTACTAGTCTAAAGCAATGAAAAACTCTTTCTCGATTCTCTTTATCTGAGACTTTTCTACTGTTGTGTTGAATGCAGAGATGTTATATTGAGGTGGTAGAATCAACGAATCGAAGAAGCCTGGATAGCAGTCATGGAGGATGGCTGCCTTGGAGAGATGATTAGACCTGCAGCAGATGCTGCATGATCAAGAAATAAACTTTTGTGTTAAGTCACTCAGATGGGATCATTTACTACTATAGTATAATCCAGCTCATCCTGACTAGTACAGTCATGAAGGCCTGTTGATTTTACCACCTCATAATATTTTAATCAACTTCTCTACAGTATCTCTGCTGCTGTAGCTCAGAACCTCAACATCTCCCACCAGAGCTAGTGGAAAAGTTTTAAAACAGTCTCCTTGCCTCCAGTTTGACATTCCTTGAACTCATTCTCCAGGCACACTAGAATGGTCCTTGTATAATTCAAATCCAATCATGTATCTTGGGTTACTCTGCTTTGTTGGCTTCCTGACAGTGGTATGATGAATAGTGCCACATGACAGGGCTTCTCCCCAGCCAACCTCATCTTCCATCTCTCGTCTCCTTCCATTTTATACCTGGCAATACTCACATGTTTGTGGTTTCCAGAATAATCCATGTTGTTTCATGCTTCCATGCCTTTGTTCATGCTGTTCCATTTATCCAATACATGTTTATTTACCCTTCACTCTCTTCTTTGCCTGGCTAACTCCTATTCTTCCAGACTATGTTTAAAACCACCTTTACTGAGAAAGTTTGCTGCTAGATTTAATATCGCCCCTTCATACTCCCACGGCATCATCTGCACTCGAATGACCACATTATATTGCATCTGTTTATGGGTCTCTCTCCCCTGTGAGGGTATAAATTTGAATAGGTTGATACTGGTCAGACAGTGGGTACTCAGCTGTAGGAAATGCTGAGGTAATGAGATTCAAAGATGATGTGGACACTCAGGGATCATCTTTGGACACAGATCCCAGGATGATGGACTGTGATATACACTTGAAAGTTCTGGCCTGAGAGCTTCATCACTGAGGTGGGCCTCCAGGTCTGACAAGAGTGGGGTGGAGGTTCTGACTTCATGACAAGTTTAACGAATGGTAGGCTCAAGGAATTATTAACTTTCTGCCCTAGTCAAGATTAGCTCGAGAACTGAAGAAATGTTACATTGAATGGGAACCATGAAGAGACATCACTTTGAGAAACAGGTAAGGCAGAAGCAGAAGAAAGAAGGTGGGACCTATTTTCTTTCCTTTTTTTTTTTTTTTTCTTGAGATGGAGTCTTGCTCTGTCACCCAGGCTGGAGTGCAGTGGCACAATCTTGGCTCACTGCAACCTCTGCCTCCCAGGTTCAAGCGATTCTCCTGCCTCAGGCACCTGAGTAGCTGGGATTACAGGCACCTGCCATCATGCCTGGCTAATTTTTATATTTTCAGTAGAGACGGGGTTTCACCATGTTGGCCAGGGGATCTTGAACCCCTGACCTCAAGCGATCTGCCCACCTCGGCCTCCCAAAGTGCTAGGATTACAGGCATGAGCCACCGCGCCCAACCATAACCTTATAAGATCATTGACACGCTTTCTAGATTAGGCTTAGGGAGCAATCACACATTTTGGCTTTCTTGAACAACTATAATAATAAATGCAGTAGATTCTTAGTATTCGTGATAGTTATGTTCTATAAAGTCAGTGAGAACACTCATTCGCAAATAGTGAGCCATCACCCCTAGGGAATATAGAGGATTAGATTCCTGCAAGCCTCTTGTCACATTTTTGTTAACCAATCAATACATAATCATGTTTTGTGTGTGTTTCTGTTTGAAGATGCCTTGTTTACTTTAATATATATTGTTGATTAACATTGAACTCACGGCCAACAACAGCATAACTCATGGCTGAACAAAGCTTATCTAGCACATATTTTCTCTGTAAGGTGATTTTTGTACTTAGGAACACTAGATAGCACTTTAGCACTACACTTGGGGTCCATCTTAAAAAGCAAAATCAGTTGGGCTCAGTGGCTTATGCCTGTAATACCGGCACTTTGAGAGGCTGAGGTGGGTGGATCACTTGAGATCAGGAGTTCGAGACCAGCCTGGCCAACATGGTGAAACTCCATCTCTACTGAAAATACAAAAATGAGCCAGGCGTGGTGGCAGGCACCTATAATCCCAGCTACTCAGGAGGCTGAGGCAGGAGAATCACTTGAACCTGGGAGGCAGATGTTGCAGTGAGCCAAGATTGTACCACTGCACTCCAGTCTGGGCGACAGAGCAAGACTCCATCTCAAAAATAAATAAATAAATAAATAAATAAATAAATAAATAAATAAACAATCAACAGAAACACAAATGTGAAAAACATGGCATTAAATAGATTGCAAAAAGGACACTTGTTTACAGTATGAGAGCTGGAACAAGAATGCATAGCATCACCTTGTTTAACCTCAGCTGGGAATGTATATATCAGATGACTCAAATTTTTCACTGCTCTGTGCATATCCATGAATCCATGAATGACAATGAAAGCATGAGTGTTGATTTTGGGGTTACAAATAACTTTTAGTGTGCAGGCAAATCCCTAAATATGAAATCCATGAATAATAAGAATCTACTGTAGCTTCAAAACCTACCACGTGGCTTTGAACTAGGTGCTTTACAAATACACATGTTGCCGAGTTTACCAACTTTTCATTCTTCAGTGAGTGAGATGACATAGAGTTAATATGGTGAGCATATCCTTAAATGCATAGGCTATCACCATTGAAAAAACAGGACTTTCTAGTAAGATTAGTGTCACACAATATTTATTTATTGAGATGGAGTCTGGCTCTGTCGCCCAGGCTGGAGTGCAATGGCACAGTCTTAGCTCACTGCAACCTCTGCCTCCCAGGTTCAAGTGATTCTTGTGCCTCAGCCTCCTGAATAGTTGGATTACAGGTGTCTGCAGCCACGTCCAGCTAATTTTTGTATTTTTAGTAGAGACAGGGTTTTGCCATGTTGGCCAGTCTCATCCTGATCTCCTGAGCTCGGGTGATTTGCCTGCCTTGGCCTCCCAAAGTGCTAGTGCTGGGATTATAGGGGTAAGCCACTGCACCCGGCCTCATGCAATATTTATATTAAGCTTATGCATGCATTAGTGGAGTTGGAAACTTGTGATAGGCTAGGCTTCTGCTCCTTTGGGAAAGTTCTGAGCTCTTGTAGAAAACTAAGAATACATTGCACAGTCAGCAACAGAGCTATTGACTAATTGCTTAAAGACCCTCAGATTGTTTACTAAGATCTGAAGAGAATCTTCCTTATAGGAAAACATGCTTGGCAGTTAAGAGCACAATCACTCAGCTTCTGAATATTCCCAGGCAGCATCACTGGAGCCCAAAACAGTCAAGTAAACAAATTCAAAGAGACAAATATGTCTTTAAGGACACTGACTCATTGAATGGGAAGCCAAATTGTGAGCAAGTTTTAGACAAATAGACTAAATGTTTGTGTCCCCTCAAAATTCATATGTTAAATCCTAATGCCCAGTGTGATGGCATTCAGAGATATGGCCTTTGGGAGGTAATTAGGTCATGAGACTGGACCTGTCATAAATGAGATTAGAACTCTTACAACAGAGGCCCCAGAGAGCATCCTCACCACCTTCTGCTGTGTAAGAACACAGTGAAGCTGTCTATGAACCAGGAAGTCGGCCCTCACAGACACTGAATCTGCTGGTGCCTTGATCTTGGGTTTCCTAGCCTCTAGAGTGTAAAAAATACAATTTCATTGTTTACAAGCCACCCAATCAATGCTATTCACTTATAGAAACTTATAGAACTAAGACACAGACCAAATACCTGCAAAATGAGGATCTTGTCCAATTATCTATGTGCACGCAGTCTTTCTATCTGCAGCTTGCTTTCCATTCAGGTCAGTCTAGACTCTGTTCCAAACTATGTGGTGCTCATTCCTCCTCCTCCTCTTTATTCTTGCCAGAATGCCATTCTCTTCTTCAGTCAAATTACCCTTGACTAACAAGACTCAGTTCAGTCCCACATCTTCCATTAACCTCTCCTGGATCTCCTCAGCCAGCCACCCATAACTTCCTTGGATCATCCAAAATCTGGCTCATTTGTCCCTTCATCTGTAAAAGGGAAGCAATAACACATGCCTCTCCGGACTTTCGTGGGACAGTGTGTGAATGTGCCTGACTCAGGGCCTGACACGAAGTGGACGATCAATGTTGGTGATATGGATTTGGAATTAGGTTTTTCATTTTGGTTCATAGGGATTAACCTCTTATTTCCCCTTCATAGGCAAATGTCATGAAGATAATGTACATTGTGAAAGACAAGGCAATAGCAAGAAAAAGCATGCATAGGGGCAGTGATTTCCAAATTTTGAATTTTATAGGCCAGTGCAAGAATGAAAACTGACATCAGGTTGCTTAATATTTCCTTTTTGCCCCAAATCTTCCTAGTAACTCTTTAGTCTTATATCATTTTGTTAACAAAAATAAATAAATTGTAAAAGCAAAAAGGTAGGAAGGACACAATATCAGAAGTTTATATTCTGAAAATGAATATATTCAGTATCAGGAAAAACTCACCTTACTCTTCCACTTCCCTGTTTTTTCATTCATTAGCCAAATATTTATTAAGTGATATGCACCAGGAATTTTTCTAGGTGGTAAACATGACAGGGAAGGTCCCTGTATTCAGGGAGCTTGCTTGCTTGCTTGCTTGCTTTCTTTCTTTCTTTCTTTCTTTCTTTCTTTCTTTTTTTTTTTTTTTTTTTTGAGACGGAGTCTCACTCTGTCGCCCAGGCTGGAGTGCAGTGGCCAGATCTCAGCTCACTGCAAGCTCCGCCTCCCGGGTTTACGCCATTCTCCTGCCTCAGCCTCCCGAGTAGCTGGGACTACAGGCGCCCACCACCTCGCCCAGCTAGTTTTTTTGTATTTTTTAGTAGAGACAGGTTTCACTGTGTTAGCCAGGATGGCCTCGATCTCCTGACCTCGTGATCCGCCCGTCTCGGCCTCCCAAAGTGCTGGGATTACAAGCTTGAGCCACCGCGCCCGGCCTCTCTCTCTCTCTCTCTTTCTTTCTTTCTTTTCCTTTCTTTCTTTCTCTCTCTCTCTCTCTCTCTCTCTCTCTCTCTCTCTCTCTCTTTCTTTTTTTGTATCAGAAAACAGGTCATGGAAACCTCATAACCAACCAATGTCAACCCAGTCACTGGCCCATGCACAGGCATCTGGGAGCTATGGCATGACTCCTAGATACTGATAAGAAGGTCCAGTCCCTGCTTCTAAGCTCTCAAGGAGGGAGCAGGAAGCTGTCACAATATGCAGAGACTGGGAGTGTAGAGGCAGATAAGTAAAAGCAGCAACTCTGCCCAAGCGTCTTCTCCCTCAGGCCAGTGAGTGTGCTGGGCTGAGGACAAGTCCTCAGGCCATTACTCTTTGTGACTACAACCCCTATATATAAACAGAAAATTATCATTTTTCTAGAAGTTATCATTTTTCACCACGAAGGACAACATATAATTTAGTCCAAAGAATCCCGAAATACAGGGCACAAGTGATTTGAAACAGTTGTCAAAGTGTGGAGATAAGTCTCAAGAAAAGACAGAGGGGAATGAGATAGTCTCAGCCTGACTATATTGGGAGTTCCTCAGTTTGTGTCTCACCAGGATTCCAAAGAAAATAGCTAGATGTTGTGAAATATGAGCTTTCAAAAGTGCTATAGAAAACTTTTAGCACTGTTCAAAGCTGGGAACACTCAGCCAATAAAAATAAGATACTTGCTCTTATTCTGAAACCCCAAATTAAACAAACTAAGGTCAGAGTAACAATTGTGTTTCATTCTAGCATGCCTCAGTGAGAAACTGGAGGAGACTGCCCTGGGACTGAGAAGCCCCCTGTACCACCTTGAACTGTTAGATTAATTAGATGACGTTGTATTTATATTGTGCTTTCTTTCTAAAAGTCACAATCAAGGGAATGTAGCACCTAACATAAACCATCAGAACTTGTCACAATACTTTCCATATGTAATATACTGAGAGTCTCACATGACAGTCTCCAGTATCCCAGCCTAAGATTTGTCAAATGGAACAAAAACACATTCTCTATTCCAGAGAAACTCTTCAGAGCTCAAATATGTGCTTAAGAGAGAGAAAGAGAGATAGAGAGAGAGAGAGAGAGAGAGAGAGAGAGAGAGAGATGTAAAAACCCCAATGACATTTTCCAGGGCCTCAGTGTCTAGAACTCCTTCTTGCAGCATTGCACTGCAGAGGAAGAAGGAGGTAAAGTGTGTGTCAGCTTCCTGAACACATTGACAATAAGACCAAAAAGAAAATGATCAAGAAACTATAAGCAGAAGGTTCCTCCTTGTCACAGCATTTCAGGAATAAAAAGAAAAAGATTTACTAAAATTAGCCACAATGTTAAACCCTAAAGCAGAAAGCTTTAAATAAGGCAAATGGCCTAAATGCAGAGCTTCAGGCAACTTTATCAACTTCATGTTATACATCATAGCAAGCAAATTAATTATTCCCAGATGTTGGGATGAAGAATGCTGCTGAATTGTTTTGCTTCTCCAACTTTTCAGTATAAACACACACATTCACAGGGTTACTTTCCCTTTTTTGGCTCCCAACATGCAAGTAATTATACACTGTGCAGGATAATGTTGGATGAGCTCTCCTTTGAATACCAAGCAAGTTCTGGGTTCTGTCAGCCTTTTGGATACTATGTCCACAAACATTTTTTCTGACAGTCTTTAGTAACAACTTGTAAACAAATTGTTTCAAGTTAAAAAAAAATATTCAACAGCACTCCAACCTCATTTATAAATTATTCCAAACTCCTTTAGAGCTGGAGGGGGATAAATTCACCTTAAATATAGTGCAGTTCCTTTTTGCATCAAGAACAGTTTTTCTACAATCCTTGTGAGAAAAGGTCATAATTCATAATAGTTTTTATATTTTTACATTCCTTATGTTTTGCCAACATGTAAACAAAGAGAAGAAAAAAGCAGGTTATGAATCAACTGTGAATTGAGAATGTGTTTAGGATTAAACACAGATTCTATGACCATGGCCAAAATGAAGAGAGTAAAGGGTCATATTTTCTACTCCAGCTCCAAAGTTTCACAGGGCAAATTTCTGCTGTCAGGTGAGTCATGGAGGGATTTTTTTGGGGGCCTACCTGGGGCCTTCACACTTCTTGGAGTAAACAAACCTGATGAATTTGTCCTGGGTCTTCATGTGATAAAGCACAGGTGTGTGTGTAAAATATGGAAGTGGGGAGATAAAGACAACACAGGAAAAACCTTAGAAATTGTTAAAGAAAAAAAAAAACACATTTTCTGCAGAAGGGAGAAATTCTGTAGTTCTGCCAACTGCAACACAAATGACAGGAAAAGTTCAAGGAAAGTTGATATCTAAAAAGAAATAAATAAAAGGAAATTCAATGAGAAACAATATTCAGGTCAGGTCAAAGCCGAGAGAAAAATGCTCATTCAGAAGTGGGCTGCCATCCTGCTTTTTCTGAAGTGAACAGCTGCTGGGTATTGAAACCAGCCCTCACAATTGGGTCCCTGCCACACTGGCAACTCTCTGGTGTCTGTGATGGAGTGGCCAAGGCACAATGGGGTGGTTCCATGGCCCAGAAGCACTCTGGCTATAGATTAGGTAGGTTGTGTGTGTGTGTGTGTGTGTGTGTTTTCCTTTGTGTATATTTGGGGGACTGATTCCTGGGTTTGTGTTTGGCTATTGGAAACCTTTCCAACCTATAATAAGCCCTGACCTAAGTGACAAATTTTCATGCAAATAGCAGCATGGAAAGGAAGCACTGAGGTGTTCAACAGGCAAATAATGTATTTCCAGTCTCTTTTAAATGATTTCTTACAAATCTCTAGCAGGTTCTGGGTGTTTGTACCTGGTCCCTTGGATTGTAACTTTAGGATGTTTTTTTAAAATAATGCCCTGCTTGCTTTTTATATTTGTAGTTTACAATAACACATGATCCTAAAAGGAAAAGCTATCATAATCTTACAAACTGAAAAAGTTAGCTAATAAAGACTGTGAAATTGAAAATACGGCCTATAGCTTATATATTATAGATGCAGATCTCCAATAATTAGCACATTCAACTGTTGAATTCACCATCATGGTTTCATTAGTCTTGCAAGCTAAAAATTTTATCTACCAGTTAAGTATAAAGAAACCTCCAAAATAATAACCTCATAATGTAGTATAGTAAGTGATAGCATAGACTTGAGAGCCAAACTGCTTGAGTTCCAATCCTGCCATTTATTAGCTGTGTAATTTTGGGCAAGTTACTTAAACTCTCTATGACTTTATTTCCCCTCTATAAAATGATGACAAGAGTAGTACCTTCCTAGTAAAGATGATTGTGAGTATTAAGTGAATTAATATTTGTAAAGTGCTTGAAATAGTGTTTGGTATCATGTAAGTACTTAAAAATAAATAAATAAATAATTTAAAATTATTTTTAAAATAATTTAAACCTTTGTTGATAGTGGGAAATGCCACCTTTGGAATTCAGGACAGCATAGTATATTTCTATATCTATATTCCCACTCAGAAAATGTTAAACTTCTTATTTACATCTAAGACTTGTAACTCACTTGGAGTTGTGCAAGTCTCCTTGAGTTGATGACGCAGCTTGTTTGTAAATTTAGCTAATTTGTAAGTGAGCAAGGGGGAGGGCTTTGAGAAATATACACTGGATCTTCTGATTCATTTGGATCTCTTCAAATGCTTAAGTATTCACTAAAAGCACAAGGCACAGTGCTTGCTGAACTGAGCAAGCATAAGATGCCGCCCCATGCTGAGATACCCATCGCTGTACTCTCTCTAGCAGTAGCCAAGGAGTCTCAGCCTCCTGGGGATGGAAAGCCCAGCACTTTTTCACCTCTGTAACAGGTTGGGTCGTATCATTTCTACCACAGCTTGTTCCAGGGCTTTCCATTTCATCCTAGATCTCCATTGGTACTGAAGAGCCCACTCATGTGCTCAGATGCACAATTTTCATGGTGTCCATTCGTATTAGGCCATGCCATTTCTTACAAAGTGTAGAAATGCGTTACCTTCTGTTGTGGGGCTGCCTGAAACTGGCTCTACGATACAATCCTGTTCTTCTGTTTACACATCCCTAGTTGAGTATGTGAAAACATTTTGTGGCTAGGTGTCAATGGTTGCAAAATGCTTTCACAAATCTTGTTAGGATATTTGGGTGCATTCCAAACAAATATGCTATTCCACTACCCAGAGGATCTATAACTTTTTGGAATCCAGTCTACCTGGAGCTAAGAGGTTAACATTTTAGCCATTGTTTTCCAACTGAGTCACATACATTAAGTTCTACAAACAAGGACTAGAAGTCATTCTGGGACCGCAAAGAAAATCAACATCTATTTCAGTTTGCAAAATGTCAAAATTCTATTTTTATACAATGAGGGTGTTTCCCCCTTTACGATTATTCAAAATGGGGTCATATCAGCAAGGAAAGGTGAGTACATCTAAGCATAGGGCTGAGTACTGAAAGGACAAAGATAAATTCGCAGATCACCTCAGTTTAACATATATCCTGTTTTCTAAGAAAACAAATGTACTATCAGATCCAGTAAAACTTTCTGTGGAAAATATTTTGGAAGCCAGAAGCAAAATTAGAGAAAGGCAGTATTCCATAGTTAAAGGAAAAGAAGCTGCCACCTAGAAGAAACTCAGACCCACTGAAGCTATAATAGTTTGAGAAGACACAGAATTGAGCAAATTGACTTTACTATTCCAGGAGGTTTAAATAGAAATCTTTAAAAAGCTGTCTACTTCTTCTACATTTTACTCCAAGGATTGAAAAGGCCTTAAACAAGAATGTTGGCTCTAGTATTTAGCTATACTTAAAGCAGACAGGAAATTAGGAGGTACAGGGAAAGCTGCAGTGGAGTAACAGTCAAGAGACCTGGGCTTCCGTTTCACTTTGGACACTTGTCAATGTCTGAAAGGTTACTTTCCCTTTTTGAGATATTAATAACTATAGTGGTGGCAGCAGCAGCAGCTATTAGCAGTAATAGCAGTAGAATTAGTGATAGAAGCAGAAGCAGCAGCAGCAGTAGCAGCAATGATACAAACAGCCATGGTAGTAGCAGCAGTAGTACTAGTAGCAATAGCGGTAGTAGCAGTAGAAGTAGTAATAGCAGCAGGAGCAGCAGCAGCAGCAATAGTAGCAAGTAGCGATAGTTGTAGCCATAGTAGCAGCAATAGTAGCAGTTTCCATTTATTAAGCAGTCTATCCTCAGACACTTGAATAGGAACTATTTAAAGACTATTTCATTTAAACCCTTGATGACCTTTCAGAGTAGCTATTAATACCCATATTTAACAACCGAGGAAGCAGGACCAGAGAGGTTATGTAATTTGTTCACTTAGTTAGAAAGTAGAAAATTTGGATTTTGAATCTGGATCAATGGAATTACAGAGCCTTGCACTGCTTTTGGGAAACAGATGTGGTATCAAGCAGGGCTTCGCAAACATGAATGTACATATAGGAATCATGTAGAGACCTTATAAAAATGGAGATTCTGATGCAATTGGTCTGGTGGGATGGTCGAGACCCTGCATTTCTCACAAGCTCCCAGGTGGTGCTACTGGTCCAAGTGCACTTTGACCAGCAAAGGGATAGTGGAAAGAAAGTATGCTTTCCAGTCACAATCTGTGACCTCAGTTTACTCATCTATAGCAGAAAGGGGTGTAATAAGATAATTTTTAAGGCACATTCCAGGCCTAAAATGCCAGTATACAGGGTGTAATAAGGTGTTAAGAAACCAGATCACACAGGAATGACTGTTATCTGCATGAATTTTTAAACTGGTTTCAGCTGAGATTCTGGCTGTGATTTATGTATCTTCCTGAAGCATCACTGACAGGTGGGGATCAGCCACCCTCACTCAAATTACATTATTGTTAAGCTTTAGACTGAACTAAAATCTTACTGAAAGAGTTCAAAGCACTTCTTTCCATAAGCATCTTTAAAGATTATGAATGTAAAAATAGTTTCTTATGAGAAGCTTAGATGGCAGGATTTTTCTTTTTAATAACAGAAATGAGAAGTCTCCAAAACCATAATGGTAGCACAATCCATAAAAATATGTTAATGCCTCATTTTAAAGTCTTACAGAAATTGAGGTTTTCTGAGTTAACAAAATAGACTTCATCACAGATGGTCTGAATGATAAAAGGAACCAGCACACTAGTGTAGCAAGACTAAAAACACTGCTCTTAGCTGAGCATGCTGAAAGCCTTTAAGGAAATCTTTCTACATATAGCGTTGTTAAGTGTTGAAGTAAAAATGGTTTTGATTGGCAAGGGCACTTCAAATGCTTTAGGCAAAGCTCAGGGCCATAGGATGTACAATTTTACAAGAAGTTATTTCCAATTAAAATAATATTAAGACACATTTTCTCATCATCTTGTGCCTAACTCAAGACAATGACACCAAGGAAAGCAGTTTTTGCTCTCTTCCAAGAGCTACAGTCCAGATCACTAAGAGAGATACCATGAGCTTCTTTTTTTGAATTCAAACAAGGGCAGGGGTTGGAGTAGATCACAGTCAAGAGTCTATGAGTCTCTGCAAAAGGATTTCCCAATGGTGAGGAGTGTTAGAAATTGGGATTGGAATCCTTTGATAAGGGCTTTAGAAATCACATAAAAATATACATCCATTTAGAATGGCCTAAATATATTTGTCTGAAGGAATCTAGTCAGGAAATATTTGCTGTCACAATATGCTTTTTATTGTATGCAAGGGTGGCCTATATTTATTTAGCCAACTCTCAATTATCTATGGAGTGATAGCCAAACTTTTTGAGACATGGAGCTACTTTTTTATAAATAATTTCTTATGAGGAACACCAAAATGTGAAATAGATTAAAAACAGAGCTACTCCATTTAAACTTTGGGAAGAAGGATTCCCCTTAGACTCCACTGCAATCAACATGGGCTATGTTCCAGCCATTAATTGCTGCTTAACACATCACCCCAGAACTTAGTGGCTAAAAACAACACTTTATTATCTCTCTTGGTCCTGTGGGTTGACTAGGACTAGCCAGGAAGTTCTTGCTTGGGGTCTTTCATGCAATAACAGTCATGATGCCATCTGAAGACTCTGTTGGGCTGGATGTCCAAGATGGCCCCTTCATTCCCTTGTCCAGGACTTCAGTAATCCTTGGATTCTTTCTGTCTCCATGTGGCACCTCATCCTCCAGGGCCTTTTAGTGTGGTTTGTGATTCTCACAGCATGGTGATTTCTGAGTAGTCACTTCTTACACAGTAGCTGTCTTCTAAGAGACAGGAATTGAAACTGCCAGGCCAATTCATGGCTATGCACAGAACTTGTACACCACAACTTCCATTGTATTCTATTGTCAAATAAACCATGGGGCCTTCCAGGTTCAAGGGGGGTGGAGAAATAACCACCTCTTGATGGCAGGTAGCAAAGCCACATTACAGAAGAACATGTGGGATGGGAGATATTGTTGCAGCCATGCTTGGAAAAATGCCATCTGCCACAGTTGAAAAGCACTGTGGTAATAAGGATCTGAAATAGTGTGGAGAATCAAAATTTACAAACAATCATAGGGTCTTCTTAAAAATTCCGTCCTTATTAGAGATTTTAATTGTAATCATGTACAAAATTGAAAGTAGTGTTTGGTTTTATTTACTTTCTCTATTAGCAGAGATACCAATGTTATATCCTATTGGGCAAAATGTTATGAGCTGCTACTTATTGGGGGAAGGGAGGCAATGTGAAAAAGGGAAATAGGGACATCAGTGGTGTCAAAACACAGTCAGTCCTCCTGCTCCCTATTTTCTGTATCACAAAACACAACTGGTACAGACACAATGTGACCCCAGAACATTCAGGTTAGAGAGACAGATAGAAAGAAAGCTGCTGCAACATGTAACCATTCCTGCCAATCAATAAAGCAGGCAGCTGGCATTTTGCAGAGCATTTTGAAAGAAAGCAAAGCCTTCTGTAGAAAACAACCAGCAAAAACTTAAAGACTGCACTTTGAAGAACCCATAAACAAAACCTATAAACCTGCCATTGGAACTAAAATCCTGGGCTGGGCACAGTGGCTCATCCCTGTAATCCCCGTACTTTGGGAAGCTGAGGCAGGAGGATCCCTCCAGGCCAAGAGTTTCAGACCAGCCTGGGCAATACAGCAGGACCCTGTCTCTTTTTATAAAAGAGAAAAAATAAAAAGAACTGAAGGCCTGAAAAAGAGAAGTAGAATCCTAGCACAGAGAGCTGGGACAAGAGGATTTCTAAAACCTGAAAGAACAAGAACAGTTCTTAGGCCATACTAATTAGGGGCTTTCTCTAGTTCCTTAGTCAGTAAGGAAAGGTCAAAGACTACGGAATATACAATAAATAATATATTAAATACAAAACACCCTTTACTACATTCAACTATATGTGAGAAAATATTTAAGTATTCAATTCTCATTTCAGAAAGAGGACTTAGTTGTTCTCAACAAATCCATTGGTTGTCTTCATAAATTCCAAAATTAAAAGACTCTTTAAAATTTCATAGGTACCTGAGCTGAATGCACACTGAGTATTATGGTCAAGATTCTTGTGCCCAGAATGGACAAAATCCTTCAGAATTCTTCCTTCCCAAGCTTTATTTGTGTCTGGATGTGCCACATATTACATTACCATATCCATGAGGATGATGGAAAAAGAGTCCAGAATAGTCTGAGACTCGGTTTTGGCTCTATGAATTACCCTCTGTAGCTCCAGCTGGAAGAACTAGTTTGAACATATCTGAAGGCCAAGTACGGATTAGAGAAGCAGGTTTAATATTTTTTCTTACCAAGGGAAATTATCTACTGGAAATTGCTCAATTTATTACTGTCACAATCTTCTACTACCAGGGTAGGATTTTCAGAGAATGGTTCTCAAAGAGATGAAGTCTGACCAGTCTCGATGAGATTACTTTGTAAGGCTGGCCTTATTCTAAGATTTTAAAAACAACTATGGGCATGAAATACCATAGACGATTGTAGATTTGTGTGTATGGGGAACAGGAAGGTTGGTGAAGAGGGAATCAGTTGTCAGAGTGAAGAAGGAAGAAAACTGTTGAACTTCGAAAAATAATCCCTATGAGTACTTTTTTTTAAGTTTCTTGTCTGTAGAAGTTTTATATATAAAACTGATTTTTTGGATCTGATACTGCTCTTCTACAACCACAGTTTATTGCTACATGGTTCTTTGTGATCGGTCAGTCTTCTGCTCCCTCTCCAGTCTCATTTTTCTTATGAAACTCCACATCACCAAGCCACATTGAAGGTATATAGAATGACATTCATATTTTTGAATATGCCATACTCGTTCACAACTCTGTGTCTTTGTGCCTTGAATACCTTTTCTTTCTTTGGCCATCAAGCAAACATCAACTCTACTCATAAGATTACTTAAAAGTAATCTACTTTTTTTTTTTTTTTTGAGATGGAGTCTTGCTCTGTCACCAGGCTGGAGGGAGGTGGCACAATCTCGGCTCACTGCAACCTCCGCCTCCCAGGTTCAAGCAATTCTCCTACCTCAGCCTCCCGAGTAGCTGGGACTACAGGCACATGTCACCATGCCCAGCTAACTTTTGTATTTTTTAGTAGAGACAGGATTTCACCATGTTGGCCAGGATGATCTCGATCTCTTGACCTTGTGATCCACCAACCTTGGCTTCCCAAAGTGTTGGGATTACAGGCGTGAGCCACCGCGCCCAGCCAAAAGTAGTCTACTTTTAAGAGTTGATTCAAATATTACCTCCACTATGAAGCCTTTCTTTACCTTGAAACTTATCCCTACCCCTTACCAGGGACAATTGACCAATCCCTCCTTTGTAATTCCTTTTATTTTTAGCATATTTCTACAGTAATAATACCACATTTCATTGATTTTTTTTTTTTTTTTTTTTTTTAAGAGATGAGGTCTTGTTCTGTCACCCAGGCTGGAGTGCTGGAGTCCAGTGGTACAATCATAGGTCCACCACCACACCCAGCTAATTTTTAAAAATTTTCTAGAGATGAGGTTTCAATATGTTGCCCAGACTTGTCTCAAACTCCTGGTCTCAAGTGACCCTCCCACAGCAGCCTCCGGGAGTGTTGGGATTATAGGCATGGGCCACTGCACTCACCTGCCTCGTACTTCTTCTTATTTAAGTGTCTGCTTTCCCCTACCAAGTAGCAAGCATCCTCAGAGCAGCTCCATGGATTCTTTTACAGATCTGGGACTTTAGCTTTTCACTGAATTTTGTAATAGTTCTGAGTTTCTTCCAATAAATTCCACTTTTGTGCTCAAGTTAGCTGAAGTCACTTTCTATTATACACAACCACAGAACCCTAACTGTTACAGTAATTTCCTGAAATTGAACCAATTGTTTGAATGGAAGAGACTCAGGAAGCTCAGAGCACAAAAAAGGAGACCCTAAGTGTTAGAAATTGGCAATGTTTGTCCGGCACTTTTCAGAGGGAGTGTACTCAGCCTCTGGGAACTCACTCAGTCTGGTAACTGAAGAAGTATTCTCTCTTGTGGGCCAAGGATAATTCTATATACCTCCTCATGGCCTGGAGGATATTCTTAAGACCATTCTCCACTTTTTTCTCTGACTCTGTGTTTCCCATCCAGCCTTACAATCATAAATTCAATTCTCCGGGTATTATGAGGTCAGGAAAGAAGCAGCTTTAGTACTTGGAAAGAAGTATCCTCCATTTTAAGTGAATAACATCTGTAAGTGAATAACATTATACAGCAACTTCTTGACAGTTTGGACAGCAGCTCAAGTCGGTTATCTCAGTCTGAAAAGAGTTAGAGCCCTAGCAATGGTAAGTTTCTCAGTCTGCAAGACTGGCCTGAGGTGACCTCACCAAGATGGTGCCACCCTTTGGGGTTTTCCAGGAATGCCACAGTTTGTCCAGATTATACTATTTTTCCCTGCCATGCCTCATTTCACCACAATACTCATAAAACCTTAGCAGTGAATAAGTCTCCAAGGTCCACATTCCTTGCTATATGAAGGTTAGACAGTAAGTAAAACTTAATTCCAATCATTGCCTAAAATTAGAAAGTTGAGTGAGCAAGGTTTAGTTCTACCTTCATATGATAAAAGGTTTTAAGAAAATTGGAGATGTAAGGCAGTTCTCTCCTTCTCTTTTTTTTTTTCTGTGACAATACAAGAACAGTGTTGGCATGAGCAACACAGACCTATGTGCATTTCCTGACTCCATCTCTGTAACCCACCCCTGCCTTTTCTCTTAAGAAGCACATGGAAATGCAAATGTGTGACTGTGATATTATTGTGATAACCTTAAACCTTCTCAGATTTATTGTTAAAAGTCAATCACCTGCAAACTTTCATACTTCCACTACCACTGGTATGAAGTTGCTTGCAGCATATCAGTGTGTCCTGTTGAGACCTGCAGATGTAAATATTGAAGGAAGAATGTTTGAGCTAATTATTACCTAAGTTGTTTATAAGAATTTTCTGGTGTTTGTAGAATTAACCTACCAATTTCACTCTTTCTTGTCAGTTCCAGTAGGAGGAACAGAAACCAAATCTGGTAGTACTGAGAACTTGAATTGGAGTTCATATTGGAAACCAATAAATCACTTTCACTATCTAGAAGTTGTTTATTTGTCTTAGTTCCTTCTCATAGATTTGGGCTGACCTTTCTAATCAGGTTAAATAAAAAAGGTTTTGCTGAATACTAAAAGACTGGAGAAAGCCCAAGTCAATTGACAGAGATGACCTTTTCATTCTAAGATTATTGATTTAGATTCCTCAACTCCACAGAACTCGATCCCTGGCTGCAGTTTGAATACTACGGATGTCAGGGAATACCTTCCTCAGGCCACTTGGGGACTTATTTAGTACTTGACTTGTGATTTTTGTCTCTAGAATGGTAGACCTATCTGTGTAGAACTTACAGAAGCAGGTGATACTTAATTAAAGGTCACAATAAAATGTTTTTTAGAGCAATGTCACACAGAATACATGTGAGTTAGGCCCTAAAGTTTGAAGTAGTATGCTGTGAGGATTTATACCTTGCACTGATGGTTTTGGTACTGCATGTCCTTTTTTAAAACGCAGTCATGAGTCTGCCTCCTGCATGCAAGGAATTGCCTAGAAACATGGCAATGAATTAAAGATGGCACAGCTCTCTTTGCTTAACATTTCCTATTTTTCAGAGGTTTGTTTTGCAACTTTAATATTATTAATCTACACAACCTTTTACTTTTCACTCAGAATTTATATCAGAATCAAGCTAGCAAATTAAAGATAAGTTAGTTCATTGTTGGGTGGTTTAACATAGACCTAGTATGTTAATCCTGATGTGCTTGTTACTAGGGTTTTAAATTTTTATTATTATTATTATTATTTTTGCCTCGTAGCTGTGGTTAGGCAGCAGCAATAAATCAGAACAAAGGAATGAAGGTATTGGGGCTTTAGGGGAAACATGTATTAGAAAAAATTGGTTTGGGACTAAGGGCTTTATTGCATTAAGATGGATTTTAGAGATACAGAGGTAAGAGAATGTAGACAAATAAATTGTATAAATAATCTGAGAAATAGTAAGTCTGTACAGGCCCCAAGTAACCCTGTAAGCTACCATCAACAGGACTTCATAATTCCTGTTCAAACAGACCAAACAGGTACACTCTACTTAAATAAACAAGCCAGGAGAAATGGGCACACAGCTAACACTAGGGAAAGTGGGAGGAACAGATAAAGCTCTTTAACATAGCCCAAAGGATTGGAATAATAGAAGTCAGTGTAGGAGTCTGACAAGGCATCTTCTGTGAATAGGGCTTTATAGCCACTCCAGGCACTGATGTTGCAAACACAGGCTAAGACAACCAAAAGCTGGGAACCTTACAGTGCAACACACTAGTGCCCAAGAATGTAGTTCTCCGCAGTAGGGAATTCATGTTGGCAGCCTGAATGTGGAGGAGACAGGAAGAAGCATTCAAATAAGGTTGAGCATATAAATAAATGACATGTTGTGAAAGATGAAGTTGATGGGAACAAGTTTGGACCATTCCAGGGACCCAAGGAAGTACAAAGATGCCAGAAAGTACAGAAAGAATAGAAAGAGCAAAAGGGACCTTTCTTAGTAGCCTAAATGGTACCTGAACTGAGAGACCCATATGTTCTGGAACAGATTTTATTCTCAACTAAAGCATAAAAGTTCTGTAGATAGGAAGAAACCATTTGTTTGAAGCCTTGAACTAGCTTTTGTTGGTCGGATATGTCTGCTTTGTCCCTAGTTCTTTCATCTAAGTTGGTCCAGTTATGCATCACTGTGCAGGGAGCCGACCCTGTCCTCATTCTTATCTTTGATGTTCCCTAGGCTCACTTCTTATTTGTTCACTTGACTAGCTATTCCCTGGCCCTGCTTCCCATCCCCTGGACTCTGCTTGAGGCTTTGAGCCCCTCTACTCTACCTTACTGACCTTTGCCTTATCCTTTTTTATTTACTCTCCCTTAGCTTCCCCAACAAGGTGTATTTGACAGGACATGACTGCTAGACCACTGGTGGTTATCTCCAAGATAGTAGTAATCATGATAATGACCATGCTGTCCCATACAGCCTGGCTATACATTGTCATTTTAAAAAGAATGTAGTTTTTTGGGATCATGGATTTGTGGTAGCTGAGAGCCCTAATGCAGGTAGAGGTAAACACCTTTGCAATCCCCTTCCTTCCCTTCTTAATCAAATAATACGTGGACTATGACTTCAAGAAATTTACAAATGAGTATGAATGGTTAAATATAGATATTAAAAGTTCATAACAGAAGTAAAGAATTGTTTTCAAAAACAGTAGAAGA
This sequence comes from Macaca thibetana thibetana, assembly GCF_024542745.1. Lineage (NCBI taxonomy): Eukaryota > Metazoa > Chordata > Mammalia > Primates > Cercopithecidae > Macaca > Macaca thibetana. The sequence goes on from NC_065590.1 coordinate 44,396,577, forward strand.
AAAATCACAAGCCAGCACGTGATTATGTGGGTAAATGCATAGGTACTAATTGGACAAAAATTCAAAAGCAGGAGAGAAAGACCACTTCCAGCCAGCAAGGTCAGGGGCACTTTTCAGGCTTATTAATTAGTCAGGGAAAATTGAAAGTTTGGACTTGAGCTTTTGTGGGGTCTCCAGGATTCTAGTTCAGAAAAGGAAAAGAAAGACAAGGTATTTTACAGCTCGACTACTAATGAGCAGCTGACAAGAAAGGACATGGACAGATAAATCTCACTGTTTACAGTGAACTTTTACTGCAACCTTTTTTATATCTTCCAGTGAAGAAATGTGTATCACCACAATCTTGAACCACAATCTTGAGGCATCTAAAATTTGACATTGCTTTTCTCGGAAAAGTCTGTGAAATGTGAAGTGGCAGAAAAATTCCGTCTGCAGGTCAGTGTATGCAGCCTAAGAAGTTTGTGCTCTTCAACCAGCCTGAAGCTAAAACCAGGCTATTTTCACTCTTTGGTTAAATGCTAGCTAAATTCATTTGAATACTGCACTGTCAGTATTTTATTTATTTGTCCTGATGCCGCATTTCCTCTCCCAAATCTCTCTTGCATAAATGATTTACTATTTGTTCCTAAGGCTGAAGATTTTATGCCTTGTCTCTTTTTTCTGATAAGAGGATATTGCAGCAGCTTTCCTTTTGTGCTGCTGATGGTTTTTATTTTAATTCAAAGTTCAGCAGAGTAACTAGCTTAGTAAGGCACAGAAAACCAACAGGTTCGGCCCTTGAAATAACTAAGACAGTAAATCTTCACTGGCCTATTATCACATAGAACTCTGTTGAATTTGCTTCCCTAAAAAGTCAGTTAGCAAAGTATGGTTCTTAAAATAGGTTTTACATTTTCTTAACTCTCCAAACTAAGCATATTTAACTATAGGACACTTAAGGTCCTTAAGATTAAGTTAAGAAAAAATACTTTTATAATGGAAACCCATAAATTTTATAGGATTTTTTTTCTTTAAAAGAAAATGGGAGCTATTCTTTGTGGGTGTACCCTCATTAGGTCTTCAGAATACATCTTTACATAAGAAGGTAGAGTGCTCTACATTTAGGAAAAGGATTATGTGATTTTTTAAAAATTTAGTTTTTTAAAGGTGGCAGTTGAGATATTAATTCACATTAAGAAATTACATTATATTCCATAGTTCTTTATGGTGGTGGTCACTCGACTAAGCTAAAAGATTTAAAATTAAAACAAAAATTAACCAACAAACTTAGAAAATTAATTAATCAGGTCAGTACTGAACTACTGTCCAAACTCAAGATGCAAGTCCATAGAAAGTCTATTCCATATTAAAGTTGGCAAGCACAGTAGAGATATAACCCCTGGAAGCTTTTCTGTCTTTAACCTTTCCTCACTTGGGATTTGGGGACTAAATTGGCAATAGAATTCCACATTACTCTCAGAATAATTAACCAGTTTCCTGAATTGCCATTATTCTTTCCAAATTTCTAGGCTGTAGACCTCTGGAAGCAACAAGTACTCCATGATTAGGAAAACTGATGAGAAATAAAGAAGAACAAACTTAGTTCTTGGGAGTCAGTGGGTTGGTGCAACTGATTGCATTCCATGCCAAAGGAGAAAACGGCAGAAACCTCATAGGATGCTTCTGTGATCCTACATAAATAAATTTCTCCGGATTTCACTAGTTATATTTCAATTCAGAAACATTGGTTAAATAGAACACAATTTAGGTCTATATAGTGTTTCTTCTTTCTCAGAAAATGGTAGCATAATTCACAATCTAAAATAGAAGGCACACTTTACTACATCTCTCTCAAAAATGGACAGACTAAACCAATGAAAATAAATGAAGACACAGAGAATTTGATTAACATAGTTCAAAAACGAAATCTCATATATATATATAAAACTTCATAGCCAATAAACAGAAAGTATATAGTTTTTTCAAATATCTATGAAACTTTTATAAAAACTGATCATATATTAGGCTACAAAGACAATCTCAATAAAATTCTCAAAGTTGAAACCATGTGATACATTCTCTGACCGTACTGCAATTAAAACACACACATACGCACACATACACGTACACACACACACGCGCGCTCCCAAGTCCAACCATTTGAAAAATTTAAAAACAGGCTTCAAAGTTCCCGATGGATTAAAAAGAAAGAAAAATGATGAGATCATTGAACATGTGGAAATGAGTGACTATGGCATCTTTACATATAAGAAATCAGAGAATCAGAGGAATGTGACCTGAAAATCTGCCATTGCAAGCTCTGAAGATACAGCAAGAGGGCCATGAGCCAAGAGATGCACCAGCCTCTAGAAGCTTGGAAAAACCCTCAACTTACAGACAACAAGAAATTGGAGACCCTAGTCATACAAATGCAAAGAACTGAATTCTACCAACAACCTAGGTGAGCAGAAAATGGATTCTCCCCTAGAACCTCCAAAAAGGAACACATGCTTGCAGATGCTTTGATTTTAACTCAGTGAGACCTATGTTGAACTTCTTTTTTTGTGTGGTTTTTGCCATAAAAAGCATTACTTTTTTTATTATACTTTAAGTTCTGGGATACATGTACAGAACATGCAGGTTTGTTACATAGGTATACATGTGCCATGGTGGTTAGCTGCACCCATCAACCTGTCATCTACATTAGGTATTTCTTCTAAAGCTATCTCTCCCCTAGTCCCCACCCCTGACAGGCCCTGGTATGTGATGTTCCCCTCCCTGTGTCCATGTGTTCTCACTGATCAACTCCCACTTATGAGTGAGAACATGCAGTGTTTGGTTTTCTGTTCCTGTTTTAGTTTGCCGAGAATGATGGTTTCCAGCTTCATCCACATCCCTGCAAAGGACATGAATTCATCCTTTTTTATGGGTGCATAGTATTCCCCATGGTGTGTATGTGGCACATTTTCTTTATCCAGTCTATCATTGATGGGCATTTGGGTTGGTTCCAAGTTTTTGCTATTGTGAACAGAGGTGCAATAAACATACAGGTCCATGTGTTTTTATAGTAGAATGATTTATAATTATTTGGGTACATACCCAGTAATGAAATTGCTGGGTCAAATGGTATTTCTGGTTCTAGATCCTTGAGGAATCACCACACTGTCTTCCACAATGGTTGAACTAATAACATTTCTACCAACAGTGTAAAAGCGTTCCTATTTCTCCACATCCTCTCCAGCATCTGCTGTTTCCTGACTTTTTAATGATTGCCATTCTAAGTGGCACGAGATGGTATCTAATTGTGATATTGATTTGCATTTCTCTAATGACCATAAATGATGAGTTTTTTTTTCATATGTTTGTTGGTTGCATAAATGTCTCCTTTTGAGAAGTGTCTGTTCATATTCTTCTCTCATTTTCGATGGGTTTTTTTCTTGTAAATTTAAGTTGCTTGCAGATTCTGGATATAAGCCCTTTGTCAGATGGATAGATTGCAAAACTTTTTTCCCATTCTGTAGCTTGCCTATTCACTCTGATGATAGTTTCTTTTGCTGTGCAGAAGCTCTTTTGTTTAATTAGATCCCATTTGTCAATTTTGGCTTTTGGTGTCATTGCTTTTGGTGTTTTAGTCATGAAGTCTGTGCCTATGACTATGTCCTGAATGGTACTGCCTAGGTTTTCTTCTAGCATTTTTATGGTTTTAGGTCTTATGTTTAAGTCTCTAATCCATCTTGAGTTAACTTTTATATTAACTCAAGGGATCCAGTTTCAGTTTTCTGCATATGGCTAGCCATTTTTTCCCAACACCATTTATTAACTAGGGAATCCTTTCCCAATTACTTATGTCAGGTTTGTCAAAGATCAGATGGTTGTAGATGTGTGGCATTATTTCTGAGGTCTCTGTTCTGTTTCATTGGTCTATATATCTGTTTTGGTTCCAGTATCATGCTGTTTTGGTTACTGCAGCTTTGTAGTATAGTTTGAAGTCAGGTAGTGTGATGGCTCCAGTTTTGTTCTTTTTGCTTAGGATTGTCTTGGCTATACGAGCTCTTTTTTGGTTCCACGTGAAATTTAAAGTAGTTTTTTTCTAATTATGTGAAGAAAGTCAATGGCAGTTTGATGGCGATAGCATTGAATCTATAAGTTACTTTGGGCAGTATGGTCATTTTCACGATATTGATTCTTCCTATCCATGAGCATGGAATGTTTTTCCATATGTTTGTGTCCTCTCTTATTTCCTTGAGCAGTGGTTTGTTTTTTGTTTTTTTTGGTTGTTGTTGTTGTTGTTGTTTTTTGAGACAGAGTCTTGCTCCGTTGCCCAGGCTGGAGTGCAGTGGCGCCATTTTGGCTCACTGCAAGCTCCGCCTCCCAGGTTCATGCCATTCTCCTGCCTCAGCCTCCCCAGTAGCTGGGACTACAGGCGCCTGACACCATGTCCAGCTAATTTTTTTGTATTTTTAGTAGAGACGGGGTTTCACCATGTTAGCCAGGATGGTCTCAATTTCCTGACCTCGTGATCCGCCCGTCTCGGCTTCCCAAAGTGCTGGGATTACAGGCGTGAGCCACTGTGCCTGGCCAAGCAGTGGTTTGTAGTTCTCCTTGAAGAGGTCCTTCACATCCCTTGTAAGTTGTATCCCTAGCTATTTTATTCTCTTTGTAGCAATTGTGAATGGGAGTTCACTCATGATTTGACTCTCTTGTTTGTCTATTGGTGGTGTATAGGAATACCTGTGATTTTTGCACATTGATTTTGTATCCTGAGACTTTGCTGAAGTTGCTTATCAGCTTAAGGAGATTTGGAATTGAGACGATGGGTTTTTTGTTGTTATTGTTTTGGGTTTTTGTTTTGTTTTTTTTGGTCTGAGACAGAGTCTCACTCTGTTGCCCAGGCTGGAGTGAGGTAGTGCGATCTCCGCTCACTGCAAGCTCTGCCTGCCAGGTTCACACCATTCTCCTGCCTCAGCCTCCCGAGTAGCTCGGACTACAGGTGCCCGCCACCACGCCTGGCTAATTTTTTTGTAGTTTTAGTAGAGACAGGGTTTCACCATGCTAGCCAGGATGGTCTCGATTTCTGACCTCGTGATCAACCTGCCTCAACCTCTCAAAGAGCTGGGATTACAGGTGTGAGCCACCACGCCCAGCTGATGATGGGGTTTTCTAAATATACAATTGTGTCATCTGCAAACAGAGACAATATGACTTCCTTGCTTCCTATTTGAATACCTTTATTTCTTTCTCTTGCCTGATTGCCCTGGCCAGAACTTCTAATACTACGTTGAATAGGAGTGGTGAGAGAGGGCATCCTGGTCTTGTGCAGGTTTTCAAAGGGAATGCTTCCAGCTTTTGCCCATTCAGTATGATATTGGCTGTGGGTTTGTCATAAGTAGCTCTTATTATTTTGAGATACGTCCCATCAATACCTAGTTTGTTGAGTTTTTAGCATGAAGGGGTGTTGAATTTTATCGAAGGCATTTTCTGCATCTATTGACATAATCATGTGGTTATTGTCATTGGTTCTACTTATGTGATGGGTTATGTTTATTAATTTGCATATGTTGAACCAGCCTTGCATCCCAGGGATGAAGCCGACTTGATCTTGGTAGATAAACTTTTTGATGTGCTGCTGGATTCGGTTTGCCAGTATTTTACTGAGGATTTTCGTATAGATGGTCATCAGGGATATTGGCCTAAAATTTTCTTTTTTTGTTGTGTCTCTTCCAGGTCTTGGTATCAGAATGATGCTGGTCTCATGAGTTAGGGAGGAGTCCCTCTTTTTCTATTGCTTGGAATAGTTTCAGAAGGAATGGTACCAGCTCCTCTTTGTACCTCTAGTAGAATTCAACTGTGAATCCATCCGGTCCATGGCTTTTTTTGGTTGGTAGGCTATTAATTACTGCCTCAATTTCAGAACTTGTTATTGGTCTATTCAGGTATTCAACTTCTTCCTGGTTTAGTCTTGGGAGGGTGTATGTGTCCAGGAATGTTTCAATTTCTTCTAGATTTTCTGGTTTATTTGCGTAGAGGTATTCATAGTACTCTCTGATGGTAGTTTGTATTTCTGTGGGATCAGTGGTGATATCCCCTTTATCATTTTTTATTGTGTCTACTTGATTCTTCTCTCTTTTCTTCTTTATTAGTCTGGCTAGCTATCTATTTTGTTGATCTCTTCAAAAGACTAGCTCCTGGATTCATTGATTTTTTGAAGGGTTTTTCATGTCTCTAACTCCTTCAATTCTGCTCCGATCTTAGTTATTTCTTGTCTTCTGCTAGCTTTTGAATTTGTTTGCTCTTGGTTCTCTAGTTCTTTTAATTGTGATGTTAGGGTGTTGATTTTAGATCTTTCCCGCTTTCTCTGGTGGGCACTTATTGCTATAAAGTTCTCTCTAAACACTGCTTTGGCTGTGTCCCAGAGATTCTGGTACATTGTGTCTTTGTTCTCATTGGTTTCAAATAACTTATTTATTTCTGCCTTAATTTTGTTATTTACCCTGTAGTCATTCAAGAGCAAGTTGTTCAGTTTCCATGTAGTTAGGCAGTTTTGAGGACTTTCATAATCCTGAGTTCTAATTTGATTACACTGTGGTCTGAGACTGTTATGATTTCCATTCTTTTGCATTTGTTGAGGAGTGTATTACTTCCAATTATGTGGTCAATTTTAGAATAAGTGTGATGTGGTGCTGAGAAGAATGTATATGCTCCTGATTTGGGATGGAAAGTTCTGTAGATGTCTATTAGGTCTGCTTGGTCCAGAGCTGAGTTCAATTCCTTGATATCCTTGTTAATTTTCTGTCTTGTTGATCTAATATTGGCAGTGGGGTGTTAAAGTCTCCCACCATTATTGTGTGGAGTCTAAGACTCTTTGTTGGTCCCTAAGAACTTGCTTTATGAATCTGGGTGCTCCTGTATTGGGTGCATATTTAGGAAAGTTAGCTTTTCTTGTTGCATGATCCCTTTACCTTTATGTAATGCCCTTCTTTGTCTCTTTCGATCTGTGTTGGTTTAAAGTCTGTTCTATCAGAGATTAGGATTGCAATCCCTGCTTTTTTTTTTTTCTTTCCATTTGCTTGGTAAATATTCTTCTGTCCCTTTATTTTGAGCCTATCTTTGCATGTGAGATGGGTCTACTGAATACAGCATGGTGATGGGTCTTGACTCTTCATCCAATTTGCCAGTCTGTGTCTTTTAATTGGGGCATTTAACCTGTTTACATTTAAGGTTAATATTGTTATGTGTGAATTTGACCCTATCATTATGATGCTAGCTGGTTATTTTGCCCATTAGTTGATGCAGTTACTTCATAGTGTTGATGATCTTTACAATTCGGTATGTTTTTGGAGTGGCTGGGACTGGTTGTTCCTTTCAATATTTAGTGCTTCCTTCAGGAGCTCTTCTAAGGCAGACCTGGTGGTGACAAAATCTCTCAGCATTTGCTTGTCTGTAAAGGATTTCATTTATCCTTCGCTTATGAAGCTTATTTTGGCTGGATATGAAATTCTGGGTTGAAAATTTTTAAGAATGTTGAATATTGGCCCCCACTCTCTTCTGGCTTGTAGGGTTTCTGCTGAGAGAGCCACTGTTAGTCTGATGGGCTTCCCTTTGTGGGTAACCTGACCTTTCTCTCTGGCTGCCCTAAACATTTTTTTCCTTTATTTCAACCTTCATGAATCTGACAATTATATGTCTCAGGGTTGCTCTCCTCAAGGAGTATCTTTGTGGTGTTCTCTGTATTTCCTGAATTTGAATGTTGGTCTGCCTTGCTAGGTTGGGAAAGTTCTCCTGGATAATATCCTGAATAGCATTTTCCAACTTGACTCCATTCTCCTTGTCACTTTCAGGTACACCAGTCAGACGTAGGTTTGGTCTTTTCACATAGTCCCATATTTCTTGGAGGCTTTGTTCATTTATTTTCATTCTTTTTTCTCTACTCTTGGTTTCACACTTTATTTCATTAAGTTGATCTGTAATCTCTGATATCCTTTTTTCCACTTGATCAATTTGGCTACTGATACTTGTATATGCTTCACGAAGTTCTCATGCTGTGTTTTTCAGCTCCATCAGGTCGTTTATGTTCTTCTCTAAACTGGTTATTCTAGTTAGCAATTCCTCTAACCTTTTTTCAAGGTTCGTAGCTTCCTTGCATTGGTTTAGAACATGCTTCTTTAGCTTGGAGGAGTTTATTACCCACCTTCTGAAGCCTACTTCTGTCAATTCCTCAAACTCACTATCCGTTCAGTTTTGTCCCCTTGCTGGTGGGGAGTTGTGATCCTTTGGAGGAGAACAGACATTCTGGTTTTTGGAATTTTCAGCCTTTTTGTGCTGGTTTCTCCCCATCTTCATGGATTTATCTACCTTTGGTCTTTGATGTTGGTGACCTTCAGATGGGGTTTCTGAGGGGATGTCCTTTTTGTTGATGTTGATGATATTCCTGTTTGTTAGTTTTCCTTCTAACAGGCCCCTCTTCTGCAGGTCTGCTGGAGCTTGCTGGAGGGCTACTCCAGACCCTGTTTGCCTGGGTATCACCAGCGGAGGCTGCAGGACAGCAAACTTTGCTGCCTGTTCCTTCCTCTGGAAGCTTAGTCCCAGAGGGACACCCACCAGATGCTAGCCAGAGCTCTCCTGTATGAGGTGTCTGTCAATCCCTCTGGGAGGTGCCTCCCAGTCAGGAGGCACAGGGTTCAGGGACCCACTTGAGGTGGCAGTCTGTCCCTTAGCAGACCTTCAGTGCTGTGCTGGGAGATCTGCAGCTCTCTTCACAGCAGGCAGGCAGGAATGTTTAATTCTGCAGAAGCTGCGTCCACAGCCACCCCTTCCCCAATGTGCTCTGTCCCAGGGAGTTTTATCTATAAGCCCCTGCCTTTCTTTCAGAGATGCCCTGCCCAGCAAGGAGGAATCTAGAGAGGCATTCTGGCTACAGTGGCTTTGCTAAGAGGTGGTGGGCTCTGCCCAGTTGGAATTTCCCTGCAGCTTTGTTCCACTGTGAGAAGAAAACTGCCTATTCAAGCCTCAGTAATGGCGGACACCCCTCCCCACACCAAGCGCAAGCATCCCTGGTCAACTTCAAACTGCTGTGTTGACAGCGAGAATTTCAAGCCAGTGGATCTTAGCTTGCTGGGCTCCATGGGGTTGGGATCCACTAAGCTAGACCACTTGGCCCCCTGGCTTCAGCCCCCTTCTAGGGGAGTGAACGGTACTCTCTCACTGGCATTCCAGGTGCCACTGGGGTATGAAGAAAACTCCTGGAGTTATATGTCTCAGGGTTGCTCTCCTCAGACACTTAGCTAGCTCAGTGTCTGCTCCCCTCAGACACTCAGCTAGCTCAGTGTCTGCCCAAATGGTCGCCCAGTTTTGTCCTTGAAACCCAGGGCCCTGGTGGCATAGGCACCCAAGGGAATCTCCTGGTCTGTGGGTGGCAAAGACCATGGGAAAAGCATAGAATCTGGACCAGAGTGCACCATTCCTCATGGCACAGTCCCTCACGGCTTCCCTTGCCTAGGGGAGGGAGTTCCCTGACCCCTTGTGCTTCCTGGGTGAGTCAACGCCCCATCCTGCTTTGGCTCGCCCTCTGTGGGCTGCACCCACTGTCTAAGCAGTCCCAGTGAGATGAACTGGGTACCTCAGTTGGAAATGCAGATATCACCTGCCTTATGCGTTGATCTCACTTGGAGCTGCAGACTGGAGCTGTTCCTATTCGGCCATCCTGCCAGCCACCCCATGTTGAACTTCTAACCCAGAGAACTATAAAAGTACAAACGCTTGTTGTCTAAGCCAATGAATTTGTGGTGCTTTATTAAGGCAAAAATAGAAAACTAGTATAGATTGGGGGAGCTGAAACTGGGTGCTGCTATAACAAATAACTAAATATGTGGAAGTGACTTTGGAATTAGGCAGTTGGTGGAAGCTGGAAGAGTACTGAAGAGCATGATTTTTAAAAGGTCTATATTGCCTTGAACAGACTGTTAGTAGAAATATGGACTTTAAGAAATTGTGTCCTGCAGTTATGTGGAAATCAGAACTTAGAAACAATGAAATTGGACATTTAGCTGAGGTGATTTCCAAGTAAAGTATTTTGAAGCACAACTTGGTTTCTTCTTACTGTGCTTATAGTGAAATGAAGAGGAAATAAATAAATTGAGGAAAGAATAATTAAACAAATAGAATCCAGGATTTGATGGTTTGGGAAATTCTCAGACCATCCAGATTACAAACGACATGAAAATTAAGAGATTCACTGTCAGGGAGGAGTACGCTAGAGAAAAAGCTAAGGGTGTGGCTGGAGTATCTTGTATTAATATCTCAGAAAGATCAAAAGGTCAGAGTACTCATTCACACAAAATGTTATTTTAAAAGATTAAGGGCCAGGTGTGGTGGCTCATGCCTGTAATCCCAGCACTTTGGGAGACTGAGGCGGACAGATCACGAGATCAAGACCATCCTGGCCAACATGGTAAAACCCTGTCTCTACTAAAAATACAAAAATTAGCCAGGCATAGTGGCACACATCTGCAGTCCCAGCTACTCAAGAGGCTGAGGCAAGAGAATTGCTTGAACCCAGGAAGCAGAGGTTGCAGTGAGCCGAAATCATGCCACTATACTACAGCCTGGCAACACAGCAAGACTCCATCTCAAAAAAAAAAAAAAAAGATTAAGGGTATTAATCATAGATCTCAAACCAGAGAGCTTCCAGGAAGCTTAAAGACTTTGTCTTTCAGACAGCTTAGCAAAAGCTAAAACTAATGAGATTATCTAGGAAAATCTGTGGATGAGGCTCTTTCCTGTGACATACATGGGAGATCCACAAGGTTCTTGAGAATTTTATATCGGCAGAAACACTGTCAACCTGAACCAAAAGAAACAGAGTATGAAAGAAAGAAAGTGGTCAGATTTCAAAAATTATACAAGCAGGAAACAGGCTGATAAGATTATACAGCTGCAAACATGCGCTGCCTTTCATTAAAAAAGATTTTTTAAAGTTTAAAAAAAATGTTGTGTACCATTGAGAATAATTCCCAGACCTTGAAATTTAGTGGAATTTCTCCAGCTGGATTTCAAAATTGCTTGGGACCAGTAACCCCTTTTTTTTCTTCCTTTCATTTTCTTACTTTTTGAACTGGAATATCTTTCATTGTCATTCTGTGCCCATCGTTGTATTGGAAGCAGATAACTTGTTTTCTAGTTTCACATGTCCACAGATGAAGAAAAATTGTGCCCCAGTGAGGATTATACCCAGAGCCTCATCCATTCTTACCCAATTTAGATACTTAGATGACAAGTAACAGAAAAAGTAATATAATATATAAGGAAAATACAATAAAGCCTACAATTTAAAAATTATCTTTTTATTTAACAGGTATTCAACAGACTTTCTTGCATGCTTACTTGTTCAAAGCACTGTGCTTAAATATACAGTTACGTTATTTATATATAGCTAGTAGTTGCCATTATGATTTTTAAAGATCAGTATAAATGCAAATCTCAAAATTATCATCTTTGTGAAGTTTAATTTTCTTTCAGAATAAAAATGAGGATCTCAATAATCTTTTCCCATAAAAAGATTATACTGTAATCCCACATTTTGCTAAAGTTATTTTTATCACCAATTAGCATAACGTAATTTACATACAAATTTTAGCCTAGTATAGTCTCATAGGACCTTTAGGAAGTAAAATTTATCTACCAATATTATTTCTTTTCATAGAAGATAAAACAGATTCTTGGAGGAGAATAAAAGCTTGCCTACAGGAACATTGCAAATTAGTGACTGACTTGGAGTAAAACACAAGCTTGTTGAATTTGAGCTGTTGCCTAGTGTATCAGCTCTTGTATTTTTTCTCATGACCTTGATTAAGATCGTGGCTAGTCCTCACTCTCATGGAACTGGTGCTAATAAACTGGGAATCTTTTATTATACATGTCCATAGATACCAAAACACTAAAACTTTAGAGCTAAATGGTGAAAAACTGAAAGTTTTTCCTCTAAGGAATAAGATAAGGATGTTCACTCTTACCACTTACATTCAACATAGTACTGAAATCCTTGCTGAAGCAATCAAGCAAGAAAAAGAAATAAAAGGCATCCAAACAGGAAAGGAAGAAGTAAAATTATCTGTTACATATAACATGATCTTGTATGTAAAAACCCTGAAGATTTCACCAAAAAAAAAAACAAAAAAAACCTGTTAGAACAAATAATTGAATTCAGCAAAGTTATAGGAAACAAAATAAACACACAAAAACCAATTGTATTTCTATACACTAACAATGACTAATTTTAAAGGCGATTAAGAAAACAATCCCATTTATAATAGCATCAAAAAATAAAATAGGAATAAACTTGACAAAGTAGGCAAAAGACTTATACACTAAAAGCTGCAAAACATTGCTGAAAGTAATTAAAGAAAACACAAATAAACAGAGACATTTGGCTCATGGAGTGGAAGACAATATTGTTAAAATATTCGTACTACACAAACATGGGAGATCTACAATGCACAAGATTCACAAGATTAAATGCAATCCCTTTTAAAATCCCAATGACGTTTTTTTTTTTTTTTGGCAGATATAGAAAAATCCTACAATTCATATGGAACCTCAAAGGACCTTGAAAAGCCAAAATAATCTTGAATAAGGAAAACAAAGTTGAGTGTCTCAGACTTCATGATTTCAAACCATATTACAAAGCTACAGTTGCCAGGTCTGTCCCATAGACCCTGGTTGAGCAATGGATGAAAGGAGTACTCAGACACAGGTATGCAGTGAAAGAACAGCTAGGGGGCCACCAGCTCTAGTGGCTGCAGAGGAGAGCAGCCTCAAACAGCTAGGGCTTCTTGCTTTTATTCGGTACAGACACAATGCTGAAAGCCTGGAGCAAACACAATCTGCAGGTAATTAACATTATTGCTCCCCTTTTGGGGAACAGGTCATGGCTGATTATCACAGCTTGGTTTCTGGACAACATAGGTAAACAAGCCTGTTTATGATACATTCCCCTACACTTTCTTGTACCTACTCCTTGCCCTCTACCTCAGGGTAAGAGAACAGCTACCTTCAGCTTATTTTCCCCTGGAGCTATGCAGAGCCTTCTAGACCTTTCAGAAGGCCTGCTCCTTTCCCTATAGCTTCTCCCACCACTCCCACCCATCTCCTACATACAGTAATCATAACAGTCTGGTACATGCATAAGGATAGACATACAGACCAATGGAACAGAATAGAAAACCTAAAAATAACATTCACATATATGGTCAGATAATCTTTGACAAAGGTGCCAAGGTGGGAAAAGATAGTTCCTTCAGCAAATGGTGCTGGAAAAAACTATATCTACATGCAAAAGAAGGAAGCTAGACCTTTGTCTTACATCATATAAAAACATTAACTCAAAATGCATTAAAATGTTAAATGTAAGGCCCAAAACTATAAAACTCCTAGAAGAAAATACATAGACAAATCTTCATGGCATTGGATTTGGCAGTGATTTCTTGAATATGATACTGAAAGCACAGACAACAAAAGCAAAAATCTACAAAAGAAACGACATCAAACTCAAAAATTCTGCACAGCATAGGAAACAATCACCAATGTTCATTGCAGCATTATTCACGGTAGCTAAAAGGTGGAAGCAACCTAAATGTCCATCAATAGATGAATGGATAAAGGAAATGTGGTACATATATACAATGGAATATTATTCAGCTATAAAAAGAAGGAAATCCTGCCAAATGTAATAACATGGAAGAACCTTGAGGACATCATGCTAACTAAAATACCTCAATCACAAAAAGACAAATACTGAGTGATTCTGCTTATATGAGATATCTGAAATAGTCAAGTTCTCAAAAACACAAAGTAGGTCAGGCAGGGTGGCTTATACTTTTAATCTCAGCATTTTGGGAGGCTGAGGTGGAAGGACTACTTGAGCCTAAGGAGTTCAAGACTAACCTGGACAACCCGGCCAGACTTGACTCTACCAAAAATTTAAAAATCAGCTGGGCATGGTGGCATGTGCCTGTAGTCCCAGCTACTCTGGAAACTGAGGCATAAGGATTGCTTGAGGCTGGGAGGTTGAGGTTGCAGTGAGTCGTGTTTGTGCCACTGGACTCCAGCCTGGATGACAGAGTGAGACTTGGTCTCAAAAAAAAAAAAAAAAAGAAACAAAACAGAAAGTAGAATGGTGATTGCTAGGGGCTAGCGGAGGGAGAAAAGGGGAGTTATTGTTCAAAGGATGTAGATTTTCAGTTTTACAAGACGAAAAAGTTCCGGAGATCTGTTATATAACAACATACATATAGTTAACACTAATGAACCGTACACTCAAAATGATTAAGATGGCAAATTTTGTGGTTTTGACCACAATGAAAAAACTTTAGAGTTGTTATACTAAATCTGTAAGTGGCAAAATTGCAAATCAATTTCTAATTTGAAAATTTCAGATAATTCAAAGAGGTCAAATGTTTAATTCAAATGGAATATTGAAACTAAACTGTCAGTGTGCTGCTTTAATATTATTGAGGTACTAATATATTAAAATACTTTTTAAAAAAGACACTTCCTGCTGAAGAATAATCATCCAAAGAGTAACAGGTGCTCACTTTATAATATACAGATAATACTTTTGCTAGTGAATTAAATCCAATGCATTTTATATTAATAGCAATTAACAATCTGTGGTTAATTATTGTTCAGGGTTTGCAATATAGTATTAATTGTAATGAACTTATTTGGCTTTTTCTAATAGGAAATGTGTTGGTTTAGGAAGTACAGTACTTATGATATTTTGTTATGTTAGACTTAATAAACTTTAAGACTATAGAAAAAAACAGTTTTCTAAATAAGTTTTAATGTTAAGTCAAAAAAATAACTTTTAGGGAATAATCTGTGTAGTTTTGACATCTGTATATAATAAAGTCTACTCTATATTTAAAACATATTTGAAGCATCATCTTTATGTAAATCACTGTACTTGGCTTTGTGAGAAATATACAAATGAAATGCTTCAATCCCTGGACTCAAGGATCCTGTGTTACCAAGGTAATTTCAAGAATTTCTGATTCCTTAAACTGTGTTGCAATGAATTATTTAACTTCGTAGCTCTCCTTAATTCCTCTCTCGCCAAGCAGTTTAAACTGTTTCTGCCTGATCAAGGTGGTTCTCAAACCTGGGTCAAAGTTTAATCACCTGAGGATCTTTTAGAACATACACAGGTGAAAACTATAGCCTTACACATCTTGATTTACATTGCAGTGGAATTTGAACACCTGTGTTTTAAAAAATGACCAAGTGCTTGGGAATGACTAGTGATTGCAAAAGGGTAGGAGTTTTCCTTTTAGTTTGATGGAAACGGTCTAAAATTAGATTATGATGATGGTTGTACAACTCTATAAATTTATTAGAATAATTACTGTAAATAACTGAATTTTCCACTTAGAATGAGTTTTATGCCATGTAAATTATACTTCCATAAGGTAGATAACAAGAAAAAAAGCTATAGGATATGGCCAAAATGTTACTCAGTAGTATATATAGTCTTTAAAATGCATTTATTGGAAAGAAAAAGTCTGAACATAGATGAACAGAACATTCAATATGAGAAAACGGGGGGAAAAAAAACAAAATTAGAAAGAAGAAAATAAAGATAGCAACAGAAATTTGATATAAATAAAATTTGGGACCAAATAACTGGTTCTTTAAAAAGAGCAATTTAATAAACAAACCTCTACTAATTCTAATAAAAAAGAAAGCACAATATCAGCACTGATAATAGAATAGTGGCATAACTATAGTCAGGAGATGTGAAAAATATTAGAATAGTATATACAACTTTATAACAATATATTGAGAAACTAGATGAAATAGAAGGATTTTTTGTTTGTTTGTTTTTTCTGAGACACGGTCTGACTCTGTCATCCAAGCCCATGTGCAGTGGTAAGTACAATCACAGCTCACCGCAGCCTCAACCTCCTAGGGATCGTCCAGCCTCAGTCTTCCATGTAGTTGGGACCACAAGTGCATGCTACCACAGCTTGCTAACTTGTGTTAGTTTTGTAGAGATGAGGTCTCACTTTGTTGCCTAGAGTGGTCTTGAGCTCCTGACCTCAGGTGATCCACCCGCCTTGGCCTCCCAAAGTGCTGGGATTACAGGCATGAGTCACCATGCTCAGCTTGAAGAATTTTTAATAAAATATAAAACTCAAATTATACACAAGAAAAGGTAAAAAAAAAAAAAATAGATCAATATTCTTAGGTTTTTTCTTTTTAAGTTAGTCAAACATATTCTTCCCTGCAAAGTTCCAGGTCTAGGTGATTTTGTGGGAAAATTTTCTCAAACCTTGAAGATTTGAGAAACTTCTTATGTTATTTAAACTGGTTTGGAGACTAGAAAGAGATAGAAATCTGTCAAATCCCTTCTATGAGGTTAACATAATATTTAGACTAAAAACAAACAAAAAGAAAAGAAAAGAAAACAAAGAAGAAACTGTAGCCCTGTCTCATTCATGAATATAGATACAAAGAATCTAAATTGAATATTAATAAATCTAAATATAGCAGTATATGAAAAAACAATACATCATCATCAAATAGAATTTAGAAATGGAAGAATGGTTCAACATCAGAACATTTAATACTTTAATTCAATATCTTAATATAGGCCAGGTGTAGTGGCTCATGCCTGTAATCCCAGCATTTTGGGAGGCCAAGGCCGGTGGATCACCTGAGGTCAGGAGTTCAAGACCAGGCTAACATAGTGAAAGCCCATCTCTACTAAAAATACAATTAAATTAGCCGGGCATGGTGGCGTGCACCTGTAATCCCAGCTATTCGAGGTGGGGTAGGGTGGGGTGGGGTGAGGCAGGGCGGTGCTTAGGCAGGAGAATCACTTGAACCTGGGAGGCGGAGGTTGCAGTGAACTGAGATCCAGCCATTGCACTCCTGCCTGGGCAACAGGAGCAAAACTCTGTCTAAAATAAATAAATAAATAAATAAATATATATTACAGGTCATCTACTCCTTTTGATAGATTCAGAAAAGGGAACACCAATTCTTGAAAAAATTTTCATAAGCTATGAAGAGAATAAAACTTGCTTAATTTGATAAAGAGTATGTATCTGATGTCTATAGCAAACTTTATATTAAATCTTAAAGCACTAGACAGATATTCCTGTTTGAGTCAGGTATAGGACAAAAATGCATCATCTTAATATTTTTCAATAGTGTCCTAGAAACCCTAACTAATGAAGCAAAGAAAAATAATTCTCTCTCTCTCTGCAGACAGTTAATACATAAAAAGAGAGGGAATATTAGAATAGAGGAAACAAACTGCTATGATTATATATCTAAAAAAAGATACAGATGTTATGTTTAGAGACTGGCAAGATGGCTGAATAGGAACAGCTCCAGTCTGTAGCTCCTAGAGAGATCAACACAGAAGGCAGATGATTTCTGCATTTCCAACTGAAGTACCTGGCTCGTATCACTGGGACTGGTTAGACAGTGGGTGCAGCCCATGGAGGGCAAGCCAAAGCAGGGTGGGCGTCGCCTCACCTGGAAAGCGCAAGGGGTCAGGGAACTCCCTCCACTAGCCAAGGGAAGCCGTAAGGGACTGTGCCGTGTGGAATGGTGCACTCTGGCCCAGATACTATGCTTTTCCCACAGTCTTCACCACCCACAGACCAGGAGATTCCCTTGGGTGCCTATGCCACCAGGGCCCTGGGTTTCAAGCACAAAACCGGGAGGCCATATGGGCAGATGCTGAGCTAGCTGCAGGAGTTGTTGTTGTTGTTTTTTTTTTCATACCTCAGTGGCACCTAGAATGCCAGCAATAAAGAACTCTTCACTACCCTGGAAGGAGGATGAAGCCAGGGTGCCAAGTGGTCTAGCTCAGTGGATCCTACCCCCACAGGCCCAGCAAGCTAAGATCCACTGGCTTGAAATTCTCACTGTCAGCACAGCAGTCTGAAGTCAACCTGGCATGCTCAAGCTTGGTGGTGGGAGGGGCGTCCACCATTACTGAGGCTTGCGTAGGCAGTTTTCTTCTCACAGTGTAAACAAAGCCCCTGGGAAGTTCCAACTTGGTAGAGCCCTTCGCAGCTCAGCAAAGCCACTGTAGCCAGACTACCTCTCTAGATTCCTATTCGCTGGGCAGGGTAACACTGAAAAAAAGACAGCAGCCCCAGTCAGGGGCTTGCAGATAAAACCTCCATCTCCCTGGGACAGAGCACCTGGGGAAAGGGGCAGCTGTGGGCGCAGCTTCAGCAGAATCTACAAAGAACTTAAACAAATAATATCCAGAATCTACAAAGAACTTAAACAAATTTACAAGAAAAAAACAAACAACCCCACCAAAAAGTGGGCAAAGAATATGAACAGACACTTCTCAAAAGACATTTATGCAGCCAACAAACATATAAAAAAAAGCTCATCATCACTGGTCATTAGAGAAATGCAAATCAAAACCACAATGAGTTACCATCTCACGCCAGTTCGAGTGGCGATCATTAAAAGTCAGGAAACAACAGATGCTGGAGAGGATGTGGAGAAAGAATGCTTTTACACTGTTGGTGGTAGTGTAAATTAGTTCAACCTTGTGGAAGACAGTGTGATGATTCCTCAAGGATCTAGAACTAGAAATACCATTTGACCCAGCAATTCCATTACTGGGTATATACCCAAATGATTATAAATCATTCTACTATAAAAACACATGGACATGTATGTTTATCGTGGCACTGTTCACAATAGCAAAGCCTTGGAACCAATCCAAATGCCCATCAATGATAGAATGGATGAAGAAAATGTGGCACATATACACGATGGAATACTATGCAGCCATAAAAAAGGATGAGTTCATGTCCTTTTCAGGGACATGGATGAAGCTGGAAACCATTATTCTGAGCAAACTAACACAGGAACAGAAAACCAAACAGCGCATGTTCTCATAAGTGGGAGTTGAACAATGAGAATACATGGACACAGGAAGGGGAACATCACACACTGGGGCCTGTCAGGGGGTTGGGGGCTAGTGGAGGGATAGTATTAGGAGAAATACCTAATGTAGATGATGGGTTGGTGGGTGCAGCTAACCACCATGGCATGTGTATACCTATGTAACAAACCTGCATGTTCTGCACATGTACCCTAGAACTTAAAGTATAATAAAAAAGATACAAAAGAATTGATCAACAAAGTATTAGAACCAATAAGAGATTTCAGTAAGAAGGAGACATGTAATATTAATGTACAAATTACTAATAGACAATAATAGTAACCAATAAGAAATAATGAAAAGAGATTGCATTTATATTACCAATGAAACTATCAATGGAACAACCTTACCCAAAAATATGCAAGAGATAAAAGAAACTATAAAACTTTCTAGAAATTATTTTAAAAGACCCAGATATGTGGTGGTGCACACCTGTAGTCCCAGCTACTAGGGAGGCTGAGATGGGAGGAACTCCTGAACCCAGGAGGCGGAAATTGCAATGAGCTGTGATCAGACGACTGCAAACAGAGCAAGACCCTGTTTCCAAAAAAAAAAAAGACCCAGATAAAGAGGAAAACACGTCATGATTATAAATGGCAGGGTTCAATTTGTAAAGCTAAGTCACCTCAAATTCAAAAGCTCCTATTTATTTATTTATTTGAGGGAGTTTCACTCTTGTAGCCCAGGTTGGATTGCAGTGGCGCAATCTTGGCTCACTGCAACCTCCGCCTCCTCGGTTTAAGTGATTCTCCTGCTTCAGCCTCCAGAGCAGTTGGGATTACAGGCACCTGCCACCATGCCCGACTAATTTTTGTATTTTTAGTAGTGATGGAGTTTCTCCGTGTTGGCCAGGCTGGTCTTGAATTTTTTAAATGAAACTTGGCAAACTAATTCTCAAGTTCATTTGGATGAGTAAATTAGCAACAATTAGAAGCAAGTTACAAGAATAAAAATAAAGAAACTGAATTCCTCAGCTATCAAAACTTACTATAAGGCTGTAGTCAAAATAGTGGAGTATTGGTACAGAAATAGAGCAATTAAATATAATAGTGTTCAGAAACAGAGCCAAATAAATTCAGTATTTAGTATATGAAAAATATGTCACTTCAAGCATTGTGGAAAGAATAGACTAATTAATAGTTTGGGGATGAATGGATTTTTATTTAGAAGAAAAAAATTTGAGTTCTTTTCATAAAACACATTTTAAAAACTAAATTCAAGGGATTAAATAGCTAAATGTAAAAAGGCAAAACTGTAAAAACTCTAGAATAAAATACAGGAAATATTTTTTACAATCTTGGGGTGGAAAGGTCTTCCTAAATAAGACAAAATTCAGAAGCCACAAAGGAAAAAACATCCAGATGACTATATAAAGATATAAAACTTCTGTAAAAGATGTTTATAACAGAAGTATTACTACACCTGGTATAAAACAACTCCAATGAATATAAACAACAAAACAAACAAATAAATGACAAACACCCAGTAGGAACAAAGGCAAAGAATATGAAGAAGTAGTTCACAAAAGAATAAAATACTAATACCTAATAAGCATATGAAAAGATGTTCAGCTTCACTGGCGATTAGGAAAATGCAAATTAAAAATGAGATTCCATCTTTCTCTGTCAAATTACCAAATACTAAACATCAAAAAAGTCCAGGTTTGCCTAGAATATATAGGAACAGAACTCATAGACTTCTGGTACAGAGTGAATTGGGACAAGCAATTTGGAGTGACAAATAACTGGCAAATAATTATTATTACAATGTGACAATAACTATCAAAATTATTTTAAACTCGTAGTTTTAGATTTACATCCTATAGAAATATTTGCACAAATGTGTAAGGATATATGTGTAAGGAACTTTATTTGTAATCACTAAAAATATAAAACAATCTAAATGTCCAACAATAGGGCAATGATTTAATAGATGCTGAAATAGTCATAAAATGAAAACTTCTATAGAGGTTTAAAGATTAGAGGTAAGTCTGATGAATTATTAAGTATAAAGTTATGGATGAATATGTAAAGTATGATTTTATTTTTGTGAAAACAAACAACGTATGTGCCTGAATGTTCTTTGAAAAAAGTCTAGAAAGATGTCAAAACTTTGACAGTGCCTACCTTTTGAGAATGGGTATGTAAATTGGTAGTGGGGTGTGGAGTGTATGTGAGTAGTTGGAGATTTTCACTTTCTACCTTACAAATTATTTATGTACATATTCCATAAATAATTCCATATTCACAGAGTTAGTTTGCAATAAAAATAAAACGAACATATACAAAGGGATATAACAGACAAGGTCAATTGTACAAAATATATTTTATGGGAAT
This sequence comes from Macaca thibetana thibetana, assembly GCF_024542745.1. Classification (NCBI taxonomy): domain Eukaryota; kingdom Metazoa; phylum Chordata; class Mammalia; order Primates; family Cercopithecidae; genus Macaca; species Macaca thibetana. The sequence continues at coordinate 44,417,871 of NC_065590.1, forward strand.
TTGCCATTAAAAGTTGAGCAGAACTGAAATAAACTGTGACTCCCCCAAATCCTAAACAAGGAATTTTGAACCCTAACTTTGTTTATGGATTTGTGTGAACTGCAAAAACAATTACAAAATTTAGGGATTTAATTGGTACCAGAGCCAAAAGCTGTATGTCTTTCAGAACAAAACAACAGTGGAGCCTTCAGATATGACGCACATTCTGTTTTGGATCTGGGCCCACCCACACAAATGGACACCACCACAGACATCGGTGCCTTTCCTGGAGTTCATCTATCTTTTCACTCCAAGAAAGTTACTTCTCATTCTCAGCTTACCTGTTTCCTCAGCCATCCTCGATTTCACCCTGTCTTGGTTCCTAATCATTCATCTCTTCTTCTGAATTAGTATTCACGTTTTCTTTCCTGTGACCTCTTCCAGGATAACACTTCTGGTACTTTTTTTCCCTCTAGCCTTACATGTGTTCCTCACTACATCCCAGCCAGCTAGACCTGCCTTCAGCTACCTCATCTCTCTCTGTGACCTAATGACAGAAAAGCACATGATTCTCTTCACCTGACTTCATGTATGGGTCCATGGTAGAGTTCTCTTACTTAAGCATGAAACTCTTGAAGAGAGCATAAACTTTGCTTAAGAAACCAGTATAAGCCAGGCGCGGTGGCTCACGCCTGTAATCCCAGCACTTTGGGAGGCCGAGGCGGGCGGATCACAAGGTCAGGAGATCGAGACCACGGTGAAACCCCGTCTCTACTAAAAATACAAAAAAAAATTAGCCGGGCGCAGTGGCGGGCGCCTGTAGTCCCAGCTACTCAGGAGGCTGAGGCAGGAGAATGGCGTGAACCCGGGAGGCGGAGCTTGCAGTGAGCCGAGATCGCGCCACTGCACTCCAGCCTGGGCGACAGAGCTAGACTCCGTCTCAAAAAAAAAAAAAAAAGAAAGAAACCAGTATAACTCAGCACTACCTTATGGATTATTACAGTACAAACATCATTTGCTGCTTAAACCATATCTTTTTTAAAATCAGTTTTAAAAGTTTCAATCAGTTTTAAAAGTTATGATATCACATTTTTTTTTTTTTTTTTTTTTTTTTTAGACGGAGTCTCCCTCTGTCGCCCAGGCTCGAGTGCAGTGGCCGGATCTCAGCTCACTGCAAGCTCCGCCTCCTGGGTTCACGCCATTCTCCTGCCTCAGCCTCCCCAGTAGCTGGGACTACAGACACCCGCCACCTCGCCCGGCTAGTTTTTTTGTATTTTTTAGTAGAGACGGGGTTTCACCGTGTTAGCCAGGATGGTCTCGATCTCCTGACCTCGTGGTCCACCCGTCTCGGCCTCCCAAAGTGCTGGGATTACAGGCTTGAGCCACCGCGCCCAGCCGATATCACATATTCTAATGGAAAATTGCAATTTCCAAATCTCTAGTCTTGAATCTTTGGTTAATAATTGTTCCTGATCTGGTTTGCTTGGTTGACTTTGAAATTTATCAGTCTGTGGTCCAGAATTTAAAACTTTCAAATTAGAAGAATGCATAGAGAATCATTCATCTTATCCAAGGGTATCTGAGCTTCTTACTAGGAGGCCTAGTTATAAGAAAGTGCTGGGATTACAGCTCTAAGAAAAAGGAGGAAAAGGAGGAGGAGGAGGACAAGGAGAAGAAAGAAGAGAATAAAGAAGAGTTTTGACCAGTAATATAAACATAGTTCTAAATCTGAATAACAATTTATTCTTCCAAAGTACACAGGTGTAAGCCTACAGATCTAGTCTAAAATTACAAGTATATTTGGTTTCAATTTGGATTCTAGATTAACATCAAGTGTAGCAGCTTTTTTTTGAGATGGAGTTTCACTCTTGTTGCCCAGGCTGGAATGTAGTGGCAGGATCTCGGCTCACTGCAACTTCCGCCACCCATGTTCAAGAGATTCTCCTGCCTCAGCCCCCCGAGTATCTGGGATTACAGGCACACGCCACCACACCTGGCTAATTTTTGTATTTTTAGTAGAGAGGGGGTTTCGATACATTGGCCAAGCTGGTCTTGAACTCCTGACCTCAGGTGATCCGCCTGCCTCAGACTCCCAAAGTGCTGGGATTACACGCAGGAGCCACCGAGCCCGGCCACTTTTTTCCTTTCATTTCAGTAGTTTCTTCTTAAAAAGATATACTTTTTAATAACCAGATAAATCCAAATGTTAGCCAGAATTGGTCCCATAGCCATAAAATGTACTATAATACTCGGATTCATATGCTTGCCTCTAAAATTTCAGAGATTGAGTTTTTCTTAAAATTGAGCAACTTGACTAAAGAAAACTTATTAATTTAGAGTTTACGATCTAAGGGCAATTGAAGAAACTCATAGTATGAATCATGCTCATCAAAATTTGTAAATCTCTTTTGAAATTGTGACTTTATTTCTACTACAGTCATATGATACTTCAAAATCTCTGATTCCACGGAGCCAAGAGTAGCTCTTCAATAGGAAATGAATGAGTGCTTCAAGCAAATTCTGTAAAATCCACATGGTCAGTTTGAGTCTCAATATCTGCACTTCCTTGAACAAATAAATGATGTATTTGTTTTTCCTTTCTCAGCTTCTGATCCCATTAGTAAGAAAACACAGTATTGTGAGCAATGATGGAGCCGCATCTCTTAGGGGCGTTTGATTCCCAAGAGACCAAAGAGCAAACAGAATGTCAATTAAAAAAAATGAAATGTTTCCATGACTTAGCTATTTAACTGCTTTAAAATAAATGAATGCCGGTTCAAGTTCTTTCAAATACCCCAAGTCTTGGCAACAACGAAAAGAATTAACATGAAGAAAATTTACAATCCTTCATCACATCGAACAATGTTCCACATTTGAAAAGTTCACAGCACAGATTTCTGGTGACTGAAAGAAAGGAACGACCTTCTTTGGATTTGAATAAACAGATGGACTTTCTTCTCCTTTTTCTTATAGTGCCCCATTTGTGTAAAAGGAGGTGGGAAGAAAATAGCTTAGCTTAAAAGACTGTCCTATAAAATAAAAGGTTTCATACTTGCCTATAGCTAATCTCTGAAGGTGGTTATAAAATAGTTTTTCTAAAACATTGTATATGCAGTGACCCAGACATTTGCATCAGTGGTCAGACTTTCAAGATGACTACTTAAAAATATAATACTCCTTTTGGACAAGCTTGTTTTTAAAATAGCAGCATCATTAACTTTGGCAAATTCAATTCTTAAATATCCTCTAAAATAGTTGATAAAAGAAAGAAGATATGATAACTATATAATGATTGCAATTTATTTTTTAAATCTTACTTTGAAATAATTTTAGAATCATAGGAAGTTGCAAATGTAGTATAAGGAGTCCCATGTGCCCTACATGATGGCACCTTATAGAGGGATAGTATAAAATCAAAACCAAGAAATTGACGTTGGCACATTACTGTTAATGTACCCATCACAGTTGCTGTGTTACTCAGTTGTCACCATTGTTTAACCTGCATTCATTTGCATGTACATGGGTGTGTGCATGTGTGCCTAATTCTATGCAATTTTATCCCTTATATAAATTTGTATAACCACCATTACAATCAAGATACAGCTGTTCCATCATTGCAAAAGAAATCTTTCATGCTATCTGCCTGTATTTGTGCCCCCAACCTAACGTGTCTCCTTGTCACCTGGCAACTGCTAATCTGTTCTCAATCTCTAGTTGTTTTCACTTCAAACACATTACTTACATGGAGTCTTACTGCATGGAACCTTTTGAGATTGACTTTTTTCACTAAGCATAACACCCTTGAGGGTCATGCAGGTTGTTTCATGTATCAATAATTCATTCCTTTTGATTGCTGAGTGGTATTCCATGGTATTAATGTACCAGGGTTTGTTCAATAATTCAACCATTAAAGGTCATTTGGGTTATTTCTAGTATTTTGCTTCACAAATAATGCTGTAGTAAACATCTGCATTCAGATTTTTGTGTGAACATTAGTTTTCATTTTTCTAGAATACATGCCCAAGAGTGCTCAACTGCTGAGTCATATGTTTAGTTTTGTTAGAATATGCCTCCTTTCCAGAGGGGCTATACCATTTTACAATCTCACCTTCAATGTATGACCCAGTTTCTCTGGATGCTTGCCAGCTTCTGTTATTATCACTATGTTTTCACTTTATCCATTCCAATAGGTGTGTAGTGATGCCTTGTTGTGGTTTCAGTTTGCACTTCTCTAATGACTAATGATATTGATCATGTTGGGATGTGCTTATTTGCCTCTCCTACACTGCCTTCTGTGAAATGTTTCTTTATGTTTTTGCTCATTTAAAAATTGAATTGTTTGGTTTTTACTGTTGAGTTTTGAGATGTTTATATATATTCTTGATGTAAAGCCTTTAATGAATACGTTGTTTGCAAATACTTTCTCCCACCAATTCATTTGTATAAGACAAAAATCAGAACTAGGCCCTAAGGAAGATATTTGATTTTGTAGATACAGGATTATATTCAAAGCTATGTGACTTTGAGTTCAGTCATTATTTTAGCCCACATTCAGAAGCTCTTTGATACAGTGATGACCCAGTACACTAAGCAGAACCAAAAGATGAAAAATCACCACCAGTTAGGATTAGTTCCTACGTTTTAAAGACAAATGTCATCTCCATAACTTCAGACTACAAAGGGAAGCTCTTACTGCTGATGAAATGGGTAGTTCAAGAAAGCAGAAAATCTATTTTCAAGGCAGCAGAATGACAGGTAACCTGATCTTTAAATCTTCTATTATTTGTACATAATACTTATTGAGTATTTGCTATAAGTTACTATAAAATCATCTGATTTAAGAGTCTATGATTTTTTCCAGTACACCTTGCTTACTCTAGAAATGGTAACTATACATTCTCCATGTGAGAGGGCAGTTTAAATATCAAATATTCTAAACTATTACCTGAATAAACCATTAAAATATCCTCCAAGTATTTGACCATCAAAATTATTTCTATTAGACTACCCCTTATTCTGGCAAAGATCCTTGGTTAGAATGTTCCAGATATGCCTCCCTTCTCATATGCCCTTCCCTGCCCATACCCCCAGATGCTCTAATGGTCATGCTCTATATCACGACTCCGTCCCCTGGCCACAGTTGACCAGATTAAAGGATAGGCACTTGCGCCAAGGCTGTTAAGTGACTCCAGACTTGGATGTACTGATTCAGGAGAAGATAGGCTGGGTCAATTAGACTCCTCGTTCAGAAATTTGGGATTGAAAAACTGAAGTGAGGTTAAATAACCATAAGAGCTGGACCAAAATGTCATAAAGTGGCCACCATAGGCCTTGTGCAGGCTGGAAACCAGGCTCTGGAAGACGGGGTCAGCAGGTGCACTGAAAGAAGCAGAAATGCTATGAGTCTGCTGATGAGGGTTGTGAGAGGGAGGCAAAGAGTATAACTTCTTGGTGCCCTGATGGTTTTCTGGCTCTGCTTATGATTCTAGTCCACACATAGCTTTAGAAGACACTCTGTTTCTAGGATTGCTTGAGCCCAGGAGTTTGAGGCTGCAGTGAGCTATGATCATACCACTGTACTCCAACCTGGGTGACAGAGGGAGAGAGAGATTTTATCTCTCTTAAAAGAAGAAGAAACAAAAGAGGAGGAGGAGGAAGAAAGAGGAAGAGGAGGAGAAGGACACCATGTCAAGTTCTCTACTTATGACATGGACCTGGTGGTCTTATTTTTTTACTTGGAAGTGATAGTCAATAGCTATAGCAAAATTTGCATGGTATAATAAGGGCAGCATTCTTTCAAAAAGTTTTCAATTGATATTAAACCTCCCCAGAGAGAGACAGGCACTCCCACATATGACTGGTGGGAGTATACACTGGTTCAACCCTTCTAAAGGGCAATTGAGAGAAATGGACATAGGATTATCTTTTTAAAAATATATGCATTGTAGAAAATCTAGAAGTAAATATTAAAATATTAATACTACAGCAGTTATCTCTAGGTAATAAGATTATAAATTATTTAAATGTTATCCTTTTCTACCATGAATATCTCTATCAATTTTTCTTAAAAGCAGATGTTTAAAATACGAAAACCAGCTACCAGTTATTGAGTTCTTACATGAGCTAGATGCTTTACATACATTGTCTCATTTAATTTTTAAAATGATTCTATGAGGCAAATACTATTATTCTCACTTTACAAATGAGGAAGTTGAAGCCCCTAGATATATATTTTTTAAAAAAAAGTCTTTCTAAACACAGTGACTAATAAGTGGTACTAAAATGTAAACTCCATGAGATCAGGGATATGTTCTGTTTTGCGTACTGTTATATCCCCAGTGTCTATAACTCATTAATTTTTTTTTTTTTTTTTTTTGAGACAAGGTCTTGCTCTGTCACCCAGGTCACTGCAACCTCGACTTCTCAAGCTCAAGAATCCTCCCGCCTTCAGCCTACAAGTAGCTGTGACCATAGGTGTGTGCCACCATGCTCAGCTCATTTAAAAAACTTTTTTTGTAGAGATAGAGTCTCATTATGTTGCCCGGGCTGGTCTCAAACTCCTGGCCTCAAACGTTTCTACCATCTTGACCTCCCAAAGCGCTGGGATTACAGGTGTGAGCCACTACATCTGGCCACTAAATGCTTTTAAAGAATAATGGGCAGAACCAGGCTTTGTACCCCAGTATGCCTTACTCCAAAACTTCTGCTCTAAGCCCTTGTGCTAAATCAACACTCCAAAGAAGCCCTTCTGCAATTTATGACCTTGATAAATGTGTTCCTTCACATTTTAATTTACTTCATTTAAAATAGGAAGAAATGACAATGGGAAATGTTTATAAAACATGATGATACTCTAGGAAATCTAAAGTCACATGATGTGTTACTGCGTTGCCCTAGTCAATAAATTAATAGGTTAGTTTATACATAACCTCAACAAAGTTTTATATTATATAACATTTATATATTTTATTTAATATGGTGTTTGTAGTCATTGCTAGGGAAATTTGGATATTTGATCCATAGTTATGAATTCAATTCTGAATTTATTATACAATCTTATCTGTGGAAAAAGTCAGCTTCTCATATAATGTTGACTTCCAGTAGCTTTTCTAGAAGCTAGCACATTAGAAGAATGAACATTCCTGATATTGTTATTCAAAATCATAATTTATTCCTTACTAGCTACATCACCTTTTAAATCAACATGAAATACTATTTTTGGAGGAAACTTGACATTCAAACTATAATTTTGTGACAGTTATAGCAATGTCTACCTGAGGTTTTAGACAAATACATTTGAGGCTTATGACAAATACATTTCCAGTTTCTAATTCAATTTTAATAATAGTACCACAATTACTAGATCTTAGCCAAAACACTAAGAGCAAAATTTAGTCATAGCTATTAAATTTATGAAAGGCCAACTTTTCCATATAGCAATGTTTGATCCCAAACTTTGTGCTACTCTTCTTTCTTCACTGTGTTTCCAATTAGCTTAAGGCATGAGAGGAAGTATCTGAGACGATGTTATAGAGATGTGCCTTCTCAATATCGTGAAAATGGCCATATTGCCCAAATTTATAGATTCAGTGCTATTCCCATCAAACTACCATTGCATTCTCCAAAGAATTAGAAAAAACTATTTTAAATTTCACATGGAATCAAAGAAGACCCCGTACAGCCAAGACAATCCTAAGCGAAAAGAACAAAGATGGAGGCATCATGCTACCTGACTTCAAACTATACTACTAGGCTACAGTAACCAAAACAGCATTGTACCGGTACCAAAACAGATTTATAGACCAATGGAGCAGAACAGAGACCTCAGAAATAACCACACATCTACAACGATCTGATCTTCGACAAACTTGACAAAAACAAGCAATGGCGAAAGGCTCTCCTATTCAGTAAATGGTGCTAGGAAAACTGGCTAGCCATATGCAGAAAACTGAAAATGGACCCGTTCCTCACACCTTATACAAAAATTAACTCAAGATGGATTAAAGACTTAAATGTAAAACCCAAAAGATAAACACCCTAGAAGAAAACTTAGGCAATACTATTCAGGACATAGGCATGAGCAAAAACTTCATGACTAAAGTGTCAAAAGCAATGGCAACAAAAGCCAAAATTGACAAATGGGATCTAATTAAACTAAAGAGCTTCTGCACAGCAGAAGAAACTATCATCAGAGTAAACAGGCAACCTACAGAATGGGAGAAAATTTTTGCTATCTATCCATCTGTCAAAGGGCTAATATCCAGAATCTACAAGAACTTAAACAAATTTACAAGAAAAAAACAAACAACCCCATCAAAAAGTTGCCAAAGAATGTGAACAGACACTTCTCAAAAGAAGACATTTACACAACCAACAAACATATGAAAAAAAGCTCAACATCACTGATCATCAGAGAAATGCAAATCAAAACCACAGTGAGATACCATCTCACGTCAGTCAGAATAGCGATTATTAAAAAGTCAGGAAACAATAGATGCTGGAAAGGATATGGAGAAATAGGAATGCTTTTACACTGTTGGTGGGAATGTAAATTAGTTCAACCATTGTGGAAGACAGTATGGCCATTCCTCAAGGATCTAGAACAAGAAATACCATTTGACCCAGCAATCCCATTACTGGGTATATAACCAAAGGAATATAAATCATTCTACCATAAAGACACATGGATATGTATGTTTATTGCAGCACTAGTTACAATAGCAAGACACGGAACCAACCCAAATGCCCATCGATGACAGACTGGATAAAGAAAACGTGGTACATATACATCATGGAATACTATGCAGCCATAAAAAGGAATGAGAGCAAGTCCTTTGCAGGAACATGCATGCAGCTGGAAGCCATCATCCTCAGCAAACTAACACAGGAACAGAAAACCAAACACCACATGTTCTCACTCATAAGCAGGAGCTGAACAATGGGAACACATGGATACAGAAAAGGGAACAACACACAAGAGGGCCTGTTGGGGCATGGCGGGGTGAGGGCAGGGAACTTAAAGGACAGGTGAATAGGTGCAGCAAACCACCATGGCACACATATACCTATGTAACAAACCTGCACATTCTACACATGTATCCTGGTTTTTTTTTTTCAGAATAAAGAAAAATTAAAAATTAAAATTAAAATTTTTAAGAAAGAAGAATAATTAGAGATGTGCCTTCTAGCATCATTTCAATTTAATATTATTTTGGGAGTTCAAGCCAATGTGAGAAGAGAGATAATACAAACCCAAGAGAAATAAGTAATGGAAGAAAAAAAACCTTACTATTTGAAAACGATTACATATCTAACAAAAATCAACAATTACAATCTAGAAAAACCTAATTTTTAAAAAGTATAATTTATAATAGCAATAAAATACATAAAAAGAGAAGTAGACTTAATAAGTGTCTGGCCATATAAACAAAATAATAAAACTTGTTGGGTCATAATATCCAGGAAGAATAAAATATTGTAAATGTGTCAACTCTTAATGTCATTTAAAAAAATTAATTCAATCTCAAACAAAATCACAATGAGATTCTTTTTAGAATTTAGAAGAATGTTATAATATTCATCTAGAAAAATAAAGAGATGAAGATAAAAATATTATAAAAAAGAGAAAGGAAAATGAGCAAGTAAAATTTATGTCAAGGAAACAGAAGAGAAACCCCAGAAATAGACTGTTATACACAAGGATTAAATAAATGACAAAATACAACATAAAATAATGAAGATTTGAAAATACACATTTATGGGAGACATTCATTAGATCTTTGAATTAAATTATTTTAGATGGCTGGAGTGGTGGCTCAGGCCTGTAATCCCAGCACTTTGGGAAGCTGAGGTGGGCAGATCACTTGAGGTCAGGAGTTCAAGACCAGCCTAGTCTAGCCCACGTGGTGAAGCCCCATCTCTACTAAAAATACAAAAATTAGCCAGGCGCAGTGATGCATACCTGTAATCCTAGCTACTCTGGAGGCTGAGGTGGGAGTATCGCTTGAACCCGAGAGGCAGAGGTTGGAGTGAGCTGAGATCACACCACTGCACTCCAGCCTGGGAGACAGATCAAGACTCTATCTCAAAAAAAATTACTTTAAATCAAATACTTCATACCTTATCCCAAAATATATCCCAGAAGTCTAAGGTAGTAAATATTCTTAAACTCATAAATGAGTAAATAAATAATTTTAAAAAACAGTGAGTGTTAATGAAACCTCTAGAGAAATGACAATTTGCTTAAGCTTAAAGCATTAGCTTATGGAAGGATTTATGGTTTCATACATAATTTTTAAAACATTTATTCAAATTAAAAATAGTTGCTGGACACTTTGGGAGGCTGAGGCGGGCAGATCACAAGGTCAGGAGATCCAGACCGTGGTGAAAACCTGTCTCTACTAAAAATACAAAGAAAAAAAAAAAAATAGCCAGGCACAGTGGTGGGCGCCTGTAGTCTCAGCTACTTGGGAGGCTGAGGCAGGAGAATGGCATGAACCCGGGAGGCAGAACTTGAAATGAACCTTGATCGCAACACTGCACTCCAGCCTGGGTGACAGAGCGAGACTCCATCTCAAAAAAAAAAAAAAAAAAAAAAAAATAGCTGCTAGTAATCCCAGCACTTTGGGAAGCCAAAGTGGGCAGATCTCTTGATCTCAGGAATTCAAGACCAACCTGGGTAACATGGCGAAACCCATCTCTACAAAAAAACAGAAAAATTACCTGGGCATGGTGATGAGTGCCTGTAGTCCCAGCTACACAGGAGGCTGAGGTGGGAGGATCACTAGAGCCCCGGACGTTGAGGCTGCAGTGCGCCATGATTGTGTCACTGCACTCCAGCCTGCATGACAGAGTGCAACCCTGTCTCAAAAAAAAACACAAAAATTAAAAATAGCAAAACTAGGAAGAAATTAGAGAAGTATATTATTAATCGCTTTAGGTTACTAAAACTTGTATGGTCTGTTATATCCTACTCACCTTGCACAGTACTGAGCACATAGTAAGTTTCCAACAGATATCCGTTGACCAAGTATTGCAATAATTAACTAAGTAGACTTTGATTATCTGATGAGACAAAAAAGTGACCCTAGAGTCCAATTAGCTGCAACTATGAATAGTGAGTGCACATTAATTTCTTTGGCCCAGATGCATAAGAACCATGGACAGGAAGCTGTCTAATCAGTTGTGGAATGGAGAAGTGATAGGAATGACAGGTGGGCTATGGAAGTGTTATTGGGCCACATCAAGTCCCACCATAAGCATGAGCTGTTGGAGGGTGAAAGCAGCCAACAGGCCACACTGGTCTGAGACAGTCAGCAGATGTATGGCTTGACTCAATTAAGAAATCTTATTCAACTTGGGAGGTCCAAAAAGCAGAGTGGCTGGATGACAAGACTTCTAAACAGCAATCTCAGCTGCTAAACGAACGCTGTGGTTGTGTTTGGAGAGGAGAGAGAGAGAACCACATACTTCTTTTCAGTCTCTTTCTAGAATAATTGCAGCATCCTGAAGCACTTACACTTGATGGTTCTGCATCTTCCATCTGAGACAGTCAAGGGATCTAAAAGTCAGTAAATGATTGTTCTCAATGTATATAGTAAGGAAAACACTCATTCAAAATCACTTAGTTGAGGATTCTGTGCAGTACAATGTTTCTGTGTTATTTTCAGAGTCTACTTTGTGCTGATTGCTCACAGCATTCCATATATTTTTGCAGAATTAGTAAATGAATTATCATTTTTTTGGATAAGGTTTAAAAATGATCATTGTGGTTTTGTCAAAACCTTGTTTTCCAATTTGGTGCTGGAAACTGGTTTTAGAAATATAGGGAACTGATCTAACATTTACTAATGATGAATCTGTTCCCATCTTTTTAGTCCTGTTTTCCCAGAGTGATGACAATAAACACATTGGGAGAAATTGGGAGCACAGGCCTGTCCATCTTCATTTCATGCCAGGATTCAGTGTTTCCCTGCTATAATGATGCCCTCATAGGCCTACCTACAATAATTCTCCCATCTGTCAGACTGGAAGATAGTTCACTCAAGAGGAGTAGAATTATTTTTGCTATTTGACCATCAGGTAAGCTACTGGATGAAATGGGCCTGAATAGATGGCAAACTATTAGTTTCCTAGCTATTCCTACAGCAACTCCTGAGCACAAAGAGGATAGAGTAGGTTTTTTAAAGCTATTTCGGAACTAGCTGGTAATGACAGGATGAGCGTTAAGCACATGTAAAAAGACATTTCTACATGGTGGCAAGACAAGAGAAACCGATATGCCAAATATTTTAAACTCCATGATCAAATTGTGATTGTAATCTGAGGCAGTAGAATTCAATTTTCCTTGCATTATGTTGATTTCTCTGAGCACACCCAGGTTAAATGATTGCTCTGAGGTTGATGACACAGTGATTCCAAGTGCCAGCAATGACTTCAGCCTGATGGCAACCTTTACAAATTGCTTCCTGTAAATTCTTTGTGAGAATAACAAGCAATTCATTTTGCTTGAGAGTGACTTTTAGCTAAGGGACTCCACCCAACAATCTGGATTTAATAAAACAAAATACACTTTGGTATTACAAACATCTTTTTTGAGATGTAAGTTCCCCACATAAGTTTTTGTAAAAGCAAAGTATTTTCATTTTCTCTCCAGTGAAAGCTAGATGGATCCTTATGCACAGCTAACAATTACTTAGTGCATGTAATGAGCTGGTGGGGAAGGGCAGAAGGGGAGGGAAGGTCACTGCAGAGTCATATTTGTGTGTGTGTATGTAAGATATTCAGGTTAATACAAAAGACTTTTAAATCCACAACCAGAACAATGCTTACTTATTCATTCATTCATTTATATATGGTATTTATTGAGCACCAGGCACTGTGGCAGGCTTTAGGGACATAACAGTTGAACAAAACAGACAATACCTTTGCTGTCATGAAACTTACATTCTAGTGACAAAAAGACAATGAACTAAAAACTACCCAAAGAAAAATTCCAAGGGGGACTCAATGTATTTAATGAGCAAGATAGAGGAATTATGTGCTTACAGATAAGTAGGTATAAGGGGCATTTATATCTTTGTGACTGGTAGTAGATAAAATCATAGCAGTTAAAATTTAACTAGGCATTGTTCATATATTGTATATAATTTATAACCCAGTTACTGAGCTCAAAGAGCTTACAATTCCAACTTTCAAGGTGTTCCTGCATGTCAGGCAGACAGAGAGGGAAGGAAGAACCATCAGACATTTTATATGCCATCCAAGTCAGAGCTACATTGTCTTCAGGGTTACAATGAGCATGAAGAGGGTTTAGAAGCCTTGTGCCTTGAAAAATTCATTTTTGACACTGTATGTCATTTTCTACTTGGTAAAAAGCCAATATAGTCATTGGCATGACAAGAAAACTTTTATCAGTTAGAAAGAATATTCATAAAGATGAGAACAGTAGACACTGGGGACTCCAAAAGGAGGGAGGGGGCAAGGGCTGAAAAACTTCCTACTGGATACTATGTTCGCTATCTGGGTGATGGATCAATAGGAGCCCAAACCTCAGCCCCATGCAATATACCCTTGTAACACCTGCATATGTACCCACTGAATCTAAAATGAAAATAAAAATAGAAAAAGAATGTCCAATCCACTTTGTTCATTCCAATGAACTATGATTAAAGGAGATAGAAAAGGAAACATACCTTAAAAAAAAAAAAAAAAACAGACATGTTGTCCTCAGAGCTCATGAAATCAAAATCACCTTATGTTTCTGCTGTCCTTCTGGGTTCCATCAGAGCTGCACAACTTACCTCCTCAATCTTGCAGAAGAAAGAACTTTCGTAAGGACAACCATTCTAATATCCCTGATCACAGTTGCTTATTGTTCAAAACTGTGTCTTCGAAGTCTTTCATTTACTCTTGTGAGAAGATTTAATTCATGTGACAAGCACATGTTTGGCATCCACCAGGTGTAAGGCATTATATGGGGCAAAACTGGGGCCTACAAAGATGTTGAAGACACAACCAGGTACAGCGGCTCATGCCTCTCCTGTAATCCCAGCACTTTGGGAGGCTGAGGTGGACAGATCACTTGAGGTCAGGAGTTAAAAGACCAGCCTGGCCAACACAGTGAAACCCCATCTCTACAAAAAATACAAAAATTAGCTGGGCATGGTGGGATGCACCTATAGTTCTAGTTACTTGGGAGGCTGAGGCACGAGGATTGCTTGAACTTGGGAGGTGGTGCCATCTTGGTCCACTGCACTCCAGCCCGGGCAACAGAGGGAAAGTCCGCCTCAAAATGAATACAGTAGAAAAATAAAAAATGAAGACACATGGTTGCTACTTTTAATGGGTTTATAGTTAAGAGGAGGCCAAATACACAGACAGCTATAAAACAATGTGGAAACAGGCAAGGGCCTTGAGAGAGAGAAACAAATGAAGTATCACATTGGCCCAGAGGAAGCTTCTGGTCAAGAGCTTCAGGATGGTGGCACTGGAGCAAGGCTTTAGTGGGCAGGTAGGATTACAACAGATCAGGGACACGTGAGAAAATGTGAATTTACGTTTTTCACTTATAATTTTTCTCTTATTAGTACATGTATTAGTCAGGGATTTCCAGAGAAACAGAGCCAAAGGATATATATAGACATATAAGAGGGGATTTATTATGGAAATTGGCTCACAGGATTATAAAAGCTAAGAAGGCCCATCGTACGCTATCTGCATGTGAAGAACTAGGGGAGCTGGTGGTATAATTTAGCCCAAAGGCCTGAGAACTAGAGAAGCAATGTTGTAACTCTCAATAAGAGACCAAAGGCCTGAGAACCAGGTAGGGTGGGGGAATGCGCTGGTGTAAGTCCTGGAGTAGGAAGGCTTGAGATGCAGGAGCTCCAATGTCTGAGGACAGGAGATAATGGCCATCCCAGCTCAAAGAGAGAGAGTGAATTCACCCTTCCTCCACATTTTTGTTCTATCTGGGCCCTCAATGAATTGAATTGTGCCCGCCTACATTGGTAAGGGCAGATCTTCTTAACTCCATCTACTGGATCAAATGCTAATCTCTTTTGGGCACACTCTCACAGACATACCCAGAAATAATGTTTTACCAGCTATCTGGGTATTCCTTAACCCAGTCAAGTTGACATCCAAAATTAACCATCACAGCTGTTTATCATTTTTGTTTATGGTCTTCAAATGAAACTTTCCTAATAAAAAATCTATTTTAACCTCACAAGCCTCTCTTCCTTTCTTTAATATTAAAGATTTAATAAATTTACTTTTAATTGGGTATTTAATCAACTTTACAATGGATAAAAACTAAATAGCAATAGCAACATGTATTTTTTAAAAACCCTCAAATTCCTATGTTTTCATAAACCCTAAAGACTTTCTCCATTTTACTGCTTGCATAAAAAACAGTTGCACATAGTTGTTAGGAACCAATATTTTATCATTCTAAATTGTACCTTTTCTCATCTGCTATTGTTTTCTATAGTCCCATAAGTTACCAGCAATATAATATTTTATTGTATCAATGTATCGTACTTGCTGTCTACCTATTTTGCCCTAGGTGTGAATGTGAGCTTTTTCCCAGTTTTTAGTAATACTAATGAGTGCTTCTATACATATCCACCTATCTTTTCTTTCCTTTGAATTATCTGCTTGGTTTATGTTACATTTTCCAAAGTTTAATGAGGTAATATATAATGTGTGACTAAGAGTGTGAGCTCTGGCAGACTGACTGTGTTTAAATCCTGACCCTGCCACTTACCATCTGTGTGAACTTGGGAAAGTTACCACCTCTGAGGCATGGTTCCCTCTCTAAAAAACAGGAATAATAGTATCCACTTCATATGATTATGAGAATTAATTATATGTAAACTCTTAGAACTGGCATAACACATGGTAAGCATTCAATAACGTAAGTTACTATTACATAAAGGTCTTAGCATTTATTGCATTCTAGAGCTCAATAAGACCAGGTGCGTTGGCTTATGCCTATAATCCCAGCACTTTGGGAGACTGAGGAGAGAGGATTCCTTGAGCCTAGGAGTTCAAGACCAGCCTGGGCAACATAGCAAGACCTCATCTCTGCAAAATAAATCAAAAAATTAGTCAGGTATGATGGCATGCACCTGTGGATCCCAGTTACTCAATAGGCTGCGGTGGGAGGATTGCCTTGAGTCCTGAAGGTCAAGGGTACAGTAAGCTGTGATTGTACCAATGCACTCCAGCCTGGGTAACAAAGTGAGACCCTGTTTTTTTTGAGACAGAATTTTGCTCTTGTCACCCAGGCTGGAGTGCAATGGCGTAGTCTTGGCTCACTGCAAACTCCATCTCCTGAGTTCAAGCGATTCTCCTGTCTCAGCCTCCCGAGTTGCTGGGATTACAGGCGCCCACCAGCATGCCTAGCTCTGAACAGACCAAACAATAGATTCCACCAAATCAAATTATTAATATTAGAGAGGCTTGGTATGTTTTATGTGTTTTATTTTGTTTTTGTTTTTGAGATGAAGTCTCACTTTGTCACCCAGGCTGGAGTGCAGTGGATCAATCTCAGCTCACTGCAACCTCTGCCTCCCGGGTTCAAGTCATTCTCCTGCCTCAGACCCTCAAGTACCTGGGACCACAGGCACGTGCCACAACGCCCCGCTAATTTTTTGTATTTTTAATAGAGACAGGGTTTCACCGTGTTAGCCAGGATGGTCTCAATCTCCTGACCTCATCATTCACTCTTGCCTCGGCCTCCCAAAGTGCTGGGATTACAGGCGTGAGCCGCTGCGCCCGGCCTATTTTCTATTCCTATGTGAACCTCCTCCTCTTGTGTGGATTGTTCGTATCTTTGGCCATTTGTCAAAATATATTTTTCCTATAAATGTATTTCATTCCTTAATAGTTGTGGAAATACAACTGTGCAACTATCGAGAAAATTCAGGATGGCATCAACAAGCATATTGAAAAACTATGTATAAGGCATTGTTCTGGGTGCTATGAGGGGGGCAGAGAACTGCGGCATTGTAGAGAAAGAATTCAGTCTCTAATGGGGTTGAACAATATAAGTAAAAAACGAAATAACAAAAGGCTATACAATAGTGCTCTTCAACTATGGAGACCATGTTCTTAAGAACTCTGAGACCAGGGATTTGTAGTTCAAGAATTTAAACCCATATGGTGAGAATCAGCTTAGGGGAAATAATGTTTGGAGTACACTTCTGAAAACCATTAGAAATGTATTTTCTTATACTAAAGAAAATATGAGTTTCATACATCTTAAATCAGTAATTATGACGACATGGATATTCAACCCTTTACCATTTCATACTAACTAGAAAGATACTTTTCAGGACCTTCTTTTCCATAGTTTCAATAAGAGATTTATAAATGATTCTGTAGGATTGCTGAAAATATCCATAGTGAGAAGAATTCTTGATGAGGTTGGTCTTCCTCTGAACGTTCATGGTCTTTCTTATTTTATGACTTAGTGCTTTCCATCAGACACACCACTGTCCTGCCCATATCCCTTATACATTAAGGGCCTCTCACTGCAAGTATCTGTGACTCTGCCTAAAGGCTTTTTCCGGCTGCAGGAGCAAATTTGGTCAGGAACAGGCTAGAAGTACTGGAGAGTTAATGTCTTCAGGAGCAAAAGAGAGTTAGTGGATGGACGTACCAGCTCTCACCCCTCAGGTGGACCAACTCAGTAGATAATGCTTCACAGTGTTCCAGGGGTCTCCAGAGGGACCGAGCCCCAGTTGACCACAGCAATGATGTGTTAATACTCTGCATTGATTTCTTTATATTATGTCTAAATAAAATACATTAAAATCCTTAAGTCTGTATGTTGGGGGACCCCATTCTAAGACAGTTTGACTCCCACCTCCTGGGCCTTGCTTCCTAAATATCTGCTTCTGAGGGATATGCTGGAGGCCTGAGATGGAAAAGCCTTTGAGAATTGATCTCCTCTGATACCCAGAGTTTTGCAGCTTGGATCTGCCCTTAGTAACTCTATGCCACGAACATGCATCTCTCCCCTTTCCTCCTCACAGATGCCACTGAAAGTACTTTCAAAGTCCAGGATTATTACTGCTTGTCTTCCTTGGTCCTACCCAAGTTTTCATTTCAAAAATCTCTTCATCTCTGTTTTAGTTCCTTTTCTATTTTTAACCTCCATTTCTTTTTTCTCCCCTCAGCTAACCACAGTAGGAATGATCTGCAATGTACACATGCCAGGACAGAAATTCTACAGTTGCTGATAATATGTAAACCTATAAGTATTGAATAAGAATTATGCCCAATAAAACATCATGGCTAGGGAGTTAAAGAGGGAGTGCTGAAAAGGAAGTAGAACGATAACTGGGGTAATCAGGAAAGGCTGATTACCTTTCCTGATGGGGAAGGGTGAGACCCCTAATCTAGGGGTAAAATCTAGGGTAAAATCTCCCGTTTTACAAATAAAGAGACTGAGCTCCACAAGGTTAAGCTACTGGTCCAGAATCCCATAGCTCACAAGTGGTGAGCTGCCTCCTTCACCCCTCAGCTTCCTCTGTGTTCCACTCTGGGCTGCCCATTTACCTTTTGTCCAGGGGCAGCCTCACCTCAGCATTTGTCTTTTGTTGGCCTTGAGCTTTACCATGATGACTAGGCCTGGAAAATGGTGAGAACAAATAGCACATTCTCCTAAGCACTCTCCACACTGCACAATATCAGCTGTCCTAAGAAGATTTTGAATATGGGTTGAAAATATTGTTAGTTTTGTTTTAAATCTTGGAAAAAATTCTAGTTGCATGAAATTTTTTTCTCTAGAATTAATCATGAGTAGCATATTCTTTAGCCTTGTTATTTGGCAAAGCAGAAAACAAAATAGCCATTGTAGGGCTCCTTTGTTTGGAGTTGGAGACCAGTGACGTTGCTCACCCTTCCCACTGAGCAGCCTGCAGATATTGGTCTCTCTGGAGAGCACTGAGTACCCGGGGTGGCAGGACTCGCTGAGTAAGCCCTTCCCCGTACTAAACTTGGTTTCATGCAGACAATTCCTCTAACTGTTCTTGAGCTTTCTCGTCTCATATACTCTCAAGTTCTTCCAATTTCTGTTTTTAAACTAAAAAGAAAAAGAACAGCACATTCTTTTTACGTTTGTGCAAATGAGGGGGAGGCAAGTTGCTGGGGAAAATCTAGCAACCGTCTTTTGATATGTAATTTGAATGATTTCCTACTAAAGTCCTGAAATATGAATTAAAATCATGTATTCACTTTTGTCTCACATTTCAAGATCATAATCTTTGTGCTTTCTATAAACTGCAGGATCCATATTCTAAGAATGAGTCTGTCTTTATTAACCTCTGGTAATAGTGACTCAGGTATGATTGGGATCCATTAAAATACAACTTTCTCTTCCCACGTCATCCTTTGTTTTAAAGTGGGACATCATTAGCTTACTTAGTGTTCACTATAGAACAATGCTATTCACCACAAAGTCATTCAATTAGAAAGCTAATTTCACTTCATGTAAAATTTCAGGCAATTCAATATCAGTTGAACGATACACTGACAGTAATATTATGCACACTGTACTGCTCTCATTTTCTGCATTGATTCATGTCTGACTTGAATCTAATCACGCATGTCCCACTTACTACAGAAAACACCCCTATTTGACCAATATTTTGAGCCCCTGGAGTGTGTTCTGCTGTCAGGTGTGGATGTATGATATCCACACAGGCCTCCTAGCCGGCCTCAGAACCCGCCTTATACCTAACATGTGTAGTACTTAACTAAACAATGAGCACAACCTCAATTCCATTTCCCCCTCCTTAAGAACACCCCACCACCAGGGTTCCTGCTTCTCCCGTAAAGGAATCATTCTAGAAAAAAATTAGAGGCTTGAGAAAATCAGAAGTTCATAAGGGAAGAAAGGAAAGAAATCATAGGAAGCAGGAAGAGCTCTGGGGAGCTGTTTTCAGGAGCAAATTTCCAGCTAGGAATGGGCCTTCTTTTTGGTAAGCACTCCCTTGAAATCAAACAAATAACAAAGAAAACATAAAAACAAGGAAGAAAAAACCACCAGGAGAGCAATGTGATCATCAGTCATTCTCATCTTAATATGGTTTTTGTTCAGTCAGATTGCTTTCCTTCTTACAAACCAGCTGTACCAAGAAGACAGAATTTTGTTTTCTTGGGAAAGAAAAGTAGATAATTCTAGAGCATGGCATACTTCTAGAAGTGGGGTGGTGTGCGTGTGTGTGTGTGTACAATCAGAGCACAGGGCATCCTAGGAAAGGTGTAGAAAGGAGGTAGAAAAATGCCCTAATTTTAACATGTGGCCCAAGCAAGAGAATGTTAACATTCTGCCGTCTTGCCCTCTCTTCCTCCTCATCTCCTTCTCTTTCCATTTTAGTTTTGAGCTTACAGCCCTTGTACCAGGAATAAAAATTTAAACTTATATTATTAGTATGAGAGTTCATCAATATTATTCATTAAATTGGCCTTTCACAGAATATGCTAGAAACCTAATTGCAATAGTGATTAATATTACTAATGACTAACAATAATTATAACAATTTTTATTACCATTCTTCTTTTCCCCCTTCTCCTTCTCATCATCAAAGCATTTTTGGGAAACCGTGCCAAGTTCCAAACTATTGTACACTGCAACTCCTAGGCTTAACAATGAGAGAATTCAAAGGTAGCAGGCAAATGAGCAAGGCTTCTGGGTATAGGTGTGCAGGATGGGCTCTGTACCTCGGGTTGGACCCTGTACCTCAAGTTCAGGCCACAAGGGTAAATGGAGTCTAAAGTCTGGCCTGTGTTCCATTCTCCAGAATAAACACCTTGACTCATGGCTGCATCTGCAAGGAAGATGGGACATCCATTCTCACTTGTACACAGGCTGTGGGCTGCCTGGGGTCCTGAGCCGAAGACAGGCCTGCTGCTGATCCCAGAGACAGATGGCCAGAGTAAGGAACAGCATGCACAAAGAAGATCCCAAGCCTTTCTGGAGAAGTGCCAATATCATCATTTGGGGGTCTTAAAGCCAAGCTGGGGAATAAGCATTCTGGGGAATGCTGAAAAGGAGATGTATAATTAAGTGTGTAGGTTTAGGACTTCAGTCAAGGGGCTGCTTTTTTGCTGTTCTCAGGCAGTTGTCACTGCATACCTTCGCCTCTGGTATCTTCAAGGCACTCCTTGGCTCATGCCATTAATACTTTACCTAAGGTTTTTAGAAATTCTGTCTGATTGTATGCTACATCCTACTTGTATTGAAGGAACCTTAGAATTTCCTCTTTATCGCTATACATCTCTTTAAGTCTCTTATGTTTAGTGACTCAAGTAAAATTTGGTCTTTTAATAAGTAATCACACTTAGCTGTTTCCTGATTTGACCTGTGAACATCTTTAAGCAAAGCTTGTTAGAAAGTGAGTTAAAGTATGGCTGATTAGTCTGGCGCCTGTGAAGGATGTTACAGTTGCTGCAGATAGACAAGAAGGCTTTGTTTGCATTGAACCACTGCAATGTCTCATGCTCTTCCTTGTTCTCTATTTAGCACTTCATCTTCATCTAATCTCTAACAAAGCATGGTCTGTGGTAGGCAGTCTGTGGTAAGCATAGTGAATCAGCCTATCCTTGAAGGTGACAGCAGTGAGGAGTGTCTTAATATTTATTTCAAATGTAATCTATCCTGTAGTCCTCCACATTCAAAGATTTTCCAATTTAAAATATCCATGGCCCTATCATTCCTACGGCTTTTGCAATAAGGGGCCATGCAAATGAACTAAAGTGTGACAATTACTGCCAAGCTGGTGTAAACCATATAACTGGTCCTCCAAGGGATAGCGTAGAGAAGGAAGGGCACTCTGCTTTGAGCAGGATTGCCACAGATGGCTTGTGTATGTTGGTGGGGGTCCCTTGTGGTATGGATGGCTGCATATGAGGATATAGTGGTTAGAATGGATCAGGTTATCTACAGTAACAAACAGCCCCAGTCTCAGTGGTTCAACACAACAAAAAGTTCATTGTTTGCTCATGCTACCTGTCCAGCATGAGTAGGCAGGGAGATCCAGGCTGAGCTATTCCATATCAATATACTCCTCTACAATCACCTAAGCAGGGAGAAGGAAGTATGATAAATCATGAAGGGGCTCTTCAAGCCTTTGCCTACCAGTGACACATGTCCCTTCTGTTTCCATTTCATTGGCCAAAGCAAGTCATATCCCCACATCTAATTACAAAGGAGGCAGAGGTGTGCAATCTTACAACATATCCAGAAGGAGAAAAGAATGAGAATCTTTGGAAAAACCCTAAGTGGGGAGGCGGTCCATTTGGAAGGACTCCAGTGCCACCTTTGTGTTCTAGTAGCAGCTCTCAACTGAGATCGGGAAAAACGGCTTCCACATTTATATGTCTGGTAACCATCCTCACAAATCAGGTACCTTATTTCCAAAGGTAGGTCTTCTGAATAGTTTTCTAGAGGGAAAAGCAGTGAGTCCTAACTCTTCTAAGTAGGTTCACTATAATTTTTGCATGTTTAAAATAAGGTTTTCCCTAAAACACAGAAACCATTATTGAGAAACAGCATAAATAGCATAAGATTGTTTCTCAGGGGCTCCAGAAATAAAACATGCTTCTATGTAGTGGACACTAACGATTGTCTGAGAAGCCTACCCTCTCTGAGTACTGTCCTTCTCTTCCACATTTGAGCCATATGTTAAAAGTGATGGGATCCTGGCAGCCATTCTGTTCAACATGATCCTGCCTGTAAGACAGAGCAGATTGGATCAGAGCTGGGCAAGAGTCTGACTAAGGCTGGGCAAGTGTCTCTTCCCTAGGAATTCAGAATTTGAACCCATAGAAACAACCTCAGGAAACAAGTAGTTTGGACTAATTGGTCTGGGTTTTCTGCTGATTGGAGATGTGACTGAGATTGTTAGTGCTCATGGACTTCCCAATGCTCATCTCATTTCCCAGTTTTCCTCGCAGTTAGGTTGTGACTAAGTTCTGGCCAATGGGAAATAGACAGAAGTGAGTATGAGATAATTTTAGGCCTGGCTGTTGAAACATTCCTCATCTCTTTTCACTTTCTGTTTCCCTACCACAGTGACCTTAGAGGCCACATGTTCCAAATGGCATAGTGATAGGATGGAGAAGGGCTGCTCAGCCCATAGAAAATTGTGACATGAGTTAGGAAAAACATCTTCATGGTTTAGGATTTCTTTTTTTCCTTTGAGACAGAGTCTTACCCTGTCACCCAAGCTTGAGTGCAGTGGCAAGATCTCAGCTCACTGCAACCTCTTCCTCCTGGGTTCACGCAATTCTCATGCCTCAGCCTCCCGTGTAGCTGGAATTACAGGCATGCTCCACCGTGCCTGGCTAATTTTTAGACAGGGTGTTACCATGTTGGCCAGGCTGGTCTCAAACTCTTGACCTCAAGCGATCCGCCAGCCTCAGCTTCCCAAAGTGCTGGGATTACAGGTGTGAGTCATCACACCTGGCCAGGATTTATTTCTTATTTCAACATAACCTAGACTATTCTGACTTACATAAAACAAACACAGGAGTGGCTGTGTTGCACTGAGAAGCAAAGAAAAGTTGATTTACAAAGAGGAATAAATATGATATACATGCACAAAGAGGAGCAGAGTTAAGAAAGAGTCCCTGGGTCCTTCCCATTCCTGGTTCCAACCTCATCTTGAGAGCAAACCACATTTCTCTCCTTGGCTTCTGTGACTCTCTTGCATTCCTGTAAGTACCTTTCTATTAAGCCTGTACACAAAGAGTTTCTATCCTTTGCAGCCAAAAGAAGTTACAACTAATATTCCTCTTACCTCAGTGCTTCAGTTTATGTTTTACTCATTATAACACAAAGACAACTACATTAATAGGCATGGGTTCTGGCTTAGATTTCTAATTCCTTCATGCTTTTATTCTGTTCAGGAATGCCAAGAACTACAGCAAAATCTTGTCCAGATGTGATTCCACAGCACAGTCAGCCCTGAAGACACAAATCCAGAATTACAAATTTTGTCTATTTATCCAAAATGTAAGGTGGATCATCTTTTCAGTTTATTGGTTACAAATGACCAGCTGACAAGTTACTCAACTTCTGCAATTGTGGTGAAATTCTAGAGCTACCAAGAAAGGGTCACTTGTTCAAGAAGAACAGCTGAGGAATTGATTGGCTCTTCAGAACCTGTGCCAATTTCCTTTCTGCAGGCGGGCTAAATAGTGGATACCTTTTAGAGAAGGAAAGCCATCATCTTCGGGAAAAAACCTCTCTCTGCTGTGAACAAACTGAATGCAATCACAGAAACTGCAGACAAAAGAGCTTTTGATGACAGATATTGCTGATTCCTGGTGCCTTCAAAGGCATTCCAGGAAAGGTGAAGGAATAATTATGATTAACAATCACTCATGTTTCTTCCAGGATGTTACTCATTGAACCAATGGGTCACTTGAGAAATATGTCAGTGAGTCAGCTCATATCCAATTTGGCAAAAAGATCCTGGGCTCCCAAACTCTTTGCACTGAACTGAGTAAACCCCAAATGAATACATTCTGGGGGAGAAGTAAAGGAAGGAGAACTTTGGTGGTAAACGACAGAGTTGGCTCATTCAGTCTCCGCCTCCACAGTCCCATCCCCATATTTAAGTGGAATGAAATTATCAAGACCGATGAAGAAAATCTTGAGCATACCTTTAGAAAAGATAAAGGACTCAGACGAAGGGAAAATGCAGAACCACCACCAGGAAACAAGGAGAGTCTAATAACTCACCACACATCTAAAACAATATGAACTTATAAATTTATATAGCAACTTATACAGTAAGAGCATATACCAAAAGCCAGTTAAAACAATAATGGTTACAAATAAAAAGGAGTTTGGACTGGATGGTCTAAGGTCTTTTATTCAAAATTCCATGATAAAAGGACTATATAGACTGATGTGGTTCAAGGGCCAAATTGGCTGTTGAGGAAATTTATCCTATGATAATGGCATTGACATTCATTATTTTATTTTTTACTGCCCTTAGAAGAGTTTATTAAAATATAGGTACAATTTAAAGAAGAATTAAAAACCCAATACTGGCCAGGCATGGTGGCTCACGCCTGTAATCCCAGCACTTTGGGAGGCCGAGGTGGGCAGATTGCTTGAGCTCAGGAGTTTGAGATTAGCCTGGGCAACATGGCAAAACCCTGTCTCTACCAAAAACACACACAAAAAATTAGCCAAGCATGGTGGTGCAGGCCTGTAATCCCAACTACTCGGAAGGCTGAGGTGGGAGGATCACTTAGCTCAGAAGGTGGAGGCTGAAGTGAGCTGAGATCACACCACTGCACTCCAGGCTGGGTGACAGAATGAAACCTCATCTAAAGAAAAAAAAAAAAAAAAACCCAAAAAACAAAAAATCATAAAACCCCCAATACCCACGTACTCACTACCTTAGTTTAAGAATAAAACATTAACAAGTCTCATGCACCTGCCCCCAAAACCTCTCCTCTGTTCACTTCCCACCCGTGGTTATCCAGAGGCTAATATTAATTTGCACTTTTTAAAAATTTGCATTTTCACATTAATCATTCCCTGCTTTATGGTTTTACCACCTATGTTTACATACCTAAACAATATATTGTTTAGTTTTGAAAATTTACTAGCTGTGTAAAAAAATATCAAAGTTCTATTAGTTGAAACCTCAGGGATGAGAGCAACAGAATTTCTCGGCATCAGCTTAAGCATTTACAAGAGCCCTTTCTGGGGAAGTTAGTGGCCAAGGTTATACACCAGTCCTAGGAAACACAAGGCTCTGTGCCGTCTGAGCACCTGGCAATGTTCC
Source organism: Macaca thibetana thibetana (assembly GCF_024542745.1). NCBI lineage: Eukaryota > Metazoa > Chordata > Mammalia > Primates > Cercopithecidae > Macaca > Macaca thibetana. Next base: position 44,443,670 of record NC_065590.1, read on the forward strand.
TAGGTGAGCCTGGTATTGAAGTCAGGCAGAAATATGGTCAGAGGGTAGGGGATGCTCTCTATTTTCTAATTCACCTCCAGCTCTCGGATGTAGGTTTAAGCAGAAACTTTGGTGAGATGCAATAAATGTCCTCAACTGATGCAAGCAGCAGGGTATGGACTAGAGAGCTGGAGCTTTTTCAGCAAAAGTTCATGACACAGTAAGAATCTGGGCAAGCTCACTCAAGCATTCTATCCTCGGGTTGAAAACGAGAGTAAAATAGCAGTGAAAACTTGGCTATGTCTGTCTCTTGAGTCTCATGCTCCTCTCTGGAACAGTTGCTGTCTGTCTGTTGATAGCTGTCCTGGAATCTCTCTTCACTGTCCTTATGGGGATTCCTTTTGCCTTTCACCAGGGTTGGATCATGTGCTTATTGTATCCAAGATCAGATCACATAATTTGTGGGACCCAGTGCAAAATGAAAAACTGGGGTCCCTTGTTAAAAAATTATAAGAATTTCAGGCCGGGCACGGTGGCTCAAGCCTGTAATCCCAGCACTTTGGGAGGCCGAGACGGGCGGATCACGATGTCAGGAGATTGAGACCATCCTGGCTAACACGGTGAAACCCCGTCCCTACTAAAAAAAAAAAATACAAAAAACTAGCCGGGCGAGGCGGTGGGCGCCTGTAGTCCCAGCTACTGGGGAGGCTGAGGCAGGAGAATGGCGTGAACTCGGGAGGCGGAGCTTGCAGTGAGCTGAGATCCGGCCACTGCACTCCAGCCTGGGCGACAGAGCGAGACTCTGTCTCAAAAAAAAAAAAAAAAAAAAAAGAATTTCAAGATGACAACAGCAGAGCATTAAACCAAGTGTGGGGTCCTTCTATGTGTAGAATCCTGTGTGACTATATGGGGTGATATCCACAAAGTCAGCCTTGTCTATATCTCATGTCTCCCTCTTTCCTAGTTTACTTTTTTTAGTGGAACACATTCCCCAGTAGTTTGAGAAAGCGTGCATGGGAAATAAGTTTTTGAGACTTGAATGTCTGAAAATGTCATTGTTCTCTCCTCATTCTTGAATGTGAGCCACTTTATTGTTTAACACTGCATTCTGAATATTGCTCCCTGGAATTGTACAATTCAGTAGCCCTGTTTGATTGATGGTTTGGCTGGGTATAAAGTTCTAGCTTTGAAATAATTTTCCTTCAGTATTTTAAAGGTATTGTTCCCTTGTTTATAGTACATTGTTGAGTGTCTGAAATTATTTGGATTCTTAACTTTGTGTATGTGACTTGTTTATGCCTCTATAGAAGCTTAATTTCCTTTTTTCCCCAGAGTTCTAAAAATTTACAACATGCCTTTGTGAGGGTCTGATTTCATCCATATAGGCCCTTTTGTTCCAGCAATTCATGTTCATCAGTTCTGAGATATTTTATTGAATTATTTCATTGATAATTTTCTCTGCTCCATTCATGTTTTCTGGAGCTCTTATAATTTGGATATTAAACCTTCTAGAACAGACCTCTCATTTCCTTACCCTTTCTCTCCTCTGTCTACTCTTTGTTCTACTTTCTGGGAAAATCTTAACCTTCTACTTTCTGAGAAAATTTTTAATCTTACATTCTAGTCTTAAATTTTTTTAATTTCATATTTTTTTTAATTTCTAAGAGCTTTTTGTTCTCTAAATGACCTTTTTATACTATTCTATTCTTCTTTCATGTGTGCAGTATTTGTCTATTATCTGAGGATATGAGAAATCTTGTTTGTTTTCTTCTCCCCTGCATAGTCTCTATTGCTTCATGTCGCTTTTCTTTTCTTTTTTTTTTTTTTTTTTTTTTTTTTTGTATTTATTTAGGTCTCTATCTTTTTCACTGGGGTCTGTCCTTATATAGCTGGTATATTAGTCCATTCTCCTGCTGCTATAGGATATAGCCGAGACCAGGTAATTTATAAAGGAAAGTGGATTAATAGACTCACAGTTCCGCAGGGCTGGGGAGGCCTCGGGACTTACGATCATGGCGGAAGGGGAAACAAACACGGAGGCAGGAAGAAGAATAACTGCCCAGTGAAGTGGGGTGGGGGAAGCCCCTTATAAAACCATCAGATCTCGTGAGAACTAACACATTATCATGAGAACAGAATGGGAGAAACTGCCCCCATGATTCAATTATCTCCACCTGGTCCCTTTCACCACACGTGGGGATTATGGAAATTACAATTCACTATGAGATTTGGGTGGGGACACAGCCAAACCATATCATCTGGTAATTCTTGGTTTTCTGCATTTAAAAAATTGCTGATTAAAAGCACTAGACAAGTAGGCAGGGCTTGTTGACTTTAAACTTAAGGATAATCCAGATGTACAGTTTCTTGGCAGACCCCTGAAGTTAGTGTCTTTGCTTTTTTTCCTGCCCCCTTGCTTTGCCCAGAGAATTTTTTGGCTTGTTTGCCACAGAGAATTTTCTGATCTCCTGCCTGGTAGATGAGGGCTTGACTGAGAAACAGGTGAAAGAAAAGGGGTGGGGAGTGAGAATATACGAACTCATTTTTCCCCTCAGTAGGAAGTCCTGCTCCCAGCCATACCTATAAACACAAAATCTCCAGACTTCTGCTGGGACAGGGGAGGAAGAGTCACCTAGCACCACGAAGAGTAAATAGGCAGCTAGGAATCCAATTGCTTCTCAAGTTGTTTTTTCTTCCTTATTTAAGTCGCAGGTACACCTGATGCTGCCAATTCCTGAGCTGCTTGAAGATTCTGTGGTTTGAAGCCAGCTTAGGACTGAGCTGTTTTGGCTTGTCCATCTGCTTTCCAGCTTCCAAACTTTTGTGGCTCTTACCATCTTTCCTATGCTGGTGTGTTTGTCTTTTGTAAAAATTTATTTAATGTGGTTTTAGTTATGTCAGAAGAAAATGAAATTAGATACAGTAGTCCTCCCTTATCTTCAGGGCATATGTTTCAAGACCCCTGGTGGACACCTGAAACCAGCAGATAGTATTAAACCCTATATGAACTATATTTTTTCCTATACATACATACCTATGATAGAGTTTAATTTATAAGTTAGGCATAGTAGGAGATTAATCGAAATAACTAAGAATAATTATAATAATATACTATTATAAAAGTTATGTGAATGTCTCTCTCAAAACATCTTATTGTACTGTAGTCACCCTTCTTTTGATACTAGATGAAAAAAAGCCTACGTGATGAGATGAAGTGAGGTGAGTGATGTAGGCATTGTGATGTAGCATTAGGCTTCTATTGACCTTCTGACAGTAGGTAGGAGAATCATCTGCTTCAGGTGATTCTAGATCATTAAGTCATGACAATGTTAATGGTTGGATATCAGGAGCAGAGGATGTTGAGGACTAACAGGCAGGTAGCATATATGGCATGGATATGCTGGGCAAACAGATAGTTCACATTCCATGCTGGACAGAATGAAATGGCGCCAGATTTCATTACACTATTCAGAAAATCATGCAATTTAAAACTTATGATTGTTTATTTCTGGAATGTTCCCTTTAATATTTTCAAATTGCAGTTAACTGGGGTAACTAAAACCACAGAAAGCAAAACTGCAGACAAGAGGGGATTACTGTACATACCTTCAATTCACTATCTTAACTGAGAATGCTGTTAACTTTCTTAAACAGCCTTTTTAGAACCAACTGTACCTCTTTTATACTTATTCAAATGTGCTGATGATGAAATCAGTGCATTGGCATGGCCATGACAGTTAACCTTCAGATCCAGACATGACTTCTGCTAGGGGCTTAATGTGGGAAACATGTATGAGATTGCCTGCTCAGCACTTACCGAGGGGCTTCTCCAGAAGCCCCTCTTCTCTGAGACTCTCTTCTCTGAGATTCTTGGATATTAACCAAACTGACCATCAGGGGAGAGTCCCTCCCTGGTGGCAAATGCTAAGATGTACATTCTCCTCCCTTCCTGCCACTCAAATTTTGTTACTGGATCAAGTTTGCCTGCATCACTCTTTATTCAAGATATGTTATCTCTTAAAGGCTTCCTCAGGACCCCCTTTTCCCACATGAGGATAGATACCCAATGTAACCAGTTCATCACATAAATCTAGATTCCAGCTTCTGAGTTTGGATGAAAGTTAGGACATCCTCTCCCACTATATCCATTTTCTCATATCCATACACTCCTTCAAAAAATACTTAACAAAAGCAAATTTTGTTTTACCCCATGCCCTTCCAGAGACTTGGCATATGTCAAGGCTAAAGTGACAGAAGGAACCTTGAATAATGTCACTCAAGCAAACATGCAAGGGGATAGACCAGACAGAGGTTAATCTGGGTACTGCGAGATGTCAAACTGCTTTGCTTTCCACCACTGCAGCCTGCAGTGGTAGAAAACCCTTCAAGTCCCATATCTTTGGCATCGAACAGGCTCCACCGAAGAGGGAGATCTCCAGAAGAGGCAAGACCAGAGACCAGAGGGGTTAAGTGGAAGTACCAAGGTCTCATTTCCTAGATACTGATGAATTATGAGACAGTACATACCCTTTTTAAAGGGGAGGGCCTTAAAAATATTGTAGCATTAAAATGTGAATTTCACAAGTCATTAAAATTTTCCCCTCAGGGAACTCTTTGGCAGAGTAGAAAAGGTATTGACTTTGGCTCCAAAGGGTTTCGAGGTCTAGATTCAAATACTGTGACTTTGGGTGGGTTATTTGATCTATTTTGCCTCCATTTCTTCATATGTGAAATAGGGATTGAAGATACAGAGATGAAAAAAGATGCTGTAAAAGGTGCCTGGCATGTGGTTGAACCCTATAAATATACACTCTTCCCCATTTTCCTCATCTGCTAGTGAAAGCAATAAGATAATGGAGTTTGTTCTGTACAGCAAATACATATTCCCAGGAATGTTAAAGCAGGACACATCAGCAAAGGCAAAGATGACCTATCACAGGCCTCAGGGATCTTTGAGAAGGATACTCCTTACAGATTTATGTTTGAAAAAGGAAAAGTAGCTGAGAACCCCCATATTTGTCAGGCATGGTGAAAAAAAGGTTGTTTTGTTTTGTTTTGAGATGGAGTCTCCTCGTGTAGCCTGGGCTGGAGTGCAGTGGCGCGATCTCGGCTCACTGCAACCTCTGCCTTCTGGGTTCAAGCGATTCTCCTGCCTCAGCCTCCCAAGTAGTTGGGATTACAGGCACCCACCACCACGCCTGGCCAGTTTTTTGTATTTTTAGTAGAGATGGGGTTTCACCATATTGGCCAGGCTGGTCTCAAACTCCTGATCTCAGGTGATCTGCCCGCCTCGGCCTCCCAAAGTGCTAGAATTACAAGCATGACCCATCACACCCCACCAAAAAGAGGTTTAAATGAACTTTTTTTTTGGTGGGGGGATGGGCATGTTTATTTTAACAATCAAGTCCCTGATCTCAATGCATTTGACATAGAACCTACACATAATATTCATATTAATTTATTAACATTTTTGAGTCACTGATCACTCTGGGACAACCTGACAATGTATGGGCGGCGTCTCCGGGAGAGCAGTGGCTGCCACCTCCCGCCTCCTAGAGATGGGGAGGCGAGGAGAGAGGGAGCAGGCTGAGCTGAAGGAAGGACCCCGCCTTTTGGGAGAACTGTGAGTTGACAGCAACTGTACCTACCAGTCCCAAGGACAAGATTTTTCACTAGAACCTGGATTATTTCTCCCTTCTCCATCTTGCCACGCCCAGCCAAGGGGCTTCTAGAGCTGCGCAGGGACAGAAAGGAGCTGAGAACGCCCATATTTGTTAGGCATGGTGGAGGGAGGTTTAACATGGACTTTGTTTTGACCATGAAGTCCCTGATTCCTATGCATTTAAAATATAATCCATACATAATACCAAAATTAACTTGGCGACATTTTGTGAGTCACTGATTCCTGCAACACCTGCTCCGCAGTGGGCAGGACCCTCAGAGCCTGCAGGCCTGAAGCCGCGTCTGGGGACAAGAATTACCCGCAACACAGCCCAGCAGTGCTGGCCAGGCGCGCGCAGGGTGGGGCAGGGATGGGGCCCAGGCCTGCAACCTCAAATGTTTTGGGGGTAGGTTCAGAGATGTGGACGCCGGCAAGAGTCAGGGGCTGGGCTGGGCTGTGACAATAAAAGGGATGGCCCCACTCCCTGCGAGGTATGAGTCCCAGGACAGGTGATTATCGTCTCTGTGCCTGACCCCCACCCCCAGATCTAAAGGGAGAACCAGACCAGCTATTAATTCTGCAAGCTGTTCAGTGTGCAGAAGACCCAAAACACACCCACCCAGGCTATTTGAGTTAATAAATAACAAAAACCGCATTCTTAAATGGGGGGGGGGCGGGAGGAAGGTTACATAAAGTCTAATATTTTTTTAAAAATAAGATAAAAAATAAGTCACGCTTGTCCCTGAAGATTAACATGCTTTCTCTGTTTTACCCTCCCACCCGCGGAAGTGGGTGTCTTTGCCTCTCCATTTACAAATGAAGAAACTGGCTCTGAAGGGTTGTTCAAGGTCATGCAGTTAATAAGTGACAGAATCAGGGCCTGAAGCAGGCTGACCTCAAGCTAGTGTCCTTTGTTGGTGCCACATTTCCCTGTCAGAGGTGAGGCAGATGTGTCTTCATCACTTTTAGCAAAGAGAACTGGCCCCTGTCTATATAAATAAAGATGCGACTTGCCAAGTTACCTGGGGGGCTGCTGCCTTCACTTCTCAAACCACAATACGTTTTATGCTCTGAGCTGTTTACACTCTCCTTTATGAAATGGCTTGCTGTATTTAAGATTGCAGTCTGTGAAACTAGATTTTTTTTTAACCTTTTTTGAATCTTACTGGCCTTATGATATGGGCCTTACTAGCCTATATTCAGACCAAGTGATCCACCCAGGTAGTACTGACAAATGCTGCACACGCCCTTCCAATAAAAGCAGACCTTTAAATTACCTTGGCCATTTAACCATCAATTATCCAACCACTTTACAGGTATTTAATGAGCATCTCTGCCTTTCCATGCGCCAGTCTACTTTCTCCTCTGCCAATTTTTTATTTTTTTTCCAAACATGATTCAGATCCAGTTACTCCTTTAATTAAAAATCCTCAGTGGTTTCCCACCATCTACAGGGTGAAGATAAGACTTGTCACATGAGGCTCCTGCCTCTCTTTGCAGCTCTTAAGTTTGGAATACAGGCAAAGTGAAACTCCAAAGTAGAGCCAAGTGTTTGCTATAACTACAAGAGTACAGATTCCTGCCCTCAGGCACCTCAAATCCTGTGTGAGAATAACCACAGTGTGAAGTATGAATAGTAAATGCTTCCCTACTTAGCTCACACTTGACCCTGGAGAGTTTGGTACTCACAGAGAAATGTAGGCTGCTGAGAGTAAGGTGTTCAGAGTTCCTTTCTTTCTCTATAATCTATCTCTTTTGGAAAAAGAGCCTGGAAACTCTGGAAAAAAAGTTGGTTAACTGGGAATAGAAAAGTAGGACAAAAAAAAAAAAAAAAGGAATGTAAATATTCTAGATATAAAGGTCAATGCCACTGCTAGGTTCAGGTTTCAAAGTTGACTTTGGATTTCCTGGCAGCCAAGGCAATAAGGAAAACAGGGTGCATTATTTGCACTTTACTGACAGAAAAGAAGAAACCTATCCATTTTTGAAAACAAGTAAATTATTTTATGATGCTATTTTTAATCTTTCTCATCACTGCTTTTTAAATTATAAAGTTACTGTGTGTCCTTTGTAAAAAATCCAAATAACACAAATATCTATAGGGTAAAAATGTATGTCCCCCTTACCTATATACCTCTATTCCCCTTTTCCAGAAGTAAAGCCTACCCCCGGAGACTGACCATTTATTTCTAGAGGGGTTTTTGTTCTGTGCAATTAAAAATACTTACACAGTTTCCATAAAATTTGGGTTTTATTTGCTCGCTTGAAAAAAAGGATCAGATTAACTATATTCTTTGTAACTTGCATTTTCACTTTACGATGTATCAAAGACATCCTTCTCTATCTCCCTAAATGAATCTCTTCCATTTTAATGACTACTGTATTCCATTATAAGGAGGTAGCGTAATCTATTTAACCATTCTTCTATTTGTTTCTGATTTTACAGTCATAAACAATGAATATGCTTGTACATATACTTTTTTGTAGAAGTCTGTCTATGCCATCAGCCTCTAAAAGTGGAATTATAAGAGCACGTCATTCATATATTTAAAATTTTGATGTATCGTCTTCAAAACGACTGCACGAATTTATACTCTCACCAAGAGTGTCTGAGTGTGCCCATTTTCCCATTCCCTTGCCAGCACTAGATATCATCAACGTTTTTCATTTTCTGGCACAAACTTCTGGATGGAATTTCTCCTGGCAAGATCAACATATTTGAATCAAGAAAGGAGACCAATAAGACAGACTCGTTTTTCTGGTTCTAGAGTGGTGGTTTTGGGGCTGTGCTCCATAGAGCCCCAGGAATGCTGAGGGATGGGTGTGAGGGAGTACAAAAGGACAAGACCTTCACCTCTTAACCAGGGCAACTGAGTTGATCTGTTTTACATGTTGCAGTTTGGAATAAGATTTTATTTGAAGATAAGATTCTATTGCTTAAAAACAAGTTTAAAAATCCCTGATCTGGGGCCTTATTTCTTATTGAACCATCAGCAGATTGAAGAATTAAAAATGTATTCCTTCAAGGGAAAGAAGAGATCTTAAAATAGTGAATCTCCAGCCATGGTCAAAATATTCTCATTTATACACTGTGTGTGAGAGTGTGTGTGTGTCTGCAGATGTTCTCATTCACGCTAGGCCTCTCTCTATTGCCCACCTGCCCTCCTGCAACCAATCCCAAAACACCATTTCCTCCAAGGTTTAGATGAAAATGCCTCTTCTCTAAGCCTCCCTCCTTGCAACATGCATGCGTGCACACACACACATGCACACACACACCATCAATGTGGATATCTTCTTTATTTGTATAGACTGGATGTCAGCTGCTCCTCCTTTCCTCTGAGACCTGGATAAAATTTCATAGTCATGATCCTCTAACATTTCTGGGAGCTCCTCCGAACTGTAGGTTCTCAGCCTCCTTTCCCTCCTGCTTCCTTAGGTGCCCTCTTTAAGATCCATTACGTAAAACTCAGCTCCTTTTTTGACAGTCACGCACACAAACAATAATAACAGCAGCAACAAACTATTCCTCTGCACAAAGCATCCTTGAAAAGAGTAAAATACTACAGACAGCACCTGGGAAAGAGTGAGAGAAAGAAGAATTTGAGTCACAAGGATGCAAACTATTTCAAGATGGCATGTTAGCATCCTAGGGACCTTAGCCTAACACCAGCTCCTTTTTATCTCACTGGCTCTTCTCTCCTTCTGTTCTTTATCTTCACCCACTCTCCTCTGGATTGAACCAAGAACTTCAAATTATTTTCTCTATGAAATGTTGCAATTCAGCTCTCCCCAGCTTATGGCTTCAATGTTGTATGGTCAATATCTTCACAGCACTTGTCTTACTAAATGGAAAAGAAAAAAAAAACCCTTTTTTCATTAATATAAGTAGTGCTAAATAACAGAATAGATTTACACTATATTTTAGCAGAACAAGATGGTGTTACTAACTCCTCCTGCTGTATATCTATCAGTACTTCCTCTCGAGTAGAAACAAACATTTAAAAAGTTAGAGAGCAAGTGATCTGGTTACAACAAACTCTAAACCATTATACCTCCTTCTTCAGAGGAGGCTGGGATTTGTTTTTGAGCTGTTGTATTGCTTTTGTCCTGTAATCATATTAGATATCTGGCCCCTCCAACCAAATGTTAAGCAGCCAAGGGCAAGAATTCTGTCTTTTTGTAGCTTTTAAATGCCCAAAGTCTCTGGCATATGCTTCATAAATATGTAATGAATAGAACAACCACTAATTATATGATTAAAAGAAGAGTAAATGATAAATGAATCTAAGACCCTTGGGTATTTTATAAAATGGGGTATATATTTCCTTGAAAAGGCCATAACATTAGTAATTCTTAGACAGTTCTGTTAAAACATTTCAACTTGCATTTATCTTTTAGGAGATCCATTATATAAGATTGTCCTACTCAAAATATTCACTACCTCACATTTCTTTTTTATATTGGCCTTTATACTCTTCTAAAACTTCTTTCCTACTTCTCCTATAAGCTAGATATTATTTTTGTTTATTCCCTTCCCACGTGGCCAGATAGGAAGGAAGCGGAGATGATTATCTATATCAATACAATATCTCCTCTTGCAGGGATCCCAAGAATAAAGAGTGCTATATAAAGTAGCATGCTATGTAAACCAAGGCTTAAAACATCCTTTAGTGAACCGTCATAAAATATCACTTGAAATTCCTACAGGATCTTCTGCCTGCTATGTTTAATTCCTAAATCTCATGTTATTAAAAGAAGTCTGTTTGCTCTTTTATCTACACTCCACATCATACAATTTTTTTTTTCATCAAAACTGGCTTAGTTTGGTGTAAGGAAGCAGGAGCATATGACAACTTAGAATTTCTGATATTTGACCCTTTGCTGTAAATTTAAGCTCATGAATAGTTCAAAGCTCAGAAACCAGGCCCAATTCCACTGCGGATATATATACAAGGCCAAGTTCCACTGTGGATATGTATATCATATATATGTGTGTATATATATATAATCTCCAAGTTAGTATTTACAATATATATCCTAATTCCATTGTGAATGTGTGTATGTGTATGTGCATGTGTATGTGTACGCATATCTGTCCTGTTCTACTTGTCTGGATGACAGCATTTTTGCCAGCACATTCAAATGAAACAATTTTTTTATTTAATCAAACTTACTTGGTGCCATGTAAATAACACAGAATAATCATAACCAGCTCTTTCACTCCTAAAGTATTATCCAGTCTCTCTCAAGTCCAGTGAAGAGCTTGACTTGCTTACTTGTTGACATTCAGCTCTTATCTGCTATCGTTCCAGTTGTCCAGCTAAGGAACGTTCATAAACAGGATGTGAGGGTAAAATGAGTTACCATTTTAAGCACTTATTCTTTCTGTAGTTCTCACAATAAACGTGATCAATGACGAGAAAAACATTGAAGATGTAAGAAGAGTGATTTGAGATGTGGTTTAAGAGTCAGCCACAGCTGGGTTTGAATCCTGGTTCTAATGCTCGGCAGCTGCGACCTTGGGAAAATTGTTTAACTTACTAAGTCTGTCTGCTCAGCTCTAAATTAGGCCCAATAATACTGTTCTCATATTGTTACTGTGAGGACTAACTGCAAACTATGTGTTTAATAAGTGGTAGCTGTTTTGTTGTAATTATTACCACAGAAGCTTCACTATGTGGGGCTTTGCCATCCCAAATTAATTTTTGTATTTGTGTCTCACTTTGAGCTTCTTCAAAACACCTCTCTATCCACCACTTTATTTGAATCTCACAGTAATCGTGTAAGCTAGGTATAACAGACACGATTAACCTCATTAGGAAACCAAGAACTAGATAATGTCAATGCATTGCCTCAGTCAACCGTGTCTGGGCAAGTGGGGCAAGAATCCACGTCTCGTCCTTACCTTCATGAACAATCCTTCAATCCGCTCTCAGACAGCAACTACAGGGAGCTGTTAGAAGTACTGTGTGATCATGTTACCCCCACCCCCCTCCCCATCTCCATTTAGAACCCTTCAGTGGCTTCCCAATGCTCACAAGATAAAAGGAGAAATCCTTCCTGTGGCCTGCGAGGCCCTGCAGGTCTGACCCATTTCTCCAGCTCCTCTCAGAACATCCTTGCCCTCCCGAGACCCTTCTGGGCTCTGGTTCCTTGAACAAGACCCACCTCTCCCACTCTGAGGTCCTCCTCGATTCCTCTCTCCCCATGAAGAGAGGACCATATCTTCGCATCATTCACTTTCAGCCCAACATATCACTTTCTCAGGGAAGGCAGGCCTTCCCAGGCTATTTTGGGTCCCCTTGTTGTTTATGCTCATGCTTATGTTCTTATCTTTGTAGAACTTGTCATATTTTGTAATGATATATTTTTTGCAATCGTTTTTCTGGTGTCTGTTGTCTCCACTAAACTGAAAGTGCCAATTCAGCAGAACTGAATCTGCCCTGTCTCCTTTGAGTTACCTGATCTCAGTATAATGCCTGACCCTTAGCATTGAAAATAAGCCTGTTGAATGAATTACATGTGTTGTTAGAGACAGAGAATATAAGAATGAGAAAAATAATCGCAAGTGAATCACAGTCCTTTTCTCTCATTCCCTCTCCTTTTCCTCCTTCTCCTCTTCTCCATCTCCCTTCCTCCCTGCCCCTCTTTTTCTGTCTCGCTTTTTAAGTTCCTTTTGTTTTGAGACAGAGTCTCTCTCTGTCACCCAGGCTGGAGTGCCGTGGCGCTATCTTGGCTCACTGCAACCTCCGCTTCCCAGGTTCAAGCGATTCTCCTGCCTCAGTAGCTGGGACTATAGGCACATGCCACCTTGCCTAGCTAATTTTTGTATTTTTGGTAGAGACAGGGTTTCACCATATTGGCCAGGCTGGTCTGGGACTCCTGACCGCAGGTGATCCACCTGCCTGGGCCTCTCATGAGCCATCGCGCCCGGCCTCCTTTTAAGTTTCTATTTGGAATCGCTCCAGAAAATGAAAGCCCTGACTCCAGCTCAGCTGGGTGAATGTCCATATAGGACAGGAAAACTAATAGTTGTGATTTATAGCTTGTTCAGGTTGTACTCACCTGTTCTTTCCTTCACAAGTGAGTGCAACCTGACCAAACTACAGTGAATACTTACGTACACTGTCCCTCCTGCCTCCTTCTTTTCTTCTGCTTCACTTTCTGCTCTTACAAGGACACTTCAAATGCCCAGCTAGAAAGCAGAAAGCAAAATGTGGCGAGGGGAACTATTTGGGCACAAAAATTTGTATTTATTTATAATCATTTTCTCAAAAATGTGGGCAGAAAGTGTGAGAAGAAAATACATGAGGAGAAATATATGAGGCATTGAAAATATGAATCTATTCTAATGTCACTTTGCTGTAGGTCAATGATTCCTCAACTTTTTTAGGGTTGGAACATTATCATCTATATGTGCTATTAGAAACAGAGAAAATAAGGATGAGAAAAATAATTGCAAGTGAATGATAGTCCTTTTCTCTCCCTCTCATTTAAGAATGTCATGATGCTTTCAAAATTAAATTCAATTAAAATCAATTTGTTTGAATAACTCCAATGGTAAACTGATGTTGCAAGACCATCACCTCTCTATACCGAAATGTAAAACCTTAGATATTTCAAAGGAGCAGTGTTTGTGATTAAGGCATCATGAGGTTAGCACTTACCAGGTCACTTTTATCCACAGAAGAAGTAGATAGGCATCTGTATGTGTGAGACATTGCTACATTGAGGAAGGAGCTTCCCCTCAAAACCTGTCTCCTTCTCTCTTTTTACCTCTGTCTCTAATGCCTAAAACTCCATTACTAAAGGCTAATTCCTCTAGAAAGTCAATATTGTTTGGTACCAGCCTTTATCAAAATCAAAGATATAAACCACTGTAAGACGCACCACTATTTTATATGCCGCTAAGAAAGAAAAACCAAGGCCTAGTATAATAAGACATCATCAATTATAAGAAACATCCCAATTTCAGAGATACTAAAATGTGAAAAACCTGTGTCTTGGGCTGTGTGAATGAAGCAATGAAGAGCATGGACCATGAAATCAAATACACCTGATGGACATCCTGCTTCTGCCATTTAATAAATGGGTTGCCTTGGGTGGGTTACTTCTCTGAATCCATACCATCTTCCTTGTGAAATGAAAATACGAGTACACACCTGCCTGGTTAGCAAGAGTGACCTATTACCTAATTCCTAGTTACCAAGAATGAGGTATTACAAAGTGTTTAGTGCAGAACCCAGCCATTAGTTAGGGTTCCAAAATGAAAACTATTATTGCTATTAAGGAATTATCCTCTAAAGCAATTACCATTGGGCAGAGTAGTACATTGAGTCCTTACTGCTCATGTTTCCTTACTTTCAGGGAGATTTAAAATAAAACAGATCTCCATAGGTCCAGGTATTTCACAAGAGATTTGTTTGTAGGGAAGGAGATAATACCAAAATTGGGAAACTATGTGGGGAGGAAAGGCCTGGGGGGTAGAGTAGAGCTGGATCTAGAAGAAGAGGTCAGAGGATACCAAAACCAAATGTTACCACTGTGTCCTTCAAATTTTGCCCAGGATTGCTTCTGGTTTCAACTTGAATCAGATATCAAAAATGCACTCATAACCTTGATACAATATGGTAACTGAAAGAAACCAATCACAAAATTGACATATTGTATGACTCCATTTATATGAAATACACAGAGTAGGCAAATCCACAGAGACAGAAAGTAGATTAGAGGTTTCCAGAGGCTGAGGGCAGAAGGGAATAGGGAGTGGCTGCTAAGGAATATATGCTTTTTGGGGTGGATAAAAATATTCTAAAATTAGATTGCAATGATAGTTGTAAAATTCTTTGCATATCATTGAATTGCATATTTTAAATGGATAAATTTTATGGTATGTGACTTATATCTCCATAAAAATGCTTTAAAAAGAGAATACATTCATGTGTTCTGTTATTTTAAAGTCTAGAACTAAAGTTTTTTCAAAAATTCCCTTTATTTTTTAAACAATAAAACACCTGTACACATAGAAAAATAAATATATCTGATTTATACTTGTCGATAAAACTCATAAAGTTCAGTTAAGCTTTTCATTTTACTTTCACCTATTACATGTAAAAATGGCCAATTTCTTTTTTTTTTTTTTTTTTTTTTGGAGATGGAGTTTCGCTTTTGTCATCCAGGCTGGAGTGCAGTTGCATAATCTCGGTTCACTGCAACCTCCATAAAAATGGCCAATTTCAAACAGTCTCCAACTTTATGAGCCCCAGAGGGTTTAGTCACAAGGATTTAGCTTCTATGTATTGTGCAGTGGAGATGCAAAGGAGTTTCTTATATCCGGGGTGATATTCAAAATATTTTAAAACTGTTAAACAGTTGGACACTGACCAACCAGTATGATGACAGCTGGAAACCCCTTAGTTGCTGGAGTTTAGAGGAATGGGGGATACAGAGGGAAAGCCAGGGAAGTTGAAGGGGGAGGGATTAGGGAGTGAGAGCACTTGGGAAGCTCCAGTGGGAGTACATTTAATAAGCGGCATAGGGCTCTCAAGCTTGGCGTTTGTTTGGTGGGGACTCACGTGGGTTCAACATGCATATCGAGAAGTGTTATTTCTGTTCGGGGTCCATCTACCCTGCCCACAGCATGTTGTTCATCCAGAACGATTGCAAGGTGTTCAGATTTTGTAACTCTAAATGTCATAAAAACTTTAAAAAGAAGCGCAATCCTCACAAAGTTAGGTGGACCAAAACATTCTGGAAAGCAGCTGGAAAACAGCTTACAGTGGATAATTCATTTGAGTTTGAAAAATATAGAAATGAACCTGTCAAATACCAGTGAGAGCTATGGAATAAAACTATTGCTGCAATTAAGAGAGTTGAAAGACACCAAACAGAAACGCCAAGCTACATTTATAGTGAACAGATTAAAGAAAAATAAAGCACTACAGAAAGTTTAAAGAAGTCAAGCAAAACATCCATCTTATCCGAGCCCCTCTTGCAGGCAAAGGGAAGCAGTTGGAAGAGAAAATGGCACGGCAGTTACAAGAGGATGTGGGCAGGGAAGATGCTTCTTAAAAATCTCTGTAACCATTTCTTTTATGTACATTTGAAAATGCCCTCTGCAGACTTGGAACTGCTAAATTATTAGTTTATTTTTTACATAAGTTCACTTAAATGAAAAGTGATTAAAATATATCTTTCCTACATTGCCATCTACAAAACATAACATATTACGGACGTTTAATTGCATCTCAGTGTTAAATCTTCACTGATAGATGTACTTATGTAAATCATAAAAATTTTACTTATAACTATAGAAGTGAATTGTGGATATAAAATGGTTATGCCATTTGGATAATGGCACTAGGCAGCATTTGTATAATAACTAATGGCAAAAATTCATGGCTAGTGATGTATAAAATAAAATATTCTTTGCAGTAAAATATTCCCTTTATTAATGTTATGGAAGGTGGGGATACAACAAGGAACTAACAATTTGTATGACAGTGTCAAATATTATTTTTAGTATTGCCTGTTTTGGTTTATTTGTATCTTAGAAGAGCATAATGATGTTGTTTGATGAAGCCTAATTATGCTAGACTGTTTTGACCTGGTTTAACCCTTCTGATAGGTAGTTATGGATGTTGGGGATGAGAACTGAATAATCTTTGCCTGGAGTGACACTATACTCTAGAATTTCCACTTGGGAGAATACTCAGTTCTAACTTATGATTCCTGGTAGAATAAACTTTATTTTTGTAGCCTAGCAATGATCTAGAAGCAGAGGAATCCCAGAACCTTTTAAAAGTTATTATGTGGTTTTCTTTTAAAAAGCTCCTGTTTTTGGAAAGTAGAATTTATGGGTACAACATCTGTTCATTATTTGCACATAAAACCATTTTAAAAGTTTTTTTTTTTAAAGTGGCACAGGAGTTTTCACTATTTAAGCAGCTGGTTAGAGCTCTTCTGGGGCATATCTGTCCACTGTATCTCCTGTGTTCCATGAGAATGCACACCTGACTTTCCAAATGTGGTCTTAAAATCTTAGAAGTTCAGAGATTATCTATTTTACAGATGAAGAAACCAAGGTTGAGGAAAGGTGAGTGGCTTGCTCAAGATGCATGAATAATGAGAGTCAGAATGAGTTTCCACATCTCCAAATCTCAATCCAGGTCAGTTGAGGTGGGCAAAACATCCTCATACCAAATTAACTTGCCCACTCATCATTTTTGTGCTACTTCCAAATCAGAGTTGCAATTTACTTTCTACTTGTGTTCATAGAAAAAGTGTGTATATTCTTCATGAGAGCAGAAGACCTTGGATATGGAAAACAAAAGGGCAGTGGGTCCAGACTTCTGGGTAATTATTTGTAACTTATGTTAATGGAAAGCATGAGGGTACACATGTAGCACATCTCAACAGAATCCATGCATCGTTGGAAAAGCAAATTAGAAGAGAATAAATCAAAGGCATTTAAAATAAAATATGCTGGCATGCAATCTCATTTTGTAACTTTTTTCTTCCTAGTTATCACAAAGAAAAGATCATGAAAGAAACAAAAAAAGACAGAAGAAAAGGATTCTGTTCACCTTATAGCTTATTTAGAAAATTGCCAATAAAATGATGCAGGGGGACTTTTTGGGTGCTTCAGGTTTGGTGTGTATTGAGGGAGAAATGAGAACATTCATTCATATTTTCATAATAACTACTGATATTTGAATGGCCATTTACAGTTTTAAGTGTTTTCCTAAGCACATGGTGGTAGAAGACTATTGGCATGGGAGATATTTTGCAGTATATTATTGCTAAGTAGAAATGCAGGCTACAAAAATAGTATGCACATTCAAGATGCTATTTTTGTTTAAAAAGAAGTGTGTTTGTGTGTGTGTGTGCGTGCACACACCCATACATATAAAATAATTGAGAAGACGTATTGAAATACTATATGTTCTCCTTGATTGGTAAGATTATGGGTTCTTCTTTGGCATTTTTCTTAGTATTTTTCTGCTTTGTAAGTTGCTTGCATTGAACATGTATTACTCTCGTCATTAGAAAAAAATTTAAAAGTGCTTTCATCTGCATTTTTCTTCACCGAACCTTTTAACAACCGTGTGAGGTACAACACCTCACTTTATAGAAGATGCTATTGAGGTTCAGAAGAACTGAGCGACCTGTTTGGCAAGTAGCAAGTATTAGAGCTTGGGTTTTCCTCTAGGCCATCTAATTCTAAACCTTATGCTTTTTCCTCTACATTATGACACTCAATTCTCAGAGCTGTCTTATGCAGCAGCTCACTGTAGCATGTTCAGGGCTATCTTCATGTTACCCTTGCAATAGAGCATCATCTATTTATTTGTACCTGTTGATCATTTTGTAGAAACCAATTTTCCAGTTAAAATGGTAGCTGTTCTGGATGTGGCACCAACGACTTGAAGCAATTAGGCTTCCACAACAAACTCCTATAGCTTTATTAATTTGAATAGCTAGTATTTCAAAGTGGTATACTATGTAACACTCTCAAATCTTAAAAGCTTCCTGGATGCTCTCTTGGACTCTGTCATCTTTCTCCATATCCAGTTTCTACTCCTATCAGTTTTTCAAGGTATGTGTTTTTCTGTGACCTTTTTCTTTTCTTTTCTTTTTTTAAAAAATGTGACCTTTTTCTTAAAAGCTACTTCTTGCTTGCTAACAGGCCCTGTTCCACTGTGAAAAAGCAAAGAGAATCATGAGGGAAGTAGAGCAATGGAGCTAAATGTGACCACAAGCTCTGCTGGAAGCTCTGAAAATCTAATCCATTATCCCATTACTTCACAGGTGAGCTCAGAAAGCTGCTGCTGTTGATTTTCTGGCCATGGAAAGAGTTCTCAGTCAAATGAAAGCCTCTGCCTTGGGATTTATTGAACACTTTTATTCTTTGACTTTTCACACAAATTTTGCAGCATCAGGTAAATATTCTGAATAATCAACAGTGTTTACAATAGAAAAATTAAGAGTTGAAGGCCTTATAACCATTTTGTGAGGTACATAGAGAAGTTCTGAGTGTGTTAGGCCGTTCTTGCGTTGCTATAAAGAAATACCTGAGACTGGACAATTTATAAAGAAAAGAAGTTTAATTGTTCACAGTTCTACAGGCTGTACAGGAAGCACGGTGCTGGCATCCACTCAACTTCTAGAGAGGCCACAGGAAGCTTACAATCATGGTGGAAGGTGAAGGGGGAGCAGGCATACCACATGGCCAGAGCAAGAGCAAAAGAAAGAGTAGAGGGGTGCTGCTCACTTTTAAATGACCAGATATCTTGAGAACCCATTCACTATCATGAAGACAGTACCAAGTCATGAGGAATCCACCCCCATGACCCAAATACCTCCCACCAGGCCCCACCTCCAGCACTGGGAATTAGAATTCAACATGAGATTTGGGCAGGGACAAATATCCAAACTATGTCACTGAGTTAAGGCCAATCTTTTGGACATGTGTACCTTTGGCTGGTGAAACTCTACCTTTATCCTTCGGGGCTGAGTCGTGTTGTCCTGGGCCCCATGAAATGGTTTCTAGGTGTTTATTCTTTCTTCCTGCTTTTTTTAAAATAATGCATATTTCAGCCAGAAGAGAGGTTGCTGATTTTTAAGTAATGTGACCCAGATGTTCCTGAGCCTCATAGGCAGCCCTGTCCTGGGCTCACAAACACCTTGAAGGGGGACTTAACACTTCAATTTGTTCCTGTACTTCTCAGCAAGAACAAATTCAACTCCTTCAATAAATTGATAAGAAATATAGATATTATTGTAGGTTTTGTGGAGAAAGGCATGAAAGGATTATATGGAGCACCACAGAGCACATTTTAATAAAAATTCCTGTTTAACATCTGGGTCTCCGCAGAAAGTTCCCCTTAGCCACTTTTCCACTCTTCAATCTTGCCACACATAGGCTCCACGTTTTCCCTGGTTCTTCTGGATCTCATTCATTTTCCATTCACCCTGACTCCCCGCTGCCCACCTCCTACAATAAATGAATAAACAGGATTTTTCTAATGCAGAACAATTTGGTGAACTCTGTTAACCTTGCATCCTGATACCCACCACTCTGTTCAGCAAAGAACCTCCTTTGGAGGCAGCTGGGTATTGTAAATTGCAGGTAATTTTTCTCTGTCACAAATAATTTTTTCCCTTGTCACAGTAGTGTTAGTGTAGCATGCCAGATTTTCAAACTGTAGGTCCAAATTCCAAGGAGCTTTTCTTCAAGGGTAGATCAGCAAAAGCTTGCATCTTTCTTTAGCAGAGCTGTTTCATAGAGACGTAGAGAGAGAGGGCCCGAGATGGGAGGAAACTAAGGAATTTAAGGTGAAGAAAAGAGAAACTAAAATTTATTAGGCAGGCACTGTGCTAATGAATTTCCTTACATACATTATTTCATGGTATTTTTACAACCATATTTCACAGAGATGGAAACTGGGGGCTTAGAGAAGTTAAAATAAATTTGCAAAGTATCATTGCCAGTAAGAGGTGCAGCTGGGATTCTAAAGCCAAGTCCATTGGCTCCAAAGTGTGAGGTCTTTGCTTATGTGCCATCACCTTCCATGGGCTTGGGATTTCCAATATTTAGAGAGCTACCTCCTCTACCATCCCATCAAACTTCTTGGCAGCTCAGCTTTGCATCTTTCCACAGAAAGCCATTTCTTTTCTTACACGAACCTGGCCCAGGGACAGCTGGATTTAACGGTCTTGCCTGGCTCAGTCTTTCCCTGTTCCATTGCCAGTTCTAACCCAGCAGCCACAAGGATTCCTAACATCTCATGGGAAGGTCAAGGTATTGGCACTAGTAGGACTGGGATAGTAGATAAGCTTGACTGCTGCAGTGGAAAAGACCTTGGAGCAAGACTGAGGTTAGGCAGAACTTCACAACTGTAGGATAAATCAGTGTATATGCTTCCTTGATCTCTTTGGAAACAAATTTTTGCACATAGTGCAGTGAAACAGGGAAGAAAAGAATTCATATTTAGAGACTGGTTATCACAATGTTTCTCAAACATACAAAAGTAAATTTTTTTCTTTATTTTATGTATTAATGGTTTAGCAACTTGACATGAACAGAGTTAGTCTTGTAATATAAAATGAGACAGAACATATTTTAGTTTCCTCTGTCATCTCCAAGATGCATTATTTTTATACACAAAGGGCAAGCTGCATGTGGATTTACCTCAGCTGCCCACTTGGTGCCTGAAGTATCGTTGTTCAACTTACTTAATTTCTTTCTACTCTAGTTTCTTCGACTAAAAAGGAAGAGGGTAGACTAGATAATTCCCAGGTTCTCTTCCAGTTATGTGGTTTATAGAGTGGTGGACATCTGCAAAAAGCCATGTACCTTGTGAAAAACACTATCCCATCAAACTGGGTAGAATCTCAAACTGAACATATTTAGCAGCAATCATAACTCAATAGATGTTTGTAGAATAAATGAATTTTTAAATGTGTTACTGCTTTGAACTAACAGCAATATCAATATCCCATGCCTACTTTATTTGTATGCAATATAAGCTAACTACTAAATTTTTAAAAAAGTATTCTAGTTCTGCTGTCTTTTTAAACTTACATGCTTTTTTCAAATGAAATTCAGATTAGAGATCAATTTACATAAAATGGATAAAAATAGAGTAGCTCATATTGAAACTGGAGGGGGGAGCCCCTTCCACTCACCCCTCTTGATCCTGAGAGACTTCCAAGGAACTCATTGGAACACTCAGAGCTTAGTGTGAAAAATCATTAATCCAGCCTATCCCACCACAACCAGGCGGAAATATCCACATCGCTTGAGACTTTTGTTTTTGAAATCTTCTGAGGTGAGTCCACTAGTAGGAAGAGGTGCTTACCTAAATAAACAAAAAGTCTGACACGAGACCGTCAGGTAACTATGTTTGCTTTCCTGACAATGTTTTTCTAACATGGATGAGAGAATAAAATACTCTTGCAAAGATTTAGAGCCTCAAGATACTTCAGGCATAGATGGAACACATTTTACGATGAACCTGGACATCTGAGAGGTGGTTCAGAGCAAGCTAAAGCATAAGAGGATTTATCCTGATGCTGTCTTTGGTTGGAGCCTGAAGTCAATTACACATATAAAGTTCTCATCCTCACGCAGTTGTGCTTTTCCTTATGCTGCTGATACTCAGCACCAAAGTCTAGGACTTTTTTCATTAGGAAATTTTTCTCGTGAATAGTGTTTTCTGCCAAAGGGAACAAACTTGCTCCAAACAGAACAGCATTACAAAAAGCACAAGAAAGACATTTGTCAATAGGAAATCACACAATGAAATGTCTGTTGAGTGGATGACCCACAGTTGGAAGTAGTTGAGAAGAAAGTACAGTCAAGGGCCCACACAATACATTGGGTGAGGCTGTGGCACATGCTATTATCAGAGGGGCATCCACCAGGGGATGACTTAACTTAAATCCAGCAAGTGATAATTTTCTTTATATTTCTTGGGGAAAATGGGAACACTTTTATGTTCATAAATACTGTTCGACTGTAGGCCAAGTTTAAAGTACGGTTAAAATTCTGAGAATATTAATGACTATCTGATGGGGAAGTATGGAACAACCCCTATTAGGCAACAGCATGATTGAAATTTTATTTTTTTTCATTGACTATAACATTAAGAATGCATCAAGGAAAAAAGCCTATCTAATAATGGTTAAATTTAGGAGCTAGGGCCATTGGGAAGAGGCTACATCTACCTCTGCTTATGTTTAGCACATGGCTGGCAGTGAATACACTTAACATAATTTTACTGTATAAATTGATTATTTACAGAGACAGGTGAGGCAAATAGTTCATTTTTGTAATAGTTAGTTAATTCAGGATATAAGTACTTCAGAGATGGTCAATTCAGTTCCTAGCTCAAGAGCTTATACTCTAGCTTTTAGTCTCAGAAACAGGCAGGTAAATGAAGAATTGGAGAAAGTATGATGTGTGTAAGCACAAGGAGAGCAGAGGAAAGAAACACCTTAATCCAGCAAGGGTGATCTGGGGAGGCTTCCAGAGGAGATGACACCTGGGCTGAATCTTGAAGGATAAATAAGATAGAAAGGAGGGAAAGCGGGGAAAGGGCAGTGGGAAATGGAGGAGGAGGTCTAGACAAAGAAGGAAGCAGATACAAAAAGACAAACACATTGCTTATTTAATAGTGCTGTGTGGTTGGAATATAGTGTTTGTGGGGGGATAGGAAGAGATTTGGCTAGAAAAGTAGACATGAAGGACACATAAGTGTCAAACTAAGGAGTATGAGCATCAGTTATTAAGGCTACAGGCAGCCATCAAGGGATTTAAGCAGAGAAATAATATAATCAGATAAGTATGTTAGAAACAATTCATTAGTAGCAGTATGATATCAAAGTGTAATTTCCAAAGAGTTTAAAAACATGATTCACATATTAATAGAGAATGGACACTGGTCAACAGGCTCCTGCCACTGCAGGTCAGGGGATGCATGCTGCCCACACAATAGGTCCCCCTCAGCTGATTCCCTACCCTCCATCACACCACGGAGGCAGGTGGTCAGCTTCAGCCCTGGGCCCACCAAGGTGCTGAGCTCAGAGTTGTTAGAGATGGAACAATAATTATTAGACCACAAAGGAATTGGCATTAGTGTTCTTGAAATGAACAACAGGTCATTCGATTTCACTAAAATTATTAATACCACAGAGAATCTGGTGTGGGAACTGTTAGCCATTCCAGACAACTACTGTACAAGGTCATTTTTGTGCAAGAAGGTGGGTCTGGTCAGTTCAGTACTGTCCCCTTAAACCCAAAGTGCCTGAAAGCAGGAAGGTGTGCCGACTATGTGGTGGCAGGAGCTTGGTCAGCTAAAGCTGCAGAAGCATCCAAGAAGTTTGAGATTGTGAATATCAGCTACCCTAAACTTGGGAGTTATATGAAAATTCCAGATTCAACACCTGGAACTTCATCCTTACAGCTTCTATGTGTAATACTGCACAAATGACTGGCACAGAGTGGCATTTGACTTTATATCTGATCTCAGGAAGCACTACTGGTTTTCCACATATCCTCAAACTTTCTGTCGCAGGCAGTGGATGCTTCCGGGTTTGGTGTGATTTTTGCTGGTGCCCAGAAGCACATTGGTTGTTTTGGGATGACAGTAGTGATCATTTGCAATGACTGCTGGGGTCACCCTCAGAGAGTGGCCCTTCATCCTGGAATACAAAGTACATGTTGGAAACAACTTCTTGTACAACATGCAACAGTATTTCAGCAACTACGTCATGGCTTGTTCCTGGTGTAGATTAAGAATGATGGCACTGCAGCAGTGATGGAGAAGCTCCATCAAATCTAAAATAATAATTTGTGATATTTTTGATAATTCTCAAGGATTCTATGAATGTCCAGTAAAGCCTTATAATATTCCATTATGAGGAAGATGAATATTCCATTCTATATTGGCAATGTCAAAGGAGATGGTGCTTTATAAAAAAAACGATTTCTTGAAAAAGCTCTTGAACTCAATATGCTCCCCTTGGGAGAGCACAGATCTCCTCCCTGTATAATACCATCAAGAGTGAAGATGTTCAGAAGCTGGCAGCCCTCATAAAAAGTATTTTGGAGATGCACCAGCCATGAATACATACTAACCAATATATACGCTGCCCTTGAACAATGTACAAAATAAAAAGTAACTTGGGAATAGTTATGAAAACTTAAACATGCTATTTTTCTCGAACGAATATGCTTATGATAGATTCTTTTTTCAGAGAACAGCAAAACATCACTAGTTTGGGAACGTCAGTGGAACTTAACAGCCACCTTAATTCCAACTTGAACTGGAAGTATTTTTAAAATCTTCCTGTTGCTTATCTAATGAATTCCAGCTTAGTTTGTCTTTGCTGCTACTTTTTCTAGCTAGATCTCAGTATTCAAACTTGCCTATTGACTTAATTATGTGAGTTGCAGTTAATTGTGTCTGGAGACACAGGAACACACAGCATGGTTAATGGGTGGGCCCTCTAGGTGTGAATCTAGATCCTAGATTCTAGACAGCAGTGGAGTCTCCTGGGTTCTTCAGCTAATAATTAAGTTCAAATTGAGCATTTCATGAGTATTTAAGAGTTTCAGGCAAAAGGTCAAACTGTTGATATTTCTTTATACAGTTATACGCATAAAGAGATAAAAGTGACATACTATATGTTTATATAGCAGGGTATGTTTTAATGCCATATAGTTTATATTTCTATGCATTTCTTTTCTTTCTTCTTTTTTTTTTTTTTTTTAGACGGAGTCTCGCTCCGTTGCCCAGGCTGGAGTGCAGTGGTGCAATCTCAGCTCACTGCAACCTCCACCTCCCAGGTACAAGTGATTCTCCTGCCTCAGCCTCCCAAGTAGCTGGGACTACAGGCACATGCCACCCCGCCTGACTAATGTTTTATGTTTTTAGTAGAGATGGGGTTTCACCGTGTTAGCCAGGATGGTCTCAATCTCCTGACCTCGTGATCCGCCTGCCTTGGCCTCCCAAAGTGCTGGGATTACAGGCGTGAGCCATTGCGCCCTGCCTATGCATTTATTTTCTAATACTACAGTTCTCAGTAATATATCTAGAGATTTTTAGAAATGTGTTAGAATCCTTGACCTTGCACATTATAGCACTGCATTAGCAATAGTTGTTCTCCTCTTCTGCACCCCCTACCCCCTCTTTTTAAGCTGCTTCACACAAAAGATCTAGTTCCATGATTCACTTTTATTCTCCTTTCAATAGCAAGAGAAGATTGGCTGGTTGATTTGTTCTTTGTTTTTTAATTGTGCCATTAATCTAAAAATCACTGTTAAACTCCAGTATCCTTTGTTTACTTGACTGTTTTCTTTATGGTGGCCAGAGTACTACTATGAGTTCTGGAAGATTTTTGCTTAAAAGTCTTTGCTTTTACTGTTTATCTATTGTTAATATTTTATGTAGAACATGTGAAGAAGATGAAAGTCCCAGAACATCTTTTAAAAAATAATACAACAGATGAATGGATAAAAAAAAAAAAATGTATACATACACAATGGAATACTACTCAGCCTTTTAAAAGCAGGAAATTCTGCCATTTGTGACAACATGGATGAACCTAGAGGACATTATGCTAAGGGAAATAAGCCGAGCACAGAAAAAAAAAAAAAAAAAGTACTGCATGATCTCTCTTACATGCAAAAGCTTAAATAGGTGAATTCCAAAGAAGTAGAGAGTAGAATGGTGGAGGTAAGGGCAGAGGAGAAAAGTGGAGCCTTTGGCCAAAGGGTATAAAGTCTGTTAGACAAGAGGAATGGATTTTGGTGACCTACTGCACAGCATGATGACTATAGTTAATAATAATGCATCGTAGCTTTCAAAATAGCCAAAAGAGTGGATTTTATCATTTCTCATCACAAAGAAATGAAAAGCATTTGAAGTGATGGATATGTTCATTAGCCTGATTTGGTCATTCCATAGTACAAACATGTATCAAAACATCACATTGTATCCCATAAAAATATGCAATTATTATTCATCAATTAAGAATAAAACTTTTAAAAATGTACAATTGTCAAAGATTTTATTGAATTCATTAAATAGTGCAGAAACTAGTAATTTGGTTAAGCTGGTTCTAAGAGACTTAAGGAATGGGTGTTTATATACACCATCAAGAGAGGACCCAACGTCAGCTTTTAATTTTTTTTAAGTTAGTGACAGATCTGGTGGCTAACGTTAGAGAAATAAAACATTGGGAAGACTACACAGTGAGTACAGTGTACACTGCTCGGTGATGGGTGCACCAAAATCTCAGAAATCACCATTAAAGAACTTTTCCATGCAACCAAACACGACCTGTTCTCGCAGAACTATTGAAATAAAAATAAAATAAACAAAATAAATAAAACATTGGGATTACCTCTTCTATCAGAAAAAAACTTTGCATCTCTACCATGCAAAAATCTACAAGTTAACATGTAACTAACTGCCTAGTGTGAGTCCTTAATTTATAAATTTCAGTAATAACAACAGTAATAAAACTAACTGCCTAGTGTGAGTCCTTAATTTATAAATTTCAGTAATAATAACAGTAATAACTTCAATGGAGATACATTCACAATTAAATAGTTGTTGAGTAGATCTATTTAACAATGCTTCAGCACCACATTGAAAGGACCTACCTACTGTACTGTCTTGGCCTCATTTCTAAGTGTTGCACACATATTCTTAACTGTGGAATACAGCAATAATAAGACAGGCCAGGTGCAGTGGCTCACACCTGTAATCCCAGCACTTTGGAAGGTCGAATTGGGTGGATCACTTGAGGTCAGGAGTTCAAGACCAGCCTGGTCAACATGGTGAAATCCTATCTCCACTAAAAATACAAAAACTAGCCGGGTGTTGTGGTGTGCACCTGTAATCCCAGCTACTTGGGAGGCTGAGGCAGGAGAATCACTTGAACCCAGGAGGCATAGATTGCCATGAGCTGAGATGGTGCCATTGCTGCACTGCAGCCTGGGTGACAGATTGAGACTGTCACAAAAAAAAAAAAAAAAAAAAAGAATAAGACAGAAGCAGGAATACCAGTTAAAAGTCACTGTAAAAATCCTAGGGAGAGATGGCAGATGACAAGAATGTGAAGGCAATAGAAGTGGGATGGAGAGGTAGAGAAGATGAATTTGAGCAATTTGAAGAGAGTAGAATGATGGAATGTGGATGTTCACAGAAAGGAGATCAGAGATGATTCTCAGGTATTTGGCTTGAGTGATTGAACAAAGGTATCATTCTTTCAGGCAGGACTGGAGAAGGGATAAAGGTAGGGGGGAATGATGAGATTAGTCTATAGAATGTTAATATGAAGGGATGATTAGCCCAGAAAATGGATTTCCAACATGTGGGCCTGGTCTCAGAAGGGAGACCAGACTGGAGACACAGGAGAGTTATTTACATACAGGTAGTATAGGGCATGTGGACATTCAGCTTATGCAAATCCAAGTACACATCTTTGTTTTGTTTTGTTTTGTCAAAACAAAGAAAAAAAAATAGGGCAAAAGAAAATCAATAGTTAAAATGATGTGATGATTTTTTTCCACTATTTCTCTCAGTGTCTGTCCCCAAACAAACATGAGAAGAGAGGCAGGTTTCAGATTCTCTGGGCTGAACATCTCCCTATCCTGGGTGTTGGTCTTGTGCTTAAAGATGCTGTGCCACGCCAAGCTCAGTAGTTCTGTAGTCCCAGCTACTCAAGAGGTTGAGGTAGGAGGACAGCTTGAGCCCAGGAGTTCAAGGCTGCAGGCTGTTGTTATTGCTCCATGAATAGCCACTGCACTCCAGCCTGGGCAACATAATGAGACTCTGTCTCCAAAAATCATCATCATAATAATAATGATGCTGATACTGTGCTTGTTTTTCCCCTTAAAATTCCATGGTTCTAAACCTAAGTCAAGTACATGTAACCTGGTGCTCAGCTGAAGTTCAATACTTTCTTCTAAACACTGTGTAGACTTATTGGGAGAAAGTGCTATTCTGTGTCCATGGGTTATTCAAAGGATTTCCAGTGGTAGATTATATTATACCTTGCCCCCTTGACTTTACAAACTTCCTGTCCATCCCCACTCCCAAAACTCCCTGTCTCAAAATTTGATCCCAGTATAGCTAATGCCAAGTATTTCAGCAACATCATCTAAACAACCTGGAAAAAGTGAAGAGGATAGAGACTCTATGAGGCAACTTCAGAGAACACCACATCTAAGGAGGGCCTGGAGGACCAAAGTCCTTGAGGGAATCTGTAGAGAATTATCCAGTGAGGTAGGAGGAAGGAATCTCAAAAGAAGACAGAAGTTAAAGGAGGAGTTTTGAGAACTGTTTTGTCTGTAACTTCAAATAACAGTTGGGTAAGATAAAGGCAGACAAATATTCAGACTTGGCAATAAGAAACTGTTGACCTTAGCCCCAGACATTACATCAAGCTAGTGGTGTAGACACCAGTTGTAGTCAGCTAAGGAATGAGTGGGAAAAAAAAAAAAAAAAGAAAAGAAACAAGCATAAGTTTTTTCCCCAGTAACTATAACGGGAAGGAGACAAATGGGTAATCTGAGGAGGCCCACTACATGTAGATGCTCAGGCGTGTAATCGTCAATCCTAGGGGATTTTATTCACTGTGTTGATTCTGCGAATGCTACCTGCTGGGACATGCAGTTCACAACAGGAGGGGTAGCCTAATTTTAAGAGGGACACTGAGTTAAGGAAAAGCTATTTGTTTGTTCATTTGTTTAGTATTAAGAGAGATTTAAGTTCATTATATACTGGTTGGAAAAAGTTAGCGAAGAGGAAGTTATAGAGGTATGTGTGTGCATATGCGTACATGAGAGAGAGAGGAAGAGGGAGAGAATGGTTGAGAGCATGAGGTTTCTGAATAGGAGGGGTTTGATCAACACACACTGGAGTATTTAATCATGAATAGAATGAAGAACACTAATTACAGTGAAATGGGCAGAAAGCAAGGGAGAAGATAATTTGATGGTGGTAAAGACTGGGGATTTATCAGGAAGGGGGGTGTGTGTGTGTGTTTGCGTAATAGTAATATTAGTAGTGGGAAGAGGACGAGGAAAACTGATTTACTGTGAGTAAAGGGGACAAAGGAATGACTTAATGGGGAAGAGAACTTCAAGTTTGAAACAGCCATTGAAGGTAATGAAGGAGGAGATTATTGAGCAAAAAGATTATCGTGGTGTTGAATGTCCCCTCACATAGGAGAGACCAGGACTTTGTAGTGGAAACGACCCTTGGCAAAGCTTAAAAACAAATCCTGAACGAATGACAAGGAGTAAATGAAGGAAATAACTCATTTAAGCATTCTTTGCATTTAAAAAAAAGATGAGTAGGGTTAATAATCTACTGAAGAGAGAAAATAATCAGAATTATTCATTAAGTATATCATAAGCAGACAATTTAACAGTCAACCACAAAGGTGAAATAGCTAAGTAAAGGAAGCAATATTATATAGACATCATTTTTTTGTTTGTTTTTATGATGTCACTTAAATTAGGACAAAAATTTCAAAAGAAAAGCCATTCAGGTAAATGCAAATGTATATAGTTCCTAAATGATGGAGATGTTATGGAACACACTCCCCCTAGACTTCTTCATTACCCTACCTTTAACAAGCTCTTTATTTTACACAGAAATTCACTTTTAAAAGGGATGATAGAACATTATAGTTTGGAATATAACACCTTGGATTGGCATTATAGATGGTGTTAGATGCTTTGGGCCCAACGGGGCAGGATTTTCTAAATGAGTTTGGATTTCATATTGTGCATAACCAATATGACATGCTTTGACAAACTGAGTTACAAATATGGCCACATCTCTTGCCCAAAACTTCTCTCAACTTTCTCCTGGTTCATGAATCCATTATTAATTTAGAAACATTTATTATATTCCTCTAGGTACCACAATTCCCTTCTGATCGCTCTAACTATTCATTCTGTGCCTTCTCTGCTAGCTCCACTTCCTCTACTTGTGTCTCTTATTTTAGAAATAAGTTTTTATTAAATATTGAGTAGATACAAAACAACATTTCTAAGATATAAGTAATGAACGAAGAATGCAAAAACATCCAAGTATCCACTTCTGCCCCTAGGGTGTATGGGGCCACAAGTAAATATTTTTTTGGGAGGTCCCTGTCTACATGAACAATTTGATTTTAAAACTGCCCTACAAAATTTATGGGCCAGTGTGAGGAATGGTGAGTTATGCATGAAGATTTAAAGTAACTAATAGAAAAGACATTCTTTGTTTATTGTTCAATCAGGACAGATGAAGATTCTTCCTAGAGTCCAGGCACCATCTCTTCTTACTCAGATTCAGAAACTATTCTTACTCAGATTCCGGATCTCTTCAACTTCCTTATTGAAAGAACTGTTCCTGGTTAATTTCATATCTTTCACATCAGAAAAACAGTTGCACTGCTCTTAATCATCACAGTGTCATGACTCTTTAAACTTGCTTGTATTTAAACAATGTAGATCTTCTTACCTCTGAAGTTTCCTGATTATAGCTTATTTAATACTGATGATATCATTACTCATGACTCTCTATCACACATCATGCTACAGGGCTGCCAAACACTCAAAGGTTGTTCTGGGCTTCATTGATGATGACCAGAAATGAGATTCCTACCCAGCCTATGCAGGAAAATGTGAACTGTAATTTGTTTTCCAATCATGTTAAATTTACTGATAGGAATTGTATGGCGAAAACTTAGAAAATATCTTCCAATTTAATCTCTCATTTTCTGTGATTCCTGCATTCCTACAATGTGATCTCTTTGTATCTTGACCACACCTCTGCCTTCCAAACCCCACCACCAGTAGGGAGGATAAGTCAAGGGGCCCGGGGCAGAGACCGAAAATCGGACCCATTTGCACAGAAAGGTCAGATCCTTGTCCTGAAAGACTTAATTAAGATAGACCGGGCCGGGCGCGGTGGCTCACACCTGTAATCTCAGTACTTTGGGAGGCCGAGGGGGGGCGGATCACAAGGTCAGGAGATCAAGACCATCCTGGTGAACATGGTGAAACCCCGTCTCTACTAAAAATACGAAAAAATTAGCTGGGAGTATTGGCGGGCACCTGTAGTCCCAGCTACTCGGGAGGCTGAGGCAGGAGAATGGCGTGAACCCGGGAGGCAGAACTTGCAGTGAGCCGAGATCGTGCCACTGCACACCCGCCCGGGCAACAGGCCTCTCAAAAACAAAACAAAACAAAAAAAACTCCGTCTCAAAACAAAAAGAGATAGACCTAAGAGACCATGATGTTATTGATAGGAAAGGCCCGTTGGCATTGAGGAGCAACGGCCTCTACATTCCTCAATGAGACAGGCAAGGCCACCCCCAGGGATGGTCTGACAGATGGCCCAGAGCCTGCGGATTGTCCTGGGTGCCAGTGACGGAGGAGGGGGTGTGTGTGCATAGGGTACAGGATGCCCACTGCCATCCCTGCTGCCCTCGCGTGCTGTGCACTGGAAGTGACACTGCAGTGGGAACACCCGTGGACATGGATACCCCAAAGACCTGACTTTGTCTTTAGTCCAGCACGAATGAGAATCACTCCAAATCAGCGTGTCTTCACCTTTCTGGAGGCTCAGCGATCCTGCAAAAGAAAAATCTCACTGGCCAGTGGGAGTGATCTGCTCACCAGACCACCCTCCAGAACCCAGGAACCATCTCATAGCGGAGAGTCTCAAAGCTCCTCTGGGCATCTGGTTGACCTCATGGTGGTGAACAGGTGGATTGGTAGAGAGTCGGAGAATGCCCCAGAGGAGAAATGTGCCCTGGGGAGAAATGGAGGTCCAGGACCGTGAGTCCTGGTCTGAGTATTGGGTACATTGCCCAGATAGCACACCCAGTCCACAATGGTCCTAGTCACTGGACTACTCACCAACTTTTGAGAAAAGTGCTTCTGAGGACCGGGACCCATGTGAGATCAGGTTTGGGCTCAGGTGCAGGACTGCTCTGCACTCCCCAGCTGATCTCATGCACTGGAGAGAGACTTAGAACATTCGAAGGGAGGCACTCCAAAGCCTGGGGCCCAGGGCAGAGGCCCTGAATGGTCAGCACAAGACGGGTATAGCAACAACTACCTAGTTTAAGAAACTAAACATTTCTAAGTTCCCTATAAGCCCCTTCCTGATCCCACCCCTAGCCCTTCACACTCAGAGATAAACGGATTTATCTCTGAGATGATAAAAGGAAATAAAAATGTTCCTTAATTTTCTGTTTTTACCACACATATTTGTGTTTTTAAAAAAAAACAAAAAACAAAAAACATTGCTGGACATCGTGGGCCACGCCTATAATTCCAGGTATTGGGAGGTTGAGGCGAGAGAATCACCCGAACCCACGAGTTTGAGACCAGCCTGGGCAACATAGTGAGACCTTGTCTCATTAAAAAAATAAAATAAAATAAGACTTTTTTTGTTGACTTCATGTAAGTAAAATTGAATATATTCTTGCTTCTTCATTAAATCCATGGATCAATCAGGAGAGAATCAAAATCTGTATGATTAATTGTACTGGGGTATGTAATTGTGTTAACAATAGGGGAAACTGGATGAATGATATATGTGAATGCCTGGCACTATTTATTGAACTTTTCAGTAAGATCAAAATTATTTCAAAGCAAGGAATTTTTTTAAAATGAGGGTGGAGATTGAATAAAAAGGAAAGGCAAGTGCTGACAATCATTGAAGCTGAATGGTGGGGACAGGTTCATTTTACAATTTTCTCTACTTTTGTGCAATATTAAAATTTCTATAATTAAAAAAATTTTTAAGGAAAACACAATACTATCTGGTTTTGGTATTTACTTTGTGGGACAATTTTAAATGAATTCATTTTCTTGAATATGTTTTGGAATATTATTTTTTATTTCCTCTTGAGGAAGTTTTAGTAAATTATATTTTTTATGAACTTATCCATTTTCCTAAGTTCTCCAACTTACAGCACTGATGTACATTATCCTCCTAATTAACCATGTAATGTGTCCATCAACTGTAATTATAACCTCTCTTTTGTTCTAAAAGACTTTCCGAAGAAAGAATTTTTGGCCTTGTGAATCCTTTCTGTTGTATTTTTATTTTCTATATTATTAATTTCTACTATCTTTATTTAATTTCTACTCTTTTATTTATTTTTATTTCATTATTATTTTTCTAACTTCTTATTGTTAGCCTTTCATCTTTTCTAATAAAAGCATTTAAGGCTATAATTTCTCACTAGATCTTACTTTATCTACATTAAATACATCTTTATTATAGTGTCTTTATGTTCACACATTGTATTTTCTAATTTCCATTATAATTTCTTCTTTCGCCCACATGTTATTTAGAAGTGGATATCTTAATTTCTCAAATATGGACTTTCCTAGTTATCCTTTTGTTACTGATTTCTAACTTAATTGCATTATGTTCAGAAACCATGGTCTGTATGATTCCAGTTTTAAATAGTTGAGATTTGTATTCTAACCTAGCAATGTGGTCTGTTTTCAAAAATACTCCATGTTGGTTGAAAAGAATCTATATTGTGTAGCTGTTAGGTGCAGTGTTCTATGTACTGTACTTAATTAGCGCCAGCTTGTTAATTGTGTTGTTCTAATCTTTCTCCTTACTGATTTGGTCAACTTGATCTAGGTACTTAACAGCTTAGAATTCTTACATCCTCTTGGAAGACCGAAACTTTCTTATTTTTTAATTTTTTTCTTATTATTTTTATTTTTTTTTTTGAGACGGGGTCTCACTCTGTCACCCAGGCTGGAGTGCAGGGGCGGAATCTCTGCTCACTGAAGCCCCCACCTCCCGGGTTCAAGCAATTCTCCCACCTCAGCCTCTAGAGTAGCTGGGATTACAGTGGCACACCACCATGCCTGGCTACCTTTTGCAATTTTAGTAGAGACAGGGTTTCACCACGTTGGCCAGGCTGGTCTCAGCTCCTGACCTGAGGTGATACACCCGCCTCGGCCTCCCAAAGTGCGGAGATTACAGGCTTGAGCCACCGCGCCCAGCCTGAACCTTTTTTATTTATGAAACTCTTTATGAAATGTTCTCTTTATCTTTCGTGAAGGTTTTTGCCTTAAGGGTTATTTTGTCTGATACTAATATAGCAACACCAACATCCTCTTGGTTAGTGTCTGCATGATACAACTTTTTTTAACGCTCTTATTCTTAACTTGTTTGAATCCTTATGTTTTAAATGTGACTTAAGAGAATATACCTGCATTCTTTAAAACACAATATATACCACTTGTCAGTCTTTGCTTATAAATTGAGTAGTCTATTTTACTTAATTATTGATATATTTGGATTTATTTTTGCCATCTTATATTGTGCTTTTTATGTATCTTGAACCTTCAATATTTTGTTTTTTCCCCTATTCTCATCTACTTTTGTATTATTTTTCTCTTTCCACTTTTTCCCTTTATAGTTAAAAAGTTATACATTCTTGGTAGTTACGCTAGAAATTTTAACATGGAAACAATATCTTTACCATCCTACCACACAATAAACACTTTAATTCTGATCCTCCCCTCCCAGTTACATGCTATTGACAGCTGCGTATTTCATTTCTATCTTGTTTTTTTAGCCCCTTACGATACTATTTTCTAAAAAGAGATTATTGATCTTTGTAGCCAATATTTATTTACAATTAAGCACATATTCAGCATTCTCCTTGCTCCTCATTCTTTTATTCATCTCTGACCTTCCTTGTTCCCTTTCTTCCTGCCTAAATAGCAGCCTTTAGAATTTCCTTTAGTGAGGGTCTATTGATGGCAAACTCTTGTTTTTGCTTGTTTGAAGGTGTCTGATTTTGTCATTGTTTTTGAAAGATAATATTCAAATTCTGGTTGACAGTAATTTTCTTTCAACACATTGAAAATTTTAAACTTTTTCTGGCTTCTATAATTGTTAAGTCTAATTATCCTGTTGAAAGTACACTAATCTGTCTTATCTTTCTCTGGCTGCTTTTCAATCTTTTTTTCTTTGTTTATGGTATTCTGCAGTTCAACTATATTATGTCTAAGAGTGAATGTCCTTTTATTTATCCTTATTGGGATTGTTGGGCTTTTAAAATCTGTGGTTATTCATTTCCAAAAAAAAATCCTCAGCCACTACCTCTTCAGTTATCACCTTTGCCCCTCTCCTTCTCTCCTGTCTGTCTGGAACTCCAGTTAGATAATTTCTATATTTTTCACAAGACCGTCTTAATGTTAAAACCTCTCGTTCATATTTTCTGTCTGTTAGGGCTACATTCTGGAAATTTTCTTGGATCTATCCATCTGAATCTATTCTCCAGTTGTGGTTATTCTGCTGTTAAACCTGTCTATTGTATTTTTAATTTGAAATATTATCTGTTAAACTTCTAGTAGTTCTTTTGGGTCTTCTTCAAATCTTCTGGTCATGTTTTATGCATATTTTCATTTTTTTCTCTTATTTCTTTTAATACATTTAATAGGCTTATTTTATGTTCTACGATTAGTCATTTCAATAGCTAAAGCTTTGCAGTCTGATTCTGTTATTTGTTGTTTATGCTGGCCTTTGCTCATGCTACATTATTGCTATGGTTTTGTTTATCCCTACCAAAACTCATGTTGAAATTTGATTCTGGCCGGGCGCGGTGGCTCAAGCCTGTAATCCCAGCACTTTGGGAGGCCGAGGCGGGCGGATCACGAGGTCAGGAGATCGAGACCATCCTGGCTAACACGGTGAAACCCCGTCTCTACTAAAAAATACAAAAAACTAGCCGGGCGAGGTGGCGGGCGCCTGTAGTCCCAGCTACTCGGGAGGCTGAGGCCGGAGAATGGCGTGAACCCGGGAGGCGGAGCTTGCAGTGAGCTGAGATCTGGCCACTGCACTCCAGCCTGGGCTGCAGAGCGAGACTCCGTCTCAAAAAAAAAAAAAAAAAAAAAAAGAAATTTGATTCCCTGTGTTGGGAGCGGGGAGCCTAGTGGGAGGTGGTTAGGTCCTCATTAATAGATTATGGGGGTGGACTCCTCATTCATAGATTAATGCCCTCCTGCTGGGGTGAGTTTTTGCTTTTGTGAGAATGAATTCTTTCAGAGACAGCAGGTTGTTAAAGTCTGGCTTCTTCTCTTGCCGTGGGATCTCTTTGCAGGTATCCCCTCCCCTTCTGCTGTCTGCCATAGTGGAAGAAGCCTGAGGCCCTTGCCAGATATAGCTGTTCAAACCTGGACTTTCCAGTCACCAGAATTTAAGCCAAATAAACCTCTTTTCTTTCTAAATCACCCAGTTTCAGGTATTCTGTTATAGCAACACAAAACTGACGAGAGCAATTACTTCCTTTTGTATTTTGTGATTTTGACCATGAGCTTGTATTTCTTTAGAATGTATTGATGAGAAGTCATTGAGGCCTGTGTTGAAGAAGGGTACTTCCAGAATAGATTTGCATTTGTTTCTGTCGGTTGCCTGGAAACTACAAATTAAGGTTTACTTTGAACTTCATTCTTGACTTGAATTTTTTGGACTCCAAAGAACAGCGTGAATTTGAGCTGCAAGACTGTGTGAGTGCTGGTTATGTTATGAGTTCTCAGGGGAGATGTTTTTTTCTGCCTCCATTAAGAATCACGTCTCAAGGCAGGAAATTTTCCCTGCAATACTCTGGGGCTGCGGGAAAGGCAGTAAGTTAATTTATAGCTCATCCTTACACAAACGGTGTAGTTTTTTGTGGACCCATCTCTAAGCAGAGGTGGAAGGGTCTACAATTAGACTCACTCTGTACACCTTGACCGCTGTATTCACTTATTCACTCAAGTGAATTCAGCAGATACTCTCAAGGCAAAAACCTCTCCAGGTTTCTGCTTATACTCAGAAGTAAGGAATACTCAGAGGCCAAGTATTAGATGCAAGTGGAAACCCAAGAAATCTCTCCAAGTGGAAACCTCTCCTGGGTTTCCACTTGCATCTAATACTTGACCTCTGAGTACTCCTTACTTCTGCCAGCATAAACATGCACTTCAAAAGATTAAAAAATCCTTTGTCAATTATTTGTAGTTGTTTTCAGTGAGCTATCATTCAAGGTATGTAGTCTGTCATACTGCCAGAAATTGAAGTCCCTCTGCCACTGCCTGAGGGTTAAAAGTCTATTTCAAGGGTTTCTTCCTTAGTCCTCCCCTCTTCTCATTCTACAGGCCCTCTCCCTTTACCCATTCCCACTACTTTGGTGCTCCTTATCAATTAGTCCCTCACCTATACCTCTGTATGTTTCTTATGGTACTGAAACAACTTTATCACAAATCTGGTGGTTAAAAAATACCATGTACTATCTTATAGTTCTAAAGGCCACAAGTCTAAAGTCAGTTCCAACAGGCTAAAGTCAATATATCAGCAGGGCTGGTTTCTCCTGGAGGCTCTAGAAGACAATCCCTTCTCTGCCTCGTCTATCTTCTGTGAGATTATTGCATTCCTTGGATTGTGATTCCTTCCTCACATCATGTCAACCTCTTGCTTCCATTGTTACATCTACTACTCCCTCTTCTGTAGTCAAATCTTCCTCTGTCTCCCTTTTATGAGAATGCTCAAGATTATATTTAGGGTCTACCTGGATCTCCAGGATCATCTCCTTATCTCAAGATGCCTTACTTGGCTGGGTATGGTAGCTCATCCCTGTAATGCCAGCACTTTGGGAGGCCTAGGTGGGAGGATTGCTTGAGCTCAGGAAGTTGAGGCTGCAGTGAGCTGTGTTGCACCACTGCACTCCCATTCCAAAAAAAGAAGAAGAAAAGAAAATCCCTAATTTAATCACATGTGTAAAGTTTCTTTTGCCATGTACGGTAACATCCACAGGTCCCAGGGATTAGAATCTGGGTATGTTTGGGGGCCATTATTCAGCCTACCACCACCTCCAATCCTTAGCTGCAGACTCAAATTTTCAGTTTCTTTCTCAACTTTTCTCATTACCCAGGCGCTTTAAACTCACTTTTATTTAAAACTGAACTATATTCACCAGCTGTTAGTGACATCACCATCTTCCCAAGCATCTAAATGCAAAATCAGTATATACTGCTTCTTTTTTCACCCTTTGTCTCTAACCAGTCACTGAGTCCTTGTCTAATCTACCTCTAAAAGGTCTCAAATCTAGTCCTCTTCTTTATTCCCACTGCGACTGCTTTCCAGATCTTGTTGTTTACTATAATTGTAACCTAATTGAATTTCTTACCTCTGTTTTTCTATGGCCATTAACCTGTTGCCTTGTCTTTTTTTTCTTTTTCTTTTTCTTTTTTTTTTTTTTGAGACAGGGTCTCACTTTGTCACCCAGGCTGGAGTGCAGTGGCACAATCTCAGGTCACTGCAGCCTCGA
Source organism: Macaca thibetana thibetana (assembly GCF_024542745.1). NCBI lineage: Eukaryota > Metazoa > Chordata > Mammalia > Primates > Cercopithecidae > Macaca > Macaca thibetana. The sequence goes on from NC_065590.1 coordinate 44,482,182, forward strand.
CCTCTTGGGCTCAAGCAATCCTCCCACCTTAGCCCACCAAGCAACTGGGACTACAGGCATGCGCCACCACGCCCAGCTAATTTTTTTTTTTTTAAATTTTTTGTAGAGACAAGGTTTTGCCCTATTGCCCAGACTGGTCTTGAACTCCTGAGCTCAAGTGATCTGCCTGCCTTGGCCTCCCAAAGTGCTCGGATTACAGGTATGAGCCACCACACCCAGCTGAGTTATCTTTCTACAACCCAAATGACTAGGTACTGTCTTCTTAAAACTTCCTCAATGGTTTTGTCTACTCCATAAAATCCAAAATCATTCACGGCCCCTTGCAGTCCGGCCATAAAGTAAGAGACCAGTCTCATCTTTGCCATGTTCTACTGAGTACTGTGTGTTCTAGGCAACCAAACTTTATCATTTCCTGAACAAGCCAGCCTCAGGGCCTTTACAGCTCTTCAAGAAGCAGCTGAATGCTTAAGTTTTCTGAGATGTGTTGGGAGACCCTGCCACACAGTTAGAATTAATGTTCTATTAACACTTGAGATATTGATTCAATTATTTACTGAGGGTCAACTATGTCTAGGACTCTATGGTAAACATTGGGCATGAAATGGTGAACAGGATGCAGACAGATCTTTTCCTCGCATGGCTCATAGTCCAGAGAGGGCTCCAGACAAGTGAACAGGCTGTTATAATATCACACAAGTGTTCTGACAGGAAAGCATAAGACGGTATAGGAAGAGACAGAGGGGCACCTAATCTAGATATGGACGATCATCAAAAAGTAGCAACTAATATGAAACCAGGTGGCAAATAAGAATTAAGGGAAAAGAGGGCTGGAGAAAGAATGTTCCAGGATGAGGGACAATGTGTGTAAAAGCCTAGATATGAGAGAAAGCACAGTATACCTACACAACTGAAAGATCAGCAAGGCTGGAATGGAGACAGTGGGGTGGGAATGTTGAGAGATGAGGATGGTGAGGTGAGCAGGGGGCAGAAGTGATGCCATATTTTTTGCTACTTCAGCTAAAACCAGGTTTTAGCTAACACGACCAGGAAAGATTAGGCACGCAGATACATTGAAAGGTGAGGAGAGGGAAATTCATTAAAAGAAAGCTCTCAGTGAAAAAAGAGGGGGGCATGCTGACTCCCACCTCACAGATTGAATACCAGGCCACCACACACAAGCTGAGGTGGCCAAGCTGCTCCCCACTGCACAAGGCACGAACTTCATGTAGCTCCACCCCAGTCTCTCAGTGTGCAGGTGGGTCCCCAGTCTGTTGAGGGCATGCACAGACAAGACTGTGGACAGGTTCCCTTATCTGCACAAAAGCATCTGATGTAAACGCTTGGGGGGCGGGTCAGAGATTCTCCGGGGACCATCTCCCCCCACCAACCGACCAACCCCTACCCTTATCTGCCTCCTGTAGCTATCACAAGGCCGTAGTCAGAAGCTGGCCATTCTAAGTGCAAAGGAGGGCCACTGAAGGGTTTGAGGGGACGTGCCAGCCCTTGAGATAGGGTGACAAAAAGAGAACCAGATGCTAGGGAGCTGGTTCCGTTTTGGAATGTTGTAGAGCAAAGCGCTTTGTGCCCTGCTTTCTACCCTGTTGGCTCACCTCTGATGTCAGTGCAGCTGTGGGGAACATGTCCCTGCGCTGACACTATCACTTTTGCTTTTCTCCTCACAGCTTTCTCCAGAATTGGGAAATCCCTTAGCCTGGCAAAGGTATAGCTCAAATGTGCCTCAGCTACCATTTCCTGGGGGCAGTCCTCAACCAATGGCTGCTGGGAATTGGTGAACGATGCCCCAGCCCCTCAGGCCTCCAGAGAAACAATTCTGAGTGACATGGATGATGATAACCAGTCTATGCCCACAGTGATTATCAGCTCAGCAATGTACCCTTTACTGGCTTTTCCTCCTTCTGTGTCTCACTATTTCTGCTCCCTCACTCCTGCTTCCTGGAATTACCTTCCCAGAAAAACTTCATTCTGGTAAGCCCTAGTCCTAGGCTCTACTTGAGGGTAGGGGAATCCAAACTAAAGTAAGAGTCTGTAGGATTTCAAAGTAAAGATCCAACTTAGACTTTAAGAAGAAGAGATCTGGGGTAGAAGCAAAAAGTTATGTTTTCTTCCTAATGGGAGCTGACAACATGGAAGTAGATGAAATTTTCCAGTGATAGGAGAAAGGGGTCTATGAGGGACCGCGAGGAACAACATTTCTGGCACAGGCAGAAGAAGAGTGGAGACAGAAACGACCAGAGAGGTAGAAGAACAAAGAGAGTTGGCAACGTGGAAGGCCAGGGAAGAGGAAGTTTCAAGAAAGAGCGGGCAAATCTATCCCAGCAGCAGCCAGGGTGGGCCTCTATCCTTGAGCAGCACTGGAGACAGAGCCAGTTCCCGGATCTTGCAGCTGAGGAGTCCCTCAAACGTCCACAGCCCCCACCAGTGTGGGGAGGCTGGATCCTGTGGTGGACTTCGGGGATGTGACTGGCTGATGGTGGCAGAAACAGCAGCAACATCTAAGACCAGGGAGTGGGGGTCTTGGGCAGAGACCCCAGGGCAGCTGAGGCAGCTGGGCTTCCTCCCAGCTCCATCAGCCTTTGGGGCCACGAGAATCCATTATCCTTTACAGCCCCACCCTGGCTCTGGGAAACTGGAGGTAGTCTCTGTGACCCCCTTAAGAAGTGAAGCCACCTGGACTTCTGGGTGGGGTGGGGACTTGGAGAACTTTTCTGTCTTACAAGAGGATTGTAAAATGCACCAATCAGCACTCTGTAGCTAGGATTGTAAAACGCACCAGTCAGTGCTCTGTGGCTAGTTAGAGGTTTGTAAAATGCACCAATCAGCGCTCTTTGGCTAGCTAGAGGTTTATAAAATGGACCAATCAGCACTCTGTAAAATGGACCAATCAGCAGGATGTGAGCAGGGACAGAAAAAGGAATAAAACCTGGCCACCACAGCCAGCAGCAGCAACCCACTTGGGTCCCCTTCCACGCTGTGGGAGCTTTGTTCTTTCGCTCTTCACAATAAATCTTGCTGCTGCTCACTCTTTGGGTCCGTGCCATCTTTAAGAGCTGTAACACTCACTACAAAGGTCCGCAGCTCCATTCTTGAAGGAACCAACTCCAGATAACCAGACCTGGGATATCCCATTTCCTGAGGCATGGAGAGGCATCACCCCAATAAGTTGCCCATGGCCTGCACTGGCAGCCTCCCTTTCACCCGCAACCATCCAGCTTCTGGCCCCAAATTTGACCAAGGAGCCCCCATTCAAATCCCCTCCCTTCTGCCAAGTGGCCTTCCCTGCCCCACAGCTTGCTCTGCAAGCCTCCAATGTCTGAACATCTTCCAGTGTCACTCATGGCCCCTTCAGTCTCAGCCCAGTCATAAACTTCAATGCAAAGGATAAGTCTAGATTGATTTCACAGTTCTTTTAACAAGCATACTTAAAAGCTAGTGGCAATGCATTCCTTCTCCTCAGAGTTGAACGCAAGTTCTCCCTGAAATCTGGGCAATTCATGTCCTTTTCCTAAGACTGGGGAAGAGAAGTGGAAGTAGCAGCCAGTTCGGCAGGAAATTTGTTAGCAGGGGTAGAAACTCAGATGGGAGTGAGGAACTTCACAGGAAAACTCTGGAGGAGCATCCAAGAATGATCAACATTTCTTTTATGTGTGGGAAGCAATGCGACTTTACTGTTATTGACCCTTTACAATATCCCCTGTAAATAAATGTTTAGGGTTTTCTTCTGAAAAAGAAAGAAATTGTTACTCAGCCAGTAAATGATACTTGAAATTAAAGAGAGAAAGAAGGGGGAAAAAAGAAGAAAGGGAGAGAGAAAGTGGGGGTAGATGAAAGTAAGGGAGGGAGAGAAAAAGAAAAAGAAATAAATTGTTATTCAGCCAGTAAAAGATACTTAAAAAGAGGGAAAGAAAGGGGAAAAAGAAGGACAAGAGAGAGGATGGGTGAGAAGGAGTGAGAAAAAAAGAGAAAGAAGCTGGGAATGGTTGCTCAAGCCTGTAATCCCAGCGTTTTGGGAGGTCAGGGCAGATTGCTTGAGTCCAGGAGTTCTAAACCAGTCCGGGCAACATTGTGAGACCCTGTCTCTACTAAAAATACAAAAATTAGCTAGGCATGATGGTGCGCACCTGTAGTCCCAGCTACTTGGGGGCTGAGCTGAGGTGGGAGGATCACTTGAGCCCGGGAAGCAGAGGTTGACATCGTACCACCGCACTCCAGCCTGGGTGACAGAGTGAGACCCCTGTCTCAAAAAAAAGAGAGAGAAAGAAAGAAAGGAAGGAAGGGAATGATTGATAGTGTCAAATGTTACTGAACAGTAAAAGAAAGTATAAAGAAGTAGCCATCAGATGTAGCAAATAAAGGTAGTTTATGACTTGGAGAAAAGGACTCTAAAAGAATGAAGTAGCAAAAGCTAGGTTACAGTGAGTTGAGTATTTAGTGGGAAAAGAGAATATAAAGAGAGTGAGTGACTATGGGAAACACTTTTAGGAAGCTTGGTTTTAAGAGGTAAAAGAAAGATGAAGAGATAGCTGGTTGAATGAGGTGTCTGTGTGTGTGTAAAAGTGGGAGAGGCTTGAGCCTGTTCTGACCATTTAGGCTCATAAACACCAGTAGACAGAGAAAGAGGTTGAAGGTAGGGGAGAGTGAGGAACAATAATGATTTCCTGATGACTTCCTGGAAAAGGCAGGAAAGGATGGATTCCAGGTAGATTAGATTGAGTCCGAAGAAGGGACTTGCCTTCCATTGAAACAATAAAGTGGTTACTTACTTATTTTCAAGACGAGTAGGTGGTTATTTCCAAAGCATTACTGTGATATGTGAAAGGAAATGCTGGGAAAGGAAGTGTGGTCCCTTTAAATGATACGGAAGGGAGGAGGGCGTGATACCTGGCTAGGGCTTTACCCCTGGGCCTGTGCCCATGGACCTAGGTGAGGACAGGCATTTTTGTTTTCCTGCCCAAATGTTGCATTTCCCAAGATCACCCTGACCTGTCATGTCCCCAACCTGTGCCTATAAAAACCCCAGAGCCTCGCAGGCAGACACCCAGGCAGCTGGACATCGAGAGCAGTGCATCATCAGAAGAAGACATGGGCAGCTGGACGACGAGAGGAATGCACCGATGGACACCAGCACACCGGCAGGCCACCAACCACCGCAGCAGGCCACAGACCACCCCGGCAGAATGACACGGAGTTTGGCTGGGACAGTCTGAGGAGAGCCCAGGCTACTGAGCTCCAAGGGAAAACCATCTCCCTTCTGACTCCCCCATCTGCTGAGAGCTACTTCCACTCAATAAAACCTTGCAGTCATTCTCCAAGCCTATGTGTGATCTGATTCTTCCAGTACACCAACGCAAGAACCCCACGACACAGAAAGCCCTCTGCCCTTGTGATAAGGCAGGGGTTTAATTGAGCTAACACAAGCGGCCTATGGATGGCTAAACTAAAAGAGCACCGTGTAACACATGCCCACTGGGGCTTCAGGAACCATAAACATTCACCCCTAGACACTGCCATGGGGCTCCCTGCCTGTCTGAATACTCACCTAGAGGCTTGTGCAACAGGGCACTGAAGAAGTGCCCTGAAGAAGCGAGGGGGAAAAGGGAACTTTTCCTGCTTCAACTGTATACTTATACTTACCTTGCTCTAAATTGTCTTTATCTGTCAGACTTTAATGGTATTTAAACATTGGTAATAGTTGATAACAAGTATGATATGTCCGTCAACTAACGTACTTGATCTTGCCATGATATGAAAATTGGAGTCCTTCAAATGTTATATGGGTATTTGCTTCATTGTCTGAAAAACATGTTTCTCAGGTAGGGAGATAAAGGGAAACATTATGACATTTCAGCCTGGTAGTCTGGCATTACATGACCTCATCTGCCTTTTTAGGGGAAGTCAGCAAATTGTTTTACTTCTTTGTGATCTATTTCTCATTTATAAACTGGGCTAATATGATGGGCACCTATGCTCTAATTTATTCCTAAATATTGGTAACAAGATAAGTTTCCATAAGTTAAACCTTTATTATCTCTAAGGTTGTAAGTGAAGACAGTATTCCTGGAGACCCGTTTGACACTATAAAATACTAAAATCAATCATGCAAAAACAAAGATATGCTTTTACAGTGATTTCCTAAGTTTAAAAAGAAAAAGTCAATGTTGTAAATGATCTTTTGGAAGATACTTCCTTATCAACTAACTGGTTGATGCTTTTAAAAACACAAATCCAAAGAAATTCCAACTAAAGATACTTTATTTTTCTGATAGATCTCCCCAGAGCAAGTAAATGCTTCAGTGCTCTAAGGACTTTCAAACTGTGATCAAAATTAGGGCCATCTGTCTAAAACTCCTATCTATAAATTCAGTGGGTAGACAGTTCTTTGAATGTTCAAGTTTTCCATATTGTTGTGTTCTCTTCCTTTTCTCCTTCTCCCACTACTCCTCATCCTCTTCCCATCTCTGCACCCAATTTTATTACTACCAAATACTCACAACACACAATAGCCTTCATCTTTAGCAGACTTTGTGGGCAAATTATTTGATACCACTCTGTTGGTTCCTGTGGCTTCTTCCCCGAACAGCTAATGTTTTGCCATCTTCCAGAAGTGCTCTAAAAAGCTTTAGCTTGCAATAAAAATTTCCTCCTTTGATGTCTTGGGGCAGCTCTTTGAAAGATAGATACAGATAGACAATGGCTTTGCAAGAGTGTTGCCTAATTCAAGTGCATATAAGTTTGCTTCATCTACAGCTGCATCCATTAAAATCAAAAGTTTTTCCACTTTACTCCTAGAGCCAATCAACATAAGAGCAGCTTTATTTTTCTATCACCTATAGTGAGAGTCATAGGCAAGCACCATGGTGAGATTTAGCCGAAACTGGGGGGATCATATTTGCAATAAAAAAGGTCATAAAAGCAGGGGTCTAAATTGAAGCCATTGTGAGTGAAGAGCCATCTGTACCCTCCTATCCATGTTTATGGTAAGGATTTAGAGCATGAAGTACTTTTAAAACTGCAAAACATTATACAAAAGGGAAGAATTATTGCAATCTAAACCCATATAATACATACAAACCAAACAGAACTAATGCTTTCCTCATACAAGTCTGTGTGGTTAAAATTGGAAGCACTTCTTTTCCCTAAAAATCACAGGCTTCTTGCTGAGTTAAAGAAGCATTTTGGTCATCACAGAAGAGTAACACAAAGTGAACAATCCACCCCATGACTAGGAAAGAAGCCACTCTTCCTCCAGCCTCCTCTTTTGCCCCCTCCATCCTTATACATTATGTACTGCCGGCCTCCCCGGCATCTTGCAGGGATCACTGTCTGCCACTCGGGATGACATCTCTCGCTTTGGAGTTTTCAGACTTGAAAAATCCTGACAGCACTGTACCATTCAAATCTGAACCAGTCTCCCACCCTAGTGGCAGACTGTTAAATAAAAAACTCTGTCCTTCCCCAAAGCTTTTAAAGGATCAATGTTTCCTTTAAGTACAAAACAAAGTAAGGAACACCCAACTAACTTGCTATAAACAAAGAAATTTGAAATTCTAGTCACATCCTGAAAAAAGTCAAGAGATCTTTTTTCCACAGGAGCCTCCTACTAATGCCTTGTGTGACTTTCCAGAACGCTCAGGCAGAAGAATGCTTCAAAAATTCAATCTGGGATTTGCTGCCCTACCTACTCCTATAGGGCCAAAATGCCAAATAAGCTCTGAGAAATGAAGCCTCAAAACAATTGCCAAGCCATTTTCATTCCCTTAAATTTCCAATGATTAACATAAGATGGAAATGTTGGGTACATTCGCATGTGTTAACTAAATAATGTTTATTAAATGCCAACCACACCTACACAGGTTGTCCCCTTCTTCTCTTAGCTGACTACAATTTACTTCTATGATAGTATTTCTTATAACAGTAGAAAAATGACTACAATAACAACTACAGGAAATTTTACTACAATAACAGTAATCAGTAGCCTTCATAGTTCACCATGACAGCTAAAATAAGGATAAATAGAAAAGAGTTCAGTGAAATGTTTCCACTGTGCCGTACCATGATTCATATCCATGCTTATTTCCACCATTAGTTACTTAAAAGATGGTTTATAGATCTTTTGAGTTTCCACCAAAGACAAAACTAGAAGAAATGGACCTTTGGACCTGACTTTGGTGTGATACTTTCTTCATAGCTTATAGAACATCTTTGTGTTCATAATTTCCTTTCATCTGCTCAGTAGGTATTATTTTAGATTGAGAAATTGAGTCTGAATTCAAGTAACTCAGTTTGAAAGTAGTGATGTTTAAAATCAGGCTGTCCAACTCTTTTTCACATCCTATGTTTGCCTAGGTAGATGAATATAAAGACAATATGACATAAGGAATGTTAATATGAGAAACGTTCAAATATAAGGAAATCAGAAAGACTAAAAAGAGGATTAGATAGAATACATTAAAAGACAGCCTTGATTTTTTAGAATACACACACACAAATGTATATGTGTATATTGTACATCACTATAATTTTTCAAACTTATAGATTTTTCTTCTATTTCTCTTCTAACGAGGCTGATAGTGTTCATAAATTAAAAACTAAACAAAACCCATTGAAACGAATGTGTGTTTCTGTTGATTCATTTATGGTGATGTTGACACTAGAGCTGCTTGTCGACTATCTTCTCACACATAATAATTATTATTTACTGATGGCAAAGCTCTGTGGATGTGACCAAAGTGCCAGTGACATAAAGAAAAGCCTGTTTAAATGATCTGCAAAGCAGGGCCACAGCTGTAACTTTGCCCTGGCAGAGCCTGTCAAGTAAATAGCATGATCTTTTCAAACACAGCCATATTATTTTCTTCCTGGCATTTGTAATTTGTTAAAACTCTCAGTGTGCATGCCTTTCTTCCTAATAACAATGGCAAATGGCCAATCTCTGTACTTATCTCTTGCACACACATTACTTCTATGTATATTTGATCTAGTTTTTATATTTGAAGGAGTTGCATATGTATATAGAAGAATGTACCTAACTACAAATTTTAAACGACATTCTGTGACTATGATGGTATGAACTCAGTGATAAAACATTCAAAAATGTCAAATAAAACAACTTTGTTTAGAGATGATATAAAAGTAGCCTAACATCAACTGCTGGCTTTAGAAGAAAAACCCAATACCATGATGCTTCAAAACTGCTGATATTTGGTTTTTGTAAGACATACTACTTGTGGTATTCATAGGCTTAGTCTTATTGCCAGAGCCCCAAGAGCATCTACTGGGATCCCAGCCATTGTCTACCAACTTATTTGTGCCTTGGTAGATGTGTGAATATCCAATAGTTTTTTAAATTTAGATTAATTGGATTTTCAGTAACTTTTATTTTATTCATAACTTAAAGCTTAGATACTAAAACAAGAACTGACATCACTGCCAACAAAATTTATCTTTAATACAAACCCCTTTAGGCATGACTTTTCCCCCCACACAATCATATAGTCTCAGGGTTTAAAGAAAGCTTGAAGATTATTGAAACCAGCCACTCTTTCCAGACAATTTAGTGCACTAAATTCTGTTAAGAGTCAAAGCTCTGGAAACAGACTGCATGGGCCTGAACTCAGGTTTTCATACTTACCCACTATGTTATACCAGACAACTCTTTTTGCCAAACATTCTGTTTCATTTGATAAATGGGATGAAATAATGTCCCTCATTGGGTTGCCATGATTAAATGAGACAGTGCATGGTTCAGAAATATGAGCTCTTGGCTGGGCATGGTGGCTCACATCTATAATCCTAATGCTTTGGGAGGATGAGGTGGGATGATTATTTGAGGCCAGGAGTTTGAGACCAGCCTGGGCAACATAGCAAGACCCGTCTCTACAAAAAAAAAAAAAAAAACTTAAAAAAAAAAACTAAAAAAAAAAAAAAAAAAAAAAAAGCCAGGCATGGAGGCATATGCCTGTAATCCTAGTTACACAAGGGTGAGGCAGGAGGATCACTTGAGCCCAGAAGATCAAGGCTGCAGTAAGCCATGATCACACCACTGCACTCTAGCCTGGGTGACAGAGCAAGGCCCTGTCTCAGAACAAACAAAGAACAACGAGCTATTTAGCTCCTAAAGCCTTAGAGGATTCTACAGCATTCCCACTACATGGTTACTCGGCCTTTAGCTGAAAACCTCTAGTGACAAAGAACTGTCCACCTCTTAAGGCACCCCATCACAGTTTTGAATTACTCTGACTCTTAAAGTTCTGCCAGAGCTTATATCTCTCTTCCTCTTGCCTGTCTGTTGACCCTGGTTCCCGGGGCCTTGGGGTTGGTGGGTTGGGGTGAGGGAGGTGGGGGAGGGTGTAGATAATCCCTGTTTTGAATAACAATTCTTCTTTTAAATAGTTGAAGACAAACTAATTTGACTCTTTTTCCCTCCTGTGTGTCTTTTTTCCCCAAGTGAAGTATTCCCAAATCTTTTACTCATATGCCATGGTTTTTAAAGTCCCCTCATCGCCACCACAGTTACTTTCCTACAAATCTCTTTTAGTTATTTCCTCACAACATGTGGAATAAGTGTGATACACACAGCTATGAAACAGCCTAGGAAAGGACTAAGAAGTTAAAAGCACATGAAATTCAACTCTGGATAATGAGTTTTTATATCTTCATTTCCAATCTTTACACCTTTTATTTTCTTTTCTTGCCTGGTTCAGTGCTGAGTAAGAGAGGAGGAGGAGTAGACAGCCTTGTCTTCTTGATTTTAAAAAGAATGTTTCTAACATTGAATTTTGTGCCAGCAAGCTCTACTTTATGTCAAGCAAATTCTAGCTAAACTTGGACTATGTCCATTGGAAATGGAGGTGTGGTTTTAAGAAGCACAAAGGTTTCCTGAGAAATGTTTAACTTTAACGCCTGTGATATTTGTATCAGACAACCTCAAGCAAATTTAGAAGTCTAAATAAAAATGAACAGTTGAAGTTATACTTTTTATCTCCCTTGATCACTATGAAAATTTGTCTCTGCCATATCTTGAGGATGAGGGAGTATTATTATTACACAAACTCTCTGCCCAACAATTGCTCAAATATTAACCAATAAAATAAATAATCTCAGGCATATCTAAATCAAACATACTATGAAACCTGATCCCTCTGACAGTAGTGTAGGACTGTAGCCTCTCTGGTTCTGGAACTTAACCTTTATTAATGTTGCCCAAAATCCCAGTTTTTCGGCAGCCAAAGCACACTGATGCTGGCAACCTCAAAAGCTCTTCCATCCAGAGGTTATCTAACTGATATCCTGAACCTAAGAGCTGGTCTTTAATCTATTTGTATTAAATATTATATTATAGAAGATATAGAATTTGAGGATGCCTGAGTATGACATAAAAAAAGAATTTTCTCAATAATTTTATCAATATTTGGCAATAATATATTATTTTTGTAATCAAAATTGTTATTTAAATGTGTTCTTGTTAGAAGTAGACATTGTTCCAGTCGGGCACGGGGGCTCACGCCTGTAATCCCAGCACTTTGGGAAACCGAGGCGGGTAGATCACGAGGTCAGGAGATTGAGACCATCCTGGCTAACATGGTGATATCCCGTCTCTACTGAAAATACAAAAAATTAGCCAGGTGTGGTGGCAGGTGCCTGTAGTTCCAGCTACTGGGGAGGCTGAGGCAGGAGAATGGTGTGAACCCGGGAGGCAGAGCTTGCAGTGAGCCAAGATCTTGCCACTGCCCACCAGCCTGGGCCACAGAGCGAGACTCTGTCTCAAAAAAAAAAAACAAAAACAAAAACAAAAAAAGAAGTAGCCATTGTTCCAGCTTGGAAGCGCCTGTTAAATAATATGCTTTCCGTTAGTGAATTTGATAAGCGCCTGTTTTCAACAAAGGTGATAACAGTGTTTATTAGAACAGGGTCAAGGCAAGAACCTTATATTTAAAACAACAACAAAACCCTCCCTACAGGCTGAAGCAATTCATTAACTAGTATCCTTTGGGTATGTTCACTTAACGAGTTTCTAATTAACTGATTTATTAAATATATTCACATTTAGTGAAAATTTTTCAATTTTTTCCATAAGATGTTGCACGTCTTAGTGAAATACTTTGCTGAAGCCCAGATATACTTTTTTTTTCACATTTCCTGAATAGATTAGTCCCTTCTGATTGCAAGGAAGAGAGGTTCATTCAGGTCACCTCAAGAAATGGGCTTTTTTCGTAAGATTACACATACTATACCTAGAATTAAATAGCTCCCAGGAGCCAAGGTGGTTCTGGACAAAATCTACTTTGCATCTCTGTTTTATTGCCTACATGTTACCTCCCTCAAGTATCTGCTTCTGTTTTAGGATCTTATTTTGTTATTTTGTTGTTTTTGTTACTGACTCACCAGTCCCTCCTACATTGTCCTATTCCAAATCACAGAGAGAGCTAATCTGACTGGCCACCACTGTGCAAGGAACAGCCCAACTCTACTTCCGTGAACAGAGGGCTGTGGATGAGGCATTTTCATCTGGAAAGAAACACTGGGTATGATAGGCACTATGACTGATGTGACAGGTATTACTAATCTGGTAATTCTAGCAAAGAAGCAAGTAAGGTTAGAATGATACAATTTGCTGTAGTAAACACAGTCTGCCTAATAATCACCAATTTTGCTTCTAAACTTACTCATAGATCAAAGCATGGGGAGAGAAAAAGAAATAGATTTTAAAGGCTGGGTGCAGTGGCTCACGCCTGTAATCCCAACACTTTGGGACGTCAAGGCGGGCAGATCTCTTTTGAGGCCAGCCAGGAGTTTGAGGCCAGTCTGGGCAACATGGTGAAACTCCATCTCTACAAAAAAAAAAAAAAAAAAAAAAAAAAAAAAAAATTAGCCAGGTGTGGTACTGTGTGCCTGTAGTCCCAGCTATTTGGGGGGCTAAGGTGGGAGGATGGCTTGAGCCCAGGAAGTGGAGGTTGCAGTGAGCCAAGATCGCACCACTACACTCCAGCCTAGGCAACACAGCCAGACTTTGTCTAAAAAAGAAAAAGAAAAAATACATTTTAAAACCATAAGAGACATATATAATACAAATGTAAAGAAGTCTAATTTTAGATGCAACTGGAGTTTCAGAAATGAAGAGAGAGAAAAAGAGAAAATGGGAGAAGCATCAATATTTGAATAGACAATGGCCAAGATTTTCCAAAATTCCAAAATATATGAAGCCACAAGACGTGCTATGTACCTCAATAAATTTGCATTAAAAAAAATAAAATTCACATCTTAGGCATATCACAGTCAAACACTTTAAACCAAAGACAAAGTAAAATCTTCAAAGTAGCCAGAGGGAAAGACACATTACCTTCAAAATAACAAGAATAAGACTGACAATTGACTTTTCATGTATGTCATCTTTAAAGAGGTGAAAGGAAATAATTGTCCTCCTAGGATTCGATACCCAGTGAAACAGCTTTCAAAAATAAACAGCTTTCAAAAATGAAAGCAAAAGAAAGATATTTCAGACCAATAACAACAACAAAACACCAAACAAACCCAAGAGGGTCTATTGTTAGTAAACTGATACTGAAACAAAGAGATAATAATCCCAGAGAGAAGCACAGAAGTGCAGGAAGGAATAAAGAACAACAGAAAGTTTAAAGATCTGGATAAATCTAACGAATATTAACTACGTAAAACAATAATAATAACAACATATGTGGGATTTCAACTGCATGCAGAGTTAAAATATGTGACAACATTAACACAAAAAGGCAGAACAGGGGCAAGCAGAGCCCTTACATTGTCTTGGAAATAGTATAAGATTAGTCTGTATTAGATTCAAGGAGGCATTTTATCTCCAGAATAACTACAAAAAGAATAACACAATAATGTATAATTCACAAGCCAATAGAATGGGGTATAAGATAATTAAAAATAAATCCTAAGAAAGCAAGAAAGGGGAGCCAAGAAAGGAGAGCAAAGGGAACATACAAAAAGTAGGACAAATAGAAAACTAGTAGTAAAATAATAGACTTAAACCCCACAATTTCAATAATTATTAAAAATGTAAATGGACTAAAATATCCAATTAAAAGACAAAGATTTTTCAGAATAATTGAAAAAAAAAAGCTATTTGACACTTACAAGATATACATCTCATATATATGACACAAGATATACATGTTCTTGTTCACTTACAAGAACACACAGAATTTGAAAGTAAAAAGATGGAAATATATCTACATACTATCGATATTTATTAAAAGAAAGCTAAAAACCAGAGCACACTTTAAAGTATTTCTAGAGATAAAACAGTGTATTTCATAATTATAAAAGTGTCAGTTCACTAGGAAGATATGACAGTTCTAAATTTCTGAGCTCCTAATAACATAATTTCAAAATACCATAAAGAACTAAAAATAAAAAAAGAAATGGACAAATTAACAATCAGAATGGAAGATTTTAACAAATCTCTGACATCTTTGACAACAAGTAGACAAAAAAAAATCAGGCCATAGAAAATTTGAACAACATAATTAACACGCATGGCCCATTGAACTTATATAGAAATTACACCTAACAAATGAAGAAAACACATTCTTTTCAAGTGTACCCAGACATTTATTAAAATTGATCAAATGCTGGGCCAACAAAAAGTTTCAACAAATATCAAAGGATTGAAATAATGCAGAGTATGTTATCTAACCATAACGGAATTAAGTTAGAAATCAATTACAAAAAAAATAACCAGAAATTTCCTAGTGTTTGGAAATAAAAACAATACATTTCCAAATAATCTGTGGGTAAAAGACGATATCTCAATAGAAATTAAAACATATTTTAAACAAAATGATAACGAAAATACAACATATTAAAATGTATAGAGTGTAAGAACAAGCCAAACTTAAAGGAAAATTTATAATCTTTAATGAACATATTTAAAAAAGAAGAAAATCTAAAAACTAAAGATTCATAATATCTACCAAAAAAGTCATATCCAGCCAGGAACAGTGGCTCACTCTGTAATCCCAGCACTTTGGGAGGCCAAGGCAGGCAGATCGCTTGAGCTCAGGAGTTTGAGATTAGTCTGGCCAACATGGTGAAACACTTTCTCCACAAGAAATAGAAAAATTAAGCAAGCATGGAAGCATATGCCTGTAGCCCCACCTACTTGGGGGGCTGAGGCAGGAGGATCACTTGAACCTGGGAGATCAAGGTTGTGGTTAGCTGAGATTGAGCAACTGCACTCCAGCCCAGGTGACAAAGAGAGACCCTGTCTCAAAAATAAAATAAAATAAAATAAAATATAAAAAGTTATATCCAAAGAGGGTGAAAAGACAGAAAATTAAACCCACAGAAGGCAAGAATAAGGAAATAATAAAGATTAGAAAAGAAATTAGAGAGAGGTTCCAAGATGGTCGAATAGGAACAGCTCCAGTCTACAGCTCCCAGCATGAGCAACACAGAAGACGGATGATTTCTGCATTTCCAGCTGAGGTACTGGGTTAATCTCACTGGGGCTTGTTGGACAGTGGGTGCAGCCCATGGAGTGTGAGCCAAAGTAGGGCAGGGCATCGCCTAACCTCGGAAGCGCAAGGTGTCAGGGAATTCCCTTTCCTAGCCAAGGGAAGCCATGACAGATGGTACCTGGAAAATCAGGACACTCTCACCCTAATATTGTGCTTTTCCAACGGTCTTAGCAAACGGCACACCAGGAGATTACATCCCGTGCCTGGCTTGGAGGGTCCCATGCCCACTGAGCCTTGCTCACTGCTAGCACAGCAGTCTAAGATCGAACTGCAAGGCGGCAGCGAGGCTGGGGGAGAGGTGTCCATCATTGCTGAGGCTTGAGTAGGTAAACAAAGCGGCCGGGAAGCTGGAACTGGGTGGAGCCCACTGCAGCTCAAGGAGGCCTGCCTGCCTCTGTAGACTCCACCTCTGGGGGCAGGACATAACTGAACAAAAGGCAGCAGAAACTTCTACAGACTTAAACGTCCTGAAGAGCTTTGAAGAGAGTAGTGGTTCTCTCATCAAGGAGTTTGAGATCTCAGAACGGACAGACTGCCTCCTCAAGTGGGTCCCTGACCCCCGAGTAGCCTAACTGGGAGGCACCTCCCAGTAGGGGCTGACTGACACCTCATACAGCCGGGTGCCCCTCTGAGACAAAGCTTCCAGAGGAAGGATCAGGCAGCAACATTTGCTATTCTGCAATATTTGCTGTTCTGCAGCCTCTGCTGGTGATACCCAGGCAAACAGGGTCTGGAGTGGACCTCCAGCAAACTCCAACAGATCTGCAGCTGAAGGTCCTGACTGTTAGAAGGAAAACTAACAAACAGAAAGGACATCCACACCAAAACCCCATCTGTATGTCACCATCATCAAAGACCAAAGGCAGATAAAACCACGAAGATGGGGAGAAACCAGAGCACAAAAGCTGAAAATTCTAAAAATCAGAGCGCCTCTTCTCCTCCAAAGGAACACAGCTCCTTGCCAGCAACAAAACAAAGCTGGGTGGAGAGTGACTTTGATGAGTTGAGAGAAGGCGGCTTCAGACAATCAGTAATAACAAACTTCTCTGAGCTAAAGGAGGATGTTTGAATCCATCACAAAGAAGTTAAAAACCTTGAAAAAAAGATTAGACGAATGGCTAACTAGAATAAACAGTGTAAGGAAGACCTTAAATGACCTGATGGAACTGAAAACCATGGCACGAGACCTACGTGACGCATGCGCAAGCTTCAGTAGCTGATTCGATCAAGTGGAAGAAAGGGTATCAGTGATTGGAGATCAAATGAATGAAATGAAGCAAGAAGAGAAGTTTACAGAAAAAAAAGAGTAAAAAGAAATGAACAAAGCCTCCAAGAAATATGGGTCTATGTGAAAAGACCAAATCTACGTCTGATTGGTGTACCTGAAAGTGACAGGAAAAATGGAACCAAGTTGGAAAATGCTCTTCACGCTATTATCCAGGAGAATTTCCCCAACCTAGTGAGGCAGGCCAACATTGAAATTCAGGAAATACAGAGAACACCACAAGGATACTCCTCGAGAATAGCAACTCCTAGACACATAATTGTCAGATTCACCAAAGTTGAAACAAAGGAAAAAATTTTAAGGGCAGCCAGAGAGAAAGGTCAGGTTACCCACAAAGGGAAGCCCATCAGACTAACAGCGGATCTCTCGGCAGAAACTCTACAAGCCAGAAGAGAGTGGGGGCCAATATTCAACATTCTTAAAGAAAAGAATTTTCAATCCAGAATTTCACATCCAGCCAAACTAAATTTTATAAGTGAAGGAGAAATAAAATCCTTTACAGACAAGCAAATGCTGAGAGATTTTGTCACCACCAGGCTTGCCTTACAAGAGCTCCTGAAGGAAGCACTAAACATGGAAATGAATAACCAGTACCAGCCACTGCAAAAACAAGCCAAATTGTAAAGACCATTGATGCTAGGAAGAAACTGCACCAACTAACGGAGAAAAGTAACCAGCTATATCATAATGACAGGATCAAATTCACACATAACAGTATTAACCTTAAATGCAAATGGGCTAAATGCTCCAATTAAAAGACACAGACTGGCAAATTGGATAAATAGTCAAGACCCATCATTGTGCTGTATTCAGGAGACCCATCTCACATGCAGAGACACACATAGGCTCAAAATAAAGGGATGGAGGAAGATCTACCAAGAAAATGGAAAGCAAAAAGAAGCAGGTGTTACAATCCTAGTCTCTGATAAAACAGACTTAAAACCAACAAAGATCAAAAGAGACAAAGAAGGCCATTACATAATGGTAAAGGGATCAATTCAGCAGGAAGAGCTAACTATCCTAAATATATATGCACCCAATACAGGAGCACCCACATTCATAAAGCAAGTCCTTAGAGACCTACAAAGAGACTTAGACTCCCACACAATAATAATGGGAGACTTTAATGCCCCACTGTCAACATTAGACAGATCAACGAGACAGAAAGCTAACAAGGATATCCAGGAATTGAACTCAGCTCTGCACCAAGCAGACCTAATAGACCTCCACAGAACTCTCCACCCCAAATCAACAGAATATACATTCTTCTCAGCACCACATTGCACTTATTCCAAAATTGACCACATAGTTGGAAGTAAAGCACTACTCAGCAAATGTAAAAGAATAGAAATTATAACAAACTGTCTCTTGGACCACAGTGCAATCAAACTAGAACTCAGAACTAGAAACCATTCGACTACATGGAAACTGAACAACCTGCTCCTGAATGACTACTGGGTACATAGCGAAATGAAGGCAGAAATAAAGATGTTCTTTGAAACCAATGAGAACAAAGACACAACATACCAGAATCTCTGGGACACATTTAAAGCAGTGTGTAGAGGGAAATTTATAGTGCTGAATGCCCACACAAGAAAGCAGGAAAGATCTAAAATTGACACCCTAACATCACAATTAAAAGAAATAGAGAAGCAAGAGCAAACACATTCAAAAGCTAGCAGAAGGCAAGAAATAACTAAGATCAGAGCAAAACTGAAGGAGATACAGATACAAAAAACCCTTCAAAACATCAATGAATCCAGGAGCTGGTGTTTTGAAAAGATCAACAAAATTGATAGACTGCTAGCAAGACTAATAAAGAAGAAAAGAGAGAAGAATCAAATAGACGCAATAAAAAATGATAAAGGGGATATCACCACCAACCCCACAGAAATACAAACTACCATCAGAGAATACTATAAACACCTCTATGCAAATAAACTAGAAAATCTAGAAGAAATGTATAAATTCCTGGACACATACACCCTCCCAAGACTAAACCAGGAAGAAGTTGAATCCCTGAATAGACCAATAACAGGCTCTGAAATTGAGGCAATAATTAATAGCCCACCAACCAAAAACAGTCCAGGACCAGATAAATTCACAGCTGAATTCTACCAGAGGTACAAAGAGGAGCTGGTACCGTTCCTTCTGAAACTATGCCAATCAATAGAAAAAGAGGGAATCCTCCCTAACTTATTTTATGAGGCCAGCATCATCCTGATACCAATGCCTGGCAAAGATACAACAAAAAAGAATTTTAGACCAATATCCCTGATGAACATCAATGCAAAAATCCTGAATAAAATACTGGCAAACCAAATCCAGCAGCACATCAAAAAGCTTATCCACCACGATCGAGTGGGCTTCATCCCTTGGATGCAAGTCTGGTTCAACATACACAAATCAATAAATGTAATCCATCATGATTATCTCAATAGATGCAGAAAAGGTCTTCGACAAAATTCAACAGCTCTTCATGTTAAAAACTCTCAATAAACTAGGTATTGATGGGACGTATCTCAAAATAACAACAGCTATTTATGACAAACCCACAGCCAATATCATACCAAATGGGCAAACACTGGAAGCATTCCCTTTGAAAACTGGCACAAGACAGGGATGCCCTCTCTCACCACTCCTATTCAACATAATGTTGGAAGTTCTGGCTAGGGCGATCAGGCAGGAGAAAGAAATAAAGGGTATTCAATTAGGAAAAGAGGAAGTCAAATTGTCTCTGTTTGCAGATGACATGACTGTATATTTAGAAAACTCCATCATCTCAGCCCCAAATCTCCTTAAGCTGATAAGCAACTTCAGCAAAGTCTCAGGATACAAAATCAATGTGCCAAAAATCACAAGCATTCTTATACACCAATAACAAACAGAGAGCCAAATCATGAGTGAACTCCCATTCACAATTGCTTCAAAGAGAATAAATACCTAGGATCCAACTTACAAGGGATGTGAAGGACCTCTTCAAGGAGAACTACAAACCATGCTCAATGAAATAAAAGAGGACACAAACAAACGGAAGAACATTCCATGCTCATGGATAGGAAGAATCAATATTGTGAAAATGGCCATACTGCCCAAGGTAATTTATAGATTCAATGCCATCCCCATCAAGCTACCAATGACTTTCTTCACAGAATTGGAAAAAACTACTTTAAAGTTCATGTGGAACCAAAAAAGAGCCCGCATTGCCAAGACAATCCTAAGCCAAAAGAACAAAGCTGGAGGCATCACGCTACCTGACTTCAAACTATACTACAAGGCTACAGTAACCAAAACAGCATGGTACTGGTACCAAAACAGAGATATAGACCAATGGAACAGAACAGAGCCCTCAGAAGTAATACCATACATCTACAACCATTTGATCTTTGACAAACTTGATAAAAACAAGAAATTAGGAAAGGATTTCCTATTTAATAAATGGTGCTGGGAAAACTGGCTAGCCATATATAGAAAGCTGAAACTGGATCCCTTCCTTAGATCTTATACAAAAATTAATTCAAGATGGATTAAAGACTTAAATATTAGGCCTAAAACCATTAAAACCCTAGAAGAAAACCTAAGCGATACCATTCAGGACATAGGCATGGGCAAGGACTTCACACGGATAAAAGAACTTAAACAAATTTGCAAGAAAAAAATCAAACAACTCCATCAAAAAGTGGGTGAAGGATATGAACAGACACTTCTCAAAAGAAGACATTTATGCAGCCAACAGACAAATGAAAAAATGCTCATCATCATTCACTATCAGAGAAATGCAAATCAAAACCACAATGAGATACCATCTCACATCAGTTAGAATGGCGATCATTAAAAAGTCAGGAAACAACAGGTGCTGGAGAGGATGTGAAGAAATAGGAACACTTTTACACTGCTGGTGAGATTGTAAATTAGTTCAACCATTGTGGAAGACAGTGTGGCGATTCCTCAAGGATCTAGAACTAGAAATACCATTTGACCCAGCAATCCCATTACTGGGTATATACCCAAAGGATTATAAATCATGCTACTATAGAGACACATGCACACATATGTTTATTGTGGCACTATTCACAATAGCAAAATCTTGGAACCAACCCAAATGTCCATCAATGATAGACTGGATTAAGAAAATGTGGCACATATACACCATGGAATACTATGCAGTCATAAAAAAGGATGAACTCATGTCCTTGCTGGGATGTGGATGAAGCTGGAAACCGTCATTCTCAGCAAACTATCACAAGTCAGAAAACCAAACACCGCATATTCTCACTCATAGGTGGGAATTGAACAACGAGAATACTTGGACACAGGGTGGGGAACATCACACACTGGGGCCTGTCGTGGGGTGGGAGGATAGGGGAGGGATAGCATTAGGAGATACACCTAATGTGAATGACGAGTTAATGGGTACAGCACACCAACATGGCACATGTATACATATTTAACAAACCTGCATGTTGTGCACATGTACCCTAGAACTTAAAGTATAATAATAAACAAAAGAAATTAATGAAATGGAAAACAAATATACAATAGAGAAAACCAAGAAGCCAAATGTTGGTTTTTTGAAAAAAATAATACAATTGAGAAACTTCTGTCCACACTGGCAAAGAAAGAAAAAAAAAAAAAAAGAGAAGGTACAAATAACCAATTTCAGGAAGGAAAGGGGAGCCCTCAATACAGACCTTATCAGCATTAAGAATATAATAAGAAGAAATTATAAGTAACTGCATACCAATGAAATGAATTATTTATTATTATTATTATTATCTTTTGAGATAGGGTCTCACTCTGTCACCCAGGCTGGAATGCAATGGCACGATCTCGGCTCACTGCAACCTCCACCTCCTGGATTCAAGCAATTCTCCTGCCTCAACCTCCTGAGTAGCTGGGACTACAGGCACCTGCCACCACAGCCAGCTAATTTTTGTATTTTAGTAGAAATGGGGTTTCACCATGTTGGCCAGGCTGGTCTCATACTCCTGACCTCAAGTGATCCACCCCACCTCGGCCTCCCAAGGTGCTGGGATTACAGGCGTGAGCCATCACACCCAACCGAAATGGATGAATTCTTAGAAACATACAACTTATCAGATTGGGGGAAAAAAAGGTAAAAGAAATCTGAAGAACTCTACACCTATAAACAAAAATTAAATTCATAACCTTCCCACAAAGAAAGCTCCAGGCATAGATGGCTTCTCTGGTGAATTCTTCCAGACACATTACAAAGAAAAACATCAACCTTACCACAAACTCTTCCAGAGAACAGAAAAAGAGGGATCATTTCCAACAATTTTATGAAATCAGTACAACCCTGATGCCCAAAGCTGGCAAGAATATCACAAGGACGAAAAATTACAGGTCAATCTCTCTCATGAATGTAACCGTGACAGTCATAAGCAAAATATGAGCAAGCAGGTCCAGTAGCACTCTCTGCAGTAGCCCAAACTGGATACAATTTTTTTTCCATTAGCATTTGTATAAATAAAATTCATGATATATTCAAACAGAATATTGTGCTGCAATGGAACAAACAGGCTACTGCAACACATAACAGCATGGATGAATCTCACAAATGTAATATTGAGTGAAAGAAGCAAACACGACAGGCAAATAATGTAGGACTTCATTTATAGAAAAATAAAATCAGGCACAACTAATCTACATGTATAGAAATCAAGATAGTATGACTTTGGGAGTGGGAGAGGGCTGGTGACTAAGAGACAACATAAGCAGGCGGTTTGGAGGCGTTGGTAGCGTTCTATTTCCTGATCCGGGTGCTGGTTACACAGGTGGGTTCGCTTGAGCAAAATTCATGGACCTCTACAGTTCTGATCTGTGCACTTTTTTGTGTGCATGTCTTACTTCAATTAACAGGAAAAAAAATGTTTTCTTAAAAAATAAAAGCATTCTATTTCCTTGCTTGAATTGATATCAATCTCATCTGTCTATTATTTAGAATTGATCATGCCATCCCCCCCTAAAAATCAGAACTCTAATGGATTATGTAATTACTTTCTTGAGGATTCTCAATTCATTGGGGGCATAAAAATGAAATAACTTTATTTTCTTAAAATTTACCCACCATGGGCCGGGCGCTGTGGCTCACACCTGTAATCCCAGCACTTTGGGAGGCCGAGGCGGGCAGATCACGAGGTCAGGAGATCAAGACCATCCTGGCTAAGATAGTGAAACCCCGTCTCTACTGAAAATACAAAAAAATTGGCTGGGCATGGTGGCGGGCACCTGTAGTCCCAGCTACTCCGGAGGCTGAGGCAGGAGAGCATGAACCCCGGGAGGCGGAGCTTGCCACTGTGCTCCAGCCTGGGCAAAAGAGCAAGACTCCGTCTCAAAATAAATAAATAAATAAATAAATAAATATCCACCCACTATCCACTCTCTTTTTTTTTTTTTTTTTCTGGGTGTCAACTCTTTTAATCACACCCTGGCTTGATTCCATTTATTAACCTCTTCAAGTTATTAAGATCATCTCATTCCAGCATGTAAGGCTCCATTTTGTTCATTTCAACTTAAGCTTCAAATGGGATGTAAAACTATTTTTTCCTCCCTTCTTTTTCCTCCTTTACTTCCAGACTTGTCCAAAAGTAGACGTCTATTGCTAGTGGCTTGGAGTGCATGCATGTGTGAAGGTGGAGCGGCAGGTGCTCTGCTCTTTATATCCTTCCCTCTCTTTCTTTCGGTTGCTTCCCTTCTGATATTAGGGCAAGAAGAATAGGGAAGTAGATATTTCATATGGCTTCCTAGAAAGGTTGCAATTTCTTCTCTGTAGGATATTGCTGCTTCTTTATTTAGTCCTGTCAGACTTTTGATGTCCTCTATACTGGAGAGAATCCAAGTACTGGCTCCCTCACTGGCAAGGGTCATTGGGGGCCTCTCCACTGCCCAGTTCCTTCAGATGTATATCTTGCACCTACTTGACCTCTCCTGTGAGGGATCCAGCTAGCAGCCTCTTGGAGATAGGGATGTGGGCTACTGTGGTGCCTCCTCCCTTAGCTAGGCCATCTCTCTTATCCCCTCTCCTTGCTCTGCAAGCACGGAGCAGTCAGCTGGTCCAGGAAAGGTTACAGATGAGATGATCACCAATCTCCTACCTTGTAGAGGGGGGATGGCTGGGCATTTCTAAACTTTATAGGTAATTCTCCTGAGGGTTCCTTGTTAGACTTTGAGAGGAAAAAGTGCTTCCATCTTCTCCCTTACAGTGAGAATGGGGTGAAGGAAGGGAAGAGAATATCCTTGTGAATATTATACTTCACAAAAGGCTAACCTCCTCTCTACCCACCCTTTCCTTATACTTCCATGAGTAGGAATGGGGTAGTTTGGGAAACGTTTGTGGTAGGACTGTTTCCCTGTATCAACATTCCTTAGTAGGCTGGCCTAACTATAGGTGGTCTCTCAAGTTAGAATATGTGAACTTACCCCATTCTGTGCACAGCTTTGAACCTTAGTCAGGGATCAGAGCACATTCCTGTTGACATCTTATTACACTTGTCTCCAATCACCCTGAACTTCTATTAATCTTCACACCATGTGTTGGGAAAAAAAAAAAAAAGAACAATTCTGTAGTAACTAAAAATACAGCACGAAAGGAAATGGGATACAGGAATAATGGCAATGATTTTCTATTTTGCAAAGCAAATACCTTCAAGAAAATTTGGATAATTGTATTATTCAGCTACCTAAGTATAATAATTCAAATGTATTTGAACTCTTTGCCTGTGGGTACATCTTTCATTTTAGTACTAACTTGTCTATTTATAAAATTTCTACTCTTACAATCTTGATGTGATTGAGGATCAAAATTGAACATAGCTAAGCAATGCAAAGTATACTGTTGAAAACAAAGCATACTATTTGTTAAAAGCACAGAACCACAATTTAAAACAAGCCAGAGAGAACAGTGAACAATGTATCAATATTTACTGTGGGGAAAGCAATATTTTATTACAATCAATAACAGGTCAAGATTAATTTTTCTTCCAGAAAGGGGAACATAATTTATGCTTTACACAGCGTAATATACAAAATATTTTTAGTTCAGTAAGACATCACTACTAAAAATGGAACATGTTACTTATTCAGTAAAATGACCACCTGCTTCTAATCAGTATCATAATTCACTTGACAGATCTGAGGTTTCCTTAAGCGAGTTTTTGCTTTACTGATTTTCTTCCCTCGGCTTGACATTCCAATCTCCCACATGGTTGACGCATGGAGCAGCTGCTTGATATAGCAGGTGAGCAATGTGGTAGACCAACACAAAGAAATGCCACAGAACCAAAAAACTATCATATAAACAGTATTTTAAAGGGGAAACAATTTTCTAATAAAAATTCTCAATGGCGATGTCTTTGAAGACAAAATATTAAAGTCAGCCTTGAAATATCACTTAATATAGTATAAAAATTCCTTTCATGAGATTTTGCTTTCTGTATAATTCATAGCCTGATTCTTTCTTATAAACCTTTGAGAAGTACTGTGAATAGAATATATTGTACCAGGGACTTGTATCAAAAAATCTTTGATTATCCATTAACAATTCGAGGATTATAAGATTACATTTCAGGTAATTTAGAGTAAGATTTTTTAAATGTGGATGCCAATGTGGAATCATATCATAATCATAATTACATATCATACCCAAATATGTAATTTATCTTTTAAATTTATCTAGATTCTGAGAAATGTCTCTCAGTTCATTTTAAAGCAATAAACTGAATGACATATTTACTTAAAAATATTTCTAAACTCTTTATTAGTATCAAGTGGAAAGAATTTTTGTTATGCCTAGCAGAAATTTAAATAAGTCAGGTCAGGTGTGGTGGCTCATGCCTATAATCCTGGCACTTTGAGTGGCTGAGGTGGGAGGATCAGCCTAGGCAACATAGGGAGACCTTGTCACTACAAAATTTAAAAGAAAAATTAGCTGGACGTGGTGGCATACCCCGGTAGTCCCAGCTATTAGAGAGACTGAAGTGGGTGGATCACTTGAGCTCAGGAGTTTGAGGCTACAGTGAGCTATACTTGCACCACTGCACTCCAGCCTGGGTAACAGAGTGAGACCCTACCTCAATAAATAAATAAATAACTCCCCCAAATCAGTTTCTTGTCATGTAAGATAATACATTATTACCAGACAACATGGTCCCTTATCAAAGGGAAGCTAATCATTGCATCAGTCTCAAAATGTTTGTGAAAACAAATAAGCAAATGATAAATGTAATTAAACCCCAAGAAATACATTAAATAACTATTGTAGAAACAGCTATTGATCTGAACATCAACACTGGTATAAGAACTAAGCAGTTTAAACTTTATGGGACTATGCATTAACCTAAAATGATTCCTGTGACTTTAAGTACAGAGATTCCATACTTTTTTTTTTTTTTTTTTTTCCTTGAGATGGAGCCTCACTCTGTCGCCCAGGCTGAAGTACAGTGGCACAATCTCAGCTCACTGCAACCTCTGCCTCCCGGGTTCAAGCGATTCTCCTGCCTCAGCCTCTCAAGTAGCTGGGACTACAGGGGCCCATCACCACACCCGGTTAATTTTTGTATTTTTAGTATACACGGGGTTTCACCATATTGGCCAGATTGGTCTTGAACTCCTGACCTTGTGATCAGCCCACCTTGGCCTCCCAAAGTGTTGGGATTGCAGGTGTGAGCCACTGTGCCCAGCCCATACTTCTTTCTTTAGATCCTAATAAGTAGTACATCTAGAAGATGGGAAACCCAAATCATACTAGTCTTCATTGTTCATGAATGTCGATCCCTTCCTGTATAGCCAATCACATTAGTGAAACACTGAAGGATCTCCCTTAGTATTTCTAATGTAATTGCCTATAAATATTGGGAGCATCAACTAATAAAGGTAACATTTGGAAAGTTTTTTTGAGCCCCTTGGACCATTTATGATACATCAATAATGGTAGGACTCATTCCAAACCACACTTTTTTCCTCTCAAATTATCTTCTCTAATGTTTTTGCATCATCATTGCCTCTTCCTCTCAATTTATTTTTAACAAGATTTTTTTCAAACTAGAAAATGTATGCTCATATAGGAAATTTGAATAATAAAATTAGAAGGAAAAATACCCATAATTCTATCAATTTTTTTTTCCTCCAGGATTTTGATAAAAATAATTACAATCTGAAGAAGGTATCTTACATCTTTTCTCAATGCTGGGGGAAAATATATTTAAAATAATTCACTTAGGGTTTTGATAAGAATTCACATAGGTTTTTGGTTAACATAATGGACTACTTTAATGCTTAATTGCCTCTACTGTCTTTATTAGGAAAGCAATAGAGGTATTACCTAGCAGGTCCAGTAGAATTCACAAAATTAAATACCAGCATTATTTGACTCCACTCTAGGTGTTGCTTCTTCATAACCTTCACTTTAATTGATGTGTAAATGGTAACTATCATGTATAGAGAGCCTTAATCATATAATATTCACATCAACCACAACAGTAAGATATTATTATTCTTACTTTACAAAACAAGTATCTGAAATCAGTCACATAGCTCTTAAATGGTACATTGGGAATTTTAGGGTATTTGAACCCTGTCCTCTCAGCTTCCAAGGACATTCTCTCTACTGCAGCCCAACACCTCGCCATAAATATCATAATCTGCTTAACCAGGCCCTGTGGTTGGGCACTTCAAATGCCCACTCACCTCTCTCTTTTCTAAACAATTATCAATAATGTTGGAGAAGCATTTGGTGTATAAAACTTTGTTTCTATGATTATTTTCCCCAGAGTATTAAGATTTAAATTATTGTATTAAAGGAGGCAGGAATGTTTTAAAGGCTTTTTTTTTTTTTTTTTTTTTTTTTTTTTGAGACTGATTCTCACTCTGTGGCCCAGGCTGGAGTACAGTGGTACGATCTCGGCTCACTGCAAGCTCCTCCTCCTGCCATTCTCCTGCCTCAGCCTCCCAAGTAGCTGGGACTACAGGCGCCCACCACCATACCCAGCTAATTTTTTGTTTTTGTTTTTGTTTTTGTTTTTTTGAGAGGGAGTCTCGCTCTGTCGCCCGGGCTGGAGTGCAGTGGCCGGATCTCAGCTCACTGCAAGCTCTGTCTCCCGGGTTTACGCCATTCTCCTGCCTCAGCCTCCCAAGTAGCTGGGACTACGGGCGCCCGCCACCTCGCCCGGCTAGTTTTTTGTATTTTTAGTAGAGACGGGGTTTCACCATGTTAGCCAGGATGGTCTCGATCTCCTGACCTGGTGATCTGCCCGCCTCAGCCTCCCAAAGTGCTGGGATTATAGGCGTGAGCCACCGCGCCCAGCCTAAAGGCTATTTCTATATATTGCCAATTGCTTGTCTCAATGCAGTTGGCCAAATTATAATTCAATCAGCTGAGCCTGAGGCCTCCTGCGTCACTGTTCCCTTTATTAAAAAAACCTCGGTTCATTTGATAGATGAGAAGTGATTATCTGTTGCTAATTTAAATTGTTATAAATTCACTATGTTTTAATACACCAATTCACCATTCTACAAAGTGAACCTTATACAGGGCTGGCTAAGTCCTTGAACTAGAAAGGGAAGACAAGAGAGTGGTTATTAGGCTTTTTCTTCATTTTACTCACTCAACGGTCATCCAGCTCCTACTCTTGGCCAGGTACCACACTGCGCTAGTGTTGGGGATATAAAGATGAAAGTCCATTCTTGACCTCTAAGAGCTTAAGGACTAGCAAGAGACACAGACACATAAACAGACAATTTTAGTATAGAGTGACCAGCACTGTGACCAAAGAAACAACAGGAAGATACTTTGGGAAACACGGAAGAGAGCACCTAAGCTACTTCAGGAAGGTCCTAGAAGCCTTTTTGGAGATTCTCAGGTCTGAGCTCCATCTTGAAATGAAGCAGAAGTTAACCAGCTTTTCCCTGACATCTTCAACCCGAATTAATTGGTTCTTCATCAGTGGTCCTTTAATAGAGCACTCATAATAACAGTGTTTGCACTTACTTCTTTCCATATCTCTCACTCTTTCACTGAGCTGTGCTTCTTCATGAAGAGGGACCATATCCCTAATTAGCCAAGCACAATACCCAAAAACACAGTAGGAATGCAATAAACGTTTGTGTAATTATTTTAAAATTCTAGTCATGAATTTATTTCCACCCATATCTTCTTCTTGCATTTATATAAATGTGTGATTTTCCTTTTGATTGTAAAAATAATACTTTTACCACACACCCATCAGAAGGGCTATAAGGAAAGGATAACAAATAACAAGTGTTGGTGAAGTATATGGAGTAATGGAAATATTCATACATTGCTGGAGGCAGCAGGAATTGGTTCGATCACTTTGGAAAACTGTTGGCAGCCTCTACTAAAGCTGGGTCTTTCATATCCTATGACATGGCAATTCCACTCTCGATACACACTCAACAAAAATGCATGCATATGTTCACCAAGAGGCATCTTTTCACCAAAGCAGCACTATTCATAACAGCTGCAAACTAGAAAATACAGACACTCATCAACAGTAGAATGAGTAAGCTTATTGTGGTATGATCACACAGAGCAAGGCAAAATAATCTACACTCAATGACATGAAGGAATTTCATGAAAGTAATGTTGAAGACAAAGCCAGTTTTTTATTTTTAAAAAGTATTTACAGTACCATGGCTTTTATATAAATATGCAAAACTGAGAAGCAAGATGACAAAGGGAGTGTCACATCTAGAAAGTGGTGCAATAAGATGCACAGCTAGTGCTGCCTTGTGACTCTAAGATCTACCTCCTTGAAAAGTTTGCCTGTGGCAAATGCGGCTCGGCTCCCAAGCCAAGACAAAGTATAATTGGAGTGCCGAGGCTAAAAAACAAAATACCAACGAGACTGGTCGAATGAGGCACCTAAAAATTGTGTACAGCAGGTTAAGGCATGGCTTTTCTGAAGGAACACCACCTAAACCCAAGAGGACAGCTGTTGCAGCAGGAGTTCAAGACCAGCCTGGCAAACGTGGCGAAACCCTGTCTCTACTAAAAACACAATAATTAACCGAGTGTGGTGGCGGGCGCCTGTAATCCCAGCTACTCGGTAGGCTGAGGCAGAAGAATCGCTTGAACCCGGGAGGCGGAGGTTGCAGTGAGCCGAGATTGTGCCATTGCACTCCAGCCTGGGCGATAGAGCAAGACTCTGTCTCGAATAAAAAATATATATATATTTGGATTAGTCACACAATAAATGTTCCGATTTAAAAAAAAAAAAAGGCAAAACTCTCCTTTGCTGTTAGAATTCAGGAAAGGTCAGTTATGAGTGAGGAGGGGGTTTAGTGACTGAAAGGAAATAGGAAGGGGGAGTTTCTGGGAATATTGCAACGTTTCTTGAACAGGTGCTGACTAGACATGCAGATTTCAGTTTGTCTATGTATGTATATTACACTTAGTTTTTTTAAGTAATATATCTTTCTATGTTTATTACTTACAAATGGTATACAATTTTTCTGTATGTATATTACTTAGTTTTATTTAAGTAATATATCTTAGAGAGAAAGCTAGAAAATACAGAAGTGTTTAAAAATTTTTGAATCACCTACAATCCCACTATCCAGTGATAACTACTGTTAATATTTTTTTCCAGTTTTTTTTGAAGTCAGTGTGCACATGCTCTCTCCTCCCCTCCACGCATACACATAAATTTTGCTAAATTAGGTTTATTCTCATTTAGTTTTATTTCTGCTTTATTTTTACATAAACTATATCATTCAATATTCTTTGCAAGCATTTTATAAGCAGCTGAAACATACTCCATTGAATGCACATGCTCCAGTACATTTAATCAGTTGCCCATTGCTCTATTTTCTTATTAAAAAATAATCAGTCATAGTATCTCTCTCTCACACATACCCCTACACCTCTAGACATTCTTTAAGCTCTGCATTCATTCTCTATCCCTCCAGAAAGGTTGTACCGATTTACAGTTTCACTGGCAAGATATAAGGGCTCCTTGTATCGCAGTCCAACCCCAGCTCATTTCTAGGTTTGTTTTTAGGATGGTCGGGCTCAAAGCAGAACTAAGAGATCTGCCGTTTTGGACACGGCCGAGGCGCGCGGCTCCGGGGGCCTGGAACGCGCTCTGAGTTCGCCGGTCCCTTCAAGGTTGCGCGGGCTCCCGACGAGACCCGGCCCAGCCGGGCACCCCCGCGCGCTCCCGGATCTCGCCGGCCTCGCGCCGGCCGGTTGCCATGAGAACCACGGAGCCTCGGAACGCCCGCAGACTAGCCTGTATCTGAGGGGGCGAGGGATACCGAGGCCCAGGCATGGAGCTGCCGGATCCGGTGCGCCAGCGGCTGGGAAACTTCAGCCGGGCTGTGTTCACTGATTCCAATCGGACCGGTCCGGAGTACAGTGAGGGTCCCGGTGAGTGACCGAGGCCGGCGCAGGGGGTGTGGCCTGCTGAGGGCTTGGCGTGGGTTTTGGAGCGTCCAGAATTTGCCCGTACCTAAAATGGCGATGTCGCCTTCAGTCAGTTTCCCGCAGTGCGGGCCAGAGCCTTGGAGGAGGGGCCGGCCGGGGCGGGGAGCTGAGGCGCTGGCGGCCTCCGGCTGCGGGCTGGGCCTGGTCTGCGCGCGCTAGCGCCTGGCCTGCTCCGTGCAAGCCCGGCAGCTGAGGTGGGGCCGACCTCTGTGCCACGCAAGGCCCATCATTGCTCCTGGGAAACCCCAAAAATAAAAAGATAAAAGCAGCCCTTGCTGCACAGGCTAGTCCCCCGCGCACCGCGAGAGCGAAGGCCCAACTTGCTTTTCCTCTGCGGCGCCCGCCCCGGCTTTTCTGTCCAGGATGGCGAGGAACAGCCCAAGCAATCCCCACCTCCCCTGACCCCACCCGCCGCCCAGGGAGCAAATTTGCCTTTTCCCTTTTCCTAGCAGAACAAGTATGTTCCTAAGCAAGGCCATTTTCTGGCAGAAAAGATTAGGGGGAAAAAAATTTTTTTTTTAAGAGTCCTTTCAAACCACCATCCACTCCCAACTGGCATGTGCCATACTAGCCGGACGTTCAACAAAACTCACCCCTTCCCTGCCTTCTCCTCCTCCTCCCCTATATGTAACTCTTACCATAAGGTAAGAAAATACCATGATGCCTCTGCATCCTTCAACTTGATGACAAGTGATAACGCAGTTTCCTCCAGAACAGGTTCCTCCTCCTACATCATGATGGTAGACAACACACTGTCAACCAAACCCGTGTGGTTTCCATCATTCAAGTCTGCTGGGAAATATAAATCTTTTCCACTGCTTGGTTTTACAGAATTTTTAAAAGGGACAGAAAAGTAAAGGCAGTCCCCAAAGCTGCATTTTGTCGTCTTGATCACTTGCCTATTCCCCAAATGTAGGCCTTTATGATTTAAGATGTACAGAGAAAAATGTGAAAAAATTAGGTTTCACGTTTCTGGTTCCAAGGATGAGGCTTAATGAGCACTAACGTCTGATAATACAAGGTAAAAAGACGTTTTCTGAAAAGGGCCAGATAGTAAGTACTTTAGGCTTTGTAGGCCATATGGTCTCCACGGCAGCCACTGACAATAGTTATTGAATAGGCATGGCTGTGTTCCAATAAAACTTTAAGGATATTGAAATTTGTATTTCGTATGGATTTCACGTATGAAAAAAATATTACTTTTTTAACCATTTAAAGGTGAAAAAACATTTTTAGCTCATTGACTGTACAAAAACGTTTAGGCAGCTGACCAGTTGTTTACCTATCCCTGATTTATATTGTATGTTTTAATTTAAATTCCATTTATAGAACTCAACTTGAACTTTTGCAAAATTCAGTAAATGTATATCTTATGCTTTTAAGGTTCATTTACATATTAATTTGATTTTCATTTCCATGATTATAAGTTTGATCTGCTGAAATATGGACATAGCATAACCTTTAAGATGTTAACACACAATACTTCTAACATAAAAACCGTTCTTTGCAAAATTTGACTACAGTTTCTTCTCAAAGGTACTGAAATGTTCTGCTTGCCCAATTTATTATTCTTTCCCGTATTTTGTTCTTTGTGGATCAGAAGTAGGTTTGATTATTTGTACTGTAATAACAAATTTATGTAATTACCATGTCCACAGCATTGTGCTGTTGCTATCAGAAAGATCCTAGGCTGGTGAGTTGTCTTCAGATTTAACAGATTTTAAGAATTCATTCATTTATCAGTGGTAATTTAATAAGCAGTTGCAAGCAAAAGTAGATCATAATAATCAGGCATATTTTTGGAGCTAAAAGAAACTATTTTGCTGCGAGAGACCATGACTGTTTCTTATATTTTAAAATTATTAAATGACAGATAAAAACACTCAACTATGGAGAAAAGGAGAAAATAATGTTCTTAAGACATTTATTTTAGGACCTTTAAAATCTTACGTGTAGAACAACTGATTTCAATATATGTGTCCGCTCTTAAGAATTTAGTCAAATTTAGGATGTATTTTGTAGGGTTCAATTTTAAAAATCAAATTCTTAATTTAGGACCCTTCTGTCTTACATAAAAGCAAAAAGTGTTATGGAATCAACCTTAGGTAAATGGAACTCATGTATCACAAATGGCTATACTAGTAATGTCCTTATGACAGTATGCTTACATTAATTCATTCTTACGTGTATTTGATATTCACTGCATATAAAGCAAGATGCTAGATTCTATGAGGGTCTCAAATTAGGGTGGGACATGGTGTGTGCTTGCAGATAAGTAGATAAATAGAAGAGAAGAAGGAAAGGGGACTAATATTTGTTGAGTGCCTACTAAGTGTGCCCAGCACAGTGCTAGGAAGAAATAATTCATATTGGCTCTAATTCTCACAAGCAGCCTGTAAGGAAGTTTTAATTTCACTATTTTACAGATGAAGAAATAGAAGCTCAAAGAACTTAAATAATTTATATAAAGTCTGACATCCAGGGTCACAGAGGTTTGGGGAGCTCGGGTTTGCTTGAACTCTGAAGCCCGTGATCTGTTCAGTACACCAGACTGTTTTTCGGGGAGGGGAATGTGGTTCTTTGCTAGCACTTCTTATTGACAGTTTAGAGTGATAAGTACCTGAAGGGAAAGGTATTTCTGCTGGGGTGGGGGAACTGATGAAGGAAGTATTGATGGAAAAGACGACGCTGAATTGGACTTTAAAGAATGGCTAAGATTAGGGTATGCTGAAAAGAGAGATGTGTCTAATTATATAATCTTGGTAATCCGTTTTTGTATGAGATTAGTTTATATGTGAGAGATTCATTTTTATTTATTTTATGCATTAATTTTATATGCTATTTACATAGAATTCTACAAAGCAGGCAATGATAATTATCTGTTGAATAGGATTTATATTGATATTCTACATTAAATCTGTACTAGTATATGCAAAAAAGTCAGAAGACTGTAATGGCAAAATGGTAAAATAATTGAAAAATATGAAACATACCCCCAAATAGCCAATATTTGACCTAACTGGTATTAGGATGAATATTCCTTTTACTGTCAATGATTATAAATAGGCTTAAAATTTGGTGTTTTACTGAGCCAATATTATAGTTATTAATTCTACGGGATAGGATATATATATATTTATAGGGCATAGACCAAGTTTCATAATTTGTTCCTTTTCTATTCCTTCTGTAGAAAATGAAATGGTCTCCAGTTTGGCATTGCAGATGTCACTTTATTTTAATACCTACTATTTCCCACTGTGGTGGGTGAGCAGCATTATGATGCTTCACATGAAGGTAAATCTAAGCTTTAATACTTTTGCTGCCCTGACGTTGTTAGAGTGTCAATAAAATTAAAGTTCTTAATAATTTTTTTCTATCTCAAATCAGTGTTACTATACGTGCAATTTTACAAACATGTTTTGGCCTTTCTTTTAGTATTCAATCTTGCCTGATTACTACAAATTCATTGTGATCACTGTTATCATCCTAATAACCTTAATTGAAGCCATCCGGTTGTATCTGGGCTACATGGGTAACCTACAGGAAAAGGTAAGCTCTTTTTTCCTTTCTCTCAGTGATAGATATAAATGAAATCAGTTTTCATAACAAGTAAAAGGCAGTGAGGTGTGGCAGAAAGAGCACAGGCCGGAATTTAAAGCCTGACTCCAGCTTTACCACTTCTGTCACTGTGGTCTGTTTGCTTAATCTCTTGAGCCCTGGTTTCCTCATATATAAAATGAGGAAAATAATATTTACTTCACAGGTTTGTTGTGATTAAGTGAAATGATTTATGTAAAGCATATGAATGTGGTAAACACTTAAAATTGATATTTTCCCTCTTCTCATCAGTCTTGAAAATACATGGTTACTTAAACATGTGTATTTGGATCCTGAATAAGAAAATGGGGGAAAATTATGAATTCGTTTCCTACGCCAGGCCCATGTTTTCTGCATCATCATGCTACCTAAGCATTTATGGTTACCAGAGTGTAGGGATAATGCCTAAAGATTCCTGTGGTTTTCTAGGCCCTTCATAATAAGGCCCCACCCAGCCTGTCTTACTGTAGGTTTTGCTGTTTTCTCACTCAGCCATTCATTCCAGGCTGATGTGCTGATTCCCAATCATGCTAGTTTCACGTGTTTGCTTACTTACCTTTTTGCCTCTTCCTCCTCCACAACTTTAAAAGCCTACATCCCTGAGGTCTTTCTTTCACCTACCCTAATCACTCTCTTATTTCTTGTAGCATTTAGTCTGTACTTCTAAATATTGCCCTTAGTTGTTCACTAAAGTCTAGTATTCTAGGATTGTTTTACATAAATTAGTTTTCTCATCTAGACTGTAAGTTCTCTGAGGACAAGGACCATGTCATCCTCCTTCGGAATCATCACAGAGCCCATAATGTAGGTTCACAGTACTGATAAGTACTTATCTGTATAAACAAAAACTATATTTTACTGATTTTTATTACTTTTGATATGTGTCATTCCAGGTTCCTGAGTTGGCTGGCTTTTGGCTTTTGAGCCTTCTATTGCAGTTACCTTTAATTCTTTTCTTGCTCTTTAATGAAGGCCTAACAAATCTG
The DNA here is from genome assembly GCF_024542745.1 of Macaca thibetana thibetana. Taxonomy (NCBI): domain Eukaryota; kingdom Metazoa; phylum Chordata; class Mammalia; order Primates; family Cercopithecidae; genus Macaca; species Macaca thibetana. Next base: position 44,518,038 of record NC_065590.1, read on the forward strand.
CCCTTGGAAAAAGCGATACATATCATCTTCACTCTCTTCCTTGCTTTCCAAGTTGTTGCAGCATTTCTTACCTTAAGGAAAATGGTTAATCAGTTGGCAGTTCGTTTCCACCTCCAAGACTTTGACCGGCTCTCTGCAAACAGAGGAGACATGAGAAGGATGAGGTCATGTATAGAAGAGATCTGACCCAGTGTTGAGTGAAAATCTGACAGATCATTCTAGAAGACTGTAAGAGTTAGGAAAATATCAGAGCTCTAATATGAGAAAAGGGACAAAGCAATTGTTTTGTATACACTCTCACTCTGAAATTCCAAGGTTGGGGGCAATGATGAAACTTTGTACAATGTATGAATCAGTATATTAGCCCCAAAACCTAGATGTTGTCTACCTGATGCCAAATTTCTTAATGTTTTTTGATGTTGTCTTTTTCAGGAGTGTAGAAATGTATGTATTGGTGGTTGTCATTTGCCAGCTCTCCTGTAGTAATTCTGGTTAGAATCTGTAACTAGAGATGTGTCCATTTCTTTAAAACTTGTTGGTTGTCCGTGTCTTGGCTGTACATATGACCATGTTTCTTGACATGGAAATGCCAGTCAATGTTCCTATGTATCTGACTATATTTATAAACCAAGAGACCCGCCAGGCGCGGTGACTCACACCTGTAATCCCAGCACTTTGGGAGGCCAAGGGGGGTGGATCACGAGGTCAGGAGATCGAGACCATCCTGGCTAACACGGTGAAACCCCGTCTCTACTAAAAATACAAAAAAAAAAATTAGCCAGGTGTGGTGGCGGGCACCTGTAGTCCCAGCTACTTGGGAGGCTAAGGCAGGAGAATGGCGTGAACCCGGGAGGCAGAGCTTGCAGTGAGCCAAGATCAAGCCACTGCACTCTAGCCTGGGCAGCAGAGCGAGACTCTGTCTCAAAAAAATAAATAAATAAAAAATAAACCAAGAGACCAAATTTTCATGTCTGCTAGGGTTAAATTCTAACCCTAATATTAGCTGTTATACTGAGATTAAGAAGAAAACAGGTGGATTGCCTTGGTATTTAGGAAATATTTTTGTTATAAAATTATAACTTTCATAAAACCATATTCAGTATTTGTAATGGTGGTATATAAAATGCTTTTACAATAAATTATTAAGTATTTAAGGTATCAACAACAGATCATCCTTGTCTTGTGCAATTTTTTTGGGCTATAGATTTGTGTTTTTTATTACAGAGTTGCAAGGGAAGGAAGGAAAACAAATCCTAGAGAGCTTTCTATGTAGTGGGCACTGTAGTAGGCGTTTTAAATTAGCACTTGTGATCTCATCTACTAGGTTATCGGTCACCAAAGAACTGCTTCATACCCATTAAATTCACATGAGGCTTGATTTGGAAACCAGAACGCCTCTTAATACATATGAGAGCTAAGATGGCCAAAGGGACTATACTCATGATCCTGAATAAGCATGCTCCCTTGCTAATAGGAGAAATCTATTTTAGGAGATTTGGTTAAGAACAAAGTTGCTTGGATTATCCGAACATTATATTAGTGACTGTTGGACTGTCTTAAAGGATATGATACGTTCATTACAGGTTTTCTTTTTTTCTATAGGGAAATGGGCCTTCATAATGTATTTCACTGAGAGACGGTTGTAGCTGCATTAAACATTGCTCTTTTCAAGTTTCTTTTTCTACAATTCATACTTTGGATTCCCAGGTTTTGCCTTATTCATTCTTGTTTTGCTGAACTTCAAAAAATGTCTTTACTTCCCACTCATTCTTGATTCTTCCTGACCAAACTATGCTAATTTTATTATTTCTGCTCTTTATGATTATATATAAAGTTCAGCCAAATATTTCTCCCTCCATGCAGTGGCTAGTTAATCTTTCTCATGCCAAAGTAGTCACTAGTTATACTCTTAATAATTTGGAATTTAAAATAGAATTCTGTTTGAATAGTTTTCTAAAACATATTCATTTGCATTTGTTTCCCAGATAGGACTAGGTAGGTATCTGGGTAGGTATAGGTAGGTGATTCTATAAGAAAATATAAAATAAAATTAAATCTACAAAGCAGATAAATTAGGGGATGATGGAGACATTTCTATTTCAAGATTGTTTCCAGAGTTTTATTTTAAATAGCAGAACTTCTGGTACATTTAAACTTTAAGAGATTAATAACAAAATGTCAGTCATAATCATAAAAAAATTTTTAACTGTAAAAAATTTGAGAAAATTGATTTATCAAAATTTCCAAGTAATTTTGCTGTAATAAACATATTGTTTAAAATGCAGATATAGTAACAGTGGGGGAAAAAAAGATAGTAAATTGAAACCATGACCAAGTCATTTGTTTGTTTTCCATCTGAACAGTAAAACCATGACTTTTTGGGTCAGGCTGAACCAATATTTTCTATTGGAATATACCTGGTTCCCTATATAAGTATGTGAAAATCAAGGTAGAGAAGATATTTACATGTAAGCACATTTGGGGGTTAGGTGGTCTTTAATTTTATCTGAATATGTTTATCCATCCTTAATTTATATTTTATCCTTCTCTCTTTACAACACTTCTGAAAATTTTTGTTTAAAATGTTGAACTTCACAAATATTTTGTCCTTTACATATTTTTTCTATAAATCAAAATTATTTTATTTTTATTTATTTCTTCTTCTTTTTTTTTTTTTTTTTTTTTGAGATGGAGTTTTGCTCTGTCACCCAGGCTGGAGTGCAGTGGCACGATCTTGGCTCACTGCAACCTCTGCCTCCTGGGTTCAAGTGATCCTCCTGCCTCAGCCTCCTGAGTAGCTAGGATTACAGGCACCTGCCACCATGCCTGGCTAATTTTTTTGTATTTTTAGTGGAGACAGGGTTTTACCATGTTGGCCAGGCTGGTTTTGAATTCCTGACCTCAAGTGATCCATCTGCCTCGGCCTCCCAAAGTGCTGGGATTACAGGCGTGAGCTACCAAGCCTAACCTAAATCAAAATTATTTTAAAACATCAAAATGTATTACTTTAACATACACTTGAATGACTAGTATATATAAGGAATAGTCAAAGGTTCATAGACAAGACAAGCTCCTAGTTCTCAGGGATATGATGTGGGAGGTAAAACATTTGTACAACCTTAAGACAAAGTAAAAAAAGCATAACTTTATCAGGGAAATGCATTGAATGAGTTTCTACCTGCTAAGTACCTGACCGGTAACAGGCCCTTGGCTTCCAGTGCATCTTCCCTCTGTGTTCCTAGCACTTAGTATCCCAGGATTAGCACATTAGCCCTACACCAACACCATTTAATATTCACCATGCTCCACATTGTCTGAGGGGGGATAGGCGGTATTCAGGTTAAATGAATACACACTCAATCCCACTTGTCTATGCAAACAAGAAGTCCACTGTCTGGTAGTAAAGGCAGATAAGCAAATCAGTGATAGCACAGGGTGGTGGGGCCCTATAGGATTACAGAGAAGAGACATCTAAATGAATGACGAATCTGGAAAGGCTTCCCAAAGAAAGTGACACTTGAGATTTAAAGAATGAGAGCATATTAAGTTCAGTGTTAAGAAACAAAAAATAGTGACTGTGAGTTCTGTTTCAACTACTACAACTAGTTTGTTGAGGCTAGTGGAAAGTGTGCATGAGAAGAAATGGTACAGAATAAGGCAGAAAAGCTTGGAAGGTGCTAGGAAGCCTGGGTAAAGCTTTGAATATATTCTGTCTTTAATTTTTCAGAACTCTATTCTGAATCCCTGAACCGTTTAAACAGTGGAGTATCACAAACAGAATTAGGTTTCAGAAAGATCTCTTTGAAGACAATGTGAAAAATGGATTGAAAGGGTTGGACCAGAGGCAGAGATACCAGGAGGAATGTGATTAAGTAAGTTAGATGAGAACAAGCTGGCCTGGATAAAGTCAGTGGCAATAAAATAAACTTGAATAGAACCTACTATAGTGTTTTAAAGATAATTTTGTATTTTAAAACAGATATTAGGAGGGTTTTTTTTCTAATTCGTCTTTTCAGAGATGACCTATAAGGGTAAACAAAATGAAATATTGCCTTTCTTATCTCCCCCACACCCAGTTATTAGATTATTATTTTGTTGTTGTCTTTTAGAGACAGGGTCTTGCTCTATCACCCAGGCTGGAGTGCAGTGGCACAATCATAGCTCACTGCAGCCTCCAACTCCTAGGCACAAGTGATCTCACCTCAGCCATCCAAGTAGCTAGGACTACAGGCACAGGCCACCATGCCCCGCTAATTAAAAAAAAAAAAATTGTAGATCTGAGGTCTCCCTATGTTGCCTAGGCTGGTCGTGAACTCCTAGCCTCAAGCAATCATTCCGCCTCAGCCTCCCAAGGTGCTGGGATTACAGGTGTGAGCCACCACACCCAGCCATTAGATTATTATTAGACTTAAATAGAGCTCTATCTAATCTAAGTTTTATTTGACATAACCTACCTAATGATTCATTTACTTGAATTAAGATTATAGTTTTTAAAAACTCAGTCGGGCGCAGTGGCTCACGCCTGTAATCCCAGCACTTTGGGAGGCCGAGGCGGGCAAATCACAAGGTCAGGAGATTGAGGCCATCCTGGCTAACACGGTAAAACCCCGTCTCTACTAAAAATACAAAAAATTAGCCGGGTATGGTGGCAGGTGTCTGTAGTCCCAGCTGCTCCGGAGGCTGAGGCAGGAGAATGGCCTGAACTCAGGAGGCGGAGCTTGCAGCGAGCTGAGATCCCGCCACTGTACTCCAGCCTGGGTGACAGAGTGAGACTCCATCTCAAAAAAAAAAAAGATCGAAAGGACTAGGATCACAAGATTTTGAGAGTAAAGAAAAAGCATCTATAATTCCACCACCTTAAAATAACAACTATTCACAAATGTCATGTTTCTTTGATGTTTTTACTTTGCAAATAGTTTTTTAAAAACACAATTGTGATCATAAGCACTTACAGTTGTGCACCCTGCTTTTCTGAAAACACTGAAAGTATTTACCCATGTTTCTACATAGTGACACAATCATCATCTTAAATGATTGTGTGTTATTTCATCAAGTAGATGGGCCATAATTTACTTAACTTCTCTCCTATCATTAGATATTTGTGTTATTTCCTTTTTCTTTTATACATAACATTGTAATGAACAGCTCATGCATATAGCTTTTTCCATCTCTTAGGTGATTCCTTTTAATTAATAAGCCAGATTCCTGGAAGTGAAATTGCTGGGTCCTAGAGTATGGACATTTTTAAGGGCATATTGCCAAATTATAACATCCACTTTCTACTATTCACCATGGCGCAATTCTAAAAATAGTACAATGAAAATTTTGACAAGGACAGATTTGTGGACTTTAGTTACCCATTTGTCTTTGTATTTCTGAGTAGTTACCACAGGAACACTGAGTCTAAAGAGAAAGAAAAAAAAAATCTAAAAGCTGTGAAAGGAGAACTGGAAAGAATAAAAAAAAAAAGATTTTTGAATTAAGGGAAAACTGATAAGGGACGGGAAAAGGATTAGGCAAGCTGGTCGCAGTCAGCAACAGACAGTGAGATGTGACACAATAAAAACTGGGTCATTGAGTTGGGACAGCCCTAGGACATAAAAAGACTGAAATGAAGTAAAGCTCTGGATTACTTTGTTCTTGAATATTGAATTTTTTCAGAAGCATGGAGCATGAAATATTATAGTGATAAGCCAAGATTGGAAACATAGCCAAGAAAAAGAGGTCTTTAAGGGATTGTTTAAAATGTGCTGAAGGAATAATTTGGTTTGGTCTTAAACGGCTCAAAAAGTAAATTGACATAAAGCTTTTGCATAGCAAAATAGGCATGGAGGCAGAAAACAAAGCGGCAAACAGAAGAGTTTACCCTGCAAATTGGTTAGCATGTAATATGTTAGATTTTGGTCATAGAAATGATTTATCAGAAGACTGAACTGCTGTATTTTGTAAGTGTAATTAACACTAACTTGTTATGGGTATACATCTTTATTCTAGTTTTAAGAGACTGTTAATTTGGGGGTTTTAAATCAAAAAGCAAAACTAAATAGTTATGAGGCCATTCTAAGAATCATTCTAAAAATCTTTTTTCACCAGTGTTTAAGCACTTAAAAATATTCAAGCCCTAGAAAAATGTGTTTAAATGTAAGTAACCTCAACATTTAAATGTATTCTGACAGATTTACATCTTTCTGAAAGTGAGGCTAGGCATCAGTGTGTCATCATCTTAACCCAAGTCAAGACAGGCTGGAACTCCTGAAAACAAGATACAAATCGCAGGACAGCATGGAACATATATTCTATGAAAAGCCAAAGACATTTTGAAATTTATTTTATCAACATGCTTTATCTAAACATATTCCACAGCTGAACATTCTTGTCTGAAAAGAGCTTTTTAATCTAGTAAAGTGTACAATCACAATGTATTTACTGTTCCACAGACCTAAGTGTTTAGCACTCAGCTACATTAAAAATGTAGACTTTTAAAAACAATAATCAACCAAGAATGGCTTTGTCTTTAATTTTTCAGAACTCTAATAGCACTATATTTGGCTGGTAGGAAAGTGATATTATTGATTCATTTTTAAAGGTTTTTAGTTCCTAATCTTGAGTTATTTATATTCTAATTCAAAACACATTAGCTACATTGCTCAATATTATAGCCTAAAAGAAAAGAATATTTGATATTAAAATTATATGCACATTTAAAAATTATTTTTAAATGCTTGATTCATTAATACCCAGAAATACTAAAATGACCACTAGAGAAAGTAGAAGTTTTAGAACTTTGCTTCAATAGTTTTCCTAAAAAGACTGAGAGCTTATTAAGAGTCAAAATTTTTGCTATCCTAAAAACTATTGCTCCCAATGGTCAATAAGCCCTTGCTAAAGAAGGCTGGAGATTTAGCTGTTGATTGTTCAGTACTTTACAAAGCAGAGCAGCAGAAGATATGCTCTGTGTTTTTAGTACACTATGATTTTGTTCTGCAAAGTAAACTATTTAGTTAGCTACAACAATATGTCATCTACTATGCTTTGACACTTCAAGACAAGAAAGATAAATAAGATTAAGTCCTTGCCCTTCCAGCCATCTAGCAGAGGAGACAAATTTAAGGTAACCACAATCCCTTATAATTATTGTAATACAGCTATGTAAAAGATGAAAATAGGTGATGAATCCTGCCTAGGGGGTAGGATAGGCTTTCAACAGATGGAACAGCATGGGTAAAGATATAGACATTTGAAAATATAAGTCCTGAACAGAACCAAAAGTAGTTTTGTGTCATTAAAATATAAGGTGTGTAGAAGAGAAGTGGTTGAGATGAGCTGAAAAGACTGGTATCGGAAGTTATCAGTCTTTTAAATAATAGATTATTATAAAGAGTTTGAACTTCATGCTGTAGGCGATGAATGGTCTATCTATATTTAAGCAGCATTATAAGTCATTGTTGCCACATTTGAAAATGATAGAAAGCTGAGAAGGAGAGCTAATTTGATAGATGATACAATCACATTTCAAAAGAATCTCCTAACAAGCTGAAATGCTAGATCCAAATACATTTTACAGACACACATATACACACACACACCCTCCTCCAACATGTACTTTTCAAAAAGCTCACCAGTACATAATTCTGTGCTATTTTTCAAGGAAAAACATCTGGGTGGTCTCAGGAGATGATAAGCATATATTAATAGAAATATAATGACCAGATCATGGAGGGTAGCAATCTCACTGTACTCTTTAATGTTGTAGTAGTAATGTCTCATCAACTTTTCCGTACCAGCCCTATGATTGCATTTATCAAGAAATCTAAAACCAAATCTAATCATGACACTACTCTCCTTAAAATTTGTTAAGACTCTCATTTTCAGGCTGGGCATCGTGGCTCATGCCTGTAATCTTAGCACTTTGCGAGGCCAAGGCAGGAGGATTGCTTGAGCCCAGGAATTTGAGACCAGCCTGGGCAACATAGTGATGCCCTGTCTCTACAAAAAAATTAAAAAATAGCTAGGCATGGTGTGTGCCCATAGTCCCAGCCACTCAGGAGGCTGAGATGGAAGGATTGCTTGAGCCCAGGAAGTTGAGACTACAGTGAGCTGTGATCACACCATTGCACTCCAGCCTGGGCAAGAGTAAGACCCTGTATCAAAAACAAAACAAACAAAGGACTCTCATTTCCTGCAGGATAATGCCCAAACTCCCTAGCCTGGCATACAAGGCCTCTTTCTACCTGCCTGACCTCACCTTGCTCTTCCTCACTCCTTCAAGCTACAGTTCTTCCAGTGCACCATTCTGGGTTTTACCTGCAGACTTTCCCTCCAAACTGCTCTGTCTGCCTGAAGTAGTAATCTTATCTATGCAGTGAAACTCTACTTATTTTTTAATGCCTGACTCAACTATCATATCTTCTATGGAATTCTGAATATTTGTTCCTCCTACAGTCCTACAGTCACTGAGCATCTTGGGGACAGGGACCACCACTCTTATTCATGATATCTCTAGTGCATATGACCGTGTTTATGCACTTAGTAATGTTGACTGAATGCACAGATGAAGGAATAAGCAAGCTGTTAGAACTCAGAGCTCCTGCCTCCTGTTCTTAATACACAGTATCTTTTTTCATAAACTTTCTACAAAATAGAAATGCCACATTTACTCATACTTGAATCTTTGTGGCATGAAAAAGAATCCTAATCTTAAAAACAATAACCACTTTTATATTAAGATAAACATTCAAATTTTGCTGAATCCCCAAAATTCATGCAAATAACAGCCACCATTTAATTGAATACCTGCAATGTGCCAGGTGGTGTGCTGGGACTTTATCGCTATCTCATATAATTCTCATGACAACTCTGTAAGGCAGATCTTATTCCCATTTTACAAAAGCTAAAACTAGAACTCAGGAGAAGTTAAGGAACTTGCTCAGGGTTACACAGCAAGTAAACAGAAGACAGGATTTAGACCTAACCTTGTCTGGCCCCAAAGATCATGCTTTTTCACTCTGCAGTGCTCCCTCTCTCTAAACACATGCTCCAAAGATATATTTAGGTTGATTTAGACCTGTCCCATCTAGAAGCCAAAGCAGGAACATTGCTCAGCCTTGGACCCTCAGACTTCTCGGGGCCAAGGAAAATGGCAAAAAAAGGGTCCAGAAACTACTCCATTGTTTTTTAAAAATCTAAATCTAATAATATGTTTACCTATAGAAAGGCCCAGCAAGCAAACTAAAAAGTCTGTTTTGTGTGTGGGGGGGGGGGGTTTTTTTTTTTTTTTTTTTTTTTGCCTTTGATTGGACTTTCACTAACTCTGAGCATTATCCTCAGTCATTTCATGTTGATCAAAGCTGACAGTTGCAGAGATGTATATTCGATTAATTTTTTTTTTTTTTTTTTTGAGACGGAGTCTCGCTCTGTCGCCCAGGCTGGAGTGCAGTGGCGTGATCTCAGTTCACTGCAAGCTCCACCTCCCGGGTTCATGCCATTCTCCTACCTCAGCCTCTTGAGTAGCTGAGACTACAGGTGCCCGCCACCACGCCCGGCTAATTTTTTTATATTTTTAGTAGAGACGGGGTTTCACTGTGTTAGCCAGGATGGTCTCGATCTCCTGACCTCATGATCCACCCGTCTCGGCCTCCCAAAGTGCTGGGATTACAGGCATGAGCCACTGCGCCCAGCCTTGATTAATTTTTTTAAATGGGAAAACCCTTTGGTTGACTAATTTAAAAGACTCCCATTTGCTGAAGTAGGTCCTTGTGAAATGCTAAGTGCTTTATCTTATTTACTCCTCTAAGGTATTATAACACTTGTATATTATATTAACTTTATAATTGTAATACCATTTCCCATTTTGAACATGAGAAAAACAGAGTATTCTAAAAAGTTAACTAAGATCACCTAGCTGGTAATTGGCAGAACTGGGATTCAAATTGAGGCATGTCTAATTCCAAAGCTTTCCTACACAGCTCAGTTCTACAAATTAATTGAGGGTTGTTGTTGTTGTTGTTTAAATAGACAGGGTCTCGCTGTGTTGCCTGGGCTGGAGTGCAGTGTGATCCCACTGCTGAGCAGCATGCGAGTTTTTGACCTGCTTCATTTCCAACCTGGGCTGGTTCACCTCTCCTTATGGCAACCTGGTGGTCTCCTGCTCCCAAAAGGTCAACATGGGATGCTCAACTAAGTGTGGACACCCGATTGGCATAGTGCACTACAGCCCCAGAACTCCTGGGCTCAAGTGATCCTCCCGCCTCAGCCTCCCGAGTGGCTGGGACTACAGGCACACTCCAGCACGCCCAGTTAATTGAGGTTCTATTGCGTGGCAGGCACAGGGGATTCTATGATGAGAATACTGTCCCTGCACGGAAGAGGCTTTTTTTTTTTTGAGACGGAGTCTTACTCTGTTGCCCAGGCTGGAGTGCAGTGGCACCATCTCAGCTCACTGCAACCTCTGCCTCTTGTGTACAAGCAATTCTCCTGCCTCAGCCTCCTGAGTAGCTAGGATTACAGGTGCCCGCCACCACGCCCGGCTGATTTTTTTTGCATTTTTAGTAGAGACAGGGTCTCACCATGTGGGTCAGGCGGGTCTCAAACTCCTGGCCTTAGGTCATCCGCCTGTCTTGGCCTCCCAAAGTGCCAGGATTACAGGCGTGAGCCACCACACCATTTGAATCTCTGCTCGCTCTATACCAGTTAAGGTACCCACATACTTTTCTGTTTCTCTAGTAATGGGCCTGTTTATTAAAATTAAAAAATAAGAAAACCATTGCCACAAACTCATAACTTCTTGACTCCTTCACAGCCCTCTGAATCTATGATCCAAAGTGTTTTAAAATTTTAAGCTTCAAAATATGAGAAGTTACCATATTTATAGTTCAGTATTTATAATAAGGCTTTAAAAGATATCAGACTTCCTGTTCATGCCTGTAATCCCAGCACTTTGGGAGGCCAAAGTGAAAGGATCTCCTGACTTCAGGAGTTAGAGACCAGCCAGGCAACATAGTGAGACCCTGTGTCTACAAAAAATGAAAATATTAACCAGTCATGGTGGCTCATGCCGGTAGTTCCAGCTATTCGGGAGGTTTAGGTGGGAGGATCTCTTGAACCTGGGTGGTTGAGGCTGCGGTCAGCCAGGATTGTGCCACTGCACTTCAGCCTGGGTGACAAAACAAGACCCTGCAAAAATAATAATAATAATAATACACACATATATCAGACTTTAATTTTCTGAAATCAATTTTTAGTCTTACAGAAATAATACGGAACTCACTGATTATTTTTCTTTCTTTTGAGACAGAATCTCGCTCTGTCACCCAGGCTGGAGTGCAGTGGCGCAATTTCAGCTCACTGCAACCTCTGCCTCCCAGGTTCAAGTGATTCTTGTGCCTCAGCCTCCTGAGTAGCTGAGATTACAGGCAAGTACTACCACGCCCAGCTAATTTTTTGTATTTTTACTAGAGACAGGGTTTCGCTGTGTTGGCTAGGCTGGTCTTGAACTTCTAACCTCAAGTGATCCACCCACCTCGGCCTCCCAAAGTGCTGGGATTACAGGACTGAACCACCATGCCAAGCTAACTGATTCTTGATTTAATATGTGTAAAGACTGTGGAGCTCAAATGTACAGGCTTACCTATTAATACTTTGATGCAAGGTTTTTGTTTTATTTTTTATTTTTTTTAAATTTTTTAATAGAGTTTAAAGTGGGGCACAAGTGCACTCCTTATCTCACAACATTTTAGTAACACCTAAGGCTTGCCAAATTTCTTTTGAAAACTTCAGTCTGCTAGGTCATGAAAACAGCTCCCAAGCCCCCAGTAAGCTCTTGCCTTTATTGCATAAAATGGAATGAATCAAATATTTCTTCCTTTTGCAAGCAAGCCCAAATAAGCATATGGTTTGAAGAGTGAAAAAGACACAACAAAAATACAAGAATAATTAAGCCCCTCACTAAAATGCCTACTCCAATCACAGGATACAGGCAGTCATGATTCAACATGTGATCCTCACTAAAGACAAAAACAATTCACTCACAGCAAACCCAGCTGCAGCTAATAACATGAGCAATACCAAGAGCAGATCTGAATGCACACATGCCAATAAAGAGACTTTTATGATTTCAGTAGAAAGAACTCCACCTTTGACTCCATTCAGGGCCAAGAGCAGTCAGGCAAATGGAAAAATGTGCTGGAAACAGCATTGGGACTCTCCAACAAAACATTCCTTCCCTTGTCATTTTGACTATTTGAGACAGCAATGCTTTGGAGTTAGAAGATGAAGAGTCAAAGTCATCACTCATCCTCAGGGAAAACCCGCCCTAGGAATGTTTTATTGTAATTGCTTTCTGAGATGCTGGCCACTCCAGGATACATTTACCATTTTCAAACCTCAGGGGATATATGTGATGTGTGCTGCCATCCTTGAGTCACCTGGTAAGGGTGTCCGTGGAAGGCACCATTGTTTTCAAGTTTAATTCCTGGCTTAAAAGCCTACGTCCCTGTATTATTGACTAAAAGTCAATCAAGTACCCCAATAGTGTGTTCCCGTATGTGTCTTGTTTTATTTTGTTTTTTAATCTGACCCCTAAGCAGAGAAGTTGTGCTAAGGTTGGACAAGTTTTTAATTCAACTCCAAAAAATAGAATAAAACAGAGAGGAAGTGCTAGTAAACAGCAGCTCAGTGTAAACCTTTTAAATCCAGCCTCTTTGTAGGTTGGAGATTTTTCTTTCTTTATTCTTTTATTTCCATAGATTCAAGATCCAATTCCTAAGCTTCCTAGTCGAGTTGCAGAGGGAATTAAGCTTATTGGGAGAACCACATAGTTGGGTCCTATATGTTTGGACGGCAGTCATAATGGCGGTCAGAATTCCTCTTTACTAGTTGCTTTTAGGATTGTCCTAAGTATCATAGGTTCTCTAAGTTGTTTTTTTTTTCCCCCAAAACTCATATTTTATTTTAAAAAAAAAAGTTTATCCATGTATTGCTTGCTTGTTACAAATCGTCTACTCCTCCTTCATGGAAAATTCAACAATGTCAATATCAGGGCCATGGTTTTTATTCTCCATTCAGCATCTTTCTATGACATTCATTTTAATAAATATAAGTAACTTTGCATTTGGGTCATACCTATTTACAGTAGCTATCTGTGTTAAAATTATCATATTGATCACTTTCAAAGCCACCCAGGAAGGCAAAAAGAAGGACTCACAGACTCAACAAGAGGAAATGACAAAGCTTGAGGGGAATTCCAAAGGTGGATCAAGTTTGTGTGAACATAAAATCTGAATCCAGGTCTGACAGCTAGCCATACAAGGTTATACTTTCCCCACACCCCTCCTCTTTGATAGGCATTGTCATCTAGAGCAATAGCCTCGAAATAAACTGAACGTTGTGGCCCATAGCTTAACTCCGTTCCAACCTCTATTTCAAAGTAAACTTGGGCTAGGAATGGTGGCTCACGCCTATATTCCCAGCACTTTCGGAAGCCAAGGCGGGCGGATCACCTCAGGTCAGGAGTTCGAGACCAGCCTGGCCAACATGGTAAAACCTCTGTCTCTACTAAAAATACAAAAATTAGCCGGGCATGGTGGCATGCGCCTGTAATCTCAGCTACTCAGAGGCTAAGGCAGGAGGATTGCTTGAACCCAGGAGTTGGAGGTTACAGTGAGCTGAGATCATACCACTGCACTCTAGCCTGGGTGACAGAGCGAGACTTCGTCTCGAACAAACAAAGAAAATAAACTTGGAGTGGGGCCCGTGCAAGTTTTTTTATTTTAATTTTTGACTCATACTTTAGCTTCTTTGTGCATTAAAGGGGATAATCCCACCCATTCTCCTGTTTCACAGGCATTTTTAGGGTCAAATAAGGTCTTTAAAAGGGCTTTATAAAAAATGAGGGCTTATTATCATGGTGGGCAGAATAATGATCCCCCAGAGATGTCTACATCCTAATCCCTATAAACTATGAATATGTTAGGTTACATGCAAAAGGGAATCCAGTTTGCAGATGGAACTGAGCTTGCCACTCAACTGACTTTAAAATAAGGAGAGTATCTTGGATTATCTGATGCAATCACAAGAGAACTGAAATGAGGAAGAGGGAGGCAGAAGAATGAGTGTCAGAGTGATGTGATGTGAGAAAGGCCTGACCAGCCATGACTGACTTTGAAGAAGGAATAGGCCATGAAGCAAGAATGTGGTGGCAAAAGGTAAGAAAATGGATTCTCCTTGAGCCTCCAGAAAGTTGCACAGCCCTGCTGATACCTTGATTTTAGATGAGTGAGATCCATTTTGTTCTTCTGACCTCCAGGACTATAAGATAATAAATTTGCATGGTTTTAAGCCACTACGTTTGTGGTAATTTGTTACATAGCCATTGGAAACTAACACAATTATTAAGATGATTGAACTTCCAAGGACTGAAACAAGTTCTAGATGGATTCTGAGAGCTGAGTGAAATACAGTGAGCAGCTCCCCTACCCCACATCACCCCCTTCACCCCCCAGTGTCTGCCTTGTAGGTCAGCAAAGCGCATCCAACAAGAGAAAGACAGCAGGTCCGGCAGGAGCACAGCAGCCAACCCAAGAGTGATGTAGCTGGAACTGGAGCTGTCCCTGGGATACCTGAGTAAGGGCCCATGCTAAAAATGGCAGGAAGCTCATATCTGTCCCATATGTTCAATGGGAACACCACCACTGTTACCAAAGTAGGCAGATGATCCTTGCATCCTGTCCCTTCCACTAGAACAGCATCCACTTTGTTTCTTTTCGTTCCCTCTACTCTTTTCAGTCTCCTCCTGGCTTCCCCAAACTAATTTCCCTGTTAGCAGGAGTTGGAGCTAGCCAAGAGTCTACCAAATCCCCGAGGGCCAAATGCCCAGGAACACCTCTGTGAGTCAGGTTCCAGATTCACAAATGGGGAGGAGTAACTGAGCAACTTCATTCTTACTCTATTCTTGCTGGAAGATCATTCCTCCTTCACATACATCTCTTCAGAGGGCCTCCAGGGACAGAGGCAGAGCAAATGCCAGATTTTAAAATTATTTTCCTCTGGCTGTGCATTAACATTCTATTTCAGTCTTGACCCAAAGCCTGCTCAAAATATAAAGCTTGAGGGGAATTCCAAAGGTGGATCAGAGCCAAACTGATTTTTGTCCACATCTTCAGGCCCCAGTTCTCCCTCACCTCCAGCAGCCTTATCATTAGAGTGAAAATCCTGCCCTGGAGCATCCCCTATTCCTGCAGATTTACAGGCACCCAGCACCCCAGTCAGGCCTGAACCTCTCTTTCCTGGTCAATTCAGCTTCCACAGGAGCGTCCACTCTGACCCACATTCCTGGAACGATTTCTTTTGCAAATCAGCAGGTTTTAAGCAAACAAGGGCACATTTCAGGACATTGAACTACGCAATTAGCTGAGGGTAAATTTGGCAAAGCATCTGGTCTGCTTACTAAAATGGAAATGGGAAAAAAAAGTACAGCTTTTAAAATTAAACATTCACTTTGTAAGGTCAATTCCGTGCAAATCTTCTTGAAATGACACAGGCACTGGCTCTGTACAGGAGGGTGGAAGGACTAGGATTCTCGGGGCTGCTCAGGAGCACCGTTCACTGATTGGGGCAGACACTGAACATGGGACCAACATAATTCAGTGGTGCCAGAGAATGACAACAAATAACCAATTGTCTTTTGTTGATGTCTCCAAAATCAACTTTCAGTAGGTTTTCACATTTTATTAACTTTGAGCAGTAAAACTGCTAAAAGGATACACTGTGTTAATCAAATTAAAAAGTGTATTTCCTGATCTCTTGGGTTTTAGAACCCATATTTTATATTAAAAGCTGTGTCCCACTCTTCCGTTGTATAAAGCAAGGTCAAAAGCACAGGCCAATGAGACTATAAAAGGGCAAAGTCGTGGTGGCAAATATACTCATTATTAGACTTTTGAGTTACTTCCATTTCATGAATATTTTTGTTGAAGTTTTATCATCTCCTCTGAGAATTAGAAAAGCCAGTTTGAGATAATATTTCCAAAGACTACAGTAAGATAACACATATAACAGCAGGACAATCAGGGAAGTAGGTTTTCGGGAGAAAGAAGTGGGGGAAGAAATAAGGGAATGTAGAAGTCTAATCAATGTTATCATTTCCCCACTTTTACAGCAGTGGCATCCCCTGATGCAATGGAAATTATGAATCAAGCTGGGCATGGTGGCTTACACCTATAATCCTAGCACTTTGGGAGGCCAAGGCAGGAGGATCACTTGAGCCAGGAGTTCAAGACCAGCCTAGGCAACATGGTGAAACCCCATCTCTACAAAAAATACCAAAAAATTTAGCTGGGCATGGTGGCACACACGTAGCTGTAGTAGCTGTAGTCCCAGCTACTCAGGAGGCTAGGGTGGGAGGATTGCTTGAGCCTGGGAGGCAGAGGTTGTAGTAAGCTGAGATCATGCAATTGCACTCCAGCCTGGGTGACAGGTGAAACCCTGTCTCAAAAACAAAAAATTATGAATTAGTTGGGAAAGCCATGACTGCTCTTCATTTATGTTTCATTCTGCTTGTCTGAGGAATTTTTATGTAATTCTCCACCAGCTCACTCTATAGTATGACTCTATAGTCCATTTTGGTCAAAGCCGAACTATTCCAAACAATATGGAAAACAGGAGTAAAAACAGGATTTCAGTAATGACAAATACAGACTTGAAGCCATGAGAGCATATCAAAACCCTCAAACAGAAGCTAGAAACCATGAAGAGGTTACATAATGTAAAGTGTATTAGTGGGCCACAAACTGAACAAAAGTAAGCAGGTCTTAGAAGAGCAAGGATAGTCCTTGGAAGGCAAGAAACAAGAACGGAACATGTGTGCACTGCATGTAATTGGGGGAGTTAGCTGCTAGCTCCATGTGACTATTTTTAATTTAATTAAATGTAAATAAAAGTTTAAATTCAGTTCCTTGGTCACACGCACTACATTTCAAATGTTCAGCAGTCACCTACGGCTGCTAGTGGCTGATAAGAGAAAGACAGCAAGACAGTAGGTCCAGCAGGAACACGGCAGTCAACCAGAGTGTGGCATAGCCAGAATCAGAGCTGCTCCCAGGATACCCTGAGAAGGGGCCCATGCTAAAAATGACAGGAGGCTCATATGCATCCCAACTGTTCAATGGGAACATCCCCTAACCCCCAGAACAGGAAAGCACAGATATAGGTTCCCAACATTGCAGAAAGTTCTAATGGATGGTGCTGCTCTAGAGAAAGACGGCCCTGCAGATGGTCTGGAAAGGCACCAACCAAATCATTAGAAAATGAAACTTTGAAAAAAGCTTGCAGTGAGCTGAGATCCGGCCACCGCACTCCAGCCTGGGTGACAGAGCGAGACTCCGTCTCAAAAAAAAAAGAAAAATGCAATAAAAGTGAAATTAAGTTTCTTAAGCTTTGAAGGGAGAATGGTGAAGAGTGGCTTTAGGCTTTAAAATGGTGATAACTGTTGAGTGAAGACCAGATGTTTTCCACTTGTTTCAAGAGCTAAGGCAGGAAATTTTAACTTAGTCATAGAGAAACTCTCCTTTCCTTGTGAGGTGACTGGATGCTGGAATGGGAAGAAACACTTTCAAATCAGTATCCTAGGCCAGCCGTGGTGGCTCATGCCTGTAATCCCCGTGCTTTGGGAGGCTGAGGCAGGTGGATCATCTGAGGTCAGGAGTTCAAGACCAGCCTGGCCAAACTGGTGAAACCCCCGTCTCTACTAAAAATGCAAAAATTAGCCAGGCGCGGTGACACATGCCTGTAATCCCAGCTACTCAGGAGACTGAGGCAGGAAAATTACTTGAACCCGGGAGGCGGAGGTTGCAGTGAGCCAAGATCCTACCATTGCACTCCAGCCTAGGTGACAAGAGCGAACTTGTCTCAAAAAAAAAATCTGTATCCTGGGAAATACATAAAAAGAAGGTAGCAACTTAACATCTAGGATTTCGGATTTGGGGGACTGACTAGAATGAACTTTGCCTTAATCATCTATTTGCTTTGTCTGTTTAAGTCCTGTATATGGAGGATGCAAATGATAGGCACAAATAAGGAAGGACCACTGCATGAATCCCAGAGGTTTTTGTTTAGGTTGTCTTCTCCAAAGGAGCCTATAATGCCAAAACAAAGCCTTCACTCTTGACCTCAAAATCTAGCCACTTTTGCTTCACCCCACGATCTCCTTTGTTTCCAAAGGGAATTAGAAAAGCTCCCCTCAGACTTTCTTTCAAGCAGCTTTTTCCATCTTTATGGAGAAGCTCCAGAGACAGAGCCTGCTGTAAGGCCAGATGTGCTGACTAAATTAGCATGGTTATGGCATGATGCAGCGGTTATGAGCCTACACTTTGGAATCAGACAGCCCTGGATTTGAGTTCCAGTACTTTGTCTTAACTAGCTGGGTAACCTTGGGCAAGTCACTTAACCTTCATATTAGACATAGCTCTCTTGATTTCAAGTTACGTTTTCTTCAGCAGAATTGAAAGCTGATTGGTTTATGTACTTGGAAAACCCAAGAGGTCTGCTCCCCATGCATAAGGAATCTACATTTTATGATCCCTTACAATACTCCTCTTCTGATACCAATTTGTTTATTAGTCTCTTTTTAGCAACTGACAAAACTCCAACACAAATATAAAGTTTATAAGCTTATGCAACCTGGGTGATCCAAGAGCACAGAAAACTTCAGGCACGGCTGCATCAAGGGGCCCAAATGATCTTTTTCTTTCTACCCTTCAGATGAGCATGCTCTACATGTTGAGAATGGTGACCACCAGAAGCCCCAGACTTACCTCACAACTTCCAGGAAACAAGGATCAAATCTTCCCTGGTAGAAAAACTCTAGGGAAGTTTCTGTTTGACCCAGCCTGGATCAAGGCCTATTGATGGACCATTCATTGTGACCAACAAGATAAGATGTTCTGACTGACCAAGGCTGGATATATGTTCATCCTTCCGACTAAGGGTAGACTGAATAATTCAAACTGCACAGGATGAGTTCCCCACCAGGAGAGGGGTTTTGGGTTCCAGATGGTCCATAACAACATGCTCACTACAACTTCTCAGTCTCCATTTCCTCACCTGTCAAACAGGGATAGAATACTTTTCTCACAGGATGAGGATGAGATTAAATAACTTATATAAAGGCATCTGGAACACTGCTCAAATGATGGCAGCTAATATTTTGCCAAACAATAATTTACTATTATTTTGTTTAGGACATGTGGTGGCTTTGTAATATGTCAGCTTGGCTAGGCTGAACTACATTTCATAGAATTCCCTTTCCTATATGTTTCTGGTTAGGCTGTGCCAACAGAGAAACTCTTGTGTGAGATTTGGAAGTTAAGCAGCTGCCATTTTGTCACTCACAAAGGTTATCCTTTATCCGCTGGTTCACTTTGTTGGTAAGCAGTAGTGGTCAAGTCTACAGCAGTTCTACCTTCCCGTGGATCCTTCTTCAGCTTCTCCAACTTCCAGGCCAAATGTGTGTTTAGTTCCATGACAGAGGGTGCCAGCTTCTCTTGAAGGACACACAAACCATCCAGTCAGAGGCAGTGGAACTGACACTGATTTATATCCTTCCTCATAGGTTTCACTTTATGCTTGTAGGTTCCAGCTTGTCCTTTGTCTCACCTGCACTTGCCCACTATCTTTTCCAAGGACTTCAAACTCCATCATTAGACACAAAGATGATAGCCTCGCAGACTCCTTACCCAGCTCCCATAATTGTAGAAGGTTAAATCGCTCCCTCCTCACTCACACACACACACACACACACACACACACACACACACACCCCTTTAAGGGGTTCTACTTTTCTCATTAGTCTCTGACTAATAAAACCAGACCCATTCCTTCATGACAAAAACTCTCAGTAAATGATGTGTAGAAGGAAAGTGCCTCAACACAATAAAGGTCATGTGTGACAAAGCCACAGTTAACATTATATTGAACCGGGAGTAGCTGCAAGCCTTTTCTCTAAGAACTAGAACAAGACAAGGATGCCTACTCTCACCACCCTTATTCAACATGGTACTGGAAGTCCTAGCCAAGCAATTAGTCAAGAGAAAACATAAATAAATAAAGGGCATCCAAATTAGAAAGCAGGAAGTCAAATTGTCCCTGTTTGCAGAAAACGTGATCTTACATATAGAAAAACCTATAGACTCTACCAAAAACCTCTCAGAACTGATGAAATAATTCAGTAAAGTTGCAGGGTACAAATTCAATGTACAAAAATCAGTAGTGTTTCTATATGCAATGAACAAGCTGAAAAAGAAATCAGGAAGGCAATCCATTTACAATAGTTATAAAACAAAAAACAACAACAAAAAACAGAACCTGAGAATAAAGGTAACCAAGGAGGCAAAAGACTTCTAGAGGGAAAACTACAAAACTGATTAAAGAAATTGGAGAGAGTGCAAAAAATAAAAAAATAAAAAGATATCTCATGATCATGGTTTAGAAGAATATTGGAATTAATGTTGTTAAAATGACCATACTACACCAAGCGACCTACAGATCCAATGCAATCTCTATCAAAATACCAATGACATACTCCACAGAAATGGAAAAAAAAAAATCTTACAATTTGTATGGAGCCACAAAAAACCCTGAATAGCCTCCTCAGGGAAAAGTAATCCTCAACAAAAAGAACAAAGCTGGAAGCATAATACTACCAGTCCTACAAATATTCAAAGCTGTAGTAACCAAAATAGAATGGTATTGGCATAAAAACAGACACAGAGACCCATGGGACAGAACAGAGAAACTAGAAACGAGTCCATGTATCTACAGCCAATAGATTTTTTACAAAGGGGCCGAGGACATTTATTGGGGAAAGGACGGTCTTTTCAACAAAAGGTGCTGGTAAAACCAGATATCCCTTTGCAGAAGAATGAAACTAGACCCCTACATCTCACCCTTAATCAACTCAAAGTGAATCTGAGACCTAAATGTAAAACCTGAAACTATAAAACAACTAGAAGAAAACATAGGGGAAACAACTTAGAACATTGATCTGGTCAAAGATTTCTTAAGTAAAACCTCAAAAAGCACAGATAACCAAAGCAAAAATTAACAAATGGGATCACATCAAGTTGAAAAGGCTTCCGTACAGCAAAGAAAATGACAGAATGAAAGGACAACCTACAGAACGGGAGAAAATATTTCCAAACTATTCACAATTGAGGAGGATTAATATCCAGCATACACAAGAAACTCAAATATCTCAACAGCAAAAAAAAAAAAAAAAGCAATTTGATTATAAAATGGGCAAATGATCTGAATAGACACTTCTCAAAAGAAGACATACAAATAGCCAACAAAGACATCAAAAAACTGTTCAACATCACTAATCATCAGGGAAATGAAAATCAAAACCACAATGAGATATCACCTCACTCCAGTTAGGGTGGCTATTATCAAAAAGACAAAAAATAACAAATGCTGGCAAAGATGCAGAGAAAAAGGAACCTGTATATATTGTCAGTAGGTAAACTAATACAACCACTATGCAGAATAGTATGGAGGTTCCTCAAAAAACTACAAATAGAACTATCATATGATCCAGCAATCCCATCCCATTACTGGAAATTTATCTTTTTTTTTTTTTTTTTTTTTTTTTTTTGAGACAGGGTCTCACTCCGTTACTCACTCAGGGTGGGGTACAGTGGCATGACCTCAGCTCACTGCAGCCTCAACAACCTGTGCTCAAGCGATACTCCTACCTCAGCTTCCCAAGTAGCTGGGATTATAGGCACGTGCCACTACACATGGCTAATTTTTTTTTTATTTTTTGTAGAGATAGGTTTTGCCATGTTGCCCAGGCTGGTCTTGAACTCCTAGGCTCAAGCAGTCTGCCTGCCTCGGCCTCCCAAAGTGCTGGGATTATAGGCATGAGCCACCGTGCCCAGCCCCACTACCAGGAATTTATACAAAGGAAAGGAAATCAGTATATCAGAGACATCCGCACCCCCATGTTTATTGCAGTACTATTCACAATAGCCAAGATATGAAGATATGGAATCAACCTAGGTGTCTAACAATAGATGAATGGATAAAGAAAATGTGGTATAAATATACCAGGAATGCTAGCAGCTATAAAAAAAAGAATGAAATTCTGTCATTCACAGCAACATGGATGGAACTGGAGGACATTGTGTTAAGTGAATAAGCCAGGCACAGAAAGTTAAACATTCTCACTGCATGTCCTCCCTCATATTGGAAGCTACAAAAAAGTTGATCTCATAGAATTAAAAAGTAGAAGGATACCAGAGACTGAGAAGGGTAGGGAAAAGACAGTGATAAGAAAAGATTTGTTTAAGGATACAAAATTAAACAGCTAGAAGGAGAATAGAGAATGTTCCCAACACGAAGAAATATACATGTTTGAGATGATGGATATGCTAATTACCCTGATCACTATACTTCATATGTATCGAAACATCACTATGTACCCCATAAATATGTATAATCATTATATGTCAATTTTTTAAAAGCCCAGAATCTAAGTTTTCTAAACTCCCCCCAATCTCCCTTTTGGGAAAGAAGACCCTTTGGAAATTGTTTCAAGGGAAGCATAAATTAGGATAGAACTAGAGCTAATAGTTATGGTAACTTTCAAAATAATAGTTTTTTAAAACTTATCTTTTAATTTTTTTTAAATAAAGAAAACTAGAAAAATAAAAATACCACAGTACTAACCACGACCTACCAGAAGCATAGTACATGAAATAAATGGGACCAGCATCTTCTGTTATTCATCCAGCATTGGCTCAGACTTACCCAAGGTCAGTGCCAAAGCCAGTGCAAGAAGCAACAAGATGCTTGGGCCACGAGGAAGAATTCCATTGTTTAAATCAAGCAAGAGCCCTTTTCAGTCTAGTTGCCTCAAAACTTAAGGAGTGAGGGTGTCCATCACACCCACGTGTACAGGATGGGAATTTCTTGCCGTGTGCCTTTCTGCACGCAGAGCCTGGGCTGGGTCTCCTGTGGCCGCTGTTCAGGACAGTGTTCTCTGAACTTCCTCATTCCTGCCTTCTCTCTACAGGAAGCAACAAAGCAGTACATGTTGCTCCCTTCCCTGAGCTGCAGGGAACTCATTACAAGCAACACTGGCTAAGAAAGGAATCATTTCCACCCTGTCACATGAACTGAGATGGATTCAGGAAAACATGAGTTCATGTTGTGGCTCTGTCAAGGCATCTCGCAGGATATGGAGACTCATTGGCTCTTTGACCCTCTTCCCAACTCTGTCTACAAATCTCTCTTCCTTGGACCTGCCCACCTGAAATGCTACCACTAGAGCCATTTATTTTAGGCCCAAATTACAACCATGTGAGATAGTTTAATCATCTTTTTGCCTTGAAACAGTAAGTAGAGATCCTCCCAGTAAAGAGTGGGAGGTTTAATGCAATTGGTGGGACGACTGGGGAGCTGTAGGATCCAGGCAGTAGAGCAGGGGAGCCCTACAGAAAGGCGGTGAAGCAGTGGGAGTTCCAGGAGCTGCCACTGCTTGAGTGCCTTAAAGTCTACAGGTCAGGGGGCCCCTCAAGGTAGGAGAGAGCAAATAAAGGAATGTAGAAATGCTCTGAACTTTTCTTTGCCACAGCTTGGCCTAAGGCCACGTACCCTTCCTGTGTTTGTATCTCAGTCATTCCAAGGGTCAAGTCCGGGAGGGGCATGGCCCACATTCTCTGCGATAGTAGATCAAATACCTCTGCTGTTCTGCCTCCCATTCTCAGCCTCACCCCTGATTCTAACTGCAGTCTATGCTGGCCTCGTCCTGACAGCCTCTTGCCTTAAGAACCAGCCCATGTCTTTTGCTTTCTCTATTTTGGGATTTCTACAATGCTGTGGACACTAATGGGAGCCCACTTAGCACTCACATATGCACGGCTCTGACTGTGAGGGAGTTAATGGCTCCAGTGTAGCCCTCAAACAGGGGCCAGTGGGAGCTGCAGATGAATGCCTCTTCCGGTTGACCATCAGCTAGACAACCCTCCGAGATTTTTTTTTTTTTTTGAGATAGAGTCTCACTCTGTCACCTAGGGTGGAGTACAGTGGTGGGATCCTGGCTCACTGCAACCTCTGCCTCCTGGGTTCAAGCGATTCTCCCGCCTCAGACTCTCAAGTAGCTGGGATTACAGGTGCCTGCCACCAGGCCAGGCTAATTTTTGTATTTTTAGTAGAGATGGGGTTTCACTATGTTGGCCAGGCTGGTCTCAAACTCCCGACCTCAGGTGATCTGCCTGCCTCAGCCTCCCAAAGTGCTGGGATTACAGGCATGAGCCACTGCTCCCGGCCATGAGAGAAGGTCCTGGGAGGGATTAAGCTGCAGTTGCACGGCAATGGCCTCAATAACACACCTTATGTTGACTATCCCTCCTTCCCTCTCTCTCCCCAGTCCCTCACTTCTGCCCCCTGGGATCACCTCCCAAATAACTTCCAAATAAACCACCTGCACACCATCCCTTATCTGGGGCTCAGCTCTCCAGGGAGGACACAGGATAGGAAAGATAACATTTTTGTGTAACCCCAATAAATGCCAGGGCCCTGTGGGTGCTCAGTCTCAGCAGGAAGTCCAATACACAGCTCAGCAAGCAATAAAGCTTTTATAAAAAGGAATTTCAGTCTTCACCAATCATAGATAGGTCAAAACGCATCCAACAATTTCTAAATTCCCCTTGTCCAGACCCCAAACCATCTCACAGCTACTCCAGACCCCTTTGGATACCATTCTAGCTCTTCTTCTTTTCCATCTCTTTTAATATATGAATGCATTTCACTTCCCTAGCTTAAATGCATACAGACAGTCCCTGATTTATGATGGTGCTACTTAGGATTTTTCAACTTTACAATGGGTTTATCAGGGTATCAGATGCATTTTTTACTTCAGTATTTTTTACTTACAATGGGTTTATCAGGGTGTAGCCCCATCATAAGCTGAAGAGTGCCCGTATCCACACAGCCTCCCGCTCCTGTCTTTCTGCAGAGGCTGTTGTGGATCTGCATCACTGAAGAGCAGCCATCTTCTTTCCTGGTGGTAGTGGAAGCCTGAGGGACTGCTGCCTCCCACCAATGCCCTCCCTGTCTGGTTTGTGGATAAGAGTCAGGCTGCAAGCTTCCAGAGCATCAGAGTAGAGCCTACCCTGCATAGTGCCTAGAGTGAAGCCCACAGCAAACCTGCAGGGAGCCAGCCTTTTTCTGCAACAACATACACAGAAAATGAGCATTTTTGTGCCCTATACTCAAGCAAATGGATACAACTGCCACCCTAAGAGCTGAGGGGCTCCCTATCTTATTTGACAAAGCGTGACCCCCTTGCAGCACATCAGTGGGCTGACCGCCCCCAGTGGGGAAGGCTGCTTGCTAGGCACACAGGCAGTGACCAGAGCTCTGACACCATGGTAGGTCCTGGGAACACATGGAGAGCTGGCTCCCTCTCCCTCAGCTTCTAATGAACACGAGCACTTGCTTGACATTTTCCTGCACATTCTTACATTTGCCAACTGCCTCCCTGCCCCCATCCACACATTCCACAACATGGCAATTAATTGTTCTCTGCTGTTCAGCAGCATTGGTGTGCACAGCCACAAGTGCAGTCGTGCTTTGTTCCTGGTTTAACCAGTGGCTATCCCTGGCTGTCCCTCAAAAAACAGACAAAACCAGCCAGCTGCAGACCCAGCTGTCAGCGAGCCCGACACTGGCATTCAAGTGGCCGCAGGAGAACCTATACAGTGCCCAGAGAGAGCCCATTCTTTTCTTTTCTCCTCTTTACAATTGACAGGCTCTGAGGAAGGAAACGTGAGCTCTGGGCTTGGCAGCGGGGCAGGAGGCTCTTGTTAACAGCTTGCCTTCCTGTTTATATGGGGTCTGGCAAAACTGTTAATTTCTCTCACGGAGGTGACAAATGGGAAACCCAGAACCGCCAGGGAGCAGCAGCCTAGAAAACAGCCCAGGCGTGACTTGTTGAAGCAAGGCCAGGGGGCTGGAAATGGGTGGGCAGGGACTCTCGTAGGTTCCCGGGCCCACTGGAGAGGACAACCACACTCAGCGGTCCCTCTCGAAGAGGCACTGAGCCTGGCTGTGTGGGCATGGCTCTGCCGCCGTGCCCCAAGACAGGACAGACACAATGGGGTGCCTGTGGTGCGGCTCAGAGGCTGCTTCCCAAATTAGCATCTGTGTTAGGACCTGCCGGGTCTGTCCTCACCATCCTTGAGTGGTCCTGGTCTGGCTCAGAAGCTGAAAATACCCCAGGAAATACACCAGGGTTGGGCAGCCCCCTTCCTGCTGCCTCTCCTGCAGCATCCTAAACCCTCGGCAGTGCTTCTCCTGCTGCTTGCACATGGAAAGCACCTGGAGAACATCAGGTTTAATTGTTCTAGGATGGGACCTGGGTGCTGATCTTTTTTAAAAGCTTCCCAAGTGATTCTAATGGGCAGCCGGGGTGGTGAACCATCATCAAGGATAGATTGCTGTTGCTGTTGTTAGTTTCATTATCAATCATTATTATTATCTGAAGTTAAATGCTAGCTTATTTCAAAAGCCTGTTTGCAGGGGTGGGATAGAGGCAAGGAATGAGATGAGGAAACAGATTCCAACAGTCAGAGCCCCCCAGAAGGTGAACAATAGCTCCAGTTTAACTGGGATTGGGGATATAGGTTTAGGGCAGTTTTCCTGGGATGTGGAATTTTCAGAGCCAAAACTAGAAAAGTCTGTCACGCTACCAGCCCCCAGGGCACCCTGGGCTGTCTCTCCCATAGGTTCACCAGCTCTCTGAGCCTCTTCAAGGGCTAAAGTCTCATTCATGTTTGTATTCCCCAGTAGCTGCCGTACAGTAGGTGTTCATTATCTAGTCCTGAATTTGCTGCCTCCTGTTTAATTCAACAAAGGCTCCTTAGCTGCTGCTATTTTGTGTAGGAATGTTATCGTGCTTTCATGGCCTGGAGAAAGACATAGTATTATTTGTTCTGGAGAGAGATGCAACTTCAGCGTGGGTTGAAGAGCAGGTTGTAGGCTGAGCTTTGGGAGAGATTCGCAAGCCTGTGGACGTGGAATGCTGTGGCTGCAAACATTTCAGGGAAATGGAGCTATTCTCACCACAGATATAGATCTCATTTAAATATCCCTCTGCACACAATTTTCCTATCAAAGCAACTGGACTGCAAAAATGAACTATTTTGGAAGTTTTGTCTCTTATAAAAGGAAAATCAGGATTCTCTCTCCTTTTTTGCTTCAGTTTTATTCAAAACAAGTAAAATAAGGGTTTGTGGAGAACATAGCAGCTCCCTTCTCAGGCTCTTTGAGGACTCTCAAAGCCTGACAAGCAGGCCTTCCTGAAACTCACAGTGAAGGCCTCTCTACCCCCCCACTCTGGCCCCTCCCCATCCTCCGTGTGGCCTCCCTGGGTCCCTGCATGGATGGTCCTGTGGCTGTGCAGACTCCTTGTCATCTCTGTCCAGAAGGCTCTCACCCAGCCCCTTACTTCCACTCTTTCTGCAATGATCAGCTCAAGCTTGGGATCCTCCAGGAAGACCTACTTCCTCCTCTCTCTTCTGAAAGTTTCCAAAGCAAGCAGAGTCTCTGCCATACTGTCCAGCGTTCCTCTGTGATCCCTTGTGGAAGTTACCAGGTCATTAGTTCCACCAACATGTCCTTTGCTGATACAGTCTCTGCCTACCAGCCCCAGTCCTGGTATTCCTGGGACTGTCTGAAAATCTGCATGGCTGCGGTCTTCCCACATGCTCACCATGATGTGTAAACAGTAGGAAAGTATGCAGATGAGATATTTAGTCAGCAAGAAGCCTGGGGAAGCTGCAGTCCCCTGCTGCTTCCCTCACTCCCAGCACTGAAACAGGGAGTGGGGAGGAGGGGTACAGTTGGTTCTGCAGCCAAGAGCCCTTGGGTGGGAGTTCTTTGATGTGGCTACTTTCCCAGGAAAGGACATCTCTGCATCCCTCCAGAACTCCCAAGGGGCCATCTCTGCTTCAGCCTACCATCTCTGCTGCAGTCCCTACTGTGTTCTCACCTCCGAAGTCCTGGCCAGATCCTAAGCTTGGCCCACAGGGAGCAGCTGACCCTGGAATCAGGAACCTTACTCTGAATTCTGGGTTCTGGCAGTGTGGTTGGGTGCTCCCAGTACCTTAGTTTTCTTATCCAGAAATGGGGGTTAATAATAGCACCTACTTCACTGGTATTCAGAGGATCAATTGACCTACTTCTGTTAAAGCAATTAGAACAGTGCCTGACACATAATAAATGTTGGCTATTATTTAACATTCTCTTAATGGAGGAGAGGGAGGAGATGGCAAATCATCTCTAGGTGAGAGGCCACCTGAATTTTGTGAGTCCTGCGTCCTGAAGTTTTCCCATCTCTGAGTTTGGTTCTTATCGCTAGAGGCAGTTCTGGCCTCCTGAAGAATCTCTCAGCCCAGACACTCCTGAGTTTCTTTCTGTGTGTGTTGTGTCTCCAAAATAGGCCAGCCATGGCCGAGCTCTAAGGAAGTTGCCTTTAATTGCCACCTTGACACAGTCCACTTCTAATTGTTTTGAATGTGTTAATCTTGATATCTTAAACCTCCATGTGCTTCTTGAGGCAAGCAATTCTGTCTTGTGCATTTTCTTGATCTCCCAACTATGTCTAACATAGTTCTAGGCATTGGTTGAGTGACACATTAAAACCTGGGAGAACCCAAAAACAATTTACCACCCCACTGCCCAGTGTCCATGAGACCAGAAATAATACTGAGGAGACCCCCTTGACCTTGAGCATCTGAGTCTGGATCAGGCAGGTTGGAAAATACAGCTGCTTTGGATTTTGGGAATTTGGGAGAGTGGAGTGACAGCCAGCAAAACTTCCATCCCCAGCAGACTAGCCTCTGTCCACTCCCTAAGGTTTGGAGTGAGCCCAAATAGCTTCATTTGGGAGACAGGGGAGGCGCCAGCCAGAGTCAATAAATAGATACCCTTCTCTCCCTTGATTTTACTTCCTCAGTGGTGCATGGAAAGCCTGGAGTCTGCAGTAATCAAATAGACATGGACCAGGAAGGGGCTCTCATTTCAGGCTGCAGGGAAAGCCCCAAGACTCTGCCACGGTTCTTCATGCCCACGCTTCTTTGGCTGGAAAGGGAGCTGTTTGTGACATTTCTTGTGTCCCTCTCACATTTCAGAGCTTTTGTTGGAAAACGCTTTTAGATTAGCATTAAGTCTGCGTTATCCTTTAAAAGACTGGATGAGTAATAAATGAGCTAACCTATCCTATTTTCCAAAAAGAATTCGACATTCCTCCCACTTCCCTGAACAAAATATCTGTATTCCCACCCACACTCTCAGCGACCTGCTGCCGAGGCTGAAACCCCGCCAAGGTTGGCTTCAGCACTACTGCTCCTGGGGCTTTGGGCTGCTCCCCATTCCAGCCAGGGTCCTTGACTCCGCATCTGAGTTCTTGCTCTGTTCCAATATGGATAAAGGCATGTTAATGGGGCCAAGAGTCCCTCTGCCAGATGGGCTGAAACACCATAGACTGACTATAGTCAGCAGCCCATGGAGAAGAGTTCAGACATTAAATGCTTTGCTGTGCAGAAGTTGTCAACAAACAGCAAGGCACACCAGCCCACAGCCACTATCCATGCCATGTTTCTACCCTGGCTTCCAGCCTCAGCCTTGCCCCCTGCCCAAAAGGCCCTCCCTTCTCCTAGGCACCGGACAAATTCTACTCTTTCAAGATTCAGACCAAGCTCCTCCCCCTCCCCAGCACTTCTTCAGGATAGTTGCATTTACTGAGCACCTGCTGAATTCCAGGAGTGGACTAGGGATTCAGATACAAAGATTAAACTCCCCAGCCCTACCTGCAAGGAGTTCCCAATCTGGGAAGCAATCTCTGACCATTTTAGCCCACAAGTGCTATCCTTCTTCCAACTCCTTCGAACAAGAAGTTTGAAGTACAGTGTAGATCTCACAGAATCATCAGTCTTAGAAACAGAAGGAACCTCAAAAAATTCATCTAATTGGTCCAGCCTTGGCTGTTGTAATATTATCCCCAACTTACAGACAAGTTAACGGAGCCTCTGAGAGGTTAAGAGCATTGCCCAGAGTCACAGAGTGAGCTGGTGGCCCTTATGTGCTCTAACTGCTCTCTGTGTTGGTCTTACTTCCCCAGTTGGTCTCTAAGCTTCCCAGGAGGGGCCAGGACATTTTAACTTTCCTGCCTATAGCCTTTCTGCCAACCCTCCACACACATTAAGTGCCTAATAAAGACTGGTGACTTGCTGATTGCCCGTGGGCCTCTCTCAGCTCCTCAGGTCACAGGGCCCAAGGGTACTACCTGGAACCTGCAGTCCAGACCCTGCATCTGGAGAGAGGCTGAGCTTCCTCTCCATTGCTCACATTCCCTTGGTGTGGCCTCTTTTTGAGAAGCAGCAGCCTGTTGCCCCCAGGAGAGGGCCTACATCTCACTGTTTGCAAACAGGCTTTGCTTTCTCTAAAGGCTCTGTTCTCAAGACAGGCTCAAGTGAGCAGCCCTTGGAACTGGAGTGGTTAAGTTAAATAAGGGTGTTGGTTGCAGCCTTCCTCCTCAGAGAAAATGAAGTTAACCTGATCTCTTTCCCATGAGCCATTTGGAGAACAGAAGATAATAAAGACAACTGAATTTTCCCCTGGACTGTCCTCTGGCAGCTCTTTGTGAGGGGCTGTGGTGTTGCTGGGAGAATGCAAGAAGGTGAAGAGAAGCTGGTGGGATTGTGCATGCTGCTTCAAGGTGGACCCCACCCCCAGTGGTGGGCCAGCCGCAGTGAATGACTGAGGACCTTGTGTGCCTGGGCCTCTGGCCAAGGAGGTGAGGCCTGGTTGTCATCCAGCTGAAGGCAGCTGTGCTTGTGAAAATGTTCATCTCTCGACACTGCACTCACCTGAAATACTACAGGCCATGGCATGAGCCCAATCTGCTCATGCGTGTTTATCCCTCCGAGGGCAGCCATACCAGGTGGGGGAACTGAGGAAGCAGGAATTGAGAACTCTGCATGGGAACATGTAGATTTCGGGATTCAGATCAGAACCTTACAGTAGATTTGTCTTTGAGTTAAATGGAACATTTAACTTCCTCCAGAGCCAGCCCCAGGATCCTGTGAGTTGGAAGAGGAACTTTAGGACCTTGGAATTATACCCTAGGGGTGGAGAGATTGAGAGAGAAGTGCTCAAAATACAGAGGAAAGGTGCCCCCAGCCAAGGATTAATCAGTGTAGTGGGGGAAGCAGACGAATCAAGATGTAATTATGCCAAAGGGAAACAAACCAACTAATGGGTGTCTTCCTAGAGCTCCCAGACCTGAAGGAAGGAGCAACTTGCTGGCTTCAGGGGTGAACTTTTCTTTAGGGGCCAGGAAAATGAGAGGACATGCTGGACATGTGGATTCAAGGCCCAGGGAACATGGGGATACAAAGGCAGAGGCCCTGGGACTGGAGTGGGGATGGACTTGCTCAGGGACTGCGGAAAGGAAAAGATCAGACAACCTGAAACACACTTGTAGCCAGCCAGCAAGACTCAGGCTGCCCAGACAGCTGATGGCCAGGAGACAGCCTGTTTCTAGAACACCAGACGCTGCCTCTTCCCAAAGACTGCAAAGCATCAGCCAACAGAAAAAGCCACCTGGGCCTCCTTGCACACTTTCTATGCTCAGGAGCCAAGAATGTGCCTCCCTCTGTCCTGTCTTCCTGACCTCAGCAACTACACTCAGAAGAACAGCCACATAGTCTTCAAACTGCTGTTTGCCTCCCAACACCTGGCAACAGGCAACAGGCAGACTGATGAACCAAAAACTTTAAATGTTTGTTTTCTTTAAATAAAATTCCTTGGAAAGATCTCTGAAAGTGAAGAGAAGAAATCCTAATTTGGTAACACCATTGAATGTTTGCATTTTCTAGGGCAATTCAATCTCTGGATTTTTAATTAAAGAAAAAAGAAAAGAATTAGCTGGAAAGATCTCGCCAAGAAGCTAAATGAGCCCATGCAGTTTGAAAATGAAGGTGAAAAGTCTCAGCAGAGTTTGTACTTCCCCAAGATCACACATGTGACAGGGTCAGGTGACCTCCCAGCCTTGCCTAACGTGTCATCCCACCCTGATTCCATCCTGGGTCCTCTTTGAGGGAAGAGGTTAGCAATCTCCACAAGCCCAACCAGTTCTACTGGGCCTGAACCTGAGGTTGGAATATGCCACTAGCCAATTTAGGTATGTACCTTCTTCTGTACTAAGGGTTGCCTGTATAGCATATACATTTACACTAAATAAAAAATTTAGTGTGTACCTGAAATATCGTAAAATGCATTTGTACATTTCCTGGAACAGTAAAGGTATTGTTTGGGTTGGCCATCTGGGGATGCAATGACAGAGGGTAAAAGAGGTGGGTGGCTGCCATGGCTGCGCCTGACATGGCATAGACCCTAATTGACCCCATGGTCTGCATTCAGAAATTGGATATGGGGGCTTCTAGGTTACCTTTGGTTCTTGTTCCAAGGACAACATTTGGCTCTGTCAAACTCTGCTAGCTCTAGCTACCATGCCTCTAGCTAGTCCCCTCCCGCCTCTGAGCCATCCCCCAATTATCTGACAGCCACACTTGATGTGCTCCAGTCCCCTGAGTTGGCCTTGCTGGCACACAGAAATACAAGCTTCCTTGGTTTCTTGCACATATATGGTACTGTCTGCTTATCAGCTGGACCGTAAGGGTCTTGCAGTCTGAGACTTTACTCTCTGATTCTCCCCTGTGTCTCCAAGTTCTCTCTGTGGTGAACACTCAGTCCACTGTGACAACCCTCCCCCCCAACACCCACAGGCACCCACATGCACACAGCTCTATCTAGCAATCTAGACATTAAACGTAGATGTGACGAAAACGTCAACAGCTCAAGTCAGGGCCCCAGCTGTAATTCCAGCTGGAAGCCACTGATATTTTAAGGGGCCAGACATGACTGTCCCTTGGACTTCAGGCAAAATATCAAATGAAGATGTGGAGTCCCGATCTTCTAATTTTTACGGTCTTTTCCACCCTTTGAAAACCTGACAGGGTGTAGGCTGGTCCAGGGATGTGCTGGCATACCCCGCCCTCAGCCCTCCTGAGGCTAGAGAATACACAGCCTTCTCTCTTTGCTCAGCCCTGGGCCAAACCGCAGCCTCTTTAAGAGCCGGTCAGTAGGGCTGCTGGCTGCCTCTGCAGAGTCTCGTGGGAGAGCACCAGGATGGGGCCCACCCAGCAGGGGTGAAGTGGAAAGGGGCTTTCCTAAAGGAGGGAAAGGGAATCACTCCAGCCCCCTGCACAATTGCAAAGCCACACCAGTCTCTGGGGCTACCAGAGTTGGGGGTACCAGAGTACCACTAACAACTCCTCAACCCCAAGCCTTCCTAACCAGACCCAGCAGAGGTCATGCTGAGTACCCCAAGGATTTGCTTCCTCTGAAACACGTCCTAATTCAACAAATACTTGGTTTCACAATTCACATCTGTTCTCTGATTAGGAAAAAAAAAGGAGAGATATGTCATGCCCACAGTCTCCTGCGGGGAAGCTCACCCACCGCCCCAAGCCCTGCCACCTGGCCTTGCAGAGTGTGTGAACCTCTGAGAATACTTGGCCTCCATGCCTCTGGAGCTTAGAGGAGCTCCTTGGGCTAGAAACCCTGACTCTCCCAGCCCTGAATCATCACGCAGCCCCACCTGGCCCTGCAGCCAGAAAACAGAGCCGCTTACTTTCAACCAAAGGGACACGCAGTTTGAGAGGATTCAAACAGGATCATTACTGCTCAGTCTTTCAGTGAGACTAAGCAGAACAAAGCAGGACTGAACCAGAAGAGACAAGTGCTCAGTTGGCACCTGAGGCAGAGCCCACTTATCTCTGGGAGGCCTTGGCTCCCGGGTGAACCTTCCCAGAAGTGTTTTGACAAAGACACTAGAGAAGTCTCTATAGTGCTTCCAAGTTCACATGTTCATAGAATGTTAAAGTAGGAAGGGACTTTTTGTGGGACTTTCGCAAGTCCTTTCTCCTTTTTGGGCTGCAGTTTGCTTATCTACAAAATGAAGGGATTGGACTAGATCTGTGGGTCTCAATCCTGTCTGCACAAGAGAACCACCTGGGGATCCTGCAATCATGGGCATGGGATGTCTGTGATAGCTTCAAAGTAAACAAGGGGCAGGTGCTTGGGTGGGGAGGAGTGGGCGGGGGAAAAGCTGCAACAGGACTGGCTAAGTGTTGAAATTGTTTAAATGGGATAATAGGTAAATGGGGGTAAGAGGGTGGGATCATTCCATTCCCTGTTTTTCAGAATAAAAAGTTAAAAAAAAAAAAAAAAGGAAAAGAAAAACCAAACCACTGATGCCTGGGTCTCACCTGGAACCTATTAAAATGAAATGTCTGGCAGGGCGCGGTGGCTCACACCTGTAATCCCAGCACTTTAGGAGGCCGAGGCCGGTGGATCACGAGGTCAGGAGATAGAGATCATCCTGGCTAACACAGTGAAACCCCGTCTCTACTGAAAATACAAAAAATTAGCTGGCTTGGTGGCGGGCGCCTGTAGTTCCAGCTACTCAGGAGGCTGAGGCAGGAGAATGGCATGAACCCGGGAGGCGGAGCTTGCAGTGAGCCGAGATCGCGCCACTGCACTCCAGCCGGGGCGAGAAAGCAGGACTCCGTCTCAAAAAAAACAAAATGAAATGGAAGGTCTAAGGGCTCGGGGCCATGGAATTGGTGTTTTGAAAAAGGAGTCCCCAGGTGATATGCAGCCAGGATTGAGAATGTTGGACGAAACACTCTCCATGGGCCCCGCATGCAGCTGAGCAGTTGAGCCACTCAAACCTTCCACCAAGCTATAGCAAGTCAAATTCAGGTCCCACTTGCTTTTACCTTCTACTGCTGTAGTTCCTCCTCTCAGAGGAGAGACGATGGGCAGGGTCAGCGCAAAGCCCTGCCAAGCTGCAGTCCCAGGTCCTCCAGTTGGTCTATTCTGCCCTGAAAGGTGGAGTCCTCAAATAGGCTGATTCCTAAGGCTTCCAGGGCCAAGTGTGCCAGCTCAGGGAGGGTGGCATCTGCACCTCCAGGAAGTTCCAGACAGGACCAGTCCCTCTCCACCATACGGTGAGCCTGAACTTAGCCTCATTTTCTGTCTCCTCATGTGGCCAAGTAGGCCTCCCACCTCTCTGAACACAGCAAGTCACACTCACATCGCATTTGGTTTAACTTCCCAGCCGACGCTGAATGTTCCTGGACTGTTTCCCAATATCCATTTTCTCCCTTTTGCACTTCAGCATCTGGGACCAGCAGGCAGGAAGCAGGCTCAGCTTGGATTTCCACCAAGGATGCTCAGCTTCCAGGGGCCCCTGCAGAAAGGTTCCGCTTTCACTGTCTCCCACCCCAGAGCACCAGCCACAGACCCCCTCCCCCACCACTACCACCCTGCAGAATCGAATCCTACTGGCTGGAGTTTATCCTTCACTCACTGGTGAAGAAGTGTACATTCCAAACTTCTAGAAAACTTTTCAGAAGGTTTCCTCCTTCTCAGATCCTTTGTCCTTTATCAATGACAAGGGAGATCTGCAGGGCAGTGGGGACCCCTCCGGATTTGGGCCTGTCTGAAAGGCAGGAACTTCTTGAATTCTGTTGTCCCTTTTGAACAGAGGTACTTCCTACTGCCTTTCTCCAACTAAAACTGGCTCTCCAGTTTGGCATTTGAGGCCTTTCCTGCCTCATGTCCCACTATTTCCCTATTTTTAAAAAATTCAAAGACTTCTGCTTTCGCCTGTCTGGTCAGCTTATGCCCCCTACCCACCTAAACGTACTGGGTACCTTTCTACGTCCAAGTATCTGCTCTTGCTAGTCCTTCTGTTTTGAATGGATTGCCCTTTACTTTACCTGCCACCTTAGTATTTTTCAAGTCAAATAACAAAAATAATAGAGGTTCAAACTTCTTGAGCATTTGAGGGACTTTAAAACAAACTTCTTGAGCACTTACTGTGTCAGTGCTAAGTGCTAAGCGCCTTATTTCTATGTGTCTTCTCTTTTACTCCTCACAAAATGCTGAGTCTATTTTTTTTAAAATATAGACAAGGTCTCACTATGCTGCCCACGCTGGCTTCAAACTCCTGAGCTCAAGCTATCCTCCTGTCTCAGCCTCCCAAAGTGCTAGGATTACAGGCCTGAGCTACTGTACCCGGTCGTTGAGTCACTTCTTAAGAAACTTTTCGTTTTGAAATTTTAGACTTACAGAAAAGTTGGAAAAATAGTACAGAGAGTTCTGTGTACCATTCCCCTCATGTTAACGTCTTACACAAATACAGCACAATTGCCAACACCAGGAAATTAATATTGGTACATTAACTACATACCTCAACAAGTTTCTGATGTTTTTCTCATGATTATGAAAGTGCCACTGCAAAATTCTAACTGAGGCAGTGAAAGAGATCTGACCTAACCAACTCCATCTTGCTCCTCACTTCCAAACTCTCCTTGTTCATTCCTGAGTGTAGGTCTCACTAACTTTGGGAGGAACTTAGTTTATAGTTTAACTCTGAAACAAAGACCCATAACAGCCCTTTCCCAAAACAAACCCCCTCCCTGCCTGGGGACTAGACTGCCTTTGTAGGACTAACAAGTTAGCCAAAAGATTAGAAATGATGGCTTAAGAGTCATGCAGCTGGAGGCTACAAGATTCTGACCCTCCCCAAATTGTTCATAGGGATAACATCTCTATTGTAAAACCTAAACTCAGTGCTTGAGATATTTTGCAGACCCTGCACTTGATGGATCAGCTGGCATGACCCAGATCAATAAACTGGCTCACTTGATCTATGCCACTCAGGAACTGACTCAGCACAAGAAGACAGCTTTGACGCCCTATGATTTCATCTCTGACCCAACCAATTAGCACTCCTGACTCACTGACCCCTGTCCACCAAATTATCCTTAAAAACTCCGATCCTTGAATGCTCTGGGAGACTGATTTGAGTAATAATAAAACTCCAGTCTCCCACATAGCCAGCTCTACATGAATTACACTTTCTCCGTTGCAATTTCCCTGTCTTGATAAATCGGCTCTGTCTAGGCAGCAGGCAAGGTGAACCCATTGGGCAGTTACAATTAGATGGAGGTTATGCACTTTTGGCAAGAATACCACAGAAGTGATGTTTTGTCCTTCTCGGTGTGTCATACTGATGAAGCAGGATATTTCCCTGACCCGTTTGTGGGACTCATGACAGGGGTGCCTCGTTTACTCAGCCCGCTGCTCTCAACTCCTCACAGGAGGTAGCGCACAAGTGAATGAGGTGAGAACTGGAGTGCATGAGTGCTGCTTTGGTGCTGGCAGGAGGGCCCCGCAGCAGCATCCAGATGGGGGCTGTGAGCCCTGAAGCCCCAGAGGGCGTGTTACAGTGCTCTTTTAGCTCTGCTGTCCATGGACAGCTTAAGTGTTAACAACTCAGTGGACCCTTTGCCTCGTCGCATGGGGCAGCTGCCATCCACCAGCGAGGGCAAAGGGCCAGTGAGGCAGCCTTTTGTATCCACACCTGTGGCCCCTGAGCTCTTGTCCAGTGTCCAGGAATAATGAGGTCACATGAATGAATTGAAGGGTGGTAAATGTGGAGGATTTTATTGCCAATGAAAGTGGTTCTCAGCAGGAAGGGGAGCAGAAAAGGGGATGAGGAGTAGGTCATCTTCTTCTGAAGTCCGGCCGTCTCCAGCCAGATTCTTCTCCTAAGTGACGCCATCAAGCTATCCCTCTGAAGTTAAGCTGCTTCTCTCTGACGTCCAGCCATAGTCTCGATGTCAGCTGCTTCTCCTCTCTGCCAGCTGAGTCTGGGGTTTTTATAGGCACAGGATGGGATGGGGCAGAGCCATGGGTGATTTAGGAAAAGGCAACATTTGAGTGGAAAAACAGGAATAGAAGTTCTCACTTTGGGCCTTTCAGCTTGAGGGTGGGGTTTTTGCTGGGACCCGCCCTTTTCTGCCTAGAATTTCTCTACCTCCTGTCCCTATCACTAGCAGGTACATGATACTGATTTGTCTTATTACAGGTTGTGTTAACCTTGATCACATGATTAAGGTGGTATCTGGTAGGTTTCTCCATAGTAAAATTATTCTTTTTCTTTTCATAACTGTTAATACCCTGAGGGAGACACTATGAGACTATGAATAGCCTATTTCTCCTCCAACTCCTGTCCACTTAATTTAGATCCACCTGCAGATCTTGCCTGCAGTAGTTATTACCATAATGTTGGTCTAATGGTGATTTTGTATTTTACAAGGGTCCGTGTTTTCCCCACTTTGTAGACAAGATACTGCAGCTCAGATCTGTAACTTGCCCAAGGTCCCAATGCTAATAATTGGCAGAGTCAAAACTCAGGCACCAAAGCAGTGCCTCTGACCCTAAGCCCTTTACTCTTGCAGTGGGGAAGTGAACCATATACTGTCTCATGGCACCTCTTTTTTTTTTTTTTTTTTTTTTTTTTTTTTGAGATGGAGTCTCGCTCTGTCGCCCAGGCTGGAGTGCAGTGGCGCGATCTCGGCTCACTGCAAGCTCTGCCTCCCGGGTTTACGCCATTCTCCTGCCTCAGCCTCCTGAGTAGCTGGGACTACAGGCGCCCGCCACCGCGCCCGGCTAATTTTTTGTATTTTTAGTAGAGACGGGGTTTCACCATGGTCTCGATCTCCTGACCTTGTGATCCGCCCGCCTCGGCCTCCCAAAGTGCTGGGATTACAGGCGTGAGCCACAGCGCCCGGCCCTCATGGCACCTCTTATCACCACTTGATTTTCCTGTGTGTGATCTTCTCCCCAAGACACACAGTTTCTGGAGGGCAGGGACCGGCTCCTATTTGATTCCCCCAGGCTGCTCCAGGCAAGGTCTGGTGTCACGTAAGTGCTTATGGACTGACTGGTAGCCAGAAGGATTGAAAAGGCCACCTGTGTTGAGAGGAGGAGGTAGAAACTAAAGAATATCCAGCTTCTTTCCTTTTTCCCAGCCCACAAGGTCACAAGGAAAGAGGTGGGGACATACCCAAATCTGGACAGAGGAAAAATGTGGGCAGGGCCTCTGCGGAGGGGCAGAGGGCTCAGGAGGGCAGATACCAGCTGGATAACAGGTGGGAATGGGTGGGAGAAAGTTCCAGAGAAAAGGTAGAGAAAGGAGGGACCATCTTATCTAGTTCATCATTTTCCAGGTGAGGAGGCCAAGACCACATTCTAGGGCTTTATTGATTATAATCAGACCCTCAAGTGCAAAGTAGGGTTTATTGAAAGTATTCAGGGAAGGAGTTCACTGCAACTCATTGGTAGGAAATGTAGCCTTGAGGAACCTTTTCAGCTCAAGTGCTTCCCCTGATTGCCAGTGTTTCTGTGCCTCTAAGTTCACATTTATCCATAATCCAAATACGGAGTACCTTCCATGAGGTAGCACTGTATTGGGAATGAAAATGTAAGCAAAAGCAGAGGTCACCTTAGCCCAGTGAGGAGGGGTTTTTTTTTCTGACTTATCTTCCCTGCGGCCTATGGGTGGGGTAGACTAAGCCAGAATGAGAAGCCAAAGGGACAAGTGCACGGAAGGATGTCCTGCACAGTCCAGAGAAGGTGACTTGCTCAAAGTCACACAAGGCTGGAACTTGGGTCCTGCAGTGCTGGTTTCAGGGCTCTTCCTGTGCTCAAACATGTTCCTCATTCATCTTTACTTACTTTTTGATGCAGGGGGTGAAGGGTGGGGTGGCCTGAGATCCCTATGGCAGCAAAGGGAGGTCAGAGAGCGTGGTGTGGGTGTTTATGGAGATGCACTTGAGTACAAAGCTGGGGCCCAGGCTGGGACCAGGGCTGAGAGTGACAGCTAGGCCTACGGGAGGAGTGCTGGATGGAGGAGAGAATTGTTCACAAGAAAGCCACAGGCTGAAAACACTGAGAAATAGCCTCCAGGGGCCAGCTACTGACTTCAGTTTCCAATTCCTGAATTCACCTCTTCTACAGTAATGCCAGCCCTCTGGCCTGACTGCCAGAGCTGAATGCCCAGGACCTAGACTTTGGTCTGCACAGTCAGAGGAAAGAGAGCAGGGCAGCAGTGTTGAGTGGAGTGACTAACTCTGGATTGGCAGTGGTCCTGGGCTCTCAGCCCAGCTCGGCCATTACAGGCAGTGCCTTCACCTGTCAGGCTCTGGTTTACTTACTGGATGCAAAATGAAGGTGTGGGGCTGCTTCCAAGGTTTTCAGTCTGAACCACCAGGACAGCTAATGAGACAGTGAATTCCAGGCCCTCCTGAAATCAGGTTCAGGGCATCTGGAATGAGACTCAGGGACGTGCCTTGTTAACAGATGCCCCCAGAGGGTTCTGGGCCATCCTCAGTCCTGGGCCACATTTTAACCAACAGGAACTTGGCCATCTCCGGGGTCTCTTAAGTTTCCCTGCAAAAAAACCAGGTTCCTTGGGCCAAGGAGAGGAAGACAGCTATTTTCCTGGTACCCCCTGCCAGTCAGTGTGGGATGGGCCAGTGGGAGAAGAGACTGGGCATCCTCCATTGACCAGGCAGGAATGGCCAAGCAGGACACTAGCAGAGAACCAGAAAACCAGCCCTGGCAGTCAAGATTTGGGGATTGAACTGGAGGTGCAGAGCCTGCGGCTGAGGGCAAGCTGCATGATCTGTTTAGGTCTCTGAGGTCCCACTCATTTCCATCTCCCATTCCTTGGCCTGGCCTGTTTACCTTAAATCCCATCCAAGCCAAAGCTCATTTGAACATATTGGTAACCAGGGAGCAGAGTTCAGGACCTGAACCCTAAAAGCACTTTGTGTTTGCTCAAATTCCAGAAGATGGACAAGTTGAAACTTCTCAGGAGCCCAAGAGGCTGGCCAGAGAGCCCAGGACTCCGTTCCTCTGTGGGAAGGCACACGGTCTCCAAGTTATAGCTCTGTCTCACTGGGTATGGGCCTTCCAAAGCCCCATCTTTCAAGGGCTCCTTCCTCCAAAATCCGTCCTCATCTCCCCAGCCACAGTCACCCGCTTTTTCCTCTACAACTTTGTCAGCCAGCCATTTTAATGTCCATCTCCTGCACTAGACGGAAGTAGGGGCTGTTCCACCTTTGTTCTCTGCAGCACCTGGCACACAGCAGGTGTTCATCAAATTGAAAATAGCATTGAATGAGGCAAGGGTTCCAGTTCAAAAGGTTTTGTCTGGAGACAAAAGTGCTGAGGAGGGGACATGTGCAGCCCATATTAAAAGAACTTTATCTCAGAGTTTATTTCACTATTTATAAAAATAATGACTGGGAAAAAATGCGACCTTCAGGACTAAAATACCTGTTCTTGAGTTTATCTGATAGCCTCTGAGCAATCTCTTATGCATACAGTGGATAAAAATTTTTTTTAAAATACAAATATGGTTAACTATTCAGGTGGGATGCCCAGCCCTGATAACTGGCTTCCAGGAGAGGGAACATAATGGGGAAATGTGGAATTTTAAAGAGAGGATAAAAGGTTTGTTGGGTGAGAGTAACTAATGGCCCTGAGACATTTATGATAAAAACTTGGGAGCACCGTGGCAGAAAGAAAACTAGAAACTCAGTGACTGAAACAAAGACCCAGCAGCCACGCTCGGGTGGGCATGGTGCTCCATGGCTCCCTACGATGGCTCATCTCAGCTACTCAACTGCAGCCAAGGCAGGAGGGAAAACTGATCTACTCATGGAGCCTCAACTCCATCATCTATAAAATGTGTGCAGCAGTCATTCCTACCCATTGGTTTGTTGTGAGGATTAAATAAGATCACAGCAGGGCTGGTAGATGCTTTTCCTGAGACCAGAGTAAACAGTACCTTGGCCTGATTAATTATATGTAACTATCTACAGGCTGATGTAGAAGACAGAGGCACTATTCAGTTACTCACGCAGCAGGCATGAGCCCCATTCTCCCCTATTTTCATTATTTTCTGGTTTTATGAAATGTTCCCCTTACTTTGCTTGCATGAGGAACACCATTTCATCAGGACCTGAGAAAAATCTAGTATTCAAAAATGATTATAAGTGGGGCATGATGGTGCCCACCTGTAGTCCCAGCTACTTGGAGGCCAAGGTGGGAGGATCAGCTGAGTCCAGGAGTTCGAGGCCACAGTGTGCTATCATCACACCTGTGAATAGCAGCCATACTCCAGCCTGGGCAGCATAGCAAGTCCCCATCTCTATTTTTACAGAATAAATATAAATTCATTTAAAAATGATTATAGCAAAACAATATTTCTAAACAATATACAATGGCATTTGGGTTGATTGTATGCACTCTCTTTCTCTCAGGTTAGGAGCTTATGCAGACTACATGAAAATTAAGTATTACACTTTGTTTTGTAAAATAAGTGTATAAGGCAGTCAGTGTGTAAAATAAGTTAGTTTGTAGTGATTAAAAGCATTAGCCCTGGTTAAGTGTCTTATAAAATCCCTTGTTGTGACAGCCTGGAAACTGAGTTAATGAGAATTCTGATGCTCTATCAAATCAGTTGGTCAAGAAACTTGGTCAGGAGGTCAGAAACATGGCCCCTGCCTGAGCAGCAAGCCTCCATGACCCAAGCCAACCTGAGGACCAAGGCCTCAACTATTCCTTGAACCACGCTGACAATCAGGACATTCCGAAGAAACAAGTGATGTGGATTTCAGTGACGTACAGTAAGGGGCCCCTGAGGGTCACAACAAGGCCTGCCTCTTTGCAGCTGCAGCTACTGCCCTCAAGAGCTGAGTCAAGGTGGAAGGCAGACCCCCCACCACAGAAATGCTGCCTGATATTCACGAAAACCACCCCTGACTCCCAATACCTGTGGCATTCTCCCTGTCACATCTGAAATGTCTCCCTCCAGGGAACAATTATCCAACTATCTTACAATTTTCAGTCAGAAATTCTACAAGCAAGGAAACCACATGACCCAAAAATTATACTCCTGGATATTTATCCAAGAGAAGTGAAAACATATGTCCATATGAAGTCGTACACAAATGTTCCTAGCAGCTTTATTCATAATAGATTGTGAATCTGCCTTATAGACTGAGGCCAAGTTTACTTCAAAACCAGAATTTAGTTTCTCCTCAAACTGTCTGCAGAGTTCCATCTTGGCATCACCAGGGACTCTTTTGATTAGAGAGGACAAACACATCCAAGACAGCTTTGGACCAGCTGTCATGCTCACAGATGTCTGGGAACCCCAGAGCACTGCCTTGCCCTGAGTTGCTACAGAGATGGGCACGCTGTCCAGGAGTAGCAAGAACCTCACCAGAAGGCTCAATTTATCCTGGGTTATCTCCTTTAAACATTTTCTGGCCTTACTATCAAAATCCAAGCATTCACGGTCTGAATTGCCAGAGCCAGGTTGCAGAGTGCAATGAGTCCCATTCA
The DNA here is from genome assembly GCF_024542745.1 of Macaca thibetana thibetana. Classification (NCBI taxonomy): domain Eukaryota; kingdom Metazoa; phylum Chordata; class Mammalia; order Primates; family Cercopithecidae; genus Macaca; species Macaca thibetana. Next base: position 44,561,433 of record NC_065590.1, read on the forward strand.
GCAGCATCCCATGCATTACAATGCCTTGAGATGGGTCATGCTCTGCCCATTTTGCAGATGGGGGAATCAATCCCTGCAGAGGTGAAGTGACTTTCCCAAAGCCTCATGGCTGGTGGATCTTGGGCTGACATCTAACCCACGTGGTCTGGCTCCCACAGTAACTGAGGATGTGTGCTTACATGTGGAATGAACTGCTGAGAATCTCGGAGCTGGAGCCAAGGCCAGCATGAGGGTCCGCTCCTGTGAGGACCTGCGCTGTAGATAGCTCTGTCAGCTGGGCCAGGCTGCATTTCCTGTTGTGCTCCATCAGGAGCAGGCTCACCTCACGGCCACACCTATGCCCATCAGCTGGACTTGACACCTTCCTGGGATCCGCCCAGACTAAGAGATGGGATTTTTAAAGCCTTGAGTTCTAACCTTGGCCCTTTACAGGAATTTGCTGAGTGATTCCTCACAACACCCTCTGCAGTAAGTGCTGTTAGCCTCCCCATTTAACAAGGGGAGGAAACAGGTAGAAAGGAGTGAAGTGCTCCCCCATCTTCTGCCACCCAGCTAGTAGCAAAGTCAGACGTAACACCCAGGTCTTTTTCTGACCCCAGATCTGGGCTCTAATCTCTGATTTCTCTGAGGCTAGAGAAATAAGCCATGAGGAAAACGTTGGTGCAACAAATGAAGGTCTTAGCTCCCTTGCAGTGGAATAGCCGTTCCTGGGTTCAGGGGCAAAGCAGTGAGGGTAGCTGAGGCTGCTGGAGGCGACCGCTCAGGCCAGGCCACAAATAAAAGTGAGAGCGCACCCAGTTAAACTAAGACCTTAATCAGAGGCTTCGTTCAGAGAGCCTAGCAGCAAAAGCTTGCTGCAGCCCCACAGGTGCTGGACGCTGAAGAGTTCCCACCAGCCTGGCTCAGCGCTCTGCACCCAGGCAGCCCACCTCACCCCCACCTTCCAAAGGTGGAACCACGAGGACTTCCGAATCAGATGCACTTTGGAATCTGAGATGCTTGGTAAGAAGCTCATTCCAAATCTAGAAGTTCACTGCTATCAGGATGTCCTTCTCAGAGCTTTCAGTGCACAAAGAAATGGACGTGTCTGGCCGGGCGCGGTGGCTCAAGCCTGTAATCCCAGCACTTTGGGAGGCCGAGACGGGCGGATCACGAGGTCAGGAGATCGAGACCATCCTGGCTAACACGGTGAAACCCCCTCTCTACTAAAAAATACAAAAAACTAGCCGGGCGAGGTGGCGGGCGCCTGTAGTCCCAGCTACTCGGGAGGCTGAGGCAGGAGAATGGCGTGAACCCGGGAGGCGGAGCTTGCAGTGAGCTGAGATCCGGCCACTGCACTCCACCCTGGGCGGCAGAGCGAGACTCCGTCTCAAAAAAAAAAAAAGAAAAGAAATGGACGTGTCTGCCTGCCCCTGAGGCCACTATTCCTAACCATGCTACCAACCCAGGCGCAGCTCTCCCTCCGGGGCCTTCCTGCCGCGCCCAGCCCTTCTCCAGGCCCACGATGGGGAGGAAGCCCGGTCAGCCTCCCAGCCCGCACCAGTCCACTCCTGGCTGCCACGCCCAAGGCAGTCTGGGCCTTCTCTCAAGCGAGAGCGCAGCGGGCCGGGGGAGAAGTGGAAAGACACAAACGGCTGCGGGACTGGGACCACGAAGCAGCAGCCCCGCACTGCAGGGGGCTTGGCAGCGGTGGGGGGTTGCAGAGCCCTAACTCTTGGCCCGCCCAGTCCGGTGACCTTTTCCACGGGGGATGCTGGCCCCTGCTGGCCGCGCGAGAGATCGCAGGGTGCCTGTCGCCTCGAGAGAGCAGGGAGGCCAGGAAGCGGTGCCAGCCCCGGGAAGGGGCTGAGCTCTCAGGGCAGCAGCAGCCCGCGGCCCGGCCCCTGCGTGGAGGCGGTTAGCCTGGAGGGGAGCTGGGAGAAGGCAAAGACGGGAGGACCTGGGCACGAGGCCCCGAGTTTTGGTCCTGTCCCCGCCACCACCCTGGTAACAGTGCTAGCTACCTCAGCATCTCCCTGCTCACACGTGCTATCAAACGCCTCATATCATAGTTTCTAGAAAGCAGATGAGTCAGAAGAGGTGAGAGGTCTCTAGCACGACTGGCTCTGGTCTCCCTCCAGGGCCTACCTGTGCCTCCAGAAGACTTCCTTCAGCCTGATGTCCTCCTCAAGACCAGCCAACCCGGAACCATGAACTGGTGGGGCCGCGTGCATTTGACAGGTTACTGACTGGGTGGGCTGAATGATGGCCCCCAGGGACAGCCAGGTCCTAACCCCTGAAACCTGTAAATATTATCCTACATGGCAAAATGGACTTTGCTGGTGTGACTAAAGGCCCTTGAGATGGGGAGATTATCCTGGATTATTCAGATGGGTCTTAAATGTAATCACAAGGGTCCTTCTAAAAGAGAGGCAGAGGAAGATTTTACTACAGAAGACAGACAAAGCCATATTACAAAGGAAGCAGAGAGAGGGAGGTTTGGAGATGCTATGCTGCTGGCTTTGAAGATGGGTAAGAGGCCAAGAGCCAAAGAATGCAAAGACTGCGGCTCTGGAAGCTAGAAAGGGCAAGGAAATGTAGAGCCCCTGCAGGCTCTGCTGACCCCTTGATTTTGGCCCAGTGAAACTGATTTCAGACTTCTGATCTGCAGAACTGAAAGAGAATAAATGTGTGTTGCTTTCAGCCACCAAGTTTGTGGCAATTTGTTACAGCAGCCACAGGACGCTAATACATGACCCTCTACTCTCTGACTCTTGTACTCAGCACTTGGGATCAAACAGTGAATCAGACAAACCTCTATACCTCCCAGGGAAGTTGACCATCTGTCTGTCTCTGGATTTTAAAAAGGAACAGCCAAGTGGACATTTTTTCAAAGATATATGAGTGGTCAATAAGCACATGAAAAGAAAATGCACAAAATCATTAGCATTAGGGCAATGAAAATTAAAACCACAATGAGATACCATTTCATACTCACTAGGATGGCTATAATAAAAGTCAATAACAAATGTCAAAAGTGTGGAAAAACTATAATTTTAATATATTGCTGATGGGATTGTAACATGGTACAACTAATTTGGAAAATAGTTTGGTAGTTTGTTTGTTTTTTGAGATAGAGTCTTGCTCTGTGGGCCAGGCTGGAGTGCAGTGGTGCAATTTCGGCTCACTGCAACCTCTGCCTTTCAGGTTCAAGCAATTCTCCTGCCTCAGCCTCCCGAGTAGCTGGGATTACAGGCACCCACCACCACACCCAGCTAATTTTTGTATTTTTAGTAAAGACGGGATTTCACAATGTTGGCCAGGCTGGTCTCGAACCCCTGACCTCTGGTGATCCACCCACGTCAGTCTCCCAAAGTGCTGGGATTACAGGCGTGAGCCACTGTGCCTGACCAGTTTTTTAAAGTGATCTACCCAAAATAAGCACATACTCCAAATACATGTGCATATAAGAACAGAAGCTATGAATGTTCATAGCTGCATTATTCATAGTAGCCCAAACCCAGAAATAAATGTTCACCATCAGTGAATGAAAACACGGTATTTGCAATGGAATATTACTCAGCAATATAAAGGAACAGATTACTGTTATGCTGCAACATGGGGGAGTCTCAAGAACATTACACTAAGAGAAAGAAGCAAGACACAGAAGACCACATATTGTATTATTTATATGAAATGTCAAGAGGCAAATCCATACAGACAGAAAGATTAGTGGTTGCCTGGGACAGGGACGGGGTGGGAATGGGAATGGGAATGGCTACAAGTAGAAGTATCTTTGGAGTGATAGCATTTTAAGGTTGGATCATTATGGTGGAATAACTCAAAATGAATTTTATGATATACAAATTAGACTTTAATAAAGCTGGGTTTTTTGTTTTATTAAAGACAAGTCTAGGAGATAGGATAATAAAGCCTCAAACCTCACTGGAGTATTTGCATTTTAAGAGAGGGACCTTAAAGATTTCAAAACCTATAGTATGATGGAAGGCCTGGTGACAGAACAGACCTGGGGACTATGGCCCAGCACCTCTCTGGATCATCCCGGTGGGCAGCCCTACCACCCTGTACCGCAGCTATGCTGTGCCACCTTTCACATTCTGGGGAGCAGTGGGAACAGAGCTGCACACTGTTCGCCTCATACCTTCGCTGGGGCTCAACGTGGGAACCAGTGCATGCTCCATACAGCCACGATTCACACAAAAGCACCCCGTGCCTGATGCCTCTGCTTTCCACGAGTCAGGCGTGGAATCTGCTCCTCCCACCCCCAGAGCTGGGTCTGTGGAGACACTGCATTCCCCTCCTCTCAGTAGGGCTCTGTACCTCACCCCACCCGGCTCTCCCCAGCTCCATTCTGCTGACTAGGCTGCTCTCTAGAGAGGTTAAGATGTGGAAGCTGGACCAGGAGGCTGCTGCAGCAAGATCAGAACTGCCAATCCCATTTAGCTCTGCATCTCTCAAGAACCTAAGGCCAGCTTAGAAGCACCCCTCATCCTGAAGCTTTCCTTCAAGTAAAAGAGTTCCTTCAAGTAAAAGAGTGCCCATGCCTGGCACTGCAGAGAATGTGGCCCTGCTTCCAGAAACTCAGGACCCACCCTGCCTAATTCGAAGTTTTTCTTCTTGATCTACTTTACAAATCTCTCCCATCTTACCTCCATGAGACTCAAGCACATACAAGTATCTATTCTCTCATGGCATGTGAATTCCCCCACCCTTTAGCTCAGTCTAATAAAAGCAAGCAAACCGTGGGTGAGAACCATATTTAAGACCTCTAGCATCCTCTCCAATGGTCTCCTCTACAAAATGACAAGTGTAGGCCTAAAACAGAGGAATGGGAATAGCTCCACTTTTAAAAGTAAAGGAGTCAAACATTGCCGGTAGATTTTAAAAAGATCTAGAGGTTTTCTGTTTATTTTTTTAAATTACACATAAAAGGGTTTCTTTTATTTAGGGTGAAGCTGTCAGGCTCTAATAGCAGCCTGGCATAGACAGTGGCCAAAAAAAGAACAGAAGACAGGATCTTGTAATATAAAATAAATACAAACTTGTAATCCAATAAAATACAACCAAGGGTGAAGGAAAAAGAAGGAGGAGGTCTCACCCCGCACCCAGCCTAAAAGGAGAGAAAAGTGCTGAGGCCAAGTAAGTTTTCTAAAACATGTTAACAGTTTCTTGTGTGTCCATCACTAAACTCATTTGTTAACTTTCCAAGTTGGTGCTGTGTGCTTCCTGCTCCCCTGGGCACCTCCTGCAGACCACACTCATCACTAGAGTATCTGAGTCACCAGAGGTCTACCTCAGCCCATTGTTGGGACTGCAGGCTGGGTCTTGATGCAGAACATACAGCATACAGGCCTTCTCCCAGGGAGAGAGTCAGAAGCCCAGCATAATTTACATCATGGAGAACAAGGATGATGCACAGGATGGAACTCAAGCTGCTTCTTCCCAAGTTCACAGAGAATCTGTGTGACTTGATGGCACCTCCAACAGGAGACAAGGTGGTCCTCTCTCCCACCCTGCATTATAGACAGGCATCAGGGAGGCAGCAGGCCTCTGATTGCTCCCTCCACACCTGTGGTTCCCAGTTCTGATGAACCTTCTTGCCCTGAATACCATCTGGAACCCTGGCATGCAGCTTAGGTTGGCAGGGGGTGAAGGGAGGGAGCTTACAGAAGTCCCTCAGGTTGGCCAGGCACACTGACTCATGCCTGGAATCCCAGCACTTTGGGAGGCCCTGGCAGGCGGATCACCTGATGTCAGGAGTTCTAGGCCAAAAGTAGGTGCTATAGGTGGGCACTCCTGTAATGTTGTGTTCTGACCCAGAGAATTTGCCTTCTTCATGTATGTTCTAGTCACGAGTCACACAAGACCAATAACTAACATATGCAAGATTGCAGTAAGCACAGCAACTCCAACCAGCGGGCCCAGGTAGTTAAGGGATAATCCAACTCCTGAAACACAGAGGAATTTTTTTTAAAGGGAACTAAGTGACAGGCCGAGAACTAAGTAACAGGGTGAGAGCCCATTCCCTTTCCTAATGGGCTCTCGAAAGCACCTTCAAAGATTTATGCTCTTATACCCATCCCTAGCATGTTGTCAGGCACATCATAGATAAATATTTTTTGAGAGAATAAACAAATGTTAACATTTGATTAAAAGCCAAAGCCAGACTTGGAACAAATGAACCTGGTAATATAAGGGCTTTTTTTTTTTTTATAAAAAAAAAACAAACCTATTTTTGCTATATAGCTCCCTCAAGAACCCTGTGCATGCACACAGAGTTAACTTTGGAAAACGCCTAACATTCCTTTGTGATGCTGAATCTAAATTGCCTGAGAGCTGATGATTAAATATTTTTCATTTTATGCATATCAAAAATTGTTTATTTTTAAAAAGATTGTTATATTTGAGACCATGTACCCAGAGAAGCACAAGGCCAGTTGTATTTCAGAATGTATTCTACCATCAGATAGCTTATATGGATGCAAAGAAATAGAAACTATCTTTAGAGCAAAATCCACAGAAGCTAGATGACTGCAACCTCCAGATGACTGACTCACAGACCCTGTTCCAACTTAACTCTTGTCACTGACTTATCTGGATACCTGGGAGGGCAGGGGAAGAAAAAACAAAAAAACATGAAATATTTTAAATAGTTACATGTAGATTTGTAGCCATAAGAAATTCAATTACTATATACTGAGCTTCTATTTTATGCCAAACTCAATCTTCTCTTGACATATACAAACTAAGAAACCCCCACCTCAAGAAAAAAAACTTGCAAATAGCATTGCAAGATTACCCACCTGCCCTTAGAGTCCAGTGGAAAAAGATTGTGCTAAATGGCATCTTTGCTGGGATTTCAGCATCTAACATTCAAAGATCTAAACAAAGCCTTCGACATCTAGTCTAATCCTTTGTTTCACAGGGATATGCAAGACCTGAGCACCAAGGTCACACAGCAAGTTAGCAAGATGGGAAATAAAAATCATGTCTATTGATCTGCCTGTGGCAGCTCAGGCAGGTTACATTATTTCAGAGGTAACTGTACCAAATGAATTACCATCACCAGCAGTAAGTCCTTAAAAAGGCTAAGGGCATCCGTTAATTCATTACCAACTGCTCTATGCTGGACCCGCTCACAAGGAGCTCACATCGATTTTCCGGTGCAAGTCCCTGCCCAATATAATCTTTGATAAGAAGAAAAAAAGCAAGACAAAAGCAGGGTCACAAAGGAGCCTTGGGGAAACAACTGGATGCTCAAGTTAATTCCTACTCACGTCTACTTTGATCAGAGTCAGGAATAGCATCCTATGGAAGTATTCCAAAGGCAAAGTTGCAGAAGAAAAATCAGCACAATGAACATTCTCATAGTAAATGATCTTACAACATGTTCCAAGTTCTAGAACAGTTCCTGGACTTTGTCTAGAACATTTTCCTTTGGAAAATGCTTTCTTTGGTATTTGTGGCCAAAGTCTTCAGAATAAGAGCTCCACCCTGACCTTCTCAGGGTACAGGACTTCCAGGAGATTCCAGCAGCTGGTAAATACAGCCAGTGGCAGGGTGCCTGGGCAACCGATACCTGGGCGGGGAGCATGCACACACAGCATGCCAAGCTGCATGGGGGCATGGACTTCAGTCCTCTTGGCAGCGAGGATCACCAGAGCTTTAGGTCTGTCTCACACCCATTCACATCTAAAGACAGAAGAAATAGGCTGTTCTGGTCAGTCTCACTGTCCAGTCCCTTCTACCACGCTGTCTCCCAGAGTGTCCCAAAGGCTCCTCTGCTGCTCTTCCTCTCTGTTGCTGGCCTCCACCTGTTCCTTGAACACACCACACACAACCCTGCCGCAGGGCATCAATACCATCCAGAAGCCTCTTCCCCTGAGGACCACATGGGCTCTCCCTCAACATCTTCTCAAGGAAGCCTTCCTTCACCACCTTTTAAAGACTATTATCACATACATGTGCATACACAAAACCCTATTTATCCCCTTTATCTGATTGTTCTTCATAGAGCATATCAACTCAGATACTCTGTAATTTATCCATTCTATCTCCTGATTAGACTGCGAAGTACACGAGGGAAGGGATTTGCCTTTAGGTTTGCTATTGAATCCCTAGTGTCCCAAACAATGCCTAACCCATAGTAAAATGCAATACAATATATTACATACATGATGAATTAATAGCCAATTCTTCCTCGGGTTGGGGGACAAGCATAACATTCCCATGATGTAGACCGAGTAAGGGTCTGCTCTCCATGGGAAATGACGTGGCCTAGCATCGGGGGACTTTGCCTAGTTCAACTTGATCCTGATTGAATCATGCCTAATCCAAGTGTGGCACATGCTACTGACCACCAGCAGCCAAGAGACCTATCCATACCTTCAAGGAAGGGGCACCTCTTTGCCACCTTGTGGGTTCCTAGATCATCCTCAGTGAGGGCCCTTATCTGGTAAGACAGGGGATCAGGCACATCTATTCCTTGAGACCTTGAGTGTAGCCAGGAAGCATACGTGACATTCACAGCATCTTTTCTAGGAATGGTTTGAAAGGGAGGAGAAGAAAACAATCTAAATACCACTTGGTAAAGAAATGTTACATTGTTTTTAAAGACTCTGAGATTAGACAGTAAAGTTATGAAACTATATTGTAGACTATTGCATTCATTAATTTAGCTTATTTCAATTCAGGATTCTTTTCCACCAAGTAATTTCTTAATTCATCTCTGTAGAAAAAAAGCTGATTTTCACATGCAGGTTTAGCACAGGGAGTGTTTTTGTTTATTTTTAAGAGACAGCGTCTCTCTCTCTCTCTGTCGTCCAGGCTGGAGTGTAGTAGTATAATCACAGCTCACTGCAGCCTTGAACTCCTGGGCTCAAGTGATCCTCTCCTGCCTCAGCCTCCTGAGTAACTGAGACTAACAGGTATGTGCCACCATGCTTGGCTAACTTTTTTGTATTTTTTGTAGAGACAGTCTCGCTATGTTGCCCAGGCTGGTCTTGAAGTCCTATTCTCAGGAGATCCTCCTGTCTCAGCCTCCCAAAGTGCAGGAATTACAGGAGTGAGCCACAGTGCCCAGCCAGGGAGAAGATTTTTAATCATACTCTTCAAGACATTAGTGACCCTGGCCACAGTTCATTGTGTTTTACCAGGCTCTTCTCCCATTTACTACAAAGGAAGGGAAAACTGATCATGATCTTGTTTGACACTCTAGTTTTAACACTTTATGGGTATTTTCCCTTTATTTCAGGTACTTGAACTATAGTAGAACTATATATTTTCTCCCCCAAATGGAATAACCACAAATAACTCAAATTAACAGTTTTGAGACAGGGTCTCACTCCCATCATCTGGGCTAAAGTGCAGTGGAATGATCTTGGCTCACTGCAGCCTCTGCCTCCCGGATTCAAGCAATTCTCCCACCTCGGCCTCCCAAGGAGCTGGGACTTACAGGTACACGCCACCATGCCCAGCTAATGTTTATGTACGTGTATTCTTAGTAGATATGGGGTTTCTTCATATTGCTAGGCTGGTCTCGAATTCCTGGGCTCAAGTGGTCCTCTCACCTCAGCCTCCCAAAGTGCTGAGATTACAGGCATGAGCCACCACACCTGGCCCAACGCATCTTGAATAAAACTACTAAACCTCGAGAACACTTACTTTTCCATTCCAGTTAGCTTGCCTTCATCATTTTAGAGTGAATAGCAGTTGTTTTTGTTTGTTCGTTTTTTCCGAAGATCTGCAAGCAAGAATAGGGATTATGATGTTATAAGACTATCTTTGTTTGTTATTAGAACTAGCCAAGAGACAACACATTCCTACCAGCTGATTGTGGAGGCTGCCTTCGGATTGAGAATACTTTGGAGTGTTGCCAAAAAAGACCCAATGAACCGTGGCATCATGTAGACCACTGTTGCTTATCTCTGTTAGGAGTGGATTCTTCTGAAGAGACTTTAAGAACAAAAGTTAAAGGCAACTAATTCCAGGAAAGAACTACTGAGCGGACATTTAGTTACTGATCATTAAAGTCAAGTCAGGTCTTGACAAAAAGTAAAGGACCTTATTGTCTTCTGTTCCCACTTTTGGTTGTGTTCGACTACCTGTGTCATCTGTTGCCGACCTCCTTGTTAGTTATGAAAGAAATAGGAAGACTCATAATGCCAAAGCCCACATACTCCAGGATCTATAGCAATGTTACAGTGTTCATCATTGTATACTACTACATAACTACGTCATTATAGTTATGTCAAAGGCCTACAGGCTTGTATGTTTTTTTTTTTTTTTGCATTGCTATTAGTCTTTTAGCGGCTACAAAGGAGTCAAGTAGATGATCTAATTTATTTGATCTTGTTAGCCACTCGTTTTAAAATTTACATAATAATCCTGTGATGAATATGTTGGTATGAGTTTTCCAAAGTTATATATTTCTGGGATTTCTACAAGTGGGATCTCTGGTCTGAGAACCATTTGGTTTTGGCTCTTAATATGTCTACTGCATTGTTTTCCAAGAGGCATATCACAGTTCACAACCCTGTAAGCAATGTTTTCTCATCACCACTAACACTTTATAGATTGTATTATAGGCCATACCCATGCACTGTTTGAAACTTGTCATGTTAACTCATTTAATCTTCACAACCATTTCCCAAAAACAGGTCAACCACCAGTTCAGAGAAAGGGTAACGATGCTGGTGCTGGTGATAATGACAGTAATAGTGTTCCTCATCAGTTAGGTCTCGGTGAGTTAGAAACTTTAGAACTAAAACCTTGTTAAACTTACATGTGGGCCGAATATGGTGGCTCATGCCTGTAATCCCAGCACTTTGGGAGGTCGAGGCGGGTGATCACCTGACATCAGGAGTTCAAGACCAGCCTGACCAACGTGGAGAAACCCCATCTCTACTAAAAATACAAAATTAGCCAGCCGTGGTGGTGCATACCTGTAATCCCAGCTACTCGGGAGACTGAGGCAGGAGAGTCGCTTGAACCCAGGAGGCGGAGGTTGCGGTGAGCCAAGATTGTGCCATTGCACTCCAGCCTGGGCAACAAGAGTGAAACTCCATCTCAAAACAAACAAACAAACAAAAACAAACAGACAAAAAACCTTACAGGTGGACTCTATAGAGCTAAGAAAACAAATTTAAAACGGAGATTTTGTCCAAAACCCTATTAGGGACTCATCTGAGACTAGAATCTAATCACCTCAATCCCAGCCTGTTACCCCCACCCCAAGTCCCGTTGCCCCTTAGTAATGTTCCTGGATCCCTGGTAGAAGACAGATCAGCAAGTCAAGGTGTAAAGAACAGTTTCCCACCTGGGAAAAAAACAAAAGCCAGGAGTGTGTGTGTGCACGTGTGTGTACACATGCCTGTGCGGGGGCAGGAACTGACATGCCCACAAGGGACTGCTGACCTTGTCACAAGAACAAGAGTCCAACAGCACACAGTCCAACCCTCAACTTACCTTGTGCTTCATTTCCCTTACCACAGATTCGAACACTTTGGAAGATTCAACGCTCAGACTCTTTGAGATGCTCTGACTTAACCATCACTGTCACTAAGACATTTGTGGAAGACAGGGAGAAAAAAAAAAGCCCCACCAACAAAGCATCCCAATAGTGCTTCAGTATCACATGCCCCCCGTTGGGATTTTTACCCTCAAACTGACCTCAATGCAAGATGAGAACGTGCTTTATGTTTAAGTTTATACTGGACTTGGGAATGGATTATGGAGACAATGGCCCCTGGGTAATGCTGTGATTCAGATTAAGCCTGAGAAATACAAAACCTTAGACATAATACACTAAAAATGACTAAAAACATATTCAATTTGTGCGTTTGTAAAGTTGGGAGAGTATATAGCTTGAAATCTGGATCAAAAAGGTTGATTTCGTCCATTTCCTGACATGACCAGTCAAAGAGCATACTTTGCATCCTCAATACACACCTGCTTTCTGCCATGAGTTTAAGATGGGTTTAGGGAATTCATTAGGTCTCTAAATGTGATCAACAGATTGGGAATGTATCTGATATTCTCCAGTAAAGAAATCTTACCTCCTGGATCATGTTGGAATGCTAGAACGGAGCCATTTCCAGGAAGTGAGGAAAATGTTGTTGCATCTACATTGGGAGACAGGAGAAAGGGAAAGAGAAGTTAGTTTTGCTTGCCTATAGTGTCTTAAACTTAGTTCAGACATTGATCATGATTGTAGTAGTCAATACATGAAGCATATTTAGCTCACATTCTGTGCTAAGATGCTGATGTTCAATATGCTGCCTATAAACTGGTTAATCTTCACAACCCTATGAGGTGCTATCATTTCCATTTTGCAGAGACTAGACTGAGATGTTACCCAAGGTCACATAGCTAGAAAGCTGCAGAGCCTGTATGTGGCTCCAGACTCCACTTTTAACTACAATACTACAATACCTTGTAAGACTGCATGAGTGCCTGGCTTCCTTCATTCTCAACCTCAGTCACCTCTGCTGTAAAATGGAGATCCTATCACCAATTTCAGGACTCCTGAGGGATTCACAGTGGAACATTTGTGAGCAGCCGTGTCTTTATATCGTGAGGTCTCAACTGGCATTCACTCTCTCCCGTGAGGAAAGGTTTATTTCTGAGAAAAAACAGAATCATAGAAATATGATGACAGAGGCGGATGGGACCTGAGGAATCACCCATGGCAACCACTCTTTCTCTCTACACTTGGAAGGGTCAAATCCCTTCTTCAGCTTCTTTGGTCACTTAGAGTAGTGAGTATACCACCTACAATGCAGTCCAATTCATCTCACTACAGAGGTAAATTCCTTACCAGTAAGAAGAAAACTTCTGACACCTCTTCAAATACTTAGAGCAGCTACCAAGTAATCCCTTCCAACTCCCAAGACTCCCAACTCCCCTGGTAACCCTCCTTAGGTTCCAGCTTGACAAAGCTGCCTTCCAAGTATGGTACTTGGAACAGTTGTATCAGGTAGGATGTGACTATGCCAAAATAAAGGGGTACTTACCCCTCCCTTGACCTGCTGCTTCTACTCCTATTAAGGCAACCCCAGGTTGTATTCCCCAAGTAATTCTGAAACACCCATGCCTACAATACCAGATCCCAGCTCCTAATCTCAAATTACCATCCATCCTCCAAAGCTGCCTCTTGATACTACAGTGGCTAAAAAGGGCTTTTTCTGAAATAAACCAAGACAATTTCTCTCAGCTGTAACAGGAGAACAAGGCTAGGAAACCCTGCTTTTGTGGCCTTCAAGCCCACTAAATGATTAAAAGTCTGACATCAGTTTGAACTGAAGCCCTAATGGCCAACACAGTCAACTCCTGTTGCTGATTCTGAAACTGTTCAAATACTTCCAGCTCTTTCCCCTATAGATATAAGAAAATTGTCCTTCACAACTCTCGTGTTTGGGCATGGTTGTGAAATCACTTTCAGCCAGTGACTATCATTTCTGTCCAGAGCATCTAACTGCCAGTGCAAAGACCCCCCAGCGTGCTTCCCCTCAGGCCAGGTAACATAACCGTCAGGCTGGTGCCCAGGGGACTGCAATGAGCAGAGCCCACCCGCTGCACGCATGGACTGTGGCCCGAGTGAGAAGGCTGGGTTGCTCTTGAAACCACATTATAACTTAGCATATTCTGACACAACTCCATTATTAAACTCCAGAAAAGTGGCCAGTTGCAGTGGCTCATGCCTGTAAACTCAGCACTTTAGGAGGCTGAAGCAGGAAGATCATTTGAGGCCAGGAGTTTGAGACCACCCTGGGTAACATAGGGAGACCTCATCTCTGCAATTTTTTTAATTATTAGCCAGCCATGGTGGTGTGGGCCTGTAGTCTCAGCTACTTGGGAGGCTGAGGTGGAAGGATCACTTGAGCCCAGGAGTTTGAGACTGCAGTGAGCTGTGATTATGCCACTGTACTCCAGCCTGAGTGACAGAATGAGACCCTGTCTGTAAAATAAATATATGAACTCCAGAAAGAAGTGGGAGTCTCCCCTAGATCCCTCCAGAGCTCCCAGTATCTCTTAAGAGCTTACACTTACCCAACACTTTTTATTCCCTTTTTTCTGATTGGGCTTAACAACTTTATTTGAAATGAAAATATTTAGGATTACAAAGGCTCAACAATTATCTGATGAACCAGCAAGAAGACCTCATCCGACTCACAAGTTCCTAGACAACCATGTTTCTAGAAGCTATAGTAAGGACAGGGGCTATTCTCGTCTTCACAAGCCACTGCTGCCTAACGTGTAAGTTTGGGAACTCAGCTGGGGAGAGTGATCAAAGGGAGGGAGAAAGATACACTCCAGATAAACTAAGCTTTTGAGCAGCCCTGCCATCAAGTTCATGGTTTTCCCTGGGAACAGCTTTCCGCTGAGTGAAACTGGTTCGTTCCAGCCTGAGGCCCGGGAATGAGAAATTTCCCGCAAAAGCTGAAGCATAGAAGTGCAGTCATTGCTCCCATAGGAGGCATGGCCAGAAACAAATAGTGGTGACTTATTTAGAAAGTTACTAAGTTGCTACTTTTGTGGTTTTTGCTCTCCACGGCATAGGAAACTGACTCCCTACCAAGCGCCCAGCAGATACAGAACATCCAGGTCACAATGGCAGGGCTTGCCAGGCTTTTCAATGGTCGCGTAGGTGCAGGAAATCCCACCTCTCCCCAAAACTCAAGGGGGGCCCAGGATATGCATTTACTTATCTGGAGCAGAATCAACTTCATGGGCTCCACTAGCCTTCTTAACCTACCAACTTCAGAACATGAGTACTGAGGGGAAAAGTTTAACGTAATCCTTACAGGATTCTAAAACCCAGTATTTTGGCAGAGTGGGGGTACAGCAGTCAAAAGACAGGGAGAAACCTACCCAATTTCCTGTATGGCATTTGGGAGGGAATATCTGCCAGTCATTACCCCAGTGGAGCTCCACTGATGCAAATAGAGAAACAAAGCCTCTAGAACTGAGAAAATACCTCTAGAGCATTCTTTAAGACCCTTCTCAAAGCCCTCCCTCACCAGGATTCCATGAAGACTGAAGTCACAAGCAAGTATTCAGTTGAGTTGTATTTCCTGAAGTGCCTCATAGGAAGATACTAGAAGAAGAGGTAACATTCATTCAACAGCTTTATGCTATGTGCCAAGTCCCTTGCTGGTTCCTGAGGATACACCAGGGAAAAGTCAGATAGCAAGGAACCTGTCCTCATGACACTTGCATTCCACTGAGAGAGACAAGAAAAGTCACCAACGGCTGGTCACGGTGGCCTACACCCATAATCCTAGCACTTCAGGAGGCCAAAATGGGTGGATTGTTTCAGTACAGGGGTTCAAGACCAGCCTGGGTAACGTGGTGAAACCCCATCTCTACTAAAAATACAAAAATTAGTCAGGTGTGGTGGCGTGCACCTGTTGTCCCAGCTACTTGGGAGGCTGAAGTGGGAAGATCACTTGAGCCCAGGATATCAAGGCTGCAGTGAACCATGATCACACCACTGCACTCCAACCTGGGTGACAGAGGGAGACCCTTTCTTAAAAAGAGTCGCTGACAGCAGTAAGTGCTCTGAAAGAATGAAAGAGGATGATGTGGTAGTGACTGTTGGTGGCATCTGAGCAGAGACCTGAAGGATGAAAAAGACTGGACAAGAGAAGAGCTACTAACAAGTTAGGTGATCTGGGAAGCTAGATGTAGTGAGGGTCACAAGTAAGTTTTGATGAAGGGAAGACAAGGACAAACTTCAGTCTGAATTCTCCTAGGCCTGCCACAATGCAAGACAGCACTGAAAACAATTTGAAGTATCAGCACTTGGTGATATGGTTTGGATCTGTGTCCCTGCCCAGATGTCATGTTGACATGTAAATCCCCAGTGTTGCAGGTGGGGCCTGGTGGGAGGCGATCAGATCATGGGGGCAGGTTTCTCATGAATGGTTTAGCACCATCCCCTTAGTGCCATCCTTGAGAGAGTGAGTGAATTCGCTTGAGATCTGGTCGTTTAAGTGTATGGCACCTCTCCTCAACCCCCAATTCTCTCTGGCTCCTGCCGTTATTATCTGATGTGCCTGCCCCCACTTCACCTTCTGCCATGAGTAAAAGCTTCCCAAGGCCTCTCTAGAAGCTGAGCAGATAGATGCCAACACCATACTTCCTATAAAGCCTGCAGAACTGCAAGCCAGCCAATTAAACCTCTTATCAATTACTGAGTCTCAGTGATTTTTTGTGTTTGTTTTTTATTTTTTGAGACAGGGCCTCACTCTGTCACCTAGGCTAGAGTGCAGTGATGCAGTGTTGGCTCATTGCAGCCTCAACCTCCTGGCCTCAAGCAATTCTCCCACCTCAGCCTCCCTAGTAGCTGGGACTACAGGCATGTGCCACCACACCTGGCTAATTTTTATAATATTCGTGAAAACAGGGTTTTACCATGTTGCCCGGGCTGGTTTCAAATTCCTGGGCTCAAGTGATCCTCCTGCCTTGGCCTCCCAAAGTGCTGGGATTACAGGTGTGAGCCACTGTGCCCAGACAGGTATTTGTTGTGTTGCTTTATAGCAACACAAGAACAGCCTTATGCACTTAGGTAACCTTTCCACATTCATGCTTAACAGCATGCCAGTTCCTTGTGTCCAGGCCTTCCCACTGGCCATTGCCCGTACCTGAGGTTGAGATGAGAAGGCCATTAATGGTCGTGATCTTCAGTCCCCTCCCCAGCAGGGAGATGAAGCACCGTGAATTTATGCCCCATGTCCTGGTCTTCCTGAATCTCTGGTGCTGGGACAAGGGTATGGCCTCCAACAGTGCCTGCTGAGGGATTATCTGTGGCCCAGCGGGGAGGTTCGAAAGCCAGAGAGCAGCCTGGTGCTCAGCACTCTCACTTTTCAAACCCAAGAGTTTGGCCTAGCTGCTGCCAGCAGGTGGAGGGTTCTAGGCGGTTTGGTGCTCAATACTGCCTTCCTGAGCACTTTCCAAATCCAGGGGCTCCTCTTGGAGAGATCTGATCTCCCAGAGGGCAGGTGAGGAGTCCAGGCTTTCTCTTTTGGTCACCCCCTCCCACGTCTGAGCCACTTTTCCATCCCTCTCTTCAAGGGCAACTCTGGACCCCAGCACTCTCTCCTGATTATGTGTAAAGAGCAGAGAGCAGAATGGAGGGCCATTCTGAAGGGGCTGGCAGCAGATGATTCACCAAGCCATCCTGCATGGGTTTAGCCTTCGGTCTGGGGAAAGCAGTAGTGAGCAGGGTTTTTGTTAGACCTTATACTCCATCCCATGTCTTGCTTAACTGCAGCCTTGGGGCTATTAAGGTTTCATCCATTAACAAAGGATCTTCTTTTCCAGTGGGTAGAAGGAAGAGAGGGATCAGATGCTGTGGGTCTCCCCTCTATCCTCTGAGGCTTCCTCATTCCCCATTTGAGAGGGCCCCCCAGCCTCTGCCCTTCTGTTTCCCACATGGGTGACACTTGGATCTGAGATGGTTCCTAATGGAAACTCTGGAGCCAGAACAGAGAGAAGCTGCTCATACCAAAGCTCATGGGGGATTCTCTCTTGGCCTCAGCGAAGGCACAGTACTGGCCTCGGAATGCAGCGCTGGTGGGTCTTGAGGTCAATCTCATGGAAAGCAGCACCACGTTGACAGCTAGTGGCCCTGAAGGAAACATCTGACTTCCCCAGTGTCCACATGCATGTGAGACCTTCCTCTCCACAGTCGGGGAAACCCCATGGAAGAGCTTGTCCTGGCCCTCGGCACAGTCCTCATGGCCATCAAACCCTTAGATGTAAATGACAATGTTTCTCGCCCATCCCAGATGACCCAGTTGTACCAGATGTTTGGCAGGCGGCTGAATCGATTCCGTGGCAGCTCCCCTAATGGATCCTTCAAAACCACATGGCACCTTCTGATTGGAACATACACTACCCTGAGGTTTTGTCTCATCTCAGTGGGTAAAGGATGGAAGAGACAGGAGAAAGATGAAGGAACCAGGTTAGTACAAGACTCAGTTGAGTCATAGAAGGGCACAATAAATGCCACCTATTTAACCCCAAGTTAGCATAAGACTCGCCTTAAGTTACACTTATGGAACAGAGCTGCTGGCTTCTCAGAAGGTGGTCAGCTCATGTCACCAGCCCTACAGGCTTCTCTTCTACTTCCCCATAATTCCTCCCTTCTCTGGTTGCCCTCAGTACCCTGCAAATACTTGTATCCTGAAAGTTGTCATGCATGGCATTAGTCATGCTGTATTTGGCTGTCATTAGTTTGTCTCTAACCCTCCACTTCTTGATGGCAGGGACTGGCTCTTGTCTCCCACTTGCCAACAAGCACCTTCAAGTGCCTGCTGGATGGAGAGTGATCTTACAGCCTCTCCAGCCTCTGCTCCAGAACACGGGCAGAGATCTCAGGGGCCAAGATCTCATTTCCTTCAATGACCCAGACCTGGGAAGGTGATAAGAGGAGCAAGCTAATCCAACCCATGGCTTATCAGCAAGCAGGAAAATAAGTGACACTTGGAACACATGGCAAGGTCCCCAACAGGCTCTTAAGGGGCCTTCTGCCATCCTGATGCAGAGCTTTCAGAGGGTGGTGTGTAGGTCAATAGAGACCCCCTCATCCATCTATCATTTGCCATCCTTCTTAACCCTCCCCCATCTGAGTTATCTGAAGCCTCTCACCTTGGCTTTCAGTGCTACTAATCCTGGCATTGGCAGCTTGGAGAGAACAGGCAAGGCCCACATCTAGGCTCTGTATGATCTCATCTCTGCCCTCCAGTGAGTACAGATCTCAACACTCCACGAAGGAATCCCCAGACATCAGATACAGTGCTGAATCAGAACACCATGAAGAAAGCTGTGCACAGCTTTAACTTCCTAAAGAGACTGAAAGTTTTATTCAATTCCCCTGCAGAAGACATAACTGCCAAGTTTAACCAGAGGTGAGAAGGAAAATAATGTAAGAGAGAACATCTACCTCTGGTACACAAAACGTTTTATTTGCAAACAAGAGGTCTCTATGTACCCTCTCCCCACCTTACCCTCCAGAGAAAACCATGATGGGATTAGAACAGCAAGAACTTGCTAAAAGCCACATTGCCCTGAGGGTACTTCCAGACACTAAGCCCTGGGATGGCAGGAAAATGAGGACACAAATCTGGGACTCTTGCCCTGAGGAGAGCCCTGGAGGACTGGTGTGCTTCTAGTTTGGTACTCACCAAACTACAACCAAAAACAAGTCCTCTTCAAAGGAAAGCATGACAGTTTAGGCCTAGAGCTGGGATCTGCAAACTACAGCTCATGAAACAAATCCAGCTGCTGCCTGTTTTTCTTAACTACAGTTTTATTTAAATATGGTCATGCCATGTATATAAATGATGGAAGTTACTCTAATCTGCCCTGCTCAACACAGTAGCCACTAGACACGTGGCTATTGAGAACATGAAATGTGGCTAGTGCAACTGAGAAACTGAATTTCTAACTTCTGTTCTCATTTAAATAGCTAGTAGACAGTGTGAGGACTAACAATAATGATGCCATTTTACAACCTTGATGACTGTGTTCTCAGAAACCACCAAGTTGCCTCCTCTCTCTCGCTGTCTTCCTTTATATCTTCCAAACAGACAGTGCTGTATAGATTAAGATCAAGAGTAAAGCATTTTTAGCAAAAAACAACAAAAAACAATTTATATCCAAGGACTTACTAGAATTTTAAGATAAAGAAGATAGTTACATGAGAAATGTTTAAAGAAATAAAGAATATAATCAAAATAAAAAACACTACTAGGAATAGGCAGATTAGAAAATAAATGAACTTCTAGAAATGCAAAATTGAAATAAAGCTCAATGGATACCGATGCAGCAATTTACCTGAAATACATCAAAAATAAGATGAATATATAGATATGAAGTAAGTAAAATATGAATGGTAGAATGTAGGTAGTAGATATTGGTTGTTCGTTGTAAAGGTCTTTCAACTTGGCCATACGTTTGAAATTTTGTGGTAAAATGTCAGAGAAAAGAAAAACTCATGAACCAACAAACTCACCCATAATTTAGTACAAAGACAAGGAGATAAAAACATGAAAGAAGAGATTTGAAGGCTCAAAGAAGAAAGTCTTAGATATCTTACTGGAGACCCAGAAAGAAAAAGCAGAAAAATGGAAGAAAGAGCAACATCTGATGGCTACGAGTTTTCTAGAACTGACAAACAACATGAATCCACAGATCTAGGATGTACAATGTAGTATTAAAGATGGCCATAAAAACTTCCCTGTACCACCCCTTGCGGGGTAGTGTCTAATCCTTCTCCCCTTGTATCTGGAATGGCCTCAGCAACTTGCTTAATAAATAGGACCTAAAAGTCATGCTGTAAGACTCCCGAGGCTAAGTCAGAAGCAGCCTTAGTTTCCATCTTTGTCTCTGGTTCTGGGGAAAGCCAGAGGCCTTGTAAGAAATCTGACTAGATTGTCGGCCGGGCGCGGTGGCTCAAGCCTGTAATCCCAGCACTTTGGGAGGCGAGGTGGGCGGATCACGAGGTCAGGAAATCGAGACCACCCTGGCTAACACGGTGAAACCCCATCTCTACTAAAAATACAAAAAAAAACCTAGCCGGGCGAGGTGGCGGCGCCTGTAGTCCCAGCTGAGACTGAGGCTGAGGCAGGAGAATGGCGTGAACCCGGGAGGCGGAGCTTGCAGTGAGCTGAGATCCGGCCACTGCACTCCAGCCTGGGCGACAGAGAGAGACTCCGTCTCAAAAAAAAGGAATCTGACTAGATAAATCTCAAGACTGTGTAAAAGGAAGAGGGACACATCTGAGTCCAGCCTCCCAGCTGTCCCCACTGATGTTCATGTTGTAAACGCATGTGAGCAAAGCTATCTTGAACCTTCCAGACCCGCCCAGATTTCAGCTAAATACCACCAAGATACTGCAGCCAATCTCATGTGGGGTGGAAGAATTGCCCAGCTGATACTTGCTTAAATTTCTGATTCACAAAAGAGGTAATAAAATGGTTATTTCTTTAAGCCACTAAGTTTTGGGGCAGTTTGCTATCCAACAATAAATACCCAGAAATTAGTATGCTCAAGCAAAATTTAAAATAAAAAAGGAATTGACACAGACATAAGGAAATTTCAAAACTTTAAAAAGATCTTAAAATAAAGTCAGAGACAGGATTGATCACCTTGAAGAAATGTCACTTAGGTTGCGTAGCCACAACAGAAACAAGAGACAGTGGAATAATTTCTGGCAGATGTTGAGAGAAAAAGTTTTCAACTTAGAATCATGTACTCAATATAACTATAATGAGGCTGGGCATGGTGGTTCACACCTGTAATCCCAGCACTTTACGAGGCCAAGGCAGTTGGATCAGCTGAAGTCAGGAGTTCAAGATCAGCCTGGCCAACATGGTGATACACCGTCTCTGCTGAAAATACAAAAAGTAGCTGGCGTGATGGCAGGTACCTGTAATTCTAGTTACTCGGGAAGTTGAGGCAGGAGAATTGCTTGAACCCAGGAGGTGGAAGTTGCAGTGAGCCAAAATTGTGCCACTGCACTCCAGCCTGGGTGACAGAGCAAGACTGTCTCAAAACAAACAAAAACTATAAAGAAAGAGGGTGAAAGACACTAGATAAATAAAATCAGAGTCTACCTTCAAGAAACTGTAATGAAACTTCCAAAGTTCATTTAGAGAAGGATGGTTTGAAATACAGAGAAGGATGCGGACAAATAAAATACTAAGCTTTTCTTACAGATAAGAAAAAAAGCAGTACCCACCAGTGTAGTTCTGGAGTGTCAAAGTCTCCAGAGAGGATTCACCCTCTTCCCAGGGGACAGATGGGTAGAACAGCAGGAGCCCCCACAGCATGGGTCCTTTTCCCAGGGGGGTTCTCTGGAAAGCTAGGAAGAGAACCTGGCAGATCCCAGGTGAAGTCTTTCCATACCTGTTCCAGGGAATGGGTGGATTTCCAGATCTTAGCTTCCTTTAGAGCAGCCCCTTTGGAGGGTGAGTGGCCATGTCAGTATGCTCTTCAAGGGACTCCCCAGAGGAGGTCACTGCCCAGCCAGTTTACAGTTCCACGACCAATGCAGCAGCCACATGCGGTAGCACATGTCTTTGGCCCTGAAGGAGCTTCACATCCAGGGGAGGGTCCCAGAATGTGAGAAAGCCAGAACCCAGGAATTAAACCAAGAGCAAAGGGCTGCAGTGCATCACCCAGTCTTCCTCCTTCAAGGAGGCTGCTCCTTCTGTGCTGCCTCTGCTGTACGAAGTAGCTGGGAACAGTTTCCCACTCGACCTCAAGTCGTGAGGACCAGCTATTGTCCCACTAGGAACAGCTTCCTTGGGCCCAGGCCAGGAAGTACTCACTAGACTTCTAGATGCCAGCTCCATTTCACCCTGGCTTCAGGAGGGAGCCAGAGAAGCCACTGAGCTCTGCAGAAGGCACTCCATGTCAGTCTGCAGAAAGCTTGGATCGCAGCTCCCAAGGAGTTCAGCAGAGAGGCTGCCAGCAGCCTCTCTCTCTCCTTGACTGAACAAGCCCTGGGGAATGGCTGGACTTAAAGAGCTGAGGGAAGGTTCTACCTCCCCTCTAGTCTCAAATAGGTTCACAGTTGCCTTCAGATGTCCTGACAGCAACCATGAAGCTATTGTAGACATTCCCATGGTCCCCTCTAGTGTTCCGGGTTCTCTGTGGTAGGCAGAGGGTGGGAACACCAGTGTAGGTTAGGAAACATATTGGAGGGCAGTTGTGGCTACAGGAGCTTGTTGAGGGGCCATTGTCAGCATCACACTGGCCAGGTTCTCCAGCGATTCTGTGGCCAGCCCATTTGGACTCCAAGAAGTGTGTGTTGAGTCTCTTCCTGTAAAATTCTCATGTTGCTTTGAGGAGACACCCTCTGAGATCACACCACGGGGCAGGCCAGCTATCTGTCCTGGCTCAGGGAGGGCTGAGGATAAGGCCATCCAAGGGAGAAGATATGACTTCACCTCAGAGGTAGCCACTCAAAGGCCTTGGGAGAGAGCAAGAGGTATTAACGCTTTGCCACCCAGAGATGCATCTGCCAAGGTAACTCTTGCCTCACTGGAGATGAGCTTGGCTCTTGAGTAAGCAAGCCCCTTGATGGTAGAATTTGGGATGTCTGTAGGAATTCACCAAAGCCAAGTCAGTCAGAGAGCACTCAGCTTGGAACATAGCAAGAGCAGAACTGGAGATAGGAGAAAGATGTGTGGTAACAGAAATAGAATCTGGCCTGCCTTCCAGAGACAATCAGGCCTCAGTGGCCAAGCCTGCCCCAGGCTTTCCCCATGGGAAACATGGCGTGTCATCAGGCAAGACGCTTATCTGTATAGGAAGCTGCTTGTACGCTCCAGGAAGTTTTCCACTCCCTGAGAGGGGCTGAGAGAAAGCAGCTCCCTTTCCCAAGATGTCATTCTTTCCCATAAGCCCAAATCTGAGTGGTTAATTGAATTAGAATTAGAATTAGAATTAGAATTAGAATTAGAATTACAGGTACCTGTCATCATGCCTGGTGAGTCCACAGAGGCTGGCCCATCTTCTGAAGTGTTCCCCGGCCTTCCCCATTCTACAAGTGAGGACCAAGCTGCCAGTTTGGGTCACCATGGAGCTTGTTATGGAACTTGCAATGCTGGAAGGGACCTCTCTGCTGCCTGAGGCCCAGGCAAAAGTACTTTTTTCTGGGTTTTCTGACCACCTTGTATCAAAGACTGATGTTTCTACAGAGGTTGAGGAAGAGGCTATTTTCAAAAATCTATCTCACTTGTTTCTGGCAACTTGGTGGCCAGGATGCTGCCTGCTGTGGGCTTGCTAAATAACATGAGAGACTGGCTAAACCACATGGGGCACCGAAGTTCCTGAGATCCCAAGTCTCTTCTCCATTTGGGTTTTTGGACCAGTGATACTTTTAACAGTAGGTTTGGAGGTGACTCTTTGAAATGGAACGGGAGATTTTGTAATACAGGACTTCATGATCTTTTCCCTGGAATCCACTCTAGGATCCCAGAAGACACAATGCTTCCCCCTGCAGTGCTTTATCTCCACGTCAAGCATAGTTCTTAGCTAGCAAGACCACATGCACAGCCAGAGCCTGGGTGGCAGAAACGTGTACTCTCCTGTTTCAACAGGCATGGAAAGAACATGGGGTCATGTTCTTTCTACCACAGGGGAGACGCGCTGAAACATGATCTTGTCAGGGTTTGCCTCACAGTCATTGATTCCTGGGGCCCTAAAGCCACGGGCATAAATAACAACGCGGCTTTGGGGGCCAGCTCAGATGGCCCAGTTGTACCAGATGTTCCGAGGAAACCAACTTCACATCATCACGATAGAGAACTCACCCATCTTGTCTCTCAGGACGACATGGCAGTATTTCACGGGGACAAAGATTTCTGTCCAAGAGAGTCTGAGTCCTGTAGGAAGAAAAGAACTGGGTGGAGGCACTGGGAAGAAAAACGGTTTATATGAGTGCTCTCAATAGCAAAGCTTCTAGTTTGCCCTTTGCATACATTTCCTATGCCTGGGCCAGAAAACAAGCATGTTCAAGTTGTTGAGGGGAAGGTATGAAGAAAGAGGCTTAAAATATAAAGCAAAAAGACATAACAAATGATTCATAGGATATGGTATTCCCTTCAGCTGACATTTAGGACCGGCTCCCTCAAAAGAGTGGGGGGAATGGGGTAGGACCTTGTAGGGGAAGAAAAATAATCCTTTCTACTCTTCATAATTCTTAACCAGGACTCCCTGTAACAGACACGTTAACAAGCAAAAACACAAACAGAAGTTTGATAATGTGTATATCTCCTGTATATATGGGAGATAACCCAGAGAAATGAGATTTCAAAGAAAAAGTTTAAACTTCAGGTTTAAATACCATCGGTTCTCTGAAATAAAGAAATAAGAGTATGGAAAAAGACCCTGTTAAGACCCGAAGACCAGGAAAAGCACCTTAGACAAAGGTAAGGTTGTTCTGCAGGTTTAAGTCATGCCTCCTCCATTAAGTGTCTGGTGATTTAGCCATCCTTCTCCTCCTGGGACAGAGAGGGAGACACTCTTACAGGTGGAGACTTCCCTTATTCATGTAACTTTCTCTTAAAATTGTAACTTTTCAGCCATATTTTTGTGGTGGCATATTTTGGTCTCCAACCACCTGAAGTCACTCACAGAGGGAAGTCATCTTCATGGAAACCATTGAAAAGGTAGCTCTGGCACCTGCCGAGAATAGTATGTGGAGGGAGAACTTTCCCTCTGTCCTCTGAGGCTTTGATGACTGAGTCTATGAAACAAACTGGCAGTAGACAGATTAACAGTAAAAATAAGAATACAAATTTATTGTATGCATGGGGACATCACATGAAAGAAAAGTGAATATCTCCCAAAACCTGGTGAGATCTAGAAGCATATTCACTCTCTTCATAGGGGAGGCTGGAGGGGAATGTAAGCAACTTAGGGAACTGTAAATGAGTTTTGGTGGGAAGTAAAATCCTAAGCCCCCCCACCTGACTGAATAGGCCGCCTCTCGCCAAGGGAACCAAAAAACAAACCTGAGTTCCAAGCCATGATGGGCTGGGAGGTTAGATAGGCCTTGTCATCTACCCCTTCCTTCACCCAACCCCCATTAGCCCTTCTTCCCTAAGGGTTAAACAGAAACCAGCTTCCGACAGACTCCCTTCACCAATTTCAACCAATAACCTGACGCCGTCCCTCCCTTTTGCTGTTTTGACACAGCAACTGACCAGCATTCCTTCCCAATAGAGACCACCAATCATGAAGTGATTCTGGTCAGTCTACAGAGACTTTGCACTGACAGCCTTCCTGTCCTTTGCTTCACTTTTTGTTGTAGAGTCTAACTGAATATTAAGTCTTTACCCCAAAGTGAACATGGAATGCATGTTACATACATGTTAGCCTACTACACATGTACTCACTCCCCTTCATGAATATTCATAGCTCCTCCTACAACCTGTTGACTATGTGTGTTTAGTCCTTCAGCATAAATTCCCATCTCATCCTTCTCTCCCTCAGAGCACTTGCTTTTCGGTTTCAGCTGGTAGCTCCACGTCCTGCCTGCAGGTCATGGTACCCTCCTTTCCAAATGTTCGAACCTCGTGATTCTTCAGTTCATGCTGGGAAAGATGAGTGGGCCCTCAGAAGAAAAGGTGACAGCCTGTGACAAAGTCTGTTTTCTGGGCATGAGGTCAAACCTCAGTCTCCTCTCCTGTGTTATGAGCTGGTCTTCTTGGTTGAAGAGATTCCTGGGGAAGTCATGACAGTTGAGTTCGTTTTGGAGGATTGTCTTTAGACAGATAAGGTGAGCTCAAAGCTAGCCTCTGCTTTCATCCACTGTCTCTCAAATGCCCTCATTTCAAAGCAATCAGCACACCAAAGCATACTCTGGGGGTGGCATTTTCTGAACTCCTTCAGCAGACAGATCACAATGAGGCAACATTTGCTCAGCAGCATCATAAATTGAGAAGTTGCTGGTATAACACCCAGATCAACCATTTGCCACCCAAATTCCTACCTGCCCAGAAGGAAGGCAGGCAGGCAGGAAGCTATTTCAAGTGGTCACTACTATCAGGGAAATAGTTTTACTCCCTGAGTCTGTTTCCTCATCTCTAAGGCTGTCATCACTACCTGAAAATGGTTTAGCCCAGGTTTAGTCCATAGCATGCTTTCCTATGTTCTCACAACTGTTTTTATTCTATTGGGAGTGGGTAGGGCTGAAGGATTCAGAAAAGCTTAAAATATGGCCCTTGAGGACATGGTCCAGTTATGGACAAAATCATGTTTGTGAAGAAGTACACAAGCCAGCCTATGATGGCCAATGTAGGCACTCAGAGGATGGGAGAGAGCCTGTGAATCCCTCCACATTGTTCCTATCCCCTCTATTGATGTGGGGCTTTGGGGAAGACTTTAGACTATAAAAAAAAAAAAAAAAAAAAAAAAAAAAAAAAGACTCCAGTCTTAATCTTTTCCAGCCCAGACTAATCCATCAGCATGTCCTATTGACTCCTTCTTCAAAATATCTAGAATCCAACTGGTTTTCACCCTTACCTCCATACTGCCATGTCTCACACTTGGCATCTCCCTAACTCATCTCCCTGCTTATACTCTTATGGAATGGTCCATTATATAGAGGGATTTTTGTTCAAAGATAGATACCACCTTGCTCATATCAATACCTTTAAGTAGCTGGCCCATCATTCAAAATGAAATATACTCATGCATGACATAATGACATCTTGGTCAACAATGAACCACATACACAATGATGGTCCCATAAAATTATAATGGAGCTAAAAGATTCCCTTCACCTAGTGAAGTCTTGATGAACTAGCCTTGTGTAGGCCTAGACAAATATGTTTGTGTCCACATTTCCAATAAAAAGTGTTTACAAAGTTAAAAAAAAAATAGAAAAAAACTTATAGAAGAATTTAAGGAAAACATTGGCTGGGTGTGGGGGCTTACGCCTGTAATCCCAACACTTTGTGAGGCCAAGGCAAGAGGATTGCTTGGGCCCCATCTCTACAAAAAAAAAAAAAAAAAGATAGGCATAGTGGCACACACCTGTTGTCCTAGCTACTCAGGAGGCTGAGGCATGAGGATCACCTGAGCCCAGGATGTCAAGGCTGCAGTGAGACTAGATTGCATCACTACACTCTAGCCTGGGTGACAAAGCGAGACCTGTCTCTAAAAAACAAACGATTTTGGTACAGCTCTATGTACTTGTCTTAAACTAAGTGTTATTACAAAAAATCAAAAAGAAAACTAAAAAATTTATCAAGTAAAAAAGTTCTAGTAAGCTAAAGTTCATTACTGAAGAAAGCAAAAATTTAAATGTAGTGTAGCCTAAGTGTACGTTGTTTATAAAGCCTACAGTAGTGTACAGTAATGTCCTAGGGCTTCAGATTCACTCACCATTCACTGACTCATCCAGAACAACTTCTAGTCCTGCAAGATCCGTTCATGGTAAGTGCACTATACAAGTGTACCATTTTAATCTTTTATACTATATTTTTACTGTATCTCTTCTATGTTTAGGTGTGCTTAGATACATAAGTACTGACCAATGTGTTACAGTTGCCTACAGTATTCAGTACAGTAACATGCTATAAAAGTTTGTAGCCTAGGAACAAGAGGCTGTACCTTACAGCTGAGGTGTCTAGTAGTCTGTACCATCTAGGTTTATGTAGGTCTATGATATTCACGCAAGAAAGAAATCACTTAATGATGCATTTCTCAGAACATATTCCTGTCATGTGACATAACATTCCTGTCATGTGACATAACATTCCTGTCATGTGTCATACTGACACCTGAGGGGTACCAGAATATGCCACCCCAAAATATGCCCCATTGGCATATAAATTATTTTCAGCTAAAAGTCATTGAGAACCAGCAGATTCAGAGAAAGCTCTAAAAACAAGTTTTTATATCATAGAGAAAATTTACATCTATAAAGGAAATTTCCCTTTGTAGAGGTGTTTCTCTCTCCAGGAAAGGAAGGATTCTTAACTCTTCTCAATGGAGAAGGCATCAATTTAAATTTGTATAACAAACCTTGATAAACAATCCTTGTTTACCATACTTTTCAGGGTCATCTTCCCATAACCTGCCTTCCCTGTCTAAGAGCCTAAAACCCTTTTGTTGTTGTTGTTGTTGGTATGAGAAATAAAACTAAAATCCTAAGCCTCCCAACTGACTGGATGGACCCCGTCTTTGCCAAGCATACCCCAGAGGAAACTTAAAAACTGAGTTCCCCACCATGACCAGATGGGAGGTCAGACAGACCCCATTATACTCTTCCCTCCCTAATTGCCATTAGGCTTTCTTTCCTAAGGGCTAAACAGAAACTAGCTCTTTTATTTATTCTTAAGTAGAGATAAGGTCTCACTATGTTGCCCAGACTGCTCTTGAACTCCTGGCCTCAAGTAATCCTCCTGCCTTAGCCTCCCAAAGTGCTGGCATTACAGGTATGAGCTACCAACCTTGACTAAAGCCAGCCCTTTCAAAAGACTTGCTCCACCACTGATTTTAGCAGGACTCCTCTCCCCTTCTGCAGTTTGACACAAATACTAGCCAGTATTCCCTCCTGATAGGGGGCCACCAGCCATGAAGTGGTTGTGGCTGGTTTACAGAGGCTGTGCACAGGATGCCTCTGTGACCTCCATTTCACCCTTTGACAGACAGCCTGATTCTAATGCATTTAAGTGTTAAGTCTCCACCCCAGAGTGAACATGGGATGTATGTAGCACACATGTTTGCTTACTATGTGTGTATACATCCCCCTTCTGAATATTCATAGCTCCTCCAATAACCTGTTGAATATGTATACTTAGCTAACCCTTCAGCATAAATTCTCATTTCACCTTTCCTCCTTCGAAGTGCGCCCCAGCCTGAGGATGGCCAGCCTGCAGGCTGCAACCCTTTATAAGAAATAAAGCTCTCTTTTCCAAATGTATGGACCTCATTGTTCTTGAGTTGACAGGTATTTAAACCCAAGTTCTAACTACCCCTTTGGGTTACTTATCACTGAGTGCTCTTATATGTGCAAGTGTGATGCACACGTTAGGAAACTTTAATTTTCTTCTGTTAATGTCTCTCTGGCCAGTCTCATTTACAGGGCCCCAGCTGGAGAATCTAGAAGGGTAGAAAAAAATTTTTTCTTCCCCTACACACCTATGCAGGACCTCTAAGGCTTCTCTTGATCTGGCCACTGCCTCCTGGACCTTACTCCCTGCATCTCTCCTCCTTGCTATTTCCTCTCTGGCTATACCAACTTCCTTTCTGTTCTTAAGAACATATGAAGCTCATTCCTACCTTAGGACATGACACTACTGTTCCCACTTCCCAGGATGGGCTCCCTTCATTTGGCTTTCTCATTTCAACCAGCTTTCTACTCAAACATCACCTCAAAGAAGCCTTCTCTAACCACTATCAAAAATAGCCTCCCAACCTTCTCTTATGTTTTCCTTCCTATCACCTAAGCATAAAAATCTAGTAGTTCTATCAATGGACTATCTCCCCCACTAGAACACATGCTGCATGGAAGAACATACTTTGATTTTGTTCACTGCTACATTCCCAGGGCTTAGTATAGTGCCTAGCAAATGAGAGCTGCTCAGTAAATGTTGACTGAACACATAAGAGCCTGTCAACTATTTGACACTGTGTCACTTGGATGGACATAAGTAATTATAAGGCCAGTAATAAGGCCTTATGATGGGGGTAGTTAGAGGGAGAGGTTTCATGGGGTATGATAGGGGTAGTTAGAGGGAGAGGTTTCAACCCAATTTAAGTTAAATATAGCTGAGAACAAACATGTCTCTTGTTCCTAATAACTAGAGTCTACTTAGCAGACGTGGATGCAAAGCAAGACAGTGGTTCTCGTACTTGAGTGAGCATCAGAACCACATGGAGAACTTGTCAAAAATAGCAACTGCTGGGCTCAGAATTTCTGATTCCTTAGGTCTAGGTGCGGCCTATGCATGTCTAACAAGTTCCCAGAGATGGGGCGATGCTGATCTGAGGACCTCATTTGGAGAGCCATCTGTTGTAGAATTTTGGACTACATAATCACCTTTCCACTGACAGAAACCCAGGGAGTAGACTTACAAGGGGTATGGGCATGTTGGCCGTCAAGTATCACATGGATTCTAATAGCTGTTCTTTACTGCTGTTATCCCCATTTCACTAATTTTCAGGGAAAAACCCTCTTACCTAAATTCTTCCCAAGATCAAGTATTTCCTCCCTTATGGTGCATTCCCTACCTGCACTAGTCCATGATGCCTGTAATCCCAACACTTTGGGAGGCCAAGGAAGAAGGATCACTTGAGCCCAGGAGTTTAAGACCAGCTAGGGCAACATAGACTCCATCTCCACAAAAAAATTTAAAAATTAGTTGGGTGTGGTGGCGTGCACCTGTGGTCCGAGCTACTCAGGAGGCTGAGATGGGAGGATCACTTGAACCTGGGAGGCCAAGGCTGCAGTGAGCTGTGATCGCACCACCACGCTCCAGCTGGGGCACAGAGCAAGACTCTCTCTCTCTCTCTCTCTCTGTCTCATACACACACACCAGATACAGGAGGAAAATAATAGAAAATTCAATTCATTCTTCACCTCCAAAGCATCTAAATCCAGGCCTGACAGAAATACACCACCCAGAAACACACCAGGAGCAGCCTTCTCCTTCATCCTTTCTCCAGTGACCAATAATACAGCAGATGTCAAAAGCACAGCCTGCTCCAGAATCCTGAGCGGACAGGCTTCAGCCCCACGTGGAGACGCCAGGTGGCCACACAGGTGTTACCGTGGTGGTTCTCAGCGCTGGCTGCACATTGGAACTGCCTGGGAAGCTTGTAAACATCCAGACGGCCGGGTTCCCCTCAAAACCAATTAAGTCAGACTCTCTAGGGGTGGGACTCAGGCCTCACAATTTTAAAAGATCTTCAGGTAACTCATGTTCAGCCAAAATTGAGAAAAGCTGCTTTGTTTTTTTCCTAACCTCAGGCCCTCAGAAATACCAGTGTAGACTTGGCAGGGTTGTCCATCCTAGTGGATCATTCATTCTGGCCCTTAGGATGATCCTGGTTCTTAGCTGTTCCATATCACTCAGCTCTGAGACATAACCTCATGCAGGGACAAGAAACACTTCAACAGAATCAAATGCCAGAGCAAAGGACTTCTCAATAGACCTAACCTCAAGGTTACATCTCTCCATTTAATAGTGTTGTCAGTTTTGAGTTCCTAAAAAGGTCAAAGGCCGTGCCTCCCAGCCGTAACCCTGGTCTCATTGTTTGGCTGGAGGCAACACTGTGGGAGGCTGGCAGGAGCACCTCCAGGACAGAGCAATCAGCTTCAGTGCCTGCAGCACTCTGACTTCTATTTCCTCTTGATTTTTTGGAGTTTTGGAGTAAAGATAGAAGATGACACCAGATGGCCGGGGGCAGTGGCTCACGCCTATAATCTCGGCACTTTGGGAGGCCAAGGCGGGTGGATTGCCTGAGTTCAGGAGTTTGAGACCACCCTGGGCAACACAGTGAAACCCCCA
This sequence comes from Macaca thibetana thibetana, assembly GCF_024542745.1. Lineage (NCBI taxonomy): Eukaryota > Metazoa > Chordata > Mammalia > Primates > Cercopithecidae > Macaca > Macaca thibetana. Next base: position 44,593,475 of record NC_065590.1, read on the forward strand.
TCTCTACTAAAATACAAAACATTAGCCGGGCTTGGTGGCAGACACCTGTAGTCCCAGCTAGTCGGGAGGGCTGAGGCAGAATTGCTTGAATGAACCCAGGAGGCAGAGGTTGCAGTGAGCTGAGATTGCACCACTGCACTCCAGCCTGGGTGACAGAGCAAGGCTCCGTCTCCAGAAAAAAAAAAAAAAAAAAAAAGACACCAGAATAGAAGAATTAGTAGTCCTGGTCTTAGAGGCATCACAATTTGATGGCCCCCTCCTCGCTCATTTCCTCAAGGGCTAAAGTCCCAAAATGTTGATAACAGTGTAGATTTTTTGCCTGTTTTGCAAACATGAGTACCTGACTTGTCTGTGTCCCTACAATGTCATCCACCTCTTCAAAAGCTCCTCTGCCTGGGTCACCGGGTTTCTGGGCCTGAGGTGTTTGCCTGGCATCCCCCAAGATGACAGATTTCCTGAGGTCAGGAGCTAAGGTTTACAGGCTATCTCCTGTGGTTGCCCCCATGCAGGGGTTCCAAAAGCATTGATTGGTTGGTAGAAAATATGGGAGGCCACATTTGAAGAGGAAGCTGTTCTTCCCCCTGGCCGGGCTCTCTTGAGAATTAAATGTGATTAAGGGCACAGTGGGCAGCAGGCAGTTAGAGCTCACCTTGGGGGAGTTGTCAAGAACCTCACTCACCACATCCCAGGGCCCGATATCCCAATATCCACCTGATGTCTGGCAAAAGACGCGCTTCCTTCTAGGAACAGGAGGTGCCTGTTTTTCACAGAGGCCTTTTCTCAACCCCTGCCCCTCCAATTTATCTAGCAAATGGCCCCAGGAGCTACCCATCTACTTCTCCCCCTTGCCCAAGGGCATCCGAAGGGGCTCTGAATAATATGCTGATATGCAATTTGGGAGCCTCAGGACAGCCCACTTCCCTCATGGGCACAGCCATGCACCACCCACTCCTGGAAGGTCTCCTCAACCCAGGGCTCCCTGAGAGCAATGGGGTGGCAGGCCAGGCACTCTCTGCACGGAGCCCGGGCAGCCCCTGAATACTCACCTCTTTGGCTCAGGGCCTGAGAGTCAGGCCAGGCTTGGGGCTAGGCCTGAAACCTGGTTATGGAGGTGGGCCTGGGCCTGGCCCTCAGGGAGCTTCCATTCCAGCCCTCAGGCAAGAGAAGAAGACCAGGAGGAAGAAAAACCTATGGAGAGCAGGGGCCCCATTCTGACCAGTGCTCCCTTCCCTCTTCCAGCAGCAGTGGTCTGAGGCGGGACAAAGCTTCCACTGCCTCCTCCTTTTGGGCAGCTCTGAGGCCTGAGGAGGTAATTAACTAATGATGCACCTGCTCTTCATTAACCAATGAAGCAGGGATACCCAACCACAGCTGGAATGTAACCAATACTGGGGGAATTAAAGATCAAAAAACACCAAAGGCCAAGACAAAGCTGATGGAGTGGCTTCTTCCCACTCACCCTCCACCTCTACCCCACCAGCCCTCACCAGAGGCTGAAAGAGATTCCTCCTCACTTATTTCTCAGGGGATCTTGCTGGAGCAGGAAATTTCCCTGACCCCTTGTGGGTGGGAACTGCAGTGTGGGTGCTTGAACTAGCTACTTCAGTGCCTGCAGGGCAAACCCCACTCAATGGAATCCGCTGCACTCAACCCCTCCAGGGAGGGAGCATGCAGGTGAGCAGGTGCAGGAGCCAGGGAGAGCGCTTTGGGTGCCAGCAGGAACACACTCTGTCCTGGCCCTGCAGCAGTGTCTAGGGGGGTGCCCACAACCCCTGAAGCCCCAGAAGGAGTGTTTCAGTCAGTGCTCTTTTAGCTTTGCCACCTGCAGATGGCTTAAGTGTTAACAGCTCAGTGGAGGGTCAGTGTGACAGCCCTTTGCACCCACACTCGAGTTCTTATCCGAGGTCTAGGAGGAATGAGGTCACACAAACAAATTGGAGATGACAAATGCAGGGGATTTTATTGCTGATGAAAGTGGCTCTCAGTGAGAAGTGGAGCTGAAAAGGGGAGGGAGTGGGTAGGTAATCTTCCCCCAGAGTTCAGCCATCCCTGGCCAGACTCCTCTCCAAAGCTATGCCATCAAGCTGTCCCTCTGAAGTCAAGCCCCTTCTCTCTGACATTCAACCGTAGTCTCTGACATCCAGCTGCTTCTTCTCTTCTCTCTCTGCCGGTGGAGCCTGGGGCTTCCATGGCACAGGAGAGCGGGTGGGGCGGGCCATGGGTGGTTTTGGAAAAGGCAACATTCAAGCAGGGAAACAGGAATGTATGATCTCACTTTGGACCATAGTTTCAGGCTTGAGGGTGGGGCCCTTGCTGGGGACCCGCCCACTTCTGCCCAGAATTTTCCTGCCTCCCGTCCCTATCATTGCCACCAAAACCTGGGCAAAGCTAAGGCTGAAATTCCCCTGGAGTGAAAACAAGATGGACATGAAGACCTGCTAGACCAGGAGTCACTCCTGCCACCGGCCTCCCCTTTTCTGAGCACTTCCTCCCTTCCTGGTGCCTCCTCATCACTCAGCTTTCCTTGGAGTGCACCCTCCAGTCCTAGGGAATCTGCTTCCAGAAACCTACTGGCATTAGTCATTTGCACCTTTGTGTGATTTCAGTCCTTATGTCATCTCTCCCACCAAAATCCCTGGGCCTCTGAGTGGAACGTCAAAGTCTTGTAGCCACTTTTCCTGGGTTGAAGAACTCCAGGCATGGCAAAGCCCTGGAAGAGATATGGGGTGGAGGAGGGATGCAGAGGAATTCTGGGTCCTGAAATTATGCCATTTAAGTGAATCTTGCCATCTCAGGCCCCACCACTCCGAAAGTGTTGGCATTCCTCAGAGTTATGTCCTTGGTCAAGGTCCCTCCACACGTCTCTCGGGTCTTTTTTGCAGCACATAAGACTTCCACCACCACCCATCCCTGATACCCTCAAATCCTTACCTCTACCTGGTGTCTCTGAGTGCCCTGCCTTGGGATCAGGCTGGCTACTGAATGCTCAGTTTCTACCTGAACATGTGGCATCCCGTTCCCCAGATGCCATCTGCTCCTTCTTCCATAGCTCCATCAGTGGGACCATTCTACTCGGGTGACACCTGCCACATAAGCCCCTCTCCTCTCCATCCATCCTTCCATTGCCTTGGTTAGAGCCCTAGAACCCTCACTTACCTATGAGAACAGTCTATGTTTATTGAGAGTTTGAGGAGTCCTTGTAGGTGGTTTTTCTGCATGGAAAAGATTAAAGATAACTTTAGTTTTTAAAAAAAAAAAAAAAAAGCAATGTAACTTTTTGGCATGATCAATTAAAAAAATCTTCCTTTAGCTTTTTTTCCAACAGGAATAATTTAATATAAAGAATTAACTAAGCATACATTTGTTGACTGTATCACCAATAATTATAATTATACTTTATTGGGCAACATTTTCAGTAAGTAGAGCTTTTAAAGGTCTAAGGATTAAGCACTTTCAGGTGTCATTTCTCTGTCTCTCTCTCTCGATATATATATTTCTATATATATATATTTTTTTTTACTATCTTAACCATTTTTAAGTGGCACATTGTTCAGTGACATTAAATACATTCACGTTGTTGTTCTACCACTGCTAACATCCATCCACAGAATTCTTTTCATCTGCAAAACTGAAACTCTGTACACATTACACACTAACTCCCCATTCTCCTTCCCCTGCCCCAGCCCCTGGCACCACCATTCTACTTCTGTCTTTATGAATTTGACTACTCTAACCTCACATAGGTAAAATTATATTATATTTGTTTTTTCATGACTGGCTTATTTCACTTAGCATAGTGTCCTCCAGGTTCATCCATGTTGAAGCATGTGACACAATTTTCTTCCTTTTTAAGGCTGCATAATATTCCATTGTATGGCTATACCACATTTTGTTTATTCATTCATCTGTAAAAAACCTTCCTTTAGCTTTTAAGTTCTTTGAAAGATTTTCCCCCTATTTATAACTGTAGCAAATTATAGGAAACATCTTTAGAATGTTGTTGGTTAATATTTGGTCCTATTTATAAGCTTATGCATATACATTCAAACATTTTAAAGTATTTTTATAAATTTAATATATGCAACTTCTTTTTAAATACCTCAATTATCTGACTTAAACAAAATCTTAACAATCACTTTTAATAAATGTAAATATAATAAACTGATAAATATAGCAGTACTTAAATTCTTCTAACTCTTCCAACACAGAAATTTATAAAGCTTTCAACTTAAAATCACAAGTCTAACTTCTGCAATTGCACTTTTAAATTCAAATTATAGTCCCAGCACTTTGGGAGGCTGAGGTAGGCAGATCACTTGAATTCAGGAGTTTGAAACCAGCCTGGGCAACATGGAGAAACCCCATCGCTACAAAAAATACAAAAAGATTAACCAGGTGTAGTGATGCATACCTGTAGTCCCAGCTACTTGGGAGGCTGAGGTAGGAGAATTGCTTGAACCTGGGGGCTGCACTCCAGCCTGGGTGACAGAGCAAGACCCTATCTCAAAAAAAAAAAAAAAAATTCAAATTATAAGCCTCAGCTGTTCCTCTCATAGACCAAATTCTCTTAAACATCGTAAGTACTTAAAATGTCAACTATGTATAGAGTATTCCTAGAACAAAAGAATTAATACTGACCAGGTGCAGTGGCTCACACCTGTAATCCCAGCGCTTTGGGAGGCTGAGGTGGGTGGATCATGAGGTCAGGAGTTTGAGACCAGCCTGACCAATATGGTGAAACTCCATCTCTACTAAAAATACAAAAATTAGTTGGGCATGGTAACGCATGCCTGTAGTCCCAGCTACTTGGGAGGCTAAGGCAGAAGAATTACTTGAACCCAGGAGGAAAAGGTTGCAGTGAGCCGAGATTGCACCACTGCACTCCAGTCTGGGAGACAGAGTAAAACTCCGTCCCCCCCCCAAAAAAAGAATTAATACTATCCAATGTATTTGAAATAATTTCTAATTTCTATACTGTACTTAATTTTCATGGGCCTAAAGAGGTTTTCCCAGAGAGGAGACTTTTCCAGACTTACCAGAAAATAAGAACCACCTGGGCATTTGTCAAATACACAGATTCCTGGGCCCCAACCTACATTCCCTGAATCTGCATTTCCAGGAAAAAGACCAGGTAATCTGCATGATTATAACAGCCCCAGTTTTATCTCATCACTGTGGAAGTTTGGAAACACTTTACTTAGGGGAAAATTGCTTCTCAGTCATCTACGGACCAGATTTTGGCCAGGCTCTGAGTAGATTCTTGAGGGTAACTCTGACAGCATCCCCCTACCCCTTTTTTATCTTTCATTTCAGGGTTGTTGTAAGTTACAGGAGGCAACTCACCTTCTTTTGATGTGTATCACATCATTATTCAGTTTTCAAATCAGACTACAGCCTGGGGCCTCATCACTCTCTGGCTATATAGATAATGTCAATATCTTCTCTTTCTATCTCTGAAGAACTTTTTAAAAATTCTTGTCTCTCCAGGCTCTCAGGACCACATATCTTTAGAGACTGACAGGCTCCTAAGAAGCACCCTGATTCTGGCCCTGCCCCCTCCACAGGTGATCTTCCCTCCACATGTGATCTTCCCAAGATGCAAGAAAAGGGCATACCCTATTAAATCCTCCCCTGGCTGCCACCGCCAAGGTCCTATGGACCTAAAGGAAGAAGGCATAAAACATCATTTTAAAGAGTTAACGTGAAGGCTGGGCGCGGTGGCTCATGCCTGTAATCCCAGCACTTTGGGAGGCCAAGGCGGGCAGATCACGAGGTCAGGAGTTCGAGACCAGCGTGACCAACATGGTGAAACCTCATCTATACTAAAAATACAAAAATTAGCTGGGTGTGGGGGCATGCACCTGTAATCCCAGTTACTCAGGAGACTGAGGCAGGAAAATCGCTTGAACCCGGGAGGTGGAGGTTGCAGTGAGCTGAGATTGCACCATTGCACTCCAGCCTGGGCAAAAGAGCAAGACTCTGTCTCAAAGAAAAAAAAAAAAAGAGAGAGTTTATTTCATTTTTAAACTTTTATGTATTTTTTATTGTTGTTGCAGAAACAGGTTCTTGCAATGTTGCCCAGAGCTGGTCTTGAACTCCTGACCTCAAGCAGTCCTCCCACCTTGGCCTACCCAAAGTGCTGGGATTACAAGGATGAGTCACTATGCCTGGCCTTAAAGAGTTTATTTGAGCCAAAGTGAGGGCAGCTGCCCAGGACACACTTCCAAGTTGCCTTGGGGAGTGTTCTGTTCCGCCTTTGTTGCAAGCAAGTTTTCAAAGGCAAAAGGGAACAAGGAGTGGGATGATATAAAGTTGTCTGACAGTTCTCATTGGTTTTCAGAAATAACGCTGATTAGTGATTGGCTGTACATTGTTGAACTATAGAATATGAGTTATGGTATCCAGAGTGTGGCATTTTACGGCTACTGAGTGTCAGTCTAGAGCCCAGATGGCAAGTGGCTTCAAGAGGGAATTATTGATCTCATGGGCGGAGTGAGACATGACTACAGCCACATTTTAAATGTCTCTCTGGGCCTGGTATTTCAAAGGGGCTGATGTTCCTCAGATTAAAAAGTTTCTTTTCTTTCTTACTCCCTAGCCTGGCATGAAAAGCCTGGTTCACAGCCCACCTCCCTTTTCCCAGGTCTGTCTCTCAGGCCACCTCCACTGGGTCCCAGCTGCACAGAACTCCCCACAGTTCTCCAAAGAGCCCACTCAGCGCCACACCTGAGGCCAGGCACCTTAACGTGCATTATAGGAGAATTCTCGAAAGCAATCTTTGCGACCCGCTGAATCCCATCTCCAGGCCTTTGCCCTTGATGTTTTCTCTGCCTGGAGTGCCCTCTCCTAACTTTCTGATTCCCACCCACCCTTTAGGGCCCGGCGTAACCGTCTCTTCCTCTGTGGAGCATTTCTTGACTACTAAAGTCAAGTTCATCTCTCTTCTTTGTGTCCCCACTGACCTAGCAGATACTTCAGTTTGTAAACATCTGTGATGATCACTGACCTAGGCAAAGCTAAGTGAGGCCAGGGACCCTGTCTCCTGTTCATCACCGAGGTGCCAGCACCACATAGAGCCAGGCTCACTCACTGAATGATGACCCCATGTCTCCCCCGGCCGCATCAACCGCGGATGAACAGATGTACCAGGCTCCCCTGTACCAGTGCCTCTCCACTGCCCTTGGCGCAAAATGTTTGTTTTTCATTTCATTAGGCTGAAAAAGAATGGTTTAGCTGCTTCCCTGGGTATCACTGCCAACATGCCCCAGTCGCCCAGATGGCTTCTTCACCAACAACTGTGACTGGTGACCCCAGTGTGACCACTAGCTAAGATCTTTGTCCCACGGGGGAAGTGCAGACAGGTGCCCACGTCAATAGATCCTGCCAAAGATGTCTAGTGCTAATTCTTCTCCCCAGCCAAACCAAGTTGGCCAGGCTGCAAAATGCCTGAGGAAGACCTGCCGCCAGAGCGGGCCTACCCACACCTGAGGGCTCCCAGGTGCCTGTGGGCCAGGCTCTGTGCCTCCAGCAGTTGCTGCTGCTGCTGCTACGGCTCTCCCAGTCATGAGCCAGCCCCGTGGACTGCTGGCATCAGCCTGGGAGCTTAGCCATTTCATGCATCTGCAGCAAGCATCGGCTCCTTCTCCCAGCTCTCTGTGTGGAAAGCAGCAAGCTCCACTCAACTTAACCATGGACAGAGCAGCCAAGTTTTAGAGCACCAGGTCTGAAGGCTGCCTGACCTTTCTCTCCCAGAGTACAGTCCTGGCCAGGACTTCAAGCCTCAGTGAAGATTTATTTTTACTCAGACCTAGCGTTGAAAGCTCAGGGAACAGGCTTTCATTTAATGTCTGGCCAAGAGACATGCTTGGAGATTGACAGCATTTCAGGTCAGGTGCCTCTGGTTCTGTCCCAGGCAGAGGCCAGTGTCTGCCAAAAGAGTGGCCGGGGCTGGGTGCGGTGGCTCAAGCCTATTATCCCAGCACTTTGGGAGGCTGAGGCGGGCGGATCATGAGGTCAGGAGATGAGACCATCCTGGCTAGCACGGTGAAACCCCGTCTCTACTAAAAACAGAAAAAAATTACCCGGGCGTGGTGGCAGGCGCCTGTAGTCTCAGCTACTTGGGAGGCTGAGGCAGGAGAATGGCGTGAACCTGGGAGGCGGAGCTTGCTTGGAGCTGAGATTGTGCCACTGCACTCCAGCCTGGGTGACAGAGAGAGACTCCATCTCAAAAAAAAAAAAAAAAAAAAAAAAAAGAGTGGCCAGAGGACAGTCTACATCAGAATCACTGGATGGAGAAGAATACATCTGCTAAAATGCGTATTCCTAGGCCCCATCCCACATTTTCTGTTTCTGAGCCTCTGGGGAATGGGGTCCCAAGATCTGCCTAATTAACAAGCCCTCAGCCCCAGACCCAGGAATTCTGGCGCTCACTAAAGTTTGCAAAACATTGCCTGCCCAGTCCAGTTGCAGTAAGTCAACGTGCTTCACTATGCTCAAGCAGGAAGAGAAAACTCATTTCTGTCCCAGGGTCCAGATTTCAGCAAAGTAAAAGAGTTGCAATCCTCAACATCCACATGAACTCCATGGTTTCATATTTGTCTCCAGAAACCCTGTGCATATGTTCATGTGTGTGGTGAGGGAGGGATAGTCTTTGCACTTGAAGGAGGTTATAGTGGAAGATGCAAAGGAGACAAGAGGGGAATAACGAGAAAGAGGCAAAGAAAGAAAGGTGGTGTCCTGTGGGACTGTTGCACAAACATGAGCCGAAAGCCCAGGACCCTCCAATCCACAAGATCATGGGAAAGAGGAAGACTAAGGAGGTGCCTGACTGAAGTATAAAATCACAAGCCACATTCCCCTATAGCATGGCTGGATCTCAAACACATAGCATTGAGTGGGAGGGGAAAAAGCATCATAAGGAATAATATAGTAGAATCCATTTATATAAATTTTTTAAATTAGCAAAAGCAAATTGCATATGCTATAGGAGGTAGGCTATAAAGGAAGGCAAAGGAATGATGCACCTAAAATTCAAAACAGGGCCCCCTTCTACTTCTGGGAGATAAAAGACTGCACAGGGAATTTCAAAGGCTCTGATAAATTTCCATGTCTTATACCAGACGGTGGGTGCTCAGACATGGTAACATGTACATAATACATATAATACATATCATTTTGTGTGTAGGGTACACTAAGATTTTTTTTTTTTTTTTTTTTTTTTGAGACAGAGTCTCGCCACCCAGACTGGAGTGCAGTGGTGCAATCTCGGCTCACTGCAAGCTCCACCTCCCGGGTTCACGCCATTCTCCTGTCTCAGCCTCCTGAGTAACTGGGACTACAGGCACCAGCCACCACGCTTGGCTTATTTTTTTTTTTTTTTTTTTTTTTTTTGTATTTTTAGTAGAGACGGAGTTTCACCATGTTAGCCAGGGTGGTCTCGATCTCCTGACCTCGTGATCCACCCGTCTTGGCCTCCCAAAAGTGCTGGGATTACAGGCGTGAGCCACCGCGCCTGGCCAGGATACACTAAGATTTTTAAACATATATATGAAGTAATGAGCAGCATGAATAAAATAAACATGACTGTTTATCAAATTCTGAAATACAAGGAAAAGGCGGCAACCTCTGGAATTTGTGTAAGTACAGCTTGAGCAAATAAAAGGAAACCCCATATACCAAGGGGATTATGAACGTTCAGGACTCGTTACTGTCTGTTCTTGCCTCCAGGACAGGGATGGGCAGAAGGTGCCATCACCAGCTGGTGAAGTCTCCAGGACCTGCCTAGGAGAGGAAGTACAGTGTGGCATCCCCAAGGCTGCAGGCAGAGGGCTGAGGGCCAGCCAGTGGGGCAGTGTCCCATGGGGTGTGTGGCCCATGCTGGAGCCGGCAAATCCAAAAGTGGCCAAATGGGAAGGGGAACTAAGACTGGCAGCCAGGCAAGGGGTGTAATGGGTGGGGCATCTGACAGGGATGCCTGTAGAATTCTCTGAGGTGGGGTGTGTGATGGGGACAGTCTGTAGAATTCTCTGAACCAGATTCGGAACTTGTCTGGGCTAAGTGGGACTTGCCTGTGGCAAGATGCTGGAAGTAGCCAGTGGACTCACATGACATGGACATCACCTCTAGAGGTAACAACAGCAGACAGAGCCCCAGAGGCCAAGAGCAGCCACCTGGAAGTACAGCCTGGGATGGCCCCATTAGCCACACACTCTCAGAGACATAAGGAGCCCCAGAGGCACCAGTCCACTCGCAGGCTCAATGTAGAAATCCCTTCTCCATCTTGTCACACAGGTCCCCAAGCTCTGTTTGAGTATTCCAGTGGTGCAGGACATCTGCACCTCTTTTTATAAGGTGAAATAAGTGAAAATAATTCACTGTAGCTGTGTGGATTTGTTTCTGGGTTCTCTATTCTGTTCCATTGGTCTAAGTGTCTGTTTTTATGCCAGTACCATGCTGTTTGGTTGCTATAGCTCTGTCCCATTGTAAAGAGACATTTATGATTACGCCTTTTGTTCTGAGCTGAGGTTGGCCTCCTTGACACGTTTCCCTGATAGTCACATCTCTGCTCTCAGGGGCTGTGCAAAATGAGCCAAGTCCTTCTTGCACACACCCCATTAGCAGGTCTGTGGGTCCAAGCCAGCAAGTGGAACAAGGTCCACTAGGGGGATGGTGTGGTAGACACAGAGATATGCCAACTCAGCTGCCCCTCAAAGAAGGACTTGCCACAGCCTGCAGACAACCTCCAGCTCCCTCAGGGTTGACTGAGAGCTGCCTCACCAAGACCATGCCCACATCCAGTGACTGACCATGGGAAGGGCACCTCAATGCCTGGACACTTCTGCCCACCCATAAACAACACCAATGGGCCATACATGCCTATGGGATGGGCTTTATCCAGCTTGAATCAGTGTGACCCCTCTTTGCCCAGTCCTACTCCGGCTGCCTGACTTTCATAGGTGTTTACCCCTCATTAATACCATGCACACCAAACTCCATCTCAGCACCTGCTTCCAGAGAGCCCTGGATCCTGTGGAAGGGGAGTCTTACAACAGATTAAATGAAACAGGAGGTAATTTTAGACCCACTAGCAAAGAAACTGCTGTTTCCATTTGCAGATAACGTGTTCACTGCAGCCAATGCTAAGGCTCTGAGGTTTCCCTAAGAGTTCCTTCAAAACAAATAAAAAAGAATTTTGAGAGAATCTCCTGCAACTTTCCACCCTGAACGTGTTGTTTTAACGAGCAATCCGGAAAGGTAAAGACTCCAAACATGCTCGGCTCCATGCCCCTGGGTGGGGTTGGAAAGCTCCCCACCGGTGTGCTCATCACCCTTCTTCTACTTGCTGATGCCAGAACAAGATTTGCCAGCACAAACCAGTAGGACAACCTGGTAATTTCCACTCACTTCAAAAGGGTTCTTGTCCTTTCCTAGGCCCAAAACTCTCAAAAGCAGCCACCCTCCTTGTTCTCCCTCTTCTGGTCACATAGCGCTGGTTGCTTTTGCCCCATTAACTGTGCATGGGTTTAGGACAGTTCTCAGCTGTGGGTCATTCTGGTTATTTACTTGTATATTTTTTAATCCATTCCCCTGAGCATTTATTCTCTGAGTTACAAACAATCCAATACACTCTTTTAAGTTATTTTTAAAGGTATAATTAAGTTATTATTGACTATAGTCATAATGTTCTGCCGTCAAATAGTGGGTCTTATTCTTTCTAATTTTGTACCCGTTAACCATTCCCCCAACCCCCCACTACTCTTTCCAGCCTCTGGTGACCATCCTTCTACTCTCTATGTCCATGCGTTCAATTGTTTTGATATTTAGATCCCACAAATAATTGAGAACATGTGATGTTTGTCTTTCTGTGCCTGGCTTATTTCGCTTCATATAATGATCTCCAGTTCCATCCATGTTGCAAATGATTGAACCTCATTCTTTTTATGGCTGAGTACTACTCCATTGTGTATATGTATCATATTTTCTTTATCCAGTCATCTGTTGATGAACACTTAGGTTGCTTCCAAATTTTAGCTATTGTAAACAGTGCTGCAACAAACACAGGAATGCAGATATCCTATGATTTCCTTTCTTTAGGGTGTATAACTACCAGTAGAATTGCTGAATCATAGGGTAGCTTGATTTTAGTTTTTCGATGAACCTCCAAACTGTTCCCTATAGTGGTTGTACTAATTTATATTCCCACCAACAGGGTACAAGGGTTCCCCTTTCTCCACATCCTGGCCAGCATTTGTTATTGCCTGTCTTTTGGCTATAAGCCATTTTAACTGGGGGGAGATGATATCTCATTGTAGTTTTGATTTGCATTTCTCTGATGATTGATAATGTTGAGTACCATTTCATATTCCTGTGTGCCATAGGTCTTCTTTTGAGAAATATCTATTCAAATCTTTTCCTCATTTTTTGATTGCATTATTTGATTTTTTCCTATAGGTTTGTTTCAGCTCCTTATATATTCTGGTGATTAATCCCTTATCAGATGGGTAGTTTGCAAATATTTTCTCCCATTCTGTGGGTTGTCTCTTCACTTTGTTGACTGTATCCTTTGCTGTGCAGCAGCCTTTTAACTTGATATGATTCCATTTGTTCATTTTTGCTTAGGTTGCCTGTGCTTGTGGGGTACTGCTCAGGAAATTTTTGTTCAGACCAATGTCCTGGAGATTTTCCCCAATATTCTCTTGTAGTAGTTTCATAGTTTGAGGTCTTAGACTTACATCTTTAATCCATTTTGATTTGAATTTTGTATATGATGAGAGGTAGCACCCTAGCTTCATTCTTGTGCATATGAATATCCAACGACTGTCTTTTCCCCACTGTGTGTTCTTGGCACCTTTGTTGAAAATAAGTTCACTGTAGCTGTGTGGATTTGTTTCTGGGTTCTCTATGCTATTCCATTGGTCTATGTGTCTGCTTTTATGCCAGTACCATGCTGTTTTGGTTGCTATAGCTCTGTAATATAATTCGAAGTCAGGTAATGTGGATTCCTCCAGTTTTGTTCTTTTTGCTTAGGATAGCTTTGGCAATTGGGCCTTTTGTGGTTTCATATAAATTTTGGGGTAGTTTTCCCTATTTCTGTGAAGAATGTCATTGGTATTTTGGTAAGGATTGCACTGAATCTGTAGATTGCATTGGGTAGTATGGACGTTTTAACAATATTAATTCTTCCAGTTCATAAACACAAAATATTTTTCCATTTTTGGTGTCCTCTTCAATCTTCCATCTTTCATCTTCAATCTTTCATAAGTGTTTTATAGTTTTCATTATACAAATATTTCACTTCTTTGGTTAAGCTAATTCCTAGGTATTCATGTGTGGCTATTATAAATGGGATTACTTGCTAAATTTCTTTTTCACATTGTTCACTGTTGGCATATAGAAATGCTACTGATTTTTGTATGTTGACTTGGTATCCTGCAAATTTGCTGAATTTGTTTATCAGTTCTAACAGTTTTCTGGGCCAGGCGTGGTGGCTCAAGCCTTTAATCCCAGCACTTTGGGAGGCCGAGATGGGCTGATCACTAGGTCAGGAGATCGAGACCATCCTGGCTAACACAGTGAAACCCCGTCTCTACTAAAAAATACAAAAAACTAGCTGGGCGAGGTGGCAGGCACCTGTAGTCCCAGCTACTCGGGAGGCTGAGGCAAGAGAATGGCATAAACCTGGGAGGCGGAGTTTGCAATGAGCTGAGATCCGGCCACTGCACTCCAGCCTGAGCGACAGAGCGAGACTCTGTTTCCAAAAAAAAAAAAAAAAAAACTGGGCTGGGCGCGGTGGCTCAAGCCTGTAATCCCAGCACTTTGGGAGGCCGAGACGGGCGGATCACGAGGTCAGGAGATCGAGACCATCCTGGCTAACACGGTGAAACCCCGTCTCTACTAAAAAATACAAAAAACTAGCCGGGCGAGGTGGCGGGCGCCTGTAGTCCCAGCTACTCGGGAGGCTGAGGCAGGAGAATGGCGTGAACCCGGGAGGCGGAGCTTGCAGTGAGCCGAGATCGCGCCACTGCAATCCAGCCTGGGTGACAGAGCCAGACTCCGTCTCAAAAAAAAAAAAAAAAAAAAAAACAAACAAACAGAAAAAAAAACAGTTTTCTGGTGGAGTCATTAGGTTTTTCCAAATATAAGATCACATCATCTGCAAACAAAGATAATTTGACTTCTTCCTTTCCAATTTGGATGCCCTTTATGTAATTCTCTTGTCTGATTGCTCTAGCTAGGACTTCCAGTACTATGTTGAATAACAGTGGTGACACTGGGCATCCTTGTTCAGATCTTAGAGGAAAGGCTTTTAGTTTTTCCCCATTCAGTATGATACTGGTTGCAGGTTTGTTGTATATGGCTTTTATTATGTTGAGATATGTTCCTTCTATACCCAGTTTTTTCAGGGATTTTATCATGAAAAGATGTTGAATTTTATCAAATGCTTTTTCAGCATCAATTGAAATGATCATATGGTTTTTATCCTTCATTCTGTTGATACGATGTATCACGTTGATTGATTTATTTATGTTGAACCATCCTTGCATCTCAGAGATAAATCCCACTTGGTCATGACAAATGGTCTTTCTAATGTATTACTGAATTTGGTTTGCTAGTATTTTGTTGTTGATTTTTGCTTCAATCAGAGATATTGGCCTGTAGTTTTCTTTTTTTGATGTGTCTTTGGATCAGGGTAATACTGGCCTTATAGAATGAGTTTGGAAGTATTCCCTCTTCCTCTACTTTTTGGAATAGTTTGACTAGGATTGGTATTAGTTCTTCTTTAAATGTTTGGTAGAATTTAGCAGTGAAGCCATCAGATCCCAGACTTTTCTTTAGTGGAAGGCTTTTTATTACAGCTTTAATCTCATTACATGTTATTGGTCTGTCCAAGTTTTGGATTTCTTCATGGTTCAATCTTGGTAGGTTGTATGTGTCTAGGAATTCGTCCATTTCTTCTAGATTTTCCAATTTCTTGGCATATAGTATCTTATAGTAGCTACTAATGGTTCTTTGAATTTCTTCATTATCAGTTGTAATGTCTCCTTTTTCATTTCCGATTTTATTTATTTGGATCTTCTCTCTTTTTTTCTTAGTCTGGCTAAAGGTTTGTCAATTTTGTTAAAGTTTTCAAAACACTTTTTGTCTTGTTGATCTTTTATATAATTTTTTTCATTTCAATGTCATTTTTTTTTCTCTGATTTTTTTTTCTTCTACTAATTTTGGGTTTGGTTTGCTCTTGCTTTTCTAGTTCTTTAAGATGCATCATTAGATTGTTTATTTGAAGTTTTACCTCTTTTTCACTGTAGACATTTAAAGCTGTAAATGTCCCTCTAAGTACTGCTTTTGCTGTATTCCATAGGTTTTGGCATGTTGCGTTTCCATTATCATTCACATCAAGAAATTTTTCAAATTCCTTCTCAATTTCTTCATTGACCCGTTAGTCATTCAGGAACATATTAATTTCCATGTAGTTGTATAGTTTCCAAAATTCCTCTTGTTACTAATTTCTAGTTTTATTCCATTATGGTCAGAGAAGATGCTGGATATTATTTTGATTTTTTTGGATGTTTTAAGATCTGTTTTGTGACCTAACATATGGTCTATCCTTGAGAACAAGCCATGTGCTGAGGAAAGGAATGTGTATTTTGCAGCCATTGGATGAAATGTTCTGTAAATACCTATTAGATCCATTTGGCCTATAGTGCAGATTAATCTGATGTTTCTTTGTTGATTTTCTGTCTGGAAGATCTGTACAATGCTGAAGGTGTGGTGTTGAAGTCTCCAGCTATTATTGTATTGGGGCCTATCTCTCTCCTTATCTCTAATAATATTTGCTTTATATATCTGGGTGTTCCAGTGTTGGGTACATATAAATTTAACATTGTTATATCCTTTTGCTGAATTGACCCCTTTATCATTATATAGTAATCTTCTTTGTCTCTTCTTATAGGTTTTTGTTTTGAAATATATTTTGTCTGGTATAATTACAGCTACTCCTGCTCTTTTTTGGTTTCTGTTGGCATGGAATATCTTTTTCCATCCCTTTATTTTCAGGGTATGTATGTCTGTATAGGAGAAGTATGTTTCTTGTAGGCAACAGACCAATGGATCTTATTTTTTTGTCCATTCATTTTGTCCATCATTCTATGTCTTTTGATTGGAGAATGTAGTCCATTTACATTCGATGTTATTACTGATAAGTAAGGACTTACACCTGCCATTTCATTACTTATTTTCTGGTCTTTTTTGTCTCCTTTCTGTTTTCCTTTAGTGAAAATTGTTTTCTCTGGTGATATGATTTAGTTTCTTGCTTTTTATTTTTTGTATATTAATTGTATGAGGTTACCATGAGGCTTGCAAATGCTATAACACTTTTCTTCTTTTTTTTTTTTTTTGAGATAGAGTCTCACTCTGTCCCCCAGGCTGGAGTGCAGTGGCGCAATCTCAGCTCACTGCAAGCTCCTCCTCCCGGGTTCATGCCATCTCCTGCCTCGGCCTTCTGAGCAGCTGGGACTATAGGCGCCTGCCACCACACCCGGCTAATTTTTTGTATTTTTAGTAGAGACAGTGTTTTGCCATGTTAGCCAGGATGGTCTCCATCTCCTGACCTCGTGATCTGCCTGCCTCGGCCTCCCAAAGTGCTGGGATTACAGGCGTGAGCCACCGTGCCTGGCCATAACACATTATTTTAACCTAATAACAACTTAACACTCTTCATAAACAACAAACAAAAAGAAAACTAATAAAAATTCTATGGCTTAACTTCATCCCCCAGCTTTTAAAATCTTTATTGTTTCTATTTATATATCTTTTTTTTTTTTTTTTTTTGAGGCAGAGTCTCGCTCTACTGCCTAGGCTGGAGTGCAGTGGCATGATCTTAAAGCAATTCTCCTGCCTTGCCTCCTGAGTAGCTGGGATTACAGGCAAGCGCCACCACACCCAGCTAATTTTTGTATTTTTACTAGAGACAGGATTTCACCATGCTGGCCAGGCTGGTCTTGAACTCCTGACCTCAAGTGACCCACCCACCTCAGTCTCCCATAGTGCTGGGGTGGCAGGAGTGCATCACTGTGCCTGGCCTATTTATGTCTTATTTTACTGACTATGTCTTGAAAGGTTGTTATAGTTATTATTTTTGACTGGTTCATTGTTTATTCTTTCTACTTAGGATAAAAGTAGTTTACAAACTACAGTCACAGTGGTATCATATTCTGTGTTTTTCTGTGTACTTACTGTTGGCAGTGAGTTTTGTACCTTCAGATGATTTCTTATTGCTCATTAATGTCTTTCTCTTTCCAATTGAAGTCCTCCCTTTAGCATTTCTGGTAGGATAGGTCTGGAGTTGATTAAATCCTTTAGTTTTTGTTTGTCTGGGAAAGTCTTTATTTCTTCTTCACGTGTGAAGGATGTTTTCACTGGATATACTATTCTAGGGTAGAAGTTTGTTTCCTTCAGTATTTTTAATATGTCATGCCATTCTTTCTTGGCCTGTAAAGTTTCCAATGAAAAGTCTGCTGCCAGGTATATTTGGGCTCCATTGCATGTTGTTTGTTTCTTTTCTCTTGCTGCTTTTAGAGTCTGTTTTTTATCCTTGACTTTTGGAATTTTGATTATTAAATGCCTTAAGGTAGTCTTCTTTGGGTTAAATCTGCTTGGGGTTCTTGATTATTTACTTATTGACAATATTGTTGTTATCTGCTAATAACAAAACAGCAGCCAGCTAGTTCTGGAAGCTCCTCATGCAGATTATAGGAAGAAGACTGATCCAGGCCTCCTCCCTGGATGGCTGTTGGGTTAGATTACAAAGAATGATTTCTAATCTTCTATTTTATTATTATTATTTTGAGACAAGGTATTGCTCTATCACCCAGGTTGGAGTGCAGTGGTGCCATTACAGTTCACTGTAGCCTCAAACTCCTGGGCTCAGGCAATCCCCCTGCCTCAGTTTCCCAAGTAACTGAGACTACAGGTGCACTCCACCACGCCTGGCTAATTTTCTCATTTTCTTGTAGAAACAGGGCCTTGCTATGTTGCCCAGACTGGTCTCAAACTCCTGACCTCAAGTGATCCATCTGCCTTGGCCTTCCGAAGTGTGGAATTACAGGCATGAGCCACCGAGCTTAGCCCAATCCTCTCTTTAAAAATGACTTCTCGGGCCGGGCGCGGTGGCTCAAGCCTGTAATCCCAGCACTATGGGAGGCCGAGACGGGCGGATCACGAGGTCAGGAGATCGAGACCATCCTGGCTAACACGGTGAAACCCCGTCTCTACTAAAAAAAATACAAAAAACTAGCCGGGCGAGGTGGCGGGCGCCTGTAGTCCCAGCTACTCTGGAGGCTGAGGCAGGAGAATGGCATAAACCCGGGAGGCGGAGCTTGCAGTGAGCTGAGATCGCGCCACTGCACTCCAGCCTGGGCGACAGAGCGAGACTCCGTCTCAAAAAAAAAAAAAAAAAAAAAATGACTTCTCTTATTATCTTTTTTTCTGACTAAAAAAGAAATTTCTTGTGTTAGTTTCCATTGCTGCTACAACAAATTATCATATACTTAGTGGCTTAAAACAGCACAGATTTATTATCTCATAGTTCTGGGGTCAAAAGTCCAAAATGGGTCTCTCTAGGCTAAAATCAAGGTGCAACAGGACTGTATTCCTTTTGGGGGCTCTAGGGGAACCCATTCACCTTTTACACCTCCTAGAGCCTTCCACATGCCTTGGCTCATGGCCCCTTCTTCAAAGCCAGACGTGGCTGGTGAAGCCTTCCTCACACATATCACATCATTCTGACTTTCACTCTTCTGCCTCCCTCTTCCCCATTTTATTTATTTATTTATTTATTTATTTATTTATTTATTTTTGAGACAGAGTCTCGCTTTGTTGCCCAGGCTGGAGTACAATGGTGCTACCTCGAATCACTGCAAGCTCTGCCTCCTGGGTTCATGCCATTCTCCTGTCTCAGCCTCCCAAGTAGCTGGGACTACAGGCGCCCACCACTATGGCTGGCTAATTTTTTGTATTTTTAGTAGAGACCGTGTTAGCCAGGATGGTCTCACTGTGTTAGCCAGGATGGTCTTAATCTCCTGACCTCATGATCCGCCCACCTCGGCCTCCCAAAGTGCTGGGATTACAGGCGTGAGCCACAGCGCCCAGCCTCTCTTCCCCATTTTAAGGGCCTTTGTCATTGCACTGGACTCACCTGGATGATCCAGGATACACTCCCCTTCTCAAAGGCAGCTGATCAGCAACCTTCATTCTATCTGTGGCCGTGGTTCCCTTTTGCCATGTAACCTAGCATATTCACAGGTTCTGGGGATTAGGATGTGGACATCTTTGATGTTATTATTTTGCCTACAACATACACATTCCTTGCAGAAAATGTAGGAATGCAGAAAAGGCATAAAAGAAAGTACATGACACTTCCAATTCCACTTCCTGGAAATAACCACTGTTGATGGCTTAGTGTATATTCATCAAGTCTTGTTCAGTGCATATGTTTTTTTCTTTGTAAACTAGGTTTGTATGATAATATATATATAATCATTAATAGTAAATTATGATATATAATGAATGACTAAATATATATAGTATTTAATATTAGATTACTAAACACTATATATATTACTAAACACTATTATAATAGTGTTATATATAAACAGTGTTTAGTAATTTTTCTTAATAATATGCATATATTCCCATGGCACTAAATATTTTTCCACATTTCATTTAAATGGCTTATCCAGCATTCTACTGTGTGGAATGTACTGTAATTTATTTAACTAATTTAGTTAATTCTCTGTTAGTAAACACATAACTTATCTCTAGCTTTTCTTTAAGCCTGATACCCCTGTAGTGAACATCCCTAAATCTATATCTTTGTACATTTTTTTTTTTTTTTTTTTTTTTTTTTGAGACGGAGTCTCGCTCTGTCACCCAGGCTGGAGTGCAGTGGCCGGATTTCAGCTCACTGCAAGCTCCGCCTCCCGGGTTCACGCCATTCTCCTGCCTCAGCCTCCGGAGTAGCTGGGACTACAGGCGCCCGCCACCTCGCCCGGCTAGTTTTTTGTATTTTTTAGTAGAGACGGGGTTACACCGGGTTAGCCAGGATGGTCTCGATCTCCTGACCTTGTGATCCGCCCATCTCGGCCTCCCAAAGTGCTGGGATTACAGGCTTGAGCCACCGCGCCCGGCCATCTTTGTACATATTCTTAGGATATGTTCCCTAAAGGCACACCAAAGATTGGGTGACTATATCATTTATTCTCCAAAGCAGAATTCTTTGAGAGTGAAAAAGGATAATCTTAAAAATCCATAGTTATTAATAAATAACAATAAGCCAGGACTGTTCTGGGCATGACATACATTGGCAGACTGGCCTCCTGAAATGTTTACACTCCCACGGGCAGCTACCAAATGTACTTGCTCTAAGCCCTTGCTATTGCTGCCAGTCCTGTACCCCTACCCCCTCTCACCCTCTAGATCCCATCTTCCAAAAAACAACCACCACACACACTACAAATGCCATGACAGCCGTCACTGGAGAGGTGACAGTGTTGGTAGAGCTGTTTCTCATGGAAGGGAGAGGACTTTGCCTGTAAGTCAGTCTTTGTCCTGGTTAACAATGATTTGACTTTTGGTGAGTTCATTGTGTCTTCTGATCCAGGTACATCCACTGGATTCGTTTTAAGGCAGCAATGATCTACCTTCCTTACCCGCACACAGGCCCAGGTACAGGTTCAGCCAGAAGAGGAATCTCCCAGGAGGGCCTCTCCCCAGGCCCAGGCAGGAAAGCACTGTCATGAATAGCATCTGCCAGGACAAGCTGACCTGCACGAGAGACAGTCCACCATGAAGAGCCAAGCATGAGCTGGCAGCTGCCGTCAGCTCAAATTGTCCAGTACACAGACTTGGTCTTCAGAGGACTGACTTCCTCTTGGATAGAACCCTCTGAAACCATGACTGTCAAGAACACACCCAAATAAAGCAGCTGCCGAAACCGCAAAAACAGAAAGACTAGATTCATTGTGAACATGTTTTCTAACATTCAAATAGGGCTTTTGTTTTGTTTTGTTTTTGATTTTGGTGGAGGTCATTTGAGTCTTGTTATCAAGGTTACAAAGTGCTCTCTGGGAAAAGATCTGGGCCTATTTACCAGGCTGCCTTGCCTGGCTTTGCTTCTCGGGTATGAAATGAACATTGAGAATGCAGACACTAAAGAAAAGACCTCAGGTATTTTTGACTTTTTTTTTTTTTTTTTTTTTTTTTTTTTTTTTTGAGACAGGGTCTCAATCTGTCACCCAAGCTGCAGTGCAATGGCGCGATCTAGGCTTACTGCAACCTCTGCCTCCCAGGTTCAAGTGATTCTCCCACGTCAGCCTCCTGAATAGCTGGGATCACAGGGGCGTGCCACCACACCCAGCTAATTTTTGTATTTATAGTAGAGACAGGGTTTCACCATGTTGGCCAGGCTGGCCTTGAACTCCTGACCTCAAGTGATCCACCTCCCTTGGCTTCCTAAAGTGCTGGGATTACAGGCGTGAGCCACCGCCCCCAGCCTATTTTTGACTTTCTGAGTCAAGTAACCTGATGAAACCAGTCCCCTTGTCTACCCAGAATCCACTCAGGCTATACTTGATTCATACTTGTTTTTTTCAATTTTTAAACTTCTTTTAGAGACAGGGTCTCATTCTGTTACCCAGGCTGGAGTATAGTGGCACAATCACAGCTCACTGCAACCTCGAACTACTGGGCTCAAGCAATCCTCCTGCCTCAGCCTCCCAATTAGCTAGGACTACAGGCACGTGCCACCATGCCTGGATAATTTTTTAATTTTTTGTAGAAATGGAGTCTCACTGTGTTGACCAGGGTGATCTCAAACTCCTGGACTCAAGCAACCATCTCCCTTTAGCCTCCCTAAGCACTAGAATTACTGGTGTGAGCCACCATGCCTGGCCTGATTCATATGCTGACTCACATGCTAAAAAAGCCAACCTCAAATGGGCCCTGATAGAGCAATCTAGTTGGGGACAGTTTTACTTGTAAGTAACTGGCTCCCTGGCCTATAGAATACAAGCCTTCAGAAAAGCTCAGCACCCTGCCTCTCTCCCCCAAATAATGTTCCAGGTGATATTCTGCAAGCACACCGGGAAACTTTGCTCTGTTTGTTAACCTAGAAAATCAAATGAGCAAGGGACAGAGCAGGCTGGCCTGGGACAGGAACCGGCTACAAACCAGATCTCCAAAGCTTGGGCTTATTCTCTGAAAGAAATGCTCTTTTTAATTTCAACTCTGATGTCTTGGTGGAGACATTCAACTAGAGATCTGGGGTCTTTGATATAAGCAAAGGCAAGCTTGTGGGATCACCACTGGCCACAGAAAGAAGCCCAGCTATTTGGGAAAGAAAATCCCAGGCTCAGAGAGTGAAGAGTGTGTCAGATTTCTCATGTCAAAAGTCAGCTTTTGTATTCAGAATGGAGCCAGAAGGTCCTGAATCCAGAATGGCCTAGAGCGTCCCCACATGCTGTCCTGGTGGGGGCCTTAGCAGGTGGATTTTCATAAAGATACCTTTGTACGCTAAGCATAGAAGAAAGAGAAATGTTGGCTCTAGGCTGGGTATGCTGGCTCACACCTGCAATCCCTTGGGAGGCCAAGGCAGGTAGATCACTTGAGTCCAGGAGTTCGAGACCAGACTGGGCAACATGGCAAAATCTCATCTCTACAAAAAATACCAAAATTAGTTGGGCATGGGGTCACCCACCTGTAATCCCAGCTACTAGGGAGGCTAAGGTGGGAGGATCAATTGGGTCCATGAGATCAAGGCTGCAGTGAGCTGTGTTTGCACCACTGCACTCCAGTCTGGGTGACAGAGCAAGACCTTGTCTCAAAAAAGGAAAAAGAAAAAAGTTGGCATTAGCACCTCGAACCCTAGATGACTTCCTGAGTGTCATATTCTTTGGCTGCTACTCTGGAGTCACATCTCAGAGAAGATCTGGACAGATGGCTTTGGTCATTGTGTTTGCAGGTCCTTTTCCCCTCAGATACTCACCTGCCCTACTCTCTCACCTCATCCACGCCTCTGCACAAATATTAGCAGATATCTCTGCTGATAAAAGTTGCGATTGCACCAGGCACAGTGGCTCACACCTGTAATCCCAGCACTTTGGAAGGCTGAGGCAGGAGGATTGCTTGAGGCTAGGGGTTCAAGACCAGCCTGGGCAACATAGCAAGACCTTATCCCTGCAAAAAAAAAAACAAAAAACAAAAAAAAAAACCAAACAGTTGTAGCTCATCAATTACCCTATCTGAAATAGCTCTGAACTCCCTGCCTTATTTTCCTTTATTGCACTTGTTACTACATCCCATTATATTTTATATGAATGTGTTTAATATTTGCCTCCCTGGTTAAAATGTAAAGTGCCTGAATGGAGACATTTTTATTTATAGTCAGGTCCGCAGATCTTAGGATAGTGCCTGGCACATAAGAGCACAATAAGTATTTGTTGAATGAGTCTTAGAGTTGAGTCAAACATCAGATAGCAGGTATTTCTACTGGGCAACTGTGGACTCACCCCAGAGGTGTGTGGAAGAGAGTGCAGAGTCTGGAGTAGTTTGGGGTTAGGTGTGGGGGGAGAGGCGATAGTCTTGGATGGAAACAAAATGCATGACTTGTGCCCCTGCAGTTGCAAACACCATGAGTAGGAGGCGGGCGGGGGGAGGGGGGGGAAAGAGAGCGCACTAATTGTAATTCCTATTTATAGCCACAAGATAGAGGGGGGAGAGAGAGAGATGAAAGAGAGAGAGAGGGAGAGAGAGAGAGAGAGAGAGAGAGAGAGAGAGAGAGAGAGAGAGAGAGGGGGGGAGGAGAGAGAGAGAGAGAGAGAGAGAGAGAGAGAGAGAGAGAGAGAGAGAGAGAGAGAGAGAGAGAGAGAGAGAGAGAGAGAGAGAGAGAGAGAGAGAGAGAGAGAGAGAGAGAGAGAGAGAGAGAGAGAGAGAGAGAGAGAGAGAGAGAGAGAGAGAGAGAGAGGAGATAGAGAGCGCGCGAGCGCGCGCACTAATTGTAATTCCTATTCATAGCCACAAGATGGCACTATTGCTCAGAGTCTTTACTCTGTAAAGCCGAATCTAGCAGAATCTAGCAGGCTGCTTTGGGATTCCCTGCCTCTCTCCGTCTCCTCGCGTTTCTCTCTCCGCTTTCCTCCCTTTTGTCTTCCTCTCCCTCCGTTTTTAAACAATGTTTTTATGGTGGACTTGAGCAATAGTATAGCAGAAGCCATTGGTGAAATTCAGAGAGAGATCCCCGAGATGGATATTTGGCCACAGTAAGCACACTGGTTTGCTCATTGGGCACGACCGGAAGGCCTGGGTTCACCTGCTTCCTCTGCTCTCTGGGCCAGAACCCATAGCCTTGCTGTTCTGGACCGGCCTGTGGCTTGGGAAGCCTCCAGGGACAATCTTGCCTCTCCCTCCCTTACTCCGTCCTCCCCGCCCCCTAACATGGTTATCTGGGAAGCACCTGCCCTCAGATCTGGTTCCAGGGGGATGCTTTCCTCTTGAGAAACTGTAAACATGCACAGAATGTCTCCTGGTGGGGGTTCTGAGGCCTTTTCCTCCCTGGTATTTTAGCCTAAGGAAAAAGCATTCAGTGGTGTGGGGATGGTGGGTGGAGCTTGCGGTATTTTTCTAAGACTTTTGTAGTTGGGGAACAAATCTCCAGGGAAGGGGCAGGGCCTCGGGCTAATTCCAGTACAGTAGGATCGTGGCCATGAAAACATCACACAAAGGAAACTTCAAAGCTCTTCCCTAGTCTGAATGGGCAGGGCCTGCTGAGAGGTCAGATGTTAACTTGCTCTAAATGCCCTCTTGCTTTCAGGTGCCCCTGCAGGCCTGCACAGCCCTTGGGGACCCGCCCTCTCTCAGGTCAGAATTCCACAGGGCTCTGAAGCTTCCTCACCCATTGCTCCCCATCCCTGTGTTTGAAGCAAAGCCAGGGAGGGCAGAGCCCAGAAGTTGGGGTCTGGTTCTGACTGTTCTCTGGCCTTAGGAGTAGAGGCCAATTTCATCTCTGCAAAGTGAGGCTGGGGCTGAGGAATGAAATTACGCCTTCATCCTGCTCAGTCCCGCCTCATCCCCAAACCTTGTCAAACCCTGACACAGCTACTTTGCAGGGAGTGGCGAGAATTAGGAATGCTGCAAGGTCACTTAGGGTGATCGTTAGGACAGTCATTAATTTCTGAGGCCCAAGAGTGACTCATTTATCTCTGATAGACACAGGGATCAAAGGAGAGTATTTATGGCTTAGAAACAAACCTCCCATTCTTTCCCCTGCTATAATAAATAATAAAAAGCTCCCAAGCCTCCCTCCCTTGTCCATCTCTTCCCTGCCCTTTCCTCTCTGTCTTAACTGTCCCTGCACAAAAATTAACCCTCCTCTTGCCTCTCTGTACTTTTCCCCTTCCTTCTGCAAGAACCAGAGAGGGGAAGAGAACTAGCTGGCCCTGAGAGCTTCAGCTGCAACTGTGCTGTGGAGTGAGGGGTGCTGATCCCAGGGGAAGACACAAGCCGGGCCAAGGGTGGGTGTCAGTTGGGCTCTCCCTGGGAATTGACCATGTTTACTTTGCCTAAGTAGGTATATCGGCCTGGTTAGGCTAGAAAGTGGACTGTCCCCAGGTTTATCAGCTGTGTGACCTTGAGCAAGCTACTTTTTTAAAGCCTCAGTTTCCCAATCTATAAAAGAAGGATAATAATAGCATCACAGACTGGCTGAGAATGACATAAGATAAAATATGCAAACTGCTCAGCACAGAGCCTGATGCAAAATAATGGCCACCACATTTACCAGGACCTCAACATCCTTATTTCCAAGAACTTGAGGCTGGAGTACAAACTGAGTCCTTCATGTTCTGTTGTAGCTCTGGGAGACGCCAAAGTGAGGATGGGTGTGGACTTCCCAGGACGCTGGGCCCCCACTGTAACAGGAAACAGATCACACAGGAGGGGTCCTCAGCCTTAAGGATGCCGTGAGGTGGGCCTAGGTCATAGCTTCTCACTGCGGCACTGTTGACAGACCATTCTTTATGGTAAGGCTTTGTTCTGTGCATTGCAGGCTGCTTTGCCTCTGTTCACTAGATGCCGGTAGCAGCCTTCTAGTCATGACTATCAAAAATGCCTTTAGACAGTGTCAGATGTCTTCCGGGGGACAAAACTGTCCTTGGTTGAGAGGCACTGGTCCAGGAAGGTGGGAAACAAAGGGGCACCCTGGCAAGGGGGAGGAGGCAGGTGTGAGCCTGAGCACAAGAGCCCCTCATGCCCTGGGCAGGGCTGGGGCAGACCCTCAGCGCTGAGTGTGGAGATTGACCCTGGAAGACGACGTTCGAGATCTCTAGTAAGGCCATGGCCTTGCTTCCTCAAGAGCTGATACCCTGCTTGGACATGGACCCCTGGATTCCCCGCAGCCCAAACCAACATACATAACCCTGTCCAGCCCCAGGAGTGCTGGCCAAGAAACAGTGCCCTGGCGGCACAGAATGCTCACTAAGTGGACCCTGGGTCCATTCTCATCTCAGTGCAGAGCATGGAGCCAGGCTGGCCCTGCCACTCACTCACGGTGTGGCCCTGAGCAAATTGTTTCACCTCTCTGTTCCCCAGGATCCTTATCTGTAAAAATACCTGCCTCCGCAGGTTGTTGTGAGGATTAAATGACTTCATATTTCGAAAATACTTAGAAGAGAGCCTGGCTCATAGCAAGCACTAAGTGTTTGTTAAAGAAGCCAAAACCCAGAAAGAAGCTGCTGCAGACCAGGTGATGATGCAGCCTTCTGTATGTCAGAGGGTGCCCCAGCCGTGACCTCAGGTCCAGCAGTTGTTTCCAAGGGCCTCTGGCCATTTGTATCTGGGGGTGGTGGGTGTGTCTGGGATCCCTGCAGCATCTCCCCTGTAGAGGTGGTGGTTCTTAGGAAGGTTCATTTTGACCAGAGAGAATACTCAGTGCAGTGGGCTCCAGAACTTCCCACTTGACAGCCCCTGGGAATTTCTTTGACTTGAGGGTACTGGGAGAAAAATCTTTTCCTCTACCAACTTAGGTTTGAGGAGGGGGTTTGTGAAATGACTCACAATAGACATAGGAACAGGAAAAAAGACGAGGTTATTCATGTGTGGTAGCACTCAGTAATAAGTACCTTGCTGTACAGCCGGGGTAGAAGTTTAAATACCAACTTAGCAAAAGGGAGGCAATGAGAGCTTGGGAGGTTGGAAGGGCCTGATGGGGCTTGTTTACATAACGTTTTGGGAATGTCCCAGTGCCCAAGGCCAGTCACCTCCCTGACTGGAGACCTCTGGGGGTGGAGATAAGGAGATAAACTCTGTTTTAGCCAGCTAAGAGTTCAGTGGTGATTTCTTTTTTTTTTTTTTTTTTTCTTTTCCTTTTCCTTCTTTTATTCTCAGACCTCACAGGATGGATCTTTCTCTTCCCTTTTTTCTTATTTTTCTTTTCTCACCCTCCCCCAATTCAGATTTCTTTTTGCATCTATTGTTGAAGCATCTGTTGTTGGATTTTGGTTGCTTAAAGGAAAGTACCTTCAATTTGCTAGGAAGAGAGAAGGAGCTGTGAGTGAGTTGCTGCGACTTTTTGGGAAGCCTAGTATTTCCTGTCTGGCAGAGGAGGCAAAACCCCAGTCCGGAAGCCTCCCCAAACACGCAGTGAGAAACGCCACTGAGAGTGGCCAGGTGCTTTGCATGAGTTATCTATTGCTATGTAACAAATTGCCCTAAAACACAGCAGCCTCAACAGCAAAACATGTGTCATCGCTAATGTTAACTTAGAGTCAGGAATTTGGACACGGCTAAGGTGGGTGGTTCTGGTTCAGGGTCTCTCTTGAGGTTGCGGTCAAGATATTAAACAGAGCTGCTCTCACGTGAGGGCTTGATGTGAGGCTGGAGGATTCATGTTGAAGATGGATCCTCACATGGCGTTGGCAGGAGGCCTCAGTTCCTCACCTCTGGGACTTCTGAGAGGGCTGCATGAATGTCCTTACAACACAGCAGCTGCCTTCCATAGCGAGCAGCCCAAGGCAGAAACTAAGGCAGGCTAATCACAGCCCCTTTCTTAAGCTAGCCTTGAAGGCATATGCCATCACTTCTGCTGTGCTCTGTAGGTCATGCAGACCGACCCTGATACAAATGTGGCAGGAGACCATTCAAGGGCCTGAAAACTAGGAGATCAGAATCACTGAGAACCTGGCTACAACAGGCTTTCAGTTCCCCTCCCAGAAGAATGTTCACCTGCTGACTGGCCCAGGTGTCAGCCAGGCTCAGGCACACGCTGGAGAAGCCCCTCAGACTGAAACCCCAATGGGCTGGGGTGGATTCAGTACTGCTACCAACCGCCTCAGCCTGCCTCCTCGGTGAACACTGTACCCACTCAGAATCGGGCAAGGCATCCCCATGGTGGAATAAGAGCTCTGAGCACTGGGTGGGAGAAGCATTGACCTCTTGGGACCCTCTCCAAGTTAAGACTGGGAAAGGAAGTCTTCACACCAAAAAAGTTCGTAAGAGAGAGAACAGAAGGGAAACATGCGACTGTCAATAGGTAGAGCTGGGGGGCGATGGGGGCTGGAACTTGATGTGGTGGGGCACCTGCTGCAGGCTTCAGGGAGAAGATAGGGCCTGAGTTCAGTCCGGAGCACCAAATCCAGACATGACGAACTACAGTCAGCCTCCCAGTGCTTCACGCTCCCAGCCAGTGCCCACACTGTCCTCTCCAGCAGGAATACCTCTCCCAGTTCCTCCCATTCTTCTTGACTCCATTATGTTCCTCCAGACTCAGCTCAACGTGCTCCACCTCTAAGCTGTCTCTGACACCTTCCCATCAGATGCAGCCGTCTGCCTCCATGCCTCAAAGCACCCTCACGTCTCCATCATGCTTGATATCATTGCTTCCTCCCCACTAGACTTTAACCTCCTTGAGGGCAGGTGATAATGTCAGACTCAAATCATATGGTGCCTAGCACAGTGCCTGGTGTGTACTCAGCAGTGATTTTATGTTTGAGAAGGAAAGGAGGGAGAAGAGGAAGGAACAGAAGAAGGATGGATTCAGGAGACAGCAAATAATTCATCATCTATCTTTCTCCCCTTCATTCCCCAAGAGTGGGACGTCAAGCATTATCAGAGCTGTTGGCCAGAACCACTTGCCCCGTCCCCGCCACGTGAAAAATAAGCTGGACAGGCCTAGTCTGGGTTCTATAATATGCTGTTTGAGAAACAGCTTTTGGTTACTGAAAGCAGGCAGCAAAAGTGGACGGGAGGAGTCTGTGTTCCCAGGATATGCTGACTTTGCTGGCGAAGCCTGAGGTTAATAACAGATGGAAAGCACCCCATGGTAACAATCTTTGCGGGAAAATCTTGTGACCATCAAGTTCCCTGAAAGCAGTCAGCAGTGCCTCAGGGAGACTGAATTTCTGTGAGTAAAGTGACTGAAGGCCATCACATGGGGTCACCCCAGAATGAGACCAGTCTTTTAGAAGTCATCGCCAGGGACTGAAGGTTCCAGGGCACCTGAGTCCCCCTGGAGCTGCCTGAGGCCACCCTCTGCCCTCACTATCCAAACCCCAGGGTGACCAACCTTGGTTGGTCACTGCCTGGCGCATATTAGACCTCTGGGTAGCCACAGCCACTCCCTGGAGCTCTGTTTCCATTTGTGTTAAACATTAACTGATGTTTTGTTTTGGTTTAGTTTTTTTTTCTTTTTGTGGAGACTTCACGTGCTCAAAATGAATTAGCCTTACTTCTTGGTTCAAGGCATGCCATCTTTGTTGGTATATGCAGGGCTCAATTGTATTTTACTTCACCTTATTTTTTGGCCCCCTTCAGCCCATCCCCAATCTCGCTTTTCTCCTCTTACCACAGGACCCATTCCCGTGATTTTTGTGTGTCTTCCCTCCCAATCTGTAGTTTGATTTGCACGCAGGTCTGAGATTGGTGTTTTTTTGTGCATATTTTTAAAATATGTGGGCCAGGCACGTTGACTCATGCTTGTAATCCCAGCACTTTGGGAGGCCTGAGCGGGCGGATCCCGAGGTCAGGAGATCGAGACCATCCTGGCTAAAATGGTGAAACCTTGTCTCTACTAAAAATACAAAAAATTAGCCAGGCGTGGTGGCGGGCGCCTGTAATCCCAGCTACTCGGGAGGCTGAGGAAGGAGAACCGCTTGAACCTGGGAGGCAGAGGTTGCAGTGAGCCGAGATCGCACCACTGCACTCCAGCCTAGGTGACAGAGCGAGACTGTCTCAAAAAAAATAAAAAAAATAAATAAAAATATGGGTAAGTAGTCTTTGGTATACATCTCATTCTGCTTCTCACCCTTTTCCAAAGTTATGTTTTTGAGATTGATCCAAGTTGATATAAGTGGATGTGGCCAGAGCATTCCTTTTATCTGCTGAATTATTATCATTTGCACATTTTATCTATTTTCCTATTAGTAAATTTCTAGGTATTTTCAAATTGTCCCTATTATAAACAATTCTGCAACCGGCTTCCTCTTACACGTTTTGTAAGAGTTTCTCTGGGCTCAGCATCTAGGAGTGGATGGAATTGCTGGGTGGGAAGATCTGTCTGTATTTAGTTTCTCTTACTATTTCTCATCTTCTTCCCGGAGAGGTTATACTGGTTGACATTCCCGGAGGGTTTCTGTTTTCCTTCACCTTTGGCAGTACCTGATATTAGCCAAGTTTTTAATATTTGCCAATCTGATAGGTATAAGATCTACAGCTATATCTTAACCACATTCTCCTGGTTTTCCTTCCCATCTCCACCTCTTTCCCCAAAGTGTCAGCCTGTTCTGTTCTCACCCCCTCAGGGAAGGGACATAATGACAGAAAGTAGGAGGCAGGAGGGAGAAGTGTTTCTTTCTGGCTTTTGAGTTTTAAAACCCTAGATTCTTGGGGGACCAAAGAGGATCCATGGCACAGAAAAAAAAGATCTGGGAAAAAATACATGGAAAATTGAGGCAGAGCAAGCAACCCTCCTTGTGCCAGCCCCACTTGACAACAGGACTTGGGCTGGGTGTAGGAGAGTGCTAGGAGGAATGTGAGGCAGTCCATAGCAGGACTGTGACCCCAACACTTAGAGGCCGAGGCGGGTAGTGTCAACACAGGAGTGAGCCAGGTTGAAGTGCCCCCGGGAGTGGTCTGGACTATGGCTGCCTCAGGCCTTCCTCGTGATCCTTTTCAACTCCGGCTGGTTGTTGCACTGTGGAAGTTGGCCTAGTGTTACCACATCTTTCCATTTTTTTCAAGAGAATCTAAAATCAGAATTTTTTTGAGGAAGTTCCCCTTAAAAAATAAGTTATTATTAGCTGCTAAAAGCTTACAAAAAACAAAGTTAATGAAAACTTCAAACATATTTTAAAATAAGCAAAAGAGTATAATGAATCCCCGTGTATCCACCACCAAGTTTCCACAATTGTCAACTATGGCCAATTTTGTTTCATCTATAACCCCACCTATTTCCCTTCATTCAGAATTATGTTGAAGTAAATCCAATTCATCATTTTCTTGTAAAGATAAGAACTCTTATTTCTTTTCTTTTTTTTTTTTTTTTTTTTTTTTTTTTTTGGGGGGGACAGAGTCTCCCTCTCTGTTGCCAGGCTGGAGTGCAATGGTGCGTTCTCAGCTCACTGCAACCTCCACCTCCCGGGTCCAAGCAATTCTCCTGCCTCGGTCTCCTGAGTAGCTGGGATTACAGGCACATGCCACCACGCCCAGCTAATTTATGTTAGTAGAGATGGAGTTTCACCACGTTGACCAGGATGGTCTGGATCGCCTGAGCTCGTGATCTGCTCACCTCGGCCTCCCAAAGTGCTGGGTTTACAGGCGTGAGCCACAAGCCACCATGCCCAAAGAATGCTGCTTTCTTTTCTTTTCTTTCTTTTTTTTTTTTTTTTTTTTTTGAGATGGTGTCTTACTCTGTCACCCGGCAGGAGTGCAGTGGCACAATCTTGGCTCACTACAACCTGTGCCTCCTGGGTTCAAGCAATTCTCCTACCTCAGCCTCCTGAGTAGCTGGGATTACAGGCGCCTGCCACCACACCCAGCTAATTTTTGCATTTTTAGTAGAGACGGGGTTTCACCACATTGGCCAGGCTGGTCTCAAACTCCTGACCTCAGGTGATCCACCCGCCTTGGCCCCCCAAAGTGCTGGGATTATAGGCGTGAGCCACTACGCCCAGCATAGAACTCTTATTTCTAACCATGACACATATAATAACTAAATAAAATCCCAATAATTTCCTACCATCAAATAACCTGTAGTGTTAAAATTTATAATTTTCTCACAAAATATTTATTTAATATTATTTTACTTTGTATAGTGTGTCTGAAACAGGATCTAAACCCAGCCCACACCTTGAGAGTGACTGGTAGGTATATTTTTAAGTCTTCTTTAATCTGTAGGTTTGTGCTCCCACCTTTTTTCCCCTTGCAATGTATTTGTTAAAGAAGCTAGGCCTTTTGTCCTACAGAGTTTTCCACAGTCTGGATTTTGCTGGTGTCATTTAACATGCTCCCCTGTCTTCTGTGTTTCCTGTATATTCATATTTGGATCTAAAAAGCTAAAGCCAGCCTGGGCAACATAGTGAGACTCCGTCTCTACAAAATAAAAATAAAACAATTAGCTGGGTGAGTGGCATACACCTGTAGTCCCAGTTACTTAGGAGGCTGAGGTGGGAGGAGTGTTTCAGCCCAGGAGGTGGAGGCTGCAGTGAGCCATGATCGTACCAGTACACTCTAGCCTGGACAACAGAGCAAGACCCTGCCTCAAAAAAATAAATAAATAGACTGGGTGTGGTGGCTCACGCCTGCAATCCCAGCACTTTGGGAGGCTGAGGAGGGTGGGTTGCTTAGGTCCAGGAGTTTGAGACAGCCTGGGCAACATGGCAAAACTCCATCTCTACAAAAAATACAAAACTTAGCCAGGTATCGTGGCATGTCCTGTAATCCCAGCTACTTGTGAGGCTGAGGTGGGAGGACTGCTTGAGCTCTGGGGGCAAATGTTGCAGTGAGCCAACATGCTAGCCTGGGTGACAAGGGGAGACCCCATCTCAAGAATAAATAAATACATATATACGTAAAAATTTTAAAATTAAAAATAAATAAATAAAATAAATAAAAAATAAAAAACTAAAGCTCTTATTCTTAAAAAAGTTCATAATCTTTTCAAAATAATCTTTAAATACTGTCTGAGCCAAACAAAATACATATGTTCTAGCTCTTCAAATATTCTAGTCTTTTGTCTTTTGATCCGCGAATTCATAGTATCTTTTCACGTACTTAGTTCTTTAATTTCTCTCAGCAATGTTTTCTAGTTTTCAACGTACAGGTCTTGTCCATCTTTGGTCAAGTTTATCCCAAACCAGCCCTCCAGGTGAGTTTGACGCACTCACGTCTTAAAGTTGACAATCATGTCTCTACCTCACACCTGTTACTTAAATATGGTGCTGGAAAAGTAAATATTAGAACAAAATATGCAAGAAATATCAGTAATTCAAGCATAATTGGGAACTTTAAAAATCCAAGGCAGGGGTTGTAATTCATATGAATTAATAAAACAGTTGAGCAAAGTAAATGAATATAAGATAGTGTATACTCAAAACACAATTCAATTCCTTTAAACTGGTTAGAAATTTTAATTAAAAATAAGATCCCTGCCAGGCCCGGTGGCTCATGCCTGTAATCCCAGCACTTTGGGAGGCTGAGGCGGGTGGATCACCTGAGGTCAGGAGATTTGAGACCTGCCTGGCCAACACAGTGAAACCCCGTCTCTACTAAAAATACAAAAAAAAATTTAGCTGGGTGTGGTGGTGCATGCCTGTAATCCCAGACACTCGGGAGGCTGAGTCAGGAGAATCGCTTGAGCCCGAGAGGCGGAGGTTGCAGTGAGCAGATATCGCGCCATTGCACTCTAGCCTGGGCGACAGACTGAGACTCCATCTTCAAAATAAATAAATAAAATAAGATCCCCTTCTCAATAGTAACCAAAAATAAACTGAATAAGAAATTCAATCATATTCAGTGATCTAATATATGGTTTTTTTTTTTAAAAAAAAACTATATGTGGCTAGTTACATCAGCTCATGCCTGTAATCCCAGCTCTTTCGGAGGCCTAGGCAGAAGGATCATTGAGCCCAGGAGTTCAAGACCACCCTGGGTAACATAGTGACACCCCTGTTTCTACAAAAAATTTAAAAATTAGCTGGGCATGGTGGCTATGCCTGTGATCTCAGTTACTTAGAAGATCGAAGTGGGAGGATCACTTAAGCCTGGGAGGTCGAGGCAGCAGTGAGCCATGATTGTGCCACTGCACTCCAGCCTGAGTGACAAAGCAAGACTGTGTGTCAAAAAAATTGTTTTTAATTGTATATGTTTCTATGTGTTTACAAATATGTATGTAAATGAATAGAAAAAAAGCCTGGAAAGCTGAGACAAGTGATTTTCCCAAGGAAAGGAAAGAGGATGAAGGGAAAGTAAGGGAGAGCTTGTCTGCCTCCTTTGAATTTTTTTCCATGCTAATGTGTTCATGTAGTACTTATGTAACGAAACAAAACCTTTACAAAGAAGCATATGATTTCATTTTCTCAAATTATTGACACATTGATGTGAAAATGTCTCAAAAGATTATCACACAAACTTAATAGCAATTATGTACAGATGGTGGCATTTCAATAGCTTTCACTGTGCTTTTTCTTTTTTAGTGTTGCTCACTGTTTTATAATGAGCATGTGTTATTTTTGTAATAAAAAAAGTTATGGTCAGGGGTGGTGCCTCACGCCTGTAATCCAGGCATTCTAGGAAGGGGAGGCAGGCAGATTACCTGAGGTCAAGGGTTCAAGACCAGTGTGGCCAACATGGTGAAACCTGTCTCTACCAAAAAGTATAAAAATTAGCTAGATGTGGTGGGACACACCTGTAATCCCAGCTACTTGGGAGGCTGAGGCAGGAGAATCGCTTGAACTCAGGAGGCAGAGGTTGCAGTGAGCCAAGATTGTGCCATTGCACTCCAGCCTGGGCAACAAGACCAAAACTCCATCTCAAAAAAAAAAAAAAGAAAGAAAAAAGAAAATAGGAGAAACAGAATATAAACAAGCACAAAAATAGTGTTCCTATTTATAATTTATAGTATATTCACATAAAACATAACAAAGGTAAATATTCCCAGGTTATAAATAGATCAGTTAATATCAATTAGCTTTTCAAAACAAAAGACTTCCTGTTAAAATATTTACTCCACTCTCCTATTATGAAGCCTACTGACCACAGCGAAACAAATGAAAAATAGGGAAAGAGGCCTCCGTTTTCTTTTTTTTTTTTTTTTTGAGACGGAGTCTCGCTCTGGCACCCAGGCTGAAGTGTGTGGTGTCCAGTGATGTGACCTTGGCTCGCTGCAACCTCCGCCTGCTGAGTTCAAGCAATTCTCCTGCCTCAGCCTCCCGAGTAGCTGGGACTACAGGCGCGCATCACTATGCCCAGCTAATTTTTTGTATTTTTAGTAGAGACAGGATTTCACCATGTTGGCCAGGCTGGTCTTGAACTCCTGACCTCGTGATCCGCCCACCTCAGCCTCCCAAAGTGCTGGGATTACAGGTGTGAGCCACTGCACCCGGCTGAGGCCTCTGTTTTCAATGAGACAAATAACTACAGAACCAAACCAGAGCCCATAAAGCAAACCTGCTGTTACTGTAAGATGGGAACTGTAACAGGAGAGAGATGCCAGGTGCCTCCTTGGACCGAGGGTAGGACACAGATTACTCCAAAAGTCCGTGATAGAAGCTTGGCTGATAACGCTTGGAATCTATTAATATCTCAGCAATACCTAGCACAGGCTGGTCCCCAGAGACTGGGGAAGTCCTGTAGAGAGCTGACAGGCACTGCAGAATGGCAGGGGAGGTGGGCCTGCAGGAACTACCTTGCTAACCTCGCCTCCAGAAAGGCAGTCATGCGAGAAGGATGAGTGGGGAAGGAGGATGTGGAGGTGGGACCGCCGGGTTGCACCCAGGGACCTGTAAGTCTGGGCCACATGGACTTCCTGAACACCAAAAGCTGTGGGGAGATGACCCCCAAGAAAAAGGAAGTAAATGAAAGGCTGTTTGAGATAACAAAACCTATTGAAGCTGAAGGATTCCTAGATTCTCTCCAACATCCCTAGCCCTTTCTCCACTCCTTATACTGCTATTCAGCCAGTAGTGGATCCCATCCAAAGATAAACAATAACCCAGGGAACCATATTGGATTTACACATAGAAATTGCAGAGGAAGGAAATATACACAAAAGCCTGATGAATAAAATAAACACCGCAAGAATAATTACCCAAGGAAACAGAA
The DNA here is from genome assembly GCF_024542745.1 of Macaca thibetana thibetana. Classification (NCBI taxonomy): domain Eukaryota; kingdom Metazoa; phylum Chordata; class Mammalia; order Primates; family Cercopithecidae; genus Macaca; species Macaca thibetana. The sequence continues at coordinate 44,629,835 of NC_065590.1, forward strand.
AATATGTTCAGATAAATTCTCCATATTCTCAAAGAAATTTCAGACAACACTATTTCTAGAAAAAGGCTGCAAAGACAAGACATAAGAATTCAAAAAAGAGATTCTAAAATGAGAGAAGATAAAAAGCAAGCTAATAAGTTCAGGATAAAAATGGAAGAATAAAATCTGATAGAGATGGAAGCTACATTAGAAGCCAAAAAAACAAAAAACAAAAAAAAAAACCCCACAAAAAACAGTTAAAAAATTGATGGCAGGCACAGTGGCTTACACCTGTAATTCCAGCACTTTGAGAAGCCAAGGTGGGCATATCACTTGAGGTCGGGAGTTCGAGACCAGCCTGACCAACATAGAGAAACCCTGTCTCTACTAAAAATACAAAATTAGCCAGGCGTGGTGGTACATGTCTGTAATTCCAGCTACTCGGGAGGCTGAGGGAGGAAAATTGCCTGAACCTAGGAGGCGAAGGTTGCAGTGAGCCGAGATGGCACTATTGTACCAGCCTGGGCAACAAGAGCAAAACACTGTCTAAAAAAAAAGAAAAAACTGACTCTAGTTCAATATCTGGTGGGCAAAAACCAGGAAATCACCCAAAACGAAATGAATAGCTGGGTATGGAGGCACACACCTGTGGTTCCAGCTACTTGGGAGTCAACCTGACTGCACCCCAGCCTGGGCAGCAGGGCAAGACCCTGTCTCAAAAAAAAAAAAAAGAAAGAAAATTATTATTCTTATGGGAGACCAATAAAAGAGATCTCCAACAGCTTGCAGTGAGCTGAGATCGCGCCACTGCACTCCAGCCTGGGCGACAGAGCGAGACTCCATCTCAAACAAAAAAAAAAAAAGAGAGATCTCCAGCATTTCTGAAGGAGAATAAACATTTCTGGAAAAAAAAAAAAAGAGAATAAATGAAATTAAGTATAAATTATTTCAAAAAATAATAGAACTTTCTTGAAATAAGGATGATTTCACTCTGCTGATCAAAAGGGCATAGATGTTCCAAGAAAAATTGACGTAGACTGTTCAACATCAAGATATATCCTACTGAAGTTATGAGACACCAAGGACAAAGAAAACCTCATGTGGTTAACCATGCAAAAAAGCATTTACAAAAGGAAAAACCAGATCAAATTTCCTCAGGTTTTTTCACAATGCCAAAAGACAGAGGACCAACATTTTTAAAGTTCTGAAGGAAAGAAAACATGACACAAGAATTTTCTTTTTTAAAAACTTTTTCTTTTAGGTTCAGGGGTACATGTGCAAGTTTGTCATATAGGTAAACTCACGTTGTAGGGCTTTGTTGTACAGATTATTTTGTCACCCAGGTACTAAGCCTAGTACCCAATAGTTATTTTTTCTGATCCTCTCCCTCCTCCACCCTTCACCCTCAAGTAGACCCCAGTGTCTATTGTTCCCCTCTATGTGTCCATGTGTTCTCATCATTTAGCTCCCACTTATAAGTGAGAACATGCAGTATTTGGTTTTCTGTTCCTGCATTAGTTTGCTAAAGATGATGGCCTCCAGCTCCATCCTGTTCCTGCAAAGAACATGATCTTGTTCTTTTTTACGGCTATGTAGTATTCCATGATGCATATGTACCACATTTTCTTTATCGAGTCTACCATTAATGGGCATTTAGGTTGATTCCATGTCTTTGCTATTGTGAGTGGTGCTGCAGTGAATATATGCATGCATGTCTCTTTATGGTAGAGCCATTTATATTCCTTGGGGTATATACCCAGTAATGGGATTGCTGGGTTGAATGACAGTTCTGTTTTTAGCTCTTTGTGGAATCACCACACTGCTTTCCACAATGGTTGAACTAATTTTACATTCCCATTAACAGTGTATGACTGTTCCTTTTTCTCCACAACCTCACCAGCATCTGTTTTTACATTTTTTTTTTTTTTGAGATGGAGTCTCACTCTGTTGCCCAGGCTGGAGTGCGGTGGTGCTATCTCAGCTCACTGTACCCTCCGCCTCCCAGGTTCAAGCCATTCTCCTGCCTCAGCCTCCCAAGTAGCTGGGACTACAGGCGCTTGCCACCACGCCCGGCTAATTTTGTGTATTTTTAGTAGAGATGGGGTTTCACCATGTTAGCCAGGATGGTCCACCCACCTCAGCCTCCCAAAATGCTGGGATTACATGCGTGAGCCACCGTGGCCGGCGTTAACTTTTTAATAATAGTCATTCTGACTGGTGTGAGATGGTATCTCATTGTGGTTTTTATTCGCATTTCTCTAATGATCAGTAATACTGAACTTTTTTTCACATGCTTGTTGGCCCCATGTATGTCTTCCTTTGAAAAGTGTCTGTTAATGTCCTTTGCCTACTTTTTAATGAGGTTGTTTTTTTCTTGTAAATTTGTTTAAGTTCCTTATAGATGCTGGATATTAGACCTTTGTGGGATGTATAGTTGGCAAAAATGTTCTCTTATTCTCTAGGTTGTCTGTTTACTCTGTTGACAGTTTCTTTTGCTCTGCAGAAGCTCTTACATTTAATTAGATCATCAATTTAATTAGATTGGTCAATTTTTGCTTTTGTTGCGATTGCTTTTGGCATCTTTGTATGAAATCATGACCTGTGGCCGGGCACGGTGGCTCAAGCCTGTAATCCCAGCACTTTGGGAGGCCGAGACGGGCGGATCATGAGGTCAGGAGATCGAGACCATCCTGGCTAACACGGTGAAACCCCGTCTCTACTAAAAAATACAAAAAACTAGCCGGGCGAAGTGGCGGGTGCCTGTAGTCCCAGCTACTTGGGAGGCTGAGGCAGGAGAATGGTGTGAACCCGAGAGGAGGAGCTTGCAGTGAGCTGAGATCCGGCCACTGCACTCCAGCCTGGGTGACAGAGCAAGACTCCATCTCAAAAAAAAAAAAAAAAAAAAATCTTTACCTGTTCCTGTGTCCAGAATGGCATTGCCTAGGTTGTCTTCCAGGGTTTTCATAGTTTTGGGTTTTACATTTAAGTCTTTAATCGATCCTTAGTTGATTCTTGTATACGGTGTAAGGAAGGGGTCCAGTTTTAATCTTCTGCATATGGCTAGCCAGTTATCCCAGCACCATTTATTGAATAGGAAATCCTTTCCTCATTGTTTTTGTCAGTTTTGTTGAAGATCAGATGGTTGTAGATATGTGGCCTTATTTCTGGGCTCTCTATTCTGTTCCATTGGCCTATGTGTTTGTTTTTGTATCAGTACCATGTTTTTCTGGTTGATGTAGCCATTAACCAGAAATAGTTTATACCAGTAGTATAGTTTGAAGTTGGGCAATGTGATACCTCCAGCTTTGTTCTTTTCGCTTAGGATTGCCTTGGCTATTTGGGCTCTTTTTTGGTTCCATATGAATTTTATTATTTTTTATTTTTATTTATTTTTTGAGACAGAGTTTCACTCTTCTTGCCCAGTCCGGAGTGCAACAGTGCAATCTCGGCTCACCACAACCTCCGCCTCCCAGGTTCAAGCAATTGTCCTACCTCAGCCTCCCGAGTAGCTGGGATTACAGGCATGTGCCACCACACCCGGCTAACTTTGTATTTTTAGTAGAGACAGGGTTTCTCCATGTTGAGGCTGGTCTCGAACTCCTGACCTCAGGTGATCCACCTGCCTCAGCCTCCCAAAGTGCTGGAATTACAGGCATGAGCCACCGCGCCCAGCCCCATATGAATTTTAAAATAGTTTTTTTCTGGTTTTGTGAAAAATGTCATTGGTAGTTTGATAAGAATAACATTGAATCTATAAATTGTTTTGGGCAGTATGGCCGTTTTAATGATATTGATTCTTCCTATCCACGAGAACTGGAATGTTTTTCCATTTGTTTGTGTCATCTCTGACTTCTTTGAGCAGTGTTTTGTAGTTCTCGTTATAGAGATCTTTCAACTCCCTGGTTAGCTGTATTCCTAGGTATTTTATTATTTTTGTGGCAATTGTGAATGGGATTGCATTCCTGATTTGGCTCTCGGTTTGGCTGTTGTTAGTGTATAGCAATGCTAGTAATTTTTGTACACGAATCTTGTATCTTAAAACTTTGCTAAAGTTATTTATCAGCTGAAAGAGTTTTGGGGCTGAAACTATGGGGTTTCTAGATATAGATTCATGTCATCTGCAAACAGGATAGTTTGACTTCCTCTCTTCCTATTTAGATGCCCTTTCTTTCCTTCTCTTGCCTGATTGCCCTGACCAGGACTTCCAATACTATGTTGAGTAGGAATGGGGAGAGAGGGCATCCTTGTCTTGTGCTGGTTTTCAAGGGGAATGCTTTCAGCTTTTGCCCATTCAGTAAGATGTTGGCTGTGAGTTTGTCATAGATGGCTTTTATTATTTTCAGGTATGTTTCTTCAGTACCTAGTTTATTGGAAGTTTTTAACATGAAGGGATGTTGAATTTTATTGAAAGACTTTCTACATCTATTATCATGTAATGTTTGTCTTTAGTTCTGTTTATGTGATGAGTCACATTTATTGATTTGCATATGTTGAACCAACCTTGTATCACAGGGCTATACAAGTAGGGGTATTCATGATCAAGTAGGTTTTATTTCTGCTTGATCATTGCGGATTAGCTTTTTGATGTGCTTCTGGATTTGGTTTGCAAGTGTTTTATTGAGGACCTTTGCATCAATATTCATCAAGGATACTGGCCTGAAGTTTTTTGGAATAGTTTCAGTAGAAATGGTACCAGCTTTGTGCATCTGGTAGAATTTGGCTGTGAATCTGTCTGGTCCTTGGACTTTTTTGGCTGGTAGGTTATTTATTACTGATTCGGTTTTGGAGCGTATTATCCGTCTGTTTAGGGAATCAGTTTCTTCCTGGTTCAGTCTTGGGAGGGTTTATGCGCCCAGGAATGTATCCATCTCTTTCAGATTTTCTAGTTTGTGTGCATAGAGGTGTTCGTAGTAGTCTCTGATGGCTATTTTTATTTCTCTGGGGTCAGTGGTAACATCTCCTTTGTCATTTCTGATTGACACAAGGATTTTCTACACACCAAATTATTCTTCAAGTATAAAGGCAATAAACAGACACTTAGGCATGCTAAACCTCAGGGAATAAAGGACCCAGGATCTTTCTTGAAAAACAACTTAAAAATGAAATCTATCCAACCCAGGGATGAGTCAAAATGGATTCTACAATACAGGACCTGGGTGTATTAGTTTCCTGGGGCTGCTATAACAAAGGACCACAAACTGGATGACTTAGAACAACAGAGTCATTGTCTCACAGTTCTGGGAGGTAGAAGTATGAAATCAAGGTGTTGGCAGGGACATGCTCCCTCTGAGGATCATGAAGGAGGATCCTTTCTTGCCTCTTCCAGGTTCTGCAGCCCCAGACATGCCTCGGCTTGCAGCAGCATAACTGCAGTCTTCACACAGTGTCCTCCCTATGCCTCTTCTCAGAGTCTTTCCTCCATGCATGTCTGTGTTCAAATTTCCAGTCATATTAGATTAGGGCCCACCCTACTAGCCTCATTTTAATCTGATCACCTCTGTAAAAATCCTGTTTCCAAAATAAGGTCCTATCCTGAGGTACTGAGGGTAAGGACTTCAACATACCTTTTTCTCGGTTGCAGGGGTACAGCACGCAATTTAATCCATACCACTGGATAACATAGAGGTGGTGAGCACTGAGCCCATTAAATATAGGGCCAAGCCAGGCATGGTGGCCTTAATCCCAGCATTTGGGAGGCCAAGGTGGGTGGATCACCTGAGGTCAGGAGTTCCAGACCAGCCTGGCCAACATGGTGAAACCCCGTCTCTACTAAAAATACAAAAAAGTAGCCAGGCCTGGTGGTGGGTGCCTGTAATCCCAGCTACTCGGGATCCTGAGGCAGGAGAATTGCTTGAACCTGGGAGGCGGAGGTTGCAGTGAGCCAAGATCATGCCGCTGCACTCCAGCCTGGGTGACAGAGCAAAAACCCTGTCTCAAAAAACAAAACAAAACATATATATATACACACACACACACACATACATATATATATATCCAAAACTAAACAACAGTGAGGAGTGTGGGTAGGGAACAAAATGAGATGACAGAAACAAATCCACACACCTACAGTAAACTCACTTTTGACAAAGATGCCAAGAACATACACTGGGGAAAAGACAGTCTCTTAAATAAATGGTGCTGGGAAAACTGGATATTCATATGCAGAAGAATGAAACTAGACTTGTATCTCTCATTATATACAAAAATCAAATCAAAATAGATTAAAGATGTAAGCCTAAGACCTTAAACTACAAAACTACTACAAGAAAACATTGGGGAACACTTCCAGGACATAGGTCCAGGCAACGATTTCTTAAGTAATACCCCACAAGCACAGGCAACCTAAGCAAAAATGGACAAATGGGATCACATCAAGTTAAAAAGCTTCTGAACAGCAAGGTACACAGTCAAAAAAGTGAAGAGACAACTCACAGAATGGGAGAAAATATTTGCAAACTACCCATCAGACAGGGGATTAATCAGCAGAATATATAAGGAGCTCAAACAACTCCATAAGAAAAAAATATAACAATCTGATCCAAAATGGGCAAAAGATTTGAACAGACATTTCTCAAAGGAAGACATACAAATGGCAAACAGGCATAGGAAAAGGTGCTCAACATCCCTGATCATCAGAGAAATGCAAATCAAAATTACAACGAGATATCATCTCACCCCAGTTAAAATGGCTTATAGGCAAAAGGCAATAACAAATGTTTGCCAGGATGTGGAGAAAGGGGAACCCTTATATACTGTTGGTGGGAATGTAAATCAGTACAACCACTATGGAGAACAGTTTGGAGGTTCCTCAAAAAACTAAAAAATGAGCTACTCTATGATCCAGCAATCCCACTGCTGGATATACACCTTAAAGAAAGGAAATCATAGGATATCTCCACTCCTATGTTTGTTGCAGCACTGTTTACAACAGCTAAAATTTGGAAGCAACCTAAGTGTCCATCAACAGATGACTGGATAAAGAAAATATGATACATATACACAATGGAGTAGTACTCAGCCATAAAAAGAATGAGGTTCAGTCATTTGCAACATGGATGGAAATGAAGATCATTATATGAAGTGAAATAAGCCAGGCACAGAAAGACAAACATCACATGTTCTCACTTATTTGTGGGATCTAAAAATCAAAATAATTGAACTCATGGACATAGAGAGTAGAAGGATGGTTATCAGAGGCTGGGAAGGGCTGTGAGTGGTTGAAGGGGAGGTAGGGATGGTTAATGGGTAAAGAAAAAAATTAGAAAAAATGAATAAGACCTATTACTTGATAGCACAATATGGGAACTATATAATAATAATGTAATTGTATATTTGAAAATAATTTAAAGAATGTAATTGGATTATTTGTAACTTAAAGGATAAATGCTTGAGGGAATACATACCCCAATATCCATGATGTGCTTATTTCACATTGCCTGCCTGTATTAAAACATTTCATATACCCCCTAAATATATACAACTACTATGTACCTACAAGAAAATTTTTAAATAATTTAAGAATATTTTTAAAATTAAAAAAAAGTAACTAATAGCATATTGTAAAAAATTTTTTAATAAAAATTAGAAAAAAATGAAATGAGGGAAACATTGACAATGGAATATACACTTGACCTTTGCACATGGGGGTGCTGACCTCCCTGCACAGTCGAAAATCTACATATAGCTTTTGATTCCCCCAAAACTTAACTACTAATAGTCTACTGTTGACCGAAGCCTTACAGATAACATAAACAGTTGGTTAACACATATTTTGTAGGTTATATGTATTATATTCTGTGTTCTTACTATAAAGTAAGCTAGAAAAAGAAAATGTTATTAAGAAAATCCACAGTGGCTCATGCCTGTAATCACAGCACTCTGGGAGGCCGAGGTGGCCAGATCATGAGGTCAGGAGATAGAGACCATCTTGGCCAACATGGTGAAACCCCGTGTCTACTAAAATACAAAAAATTAGCCAGGTGTGGTGGCACGTGCCTGTAATACCAGCTACTTGGGAGGCTAAGGCAGGGGAATCACTTGAACCTGTGAAGCGGAGGTTGCAGTGAGCCAAGATCGCACCACTGTACTCCGGCCTGGTGACAGAGCAAGACCGCGTCTCAAAAAAAAAAAAAGAAAAAGAAAATCATTGGCCAGGCATGGTGGCTCACGCCTGTAATCCCAACACTTTGGGACACCGAGATGGGCAGATGACTTGAGGTCAGGAGTTTGAGACCAGCCTGGCCAACATGGTGAAACCTCATCTCTATCAAAAATATAAAAAATTAGCTGGGTGTGGTGGCACGCAACTGTAGTCCCAACTACTTGGGAGGCTGAGGCAGGAGAATCACTTGAAGTCAGGAGGCAGAGGTTGCAGTGAGCCAAAATCATGCCACTGCACTCCAGCCTGGGTGACAGAGCGAGACTCTGTCTCAAAAAAAAAAAAAGAAAAAGAAAAAGAAAAAGAAAATCATCAGGAAGAGAAAATATTTTTACTATTCATTAAGTGGAAGTAAATCATAATGGTCTCCATCTTCATAATCTTCCTCTTGAGCAGTCTGAGGAGGAGAAGAAAGAGGAGGGATTATACTTATTGTTTCAAGGGTGGCAGAGGTGCAAGAAAACCCATGTATAAGTGGACTCATAAAGTTCCCCTGTGTTGTTCAAGGGTCAACTGTAGTAAAAATCAAGAGGTAGAGTCAGGCATTGGGCTAAATGTAATTGCAGGTTATTCCTCATCTTCTGTAGCAGGAAGTCAATAGATATCACTTAAAATTGAAACATGGCTTTTTTTTATAAAAAAAAAAAGCAAATTTAATCTCCTAATGTTTTGCATTGTGTTTTTTCTTGATCAATCTCTTAAGAGTTATTATATCTTGTGATAAATAAGCAGTCAATTTAGTAAATTTTTTTTTTTTTTGAGACAGAGTTTTGCTCTTGTTGTCCAGGCTGGAGTGCAATGGCGCGATCTCAGCTCACTGCAACCTCCGCTCCCAGGTTCAAGCAATTCTTCTGCCTCAGTACCCCTAGTAGCTAGGATTACAGGCGCCTGCCACTACACCCAGCTAATTTTTGTATTTTTAGTAGAGATGATGTTTCACCATGTTGGTCAGGCTGGTCTTGAACTCCTGACCTCAGGTGATCCGCCTACCTCAGCCTCCCAAAGTGCTGAGATTACAAGCATGAGCCACAGCACCCAGCCAATTTAGTAATTTTTAAGTTTTGCTGGCTGGACACAGTGGCTCATGCCTGTAATTCAAGGCAGGAGGATTGCTTGAGCCCTGGAGTTCTAGACCAGTCTGGGCAACATAGCCAGGGCTCATTTCTACAAATAATAAAACAAAATTAGCCAGGCATGGTGGTGAGCACCTAGAGTCCCAGGTACTCCAGAGTTTGGGAGGTGGAGGCTACAGTGAGCTATGATCACACCACTGTACTCCAGCCTGGGTAACAGAGCTTTCTCATCTCAAAAAAAGAAAAGTAAGTTCTGCTTCAGTTTTTGTACTGCTAAATTTAAGTTCAATGATATTAAACTTTTTACATCTAAAATAGCACGCAGAGAATGATTTTATTTTTATAAAATTATTTCTGTTGTTCTGTCTACTCACCTACCTATAGATTCCTGAATCATATTTTTTACAAATGTTGGTGGATGGTTATCTCGGAGCAGTGGGATTTATAGTGTGTGTGTGTATTTTTTTTTTTTTAACTTTCTTTGTTATGCTTTCCTATATTACTTAAATTTTTATGATGAATATGTGTTATTTTGAACAAAAACAATAAAATCATTGTTTCCTTTTCTATGTTTTTTCCTAAAAGACTTCTCCGTAGGCATTGAGAGTGCTAGGAGCCTGTTGGGCATAGTGGGTCACACCTGTAATCCCAGCACTTTGGGAGGCCAAGTGGGGTAGATAACTCGATCCCAGGAGTCTGAGATCAGCCTGGGCAACATGGTGAGACCCCATCTTTACAAAAAATACAGAAATTAGCAAGACGTGGTATAGTTCCAGCTACTCAGGATGCTGAGGTGGGAGGATTCCTTGAGCCTGGAGGCGGAGGTTGCAGTGAGCCATGATCACGCCACTGCACTCCAGCCTGGGTGATAGAGACCCTGTCTCAAGGGAAAAAAATGAGAGAGTGCTAGGAGCCAAGAGGTTGCTTCAATATTAGGTGCTAGCAGGAGATCTGTCCAAGTGGCAGAGGGTAAGATCTGAGGGTGCTGTGACGGCCAACACAACACAGAGGCCCTTCCCAAACTGGGGTCAGGGGTGGGAGGGGGCTGTTTCATAGCTGCTGTAACAAAAAAGTCCCTCAATTGCAGATGCTACCACAAGTATTAAGAACTTTCCACAGTCAGACCCAAACCCCATAGAAATCAGATGGCCTCCAAGGTCAGCAAAATGAATCGGACTTGCCTCTGCCTTCCACCTTTTTTTTTTTTTTTTTTTTTTTGAGACAGAGTTTTATTCTTATTCCCCAGGCTGGAGTACAGTGGTGCGATCTCGGCTCACTGCAACCTCTGCCTCCTCGGTTCAAGTGATTCTCCTGCCTCAGCCTCCTGAGTAGCTGGGATTACAGGCGCCCACCACCATGCCCAGCTAATTTTTTGTATTTTTAGTAGAGATGGGGTTTCATCAAGTCAGCCAGGCTGGTCTCAAACTCCTGACCTCAGGTCATCTACCCACCTCAGCCTCCCAAGGTGCTGGGATAACAGGCGTGAGCCACTGTGCCCGGCCACCTGCCTTCTAACTTTTGAGAAAGTCCAACATTTGCTTTATTGTGACATCAAAGAAGCTAATGTTCCTGGGAACCAACCAGGATTATGGCTGTGTTCTTCTCACTCCCCAGTCAAGAGAGCTGCTTTATATGACTGTCCTGAGCTCAGCTGTGTGACCAAGTCTTCCACATTGAAAGTGAGTGAAAAATGGCTTCCCTCTGCCCTTTTAGGCTTCTTGCCTGGGCTACAAATTAAACTGACATAAGACAGATTAACAGGAGAAAAGCCATCTTTAGTTACATACATAGGCACAGGAGTCCTTCAAAATACAAGACTCAAAGGAGGGCCAGATGATTAAAGGCTTATACAGATTGAGTATCTCTCATCCAAAATGCTTGGGACCAGAAATGTTTCAGATTGGGGATCTTTTCCAATTTTGAAATATTTGCATATATATAATGAGAGATCTTGGGGCTAGGACTCAAGTCGAAACACAACATTCATTTATGTTACATATATACATTATACACACAGCCTGAAGGTAATTTTATATAATATTTTTAATGATTTTGAGCATGAAACAAAGTTTTTAATGTGTTTTGACTGTGACACATCACATGAGTTCAGGTGTGGAATTTTCCACTCACAACATGAAGGCTCACGTCAATACTCAAAAAAATGTTGGATTTTAGAGTATTTTGAGTTTTTGGATTAGGGATATGCAACCTGTGTAGCATTTTTAGCTACAGAAAGGAATGGGGACTTGGGGCTTCTGGGAGGTGGTGGCCACACAAGTTATGGGAGGGTGAGGGGAGGAAATATATGGTGAATAAAGTTCTTCTTGTTATGCAGATAAAAGTCTCCCAGGTAATAAAAGTTGTCTGGAGCAACCCTCAGGAGAATATCTGTCTGGGTGTGGTGTATTCGTCTGTTCTCACACTGCTAATAAAGACATACCCAAAACTGAGCAATTTATAGAGGAAAGAGGTTTAACTGACTCATAGTTCCATATGGCTGTGGAAGCCTCACAATCATGGCGGAAGGCAAATGAGGAGCAAAGGCACATCTTACATGGCAGCAGGCAAGAGAGCTTGTGCAGGCAAACTCCCCTTTATGAAACCATCAGATCAGGCCGTACACAGTGGCTCACGTCTATAATCCCAGCACTTTGGGAGGCTAAGGTGGGTGGATCACAAGGTCAAGAGATTGAGACAATCCTGGCCAACATGATGAAACCTCATCTCTACTAAAAATACAAAAATTAGCTGGGCATGGTGGTGTGTGCCTGTAGTCCCAGCTACTCAGGAGGCTGAGAATCGCTTGAACCTGAGAGGCAGAGGTTGCAGTGAGCCAAGATCTGAACTCCAGCCTGGCGACAGAGTGAGACTCCATCTCAAAATAATAATAATAATAATAATAATAAATAAAACCATCAGATCTCATAAGACTTATTCACTATCATGAGAACAGCACAGGAAAGTCCCACCCCCCATGATTCAATTACCTCCCACCAGGTCCCTCCCATGACACATGGGGATTATGGGAGCTACATTTCAAGATGAGATCTGGTGGGGGATACACCTAAACCATATCACATGGTGTCCACCTCCAGGCTCTCTCCTATGATCCCAGTGAATCTTCCCTGGTGGATGAGATTCCCGCGAAGGGGATTCAGGACAGTTGAGTTCCATTTGGAGGATTGTCTTTAGGCAGCTAAGGGGACCTCAGAAAAAGCCTCTGTCTGAACCTGCTGTTCCCAAAGTGCCCTTAGTTCACTGTAATTAGCACACCAAAGTGTCATATGTTGAAGTGGACTTTCCTGAACTCCTTCCGTTCCACGCCCTCCATGCTGCAGATGCTCTTTGAGGCCAGCCTGGAGAGGCCTCTCCTCTGTCTCTTCCCCAGCCTACGAGATTGCCTGAGACAGCTGTTGGAAACCCTAATTTGATCTCTCCCACAACAGGGGACGAGCCAAAAAGCTGGGCTGTAGGGAACCAGCTCCATGAGATGCTGGTCAGCAAACATTTTAATCTAAAATTATAATTGGTCAGAGAATTGGTTTTTCAGTATTTTTTTTTAAAGTATCCTCCATGCTGGATTACAGAAGCCTAATAGATACTTTTCTTGTTATTGAAGGGTTAATAGAATATCTTTCTCTTCCAATAAATAGTTGGATAAATATGATAAAGTGCTCCTTCAGGAATTACCATGGCACAGATCATTTCTTCCCTCAGAGAAGCGCCTGGCTTTTGTTTTTTTTTTTTTTTTTTTTTTTTTGACTGAGTCTTACTCTGTTGCCCAGGCTGGAGTGCAATGGTGCAATCTCAGCTCACGGCAACCTCTGCCTCCCTGGTTCAAGCAATTCTCCTGCCTCAGCCTCCCAAGTAGCTGGGATTACAGGCGTGCACCATCACACCCGACTAATTTTTGCGTCTTTTAGAGAGACAGGGTTTCACCACGTTAGCTAGGCTGGTCTCAAACTCCTGACCTTGTGATCCACCTGCCTTGGCCTCCCAAAGGGTTGGGATTACAGGCATGAGCCATCATGCCCAGTGGCTTTTGCTTTTTCTTTAAGTCCATTCCTTTGTGAACTCTTGATTTTATAAATCCTCTTCTTTTCCCTTTTATTTTTTCTGGTATGGTCCTGAAATGTCTTCTGTGGTCTTCCTTCAAAGTTCAGCTTCCCTTTCCAATTAAATTTTCATTCACGTTCCCACATTAACCTTCAAAATTACACTCAAGGCAAGGACTTCCCCTGTTTTCAACAAAGAGATGGGTATCAATGGATTTCCAAAGCATCCCTCTGTTCTACACATATGTATCTTTTTTCCCCAACTAAAATGTAGAATTATTGGGAACAGGGTCTGTTTTTAATTTCCTTTTTATCTCCCTGCCTTACAGCACCTGCTCTAGAAAGTAATTCTCAATAAGTAATCACTTCTGACCACATGTAGAGATTTATAATTCATAAATGTATAATTCCATTGAATGGAAACGGAAATCCTTAGATTGGGGGTGGGGTCACCATTGTTACTGCTAACATATATTAGCAGTTATTAATCCAGCATTTCATGTAATCCTCATACTGAAACCACCTTTGGGAAATTATGACAGTAAGAGAAATCTACATGGCTGACTCCATCTTGCTTCTAGCCTCTCAAGTTGACTCTCTTTGCTTATTATGCCTTGGTGTGAGAGAAATTTATAGTTTAAATGATAATAGTCCTTCCCAAAAATGAAATTGTTCCTGTAAAACTAATAAACGGCCACCAAGTTAGGAGGATGAGAGGGTCTTGAATTCTAAATAATTACCAGCCATTATTCCAGAAATCATAAGATTTGCAACTTCCCCAGTTACTCTTGCAGATACTATCACTATTGTATAACCTAAGATTGGCCTTTTGAAATGTCTTTTCAGGATTTTGCCTTTCTGACAACCACATGACCCCATCTGGACCCACCAACCAGTCCTGTTGCCCCAACCCAGCAACTGACTCAGCACAAGAGGACGGCTTTGATTCCCTATGATTTCATCTCTGACTCAACCGATCAGTATGCTCCCTGCCCACCAAACTATCTTTGAAAAACCCCTAACCTCATGCCTTTGGGGAGACTGATTTGAATAATAACCCCATTTCCTATGGGGAGTGACTGGCCTCGTATCAGTTAAACACTTGTTACTACAATGCTATGGTCTTGGTGAGTTGATTTTGTTCTTGCAGCAGGCGGGAAGAACCCACTGGGCTGGCCACGCACAGTGGCTCACGCCTGTAATCCCAGCACTTTAGGAGGCTGAGGTGGGCGGATCACCTGAGGTCAGGAGTTCGAGATCAGCCTGACCAACATGGAGAAACCCCATCTCTACTAAAATACAAAAAGACTAGCCTGATGTGGTGGTGTGCGCCTGTTGTCCCAGCTACTTGGGAGGCTGAGGCAGAATTGCTGGAACCCGGGAGGCAGAGGTTGCAGTCAGCTGAGATCCCACCATTGCACTCCAGCCTGGGCTACAAAAGTGAGACTGTCTCTAAAAAAAAGAGTGGGCAGTCAGGCGTGGTGGCTCATGCCTGTAATCCCAGCTACTCAGGAGGCAGAGGCAGGAGAATCACTTGAACCCATAGACAGAGTTTGCAGTGAGACAAGACCGCACCATTGTACTCCAGCCTGGGCAACAGAATGAGACTCTGTCTCAAAAAAAAAAAAAAAAAAAAAAAAGAGTCGGCTGTAGGCTGGGTGCAGTGACTCACACTTGTAATCCCGGCCCTTTGGAAGGCTGAGGCAGGTGGATCACCTGGGCCCAGGAGTTCAAGACCAGCCTGAGCAACATAGTGAAACCCTGTCTCTACAAAAAATACAAAAATTATACTTCCATGTAGTATGGGAAATAAAATTTAAAAAACAAAAATATAAAAATTAGCCAGGCGTGGTGGCATGTGCCTGTGGTCTCAGCTACTCAGGAGGCTGAGGTGGGAGGATCACTTGAGCCCAGGAGGTTGAGCCTGCAGTGAGCCGTGATTGTGCCACTGTACTCTAGCCTAGGTGACAGAGTAAGACCTTGTCTCTTAATTTAAAAAAAAAGTGGATTGTCTTGTTTATAGAATAGCATGTGACAGAACTGACAATGTATGACTTTTGAGACTAAGTTACAAAAGGCATTGTGATTTTCTTCTTGCTCTCTCTTAGTCACTCACTCTGGGGGAAGCTAGGTGCCATGTTGTGAGAATACTCAAGCAGCTCAATGGCAAGGTCCATGTGGCAAGGAACTGAAACCACCTGCCAATGGTCAACAGGAAACCGGCACCTTATGTCAACAGCCATGTGAATGAACCATCTTGAAAACAGATTATTTAGCCCCATTCTTCAGATGACCACAACCCTAACTGAGTTTTTACTGCAACATCATAAGACACCCTGAGCAGTCATCCAACTAAACCACTCTTGAATACCTGACCCGTACAAACTGTGAGATAACAAATAGTTGTGTTACATTGCTAAATTTTGAGGTAATTGTTTACACAGCAATAAATAATTCAACAGGTTATTGTCTAAATGAGTAGTTCTTACATTTTGGGGGGACAGGGACTTCTTTGAGAATCCGATAAAAATTATAGACCCTCACTTAAGAAAAATGCCAGAAATAGGCCGGGCGCAGTGGCTCACGCCTGTAATCCCAGCACTTTGGGAGGCCGAGTTGGGTGGATCATGAAGTCAGAAGATCGAGACCATCCTGGCTAACACGGTGAAACCCCGTCTCTACTAAAAATACAAAAAATTAGCCGGGCGTGCGGTGGGCGTCTGTAGTCCCAGCTGCTCGGGAGGCTGAGGCGGGAGAATGGCATGAACTCAGGAGGCGGAGCTTGCAGTGAGCCGAGATCCGGCCACTGTACTCCAGCCTGGGCGACAGAGCGAGACTCCGTCTCAAAAAAAAAAAAAAAAAAAAAAAAAAAAAAAAAAAAGAAAAAAGAAAAATGCCAGAAACAAAATCATGTAGCTCACGGTTTCTGGAGAATCTTATATCCCAGTAAAGCCCATTCACAGATCTCAGGTTAAAAATTCCTTCTCCAAACACTAGAAGAGTCCACATGTAAATTCTTTCCTTAAAAAAAATCCCTTTCCTGTGGAAGACTAATGTAAAGCAATTTTTATTCTTTGCTTCAGTTTGTTTTTCCTTGATATCGAAGAACCAGTTTGATTAAAGAGGCATTTCCCCCACCCCCAATTCCCCCAGGCTGTTTCCACCAGCACATTTCAGAGGGCAAAGGGGTCAAACTAACTTTTCTCATGGTTCTATTTTTATGACTGAATTCTTATGGAAAAGGGAGTCAAGGAAATTGGTGGGATTTCCAGAAAAGTCAGAAACCATAGTTACTAGAAATACAGGAAGGAAATGTGTTCTTGAAAGATTAACGCTCCAAGGTTTAGAGCTAAATGTGTTGGCTTCATTTGTATTCTCCAGACACAGTAGGGCATTTGGGAGAATCCTACTGAGTTCATTCTTTATCCACTTGAGCCACCTCCAACTTTGTTTTTACACATACGCATCTCCAGGCTGACATTATGTGCAAAGGAGAAGCACAGTGATTCCTCTCCATTTTCTACCAGCGGAGATAAAGACCTCTAAGCGGACACAGACATAGGAGAGAGAGCCATCAAACTTGCGTTTGAAGTTAGTATCTGCTAAATCCTCAAGGCCATATTTTCTGATCCAACCAAGGAAAGTATAATTGCAATTCTCAGAGTCAGCTTCCCCTTTGGGAACCCCAGAATGGATCTGCGTTCCTGAGCACTGTTCCCTGGGCTGCAGAAGACGTGTCAGGAAATACAACCTAGGAAGAGAAGCAGAACTTGGGGGCATAATGGTATATTCAATTTGGGGGAAATTCAGTTTGGAGAACTTTTAAGAAAATTTAGTTTGGAGAATTTTTAAGACATCCCCTAGGGGTTAGGTATATGGTACATGAACTCAGGAAGAGGTCTGCATTCAGAGACATTTTGGGAGTTAAAACATGAGCTCGCTGAGAATGGACCTTTGCAAACTTATAAATAGGGAAGGAAGAGAAGTCCCTTAAGGAATGAAGGAAAACGATAGGAGAGGTTGTGAGATGAGCTGGGAAAGATGTGAGAGAAATCCACAGACAAGGGATTAAAATTTTTTTTTTTTTTTTTTTTGAGATGGAGTTTCCTCTTATTGCTCAGGCTGGAGTGCAATGGCATGATCACAGTTCACTGCAACCTCCACCTCTTGGGTTCAAGCGATTCTCCTGCCTCAGCCTCCTGAGTAGCTGGGATTATAGGCGTAAGGCACCACACCCAGCTAATTGTTGTATTTTTAGTAGAGACAGGGTTTTACCATGTTGGCCAGGCTAGTCTTAAACTCCTGACCTCAGATGATCCACCTGCCTCGGCCTCCCAAAGTGCTGGGATTACAGGCATGAGCCACCGTGCCTAGCCAGGATTAAATTTTTTAAATATAAATATAATTATTTGTATTTTTACAAATATAAATATAAACAAAAAGGGAATGTTAATTTCACATGCAAGTTTAAGCAGAGGCATTAGGTAAATGACAGGTGGACCATGTCAATTCTTTTTAGCGTGACCCGGCTTCACAGGTAGTTGTGGAAGGAGCATATCAGTGCAGCAGAAGGGGCAGAAGCTTGATTGGGACAGGCTGAGGAGAGAGTCAGCAGAAGTGGCTCACATAAAAATGGCCACAGTCACCCAAGATTCAAGACTGAATAAGGCAGAGGCTCCTCTCAGTCCCTCTGGTGAGATAAGAGGCAGCTGGAAGAGATTGGTGAAATACATATTCATTTTGCTATTTGTTCATAGTCTACGTTCACTGAAGGAATAAAATCCCATTGTTAATAAACAGAAGTAGCTCCCTAGAGATATAAACTTTGGTGTGGAAAAGTTGGCATATAAAAGAAAAGCAATAGCCATCTGCCCAAATTAGAACTAGCAGGGAAGAAATGGCCTTGCCAGGCACGGTGAAACACAAGAAGCAGATCGCAAATCAAAGAACTGAAAGTGTTATGAGGGTAGGCATGAGGTCCTACCTTCATAACATAATCCACAGGTTAGGGCAGTGGGTGAGAGGATAGTCTCTGCTGTCTTTTCCAAATGGACAGAACCTCTTAGACACCCATCCTCCCTGAATATTTAAATCAGCACCAATCTTAAGTGTAACTGGAGAGCAAAAATGAGACAGGTGAACAGCAACAGACAATTCCAGGACTTAGATTCCAAACATGCAGAACCTATGGCTTGTAGTAGCATTTTCTTTGAAATAATTGAGTTCCTGTATATTTTCATGAGGAAATTCCTGTATATTTTCAAATATTGTGTATAAAATGAAACACAATATTTCATTTTGTGTTTCATATTAATCTTTCTGGTAAATAAATAAATAAATAAACATTTTCCAAGAAGTTCCCCCAGGCTGCTGGCACAGGCTGCGCTGATAGGCTCCTGCTGTGTTTCCCTGTGGCTTCACTGAAGGCCCACCACCTGCCTCTACTACTATGTTATGATGACAACCTGTTTAGTGGGTCTGTGCCTTGGAGACACTGGCGACCTTGATCCCGATTCAATTGGCAGAGCCCTGTGTGCAGGTCCTACAGGCTACACTCCTGCAGGCCTGCATTTAGGCTTAGATAACTCCCCTAGGATTCAAACCCCAAAGGAAGGGCTTGCCCAGGCCACAATCCTGTTCTTGCTCCAGACTTTCCTGCCACTGCCCCATACTTGTCTCTGTACCTATGGCAGCTGAGCTGGCATCTCCTCCTGGGACACCTGATGTGTTTCACAGGCTAGAAACATCAAATGCAGGCACTAGCACCAACTTTCAGGAAGTAAAGCCAAAAGCCCATGACCCTTCTGTTATGTGCTCGATGCCACAAAACCCAGCTGCCTGTGTGCTATGTTGTCAGAAAACACCACGGTTTCCTGTTAAAATACAGGAAGAGAAGTAATAAAAAATAAATTTCCTGCCAACCACTGGGGACAACTAGATAGAAGAGGAACAATAAAATATGAATACAATGACAACCAGTATGTAGACACCCAGATGACTTTCCTGTTGAAAAGTCTGGCTTAGAGGATGAAGTTGAAGGAGTCCAAGAAATGCCACCCCAAAATATCACGCTCTGGTGTGCTGATTGCATTGAACCGAGGGCATGTGGGGAACAGTGGATGCAGACAGAGGCTTTTTCTGAGCTCCCTTTAGCTGCCTAAAGACCTTCCTCCAAATGGAACTCAATTGTCCTGAATCCCCTTTGCAGGAATCTCATCCACCAAGGAACATTAACTGGGATGGATCACAGGAGAGAGCCTGGAGGTGGAAACTATGCCTAGACAGAAACCACCTATTCTCCTAAGGGCGACTCCCAACAACCTTTGTTACCTGGGAGACTTTTATCTGCATAACAAGAAGACCTTTATTCACCACACGTTTCCTCCCCTCACCCATAACTTGTGTGGCCACCACTTCCCAGAAGCCCTAAGCGCCCCCATTCCTTTCTGTATCTCAGGATGCTCTATTAGCTTCAGGCATCTGCCCCTTCTTCAAGTCTGGTATTTTGTAAGACTCCTGTGCATGCATAGGTAATTAAATATGGCTTTTCTCCTGTTCATTAGTCTTACATTAATTTAATTCATAGCCCAGCCAAGGAACCTAGAAGGCTATAAGAAAGTCATTTTCTACTCCCCTACAGAAGCAGAGTTAGTGATGTATTCCTGGGGCCTTCAGGAATCAGTTCTCATCTCTGAGGCTGGCTCCTCCACGTTCTATTTTCTTTCTTTCAAAAAACTTTTTATTTTTTATTTTTATGGACACATAATAGTTGTACAGGTTAGGCATGGTGGCTCACACCTGTAATCCCAGCACTTTGGTAAGCCAAGGCAGGAGAATTACTTGAAGCCAGAAGTTTGAGATCAGCTTGTACAGCATAGTGAAACCTCATCTCTACAAAAAACATATAAAACTTTAACCAGGCGTTCTGGCACACACCTGGGGTCCCAGCTACTTGGGAGGCTGACATGGGAAGATCACTTGACATGGGAGGCTGACATGGGTTAGGGGGTCAGGGCTGCAGTGAGCTGTGATCATGCCACTGCACTCAAGCCTGGGTGACACAGTGAGACCCTGTCTCAAAAAAAGTAGTTGTACATATTATGGTGTTGTATTAATTTATTCTCATACTGTTACAAGGAAATACCGGAGACTGGGCAATTTATAAAGGAAAGAGGCTTAATTGACTCACAGTTCTGCATGATGGGGAGGCCTCAGGAAACTTACAATCACGGCGGAAGGAGAAGCAGGCACCTTCTTCACAAGGTAGCAGGATAGAGAGAAGTAAGCAAAGTGGGGAAGAGCCCCTTATAAAACTGTCAGATCTCATGAGAACAAACTTACTATCATGAGAATAGCATGGGGAAAACTGCCCCCATGATCCAATCACCTACAATTCAATGTGAGATTTGGATGGGGACACAGAGCCAAACCATATCAGGGGTACATGTGATATTTTGACAGAAGCATGCAATGTGTAATGATCAAACCTGGGTAACTGGGATATCCACCTCCACAAACATTTATCATTTGTGTTGGGAATATTCTAAATCTACTCTTCTAGCTATTTTGAAATATACAATAGATTATTGATAGCTACAGCTGCCCTATTGTGCTACCAAACACCAGATCTTATTTCTTCTATCTAACTGTATTTTTTTTAAGATAGAGTCTTGCTCTGTTGTCCAGTCTGGAGTTTAATGGTGCAATGTTGGCTCACTGCAACCTCTGCCTCCTGGGTTCAAGTAATTTTCCTGCCTCAGCCTCCTGAGTAGCTGAGATTACAGGTTTACATCACCATGCCCAGCTAATTTTTTGTATTTTTAGTAGAGACGGTTTCACCACGCTGGGCAGGCTGGTGTTGAACTCCTGATCTCAAGTGGTCCACCCTCCTCGGCCTCCCCAAGTGCTGGGATTATAGGCGTGAACCACCACGCCCAGCCTATCTAACTGTATTTTTGTGCCCATTAACCATCCCCTTTTTATCATGCCCTCTCCATTGCCCTTCTAGTCTCTGGTAACCGCCATTCTACTCTCCACCTCCTTGAGGTCAATTATTTTAGCTCCCACATATGAGTTAGAACATAAGACATTTGTCTTTCCATGCCTGGCCTGTTTCATTTAACATAATGTCTTCCAGTTCCATCCATGTTGTTGCAAAAAACAGGATTTCATTCTGTTTTACGGTAGAGTAATATTCCATTGTGTGTACATAACACCTTTTCTTTATTCATTCATCTGTTGATAGACACGTTGATTCCATATCTTGGCTATTGTAAATAGTGCTGCAATAAATGTGGGGGTGGAGATATCTCTTTGACATACTGATTTCATTTCTTTATTTCTCTTTTTTGAGATAGGGTCTTGCTTCGCCACCCAGGCAGGAGTGCAGTGGCACAATCGTGGCTCACTACAGCCTTAAGATCTCAGGATCAAATGATCTTCCCACTTCAGTTTCCCAAGTAGCTGGGACTACAGGTACATGCCACCACATCAGGCTAATTTCTTTAAAAAATTTTGTAGAGACAGGGTCTTGCCATATTGCCCAGGCTGGTCTTGAATTCTTGGACTCAAGTGATTCTTCTGACTTGGCCTCCCAAAGTGCTGGGATTACAGACATGAGCCAACATGCCCAGCCCTTTCTTTTGAATATATACCCAGAAGGATGATTGCTGGATCATATGGTAGTTCTATTGTTAGTTTTTTGACAACTCTCCATACTGTTTTCCATAGTGGATATACTAATTTATATTCCCACCAACAGTGTATGAGCATTCCCCTTTCTCTGCACCCTTGACAACTTTTGCTATTTTCTGTTTTTTTAACAATAATCATTTTAACTGGGATATCTCATTGTGGTTTTGATTTGCATTTCCCTAATGATTAGTGATGTTGAGCATTTTTTCATATACCTATTAGCCATTTTTATGTCTTCTTTTGAGAAATATCTATTCAGATCTTTTACATATTTTTAAGTCAGGTTATTTGTTTTTTTTTTTTTTTTTTTTTTGAGACAGAGTCTGGCTCTGCCGCCCAGGCTGGAGTGCAGTGGCCGGATCTCAGCTCACTGCAAGCTCCGCCTCCCGGGTTCACGCCATTCTCCTGCCTCAGCCTCCCGAGTAGTTGGGACTACAGGCGCCCGCCACCGCGCCCGGCTAGTTTTTTGTATTTTTTAGCAGAGACGGGGTTTCACCGTGTTAGCCAGGATGGTCTCGATCTCCTGACCTCGTGATCCGCCCGTCTCGGCCTCCCAAAGTGCTGGGATTACAGGCTTGAGCCACCGCGCCCGGCCAGGTTATTTGTTTTTTTGTTATTGAGTTGAGTTCTTTCTATATTTTGGTTATTAATTCTTCGCCACATGACTTGTTTTCAAGTATTTTCTCCCATCCTGTAAATCGTCTCTTCACTTTGTTGATTCTTTTATCTGCTGTGCAGAAGCTTTTTAGCTTGATCTAATGACATTTGTCAACTTTTGCTTTGGTTACCTGTGCTGTTGAGGTCTTGCTCAAGAAATCTTAGCCCAGCCTATTGTCCCTGAAGCATTTCTCCAATGTTTTCTTCTAGTAGTTTCATGTTTTACATTTAGGTCTTTGATTTTATTTTATTTTATTTTATTTTATTTTATTTTATTTTTTGAGACAGAGTTTTGCTCTGTCACCCAGGCTGGAGTGCAGTGGCATGATTTTGGCTCACCGCAACCTCCACCTCCTGGGTTCAAGCGATTCTCCTGCCTCCGCCTCCTGAGTAGCGGGGACTACAGGCGTGTGCCACCACACCCAGCTAATTTTTGTACTCTTAGTAGAGACGGGGTTTCACCATGTTGGTCAGGATGGTCTGGATCTCTTGACCTTGTGAGCCACCGCTCCTGGCCCAGTCAACTCATTCTTGACAAAGGCACCAAGAACATACATTAGGGAAAGGATCCCCTTTTAATAAATGATGTTAGGAAAATGATAGTCATATGCAGAGGAATGAAACTAGACCCCTATTTCTTACCATATACAAGAATCAAATACAAATGGATCAGGCTGGGCATGGTGGCTCACGCTTGTAATCCCAGTACTTTGGGAGGCCAAGCTGGGTGGATCACCTGAGGTCAGGAATTTGAGACTAGCCTGGCCAAAATGGCAAAACTCTGTGTCTACTAAAAATACAAAAATGAGCTGGGCATGGAGGCACACGCCTGTAATCCCAGCTACTCAGGAGGCTGAGGCAGGAGAACCACTTGAACCTGGGAGGCGGAGGTTGCAGTGAGCCGAGATCGCACCACTGCACTCAAGCCTGGCATCAGAGTGAGACTCCGTCTGGAAAACAAAAACAAAACAACAACAAAAAAATGACTTGACTATAAATGTGTGTGAAAGGAGCTGGGCACATTCCTCAGCCCCGGGCTCAAAACTCCCTGAGCCTAGCACAAACACATCCCATCCTCCCATCCCACCACCATATATCTCTCAAACTCCCTGAGCTCAGTACAAACACCACCTGGAAAGTCTCCGATAAGGAGACAGCCGTTCAAGGTTACTGAAAGCGCAGGAGCCAAAAGAATTTCTTTGTTCCCCTACAACTTTCGGGCTATAAAAAGCAAACGCTCGCATTGTTCGAGGCCCTCTTGTATACTGTGTAAAGGAGGGACCAAGTTCGAACCTGTAGTAAAGATCCTTGCCGCTTGGCTTTGACTCTGGACTCTGGTGGTCTTCTTTGGGGAACAAACAGTCTGGGCATAACATGTGCATTTATTTCTGGGTTCTCTATTCTGTTTCCATTGGCCTGTAGGTCTGATTTTATACCAGTCCCACATTGTTTTGGTTACTACAACTTTGCAGTATAAAGTCAGGTAATGTGATGCCTCCAGCTTTGTTCTGGCTCCTCCATTTTTTCATTGTTGGGAACTAGCCTGTTACTTTCAGTTTATGGCAGTAGCTCAAGATGTTTTATAGTGGGTAAGATTCAGCTGCTCATTTCCTACCTTGCTACCAACTTGTAATAAAAGCAAGCCCCAGGCCAAATTCTGCCCCATGCAAAGACATTTATTAAACCAATATTCATGGACCATTAGGCACAGAACATTTTATACAACCCACTCGGTAGGTCCAGCTTATGTCCTTTTAAATGATTTAATGACTACATGACATGAATGATCTGCAGGAAAAGAACCAACATTTTAGAGACAGGATTTAATTATCTTTGTGGTCAGCATCAGGCAACCAGAAACTCTTCTAAAGCAACATCTGGATACAGGAGTGGTTCAGGGTCCAGGGTCTTGCACCATCTTTACAGGGGCTTGCTAAAGGCCTCAATAGACTCTTACACCCTGTTCAGGCAAATGAGCAGAGCCTCTCAAATATGTTAGCAAATTCACGTATCTTGATTGTCTTTAATTTCATCAGTGAGCCCTTTTCTATCATTTTCTCATGCTAATTACTAAGCCACTGATTTCGCCACAAAATAAAACCAATTTCTGATATTTATGTGCTGATTAGCAAAGTATCTGCTATGAATCAAAATACAGATTACTCAAGCAACTTTTAAGGGGCACATTGAATAGCCTTTCAGATATAACACTAGCTGACACCCCTGGGGTGTAGCTTGCCCTTGGAATTGAAGCTTAATTTAACTAGCAGGTACACAGCATTCCGTTGTCAATGCTGCAGTATTTACAAGTGTGAAATGAAAATATCTTGGGCCCCCAAAATCACTAAGGAAAACTAAAGCTGGAAACTGCTTAAGGCAAAATTGCCTCCCATTCTATTCAAAGTTATTCCTCTGCTTACTGAGATAGATGCATATCTGATTGCCTCCTTTGGAAAGGCTTATCAGAAACTCAAAAGAATGCAATCCTTTGTGTCTCACCTATCTGTGACCTAGAAGCTCCTTCCCCATTTCCTGCCTTTGCTTCAAGTTGTCCTGCCTTTCCAGACGGAACCAATGTACTTCTTACATATATTGATTGATGCCTCATGTCTCCCTAAAACGTATAAAACCAAGCTGTCCGCCAATCACCTTGGGCACATGTCGTCAGGACTTCCTGAGGCTATGTCACAGGCTGTCCACAACCTTGGCAAAATAAACTTTCTAAATAAACTGAGACCTGTCTCAGATTTTTTGGGTTCACACAAGTAAATTACAGCCATTAAGACACTTACTAAGACCTAAGAGAAAAAAAAACAATTATTTTAATTAAGTACTGTGGGAAGCAAGTCAATACCAGAACACTTGTCTCAAGCTTTGTGGCTATTTCATTCAACTTCTGTCTGAGAAGGAGACAATTAATGTGAGATATAACTGAAATCTGTGAGATTGTACTGGGGACTACAAATTCCTAAGCATTCAAGTAAGGAAAGATTCTTGTTATTCAACAGAGTTTATTTCAGTACAAGTAAAAGGAAATATTCCATATGGCTCTTAGGAATTGGTTATCCCAAAGGTAGTTCAGGCTGCAAACAAACAATTTATTCTGGGCTAAATCAAAAGTCACAAAGTGGCACCCCAGAAAAATGGGTGGCCTGAACCCATTTGGTCTGAAAAACTTTGTAAAATTATGGAATTTGAGCCAGTACTTAAAAATCAGTTGCCATCCCCATAAAAATCTGGATTTCTGGTTTCTCTTGAAAAAAATCAGAAAATCTGACAATATTAAGTCTATATTTCCTGCTGACATAAGGCAGCTGGAATCGAGTAATCACTATATCCCATAATAGTCATTTTCAATTGTAGAAAGTAAAGTAGAGGTTCCTCTTCAAAGGGACTTTCCTCCCTGTCTAATTAGGAATAAATAGTAAAATCTCTTAGAAGCAAAATGTATTCAAAGACCTGGGCTAACATTCTTAGATATATGCTAGCTGTAATAAAAAAATCAATGTACTTTGTGTTCTTAGCTCCCATATTTTAGCCTAGATATTTGCCCTGGCATGCTTATACTGGTCCAAGCAAGCATTAGGTCACAGCCTGGTCCTCTTCCTTATTTGGAGGTGTTTTTACCTTTCTCAGCATTCCACAAGTTGCTTCCACCTTCCTTTGTCCTCTGCCTTTGCCTCTTTTGGAAAGTTCTAAGTTACTAGCCAATCAGGACAAGTACAGAATGTAAGGTCCCATTCCATCCAATGGACACCAGACACAGCAGCAGGGTGGCCGCTTCAGGTTATAAATGACCCTGTCTCCTTTGTTTGGGTGTGCTCTCATGGCAAGACTGCTAGCGAGCAGTACCCTTTCTGCAGAAAGTAAACTAGCCTTGCTGAGAGATCCTTTTTCTCAGTGTTGAGTTTTGTGACACCAAGCACCTGTTCCCAACACTCTCCAGCTTGCTACAGTCCACACCATGCCCCATTACTTCCCAACACTGAGGTCCAGTGCCAGTTACACTCCTTAACTATCCTCACCAGTCGAGCCTTGAAACATAATCCTAGGTGGACCATGGAACTGAATTTCTGCCCAAATCCTGCCTTGGGATAAGACGATATTCCTGCCTCAACAGACTCTTCATCAAAAGACAACATATGTTCATGAAAAGACAAACCACAAAATGGGAGAAGATATTTGCAACACATATAGCTACAAAGGAGTAGTACTCAAAACAATACAAAGAATTTCTACAAAATGATAAGAAAAAGACCATCAATCCAACAGAAAAGTGGGCAAAGAGATGAACAGGCAATTCACAGAAGAAACAGGAATGCTCTGTAAACATAGGAAAAGATGCTCAACTCCATAGTGATCCAGAAAATAAAAGTTTTTATCACAATAAAATGTTATTTCACATTCACTATATTGGCAAAAATATAACAATACCACCATCACCAAGAATTCTATGCATCACCAGTTGAATTTTGATTGGCCCAGTCTCTCTGAAGAATGGTTTGAACTCTCTGGAGAAGCTATTTATCCAAGGTACCAGAAGTTTCACTCTTGGGAATTAACTCTAGAGAAACCCTTGCAGAAATTCACAATGAGACAGGTACAAATGTGTTCATGGCCATTTGGTTTGTAATAGCCCCAACTGGTAACAACCTAAATATTTGTCAGCAGAATAAAGTAGGATATATTCATACAATAGGGTAATATAAATATAGTTGCCATACACATCAAGAATGATTCTCAAAACACGTTTGACACAAAAATCAAGCAGCATAAGAAAATACACTATGATGCCATGTATATAAAGTTGCATGCAAAGCAATACTACATATTGTTTGGGGATACATTTATTAAAAATATGAGAAAAATAAATGCCAACTTTAGGATATTGATTACCTCTGTAAGGAACAAAGGGGAATGAAATCAATATGGGTCTACAAGATTCTTTGGCTGTATTAGAAATGCTTTATTTCTGCCAGGCATGGTGGCTCACACCTGGAATCCTAGCAGTTTGGGAGGCCGAGGTGGGAGGACTGCTTGAGCCCAGGAGTTCGAGACCAGCCTGGGCAACATAGCAAGACCCATCTCTATTCTTAAAAAAAAATAGATAAAATAAAAAAGAGATGCTTTATTTCTTAGGTTGGGTGGGTAATACTACCTACTTGTGTGTTATATTAGTCTTTTTTTTTTTTTTTTCTCTTTTTAGGCAGAGTCTCACTCCATCACCCAGAATGGAGTGCAGTAGCCTGATCATAGCTCACTGCAGGCTTGAACTCCTGGGCTCAAGTAATCCTTTTGCTTCAGTCTCCCAGGTAGCTGGGACTAGAGGCACGTACTACCACACCTGGCTAATTTTTAAAATTTTTTTTGTAGAGACAAGGTCTCCCTATGTTGCCTAGGCTGGTCTTGAATTTCTGGCCTCAAGCAATCCGTCTGTCTCAGCCTCTCAAAATTCTGGGCTTACAGATGTGAGCCACTGTGCCCAGCTTGTTGTATTAATCTTTATACTTTTTTGTATTTATTAAATATTAAAAAACAAATTTTAAAATAAATGGCATTTATTAATATCTAGTTTGCAGTTTTCCTCTTTTATTTCAGAGTTAATAAAAACTTTTTCTAGGCTGTATTAGTTTCCTGTTGTTGTGTAACAAATTACCAAAAATTTGGGCCGGGCGCGGTGGCTCAAGCCTGTAATCCCAGCACTTTGGGAGGCCGAGACGGGCGGATCACGAGGCCAGGAGATCGAGAGACGATCCCGGCTAACACGGTGAAACCCCGTCTCTACTAAAAAATACAAAAAAACTAGCTGGGTGAGGTGGCGGGCGCCTGTAGTCCCAGCTACTCGGGAGGCTGAGGCAGGAGAACGGCATAAACCCGGGAGGCGGAGCTTGCAGTGAGCTGAGATCCGGCCACTGCACTCCAGCCTGGGTGACAGAGCAAGACTCCGTCTCAAAAAAAAAAAAAAAAAATTTGGTGGCACACAAATTTATCTTGGAATTCTGGTCCCTTCCTCTATCTTTAGAACCAGCAGCAGCATCTGGAAATCTCTCTGTCCTCTACTTCTGTCATCACACTGCCTCTGAATCTGACCCTCCTGTCTTCCGCTTAGAAGGACCCTTTTGATTACATTGGGCTTACCCAGATAATCCAGGATAATCTTCCCACTTTTCAAGATCCTTAACTTAATCACTTCTACCAAATCCCTTTGCCATGTAAGGTAACATATTCACAGGTTTGGGGGATTAGGACGTGCACATCTTTGCATGGGCAGTTTTCTGCCTGCCACATAGGCCTTAAACACTTTTGTAGGCCCTAGTGCTATGCCTATTGTGTGGAGTGGAAAAACCCCTGCCCTGCTTAGCTCTTAGTAAATATCTGTTTTGGTTTCCTTGCCCTGGTAGAAACCCAGATGGTTACAAAGCAGCCAAAAGCTTAGCCCTGGAGGTGTGGGTGTGGGGATCGGGGAGAGAAAATCAGAGAGGCTGGAAAATCCCAAGCTGGAGAATGGATCCACAACTACCAAGAGTGGTTCTGAATTAGAACAGTTAGGTCTCAAAATTCCTCAGAGCAGCCACACGGAATACTCTACAACAGAAATCTGATCAGTCTCCTATGTAAAACCCCGTTATGGCTTCCCCTTGGCTTTAGAATAAGGAACAAAGTCCTTCAAGTGGTCCTAGAAGAGAGTTTCTCAACCTCAGCACTACTGACATTTGGGGGTGGAAAATTCTTTATTGTCAGGGGCTATCCTCTGCATTGCAGGATGTTTAGCAGCATCCCTGGAGCATCCCCCAACACACTTGTGACAACCTTGCCAGATGTCCCTGGAGGACAAAATTGCCCTCCATTGGGAACCATTGCCCTAGGCGGTCCCACAGGATCTGGCCCTGTCCGTCTCCCCGGGCTCATCTGCTCCCCAGGGGTCGCCAGCCTGTGCTTTCTTCTTTAGCCGCCTAAAGGGCAACTCTCAACTGGACACCACATCCCTCCTGCCTCAGGATTTCTGCACAGGATCTCTTCCTGGGCCGCCCCTCCCTACCTGTTTTCACCTGGCAAACTCCTTGTGTCTCAGCATAAAGGTTTCCTGCTCAGGTCCCCTACCCCACCCCGCCTCCAGAGCCCTACACTGTGTCCTGTGGCAACCCCACTTCTCTGCCACATGCTGCTTCCTGCCACCTCCAAGAGAACAGGGACAGTGACTATCTGGTCCTCCCACAGTGCTAGTATCAGCTACTTGGTCCTTATCCTTATATTGTCCTTATATTGATGCCAATCATAATAAGGACAATATGATTGGCAGATACTGTCTCCTACCCCACATCTGTCCCACATTAGATGCCCAGAACCAGAATTAGATGTGAAGCCAAGTAAGTCCCCAAGGAAGAAGGGCTGAGATTACTTGTCTGCTTCTTATTGCGTCTGGACTATGGTGCTGGCCCTATTAAAGATTAAACAGTAACTTAGGCTGTGATCTGAAAAAAGGCTCTTCCTAAGGGCAGTGAGCCTAGGGTTCCCAAGGCTACACATCAGGAATCCTTTGCCCGAGGGCTCCTGTTAAATTATGCCCTCCCTAGGAGAGGCCAGTACCATGGGCCTGGCACCAGCTGCCAAGTGTCTGGGATAGGAGCCACACAGTGGTCACCCTGCAGACAAGGACAGCCCAATGAGGAGAAGCCAGTGCTCTCAACCAAGAGACATTGCTTGAGGCCAGGAGTTCAAGACCAGGCTGGGTAACTCCTATGGTTTGGATCTGTGTCCCTGCCCAAATCTCATGTCAAGTTATAATTCCCAATCCTTCCCAGTCTCTAGGAGGGGCCTGGTGGGAGGTGGTTGGATCATGGGAGTGGATTACCCCCTTGCTGTTGCCTTTATAGTCTGTGAGTCCTTATGAGACCCAGTTGTTTAAAAGGGTGTAGCACTTCCCCCTCTCTCTCTTCCTTCTGCTCCAGCCATGTAAGACATGCCTGCTTCCCCTTCACCTTCTGCCATGATTGTAAGTTTCCTGAGGCCTCTTCAGCCATGCTTCCTGTACAGCCTGCAGAACTGTGAGCCAATTAAATCTCTTTTCTGTTTTTTTGTTTTTTTGCTTTGTTTTGTTTTTTTGAGATGGAGTCTCACTCTGTCGCCCAGGCTGGAGTGCAGTGGCACAATCTCAGCTCACTGCAACCTCCCAGGCTGGAGTGCAGTGGCACGATCTCAGCTCACTGCAACCTCCGCCTCCTGGGTTCAAGAAATTCTCCTGCCTCAGCTTCCCAAGTAGCTGGGATTACAGGTGCGCAACACCATGCCTGGCTAATTTTTTATTTTTAGTAGAGATGGGGTTTCACCATGTTGGCCAGGCTGGTCTCAAACTCCTAACCTCAGGTGATCCACCAGCCTTGGCCTACTAAAGTCATGGGATTACAGGTGTGAGCCACCGCATCCGGCCTAAACCTCTTTTTCTTTATAAATTACCCAGTCTCATATTGCTATTTCTTTATAGCAGTATGAGGATGGACTAAAATGGCAACATAGCAAGACCCCTGACGAAGTTTCCTCTTGTCTACCCGATCCTGGCAAGGTAAATAACACATCACCGAAACTCAACCTTGACCTCAGCAAATGATCGATATGTCCCTGATTAAAAAGTTGTAACCGAGACTCTGAAATGGAATCCTGTGAACAACACTGAAAGGACAGAGCTCAGCTGCTGGTTGGCGGCAGCTACAATGTCCCAGGACAGGAAGCCCATCTTGGATCCTTCTGTGCTTGCATTCAGTTGTCCCCTCTTCTCCCACACAGCCTCCCAAAGCAAGCCCCATATTCTCCCTCAGTTGCTATTTTGTGAGTTGGGTTTCCCAACTTTAGTCAACATGTTGACAAATATATTCCTTGTATTATTATTCACTTAATATGTTCTTTTAAGTGCATATACCTCTTTCCATAATAAAAATACTTTTTTTCTGTCAGGCATGGTGGCTCGCACCTGTAATCCCAGCACTTTTGAAGGCTGAGGCAGGCATATTACTTGAGGTCAGGAATTCGAGACCAGCCTGACCAACAAGGCAAAACCCCATCTCTACTAAAAACACAAAGATTAGCCAGGTGTGGTGATTTATACCTGTAATCCCAGCTACTCAGGAGGCTAAGGTACAAGAATTGCTTGAACTCAGGAGGCGGAGGTTGCAGTGAGCCGAGATCACGCCACTGCACTCCAGCCTGAGCGAAAGAGTGAGACTGTCTCAAAAACTAATAATAAAAATAATAATAATAAATAAATATAGTTATTTTCTGATTATGTAACTCAATGTATGCTCATTATAACAAATGCAAACAACACAAAAAAGCATAAGGAAGCCAAAAACCACCTGAAATCTCATCACCTAGGGAAAAACACCATCAACATTTCGATTCCTCCTTTCCTACATGTCTTTCTCCAAATATACACACAAATGTGATTTTACAGACATAAGGCATACTTTTTTGCTTAAATAAATGTATTCAAAAGGAAATGCTCTACTGGCATCATTAATAGCAAACTGCCATCACTTGCAAGAATAGAAAGTAACTCCTCCCAAATAAATACAACAAAAACAAAACAATGTGGCCGGGCACTCACGCCTGCAGTCCCAGTACTTTGGGAGGCCGAGGCGGGCAGACCACCTGAGGTCAGGAGTTCAAGACCAGTCTGGCCAACATGGCAAAACCCCATCTCTACTAAAAAATACAAAAATAAGCCGGGCATGGTGCCAGGCACCTGTAATCCCAGCTACTCGGAAGGCTGAGGCAGGAGAATTGCTTGAACCCGGCAAGCGGAGGTTGCAGTGAGCCAAGATTGTGCCCCTGCACTCCAGCCTGGGCAACTCAGTGAGACTCCATCTCAAAAAACAAAACAATTGACTAAATATCTGGTCAGATACCATAACTCACCAAGGCTCCCAAGCCTGAGGCCCAGTCTCTAGCGGATAACAGGCAGATGAGCAAGTGTTGTCAGGGAGGGGCTTTATAGGTTAGCTTTTCTCCCAGGTGCAATTAGAAGAGAATGAGATGGCCGGGCGCAGTGGCTCACACCTGTAGTCCCAGCACTTTGGGAGGCCGAGATGGGTGGATCACGAGATCAGGAGTTTGTTGACCAGCCTGGCCAACATAGTGAAACTCCGTCTCTACTAAAAATACAAAAATTAGCCAGACGTGGTGGCACGCACCTGTAGTCCCAGCTACTGGGGAGGCTGAGGCAGGAGAATCGCTTGAACCCAGGAGGTGGAGGTTGCAGTGAGCCGAGATCGTGCCACTGCATATCAGCCCAGGCGACACTGCGAGACTCTGTCTCAAAAAAAAAAAAAAAAAAAAAGAGATTGAGAAGAGGAAAAATTTTCTCTACTTCTACTGCTGAGTCCACGTCCGTGCAGTAGGTTAAACTTTCTAGGGTGCTCTGTAAGTGCCTTCCATATTCTGTGGAGAAGGCAGGGGGCAGAACCACAAGTACCAGGCACTCCAGGGTTCGTTCCTGACAGCGCAGAGGGGAGAGGCCATGTAAGTACCAGCGTCCTGCCCCCAGAAGCCTCAGAAAACTGTGAAGCCTCAAACAGCACCTCTGGGGCACAAGGTTCCTGACTCTCACCCCGAAAGGTCTCACCATAACTGCCCTATTCCCAGGCACCCCTCCTAACACCTCCAGAGCTGATAGGAAATTCCAGAGTTCCTTTTCCTCCTTCACAAAGCCTCTTCTGTATCAGGAACCAACACTCCTAAGCAGGAGACACAAAGTCTTGTGTGTGTCGGGGACTGTCAATGACAAGAGAAGCCCCCTCACCTTGGGCTGGATTCCCAGGTGCGGAAAGCAGCAGCCGGGCCAGGCATGCAGGGAGAGGCAAGCGAGGTGCCCAGGGTGCAAAATTTAAGCAGGTGTTCACTCTCTGCTGCTGGCCATGAACTTGCACAACCCTGAGAACCAGTGCTTTGTTGTTGCCTCACCCTGGGCAGTGGAGTTGACCTATGAACCATTCAATACATGGTGCCAGGACAACTGGGTATCCACATGGAAAAAGATCAAATTACATCCTTACCTATGCCATACACAAAAATAAATTCAATATGGGTCAAAGACTTAAAGGTAAAAGGAAATTATTAAAACTTTTAGAAAATATAGAATAGGTTTATGATTTAAGTGTAGAGAAGTCCTAAAAAAACACCAAAGAACAAACCATAAGTAAAAATGTTGATGGCCGGGAATGGCAGCTCACACCTGTAATCCCAGCACTTTGAGAGGCTGAGGCAGGAGGATTGCTTGAGCCCAGGAGTTCGAGACCAGCCTGGACAACATAGCAAGACCTAGTCTTTACAAATAATAATAATAATAAATTAGCTAGGCATAGTGGCATATACGTGAGGGCCCAACTACTCCGGAGGCTGAGGTGGGAGGATTGCTTGAGCCTGGGAGGTAGAGTCTACAGTGAACCATGATCATGCCATTGCACTCCAGCCTGCGTGACAGAGAGAGACCCCATCTCAAAAACATAAATTAAATTAATAAAAATTAAACTAGGTTACAGTTATCTATGACTAGTTTTTTAAAGCCACCATAATAACCCAAGTGCAAAGACAAACTAGAAAAGTACATTTGCATCGCAAATAACTGACAAAAGGTGAGTATCAGAATTTGTAGGGGAATAAAACAGATTTTAAAATACATAAAGAAGGCCGGGCGCAGTGACTCACACCTATATCACAGCACTTTGGGAGGCTGAGGGGGGCAGATCACCTGAGGTTGGCAGTTCGAGACCAGCCTGGCCAACATGGAGAAACCCCATCTCTACTAAAAATACAAAATTAGCCAGGTGTGGTGGTGCATGCCTATAATCCCAGCTACTTGGGAGGCTGATGCAGGAGAATCACTTGAACCCGGGAGGCGGAGATTGCGGTGAGCCGAGATCACACCATTGCACTCCAGCCTGGGCAACAAGAGTGAAACTCCATCTCAAAAAAAAAAAAAAACAAAAAAAAACAAAAAGAAAAATGGGCTGGGTGCAGGGGCTCACTCTTGTAATCCCGACACTTTGGGAGGCCAAGGCAGGAGGATCACCTGAGGTCAGGAGTTCGAGACCAGCCTGGGCAATATAATGAAATCAACTGCACTACTAACCAAGGAAATGCAAATTCAAATTAGTACAATGACATGCCAATTCCTAACCATCTCATTGGCAAAAATGTAGAGGTCTGACAATGCCAAGTGATAGATTATGAGGAAATAAGGACTCCCTTAGCTTGCTGGTGGGACTGTGAATTAGGGAGGCAGCCTGGTGCTGTCCAGGAAGTGCAAAAGGTGTGTGCACATGTGGTCACTACTTAGCTGGCTTCTTTTCCATCCTCAATTCTTCTGAAACATCACTTCCCCTTCCTCTTCCTAATGCTCAGCTCTGAACGTATCCCTTTCCTTCTTTAGATGCCTTCAATGACTCCCTATTGCCTATGAAGAAGTGCCAAACTCTTTAACTGGACACTTTGGCCTTCAGTGATGAAACCCCAACCCTTGTTTTGGTGTATAACCCCTCCACCCTACATTCTTACAGCTCTACCTGTAAAACTAACAGTATAGACTGAAAACTCTCTCTTACATCCTTACCCACATGGAATGTTAATAAGAGAGAAGAGTTGGGGGTAATCTACTTTAACACCTTATTATATTACAAAAGAGAATGCTGAGGCCCAAGGAGACTGAATGCTCTACCCAAAGCCACACAGCAAGATAGGGGACCAGAGACCTCAACTTTTCTGATCCCGGATAAGGGCTCTTACCATTGCGTATCTCTTCCTGGGCTGAAGTATCAGGCCCAGCTATGGGGGTGCAAGCAGATTGTGCCGAATTGACACAGCCCAGGAGTGACAGCTACCATTTGTCACAAAGCAAAAGTATCTCAAGATGCTGGAGCAGGAAAGTACTTCCCGTGCCGGCAGCCCACCGGTCCGGAAGCACCACAGTCCCCGAAAGGGGATGCCCTTGTGTTCACCTTGTCAACAGGGAGCAGCCAGATCTCTCTCTCGCTGTAATTGGGTTAGTCTTGTGGGTTGGCTGCCCTCTCCGTTGTCAAAAGAGATTATCCGGAAATGTACTGCTGCAGACCAGAGCTCAGGTGCAGGCTGAGGCTGAAGCAGGAGGGAATTTTCAAATGCATTCGTTAATCACCTTAAGTACCTGCTTGTTGCCAGCTGCGCGGCTTTCTCCCTACTGCAGTCAGTTTTGCTCCAAAAAGAACTCAGAGGTTTCTCTGTAAACTGCAGCTTCCTCAGGAAGGTCCGGAAGCTGGTGAGGGTCTGTACTCACCTTGTCTGTATCCCCATGCCTGAAGGGTGCATGATATTAAATCACAAATTAAATCCCATGTCCCACTGTGACATGGGAGGCCACAGAAGAAAGGAAAAAAGCTTTCCTCCCGTGTTTTGAATAAGGGCCCTGCATTTTCATTTTGCACTGGACCCCACAAATTACAAAAGTGGCCCTGACCCCAGCCCAGAAGTTTCTAATGTCTAATGAGTGAGAAGGGGAACATTCGTTTTCTTAAAATCCCAGGGGAGTTGCTCTGGTTGAGGCCTGCACTGACCCAGGGTGGGGACCCAGGAAGCCCAGCCATGAGGCCCCTGCGTTGGCACCTGAAGGCCTCTGTGGACTCGAGTCTGTGAAGACCTCTGACAATCCACCATCAGAACCCAGAGGTTCTCCACTTCAGCAGGCAAAAAAAGTACCCGGAGAGCATGTTAGAAATGCAAACTCTGCTGGGCGCGGTGGCTCATGCCTGTAATCCCAGCACTTTGGGAGCCTGAGGTGGGTGGATCACTTAAGGTCAAGAGTTCAAGACCAGCCTGGCCAACATGGTGAAACCCTGTCTCTATTAAGAATACAAAAATTGGCCAGGCACAGTGGCTCACACCTGTAATCCCAGTACTTTGGGAGGTCCAGGTGGGTGGATCACAAGGTCAGGAGATCGAGACCATCCTGGCTAACACGGTGAAACCGTCTGTACTAAAAATAAAAAAATTAGCCGAGCGTGGTGGTGGGCACCTGTAGTCCCAGCTACTCAGGAGGCTGAGGCAGGAAAATGGCATGAACCCAGGAGGCAGAGCTTGCAGTGAGCCAAGATCGTACCACTGCACTCCAGCCTGGGCAACAGAGCGAAACTCCATCTAAAAAAAAATAAAAATAAAAAAATTAACCAGGCGTGATGGCTGGTGCCTGTAGTCCCAACCACTCAGGAGGCTGAGGCAGGAGAATCATTTGAACCTGGGAGGTGGAGAGTGTAGTAAGCTGGAATCACACCACTACACTCCAGCCTGGACAACAGACTCTGTCTCAAATAAACAAACAAACAAAAAGACCAGCTTGGTCAATATGGTGAAACCCTGTGTCTACTAATAATACAAAAATTAGCTAGGCATGGTGCTGCATGCCTGTAGTCCCAGCTACTCAGGAGACTGAGGCAGAAGAATCGCTTGAACCTGCAAGGCAGAGGTTGCAGTGAGCCAAGATTGCGCCACTGCACTCCAGCCTGGGCGACAGAGCAAGACTCCATCTCACTCTCACACACACACACACACACACACACACACACAGACACAGACACACACACAGAAAAAAAAAAAAAGGAAAGAAAGAAAGAAAAGAGAAATACAAGTTCTCAGATCCCTATTCCAGAGATTCTGACTTAGTAAGTCTGTGTGAGGGGAGTTGGAGGGGGATGGCTGAGATTTGCATTTCTAACTTCCTTCAGGTGCACCAAAAAATGAGGCTATGGTCTGTGGTCTACGCTTAGAGTCACACTGGTATCCCCGTCGTTTCACAGATGAGGCAACAGGGACCAGGGATTGAGGTGCCCACCCAGTGATCTCAGTACTCCTGGACAGGCACCATGGAGGCCCACTCTGCACACTAAGGCAGCACCTCCCACTGTGTCATCCCAGCTCTCAGGGAGTCTGAGGAAGGATGGCATGAGTTAGGATCATGGTCTGAAAGTTTCCATAAATGCTTGTAGAGACAATGTGTAGCCTAGAACTGAATGCTCCCCTCCTCACGTCTCCCTCTGATATATTAGGTAAGACAAGCAGCACTGGGGAACAGAAAGATCACCCTTCATCTGCTTTGAGTCTCATTTTCCTTAATAAGAGCCAATATTCATTAACACTTATCAGGCATTTCACATGCGCTAATCCTCTCCACAAGCCTATGGGACAGGTTCTATTATTATCCTCATTTTACAGAGAGGGAAACTGAGACTCAGAGTTTAGGTAATTTGACTAGAGTCATGTACCAGTGTGCAGAGGCGGGGTCTGAACAGATGCACGAGGACTCAATAGCCCCAGCTCCTCTCCACCCTAAAGAAACTATGTTGTTGGAAGCCAGTGACTAGGGCTGTCTTGCTGGAGGCCCTCCCATTGCTGGTGCTTTAGCCCTCCCACATTCCTGGCCCAGCTCCACCCACAGCTCCCAGAGAAGATTCCTATCAGGTGTGCTGCAGCGCTGCCCTCTGGCCCTCCTCAGGCAGCCCTCTGGGTCGGTTCCCATCACTTGGCCCTCAGCCAGTGCTCCTTGAGTGGAGCGCTGGCCTCCATGGGTGAGGGGTTCCTGGCCTCAACTCTGTGCTCTAGAGGGCTTTGCTCCACCCTTTCCAGTGGGGTGGAGAGTCTGTGGAGGGCCAAGGACCTGAAGCCCCTCCTCTAGAATGCTCTGGGTACCTGGGACCCTAGAATTCCCTGCACAAATGTCCCTGAGCTATTTCCAGGGCTTGCTGGGGTTTGTCCCCTGCCCATCTTCCCAAGAGCAACACTGGGTTCATGGGTAGCACTCACCAAATGTGCACACCCTCTAGACCTGTGTCCAGGAGTGTGGAGTGGAGTGTGGAGTGGGCAGAACTGACATGAGAGCTGGCGTGTCCACAGAGATGGACATGAGGCCCTTCCAGGTTCAGGATGAAGAGCAGGTAGGAAGAGAAGATGGCTGGACCACTAACTGGTGGCCACTTTTCCAGCAGTGCCATTATATTAGTTACCTATTATTGCATAACAAATGACCACCAATTTACAGCTTAAAATGGTACATATGTATTATCTCACAGTTTCTGTGAGTTAGGAATCTCAGCAGGGCTTAGCCAGGCTCTCTGTTTTAGAGTCTCTCAGGAGGTGTTGTCTGGGGCTGCAGTCTCATCTCAAGGCTCAACTGGGGAAGGATCTGCGTCCACATCCATGTGGCTGTTAGCAGTATTTCAGTTCCTTGAGGGTTGCTGGACTGAGGGCCTCAGTTCCCCACTGGCTATTGGCTGGAGGCTGCCCTCATTCACTAGTAATATGGATCCTTGGAACAAGGCAACTTGCTTCATCAAAGCCAGGAAGGGTGGGTGTCTGCTAGCAAGAGAGAAGCCACTGTCTTATATAACCTAATCATGGATGGAACATGTCATTACCTTTGCCATATTCTGTAGGTTAGAAGCAGCTCATGGGTCTTGCCCATACTCAAGAGGAGGGGATTACATAAGGATGTAAATGTCAAAGGTGGGGATCACTGAGTGTCATCTTAGAAGCTGCCTGCCACAGCCATATCCAAGCACAGAACTCCAAGGAATCAGAAAGAGTTCTACATTCAAACCTGGCTTTCTTAATTCATTATGAAGTTATATATATAAAGGGGAGAGAATAGACAATATTTTAGTCAACAGTTTCTTATCTTGAGTTACACCTTTTAAATATTTATAAGTGTGTACATTTAAATATTTAAAAATATTAAGGCCAGGTGTGGTGGCTCACACCCGTAATCCCAGCACTTTGGGAGGCAGAGGCAGGAGAGTAAATGATTTTGATTTGGGGGAAAGAAGAATAGGTGATAGCCTGTGACAAAGTCCATCTGGGCATGGTGTCAATCTCGTCTCTTCTGTGATGTTGTTAATCTTCCCTGGTTGATGAGATCCCCAGGAGGTGACTAATGACAATTGAATTTCTTTTTGGAGGATGTATCTTTAGACAGATGAGGGAACTTCAGAGAAAGTCCCTCTCTGTACTTCGGGGAAGAAAGAGGGGTGAGAGGCAGGACAGCAGAAGAAGGTCAGAGAGACCTTGCTTCCTCTTTAGTTCAAAGCACTCAGTATGCCCAAGCACCATACTTCGGGGTATGATTTTCTGATTTTGTTTTTTGGTTTTTTTTTCAGAGTTTTACTCTCGTTGCCCAGGCTGTAGTGTAGTAGCACAATCTTGGCTCACTGCAACCTCCGTCTCCTGGGTTCAAGCGATTCTCCTGCCTCAGCCTCCCAAGTAGCTGGGATTACAGGTGCATGCCACCACACCCAGATAAATTTGTATTTTTGGATTGCTTGAGCCCAGGAGTTTGAGACCTGCCTGAGTAACATGATGAAACCCCATCTCTACAAAATACAGAAAAAAAAAAAAATAGCAAGGCATGGTGGCACATGCCTGTGGTCCAACCTACTTGAGAGACTAAATTGGGAGGATTGCTTGAGCCCAGGGAAGTTGAGGCTGCTGTAAGCCAAGATTGTGCCACTGCACTCCAGCCTGGGTGACAGAGTGAGACCTTGTCTCAAAAGAAATTTAAATGAGGCAGAAAAACAGGGAAGGTTAAAAATTTTTTTTAATTAAAAATAAAATAAACAAATATTTAAATATGTAATAGTGAGCTTACACTGATACTTTCATGCTGGCTCCATAAATGTTAAGGACAGGCCTGCTTCTGTGTACATGTCTTGGCCACCACCTCAGACAGGGAAGACCTGTGGGCAGAGTCCTATCTGCTGACTTTTTGCCAACAACCCAAAGCCTAGCACAGTGTTACTGGGGCTCAGAAAATCATACCCCAGCTGGGTGCGGTGGCTCACGCCTGTAATCCCAGCACTTTGGGAAGCCGAGGCGGGCAGATCACGAGGTCAGGAGATCAAGACAATCCTGGCTAACACGGTGAAACCCCGTCTCTACTAAAAGTACAAAAATTAGCCAGGTGTGGTGGTGGGTGCCTGTAGTCCCAGCTACTCGGGAGGCTGAGGCAGGAGAATGGCGTGAACCTGGGAGGCAGAGCTTTCAGTAAGTCGAGATGACGCCACTGCACTCCAGCCTGGGCAACAGAGTGAGACTCCATGTCTTAAAATAAAAAAAATCATAACCCAGCCAGGAGCAGTGGCTCATGACTGTAATCCCAGCACTCTGGGAGTCTGAGGCGGGCAGATCACCTGACATCAGGAGTTCGAGACCAGCCTGGCCAACGTGTTGAAACCCCATCTCTGCTAAAAATACAAAATTACCTGGGTTTGGTGGCATGCACCTGTCATCCCAGCTACTTGGGGGGCTGAGGCAGGAGAATCGCTTGAACTCAGGAGACGGAGGTTGCAGTGAGCCATGATTGTGCCACTGTGCTACGGCCTGGGCAACAAGAGTGAAACTCTGTCTGAAAAAACAAACAAACAAACAAACAAAACAAACAGAAAATCAGAAAATCATACCCCGAAGTTTGGTGCTTGGGCATGCTGAGTGCTTTGAACTAAAGAGGAAGCAAGGCCTCTCTGACCTTCTTCTGCTCTCCTGCCTCTCACCCCTCTTTCTTCCCCGAAGTACAGAGAGGGACTTTCTCTGAAGTTCCCTCATCTGTCTAAAGATACATCCTCCAAAAAGAAATTCAATTGTCATTAGTCACCTCCTGGGGATCTCATCAACCAGGGAAGATTAACAACATCCCAGAGGAGACAAGGTTGACACCATGCCCAGATGGACTTTGTCACAGGCTATCACCTATTCTTCTTCCCCCCAAATCAAAATCATTTACTCTCCAAGTTGTCCACATTACCCCTCATTCTCCCATATGAAGACAGTATATAAGCTTCCAACCCAGGTGCGATGGTTCATGTCTGTAATCCCAGCATTTTGGGAGGGTGAGGCAGGAGGATCACTTGAGCCCAGGAGTTCAAGACCAGCCTAGGCAACATAATGAGACCCCCATGACTACAAAAAATTTTAAAAATTATCCAAGTGTGGTGGTGTATGCCCGTGGTCCCAGCTACTCAGGAGGCTAAGGCGGGAGGATCACTTCAGCCCAGGAGTTCAAGACCAGCCTAGGCAACACAGTGAGACCTCCATCATTACAAAAAATTTAAAAAATTATCCAAGCATGGTGGTGTTTGCCTGTGGTCCCAGCTACACAGGAGGCTGAGGAGGGAGGATTGCTTGAGCCTGGGATATCAAGGCTTCAGTGAGCCGTGATTGCACCACTGCACTCCAGCCAGGGCTACAGAGTGGGACCCTGTCTCAAAAAATAATAAAATAAATAAATAAATAAATAAATAAATAAGAGATTAAGTCCCTGCTTTAAAAAAAAAAAGAGAGAGAGAGCAAGTAAATAAGCTTCTAGATCTCACTGGGTTTGGGAGGTACTCACTTTTCTTTCATGTGATACCCTGTCCACATAATAAATTTGTATATCTTTTTTTCTGTTAATCTGTCCACTGTCAGTTTATTTCATAGCCTCAATTATGAAACATTCAGGGGATAGAGGAAAAGTTTTCTTCTCCCCTACAGTGTCCTCATATGAGAGACAATCAGTAGAGTTTGCCTGGGCATCCACTGGCAGCTGCCCAGCTCCAGTGGTAGCAGTCCCCAAAGCCTCTCCCATGAGGCAGAGGGGCTGATATTGAAGGCTTAGTGGTTGGGCTTCCTCCTGAGCAAGAAGAGAGGATACCAAGTGGCCAAGGAAGGGAGAGGCACAAACGCCACCACACCAGCAGGACAAAGCCGACTCCCTCCAGTAGAGGGAAAGTTTGTCTCTAGATAAAAACAGGATTGTTAGGTTTCTTTCTATGTTTTATTTTATTATAAAAATATTAAATTATAAAATATTTAACACTTATAAAAATAATGAATATGGTTATATTTTTCAAAAGAAAATAAGAAATAAAAGAGAGATAGTTTTACCATCTAAAGTCCCTTTGTTGTGCGTGTGTGTGCATGTTGTATGTTTTAATTTCCTTACCTAAAAAATGTTTTCTATGCAAAGCTCATTTTTCTTTTTAAAATTTCTGTGGTTTGGGGGGTTTAAAAAAATAGAAGAGATTGCCAGGTGTAGTGGCTTATGCCTGTAATCCCAGTACTTTGGGAGACTGAGGCAGGCAGATCACCTGAGGTCAGGAGTTCGAGACTAACCTGGCCAACATAGCAAAACCCCGTCTCTACTAAAAATGCAAAAATTAGCTGGGCGTGGTGGTGCGCACCTGTAATCCCAGCTACACAGGTTGAGGCAGGAGAATCTCTTGAGCCCAGGAGGCAGAGTTTGCAGTGAGCAGA
This sequence comes from Macaca thibetana thibetana, assembly GCF_024542745.1. Taxonomy (NCBI): domain Eukaryota; kingdom Metazoa; phylum Chordata; class Mammalia; order Primates; family Cercopithecidae; genus Macaca; species Macaca thibetana. The sequence goes on from NC_065590.1 coordinate 44,672,746, forward strand.
GATCATGCCACTGCACTGCACTCCAGCCTGGGTGACAGAGAGAAACTGTCTCAAAAAAAAGAAAAAAAAAAGTAAATAAAAAAATTTAAAAAATAAGAAAAAGAAGAGATCATATTGTCTAGTTATGTACCTACTTTTTCAGAAAACTAACTTTTTTTTTAAAGAGGTAGAATTTTAAAATAACTTTTTTTTTTTTTTGAGACAGGGTCTCACTCTGTATAGCCCAGGCTGGAGTGCAATAGTGTGATCTCAGCTCACTGCAGCCTCAGCCTCCCAGGTTCAAGTGATTCTCCTGCCTCAGTCTCCCTAGTAGCTGGGATTACAGGTGCTCGCCATCGCACCCAGCTAATTTTTATATTTTTAGTAGAGACGGGGTTTCGCCATGTTGCCCAGGCTGGTCTCGAACTCCTGACCTCAAGTGATCCACCTGCCTTGGCCTCCCAAAGTGCTGGGATTACAGGTGTGAGCCACCACACCCAGCCTAAAATAGGATCACGAGGTCAGGATATCGAGACCATCCTGGCTAACACGGTGAAACCCCGTCTCTACTAAAAAATACAAAAAACTAGCCGGGCGAGGTGGCGGGCGCCTGTAGTCCCAGCTACTCGGGAGGCTGAGGCAGGAGAATGGTCTAAACCCGGGAGGCGGAGCTTGCAGTGAGCTGAGATCCGGCCACTGCACCCCAGCCTGGGTGACAGAGCAAGACTCTGTCTCAAAAAAAAAAAAAAAAAAAAAAAAAAAAAAACATTAATATTAGATTCACAAGGTCCAAAAAGTACACAGTGAAAAATCTTCCTCCCACTCCCTAAGTTGACATACCTGGCAACAACCAATGTTAACAGTTCCCTCTGTATCCTTGCAGAGATAGTTTATGTACATATATAAATATTTTCTTTTTCTTTTCCATTTTCTACATAGTGGTGACATGCTATACAGATACTTCTTGACTTACAATTGAGCTATGTCCTGATAAACTCATTGTAAGTTTTAAGTGTCCTAAATCAGAAATTCATTTAATACACTGAACCTACCAAATATAGCTTAGCCCAGCCTACCTTAAATGTGCTCAAAACACTTAGTGCACAGTTGGGTAAAATCATCTAACACAATGCCTATTTTATAAAAAAGTGTTGAATATCTCATGTAATTTATTGAATACCGTACTGAAAGTGAAAAACAGAATGGTTGTATGGATACCATTATAAAGTCAAAAATCGTAATAAGTCAAGCCACCATAAGTCAGAGGCCATCTGTATACACTACTCTGCATTCAATACATCTTGGAGATGGCTCCGTATCTTTACATATTGGCAATTCACAACCTTGGCTGAACATTAGAATTACCTGGGTAGACTATTAAAATCCTAGATGGCCAAGCCATATCCTAGACCAATTAAATTAGAATTTCTGGGGTTGGGCCCCAAGCATCTGAATTTTAAAAAACTTATTCAGGTACAGTCAAGGTTTTGTACCACTATTATCTAAAAAAAAAGCTTCCGATGCTGAGAGAGGATCACTTGAGGCCAGGAGTTCTGGATCAGCCTAGGCAACACAGTGAGACACCTTCTGTAAAAAAAAATTTTTTTAATTAGCTGGGCATGGCCAGACACAGTGACTCCCAGCACATTGGGAGGCTGAGGTGGGAGGACCACTTGAGCCCTGGAGTTCGAGACCAGCCCGGGTAACATAGGGAGATCTCATCTCTACAAAAAATAAAAAATTTATCTGAGCATGGTTGTATGCACCTGTAGTCCCATCTACTTGGGAGGCCGAGGCAGGAGGATCACTTGAGCCCCAGGAGGTCAACGCCACAGTGAGCTATGATTGCACCACTCCACTCCAGCCTGGGTGACAGAGCAACACCCTATCTCTAAAATAGATAAATAATAAAAACTTCCTCAGGAAAAAAGTGGAGCCAGCTGTGGTGGCTCACGCCTGTAATCCTAGCACTTTGGGAGGCCAAGGTGGGTGGACCACTTGAGGTCAAGAGTTCAAGGCCAGCCTGACCAACATGGTGAAACCCTGTCTCTACTAAAAATACAAAAATTCGCTGGGCATGGTGGTGGGCACCTGTAATCCGAGCTACTCAGGAGGCTGAGGCAGGAGAATTGCTTGAAACTGGGAGGAGAAGGTTGCAGTAAGCCAAGATCACACCGTTATACTCCAGCCTGGGCAATGGAGCAAGACTGTCTCAAAAAAAAAAGAAAAAGAAAAAAAAAAGGAACAAAGAGGAACTACAATAATTGTATCATTTCTTACAGTAGAAAATTTCAGTGACCAATGGTCCTGATTTTCCATGGATTGAGGGGTTTCCCACAATGAGGCACTTTCAGTGTAGAAGCCAGGAAATTCCCAGGGAAACTGGAATTAGCTGCTCATCCTATAAAGAAAATTGACAGATATGTCTAAAGAAACAGAAGATTAAGAGTATTACCGAAACTGTAGTTACCAAATTATAACTGAGAAAATGATTACAGTGAAAGAGATCTGACTTAACCAACTCCCTCTTGGTTCTAACCTCCAAACTGTCCTTGTTCATTCCTTGGCATAAGCCAAACTAACTTTGGGAGTAACTTAGTTTATAGTTTAACTCTGAAACAAGGACGACGATGTCCCTTCCCAAACAAGGACAATGCCCTTCCCCTTCTGACCTGGGGACTAGACTGCCTTTGTAGGACTAACAAACTAACCACAAGATTAGAAATTATGGTTTAGGAGTCACACAGATGGAGGCTACAAGATTCTGGCCCTCCTGGGGATGATATTACTATTGTAAAACCTAAGCTCAGTGCTTGAGATATTTTACAGACCCTGCACTTGATGGATCAGCTGGCATCACCCAGATCAATAAACTGGCTCATCTGGTCTCGTGGCCCCCACCCAGGAACTGTCTCAGCACAAGAGGGCAGCTTCGACTCCTTAGGATTTCATCTCTGACCCAACCAATCAGTACTCCTGATTCACTGGCCCTGCCTATCAAATTATCCTAAAAACTGCCATCCTCGAATTTCAGGGAGACTGATTTGAGTAATAATAAAATTCCAGTCTCCCATACAGCTGGCTCTGCATAAATTAAACCCTTTCTCTTTTGCAGTGCCCCTGTCTTGATAAATCAGCTCTGTCTAGGCAGCGGGCAAAGTGAACCTGTTGGGTGGTTACATTACCACTAATTAATAATTATCTAATTAATACTAAGACTATAAAAAGCAATTTTGTACTTCATTGAAAAACTGCATTTTCTGGTCCTGTTCATTGTCTTTGAGCTTTTTTGCATCTCCGTAAATTGTAGGTGACTGACAGATACACAAACTATATTATCTAGAAGAGTTTCCTTTGATTTCTTTCCCTTGTGGAGAAACCAGTTTGCCTCCATTTGTAATTCAATCTCTTTGTCCATTTAAATTTGTGTTCCTTTTTTTCCTTTGAAACAGTTATAATACCTGCCTGGTTCCCTTGCTAATTAAGGAGAAAAATAAAATCTTCAACACATGTTCATTCTTGCATCTACATGAGAGTTATGTCTTCATCATTTTCTAAAAATTATTTCTTAAAAAAGTGATAAAGGTGGCTAATAGAAAAAAATACACGCCCTTCAAATTATTACTAAAAACACAAACAATAATAAAGCAAAGATAATAGACCAACACATCATCTGCTAAAAGACATTCTCATATTAAATCACAAAGTAAAACAAAATGATTAAGAAAGGCTGTGGCCAGGTGTAGTGGCTCACACCTGCAATCCCAGCACTTTGGGAGGCCGAGGCAGGCAGATCACCTGAGGCCAGGAGTTCAAGACCAGCCTGGCCAAACAAAGCAAAACCCCATCTCTATTAAAAATACAAAAATTAGCCAGGTGTAGTGGCGCATGCCTGTAATTCCAGCTACTCAGGAGGCTGAGGCAGGAGAATAACTTGAACCTGGGAGGTGGAGGTTGTAGTGAGCCCAGCTGGTGCCACTGGACTCCAGCCTGGGCGACGGAGTGAGACCCTGTCTCAAAAAGAAAAAGAAAGAAAGAAAGGTTGAATACAAAAGGCTGAGAAAATGTGTTTTTAACCAAGCAAGTGTAAAAGTTTAGCAGAGATTAGGCCGAGCACAGTTGCTCATGCCTGTAATCCCAGCACTCTGGGAGGCTGAGGCAGGCCGATCACAAGGTCAGGAGATCGAGACCACTCTGGCTAACCCAGTGAAACCCTATCTCTACTAAAAATACAAAAAAAAAAAAAAAAATTAGCCTGGCATGGTGGCACATACCTGTATTCCCAGCTACTCGGGAGGCTGAGGAAGGAGAATTGCTTGAACCTAGGAGGCAGAAGTTGCAGTGAACCAAGATTATGCCACTGCACTCCAGCCTGGGTGACAGAGTGAGACTCCATCCCAAAAAAACGTTTAGCAGAGATTATGATCTTAATACTAGACTTGGGTGAATTCTGTTAAAAAGAAAAATCATTAAATGAGACAACAGTTCTTTAATAATAAAGTTGGGAAATTCACACAATTTATATTTTTATTAATTCTTATTAATATCTAAGTAACAATACTTGTCAGCGGGCAAGGTGAACCTGTTGGGTGGTTACATTACCACTAATTAATAATTATCTAATTAATATTAAGACTATAAAAAGCAATTTTGTACTTGCTCTTTATAGAAACACACTAGTTAGGGAATTTAATTTACCTCTCTTTTAGGCCATGGTCATAAGGTACACCCAAATAACATATTTTTTTCAATAGAGCCTTTTTTTGTATATCAAATTTATAATCTAAAGACTAAAAACTTATTTTATTGTTAGGTATCTATGGAACGTTTTCAAAATTAATTGACTGCCCAGTAATTATGTCACGACAACTTCAATAAATCCCAAAAGTAATTACATTGCAAAAGGAATAAAGACACCTCTCTCTTTCTCCCTTTCCCCACTCTCCTGTCTCTCTCTTTCTCTCTAGGGTCTTACTCCTTCACCCAGGCTGGAGTGCATCGGTGATGATAGCTCACTACAACCTCAAAGTCCCAGGCCGAAGTGATCCTCCCACCTCAGCCTCTTGAGTAGCTGAGACTACAGGTGTGTGCCAGCATACACGTCTCGATAATTTTTTTTATTTTTAGTAAAGGCGAGGTCTAACTGTGTTGCCTAGGCTGGTCTCAAACTCCTGAGCTCAAGCAATCCCCCTGGCTTGGCCTTCCAAAGTACTGGGATTACAGGCACTAGCCATGATGCCTGGCCTGAGACACCATTCTCTAATCATGATGTAATAAAACGAAAAATTAATTACAGAACCAGAAAACAAACAAACATCACCACTTGGACTTTTTTTTTTTTTTCCTTTTTGAGACAGAGTCTCGCTCTGTCACCCAGGCTGGAGTACAATGGTGCAATCTTGGCTCACTGCAACCTCCACCTCCCAGGTTCAAGCGATTCTGCTGTCTCAGCCTCCTCAGTAGCTGGGATTACAGGCGCCTGCCACCACACCTGGCTAATCTTTTGTATTTTTAGTAGATGTGGGGTTTCACCATGTTAGCCAGGATAGTCTCTATTTCCTGTCCTCGTGATCTGCCTGCCTCAGCCTCCCAAAGTGCTGGGATTACAGGTGTGAGTGAGCCACAGTGCCCGGCCTACCACTTGGACTTTTATAACTCTCCCTGACTTAACACTAGGTCCAAAAAGGAAGAAGAAGAAGGAAGAGAAAAAGAAGAAAGTATAAAATATCTCAATGAAGGGGATCAGAAAAGGCACCTCAAAATGTATAACTTTAGTATAAGGATTATTTTTGAGCAGAAGCAGCAGACACAGAAGCTCTCTGCCCTCCTCCTATCTGACTACAAGCAGGTCATAGATTTCCTTTCTGCAAAGAAAATTCCCATTTGTAAAGGTCCCCCCACCCATACCAGGAAGAGGAGAATGGAAAATTAATGTTATCTCTAGAGATAGCACTAAATGAGTCTGCATAAACAACCCTTATCTGCCATTAGCTTCCCCCAGACTTTTTCTCATCACCTTCCTACAATTTAACCCCTTAGAAGTCCAAGTCTTCTTTTTCTTTTCTAGTCATTTCTCCAGTTTATCACTTTGTGTTAAAATGGTATATATGCCTTCAAATCCAATCATCTCTTTGGATTTTTCACTTGTTTTCTGTGAAGCCGGGTGCAAGTACAAATATTAACATAATAAAGTTGTATGCCTTGGCTGGGCGCAGTGGCTCACGCCTGTAATCCCAGCACTTTGGGAGGCTGAAATGGGCAGATCATGAGGTCATGAGATCGAGACCATCCTGGCTAACATGGTGAAACCCCATCTTTATTAAAAATACAAAAAAATTAGCCAGGTGTAGTGGCGGGCACCTGTAGTCCCAGCTACTCTGGAGGCTGAGACAGGAGAATGGTGTGAACCCAGGAGGTGGAGCTTGCAGTGAGCCGATATCACACCACTGCACTTCAGACTTCAGCCTGGGCAACTGAATGAGACTCTGTCTCAAAAAAAAAAAAAAAAAAAAAAAGGTTGTATGCCTTTTCTCCTGTGAATGCGACTCTTGACAGGTTGCCAGGTACTAAAACTGAGAGGGTAGAGGAAAAGCTTTTTTCTCCCCTAAGTAGACAATAATGTTAATGAAAGCTATATGTATCAGAACCCATAGACTATAGCTAAAACAGTTCGTAGAGGAGAAAACTATGTTAAAAATAACTTTTTTTTTGAGACAGTCTCACCTCAGCCTCCCAAACTGCTTGGATTATAGGAGTGAGCCACCACCACGCCTGGCCCAGATGATTTCTTTATGACCAGTTTTTACATGGAAAGGTGGAGGAAATTAGATTAATATTTGATAATTTACATATTATCTAATTATTTTGGTGATAACTGGAGTAAATTAGAGTAATATTTTTAGGTTTTATGACTAGCTCTGGGGGAAAAGGGTTCTGATTTTGATGACCCGCCTTGGGGAAGAGGGATTCTAGTTTCTATGGCTGGCCTCTGGGGAGAATGGGACTGAGAGACAGGAGAGCATGAGAAGGTCAGAAGAAACTTTTTGCTTCTGAGGTTGCTGCTGATATAGAAGTTAAGAAGAAATTACTTAGGCAGATAGTGAGGGTACAGGAAACCTCAGTAAGGATTTCCTTTTAATGGAAAGCAGCCCCCAAATCATTCTCTTCTAACAAAGAGCAGCCTGTAAAATTGAGCTGCAGACATAGACAGGATGGAAGCTTGTACAGGTGAGTGCCAGCAGTTGTGCTAATAGGCAAAGGCTACCTGGGACTAGCCATGTTCAAAATGGTGGCTTATCTTTGCCAAACCATGTGTACAGTAAGGAAAAGATAATATGGTGCCAGCCAGGGAAAGACTCAATTTGCATAATAAAATTAGGGTGGGGTGACCAGCCTTCCCTGCGAGCTATGCAAACGTCACACCTGGTCCAACCAATCTGTGGGCCCTATGTAAATCAGACACCCCCTCCTCAAGCCTGTCTATAAAATCCGGCACAGTCCCCCATGGGCCGACTTTTCCCTTTCAGATGCCTCCTCTTCCTCACAAGAGAAAGAGCTGCTCTTCTTTCTCTTTCTTTTGCCTGTTAAACCTCTGCTCCTAAACTCACTCTTCACATGTGTCTGTGTCCTTTATCTTCTTGACGCCAGATGACGGACCCCAGGTATTTACCCCAGACAACAAGGCCCTTTGCTGCTGAGGTCTTCTTCTTGGGGTATTGTTTTCTGAGTCTCAACAGCATGCCAAGTACTTGGAACTAAAGAGCTTGGAAGGATCTCAGAAGAAAGATCTCTCTGACCTTCTCCCATCCTCCTGTCTCCTGCCCTTCTTTCTCCTCCTAAAGGGAGTTATAGAAAGGAGAATTCTTCTTCTAAGGTGAGTCATAGAAACCAGAGACCCTCTCTCCAAAAGCAAGCCATAAAACCTAGAAATGTCACTCTCTCCTTTCTCCCTTGAAGTCCCTTATTCCAGGGGAGTCTTGCCCCACACCTGGGAAGGGTAGAGTGAGGCTCCACAGAAAGGCCAAGACGAATCTGGACAAGCCTTGCTGGGTTTTCCCCCTCAGTCTATTCCCATTCGCTTGTACCTCTTTGTCCAATCACATTTCTATAAGGCTGTCCCTTCTTAATCAAACCTAAGCAAAAAATAAATGGTTTTCCCTAAGTTGTTGGGCCTTCAGTTCTGAAGACTCCTGTGTCACATAAAACTTTGATTAAATAAATTTGTTATGCTTTTCTCTTGTTAACCTTTCTTTTGTTATCAGTGTTGGCCATGTGCTTTATGATGGGTGAGGAAAGGTATCACACTTTTCTGCCCCTACACTATAATAAAAATGTTTAAAAACCCAAGTGTTGGCAAAAATATGGAGAAATTGGAACCCTCATATTGCTGGTGGAAATGTAAAATGGTACAGCTGCTTTGGAAAACAGTTTGGCAGTTCCTCAAAAGATTAAACATAGAGTTACTATTGGATCCATCAATTCCACTCCTAGGTCCATGGCCAAAAGAACTGAAAACATATGTTCACACAAAAATTTGTACCTGAATGTTTATTAGCAATACCATTCATTATAACAAAAAAGGAGAAACAACCCAAATGTCCACCAGCTGATGAATGGATAAACAAAATATGGTATACAATGGAGTATAATTCAGCAATAAAAAGAAAGGAAGTATTGATGCATGCTAGAATGGATAGACCTTGAAAACGTTATGCAAAGTGAAAGAAGTCAGTCACAAAAGATGATCACATAATGAATAATTTAATTTATATGAAACGTCCAGAATAGGCAAATCTATAGAGGCAAGAACAGATTAGCAATTGCCTATGAAAAGGCAATGGGAAAATGGAAAATGACTGTTAATGGGTATGAGGTTTCTTTGGGGGGTAATGAAAATATTCTACAATTGGCCGGGCACGGTGGCTCATGTCTGTAATCCCAGCACTTTGGGAGGCTGAGGCAGGAGGATCATGAGGTCAGCAGTTCGAGACCAGCCTGGCCAACATAGTGAAATGCTGTCTCTACTAAAAATACAAAAATCAGCCAGGTGTGGCAGTGGGTACCTGTAATCCCAGCTACTCTGGAGGCTGAGGCAGAAGAGTGGCATGAACCCAGGAGGTGGAGGTTGCAGTGAACCAAGACCACACCATTACACTTCAGCCTGGGTGACAGTGAGACTCTGCCTCAAAAAAAAAAAAAAAAAAAAAAAGAATAAAAAGAAAAAGTTCTACAATTAATCCTAGTGATGGTTGCATAAATTTACCAAGAATATACCAAAAACCATTGAATTGTGCATTCTAAATGAGTTAATTGTATAATATGTGAATCATATGTAAAGCTGTCATTTTAAGCTGTGCTGAGATACCACCTTTTTTTTTTTTTTTTTTTAGATGGAGTCTCGTTCTTTTGCCAGGCTGCAGTGCAGTGGCGCGATCTTGGCTCACTGCCAGCTCTGCCTCCCGGGTTCAAGTGATTCTCCTGCTTCAGCCGCCAGAGTAGCTGGGACTACAGGAGCGCACCACCATGCCCAGCTACTTTTTTTTGTATTTTTAGTAGAGACAAGGTTTCACCATGTTGGCCAGGCTGGTCTCAAACCCCAGACCTCGTGATCCACCCTCCTCGGCCTCCCAAAGTGCTGGGATTACAAGTGTGAGCCACCATGCCTGGCCGAAATAGCACCTTTTTAATGGTTAGGAAATCCCACCACCCTTATGTTCACAGAAAAGTCTAACTACAAAGGACCACCTTGCCCCGACATGTCCAAAATGAGACTTGCCTCCACTCTTTCTCAACGACTCCTTGTTTTATCAAAATCCAAGTTTGGGCTAGGCACAGTGGCTCATGCCTGTAATCCCAGCATTTTGGGAGGTCCGGGTGGGTGGATCACCTCAGGTCAGGAGTTTGAGACCAGTCTGGCCAACATGGTGAAACCCCGTCCCTACTAAAAATACAAAAATTACCTGGGTGTGGTGGTGGGCACCTGTAGTCCCAGCTACTTGGGAGGCTGAGGCAAGAGAATCACTTGAACCCAGGAGGCAGAGGTTGTAGTGAGCCAAGATGGCACCACTGCACTCCAGCCTGGGTGAAAGAGCGAGATTCCATCTTAAAAAAAAAAAAACAAAAAAACAAACAAAAAAACCCACACAAGTTTGCTTCCTCTTTTTTGAGACCTTTCTCATTAATGAATGTTCTTCCTATTGCACTACCCAAAGTTAAATGGTCTTCACTAATGGGTATATTTTGTCCCAGAGGTTATTTAGAGGGTGCTCTTTGCAAGGATTGGTTAGATTTTGAAAACTAGATAATTAATGGAATTGTCAGTGGTCTTACCTTGGGATCACGGGTCTGAACAAATTGGTGTTGAGTATTGAGTTTTGATAGTGTATGAAGCACATCATAGCTTCTGACATGACTGGTCTGGCAAAGTCAATCTGTTCTTTGAGTCAGGATATGCTTGGCAAGTTGTGGCTTCCGCTCCAATTCTCAATTGTCAGCATTTAGACTAGTACCTGGTTCATGGTAGGTGCTCAATACATGTTTACTTAAAGAATAATAAATCGGCTGGGTGCGGTGGCTCATGCCTGTAATCCCAGCACTTTGGGAGGCTGAGACAGGCAGATCTCTTGAGGCCAGGAGTTCGAGACCAGCCTGGCCAACATGGTGAAACCCTATCTCTACTAAAAATACAAAATATTAGCTGGGCATGGTGGTGGTGTAGCAGGGCAAGCCGCAGACAAAACCCCTCAGACACCAAGTTAAAGAAGGAAGGGTTTTATTCGGCCAGGAGCTTCGGCAAGACTCATGTCTTCAACAACCGAGCTCCCCGAGTGAGCAATTCCTGTCCCTTTTAAGGGCTCACAACTCTAAGGGGGTCCACGTGAGAGGGTCGTGATTGATTGAGCAAGCAGGGAGTATGTGACTGGGGGCTGCATGCACTGGTTATTAGAACGGAACAGAACAGGACAGGGATTTTCACAGTACTTTTCTATACAATGTCTGTAATCTATACATAACATAACCAATTAGGTCAGGGGTCGATCTTTAACTACCAGGCCCAGGGTGTGGCACCAGGCTGTCTGCTTGTGGATTTCATTTCTGCCTTTTAGTTTTTACTTCTTCTTCCTTTGGAGGCAGAAATTGGGCATAAGACAATATGAGGGGTGGTCTCCTCCCTTAGCGGGGGCCTGTAATCCCACCTACTCGAGAGGCTAGGTAGGAGAATCGCTTGAACCCAGAAGGTGGAGGTTGCAGTGAGCTAAGGTTGCACCATTGCACTCCAGCCTGGGCAACAAGAGTGAAACTCTGTCTCAAAATATATATATATATATATCAATATATAGTTGGCAGCAGACCAAAAATAGTTCACCTTCTTTGTTAGTTACAGTTTGGCAAAATCTGTAAGAAGATACAGGCACACATACCTTTGACCTAGCAATTCCACTTCTGGGAATTAATTCTACAGAAACTTGCACATTGCACAGAACCACCTGATAAGGTTACTCACTGCAATATTGTTTGCAATCACAAAAGAACAGATGTCTCAGAAATCTCCATTAGGAAGAGCCTGCTTAATTCAACCATGGTGCACACATACAATGGAATAAGATGCAGGTGTAAAAAGAATGAGCAAGTTCTCATGATACAGAAGATCTCCAAGATATATTCACTCAGTTTCAACCACAACTGCTTTGTTCCTCATAGCAAGTTCCTTCCACTCCATGTGGAGGGTTTGAAGGCTTTGAAGGTTCAAATGCAGATATCTGGATTCAAAGCAGAGGAAACCTGGCTCACTCTCTCACTTTCTTCAGGCTTTGACAAATCTTTCACTGACCACTATAGGAGAATAAAAATAAAATTTTCTTCAACCCTCATAGGTTTTTGATTGGAAAAGACCCCTGTAGCAAAAGATGGGAGAAAAACAAACTGAAGTTTAACATGTATATTTCATGTATACATGGAACATACCCAGAGAATGAGTAGTCCTCAAAGAGGTGGCTTTGAATTCTAGCTTATGTAGCATTGTCAACAAAGAACAATGAATATTTAGAGAAGTGACAAGGCAAAGGAAAAGGATTTTGAGTCTCTAGGGGCAGCAACTTGTAAGAAAGCAAATAAGTGGCAGATATAGGCTGGCTAGTAAGGCCTATTCATGTGGCTTCCTCTGGTGCCATCTCCAGGCTGATAAGGGTCCAAAGTTAGACCTTCAGTGCTTATCTTTGTTTTTCCTGGAAGAAGGGTAGCAGGGCAGGATACCTTTTGCCTTTGTAAATCTATGTCCTGCTTTTAGGCAAATAGAAGGAGGGCAGAGAGATTTCCTGCATCTGTTTCTTGTCTTTAGCTCAAAAATCCTTCATATTTTTGGGTGGCATATTCTGGTCTCCCACACCACCCTATCATAAAATAACCACAACTCACTCACCACCACCCTCACCACACACACATGCATGTATGCACACACATCTATCCCCTTACCCTGTTTTGCTCCATAGCACTTACCACTTATCACTATATATCACTTGTTTATTTATATTCCACAAAAATGTAAGCTTGGTCAGCACAGTGGCTCACACTTGTAATGCTAGCACTTTGGGAGGGCAAGGAGGGAGGATTGCTTGAGCACAGGAGTTTGAGACCAGCCTGGGCAACATGGTGAGACTCCATCTCTACAGAAAATCTAAAAATTGGCTGGGGGTAGTGGTGGGTGCCTGTAGTCCCACCTATTTGGAAGGCTGAAGCAGAAGGATCACTTGAGCCCAGGAGGTCGAGGCTGAAGCAAGCAGTGTTCACATCACTGCACTCCCGCCTGGGTGACAGAGTAAGACCTTGTCTTGGAAAAAAATAAATAAATAAAAATTTAAAAAAAAAAAAAAAGTAAGCTCCAGGAGGGCAAGAAATGTATTTGTTTTGTTCACTACCAAATTCCAAATGCCTAAAAGAGTGCTTGACACATAGTAGGTGCTCGGTAACTGTTTCCTGAAGAAGTGAAAACAGTAAATGAAAAAAGCCAGAGGCGTTTGAGCCCAGCCTCAAGCTCCTGGGCTGACTATCCTTATAAATGCTTCTATGTGCATGAAATGTCTTTAAAACGTTAGAGAGGAAATACGCCATGCTGGTTGCCTGTAGGTAGGTGAACTTGGTGACTGGGAGAGAGAATAGAAGGAAGGTTTTTCATTATACAGTATTCTGTTTGTAGATTATCATGCAAAAAATAAAAAGGAAAACTTCTGCATCATTCCTTTTTTATATCTCCAGAGTATGCTGTCCTGTGGATGTACTAGAAGTCATTTCATCTATCTTCTTTTAATGAGCAAGTTAGTTATTTCCAAACTTTTGCTATTGCAAATAAGGTAGTCTGGATATTACTTTTCACGTCATAATAAATAAGATGCTGAGGTCTTTTTATAACCCCTTAACTTTGGTTATAAATCTTTGCAGCTGAAAATGTAACCAACATCCCCAAGTAAACAAAACTTTACTGCAGTTAAGTCCATTTGCATTTGGTGGCTGGCAGTGGGGCAGCCTCAGGAAGCAGAGGCTTCTGGGAAATGGATAATTTAATTAGCATTCCTGCAATCTCACTGGTAAACTCACCCAATCCCTAAGTCTGTATCCTGATAATTTATCAGGATAGGGCTGACTTACAAAGGAGGGCAAAAAAACAAAACAAACTTCTAACCAAGATGTGGCTCACACCTGTAATCCCAGCACTTTGGGAGACCAAGGCGGGTGGATCGCTTGAGCCCGGGAGTTCAAGACCAGCCTGAGCAACACGGTGAAACCTCATCTCTACTAAAATAGAAAACATGAGCCAGGCGTGGTGGCATGCACCTGTAGTCCCAGCTACCCAGGAGGCTGAGATGGGAAAATCACCTAAGCCCAGAAAATTGAGGCTGCGGTGAGATGTGATTGCACCACTGCAATCCAGCCTGGGCAAGGGGAATGAGACCCTGTCTCAAAAACAAACAAACAAAAGAAAAGTGAAGACAGTTCAGTATTCCTAATTCACACAATGGAAAAGATCTGAACTGAAAATTGAGAATCCTGGTTCTGCTACCGAGAAGCAGTGTGACCTTGAGGAAATCACTTCTCTTCTCTGGGCCTCCATCACCTGGTCTGTGGAATGCAGCCTTTGTCTCCCTCCCTCTCGCTGGAGACTCAAACATTATGTTGGGTGATTTGAGGCAGCTGCTGAATGGTAGCAGATCTGCCGGGGCTGTCACTTTGTGGTGGTTCTGTAGGTAAATAGGGCACTGTGCTGGGATAGAAAAACAAACAGAGAAGCAGCTGCCTTCTTTTCCAGAAATGACACCAATAGCCTGCAACTACTCAGACTGATGGGCATGCAGCCGCCCGATGACTCCAGGGGTGCAGGGGGAGGCAGCAGAGCATCTGAAACAGGGACATCAGGACCCAGTGACTGCTCTGGTATGACTCAGGGAGGCTGTCAGGGTTGAGCTCTCTGCCAGGGACCCAGAGTGTCCCAGGAGGCCGTCCCTTCTGAAGAACCTGACAAGGCCCAGGCTTCCCAGAATGACTCTGCCCTGTTCTCCTGCCTCACCTGAAAACAGACTCTGGGGAGAAGGAGGCTGATTGACACAATTTCATCGCCCCCCAACACTTGCAAGTGCAAACAGAGGCCACGTACATTCTTATTCTTTGGATCTATGATTAGATCCTCATTTGGTAAAAAATATGAAGTTGCAGGAATTGCATTCAACTCTTCAAGTTATGAATTTAATGAGAATAATTTTCTTGCTTATTTTTACAGCTTCATCAGCATTAAAACCTCATTGAAAAAGAATCTGTGGCTGGGCATTGTGGCTCACACCTGTAAACCCAACACTTTAGGAGGCTGTGATGACAGCTCACTGCACTCCAGCCTGGGCAGCAGCAGAATCACTTGAGGCCAGGAGCTGAAGACCAGACTGGGCAACATAGCTAGACCTCATCTCTACAAAACATAAAAAATTAGTTGTGTGAGGTGTATGCACTTAAAGTCTTAGCTTGGGAGGCTGAGGCAGGAGATTTGCTTGAGCCCAGGAGTTCCAGGCTGCAGTGAGCTATGATAATGCCACTGTACTCTAGCCTGAGCAACAAAGCAAGACCCTGTCTCAAAAAAGAAAGGAAGGAAAGAAAGGAAGGAAGGGAAGGGAAGGAAGGGGAAGGGGAAAGGGAAGGGAAGGGAAGGGGAAGGGGGAGGGAAAGAGGGAAGGGAAAGGGAAAAGAAAAAGAATTTGTTAAGTTCTGTTTCTTACAAATTTTATGAGAGACCTCAGCAGAAAACTGTTCATTTTCAGTGTTGCCAGTTTTTAAAAATTGAAGCCCGATGCCCTTCTGAATACTTTTCCTTTTTTGGCTTTTTTTTTTTTGAGCTCCACTGTCATATTTTCTAAATTGATCCTAACTCAACTTGTATGCATTCCTAGTGATCTAAGAGTTTACAAAATAAAGTTGTTTTTCTTCTAAAACATTCAACTTTTTTTTTTTTTTTTTTTTTTTGAGACAGTGTCTTGCTCTGTTGCCCAGGCTTGAGTGCAGTGGTATGATCACAGTTCACTGCACTCCATCCTGGGCAACAGTAGCCTCGACCTCCCAAACTTAAGCAATCCTCCCACCTAAGCCTTCCAAGCAGCTGGGACTACAGGTGCTCACTACCATGCCCAGCTAATTTTTTTAGCTCTCTCTGTCGCTCTTTCCCCAGCTCCAACAGGGGTCTCACTATGTTGCCCAGGCTGGTCTCAAACTCCTGGGCTTAAGTGATCCTCTCATCTCAGCCTCCCAAAGTACTGGGATTATAGGCATGAGTCATCATGCCTGACCAAATTATTAATATTACAAAGCAAAATACAAAAATTTAAATAGTAAATTTTAAAAATAAAGTTATTTAAATAAGGCTAATTTTTTTATACTTGATAATTAAATCTTATTCAATATTATTATAAAAATAAAACTTCAGCCGGGTGCAGTGGCTCACACCTGTAATGCCAGCACTTTGGGAGGCCAAGGCGGGTGGATCACGAGGTCAAGAGATTGAGACCACCCTGGCCAACATGGTGAAAACCCATCTCTACTAAAAATACAAAAATTATCTGGGCATGGTGGTGTGTGCCTGTAGTTCCAGCTTCTCAGGGGGCTGAGGCAGGAGAATCACCTGAACCAGGGAGGTGGAGGTTGCAGTGAGCCAAGATCACGCCACTGCACTCCAGCCTGGCGACAGAGAGAAACTCCATCTCTAAATAAATAAATAAATAAATAAAACTTCACAATTCTGGGTTTTAATGTCTGGTTAATAAGCAAAGCAAATAATCTGTATCATGTTTCAAATATCCTACAACTACATGTATATAAATGTAAGACAAATACAAATTCTTTTTTTTTAAGACAAGGTCTCACTCTGTCACTCAGGTTGGAGTTTAGTGGTGTGATCATGGCTTTCCACCTCCCAGGCTCCAGTGATTCTCCCACCTCAGGTTCCCAAGTAACTGGGACCACAGGTGCGCACCATCACACCCGGCTAAGTTTTTGTATTTTTGGTAGAGACAGGGTTTCACCCTGTTGCCCAGGCTGGTCTTGAACTCCTGAGCTCAAGCGATTCACCTGCCTTGGCTTCCCCAAGTGCTAGAATTACAGGTGTGAGCCACTGTGCCTGGCTGAAAAATATCAATTGTTCGGCCTGGCAAAATGTTCCTCAGGCACTGTGGTATATTGTTACATAATGGTCCCCAACACGTCTTACCTCCCTGCATCCAGCCCCTTTGCAATATAATTTTTGCCACGTCTCTCATGGAGACATAGAGTCTATATCCTTCCAACCCCTGGATCTGGGCATCCCTTAAGGCTTCATTTGCACCATAGACTGAGACAGAAGTAACATGGTGCAACTCCCACAGCTAGCCCTTAATTACATTCCACATTTCTGCCATTATGTGAAAATGCCCCGTCCTTTCCTAAAGGAGGAAAGACCATTTGAAGGAGAACTAGGGCGCCCCAGCCAACAGCCAGCATAAATATCAAGCACATAAACAAAGCCATCTGGGAACATCCAGTGGCAGCTGAGCCGCTGGCTGACTGCAGCTGTATAAGTGACCCCAAAGGAGATCAGCAGAAAAATTGCCCAGCTGAGCCCAACCTAGAATTGCGAGCAAATAAATTGTTGTCGTTTTAAGCCACCCAGTTTTGGTGTGGTTTGTCATGCAGGAATAGATAACTGACACAGCCACCACGTGCGACTCCTGTGAACACTAAGCTAATTCTTGAATGCCTCCAGAATCATGAATTAGGACAAATTAAGAAGAAAATAGGCCCTTGGCACTATTGAGAAATAATATTTGGTTATGCCAGGACCTCTTGAATTCATGCTGAGAGAAGGGACACACATATGAGCCAATTTCATTCCTTCTCCGTCCAAAGCAGTGTCTGTCTTCAGTGTCAGCAGGGGCACGACCTGTAGACCTTCACAGTGTTTGGGCTCAGCAGGCTTGTTTTGAGAACACAGGAGGGAAATGTGGAGAGTGAGGGTGTTCATCTCACGCATCGGTGCTCACAATCACAGGTCACACTGTGCCGGTGATATGTCCAGGATTCCAGGTGACAAAAGCTCCCATGTGGTCTTCAGTAAATTTAATTTTTGTGTTTGTGATATGCAAGGCCCTCCAAAGAGTAGAGGTCCTCTTGCCTGGTCTAAGGACAATATTGCACTGTCCCCAGGTTTGCGGAAATGATTGAGGCCTTGCACGGGGATTTGTCTATGAATAGTGACTGAGGAAAAGCACTGATGGCTATTGAAACTTGATGTTTATCTCTCTCTCTTTTTTTTTTTTTGAGATGGAGTCTTACTCTGTCACCAAGCTGGAGTCCAGCAGCGCGATCTTGGCTCACCACAACCTCCGCCTCCTGGGTTCAAGAGATTCTCCTGCCTCACCCTCCCAAGTAGCTGGGATTACAGGTGCACGCCACCACGCCCGGCTAATTTTTGTATTTTTAGTAGAGATGGGGTTTTGCCATGTTAGTCAGGCTGGTCTCGAACTCCTGACTTCATGATCTGCTCACCTAGGCCTACCAAAGTGCTGGGATTACAGGCGTGAGACACCACGCCCAGCCGATGCCTATCTCTTGATACATCAATCCAGCTTTAGAGAAAATATCCTATAGAAACAAAAGAACTAATAGAGAAGGGTAGCTATGCAAAAATGTTTGTCACAAACATCGCTTAATATAGGAAAAAAGTGAAAAACAACATATACATCATTAACGAGATGGTTTCGTTAATTGTGATCTATTCGTATTAGCACATGTTATACAACCATTGAAAAGGTTATTATATTTATGTTTAGTGACTTGGAGAGATTTCTTTATTGAACATTTCCTGAGCATCATCTATGAACCTAGTACTATTCTAAGTGCTAGGGATACAGCAGGGAACAAGACAAGGTTTTCTGCTCATGCATTTCACATGTTAGTGGAGGAAGACGGGCCATAAACAAATAAATAAGTATCTAGTATCAGTTGGTGAGAAATGCTATGAAGAATAATGGCGGTGAGTTGGGGGATGGAGCCTGGAAAGAAATGAGGGAAGGAACGTTGTGGCCCTCAATCAGGAGGATGGGCATTCCATCCTGAGTGTCAAGGCCCTGATTTGGGAATGTGCTTAGTGTGATCTAGTAGCATCAAGGAGGCCAGGGTAGCAGGAGACGGGGATGGGAGGAAGGTCAGAGAGGAGAGCAGGGGTGTGTGGGGGGACGGAGGATGTATACACATGGTGCAGACCATGTAGGGCCCGGCAGCTCCTGGTGAAGACTTTGGTTTTGGTTTTTTTGGTTTTTTATTGATGGGGTCTCACTATATTGCTCAGGCTGGATTTGAACTCCTGGATTCAAGCAATCCTCCTGCCTCAGCCTCCCGAGTAACTGAGACAATGTGTATACTCCCCCCACCTGGCTAAGACTGGTATTTACTCTGAGTAGAATGGAAAGCCAGTTAAGATTTTTAAGCTGAGAAGCAACGTGATCTGACAGATTTCAAAGGGTCCCTCTGGCTGCTGTGAGGGGAACGGACTGAAGGGACAAGATTGGAGCAGAGAGGGGTGTAGAGGCTGCTGTAGTAATCTAAGTGAGAGAGACAGAGGATCGGGCTTGCACCAAGTGGAAGTCACGAGGTGGGGAGATGTCGTCTGATTCCGGATGGATTTTGAAGGTGGAGCCTGCAGGATGTCCTAATGGAACTGGATGTGGGGCGTCAGCAAGAAGCCAGATGGCCATTTAATAGTGTTAATGACTAAAGCTAGTTTCAGAGGAAAGAGAGTATAGCCCAATCCCATTTTTGCTCAAATAAACATCAAATAAAACACACTCTCCCTGTGCACGGATCTTTGTGTATACTAATAAGAGTCTATTAGTTGGCTAGGGCTGCCATCACAGAATACCACAGACTGGGTGGCTTCAACAACAGAGATTTATTTTCTCAGTTCTGGAGGCCAGAAGTCCAAGATCAAAATGTCAGGGCTGCTTTCTGGTGAGGCCTTTCTTCCTGTCCTGTAGACAGCTACCTTCTCCTATGTCCTCATCTGGCCCCTTCTTTGTGCTTGCTTAGGAGAGAAGTGAGGGCTCTCTAGTATCTCTTTCTCTTCTTATAAGGATATCGGTCCTTTTTGGCTTTAGGCTGCACCCTTGTGACCTCACTTAATCTTAATTAGCCCTGCCTCCAAATACAGTTACACTGGGGGTTAGGGCTTCGCCGAATGAATCTGGAGGGACACAATTCAGTCCATAACAATGAATACAGAGAAAGCTGCAAAAGGAGATTCATAAGCCATTGCACTCCAACCTGGGTGACAGAGCAAGACTCCCTTTCAAAAAGAAACCAACTTTCTAGCAAAAAGATCCAGAACATACAATGGTGAAGAGAGTTTTTTTTCTAAACTCCTCTTATCTGCCTAAAAGCAGAGCCTCCCAAAAGAATGCAACCATCATAGATCCCCTTCCTAGAGGTTTCCCAACCTGGGAAGAGTGACTGACTGCCTTCACGAGAGAGGAGAAGCCACAAGGCTATAAAAACCCTCCTAGGCCAGGCACTTTGGCTTATGCCTGTAATCCCAGCACTTTGGGAGGCCAAGGTGGGTGGATCACCTGAGGTCAGGAGTTCGAGACCAGCCTGACCAACGTGGAGAAACCCCGTCTCTACTAAAAATACAAAATTAGCCGGCCATGGTGGCACATGCCTGTAATCCCAGCTACTAGGGAGGCTGAGGCAGGAGAATCGCTTGAACCTGGGAGGTGGAGGTTGCGGTGAGCCAAGATCGCGCCATTGTTTTCCAGCCTGGGCAACAAGAGTGAAACTCCATATGAAAAAAAAAAAAAAAAAAAAACTCTCCTAAATATACGTGATCACAAAACTATCATATCTCCCTCATATCTATTCACCTAAGGGCCCATTTATCTTTTCTAAAAGTCATTGGTTTTCCAGTCCCCTTTCTCTCCATCCCCTCCTCCTATTAAGAGTGTATATTGTGTCATAAAATGTCAGAGCTACCACCAAAAGACAAAGGTCTTTCATCTGAGAGCCTGTGAAAAAGATATATAAGCCCCCAATTCTATTCACCTCTTTGAGCCACATTTTCCTGTGAATTACCATGTATATATGTGAATAAAACTTCTGTTTTTGTTTTGCCCATCTGTCTTTTGTCAGTTTAATTCACAGGCCTCCAACACTGAACCTAAGAGAGTGGCGAGAGAGTGTTTCCTTTCTCACAGCTGTCACCTCCTCAGAGGGGTTTTTC
This sequence comes from Macaca thibetana thibetana, assembly GCF_024542745.1. Taxonomy (NCBI): domain Eukaryota; kingdom Metazoa; phylum Chordata; class Mammalia; order Primates; family Cercopithecidae; genus Macaca; species Macaca thibetana. Next base: position 44,693,498 of record NC_065590.1, read on the forward strand.
CCTGGCTATTCTATCTCAACTGGGCCTCTTTCTCCTTTTTGTTTCCCACAGCATTTATCATACCTTATTCTGACTTCATTTGTCTGTTTACTAGGTTTTGGTCTGCCTTTCACTAGAATGTAAGCTGCATGGAGACATATAATACAAATTCGTTAACTACTCAGTGAATGAATGGATGAGGAAATCCGTTGTCCTTGGCTCAGGTATTTACTGGTGAGTCTGCAAGCGGCAGCTCAGTTCAGCACTCACTCACTGAGAACTTATTAGGTGTCACCATGGTGCTCGGTGTTAGGAACACACAGAGACCCACCCACTCCCTGTCCTTGAGGAGCTTAAAGGAAAACAAGCAGCTATGCTGGGCCCTGGGAGGGGCAGGTATGAGCAGGAGGACCTTACTCTTCCCTCAAGAAGTTTACTGGTATAGGAGGCAGGGAAGAGAAAAAGGAAAACACGTGATAAGGAGCTTGGAAACAAACACAACTTCAAGTACAGTTATTTAGTACACAAATAAAACAGAGACGGTTAAACTATTCTCTTGGCCTTTGTTTAGGGAATAATTCACATCATTCTGCTAATTACAGAGTTGTGAGAGTAACAACAGTGTTGGATGGAGCTCATGGTATTTCTGCTTCATTTAGACAAATCTGTCTAAGGAGAGCCCATCCCCTGCACACACAGACCCGCTGACAAGCATCGCTGGTTTCTCTTGGAAGCTTTCCAAGTGGCAAGCCTCGTGCCTAGGACAGTCTTGGAGCCTCTAAAAAGCCTTTCAGGGCTGCCTCCCTCCCTCAGTCAGGGCCCCATTAGCTATAAAGGCCAAAGATATACTGAAATTAACTACCCCACCCCTCAAAGAGCACATAAATAAAAGGGAGAATTTATTGAAATTATTTCAATGCACAGGAACCCAAGAGAAACTGAATAACTAGGCCAGGCCTAGTGTTCTCAGAAAATGTTCTCATTTCTTCAAAATCCCGAGTTTAAATTTCCATATTCCCCTATCTTCCCTCAGGTCAGGTGTCCCTGCTTGGGGTACAATCATCCCACCCCTGTATAAAACAAGGCCCCCTAGGCCAGAGGAGATAACTCCAAAAGACAACCAGATGGGTGGAGTGATCAACCTTTGTGGCTTGTCTGGGACTGAGGGATTTTATAGGAAGCATGGCTTTTAGAGCTAAAACCAGGAAAGTTCCAGACAAACCTGGAAAATTAGTAATCAGTTCAGCCAACGTCACATGTGTTTCATGCCCATACATCATTAATTTTTTTAACATGGAGTCTTGCTCTGTTGCCAGACTGGAGTGCAGTGGCACAATCTCTGCCCACTGCAGCCTCTGTCTCCTGGATTCAAGCAATTCTCCTGCCTCAGCCTCCCCAGTAGCTGGGACTACAGGCACGTGCCACCACACCCGGCTAATTTTTGTATTTTTAGTAGAGATGGGGTTTCACCGTGTTGGCCAGGATAGCCTCAATCTCTTGACCTCATGATCCACCCACCTCAGCCTCCTAAAGGGCTGCGATTACAGGCGTGAGACACCATGCTCGTCCCCCTTCATCATTAATTTTAAGCAACACATTTCTTCATATTTAACTTCACTGAAACCAGGATGTGTTTTAAAATCAGTGGCATCCTGCAATGCAAAGCTGAGTTCTCCCTGAAATGATGCACAGCTGCCAGTCACTTCCAGCTCACCACCAACCTGAGACCACCTTAAATTAATTATCAGCTTCACTTTTTCAGACCACACTGACAGTATGAATTCAGACCTCAAATCTGCATGAGCACAGGCTCGCGGTTCAAATTCTCAGGAGACAATTGTTGTTCCTCCCTCCACAGTGTCAAGACTGAGACGTGCGCATTTCCAGCCTGCCACTCCCGTGGGAAGACTTATTTTCTTATAGCATCCCAGCTTTTAAGTGGTGTCTCCATATTTGGCATTTTTTTCCTTGCATAATAGTACATAAAATGACAGTGCAGCTTACAGTGGATGGTGTCTCCGGTTGAATGAAATACGGGTAATCATCAACTCCCACCAGCCTCTAGTGCCAGAGGGAGGCTCAGTCCTGTGGAACCCTGGCTTCTCTGGGTGGGAAGAAAATGGTATCCTGGGTACCTAGGGCTGGATCCTGGGGATATAGAAAGAGTTCTTTCTCGGCCCTGATGAGCTTTTCTCTAAGCTGAGGGGTCACTTCACCGGCTTGCAGAGCCTGGCAGCCCATCTGAAAAAGTTCTTCTTCACCAGAGTCTTGCTCTGTCGCCCAGACTGGAGTGCAGTGGCATGATCTTAGCTCACTACAACTTCTGCCTCCCGAGTTCAAGAATTATTCTGCCTCAGCCTCCCAAGTAGCTGGGATTACAGGTGCGCACCAACACCCCCAGCTAATTTATTTTTTGTATTTTTAGTAGAGATGGGGTTTCACCGTGTTGGCAAGGCTGGTCTCGAACTCCTGGCCTCAGGTGATCCACTCGCCTCGGCCTCCCAAAGTGCTGGGATTATAGGCTTGAGCCACCACGCTCCACCTGGTAGACATGCTTTCTAATCCCCAGGTTTTCTTTCCTTCCCCCAGGGTGCTCAGCATTTCCTGGATATGTGATACCCCATCCCTATCCTCAGCTCATTCAGTTGACCTTCCCCTGGCCCCCACCGAAAGCCACTCATTCTCAGGCTGGCTCACCTGTCCTCAGACACCATGATTTGTCTTTCTGTGTTGGCGCTCAGGACACACCACCCCAAAATATTACTGTAGGAGAACCAAATATGCCGCCCCAAAATATACTTCATTGGTATATGTTGAGCTGGTTATTCTGAGAAACTGCACACAGAGGGGTAGCTCTGAAAAGCTTTCTTTGTATTTAAAAAAAAAAAAACAAAACAAACAAACAAACAAACAAAAAACTACATCTATAAAGGAAGTCTACCTTAGTAAAAGTATTTGTGTTAGGAAGAAGGCTGCTTAGACAAGCTTTATTACCTGAGAGGCTTTTGATCTGTGTAAGGTAACCCCCAGAAGCCCCCAGCCCCTGTTTCTTTCTGTAGCTCGGGGTGCTGTATAAGCTCCAATATTTTGGCCCTTCTGTGGCTCTCCTGTTTTTGTGGGTCTCCCATGTGTATGCATGTAATTAAACATGTTTTTCCCCCTGTTAATCTGTCTAATGTCAGTGTAATTAGTAGCCTAGCCAATGAACTAGAAGGGTAGAGGAAAGCCATTTTTCCCTCTCCAATACCTGGTGTCATTTCCCAGCTTCCTGAGTGCCAAGGTCTGAATGTTTGTGTTCCCCCAAAATTCCTGTGTTAAAATCCTAACCCCCAAGGAAATGGTGTTCGGAGGTGGGTCGGGGGGCTTTTGGGGGGTGATTAGGTTGTGAGAGCTGTGCCCTCATGAGTGGGATTAGGGCCATTGTAGAAGAGGCCCAGGGAGTTGCCTTGCTCCTGCAAACCAAAAATAAAATTCTAAGCCCCGCACCATCTGCATAGACCCCTCCTCTTGGCAAAGGCATTCCAAAACTAACCTGAAAAACTAGTTCAGGCCATCATGGGAAGGAGGGGTCAGACTGCCTCCCTATGCCCTCCTCCCTTTTGGAATTACTGATAGAACAGACTCTTTAAGCCTGATAAGAAACATTTACAATCTATTCTCTCTAAAGCCCGCTACCTGGAGGCTTTACCTGCATGATAAAACCTTGGTCTCTACAACCCCTTATCTTATGCCAGGCATTCCTAAGTCTTTTTTTTTTTTTTGAGACGGAGTCTCGCTTTGTCGCCCAGGCTGGAGTGCAGTGGCCGGATCTCAGCTCACTGCAAGCTCCGCCTCCCGGGTTTACGCCATTCTCCTGCCTCAGCCTCCCGAGTAGCTGGGACTACAGGCGCCCACCACCTCGCCCGGCTAGTTTTTTGTATTTTTAGTAGAGACGGGGTTTCACCATATTAGCCAGGATGGTCTCGATCTCCTGACCTCGTGATCCGCCCGTCTCGGCCTCCCAAAGTGCTGGGATTACAGGCTTGAGCCACCGCGCCCGGCCCATTCCTAAGTCTTTAGACAATAACTTAACTCTTTCAACCAACAGCCAATCAGAAAAATTTTTGAATCTACCTATGACCTGGAAGCCCCCCAACCCTTCCTGTTGTTCTACTTTTCTGGACCAAACCAATGTACATCTTACATGTATTTGATTGATGTCTCATTGAAATGGTTAGACTCTGTGTCCCCACCTAAATTTCATCTTGAATTGTATTCCCCATAATCCCCACATGTCAAGGGAGAAACCAGGTGGAGGTAATTGAATCATGGGGATAGTTCCCCCCATGCTGTTCTTGTGATAATGAATGAGTTCTCATGAGATCTGATGGTTTTATAAGGGGCTCTTCCCCCTTCACTCAATACTTCTTCCTGCCGCCTTGTGAAGAAGGTGCCTTGCTTCACCTTCTGCCATGATTGTAAGTTTCCTGAGGCCTCCCCAGCCATGCTGAACTGTGAGTCAATTAAACCTCTTTCCTTTATAAATTACCTGGTCTCAAGCGGTTCTTCATAGCAGTATGAAAAAGGACTAATACACTAATGTTTTTCTAAAATGTATAAAACCAAGCTGTGCCCTGACTACCTTGGGCGCAAGTTCTCAGGACCTCCTGAGGGCTGTGTCATGGGCCATGGGTCACTTATATTTAGCTCGGAATAAATCTCTTCAAGTATTTTACAGAGTTGGACTTTTTTTATCAACATTCCTTCTACCAAGTGAGGACACAGCGAGACGGCGCCATCTATGAACCAGGAAGTAGACCTTCAACAGGCACTGAATCTGCCAGAACCTTCATCTTGGGATTTCCCAGCCTCTACAACTATGAGAAATACATTTCTGTTGTTAATAAGCTGCCCAGTTTATGGTATTTTGTTACAGCAGCCTGAATGAACTACTCCCAGCCCAGGGCAGGGACTGTGTCCCCCTGCTGTGTTCAAAGGCAGGGCTCAAACCCAAGGCTAGCCACAGTGAAGCCCCAGGTGGGTGCAGAGGCCTCTTGCCCTGCGGGGCAAGAGGCACACCTTATACTCTGCAAAGACCTTCCCAGCTCTGCCAGACCACCTGGGCTAAGGGAAGGGAAGGCAGGACAGTTATGCCAACTCCAGGCTCACAAAGAATTCTGAGGTTTTGTGAGCACTAAGAATCCAGTTTACACAAAAAGAGCTTACTTTGTCTAGTTTAACCTAAACCATAAGAGTTGAAGGGATTGATAAAGTGGGACTAGGAGATTGATAAAGTGGGACTAGGAGTCTGGTTTTGGTGAAAGAGCCCTGGATTTCGATTCAGAGATTTGTATCCAAACTCTGCATTTCTGGGTGCATGACTTTGACAAGCTGCTCCAACATTTTAGACCTCGTTTCCCCCCATTTATAAAAGGAAAGTTATTCCCATTTTGGGGTTGTGCAAGGATTAAATAGGATAATGTATGCTTTAAAACATGCTTTGTAGACACTAAAGCATTACACAAATACTTAGCCCTGGGAGGGGAGATAAAAGGATATTCTACTTAGTGCAATAATTTTAAATGTGCAGGTTATGAGCTATCAGCAGGTCATGAAAAATATTTAGTGAGTGTAAGAGAAGAACAAAGTGTTTCCCTCTACTCTTCTATGTTCTCAGCTCAAGCTCCTGTTACAAAAGATATATTAGCAAGAGAAAGGCAAACAGAAGTTTATTAATATGCAGATCTTATATACAAATGGGAGAAAGTCAGGGAAGAGTAACTCAAAGAGGTGGCTAAAGCTTGAACTTAAATACACCCTAGCTAACAAAAGTGGAAGGGTGTGGGCAAGGCAACTTATGGGAAGGTGACCAGGAAAAGTACAGTAAACAAGGGTAAGGTTTGCTGTGCAGATATAAGGCAATGCCTTCTCCACTGATAAAAGTCTTGTGATTTAGAGTCTTCTTTTTCTTCCTGGTGCAGAGAGGGAGACATCCTTACAAATGGAGAGTTACTTTAGAAATGTAAATTTCCCTAATGAAAGGGCAATTTATACTGGTTTGGGGGCCTCTCCTGTGTCTGCTGTTCCTCAAAATAATCAGCTTAGAGCTAGGCATGGTGGCCGACACCTGTAATCCCAGGACTTTGGGAGGCCAAGGCAAGAGGATCGCTTGAATTCAAGAGTGTGAGATCAACCTGGGCAACATACCAAGGTCTTGTCTCTACAGAAAAATAGAACAAACGGGCAGTAGCATGCACTTGTATTCCCAGCTACTCTGAAGGCTGAGGCAGGAGGATCACTTGAGCCCAGGAATTTGACGCTGCACTAAGCTACGATCACATCACTGCATTCCAGCCTGGGTAACAGAGCGAGACCCTTTCAAGAAAAAAAAAAAAAAGGCTCAAGCTCAAATAATCCTTATGCCAAAATGGCATATTTGGGAGGGGTAAGGGAGTTCAGGGAGTGCCACTCCCAGAATATGATGCTTTGGTGTGCTGATTATATTGAACTGAGGGTACATGGGGAACAGAGGAAGAGAGAAACAGGCAGAGGCTTTCTCTGAGCTCCCCTTACCTAAAGACCATCCTCCAAAGGGAACTCAATGGTCCTGAATCCCAGGAATTCTCTTCCCCAGGAATCTCATCCATCAGGGAAGATTAACTGGGATCACACAAGAGAGCCTGGATGTCACATCCAGACAGAAACCACCTATTCTCCTGAGGGTTGCTCCAGCCAACTTTTGTTACCTGGGAGACATTTTTTTTTTTTTTTTTTTTTTGAGACGGAGTTTTACTGTGTCGCCTAGGTGGAGTGCAGTGGTGTGATCTTGGCTCACTGCAACCTCTGCCTCCTGGGTTCATGAGATTCTCCTGCCTCAGCCTCCCAAGTAGATGGGACTACAGGCACATGCCACCACACCTAGCTAATGTTTTAATTTTTAGTAGACACAGGGTTTTGCCACGTTGGCCAGGCTGGTCTCAAACTCCTGACCTCAGGTGATCTGCCCACCTTGGCATCCCAAAGTGCTGGGATTACAGGAGTGAGCTGCTGCCTGGCCAACCTGGGAGACTTTTATCTGCATAACAAGAAGACCTTTATTCACCATACATTTCCTCCCCTCGTTCTCTCATAACTTGTGTGGCCACCACACCCTCAGAAGCTGCAAGCCCCCGTTCCCTTCTGTAGCTCAGGATGCCATATAAGCTCCAATCATCAGTCTTTATTGAGTCATATTTTGTGAGACACTGTGTGTATGTTCATAATTAAATATGATTTTTCTCTTGTTAATCTGTCTTATGCCAATTTAATTCATAGCCCAGCCAAGAGACCTAGAAGGGTGGAAGGAAGTCATTTTCACTCCCCTACAGTGGCATAATCTGGTCTCCTATGGTCATATTTTGGGGTGGCATATTTTGTTCTCCTATGTGAATCATGTTCAGCATTTTAAAATTTGAACAGAATGGAAAATATCAAGGTGTGTATCCCAAATAGTAGAAATAGGTATTTTTTCTTTTATTTAAGTCATGTGTGCACATGGGTGATATGGTTTGGCTGTGTCCCCACCCAAACCTCATCTTTAATTTCCACGTGTCATGGGAGGGACCTCATGGGAGGTAATTGAATCATGGGGGCAAGTCTTTCCCATGCTATTGTCATAATGGTGAATAAGTCCCACGAGATCTGTTGGCTTAGTAAGGAGGAATTTCCCTGCACAAGCTCTTTCTCTCGGCCTGTTGCTATCCATGGAAGATGTGACTTGCTTCACCTTGCCTTCCACCATGATTGTGAGGCCTCCCCAGCCAAATGGAACTGTGCATCTATTAAACCTCTTTCTTTTGTAAATTGCCCAGTCTCCCGTATGTCTCTGTTAGCAGCATGAAAATGGACTAATACAACTGGTATGCCTGTTGTGATATAAAATTTAAGTCTTTTGCACCACAACACACATACTAATACTACTTGTTTCTGTGGTAAATAATGGAAGTAGAAATAAATGGAGCTGTTTTTGCTTTGTTGTACTTTTCAACTGCAGCATTTGTGCGTTCCAAGAGTGGGAGAAGAATTCATCTTGGGAAAGAATGTATCTTTTGTTTGGGAAAAACATCTTAATTGGCCCTCTGGTTATGCAAAGGTAAGTCCCTGAGATCAAGCTGAAGTAAGCTCTTGGATACCAAAGGGGCTATAATGCTCTGCATAATAAAGTCAATATTTAAGGGTTTCTGTTTCCTTTGGTGGTCCTAGAAGGAGCAATTTGAGGCCTGGGGCTTCAGAGAAGAGAATTTAAGCTTGGCTCAAGGGGGAAGACTTTAAGTAAAGGCCTCCCTTGACACTGGTGTGACCAAAGATTCAAGAAGTTCTCTGTACTAAGTACTAAATGAAGTTCTCCCCTCCTGCACTTTAAAGTCCTTACAAGGATCTTCAGGCCTTCGGTGGAGTTAATCAAACCTTCTAACCTGGTTCTCTCCAGGTAGCCTCCAGAATGATGGGAGGGTCCCTGTTTGGGAGGAAAAACCTCAGAGGGAGTGGAAGGTATGCAGAGTCTGTGATGGAGGAGCCAGAGAGATCCAGGAGAAGCTGGGAGCAGCAAAGTGGGAGGAGACCGGTGACTGTGAGGGTGGATGTGCTTCCAGGAATTCTTGGCAATTTGGAAAGGGGCTAGAATTCCTCTGGCTGCAGAACATGTTCTTTTCTTTGATTAAGTAAAGGGCAATTCTGGAAGGTTGGAAAATGTAGGACACCCACTATGTAAAAATCAGGAAGGTACTAACCTATAGCTTCAAGCAAGACTCATCAGGACTATGAGCCTCACCACCACTACTATCATGGTTATTACCACCATCTCCTACCACAGGCCAAGCTGAGTGACCCTGGTAGGCAGAATAATGGCCCCCCAAAGATGCCCAAGTCCTAATCCTCAAAACCTGAAAATATGTTACAGTACATAGCAAAGGGGAATTAAGGTTGCCAATCTCTTGACCTTAAAATAGAAAGGGCACCTTAGATTATGCAGGTGGGCCCAGTGTAATCATAAAGATCTATAGAAAGTAAAAAGTTTCCTCTTCAAAGTTTCCCTTCTTGTTAAAAAATAAATCATAAGTGTTAGAAATAATAGTTTCTTTCAGGCCAGGTGCAGCGGCTCACACCTATAATCCCAGCACTTTGGGAGGCCGAGGTGGGCGGATCACGAGGTCAGGTGATCGAGACCATCCTGGCCAACACAGTGAAACCCCATCTCTACTAAAAAAATATATATATATACAAAAAATTAGCAGGGCGTGGTGGCGGGCGCCTGTAGTCCCAGCTACTCAGGAGGCTGAGGCAGGAGAATGGCGTGAACCTGGGAGGCGGAGCTTGCAGTGAGCTGAGATCGCACCACCTGCACTCCAAGCTGGGCAACAGAGTGAGACTGTCTCAAAAAAAAAAAAAGAAAGAATAGTTTATTTTAAAGACTAACTTTCTTCAAACCTCCTTGATTTGTGCTAATAGCTCTCTGTTAAGTTATATATCCTATATAGCTGTTAGACATGCTCACAGGCACATTCCAGCTAACAGTCTATGCCCCTGCCTTATTTGGAAATGTTATTGCTTCTTTAAATCTTTTGTAAGCAACTTCCTCCTTTCCTTTGTTCTCCCTTGCCTTTACCTATTTAAGAAAGTTTTAGGTTGTTAGCAAATCAGGTAACAGTTTAGACTATGAGGTTTGGCTCCAGCCAACGGATGCAGGACACAGCAGTAAGGATGACCCAAATGCATAAGGGATAAATATGTCTGCTTTTCCTTTGTTCGGTGTACTCTCATGGCAAGATGGCTGGTGACTGTACCCTTTCTGCAGAAAGTAAAAATTGCCTTGCTGAGAGAATTAAATTTACGTTCAAGTGCTATTTCTTTATGGCACCAGGGAATGAGCACTTTGCATTCCTAACAGATCCTTACATGTGGAAGAGGGAGGCAAAAGAGTGTTACAATATACCCCCAACAAACAGACAAAGTGGACTGACTCCTTGTGGCTAAAATGAGACACACCAAAAACAGAATCTCATGGCCAGCAGGATGGGGGATTAGTCACAAATCCCAGTGTCGATAACGGCCATAAGGTTTATTTCCTGTAATTAAGCAGAAACCAGTTCCTGAAAAGCACTGCCCAAACAACTACAGCTGGAAAATTTCCCAAATGACTCCAAGATTCTAGCCGACCCAACCTCCCCACCCGCCTCCTGCATACCCAGTCCCCAGTCGCCCCACCCTCCCCACCACAACTCTGATTCGACAGAGGACTGGTCTTATAAACTTTCTTTATTGATAAATGCTGCAGACCTCAAGCCAGTTGTAGCCATTTAGCTTATAGAGACTGTGCACAAACTGTCTTTGTGCCCTACAGTTTACCTTTTGAGATCAAGAGCCAAATTCTACCTCATTTTAATGCCTAAAACCCCATCCCAAAGTGAATAGAATGTATGTTATAGACGTTTACCCACCGTGTATGTGCCAGCCATCCCTCATGAATATTCATAGAATGTCCCCAACCCTGCTCAATATGCAAGTAAGGCTGGCCCTGTAAGACACATACACAAGCTCCCCCTTCCTTCTGCAGGGCGCATACCTTCCGTTGTCCCTGGAAGCTGTGTTCCTCAATCCACGATTGCTTCTCCCTCTGAAAATAAAGTCTTCTCCTTTCCTTTCTCTGTGGACCTCATGGTCTTTTGTTAACAAGGGTGGGTGTCAGAATGATGTGATATGAGGAAGGCTCAACCAGCCATGGCTGGCTTTGAAGAAGGAAGGGACTATGAGCCGGGGAATGTGGCAGCCTCCAGGAGCTACAAAAGGTAAATGGATTTCCCTGAGCATGCAGAAGGACACAGACCTGAAGACACTCCCTTCACAGCAAGCTTACCTATGTGCTGACTTAGAAGCTCCAGAGCGGGAGCTCTCTTCCATCAGGAGATCATCTGAGAGACAACAGTCAATTTACAACCTAAAGTACGCCCGTGAGGGAACTGTCTCCCACCCGGAGGGGATCTTGAGGCAATGGCCCCTTTACAACTTGCAGTGGCAGCAGCTTGACCACTTGGTACATAAGGCACCAAAGTGAGTCACGTAGACCCTGCACCTGCTCATTCCCTCCCATGCATGCCATTCATGCCAAATCCCCTTTAAAATTCCCTGCTTTCTGCCCCAAAAGTGAAGCAGTACCCTTTAAGGCAGGAGCCTGTACTTCCCCTAAGCTAAACATTGGAATAAAGTCACTTTCTTTAGACCGGACCTCACTCTTGTGAATTGGACCCTGCAGGTAGTGAGTAACCGGCACGCATTTGTTACACTGCTGCTCCAACATCATCCGCCAAAGAAAATCACTGGCCAGGACTGGCTTTGTGGCTCTACCCTATCACAAGGACACCAAGAAATACAATCCTGACATATGCCCAGAAGGGGATAAAACTAAAATGGAGATTTGGCAAAAGCATTAATGATTACCACATATAAATGACCATATAGGGCCAGGCATGGTGGCTCATGCCTATAATCCCAGCACTTTGGGAGACCAAGGCAAGAGGATCACTGGAGCCTAGGAGTTTGAGACCAGCCTGGGAAACACACCCATCTCTATGTAAAACAAACAACAAGCAACAACAACAACCAAAAAAATCCACACACAAGAAAATGACCTTATAGGTTTCTTAGAACCCCATGATGCAAGGAGTTAGGGCATTAATATTTTTTTCCAGAAGTGTGGAAGGGGCAGCAATGGCTTGTTTCAACCAAACTCCTAGTGAGTACAACTCTAAGCTGGACAAAATGTTCTTGAAATAGGTGTGAATGTGCTAGGGAACTACCAAAGGCAATGAGGACTTGATGGGCCAAGATCCCAGGGAGAAGGGAAGCCCAGGGAGGTGAGCCTCACATTGGGGGCTGCTTTTTCTCTTAGGTACTTACCATTCAAAAGCAGCAGATGATACTACATCATACCCACTAGGATGGCAAGGATGCAGAGAAGTTGGAATCCTTGAGCATTGTTGGTGGGAATGTCAAATGGTCCAGCTACCATGGAAAACAGCATGGTGGTCCTCAAAAAATTAGACAGAATTACTGTTAGGATCCAGCAATTCTACTTCTAGGTATACATCCGAAAGAATTAAAAGCAGGAACTTGAATGTACATCCATGTTCATAGCAGAATTATTTGCAATAGCCAAGAGATGGAAACAAAACGTTGACCTAAAGAATCTGAGGCAAAATGAATGTAGACAGTTTATTTGGGCCAAGGTTGAGGGCAGCTGGCTTCCAAGTTGCTTTGGGGAGTGGTCCATTCAGCACTGGTTACAAGCAGGTTTTTAAAGGCAAAAGAGAGTAAGAAACGGGCGGATACAAAATTGTTTGACAGGAATTCTCACTGGTTTGCAGAAACAACATTGATTAGCAATTGCCTATGCATGGTTGAAATGTAGAGTATGAGTTATGGTGTTTAGCATGGGGCATTTTATGGCTACTTGGCATCAGTTAGTCTAGAACCTGCATAGTAAGTGGCTTCAAGAGGTAATTACTTGGCTTAAGAGGGGAGTGAGAATGATTGCTGTCAGACACTGTCACATTTCAGTGCTCTCTGGGCCTGGTAGTTAAAGGGGGCTCACATTCCTCATATAAAAATGTTTTCTTTTCTTTCTTTTTTTTTTTTTTGAGACAGAGCCTTGCTCTGTTGCCCAGGCTAGAGTGCAGTGGCTCATGGCAACTTCTGCCTCCTGGATTCAAGCAATGCTCCTGCCTCGGCCCCCCAAGTGGCTGGGATTAGAGGCATGCACCACCACACCTGCCTAATTTTTGTACTTTTAGTAGAGATGGGGTTTCACCATGTTGGCCAGGCTGGTCTCGAACACCTGACCTCAGGTGATCTGCCCACCTCAGCCTCCCAAAGTGCTGGGATTACAGGTGTGAGCCACCACGCCCGGCAAAAATGTTGTTTTCTTTTTCAAACCCAAATATCTATCAACAGATGAATGGATAAACAAAACATGGTACATACAGATACAATAGATAACCAGAACATCATCTGAGAAATGGGAATAACAATACTAAGCTTACATGTTTGCATAAGGATAGAGAAAAATGTGTACAAGATATCTGACATAATGCTTTTGTACTTTAAAAATGGTATGTCTGTGTAAATGCACCCAAGTGGAGCAATTGTCATAATGGAAAAATACTGACATCCACAGTGAGGTTATTCTTGTAATACATATACAAATGCACTAGGGGAAGAGGCTAGAAACAGATGCAGCTGGGGAAAAACCGAGGCTCTCAAAGGTCACAGCAGAGCAGAGAAGCAGTGGGACGAGATGCTTGTGGAGGTGTTGACACCTGAGTGAACCCTAAGGCTTCTGGGTTCTGATGTTCCTTGCATTTTAATAATAGCAAGAGAAAACTAACATAAGAAAGAGATCCAGTGCAATATTTAGTTTACGGTATTCTCTGTAAAATATGGTCACTTAAGCTTCTACGGATTAATGAAAAAAAGCCCTCACATTCTAATAAATCTTCTGCTGCTGTGTAATTGAAAAACAGGAATGAAAAATAACCCTATGGTGGGTTCTGAAATGGTTCAAGTTCAACAAGGTCTTTTAGCCTCCAAAGGGCTGCTCCAGATAAGGTTTGAGCTTTCAAATGTCAAGGAGACTGCTCGCTCAGGAGCTCCCAAATTGAAATTCAGATTTTTTTTTTTTTTCAGGGCTAAAAGTCGCACTTAATTATGCTCTGAGCTTGAGAAATTTCTTAAGTAGCAGCTGCTTCTCTCAGGAATTAGGTTGAAGGAACAAGAAATGCTTTGTCCCATCCCCCATTAACTTAACAATTGAAATGTAGGCACGAAGAGATAGGGAAGAACAGGAAGAAATGGGAGCAGAGAGAGAAGGGCTGGGAGTATGTACCCCAGCCTGGGAGGCAGGCAAGCTGGGCTTGAGGTGGGTCAGAACTACCCTTTTTAATAGCTTTAGGGTCTTTTCCTCACCTCTCTCACTCCCTTAGGTAACCCTTCCCTTGAATTTATACTCTCCCCATTTATCCCTTATTAAATCTCTTCTCAGGATAGAATTTAACAAGCAGACTTCTGTTGAAGGGAAGGTGATGGCCATAGTTTAAAGACTTCTCTGAGAGATCTCTGAACAGAGCACAAAACCTCAAACCAAAGGAGTCATTTCTCATCTTGATTTAAAGGTCAGTGAGCAGAAGAATGTTCCCTGAGAGGAGCATTTGGTGTCCCTGAGATGGTGGGGTCTCTTTCTACGCAGGAGAGCAGCCTTATTCTCACTCTCTATTTATAGGGTGTTGTGCCAGACCCCGACTAACTCTAGTAGGAATGGCACCATGTCTGAGGGGCCAAAAAGAGATCCAGAGAGAGCGAACGAGACAAAGGGTTTACTGGGGGCATTTAAAAATATGGACAGTCCAGTGGCAGTGGGTTGGACAGGAAGACTGCTACCCTTTGTGAAAAGAATGCACCTAGCAGCCTCCGTTTAACCCAAAACAAAATGCCTAGATCCCCTATGTGGCCTGCATTCCACAGGATGGGCCAGGAGCTCAGATGTCCTTCAAACCACAGGGAGTGAATCTCCAGGTTGGCCACTCCCAGATTCCTTAGGTTGTAACTCCAAAAACAGTTTCTTCTAAGACTGTAGTCATTCTCAGGGTACGCTTAAGTTAAGGCTGCCAGGTGCCTCTGCCACACATAGAGTACATTTCCTATCATTGCAACCTTTATTATCATTGTAAACATTAATATTTACACTTACTATAATTAACACTATAATTGGGTCTGTTAATGAAATATTTCATTTCTTTATGATTTCACTATTGTTTTGGTCTGTTTAGATTTGATTAAAAGGAGAGTTTTTAAATCTCCCACCACAATCATAAAACCAAATTTATAGAATAATTTCCTAGTTGCTCTATCAGTATTCATTTAAATTTAGGTAAATAGATATGTATTAGGCTTATGTCTCACTATTATTGTTTCTTCTTTTTATCATATTTCACTACACTGAGATTTTTTGCTTTGATTTATTTATTTATTTATTTATTTATTTTTATTTTTGAGATGGAGTCTTGCTCTGTCACCCAGGCTGAAGCGCAATGGCACGATCTTGGCTCACTACAACCTCTACCTCCCGGGTTCGAGTGATTCTCCTGCCTCAACCTCCCAAGTAGCTGGGATTAGAGGCGCACACCGAAACACCCAGCTAATTTTTTTGTATTTTAGTAGAGACGGTTCATTGTGTTGCTCAGGCTGGTCTCAAACTCCTGAACTCAGGCAATCCACCCACCTCAGCCTCCCAAAGTAACAGGATTACAAGTGTGAGCCACTGCCACTGCGCCCGGCCTTTATTATTTTTTAAGCACATACTACCTTTGGGATTGATTCATGTGTTGCCTGGACGGAGGCTCTTCTTGAATAAATTCCCCAGGTAGAGTGTGTGGGTGCAGTACTCTCTGACCCATATCATATCCACAGAAAACATTCTCTCACCCTGATAGGTAAGGCCTATCAGCCTGGGTGTCAGATCCAGATCCTTAGGCCAAGGTCTTCTTCTTTTTTTTTTTTTTTTTAAAAGACGGAGTCTCGCTGTGTCACCAGGCTGGAGTGCAGTGGCCTGATCTCACTGCAACCTCTGCCTGCCGTGTTCAAGTGATTCTCCTGCCTCAGCCTCCCGAGTACCTGGGACTACAGGTGCCCGCCATCACACCTGGCTGATATTCCAAGGTCTTTTTACTCTCATTGTCATTAGATTTTATTCTGCAATCTTCTAGCTTCCATTGTTGTAGATGAAAAGCCTGAGGAAGGTCTGATACTCCTTTATAAGTCATTTGTTCTTTTTGCCTGGAAACTTACAGAAATTTCTCTTTATCCTGGGAGTTGAGGGCTTTTTACAGGATATTTTTAGATGTGTGCCTTTTTTCTCAATCCAGGCTGGAATTCAATGAGCCCTTTTAAATCACAAGTCTTTTTTAATCACAGCAGCATTTTCTCTTTCTCTTTCTCTGTCTCTCTCTCTCTTTCTTTGTTTTGACAGAGTCTCACTCTGTTGCCCAAGCTGGAGTGCAGTGCCATGATCACAGCTCACTGCAGCCTTGACCTCCGACTCAGGTGTTCCTCCCACCTCAACTTCATCGTTTATTTAATTCCTCTACTTCCTTTAACAATTCCTTTTCTCCTTCTTGAATTTCTGTTTCTTAAATTAGGTCTCCTGGATCAATCCTCCAAGTCTTTTATCACGGCAAAATTGCATGGGCATTAAGAAGCAAAAATATGTGATTAACAACAGCACAGCAAACCACCACGGCCCATGTTTACCTATGTAACAAATCTACACATCCTTCACATGTATCCTGAAACTTAAAATAAAATTAAGTTACATTTAAAACAACAACAACAAACCAGCACTTAACAGCACAGTCACAGAAGCCCGACTACCTGGGTCTGAACACCAGCTGTGCAACCCTGGGATTGTTCCTTACCCCTCTGAGCCTCAGTTTCCTCAGCTGTGACATCGGTGAGTAATAATAGCTAACTCATAGGTGTTAGTATAAATTAACTATATTAATATATGTAAGTTTTGATAATAATATAGTGATTATATTCCCTCACCTTTTTGTAGTTCTGTGCTATGATTTGAGATTTTCTTCCATTTGATCTTCCAGGCTACTAATTAATATTTCTACTGTTAAAGCAAACTAAATATGGCCTCAGAAGGACTCTGTACTCCTGTATTTGAGTCTTCGTGGATGAACTGTAACCTAGCTTAATAGTCAGACATTGAAAACCTAACTTAATAGTATGTCCCTGTAACAATAACTGAGTGTTGGCCAATCCCATTGGTCATACTTCATCCACTCATAGACTACTGAATCCCATTGGTCATACTTCATCCACTCATAGACTGCTGAATGTTCAAACTACCTTCAAATAAGGCAAACACAGAGTTGTAACCAATCTCGCTGTTTCTGTACCTCACTTCTGATTCCTGTATGTCACTTTACCCTTTTTATTTTATTTTATTTATTTATTTTTGAGACGGAGCCTTGCTCTTTCACCCAGGCTAGAGTGCTGTGGCATGATCTCGCCTCACTGCAAACTCTGCCTCCCAGGTTCACACCATTCTCCTGCCTCAGCCTCCCGAGTGGCTGGGATGGGACTACAGGCGCCCGCCACCATGCCCGGCTAATTTTTTTTTTTTTTTTTTTTGAGACGGAGTCTTGCTCTGTAGCCCAGGCTGGAGTGCAGTGGCCGGATCTCAGCTCACTGCAAGCTCCGCCTCCCGGGTTCACGCCATTCTCCGGCCTCAGCCTCCCGAGTAGCTGGGACTACAGGCGCTGCCACCTCGCCCGGCTATTTTTTTTTTTTTTTGTATTTCTTAGTAGAGACGGGGTTTCACCGTGTTAGCCAGGATGGTCTCGATCTCCTGACCTCGTGATCCGCCCATCTCGGCCTCCCAAAGTGCTGGGATTACAGGCTTGAGCCACCGCGCCCGGCCCCGGCTAATTTTTTTTATCTTTAGTAGAGATGGGGTTTTGCCGTGTTAGCCAGGATGGTCTCGATCTCCTGACCTCGTGATCCACCCACCTCGGCCTCCCAAAGGGCTGGGATTACAGGTGTGAGCCACGGCGCCCGGCCTCTTCACTTTACCTTTTTTGTTTAAAAATTTGTTCTGACCACGAGGCACCCCGGGGGTCTCTGTGAATCTGCTGTGATTCTGGGGGCTGCCTGATTTACAAATTGTTCCTTGCCCAATTAAACTCCTTTAAATTTAATTCGGCTGAAGTTTTTCTTTTATCACCACTTTGCCCATGAGCTCTTTGAATACATCTACTGAGTTTTTAATCAGAAAATCATGTTTTTAGTTCCAGGAAAAATGTTTTGATGCTACAGTTAAGGCTTCTTAAATGCTCAGGAGGTAGACTGTATCATTATCCTCTGTTATTTGCTGCTCCTCTCTGCAAGATGCTTACACTTTCCCACCCTGCTGACATCAGGCTTGGCGAGTGACTTGCTTTAGCCAATGAAATGTGAGCAGAAGCAACATAGGCCATTTCTGAGAAGTTTTAAGAGTCTTCATGTGGACCGGGTACGGTGGCTCACACCTGTAATCCCAGCACTTTGAGAGGCTGAGGTGGGTGGATTGCCTGAGGTCAGGAGTTTGAGACCAGCCTGGCCAGCGTGATGAAACCC
Source organism: Macaca thibetana thibetana (assembly GCF_024542745.1). NCBI lineage: Eukaryota > Metazoa > Chordata > Mammalia > Primates > Cercopithecidae > Macaca > Macaca thibetana. Next base: position 44,711,666 of record NC_065590.1, read on the forward strand.
CGTCTCTACTTTAAAAAAATACAAAAATTAGCCGGGGATGGCGGCAGGCACCTGTCATCCCAGCTACTTAGGAAGCTGAGACAGAAGAATCTCTTGAACCAGGGAGGCAGAGGTTGTAGCGAGCCGAGATCGCGCCACTGCACTCCAGCCCGGGCGACAGAATGAGACTCTGCCTCGTCTCAAGGGGAAAAACAAAAAGAGCGTTCATATGGTTCTGATGCCCCTTTTTCTCTCTTCCAGGTAGGGGGCTGTTCCTTGAACTTGAATCCTAAAATGAACAAACGCACTCATGAAGGCCATGTGATAACACAAAGAAGCACACCTTTGTTTTCATAAGCCGTGGAGCTTCTGGGCTTGGTCGTTTCCATAGCCCAATCCAGCAAAAGCTTACTAATACAGCCAATATGTTTGTTTGTTTGTTTGTTTTTTGAGACACAATTTCACTCTGTCGCCCAGGCTGGAGCGCAGTGGCATGATCTCAGCTCACTGCAACCTCTGCCTCCCGGGTTCAAGTGATTCTCATGCCTCAGCCTCGCCAGCAGCTGGGATTACAGGTGCGCACCACCACTCCCAGTTAAGTTTTGACTAATATAGATTGCTGTTATTGTGTTACTCAATGTTAGGCTCATGGTAGGGTCTAAGGGCATTGTTGGTTCTCCTGGTCCAGGCTCAGTCTTAGGCAGAGGCTGTGAGCCTGAGCCCTGTGGTCGGGGCCTTCTCAGAGTTTCTGCTCCTTTCCCATCCCCATGGCAACCAAACTCTGTCCTGGAATCTGTGCTGGGTCTTGGGTGTAAAAGACCCCCTCCGGCCAGGCATCGTGGTTCATGCCTATAATTCCAGCACTTTGAGAGGCTGAGGTGTGAGGATTGCTTGAGGCCAGGAGTTCAAGACCAGCCTGAGCAACATAGCAAGAGCCCCTCCTCCAGACTCACACGTCTCCATTGTATATTGGTGCAGAGTCCTAGGTCCAGAAGGTTTTCCTACCCCTGTTTTCCCAGGGGAAGTTGGCTTTTGCTTTGACTCTTATCCCAGAAGCAGTGGATCTTTGCCCTCGCCAATGTAGAATGAGAGTTTCCTACTGTTTCCCAAAGGCAGCCAGACTCTGCTTCTACACCTGTGGCTCTGGGGTGGAAAGTGTTTGCTGCCATTCTTCTAGTTTGATGCTTTTATTTGATGAAAGTGGAGTCTTTGGAAGTGAGTCCCCATCCACTTCTTGGCTACACCCTGGTGTAGGGCTGCCTGCATCATCTTGAATGCCTGCACCATCAAGCATGGGGCTCTTGCCCTATCCCCATTCTTTCTCGTGAGCAGCTAGTGGAGGCCCATGGAAAAGGGCTTGTAGTGACAAACTCCCCTTCTGTCTGGGGCTCCCAGTCATTCTAGACTGATACACGCCGGGTACAGTGGCTCACACCTGTAATCCCAGCATCTTGGGAGGCTGACGCAGGCAGATCACTTGAGGTCAGGAGTTTGAGACCAGCCTGGCCAACAGAGTGAAACCCCGTCTCTACTAAAAATACAAAAATCAGCCAGGCATGGTGGCACAGGCCTGTAATGCCACTTACTTGGGAGGCTGAGGCAGGAGAATCGCTTGAACTGGGGAGGCAGAGGTTGCAGTAAGCTGAGATTGTGCCACTGCACTCTAGCCTGGGTGACAGAGTGAGACTCCATCTAAAAAAAAAATTAGTCGGGCATGGTGGTACACATTTGTAATCCCAGCTACTTGGGAGGCTGAGGCATGAGAATCACTTGAACCTGGGAGGAGGAGGTTGCAGTGAGCCAAGATTGCACCACTGCACTCCAGCCTGGGTGACAGAGCAAGACTCCGTCTCATAAATAAATAAATAAATAAATAAATAAATAAATAAATAAATTGATGTTAGTCTATACTCAGCCTTCGGGAATCCAAAACATTTGAGTTCCTTCCTTTTTACCAACATTGATGGTGGCCACTTCCTTCTGTTCTCTGCCAAAGACAGGACCTACCTCATGGTATCCGAGCTGTGCAGTCACACAGTGCCCCGTGCTCAGAAGCTCCCCATATTTTTCACTGGGTCCTGTAAATCTGTAAATGATGTAGCCAGTCCTAAGCAAAGGTAAAATAGCCCCTGTTCCCTATTTCTTCTCAGGCTGGATAGTTACTCTTTGGAATTCAGTTCATTTCATTGCCTTGTGACCTCAGCTCTCTGACGGGTTCAAGAAAAGGTATGATTTGTAGATTACATATCTTTTTCTCACTGTTTGGATGGGAGTTCTGTTCTTTATTCTGCAGCTTCCTACATCCTAAGCAAAAACAGCCTCTTTCTGTTAGAACTTATTTGAGGCCTCAAAGGGAGGTAACAGTGCTATGTTGTCTGCAGATTCCCTGCCAGGGATAAGGTGGTGATGGACAAGTGATTATCCCTGGGTGGTGTGACTCTTTTTCCTACTTTTTATTTGACTATATTATCCCAAATTACTTTTACAATGAGCAATCTCTACTTGATTAAAAACAACTAGAGCATCAAACTTTGAAGTATCCCTTTTAAACGTTTGTTTGTTTGTTTGTTTGTTTAATGACAGTGAAATGATCCCTCGGAGTTCCTTCCCTAGACTCACTGGAGAAAGCAGCATATCTAGGGGCATCAAGGGATACTGTACAGAAGGCACAGACAACAAATTAACAGAGCTCTGCTGCTCTAGGACATAGCTCCTTCAGTCCTGGCCTTTGGATCAGGTAACAGGAGGGCCACTCTCTAAACATCTCCTTCCAATACCACCGTTTCTCCACTGGCTGGTGAGGACCAGATGTGGCCCTTGTTCCTTTCCTCTCATTCTGCTTTTGGGTAGTGGCTGCTTCCTTCTGAGACAGCATGTTTTTGAGCACGCCCTCTAGGAACATGGCATAAGAGGGAGTCAGAAACCTTCCTCTCAGCTCTGCCTCCAAGTCTATGACCTTAGACAAGTCACTGAGCCTCTCCAAGCCTCGGTTTTTTCTTCTAGCAAAATAAAGGTAACCATGATAACCACCCCCACCGGGTTTTTTAAAGAGGACCAAATGTGACGATGTTTTAAAAAAGTATTTTACAAGCTGCAAAGAACCCTCATTATTCATCTTGGTAAGCAACTTATACCTGGGAGTAGAATGGGGTAGGGGACAGATGGAAATGGGACCTCACGTTCACTTTCAGAGCTCTTATTTTGGAGCAACACTTGGAGATAATAATATCTGCCTGTTCTCTTGTCTTTTAACCACCACTCCCCTACGCCCTGGTGAAACCTCAGTGTGTGGGTGTGGTTGCAGGGGCAGGCTATCTCTGTAGTCACAATACTCAGGGGGCCTCCTTCCTGCTGCCTTCTCCTCTGGCTGAGTGGGCATGTGTGTTGGGGAGAGCTTCCACTAACATCAGGGAGAACCTGTTAAGTACCTGTTAAGTACCTGGCCAAGTGTTTCTCTGCTAGCTGGACACTAATCCTTTTCTGCAAGGGAGGGGTCTCCTCTATGTTGCCTGGGCTGGTCTCAAAATCCTGGGCTCAAGTAATCTACCAGCCTTGGCCTCCCAAATGCTGGGATTGCAGGCATGAGCCACTGCACCTGGCCTAAAATATCAACAATAACTTACATTTACCTGTGTGCTTCCCTTTACCCCTTTACTTCCATTTTGTCCTAATAATTTTCTTCCTTTAAAAAGTAGTTAAATAAGTGTTATCCTTAATTAATGTTGAATTAATGTTAAATTATATTTGATTAATGTAATGCTTAATAAATGTTTAGTTTTAGTTGTTTTCAAACTTGATAGAAGGCCAGCCACAGAGGCTCACACCTATAATTCCAGCACTTTTGGGCGCCAAGGTGGGAAGATTGCTTGAGTCCAGGAGTTAGAGAGCAGCCTGGGCAACATGGCGAGACCCCATCTCTACAAAAAAAATACAAAAATTAGCCAGGCATGGTGGCATGTGCCTGCTGTCCCAGCTACTCAGAAGGCTGAGGCAGGAGGATCACTTGAGCCAGGGAGGTGGAGGTTGCAGTGAGCCAAGGTTGTACCACTTCACTCCAGCCTGGGTGACAGAGTGAGACCCTGCCTCAAAAATAAATAAATGAAGAACACTTGATAGAAAGGTATTATGTTGTAGGTAGTTTATATATAATTACATTGTAAGAACAGTGTTGCATGTAGTTGTAGTTCATGGCTTTAATTGTGTAATATTCTACAGTGTGAATATATCAATTTGTTTATTCATTTACCTGTCAGTGGACATCTGGGATGTTTCTGGTTTGTTTTTGTTTGTTTTTGCTGATATCTACAGAGCTCCTAAGGGTATTCCAATAGCTACATCCTGATGCACACACTGAGTCATAGAGAATGTGAATATTCAATTTTATAATATAGTTAATATAGTCAATAATAATAATATAATGTATACATCTGTTCTCTTTTTGGTTGGTACTTTTCTGTACCTAATTTAAGAATTCTTCCTTTCTTTTTAAATTTTTTTTAGTGACAGGTCTTGTTCTCTTACTCAGGCTTCAGTGCAGTGGCTCAATCATAGCTCACTGCAGCCTGGAACTCCTGGGCTCAAGCAATCCTCCTGTCTCCTGAGTAGCTGGGACTACAGGCACATGCCACCATGCCCAGCCAATTTAAAACATTTTTTTTTTTTGGAGAGACGGGGTCTGCTTTGTTGCCCAGACTTGTCTCAGACGCCTGGCCTCAAGTGATCCTTCCGCCTTGGCCTCCAAGAATGTTAGAATTACAGGTGTGAGCCACCATGCCCGGCCTCTTCCCTTCTTTATTCCAAGAAAGACAGTCCTCTATCTTTTCTACCAAGATAAACAAGGAAGACATGCTTTGACATTGCCCAGTTTCATTCTTCTCCATATGGATGTCTTCCTAGCTTCAGTTGTTGAATAGTTCCTCTTTTATCTCCTAATACGACATAGCGATTGATGTTTTAACCATAACTTCACATTGATTCTTCATAGAAGAAAACATTTCCCTCATAATCTTAATAAAACATTAAGTTGACATATACCGTTAAAACATATCAATTGCCTTTTTTTTTTTTTTGAGACAGAGTCTTGCTCTGTTGCCCAGGCTGGAGTGCAGTGATGCAATCTCGGCTCACTGCAACTTCCGCCTCCCGGGTTCACGCCATTCTTCTGCCTCAGCCTCCCGAGTAGCTGGGACTACTGGCGCCTGTGACCGTGCCCGGCTAATTTTTTCATATTTTTAAAAATAGAGACGGGGTTTCACCGTGTTCGCCAGGATGGTCTCAATCTTCTGACCTTGTGATCCGCCTGCCTCGGCCTCCCAAAGTGCTGGGATTACAGGCGTGAGCTACCGCGCCCGGCCCTTAATTACCTTTTTTTTTTTTAAACTGAAAAGTGATCACTTCGGGAGAATATATTTCCTACTGGCTGTGCCCTCCTTGGCTTCCCCCACGGCATTGGGCAAGTATCTGGTTGGGCCACTACACTTCAGTGCAGAGCCTGGAGCCAGAAGGGAGGCCCTGCCATTGGTCAGCAGGGCAGCTCTCCCACAGCTTCATTTGGATAAGAGTTGCAGACAAGCTCAACGGTTTAAGGGAACCAGGTTTGGAGATGTTAGACGGGGAATGGGCTAGCTCAGAATCTATCGGAATAATATGACACGGTTACAGCCTGGGTTGAATTATGTTCCCCAAAAGAGTATATCCTGGCCCCCAAACCTGTGAATGTGGCCTTATTTGGGAATGGAGTCTTTGCAGATGTAATCAAGTTAGGATAAAGTCATACTCAACTAGAGTGGTCCCTAATCCAATGACTGATGTCCCTATAAGAAGAGGAAAGTTGGGACACAAATACACAGGGAAAAGACCTCATAAGATGGAGGTAGAGGCCGGGCATGGTGGCTCAAGCCTGTAATCCCAGCACTTTGGGAGGCCAAGACGGGCGGATCACGAGGTCAGGAGATCGAGACCATCCTGGCTAACACGGTGAAACCCCGTCTCTACTAAAAAAAATACAAAAAAACTAGCCCTGTGAGGTGGCAGACACCTGTAGTCCCAGCTACTCCGGAGGCCGAGGCAGGAGAATGGCGTGAACCCGGGAGGCGGAGCTTGCAGTGAGCCGAGATCCGGTCACTGCGCTCCAGCCTGGGCGACAGAGCGAGACTCTGTCTCAAAAAAAAAAAAAAAAAGATGGAAGTAGAGATGAATATGATGGGTCTACAAGGCAAGAAACACCAAGGAATGCCAGAAATGATAAGAAGCTGAGAAGAGGCAAGGAAGTGTTAAAGCAAACTATGTCCTGAGAAGGACTCTATACTTCTATATTTGAGTCCTTGTGGATGAACTGTAACCTAGCTTAATAGTCAGACAAAATTGAAAACCTAACTTAGGAGTATGCATCTGTAACAATAACTAAGTCTTGGCCAATCCCACAGGCTATACTTCAACCATTCATACTTTGCTTAGTGTTCAAACTACATTCATATAAGACAAACACTGAGCTATAACCAATCCGGCCATTCTGTGCCTCATTTCCAATTTCTGTACATCATTTCCCTTTGTCTATAAATCTTCTTCCACCATGTGGCTGCACTGGGGTCTCCGTGAATCTGCTGTGATTTGGGGGCTGCCTGATTCACAAATTGTTCATTTAATCAAACTCAATTAAACTCCTTTAAATGTAATTCAGCTGAAGTTTTTCTTTTTTCAGAAGGACCCTCTCCTGGAGGCTCTAGAGAGAGTGTGGCCCTGCCACCACCTTGATTTCTGACTTCTAACCTCCAGAATTGTAAGAGAATAGATTTCTGTCATTTTAAGCCACAGTTGGTGGTACTAACACCGGCACCTTCTCCTCTGCCAGAAAGAATGATTCACGTGATGGGATAAAAATGACTGGCGAATTCCCAACCTTTCCCACCCCCGTGGTCCCTAATGAGGGTCCTGGTTACCCTCTCCTCAGTTCCTCCTGGAGTCCACCCTCCAAGGAAGGATCCCCGCCCTGCCAGCCATCTGTGAGATAAAAATCAGAGGAAATGGAAACTGAGAGCCAGACCGGGAGCCCCTGCAGCAAGTGAGAGCCATGTGTGGGAGAAGACAGAGGGGGACGTGCAAGAAGAACTGTGACTCTCACATGGCCACCGTGAGAATCAAGTGCAGTCTTCCGAAGGGCTATGTTCACTTACTGGTGTGTGAGAAACGCACGTGAAAGACTTGAGTTATTTTGAAATCACGTTTTGTTTCATGGTCTTTTGACCGCATCGCAGCTCCAGCACAGAGCTGAGCCACGTGGACCGAGGGTCTGTGAGCTTCCCTCTTCTCCCCATCACTGAATGCTTTCTGCCCTCCAGTCCCCTGCTAAGTGCTTGGCAGACTCCTCTCCTGTCCTCACAGCAACTCTAGAAGGACAGTGCTGTTTTAGATGACAAAACTGAAGCCTAACAACAAACCTCAGCGAAAAGGCCAAGGTCTAAAAGCTCATATTACCTCATGCCTAGCTCAGAACTATTAGAATAATAATAGAAGCAGCAAGGAGCCTTGAGGCGACACCTAGAAGCTGGCAGCCAATCCTACCACTGGTCTATGCTCTTGGGACAGCCTTGCCTCCTGGGATAATGGCAGCTCTGTTTCCCTGCAGGAGATCAGAGAATGGTGTGTTTCTGGCCTTGAGTCCTAGCCAGGCCAGGGTGGGCAGAGGTGACTGCTATAAAATGGGCTCTAGAGCCAGACCGCCAGGGTTCCCCCCAGCTCTGCCACTCTCTAGCTATATGGGCATGTTATCTGACCTCCCTGGGGCTCTGTTTCCTCATCTGCAAAATGGGGATAATAATAGTTGCCACCTCAGAGGGTAGTTGTGAGGATTAAGTAAATTAATACAGTATGTGACCTGCTTAGAACAGCACTGGACAGAGTAAGCCCTTAATAAAAGCTAGCTAGCTCTTATTATTAAAAAACATGATGCTCTACTCAGATCTGACAAGACCTTAGCTACAAAAAATATAAATCATCAAGCAGACTGTCTGATATGTATATTTTTATTAAGTGTAAGAATGAACCTTGGCCGGGCACAGTGGCTCACGCTTCTAATCCCAGCACTTTGGGGAGGCCAAGGTGGGTGGATCACTTGAGATCAGGAGTTCGAGACCAGTCTGGCCAACATGGTGAAACTCCATCTCTACTAAAAATACAAAAAATTAGCCAGGCATGGTGGTGGGTGCCTGTAATCCCAGCTACTCAGGAGGCTGAGGCAGGAGAATTACTTGAACCTGGGAGGCAGAGGTTGCAGTGAGCCGAGATCACACCACTGCACTCCAGCCTAGGTCACAGAGCAAGACTGCATCTAAAAAACAAAACAAAACAAAACACCCAGCCTTCAAGGAAGACTGCATAACTCTCTACTCCTTAACTGTGGGCTGCACATAGTTCTCTTCCTTCCAAAGAATGCAGTATGGGAAGGGGGAAAAGTAACTTTACAGCGGGGAAACTGACACACTACCTCAACCAGATGATCAAGGTCAATGTCAACAGTGACATATTGCTAGTATGTACCCTTGACACGATGTGTTGAAATGACATGATGTGACCTTCCTCTCCATGACCCAAAACCCCAGTCTTATCATGAAAAAACAATGGACAAATCCCAATTGAGGGGTTGTCTACAAAATACATGACTAGTTCTCCTCAAAACTGTCAAGGTCATCAAAAACAAGTGTATTTGTCCGCTCTCACATTGCTATAAAGAAATACCTGAGATTGGGTAATTTATAGAGAAGAGAGGTTTAATTGGCTCACAGTTCCACAGGCTCTGCAGGAAGAAGCATGGCAGTGTCTGCTTCTGGGAGGCCTTAGGGAGCTTTTACTGACAGCGGAAGGCAAAGCAGGAGCAGGCGTCTTACATGGCAGGAGCAGGACCGAGAGAGAGCGAAGCGGGCAGTGCCACACACTTTTAAACAACCAGACGTGAGAACTCACTCATGAGGGACCAAGAGAGGATAGTGCTAAACTATTCACTCTGATTTGAAGGAAATCCCATGAGCTGTGGAGGCCGGGAGCCTTGGGTTGAATCCTGGCTTGACTACCACTAGCTGTGTGGCTGGATTCATGACCCCTCTATCTCGTTCCTGCTTCTGTGGAACGGGGATTGCTCTCTGCCTCACAGAGACTTTGTGAGCAGGAAAGGCACAGAGTAGGACCCACAGCAGCTAATAAATAAGTTTATCTCCTTGGTTTATAATGGCCAAGCTCATGCACCCTCAGAATAAGTGCAGAGGGTGAAGAGACTGTGCAAGTAAACATGGTAGGTACAGGTGACCTGGGTCCAAGCTCCTGATTGGGCCACGTGTTCCCTTTTCCTTCCTCTCTCTCAGGCCTGCTTAGGGATTAGATGGTGGGAGAGCCAGACAAGAGCAGGTGGCCACCCTCCAGCAGCACGGAGATCTGTGATGGTCTGGGATGTGACAGAGACCCGTGGCTGATTCCTAAACAGCCTTCTAATCAGTTGAAGAGCTGGACCAGTTTCTGTGCTGCAGAAAGCTGCAGCGGGGTTGACAGACAGACTTGCACTCACACCCTGGGCACGTCACCTTCTGCGAACCTTATGGGCCTTATCTATAAAGCAGGGATAATAGAGCCTACCCCACAGAGCTCTGCTGAGGATTCAAGATGGTACTTGGGAAAGCATCTAGCAGGGCGCCTGGCATCTAGCATACTTCCATAAAAGCCACTTGGATGCGACATTCCTAGCCCACATGGTTGCCCTATGGTTTTCCTTTTCTGTAAAATGGGGATGATAATACTACCATCTCCCAGGTTTAACATGAGTCTGAGATAAGGCAGGGCACAGAGAAAACATCAATAAAGGACAGCTACCAGGGATGTTACATGCTTTTACACTTTTATTATTCCTGTGGACCAAGAGTTTGGATAGCTCTCCGATCCTTGATAAAGGGCCTTTCCAACTAATCTTAGGGACCACTCCTATAAGAATCACATAAGCATGGCAACTGCTCCCTGCCTTCTACAACTTCCTGGCTGGCACAAATCAGGGACTCACCCACGGGCCTCCTCACTGGGCAGGCTCCTCGGCCCCTCCCTGGTTCCCTGTCAGCTCTTGGCTTTTTTGCCCCCTCGTCAGTCAGTGCCTACCCACCCCCATAGAAACCCACACGTACAGAGGGACTCAGGTTCAAGGCCTTCTCTTTTTTGGTTGCCCTGTAGATAAGCACTCGTGGCATTTTAGTTTTGTAAGTTTCACAGCAGATAATTACAGGAAAACAGATAGGGGATGGTCAAAATAGCAAATCCCAGGAAGGTACGAAGTCCTTCCAGGCTGGTCCTGACTTTCTGGGAATAGGAAGTGTTACTCCTGAAGACTGTGGTGATCCATAGGACTTTTATATTGAACATGGGACTAGGACACTGAGAAGCGGGTCAGCCCTGGAGAAATTTCAGCCAGTGCAAGTTTCCTGTCAGGAAGGGTAGGGGAGAAACGGGCAGCTTCCACTCTCACAAAGGATAGCAGTGAATGAACTCCACTGCTACAGAGACAAACCCCTCAGGTCCTGGCTGAAGACAGCCCAGGCAGCTGGCGATCTCAGACCCCTGACCTATTCCCAGGGGAGGGGGGCTGGACACAGAGAGGAGGGTCACCAGCCTGCCACAGAGACTACAGAGAACAGAAAACTGAGCCAAGAAGGCTGCCCCCTACAAGTGTTTACCTGAAATACTCACAAACATGATGAGTCACAGAAAGAAAGCAGAAAAAACAGTAAGATGTGTAACCAAGTTCTCTTCCACAAAGCAAGGAGATGTGGCAAGTAATGCCAGTGGGCATGGTGTGCTCTGCGGAGGGCCCTGCTTGAGAAACCTGTGTGTCTCCACCACACTTTCAGCCTCAGCTAAGGTTGAGAAGAGAAACTGACAACTGTGCCGGGGCAGGAAAGTCCCTGCAGGAAGCCTGCTGCTGGTCCGGGTTACCAGGGCAACTGGCAGCTGCTCTCGTCTCTTTTTTTTTTTTTTTTGAGACAGAGTCTCACTCTGGTACCCCAGGCTGGAGTGCAATGGCACGATCTTGGCTCACAGCAACCTCCGCCTCCTGGGTTCAAGCGATTCTCCTGCCTTAGCCTCCTGAGTAGCTGGGATTACAGGCGCCTGCCACCACGCCCGGCTAATTTTTGTATTTTTAGTAGAGACGGGGTTTCACCATGTTGGCCAGGCTGGTCTCGAGCTCCTGACCTCAGGTGATCTGCCCACCTTGGCCTCTCAAAGTGCTGGGATTACAGGCTTGAGCCACCGCGCCCGGCCATGCTCTCTTCTCTTGAAAGAGAATGGAGGCCCAGATGTGCTCTGCCCTAGTAGCCCAAATAAGAAGGCTTGCCCTTAGACAGCATCAAATAACATCTGAGTACGCCGACCCCACAGCACTTCCCATGCATCCCCATCTCATTTAATCTACCTCTCAGGAGAGCCAGGTGCAGGGTGATTATACCCATTCCAGTTGACAGTGGAGAACACTGAGATCCGGAGACACTAAATCACTTGCTTAGATTTACATGACTAAGAATTAGTATGGATCCATCTGGGCATGGTGGCTCACGCCTATAATCCCAGCATTTTGGGAGGCTGAAGTGGGCGGATCACATGAGGTCAGGAGTCCGAGACCAGCCTGGCCAACATGGTGAATGCCATCTCTACTGAAAATATAAAAAACAAAACAAAACAAACAAACAAAAAAAAACCAACTAGCCAGTCTGGGGACTTATGCCTGTAGTCCCAGCTACTTGGGAGGCTGAGGCAGGAGAATCGCTTGAACCCGGGAGGTGGAGGTTGCAGTGAGCCAAAATCACACCACTGCACTCCAGCCTGGGTGACAGAGGGAGACTCTGTCTCAAAAAAAAAAAAAAAAAAAAAAAGAATTAGCTTGGATCCAACCAGAGTCTTCAAACACCAAGTCTAGTGACATCCCCCTACACAGTCTGGCTGCCGAATCAACTGCTTGGGTTTTTTCAGTGCTCTCATATCTATGAATGCATGCATTCTGTTTGCAAAATACCAGGCATGGATCATTCCCCTCTTCATCTCCCACATCAGAGATGTGAAACGGCAGTGCAAGTAGGCAGGGCTGCCACGGCAGCAGTTTGAGTGGGTAGCCAACATCTGACCGAGACTCGAATCCAGAGCTTTTTCCATTACACCAGTTGGCTGCCTTGCCCCTCACCACATCTGGAAAAACTGACTCAGGTGACAGCGGGCTAATCATGTCATCCTTGTGACTGCAGATGCCACGTCGTTTATGAAGCACTTTAAAGTGGGAACGCTTGCCCTGGCTTTCCCCCAGGCCTTTATTAAGTAAAGGTCATGATGTTTGTTAAGATTTGAGCACACTGGTGGCTGGCTCACAGGAAAGAGCTTCATAAGCTGTGCCTGAGATAAGGTTGCTTCTGGAGGCCTCTCTGCAGAGAAGAGCGAAGCCCACCCCCACTGCCTGGCTAGTTGGATAATAAGACTCAGAAACTCCAGTTCTCCCCATCCCGTCTGGCCTCTGTGAATTGTCTGACTGCACCGCCACTTTTCTCACCTGCCTGAGGTCAGTGTCACAGAACCACCTAACCGCACAAGAAAGGCGGGAGCAAAGATAGGTTCAGGCCCAGAGATGGTTTCTAGTCTCCCTCTGCGATGGTGATTTTTCTGGCTGCAAGAGGTTTCCAGTCCTGTCTCTACCAATGATTCCACACAGAGCCTCATTCTCTGTGGCTCTGGATTCCAGACTCAGGGCCCCGAGGTGACCTGAAGCCTCTCATCTGGTCACTGCACTAAAACCTTGGCTAGGACAGGTGGCTTCCTTCTCTGCCCAGATCAAAGGAGTGAGCAATGCCCTCAGCAGCATCCCCAAGGCAGTAACGGGAAATAATCCTCCTCACCAGCCCCTCCCACCCACGCTGTCCCAGCAGGTGGTGTTTGCAGAGGTAGCACCAGGTAAGGCAGGTGGCAGGGGAGAGGAACTGGATTGAAAGCTCAGTTGGCCTCAAGCCACCCACTGCTCCCGCCTTTCCTGTGTGGCTAGGATGTTCTGTAGCACAGACCACAGGTACGTGAGAAAAGTGGCAGTCCAGTCAGACACAGAACCTGCAAAGCCACATAGGAAGGGGAGAACTGGAGTTTCTGAGTCTTATTATCCAATCAGGCAGTTGGGGTGGGATTTGTTCCTCTGCAAAGAGGCCTCCAGAAGCCAGCCTTATCTCAGGCACAGCCTCGGGAACCCTTTCCTATGAGTCACCGCCAGTGTGCTCACATTGTAACCACGCTGGGCAGCACTCGCAGGCCGCCTGTTGTGAGGCAAGAAGCCTCCACTGTTCTGGAGGAAGCCCAGGTGGGGTGATTCGGAGCAAAGTCATTGTGAGTCCTGTTAGGAAACATTAATTGTGTTTATGGGTAGAACTGCCCCCAAACAAATCAAACACGTGTTCTAAGGTGTCCATTTTTTAAAATCTTGGTTGAGGTTGCCCTTTGGCTCCTGGGTGACATGAGTGCTTTGTTGTCCAACATCTGTTCCTGGGAGATGGGGTTACCGGAGGTTGGAAAACGATCCTCTCCTCACCTCAGGCTGGAGGAAAGGCTACCATGATGCCCTGGGAGGGAACAGCGCTGCCTAGACAGGCCTGAGGCTCTGACAACAAAACACTCAGACTGGACACTAAGATGGTGGTTTATTCTCTCAGAGGGGAAAGGGTCAGACCACACCTTCAGGTGTGGAGGGAGGAGGGAGATTGCCCCTAACAGAAAGGGGTGCCCTCACAGTCTGTCGTCCCAAGGCAGGCAAGGAAGAGTGTTGTGGGCTGGAAAGGGAGAGATTTCTTCCTCTCTCTGTGGAGAAAGGGGACCTGTATATTGCTGTTGGTGGGGGCTAAAGTGGCCCCTACCAAATGGAGGCCTTTGGGTACAAGACACTTCTCCTCTGGAGGCAGATGGAAATTTCTTTTTTTTTTCTTTTTGAGACGGAGTCTCACACTGTTCCCCAGGCTGGAGTGAAGTGGTGCAATCTCGGTTCACTGTAACCTCCACCTCCCAGGTTCAAGTGATTCTCCTGCCTCAGCCTCCCAAATAGCTGGGATTACAGGCGCCTGCCACCATGATCAGCTAATTATTTTTATTTTTAGTAGAGACGGGGTTTCACTATGTTGGCCAGGCTGGTCTTGAACACCTGACCTCGTGATCCACCCGCCTCAGCCTCCCAAAGTGCTGGGATTACAGGCGTGAGCCACCGTGCCCGGCAAGATGGAAATTTCTAACGCTGCTTTCTTTATTCCTCCACTCAGTGGAACCTGTGGTCAGATGAGCTGCAGGGGGTTGGGGAGGACAATGTCTCCTTCCCAAGGCCTGGCAGGGTCACTAAGTCGCCAGTCCCATAAGCTACAGAGGCAGAATCATGGCAGCGAGAAGAAAAGGGTGGAGTGAGAGAGAGAGATCCTTTCTGGAGCTGTGCAAAGCTCTCCCTGGGAAACTTTCAGAAATATTCAGGAGGGGAACTCTATGGCTAGATAGAATTAGGTGTAGGAAGGATGTATAATTTCACTTTAGAGTTGATAAAGTTTCAACATAGGTTAATTGCATATGAAACACTCATTTCAAAGATGAAGAAACCAGGGGTTTGGAGGCCTGAGAGAGAGAAACCATGAGAGGGGGGTCTTCTGTCTGAGAAGCAGGTGCGACCCTCTGGCGGTAGCAAAGACCCAGGAGTTCCTGGGGTCTTGTGTGGAGCCTCGACAGCACATGTGCCTGGACTTTGGGTAAAGGTGGCACAAGTGAGGCCAGAAACACACCTCCTTCTACCTGGCACATCACAAGGTGATCAAAGAATAATTTTTTTGAAAAAAGTCAAAAGCTGGCCGGGTGCAGTGGCTCATCCCTGTAATCCCAGCACTTTAGGAGGCTGAGGCGGGCGGATCATCTGAAGTCAGGAGTTTGAGGCCAGCCTGGTCAATAGGCTCTACTAAAAATACAAAAATTAGCCAGGCGTGGTGACGGGCGCCTGTAGTCCCAGCTACTTGGGAGGCTGAGGCAGGAGAATTGCTTGAACCTGGGAGGCAGAGGCTGCAGTGAGCCGAGAGCTTGCCATTGCACTCCAGCCCGGGTGACAAGAGTGAAACTCCATCTCAAAAACAAAACAAAACAAAAACAAAAAAAGTCCAAAGCTAACCAGAGGCAACCACACATGGAAAATAGTACAACCTTATGACACAAGACTGAGAAGGTGTCAAGAGGGAAGAAATAGAGGGTCTCAGAATGGAATGTTAGCTGTCTCTCTCCCACACACCCAGCTGAAGCCAAATGAGGGAAGGTAAGAGAACAGGATCCCAATAAGGGTCACCAGCACCTCTCAGCTTGGCACAAAGAGGGCCAAGAGGCTAAATTGGCAGCCTGGGGAGTCCAGGAGAAACCCCAGAGAGAAGGAGGCCCTGAGCACCATCACAGAAGCCAGCAGTGACTGGAGGAGTGGCTGGACTTGCTGCTGGTCAGGACTCTGTGCTGTCCAAGGGGATGAGCTGAAGTCCCAGGAGGGGACATGTGCCTGCTGAGTGGAGCGGACCCAGGTGTGGGATGCTAGCCCACGTCAGGAGGGAGCCAGGCCTAGCTCTGTCCTTTGCCTGTCCATGTGACTCTCAGAGCTCAGGAAGCAGGAAGGAAGTACCACCCAGCCCCCAAACTCTAGTATTGAGGGAATGACAGGTAGCTAGAAAAGGTGTCAAAAAGAATTCGTCCTCACACTCTCACAGCATTAGACGGTCTGACCAGACTTACCTGTGCAAAATTAAAAGAGATGGCATGGAGGCTAAGCCAACATGCTAGATTTTAAAAAGAAGAACACCAAGAAGGAGAAGGCAGAGTAGGAGAAAGAAAATAAGGAAAGTAAGCAAGAAACAGGCTGAGTACAGTGGCTCATGCCTGTAATCCCAGCACTTTGGGAGGGTAAGGCGGGAGGATCACTTGAGCTCAGTAGTTCGAGATCAGGCTGGGCAACATAGTGAGATCCTGTCTCTACAAAAAATACAAAAAAATGACCAGGGTGTAGTGGCACATGCCTGTAGTCCCAGCTACTAAGGCAGGAGAATCAATTGAGCACGGGAGGTGGAGGCTGCAATGAGCCATAATTGCACCCCTGAGCTCCAGCCTGGATGACAGAGTGAGACTCTGTCTCAAAAACAAACAAACAAAAAAAGCAATAAACACAACATGAAAAAGATAAACATATCCAGATATCTAGATTGGAAGAAATCACTCTCCCAAGTACAGAAGAAAACTCCTGAGAATGCTTCACATTGTAGAGCCAATAAGAATATTTAATAATCAATCGTATTAATTTAATAGTTAATTATATTAATTTAACAATTAATAATTTGTATTAACTTGGTATATAATTCATTTTAAAATATTTAATATGCTTTTGAAATTTAGTAAAACAAGAACCCAAAGGTGACTTGGTAAGTCCACCAAGTGAAATGTGAAGGAAATTCAGAGCTAAGGAAAAAACTTCAGGATGAAAACAAGAGCTTTGTAGAGCTATTAGATAAGTTTGAAACATCAAGGAAGCTTGAAATTTTCCCAGCTCAGGAAAATCTTGAGATAATTCTAGTGAACATGGAAGAAAATGACAAAGCAATTAAAGTAGTTAAGAAGATGCTGGATGTTTGGAGGACAAACACAAATCAACGTAAGGATAATTGGTATTGAATTTCAGGTCAACATGTTGAGCACAGGGTGAACTCCCCGTACTGCTGTCATCTCCTACTGCAAATGCATAGAAAAACTTAATAAAATATAAAAATATATTTTAGATTGATATGTCCAAGCTCCAAGCAAGAAAGGGAAATCTCCAGGGACAGAGTAGGAACAAAGTCATACAGGCATCCCTCAGACGTAGTGCCAGTTTAGTTCCAGACCACCACGAAGTAAATATTAAGATAAAGCAAGTCACACAAATTTTTTGGTTTCCCAGTGTATATAAAAGTATGTTTACCCTATATTGTGGTTTATTAAGTGTGCAATAGCATATGTCTAAACAATGTACATACCCTAATTAAAAGATAATATTGCTTAAAAAAATGCTAATAAAATAAGCATGTGCTGTTGGAAAAATGGCACCGACAGACTTGCTCCACGCAGGGTTGCCACAAACCTTCAATTTGTAAAAAATGCAATACCTGCAAAGTGTAATAAAGCAAAGTATAATAAAATAAAGCATGCCTATAAATGGGAGCTAAAGCCCACAGGGGACTCAGACTGGATGAGCTGTGGTTGTGATTTCAATAAGTCACGAGCCCCACATACAGCAGGAAGCCATGAGTCTAGGAGGCAGGACCATGCTGCCCCTCCAGGAAGTGGGCTGCCCAAGGTTGTAGCTGAACACAAGCCATCTGCCCAGCTATCAGTGGAAACAGTCAACAGTCCTGGTCCACTAGCCATAGACTTGGTTTGAAGTCAGTGCTCTATTACACAGGACAACAGAAACCTCCTCACTGAAATCCTTCCTCAACAACCCAGACCACACAGTGGAGAAGTCCCAAGAAAGATGGCTCCCATGAAAGACAAGCTCATAGACAAGAATTACACACTCTATAAGGAAGATCAACAACACTAAAGGCAGTTTTCAGACCCCCCCAAACAAGAAAATTTATACTTAAGGAACTAGAGATAATAGACAATCTTGAAGGGGGTTTTAAAATGTATACATAAAACTTCAGGGAACTAAATGAAAGAATATACATTACAAATAAGAACAGATGGTTATTAAATAAACATAGGCAACTACATGACAAAGTATATGTATTAGAAATGAATAATGCAGTCACTGAGGTAGCTGGACATCTTATTTATATTTTATAGGTGTGTGTGGTTTTTTTTACACACAAACATTCACATGTGCATACACAGAAAAAGATTGGAAGGAAATACATCAAGTGGTAAGTGATAGCTAACTCTGAGAATGGGACTGGGGTGTTTTTTATTTTCTTCTTTTTGCCTACCTCTATCTTCAAACTTTTTTGTTACAGTGAATATGTAATTAAGAAAAGAAAAATCACTAAGAGACATATTTGGTTTTTTTGTTTTGTTTTGTTTTTTGAGACAGAGTCTCGCTCTGTCGCCCAGGCTGGAGTGCAGTGGCGCGATCTCGGCTCACTGCAAGCTCCACCTCCTTTCTCCTGCCTCAGCCTCCTGAGTAGCTGGGACTACAGGCACCTGCCACCGCACTCAGCTAATTTTTTGTATTTTTAGTAAAGACAGGGTTTCACCGTAGTCTTGATCTCCTTACCTCGTGATCTGCCCACCTCGGCCTCCCAAAGTGCTGGGATTACAGGCGTGAGCCACCATGCCTGGTGACATATTTGTTTTTTAATTTTTAACTTTTTTTTTTTTGTAGGCTTTTTTGTTACAGCTCTATATTGCCCAGGCTGGCCTCAAACTCCTGGGCTCAAGCAATCCTCTCACCTCACCCTCTCAAAGTGCTGGGATTACAAGTGTGAGCCACTGTGCTCAGGCTAAAGACACATTTTAATTTCACAATGATGAGGGATGTATACCTACTATGTACCCCCAAAATTAAAAATTGAAAGAAAAAACGAAGACAGAGTTGGTAGAGCTTGGGCTCAATTTCACCACATGTAAAATGTTCATGAATTAAACCAAGAGATATTAATAAAATTTTATTATACTACATGAAAATAGTTGAATAGATTTGAACAAATGTTTAGAGTATATTGGGATTGTCTGACCTTATTTAGGATGAAGGACATACCCAAAACAATTCACTTCAGAGAGTGAGGCAGGCATCCTCCCGAGTGTCTACCATCAAGACCCAATGAGAGGCCCTGGCGGAGAAGGGCGGTTCCACACCAAAGAAGCCAAGCAGTAATTTTGGATGTGAGTTGCACATGAAAAATCATACAGGGCCGGGCGCAGTGGCTCACCTCTGTAATCCCAGCACTTGGGGAGGCAGAGGCAGGGGGATCACTTGAGGTCAGGAGTTCGAGACCAGCCTGGCCAACAAGGCAAAACCCCATCTCTACTAAAAATAATACAAAAAAATTCAGCCGGGTGTTGTGGCGTACACCTGTAACCCCAGCTACTCAGGAGGCTGAGGCAAGAGAATCACTTGAACCCAGGAAGTGAAGGTTACAGTGTTATGTGTGTGTATACACAATGTAATGTGTGTTTCCCGGTCACAGCATCCTAAGGGACTGAGTCACAACTGCAGTGTGAATAGAAATATTTTTTACCCCAGGTCCCTTCCCCATGGTCCCCTCCTCCTCCTCCTGGCAGGGCCCGAGTATCGCATCAACACTGCCTCTACTGACAAAGCCTTCCTGGACTTCTCTCTGGGCTATTTTCCACTGTGCTTCAGTGGGACCAGCAGCAGGTTTTGCATGAGCACTAGCCTGGCCATCATCAAGGCCAGCAGTGATGTTGCCAACTCCATACATCACTGCTAGTGTTGGCCACTAGCAATACAGTGTAGTCACTGTCACTCCCCAGTGAGGACATCACTCTGACCATGGCTGCCACTACCCCATGTTGGGGCTGACACTACTCCATTGCCCCGTGCCAGTTAGACCAAAGAGTGCCCTTCCTTAAGATGCTGGACTTCCGGCCGGGCGCGGTGGCTCATGCCTGTAATCCCAGCACTTTGGGAGGCCGAGGCGGGCGGATCTCAAGGTCAGGAGATCGAGACCACGGTGAAACCCCGTCTCTACTAAAAATACAAAAAATTAGCCGGGCGCGGTGGCGGGCGCCTGTAGTCCCAGCTACTCAGGAGGCTGAGGCAGGAGAATGGCGTAAACCCAGGAGGCGGAGCTTGCAATGAGCCGAGATCGCGCCACTGCACTCCAGCCTGGGCGACAGAGCGAGACTCCGTCTCAAAAAACAAACAAACAAACAAAAAAGATGTTGGACTTCCTCTAACAGAAAACCATCATGATATTCTGATTTTAGGATGTAACACTTGGCTGCCATTTGCTGGAAAGATTTCTCTTTGGTGTCCATTATGTGTATGGGCTTCTTGGGATGTGGTAGAGCACAGCCTGCCCGGTTTCTAACCCTTTGAGATGGAAGAGAGATCTCTCCTGATCAGGTTTCATGCCTTGTTTATAAGGCTCCAAAAGGACCACTCCTACTCTTTTCATTTTCTTAGGGCCTCCTAGATTCCTCCACCAGGGCTGGGTCAGAAGTCATCAACCATCAACCACCATCAACCACCCAGGGATATGTGCAAGAGACTCCCCCCAGTGAATCTCAAACCACAGCCTTCTACCATGGAGTGATTTTTTTTGCCCATCCAAGCATATTCTTCAGGGGTTAAAGTCACCTTTGTCTTTATTTTTTTTTCCCCTAGACATGTAAACCTGCTCTCTTAGAATCCTGTAGTCAGTCCTTAAAATTACCTTCATTTCTTCAAGGAGTCCTAGTGGGTTTCCACACAAAGTGGATACCTGAAATCCCATTTGGGCATACCAATGCTTAGCTCTTGCCTCCAGCACAACTGGGGTCACAGGAGCCTCTGCCACACAATTGTGACTTATTAGACAAATGCTGCCTACAGCAGTCTGACCTTGGCTGGCTTCTCTGAAAGAGTCTCCTTCCATCACAAGTCACCTGTTGTCTCTCAGTGTTCATTCACAACAGTTGATATTTAACAACCAAAGTCAGCCCAACCTATAACAGGGTGTTTGAACTAAACCAAGAAGTTTCTCCCTCTAAACTTGTACTGGGTTAAATTTCTTAGGAAGAGAGCACCTTAAAGAAGCAGCCATCAGTCAGTGTTAACTAAGCATCTCCTAACAAAGCTCTTAGATGCAGAAGAGGACTCCAAGAAGGTCTCCAACTCACCGTAGGAATTGCATCCTATAATTCCATTCCATCCTGATTAATATGTAGGATTAATTCCTATGTTGGATTGGACCTGGAGTAAGTGCAGACACCACAGCTTTAGGGTTCAGTCCCATGAGACTGCCCCCACTTTGGATGCCAGTCAAAAGTCGCAAGTTGTCCCCAGTACTTCTGATCAATCAGCTATAAATCAAGAGTTTCCACAGCCCCCTCCTCAGGTTGGATAATTTGCTAGAAGGACTCACAGAAGTTAGGAAAGTACTTTACTTACTATTACCAGTTTATCAGAATGGATACAAGTTAGAAAAAGGCAAATGGAAGAGATGCAAAGGACAAGGTACTAGGGGGTGGTATGGAGAGCTTCCACGCTCTCTCTGGAATGCCACCCTCACAGGACCTCAATGTATTCAGCAACTCAGAAGCTCTCTGAACCTCACTGTTCAGAGTTTTTAATGGAGATCCCATTACCTAGACCTGATTGATTAAATCATTAGCTATTGGTGACTGACTCAATCTCCAGCCCCTCTCTCCTCCCAGGAGGTCCAGGATAGGGTTGAAAGTTCAAACCCTCTACTCCTGCCTTGGTCTTTCTGGAGAGCAACCCCCATCCTGAAGCTATCTAGGGACCCCCAGCCACCAGACCTCTCATTGGCATACAAAAGACACTCATCTCTTGGGGGACAAAGGCCAAGTATATCTTATCACAGATGGATAGACTTGGCCCTTCATGGAAAAAGTTCCCAATTTACTCGAAAGATAAGAGTGACAATACTTTGCTGCTTGCCTGCCATAGTCTCAGTTTACACACATTGTCCCAGAGTAATTATTATTCCCACCTCCTTTCATTCTTAAGAATGTCATTGTTTGGAGGCTAAAAGTTACATGGTTACCCTAGAGATAAGACACATTCTTATGAAGAGAGAACTTGGAAGTCAGAGTAGAACACACCATTAAGTATTAGGATTGTCACGAAGCCCACGAGGCTGGCTAGGGACCCCTGGAGCCAGTGTCTAAGGCTCCTTTTCTTACCAGGCCCTGCACATGCCTCTTGCAGCAGGGAAAGGGAGGCCTCTGGAGAGGGCAAGGGCACTGGTTAGATGCAGCAAATCCCAAAAAAAGTCTGCCTTCATTGCTTTTCCATTTGTTGGTAAAGACAAACAAAAGGCTATAAAATACATTTTAAAGGGAGGGCACTAGAGACAGCGTTATGGACTTTAGACCTATGAAGACCTGAAGCCCTACTTGCTATCCACACATATCACAGGCTCTGAACACTGAGTGAAAAATAGCTCAGTGAGAGAGAGAGAGAATGTAAAAAAGAGAGAGAGAATATGTGTATCTGATTCCACGTGATTTAGGGGTTTTGTGTGGGGACATCCCTGTGCCTCGCTCCCTCTCCCTTGGCATGGCTGGCCACTCGCATCCCTGGCTCCCTCCTCCCGTGTACTGCGTTCCCAGTCCTCTTTGCTGATGATAACACTGCACAAAGACAAATGGTGAAGCCTCTTTTTTCTCCAACTGAAGTAACACCCAGGCGATGAGAGCAGCATATCTTAATTCCCAACAAGTTGACTCCAAGAGCCCCTTCCTCCTCTGCTCCCTTGGCTATCTGGCCCCTCGATGTCCCTCCTGTCCTTGCAGGGAAGCCTGGGTGTCACCAGCTCCCTGGTGAGGAAAAGGCAGGTTCTCCTGAGGGAAGGAGCTAAGAGGACATCTGGCTTGGGTGCCCATGTTCCCTTCGGTTATTTACCCATCCTGTGACTGACCCTACCACCCACACCTGGAGATGTCCCCAGAGCACACCGCGGGTGAAGGCATTTTCCTCTCTTCGTTCTCGTATTTAATTCAACCAGATCTTGGAAGCGCGGGGAGGGAGGGCAGGCAGTGAGTGGTGTGACAGAGCCAAATCCTCAGACCCCACGCCTTTCCCTGGGCTTGACAGAGGGGGACAGATAGGGCATCTCCACAGGCAGGGCTGTGGGGATTGATAAGATGGGCGTACCCACAACTCCCTAGTCACTGACAGCCCTCTGCATCCTGTGAAAAAGGCATTTTCAAAAAGTCAAAAACTTGGTTCTAAGGGGTGACCCGAGAGTTTTTTAGGGGGATGATGGACCTGCTTTGTATCCTAATTGAGGTAGCAGGTATGCAACTATATATGGGTTAGAATTCATAGAACTGTAAATGAAAAAAAAAAAAAACCCTCAATTTTGCTAGATGTTAATTTTTCAAAATTAAAATTTTAAACATGGCTTTCACATAAATATAGAATGAACATGTATCTAAAAAGTATTTAACTAATGTGTGAGAGAACCAGCAGGATAGTAGAGCTGGTTTAAAAAAAATGTAGGAGACATCAAAATAGTTATAATCACTGAAGTAAAGAATACTAAAGTAATATTGCTAAATAACTTTGTATAAAATCTTAGCCTTTCCTTCTCTCTCTCTCTTTTTTTTTTTTTTTTTTTGAGATGGAGTCTTGCTCTGTTGCCCAGGCTGGAGTGCAATGGCATGATCTCCGCTCACTGCAACCACTGCCTCCCAGGTTCAAATGATTCTCCCACCTCAGCCTCCTGAGTAGCTGGGATTACAGATGCCCACCACCATGCCCAGCTTATTTTTGTACTTTTAGTAGAGATGGGGGGGTTCGCCATGTTGGCCAGGCTGGTCTCGAACTCCTGACCTCAGGTGATCCACCCACCTTGGCCTCCCAAAGTGCTGGGATTACAGGTGTGAGCCACTGTGCCTGGACTTAGCCTTTTTTTTCCCTTTTCCTTTTTTTTACAATTTTTTATGGAGCAATACTTCATTCCATAAAATAGAATGAGTGTCCTCCCTGGCCTTTTGACTAAAATACTTTTATTTGTGTCACTATAAAACAAGCCTACACCCTATCAGTTTCCTATGCCTTTGTCATAAAGTTGTAAAATAACCTAATAAGTAGTAAATAGCAAGCTAGACAAAGGTCGACACCCCTAGAAAGTCAGGTAATTCCCCGGACAGCCCTGCCAGACAATGCCCAAGGCCGACATGACTCAAAGGACCTACAGGAATCTCTGCTCCATTTTCAAGTCTTGGACAATTTTCCCTAACAAGTTTCTCATTCCTATTTCCCAGGGGAAAGGAAACAGGAATGTGAAGCCCACAGCTATGCCCAGGGAGGAAATAGTGAGCTGAGCTATCAAAGAAGGGAGAGGCCTAGGGATGTCCTGTGGTCCTAAGGAAGCTAGCTGGTCTGCATCCTAGCAGGACATCAGTGGTTTTGAAAAATATAGGCATTCATAGAAAAGACAGCAGGAAAGAAAACCAGACAGGGCTGTCTGGATCCATAGACCACCCAGATCATCCTCAGACCCACCAGATTCATTCTTGCCCCAGGGTTCTAGACCCACGGCAGGTGGCACAGTCTGGGACCTGGCCTCTCCCTCTAGGTTTCGTGGGCACTATTCCAACCGCCATGACTTTGGGTGGGTCCCTTGGCCTTTTTCTTTCTTTCTTTCCTTTTTTTTTTTTTTTTTTTTTTTTTTTTTTTGAGATAGAGTCTCACTCTGTTGCCCAGGCTGGAGTGCAGTGATATTGGCTCACCACAACCTCCACCTCCTAGGTTCAAGAGATTCTCCTGCCTCAGCCTCCTGAGTAGCTGGGATTACAGGCGTGCACCACCATACCCGGCTAATTTTGGTATTTTTAGTAGAGACGGGGTTTTGCCATGTTGGCCAAGCTGGTCTTGAACTCCTGATCTCAGGTGATCCATGTGCCTCAGCCACCCAAAGTGCTGGGATTACAGGCATGAGCCACCGCGCTGGACCCCTTGGCCTTTCTTTTTCAGACATTGGAAATGGGACACGTTAGCCCTGTCTGCTCAGAGGGGAACTCCAAAGTGAGCCCAGAGCAGATGTGGGAGTGGATTTGGCCTCCTCAGGACCCCTCCAGCTGGGTGGAAAGGGTCTCGCCAGTCAGCTCCCCCAGGACAGCGTCTGAGTGCAGGTGGACCCTGGTGACTGGCCCCACGACAGCCGAGGCTCCGGAAACCACAGCACGTCTGCAGCTGCAGGGTCTTGTTTTGTGGGAAGGGGAAAAGCAAAGCTGCTCTGAGGGAATGCTAAAAATGTGCTCAGCAGAGAGGCTCCGGGCTGGGAGAGGAAGGTGAGGCGGGAGCCTGTAAACAAAAGGCCACGGTCCTGAGAAATCCAGGAAGGGCTGGTCGGAGGTGGGGCGCGAACAGCACTGGCTGCAGCCTGTGCCAGACCAGCCAGGCACCCTGTTTACAATACTGGTCACACCGGGGCAACCAGAACCAGGGCCTGCTGAATTCTTTACCTCCTAGGTGACTGAACGGAGCCAGGAGGAGCCGATCTGGTCCCCTTGGCCTTCGTGCCAGCTGGCCTCTCCCGAGGTTAATAATTCAGGCCTCTCCAGCCAGTGGGCCCAGGGCCTGCGTCAGGGCTGTGAACTGTGGTTTCTGTTTCCCTGGCTGCCTCCCCACACTCTGAGCTTATCTAGGCCGACAGTGCTGCCAACGAGACGACCCTCCTCAGCCACCCACCAGCGGGGACATCCTGCCTGACCTTCAGCCTGCCCCAGCCTGTTTCCCATGCCCACAGGGAGGGCGGGTATCCCCCAGCTCCTCTGGTTACTGTTCTCTGGCAGCCGCCCAATCCCTGCCCTGGGCTGCTGGATTCACACCTCACCGGGCACAGTTCAAGGAAGGGAAGCTCTCATTGCCCTCCCTCCTCCATGCCCTTCTCATGCTTCACTTGCAATCCTGTGCCCCAGGTGCCTCTACTCCCAGACCTGGACTCACTGGTAAGTGGGGACCAGCATGGCAGAGAGCAGGAATACAGCTGCTCCTCTTGCTCCAGACCCCGAACTCTGTTCACAATTGTCGAGAAAGCTCCAGACCACTAACATGATGGTATGGGTAAGAACCTGGGTGACAGCTCTGTGGCCTGAGTGTCTGGACAGGGCAGAGAAGGATCCTGGGAGACCTCATTCCCCCTGGGTGGGTTCCTGGCATTCCTGTCATGGGCTTGAGCCAGAAAAAGTGACCATTGAAAGAGCCTCCACCTCAGACACAGGCTAGGGCAGATGGTCAGTTCAGCAACCCACCCTCCCTGGGTTCTGGGCTTCCCCCAGTACACCAGCTGGGGACAAGCAGGGTCTGAACAAAACAAGAGGAGGTCCCTGATGGTGGAACTTCTCACGGGGAGCTGAAGTAGGGCTGCTGCTGTGGTGGGGCTCACACGGAGGAGGCAAGAAGCCTTCTGCCTTGGCAAATGTAATCGCCAGGTAGCAGGGACTCTGGTAGGTGGCAGGCAGCTTGGGGCCTTCAGAGAAAGCTGGAGAGCCCCGGACAACAGCCAGGAGAAATCTGGGAATGTAGAGGAGACAGCAGTCCTTAAAGGACCCCAGATTGGGCAACAGGAGCTGAAGTTTCAAAGTGACTGAAAGTTTCTCTACCTCTTCAGTGGGAAGAGCCTAGAAGACTGCTTTGCTGACTTTGGCACACAGACAGAACCTCCTGGATAAGAGGCAGGGAAAATACCTCTTACATAACCTCAACTTTTCGAAAGCCAGAGCATGCCACTGATACATAAGGAGATTGCTTTGATCTGAGAGTGCTCCAGAGCTAGTCTTCTTCTCACTAGGGATGAATGGAAAAACACAGTTTTTCCTCTGCTCTCATGCCACAAGCATGAGCACAGAAAACCTGGGTGACCAGATGTGTGGGGATTTCTCTCCACCAATAAGCAGGCAAGCAAGCAATTCCACATCTAATGCCAGCTGTTCAATTCTGGCACGATTTACCTGGAGATAGTGTCAGATCCCACAGGTTGAGGGTTCATCCTCACAAGACTGCCCCCCAACTTCCAAGCCCTGTTATTATAATCGCCTGACAGGTTCCTCCCACCCACTGCACAGACAAAACCAATTCACTGAGACCATGGTCCTGCAGTAAAGAAATAGCTTAATTAATGCAAGGCCAGACACAGGAAACAACTGGTGTTATCACTCTAATCAGTCTCCCTGAGGGCTCGAAGGTTAGGGTTTGTCAAAGATAGTTTGGTGGCCAGAGAACTAGAGAATGGGTGCTGCTGATTGGTTGGGGATGCAATCATAGGGGTGTGGAAAACGGTTCTTGTGCCCTGAGTCATGAGTTACAAGTCTCAGTGGGGTCAGTTGGTTTCCAGAATGCTAAAGTCTGAAAAAGATCTCAAAAGACCAATCTTAGGTTCTACTATAAGAGCAACTGAGGAAGTTGCAAACCCTGTGACCTCTGGCCACATGACTCCTGAGCAGCAAAGGATTATAGAAACTATGGCTATATTTTAGCAGAATTCAGTCCTCTCCCATAATCCTAATTAGTCTTGCCAAGGCAGTTTCAGTCCCCAAACAAGGAGGGGATATGTTTTAGGAAGGGACTATTATCATCCTTGCTTCCAAATTAAACTATAAACTAACTTTCTCCCATGGTTAGCTCAGCCTATGCCCAGGAATGAGTGAAGACAGCCAGCCTATGAGGCCAGAAGCAAGATGGAGTCAGCCATGTTAGATTTCTCCCATTGTCACCATCTTTGCAAAGGTGATTCATTATTTTGCCTGTGCTTCTTGCCAACTGGCTGTTGATCCAGGTTCCTATGCCCCTGTCCTTGGGTTCAATTAATTTGCTAGAGTGGCTCACAGAACTCAAGGAAACACATTTACTGGTTTTTTATAAAGCTGATTACAAAGGATACAAATGAAGAGATACATAAGTTGAGGTATGGAGTGTGGAGCTTCCGTGCCCTCTCGGTGTTCACCACCCTCCCAGAACCTCCTCATGCTCAGCTGTCCAGAAGCTCTCTGAACAAGAACCTTTCAGGTTATTATGGAGGCTTCATTACACAGGCACGATTAAGCCATTGGCCTTTGGTGCCTAACCCAACATTTAGCCCCTCTCTCCTCCAAATGAAGAGATGCATAAGGTGAGGAATTGTGGGGAGGGCTGAAAGTTCCATCCCTGTAATCCTGCCTTGGTCTTTTTGGTGACCAGCCCCCATCCTGAAGTTAGGTAGGGGCTGCCAGCCGTGGGTCAACTCATGAGCAAACAAAAAGACTTTGGAGTTCCCAAGGATTTTAGGAGTTGTATGTTAGGAGGCTGGAATAAGACTCTCTCCAGATAGATAGATAGATAGATAGATAGATAGATAGATAGATAGATAGATAGATATAATTTTTTTTTTTTTTTTGAGACAGAGTCTCACTCTGTTGCCCAGGCTGGAGTGCAGTGGCTGCATCTCAGCTCACTGCAAGCTCCACCTCCCGGGTTCACGCCATTCTCCTGCCTCAGCCTCCCGAGTAGCTGGGACTACAGGCGCCCGCCACCTTGCCCGGCTATTTTTTTGTATTTTTTAGTAGAGACGGGGTTTCACTGTGTTAGCCAGGATGGTCTCGATCTCCTGACCTCATGGTCCACCCGTCTCGGCTTCCCAAAGTGCTGGGATTACAGGCTTGAGCCACCGCACCTGGCCGATATAATTTTTTTTAGATGGAGTCTTGCTCTGTCACCCAGGCTGGAGTGTAGTGGCACAATCTCAGCTCACTGCACCCCTCTGCGTCCCAGGTTCAAGCGATTCTCCTGCCTCAGCCTCCCGAGTAGCTGAGACTGCAGGCACCTACCACCACGCCTGGCTCATTTTTGTATTTTTAGTAGAGATGGTGGGGTTCACCATGTTGGCCAGGCTGGTCTCAAACTCCTGGCCTCATGTGATCCACCTGCCTCAGCTTCCCAAAGTGCTGGGATTACAGGCATGAGCCACTACACCCGGCCCAAATATATATTTTACAATATTATACTAGGCCTCTTCTCTTCACTAGAGAGGCTCCCCTACCCTGAGCACCTAGGGACCAGGCCTGTGCTGGTCCTTCATGCTCCCTACCACAGCCTCCTGAGGTGGGAATTAGCACCCTGGGACAACTAGAACTCCAAGATTAAGTAAACCCAAACCATTTGTCTCCACCTTGTATTTCTGCCAATGATCTTTCGGACTCACATGTAAGTTGCCCCATGTCCCTGTTAAAAGTAATTTTGAAGCCAATCACAAAAGGCCACATATAGCATGATTCCATGTGTATGAAATGTCCAAAACAGGCAAATAGATAGAGACAAAAAGTAGATGAGTTGTTGCCTATAGCTGGGGGATGGTTGAGGGATGGGTGACCTAAAGGGTACAGGGTTTCTTTTTGAAGTGATGAAAATGTTCTAAAATTGATTATGAAGATGAATAGGCAACTTTGTGACTGTACTAAAAAACACCGAATTGTGTACTTTAGAGGGGTGAATTGTAAATTATATGTCAATAAGGCTGTTAGAAGAAAAACCCATGATTTTGGCAGATTTTGACCCATAAGATGATCTGCCATTTGCCATATTACATGTGGATATACGTGATGTCTCTGTGTCCACGCAGGTGGGAAAGGCCTCAGAGACCCATCTGGGATCTCCCCTGCCCACTCCAGCTGTGAGCATGGAAGGGAAATGAGCTATTTGGGTTGTCAAGAATGTGACAGGAAGGAATCAGCAGAGGCTCTAGGTGGAGGAAGGAAGCCTTGCACCACACCTTGCACCGCAGCCCAGATTTAGGCTCCCAGAGCTATAGGCTCACACTGGGCTGGTAGTGAAATGGTGGTGCTGTGAGGCCTCCATTTCCGTAGAGAAGTCAACAGAAGATCTCTTAAAGTTGTACCTCCTCCTCTCTCAGGAGGGTGCCAGGGCCTCTGGGCAGTCTCCCTAGAGGTAAGTGCGCCTTAAGATATTAATTACCTTTGCTGTGTGGGCATGGGATGGCCACAGCTCTTGGGCTGGTAAGCTCAGGCCACTAGCAACCTATCCAGGGCTTTGAATTTTCTACAGTGAGCCATGTAATGCTGAGAGGTGAAAATGGATGGCTGACATGGTTGCCTTGCCCAGTGGTTCTCAAAGGGTGTTCCTAGGACCAGCAATATCAGCATCACTTGGGAACTGTTCAGGAATACAAATGCTCAAGCCATCCCAGACCTATCGAATTGGAAACTCCAGGGGTAGGGCCCAGGAATCTGTGTTTTAACAAGCCATCCAGGGGAGTCCGATGGACCTGAAAGTTTGAGAACCATGATATAGAATTTGAGGTCCCTGAGGCAGAGGGACACATGCTGGTTCTGGATTGCATCCCCAGCACTAGCAATGTCTGCTATAAGAGGCAGTCATGAAGATTTTGTCGAATAAGTGAACGAATGAATGGTTTAGCTTATTTGTCAAGGACTACTTCTCTCTAACCAGCTGCCAACAAGAACATTTGCAAGCTGATAAAAAGAGAAGGGTGTGGGTATATCTGATCATTCTCTCCAGCTTCTTGTTGGCTCCGTTTAATCTCTGAATTATTAAGCAGGACTCATGGCCCATTTCACGTTTTCTTTCTAGAGATGAGGCCCTGGCTCTTTGACCATTTGTTTTTTTCTAACCTCCAGAAACAAAAGCACTTTCCATTTGATTTCAGAATCAAGTTCTCCCACTATGTCATTCTGGCCCTGGAAGGAAAAGGAGGATGCAGCTAGAAGGATGTTTTTGCATGTTCAAGTTCAAATGTACTCAAATTATTAAACATCTGGCTCTCAGGAGAACCAAGAAATACAGGCCAAGCACTTCTTAGAAATCCTGGGGAATGGACAGGTTACACATAGCAAATAGTAGGCCCATTTCCCATTCAGTCAACCAGTGGCCAGGGGCTGGGTGGAGCTTGGTGCCTTCTCTCCTTGGTTTTGGATTATGGGCTGACTTTCAGATTCTCTGAAACTGCCACCTCCCTCAAATTCCCCAAAGCCAGGATTCCTTTGGGCTCACACCTCCCAAAACCAGCTGCTCTGTCACCCAATGCGGTGCCCTTTCTCCTGTAACCACATACATTCTAGCTGGTGAGAGACTGGCACCAGACAGACTGGGCACAGTGCCAGGACATTGAGGCGTCCTCTGTTTCAGGAGCTCCTGGCTCCCTGCCACTAGCCCCATCCCTCACGAGGTCACCACACTCAACTGACAGGCACTAATCACCCTCTGAGCCATCTCACCCACAATGGACATCCATCACCCTTTGTCCTTTAGAACCAGACTCCTGCAGCAGTCTAATAGAACAACCAGGCTAAGAAACTAACTGCCCCAGGCTGGGCGCTCTGGCTCACACCTGTAATCCCAGCACTTTTGGGAGGCTGAGGCGGGCAGATTGCTTGAGCTCAGGAGTTCGAGACCAGCATGGTCAACATGGCAAAGCTGGGCACGGCAATATGTGCCTGTAGTCCCAGCTACTTGGGGGACTGAGGTAGGAGGACCGCTGGAGCCCCAGAAGGTGAGGCTGCAGTGAGCTGAGATTGCACTACTGCCTGGGTGACAAAGTGAGGCCCAACAACAACAACAAAAAAGAAAAAGTAACTGCCCCTTGTTTTCTGGGCTGTAGGCTCACAATGAAAAAAATGAACTATCCCTCTCCTCCTATTGGATAGCCAGGCCTCAAGTCCTAGGGCCTCAAGTCCCCTGACCAGAGAGGTGAAGGCTTTATTTTTACGAAGTGAATAAAGATCTGGTGGGATGGCTTGGAAGGAAGCTAGAGAGGGAAGCAGCTGAAGTGGAGGGAAGGATGAGGTGCGTGAGCCATCGGCCCTCTGCAGGCCTCATGACTCAGGGATCTGCACCCCAGGAGTGACACGTCCTGAAGGTCAGCGACTGTGGCACCAGAGGCAGTAGCCTGAGAACCTCTGCAAAGAAGTGTCCTAGCTTGGTTTGAAAGAGGAGGAGCCATGAGCATGAATGAGATCACAAGGGCTGTGGACAAATGGCATGAGGAGAAGCAGCCAATGCTGGACTGGAGACGGGGGCTCTTCCCTAAAACAGTGTAAGCCTGGGCATCACATGCACGCCTTGGGCCGAGTGGATGGAGAGGAGGGAGGAAATCCTAAACAATGACAGAGACTGATTTCCCACTAACCCTAGTGGGGGAGCAGATTAATTTGATTTGTCATTCCTCACACTTTGGGATTCTGAAGAATATTTCACCTCTCCAGTAGATTGTAAACTCCTAGAGACAAGGGACAGGTCTTTCACTTTTTACAGAATACCCCCTCCCTGGCACTTAACAGTGACAGGCACATCGTGGGCGATGGATTGACTCGGAGTGTATTATCATTTCTACATGGTAATTTTCTTCTCCTCATTCTCCTCCTCCTCTTCTACCGTTCATCTTCTTGCTATTCCTATCCCTACTCCTCTTCCTCTTCTACTTCTATTGCTTTTTAAATTAACTTTTTCAGGTATAATTTGCATACAATGGAATGTATCTTTTTACTGTGCAGTTCTATTACTTTTTAGACACTCACTCCATCACAGAACCCCCATCACAATCAAGTTAGAGAACATTTCCATCACCCACTGAGTTCCCTTGACTGTCTCCTTGCAGTCAATTCCTTCTCCCACCCCAAGCCTCCGGCAATTTCATGTCAATAGACTCACACAGCATGTACTCTTTTCTGTATGGCTTTCTTTGCTTAGCATGAGGTTTTTGAGAAGTATCTATGTTCCTGCATGCATCAGCAGTTTGTTCATTTTTATTATTGAGTAGTAGCCCCTGTATTGAAACTGCCTTTGCAAAGACTATGACAGTGAGAGAAATATAACACAGCTGATTCCATCTTGCTTTTAGCCTTGCAGGTTGGCATCTTTGCTCATTCCTGTGCACAGGCCAAACTAACCGTGGGAGGAATTTAGTTTACAGTTTAACTTGGAAACAAAGATGATAATAGTCCCTCCCTAAAACTAACCTCTGCCCCCTTGCTCAGGGACCAAAAACTAATGAAAAGCCATGAGATTAGGATTATGGGAGGAGACATGAACTCTGCTAAAATATAGGTATAATCCCTTCCCTCCCCTTCCCCTTCCTCTTCCCCGCCTCCACCTCTCCCTTTCACTCCCCTTCCCTTCCCTTCCTTTCTTTTTTGAAACCAGATGTCACTCTGTCACCCAGGCTGGAGTGCAGTGGTGCCATCACAACTCACTGCAGCCTCAACCTCCCAGACTTAAGCGATCCTCCTATCTCAGCCTCCTGAGTAGCTGGGAATACAGGTGTGCACCACCACACCCAGCTAATTTTTGTATTTTATATAGAGGTGGCATCCCATCATGTTGCCCAGGTTGGTCTTGAACTCCTGTGCTCAAGCAATCCTCCCACCTCAGCCTCCCAGACTGCTGGGATTACAGGCATGAGCTATTGTGCCCAGCTATAGGTATAGTTTCTATAACTCCTTACTGCTCAGGAGTCACATGGCCAGAAGTCACAAGATTTGTGACTTCTTCATTTGCTCCAATAGATAACATCACTATTGTAGAACCTAAGATTGGTCTTCTGAGATGTTTTTCAGACTTTTCCATTCCGGAACCCAACTGATCCCACCTGGACTTGTGACTCATGACTCAACTGGTCCTGTGGCCCCCCACCCAGAGGCAGACTCAGTGCACAAGGACTGTTTTCCATACCCCTATGATAACATCCTCAACCAATCAGCAGCACTCATTCCCTAGTCCCTCACCCACCAAACTATTCTTTAAAAACCCTAACTTCTAAGCCCTTGGGGAGACTGATTTGAGAGATAACACCAGTCCTTCCACTAGGTGGTCTTGCATTAATTAAATCCTTTCTCTACTACAATACTATGGTCTCAGTGAATTGGTTTTGTCTGTGCAGTGGGCAGGAAGAACTTGTCAGGCAATTACAGTATGACTATACCATAGTTTGTTTATTCATTCCTCTGTTGATAGACATTTGGGTCATTTTCAGATTGGGGCCACTATAAATAATGCCATGAACATTCATGCATAAGTCTTTTCATGGGCATATGTTTCATTTCTCTTGGGTAAATACCTAGAAGTGCTAGGTTCCATGGTAAGTATATATTTAACTTAACTTTCTGAGAAACTGCCAAACTATTTTCCAAAGTGGTTATACATTTTGCATTTCTACCAGCAATGTATGAGGGTTCCAGTTGTTCCACATCCTTACCAGCAAGATTGACAGTTGGTTCTGTCAATCTTTTAATTTTAGTCATTCTAGTGGTTAGGTAGTGGTATTGTATTGTGGTTTTAATGTGCTTTCTTCTAATAAATAATGATGTTGAGCACCTTTTAGTATGTTTATTGATATATTTTCTTTTGAGATGGAGTTTCACTCTCGTTACCCAGGCTGGAGTATAGTTGTGCAATCTCAGCTCACTGCAACCTCTGCCTCCCAGGCTCAACCGATTCTCTTGCCTCAGCCTCCTGAGTAGCTGGAATTACAGGCATGCACCACTATGCTCGGCTAATTTTTGTATTTTTAGTAGAGATGGACTTTCGCCATGTTGGATAGGCTGGTCTCAAACTCCTGATCTCAGGTGATCCAGCCACCTCAGCCTCCCAAAGTGCTGGGATTACAGGCATGAGCCACCACACCCGGCCTTAGGTATTCATATATTTTATTTTGTGAAGTCTGGTCAAATCTTTTGCACACATACATACATACAAAACACACACATTTAAATGAAACAAGGTCTCGCTATATTGCTGAAGCTGAACTTGAACTACTGGGCTCAAGCAATCCTCCCAACTCAGCCTCCCAAGTAGCTGGGACTATCGGCATGTACCACCATACCTGGCTCTATCCTGGTTCTTTTATTTGTTCTTACACAAGCAACTCTTGCTGTTGCATTCAAATAAGAAATGCAGAAAAACAGGCCGGGTGCGGTGGCTCAAGCCTGTAATTCCAGCACTTTGGGAGGCCGAGACGGGCGGATCACGAGGTCAGGAGATCGAGACCATCCTGGCTAACACGGTGAAACTCCATCTCTACTAAAAAATACAAAAAAAAAATAGCCTGGCGAGGTGGCGGGCGCCTGTAGTCCCAGCTACTCGGGAGGCTGAGGCAGGAGAATGGCATAAACCCGGGAGGTGGAGCTTGCAGTGAGCTGAGATATAGCCACTGCACTCTAGCCTGGGCGACAGAGCGAGACTCTGTCTCGAAAAAAAAAAAAAAAAAGAAATGCAGAAAAACAAAATGGAAACAATCAAAATCCTACCAACTGACCAACTGGCAAAGGATTTTGACATTTCTCCAAAGAAGATAAATGACCAATAAGGATATGAGAAGATGCTCATTGTCAGTCATGAGGGAAATGCAAATCAAAATGACAGTGAGATGTCACGTTACATCTTCCATTAACAGGGTTGCTATTATAAAAATACAGAAAATGGCAAGTGTTGGCAATGACGTAACACTTGTAAAATGGTAAAATGGTACAACTACTGTGGAGAACAGTTTGAGGATTAGACAAAAAATTAAACACAGAATTACTATATGATCCTGCAATTCCACTCCTAAGTATAAACCCAAAAGAACTGAAATATATGTTCACATAAAAATTGTATTCAAATGTTTATGGGAGCATTATTCATGATAGCCAAAAAGTACACACAACTCAAATGTCCATCATCTGATGAATGACTAAACAAAAATATGGCAATGTAACATTATTTGGCAATAGAAAGGAATAAAGTACTAACATGCTACAATGTGGATGAGCCTTGAAGACATTATGCTAAAAGAACTCAGACATGAAAGGTCACATATTGTATGATTCCATTTACATGAAGTGTCCAGAATAGGCAAATCTATAGAGACAGTATGTAGGTTAGTGGTTTCCAAGGATTTGGGAGAGAAGTGACTACTAATGGATATGGGGTTTCTTTTTCAGGTTATGAAAATGTTCTTTCATGATGAAAATGGAATGAGATAGTGATGATCGTTGCACAACTCTGTGAATATACTAAAAACCACTGAATTGTATACATTAAAGTGGTGAAGTTTATGTTATGTATCAACTAAAAGCACATCCTATCCACTGACCAATCATAAGCAATTAATACGAAGATAGACATTGTCTTCCATGTTGCTATAACAGAATATGACAGACTGGGTAATATATAATGAACAGAAATTTATTGGCTCACAGTTCTGGAGGCTGGGAAATCCACGATTGAAGGGCTGGCATCTGGTGAGAGTTTTCTTGCTGCATCATCCCATAGTGGAAGGTGAGAGAGTTAGAAAGAGACAAAAAGGGATTGAACTCATCCTTCTATAGGGAATCCACTCCAATAATAATGAACCTACTCCTGTGGTAATAGCATAAATCCATTCATGAGGACAGAACCTTCATGACCTAAACACCTTTTGAAGATCCCACCCTTCGACACCTCTACATTAGGGATTAAATTTCTAACACATGAACTTTGGGGGATACATTCAAACCATAGCAGATATATTTCCAGTTCCATATTAAACAAATATGTACTTTTAGGTATATACTATTCATATTATTTGTTAGCCTGCATTGTCACATTTTTTGAATATCAACCCATGTCAATAAATACATATCTATATCATCTACATTTATGGCTATATTATTCAGTTATATAGTTAAAGCAATTATTTAGCCAATTTATCATTGTTAGATGTTTAGGCTATTTCTAATTTTCTGGTATTAATCAACAGCACCCTTGAATATTCCTTTTGGTTTACTTTTCTAATTATTCCCTTAAGATACGTTTCAAGAAAGAAGACTGCTGGATTTTTAAGATATTAAGAAATTGTCAAATTGGCCCCCAGAAGTATGTGTGATTTACCTGCCCACTCAGAAGAGTGAGGGAATGCAAGCCCCCAAATCATCTTCAACACTGGACATTTTAACTCATTTTCATCTTTGCTTCTTTATAGGTGGAAAAGTGGAACCACATTCCTGTTTGACTTGACAGCTTTTCCTGCCTGCCTTTTTCTTCCTCACCAAGATAATTGGCTGCCGTGTTGTCCCACTTTGTTTTCAAGAGCCTCCAGCCTTCCTGAGCCACCTTCTCTTTGGAGGGAGATCTGTATTTACCAAACATCTGTGTATTTATTGAATATCTGATTTATTTTATTGTATATTGAATACTTCTATATTTATTTTAAATGATTAAATATCTGTATTGTTGTACCCTAATTTACTCTTCACAATACCCTAGGAGGTAGGTATGATACCCCTTGTACAGATAAGAAAACTGTCTCAGAGATTGTTGAAGCTATAAGTGGCAGAACCAGAGTTGAAATCCAAGGCTGCCTCATTCTAAAGTCCCCACTCTTTCCATTCAGACATGGGATCATGGCTATGGCTATTTATCTTTTTCCTGACCTTTTTTTGAAATCATCCTTCCTAAAGTCTAGTGTGTAGTGACTATAAACATTTCACATGTTTTTCCCTAGATATTACACATGAGCTCACTCCTCCTTCTCAGCCAGAATTCAGTTTCAAGCAACAATTCCCTTGATGCTCCCAACATCTAAGAGGGCATTGAGACCCCAAACACAGATGTCCAGTCCCTGAAGCAAGTCCATCCAGACAAGTGAGCTTTGCCTCCCAAGACAACCTGGATGACTGTCATTGGAAACCAGCTTTAGCCAAGTGCACAATCAGAGTTGAAGGTGTCATAGAAACTGAGCACACAGAATCCACAGAAAAACAATGAGATTTCTTTTAACAGTGAGTTTTCATCTAAATGGTGCCCAAAAAATGTTGGTTTTTCTGGCGCAGTTGACAATCTTCCAGAGCAACTCAATTCAAGATCAATGTGTGTGTAGTAAGAATTTGGCTCCTAAGACTAGAATTCTTGCAAGTGAAATGAGAGCTGTGATGGCTGGTTTTCAAAGCTATTGCAGAGTAGAGGACTGAGCAGTTATAAGAGAGGTAGATTCTGGTGTGATGAACAATGTGTTCTCCTATCACAGGTTAACTTGATCTTCCAACAACATGTTAAGCCAACCTGTGTAGGTATTTTAGTCCTACTTTGTAGGTTAAGAAATTGAGGGTTAGGCCGGGCGTGGTGGCTCACGCCTGTAATCCCAGTACTTTGAGAGGCCAAGGCGGGCAGATCACCTGAGGTCAAGAGTTCGAGACCAGCCTGGCCAACATGATGAAATCCCATCTTTACTAAAATACAAAACTAGCCAGGCATAGTGGTGTGCTCCTATAGTCCCAGCCACTTTGGAGGCTGAGGCAGGAAACTCGCTTGAGCCTAGGAGGCAGAAGTTGCAATGAGCCAATATCGCACCATTGC
This sequence comes from Macaca thibetana thibetana, assembly GCF_024542745.1. Lineage (NCBI taxonomy): Eukaryota > Metazoa > Chordata > Mammalia > Primates > Cercopithecidae > Macaca > Macaca thibetana. The sequence continues at coordinate 44,749,683 of NC_065590.1, forward strand.
ACTCCAGTCTGGGCAACAAGAGTAAAACTCCTCTGTCTCAAAAAGAAAAGAAAAGAGAAGGGAAGGGAGGGGGAGGGGAGGGGAGGGGAGGGGAGGGGAAGGGAGGGGAGGGGAGGGGAAGGGAGGGGAAGGGAAGGGAAGGGAGGGGAAGGGAGGGGAAGGGAAGGGAAGGGGGGGGAAGGGAGGGGAAGGGAGGGGAAGGGAGGGGAAGGGAAGGGAAGAGAAATTGAGAGTTAAAGCTAAAAGTGGCTTGAGATCTCCCTGCTAGTAAGAAGTAGAGCCCAGTTAAAAGTAGCCTGAAGGCCAGACGTAGTGGCTCACACCTATAATCCCAACACTTTGGGAGGCTGAGGCAGGTGGATCATGAGGTCAGGAGATCAAGAGCATCCTGGTTAACAAGGTGAAACCCCATCTCTACTAAAAATACAAAAAATTAGCCAGGCATGGTGGCGGGTGCCTGTAATCCCAGCTACTTGGGAGGCTGAGACAGGAGAATGGCGTGAACCCGGGAGGCGGAGCTTGCAGTGAGCTGAGATCGTGCCACTGCACTCCAGCCTAGGTGACAGAGCGAGACTCCGTCTCAGAAAAAAAAAAAGAAAGAAAAACTAGCTTGAAATCTCCCTGCTAGTAAGAAGTAGAGCCCAGATCTCAGATCTTCCACCAACTTGGGCCTTGGCTATAGTCTCCAAGCCTGTTCTCTTCATTAACTCACTTCCTGGCCCTGGGGCCTTTAAGTTTGGAACCCTCTTCTACGTGGTCTCTTCTTAGCACATTTCACCTTGTTCTGATTATCTATTGCTGCAGAATAAACCACCCCAAGCTTAGCAACATAAAACAATCATTTTATTATGCTCCCAGATTCTGCAAGTTTGGCATTTGAACAGGGCACTCTTGGGTATATTTTCCCTGCACCATAGTGCCTGGGGCCTCAGCTAGAAAGATGCAAACAGGTAGGGGCGAATCCAAAGGCTGGGTGCTGAAATCATCAAGAACTGCACTGTCTAGTACAGTAGCCACTAGTCACATGTGGCTATTTAAATGTGAGTTAAAGTTAAATACTATTTAAAATTTAGTTACTAGGTGGCATTGATCACATTTTAAGGCTTGCTAGTCACATGCGTCTACCATATTGGACAGTACAGACACTAAACATTTCCATCACTGTAAAAAGTTCTTTTGGAAAGCCTGCTCTGGAGGTTTCCTCACTCAAATGCCTGGCGCCTGGGCTGGCATAACTCGAAGGCTGGACTCAGCTGAGATGAGATCTTTGACTGGTTTCGGCTTCTCATACCATGGCTGCTAGAGAGAGTGTCCTAAGAGAAGCATCAGGAGAGTGAGAGTTCTAACAGATCAAAGCGGAAGCTCAAGGCTTCTTGTAATCCACCCTGGAGTCATGTGCATCCCTTCTGCACATTCTATTGGTTACATGCCAGTAGGATTGCCAGATAAAACACAAATATTGCATGAGTATATTAGGCTGTACTTGCATTCCTACAAAGAAATACAAAGAAAAGAGGTTTAACTGGCTTATGGTTCTGCAAGCTTTATAGGAAACATGGTGCCAGTATCTGCTCAGCATCTGAGGAGGCCTCAGGAAGCTTTTACTCATGGTAGAAGACGAAGCAGGAGCAGACACTTCACATGGTAAAAGCAGGAGCAAGAGAGAGTGGGAGGGGAGGTGCCACACACTTTTAAATGATCAGATGTGTCAAGAACTCACTCAGTATCTTGAAAATAGTACCAAGCCCTGAGGGATTCATCCTCATGACCCAAATACCTCCCGTAAGGCCCCACCTCCAGCATTGCAGACTACAATTCATCATGAGATTTGAGCAGGGACAGACATCCAAAATATATCATTCTACCCCAGCCCCTCCCAAATCTTGTGTCCTCACATTGTAAAATACAATCATGCCTTCCCAATAGTTCCTCAAAGTCTTAACTCATTCTAGCACTAACTCAAAAGTCCAAAGTCCAAATTCTCATCTGAGAAAAGGCAAGTCCCTTCCATCTATGAACCTGTAAAATTAAAAACAAGTTATTTACTTCTAAGATACAATGGGGGCATAGGTATTGTGTAAATGCTCCCTTTCCAAAAGGGAGAAATCAGTCAAAAGAAAGTGGCTACAGGGCCCATGAGAGTCCAAAACCTAGCAGGGCAGTCATTAAATCTTAAGGCTCCAAAATAATCTCCTTTGACTCCATGTCCTGCATCCAAGGCACACTGGTGCAAAGGTTGGGCCCTCAAGGTCTTGGGCAGATCCACCTCTGTGGCTTTACAGGGTCCAGCCCCTGAAGCTGCTCTAACAGGTTGTTGAGAGCCTGCAGCTTTTCCAGGTACAAGGTGCAAGCTGCTGGTGGATCTACCATTCTTGGATCTGGAGGGCAGTGGCCCCCTTCTCACAACTCCACTAAGCAGTGCCCCAATGGAGACTGTGTGGGGGCTCTAACCCCACACTGCCCTAGTAGATGTTCTCTGTGGGGCTCTGCCACTGCAGTAGGCTTCTGACTGGACAACTGGGCTTTTCCATACCTCCTCTGAAATCTAGGTAGAGGGTGCCAAGCCTCATTCACTCTTGCACTCTGTGCACCCGTAGGCTTAACACCATGTGGAAGCCACCAAGGCTTATACAGACTTGTATTCTCCAAAGTGGCGGCATGAGAAGTATCTGGGGCCCTTTGAGCCAAGGCTGGAACTAGAGCAGCCAGGATGTGGAGAGGAGTGTCCCAAGGCTGCACAGAACAGCAGGGCCCTGGGCCTGGCCCTCAAAACCATTTAGTCCTCCTAGGCCTCAGGGCCTGTGATGGGAGAGGCTGCCTGAAGGTCTCTGAAATGCCTTCAAGGCCTTTTTCCCATTGTCTTGGCTATTAGCACTTGGCTCTTTTTCAGTCACGCACATCTCTCTAGCAAGTGGTTGCTCCACAGCCTGCTTGAATTCCCCTCCGGAAAAAGCATTTTCTTTCTCTGCCACATGATCAGGCTGCAAATTTTCTAAATTTTTATGTTCTGCCTCCCTTTTAAATATAGGTTCCAACTTTAAGTCATTTACTTGCTCCTACATTGGAGTGTAGCATAGGCTGTTAGAAGCCACCAGGCTATCTCTCGAATGCTTTGCTCCTTAGAAATTTCTTCCGCCAGATACCCTAAATCATCTCTCTTTAATTCATACTTCCACACATTCCTAGGGCATGAACAGAATGCAGCCAAAGTCTTTGCTAAGGCATAACCTTTGCTTCAATTCTCAATAAGTTCCTCATTTCCATCTAAGACCTTGTCAGCCTGGATTTCACTGCCCATATCACTATCAGCATTCTGGTCACAACCATTTAACCAGTCTCTAAGAAGTTCCAAACTTTTCCTTATCTTCCTGTCTTCTTCTAAGTCCTCCAAATTCTTCCAACCTCTGCCCGTTACCCAGCTCCAAAGCTGCTTTCACATTTTCAGGTATCTTTATTGCAATGCACCACTCCCAGTACCAATTGTCTGTATTAGGCCGTTCTTGCATTACTATAAAGAAATACCTGGCCGGGCGCGGTGGCTCAAGCCTGTAATCCCAGCACTTTGGGAGGCCGAGACGGGCGGATCACGAGGTCAGGAGATCGAGACCATCCTGGCTAACACGGTGAAACCCCGTCTCTACTAAAAAATACAAAAAACTAGCCGGGCGAGGTGGCGGGCGCCTGTAGTCCCAGCTACTCGGGAGGCTGAGGCAGGAGAATGGCGTAAACCTGGGAGGCAGAGCTTGCAGTGAGCCGAGATCGCGCCACTGCACTCCAGCCTGGGTGACAGAGCCAGACTCCGTCTCAAAAAAAAAAAAAAAAAAGAAATACCTGAGGCTGGGTTACTTATAAGGAAAAACGGTTTGATTGGCTCAGGGTTCTGAGGTTTTACAGGAATCATAGTTCTGGTATCTGCTTCTGGGGAGGCCTCTGGAAACTTTATTCATGGCACAAGATGAAGCAGGAGCAGGCACTTCACATGGTAAAAGCAGGAGCAAGAGAAAGTTGGGGGGAAGTGCCACACACTTTTAAATGACCAGATCTCTTGAGAACTCACTGTCACAAAGACAGCACCAACAAATGAGGGATCTGCCCCCATGACCCAAATACCTCCCACTAGGCCCCACCTCCAGCATTGTAGATTACAATTCAACATGAGACTCGGGTGGGGACAAACATCCAAACTATATTAATGAGACATATAACAAATGTCATTTGTTGTTCATCTGAAATTCAAATTCAGCTGGGCATCTTGCATTTTCATTTACTAAATCTGGTAACCTCACATGGGAGTCACTAAAGCCAGCCAGATTCAATGGGAGAATTCAATCCACCTCTTGATGAGGGAATGACAAGGTCACATTGCAGAAAGGCATGGGGGATGGGAGACATTGTGGCCATCTTTGGAAAATATAATCTGCCACATGTTGCCAAAGAGGTCCTCATAGAGTTAAGGTTAAAGACTTTCATGGCTCTCCATTACCTAAAAGATGACATTTAAGTTTCACGGCCTGAAGAAATAGAATTGCAAGAAAAGATCTGCTTTTATGTTTTTCCTTCACTTTGAGCTTTGTCCTCAGATAATAGCTCTAAATCCTATTGCCAATAGGCATTTGTCTCTGCCAACTCAGTAACCAAAATTAATTAATTACACATTAAGAAAAACAGCCTGTAATTCCAGCACTTTGGGAAGCCAAGGTGGGCAGATCACTTGAGGTCAGCAGTTCAAGACCAGCCTGGCCAACATGGTGAAACCCCGTCTCTAACAAAAATACAAAAATTAGCCAGCCACAATGGCGGGTACCTGTAATCCCAGCAACTCAGGAGGCTGAGGCAGGAGAATCACTGGAACCTGGCAGGCGAAGGTTTCAATGAGCCGAGATTACACCCCTACACTACAGCCCGGGCAACAGAGCGAGACTCAGTCTCAAAAAACAAACAAAAAACAAAAAAAACCAGATACTCCACAGCACCATCATAGACAATGTTTCTTCTAAAGTAAGGCCTCCTGAAGTGACAGTGTAATGGGGACACTGAATAGTCAGGGAACTTATGCTAGGGGCAAAAGGCTTCCCATCTGTGGGTCCCAAAGGTCTAGCTTAGCAAGAGAGACTCCTGTGCACAGCTCCCTATAATCCAACACAAGGACACACTGAAGGAATTAGCAATGTTTTGTGAAGACAGAGATTAATCCCTCTCACCAACACTGAGCATGTGTATACTTTATACAATAGTTGAAGTTATCAGCTTATTTGGAGATACAGGTGTTTATTAGCAGAATTTTCATGCTGCTAATAAAGATATACTTCCAGTTCATAGGCCTTCAAACTTAGACTGGGACTTGAACCATCAGCCTCCCACTTCTTAGTCCTTCGGACTCTGACCAGGATACATACCATCCGCCACACCCCACCCTCTACCCTGTTCTTAGGTCTTTGGATTAGAACTGGGACTTATACTATTGGCTTCCCTGGTTCTCAGGCCTTTGGGCTTGGACTGGAACTATATCACCAACCCTCCTGGTCTCTGAGACAGGAGAAACCAAATTGCTTTTCCTACCCTCACACACTCACCACTCAATACAGTACTTCACTTCTAGTCACCAAAATGTGTGTCATCAGCAAATTCTCCATCAGGCACCAACTGGGTATATACAATTTAACTCAATTCTGACATTATCTACCTGGAGCTAGTGTCAGATACCACAGGTTAAGGGCTCAGTCTCACAAGAAGTCCCAGAAGAGTGCCCCCACTTCAGATGCCAGTCACAAGTTCTCCAGGTTGTGACTATACATCTAACCAACCAGCCATAAATTGGGAGTTTTCATTAATCCCTCCTCAGGTTCAATCAATTTGTTACCATGGCTTATAAAACTCAGGGAAACTACTTACGTTTACCCATTTATTATTTATTATAAAGGACCTTAAAAAGGATACAGAAGAACAACCAAAGAGATGCGTAGGGTGAGGTATGCGGGAAGGGGCATGGAGCTTCTGTGTCCTTGTCAGCACGCCACCCTCTGCTACCTCCATGTGTCCAGCAACCGGGAAGCTCTCTGAATCCCATAGTTCAGGGATTTTTATAGCAGCTTTACCACATGATTGATTATTGACTCAGTCTCCAGTCCTTCTCCCCTTCCCAGAGGATAGGGGTTGAAGCTGAAAGTTCCAAACTTCTAATCACGGCTTGGTCTTCTGGTGACCAGCTACCATCCAGAAGCCCACCAAGAGTTACCTCATTAGAACAAAAGATCCTCCCATCACCCAGGAATTCCAAGGGATTGGGGGCTCTGTACCAGGAGCCAGGGACAGAAAACAAATATGTATTTCCTATTTTACCACAATGTCACAATCTACAGCTTACATATGGCAGATTATGGGACTTCTCAGCCTCCATGATCACTCAAACCAATCCGTCACAATATATATCTTTCTATACATCCATATATATCATATTCATTCAGGCCACGCGTGGCGGCTCACACATGTAGTCCTAGCACTTTGAGAGGCTGAGACGGGCACATCACTTAAGGTCAGGGTTCAAGACCAGCCTGGCCAACATGTTAAAACCCCCATTTCTACTAAAAATACAAAAACTAGCTGGGCATGGTGGTGAGCGCCTATGATCCCAGCTACTCGGGAGGCTGAAGCAGGAGAATTGCTTGAACCTGGGAGGTGGAGGTTGCAGTGAGCCGAGATCATGCTACTGCACTCCAACCTGGGCGACAGAGCAAGACTCTATCTCAAAAAGAAATAAATTAATTAACATATATATCATATCGGTTCTGTTTCTTTGGAGAACCCTGACTAATACACACACACACACACGCATTGATTTATTTTCTCCGTGTATTCTATATTCCCTTTAATTAGCAATGAGCATACATTACTTTTATAATAAGAAACACATGAACATTATTTCAAAACAGAAAAAAAAGCAACAGACTACTTCTTTTTTTTTTAAAGACAGGGTCTCACTCTGTCACACAGGCTGAAGTGCAATGGCACCATCTCTGACTGCTGCAAGCTCTGCCTCTGAAGTAGCTGGTACTACAGACACAAGCTATCACACCTAGCTACTTTTTGTAGAGACAGAGTTTAACCAAGTTGGCCAGGCTGGTCTCAAGCTCCTGGGCTCAAGCTATCCACCTGCCTTGGCCTCCTAAAGTGCTGGGATTATAGGTGTGAGCCACCGTGTCCTGCTGAACAACAGACTATTGATGGAATTCCAAATTAAAGAGAACACAAACTCAAGAGGTATGAGTGCCAGTCATAGCTGATTACTTACCTAGTTGCCATTTCTTCTTTCTTGTAGGCAAAAACCTGATTTGATTCAGGGTCAGTATGCACAACTGAAAAAGATTAATCATAATTAGTCCAAAGCTCATCCTCATTGTCAGTAATTGGTTGGTCTAAGGGTAGTCACATGACTTAATTCCAGCTAGTAAAACACAAGTGGGGCCAGGCGCGGTGGCTCACGCCTGTAATCCTAGCACTCTGGAAGGCCGAGGCAGGCGGATTGCCTGAGCTCAGGAGTTCGAAACCAGCCTGGGCAACACAGTGAAACCCTGTCTCTATTAAAATACAAAACATGAGCCGGGCATGGTGGCGTGCACCTGTAGTCCCAGCTACTCAGGAGACTGAGGCAGAAGAGTTGCTTGAACCTGGGAGGTGGAGGTTGCAGTGAGCCAAGATCGCACCACTGCACTCCGGCCTGGGCCACAGAGCAAGACTCTGTCTCTAAAACAAAAAACAAACAAACAAAAAAACACAAGTAGACACCTACTCATGGCTGTTAGGGAAGATTCTACTCATTCGTTAAAAATAAGAAAGAATCACAAGAGGAAAAGGTCCACTATATCCTCCTCCTTAACCGTCTTGTTAGTGTGCTGTCATATGAAGGCATTACTCAGTGCTACAGCAGCCATCTGATGACCACCGGGGAGATTTGCCAACATGCTAAGATGGCAGAAAGAAAAGTGAGAAGGCTCTTGGTCGACCTCCAGTGACACTATTGAGCCACCTAATTAACCCCAAAAGTGCCCACTACTAACCAGACTTGTTAAACAAAATAACTGTGTGTGTTTGTTTGTTTGTTTTGAGACATGGTCTTACTCTGTTGCCCATGTTGTGGTGTGATCACGGCTCACTGCAACCTCAACCTCCTGGGCTCAAGCAATCCTCCTGCCTCAGGCTCCTGAGTAGCTGGGACCATGGGCACATGCCACCATGTATGGCTAAGTTTTTTCATTTTTTATAGAGACAAGGTCTCACTTTGTTGCTCAGGCTGGTCTCAAACTCCTGGACTCAAGCAATCCTCCTGCTTCAGCCTCCCAAAGTGCTGGGATTACAGGTATGAGCCACCATGCCCAGCCCAATAACTGTATATTGTTGAAGCTATTGTAGTTGATATTATATTACCTGCTGCCAAATACATCCCCCAAAATATTCACTATCAGGAGACAAGGTTACTAACCAAGAGTTAAGGACATATTCAGATGGTTGAAGGCACAAGAAGAGTGAGGCATACTGAGTGGAACAGGATAGAGATGATATTCAACATATTTAACAGCTGGTCCCTCATGGGCACAAAATATTCTGAAAGGGGACCAGCCCAGTCAGAATGGACCCCAGTTATAAATGATGCGTCCATGCCAATGTGTCCTAGCTGAATATCAGCCCTAGGGTAGTTACAAAAGACAAAACAGGAGGCTCAATTAACCCTATGTTTGGGGATAAATTTTTTTGGACCAGATTCCACCTACAATGTGTCTCTTTCGAAAGTCCTGCCTCTGCCTTCTGAAGCCATGCCTCTATCAGCTTTAAGCAGATCCGTGGCTGGCCCACTGCAAAAGACAGTGCCTGGAAGTTGATAGCTTACACCCTGAACTCATATTAATGTTTTTGCTCTGGTGGTAGTGGTTTTGAACTTTCTTTTTAAATTGAAAGAGTAATACATTATCTTGGTATAAAAATACAAACTTTAAAGAGAAGCATAAAATAAAAAGTAAGTCTCCCTTCTGTCCTGGTACTCCTAGCCTCACTCCCCAGAGTTACCTTATTAATAATTTGTTGCATACACTTGCATAAATTTTCTGTATTTACACAAACATATATATGTGTATATTCTTTTAACACACACACAGCAGCCTACTTAGACATGTTTATGTATTTTGCTATTCCTATTCACTATTTCTTTCGTTTTTTTCTTTTTTTGAGATGGAGTCTCGCTCTGTCGCCCAGGCTGGAGTGCAGTGGCGCAATCTCAGCTCACTGCAAGCTCTGCCCCCCGGGTTCACGCCATTCTCCTGCCTCAGCCTCCAGAGTAGCTGGGACTACACCCGGCTCAATTTTTGTATTTTTTAGTAAAGATGGGGTTTCACTGTGTTAACCAGTATGGTCTCGATCTCCTGACCTCGTGATCCACCTGCCTCGGCCTCCCAAAGTGCTGGAATTACAGGTGTGAGCCACCACAACTGGCCCCTATTCACTATTTCTTAGAACTTATTCCATATCTGCATATAAATCCACTTCTTTTTATTTATAACTGCATAGTATTTTACTGCATAGATGTAACATAATTTATTTAATGAGTCCTCTATTGATGAACATTTAGGGTGTTCGCTACTATAAACAATGCTGCAATAAACACTATCAATTAGTGTTTTAGAATGAAAATAACAGAACACCCAACTATAAGTAAACCATAAGGATTATTATCTTACATAACAAGAGATCTACAGCTAGATGGTCCCAGGATGAGTTAATTTAGTGGTCCAACAATGTCATTAAGGGACCGAGTGTTTTCCATATTTCCTTTGCCATCTTCAGAGTGTTTGATTTTTTGCCCTGGGTTTGGAAGTAAGATGGCATGTACTGTTCCAGTCATCCCATCACGGTTCAGCTCTGTTCAAAGGCAAGAAATCAATTTCTCCTTGCATATTTCTTTTTCTCAGGGAGGAAAACTTTTCCTAGAAGCCCTGCCACAGACTTCCCTTCACAAATCATTAGCTAGAACATACCCATCCATAAACCAATCACTGGTAAAGAGGGAAATAATTACTCTACTTGGCTTAGACCAGTTAAGATTAATCCCCTGGAGCTGGGAAAGAACATGCTTCTCCTGATCACAGTGCATCCTGATACTTGAAGAAACTCAAGGTCCTATTGGCCAGAAGAAAGGATGAAATGTCTCTTGGGTAGCAACCAAGAGGGTCTTCTACAAATACCATCTCTGTATATATTTATAAGCATATGCATAGGACAAAGTCCTTGAAATAGATTTGCTGGATCAAAAGAGTATGTTCATTTTAAATGTTGATAGGCATCAATGGATGAATGGTGTATTAGGTGTACATATTAGATGAACATAGCAGTATGAAATGGTGTATTTCATATGGCTATGAAGAAATACCTGGGACTGGGTAATTTATAAAGAGAAAGAGGTTTGGCTGGGCACAGTGGCTCATGCCTATAATCCCAGCACTTTGGGAGGCCAAGGTGGGCAGATCACCTGAGGTCAGGAGTTGGAGACCAGCCTGACCAACATGGAGAAAGCTTCTCTCTACTAAAAATACAAAATTAGCTGGGTGTGGTGGTGCATGCCTGTAATCCCAGCTACTCAGGAGGCTAAGGCAGGAGAATCACTTGAACTTGGGAGGCAAAGGTTGCGGTGAGCTGAGATCGAGCCATCATACTCCAGCCTGGGCAACAAGAGGGAAACTCCATCTCAAAACAAAAACAAAACAAAAAAAAAGAGGTTCCCAGCATGGCTGGGGAGGCCTCACAATCATGGCAGAAGGTGAAGGAGGAGCAAAGACACGTCTTACATGGTGGCAGGCAAGAGAACATGTGCAGGGGAAATGCTCTTTATAAAACCATCAGATCTTGCAAGACTTATTCACTATCACAAGAACAGCATGGGAAAAACCCGCCCCCATGATTCAATTGCCTCCTACTGGGTCCCTTCCACAACATGTGGGGATCATGGGAGCTACAATTCAAGGTGAGATTTGGGTGGGGACACAGCCAAACCATATCAAATGGATAAACAAAATGTGGTATATACATAAAAGGGAATATTCAGCCTTAAAAAGAAGTGAAATTCAGACACATGCAAACATAGACAGACTGAAGATATTATACCAAGTGAAATAAGCCAGATACAAAAGGACAAATATTGTAAATTTCCACCTACATGAGTAGAATAGTTAAGTTCAAAGAGACAGAAAGTAGAATCGTGACTGCCAGTGGTTATGGGAAGAAGAAATTGAGAAGATGAAAAAGTCCTAGAGATGGATGATGGTAATAATAGCACAACAATGTGAATGTGCATAATACTATTGAACCATTTGCTTAAAATGGTGAAAATGGTAAATTTTAAGTTATGTATAAATTTACCATGATTAAAAAAATAATGTTGCTAGATATTGCAAAAATGTCCCAAAGAGATTTTAACATTCAACTCTCACCCCTAGTGGATAGGGCAGTGCCTGGGTTCCCTATAATGTTTTGACTCCAGTGCAAACTCAAGGGTCCCCAATTGGTGACACAGAAGGTATTGTTGGATATAAGAGACCAGTAGTCCCTTTATTAGATCAGTAGCAGAAAAATCTGGTTTTAGAAGTAAAAGAAGACTCTCCAGGAGGGGAGGGATGAGCAGGCAGTTTTCTTTTTTATTTCTTGAGTTTCAACCATGTCTCTTTCCCTTTATTACTTCTACCCCATCATAGTGGCTCCAAGACTGTGCTGCTCCCCTTTAGCTCTGTGACTTAAGTAAGGACAATAATCTAGTCTTTTGCTTTCCCTTAGGAAAAATCATCCAAAAATTGGAAATTCAGCACAAAGATTACCACATGCTCTTTCAAAGCCACATGACTGACTATTGTGTAACAACCTTCCTAAGACTCATCTGATTTTCTAAGGGATATAACTTTATTTGACCTACTTATTATTTTTTTTAATAGAGACAAGGTCTTGCTTTGTTACCGAAGCTGAAGCACAGTGGCAAAATCATAGCTCACTGCAGTCTTGGACCCCTGGGCTCAAGTGATCCTCCCACCTTGGCCTCCCAAAGTGTTGGGATTACATGCAGGCATGAGCCACCATGCCTGGCCTCTTGACTTACTATTTACAGTTGATGAGACTAGGTTCTGAAAAGCTAGATTTAATCTATAAAATATTGATAAGTTTTGCAAAGTTTTTTTTTCTGGTGGAGAGGTAAATGATTTCTCTCTGGTAGAAAAGATAAGCCCAAAGGTTAGTTATTGTTCTGTCGGGACCTGTTTTATATCTGACTCTGCTATCTTTCTGCATTCTTCTTTTCACCGACTACATATAACCTTTGAACTGGTGTTGCCATCTTGCCGGTGTCCTCATGAGTGAGCTAAACACATCTTTGACAAGGGCTTACTTATGTTACATTCTTAACTATTTGAAAATTATATTTGACATCCATAACACAGTTGTAGCAGGCTTTCAAAAATGACTCTGCTAAATATGAAAGAATGGGAATAAACAGAAGAAATGTTAAAAGTATAAAAACAACCATCTCATCCTTCCAGCTGCCCACTCACACCCTCAGACATCTCTAAAGTTAGACCATGAAGCAGATCAGAATTTGCTTTGAAGCCATTTTGAAATCTGGGGTTTGACTTTTCCCCAGAGGATGGGCAGGACTGTCAAGGATAGCTGTGGGCATGTCCTCCCTCTTCTGGATCCCCCCTACTGCCCCCCAAACCCCCACCCCCATCCCCTACTTGGATGGGACTTGATCTCTTCCAGTGCCCAAGAGTACAACCTCACCCTTACTCTTCCACGTGACTCAGATGACAGTTGGGAAATCCTCAGCCTCAGCAAGTTGCCCTTTCTGTTAACCCTTGCATCTAAATAGCTCAAGCTGTGCATTCCTGGGGTTTTGTTCTGGTGTGAGCTCCCATTCCCATTTCCTATTCCCACTGAATTCCTGTGCCTTGCACTGACTGTTCCCTTCTCTTGGGCCTATCACTGGACCCCAGATCCCTCTTGATTTCTTGGAGCCATAACTTGCCCAAAGCAATTGTATGCAGCAGATCTCTATAAAGCTTTGGAGAGACGTTCTTTAGAGCACTGCACAGCCACCATTTTCACATTGACTGCTAGAATCCAGAAGCATCCCTGCTGTTTTGGATGTTTTGCTGGCTCTCCCTTCTCAGGCCTCACACTGGGCTACCTGCACATTAAGTCAGCTCCTCTACCTTCCTTCCTCTAAACCAAGCTTGTCCAACCCGTGGCCGAGGATGGCTTTGAATGTGGCCCAACACAAATTCGTAAACTTTCTTTTTTTTTCTTCAAGAACCGAACAGTAGTGAAAATGTACATAAACTTTCTTAAAACATTATGTGATTTTTTGAGATTTTTTTTTAAGTTCATCAGCATCATTAGCGTTAGTGTATTTTATATGTGGCCCAAGGCAATTCTTCTTCTTCCAGTGTGGCCCAGAGAAGCCAAAAGATTGGACACCCCTGCAAACCTTTCCACAGTCCCTCCCTTCTCTTTCCTCACCCTCTTTCCAGAGCTGTCTCCAGGAATTCAATATTCGTCCCACCTTACTGGGCAGGACAATTCCAATTATCTCCCAAAGGTCTCACATCCAAATACCCTCTTTCTGCAACCCATTCTGCCCCAAAGCTGAGTCTCACCATCAGCAGCCCTAAGGGCTAGCAAAGTATTTTTCTAAACTAAGAACCATTTCCCCTCAACGTAAGACATTTATCTTAGTAAGAAGCAAAATGTTCTCCCATCACACATGAGATAACAATACAAATATATGGCAAAATGGAGGAAGAGAAGAAGATTTTTTTTTTTTAAGTGTCACATAGCTCCCTGGGAAACTGGCTTTAATTTACCATATTTATACTCTCTCTCAGAGCCCCAAAAAGAACTGGATTAAGAGTTTCCCATGGCCAGACACAGTGGCTTGCACCTATAACCCCAGCACTTTGGGAGGCCAAGGCAAGCGGATCACCTGAAGTCAGGAGTTTGAGACCAGCCTGGCCAACATGGTGAAACTCCATCTCCACTAAAAACACAAAAATTAGCTGGGCGTGGTGGCACCCACCTGTAATCCCAGCTACTCGGGTGGCTGAGGCATGAGAATTGCTTGAACCCAGGAGGTGGAGGTTGCAGTGAGCCGAGATCACACCACTGCACTCCAGCCTGGGTGACAGAGTGAGGCCGTCTCCGGAAAAAAAAAAAAAAAAAAAAAAAAAAAAAAAAAAAATTTCCCTCTAGGAAAGACGAGGTTTTCCCAAAGGCAAAGCAAACCTTTTTGAGACAGGTAATTTGTGTCCTAGTCCACTCAAGTAGTCTAAGGGCTCTTAGCTGGGGACCCTCGGGAGACGCTGTCAGAAGCTACTGCAGTATTCAGTCCTGAAGCAGCTGCACGAAACTTGCTGAGGCAGCAAAATGCCCCTGCAGTGGGTGTCAATTCATCATCCCCACTTTTCAGCCGGCAAAGAAATCCAGAAACAGTTAAGCTGCACGTTGCAATTTCTTAAAATAGAACTTCCCAGTTTTGAGTTTCATCAAGCCTTCCACTGGTTTTACAGTATTATGCATATGTCCTTCCCTCTCACATTGTTTCTCCTTTTAATTATTTTTTTCTTCCTCTTTTTTTTCTTTTTCACGCCGATGCCATAACAAGATTTGAGGGACGCACAGCTCACCCAGGAATGCGAAAACCCAGGCATGATGCTTATGAACTACAGAAGGATCACATTGTCCCAATGTTCACACTACTTTTAGGAGATTGCCCTCCGCATGGAAAAGCTAGCCTAAGAAAGCTCTGTTAACTTTGTTGCTGACTTTGATAACGGAGGCCACCAGACTGTAATTAGTCCACTTGGGTGGTTGTAACAGAATACTATAGGCTGAGTGTTTAAACAGGAATTTATTTCTCATAGCTCTGGAGGCTGGAAGTCTAAGATCAAGGTGCCAGCAAGTAGGTTTCATTCTGAAGCCTCTTCTCTTGGCGCACAGGCAGCCATCATCTTGCTGTGGGCTCACATGACCTCTTTGTGGTAGGACAGCAAACTCTCTGGTGTCTCTTCTTATAAAGACGCCAGTCTCATTATGAAGGCCCCACCGTCATGAGCTCATCTAGCCCTAATTATCTCCAAAAGAAAATCCTACCGTATTGGGGGTTAGAGCTTCAACACGTGAATTTGGGGTGGGGGGTACAATTCAGTCCACAGCATAGGGTCTGTTTCCCAGTCTCAGCCTTTCAGTCAGTATCTTCAATTTCCAATCACATGATGTGAATTGACAACCAAGACCACAAGTTACGATTTAAACTCTGCAAAGTTTCCCTCTTACATTCCATTACTAGAAACAAGGAGGCATTTTACAAACTATTACCCTGGATTTTTGCAGTCCTCTTAAAATACTTTACCAGAATAGTAGATAGTACCATTCTTTTGTATTTTGAAGTTTCTGCAGCATGGTCTTCTAAAGAAAAAGAGCTTCGGGCCAGGCACAGTGGTTTATGCCTATAATCCCAGCACTTTGGGAGACCAAGGCGGGCAGATCACCTGAGGTCAGGAGTTCGAGACCAGCCTGGCCAACATGGTGAAACCCCATCTCTACTGAAAATACAAAAAAAAAATTAGCAGGTGGGCCAGGTGTGGTGGCTCATGCCTGTAATTCCAGCACTTTGGGAGGCTGAGGTGGGCAGATCATGAGGTCAGGAGTTCAAGATCAGCCTGCCCATCATAGTGAAACCCGTCTCTACTAAAAATACAAAAAATTAGCCAGGCATGGTGGCAGGGGCCCGTAATCCCAGCTACTCAGGAGGCTGAGGCGGGAGAATTGCTTGAACTCAGGAGGCAGAGGTTGCAGTGAGCCAAGATCGCACCACTGCACTCCAGCCCAGGCGACAGTGCAAGACTCCATCTCAAAAAAAAAAAAAAAATTAGCCAGCCATGGTGGCGGGTGCCCATAATCCCAGTTAATCAGGAGGCTGAGGCAGGAGAATCACTTGAACCCAGGAGGCAGAGGTTGCAGTGAGCCAAGATAGTGCCATTGCACTCCAGCCTGGGCAACAGGAGCAAAAACTCGGTCTCAAAAAAAAAAAAAAAAAAGAGCTTCATACTAGATTAAGGATGAAGATGACAGTAATTTCCTCTTTGTCACGATCTAAAAACATCACAAAATGCTACGTGTTAAAATACATTAAAAATACACGACTTTCTTTCCACCCTTTGATATTTTCGTTTATGAGCTATGATTCATAAGAATGCTCTGTCACTAGAAAAGCACAAAAATCAAATTCACTATGGCATGTTTATGATTACTACTAGAAGAATATATGGCGTTGATTCTCTAGGTGATTCTTATTCCTTTGGTCTTTTTCTTCTTTCCTCTTCCCTGTGTTGTTACAGTGTTGATTGTACAATTATTTACAGAACAATAGTAAATAATGTCAGCTAACATTTGGTGAATTCTTAACATGTGCCAGCCACTTGCCAAGTGTTTTACATTCCCTCTCTCTTTTAATCCTCACGAAAGCCTCATGAGGTAGCTATTATTATCCATGAAACACAAAAAATATTAAATGTTAAGTACATATAATTGTCTCTCTGCTCTTCACTTTCTAAGAAGGTAGATTCCTTGGAGGGTTCTTTATTTTACTTGATGGGGTGCTGCTGGGGACAGGAAGTGGAAAAGTGAAGAGAGAGAGAGAAGGCTAAATTAGAATAAAGAGATGGAGACCCAGAAGGGCTGGAGGAGGTGGGCAGATGAAGGGGTGGAAGAGGAGAGTAAGGAGATAGTGAAGGCAAAGATGAGGAGCTGGGAGGAACCTGGCAAGGACTGGCAGACTCAAGAGGAGGGGAAGGTGTCATGGTCACAACAGAGGGGAGGCGGATTTGGGGAAATAGTGGGATATTTGGAGAGGATTTTTCAAAGTTCTGGTACATGAAGTATCACTTACTCTTTCTTCCGTATCTCCAGGAAAATCTCAGCATTGAATCTGCCATATTTTATCTAATCCAAGCTGTGAATGACCGTAAGATAGAATCGATGGCAAGATACATCATTGTTGGTCATGGTAGTACATGCCTGTAGTGCCATTACTCGGGAGGCCTAGAGAGGATGATCTCACAAAGCCCAGGAACTCTGGGATATAGTGTGCTATGCTGATTGGATGTCCGCATTAAGTTTGGCATCAGTATGGTCATCTCTCAGGAGCAGAGGACCACCAGGGTGTCTAAGGAGAGGTGAACCCAGATTGGAAACAGAGCAGGTCAAAATTTTCATGCTAATCAGTAGTGGGATGATGCCTGTGAATAAACAGGCACCCCAGCCTGGAAAACTCATCTCTTAAAAAAAAAAAAAAAAGAAAGAAAAAAATACACATCACATTTTAGGAAGGAAGAAAGGTATGAAGGAAGAGAATTACCAATTACAAGTGCCCATCAGTTCAAAATGTGTCCCAATTTCAAAGAAATACAATATATTATACTTTAATCCTTTCACAGTCAGATTTATATCTTTTTGTTTTGTTTTTTAATGTGTCGTTATCTGGCAAGGCCAGATCTGAGCTACCCAGGAAGGGTCTGTTATACTTCAGTTACACCCGTTTTACAGAGGAGAAAAAGGCGAGCTGCACCTGCCTTTTCCACGTGTGAGTGCTGGGCCCTAGAGGCTGCAAATGCTTGGTTTTACTCCTCAGCGGCCTCCACTCTGAGCTCAGCCATCCAGCTGAAAAAGACAATAGGAAGCTACCTTTCTAACTAAATCTGGTATCCTTATTCAATCCTGTGGCAAATTTCTGTGATTTTGTGTTACCTTTGGCATCTTTTATTTTATTGTATTTTATTTTTGAGATGGGGTCTGGCTCTGTCACCCAGGCTGAAGTGCGGTGTGCTCCAACCGCCACCTCCCAGGTTCAAGCCATCCTCTCACCTTAGCCTCTCCAGTAGCTGGGACCACAGCCACACACAACCAGGCCCAGCTCATTTTTTGTATTTTTTGTAGAGACGGGGTTTCATCATATTGCCTAGGCTGGTCCTGAACTCCTGCCTTCAAGTGATCCACCCACCTCGGTCTCCCCATGTGTTGAGCCTGGCTTTGACATCCATTTTTAATCTTCCTCTAACACATCCAAACTCCTTGAAAAAGCTCAAATTCTCTCTCTGGGCTTTGAGATGTAAATTTGCTATCCTGTTTCCTCTAAAACTCAATAAAGGCTCTCTTTATGTGGGACAGATAAGCTTTAACATGTTCTATTTACAAGACACAGTTTGACTCCAACTATCCTTTTAAACTAGTGAATGTTATGTGTCTCTTGGCTACAGTTTTCAAAATCAAAGCTATAGGGCTGGTATGGTGGCTCACGCCTGTAATCCCAGCACTTTGGGAGGCCAAGAGGGGAGGACCAATTGAGGTCAGGAGTTCAAGACCAGCCTGGCCAACATGGTGAAACCCCATCTCTACTAAAAACACAAAAATTAGCTGGGCATGGTAGTGGGCGCCTGTAGTCCCAGCTACTTGGGAGGCTGAGGCATGAGAATCACTTGAACCTGGGAGGTGGAGGTTGCAGAGAGCCAAGATCATGCCACTGCCCTCCAGCCTAGGTGACAGAGCAAGACTCTGTCTCACAAACTCCATTTCACACCAAAAAACAACAACAACAATAAAAATCAAACTATAAAGGCTTTATGTTTGTGTTTTTATGTATATATGTGTACGTATCTGTTTCTATATTGTCTACATGGTACCAAGTTGACTTGTAAATAAATGAATGCTCATAAATTACGTAAATAAAACAAAATGCTTTTCAAGTTCATATGACTTTTTAGTAATCTTTGGTGAATAAAAATAATATTGGTTTAAGTATATGTAATTGAAGCTACTAGAAATAAGAGAAAGCAATCCTGTATACTAAGTATATGAAAAAACCCAAGATGTTTTTGGTGAGAAAAGAGTTATAAAAAGGCATAAGGACATGTGTTTTTGTTTTTAAAAAAATACTTTTGTCTAGTTTTGCGGTTAAAAGTTCGTTCTTTCTTTCTTTCTTTCTTTTCTTTTTCTTTCCTTTTTTTGAGACAGGGTCTTAACTCTGTCACCCAGGCTGGAGTCCAGTGACACGTTCTCAGCTCACTGCAACCTCTGCCTCCTGACCTCAAGTGATCCTCCCACCTCAGCCTCCCAAGTAGCTGGGACTACAGGCGCACATCACCACACCTGGCTAATATTTGTATTTTTTGTAGAGACAGGATATCATCATGTTGCCCAGGCTGATCTTGAACTCCTGGGCTCCAGTTATCCCCCTGCCTTGGCTTCCCAAAGTGCTGGGATTATAGGCGTGAGCCACTGTGCCCGTCCTATTTCAAAATTTTAGTGATATACATAAAATTGAGTGAATATAGAAAGTTGGGAAAAGAAAGAATATAAAAAATTTCATACCAGGTTAGGTTATAAAAGGCTTATGGAAATCTTGTGTGGTCAAAGCTAATTAAAAATAGATTTATAATTTATTTTTAATTAATTATAAAGTTCATAAAGATGAGCTTATAAAGTTTTATTAAATTTAGCTTTAGTATCAATACACTGAAACATGGGTAAATTTTGGTTTTCTCTTTGAACAAAATTTGTGTGTACTACTAATAAAAGATAGTAAGCTGGGCATGGTGTCTCATGCCTATAATCCCTGCACTTTAGGAGGCCAAGGCAGATGGATCACCTGAGGTCAGGAGTTCAAGAACAGCCTGGCCAACAAAAACCCTGTCTCTACTAAAAATGCAAAAATGAGCTGGGCGCAGTGGCAAGTGCCTATAATCCCAGCTACTTGGGAGGCTGAGGCAGGAGAATCGCTTGATCCTAGGAGGCAGAGGTTGCAGTGAGCCGAGATTGCACCACTGCACTCCAGCCTGGGCAATAGAGTAAGACTCGGTCTCAAAAAAAAAAAAAAAGAAAGAAAAAAAAAAGGAAGGAGAGAAACAGACTCTGTGTACTTTGTTAGATCTTTTAATTATTTGAATATTTGTCTCCTCTCCATCAAAAAGTAAAGATTTTTGCTTTTTAAAATCTTTTATAAATAAATTATAACTTTGGCTAAATGACTATTGTTTTACAGTGGCCTGTGATCCTATTGTGATTACGTGTTTTAAACCTTTTAAACATTTCCTATTTTGATCAAGTGTTTTCAACCTTTTACACATTTCACAGGCTTCCTCAAATCAAACTTTGTATTTGAAACTAAGTGTTTTCAACCTTAAACTAACTTTGGGATGTTCAAAGGGACCCCTGAAGCATCCAAAAAAGAGGTCATAAGCAGGCCTATCGGTACGTTAAATTACATGGGAAGCACTGTCAAATAAACAATGATGTTCAGCCTTTTTTTTTTTTTTGAGTTATATTTGTAAGAACATGTCATTAATGTGCTCCAAATTTGTATGCAAATCCTAAAAATCTGACATGCTATCAACTCATCATTATGGCGATTATGTAAAATTGTTGTAGACCACAGAAAATAACTAAGTTTTAAAAATCAATTGTTTATTTAAGTATGGCCATTTTAAGTCCTGTTGTCCACAGTTAATTGCTTTACTTTGATACTTTTTTTCCTGAAAGCTCTTTGCAAATCCTAGATGTTGTATCTTCAAGGAGGTTTATGGAAAGGATGGAAAGAACTCTGACAAATACAGGTTTCTGACAACATTGAGATCATACCATTGGACTAGGCAAAAAGTTTCAAAACACTAAAAAACAAAACAAAACTAGAAAACCTGGACTCATAAAACCGCCCACCTAACATCAAGCAGAACGAGAACTAATTAGATGGGACTGAACTGGTAGAAGACTGAAATGATTTTTTACGACATTTTTTTGTTTGTCATATTGCTGATTTTTATGTTTTGTTTTCCAGAATTAAGAAAACTTTTTTCTTCTTATTTCAGGATATTTATAGCTTACAGCAATTGATTGTTTTCCAGAATTAAGAAAACTTTTTTCTTCTTATTTCAGGATATTTATAGCTTACAGCAATTGAGTAAAGTGTACTTTCATAATAGATTTAAAACATTTACCTCTCTACCTAATCTCTCTAGAATTTGGAAACTATTTGTGAGTATTCTTATTTTATGACAGTATAGTTATTTGCATAAGTTCAGTAAGATTGTTTTCATCTGCCACAAAACACAATTGGAAAAACTGGTTATTTTACCAAGGCTTTAACTAGAATATCATATTTTGAGACATGACTAGACTGCTTTGAGGGACTGAGGTTGACTTGTATGGAGCCAATAAAAAGCCCCTTGGAAAGACTGGCCTGGTACCTTGTCTACGCAGTACTCTAATAAGGTTCCTAACCTTGAAGTAAGTAAAGAATGTCACTTTCTGACAGGCCTAGGAACCTCAAGTTATTTGGGGGACCTCAGGAAGAGTGAAATTCACTCAATTTGTATTGGTCTTACAGTCTTTGGAGTAACTCCTAAGCCTCAAGTGGCTTTTAAAAGACTAATTTGACGTTTCTTATGAAGTTTCAGCAAAGCCAACTTAACAACAGTCTATATGATGAATCACTATCATTATTGCATTTTATGCACATAACCAGGCCAAGTAAATAACACTAAACTTATTTTACAAGCAAATTAGTCTTGCTATAAATATCTTTGGTAAAAATTAGAAAATGGCGAGAGAAAGCTTATGTTTCGGAACAAAACTATAGTGCACTAGATTCTAGCCCTGTCCATTTGTTTTTGAGGGGTTTGTTGTTGTTGTTATCTGGGCTGAACCCAGAATTTTAGTTTTCTCCAGTATCTGGCTGCAGCTCTCCAGACTAATCTTTCCAATTGTTCTCCCATCCTTCTGACTTGGAATCACTAGAAATTAAAATCATATTTTCCCTAATGGCATACAAGCTGAAGCTAGTCAGCCTGGCTTTGAAGAAAAATCATCACAACAGCTTATATTTGGACAAATGTTGCATACGCAAACTGCAAACCAGAAAAATCTGTGAGATTGCCGCTAATCTTTGTGACGGACTGCCCTCCAAACTCTGGAAAAACTAGTTTATAGACTACTCCAGACATTAACCTTTGTTCTTCTTTTTCCACAGAAATGCCTCTTATTAATGACCTGTTTGGCTTCATCATATAGAGGCATAGCTTTGACAACCCATCTGCAACGCCATCTTCTAGAATGATACACCATAGCTTAATTGGACTGGCCTATTCCCTGAAATGTGAGACTGGTTTAATTGCGTGTGGGAGAAAGTGCTTAGGTTTGTTCTTTTCTATGTGCTTATTCTCATCCTAATCTGTGTTATTTTCTCCCTTTGCAAATTCCTTGCCACTCAATTACTAACCTGATTTCTCTCTCCATAACTACCAATCCTATTTTAATAGGTAAAACTTCCTGAAAATAAAGTTTCAAATGGGAGACTAAAAGAAACCAAACATATTTCCATATTTCACCCCAAAATATATTTCTTTTTTTTTTTTTTTTTTTTTGAGACGGAGTCTCGCCCTGTGGCCCAGGCTGGAGTGTAATGATGCAATCTCGGCTCACTGCAACCTCCACCTCCCAGGTTCAAGTGACTCCTGCCTCAGCCTCCTGAGTAGCTGGGATTATAGGCGTGCGCCACCATGCCTGACTAATTTTTTGTATCTTTAGTAGAGACGGGGTTTCACCATGTTGGGCAGACTGGTGACTCCTGACCTTGCCATCTGCCTGCCTCAGCCTCCCAAAGTGATTGGATTACAGGCATGAGCCACCGTGCCTGGCCCCAAAATATACTTCTTTGACGTATTTTGAGATGGCTATTCAGAGGACCTGCAGAAAGCAATAGCCCTGAAAAGCTGCCTTTTGTAGGAGAGATTTGCATTTATAGAGAAAAATCTAGGTTAGTGAAATGAGCAGTCATGCTTCCTCTGAGTGCCTCCACCCATCCTTTGTCCAGATCTAGAAAAGATTATGTCCACCACAGACTACCATCTATCCTTTCTGAGGGTAGCTCCGAGACTATATTAGTCCATTTTCATACTGCTATAAAGAACTGCCTGAGACTGGGTAATTTATAAAGAAAAGAGGTTTAATTGCCTCACAGTTCCACATGTCTCGGGAGGCCTCAGGAAACTTATAATCATGGCAGAAGGTGAAGGAGAAGCAAAGACTTTCTTCACATGGTGGCAGGAAAGAGAGACCGAGCAAGAGCAGGGAAAAGTGCCTTATAAAACCAACAGATCTCATGAGAACTCACTCACTGTCATGAGAACGGCATAAGGGAAAATGCCCCCATGATCCAATCACCTCCCACCTGGTTCCTCCCTCGACATGTGGGGATTATGGGGATAAACTATTCAAGATGAGATTTGGGTAGGGACACAGAGCTAAACCACATCAGAGACGACCTGAGATACTTCCATCTGCATAATGAGACAGCCTTTGCTTGACATTCCTCTTCCATAACCTGTGCTGTCACCTCCCACAAAGCCCAGGGAAACTTGGTCCCAGGCCACTGGTCTTTGGACTCATTCATTTTTCCTGAAAATCATTTACTGCGCCTCAGAAGAATTGTCTCCCCACTCACTTATGAAGAAGGGTACACAAGCTTCTGTACCCTACTGGGTTATTGGATAATCATTCTCTCCTGTGATTCCTTGGTGCTATGCATGTTAAAAAAAATTTTAATATGCCCTTTCTCCTGTTAATCTGCTTTTTGTCAGCTGATTTTCTGCGAATCTTCAGAGGGTGAAGGATAAGTTTTGCCTTGGCCCCTACAAGAACAATCCTTCAACTATTTTTGTAATTTATGATGTTGACTTTTTGAAGAATTCAAGCCATTTGTCTTCTAAAATGTCACATTGTCTCTATGTGTGTCTGTGAGTGTGTTTATGCCTTTTGTTTTGTTTTGTTTTGTTTTGGACGGAGTCTTACTCTGTCACACAGGCTGGAGTGCAGGGGTACGATCTCGGCTCACTGCAACCTCCGCCTCCCAGGTTTAAGTGATTCTCCTGCCTCAGCTTCACTAGTAGCTGGGATTACAGGCATGCACCACCACACCGGGCTAATTTTTAGTAGAGATGGGGTTTCACCATGTTGGCCAGGCTGGTCTTGAACTCCTAGCCCCAGGTGATCTACCCGCCTTGGCCTCAGCCAAAGTGCTGGGATTACAGGCGTGAGCCACAGCACCCGGCTTGTTTTGTTTCTTAACGCATCATTAATCATTAAGGCCAAATCTGAGCAGCCTAGGAAAGCTCTGTTATATCTGAGTACACACATTTTACAGAAGAGAAAACTGAGTCTCAGAGAAGCTAAGTTACTTACCTCTGGGCTCACAGCTAATATATGGAGAGCCAAGATTCTAACCTAAGTAAGCTTGATTCAGCTTGTGTGTGTGTGATGCAATTTACTTTGTTCCTTTATCACCTGTGCTTCCTATTAAATTGAGGTTGGGGCTGGGCATGGTGGCTCGTGCCTGTAGTCCCAGTTACTTGGGAGGCTGAGGTGGGGAGGCTTGAGTCTGGGAAGATCATTAGTGCCATGATTGTGCTACTGCACTCCAGCCTGGGCAACAGAGTGAGACCTTGTCTGAAAAATATAATAATGAATAAATAACATAAATAAATAAAGGTTGGATGATTCAGGTTAAGCCATTTTGGTAAAATGATTTCATAGGTGATGCTTTATACTTCCTAGGGCATACCATGTCATGTCAGGTGTCCCACTCTTAGTGACCTACATTTGATTGCATGGTTAAAGTTCTGATCACCAGATACCTCCCTTTGCAATTAACAGGTAACTCATGGAGTGACATGTTGGCACCATGCAAATATCCTGTTCTGCCTTGTTCATTTTTGCAGCCCTCAGTTCCCAGCAGAGGCCATACCCAGTAGACCAATGACTTCTACCTTGGCAAACTATGATTGAGCACAAGCACCCAAACCTCACCAAGATACTTCCTCTAATGAATTATTCTGGAGAAATGGAGGCCCTGCAGGCCTGAGAGAAGGCAGGAGAGATCCCTGGAGCAGGTGCTGAGGGCTAACACAGCTTCTCCTGCCAATGCCTCAGGCTAAGTTCCCAGACACACTCTAAGTGCTTGGAAGGAGCTGCCTCCTTTTAGAGATTGCTGGGGGAGGCTACCCACAGCTTGGTAAAGCCAGAAAAACAAAAATTTAAAAAGCTGTCATTTCAAAGCTGGGAACAGTTTTCTGTTTTGCAATAAACCAAAGACTCAATCTCCCTTTGTACTTGGAAAAAAACCTGCCTGGTTCATTAATTTTATGCAAATATTAAGCAGGATATGTTTGAGCTAAATTGCTTTCTATAATAATGTAATAGGGTGCCTATGCTTTGCAGAGTCACATCTCTTCAGAATTTGTTTCCTTAGGCAGTGATTTTTGTTTTGGGTGTGTGTGGGTGTTGGGGGTGGGGGTTGTGCGTGTTGCCTAAATATGGTTTGAAAATTCTCTGTGCTTGAAAACTCATGCAAGTTCTGGTAGAGATGGACAACAGGGGCGCCTGTACATAGTCTCACTGGTATCACAGGTGCATCATATCTGGAAGCTTTTTCAAACTAAGTGAAAGAATCCAAGCAGACTGGTTCCTGAGTTATCTGAGTCCAAACCCTGGGCATTCCCAGAACCCCTGAAGGGACATACCCAGTGGTGGCTTAAGGCCATCTTAGCTGGCTACTGAAGTGAAATGTGACCTCATTGTGATACCAGTTGGATGTAGCATACAAAGTGTTGTTACATCACGATGCCTGCATAACGCTCCTGCTCTGAGAAAGCAGTGTGAGTGCTGACAGTCTGGACACGGAGGTAAAAGACACAGAAAGAGGGGCATCCCCGTCCCCGGCTCTTCCCTGGCAGCTTTGAGAGAGATGATGAGAGGGGATATGTTAAGACCAGATCCTTTCCAATTTTAAACAGGCTAAGACTCTTCTTTGGCCAGGCCTGGAGGGTGGCTATCTACGCAGTGTCATTAAAAATGGACCAGTGCAAGTTCTGTCACCTGCTGACCTGGATCCATCATTCATGGGTCAGAAATGGGCCACACTGAAGTGGATCTCTTCACTGGGATGAACATGTTATCCAAAGTTTTTTGATTCCTTAAATTCCTAAATACTGTAAACCTCTTGGCAATAAAGTTTGGGAACAGCCCACCATTCTCCACTTATTATTATTATTATTATTTTTTAGACGGAGTCTCGCTGTGTCACCCACGCTGGAGTGCAATGGCTCAATCTCAGCTCACTGCAACCTCCACCTCCCGGGTTCAAGTGATTCTCCTGCCTCAGCCTCCTGAGTAGCTGGGACTATAGGCACGCACCACCATGCCCAGATAATTTTTGTATTTTTAGTAGAGACAGGGTTTGACCATTTTTGCCAGCATGGTTTCGATCTCCCGACCTCGTGATCCGTCCATCTTGGCCTCCCAAAGTGCTGGGATTACAGGTGTGAGCCACCACACCCGGCCCCACTTATCTCAAACTAACCGTAAGCCCCTTCCCAAGTCACCAGGGGCAATGCAACCTGAGGATGTGCCCTCTTTGCAGTCTTGAGTCGCATTGAGACAGATTATCCGTGGAGAGTGGAGAGCGGGCAGGTGTGATTAAAGCGCAGGGCCTGGTCTGCCAAGGTGGCTCACACCTATAATCCCAATGCTTTGGGAGGCAGAGGTGGATGGATCGCTTGAACGGAGCAGTTTAAAACCAGCCTGGACAACACAGAAATCCCATCTTTACAAAAATAAAAAAATTAGCCAGACATGGTGTCACATGCCTATAGACAGTCCCAGCTACTCAGGAGGCTGAGGTGGGAGGTCAGCTTGAGTCCAGGAGTTTGAGGCAGCAGTGAGCCATGATTGTGCCACTGGACTCCAGCCTGGGTGACAGAGTGAGTCCCTGTTTCGGGGGCAGAAAAATGCACAGGGCCTAAGACCTCAAAATCTTAAGCCCCACCTCCACCCCATTGACTCCATCCACAAATGTTTACTTCTCCAAATACCCAAATAATCAGTGAGTGCTGCGCCTTCAAATTGATCCTGATTTCATCATAGATGCCAAGCATTCTTCATGATTGAGGTTTCAGATTGTGCACATTTTCTAGTTTTGTAGAAGACTGGGTTTTCTACATATTTTCCTCAAAATTTTTTTGTTTGATTTTGGAGTGAGATCAAAATAACTTTTTAGAGACTTTTAGTCGTCTTTTTCTCCATCTTCAGTTGTTTTGTTCAATTGTTTCCAATTCTTGCCCTTTTGTGAAAAGCTTTTGAAATGACTAATTGTCTTCCAATTGATCTTTAATTGCCTCCCACCAATTTAGATAAAAAGTATTCTCATTGTCATTAATTTTCTAAGTACTTTGTAACTGTAGTTTTGATTATCTATTTAACCCAAAAGTTATTTAAACGTTGTTTTTAGTTTTCTAAGAGAGTAGGGGTGGGTTTTGTGTTTTGTTTTGTTTTGTTTTTTGGCTATTCTACTGGTTGTTCTCTTTTAACTTTATTGTATCATGGTGTAATGGAGTCCCTGTAATTTGTTTTTGTAATTTGTTTCAGTTTTCTTGATAGCTTGATGATACAATCAAGCAATTCAGATTTCTTTCTTTCTTTCTTTCTTTCTTTCTTTCTTTCTTTCTTTCTTTCTTTCTTTCTTTCTTTCTTTTTTTTTTTTTTTTTTTGAGACGGAGTCTCGCTCTGTTGCTCAGGCTGGAGTGCAGCGGCGCGGTCTCAGCTCACTGCAAGCTCTGCCTCCCGGGTTCACGCTATTCTCCTGCCTCAGCCTCCTGAGTAGCTGGGACTATAGGCGCCCGGCACCACACCCGGCTAATTTTTTGTATATTTAGTAGAGACGGGTTTTCACCGTGTTAGTAAGGATGGTCTCGATCTCCTGACCTCATGATCTGCCCACCTCGGCCTCCCAAAGTGCTGGGATTTCAGGCGTGAGCCACTGTGCCCGGCAAGACTCCTCATCTCTAAAAAGCAAACCAAAAAAGCCTTTTCCAATAATTGTACACATTCTTCTTTGATACTAAACTTCTAAGTGCAAGTGGTAGTTTCTTAAAAGTTATTTGCAATGGGGAATCTGAAACCTAACAATGAATATTTTGTACACTGTTATCGTGAAATCTATAGGTCTCGCTCTGCTGCCCAGGACAGAGTACAGTACTGCAATCACGGCTCACTGCAGGCTCCAACTCCTGGGCTCAAGTGATCCCTCTGCCTCAGCCTCCCAAACAGCTGGGACAACAGGTACTTGCCACCACGACTGGCTAATTTTTCAAATTTTTGTAGAGATGGGCAGGGCAGGGCAGAGATCTCCTTGTTACCCAGGCTGATCTGAAACTCCTAGCCTCAAGCAATCCTCCTGCCTCAGCCTTCCAGAGAGCTGGGATTACAGGCGGTGATTCCTCCCCAGGCCTGTTTGTTTGTATGTTGATTTCCCCATAGTGTGATTGTAAATTTGTGAATATATATTTCTATCATTTTGCTTTATATGTCTTGAATATACGTTGTTAGAAACCTAAGTGTTTATGGAAATTTGTTATCATCTTCATGGATAGTATTTTTTACCAATATACAACATCCCTCTTTGTTAATTGTATGTTTTTGCCTTGAGATTATTTATCTGATAGTAATATTGCTATACTTTCACATTCACCTGCTACGTTTTTCTCTTTTAATTAAAATTTTATTCTTATGAAAGTAATACATATACATAGTTTTGCTTTGTTTTTAAGTATAGTAATAATACTATAAGACCTCCAACAAAAAACAGCAGGACCTGCCCTATCACTCTCTACCAACCAACCCCATTCTCAGAGGCAACCACCCAAATGTTTGTATTTATTCTACATCCCTAAATAACATGCATATACCTTCACTGACTATATATACTTCAGTTTTTCTCCTTGGAACTGACTTCTTCATAATGCTTGTTGTCTCATTAGTGAGCTAAATGACAAATAATATTGAGCATCTCTTCTTGTGCTTATGTGCCATCCA
Organism: Macaca thibetana thibetana; assembly: GCF_024542745.1. Taxonomy (NCBI): domain Eukaryota; kingdom Metazoa; phylum Chordata; class Mammalia; order Primates; family Cercopithecidae; genus Macaca; species Macaca thibetana. The sequence goes on from NC_065590.1 coordinate 44,778,678, forward strand.
TATATCCTGTTTGGTGAGGGGTCTATTCAGATTTTTACATTATTTACTTATTTATAAGATGGAGTCTCGCTCTGTCTCTCAGGCTGGAGTGCAGTGGTGTAATCTTGAACCTGGTGAACCTCCCAGGTTCAAGAGATTCTCCTGCCTCCGCCTCCTGAGTAGCTGTATAACTACAGGTGCGTGCAACCATGCCCAGCTAATTTTTGTATTCTCAGTAGAGACAAGGTTTCACCATGTTGGCAAGGCTGGTCTTGAACTGCTGACCTCAGGTGATCCACCCGCCTAGGCCTCCCAAAGTGCTGGGATTACAGGCATAAGCCACCGTGCACAGCCTAAATTTTTCCCATTTTAAGTTTGGGTATTTTATTTTCTTGTTGTTGAGCTTTGAGAGTTCATTATATATTCTAGATACAAGTCCTTTATTAGAAATATGGCTTGCAGGCTGGGCATGGTGGTTCATGCCTGTAATCCCAGCACTTTGGGAGGCCAAGGTGAGCGGATCACCTGAGGTCAGGAGTTCGAGACCAGCCTGACCAACATGAAGAAACCCCATCTCTGCTAAAAATACAAAATTAGCCAGGTGTGGTGGCACATGCCTGTAATCCCAGCTACTCAGGACATACCTCCTTTTGGGCTTTTTATTTATTTATTTTAGGACAGGGTCTCACTCTGTCCCCCAGGCTGGAGTGCAATGGCACCATCACAGTTCACTGCACCCTCCATCTCTTGGGCTCAAGAGATGGAGGCTGCGGTGAGCCGAGATTGCGCCATTGCACTCCAGCCTGGGCAACAAGAGCGAAATTCCATTTCAAAAAAAAAAAAAGAAAGAAAGAAAAGAAATATGGTTTGCAAAGATTGTGTCTCAGTCTGTAGCTTGTCTTTGTTCTTTTAACAGCGTGTCAAAGAGCCAAAGTGTTTCCTTTTTGTTGTTTTCTGAGGTTCATTGAAAATTACTGACATGAAGCTGATTGATAAATAGGAGAAAAGGCACACAAATTTATTTAGCATGTATACACAGGAGCCTTCAGAATGAAGACCCAAAGATACAGGAGAAAATGTTCATTTTAATATTTAGGTTCAACAAAGTGTAGACAGCTGTGAGGAAGTATGATTGGACAAAAAGAATATGATCTAATGCTAATAGGCTGAGTTAGGGAAACCCAGTAGCGCCTGTCTGGCTACATTCTTCTTGGCCTCTCTGAGCATGCATTCCTTCCTCTCTGGGATGGGGCGGGGGGCGGTCTTATGAGCTATAGTCAAACAAGGTAGGCCAGATAGTTTCTTTATGACCAGCTTTTACACAGAAAGGTGGATGGAAAATGAGAGTATATTTTTAGGTTTTATGAGTAGCTTTGGGGAGAAGAGGTTCTGCTTTCTACCACCTGCTTTAGGGAAGAGATTTCTAGTTTCTATGGCTAGCCCCAGGAGAGAATGGGACTGAGAGATAAGAGGGAAGAAGAAGGTCAGAGAAAAACTTTTGCTTCTGAGGCTGCTGCTGAGGTCTACACTTTGGGGTATTGTTTTCTGAGCCCCAACAGATGAAATTCAATTTATCAATTTACTCTTTGATAGATTGTTCTTTTTGTACTGTTTCTAAGAAATCTTTGTCTAACTCGAGGTCAAAAAGGTTTTCTTCTATGTTTTCTTCTAGAAGTCGATTCATAATCTTGGGTTTTACATTGACGTCTATGATTCATTTTGAGTTAATTTTGATACATGGTGCAATGTATGGGTTGAAGTTCATTTTTTCTGCCTTATGAATATCCAATTGTTCCAGCACCATTTGTTGAAAAGATGATGCTTTCTCTACTGAATTGCCTTTGTATCTTCATTGAAAATCCATTTCCAGTCTCTCTGTTCTATTCCATTGATCTATTTTCTTTCTTAACATCGGTATCACACTGTCTTGATTATTGCAGTCGCATAAGAAGTCAACATTGAAAATAGTATTCAGCCATAACAAAGAATGAGATCCTGTCATTTGCGGCAACATGGATGGAACTGGAGATCATTATGTTAAGTGACATAAGCCAAGCACAGTAAGGCAAATATCGAATGTTCTCACTCATACTTGGAAGCTAAAAAAGTGGATCTCATGGAGACAGCAGACTGATGGTGACCAGAGGCTGAGAGGATGGGAAGGGAGGGATGAAGGGAGATTGATTGATGGGTACAAAAATACAGTTAGATAGAAGGAATAGGCCGGGCGCGGTGGCTCAAGCCTGTAATCCCAGCACTTTGGGAGGCCGAGACGGGCGGATCACGAGGTCAGGAGATCGAGACCATCCTGGCTAACACGGTGAAACCCCATCTCTACTAAAAAATACAAAAAACTAGCCGGGCGAGGTGGCGGGCGCCTGTAGTCCCAGCTACTCGGGAGGCTGAGGCAGGAGAATGGTCTAAACCCGGGAGGCGGAGCTTGCAGTGAGCTGAGATCCGGCCACTGCACCCCAGCCTGGGCGACAGAGCAAGACTCTGTCTCAAAAAAAAAAAAAAAAAAAAAGAAGGAATAAGATCTAGTGTTCAATAGTTCCCTAGGGTGATTATAGTTAACAATAATGTATATTTCAAGATAGCTAGAATAATGAATATTCTCAACTTAAAGAAAAGATACATGTTTGAGGTGATGGATATCTCAAATGCCCCATCTGATCACTACACATTGTATGCATGTAACAAAATGACGTGTAGCCCCCAAATATATACAACTATTATATATCAATTTTTAAAAATATATATTTAGTATTTTTATTTCATCTTTTCAAGGATCATATATTTTCATGTCATTCTTTTTTTTTTTTTTTTGCTTTTTATTATTACATACCAATTTTTTAAAAAATAAGTCTTGAAATTGGGTAGTGTTAGTCCTTCAATTTTGTTCTTCTCTTCTAAAATGGCTCTTACTATTCTAGGTCATTTGAATTTCCATGTAAATTTTAGATTCAGTTTGTAATTGTCTGCAAAAAAGCCTCTTGGGATTGTATTCATAATTGCACTGAATCTATGGATCAATTTGATCTTTCCATTCATTTAGGTCATTTAAAATGTGGCTCATCAGGTCAGGCGCGGTGGCTCTTTCCTGTAATCCCAGCACTTCAGGAGGTGAAGGCAGGCAGATCACTTGAGGTCGGGAGTTTAAGACCAGCCTGGCCAATATGGTAAAACCACATCTCTACCAAAAATACAAAAATTAGCCAGGTGTGGTGGCAGGTGCCTGTAATCCCAGCTACTCAGGAGGCTGAGGCAGGAGAAGCACTTGAACCTGGGAGGCAGAGGTTGCAGTGAGCCGAGATCATGCCACTGCACTGCAGCCTGGATGACAGTGAGACTCTCTCTCCAAAAAATAAACATAAAAAATAAAATAAAATAAAATTTTGCTCATCAGTGTTGTGTAGTTTTCAATGTACAGGTCTTCTTATATCTTTTGATAAATATATCCATAAGTATTTTTTTGATGTTGCTATTAGTGGCATATTTTTAAATTTTTATTTATTTCCAATGGCTCATTGTTCATACCCAGAAAAGCAATTTATTTTTGTTTTTGTTTTTTACTGAGAAGGAGTCTCACTCTGTCATCAGGCTGGAGTGCAGTGGCACCATCTTGGCTTACTGCAACCTCCACCTCCCAGGTTCAAGCAATTCTCCTGACTCAGCCTCCCGAGTAGCTGGGACTACAGGCACATGCTGCCACGCCTGGTTACTTTTTTTTTTTTTTTTTTTTAGTAGAGACAGGGTTTCACCACATTGCCCAGGCTGGTCTCGAACTCCTGGGCTCAGGCAATCCGCCTGCCTTGGCCTCCCAAAGTGCTAGGATTACAGGCGTGAACCACCATGCCCAGCCAGTTTATTTTAATATATTAGTCTTGTATCTTGTAATGTTGCTAAACTCATTCATTAGTTCTAGTAGTGTTTTGTTTTGTTTATTTATTTATTTATTTATTTATTTTTTGAGACAAAGTCTCGCTCTGTCGCCCAGGCTGGAGTACAGTGGCACGATCTCAGCTCACTGCAACCTCCGCCTCCCAGGTTCAAACGATTCTCCTGCCTCAGCCTCCTGAGTAGCTGGGAGTACAGGTGTGTGCCAACACGCCCGGCTAATTTTTATGTTTTTAGTAGAGAAGGGGTTTCACCATGTTGGTTAGGCTAGTCTCGAACTCCTGACCTCGTGATCTGCCCACTTCGGCCTCCCAAAGTGCGGGGATTACAGGGGTGAGCCACTGCACCTGCCCCAGTTCTAGTAGCTTTTAATAGATTTGTCAGCTTTCTGTATAGATGCTCATGTTGTCTGCAAATAGTTTTACTTTTTTCTTTCTTTCATTGTTTTTTTGAGACAAGGTCTTGCTCTGTCACCCTGGCTGAAATGCAGTGGTGTGAACACAGCTCACTGTAGCCTCAACCTCCTGGGCTCAAGTGATCCTCTTGCCTCAGCTTCCTGAGTAGCTTGGACCACAGGTGCACAACACCAGCCTGACTAACTTTTTAATTTTTTGTGAAGACAAGTTCTCACCATGTTGCCTGGGCTGGTCTCAAACTCCTGGGCTCAATTGATCCTCCTGCCTTGGCCTCCCAAAGTTCTGGGATTACAGGAATAAGCTACCACACCCAGCCTACTTTTTCTTTTATCAGATGGCTATCTTTTGTTTCTTTTTCTTGCCTAACCCCACTAGCTGGAAACCTCAATACAATGTTGCCTAGAAGAGGTGAGATCTCACATCCTTGTCTTATTCCCAAGCATGGGAGGAAATCATCAGTCTATCACCATTAGGTATAATTTTGGCTGCGGGTTTTTCATACACGTCCTTTACCAGTCAGGTTGAGGATGTTCCTTTCTAGTTATTCTTTGCCAAAAGAGTGAATGCTGGATTTTTGTCAATGTGTTTTCTGTATCGATTGAGGTTATCATCTAGGTTTTCTGTTTTGTTAAAATGACTATATTGATTCAGTTATTTTTATTTTTTTCAGACATGAGGCCTTGCTGTGTTGCCCAGGTTGGAGCACAGTGGCTATTCTACGGCATGATTACAGTGCACTGCAGCCAGAAAACTCCCGGCCTCAAGCCATCCTTCCACCTCAGCCTCCCAAGTAGCTAGGACCAGAGGTGCACGCCACCACACCCAGCTTGATTCTTTTTTTTTAATTTGGAAAAATTTCTGGAAGATTGATTCATTTTTGAATGTTGAACCAGCCTGGTAACACTAGGATAAATCCCCTCCTTATTTATGATTGAATTCACTTTGCTAAAATTTTGTTTAAATTTGTTGGTCATTATGAGTATTGGTCTGTAGTTTTGTTATAATGTCTTTATCTGACTTTAATATGAGAGTAATGCTGGTCTCATAAAATGAGTTGGAAAATGTACCCTTCTCTTCAATTTTATGGAATAATGTATGTGAAATTGGTATTATTTCTTCTATAAATGTTTGGTAGAATTCATGAGTGAAGCCACGTGGGCCTAGATCTGTCTTATTGGGAAGGTTTTTAACTACACATTCAACTTCTTTAGCAGATGTAGAACTATTCAGGTAATCTACTTCTTGAGAGAACTTTGGTAGTTTGTGTCTTTCAAGGAATTTGTCCATTTTGTCTGGGTTGTCAAACTTATTGGCATAAAGTTGTTCACAATTGTGTAGGGGAAACTCTATCCGTGCTTTCTTTTGCTCTCACACCATGACAGTCATCAACACAGAAGCCTTCGGTGACCAAATGTGTGGGGGCTTTCCTCCACACACCAAGCAGCAGACACCAGCCAGGTGTCCTCTAATCTAGTTCTGACACCATCTACCTGGAGATAGTGTCAGATCCCACAGGTTGGGGGTTCCCACACTCTCAGACACCAGTCATAAATCCAGGCCTCTGGAACTTCTGACTGGCTTCAAGTCAGGGTTCCAGTGACCCCCTCTTTGGGTTTGACTAATTTGCTGGAGTGGCCCACAAAACTCAGGGAAACATACTTAGTTTACCAGTTTATTATATAAAGCATAAGGCACAGGATACAGATGAAGAAACACGTAGGTTGAGGTATGGGGAAAGGGGTGTGGAGCTTCCATGCCCTCCCTGGGTGCCGCTGTGCAGGAACCTCCACATGTGCAGCTATCTGGAAGCTCCCTGAACCCTGTCCTCTCGGTTTGTAATGGAAGCATTCCTTCCCCCAGAGTACAGGGTGCAAGTTCATATAGGAGGGTCTTAAGACCCACAAGGAGAGAGTCCTGCCTTGGAGCAGGTGAAGAGGGCAGGTCAGAGGCCTGTCCCTGAGGCCTAATACACCCAACAAAAGACTGTAACAAGGGCTATGGGAGTTATGTGCCAGAAACTGTGGAGGAAAACCAATATACATCATAACACCACAATAATGTTCCTTATGTTCCTGTTAATATTCGCAGAATGTCTAAGGAAGTCACCTCTCTCATTCCTGATTGATAATTTGAGTCTTCAAATGAGTCTTTTTTTAAAAAATAATCTGGTAGTAAGTTTATCAATTTTATTGATCTTCTCAAATAACCAGCTTTTGGTTTCATTCATTTTCTCTATTATTTTTCTGTTTTCTGTTCCACTGATTTCTGCTTTAATCTTCATTATTTCCTTTCTTTTGCTTAGTTTGGTTTAATTTGGTCTCTTTTTTCTAGTTTCTTAAGGTGTAAGCTGAGGCCATTGATTTGAGACCTCCATTTTTTTCTCGTATGGACACTTAATGCTATACATTCTCCCCAAATGGCTGTTTTAACGATACCTCCAACATTCTGATATGTTGTGTTTTCATTTTCATTCAGTTCAAAGAAGACTTTGTAATGTCCCTTTGATTTCTTCTTGACTCATGGCTTATTTAGAAGTGTGTTATTTAGTTTATAAGCATTTGAGGATTTCCCAGAAGTCTATTATTGATTTCCAATTTAATTTCATTGTGGCCAGAGAAGATACTTAACATGATTCTAATCTTGTAAAGTTTATTGAAACTTGGTTTATGATTCAGAATATGATCTATCTTGGTAAACTTTCCATGGGCACGCACTTGAAAATGTGTGTTCTGTTCTTGGGTGGCCTATTTTAGGCCATGCTGGTTGATAATGTTGAAATCTTCTATATCCTTAATGATTTTTCTATTTTCACGCTCTACCATTAATTGAAACAGAGGTATTGAAATCTCCAGCCATAATTGGAAGGTTCTTTATTTCTCCTTACCATTCTATCAGTTTTTGCTTCATGTGTTTTGAAGATCTATGTGCATAAACATTTAGGATTTTTATGTCTTCCGGGTGAATTGACCCCCTTGTCATTGTGAAATGCACTATCCCTGTGAAATCAACTTTGTCTAATATTAATCTAGCCACTCCAGCTTTCTCTGACTTTTTCCAACCTTTTTACTTTTACCTTTTTTTTTTTCTTTTTCTTTGAGATGTAGCTTCAGTCTTGTTGCCCAGGCTGGAGTGCAATGGTGCGACCTCAGCTCACCGCAACCTCCACCTCCTAGGTTCAAGCGCTTCTCCTGCCTCAGCCTCCCGAGTAGCTGGGATTACAGGCACCCACCACCATGCCCAATTTTTTTTTTTTTTTTGTATTTTTAGTAGAGATGGGGTTTCACCATGTTGGCCAGGCTGGTCTCGAACTCCTGACCTCAAGTGATCCACCCACCTTGGCCTCTCAAAGTGCTGGGATTACAGGCATGAACCACTGAGCCCAGGCTACCTTATGTGTTCTTTTGGTTTTTTTTTTTGTTTTTTGAGACAGAGTCTCGCTCTGTCATCCAGGCTTGAGTGCAATGGCACAATCTTCACTCACTGCAACCTCCCCCTCCCAGGTTCAAGTGATTCTTCTGCCCCAGCCTCCTGAGTAGCTGGGGTTACAGGCACCGGCCACCATGCCTGGCTAATTTTCGCATTTTTGTAGAGACGGGGTTTCACCATTTGGCCAGGCTGGTCTTGAACTCCTGACCTAAGGTGATCTGCCCGCCTTGGCCTCCCAAAGTGCTGGGATCACAGGCGTGAGCCACCGCACCCAGCCTACCTTATGTGTTCTTATATTTAAGCGCACCTCATGAAGGCAGCATGTAGTTGGGTCGGGCTTTGATATCCAATCTGATATTGTCTGCCTTTAATTGGGAGTGTGAGACTATTTTTATTTAATGTGATTACTGATATAATTACGATTAAGTCTGTCATCTTGAAATTTGTTTTTTATTGGTCGTACATGTTTTCTGTTTCTCTTTTCTTCTTTTTCAGCCTACTTATAGATTAATGGAGCATATTTTATGATTCGATTTTATCTTCTTTATTGGCTTATTAGCTCTAATTCTTTGTTTCTTTAATGGTTGCTTTAGAGTTTATAGTATACATCCAACTTATCAGAGTCAACTTCCAAATGGTATTATACAATTTCACATATCATCTAAGAACTTATGATATGTTCCTGTTAATATTAGCAGAACATCTAAGGCACAGGGTCTGTGAGACCAGGCTCCATCCTGCCCCAGTGTCAAGTCCGACCACCAGGTACTAGTCCCTCCTGTGGGGCCTTAACTGCTCCCCTCAGCATCTAGGTGCTGAAAGGGGAGACTTCAGGTACCACGGAATCCACCTGCCTGCCCAGGCAGTGTTGCCAACAGAAGGTCGACTATGAGAAAGGTGTTTCTCTCAATTAAGCGAAGTCTCTCTGAATGTGACTTCCACCACAGTTCCGGCTCCGACGTCTTCTGAATTCACACAGGACTCCCCTACGTCCCCCCCAGCCTGGCCGCCTTTCTGATGAAGGACACCTTGGGTCATGTGTCCCCTCTGCCTCTCTCCTCAAAGTGAATGAAAATCAGAAAAAAGCAAAACAAAACAAAACCCAATGAGCTCTCCTAAGGACATAAGACACAGCTGGAATGAGAGGTAGAAAAGCAGAAAGAAGGAACTGTGACTCCTGCATCAGGGAATTTCCCCACCATTACTCAGAGGGGACTGGAGTAGATCCAGGCTGTGTGGACCCTAAAGCTACACAGTTTTGTTCCTCTTTTTAAAATTTACTTATTTATTTATTTATTTAGACGGAGTTTCGCTCTTGTTGCCAGGCTAGAGTGCAACGGCGCTCTCGACTTAGAGGGGATTGGAATAAATCCAGGCTGTGTGGACCCTAAAGCTTATGCAATTTTGTTGCTTTTTATTTATTTATTTATTTATCTATTTATTTATTTATCTATTGATTTATTTATTTTAGACAGAGTTTCGCTCTTGTCGCCCAGGCTGGAGTGCAATGGCGCTCTCAGCTCACTGCAACCTCCGCCTCCTGGGTTCAAGCAATTCTCCTGCCTCAGCCTCCCAGGTAGCTGGGATTACAGGCTTGTGCCACCATGCCCAGCCAATTTTTGTATTTTTAGTAGAGATGGGATTTCACCATGTTGGCCAGGCTGGTCTTGAACTCCTGATCTTGTGATCTGCCACCTCGGCCTCCCAAAGTGCTGGGATTACAGGTGTAAGCCACTGCACCCGGCCTACAAAATATTTTCATAAACTACGACACACCTCTATAATATTTTTTCAGACCAGAGGGTAGGGTCTGCACACTGATTGCCACTTCACATAACAATCTTATGATATGATTTTCTACAGAGAGAACAGAAGGGATAATTCAATCTTTCCTCTAGCATGTTTGATCAAAATTTGCTTTTCATTGACAGTTTGGAAAAGTCTATTTCAGCTTCACAATGCATTATTGGTAATGCCATGTATATTGTTAGGAGTTTTGCAAATTTGAGGAAAATGTAACGGCAGAGGCAAATAGGAGTTGGAAGACTGGACAAGAGGCAACTCCCTCGAGGTAAGTGAGCACCCGTGGCTGCTTATCCCAGGTTGTCACTGCAGGGGCAGTCTGGGCCCAGGCAAGGGGCCAGGATGGACAGACATAAAGGATGTAATAAAGAGTTAGCAACTGTGTGGAACAACACTTCCCTGCTCTTCCTGCCTCCCCTCTCTGGAGACCTTTTGATTGTCACTCTGATTTTTTTTCCTACGACAAATGTTACTGGGTTCATTTATCCATTCATTCAACTACTATCTATTGGACACTTATTACGAACAAGGTGTGGAGGTGAACGCAACAGGGAACAGCCCTGCCTTTGCAGAACTTGTCACATAAACACTGGAAGAGAATGAAGATTACATTTATATTGTCAGTTGATTTGATGAGTACAAAATCTTATCAGAAACACTATGGGAATCTGAAACTATTATCTATTCACTCACATACTTCTTCAACAACTACATTCTACAACTACTTCTTTTTTTTAAGACATGCGGTCTCACTCAGTGACCCAGGCTGCAGGCTGCAGTGCAGTGGTGCCATCAGAGCTCATTGCAGCCTCAAACTCCTGGTCTCAAGTCATCTTTCAGACAGGGCGCGGTCGCTCGCGCCTCTAATCCCAGCACTTTGGGAGGCCGAGGCAGGCAGATCACCTGAGGTCAGGAGTTCAAGACCAGCCTCGCCAATATGGTGAAAATCCTTCTCTACTTAAAATACAAAAAAAGTTAGCCAAGAGTGGTGGTGCACATCTGTAATCCCAGCTACTTGGGAGGCTGAGGCACGCGAATCACTTGAACCTGGGAGGCAGAGCTTGCAGTGAGCCGAGATCGCACCACTGCACTCCAGCCTGGGTGACAGAACAAGACTCAAAAAAAAAAAAAAAAAGAAAAAGAGCAAGTCTCAAAAAAAAAACATCTTTCCTCCTCATTCAGCCTCCTGAGTAGCTGGGACTACAGGCAAAAGCCACTGTGCCCAGCTTACAACTGGGCAAGGCACAGAGGTGAACATGAGAGACAACACGCCCCTGCCTTGCAGAACTTTTAGTGAGTGGGAGACAATGTACAAAGTAATACACCCTTTGAGTGCAGTAGCAGGACAGGAGGCACTGGGACTCGGGAGTGAGTAGGCAGGTCTCTACCTTGTGTGAGCACCTAATCCGATGGCATGACATGTGAGGAAGGGGAGTGACTGTGCCCAGTAAATTACAGTCCTTCACCCCAGACTGCACCCTGGATTCCAAGCAACCAGCTCACAAGCAGGAGGGGGCTCATGGAATCATGAATCAGTGATAAAATTTCAGTATCAGCAGAGTCCCTAGGCCTTTATTCATCATCAGAACTGTGAAGGACACTTCAGGGACGGTCCACCCTCACCCTGGGCATGGGTAGGGGAGAGGAGGACATTAAAAGGAGACTTCTGGTAGGCATCATATGAAGGTCCTCTCTGTTACTGATATTGGAGGGGCAGTCTGAAATTGCAGTGAGCTGAGAACACACCACTGCACTCCAGCCTGGGCGACAAAGCAAGACTCCTTCTCAAAAAAAAAAAAAAAAAAAAAAAAAATTTTCACTGAACCTAAAAAAAAAATTTAGGCAGGGCCTCAATTCCAAATCTTATAATAACCAGAACAAACCGAACAGACTGCCCCTCCAATATCAGTAACGGACAGGACCTTCATATGTTATCACTGTTATCTCTCACCCAGGAGTCTTCGGACCCACACTGAACACAGAACAGCTGGAGAAAGGGGTTCCCTGCTTCCTAAGTCTTTTTTTTTTTTTTTTTTTTTTTTTTTGAGACGGAGTCTCGCTGTGTCTCCCAGGCTGGAGTGCAGTGGCGTGATCTCGGCTCACTGCAAGCTCCGCCTCCCGGGTTCACGCCATTCTCCCGCCTCAGCCTCCCAAGTAGCTGAGACTACAGGCACCCGCCACCACGCCCGGCTAGTTTTTTGTATTTTTAGTAGAGACGGGGTTTCACCATGTTAGCCAGGATAGTCTCGATCTCCTGACCTCGTGATCCACCCGCCTCGGCCTCCCAAAGTGCTGGGATTACAGGCTTGAGCCACCGCGCCCGGCCTCCTAAGTCTTTCCACTTAGATTTTTGGCCTAAGGTAGGTACATCAAGTTTCTTCCCCAGCTGCCTACTGGAAGCAATTATCACAGTCTTAAAATTGGGCGTTTCAGGGCAGGAATCTGGAGGCACCTGCAGCTGGGCTCACCCTAGAACTCAGGGAAGGAAGCAGGCCTTCTTGGTATCAGTCAGGACCGACTCCAGTCAGCTTAAGCAAAAAAGAAAAGGCTCACGTGGCTGGGAAGGCCGGGATGGAGGCAGGTGAAAGGGGCTCATGGGCGCTGGCACCACTCCTGGCCCCTCCTCCTTCCACATGTGTTGCCCTCACTCTCACTGTGGCAATGGGAGGCTTCCTTTGGGTAGTTAGGAAGAGGGCCAGGCAACTCCACCATGCCCATGTAGCGACACCAGAGGAAGAAGAGCTTCCTTCTCCCAGTCCCTGGGAGGGTTCCAACAGGCCCTGTTTATCACCCCACAGCCCCGGGGCACAGCCCAGAAAAAGGAGGATGGAAGGACAGGCAACAACAGGAGCTACCATAGTCCTCTGCATGGCAGCTATTTTCAAACATGGGAAACTTCTCCTCTCTGCATAAAAATAGAGCTCAAATGATCCAAAGTTGGAGAGGAGTCTGGAAGGCTGAGATTGCTGCCAACAACAGCCATTCTGCAGATAGAGTTCTGTGTGCCACACCAGGGCACGAGCGCCCCGGAAAGCAACTGGAAGCAGGTGGGCCTGGAACACACTGGCATCTCCCAACCCCCACTGAGGAAGGAGGGAACCCCTGCTCTCATCTACCGCGGGAACTAAGGTTGCTTTAACTGGTACTGCCTTGCCCATCGCGGGCAGGGGAGGCCTCCCACAGTAGGCCTGATGCTCCCTCTGCCCCCGCCCTGGGTCTCCTGCCCCTGGAGATTGCTCAGCACAGCAACCCAACTGCTCCTTGGAGAAAACTCCACCACCTCCCCCAGGAGGAGTTTCACCTCTGGCTCATTTCTGCCTCTAGGCCTCAGCCAGGTGGGTTGCTCCTCCGACCTGTCCCTCCAGGACGCGTTCTGGTCCAGGGATGTGGGCCAGGTGGGGTCCCCCGCAAGGTCACCTCGGAAGTAGGCACAACTTGCAAAGACAGAGGCATCTGTTGTGTTAGCACAGCTTTGTCCCTTACCTTTGAGTAATAGTGGGCTCCTCCTCCACCCGACCCCATACGCTGATGAGAAGCACGGAGCTCTTCTGGGCCCTGCTTAAGGCCACAGACATTTTGAGTAAGACAGTCAATCCTCGCGTAAGGAAGCGACCGGCCGGAGGAGGAGCAGCCCAAGAGGCAGAGGACAATGAACAGAGAGAGTCAAAGGACTGAACAGCAGAGGAGGGAGGCTGGGACAGAACTGGCATTTGTACAATTTACATATACAAATGTCCCCCAAGATATTTTTTAACATATACAAATGTCCCCCAAGATATTTTTTAACTACAAAGAGAAAGACAATACCTTACTGTGGAGGAACCCAGTGCACAAGGTTAATAGGACCAGGAATAGGACACAGTGACATCACGAGCCCCCAGTGTGAGGCCTCGAGACAGACAAAACATCATGTCTGTGGTATTCTTGCCAAAAATATATAACCTCATTCTAATCACGCAAAACACCATACAAGCCCAAATGGAAGGACATTCTACAAATAACCAGTACTCATCAGAAGTGTTAAAGTCATGAAAGACAAGGAAAGATTGAGAAACAGATGGGAGGAGACCAAGGAAAAATAACCAAATGCCATGTAGGGCCTTAAATAGCATCTGGGAACAGAAAGTGGGCATCTTAGCTGGGCATGGTGGTGTACACCTGTAGGATCACTTGAGCCCAGGAAGTCAAGGGTGCAGCGAGCCGTGATCACACCACTGCACTCACCCTGGGTGACAGAGTAAGACCCTATGTCAAATAAAAGAAAGAACAAAAAAGAAAATGGACATTAGTGAAAAACATTGGTAAAATTCAAGTCAGGTTTGCAGTGCAGATAGTAGAATAATAGCAATGTTGATTTCATTGTTCTTGGTTGGTCTAATGTTGATTTTGATAATTACGATATGGTTGTGTAAGATGTTAACATTGGGAATACTTCGGTAGAGGCATATGGGTACTCTGCATACTTTTTTTTGAGACTTCGTCTCGCTCTTGTCCCCCAGGCTTCAGTGCAATGGCATGATCTCAGCTCGCTGCAACCTCTGCCTCCTGGATTTGAGTGATTCTCTTGCCTCAGCCTCCTGAGCAGCTGGGATTACAGGCACGCACCACCACACCTGGCTAATTTTTGTATTTTTAGGAGACACAGGGTTTCACCATGTTGGCCAGACTGGTCTTGAACCCCTGACCTCGTGATTCGCCCACCTCGGCCTCCCAAAGTGCTGGGATTACAGGCATGAGCCACTGCGCCTGGCCTCTGCATACTATTTTTAGAACTTCTCAGTAAGTCAAAATTAATTCAAAACTGAAATGTTTACTTTTTAATTTAAAGCTTTCTAAGTGAGGCTGGGCACAGTGGCTCTTGCCTGTAATCCCAACACTTTGGGAGGCTGAGGCGGGAGGATCACTTGAGGTCAGGAGTTCCAGACCAGTCTGGCCAATATGGAGAAACCCTGTCTCTACTATAAATACAAAAAATTAGCTGGGTGTGGTGGCGGACACCTGTAATTCCAGCTACTTGGGAGGCTGAAGCAGGAGAATCACTTGAATCACTTGAATCCAGGAAACAGAGGTTGCAGTGAGCCAAGATCGTGCCACTGCACTCCCCTAGCTGGGGCAGCAGAGTGAGACTCTGTCTCAAAAAATAAAATAAAATAAAATAAAATAAAATAAAATAAAATAGCTTTCTAAGTGAAAGTTTCACCCAACACATCAATGTTATCTCAGAAAAGTAATTTATTGGGTTGGTCTACCAACAATGAACCACGCCAAAACCTGGGATAATGCAGAGAGTATTTCTAATTATCTGCCATAATAAACATCTGCCACAGCTGGGGTTTTTTGACTGCCATGGCAGCCCCTATTTGTTGAGCAGGTACTCAGTTGCAGGGACAAGTGCTAAACACTCAGTAAGATAAGCATCTCTCCAACTTCTGGAGGCAGGACCAGCGAGACAGGCTGCCCCCAACAATGAAATGCTCTCCCCCGGCCTCCAGAGCCTGCCTCGGTGGGGTGGTTTTGCATCTTCTGTTTGTCTTGTTCTACAAGACAGTGAGTGGGAAAGTTCCCCAGCTTTCTTGACAGTCCATCACAACCCCTCCTTCTTCATTCCTTCCATGGTGACTCACTTTTACAGACTTTTGCAATTAAATAAAGGCATTTCCCACCAACTTTAAGCCCAACAACTTTATCTTCAGTGTCTACCACTCATTTCTCATGTCCCACAAGAGGAAAGATTCATGTGATATTGTTGCTATTTAAGACATTTGAGCTTGTCCACATTCAAGTTTTTGTCTTTGTTTTTCTGAGGTTTTCCCTGGGTTCTCCCACCTCCCCAGCTAGGAAAACAGCAGCTGGCAGCTGCTGCTGAGGCAGTCACAGCTCTGGCCTCCTGGTTGACTGCAACTCGGAAGCAGGTAGGTCTGTTCTCAGTTTCCAATAGCTGAAATGACAAGGCAGGACCCAGGCTGGGTCCCTGTGCAGCGCCTTGGCACCTGTTGCCTGATTCCCGAATCTCCGCCCAGTTAGGTTTCCTGCAAGCTTTTCCCCACTGCAGTCTTCATGTTGTGTCAATAAAAGTCTACATTTTCATTCCCCTCTCTCCATGCCAGACTATAAATTATCCACTGATGAGTTAACACCTCATTACTACGCCACATTTTGCAATGAGATGGGAAAAGTAGAAAAAGGTACTCTGACCCCAGTTGCCTCGAACCCTTGAACGAGAGGAGGAAGAGCCCCAGAGGATCACTGAGTCAAAAGGACGTGAGAGCTGGGACTTTCTCTAGTGTCCAGGGAGGTCTTGGGTAGAGCCAAACTGAGCCTGGAAGGGCCTGGCTGCTTCCTACCCACCCACCCCGGGAATTTTGACAGCTGAAGGGATGCCACCTGGGCACGGTTGAGTGTCTGTGGACAAGCCCCAGAGGCCCCTTCCCAAGGCCACCTTCCCACTACTGAGCTCGGCAGAAGGGGCAAAGGAGGAGGATAGGGCAGAGGGAGACAGCTCTGTCTCAGGTCCTTTCCGCTCTGTTCCCGTAGACAACGGGCAGGGGCCTCACCCCAAGGCAGTCAGAGGAGGGGAAGCTTCTACATTTGAGTGCAGGAATGTGGGGGCGCTGACTCTGACCACAGGGCAGATATCGACAAGGACAAGCAAAATAGAATGTACTCTGATCCTAATGACGATGGAGGCACCGACCTTAGATACTCACGTTCTTGCCTTGATATGAGGGACATTCTTACTTCCGTCACACTCCTGGGCAACCCAGAGCCACTTGGAAGGGAACTGAGGGCCTGTCCCAGAGCTAAAAGCACTTAAAAGGATCAGGAGCCAAGCAACAGTCCTTTTATTTTTTTTGCAATAGAGACGCGTTCTCACTAAGTCACCAGGGCTGGCCTGAAACTCCTGGCCTTAAAGCAATCCTCTTGCCTCAGCCTCCCGAAGTGCTGGGATAACAGGCATAAGCCACCACACCCAGTTGACAATCCTTTTAAATCTGTGGAAAATACACCTTAGAAAACATAAAATGGAACCCCTTCCATTTCTACAAAACGGACCTCCCTCAGGCCTGGGGCCTCTGAAAGAGACCCATTTCCCCAGGAAGGGGATGGGGCAGGAGACTTGCTGGGTTTGAAGCTGAGAAGTGTACACAAATGGGCAAAGGGACCCTGGGAGTCTGTGCTGGCTTCAAGGACAGGGGGACTTGCACATCCAGGGAGACACTGAGGGCAGGTGCTGGAGAGGTAGAACTGTTTGAAAGGGAGGGTGGATTGGACTCCAGTGAAAGAGAAGGGCGAGGGCACCGACGCTGGGAATGGGTGAGCGAGGAGTAAACCTGGAAGGGTTCTCTTGGTATGAACGGCCAACAGCCCCTTCACGGAGGTAGACTCAAGAGTGGGCTTGACTCAGAAAGGAACGAGAGGCGGAAATATTTCGGGGAGAGCGCCCACAGAGATAACCCTGAGGACTGAGCGGGGAGGCCAAGGAAGGAGCCCAGGCAGAGGCTGTGGGGGCAGTGTGGGAGGCTCAGGCCCAGCACTTAGCAGCCAAAGGAAGCTTTCAGGCAGAAATTCCAGAACCTGGGCAACGGATGCCATATCCACAGCAGGAAGGAGAATTTCCAAGTGTGGAGATCAATGTGGTGAAGGCCTCAGGTCTGGGAAGACAGGAAAAAATGCTGGGGAGTCAAGCATGGGGGTGCGCGCCTGGAGTCCCAGCTACTCAGGAGACTGAGACGGGAGGGTCACTTGAGCTCAGGAGGTTGAGGCTGCAGTGAGCTAGGATTGCATCACCGCACTCCAGCCTGGGTGACAGAGACCGTATCTTTAAAAATTATAAATAGGCCAGACACGGTGGCTCATATCTGTAATCCCAGCACTTTGGCAAGCCAAGGCAGGAGGATCACTGGAGGCCAGGAGTTCGAGACCAGCCTGGCCAACATAGCGAAACCCCATCTCTACTAAAAATACCAAAAAAAAAAATTAGCCAGGCATGGTGTGGTGGTGCACACCTGTGGTCCCAGCTACTCGGGAGACTGAGGCACAAGGATCACTTAAACCCAGGAGGCGGACGTTGCAGTGAGCCTAGATGGCACCATTGCACACCAGCCTGGGCAATAAAGTGAGACTTTGTCTCAAAACAAAAAATTAAATTAAATTAATACATTTAAAATGCTGGGGGCTCCCAGGTTAGAATAGTGGATGGTCAAAAATGTTTGTCTCTTTCCCTAAATAACAAAGGATATAATAAAGAAGCCCAAGGCAGCACTGGCAGTGAAGACAATACCACCAAGAGAAATAATTCATTTTGTGAAAGATGGGAAACATCCGGCATCGTATTAATGGCCAAACTGGAAAAGGAAACCGCAGCCCAGCACATGACGGGGAGAAGGCTGCGTGGGATGTGGGTTATAGGAAGGCTTCCCTGGAAAGGCTCCCAGCTTGGAGGAGGCAGAAGGGGTGACTAACGGGGGGGCTGGCTTCACCAGCTCTTCCTCCTAGAACTCATATGCACACGCACATGCGCACATGCAAACACACAGGTTAAGTGAGCATGAGCTCAGATGCTTACCTGCTAAGGAATGTTCCCTAAACTGCGGGGGAGGTACAGGGTTCAGGGTGAAGCAGCTGAGTAGAACACCGCGAAACAGACCCGAAGCAAAGGGAAGAAAGGCAGCTCAAACATTCGGGGTCAAGTCTACCTGCCCCCCACCTGCTCAGTGCCTGAAAGGAAGCCACAGTGACCCTCACCCAGCCTTCCAATGTAGGAAGTGGCCTTGTGGGTTAACAGTCCAGAAAAAGAAACACCTCCTAGGAACTTCTACAAATCAGTTCAGCCCTTCATTAAAGGACCAAGCATCACTTAGAATTTGTTCTTCTCCATAAGAATTAGAAGAATTAGGGTGAACAACAACTCACCTAATCCCTGAGATAACTAAGAATTGTTAAAAAAAACAAAACAAAAAAAAAACACAACTCTAATTCATTTTCTTATAAACAGTCCTTACATCCATGAAGAACAGGCTCCTATGGAAAGAGAGGCAATCACAGAACAAACTGTTTAGGAAATTTTGTACAGAAAAAAAGATGACCAAAATAAAAAATTTCTAGAGGGCAGGTAGAATCATGACTTAAAACCAAATTGGCTTTGTAGTAGAGTGGAGTGATGGTCGCAGTAGAATTCTACAATCTACTAAGGCCAGACACGGTGGCTCTTGCCTGTGATCCCAGCACTTTGGGAGGCCAAGGCGGGCAGATGACTGGAGGTCAGGAGTTCAAAACCAGCCTGGCCAACATGATGAAACTCCGTCTCTACTGAAAATACAAAAATTAGCCAGACAGGTGACACGTGCCTGTAATCTCAGCTACTTGGGAGGCTGAGCCAGGAGAAGCACTTGAACCCAGGAGGCAGAGTTTGCAGTGAGCTGGGATTGCACCACTGCACTCTAGCCTGGGCAACAGAGCGAGACTCCATCTCAAAAAAAAAATAAAAAAATAAAAAAATTAAAATTAAAATAGTTCAGGCCGGGTGTGATGACTCATGCCTGTAATCCCAGCACTTTGCTGAGGGCGAGGTGGGTGGAGAACCTGAAGTCAGGAGTTCAAGATCAGCCTGGTCAACATGGCAAAACTCCATCTCTATTAAAAATACAAAAACTAGCTGGGCGCAGTGATGGGCGCCTGTAGTCCCAGCGATTTGGGAGGCTGAGGCAGGAGAAATGCTTCATCCTGGGAGACAGGGGTTGCAGTGAGCTGAGATCGTGCCACTAATTGTGCCCACTCCAGCCTGGGCGACAGAGTGAGACTCCATCTCAAAAAAAAAAGGAGTTCAGCTCCTTCAAGCCTCAGAGAGGCGCATTCTGAGGCACGTATTCTGCACCGTCCTCCAGATTCCCTGTGGGGCTGAGCTCCAATCCCACGGTGGCAGTGGCTTCACACTCCTCATCTGCTGCCTTTCCAAGGGCCGCTTCCTGCCGAACTTTGTACCTGCACTTCCCCCAAAAAAATCTACCCGCACTAGAATCCCTGTCTTAAAGTGTGTTTTCTGGAAAAACCCAAACCAAGGATAGGATGATGTTTATTTTGTACTTGAGATTTTTTTTTAAGAGGTGGTGGAAGTTGGTGCCCAGTAGAAGAGCTAGGAAAGCCAACTTCAGGAAGGGCTGAGGTGATGAGCAGGAAGAGAGGATGTGAGTTGAAGACAGGCTGGGAAAGGGCGAGTCACAGGATGGTAGGCTTCGGATGGTAGGTTTCCAAGGCAGTGAGGTGAGCTCTTACTAGCACTTACAATACAAGTTCTCCATGTGGCTTATTGCCTGAGGAGCATCAGAGGCCCACCCTTCAATCCCACGTGGGGCAGCTGTCGGGAAGCTGGAAACACCTTTGTTCAACTGCCAGGCCCTTGACTTAGAAATAAGCCCTTGGATTACAATCAAATTAAAACTACTCTCGCTGCTTCAGTGCAGTTAATATATCCCCTTTCACCATGAACAACAGCCAAGAAGAAAGCAACTGGCAAAGCTTAAAAGCCACCAGGGTTGCTTGGGATGAGAATTCATAAATACAGGTCAAAGGGACAGAAGCAGGAAATGTACCTGAACAGGACTCCATCTTTCAATTTAAGGGCTTAAAAAAATACATAAAGACAGGCTGGGCACGGTGGCTCACGCCTGTAATCCCAGTATTTTGGGAGGCCAAGGTGGGCGGATCATGAGGTCAGGAGATCAAGACCATCCTGGCTAACACGGTGAAACCCCGTCTCTACTATTAGCTGGGAATGGTGGCGGGCGCCTGTAATCCCAGCTACTCAGGAGGCTGAGGCAGGAGAATGGCGTGAACCCAGGAGGCGGAGCTTGCAGTGAGCCAAGATTGCACCACTGCACTCCAGTCTGGCCGACAGAGCGAGACTCCGTCTCAAAAAAAAGGAAAAAAAAAAATACATAAAGGCTCATGCTGTATTTCAATTATTCTATGATGTAATATTTAATTAAGATGTCACATTTTAGTATCTCTGTAATTGAGGCACAACTGATAAAAATCATATTGGCAGTGCTTTTAGTAGTATATAGAAAGTTGCACATTTATAACCAATATGGTAATTCATATCATGTGAGCAAACAAGCTTTTTTAGGGCTCTTTAAAGACAAAAGTCCTTCATCCTTGGCCTCTACCTTTCAAGATATGATATTAAGGGCAAAACTTTTTTTTTTAGTGTATTACTTTCAGACCTTCATGAGTCGCAATATTTCAATTTTTCTTATTAATGCAAATGAAGTTCAGTTCAAGAAATCTTATTTGGCAAATGTTTCTAGCAATTGGATTTATGTTAAGGAAAATCTAACTTCATAGCCTCAATAGCCCAGCATGTAAAGTATGTATTTTCCTGTTCTAGGCAAGAAACAAGAATTTTCACTCCATCTTGCAAATCATGGGGAAGTTAAACTTTTGACCCAAGTGAAGGCTTCATCTCAGCTTCCCATCCTTTGCATTAGTAAAGTCACCCTTTTTGCATCTGAGAAAGTCAAGATGACCCAGGACATCAAATATTCCGCATCACCACCAGTCAGGAGTTGACAAATAGGAGATGGCCCACTTTGGGTGTCTTTAATTCTTGACTCAACTTCCAAGTGTAACAAAGCCACTCCCACAACTTCCTGTTCTTCTTTCCGGCCTCTCTTGACCATCTCAAGAAAGGAGATAGGTATAACCAGGATCAGGAATGGGAATGAGCCATTCTTGTCTCTTGCATCCTTTTCTTAAGACCTGCTTGGGTTCATGAATAGTCCAAACCCTGGCAATGCTCTTTCAGCCTTCTTGACCTTCAAACCCAAAATCAACATGATTTGGGAATAGCCAAGAAAAGGGCCCAAAATGCCAGTTTCCCTTGAGGCCTAAATTGTTAAGCAGTTCTCAAAGAAGAAGTTAGACTTATAGCAGTTCCACCCGTGAGATGGGGGATCAGGTGAGAACCCACATTGTGGGCACCAAGAGAGGCCTTCCTGGATTTAAGGGTCAGCGCCATAACGGAGCCCAAGCATGTGTAACGCTCTAAAACCTAATGTGCTCTGCTGAAAAGTCCATGAGGTCCATGTCACAGGGCAGCAATGACCAGGTGGTGGGCTGGGGCAGCCATTGCACAAGAACTTCTGCCAAATGAAAGGCCAGAGATCATCTCATCCAAATGTCATCAGCACCAAGAACTCATATTCAAATAACAGCACACACGTGGACTGAAGGCTCAGAAAAGGCCCCCCAGTGGCCTTCCACACCTCATTCAAAAACCTGCTCCATCTCTTCTTTCTCTACAAGAGACTTGAAACCTCAGGGAAGGGGAATCCCTAACAATAAAAAAATTGAAATTCCTCTGAGAGGAGGAACCTATTACCTGAGAATGCGTGGTCAGGTTATATGGACAAATGCAAATGTGATCCAATTACCTGTGAATGTTCTCAGAGCTTCTTTACTTCTTTACTCTTCTCTAACCATAATGTGGCAATGTGGCCGTCTGGGAGGTGTGTGCTAGCAGCCACAGGAGTAGAAGGCAGATGCAGGCCCCAGGAAACCTTCAGGAAGACCAGGCTGAAAATAGTCTTCAATCTCAAATCAAGTACCTGTGTCCTCATACTTGCTCAGAAATGGCTTCCATATTCCAAACAGGAGAAGACAGTTTGCTCTTATAACACTAACCCTTCTGTTTTTTGAGCTTCATCAATCGTCTACTCGTTTCCCAATGGACGTTAGTAGTGTCTTCTCAACATGGGTCTATGAAAGGAAATCAAGTAGTCAAGGCTGCCTCTGTATTTCATCTTTGTGGCTACAAACTCCAAAATAGAAATGGCTTAGGATAACACAATCTTTACAACACCACACCACTCCCTAATTAAATTACTTATACTCACTGAAAAGGGAAGCATAAATAAATATTCTCACTTTTCTTTAAAGACTTTAAACGGGAAAGCACTTTGGGGATTTTAAATGCAAAGATGGATGACGCACTGAGAGACAGCGATAGTTCAACACCACTGTAATGGTTTTTGGGGGGAAACTGGCCTCTTTCAGGGAAAATGTTTTCAAATATGGGAAACAAAAGGATTATAGATTACACATTACACAAACAATTAAAAATACAGTGGCTTTATTTCCATTGTTTATAGTCCCCAGTATCCCATCTGATAAAGAACCTTCAATTCTATAAACAAAAATATTTCAAGAAAGTATGATACACAATAGTACATATAATAGTTTGGCAGAATTTTAAACTCTAGTAGTTCATACCCCCAAAAAACAAGTTTTAAAATTCAAAAATAACAGTTTTATTTAACATGTTATATCTTAACATTTAAAATATCATGCTCTAGTTAAATATTTCATCAACAACACTGTATACAAATAAAATATTACATAAAATATATTTAAGAAAATGTTTTGGTCTTTGATCTGAACAATAAATAAAAACAGGCACTTCTACATAGACAGGGAAGCAATTACTACTCAGAATAATAATCTTGTATAAGCAGCATGTGGAAATATGGCAATAATAAATTCTGGAGTTTTAAATTGACAAACCATCTATGCAAAAGTCTGCAACTTCAATCTTTTCACTCAAGTTCAAAAGTTACATATGCTTTCCTGGTCCACATTGAAAATTCACTAACACAATACGGTTGTTAGGGGCAATTCAATCTTCAGCTGGCCATTAAGGAATCATACTCATTTTCAAATACTAAAATTAGACTATGGTACCACCCAGCAAACCAAATACAAGAAAAATTAAACCCTCTTTCTCCTTATTATGACCATAAGATCACAACAAGATAAATTAGATGAGTGTCACACAATGATTCTTATTTTGCAAAATTAATTAACACACGAAAATACTGTTGGGGTAGCAGGAAATTTCCACGATTGAAAAACTGAATTCCACAATTGATAACTGAAAGTTCAGTTTTCTGGACAATTTAAAATTTACCCAAATCCCATAAAAATAAACATAATTCCATTTCACGAAAATCACCGGATCACGTTTAACAAAGTCTTTGTAGCCAATATGTTTATAAACACCTGAATTACGAATAAATCAGTCATTATTATGGGAAGTAGGAATATTATAGAAGAGGGCAAGCAAAATAACTTAAAATGGTCAAATTCCAGAAACATGATTTCAGATAAGAGGGTACAAGTTTTTCAAAAATGACCACTAGCTGGTAAGATCAGAACCAATCATCCTGCCATATTATCCGTAAAAAAATGACCATCTTCCGCTTTCCCTCTTCACGTGAGTACCACATTGAAGGGTTTAGAGGCCCTCAAATGGTTATCACTCGTAAAGGCAATTTTCATGGTTTAATATAGAAATTACTCTAATGTGAGAACACAACATGGAAACTATTCAAAATACACCTTTCTATGCAAAATTGAGTTTGTATCTATTTTAGCATTTTAAATGAGCACTCTGCAACTGAGACCAAATATCAATCATCTCTTGAGGTTTTCTACTATGTACTAACATCAGATCTACATAGGAGCAGATATTATTTTTGTTTTTCTCCTCGATATCAAATGTCCTGAAGCCTTTGTGTTTCTCTGGAACGAGGCCGAGTTTCTGAAGGCACATTCCAGTATAAACGTCATCGATGGGGTAGAGATGGACCTGGTCAGTGATATGGTACAGCCTCAGGGCCAGATGGCCGGAGTAGAGGAACCCCCCTCCCCCTGCATAGGGTGGGTAGAGGCCAGAGTAAACAACTTCAGGGATGTAGTACTTCAGCTTCTTATCCCGATGAGGTCCAGCATTGTGGATCACATCACCTATAAACAGATCTTTGGCTTTGCTCTTGGATAAACTATTCAAGTAATTCAGGATGTGATGGGTGTTCACAAAAACATCATCATCGCCCTTGAAAACAAACTCAGTGTCTGGGCAGGAAGTACTTACCCACCTGAGAAACAGCACTTCCTTCAGAGACAAGTTGAAGAAAGTGTCTCTGTAATTCCACATAAGAATGTCTTGGTGCTTGTCACTCTCAAATTTCAGCATATCTGAAAGGTCGGGGTGGTTGTCCTCTGGGGGTGTCTGGCCCAGCAGGAAGACTCGCACCACGGTTTGGTTCCCCGTGTTGCTTTCTTGGCCCCAGGATTCCCGAATTGCTTGCCTTCTGGCAAAATGTGGAGTGAGGGACTTAATCGCCAGCAACAAGAAGGGTTTCTTTGCACACTTATCCGGCTGATCTATAAGCAGTGAATAATTGCGGCATCTCAGATACAGCAGAAAGTCTTTAAATCTGTCCGGCAGGTTATTAAAACCTGTAACCACTGATGTGACCCTCAGGTCAGGTTCACAGTAGTTCAGATGGCTTATATTGGAGAGCCTGCCCGCCTCCCCCGTCTGGTTGGCTAGCATGCTCAGGATGGGGTTGTACTGCCGGTTCAGCTTCTCTTGCTCTCGGTTCCAGTATGCCTCAGGAGGGGTAGATATCTTCCAGAACTTCTCTTTGGGTATTATTACTTCCCCTTTTCCATCTTTTTCTTGGCTACTGCTTTTGGAGACTTCCATAATCAAATAAATGAAGACATTTGCCATCATTAGGATACCCAACAACTTTATTCTTCGACGTCCAACACTCATTTCTCATATCTGGAACAAAGGGGTGGAGTATTGCATCAATTAACTATCAATATGCATTTGCACATACAATTTATTTTACTTGTCTCCCCGGGAATAGTAGTTTATAGCAAAGACTCTACACTTGCACTGCCTAGGTTCAAATCTTGGCCCTTCCTTTCCAGCTTTGTGACCATGGGCAAGTGGGATAGTCCATGTTTCTGCTTCTCCATATATAAAATGGGAATCAAGTCCACTTCAAAGGATGGTTGTGAGGAGTATATGTTGTTATATGGAAAGCTTTTAACATAGTACCTGGGCTCACAGCAAGCACTATGAAAGTGATTGCTGTAGACATGCTGAAGCTAGAGATACCTGTTACTACATAACCTCAGGAGAGTTCAACTTCCTTGCTTACAAAGGCACATACAGTGCTTGGCAAACTGATTTGCCTAAGTCATAACAAATATATTTTACAGTTTAGTATACACATACACACACAAAACTATTTACATGTATGATGCACTGTGTGCAGTTCCGTGTCATTCACTCTCAAGTTCTATTTTATTTGAAAAACTTCAAGTTTTTAAAATGTAGAAACAGGGACTGGTTACGTTGCTCAGGTTAGGCTCAAACTCCTGACCTCAGGTGATCCTCCCACTTCAGCCTCCCAAAGTGCTGGGATTATAGGCGTGTCTGACCTTATCTCTCTTTTTTTAATGCTAGTCCCAACCCTGAGTTATTTTCCAACCTACCATTTTACAGATGAGGAAACCCAAGCAGAGAGATTAAGACACTTGCCCAGGGTTGCAGGGCTAGGAAGCAGGAGACACGGAACCACAGAGCATCTCAGAGAGAGAAAATGAAAGCGGATGCAGGACAGCTTTATCCCAATAGCCAAAAACTGGCAACAGCCCAAGTATCATCAACAGAACCAATGCAAACTGTGGCATCTGCATACAACGGTATATCCCTCGGCAACAGAAAGGGAAACTATAGTGAATGAAACATTACAACATTACATTGTGAATGAAGGCCAGAACCAAATTTTTATTTATATTAACTTCAAGAACAGCCAAAATGAATTTAGGTTCTAGAAATCTGAAAGTGATGGAGGTGGTGGGCTTGGAGAAGGATAGGAGGGAACTTCCTGGGGTACAGAAATGTACCATGTAGGTCTTGATTCTGACGAAGGCTCCATGGATGTATACATTTGTCAAAACCTAAAGTGTATACTTAAGATATCTATTGTTTGTAGCAAAAAGAAAAAGGGAAATATAAATGCTCTTTTAGTGAAATATCAAAGGATTTCAGGCTGTGGGCAATGGAAGAATAAAGAATGAGTAATGAGATGGTTTGCTGGGGATATCCAAGGTTTTAACACTATTGACATGGATGGCCTATATAAGAAAACATTTAAGCCAAGGTGACATTAAAAGACAGCCCAAAAAACTGGAATGGCAATGTTCTATAAAGAGCTGAGGATTTTCTTATCAGGTTAATTCAACGGGGAATTTATCCTTAGGTACTATTACTCATTCCCATTTTATACCTGAGGAGGTACACATTTAGAGAAGGGCAGACTGGAATACCAGCCAAGGCAAACAGATTCCAAGACTGTACCATGCCAAAAGGTAGCTACACTTCTCCAACTTCTAGAAGAAAGTTTTGTGACTATTTTAATCTAGTATTTGGTTTTTAAAAGAAGATTTTTAGGTTCACTGGATTCTAACAAACAGTACTAAAGTAGAAGAATATCTGTCATGCTGAGAATGCTGTAAAACGTATTAGAGAGCCCAGATGAGATCAACAAGGAATTCACAAGCTATTGTGTGTCTCTAAAGATCTGTCTAGCAGATCTTAATCTGGTTGCTTGTATTTACTACTGCTGAAACTACCTTTGCAAAGATTATGGATAGTGAGAAATCTAGCATGGCTGACTCCATATCTTGCGTCTACACTCACAGGCTGGCTGTCTCCCCTCATTCCTGGGCATAGGCCAAGCTAACCACGGGAGAAATTTAGTTTACAGTTTAACTTGGAAGCACAGATGTTACTGTTACAGATGGTAACAGTCCCTCCATAAAACTGATCCCTTCTTTGTTCAGGGGGCTGAGGCTAATGAAAGGTCACAAGATTAGGATTGAGAGGGACCTGAATTCTGCTAAAATGTAAGCACAGTTTTTATAATCCCTTACTGCTCAGGAGTCATGCGGCCAGAGGCCACAGGATCTTTGACTTCCCCAAGTGCTCCTGTAGTTAACACCACTATTATAGAACCTCAGATTGGTCTTTTGAGATGTTTTGCAGACTTACCCCACCCAGACTAGAGACTCCTGACTCCCCCGACCCCCACAGACTCAGCACATGGCCTTGATTGCATCTGCAGCCAATCAGCGGCACCCACTTCCTGGTCCCCTGCCCCCGAAACTATTCTTGAAAAACCTAACCTCATGCCTCTGGAGATTTCAGTGATAACTCCAGTTACTTCTCAAATACTTCTCAAAAAGAAAAGGTTCTAACTTGGGACAATTCTCCTAATGCTAAAGTGAGCCCTTGACCCAGTACTGCTATCTCTAGGTCTCAGGCCCTTCCTAGGCTGGAAGGAGGGCAGCAGGAAATGTGTGATGGTGAAAAACTACAATAAAGAGAAAGATTTGCAAAGGGGCCAGGCACAGTGACTCACACCTGTAAACCCAGCACTTCGCTTTGGTAGGCCGAGGTGGGCAGATCACTTGAGGCCAGGAGTTTGAGACTAGCCTGGCCAAGATAGCAAAACCCTGCCTCTACTAAAAATACAAAAAAGGAGCTGGGCATGCTGGTGTACTCCTGTAGTCCAAGCTACTCGGGAGGCTGAGGTTGCGGTGAGGCGAGATCATGCCACTGCACTCTAGCCTGGGCGACAGAGCAAGATTACTCAGGAAAAAACAGCACATACTATGAACAGCTAAATACCCGGAAAAATTTAACTCAGTAAAGGGATTTAAAACATTGATAGACCTTTACCAAAATTTCTAGAGTAAAAGAGGACAGCTTAGGGAAGAAAAAAGGGAAGCACAGTACTTTACATAGGGGGTTGTGAACTTCCAGAGCTAATTCTCCTAGGAAAGATACAGGGTGAATAATATGTAAAAGTGACTCCAGGTAATTTAACAAGTTTATACATCTAGATTATAGGGGAGGCCATGAATAACTGGAATCCAACCACAGACACGTGAAGCCTCTACCACGGAAAACACCATTCTTTTGAGGATGCTTTGAGGAATAAGCTTGCTGATCCCTGGCGAGATTTCCAATTTCACCTGCTACAATTCAGCCTTTTATTTCCTCAGTCAAGGCCATGCCAAGGTACAGTTCTCATATCATCTTGGCTCAAGACACAGGGACTAATCAATGGCCTTCCCGGGAACACGACTCTCACCTTTCATTTAAGTGCTCAAGGCCTCCAGCCCGCAGGCCATTTTCCTGCTCATTTCTCATTCTCACCCCCTAAGGGAAGCAGATGGCATACCACTTTACCAGGAGAAAATGGAAGCTCAGAGGGGACTGATGATTTGCCTGAATATTATGGAAGAGTTCAGTGACAAGGCTTAGACAAGACCGCCTTCTGGATCCCAATCCAGGACTGTCTGGATCTCTTATTTTTTTCTATGAGGCTCAACCACATTCTAGTTACCTGGTCCAGGTCAGCAGTGAAGTCCCACAGGGTGACTATGGCATGGGATCATGGAAAACTGATAGTTACGAAGAGGCTCCAAAGAAAGGGAAATGGGGGCACCTACGAGCTCCCAGTCCCCCGTCAGGAAACAGATCAGCCTTTCTTGTAAAAGACTTAAGATTCCCAAAGGCTCAATTTGAGGCAATTCTTCCCATTACTTGCTAAAGGGTATTTCTTTCAAGCCAATCTGAAGAAGAAGGTGGAAAACACAAGATTCTCAACTGCACATTTCCATCAAGGTTAAATGTCATCGTGCACTTGTGACCTGAGCACAGTGTCTTGCATGAGAACTCGGCTTCTAGTAGGCTCTTAGAAAAAAGCCAAGTTCATGGAAGGGAAGATAAAGCAGTGACCCCCATAAAAATATCTGTGGGAAAAAGCTCTCTAAATATCTGACTAAATATTCCCATCGCAGACAGAAAAGCCAATTCCAATGTCTTTCTTCAGCAGGAAGTTACATTGCGTAAGAAGAATTTAAGAAAACTTACCCCAAAGCTGGGGGAAGATGTTATAAACTCTTGCTGTGAAACATAGACTTTTTATTGTAACAGAAATAAGAGAAAACCCCATATACAAACACAAAGCGAACTTAGCTTTTTACCTTGTCCCCAACAGGGACGGAACAGTTTTCAAACTTCAGTTGGCTTTGTTTAATGAAATTAAAATATTTAGAAAGACAGTATAACAGAAAACCTTAGCTGAAAAATGGCTTACAAAACAGTACAGACATGATGCCGAAACTATGTGACAACCTAGATAAAATACCACACAAAAACAAAGTGGGTTTATTCAGGGTGGTGGGATGAGAGGGTGTTTTCACATCCTTTACCGCTGCCCAACTGTCTGCCCTGTAAGCAGCCTCTTCCGCACGCTGGGGATTGGGACACGGCACACGGCCCCATGCGGGGTTCCCTGTTCCACAGCCCACCCCGGCCTGTGCCAGCATTGCTGTATTCAACCCCTGCGGTGCTGCATGGAGGCTCTGTCACAACACCTATCCCTATTACCTGCACACCTTCCCTTGTGCCTGTGCCACCTCCTAAGGGTTCCTACATGAAAATAGTGAAACATGAACACACCTGCCTTAACAAATATGTCCCAGGCACCAGCAGTCCTTTGAGGCAGATACTCTAAACTCCCACTACTTATTTCGCTGAGGTATGGGGTGGGGGACACTGCGGGGGTGGACAGGTAACTGAACTTGTCCGTCATACAGCTGGTAAATGGTAGAGCCGGGACTCAAACCCAGGCAATGATACCTCCAGAGTGCGAGTTTTCAAGCATCACACAATCACGGAAGCAAATGCTGCTGCACAGGGTTATGATTGCAGGAACTGAAGAGATCTGGGGCTTATTTTCCATGGTTAATCCTCTTAGTGGTAATTTTTTAAAAGCTCTATATTTATACATTTTAACCCACAAAACTACGAGTCAACAATCAGATGTGGGAGGCAGTGTACTATCCTAAGTAACATTAGTGACTCTACAGGTTACACTCTGGGCAAAAGGCAGCCTCCATTCATCTCTCTCCTAAAAGAAAATGAGAACAAATGAGGCTTTGAGAGTCCCAGGTTCCCAGCCAGTAAGTGATGGAGTCAGGGCTTGCGCCCAGGCCTTCTAGTTCTGGTTTCTTCTACACACTGCACTGGAACATGGGAAAGATTACCAAGCTGTGAAAACAGACAGTGACTCACGTGGACTTTCTCCATGACCCTGGGGAAGCCAATTTCTCAAGACCTTAGTTTCTTGGCTAAGAGGCTGTTTTTTTTGTTTTTGTTTTTGTTTTTTTTAACTTCCATGCAAAACCATTGTGTTTTCAGAGGCACCCATTTTCCTATTGTCCTACTGTTCTAGTAATCAGAAGCTATGGGCTGGGCGCCATGGCTCACGCCTGTAATCCCAACATTTTAGGAAGCCAAGGTGAGAGGAATGCTTGAGCCCGGGAGTTCGAGACCAACCTGGGCAACACAGCAAGACCCCATGTCTACATTTTAAAAAAAAATTAGCTGGGCATAGTGGCATGCACCTGTGGTCCCAGCTACCCAGGATGCTGAGGTGGGAGGGCTGCTTGAACCCAGAAGATCCAGGCTGCAGTGAGCCGAGATTGTATCACTGTACTCCAGGTTGAGTGATAGAGTGAGACCCTATCTCTTAAAATAAAAATAATAATAAAAATCAGAAGCTATGATCCCTCCTCCCCCAGGCCTCCCTCCCACCCATCCACATGAGATGACCTTCAGTTAGTTTAACTCTGACCAAAGCAAAGGTCTTCAATACCTACTTAGCTCACACAGGCTATTTTCCTTAGGGCTCAAATACTGAAACAATTCCAATGTTTCATTCATAGACACTAGACTGGGAATCGCAGAACCCAATAACCCTAAAAAGGTTCCCTTCAATTCTGAGAGCCCTGTAGCACTGAAGCAAAGTTGCTGGCCAGAAAACATTTGAATGTGACCACCAACAGCCATGAGGACTCTCTCCCAGAACTCAGGCAGGGTCTGACTCCCCCACCAATGGGCTCAGGCAAGCTAAAGAGATGCCCGACAGTAACTAGCCAGGGCTAGAACAAGCAATACGTCCAAGCCAGACCCAAGACCTGTGCCAAGACTGCCCTGCACTTTCTCCTACTACCAAGATTAAGGATGAAAGAAAAGCAAGGCCTCCTTGTAACCATGAAATAAAATGACCAGTCACCCCCACCCACTCAGGCTGAGAGAAAGGGGCTGGAAATCCACGCTTCTGACTACACCCCAGCAGTGTCAGAGCTAGCAGCCTCCGTGTCTAGGGGGCATCCTGGTTCCTGCTCACTTTCCTGCTCAAACGGGACACACGAATCCTCAGAGGGAAAGAGCCCAAGCCCCCTGTCATATCGTGAGGCCAGAGGAGCATGTTCGTTCTGCCCTTTGCCCTCCCCCGCCACATCTGGGAGTCTGGCAAGCGTGGTTTACCTAAGTCCTCACCTCTCTGGCTATCCCATCTGTTGCCTGGTCCTTGCCAGCCCTTTCCAGGTTTTGCTTGGAAAAACAAAGACAGAGACAGTTTGCAGCTGAGTGGCTCTAGGGGAGAGAACAGCTCCTAGCACTGCTGGCAGATGGTAGGGTGATAAGGGTGTGAGTGGAACAGCTCAGTGGGACCAGAAGAGCTGGGCCACAGCTAGAGCTTGTTCCTTGATTGGAGAAAGAGGCCTGGCCGGGGTTCTCGCCGGGGCAAGGAAGCCTCAGAACTCCACGACTCCCTCACCAAGAGGCTGGCACTAAGCTAAGAGGATGGTTTGCCTCCGCTCTCCAGTCTAACTAACGGAACAACTGTCAGCTAGATTTAAGCAATTTGATTCCCAGCCATTACTTTTAGCCTTCATGTTCAAAATTAAAAGGGAAGCATATTTATAATGAATCTACTCACCTACACAGTCCCACAGGCGACATTATACATCAAAGCATCTGGCAGGACACATTCTGGTCCCCACTGATTACAACCCCCCAAAAGCCCGGTGTGGCCGATTTACTCAAATGATATTCATCATTTCAAATCAAATTAGCCACCAGATGTATTCTTCAAATAAACACATACAGAACTTTTGGGGAAAAAGGAGAAGGGAATTAACCCTCCCAGAGGCAATCCTGCCCTGCCTTTAGTAAAACTGAAAATGGTTTTAGGTCCTCAGATTATGTGATTTAAAAATAAGGGTAGCAGATGTTTGAGGATGGAGATGTCCCAGATCCATTTTCAGATTGGAAAACCAGTTTGGCATCTGGAATGAGAGGACCAGAATTAAATTCTGGTTATGCTACCTACTGGTTGTGTGACCTTAGGCAAGTTACCCAACCTCTCTAAGCCTCACTTTTCTCCTTTGTAAAATAGGATGATACAACCTCCAATAGCTCTTCAGGGGTCTGCCTTCTCCATCAAACCCTAAATGAAGCACATTTCTCAAAGTTCCATCCTTCACTGCCTCTTTAGTAAGTCTTCTCTCTACAAACTCATCCATCCAATGCCATGAGCATCACCTCCAAAAGGAGGGTTCACGGGTCAACCATCTAACTCCAGATATTAGCTTCCACATGCCTTATGGAGTCCCTCTTCCTCAGGCCCCTCTGTGCAATGGATCAAGTTCCCAGGCACCTGGTGAAAACCCCACATTACCTTGAGTTGCTTCCTGCTCTGCACATTCAGCCAGGAGCCAGGTCCTGGGTTCCTACTTCTATAACGCCACTGGTAGCTCCCTCCTCATCTTTCCTCTATTCCACAGAGCCTGCAATAGCCTACAGCCTCATTTCCCACTATGCTCCCAAATACGTCCTATTTCCCAAGTCTTCAGTCCCCTGCACACACCCTTCCTGCTCATGCTGTTCCCCAGTTCCCCCAGACCACCACCAATATGCTACTGCTCCCTGAGAACCTAACTCTAGCTACGTGTCTGTTTTCTAGAACTCCTTTCTTCTCCATTCCCAGAGGTTGAACTCAGGGCTTTATCACTTCTCTCTCTCTTCTAAGAGATTTCCTGCCCAAGGGTATGCCCCAGCCTAAACACCAGCCTCACTGCCCAGGAGTCAGGCAGTCTGCTCCTGGTCAGGATGCCTCTACCTGGGCACCCTCCACAATTAAGGTCTTCACACTGCACCACCATTACACTCCAGCACATAGTACCTGAGACTCACCCAGCATTTGCTAAAGGAACAGATACTTTGGTCATCCGGCCAAGTTTACTGAACACAGTGTTCAGTAGAAACCAGATTAATTAAATATATATACACCCTTTCTCCTAAGAGATGACCATGGAAAAACCACATGTGCTGAATTACAGACATATTTATAGAAAACTCTCACTTATTAAGAACTAAAGGGTAACAGAAAAATTTAAATAACTTGCTAGACTTAGGGGAGACAAGAATTTCAGCCGTGCTGACTCTGTATTAGACGTGAGGGTGGGGACAAGATCTGAAGAGGTGAACTGGGGTGAGAAGTACAGCTGCCCCCTCATTTCCCAGTCAGCCCCAGACCACCAAAGGCAGCAGACACATGGGTGTGCAGCAGTGCAGGTGTGTGGGATTCAGCAGGGCTTCCAGGTGAGGGTGCCATCTTCCTCTGCAGCAGACCCGTTATCCCTCCTGCACCCTATTCCAAAATGGGGCATCTCTACCTCCTTTCTGGAGAGGGATGGACCTCCAGCAATTGTTACCTACAAGGCCGTGACAGTCATGGTAAGCATATCTAGAGGAAGATCCTTAGTACAGATTTGCAACCTGGGGGCATCTACTTACCTAAGGTGGAACAATCATTTTTTGTTTTTGAGACGGGGTCTCCGCTGTCGCCCAGGCTAGACTATAGTTGCCCAATCACGGCTCACTGCAGCCTCAACCTCCCAGGCCTAAGTAATCCTTCCATCTCAGCCTCTCGAGTAGCCGGGATGCACCACCACACCCCACTAATTTTAAAATTTTTTTTGTAGAGATGGGGTCTCCTCATGTTGCCCCAGCTGAGTCATTTTAGAAAAGAAATGCTGGGGCCAGGCGCGGTGGCTCACGCCTGTAATCCCAGCACTTTGGGAGGCCGAGGCGGGCGGATCACAAGGTCAGGAGATTGAGACCATCCTGGTTAACACGGTGAAACCCCATCTCTAGTAAAAATACAAAAAATTAGCCGGGTGCAGTGGTGGGCACCTGTAGTCCCAGCTACTTGGGAGGCCGAGGCAGGGGAATGGTGTGAACCCAGGAGGTGGAGCTTGCAGTGAGCCGAGATTACCCCACTGCACTCCAGCCTGGGCAACAGAGCAAGACTCCATCTCAAAAAAAAAAAAAAAGAAAGAAAACAAAAATGCTGGAATGCAAGCAGTCCCTTCCCGGGGAGCTTAATGCATTTTGGAAGCCCTTGGTAAGAGCTTGTACATGGCTTGGTAAATGCTTCCACTCCAACCTCTAGGACCTGTGTACAAGCAAGCGTATTCTGGCAGGCTCTCAGTGAGCCCTCGGAGAAATTTCTAAACACTTCTCTCTGATTCATCCTTCTGCCTGCTTAGGTGAGCTGCACAGAATGTTTTTCAGTCTGGGTTCAACTAGCAGGTAGAAACCAGGCGGTAATCTAAGCAAGGGAAGTTTAATACAACAAATATGATACCTGAGTAACTATAAAGATGGAATAACAATCTAAAGGATGCCCTGAAACAGATGAAAAATATCCCCCAAAATTAGGTAGGGCAGGGGTTTTTTCTGAGTTTGTTGAAGAAAGTAAAGATGGCAGAAAAATTCCTGGGTACCTAGGCCAGAGATCACCCACAGTCACCAAGCAGCAGGAGCAACCTTCTAGGGTGCAGGCAAGCAAGGCTGGGTATATAGACAGTCAAGCAGGCAGAAGGAAGGAGGGGCACACACAGGGAGTCATCGGGTGCTGCTGGACCCGGAGTGAAGAGGCCTCCCTCTGTAGGAGCTTGCCACATCAATGCATATGCTAGGCCAGAGCAGCTCAGGGTTGTGCTCAGGACAAAGATCAGGTGACTAGCTCACCAGACGGCCAGCACCAGAGGGGGCTTGGGGTGAGGTACATACATGGGGGCTGAGAGGCTGTAGGGAGTAATGATCTGGGCTGGATGAAGTCCACCCAGTCTTAGGCTCCTGGTCCCACCACTGATGCCAGAGCTGTAGAAAACAGAGCAGCGGATGCTGGAGAAAGGTGTGCCCTGCAGGAATATAGGAGTGCAGGAAAAGCACGCGCGTGCGTACACATGAAATCAGGAAGAAAAATCCCTTCCTCCTGCAAGGTCCCCTTCAGAGCCCTCTACTTACAAAAGGCAAAGAAAAGACATTTAAAGGGCCCAGACCCATTTTCAGAGATCAGGCAACTGAGGGTGAATTTGGAGCATAAAGGCAATACTTAAAAACTGGCATAAGTTATAGATCTCTACATCACCAACCCAGAGTCATCTCTAACAACATTTTTATTTAAGTCTGTGGAAAAGGGGGTATAAAACATGTGTCCTGTACACTGAATTGGCAGAGGTAATACGTGACAGCCCTTTAGTCAACAGCAGGGGACAAGGCAGGACCTGAGTGGGGCTTCTAATAGGGCAAATTTCAGAAAATGCAGGGAGAAGCAGGGCAGGCAAGAGATGGGGTAGGGGCACAGAGTGTCTCCAGGCAGAGATGGACACAGCCAGTTCATGGACAGACAGGTTCTGAGGCCACACTGGAAGGGCAGGTAGGAGCTGGTGGGGCCCAGGGCTGCTAGGAAGAGGACATGTGCAGCTGCGGCTAAGTGGACAAATGTTGCTGCTGGATGGACCGGAGGAATGTGCTTTCTTTCATATCCCATCTACTTAAAACAGAAAACTGACCACATCACATAGGAACATGAAATAAGGGAAAAAATGAAGAACTCCAAGTTGGATGCCCATGATTACAACTTTAGTTGGCTTTGTAGTCCCAAAGACTTAATTTCTCTAAAGCAGATTCAGTTCACAGGGGGAAGAGTGGTTTGTCTTCTGTCATCAGATCTCTAACTCACCTCTGACAGAATACAGGTATATGTGATTTGTCTTATCAAATTTTGGGGGGAGCGAGGGACAGGGTCTTACTCTGTCACCCAGGCTGAAGTGCAGTGGCGCAATCACAGCTCACTGCAGCCTCAACTTCCTGGGCTCAATCGATCCCCGACAGCTCACTTCAGCCTCCTGAGTAGCTGGGACTACACGCATGCCACCACACCTGGCTAATTTTGGTATTTTTTGTGGAGATGGCGTTTCGCCATATCACCCAGGCTGGTCTCAAACTCCTGGCCTCAAACGAGCCACCTGCCTCGGCCTCCCAAAGTGCTGGGATTACAGGCATGAGCCACCCAACCCAACTGCTTTACCAATTGCTAATCAATGAGATTATGAGTTGTTTCTGATTTTTCCTGTAACTGAAAATACATAAACACCCTCCTAGGCACATCATCTGGTTATTTCCGGAGGAAACATTACGAAGGGAACCCAACCTTTTAAAGTCAGTTAGCAGAGAATCAAGCTATCCCCCTCACTCTCACCCTTAACCTCCCACCAAAAAGGTCAGACTGATTTATCCTCTCATTGTATACCCAAGAGCACGGAGTCATCCACGCTGACAGTGAATACTATACTCCTCTTTTATTCATTTATTTATTTTTTTAGATGGAGTCTCGCTTTCTTGTCCACACTGCAGTCGGTGGTACGATCTCAGCTCACTGCAACCTCTGCCTCCCAGGTTCAAGCGATTCTCCTACCTCAGCCTCCCAAGTAGCTGGGACTGCAGGCGCCCACCACCATGCCTAGCTAATTTTTGTATCATTTAGTCGAGACGGGGTTTCGCTATATTAGCCAGGCTGGTCTCTAACTCCTGACCTCAAGTGATCCGCCCACCTCAGCCTCCCAAAGTGCTGGGATTACAGGTCTGAGCCACGGCATCCGGCCACCGTCCTCCTTTTTAATCTTTACCAAAAAAGAACATCTCCCTGTTTTAATTGATGCCATCTTTTCATACGCTTCCTTCCTGGTCTTCCTACTCCCCCATGCCCTTTGCCCATTTTTAACGCTGGGATGTTCTCATCTCATTTAATCTTCACAACAAGCTAAAAAATGTGAGGCAATTAATTTGAGGTCACAGAGCTAATCCCGGTGGAGCCAGCGTTTGGACTTTGGCCCCAACCTTGGG
This sequence comes from Macaca thibetana thibetana, assembly GCF_024542745.1. Classification (NCBI taxonomy): domain Eukaryota; kingdom Metazoa; phylum Chordata; class Mammalia; order Primates; family Cercopithecidae; genus Macaca; species Macaca thibetana. Next base: position 44,816,175 of record NC_065590.1, read on the forward strand.
TCTAAGCTCTTATACTTTCTACCACACAACACTGTTGCTCGAGGAGGATTGAGAATCCCTGAATAAAGTTGTACTTTTAAAAAATTAAGGTACCAAAATTATTGCATTTGTAGATACCCACCCAGGAAAATGTAAGCCATTCCAAGGAAAGCCACAGGAAATCGAATTTTTTTTCCCCCCCAAATTGATAAGAGAAAGTAATAATGTAAACAAAATGGCCGCTTGGGAACCACTCAATGGGTTAACATATCCAGGGGCCCTGGTCTGGTAATACTTCCGCACCATAGGCAGAATCCCCTGCAGATATGTTTTGTGATGAGTTAGTTTTAATTAGTTATTTGTATGAAAGGATGAGAGACTGCTGGGGCTTAAACTAGCCTCATCTTAAAACACCTGTCAGAGCTGGCTACAGGTGGAGAAAATCTGCCTTTCCTTCCCTCCAGCATCACAGCCTGAAGTGAAGGGAAACCAGCTCAGCTTTACAACCTGCCACAGGGTTGGGACAGTGGCACAGGGCTGCCCCAAACCCCAGCTCTCCCGGCTCTGAGAGGAAGAGCCTGTGGCAGAAAAGGGATCAAAGAACCAGCGTTATCCACCAACTGTACCGTCTCACTCTCGGTGTGTGTGGGGAGTAGGGGTGGGGGGGGGTAAAGGGTCTGCCTGTATTCTGTGTTGCCCCGTCTGGTCTTGAATTCCTGGGCTCAAGTGATCCTCTTACCTCAGCCACCAGCTCGTAGCTGGGACTACAAGTGTGCCACCACGCCTGGCTTACCTCATTCTTTTACTTGTTTTTTCAACAACATGCACACGAATTCATACACAGATTGCGACCCAGTTTCATTACCAGAAAGAAGCTCCAAGAATTTCTTTCCCAGGGCCTTACAGACCATCCACTCTAATACCTCTTTTACAGCAGAGGAGACCAAGGCACAGGGAGACAGAGCCTTGCCCAAGGCTGCCCTGGGGAGGAGAACCAGGATTTCTACCATGTGTCCCAGGGGACTGGGGAGTCCAGCAGTCAAAATTATCATTAGTAACAAAGTCTTTTTCTCACAGTCTGTAGGTTCCATTCTGGGCTATCAACATAAAAACAAAAGAATGGATGGCCCCAGATTAGCGGGGTGTGGTGGCTCATGCCTGTGATCCCAGTTACCGGGAAGGCTGAGGCGCTTGAACCCGGGAGGCAGAGGCTGCAGTGAGATCGTACCACTGCACTCCAGCCCAGCCCGGGCGATAGAGTGTGACTCAAAACAAACAAACAAAAAAAGAGCCAAAGCATCACCTCTTCCTCCCACCCCACTGCCACCACCCAGGTTGGGCTGCTTTTATTACTTCCCCCTTGCTGTCAACACCACCTCGCCCACATTTATCTGACTTAGCACATGGTGTGATTAACAGGTCTGACACACCAAGGACTTCTGGGCAGAATGGGCCATATTCACTACTGCATCTCTAGTGCCTACCACTCAACACACAATTTGAGAACAAGAAGGGGAGGGACAGTAAAGGAACCAGGACCTAACCTAAGGACATTTTGTATTCTTTGACCATTTTGATCAAACATTTTAAACACTGCTCTAGCATAAGTATCCTAAGCATCTATCAATTCCCGAGATTTCCCCTCTAGGCCTCACTCAAGACAGAATTACGTGGTGTCATCTCAAGGCAGTACATCACCTAAAAACATGGCCCAGGAAACACATACAATTAAATAAATCTATAAACAAACATAGGCCTCAGGGATGGGGGAGGTGAGAAAAAAGGCAATTAAAAATTAATAGAAATGCACAAGCATAAATTACATTTACTGGACTAGAAACAGAATCCCATTACATAAACTAAGTTATCAAAGTGACCTTGCACAAGTGCTTCTGGAAATAAGTAGGCCATCAGCCCTGTCTTGGCAGTCTTGGTGTACAGAGATGGGGAAGGGAGGGGACATCTGTTATCTGTTATGTGGGCTCCGCATGTCTACAGACACGAATGCAGAAAAGGAAACTATTTTCACGTAGGTATGAAAAAGTGATTACTGTCATTTTACATAGTAAAATGCACAAGAATTCAACCAATGACCAATTTATAAAATTTAAAGATGACACCTCTCAAACTCATAAGATCGACTTTCCAAAGTATACCACTCCCCACCACTTAGTTCCATTGCTGTGATAACAGGCCACACAGAGAGAAATGGAAATTTTAAATGTTAAAATAAGCACTTTAATATTAAGCACTCAGGCAATCAAATTCAATCCACTATTTTCCCTGGCATAAAGAATCATCTATGGCAGGGGTGCCCAAACCCCGAGTCATGGACCCCTAGTGGTGCATGGTCTGTTAGGAATGGGCCGCACAGCTGGTGGTGAGCAGTGGTGGGCAGGCCTGCAAGCTTTACCACCTGAGCTCTGCCTCCTGTCAGATCAGCTTGATATTAGATTCTCATAGGAGGGCAAACTCTATTGTTATCTTCGCATGCAAGGATCTAGGTTGCATGCTCCTTACTAGAATCTGATGCCTGATGATCTAAGGTGAGACAGTTTCATCCCGAAACCATCTCGCATGTCCTCCCACCCTGAAGTCCGTGGAAAACGATCTTTCACAAAACTGGTCCCCAGTGCTAAAAAGGTTGGGGACCACTGATCTACCTCACTTCCAACAGGTACTCGACAAACTTTCATGACCACCAGCACCCCTTAAAAACAACTACTGTCCTCCCCACCCATACCTCTGCTCAGCCTGGCTTCTCCTGGCTTAAGACGTCCCTTATCTTGTTTCTGTCCATCCTTACCCCCATCCTTGAAGGCCCAGGTTCAAATCCTGTCTCCTCCTCCATGAGGACAGCCTCGATTCCCCAAGTCCATGGATTTCATCCTCTCCTCCTGGCACTCAGGATCCCCCAAAAGGAGTACCAAGCCCTCATTGCCTGGAATCCACTCTCAGCTTCGATGCTTCCCAGGAGAAATGGTTCCAGGTGAGCCAGGAGGCTGGAACTAAGCAGCCTGTCCCTCAAGTGGCAAATGATAGCCAAGGGCTGGCAGGCCCCGCCCACAGCACCCAGCCACTAAGTGCCAGCGCCCCTCCTCTCACACTGAGCATCCAGTTAAATTGGGCTCCCTCTGGGATGCTGCCTCTTCTCCACAGTCAGAGATCATCCTCCTCCCAGAGGACAACACTTCTAGTGACATGTGGCCCTGGGTGGCAACTTCAGAGCAAGGTGGCAAACAAGCAAACCAGCTCCCTGCTCCATCTCGGATTCCTGTCCCGCCTCTTCTCCCTTTCTCAAAGGCACATTAAATCCCAACACATTACTGACGAGTGTTTCAGGACTGTTGTTTTCAAGTTGTTTCTTTTTAAATATCAAAATAAACCATATACATTTTAAAATACATATCCTCAAAAAAGTAACACTTTGGCCTTTTATCCAAGTGTTCTATAAAAGAGGAGGCATCACTGAGGCCTTCAACCAAGACTTGTTTCCGTATTTAAAGAAGTGCAATAGTAACATAGCTTTCTCTGGCCACCTTCCAAGAAAAGTTTTTGTGGCCACAGTAAAAGAGAATATGCTTGCTCGATATGTGGGCACCCTACTGAACTGCTTAGAAACTGGGCCTCTTTTACCAAGCAATTTAAGTTTTACGCGAGTAAAACTTAAGTTTCACCTCAGTTTTCAGCGAGTCTCTGCATAGGTGATCAGGTATGTGGAGGGACCAGGGACCACAGCAATCCCAGTGCCTCGGGCTTCCAAATCTCCCCTGGTCTGCGTCTCACTCTCCCTGGGGGCGTCCAACCCTCTCCCCCAAGCCTCCACTATCTCTAAATTGAGGGCTGCCCCCTCTGCGGTCCAGTGTGATCTTCCTCTCTCTCTGGATGGTGCCCATGGGCCCCTAGTCGTGAGTGGGGTAGGGATGAAAATAGAGAATCATCACCCTGAAGCTGCTGGTGGCTACCTGAAGCTTCATGATATGCTCTGTATCTGCAGTGATTTCAAAATTTCCATTATAAAGAGTTAAAAAAAGACGATCCATCAGAACTTTGAGGAATAAAAGTTTTTTTAAAAAAGAAACATTCAGTTAAAAATAGGAGTATTCATGAGAGATATTTTAAGTTCATTTGAAGAAAATAATTCCTTATGTGGTAAAGGAAGAGAAGAAAAATATAATGGCTGCATCTCAAGAATAAAGTTGCATTAAGTTCTTTATAAACAAGCTTCAAATACAACCATAAAATAAAAACACATCTCACTAATTCCAAATGTTCACTGCTTAGAAAGGATAGCATTTGTAACACTTTGACCCTTTCATTATTAGACAAATATATTTGAATCTGAAAATATCATCCGGCTTACCAGTGAACAATCTAGAGCCAGACCTGAAGGGTTAAAAACACACATGTGCACATAAAACTCCCCACAATTGTGTTATTTCCTGATCAAGACTCAAAAAAAGAAGTACTTTGGAGAACCAGTTGGATGTTAAGTGCTTCTCAAAGAAAATAATTTTAAAAATTTCTACCAGGCACTTTGGGAGGCCCAGGCAGGCGGATCACCTGAGGTTGGGGATTCGAGACCACCCTGACCAACATGGAGAAATACAAAATTAGCCAGGCGTGGTGGCACATGCCTGTGATCCCAGCTACTCAGGAGGCTGAGGCAGGAGAATTGCTTGAAACCGGGAAGCCGAGGCTGCGGTGAGCCAAGGTCATGCCATTGCACTCCAGCCTGGGCAACAAGAGGGAAACTCTGTGTGTGTGGGCGGGGGGCGGGATTCTGAAGCACAAATAAACTGCAGCAAGTTTATGGTCCATAGACGTATCTTCCCAGAGTATTAACACTTTCATATTCATGAATTCAATGGATTCCAATAATAAACATGTGAAGTTGGCTGTGCAGGTTTCACGCTATTTTGCAGGGAGGTGGGAAACAGAAGCTAAGTAGGTTGCCATAGTTACAAAGACGTTTGATGTCAGCTCTGGGACCAAAACCTACTTTCAAGTTCTCCATCCACATCAGCCAGTCCCCAACCCCCCAACTCCCAGATCTCCACTCCCTGTGACAGCTCTTGCTGCTTCTGGGGTCTTGCACCAATAGCAATCTCCACTGTTTCCCCCATCTTGAGCCTCTCCCCTCTCCAATGGCTCCGGGCACATGCTCCTTGTCATGCCCATTTGTCCTGCCTTGACCCTCCCAATCCCCCTCACCTTCTAGAATCTTCACAGTCCTTGCACCCTCCTGACTTTCTAGGGTACCCAATACTGCTGGCCACCATGTCTACCCCACCCCAACCTCAGGAACCCCCAGGGTTCTCCTGCATCTTGGCAGCCTTTGCTCCTTGGCCCCATCCCACAAAATGGACTCTCTCCGCAGTTCTGAGCCCAAGTCTACTGCTAGGTTTTCCCTTACCCCATATTCTTGTCCCCTAGACATCACCACAGACTCCCACATCCCATATGCTAAAAAATGCCCCAATGTACCTGTGTGATGGCCCTTCTCCTAACCTCCCTTAATTGGTTTCCAAATTCCTTTACACCCACCATGAGTCTTTTTCTCTCTCCCACCTCTTCCAAATAAAACACACACACATTTCAATCTTGTACCATCCTGCCCTGGTTTGAGCCCTCAGTTTCCTCTCTACTAAGACTAATTTTAATGAAGTGGCCTAACTCAAATATCAAACGCCTACTTAAACCAAGCAGTATTGAAAACAGGCAGCAAAGAATCAAGTCAGAGTTGATTGTTGTAAGATTGATAAACACTTAGGTGAAATATGAAGCACTGCACAGGGGATAAGGAAAGGCTGCTTTATGCAGGGTGATCAGAGAAAGCCTCTCTTCTCAGAGAAGAGGTGAGGGATAGTTCCAGGCACGGGGGAGCAGTCACCACAAAGGCCAGAGGCAGGAAAGCTGGGGGCCTTGTGCCTGGAGTGAAATGAGCGGTAGAAGCGAGGTAGGAGAGGATAGGAGAGAAGGGCAGATCACCAACCCTGGTAGGTGACATCTGAACTCTGGCTTTCTTCTGAAGAAGACAGGGAGCTACTGGAGGATTCTGAGTAGAGAAGTAACCTCAAGTCATTCAGTTTTTAAAGGATCCCTCCAGCTTCTTTCTGAGAGACTGGTAGGGGGCAAATGGGAAGCAGAGAACAGAGGGACTGCAATGACCTGCCCCAGGTCAGGCTGGCCTCATTCACGCTCAGGCCCATCTTCCTCAATGCAAGCCCAGCCATAACTTGTCAGCACAGTCAGCACACCATCTCTCTCTCCCACCTGACCACAAGAACTTTCACTGATTCCTCACTACCTCCATAACTATTAACTGCCCCATCTCTGCACGATTCCCGAGGTTGCATCATGGCCTATTACACCTTTCTAAGCACCATGCACTCCAAACCCAAGGGATCACCTGCTGTTTCCCCAAAAGACCTCTATGAGCCTTTCCACTGTGTCCTGTTTTCTCAGCCTACAATCCCTTGAGCACTTCTACCTTCCTTTCTCTGCCCCTGAAATGTTATTCGCATCCTTCAAGACCAAGCCCAAAGGCCACTTCCTTAAGAAGCCTTTCTTGGCTGCCTCCAACATGTAATTTGCTTACACCTCTACCAAGGCAATCTTACCAGTTCCTGGCTGTCTCCACCACACTGACCACTGAGGGCAGCAATCATGCCTGACCCATCTATGAACATGCACAGGCCAAGCACAGTGCTAGGCATACACCAAGTGCTCAATCAGTGCATGTTTGGTTGGAGAACAAACTGCCCACTTCACCAAACATCTTGAGGTCTTAAGGGAGAAGTATTCCAGGGCAGGTTTTCCATCTTGGCTACTGTAATCTGGAGACCAGGGGACCCTCTGATGGAGCCTCGGGGGACTGTCTACTCAGCACTAACAAAGGTACAACCACAAGTAGGGACCACAGTGTGGACAGATTTGAACTGAGGCCTGCCAAGACTCTTGCCTTCTCTGGTAGAGATCTCTAAGCAGGCCCATATTCCATTTTAAATTTCCGTAAAAGTATTGGAAGTATGTTTTTCCCAAGGTCATTCTAGAAGTGCACAAAAGAAGAAACAAGCACTTAGAAGGACCCACATCAAGTTAACTGTAGTTATAGTGGTGAGAGAGGGTGGAATTATTTTCCTTTACTGTATCCTCAATATTTTTGCTAAATAAACATCTAATGAAAGTCATTTAGAAAGAATGCCAAGTACTACCCAACTTACATTTGAAGAATGGGTCCAAAAATGAAAAGTACCCAACAAGGAGACATGAGGCCATGGAATTATGTAATACCACTTACACGGTAAGATTACAAGAGTTGAAAATGTTTTAAGTGGCTTGTCTGAAGCAAGCAATTAAAATAATTGGCCCTGTGCTTTCACCTCTGAAATAATTATTTCACTAAACAAAGCAGATGTTGGGAGCATCTTGGGCACTTGTCGATGACTCTTACCCAAACTAAACTCTTCCACAAGCTCCATCATCAACCATAGACCAGTTCTCATCACTGCATCCTAGCTCATGTCACACAGGTGGACAAAGAGCTCTGATGGGACATTTCAATGACTGTCTTTAGAGAGGAAATGTCAAAAATAGGCAATCAACTAACAAATAATACATCTTAAAGCTAAAGCTATATCAACAAAGTATTACATAAAGATTTGTCTTCTTTCAATAAAAGACCTACAGAACTGCTAATAAAATAGCTCATTTAAACACAAAAGATCTAGTTGCTTTAGTTATGACCCTGTTAAAGAAATAAAAAGTGGAAGAGGAAACTGTAGTCAGGCACAATGCTAGGTATTTTAGGTGTAGCTTTATATTACTTTCCCCAGTAAATCTGACATAGGGCTTTATCTTCCCCATTTTACAACTGAGAAAATTTATCCTGAAATAGTTTGTGTAATTTTAACTTTAGACATTCCCATACGTCACTGAGACTCAGATTAAATAACTATTATGACTATTGTCCGTAGTCACACAGGAAGTGGTAAAAATAGAATTCAAGTCTATTTCACAAAAGACTACATGCCACACTGCATGACTGACTCCACTTACATTAAGTTTGACAGGTAAAACCCATCTATGATGATAGAAGTCACATCTATGATGATGTAAGAAATAACAGTTCCTTCAGGGTGAGAGGGTGGGAAAATGGACAAGACGTGGGCACAGGAACCTTCTGCAGTACTGAAAATGTTTATTTCTTAATCTGAGAGCTTACATACATGAGCTCATGCTTAACACTTCTCACACTTTACTGCATGTTATACATGAAGTTAAAAAAAAAAATCCTCATCTTATGGACTCCAAGTTTATGCTCTTAACCACTAAACCACCACATGGCACTCAGACAGAATGTAGTCACATGCTAGAATTGATTTCCTTGGATTATCAATGTTTTTCAAACATTCTGGTAAGCAAAGTACATCCTACTCATATCAGAATGAAGACACCTGAACCCTTTGTTTTAAAAATGCCACAGAATGAAAAGAATGAAAAGTAAAAAGTATCAATTTCCTGGCTACTGGGAATTTCCCCCTCTGTAGCCACATCAGAAAATGTTTTTTTAAATTTAACTTATAGATGCACAGAAAATAATGTGTAACATATTCTTAAAGTTATATATGAAAATACCTAAAGCTAAAATTGCACAAGATACATGTTATGACTCTCAAAAGACATCTGAATTTTGTTACAAAAATTAAGACAAGGCAAAAAGACAAAACTGGTAGGCAGAGGTCGTTAATACAGGGCAACACAGAGGGCAAAATCTCAATTCTTAAAATTTGTAACAAATAGAAAACTCAGTACAAATAACTTTTTCCAGCAGCAAAGTAATTGTGCCACACAAGCCCTCATAAATTCTCCACCAAGTATCAAGTTCTCCTTGTTGAAGCTTTGTTCAGCCTGGCAAAGCCTTCTTACCAGTGAGTGATGATGAAATCGTTACATCAATTCTCCCAAAACCTTATCCCACACATACATACACCTCTTATTCAAACAGTAATTGCCTCTCTAGAGAGAGGAATGTATTCACTCTATAATTTGCAGACATATTTGGCAAGTATCTAGGAACAGCAATCCCACCTTAGAGAGTGGAGAAAAAAGACAGCTGGGTCCACAACTTTGGGGTGTTTGTGCTGTTTTCTTTACTGGATGCAGCCAGGAAACATTTACCACTTCAGAGTCTAGTTTAATTCATCTTTTAATCTTCTGTACACACCAAAAATACCAAGCAACCAAATGACTTTAGTTTCCCTTGGGCACTTACATAAAAGACCAAAAGGTCTTTATGAGAATCTTTCAGTGTTGTTAATGTATGTACCACCATCAGGGATGTTGCAATAGATTATATAACCAAGTATTATCCTAGCTGCAAGATCTCAAGATCTCAATGTTTATAAAAGTAACCATAAGCATTTATTTTTAAAGTCTCTAACAGACTTTCCAATAAAACCATCAAAAAAAAAAAAATACAGAAAACTAAATAGAGTCAGATACTGCATCCATTAACTAAGTTAGAAAGAATGAAAAGCACTGACCCAGTATGTCAGGAACATTAACAGCTGTGGATCAGCATCCCTAAATTAGGATTTTCACGAAACCCCAGCATTGCTAGAAAACATTTAAAGCTAAGGCCGAGCGCGGTGGCTCACGCCTGTAATCCCAGCATTTTGGGAGGCAGAGGCGGATGGGATCACGAGGTCAAGAGTTCGAGACCAGCCTGGCCAACATAGTGAAACCCTGTCTCTACTAAAGATAAAAAAATTACCCAGGCATGGTGGCAGATGCCTGTAATCCCAGCTACTCGGGAGGCTGAGGCAGGAGAATCACTTGAATCCGAGAGGCAGAGGTTGCAGTGAGCCCAGACTGCGCCATTGCATTCCAGCCTGGGCGGCAGAGTGAGACTCCATTTCAAAAAAAAAATTTTTTAAGCTAAGTTTCAAAGTTTGAGAAACAGAGGATTCATCTTTTCTTTTATCCCTGCATCAGCTGAAAAAGTCCCACATATTTCTCTCCAGAACATCTTAGCTTATACCAACGATGCCTCACTAATGCAACTATTTAAAAAAAAAAAAAAAAACACACATTTGAACAGTATGGTGAAAATCAACTATGAATTATCAGTTCCACTTTGCGATTTTCAGCATAACTTTGGTGTATCAGAAACCTAAAACATGACTTCTTTAAAACAAGAAAATCTTCAAAACTACAAACCCTTCATTTACTCAGCCCTTTACCAGAAGCCCAGAAAAAACTTCATAATTTTTGAACAACAAGCAAATCATGTTTATTTGCCTCAAAATACTACCTCATTACTTAGGTTTCAAGAATCTTCTGATGTGCATCTGCCAAATATGGCCGATTTCAGTCTCAGGCAAATCTGAACGGCTACCACAGGGTTACTGTTTTTGGTAAGGGGAAGTCGATGCCAGGAGGAACTTCTCTACTGATTACAGCAATGACCAACACTTATTAAGCACTTAACTCTCCCCGTGCAGTGAGAGGATTTTGACAAACATCCTATTTGTCCTCAGACACAATCTTGTAGAGCAGACATTACCATCCCCAAAAGCAGATATGTAAAATGAGGCTCAGGTGAAAAATAACTTGCCCAAGATCACTGAACTAAATGTGGCAGAATCAAGTCTAATGAATGGTAAGGGTGAGAACTGGTCAGTTTCACAGAGAATTAGGCCTTCATCATACAAATGTCATCTGCACAAAAACTAAACGAAAAACAGTGAATTCTTGCTGTAGGGAGAAAAAGCAATATTCCGAACTAAAAAAGTAGTTTCAAACAGAAGATCTAATGATAAACACATTTGTAAAGGCTGGGCAGGGAGGAAAATGATTACTCAAATTACTCAAGTACAGCCCTATGGGGCTCCTGCACTTCTCCGTTCTTACAAACTAATCTGGTTTACCAGCGCAAGGACTCTGAGTAAAACTCTCCCAAATTCCTCCAGGCTTAACCACCCTCTACTCAAAAGAACCAGGAGCAGGAGCTAGGATAGTGGGAAGTGACCGCCCTGCCTTGCCCGGCCGGTCTTCCCTCCGGGTCAACTGTCAGATCCGCATGGGTGCGACCATAAGCCGGCGCGGGAGCCCCGGGACTGGCTCGGCCAGGGTACCCGCTTTTCCACTCCCAGTCCTGGCCCTGTCGGCCACTTCGTTTACCACCTCCAGAGGCACAAATAATTACACCGGAAGAATTTGTTTTAACAAGTAGAATTCTATATTCACCAACTGGCTTCGCCATCAGATATTACGGTAGGGTTCCAACAAGAGAAGGGCAGAAGAATATGGTTTAATTGTTCTAAATAATCTTTCTGCGAAGTTGGGGTGGCTGAGGCGGCCACGGGGGATACAGCTCAGGCACCTGTGAGCTAAGTACACTCAACAAACCACCCGTACGTTTTGGGCAGGAGAGCGCCTCCTCGCCAACCCAGGCTATAAACGTACGTATTTTTAAAGATGAGCTTCGACGCTGTGACACTTGTGGGGAGTCTCTCGACTGCTCCTCCACTTGATGGGGGAACAGGGAGTTCTGCGGCTCCCCAGCCCCGAGTGTCAAATACCATGGCCTGGAAATTAACCAGGTGACTCGGTTTATCGCCTCGAGAAGGGTCCGCCTACCGTGCTGGAGTAGCCGCCTGCCCCGCGCCCGCAGCCGCGGCAGGGACCCCCACGCCCACCTTCCCACGAGGGGTGTCTGGCAGAGTCCGGCTTCAGGCGCTCCCTGGCCTGGCAGCACCCACCCCACCCCGCCCCACCCCACCCCCACGACTCGGGCGAGCAGCCTGGTTAATCATTCAACGCAGGCGGCGTGGAATATTTTTTTAAAGGTCAAAGCGAAAGATTCTCCCTAAGTTTGGCAGAAACCAGTTTTGGGGGAGCCGGAGACAGAAGTGGCAGAGGTTGGGGGTGGGGAGCGGCTGCCGGCGGCTCTTTGGCTCACAAAACACCTGATCTCCCCATGCGGCATGGGAGGCCGGTGCAGTGCGAGGGTGCAGTGCGAGGGTGGGGTGCGACGGTGGGGTGCGAGGAATCACGCGCGCCCCCCTCCCCGAAACGCCCGTGCGCCCCGGATGAGGCCCGGCCCCAGATGCCCCTTGCCAAAGCCCGCATCGCCCCGGCGCCGGATCCCCCGGAAGTTGGGGTGCAGCGGGGAGGGGGAAGGTCCCCGGGCTCCCGGGCGAGGTGGGCACGGAATGGGTTGGGAGACTCCTAAGCCCCGCAGCGGGCGGTGTCCCTCTCCTCTCCCTCTGGACTGGGGTTGGGTGGCTAGGACGGCGGGAAGGTAGGGGAGGCTTAAATGCGGCAGGAGCCACCTAGGGACTGCTTCCTCCACCGGGGCGCGGGTACGAAGCCGGAACCGGAGAGGAACCGGGCGGGGGTAGTAGGGGGTCCGGAGGGCGGAGCCGGAGAGCAGGGAGGCGGAAGGGGACCGGTAGAGGGGCCTGGCGGGGAGGGAGCCGGTGGGGGTGCTCACCGCCCGGGCCCTACCTTGTCCGGGAGCAGCTCCAGCTCGGCGGGGCGGGGGCAAGGGCGGGAGATCGCGGCCACATCCACGTCCCGGCCGCTCCGCGCGGCTCAGCCCGGCGACCGCCGCAGCTCACGCTCCATGCGCGGCGCCCCGGACGGGCGGCCCGGCAGTGTCGGCGGCTGGGACGGCTCTGGCTCGGCTCTGCTGGCCTCCGGCACTTGTTGCCGCCGCCGCCGCTGCGCCTCACTCCCCGCTCCGGTTCCAGGCGCAGCAGCCTCCCGGAGCCCGCCCCGTCCGTGCCCGCCCGCCAATGGGGCCCGGCCCCGCCCCTCACGTCACCGCCTGACGGCCCCGCCCCGCACCCCAAGTTTTGGGAGGGCTTCGCTCTCGCACCCGGCTCCAGGACCCACCGGGCCCGCGCTCTCCGCGGCTTTCAGCGACCCTGCAGCCCCCACGCACCCGCCTGCAAAGCCGAGGGTTAAGCTGGGGAAAGGGGGCCTTTAGGAAGGAAACCCCCCTGGAAAAGCCCGGCAGCTCCAAAAACACGAATGAAATGCAGCTCCAGCCTCCGCCCCTCCAGGTGCTGGTGGCCCCTCTTGCGGTTTGTCTGAGGCTAGGGGACTAGGCGCATCGCCTAGCGAGACCCCAGTGGCCTTTCTGGCCAGTTTGTAACCGGAACTAGACCGACCCCAGTGCTGGAGCGGGTGAGGAATGGCCACGCCGGGGAGGCGGGGGAGGGAAGCCTGGGCCACTGTGGGGCCTGACCTTTGCTCCGCCTCTTAGGTGCTCACGACCCAGAGTGGTGCCCTGCTTGGCACTGCCACTGGATCCTCTGGCTTATGAAGCCGTCCAGGACAGGACTGGGGGGTGGTGGTCCTTAGTTCTCTGAGTGGGGTCATGCAGAGTGGTTTCCTCGAGGTCCCACGCCCGTCTCAGGAAGCCGGAAACGCAAGATGCCGGGCGCTCGGCCCGAACCCGTGCCGCGGCCCAAGGGGCAAGGCGGATACCCAGGCGAGGCCTAAAGGGCCGGACTCTGACCCCCCCACCTCCAGACACTGCAGGGCTCCGCCGGCCAGAGGCGGCCTTGGCGCCAACTACACCTACCAGCGAGGGCCCCCGGGCCCACCGATGCGCCCTCCTAGCCCCGCGCTCCTTCGGGGAGTTCCGAGGTGACTCAGAGACGCAACTGACACAATTCTGAGGCCCCCAGGTAAGCCTGGCGCTACGGGATGGAGACGTTACCTGGTTTTGAAAGGCCCAGCTAAACCAGCGAGACCCGCGTGCGCTCCGCGGGGAAGCAAGCCTCCCCAGGGGCGCACCTGGAAGCGCTCCCGCCCCCTGGTCCTTATCTCTGAATCGAAACCGAACCTGGACCCATCTAGATAATTGGACTGAGCAATTAAGGACGCTTCACTCTCAACTGTTAGCACTTTTTCCTAAGGCTCTCGGAGGCGGAATCAGCTGGAAAGGAACATTGCTAAGTAGGAATTTCAGGCACCTGTGAACTGAGCCTACTCAACAATCGGCCCTTACTCTTAACCAAACTCAGCAAAGGAAGAAAGACCAAGTTGCTGAGGATGCACAGAGCCACATGGGTGCGGTCCTTTAGAAACAGGAATTCTGAGTCAGTAGATATGGAAATGTTATGGTTTGCAGTCTTCAGAACATGCTGCTTTTATGCCGTTCACATGATTCTCCTTGGACTGCGACGTAAAGTCCAAGAAACAAGTCGAATGTTTGTATATTCATAGAAAAAACATCTGTAAGGGTGCACACCGACTGTTAACCACGGTTTCGCGGGTAGGGGAAACAAGGGAGTTACATTTTTTTACTACATTGACTTTGGATTTTGTATTTTTCCAGTTGTATTTACTTTCATAATTTAGAAAGCTAATAAAACATGTTTAAAGAAACAGAAGCTAGAAATTCTTTAAGAACTCTAGGAAGTATAGGCCGGGCGCGGTGCCTCACGCCTGTAATCCCAGCACTTTGGGAGGCCAAGGCGGGCGGATCACAAGGTCAGGAGTTCGAGACCAGCCTGGCCAATATGGTGAAACCCCCATTTCTACTAAAAATACAAAAATTAGCCAAGTGTGGTGGCAGGCGCCTGTAATCCCAGATATTTGGGAGGCTGAGGCAGGAGAATCACTGAACCCAAGCAGGCAGAGGTTGCAGTGAGCCGAAATCATGCCATTGCACTCCAGCCTGGGTGACAGCGTGAGACTCCGTCTCAAAAGAAAAAAAAAGAATTATAGGAAGTATAAATTAATAAATGAAGTCTATGTCTTCATTCTGTATCAAAATAATCTTGAGCCCTTGTTCCTGGGTTTAAATAAAGATATCTCTAGGCTGCTGTCTGATATTTAAATGCAGTGATGAGGCAAAGCCGACATCTAAGGAAGATTTTCTATGCCATCAGATTGGTATATTTTTTCCATGCATATGTGTCTTCCCTTTAAATGCACCCCCTGTAGCCACAGATATGCTTGCAAGGATGGCCAGCCAAGGAGTTTTTAGTAAAGGAACTGCTACAATGTCAGCTGGCCACCAACTAGGAAATTAAGCTTGTGTCCCACACAGCTGCCCAAGGCTGCCCAAGCCATGAAATTTAAAAATAAGGGTATTTTTGGGCTGGGCGCAGTGGCTCATGGCTGTAAGCCTAGGACTTTGGGAGACCAAGCCGGGCGGATCACTTGAGGTCAGGAGTTCAAGACCAGCCTGGCCAACATGGTAAAACTCTGTCTCTACAAAAAATACAAAAAAATTAGCCAGGTGTGGTGGTGGGCGCCTGTAGTCCCAGCTACTTGGCAGGCTGAGGCAGGAGACTTGCTTGAACTCGGGAGGTAGAGGTTGCACTGAGCCGAGATCGTGCCACTGCACTCCAGCCTGGGTGACAGAGCAAGACTGCATCTCAAATAAGTAAATAAGGGCATTTTCTCCATGGTGGCTTTAACACAGTTGGGAGTGTATCTGCAACAGTTACATTGTATCTTTTGGCGAGTAACTCAATGCTAGATTCTACATGGCTTGGCTATAGTCCCTACTGTTAGGTTGGGGCCCAGGTCCATCATCAGTAGGCAGAGATGTGTTATTCACTTATTCAACAAAAATGTGCCGGCCATCTAGGTGCAGCACAGGACTAGGCGCTGGAGTGGTGAACATGG
The DNA here is from genome assembly GCF_024542745.1 of Macaca thibetana thibetana. Classification (NCBI taxonomy): domain Eukaryota; kingdom Metazoa; phylum Chordata; class Mammalia; order Primates; family Cercopithecidae; genus Macaca; species Macaca thibetana. The sequence continues at coordinate 44,831,814 of NC_065590.1, forward strand.
CAAACACACTCCCTGCTTGGAGCTCACAGTCTAGCTGGAGAGAGGGGCTTAACAATTAAATGCACTATCAATTAATTACAATTGTGATATGGGCCAAAGGGAGTGCAAGGTGGTGAGATCATCTGGGGAGTCCATGGGGAGTTCCTAGCTGGTTCAGACTACAACGGAAGAAGTGGTTGAGGAGAAAGTTAGAGAGGCAGGCAGGGGTTAGATCACGCAGGGCCAGTACACCACATTACAGAGTTTGGACTTTATCCTGAGACATTTGAAACAAGAGTCATACACTCGATTTTGCATTTTGAAGTAGATCATTCTGACTGCAATGTGAAGAAGGAATAGGGAATTGGGAGGAGTGGAGTGGAGGGACAGTTAGGAGGCTGTTGCTATAATGTGAGAGAGGCCATTTGTCTAAGCAGTAGAGCAAACGCAGAGAAGTAGACACCAACAAGACTTGGTAATTGCTTAGGGGGGATGAATCAAGGAAAACTCCCAGATTTCTGCTGCTTTAAAAAGATGGATGGTGGTGCCATTTTGAGTTGGGGAACCCTCTCAAGGTTCACATTTGGTCAAAGTAGGTTTGAGGTGCCTGGGTGGAGATGTTGAACAGGCTGCAGGGTCTGGTACTCTGAGGAGAGGCTGGGGCTGGAATAGCTGGTGTGGCAGTGGTAATGAAGTCACCAAAGGCACGTGGGCTACCATGAGAGTGTACAGTTAGATCAGAAGAGGACGTACCACTGAGCCTTGAGGAACTCTTATCTAAGGGCCAGACAGAGGCAAACCTCTGGCAGAGGAGGTGGAAGAGCAGCCAGAGAGGCAGGAAGAAAACTAGGAGCTTGGCCGGGTGCGGTGGCTCATGCTTGTAATCCCAGCACTTTGGGAAGCCGAGGTGGGTGGATCACCTGAGGACCAGGAGTTTGAGAGCAGCCTGGACAACATAGTGAAACCCATCTCTACTAAAAATTAGCTGGGCGTGGTGGCAGGTGCCTGTAGTCCCAGCTACTTGGGAGGCTGAGGCAGGAGAATGGCATGAACCTGGGAGGTGGAGCTTGCAATGAGTTGAGATCGCACCACTGCACTCCAGCCTGGGTGACAGAGTGAGACTGTCTCAAAAAAAAAAAGGCTAAGTGACCCAAGTGAAGTGAAAGTTGAATAACGTCCACTGGAGTTAGTGACCTTGATGTCATTGGGGCTTTTACAGAGCAGTAGCTGGTGGAGTGAAGGGGATGGGAAATCGACTGGAGTGGATGGAGGCATGAGTGAGAGGGGAAGAAATGAAAAGCACAAGGTGCAGACAATTCTTGAAAGGTTTGACTATGAAAAGTCAGAAAAATAGCTGGAGGGGAATGTTATGCCAGCAGTGGGTTTATTTTGGTTTATGTATTTTAATTATTTTTAGGATGGAATTACTTGAGTATATTTAAATGTAAATAAGGAGGATCCCACAGAGAAGAGGAAGATGAAGGTACAGTAGAGAAAGGACAATGGAGCACAAAGTCTCCTGTGCCCATGGGAGAGATGGAACCAGAGTGTGGGTGGAAAGGCTGACCTCAGGCAGGGGCCACCTTCTCTATTATAACAGGAGGAAGGAGGCTGGAGGAGGACTGAGCCAGGCTGCTTTCACAGAGGTAGTTGAATCTTTCCACCTGATGACTTCCTCTTAACTCTGTGACATAAAGGAGGCTAGCGATAGGGCAAGGAGACATGACAGATTTGAAGAGAGTGGAGAAGGTATGACACAGTCATTGCAGGAGTTTGGGAGGGTCGTGATGACCAGAGAAACAGCCAGATAGCAAGGCAGCATGGCAGTCCACTTGAGGCTGGTGCCTGTGGACTTCTAAGGTACCCTTTGGCCCTCCTGTGCGGTTTCTTCCAACAGCTCAGCTGCCCACTGTGGTGCCGGCTCAAACGAGGAGATTACCAGGGCAGAGGAGCAAAGGAATTGAGAGCCTTGGCAAAAGTGAGGTAGCACGGTGAATGATCAGAGAGAAAGGACAGGAGCCAAAGGACTGGAAAAGTCAAGGGGTCAAGACTCAGTCACACCAGAAGGAGAGGAGGCTGGGTCAGAGATCTGGATCTGAAGTAAGGGGTTCAGGAGGTAGAGAAGTTTAGGGCCATGACAATGCCAGGACATGATGGGGGTGGCATAGAGGAGAAAGTCATTGGAGAATACGAGGTCAAGAGATGAAGAGGGCACTGGCTAGATCATCTGTGTGAACAGGAAAGGCATACAGGATGTGAAGAGGAACGGTAGTTATGGTGTGAAGGCCATGGAGCCAGGAGCTAAAGTTTTAAGAGAGTGGGGAAGAGGGAATGACCAGGAGAGCAGAAGATAAAAAGCACCAGGCAGGGGAGAGGCAGTATGGCTGGGCAGCAGTCTCCCCAAAGGAACAACAGCGTTTGTGGGAGGTGGAGGAGAAGTGATCAGGTAGAGGAAAAATTAGTTAGGGTTGGGAAAGTCTGAGAGGCTTCCTGGAGAAGGTGAAGTGGAAGGCACCCAGGCTGCTCCTTTATCCCAAGAAACACATTTTAAGTTATGCCCATTCTTTTGTGGCTGCAAAGACTGGGACTGGAGGGACACAGTCAGCAGTGTCATCCCAGTGTTTCAAGGAAAGCAAAGAAGGTGGGAATTTCATTCTGAGCAAAGGTGAAGGATGGATGGACAGACAGATGCACAAGTTGATGAACTGACCTTTGATTGAGTTTCTTTGTTGAAGTCTGCAGTTCCAGAGGAGCATGTAAAAGTATTTGGAGAGGGGTAGGTGAGTAGAGGGGGTAGGTCAGGTGTCAGGAGGAGCAGAGCACTGTGGGACGACAGAGGATCTGTAAGGGAATAACAACAACAACAACAAAAACAAATGAGTGGTACCGTGGGTTTTGCTTCAGTTGTCTCTTTATGAAGCCTGACCCACTAGCTCTACAAACCAGGGCCACATCCCCCTTGCTTTCTTTTCCTTCCCAAGATTTCCATCAGGGAAGGGTATGTGGAAGCCTCCTCCTCCCCCCTCTTCTCCACTGGGCGCTCTGTTGTCACCAAATGAGCCCCTGTGGGCCCTGTGTGGCCATGCACCAAGAATCCCAGGCTTATCCTACCTCTGCTACTCATCTTCCTTCTTCTTAAACAGGTTGTTGACCTCTTTGGTCTCAGTTTCATTATCTGTAAAATAGGCCACCTCTCAGAGCTACTGTAAGGAATAGAGATAAGTACAAGCACTTTCTAAACTGTAAGGCCCTGTAAGAATGGGAGATATTTTCTTCTTTAGAGACCCCCACATACACCCACATCCCTCTCAGGAGCTCTCCCAAGAAGACTGTAGTCCCTGTCCCAGAGGAAGTTGTAATCTTGCCCCAGAGGGACAAACAAACCCAAAACAATTACAGAGGAATTCACAGCTGTGTCTGATTAAGTGCTAAATCATAAGGAGCAGACAATAAGAGCTCAGAAAAGGAGAAAAGGGACGATGAGCCAGGGTTGGGAAAGTCTGGGAGGCTTCCTGGAGAAGGTGGAGTGGAAGGCATCCAGACGGCTCATTTATCCTGAGGACATTTGTGAATGTGCCCATTTCTTTGTGAATGTGAATACTGTTGATCTGACAGTCTGAAGTAGGTCTACAAAAAGTTTCTAGGTCATAGATTTCTCCCTTGGCACTCCTGCTTCCCAGAGTGTTGTCATTCCTGTAGCTCTGCCCCCTCTCAGTCACTCTCATGTGCTCCTCCCAGGTGGACAGGCAGCCCAGGCTACACAGTGAATCCTGTGTGCTTTGCCCTGGGCCTCTCATGTTTGGCTTTTCCATGTCACTCATTTTTCTTTTGCTTTCTTTCTTTTTTTTTATTTTTTATTTGTTTTAGACAGAGCAAGACTCTGTCTCCCAGGCTGGAGTGCAGTGGCACAATCTCAACTCACTGCACCCTCTGCCTCCCAGGTTCAAGTGATCCTTCCACCTCAGCCTCCCGAGTAGCTGGGATTACAGGCGCGCACCACCACGCCCAGCTAATGTTTGTATTTTTAGTAGAGACAGCGTTTCACCATGATGCCATGCTGGTCTCGAACTCCTGATCTCAAGTGATCCGCCTGCCTTGATCTGTCCTCCCAAAGTGCTGGGATTACAGGCATGAGTCACAGCATCCAGCTTTGTCACCCATTTTTCTGGTGAGGAAACGGGCTAATCTTAGCAAGTTTCCTGTGTCCCTTTTGGTGCCAGCATCCACCTGGTATTTTTACCCAGCCAGACGGCAAGCTTTTGGGCAAGCAGACCTGAATGGCCCTCCTTTTCAGCCTTCGAGGTCTGCGGTTTGCCTCACTTCACCTGGCCAGCCTAGGACATCTGCATGCCCACAGAGCCACAACCGTGGTCCACACCCACCTCCTTTGTTCTTTACTGCCTCTGCCTCACTAACCAGGAGCACCCCAACAACCTGCCATTCAGGTACAGACCCCATGGAGCTGCCACCCCAGAGCTCAAACATCTATAAGCCCAGAGCTGGCTTCCACCTTCTTAGTTCTGTTGGAATGAACTCCTGCAGCCCTTTGGACATGGTTCAGAATAAAAGCCGCTTTCCTCGGTGGCAAGCCCCATGGACAGATGGGTGCCTAAGCCCTATATCTCCCTCCTCCTTTCAGCACAGATCTAGAAAAGTTCCCAGCCTGTCTAAGGGCCAGGCACACACACATAGCATCAGCAGCAGAAATCCCCAAACTTTGTATATCCTCCAATTTAGGTTGTCACAGAAAGATGGCAATGTTTCCTAGTCTGTTAATCAGTCTGAAGTGGAATTATGAAAACAACAACCACCTCTCTCAATGGCCAAAATATTAATTATTGATGGAAAGTGTGGAAGCTTGGCACTGAAATTCTTAGAATTCTAGTCCAATCCCTTGGAACTCACAAATGAGTCCCCAAAAGTAGCTTTCTGGAAGCCAAATACCTAATACCAGAGATAATATCTTGAACGTTGGACAATTAAATCACAGGTTAAAAATCACCTGGCTCTTAAAGCAGGCCCTTTGCTCCCAAGGTTACCATGACTTTGGACTTTGTAACAGTAGAAAAACACAAAGCCTCATTATCAGATGCAGATATAGAAACAAATGTCATGATTCCCAGGGGACTTGCTCCATATCCCACAGAGTCCTGATGCTGAAAGAACTTAAAATTCCCAGGTTAGTAAAGTCCAGCGTGTGTAGGACATTGTGGTAGTACCTATGGTCCACAATTTGGAGGGGCATGAACAGCTGTCTCTATTACAATCATATTGTTTTGGGAATGAAATTCTCATTAAGGAGAAATGCAAAATCATAGTCTTAATTATCATCAAACTGAAAAATTATATTCAAGGGGAGAGGCCCATAATGGCAGCATCAAGCATGAGACAGTGCCATTAATATGATTATCAGGACATAAGCCTATTACAGAACTTAATGCCTTTTTGCTGGCATCGCCCTTTGTTATGCTTCTCAGGGTTTAGAAACCATCTCAGTTGTAAACATAACTGTTACAAAACAGTGATTTCCAGGGGGCATAACAAAGATCTGCCGACCTTTACCAAAGGTCAAAGCTGCCTGGCTACGGAGAAAGAGAATATTTCTAGAAAATGAAGACCAATCTGCCAACTCTAGGTGGCTCCTATTGACAGAGGAAGAAAGGGAGTGTATCTGGCTCCAAGTCTTATCTAGCTTTGTGACAATCCAGCTGTGGACATAATTGTGAGGTTTAACCACCACGTGGAGATATGCATGCAACAACTCAGATGGATACAGCGGCCTAGGTCTTGGCTGCTGCTAGTGAAAAACCATGGTATGGAAATCCCCAATTCCAGGTTCAAATCCCACCTTGGGAAGAAGCCAAGTGTGGTCCACATGGGGATAGTAACATCTAAAGAGTTCTCAGGAAGAGGAAATTAGGTCATTTATGATCAAGTACCTGTAAACTTTTGGGGCTTAATAAATGTTTGTTTCCCTCCTCAGTCTTGGCCATGGAACCAAGTCCCCATCAGGATAAAGTACGAGTGGTATCTTGGCATAGAATGCTTGGCATTCTCAACATTCGTCCTGGGCCCCTCACTGGAGGAAGTGCCATTCTGTCCTCATTCCAAAGGGTTCTGATGCCATCATCATCATCATCATCAATATAATCATGTAGAATGGAAAAATCAATTGGCTGTCCCTGGAAGGAGCCACCTGCTCGATCTTTAGGATCCAGTGACTTACGAAACTCACTTGGCAAAATCATCTCACAGCAAAATCATTGCCAGGAAGGGCAGGGCCTCCTCCTCAAACACGACAGTCGGCAGTCAGGGAAATCAGAGAGCAACAGATCCCATAAATAGTCTGAAAGTGAAGCAGGATCCATGCGACAGCACGGATGAATCTTCCAACATTATCCTGAGTGAAAGAAGTCATACGCGAGAACATGTGAAGTTCACGAACAGGCAAGAACTTATCTACGGTGGCAGAAGTCAGAACTCGAGTTGCTTCTGGGTTCAAGAGAGAATTAACTGGAAAAAAGGCATGAGGAAATTTTCTGGGAGAAGAGAAAGATTCTACCACTTAACTGGAATGTTGCTTACATGGGAGCATACCATTGTCACAACTCTTTACACTGTAAACTTCATATTTGTGCTTTTCTTTTCTGGAAAAAAATAATTTTTTATTAGTTAACTGCTCGAAATATGTGCATTTTATTATTTGTAAATTGTACATCCACTTTAAAAAAAAAAAAAAAGGAAGCAGCAGTCTTTAGGCAGAGGGGAGTATGGGCAAGTGGGAAAAAAGAAAAGGCTTCTCCATCCATCAGTCCCACTGCTGTGTTAGGCAATTTTCCCAGTGCCAAACTCTACGGCAGTTATGAACTGACATTTCAAAATCAACTACAGAGAGGCGGGAGGCATTTTCTAAGAATATCCTAGTCTGTACTAACCATTTAGGTCCAAGTCCCATTCCCTTACATTTTGAAAGCTTTTCATCACCATTTCCTTCTTTTCTAATCTAAGGTCATCCCAGGAAAGGATTTTTTAGAGTCAGCAGCCCTCCACCCCCAGCACTGCATACACATTTCATAACATTGGCCCTATAAATTTTACACCCATAAGGCCATGGAAAAAGGAAGCAGTTTAGTCGATCAATCAGACATGTTAACGGTCATCAAAAATCAGGAAAAAACAAGAGTTTGGATCACTAGAAAACTTCCAAGAAGAAAAGAATCCTGACAACCAAGGATTTCAAAACGCAAAGGCCCCCAAAGGGTGGGAAAATGAAATGGGCAGTTGGAACTGGAACAAAAATTGCAAATTTGATGCAACTTCGTCATTAAGTACTTGTGTGACAAATCCCTTCTGTGCTGTCAAAGGGGATATATCACACATGACAAGAAAATCACAGGCAGAGTAGGCTCCAGCCCAGCACGTCGTGGCTCTGCTTCAGTCTGACTTCTCTGCTGTTCTCTTGGCTCCATCTTCTTCTCACATCTATTGCTTTCTACAGCTATTTCAGGCATCTCAGTCAGAGCCAATATCGACAGAAGAGGGACTCTTTCTTCCCTTGTCTCTTGTTATGACCCAGAAAACCCTTCCTACAGTTCTCTACCCAAGTTCCCTTCTCGTCTCATTGGCTAGAACACAGTCACATGACCCTTCCTAAGCCAATCACTGGCAAGAGTGTATAGCGCCATCCCGAATCGTTTAGACCAATTTGAGTTTTCAAAGGATGGCGGGTTGGGGTGGAAGGGGAGGGCAGCAGGAATCGCATGAAGAAGGCGTGGTCCCCTAGACACAGGGCTCTACCCCCACGATAAAGGGAGTGCTATAGGTAAGGTTTCCAAGCTCGGACACAGAGGTTGGCCAGCAGGAAGTTTATTGAAGGGTACAGCATCAACGCCTGAGGGGAAGTGAGGTGGGCAGGAATGGACAAAGGGAGAAGTTGAACTGCAGTGCAATCACGGTAAAGGCCTCAGCTGATCTTTCGGTGAGCTCTGGTGGTGGGATGGCTCAGAGTTATCACAAACTGGGGTGAAAGGACGAAGCCTTTTTACTCCTGCGTCCCCCAGTCATTAGATGTGGGCTGCCCGTGGTCAATGTGAGCTTCATCTTAGGCAAGGTGGCTCTCTCTGCAGCAGAGGACAAGTGTCAGAGAGGAACTCAGCAGACAGTTGCCGCCGTCAGCACTCCCAGTAGATGGGGGCATGAGTGCTTCAGTCGTGGAGGGGGGATCTGGGTGACACATGTCATCCACTATAGGGAAGATGAATTTGCAAGGGCAGTCCCTCAGGTCTTCTAGAATCCAACCTGAAGTCTACATTCATGTTCAGAGAAAACATTGCAGCCTTGACCAGAGCCGTTTCTGGAATCCTCCACTTCCTTGGGGAGAGGGAAGAGGAGAGCCTCCAAGAGTCAGCACAGCACTACCTTGGTCGCTGCGAGTAGGACAGCTGAGAGACGGCTGTGTGGACTGGGTCTGGGTGAGACCCAGCGGGACCCAGCCCTCAGACTTAAGGGGCACGAGGCCCACAAGAATGAAAATCCACAGGATTAGTCTTGAACAAGCTGGGAGCCTGCAAAGCCCTGGCATCTGCTGAACTTCCCAAATCACACACATTCAACTGTTCGGTTCCACATTTCCATAGTGTGCTTCCTGCCAAGCTTTCCAACACAGTGTACACAATAGGAAAATTAAAATGAGCAGTTCCAGCAACTATGGATATGCAGGTCAAATAAATAAGTCTTTATCTAGGACTTAAGCAGACATGGTCAACAAGGGTCTAATCCAAAACTGAGCTTTGGAGAAAGAAAGACTTTACAAAACAAAAAGAGCGGGAGGGAATAGAACTGTTTGCGTGAGTTTCTTTCTGTCTCACTAAAAATACTGAAATATCATTTTATCCAGCCTCTCCATGCAGCCCTGCCTTCTCCACCCCATCCCACCGTTTTTTGAAAACTCCCAGGCTGTATTCCTACGCTGGCTGGAGGGCCAACTCATAGGAAGTGTTACGCTAGGGTATGTAAATAGTTGTCATGGAAGGGAGCTGGGGAAATTACTTTGTGCATTGTTATATATCTAGTTAAATACCTCAAAATTAAAGCCATACACATGGATGTTTGTGTGTCTATTAAGAAAGCACAGGGAATATGTGTTATAGAAACCTCAAGCACTTCAGCTAAGTGAATAAGAGCAGGAACTTGAATCTTATACTTCGGGCAGCACCTACTGTAGTGTGGAGCCAGATGTGGTAGAAATTTTTTTTTTTTTAACAAGAAAAACTATTTACAAGTTTCTTGTCACTCCTCATTCTAGCAGTAGATATACTGACTCTCCTTGGAAAAAAACCACTGGAGGGACCTTTGGTTATGTAGATATAAGGCCAAGGGCTGTTGGTTGTTTTGGGGAAATGGAAATGAACAGTTTCATTTTCCTTTTTTCCCTCCCCGCGCTGACAAAGGCCACCCCTCCTCATACAGGCCCACAATCTTCTCTGCAATTCCAAAGTCCATAAAGGTCTGGAAAATGGCCGGGCGCGGTGGCTCAAGCCTGTAATCCCAGCACTTTGGGAGGCCGAGACGGGCGGATCACAAGGTCAGGAGATCGAGACCATCCTGGCTAACACGGCGAAACCCCGTCTCTACTAAAAACACAAAAAATTAGCCGGGCGAGGTGGCGGCGCCTGTGGTCCCAGCTACTCGGGAGGCTGAGGCAGGAGAATGGCGGGAACCCGGGAGGCGGAGCTTGCAGTGAGCTGAGATCTGGCCACTGCACTCCAGCCTGGGCGACAGAGCGAGACTCCGTCTCAAAAAAAAAAAAAAAAAAAAAAGGTCTGGAAAATGAAAGAGTTTTTTTCAGAAGGTGGCACTAAAACTAACATGGCAGCAAAATCTGACTGGAACTTATGGGAGGGCATAGTTTTTATTTATCCTATGTTTCACTACAAATATGTTAAGGTGTTTGATCACGGAGCTGCTCCAAACACATTCATATATCTGCAGTGAAACATGGGGTGTTAGACAGACTATGGTATATATATGACATTACTTCCCAAAATCTGGAAAATTCTAACTCCTGGATAAGGATTGTGGGCCTGCACTAGAATCCGATGGATGGAGTTAATCCCAGTTGAGGCCAGTGTGCAGGACAGAACCCTGGGTCATCTGGACTGGGGACCAAGGTTTAGCTGAAGGGCTCATGTTGGCAGGGAAGCAGTGCATGCTACCACTTCTGGGCACAGTGAGGGGCTGATGAGGATGTGAGGGAGCCCCTTCACATCCAGCCACCTGTATGCTGGAAAAGCAACAAAATCATGAACCCAGGTCACATCTTTCAGTGGACAGAAGCACCCGTTACTGTTGGCTTTGTACCTAGGCATTGAACTGCTGGGTTACAAGGGATGCATATGTTTAGTTTTAGTAATTCCAGGCAAACATGTTTCCAACAGTGTTGTGCCAGTTTACACTTCCATCAGTATGAAGATTCCAGCTGCTCCAACACCCCACCAAAACTTGGTATCATCAGGTTTTTAAAAATGTTAGCTGTTTCAGTGGAGGTGTATTGGTACCCCATTGCAGTTTTAACTTGCATTTAACTTGATCATGACAGTAAATGCCCTTTCATATGCATATTGGTTGTTTGGATGCTCTCTTTTGTAAAGTGCCTGTTTAAGTCTTTCATCCATTTTAAATTGGGTTGTCTTTTTCTCATTCATTTGTAGGCATTCTTTATATATTCTGGCTAAGATAATGTTTGGAAGTTTGGAGGTTTGAACTAGTATACATATAGTATATATATACTAATATACATATGTATATTAGTTCATACATGTATATATGTATATTAATCCAAACCTCCAAGTTTGGTCCAGACTGGTCTCAAACTCCTGGCCTCAAGTGATCCTCTCACCTTGTCCTCCGAAAGTTCTGGGATTATAGGTATGAGCCACTATGTCTGGCTTATTTCAAGATATTTATAAGGCAATTTGATTGGATTTGGGGGCAAGGACAGGAAGATTGTGGAAATGAGAAGGAGTCCTAGGTTGCCGGATTGAACAGCTGGGTAGGCAGTAGCAGTGCTGTCTACTGAGTTTGAGAACATTGGGAAGGGAGAAGGAGCAGGGTGCTGGGAAAGGTGATACACTCGGTGGTGACTTTGGGGAGTATGAGGTGTCTGTGTGATGTCGAAGTGGAGCTGCTCATGAGGCAACTGGATATACAGGTCTGGAACCCAAAGAAAGACTGGTGTCTTCATCCATATTCTGTTGCTATAACAAAATACCTGAAGCTGAATAATTTATTAAGGAGTTTATTTAGCTCACAATTCTGGAGGCCAGGAGGTGAAAGATTGGGTGGCCCATCTGGCCAGCTGCCGGTAAGGGCCTCATGCTGTGTTATAACATTGCAGAGAAGCAAAAGGGGAGGCGGGCATATGCAAGAAGAGCAAACATGAGAGGCAGTCTTACTTCATAACAACCAGCTCTCACACACTCAAAAAACTGCATTAATCCCTTTGTGAGGACAGATCCCTCATGACCCAAATGCCTCTTAAATGCATCACCATGTCTCAATGTAATTACACTGGGGACTAAGCCTCAACCTGAGTTTTGGTGGAGACAAACCATAGCAACCGGGAATACACACACACACACACACACACACACACACACAAAACACACACACGGGAATTATCTGCATATAGATGGTAACTGAAGTCATGAGTATGGTTGAACTCGTCTAGGGAATGAAAAGAGACTGAGAGAAGAAGAGGGCCTAGGATAGAGCCTCTGAGGATCTAATTTAGTGGATGGACCCAGAGGGAGAATCCAGCAAAAGGAAGCCAGGAAGAAGTGAGAGAAGGAAAAAAAACCAGAGTGTGGAGAGACAGCATCCCACAGAAGAGCTGGTTTCAGCACAGTGGCGTTGGGTTTCCGGGGGAGGGTATCAGTGTTGGCACCCAGAGATGAGTGGTAGAACATAAGGCAGCTAAGGGATTTGAAGCCCCACAGGTCTTGTCTCCTTGAAGGCTGAGAACATGTCTTAAACCTATTTTATCTTTAACAGCACCAAGCTGTGCTTTGTTCATTGTAAATGCCCAATAAAGCCTTGTTCGCTCATTCGTTATGTTAATTAAAGCCGCAGATCAGAGAGGCAAACCTGCTTGTGTGAGGCCTAGCTTGGGATAAAAGGCTAGGAAGACAACAGAGAGGGCACGGAGAAAAGCATCCAAATGACTGAGAAGCAAGACAAGTTTGCCCGCTGCATGAACAGTTGGAAAAAACATTTCACTCCTTACCAAAAAGAATAGCGGCAGAGCTGGGTAACAAGAAACAGTGAAAACTGATAGGTCTTTGAGGTGAAAAGAGGAAGAACATGGTGGGGGAGAAAGTAGATTAGCCAAATAAACATTTTACTATGTTTTTTCTTTTTTTTTTTTTAGAGACAGGGTCTCACTATGTTGCCCAGGCTGGTTTCTGACTCCTGGTTTCAATTGTTGAGTGATCCTCCTGCCTTAGCCTCCCAAAGTGCTGGGATTACAGGCATGAGCCACTAAGCCCAGCCTGGCTGCCACATTTTATTCTTAAACTCTATGAATTAGAGCAACTTAAAGAACCTTAGAGATAATAAAATCAATTGTATTATTTCACAAATGATAAAGTGAACACTTACAGAGGCTGGGAGACTTGTTTAAGGAACAGCTAGTCATTGGCAAAGGTTTATCTAAAATTATCATCTCAGCCCCCAGGCTGGTGCTATTTCCATTATAAACATACAATCTCACTACTGGGCCCCTCTCCTGATTTCCTGCCCATTTCCTTCACTTTTATATGAGTGAAATTCAGTTAAAATGAACATCTGGGCAGCTGTGATCATCTGCACGAAGTTACAAACCCTGCGGTTGAGGCGCTTTGCGTGGCAGCAGGTAAACAATGGGGTTGAGGGTCAGAGATCAAGGGTTGCTCATCTGCCTCCTCTGGAAACCCCTGAGAGGGGAGGGCCAAGCATGGCTTCAGAAAGCCACCCGACATTTTTTTTTTTTTTTTTTTTTTTTAAAGACAGATTCTTGTCTTGTCACCCAGGCTGGAGTACAGTGGCATGATCATGGCTCACTGCAGCCTCAAACTCCTGTGCTCAAGTCATCCTCCCGCCTCAGCCTCCTAAGTAGCTAGGACTACAGGCACATGCCAAGATGCCCACTTAATTCTTTAATTTTTTGTAAAGACAGAGTCTTGCTAAGTTGCCTAGGTTGGTCTCAAACTCCTGGGCTCAAGCAATTTTCCTGCCTCAGCCTCCCAAAGCACTGAAAACTTTGATTTTTCAGGCATAAGCCACTGTGCCTGGCCTGAAAATCATTTTGTAATTGTCGTAGGGAGCCCAGGAGTTGAGTCTGCAGTGAGCCATGATCATGCCACTGCACTCCACCGTGGGTAACAGAGTGAGACCGTGTCTCTAAAAAACAAAACAAAAAAACAAAATTGAAGTGGGGGTGGGACAATGTGTTCTCTTTTCCAAATGTATTTATCATTTTTATAATCAGGAAATTTTCATTAATTCTTTCTTTAATGAGAGAGTAGGTGGTTGAGGAGGAAGAGTCTAAGAGAAACAGGCTATCTGCCAGTGTGACCAGCAACCACTTAGAATCAGAATGTGCCAGATGAAAACTAGGTAGGGCTCACAGGGGAATCAGTTATTCGTCCCTTCCCCTCTTGTTTTCTTTTGGTTTGTAGGTTATTGGTTTGGCTTAAAGGTGAATTTCTGTGCAAGGCAGCAATTGCATAGGGAAGACATTGCATTTTCCTTAATTTGGTGAGCTAGGAGACCAAAGTGGGGAAGGGGATGAAAAATGGACACTGAAGGATGGGGTGAAGCCAGGGGACTTTGAAAGAGCCATTTCTGGCTGGGCACGGTGGCTCACACCTGTAATCCCAGCACTTTGGTAGGCCGAGGCAGACGAATCACAAGGTCGGGAGTTCGAGACCAGCCCAGCCAATAAGGTGAAACCCTGTCTCTACTAAAAATACAAAACTTAGCCAGGTGTGGTGGTAGGTGCCTGTAGTCCCAGCTACTCGGGAGGCTGAGGGAGGAGAATCGCTTGAATCCAGGAGGCAGAGTTTGCAGTGAGCCAAGATTGCGCCACTGCACTCCAGTTTGGGTGACAGAGCGAGACTCCATCTCCAAGAAAAAAGAAGAACTATTTCAGTGCAGTGTTGCCTGAGTAACTGTTACAAGCAAGACAAAGAAGAATGGAACATGGTCCTTGCCCTTAAAATGTGTGACTGATTCACTGCTCTAGCTTCTAACACCCACCATGGTGCCTGCTGGACAAAAGGGGCTCAGTCTTCCCTGAATGGGAGAATGGGATGCCCATTCTTGAAAATATTCAGCATATCCTTTCAATTGAGAAAAGTTCTCACATGCTTTTCCTTGACATTCTTAGATACGTTAATCCCAACAGGTGCCATCTGTTCCAAGACGTCAGGCCTCGTAGTACCAAAGAGCCACCATTTCCCCTCTCCTGGTACCCAGCACTGTACAGTTGGCTATTCCATTAGCTGACTGTCTCTCAAATTCCTAGGCTTTGGGAGAAGACCCAGACCCTAGCAGAGGGCCAACAAGCAGCTCCAAAACTGCCAAATCTTCATGTCTAAAGTTGAACATGCCATTCTGGCCATAAGGAGACACCAGAGACAGTTTTTCCTTGGTTTAGTGGCAACATCCAGTCCTGGCTGATGTACTGTGGTGTCAGAGGCCAAAAGCTGTTCTCATTTTGCTTCCACAAGTTGCTTTTGGGTTCCAGAAAGAGAAAGTCATAACCTCTACAACTTGGAACACAACATTCCAAAACAGCTGAAGAGTGCTTGGAAACTTCTCCAACAAAGTTAATTAAAACCTTCCCCTCCCCCAAGGGTCAGCTCCTACCGTTCATGGGGAACCTTCAAGATGCTCTCCAGCTAAGTCTCTGGACTTAAGAATTTGATTTGGAAAACTGCCATGTAGAAAACTGTTTCCCTTGCCTACAAGGGAAACAGTTATTCTCTGCCTCAGAAATTCTAAGCCAGAAAAGTCCAAAGGCCTTCCTACTAGCAGCTTTTACTATGGTTCATAGCTCATTTCCAGCCAAAGGAATTCGGTTCCCTACATCCACCCCGGAGGAAAACATCTCTATGGTCCGCAGCACTGGAGCACCATGTGCACCATCAGAAAGGCCAGCTTGGCTCTGGGAAGAATCGATGACATCAGTCTCTCCATACAATGTCAGTGAGCTTGTGTCACTGAAACAGAATAAGCAGGTCACCGTAGCACAAAGGCAGCACCTCCCTTACTCTCCTGCTGCTGCAGGAGGTTTCTTAGGGCAAGGAATTGAGCTTTGCCTCACCTTGGCTTGGCCACACACAGCTGGGAGGCATTTCAGGAGAAAGGAGCCATTGTCCCCAGCAGGATGTGCACCTTGCCAGCCTGTCTCCTTGTCATCCCAAACACAGTTTGGCTTCTCTGTCTGTGGATCAACAATGTCCTTCTCAGCAAATGTCAAGTGTCTTTGTGCTTTAAAAGATTCCTATGATGGATGTGATAGAGGTATCCAATTTTTAGCTTTGGGGTTATTTTGCCCCCAAATTTAATGTCAACTGAGTGGCTGACTTCCAGGAAATGATGCCATATGCTACTGGAAAACCAGTGTAAGTCCTAGGTCCCTGGCCTCCAGGAGTTTATCATCTCCTAGTAGGGGTTTCTGAGCATGTCAGCTTTGGGCTCTGCCATGCCCAGTATCTCCTATAGATGGGGGAAACTGCCCCACCTACAGCCCCCTGCTCAGAGATAGCACTAAGCTGTTCTATGCCCAGGAATAGCCACTGATTGGGCCAGGACCAGGGGGCCCAGCTCAAGGACCACCCCATATAGACTAGGTAGTGAGCTCAAGTGAGGCTGGCATGGACAGATGAGCTGGGCCACATTTATGGAAATTGCAGCCTGAAGCTGGGTGTATGTGGAGGAGGCAGAGGGCCAAATGCACGGGTAGGAGCTGGGTCACATGAAGGGCCAAGTGCTGGAGAGAAACTCCTGTGACCTGGCTTTACCACCGTTCCTGCCTTTCCTGAGACCGAGCAGGTTTTTTTTCTGGGTTCTTCTGTATATGCACCCTTTCAATATCCACATCTTAACATACACCAACAAGTACATGTCACCATTATCACCACTATTAAGTGTAACCAGAGACCATACTCTTTCCTGACAGGCAGGAAGAAGATAAGAGAAGTCATACGATAACTACAGTACAAGCTGGAGAGCGGTGATGTTACACCTTCAGTCTGGATGTGGTTTGAAGCTTGCCGGGGCCTGACACAGCCGCAAGAATTGTGAGCCATGAGGGCTGCATTGTTTACCACTGTATCTCCTAGTTCAGTGCCTGTCTGGTGATCAGTAAGTACTGGCTGATCAATAGCTTGGTGATCAATAAGTCATGGCTGATCAATAGCTTGGTGATCAATAAGTGCTGGCTGACCAATAGCTTGGTGATCAATAAGTACTGGCTGATCAATAGCTTGGTGATCAATAAGTACTGGCTGATCAATAGCTTGGTGATCAATAAGTCATGGCTGATCAATAGCTTGGCGATCAATAAGTGCTGGCTGATCAATAGCTTGGTGATCAATAAGTGCTGGTTGATCAATAGCTTGGTGATCAGTAAGTCATGACTGATCAATAGCTTGGCGATCAATAAGTGCTGGCTGATCAATAGCCTGGCGATCAATAAGTACTGGCTGATCAATAGCTTGGTGATCAATAAGTGCTGGCTGATCAATAGCTTGGTGATCAATAAGTGCTGGCTGAGTGACTGAATAGACTGGGAACCAAAAAGGTTATTTAAGGTTCAGTGTTGGCCATCGTCTGTGCGTCACCATCTCCCTGCTGCTCCCTGCCGGGGAAGGCTGCTCTGGGGGCACTACCTTAAAGGGCTTTCCTGTCCTCTGATTTCCAGTGGAGTTCAGCCAAATGGGGAGTCCTAGCCAGACATCAGAGGGAAGAAGGCAAGTGACACTGGGATATTCATTCCCCTGAGCCTGATATTATTGTGAGGCAGCCCTCTCCTTACAACCCCTCTGCCTCCCGATTCTCTCATTTTTTCAGGCCTAGATATGGTAATGCCTCCCAACCCATGTTACCAGCCCAACGTAACACCCTTTCCCCATTCCATTTGACTGTACCATCTGTTTCTTACTAAGACTCTGAATGATAAGAGGTCCCCCAAATCAAGCATGCACCTTTTGCTCTCTGGTTTTCTCTATGTACTAGTATGCTCTGCTCAACCCTATCAGCAAATACTCACAGCTTCACAGGGGAAAGTTGGCTGGGAGGATGTTTGCCAGTCTGATGGCCCAGTATGAGGTGAGGGTGGTGGGGTGGCAGGAGGGAGGGAAGGGAGTCATCCCTCAGTGCCAATAATTGCATTGCATAAATGTCAAAAAGAAGTCACTGAACTTGGTGGCCACCTTTCCCCAGAACAAAGTCTGGATCCAACCTTCCATTAGGCAAGAAAGTTTTCCTTTTCAGAAAAAATTAGTTTCTTTGGCTAAAAAATGCTTTGTTTTGAATTACGTTTTATTGCACAACAACAAAATAATAATCAAAAAGTTTCTCTTGGTGAGAAAGGCCATCACTCTGCTCTGACCACACAGTTAATTTACTCAAGTCAATGCAGCAAAAGCAGGTGGGGGTAGAATCCTCTTTTCTATCTCATTTTTGCATTTTTAAAAATATTAATAACCTCTCAAGAAGCGAGGGTTACTGGGTATCTCAACCTGTGCTTTTTCAGCCTTTAAATATGAGGTTAGGGAGAGTGGAGTGGAAGCAGTAGGGTTATTTTTATTTTTACGACAGTTTGCCCGCTCTAAATGTACTAATGGGGAAAAGTACATTTTAGATCTTCTAGAAAGGCCATTAAAAGGGTCTCAAATGATCCTAAGCTTTTTCTTGTCCCTAAAAAATATCTTTTCTCAGCTCTTTGGTACATATTATCTTGTCTGCTTCGGATCTGCTTTCAAAGCAGGTTTCCCACCAGGCAGATTCAGCAGCAGTCTAAGATAGCAATGTCTGATTTCCTACCTAAGACGCAAATGGAAAAACACAGGATCTGAATATACTTGTTCTTTTTTTTCCCTTTTCCCTCATCCCTTTTAAATAAAGAATATACTAGTTTCTTTAGTCCTCGGTCTTTTGGCAACAGCCATTTAAAAGAGAGAATCATATGGTAATTATTAATTTTGCATAGGATCAACTCTGGCCTCAGCTTTCATTTGAGATGCAGTTACATGAAAAACAGACTGCGTTAATTTCATCCCCTCTGGGGTTGCTTGGCAACAAGGCCTTGTTCCAGACCATCTCCTCTCTTTGGCCCAGAGTGATCTCTTCGGGGTGTCGCTCAGGCTAAGCAATCATCACCCTGTTGGTGTTGTTTCTGAATGTGTCCCTGTAGTCCTGATGGCACAAGGGATTGATGGCTTTGCTCCAGTCATACTGCCTGAGGTCTGTGTAAGCCCTGAGCCTACACAGTGCAGAAAAGGAAATATGCTTGGAGAATTTGAGATCTGAACAATCCAGGTTAGACAGAAAAGAGGGAGCCATGAGCAATGTCTGAGATGTTGCTGGAGGGTAGTAGGGCTAAGATGGAGTAAATGCTAAAGTTCTTTTTTTTTTTTTTTTTTTTTTTTTTGAGACAGAGTTTCGCTCTTGTTGCCCAGGCTGGAGTGCAATGGCACAATCTTGGCTCACTGCAACCTCCACCTCCCGGGTTCAAGCAATTCTTCCGCCTCAGCCTCCTGAGTAGCTGGGATTACAGGCATCGCCATCATGCCCGGCTAATTTTTGTATTTTTGTAGAGATGGGCTTTCACCATGTTGGCCAGGCTGGTCTCGAACTCCTGACCTCAGGTGATCTGCCCGCCTTGGCCTCCCAAAGTGCTGGGATTACAGGCATGAGCCACAGTGCCCGACCATTAAAGTTCTTTAAAAATAAAATATTTAAAAAGCATTGCTACATTCTCATTTGGGATTTTTTTTTTTTTTTTTTGAGATGTAGTTTCGCTCTTGTTGCCCAGGCTGGGGTGCAATGGCACGATCTCAGCTCACTGCAACGTCCGCCTCCCAGGTTCAAGCGATTTTCTCCTGCCTTAGCCTCCCTAGTAGTTGAGATTACAGGCGCCTGCCACCACGCCCAGCTAATTTTTATATTTTTAGTAGAGACAGGATTTCACCATGTCGGCCAGGCTGGTCTCAAACTCCTGACCTCTGGTGATCTGCCTGCCTTGGCCTCCCAAAGTGCTGGGATTACAGGCATGAGCGACCACCTCTGGCGATTTGGGAAATATTTCTAAGCTATATTGTTAAACAATAAATGCAAGATCCAGAACAGTATCCATAGATGCTAGCTTTTGTATGTGTACAGAGACAGGGGTAGTGAAAAAAATATTTTTAAATTTATGTTTGCATAAAGAAAAAGACAGATGATCACCTGTGTTTGTGAGAGGTGAGAGTGATGGGGTATAAAGGGTAGGGCAAGAACAAGATTTCTCACTTGTGTATGTCTTTATATTGCTTTGCTTTATAAACTAAAAGCAAAAACCTAGTCCAAAAAAAAAAAAAGCAAATTAAAAACAAGCATCAAAAAAAGTGTTAGCAACCCAATTCAAGTTGTTAGTGTCTGGGAGCATTGGAAAAGTTGACTAAAGGCTACAAAGGAGGTCTTTGTACTATTTTTGCAACTTTTTTTTTGGTGAGTCTAGAATTATTTCAAAATTAAAAGTTAAATGTTTTCAGCATTAACAACCCAAACAAATTTTCTTTTTCTTTTCTTTTCTTTCTTTTTTTTTTTTTTTTGAGACAATGTCTCTCGCTGTCCCCAGGCTGGAGTGCAACGGCGCAATCTCGGCTCACTGCAACCTCCACTTCCTGGGTTCAGGTGATTCTCATGCCTCAGCCTCCTGAGTAACTGGGACTACAGGCATGCACCACCACACCCAGCTAATTTGTTGTATATTTGGTAGAGACAGGGTTTTGCTATGCTGGCCAGGCTGGTCTCAAACTCTTGGCCTCAAGTGATCCACCCGCCTCAGCCTCCCAAAGTGCTGGGATTACAGGTGTGAGCCACTGCTCCTGGTCCCGAACAAATTTTCTACAGTTTTCCTTTGCTGTTTAAATACCATTCTTGCTATCTTTTGTGAAGGAAGTCAGTCTGTACATTTAGAACACATAAGTGACTTGGTACAAGATGGGGTGTCTTTGAACATTTTGAGCTACAGAGAACAGCCCTCAGCTAGGAACATTAGCCTTAATCAGAGTGTAGGTCCATCCCTGTCCCAAATGGCTTCAGCTGTGGTCTCTAAAGATCTGAGGAGAAATAAGTGACAGTCTCCCTAGAGGCTGGGCCTCTGAGTATGGAACTCTCATGATAAAAGCATCACTCTTCATCTGGAAGGAGATATCAGGAAGAAAGAAAAAAAGAGATAGAAAGCATCACTCTTCAATTCAAATAAGCCCTTGATTGTGTCTTCATGACTTTCCTGGATATCGCTTAGTGTTTTTTCTCATCTCTGCAGCAGCCAGCCATCTTCTCCTCGTCCCATCTTCCGTATCACTCTGTTTATATCTTTCTCCACTAAATTAACCTACTTGAGGGTAAGTATAATGGTTGAGTCATCACCGTACATGGCTCCCCTAGTACATACTTTCTTCATAAGGTTTTACTTTGAAATAATTATAGATTCACATGAAATTGGAATATACAGAAGTTATAAGTGCCTATATTTAAAAAGAAGGAAAAAAATTAAATCAGTAGCCTAATTTTTCACCTAAAGAAACTAGAACAAGAAGAGCAAACTACATTCAAAGCAAATGGCAGGAAGAAGAAAAAATATTAGAAAGGAATAAATGAAAGAAAGGATAGAAAACCGCCTGGGCACAGTGGCTCATTCCTGTAATCTCTGCACTTTGGGAGGCTGAGGTGGGAGTATCACTTGAGCCCAGGAGTTCAAGATCAGCCTGGGAGACACAGCAAAACCTTGTCTCTTCCAAAAATAAAAATAAAAAAGAAGAAGAAAGAAAAAAAAAAAGAGAATGAAAAAATAAAGAAAATCAGTAAAACTAAAAGTTGGTTCCTTAAAAAGATCAATAAAATTGACAAATGTTTAGATTGATAAAGAAAAAAGAAGAGAAGATTCAAATTACTAAAATCAGAAATGAAAAAGGGGGCGTTACTACCAATCTTACAGAAATAGAGGGGATTATAAAGGATTAAGTATATATCAACAAACTGGATAACCTAGATAAAACAGACAAATTCCTGGAATGACAAAAGCTAGTGAAACAGAGCCAAGAAAAATAGAAAATCAAACCCACAATGAGATACCACTTAATACCAACTTGGATGCCTATAATCTAAAACACAGATAATAACAAGTGTTATTGAGGATGTGAGGAAATTGGAACCATTGCGCATTAATAATGGGAATGTAAAATAGTACATCTTGAAAAACTGTGTCAGTCCTTCAAAAACCTAAATATTGAGTTAGAATATGACCCCAAAATTCCTCTTATAGATATATACTCAAGAGAATTGAAAACATATGTTCACAAAAATGTGTACATAAATGTTCATAGCAACATTATTCATAATAGTGAAAAAGTGGAAACAACCTAGATGCCAATCAATCAGTAAGCCAAATCAATCAATAAACCAAATATGGCCTATCTGTATAATAGAGTATTACTTACCCTCCAAAAGGAATGAAGTACTGACACATGCTACAATGTGGATGAATCTTGAAAATGTTCACCAGAAACAAAAGAACATATATTGTATGATTCCACTTTCATGAAATATCAAGAATAATTAAATTCACAGAGACAAGAAGTGGATTAATAGTTTTTAGAGAATGGGAGGACAGGAGAATGGTAAGTGCCTACTAATGGGTATGGGGTTTCTTTTGGGGATGATGACATTGTTCTGGAATTAGATAGTTATGCTGGATGCACAACTGTGAATATGCTAAAAAAAAAAACACTGAATTGTACACTTAAAAGGGCAAATATTATGGTATATGAATTATATGTCAATGTTAAAAGAATGAATAAAAATAACAGCTAATGCCTTTAAAAAGTATGAAAGATTCCATTTACCTTGCATTTAGACTATCCCAGTGGTAACATTTTGCATAACTGTGGTACCACATCACAACTAGGAAAATAAATGACATTGGTACAATCCACAAAGCTTATTCAGATTTTGCCATTTTTACCACTCATGTGTGTATGTAGTTCTATACAATTTTATCACATGTGTAGATGACTGTAACAACAGTCAAGATACATAACAGTTCCATTATCAAAGGATCCTTTATGGTACCCGTTTGTACTCCCACCCTTCCTATTCCACATCCCTAATCCCTGGCAACCATGAATCTGTTCTCCATCTCTGTAATTTTGTTATTTCAAAATTTTAATATAAATTGTTATGTGTTGGCTGGGTGTGGTGGTGCACGCCTGTAATCCCAGCACTTTGGGAGGCTGAGGGGGGTGGATCGCTTGAGCTCAGGAATTTGAGACCAGTCTGGGCAACAAAGTGAGACCCCATCTCTACTAAAAATAAACAAATTAGCCAGGTGTGGTGAAACATGCCTGTAATCCCAGCTACTAGGGAGGCTGAGGCACAAGAATCGCTTGAATCCGGGAGGCAAAGGTTGCAGTGAGCCGAGATCATGCCACTGCACTCCAGCCTGGGCAAAAGAGTGAGACTCTGTCTCAAAAAAAAAAAAAGTCTACATAAATTTCAGTTTTTGGTATAATGTACTTTGGCTACAATAAAAATATATTTAGTTTACTTCACTAATAGGAATATCTCAATGTTGAGAGAACCTCTTCTTGGTATTTTTCTACTGCTGATTTTTACCACATTTATCTGTGATTGTATGAATGGAGTCAAGTGGAGGGCTATTAATTATGCTAATTTCAAATAAGTGTGCATAGCTGATTATCGCAATAATGAGGAGGTAGACAGGTAATGCAACTGCCCAATATATGTTAGGCCAATTGGTTGAGCTCAAGCAGTTGAGTCAAGAATTAGGTATGGCTGGGCATGGTGGCTCACACCTGAAATCCCAGCACTTTGGAAGGCCAAGGTGGGAGGATTACTTGAGCCCAAGAGTTCAAGACCAGCCTGGGCAACATGGCAAGACCCCATCTCTACAAAAGTATAAAAATTAGTCAGGCACTGTGGCACATGCCTATAGTCCCAGGTACTTGGGAGGCTGAGGTGGGAGGATCAGTCGATCCCAGGAGGTCAGGGTTGCAGTGAGCTATAATTGTATAATCGTGCCACTGCACTCCCGCCTTTGGAGACCCTGTCTCCAAAAAAAAAAAAAAAAATTGAGGTATAAAACCCCACACAACATAAAAAATAAAAAAAACACTATGTCCTTAGCAACAATATAGATGCAGCCAGACGCCAATATCCTAAGCAAATTAACACAGTGTTATATATAAAGTTTCAGTGCTGCAAAAGAAATAGCACTCGAATATAATTTTTTTTAGTAAGGCAAGTTATTATTTATTTATTTTTGAGACAGAGTTTCACTCTTGTTGCCTAGGCTGGAGTGCAATGGCGTGATCTCAGCTCACCGCAACCTCCGCCTCCCAGGTTCAAGCAATTATCCTGCCTCAGCCTCCTGAGTAGCTGGGATTACAGGCATGCACCACCCACTCCCAGCTAATCTTGTATTTTTAGTAGAGTTGGGGTTTCTCCACGTTGGTCAGGCTGGTCTTGAACTCCCAACATCAGGTGATCTGCCCTTCTCGGCCTCCCAAAGTGCTGGGTTTACAGGCATGAGCCACCGCGCCCGGCCAAAGCAAGGTATTTTTATATAGAAGGTGCACCTTTATAGATGGAACAATGGTTCCATGAGTGCACACTTGGACAAGGGAGGGGAAGGGGTTTTTATTTTTGACGCACGTGGCTTTTGTTGTTGTGTCTTTTTTTATTGGCTAGGGTTAGACTGTACAGGCTAAACTAATTTTGATTGGCTAATTTAAAGACAATGACAGAGTGAATGTTTTGGTGGAAGTCAGGGCAGAGCAGGTAGCAGGTAATTGGAATGAGTTAGGGTGGAGCAGGTTATCTGAATGAGTTAGGGTGGAGCAGGTGATCGGAATGAGTCAGGGTGGAGTAAAATAATCGGGATGAGTTAGGGTGGAGTAGGTAATTGAAAAAGGTTGCTTTAGGAGGAAGTTAAGTCTGAAAGTAGAAGGCAAACAATTGAACATATTGACATATTAATATTTTGAAAAGAAAAGTCAGGAAACAACAGGTGCTGGAGAGGATGTGGAGAAATAGGAACACTTTTACACTGTTGGTGGGATTGTAAGCTAGTTCAACCATTATGGAAAACAGTATGGCGATTCCTCAAGGATCTAGAACTAGATGTACCATATGACCCAGCCATCCCATTACTGGGTATATACCCAAAGGATTATAAATTATGCTGCTATAAAGACACATGCACACGTATGTTTATTGCAGCACTATTCACAATAGCAAAGACCTGGAATCAACCCAAATGTCCATCAGTGACAGATTGGATTAAGAAAATGTGGCACATATACACCATGGAATACTATGCAGCCATAAAAAAGGATGAGTTTGAGTCCTTTGTAGGGACTTGGATGCAGCTGGAATCCATCATTCTTAGCAAACTATCACAAGAACAGAAAACCAAACACCGCATGTTCTCACTCATAGGTGGGAACTGAACAATGAGATCACTCGGACTCAGGAAGGGGAACATCACACACCGGGGCCTATCATGGGGAGGGGGGAGGGGGGAGGGATTGCATTGGGAGTTATACCTGATGTAAATGACGAGTTGATGGGTGCAGCACAGCAACATGGCACAAGTATACATATGTAACAAACCTGCATGTTATGCACATGTACCCTACAACTTAAATTATAATAATAATAAATAAAAAAAAAAAAAAAAAAAAAAAAAAAAAAAAAAAAAAAAAAAAAAAAAAGAAATTTAGAATTCATATCTAACAACAGGAATAGAAAACCAAATACCACATGTTCTCACTTACAAGTGGGAGCTAAACATTGAGTGCATGTCAGCCGGGCGCGGTGGCTCACGCCTGTAATCCCAGCACTTTGGGAGGCTGAGGTGGGTGGATCACAAGGTCAGGAGATCGAGACCATCCTGGCTAACACGGTGAAACCCCGTCTCTACTAAAAACACAAAAAATAAGCCAGGTATGGTGGCAGGCGCCTGTAGTCTCAGCTACTCAGGAGGCTGAGGCAGGAGAATGGCGTGAACCCGGGAGGCGGAGTTTGCAGTGAGCCGAGATCCAGCCACTGCACTCCAACCTGGGAGACAGCCAGCCTCCGTCTCAAAAACAAACAAACAAACAAAAAAAAAAAACATTGAGTGCATGTGGACACAAAGAGGGGAACGACAGACACTGGGTCTACTTGAGGGTGGAGGGTTAAATGAGGGGGAAGGTTGAAAAAACACCTGTCTCCAGGTGCGGTGGCCCACACCTGTAATAGCAGCACTTTGGGAGGCTGAGGCAGGCAGATCACCTGAGGTTGGGAGTTCAAGACCAGCCTGGCCAACACAGAGAAAACCGTTTCTACTAAAAATACAAAATTAGCCGGGCATGGTGGCACATGCCTATAATCCCGGCCACTCCGAAGGCTGAGGCAGGAGAATCGCTTGAACCCGGGAGGCGGAGCTTGCAGTGAGCCGAGATCACTCCACGGCACTCCAGCCTGGCCAACGGAGTGAGACTCCGTCTCAAAAAAGAAAAAGAAAAAGAAAAAGCACCTGTCTAGTACTATGCTCACTATCTGGGGGATGAGATTATTTGTACCCCAAACTCCAGTGACGTGCAATTTGTCCATGTAACAAACCTGCACATGTACCCCCGAACCTGAAATAACAGTTGAAAAATAAATTAAAAACAAACAAATAAATAAAAGCCTGCATGAGATGGAATGGGAAACCAAATTGGGAACTTAGGAAGACAGGTACAAATCACTCCTTCTGGGAAGCATTGATAATAGTGAATTTTCCACCGTGTCCCCAGGTCTTTAGACCATCTCAGCAGAGGATCTTCTGAGCAGCTGCTGCACCAGGGGTTTCAGGGAGATGGTGTGAAGAAAAGGAAAAAGTACGATGGCATTGTCCCGACCCTGGCCCAGGCAAACCACAACCCTCACCCATTCCTTTTATTTTAGTATAAAATTTTAATTTTAGAGCAGTTTAGATTTACAGAATTATCTAGATTTACAGGGAGACTGTTAAGATAGTAGAGAGTTCTCACATACTCCACGCCCAGTTTTCCCTCTTAGTAACATCTAACATTAGTGGGGTACATACGTCACCATGAATGGACCAATCTTGATATATTATTATTAACTGAAGTTCATACTTGAGATTTCCTCAGTGTTTTCCTAATGTCCCTTTTCTGTATCAGGATTCCACCCAGAATACCATATTTTGTTTGGCAGTAATATCTCCTTAGGCTCCTCTTGGCTGTGACACTTTCTCTGACTTTCTTTGTCTTTGATGACTTTAAGAGCTTTTTTTGTTTTGGTTTGGTTTGGTTTGGTTTTCTGTTTTTTTTTTTTTTTTTTTTTTTTTTTTTTTTGAGACAGAGTTTCACTCTTTCACCCAGGCTGGAGTGCAATGGCACGATCTCAGTTCACCATAACCTCCACCTTCCGGTTTCAAGCGATTCTCCTGCCTCAGCCTCCCGAGTAGCTGGGATTACAAGCTCGCACCACCACGCCTGGCTAATTTTTGTAGTTTTTAGTAGAGACAGGGTTTCACCATCATGGGCAGGCTGGTCTCAAACTCCTGACCTCGTGGTCCGCCTGCCTCGGCCTCCCAAAGTGCTGGGATTACAGGTGTGAGCCACCATGCCCGGTGAGAGTTTTGAGGAATACAGATTAGGTATTTTATAGAATTATAAAATTGTGACTTGTGACTTGTTTCAATTCACAATTGTGACTTGTTTAATGATTTCCTTATGATCAGATTGGGGTAATGTGAGGAAGACCAGAGAGGTAAAGTGCCATTGTCATCACATTGACATCACTGGTTTTGTTGTTGTTTGGAGACAAGATTCTTGCTCTGTTGTCCAGGCTGGAGTGCAATGGCTCGATCTCTGCTCACTGCAACCTCCACCTCCCAGGTCCAAGCGATTCTCCTGCCTCAGCCTTCAGAGTAGCTGAGATTACAGGCACCCACCACCATGCTCAGCAAATTTTTTTGTTTTGTATTTTTAATAGAGATGGAGTTTCACCATGTTACTCATAGCTGGTTTCGAACTGCTGACCTCAAATGATCCGCCTGCCTAGGCCTCCCAAAGTGCTGGGATTACAGACATGAGCCACCGCGCCTGGCCAACATCACTGTTGATGTTGACTTTGTGACTTTGACCACCTGTCTTTTTTTTTTTTTTTGAGACGGAGTTTCGCTCTGTCGCCCAGGCTGGAGTGCAGTGGTGCGATCTCAGCTCACTGCAAACTCCGCCTCCCGGGTTCACGCCATTCTCCTGCCTCAGCCTCCCGAGTATCTGGGACTACAGGCGCCCGCCACCATGCCCAGATAATTTTTTGTATTTTTAATAGAGATGGGGTTTCACCGTGTTAGCCAGGATGGTCTCGATCTCCTGACCTCGTGATCCTTCCGCCTCAGCCTCCCAAAGTGCTGGGATTACAGGCGTGAGCCACCGCACCCGGCTACCGACCACCTGTCTTGAGATAGTGTTTGTCAGGTTTCACCACTGTAAAGTTACTCATTTTTTTTTAATCCTATTTCATACTGTACTCTTGGGAAGAAAGTCACCGTGTTCAACTCATATTTAAGAATTAGAGAATTATGTTCTAACTTCTTAAGGGCAGAATATCAACATCAATTATTTGGAATTCTGCGTGGAGATATGTCTTTTTATTCATTTTTTATTTTTCTGCAAATGATCCTCATCATGTATAGAGATATGTCTAATCTCCCCAATCTACTTTTTTATTCTATCATTTATTTGTATCAGCAGATTCATGAATATTATTTTATACTTAGGGTTATAATCCCATACTACTTTACTCATTTTGTTGCTCAAATTGTTCCAGTTTTGGCCATTAGGAGCTCTTTGAGTTGATTCCCGTATCCTTTTGATATATGGGGTTTTTGTGTTTTCTTTTTTGAGCACTTTTTTACCTCCTGGCACTACAACATCCTCTAGGCTCAAATTGTGTGTTTCATGCTCATTCTTAGAATCAGCCTTTTTCTCTAAGAAGTCTTGATTCCTTTAATTGGAGAAGACGCTGTAGGTGTGTTCATTTCTGCTAGGCTGTCATTTCTTACAGACCCTCTTGGTTGACAAATAATTAGAGGTGTGTATACTAACCCATCTAGATATACATATATCTGTAAATATTTCTAGATGTAGCCATGTGTGCCTATATCAAGCTAAATATGAGTTCACACTCATGTCTCCAACGTGAATCCATTGCCACGAAGATTATTCCAGCTTCTTTCCCTTCTTATCTGTAACCTCCCACTCCAACAATCACTCCCATCGTCCATTCACTTACTTAATTGCTTATTTCCAGTAAACATGTATAGTGGTTTTCAGAATTGCTAATTCTGAATCCATGTCGCCATAGAAAACAACTTTATCAACTAGAGTATGGGACTTTTATGCAATTCCATTTGCTTTTAGTCGTAAAAGCAAAGTGACCCCTTTCACTTCCAAAGTTACTTAGGTCAGCATCTTATTCCTGCACCCTTTTATTGTTTCTTTTCTTTCTTTCTTTCTTTTTTCTTCAGAGTGGGGTCTCACTCTGTTGTCCAGGCTGGAGTACAGTGGCATGATTTTAGCTCATTGCAGACTCCAACTCCTCGGCTCAAGTGATACCCCCCTGCCTTGGCCTCCCAAGTAGCTAGTATTATAGGCATGAGCCAGTGCACATGGCCAATGAGGTTGTTTCTTATTTTTGGATTACATTTATATTCTTTGGTCATATTCTGCATTTTATCCTGGGATTTACTGACTTCCTAAATTATTTTTTAAATTTGCATTTTAAGATTTACCCCTGGCCAGACATGGTGGCTCATGTCTGTAATCCCAGCACTTCAGGAGGCCGAGGTGGGTGGGTTACCTGAGATCAGGAGTTCGAGACCAGCCTGGCCAACATGGTGAAACCCCATCTCTGCTAAAAATACAAAAATTAGCTGGCAGTAGTGGTGCATGCCTGTAATCCCAGCTACTCGGGAGACTGAGGCAGGAGAATCACTTGAACCCAGGAGGCGGAGGTTGTTGTCAGCCAAGATTGTACCACTGCACACTCCAGCCTAAATGACAGAGCAAGACTCTGTCTTAAAAAAAAAAAAAAAAAAAAAAAAGATTTACTCCTTAAAATGTGAAGCTTTATGGGTTTTGAAAGATGCTTAATGTCTGATAATTCTTGTATTCACCATTATAGTATCATAAATAATTTTGTTATTTAAAAAATGTCATATAAATTGAATCATACAGTATGTACCTGTATGATTTTTGGATGGGCTTTTCTTTTTTGTTTGTTTGTTTGTTTGTTTGGACTCAGCATAAATGGCATGATCTCAGCTCATTGTAACCTCCGCTCCCCAGGTTCAAGTGATTCTCCTGCCTCAGCCTCCCGAGTACCTGGGATTACAGGCACCTGCCACCACGCCCGGCTACATTTTTGTATTTTTAGTAGAGACGGGGTTTTGCCTGGTCTACTATGGCCAGGTACCCCTTCTACAATGGTCTACTATTGGCCAGGCTGGTTTTGAACTCTTGACCTCAGGCAATCCACCTGCCTCGGCCCCCCAAAGTGCTGGGATTACAGGTGTGACCACCACACCTGTCCAATAGTTCTTTTTATTGTTGTGTAGTATTCTATGGTATAGATGTACCAAAGTTTGTTTAATCATTCACCTGTGAAAGGATATCTGGCTTTTTTGCACTTTGGGCTATTATGAACAAAGCTGCTACAAACATTCATATACAGGTTTTTGTGTGAGCCTAGGTTTTTATTTCTCAGGAGTGTCATTGCTAGGTCATATGGTGAGTGCATGTTTAAATTTGTTAGAAACTGCCAGACTGTTTTTCCAGAGCGCCTGTAACATTTTACATTCTCATCAGTGATACATGAGTGATTCTGTTTCTCTGCACTCTTGCTGGCATTTGGAATTATCACTAATTTTGTTTCAGCCATTCTGATAGCTGTGTTCATACTTTCTTTTGGAAAGCTATATACACATTAAAGTATTAG
Organism: Macaca thibetana thibetana; assembly: GCF_024542745.1. NCBI lineage: Eukaryota > Metazoa > Chordata > Mammalia > Primates > Cercopithecidae > Macaca > Macaca thibetana. Next base: position 44,862,123 of record NC_065590.1, read on the forward strand.
AGCCAATGCTAACTAGTTAACATTTCCTGTGTGCCTGGCTCCAACTTAGGCTTTCTGAGCGTGGAGGACACCCAGCTCCTGTATGTGAGGGACTGGAGAGGCAGGACTAGAGCATGAGAGGGAGCCCGTTCCTCCAGAGTTAGCCCTAAGAGCCTGCAGGCTCAGCAGTCAGGATGCATTTTGGATGATGACCCCTGCTCACCCCTAACAGGAAGCTGTGTCAGGGAAAGCTTCTCTGTGGACCACCTAGCTCAGAGGGAAAAACCAACTTTATGGAAGCATTAAAGAAGGAAATTACTGTCTGGATCCAGCAGAGGCTCAAAGTCGGCTGTTTGAAGCTTCAGGTGAAAGGAAGAGTATTTACTCTCTGGGTCTCCAAAAAGGGGTTCACATTCTGCCTGTGTTTTGTAAAGAAGCAGGACAAAGCTAACAAAAGCCCTTGCCCACCTGTGCCAAAATGGAACTGATTTTCAACCTGAGAGAACAGCACCCTACCCCTCCCCAGTGGATTGTGTTCAAGGAGATTCCTAGGTTGTCGCCCAAGACTAACTCATTTTCTACCACTTTGATCTATTGTATCAAGTCTAAGACAATACATTCCTTTTCCTGAGAGTTGTGAATATGGATTAAACCATATTACTGTCCAATTAAGGGATTTCAGTTATCTAAGGAGCAGAAGGCCTTGATGTATCAAAAGTACTTGGTTTTTAAAAAAGAACTCTTTAGTTAAAGAGTTACTCTCTTTAGAACTCTTTAGTTAAAGAGTTTGGAATGGCCCAGAACACTGTGCTCAGAACCACGTAGAGGAATAATGCTATCGGGGACTTTCTGTCCTTCCCAGCATACCTTTCTCCACCCCAGCTGTTCCTGCCTTTCACCCCAGGGGACATCTATTGTTCACATACCAGTCTGATTGTTTTTAAGTATTTTTTTATACCCACCCTACTCCAAAAAAGCTTTGAAGACATTTAAAATTAAAATATTTTCTTCTATAAAACAGGACAAGAAAAAGGAAAACAGAACCAAAACTAGTTAAAAGGAGCAGAAAAATATACATGGCCAAATGTGCATTTATCATCTGCAACAGTTGTACTTTAAAGAATATGCTTAGCTTTCTTATTAAAAATAGAGAGAGAGACAGAGGGTCTTGCTGTGTCACTCAGGCAGGGGAGTAATGGCATGATCATAGCTCACTGCAGCCTCCTGGGAGATCCCTTGAGCCCAGCCTCCTAGGACTGCAGGGTGCACCACCATGCCTGGCTCTTAGCTTCTGTTACTCAAATGTTAACAACACTGTTTTAGAAAGCCATCTTCTGACTTCTCTAATATGATGTCTTCAAAGTTCAATTTATACTCCCATATTTTCCATTTCACTATTTCCTTGCTTCTCAATTACTAAGCTCTTAGTGGCTTATCCACTTAAACATCTTAAGAAGGATTTTCCAGTAGTCTTAAGACTCCAGTTGATAGCTATTACCCCTTCTAGAAAACAATACAGATGGCTCTTCTGTTACTCCCACACACAAACATTATTCATCTCAAAAACGTTCTGATGATAACTTGCAAAATGTGACAAAGCCAGTGCTATGGACTGAATTGTGTCCCTCCCGCTAAATTCATATGTTGAAGCCCCAAGCCCCAGTGTGCTGGTATTTGGAGGCAGCATCTTGGGAGGTAATTAGGTTTAGATGAGGTCATGAGGGTGAAGCCCTCCTAATGGGATTAGTGTCCTTATAAGAAGAGGAAGAGAAATCAGATCTCTCTCTCTCTTTCCCTCTCCCTCTCTGCCATGTGAGGACACAGTGAGAAGGCCACTGTCTGCAAGCCAGAAAGAGAGCCTTCACCAGGAATTAAATCAGCTGGCACTTTGATCTTGGATTTCCCAGACTCCAGAACTAAAATAAATAAATAAATGCAGTTTAAGCCACCTGATCTCTGGTATTTTGATACAGTAGCCTGAGCTGAGACAGCCAGATCAACTGATGAATAAATATATATTGAGGTACTCCTGTTAATATATGCTATCTGAGGGTAGGGGCCTTGTCTCTCTTGTCCACTACTGTGTCCTCATACAATTCCTGGAACATAGTGGAGACTCAAATATTGCTGAAAATTGTTGAGTGCCTTCCCTGAGCAGGATACTATTCTTAGACCTTCTGGGAATTTGCAGAAATAAAGGATTCAGGGGTTCCTGACTAATGCCCCCCTCTACCCACCCAAGGCCTGTCAAGACACATACACTTATCTAATGGTGGGTGAAAGCGTCGACTTCCTCTGCGAAGGCCTTTTGGAAGAGCCAAGATTCCCTCTGTGGTAACCATCTCCTTGGAGGCCATAGAAACCCTGCATAGGCCCATTATGCAGAGTTGGGAGGGGCATATTTACCAGATAAGGTGGGGATGCAGCTCTGAAAAGCCTTGGCTAGTTGCAGGTAGAGATATTCTAGCATGCAGTCATCCCTTCAGCTGTTCAGCCTCTGGAAATGGCCATAGAACTACCATTTCTGAGGGAAACACAGTAACAAAACGTCACATGTGAAATGTCCCGTTGAGTACTTTAAGTTCTGTGATTGTGGTTTATTCCAGTGCTGTGACAGGGCTGCCTCAAATTGGGACCAGATCTCCCAAGCCACTGACCTCCTGGGCCAAGTTAATGTTGCCGCCTGACTTCCTAGCTGCTGCTCTATCATCTTTTCCTAATGCTTAAGTGCCCATTAGTTACTCAAATGCTGTAGCGCTTTAAGCCCAGCCCCTCAGGGAACAGGCAATGTTCAGGGTAGGAGAGCTGACTAACAGACAAACTAATAAATAAATCATGGGAGATAACACTCCACATGTTCCAAAACTCTAATCTTTGAGTAAAGTCCCCAATCTGTTTAATCAGACTATACTTCTCTAATTTATTTTTTTAGAGACAGGGTCTTGCTATGTTGCCTCAAACTCCAACTCTGAAAAGCCTTGTCCAGATCCCAGGGATCCCCTGCCTCAGCCTCCCAAGTAGCTGGGACTACAGGTGCATGCCACCACGACTGGCAATACTTCTTCTTTTGATAAATATAGTGTATAGAGCAGGTTTCTGAGACCTAGCACTATTAGCATTTTGGTCCAGATAATTTTTTGCTGAGAGTGCTGTCCTCCACATTGTAGGGTGTTTAGCAGCATCTCTGGCTCCTACTCACTAGGTGCAGGGAGGTGCCACTCCCACCCAAAAATATCTCCTAACATTTCCAGATGTCCTGTTTAGGAATCACTGGGATAGAGTAAGCAACACAATCTGAAATACATGACTACAAAAAAGCCAGTGAATGCATCAGCCCAAAGCTGATGGAATTTGTCCTTAAAAAGAGGCAAAATGTCAGTAAGAGGTGAAGCCTGCAACCTTCAAACTGTTTCGAAATAAAAAGTTCTAAAAAGAGAGAGTCCAGGTGTGGTCGCTCACGCCTGTAATTCCAGCACTTTGGGAGGCCAAGGCAGGAGGATCACTTAAGCCCAGGACTTTGAGACCCAGCCTGGACGACATGGTGAAACCCTGTCTCAACCCTGTCTCTAGACAGAAATTAGTGGGGCGTGGTGGTCCATGCCTATAGTCCCAGCTCCTCGGGTAGGTGAGGTAAGAGGATCACTTGGGCCCAGGAGGTCGAGGCTGCAATGAGCCATGATCATGCCACTGCACTCTAGCCTGGGCAACAGAACAAGACCCCATTATCTTTTAAGAAAAAAGAAAAGAAGAAGAAGGAGAGAGAGAAGAGAAAAGAGAGAAGAGAGAAAGACATAGCTTGGATTCAAAGTTGTTTCTTTAAAAAAAATAGCTTGACGGGTGCGGTGGCTCATGCCTGTAATCCCAGCACTTTGGGAGGCCAAGGCGGGCGGATCATGAGGTCAGGAGATCAAGACTATCCTGGCTAACATGGTGAAACCCCATCTCTACTTAAAATACAAAAAAAAAAAAAAAAAAAAAAAAATAGCCTGGCGTGGTGGCGGGCGCCTGTAGTCCCAGCTACTCTGGAGGCTGAGGCAAGAGAATGGCATGAACCCGGGAGGCGGAGCTTGCAGTGAGCCGAGATCGCGCCACTGCACTCCAGCCTGGGAGACAGGGCAAGACTCTGTCTCAAAAAAATAAAATAATAAACAATAATTAAAAAAATAGCTTTATTGAGATAAATTCACATACCTAACTGTTCACCCATTTAAGGGGTGAATTTAGTTTAAAGTCAATGTTCTTACTTTAAGTCCATTTTAGCATTCCATTTAAAGTCAATGTTTTTTTTAGGAAGTTCAGAGTTGTGCAACCATTACCACAATCTAATTTTAAACATCCATTCCCCCTAAAAGAAATCCCATACCCATTAGCAGTCACACAGATTGACCCCAGGCAACCACTAATTTACTTTGTCTCTACAGATTTGCCTATTCTGAGCATTTCATATAAGTATAATAAGTCAATATTTTGTGACTGGCTTCTTTCACCAAGAATAATGTTTTCAAGGTTCATCCACGTTGTGGCATGTATTGATACTTCATTCCTTTTTATTGCTGAAAAATAGTTCTGGTGAATGTTCGTTTTCATTTTGGGGGGTATAATATGTGGGAGTAGAGTTACTGAGTCATGAGGTAACTCTATGTTTGTGATTTTGAGGAAATGCCATATTGTTGCTTGATATCAGCTGCAGCATTTTAAATTCTCACCAGCAATGTATAAGGGTTCCAATTTCTCTGCATCTTCCCTAATGCTTGTTATTGTCTGGATTTTTAATTATAGCTCTCCTATCTCACTGTGGCTTTGACTTGCTTATTCCTAATGACTCAGTGTTAAGCATCTTCTCATGTACTTATGGACCATCTGTATATCCTCTTTGGACAAATGTGTATTCCAATCTTTTTCTATTTTTTTAAAATAAGCTTGTTATTTTGAGGTAATTATAAATTCACATGCAGTTCTAAGAAATAATACAGAGAGATCCTGTGTATCTTTTACCCAGTTTTCCCCATTGTAACATCCTTCAAAACTAGTACAATGTGACAACCAATATATTGCTACTGATACAGTCAAAGTACAGAACATTTCCATCACCACTAGGATCCCTCATGTTTCCCTTTTAAAGCCACACCCACTTCCCTCCTTCCCTCACCCCTCCTCACCCCTGGCAGCCACTAATCCATTCTTCATTTCTAAAATTGTATCATTTCAAGAATGTGATATACATGAAACAATAGAGTGTGTAACCTTCTGGGATTGTTCTTGTTTTCACTCAGCAAAATTCTCTGGAGACTTATCCAGGTTGTTAAGTGACAGTGTTTCTTTGTATTGCTGAGCAGCAGTCCCTCCTTGGGATGGGCCAGTTTAACCACTTCCCTGTGGAAGGACATGTGGGCTGTTTCCAGTTCTGAGCTATTACAAGCTGCTATAAACATATGTGTACAGGTTTTGGGTTGAATATATGTCCTCATTTGTCTGGGTTAAATGCCTGGGGTTGAAATTGCTGAGTTGTATGGTAGTTGTAGATTTAATTTTGTAAGAAAATTGCCAGACTGATTTCCAGCATGGTTGTGCCATTTTACATTCCCTCCAGTAATGAATGAGTGATCCAGTTTCTTTGATGCACTAGAGTATATCTTCTGCCTTTTGAAGGCTGAGCAGGAGAAGGGACACCTGGTCCCCTCTGATGCACTTGTCTGTCACAGAACCTCTGCCACAAGGGCTGTGGGAGGGAGAAACGCTGGCAGCCTCCCCTCCTGGGGTTAAACTGGGAGTCCAGACTGGGCGCTCCAGGAGAGGGGGCCCCAGTCTCATTGTCTGTTACTTGCATGGCGTTATCATTCCTGAGGTAGAACTTCCAGAACATGAAGCTGGGGCAACGGGTAAAGAAGCTTGTTCCTGTCTCACATGCCATAGACTCTCCTCATTCTTATTGAGATTTAGTAGATTTCCTTGAATGAATGTCTCTTCGTTTGCTGTGTCGCCTTTGGACAATTCTCAGAAGATTTTAAAGTTTTTTTTAAAATAATTTTCACCAAATTGTTTGCTGGGGAGAGGATTGACTGAGCTTCTGACTCTGCCCTTCTGGAAGTCCCAGCCCCTCAAGCTTGATTCTTGATGTGACTAAGAATCTGATAGAGGGAAAAATCCCCCATCCTGTCAAAAAACTGTAAAGTCCTCTAGCAGTATAATTGGCCCAGGTCCTCCCGGGGCTGAGAGTGGAAGTTCTCCTGACCCCACAGTCCTGGCTGCCTACTGGGCTGGCTGAAGTACCCTGCCCAGACAACTTGGGTGCTGGCCTGCCTTGAAAAGAAAAATAGAACTTCTTTTTTCTCCTAAAGGGGACTGGATATGTCTAGTAACGTAAAGTGGACTTGTGATGGAAGACCGAAGCTAGTAGTTTAATTTTACACCAAAAATACTGCCCGTTCCAGAGTCATGTTTTCTTGGTGCACTTAGCTGAGTGGCTCATTAAGCTGGTCCCAGACAGAGGAGTCAGTAGATCAGACTAAAGAAATAGGGCAGGCACAAGTATTTTTGTTTGTTTTAAATGGATAATACAGTTTACCTAATGGCATATGATAGGAAGTCTTCCTGCCACTCCTGTCCCCCTGCCACTCAGTCCTCCTCTACTGATAGGCCACCCATGAAATTCAGTTCTTCTGTATCCTTCCAGGGATATGCTCTATAAAAAACATGTTTCTTATTTTCCCCAGGAAGCCTGAGTTAAATCAATCCTTACCAACTGGGTGGCTCTTCATCTGAAAAATGGGAGTAACAGCACCTACTTCACAAGGTTAGGGTGCACATTAAGTAAAATCCTATTAAATGGTGCTTTCTAAATAGAAAAGTAGTGTGCCACTGCCAGCTGCTGTTCTCATGGGAGCAGCAACCAGGTAGCAATAGTGAGATGGAGATTGACTGTATTCAGTAGGTTCTCCAAAATCAGGAATTAGTCCTGGAGAAGTACCTGAAGCTGATTGAGGGAGAGAGAACATGGGCCACAGGGAAACTAATATGGTTAAAGTCAGCATAAAACAGGGTCTGATAGGCTAGCAAGGAAAGAACTGTGGGAAGCCAGTGATGCACAAAAACTACCCTGGAGGTGGTGGGAGAACCTTTCCATCTGTCTGTTGTCCATGTACCAAAGAAATGCAGCAGGGTTCAAGGCTAGCTGATAAAGAGAGGCACCTTCTCCCAGGAAGAGGCCCACTTTTGGACCAGTGATAATGTTGAGTTGAACTCAAAACAGACTTGAGTGGGTTGGGGTCTTCTGAAGACCATCTAGAAGGGCCTGTTCCAAAACTCATGCAGAGCCTAATTTATGACAGGGCCAACCCAGGAGATCTGACACAGGCTCAGCCAGGAAACTAGGACCCAGACTGACTTAGCATCTGTTTCCAACTTTTCCTTTTCAGGCAGAATGAGTGAGGCAGCAGTAAGACAAACCAGAGGGGATGGGCAAGGAGTCAGAAAGATGTCTTAAGCCTTTCTCTACCTAGGCTACCCCCTGGAAAATGTTCTGCAGGCAGCCTGTCCTATTCTCTCATTGTCCTTTAAAACAACTTCAAAGACTGTAGAGGTGGTGAGTGAGGAGGTCTCTGAATAGAATGTGACAGGCAAATCTTTGCCCAGGACAGAGAAGAGAGGTGTGTACGGCAGCACCGCTGGGAAGCAGGCAGAGAGGAAGCCAGTTCGGAAGCTGGAATTCCCATTGTTCATCTGTTTTTGGGTGAGTTTGACATGCAACAAGATGACACAGTTACCTGCCTTGCTGAGGCCTCCTCTCAGGCCACACATTCTGCAGCTTCAGCAGGCTTCCCACCCAAATCTGGCTGACGAAGGGAGGCCTGGCAACTGTCTGAGGTTTGGAGTGTGGCTAATGGCTGAGGGAACACCAAGTCAGATGCCAAGGACAACAGGGGACTTCTGCAGTCTCAGAGCTTGCTTTTAACAAGAGCTGGGTGCTCATTTCACAGCCAGAATCAACCTACTTGCTGAGGAGTCTGGGTCACTGCCCACTCTAGCCTCAGGGCACTCCCAGGGCAGATCCAAAGCTCCCTGTCATGAACCCTGGTGTGTCCTGGATGTGTCTCCCCGCCCCTCAAAGATTGATTAAATAAGGAGTTGAAGAAGAAACAGTTAAAGGGCTTAAAAGTGATTGCCTCTGTGAAAGGAGCAGAATTGGAGGGTAAATAAAGAGGATGTTATTGTTTGCCTTTTAGTGATTGTTTGTTTTGAAAAAAAAAAGAAAAAGCTATTTCTGCCTTTTTTCTCTCAACTTTTTATTATGAAAGATTTCAAACCCAGAGAAAAGTTGAAAAACACATACAATGAAATGACATAAAAAAACTATCCATAAAGATAAATTGAACATCATCAAAATTAAAAGCTTCTGCTCCTTGAAAGACATTGTTAAGGAAAAGACAAACCACGGACTAGAAGAAAATATTTTTAAAATACATATCTGGCTGGGCGCACTGGCTTATGCCTGTAATCCCAGCACTTTGGGAGTCTGAGGCGGGTGGATCACCTGAGGCCAGGAGTTCAAGACCAGCCTGGCCAACATGATGAAACTCCATCTCTACTAAAAATACAAAACTTAGCTGGGTGTGGTGGCGGGCACTGGTAATCCCAGCTACTCGGGAGGCTGAGGCAGAAGAATCGCTTGAACCGGGAGGTAGAGCGTGCAGTGAGCCACGATGGTGCCATTCCACTCCAGCCTAAGCGACAGAGCGAGACTCCATCTCAAAAAAATAAATTAAATAAACAAATAAATAAAACTAAAATACATATCTGATAAAGGACTTATATGGAGAATATTTTTAATATTCACAAAACTCAGTAAGAACATAGATAACCTAATAAAAATGGGCAAAAGATCCAAACAGACACTTTACTAAAGAAGATACACAGGCCAGGTGCAGTGGCTCACGCCTGTAATCCCAGCACTTTGGGAGGCCGAGGTGGGCAGATCACAAGGTCAGGAGATCGAGAGCATCCTAGCTAACATGGTGAAACCCTGCCTCTACTAAAAATTGTATTTTAAATTAGCTGGGCGTGGTGGCACGGGCCTGCAGTCCCAGCTACTCAGGAGGCTGAGGCAGGAGAATGGCGTGAACCTGGAAAGCAGAGTTTGCAGTGAGCCGAGATTGCACCACTGCACTCCAGCCTGGGCAACAGAGTGAGACTCTGTCTCAAAAAAAAAAAAAAAAAAAGAAAGAAATCATACAAATGGCATATAAGCACATGAAAAGATGCTGAACATCATGTCACTAGGGAAATGCAAATCAAAACCATTACATGATACCACTACATACCCATTAAAATGGCTATCATCAGAAAAGCCAGCAATACCAAGTGTTGGTGAAAACATGAAGAACTAGAACTCTCATATATCGCTACTGTGAACTGAAAATATTCTGGAAAACTGTTTAGCAGTTTTCTTAAATAATTAAACATAATCTCCTCAATATTTACCCAAGAGAAGTGAAAATTTGTGTTTACGCAAAAATCCACAGGCAAATGTTTATAGTGGCTTTATTCATAATTGCCTAATATTGGAAACAACCTGCATGTCTTTCAGCTGATACAGGGATAAACAAAGAGCAATACATCCAAACAGTGGAATACTACACAGCAATAAAAAGGAATAAACTGACACATGCAAAAACATGGATTAATCTCAAACGCCTTTGCTAAGTGTCAAAGGTTGAATTGTGTCCTCCCAAAACTATTAAGTCCTAACTCTCTAACACTTCAGAATGTGATCTTATTTGGAAATAGGGTCACTGCAGGTATAATTTCTTAAGATGAGGTCATACTCAAATAAGGTGGGCCCTTAGTCCCATATGACTGATGTCCTTATAAAGAGACACTCAGGAAGAATGCCATGCAGTGACAGAGGCAGAGACTGGCAGGTACAAGGTAAAAAATGCCAAGATTGCTGGTGACACCAGAAGCTAAGAGAAAGGAATGGAACAGATTCTTCCTGGAGCCTTTGGGAAAGCGTGGCCCTTCCGACAACTTAATTTTGGACTTATAGCATCCAGAATGAGACAATATGTTTCTTTTTTCTTTTTTTTTTTTTTTTTTTTTGAGACAGAGTCTCACTCTGTCCCCCAGGCTGGAGTGCAGTGGCATGATCTCGGCTCATTGGAACCTCCACCTCCCGGGTTCAAGTGATTCTCTTGTCTCAGCCTCCTGAGTAGCTAGGATTACAGGCGCACACCACCATGCCCAGCTAATTTTTGTATTTTTAGTAGAGACAGGGTTTTGTCATGTTGGCCAGGCTGGTCTCAAACTCCTGACCTCTGGTAATCCGCCCGCCTCAGCTTCCCAAAGTACTGGGATTATAGGCATGAGCCACCAGCGCCTGGCTGACAATACATTTCTATAGTTTGAAGTCACCCAGTTTGTGGTGTTTTGTTACAGCAGCCCTAGCAAACTAATATATAAGTGAAAGAAGCCAGACTCAAAAGGCAACATACTATATGCTTCCATTTGTATGATATTCTGGGAAAGGCAAAACCATAGAAATGGAGAATAGATCGGTGGTACAAGGGGTAGGGGGTAGGGTGAGGGGATGGCTGCAAAGGGACAAGGGAGAATTCTAGTGATGATAAACTTCTATCTCTTGATTATGATGGTCGTTATACAATTGCAAGTGTTTGTCAACATTCATAAAACTTTACAATTAAATTTTTTAAAATTACGTTTTACTCTGTAAATTATACCTAATAAATCTGACCAAAAATAATTTCCAAAAACCCAAAACTAACAGTCAAAAAACCTTGCATACCTTCTACCCAGATTCAACAGCTGCTAGTATTTGACCATTTGCTTTATCTATACATGAATGTGATTTTTCCTGAATCATTTGAAAATAAGTTGCAGACATCAGGACATTTTATACCTAAATATTTCCTTATACACTTTTTGTTTTTGTTTTTTTGAGATGGAGTTTTGCTCTTGTTGCCCAGGCTGGAGTGCAATGGCACAATCTCGGCTCACCACAACCTCCACCTCCTGAGTTCAAGTGATTCTCCTGCCTCAGCCTCCCTAGTAGCTGGAATTACAGGCATGCGCCACCACACCCTAATTTTGCATTTTTAGTAGAGAGGGGGTTTCTCCATGTTGGTCAGACTGGTCTCAAACTCCCCACCTCAGGTGATCCACCTGCCTCAGCCTCCCAAAGTGCTGGGATTACAGGCATGAGCCACCATGTCCAGCCCCTCATTATACATCCTCTAAGAATAAGGACAATTTTCTACATATCCAAGAAAAGTAACAATAACTCTAATTATATCATCTGATTTACAGCCCATATTTCAACTTCTCCAATGTATTCAAAATGTCTTTTGTAATTGTCTTTTTCTAACCATATCCAGTCAGTCAAGGATAATATTATGTATTTGGATGGTGTGTCTCTACAATCTCCTAATCTAGAATAATCTTTGCATCTTTTATTTATTTATTTTGGAGATGGAATCTTCCTCTGTTACCTAGGCTGGAATGCAGTGGCTCCATGTCAGCTCATTGCAACCTCCTCCTTCTAGGTTCAAGTGATTCTCCTGCCTCAGCCTCCCGAGTAGCTGGGACTATAGGGACCTGCCACAATGCCCGGCTAACTTTTGTATTTTTAGTAGGGATGGTGTTTAGCTATATTGGCTAGGCTGGTCTCAAACTCTTGACCTCAGGTGATCCGCCTCCCAAAGTGCCAGGATTACAGGCATGAGCCACTGTACCCGGCCATCTTTGCATCTTTTAATTTTTTTTTTTTTTTTTTTTTTTGAGACTGAGTCTGGCTCTGTCGCCCAGGCTGGAGTGCAGTGGCCGGATCTCAGCTCACTGCAAGCTTCGCCTCCCGGGTTTACGCCATTCTCCTGCCTCAGCCTCCGGAGTAGCTGGGACCACAGGCGCCCGCCACCTCGCCCGGCTAGTTTTTTTGTATTTTTTAGTAGAGACGGGGTTTCACCGTGTTAGCCAGGATGGTCTCGATCTCCTGACCTCGTGATCCACCCGTCTCAGCCTCCCAAAGTGCTGGGATTACAGGCTTGAGCCACCGCGCCCGGCTAATTTTTTTTTTTGAGGCAGAGTCTTGCTCTGTCTGTCGCCTAGGTTGCAGTGCAGCGGCCCGATCTCGGCTCATTGCAAGCTCCGCCGCCCGGGTTCACGCCATTCTCCTGCCTCAGCCTCCGGAGTAGCTGGGACTACAGGTGCCCGCCAACACACCTGACTAATTTTTTGTATTTTTAGTAGAGACGGGGTTTCACTGTATTAGCCAGGATGGTCTTGATCTCCTGACCTCGTGATCGGCCCGTCTCGGCCCTGCAAAGTGCTGGGATTACAGGCGTGAGCCACCGCGCCTGGCCGCATCTTTTAATTTTTAAAGTAATCTATTTACTTTTAATGTTTTTGTAGCAACAAGGTCTTGCTGTGTTACCCAGGCTGGTCTCAAACTCCTGGCCTCAAGTGATCCTCCTGCCTTGGCTTCCCGAAGTGCTGGGATTACAGGTGTGAGCCACTATACCTGGCTAGCATCTTTTTTCTCGTTATGACCCTTGTCCAAACACATCGTACTGCAGAATGTCCGACATTCTGGATGTGGTTAATTGCTTCTTCATGGTGTTACCAAATATGTTCTTCTATCCCTGTATTTCTTGTAAACTAGAAATTAGGTCTAAAGGCTTGATTAGATTCTGGTTAAATGCTTTTGGCAAGAATAGTTCACAGGTGATAGAGACTTATTTTTCCTTCTTACTGGCCTCCCTACTGGCCTACTTTTCTACATCTCTCTCACACGATGAAGGACTTGTGTACCTGGGCAACCATATCTTGTGGTGGGCCTGGTGTACCAGCTAGACACCAAGGCCGCAAACATCAAAAAAGTAGCTCCTGTCCTAAAGGAGATAAATGAATGCAATAGCACCCTTTATCATCCAATAAATATGTAGTAACTGCCATGAGGAGCCAGGCACCATGCTAGGTGCTGGGGATACAGCATTAAGCAAAGGCCAACAAGTTTACAGTCTAAAGTACAAGGCAAATATTCGTAACAAAGAAAATCCAGAAATAACTTGTGATAAATGCTATGGGTAAAAAAAGCACAGGAGAGTATGGCTCTGTATCATGGGAAGCCTAACCTAGGGGTGTGCCATGTGAGGTGAGGACTGAAGGATGGGCAGCATACCTCTCATAGAAAAGCAGGGGGTTGTATGTGGTGGGAGGAAAGAGTTAGTGGAAGGCAGGGCAAGGGAGGTGAGCTACAAGAAGTTCACCAAGTGGCAGGCAGGCAATTACAATCCCCTGTGGTGACGCTATGGTAGGAACAAACCTGCATGCTAAACTTGGAGGGTCAGGGCAGCTTCCTTGAGAGAGTGACGTTCAACGGAAGGCCTGAAAGATGACTCAGTCAGTAGAGGCAAGCAGAGGGAAGATGGAGAAGCAAAGCAGCCAGTTAGTTGCTAGAGTTAAATCTCTGTAGGAACTTAGGTTCAAGAAAACTATGAGTCTTCTTGCCAAAAATTTTAATATGAATAAAGATTCTAGATCTAACTTCTGGTTTACAGGAAATACTGGGGATTCAATACTCATTTGAATTAAAAACTCTAACTAAGGCCAGGCATGGTGACTCATCTCTGTAATCCCAGCACTTTGGGAGGCTGAGGCAGGAGGATCATTTACACCCAGGAGCTCAAGACCAGCCTGGGCAATATAGTGAGACCTCATCTTTACAAAACAGACAAAAAAAAAAAAAAATTAGCTGGGCGTGGTGGCACGTGCCTGCAGGTCCCAGCTACTCAGGAGGCTGAGGTAGAAGGATCACTGAAGCTATGACCATGCCACTGCACTCCAACCTGGGCGACAGAGTGTGATCGTCTCTAAAAAATAAAAAATTCCCTAAGCCACACAAGTAAGAGGCAGAGTCGGAATCCAATCCAAAGTTGCTGGCTCCGAAGCACCTGTATTTATCACACAACACTGCTCCCAGTAATAATAATGGCACCTATGTAAGGCAAAGGTTAGAGAAAGAGGCTTTTTGTAATGAAAGTCAAAGGAAGAGATAGATTCTCTTTTAGCACAATAAGGGCACAGGAGTATGCCAGCAGGAGGTCATTTGGCCCAGCATGAATGATCTGCTTATTTTTAGATGCTTGGACAGGAGGCCAGACCACAGTGGCCAGAAATTTTCATCCCCCACCCTTCTCACCCTTCCACCAGGAACAGAAAATGATTGTGCTAGAGGTAAGAAATAAAAACAGTTGAGACCTTGGGGGAAGGCCCAATGGGGTACGAAAGAGAAGGGGAAGAGGAAAGTGAGAGAGAGCCAGGAAGGAGAGACTGGGGAGAGGTCTGCTAACCAGAGGTTTGTCCTGTAGTGCCATAGCCACTAAGCTTCCTTCCCCATGGCTGAACTCCAAGTTAAACCGTTTAGAGACGCTGCACAAATCTGTCATCCTGCACGCCCTGGGTTGGTTAGAATATGATGCAGCAGTTACCACCCTCTAGGATTCTGTGTGTTTTTCAACAACTAATTGGAAGACAGTTTTGTTAGGATGGACTTTTGTTTTATGATGGGCTTCCAATAACTTCTATGACTGTCAGGCATGGTGCTAGGTGCTTGGGATACATTCATTATCTCTAATCCTCTCAAGGACCCACCAGAGGAGGTCACTGATACCTAGAGAGTTACTTGCCAGGATCATAAGGCTACCAAACCATTGTTAGATAAACTTAGGCACATTAAAATTTTAAAAGGTTTGAGACCGCGATTCATGAATTGGACATTGCCAAACCACAATTTGATTCATTGAAGTGGAAGTCCCTAGTTAGAGGCTAGTTGGTTTCTGATTGGTAGTTTCTAGTTAGAGGTTAGCAGGTTTTGACTGTTATGCTTAAGTTTTGTTTTCCTAGGCCATAACCATTCACTTTGAGTTGGGTTTTGATTTGCTTAGAAAGGAACCTAAGGCACTACAGAAGTCTCAGTCTAATGGCCTCTCATTTATTTATTTTTTATTTTTGAGATCGAGTTTTGCTCTGTCACCCAGGCTGGAGTGCAGTAGCGTGATCTCAGCTCACTGCAACCTCCGCCTCTTGGGCTCCAGCGATTCTCCTGCCTCAGCCTCCCAAGTAGCTGGGATTACAGGTGCCCACCACCATGCCCAGCTAATTTTTTTATTTGTAGTGGAGACGGGGTTTTGTCATGTTGGCCGGGCTGGTCTCAAACTCCTGACCTCAAGTGATCAGTCTGCCTCGGCCTCACAAAGTGCTGGGATTACAGGCGTAAGCCACTGTGCCCGGCCTTAATTATTTACTTTAATACCAGGTAATTTTTAGTTGTGCCCGTCTGACTTGGATACAACTAAACAAGCCAAGAACAGTGCTCCTCAAACTGTAAGGTTGATTTTTGACATTTCTAATTCATCACAGACCGATAATTTTGTAAAATACAAAACAAAGTTAAATACATGCAAAATACAAGCCCAAACTTATTACATTTAATAGACATACTCTGTGAATTTGCTGTAAATGTTTCTGAACACTTACCCTGAAGGTTTGTACTGATCTTATCACAGAATGGCAGTAAAACAGAGCAGTGGCTGTTACTCATGAAGGCACAGCTGAATCATTTCCAGAGTTTTTCCTAACTACATGTGCCGGCCCTTCACTCAGACTCTGATTCAGCAGGCCTGGTGTTTAGCAGATATTCCCTGGGGGATTCTGATGTCCATCCCTGGTTAAGAACTACTCACTGCTCTAAGATGTTACCAAAGCCATTTTCTATCTTGGTGCAATTCAGAGAATCAAAGTCCCCTTTCAGAATTCACTAAAACCAGTACAGGATGAGGGATGGGGGTGGCAAAACTACCAAGGAATTCAAAGATGCAACAGTTGTCCTCTCTAACATCTGCATTACTACCTGATGTGATGCTATTTCAGTCTTTTCAACTTAAAAATTTTTGTGTTTGGTTCAAGGACAGAATCTCTGAACAGCAAATTAGAAGCAGTCAAAATTGCATTTAGCAGATAATCACTCTCATCTAAGATGGCGCCTATGTTATGTTTCCTCCTGCACAGCCTGGCCTTTGTAAAAATTGGCCATCTCCTGCATTCTGCATTTGAGGGATTCTGGGAATAGTCCACACCCCAGAAAAATAGTGCATCCTTAACTCATCCCAGAGGATAGTCAGCTGGTGGGGCAGCCAGTCATTTTCAGGAAGAAACAGCCTGGGAAGAGAAACCACTCCACCTTTTGATATCAGGGCCAACGTGACAGGTGGGGAGATGAGGGATAAACCTCACAGGAAGACTCCCTAGAAACCTCAGTGAGAACAGAAGTGCTGATGAATTCTCTCCAGAAAAATAATCCAGTGACCTCAGTGTCCCAACAGAGATGAGGACCAATAGGATGCTTGTGAAAAAAATGACGAATAGTCAGACTGAGCCAAAATGCAATTTATTTATTTTCTTCACTACTCCTAGTAATTAGTTTTTATTTGTATCACTGGTGTGTGTGTGTGTGTGTGTGTTGAACTGACCCTACCACAGTGTTAAATCAGTAATAGGGTTTGATGTACACAATGTATACTCTTTTCTCTCAGCCCCAGTTCTTGAAAGGTATGTTCACATAGCAGGTGCCCAATAACATTTGGGAACATTCCTCCCACTTCACTCTCTAGAACAGACTGAAAACTTCTTGATGGACAGTTATTTCCAGGCTACATCAAGGGCTGCGACAAATCAACATAAAAATACCAAAAGAAAAACGGCCAGGCGCGGTGACTCACACCTATAATCCAGCACTTTGGGAGGCCAAGGCAGACAGATCACCTGAGGTTGGGAGTTTGAGACCAGCCTAGCCAATATGGTGAAACCCCATCTCTACTAAAAATACAAAACATTAGCTGGGTATGGTGGTGTGCACCTGTAATTCCAGCTACTCGGGAGGCTGAGGCAGAAGAATCGCTTGAACCTGGGAGGTGGAGGTTGCAGTAAGCCGAGATGGCGCCACTGCACTCCAGCCTGGGCAACAGAATGAAACCCTGTCTCTACAAAAGTTACAAAAAGTTAGCTGGGCATGGTGGCACACACCTGTAGCCCCAGCTACTTGGGAGGCTTGGGATGGGAGAATCACCTGAGCCCAGCAGGGAGGTTGAGGCTGCAGTGAGCAGTGATCGCATGCCACTGCCCTCCAGCCTGGGCAACAGAGCGAGACCCTGTCTCAAAAAGAAAGAAAGAAAGAAAAGAAAACCAGGCAAAAGGCAAAAGACCATTTCATGGAAAGGGAAATAAAAATAGCAAAGACATAAAAAAAAAAACACTCAATCTCACTAATGATTAGGAGAAATGCAAAAATGAGTTTTTGACTCATCATACTGGCAAAAAAGTATATTACCAGGCACTGACAAGGATAAAGGGAAATACAGTCATCGTTGCTTAACGACGGGGATACATCCTGAGAAATGCATCATTAGGCGATTTCATCATTGTGTGAACATCACAGAGTACTTACACAAACCTAGATGGTAAAACCTACTTATATGGTATAGTTTATAGGCTACAAACCTGTACAGCATGTTACTGTACTGAATATTGTAGACAACTGTAACACAATGGTATTTGTCTGTCTAAACACAGAAAAGATACAGTAAAAATACGGTGTAAAAGATAAAAAATGGTATACCTATATAGGGTACTTACCTGAATGGAGCTTGCAAGACTGGAACTTTCTCTGGGTGAGTCAGTGTGTAAGTGGTTAGTGAATGTGAAGGCCTAGGACATTACTGTACCCTACTGTAGACTTTACACTATACATTTATGCTACACTAAATTAAAAAATTTTTTCTTCAATAAGGTTAATTCAATAAATTAACCTTAGTTCACTGTAATTAACTTTTTGACTCTCTTGTAATAACACTTACTGGAAAACACAAACACACTGTACAGCTGTATAAAAATATTTTCTTTATATTCTCATTCTGTAAGCTTTTTTCCCATTAAAATTTTTAAAAATTTATTTTACTTTTTAAATTTTTTTGTCAAAAACCAGGACACAAATACACATTAGCCTAGGTGTACACAGGGCTGGGATCAACAATATCACTGTCTTCCACCTCTACATCTTGTCCCACTGGAAGGTCTCCAGGGGCAACATGCGCATAGAGCTGTCATCTCCTATGATAACAACGTCTTCTTCTGGAATCCCTCCTGAAGGACCTGCCTGAGGCTGTTTTACAGTTAACTTTTTTTTTTTTTATAAGTAGAGAGTATAAATGATAAAAAGCACAGTACAGTAAGTACATAAACCAGTAACACAGTCACTTATTATCAAGTATTATGTATTGCACATAATTGTATGTGTTATATTTTTATATGACTGGCAGTGCAGTAGTTTGTTTACACCAGCATCACCATAAACACATGAATAATGTGTTTATGTACAACTACATCTTAGACACTAGTGATGGGAATTTTTCAGCTCCATTATAATCTTATGGGACCACTGTCACACGTCATCTGTCTGACTGAAACATCGTTATGCAGAGCATGACTGTAGATACTCTCATACATGGCTTGTGAAAGTATACATTGGTTGGGCTACTTTAGAGGGCTATTTGCTAATATCTATATGCATTCTGAGTTGGAGAGATTCTGAGAACTATGCTGGAGCCACTTCATACCAGCTAGCAGAGCTGATTGTGCATTGATGTCTCATTAGTAGTTTGAAATCGGCCATGGTGGAAGAATTCACACAATGGAAGTTGGTAAATGCTACAAATCAGCCCCACTTCCTCTTTTTGGAAGACGGGTTGTTAAACATTTATTCATATTCTAAAGTCTATTTGACAGTGTCTACAATTAAAAAAAGAAAAAAAAAATAAGCACATAACCCATGATACAGTATTCCTGTTTTCTAAGATATATTTGTACATGTAAACAGGGAGGCATGTTCAAGGACATTCACAGCAGCGTTGTCTGCAATGGAAAACTGAAGACAACCTAAAAACCCACTCATTGATAGTGTAAACCAAAAAGCATCTGAGACAGGTCTCAACTGATTAAGATGTTTATTTTGCCAAGGTTAAGGACCATGGCCCATGATGCAGCCTCAGGAGGTCCTGAGAGTATGTGCCCAAGATGGTTGGATTGCGGCTTGGTTTTAGACATTTTAGGGAGACAGAAGTTATGGGTAAAGACATAAATCAATACATGGAAGGTATACATTGGTTTTGGCCTGGAATAGGGGGACATCTCAAAGTGGGAGTTGGGGGCTATTTCTAGGTCACAAGTGGATTCAGAGATTTCCTGACTGGCAATTGGTTGAAAGAGTTAAGCTCTGACTGAAGAGTTGAAGTCAGCTTGAGTTATGGTAAGGGGGGAATGTTTTGGAAGCCAAGGTTCTTGTCATGTAGATGAAGCCTCCGAGGAACAAGCTTCAGAGATAATAGATGTGACAGTCTCTTATCTGACCTAAAAGGTGTCAAACTCCGTGGAAAAACCTAGTAGAGGAAGGAGATTCTCTAAAAAACTGCAAATTTCCCCCACAAGGGACAGCTTTGCAGGGCCATTCAAAATATGTCAAAGACATACATTTTGGGGTAAAATACTTTGATCTCCTTCAGGGCCTGCTGTCTGTCATGAGATGTTATATCAGAATCAGGTTGGATTTGATCTTATTACTACAAAGAGTCTGTTTTGTCGGTCTTAAAAATCTCTGTTTTAATGTTAATGCTGGTCAGCTGGGTCTAAACTCCAAAGAGAGGAGAGTATATAATGAGACCTTCCTCCTCTCTTCCAGTCATGGCCTGAACTTCTAACCACCCCTCTTCCTGTCATGGCCTGAACTTTTTCAGGCTTTTTTGGGATCCCCTTGGCAGAGGAGGTCCATTCAGTTGGTTGGGGAGATTAGAATTTTATTTTTGGTTTATAATAGGAAACTCAAAAACAAACAAGAACCTCCAACCTATTCTAAATGGAACACTATGCAGCAGTTAAAATTAATAAAGTACATTTATATAAACTGTTGGGAGGAAAAACTTCTCTACCAATTTGGTCCAATTGGTCAGCGGCCTGTGAATCAACTGACAATAGACAGATTAACAGGAGAAAAATGTACTACATATGCAAAAGTACACTGAACAGAGTAGCTCCCAGAATAGCTAGGGGGAAAAAAAATCACATAGCCATAAAAGAGAATAAAATCATATCCTTAGCAGTGACATGGATGCAGCTGGAGGCCATTACCCTAAGCGAATTAATGCAAGGACAGAAAACCAAATACCACGTTACAAGTGGGAGCTAAACTGTGGATACTTATGGACATAAAGGTGGCAATAATAGCTACTAGGGACTACTGGGGTTGAAAGACTAACTACTGGGTACTACGTTCACTACCTGGGTGACAGAATCATTCATATGCCAAATGTCAGCATCACACAAAATACCCAAGTAACAAACCTGCACATGGACCCCTAAATCTAAAATAAAAGTTGAAATATATATATATACACACACATATTTCATATATATGTGGAACATATTTCATATATATATGGAACAGCTTACTACGGGGGGGGGGGAATTATTTAGGACTTCAAATGATGGAAAGTTCTATCTGTTGGGGCTGTTACACTTTTTTTTTTTTTTTAAATATCCCAGTGCCCAAGGTCAATGCCTCCCTGACTAGAGACCTCCTGGGAAGGGGAGAGTTGGGGCAGATGACGTTGAGTAAAGCTCTGCTTTAGTCAGATGTGGGAAGTTCAGATAATATATTTTTCTGCATCTTCTGTAGCTCAAATGTTTCTACTTTGAAGTATTCTGTATACCAGTTTGGTGGGTTGCTGGTCTCCAATACTAACATGAAAGTCTCCAGACATATTGCTGGGGGGAAAAGCAATCTGCAGGACAATACATAATGATTGCACTGATGTTACAGAAATACAGAAAACAATACTATAAATATGGACATATATGCAAATAGGTAAATATCACCAAACAAACAAAACAAAACAAAACTAGAAGGAGACACAAAGTGACAACAGAGGTTGGGAAGTGGAGGAGAAACCCAGGATTGATAATATTGGTCAAAGGAGATTTTAGCTTTAATTATAAATTAAATGCTTCTCAAGGACAATATATATGTATATTATTTGTGTAGAGTGAAATCAAAATAACTCCTTGAAGACAATGTCCATAAGCCTCCACCTAAAAGATCAAGAAAATGGTCAGGGTTGTGAGCTCCTGAGATGAAGGCACCTTCTTTCTTCTTTTTGAGACAGGGTCTTGCTCTGTCACCCAGGCTGGAATGCAGTGGTGTGAACATGGCTCCCTACAGCTGTGACCTCCTAGGCTCAGGCAATCCTTCCGCTTCAGCCTCCCGTGTAGCTAGGACCACAGGCACGTGCCGCCACGTCTAATTTAAAAAAAAATATTTTTTGTAGGCTGGGCGTGGTGGCTCATGCCTGTAATCCCAGCACTTTGGAAGGCTGAGGTGGGCAGATCACCTGAGGTCAGGAGTTCAAGACCAGCCTGACCAACATGCAGAAACCTGTCTCTACTAAAAAAATACAAAAATTAGCCGGGCACAGTGGCACATGCCTGTAATCCCAGCTGCTCAGGAGGCTGAGGCATGAGAATTGCTTGAACCCGGGAGGCGGAGGTTGTGGTGAGGCTAGATTGTGCCATTGCACTCCAGCCTGGGCAACGAGAGTAAAACTCCATCTCAAAAAAAAAAAAAAATTTTTTTTGGTAGAGATGGGGGTCTTACTTTCTTGCCCAGGCTGGTCCAGAACTCCTGGGCTCAAGTGATCCTCCTGCCTCAGCCTCTCAAAGTGCAGGCATTACAGGTGTGAGCCACTGTACCTGGCCAGAATCACTTTCTTATGCCTGGATTACAATCCTCCCTTCTCCAGTGGGCCTTGTGGACAGCCCTACACTTCTCCTCCAGGGCACTCTGGACCCTTTGTGGTATATCAGGCCAGATTAAGACCCTTTAGAAGCCCCTGAAAAGATTATGATTCTCCTCTCTCCTTTGCATTTGTAATTCAAATTAAAATTCTGTGAAAGTAAAGAAATCCTACAAAGTTCTGATTTTTCCCATTAATAACTTTGTTAATCTTTGGATATTTGAAAAATATATTAAGTTTCTCAAAAATTTTTGGCTTAGCTGGAGACACATGCCTAATTCTAACTTACTGGGTAATTTAGAACCTGGCACTGTAAGGGTAAAAATAGAACCAGCAATTTTCAGTCATTCCCTAAAGAGAAGAGAAGGACAAGATAAAAGAATGGAAAGACAAGTTTAAGCACTACTAGCTTTCTCAAACCAGCATCTTAACAACCATGAACACAATTAATTGGCTAAACTTTTAGGTGCAAAACTAAGGATGGCATTTGGGTTATGAAGAATGGCACAGGCTGTGGTTACCCCAGTAACCACTTTCTCCCAGGACTCACTCAAGGCAAGAGGGACTTGCTTGCTCCTGTCCCTTCTGTTATGGTTCCAGGAGTGGTTGCCCAAAGGGGCGGCAAGTTGATTCTCCCAGGAATGGGTCACCAGTGAGAGCTCTCAAGTTATTCAGGGACCTTCAGAGCCAAATTCCCCTAGCATTTTGTTCAACTCTTCCCCATGTGTACAGGGACAAGGAAGGGTTTTGCATTATCCTTTCCCGTTTATTGAAATTATATCTATAAGAACTGATGAAGAGAAGTGTCAGTTTTTCCATCTGTCTCAGGGAACTGGGTGGGCCTGATAACTCTCCCACTACATGCTCCTGGCTCCAGATTATCTGGTTACTTATTTTTAAACTTCCCGATTTTAGGGGGAAAGATTTTTCCCTAAATTCCCTATAAATGATAATTTGAAGTGGTGATACACCACCCAGCAAACAGCTGTATCCACAGTTTTAACGGTTCATATAAAGTAACTTACGAAGTGACTTGTTTTCTTTCAATTCAAAGGAGGTCTAGGGAAAGGCACCATTCATTCATTCAAGATGGGGTCTCACTATGTTGCTCAAGATAGTCTTGAACTCCTGGGCTCAAGGATCCTCCTGCCTCAGCCTCCTGAGTAACTAGGATTACAAGTGTAGCAGTTTGAAAGGTACTTTCTTGGTCTAGGTGGTCTGCCTGCACCCAGATGATTTGAAGCCTCACCTCTAGTCCCACCCTGGCCAGCCAAACCAGGTCAGCCTGGGGCTCCAGGAAAAAATGAAATGTTACATGGCCTCACTTGCCTTTTTCTGCTATTCACAGGATGATATTGGTTGATAGTAAATATAAACCTGCTGGGTTTATATTTAATAAATAAATTTTTTATTATTATTATTTAAAAAAAACCTTCATTTCCTCTGGCAATCTGCTTGGGGACACGCACATGAATATCATGGGAGAACAAGAAAACGTTTCCTTTTTGTGTTCTCCACTTTCCCTTCCCTTTCCAGAATCTAGGACCTGGTGATTCCCTTCAGAAGGCAGGAAAGCAATTCCTTGAAGAACAACAGCCATCACCTTCCTTCCCAGTTGAGCCAGAAAGGCCCCACAGCTCTGCCACGGATGCTACAGAAAATGCTTCTGGCCTCAACTCTCCAGGCAGGAAGACTTGGGGTTAGTTCAGTTGCACAGTTCCACGACTGTTAGCAGCCACTGGTTTCCTTATGCCAGCTATGTTTAGCTTTGTTTGACTATCTTCCATGGGAACACAACTGCATTAGTGTTCCTTTTCTCAGTTCTCCATTTCAAAAATTTTTATTTATTTAATTTCTGAGAGAGGGTCTTGCTCTGTCACCCAGGATGGAGTGCAGTGGCACAAACACAGCCTCACTGCTGCCTCCACCTCCAAGTTCAGCCTCCTGAGTAGCTGGGATCACAGGCATGCACCACCATGCCTGGCTAATTGTTTTATTAGTAGAGACAGGGTCTCCCTGTGTTGCCCAGGCTGGCCAGGAACTCCTGAGTTCAAGCAATCCTCCTGCCTCGGCCTCCCAAAGTGCTGGGATTATAGGCGTGAGCCACCATGCCCCAGTATCAGTTCTCCATTTATAACAACTTGTCACCAAGAACCCAAGACCCAAGCTTGGGTCAGTGGTTGTCCAGCTAGGATGAGAATAATGTGCTGGCTACCTGGTACTGTGGACAGCCTGGAAGCCTCACGTGGCAGCCAACTCACTCATTTTGCACACTGCACCCAGAGAAGGGTGGCACTGAGTGGAAAGTGAGGCCAAGGTCATCACAAACAGCATCAGGCTCTACAAAGAGTGACAGCAACCTGAAGCACAGAGACAGGTCCTACATGGATGCAGGATGCAAGTGACATTGGGCCTCGTCCTAGCTCACATCTGCATACAAAGATCCTCACTACAGGAACTGTCATTATTTAAATGCTTGAGCAAGGACACAGATTTTTGAAATAAGTTCTTACTCTTTTGAAGGGTCTGAAAGGTAGAACATAGAGATGGAAGACAGTAGACCTGAAACTCCTTCCTGACCACAGCCTTCTACAAATCCTCTGCCCTGTCTGTCCAGATGTTTCCTCATTTTTGACGAGATGCTAAAGACTCCAAATCAGTCATTCTGAGATCCATGCCAATTGTTAGCCATGATTCTAAAAATAGCCAGAATAGAAATGATATACAATCCTCATATTTGTGCTTACTTCTTTAATATAAAAACAGTGTAATAACAGCATGAAGGAAATAATTTAATGATTTTAATTTTTCAGCCGAAAATTATTTTAAACTAACAGTTTCACCTTGTTCTGCTTGAGTAATCAAATTCATATTTTCCCCCTTGCCATCTCTCCCCCACCTGCATCCTGTGAATCAATAGAAGTTAAAACCCTAACACCAGTGGGAAACAGAAACTAGCCAAAAGCATGTAGAACAGAAACAAGCCAGGTGCTGAGGTGAGAAGATCACTTGAGCCCAGGAGTTCAGGCTGCAGTGAATAACAGTTGCACCACTGCACTCTAGCCTGGGGGACAGCGCGAGACCCTGTCTCTATATAAAATTTTAAAATATAATAAAAGAGAAAGAAAATGCCTAATTACAGTTCTTGGTGAATAAATGATGTAAATGCCCATATTTTACTACCTGCTCATGTATAGCGTTAGTATTGTAATCAGATAGTTTGTGTACCAAACTTGTAAGTTATGCCAGTTGGGACCATTTATCTAACAGGAAGCATGCCCAGGCAGGTTCCTTTGCAACAAAGGATGGTTCAATGTTGCACACAGTTGGGTTGCCATGAGAGACAATTATGACCATCCCCAAATAAGGAAAACTTGACTGCACTTAGATAAAAATTGCAATTTCTCAAATTTTGCAGTCACAACCTGTATACTCTACAACTAGAGGTAAGCTTAAGCTAATTATGTTCTATTTTAGTTTTCCCTTCTGCTGACTAAATCATCATTTAAAATATTTGAAAACCTTGGTTGTAAAGTTGGACACCTAAGAATTCAAAATAGCAATTGTCCCACAAAGCCCCATCCCTTCCAGTATCCTGTTCTTTTAGGAAAGTATTCAATTATTTCTCAGCTGATCCTAGGATTCCTTCTATATCTTGTCCCTTTCATTGGTTTAGATATTTACTATACACTTTGAGGTCAGGTGCGGTGGCTCATGCCTGTCATCCCAGCACTCTGGGAGGCCGAGGCAGGTGGATCATGTGAGGTCAGGAGTTCGAGACCAACCTAGCCAACATGATGAAACCCTGTCTCTACTAAAAATACAAAAATTAGCTGGGTGTGGTGGCGCATGCCTATAATCCCAGCTACTCAGGAGGCTAAGGCAGGAGAATCACTTGAACCTGGGAGGCGGAGGTTGCAGTGAGCAGAGATTGCACCACTGCACTCCACCCTGGGCGACAGGAGTGAGACTCCTTCTCAAAAAAAAAAAAAAAAAAAAAAAAAAAAAAAGGCCGGCATGGTGGCTCATGTCTGTAATCCCAGCACTTTGGGAGGCCGAGGCAGGTGGATCATGAGGTTAGGAGTTCAAGACCAGCCTGGCCAAGATGGTGAAACTCCGTCTCTACTAAAAATAAAAAAAAATTAGCCGGGTGCGGTGGCAGGTGCCTGTAATCCCAGGGAGGCTGAGGCAGGAGAATCGCTTGAACTCAAAGGGCGGAGGTTACAGTGAGCCAAGATCGCGCCATTGCACTCCAGCCTGGGTGACAGAGTGAGACTCCATCTCAATAAATAAATAAATTAAAAATAAAAAAAAGAAAAAAAGAAAATAAAAGAAAAAATCCACACAAAAAGATACTTACTGTACACTTCAGAAAACAGTATTTTCTAACATCTGTTTAGCATTAACTTCCCTTTAATTTCTATTTATATTGTTTTCTAAATGTTCACTCAGGTGTAAAAAAAATAACTCCAATTAATAGTTTGACATGATGTCAGCTGTTTAAGGTACTCAATGTCATCCACTGCTTTTCACCACTTTCTTGCATTTGGGGGCGAAGAGTTAAACTACTTTTTTTTAATGCTGCAACTCTTATTGACTCATTATTAAAATAAAACTGGGGGAAGAGAGGTTATATAAAGGAAATAGAATCTATAATGGAATTTAGGCCTTTGCTGTTAACAGCTGAGAAGAACTAGAGCTTCCAAGGAAAGCCTGACCTAAGAATAAGGCCAAATCTTTTGCTTCTTATCAACACAACACTACCAAAGTCTGGAGTTACTTTCTGACTTTCTTCTGAAAGCTAACTTTTAGCTTGGCTAGACTGTTTCTTTTTCTTTTCTTCTTTCATCTCTCTCTCTCTGTCTCTCTCTCTCTCTCTCCTCTTTCTCTCTCTCCTTTTCTTTCTCTTTTAGAGATGGGCTCTTGCTGTTGTTGCCTGAAGCCCCAAACTCTGGGGCTCAAGGCATCCTCCTTCCTCAGCCTCCTGAGCAGCTTGGACTTGAGGCCTGTGCTGCCACACCCGGCTAACTGACAGGAATGTTTCTAAACAGACTGAATTTAGAGTGCTTATTGCTCAAGCAGGGATAGTGTCTACAAGGTCCAGTTCAGGCTGAGATTTTTATTTTGTCCCTAATTTCCTGAAATCAAAATAAAGTGATTTTAATTTAGGATCACAGAGGTAGAAAACCTAGTGGGGTCTCTGGGAACTTTATGCCTGTTTTCTCCTTCTTTGATCCTTTCTCCATGCTTTTATTGTTACCAGGGAGATGTCCTGGTTTAATGTATGTGTCCCTTACAAAACTTTCTAAGAACTTAGTCCCAGAAAATACAAAAAATGATGATAGCCAATTAGGCAAGACAGGTGGTAATTTAGTCTTATACTTTCTCAGAGGGAATACAAATTAATATGACCTTCCTGGAGAGGAATTTGGCAATGTTTATCAAAGTTAAAAACTGTGTGGTAGGCCGGATACAGTGGCTCACGCCTCTAATCCCAGCACTTTGGGAGGCCGAGGCAGATGAATCACTTGAGGTCAGGAGTTCGAGACCAGCCTGGCCAACATGGTGAAACCCTGTCTCTACTAAAAATACAAAAAAAAAAAAATTAGCCGGGCATGGTGGCGGGTGCCTGTAGTCCCAGCTACTCAGGAGGCTGAGGCAGGAGAATCACTCGAACTCGGGAGGCGGAGGTTGCAGTGAGCCGATATTGCGCCACTGTACTCCAGCCTGGGTGACAGACTGAGACTCTGTCTCTAAATAAATAAATAAAACTGTGTACTCCACAGTTTTGGAGTAAATAAATTTGGGAATTTATTTAAGGAAAGTCAACTCTTCTCCTAGTTCTAGCCTTTTTTCTGTACATTAGATTGATGGGCCATTAACTGTTCTTAGTAGGTTTCTGTATTTTCATAATAGACTGTAATAAACATATATACCTTTGATAATAAAAAATTAAAAATCATCAGTAAATATAAAATATACCCTGTTAGAAACAACTTGCATTCAGAAGTGCTTAGTGTTAAATGTGGGGACCACCTTCAACAACCAGTTTTTTGGTTTTCTTTTTAATTCTTGAAAATGCAGTATAGATTAACTATAGTTCTTCCAATGACCTAGGGTTTGGGAATGCAATTTTAAAAGCCCACGGCCACTCTTGTAGCTATTACTTTCATGGGATGACCTAAACAGAGCTTCAGACTATGACAATGATTTCCTCTCCTTGTGGCCCATGTGCTGTTCCTTCACACTTCCACAGACTTCCATGGGATATGTGAGTCAGTCCTAAGGTGGTAGCTCTAGTTATTCCATCCAAGGACATCTGGAATCCGATTATGTGATGAGATATTCTATTGCTCCATTTACAGCAGGAGACCTTATCAAAATTCTCCTAGATTACATGACAGCAGCCCTGGGAACAGAAGGCAAGTTGAAAATAGTTTTCTTTTTTTTTCCCAAACCACATTCTTTTTTTTTTTTTTTTTTTTTTGAGACGGAGTCTCGATCTGTCGCCCAGGCTGGAGTGCAGTGGCGCGATCTCGGCTCACTGAAAGCTCCGCCTCCCGGGCCGACGCCATTCTCCTGCCTCAGCCTCCCGAGTAGCTGGGACCACAGGCGCCCGCCTCCGCGCCCAGCTAATTTTTTGTATTTTTAGTAGAGACGGGGTTTCACCGTTTTAGCCAGGATGGTCTCGATCTCCTGACCTTGTGATCCACCTGCCTCAGCCTCCCAAAGTGCTGGGATTACAGACGTGAGCCACTGCGCCCGGCCACCACATTCCTTTCTTGAAACTATTTTTACAGTACTGTTTCAAGATGTTTTCTGAAGGGTCCACAGGGGCCACATTGAAAACCTTCTGGTTATTGTTTGCTAACTGCTGGGATGGTTTTAATCAGAGAAAAAGTCAATAATTTCAGCTTGGGTGTTGGAAGAGCTTCTGAAATGTCTCCAAACTGATTTAGGAGAAACTGCTTAACAGAAGAGGACTTATTCCTGTCCTGAAACAAACTCATTAGCATGGACATATGCTGTAACCACGGACCAAGAGAACCACATTTTTTGAACATATTATACCCCAGAGGCATCTTAGATTTCTAAATATTATCAGTATCAGATGACAAAACCTGTTGAACAAGGACCATAGCCTCAATATGCTGGTTGACAGCCTCCTCCTTTGGAATATTCTTGGTGTTTGGTAACTTCTCTAGTAGGACCTAGTTTTTATTATACTAGTTTTTCTTAAAGAAATTTTTTGAAAGGGGTTTTATTTTAATGACTCAGGTAAAATTTTCTGAGGTAAAAGACCTCACGTCAATCTCAGCAGACATCTGCCCCTTCCCACGATCCTGACTTGAGGCAAGTGAAGGGAGTCCCTTTGTTGTGAGAACAATTTAGTTCTAGGTTCCAGAAAAACCTGAGTCTCAGTAGTTCAGATCAAATCAGCTGCCCCAGATTTAAGCAGAACTAATCCAAATGCCCAAATCAGTTTCAGAAGCATCTCAGGTTTTAACTGGGGTCAGGTATATCTTTTCTAGTTTAGGCAGGTGCTCCTATGCCTCAGCTAAGGACATAGCACTTTGGTCAGCCCTATATTTACATGATAAAAGCTTTTTTTCTACTTTAAAAATAATTCCTGCATGATTAATCATGTATAAATTCTTAAAACCCCACCCAGGACAAACCACTATATCAAGGATATCAAGGATTTCCACTGTTGATCCCTCTCGCCCCAATCCTATTGAATCCAAGTCTCTGGAGATAGGGCCCTGGAAGCCTGCTTTGCTTTTTTTTTTTTTTTTTAATGTAAATACTTTTCTCACACCTGTAATCTCAGCACTTTGGGCTTTGGGAAGCCAAGGTGGGAGGATCGCTTGAGCCAGGAGTTCCAGACCAGCCTGGACAACATGGTGAAACCCCATTTCTACAAAAAATACAAAAATTAGGCCGGGCGTGGTGGCTCACGCTTGTAATTCCAGCACTTTGGGAGGCCGAGGCGGGCGGATCACCTGAAGTCAGGAGTTCGAGACCAGCCTCAACATGGAGAAACTCCATCTCTACTAAAAATACAAAATTAGCCGGACATGGTGGTGCATGCCTGTAATTCCAGCTACTCAGGAGGCTGAGGCAGGAGAATTGCTTGAACTTGGGAGGCGGAGGTTGCAGTGAGCCAAGATTGTGCCATTGCACTCCAGCCTGGGCAACAAGAGTGAAACTCTGTCTCAAAAAAAAAAAAAAAAAAAATTTACCCGAGAGTGGTGGCATGGACCTATAGTCCCAGCTACTTGAGAGGCTGAGATGATGGGAGGCTCGCTTGAGTCCAGGAGCTTGAGGCTGCAGTGAGCCATGACTGCACCACTGCACTCCAGCCTGGGTGACAGAGCAAGACTCTGAATTTAACAATAACAACAAAAAGTGAATGCTTTTACAAATACCCCTTATAACATTTATGCACACTGAAGAGTGAGAACCTCTGCACTGGAACAACTGTAAGAGTAAATGAAAGCTAGAAAAAAAGAAATCTCAGCAAGCAGAGGCGGGAAGATTGAATGCGAGGATTTAATACCAATGCAGGCACAAGAATTTTTTTAAAAAAGGTCAGCGGGGAGGGATCATGAACACCTTGGTTTCAACAACTCCAACTCCTTCATACGTCATCTTCAGTTAGGCTGGCTGATCAGTGTGCTGATACTTTCTTCTACCTCTGACAGTGTCTTCAGAATTTGGTTGACTTTGACCTCATCAAATTCCAAACACAGAAATTCAGATTCCTGGAAAACATAAAAGGATATTTTAGAGGGAAACCACAAGATAGCCAAGGCCATCTGGCATGACCAAACTCAAAATACCCAGGGTCCCAAACCAGCAAGCCCAGCTCAGACCTTAATATCGAAGTGATATTTTACCCAGCAAAGCATATCCACATAATGCTCTAAATAAAAGTGCTTTTATGATGGTGTTTCGTATTAATAAATAAGTGGCGTACAAATATCAGATGTTCTCACTAGGAGACATATGAGAAGCTCTTCCTCTTTGTCATCTCATTTGATCCTCTAATAATTTTTAAGGTAAGAACTTGAGTAGTTTTAAAAATTAGGACCCTGTAATCCCAGCACTTTGGGAGGCCGAGACGGGCGGATCACGAGGTCAGGAGATCGAGACCATCCTGGCTAACACGGTGAAACCCCGTCTCTACTAAAAAATACAAAAAACTAGCCGGGCGAGGTGGCGGGCGCCTGTAGTCCCAGCTACTCGGGAGGCTGAGGCCGGAGAATGGCGTGAACCCGGGAGGCGGAGCTTGCAGTGAGCTGAGATCCGGCCACTGCACTCCAGCCTGGGCAGCAGAGCGAGACTCCGTCTCAAAAAAAAAAAAAAAAAAAAAAAAAAAAAAAAAAAAAAAAAATTAGGACCCTGAGGCACAAAGAGGTTAACCTGTACCAAAAATAAATGCCATTAAAAAGGCAGAATCAGATGGTGAACTCTCAGCTCTGGATGACTCCGAAGTCTTTACTGTCTCCACAGCACTTTGGGTTACAAAAATGAAGAGAATTTTGACTGACTCTGATGGACTCTGAGTTAGTCTGGGAAGTGAGCTAACTTGGATTTAGTGGTTATGCTGGAAATTGTGACAAGTTGCTTGGGAAACATGAGCCAGATAACTGAGAGATAACCAGATCTTGAACTAGCAACAAACATTTCTGGGGCCCTTCCACTTGCTGCAAGCCAACCCTCCTCACAGCTCCCTTAAATACATTCCCTCTGTGAGGCTTCGTCGGTCAATCTGACGAAGTTAGATAGATGGTAGATACCAAGAAATAAGATTTTGTTTTTCCCCTCTGTTATTTTCCCCCTCCATACTGGAGTGCAGTGGCATGACCATAGCTCACTGTAGCCTCAAACTCCTGGGCTAAAGCGATCCTCCTACCTCAGCCTCCTGAGTAGCTAGGACTACAGGTATGCACAACCACACCCAGCTAATTAAAAAAAAATTTTTTTTTTTGTAGAGACGGTGGAGGGGCAGGGCTCAGTATGTTGCCCAGTCGTAAGATCTCTGAGTTATGGTAGCAGGAATTTCATGTACACTGGACAAATTCTACATCTGCATTATCTTGAGAGACAAGGATATATTTTATGTATCTAAGAGCAACTACATTCAAAATCCTTAAGAACAATAATCAAGTAATTTTAGAGCAGTATGAATCCTTACAGAGCATATAATCCAATTGTCTTGTTTTCTAGATAATTAAATTAAGCCCCAGGCATGTTAAATGATGTGGCTAATTAATGTACCTCTGTTGATGACAGTCACCAAGTCAATGTTCTTTTCTCTGTATTTTCCTCTCTAACTACTGAAAAGTATCAGAATATACCAGCCCCAACTATGCCACTCTGGCATATAGGTAATTTTGCACTGAAGGCAATCAAGACTTAACAGATGGAAAAAGAAATCTTGGAGTTTCCCTTATCTGGCCAAGAGCAGAAACTTCTAAAAAATGAGAACTGCCAGGCCAGGCATGGTGGCTCATGCCCGTAATCCCAGCCCTTTGGGAGGCTGCGGCAGGAGGATCACTTGAAGCCAGGAGTTCAATACCAGCCTGGGCAATAATAATGAAACCCTATCTCTAAAAATAAAAAATAAAATAAAATAAAGTCTGACACGGTGGTGTGCACCTGTAGTCCTAGCTACTTGGGAGGCTGAGGCTGGAGGATTGCTTGAACCCAAGAGGTGGAGTGAGCCTAGCAACCTGGGTGAGACCTTATCTCAAAAAAAAAAAAAAAAAAAAAAGAGTGAGAACTGCCATAAATCCCTCTCTGGGGAAGTTTTATGGGCATGAAAAAGATGGAAAGCTGACACCATGATGAGTCTGCACAAACCTTAGTAAAATAACTCTTTATCTACCATTAGACTCACCATATATTTAATTCCCATAATTTACCACCTTTAGAAGACCAAACCCTTTTTCCTTTGTCTAGTCACAGTCACTTCTCTCCACAATTTATCTTCCTTTGTTAAAATGGTATGCAAGCTTTCAAGTCTAACTGCCTCTTTGGGTTTTCATTTTTTTTTTTTTCTGTTAAGCTTGTATGCATACAAAATTAAAAATACTGACATCAGTAAAATTTGTAATTTTTTTTTCTCCTGTGAAACTTTTGTCAGTTTAATTTGCAGGCCTTATACACGAACCTAAGAAGGCAGCGAAAAAGTTTTTCCTCCCCTACAATACTATGGCATTTCCTACCCCCATCTCCAAAGTGATGGGGGTAGGAAAGGAAGGCCAACAAGCTTCTTCAGAAGGAGGGTGTCACTTTGCCATCAGCTAGAATAATATTCAGGAGTCGATTTTGCTGTTGCTAAGCTGCTAAGCTGAGTCTACACGGATGGCAGTGAATATCCCCCAGGGAGAAGTAAGTACAAAGGGAAAGAAGGGGCCTCTCGGATGAAAGGCTTCCAACGAGAGGGAAGGCAGCTCTCCTTGCCTACAGGAGTCCTGTCCTCAAACATGTATTTGGATAGGAGAGAAGTGCAGTCTCATATGTGAGCTTAGAAACTTTGACAAGTTTTCATTTGGTCCAAAGCAAAAACCAAGTTTAAACAAAGAAAGAATACTGATAAGTGTTCAAGCTGTAGGAGGGGTTATCTCCTTTGGGAAAGAAAAGCAAATTTATGACAAATTAGGCAGTTCAGTTGGCAAAATTCAGAACAGGTCTCAGATGTGAAAGCCTGTTCTTCATTCATTTTCACTGAGGCCTTTAGTTTGACTTTAAAACAATATTTTTTTTTTTTTTTTTTTTTTTTTTTTTTTGAGACAGAGTCTTCCTCCATCACCCAGGTTGGAATACAGTGGCCCGATCTGCAACCTCTGTCTCCCAGGTTCAAGCGATTCTCCTGCCTCAGCCTCCTGAGTGGCTGGGATTACAGGCGTGCACTACCACGCCTGGCTAATTTTTGTATTTTTTTTTTTCAGTAGAGACAGGGTGTCGTCATGTTAGCCAGGCTGGTCTCGAACTCCTGACCTCAAGTGATCCGCCTGCCTCGGCCTTCCAAAGAGCTGGGATTACAGGCGTTAGCCACTGCATCTGGCCTAAAACAATTTTTTAAACATCTGGCCTTGGACACAATAGTCTAGAAATTAGTGATTACCAGTAACTAACATATATATTAAGGACATTGATAAAAAAGATGATGTAGCTTATATTTCACCTCAGTGAAAGTAAGTTACAGTAATAAATCACCTGGTTTTCTATTTATAGGCAAAGAGATTACCAGGAACAATATTCATAGAGATAGGAGCAACTGAGTAAAGCTTGTTTATAAATAGCCAGGATCTTTTCTGACTAAGGGATTATTAGTTTGTTGTAGGTTTCAGGACTCATTTGTGATTGGACCTCTATGTATGAATGAAGCTCAGTTTATTTTTGAGGAATGCCAAATACTAGAGAGAAAGAGTGGGCTAAATAAAGAAGTCTAAAGTTAAATAGATGTATTTTCCATCCCAATCTTCACCTTTCTCCCCTTGAAATAACAACACATTAACAGCCTTCAAAAGCGACACATAAACATACATGACACTTGAAATTGTTTACTTACAACTGTATTACCAAGGCCTACTTTCATCTAGTTATGCTATCAAAATATCTTATAAGGAATTCAAGAGCCTTTAAACTGGGGCTTAACATGTAGACATTTCTTCACATTTTGCATTTGGCTGCAGTACCCTATGGAAAATACATCTGATGCACTTGAAAATATATTTAGAGGCTGGACGCGGTGGCTCACGCTTGTAATCCCAGCACTTTGGGAAGCCGAGGCGGGCGGATCAGGAGATCAGGAGTTTGAGACTAGCCTGAACAACATGGTGAAACCCCGTCTTTACTAAAAGTACAAAAATTAGCCAGGCGTGGTGGTGGGTGCCTGTAATCCTAGCTACTCAGGAGGCTGAGGCAGGAGAATTGCTTGAACCCAGGAGGCCTCTGTTCATTGGCAGTGAACCGAGATCGTGCCATTGCACTCCAGCCTGGGCGACAGAGTAAGACTCAGTCTCAAAAAAATATATATATATACACACACACACACACACACACACATATATATATGTGTATATATATCTTTACAAATGCAGATGTGGGCTAGGGGTGGTGGCTCATGCCTGTAATCCCAACACTTTGGGAGGCTGAGGCAGGTGAATTGCTTGAGCCAGGAGTTTCAGACCAGCCTGGGCAACATGGTGAAACCCCATCTCTACAAAAAGTATAAAAATAAGCTGGGCATGGTGGGCATGTGCCTGTAGTCCCAACTACTTAGGAGGCTGAGGTAGGAGGATCGCTTGAGCCCAGAAGGTCAAGGCTGCAGTGAGCCGAGATCATGCCACTGGACTCCAGCCTTGGCAACAGAGTAAGACCCTATCTCAAGAAAGAAAGGGAAAGGGAAAGGGAAAGGGAAAGGGAAAGGAAAAGGGAAAGGGAAAGGAAAAGGAAAGGAAAGAAAAGAAAAGAAAAGAAAAGGAAAAGAAAAGAAAAGAAAAAAGAAAAGAAAAAAAAAGAAAAGAAAAGAAAAGAAAAAAATGATGCCTATCAAGCCAGAGGCAGAAGGTACAAGAGCAATCTGAAACACTTGTTACTTTTTTCATGGTCATCTTGGGCTTAAATGGTGATAAAAATAAGAGATGATTCAACTAAAATTCCTGTATTTAAGTATCTGAGTCAAGAATCAAACTTGTTTCTTTTCAGTAAAGGATGCAGTATGGAGTAGAGTCAGAATGTGGTTAGCAGATAAGCAAGCACATCATTATCAAGAACATGTACTTTGTGATCCTGGGGAGTACAGCAGTATATTAAACTCAACAGTTTAAACAGCCATTCCAAATTACAATGGAAAGCAAAGGCAAAATATTCAAATTTTTGTCTCTCCAAGTGGAAATTTTAAAAAGTCACAAAATCCTATGACAAAACCCTTGAGAGGATTCTCTCTCCAAACCAACAAAAAAACCAAGCCAGCTCTAACACTTCCTGAGAAGGCCATCTCACATATTCCTAAGCAACTGCTTCCCTGATAACCACTCAACACTCCTCAGGGAACTCTTACTGGTCAAGCCTAAATCTTTAATGCTTTAGTTTAAACTCACTTGCTAGCAAGGTTAGAGAGTAGAATTGATTATTAGTCTACAGAATAACTGAAGGCTGTTAGTAAGCAAATGTTTGGTTTTATCCATCTACACACCATAACCTCTTTGTGTATAATTGTCCATTTTAAAAACTTCCTTATCTAGGTCCTGAGCAACTCTTCTGCAAAACAATACTACAGTGACAAAATGCTTAAAACAGAAAATAAAAGACATCACATATTAAATACTTAAATAGAACCATTTAGAACAAATTCAACATAAAATAAAACAACAGTCCTATATTTTCTGCAGTAATACTACTTTCCATGCAAAATTTTCACAAAGCTTTATCCCCTAATTTATGGATCATATTTAGGATTATAATATAACATTGGCAATGTTGGCTCTAATGTCTTGTGTTTTCTTTCAAAAATGATAAAAGTTGGGGGTAAAAGTTGGGGGATGGAGGGTGAGAGTGGGAAAGGATGCCTTAGAATTTCACTAACCAATATTGATTCAAAAAGGCCACATAAGTGTGCACCTGTAATCCCAGCTACTTGGGAGGCTGACATAGGAGAATCGCTTGAACCTGGGAGAGGGAGGTTGCAGTGAGCCGAGATTGCGCCAATGCACTCCAGCCTGGGCGACAGAATGAGACTCGATCTCAAAAAAAAAAAAAAAAAAAACACATAAAGCTGGCTATGTTTCATAAAGCTTATTATCCCAGATTTTTCTTTTAATTTCATTTGTTGACATAAAGGGACTCTTTACTGAGCACAAACTTTGGCCATAAAGTCTATCCTCTGTTTGGACTGTCCTTCCATATGCTTAAAATAACCCTTTGACCCACAACTCTGCAACTGTCTTCTGTGTTTAACCACAGCGGAAGGAGGGGACAGAAAGAGAAAGAGGAAGAGGGAGAGCAAGCACTCAAGAAAGAACACATATGGCAGACATTAAAATTGGCAATGGCTCCTTGAAGGGCAATTATATAAGAAATAAGAAACCCAGTAGCACTGAACATTGCCTGCCAGAGAAGTTCAAAACATCTTCATAAGTAAACCTGTGTTCACCACTCATTCCCACACTTCTGTGGCTTTCTCACAACTATCATTGATACTGCTCCTTTACTTCAAGAGACATTGAATCCCAGAAATAGCTTCTCTGTAGCAAAAGATCATCCAACTTCCTTCCTAAGGAACCACTGGCCCCAATTAAAATTTCTTTTTTTTTTTTTTTTTTTTTTGAGACGGAGTCTCACTCTGTCGCCCAGGCTGGAGTGCAGTGGCCGGATCTCAGCTCACTGCAAGCTCCGCCTCCCGGGTTTACGCCATTCTCCCGCCTCAGCCTCCCGAGTAGCTGGGACTACAGGCGCCCGCCACCGCGCCCGGCTAGTTTTTTTTGTATTTTTTAGTAGAGACGGGGTTTCACCATGTTAGCCAGGATGGTCTCGATCTCCTGACCTTGTGATCCGCCCGTCTCGGCCTCCCAAAGTGCTGGGATTACAGGCTTGAGCCACCGCGCCCGGCCCTAAAATTCATATTTTCCTGAAAACTGTGCTGATTATTCTCCATTTGTCCTTTCATATTCATTATCTTCCCGTCTCTGTCTTATTCCATGTCCTGTGAGGCTGTTCTCAAAAAATTGTGTCACCCCTTACAGTTGGGTTCAGGCAAGAGGAGAGAGAGGTTATTATATTAATTCCTCTGGTATTTCCAATATTTTCTATGTAGGGTATCGTTTCTTCATTTCCTATTTTATTTACTGGTCTCAATCACTATTTCTTCTGGTTCACAAAGCCAACAGTACACACATAAAGCTAAGTCTCTTTAGACTGCTGAAACATAGAATCACCAAGTACAAACTCCAAGGTTGAGCACAGCAAGGATTGTCATCATGCCTAGGTTGGTAAGAAGGTTGCCCTCCAAGTATTAAATAATAGGACAAGCTAGAACCAATATTTGATTTTTTCTATTATCATTTGATACTGAAAAAATTTTTTTTTTTTTTTAGTTGGAGTCTTGCTGTCACCCAGGCTGGAGTGCAGTGGCGTTATCTCGGCTCACTACATCCTCTGCCTCCCAGGTTCAAGCGATTCTCCTGCCTCAGCGTCCCAAGTAGCTGGGACTACAGGTGCGTGCCACCATGCCCAGCTAATTTTTTGTATTTTCAGTAAAGATGGGGTTTCACCATGTAGGCCAGGATGGTCTTGATCGTGATCCACCTGCCTCAGTCTCCCAAAGTGCTGGGATTACAGGCGTGAGCCACTGTGCCCGGCCTTGAAATATCTAATATGGTAGCACTTTGATATCTGAAGAATGAAAGGAAGGAAAGGAGGGAGGGAGGGAGGCAGGCAGAAGAGTAGGAGAAGGAGGAGGAGAACAACATCAACAACTAAGATGAGATTTCATTAAGAATTTGCTCTTTGGTTTAATTCAATCCTGCTTGTCAATTTTTACTTTCGTTTCAATTGCTTTTGGTGATTTCGTCATGAAATCTTTGCCTGTGACCATGTCCTGAATGGTAATGCCTAGATTTTCTTCTAGAGTTTTTATAGTTTTGGGTTTTACAGTCTTTAAACCATCTTGAGAATTTTTTTTTTTTTTCTTTTTTTTAGACAGAGTCTCACACTGTCACTCAGCCTGGTGTGAAGTGGCACCATCTCAGCTCACAGCAACCTCTGCCTGCTGTGTTCAAGCAATTATCATGCCTTAGCCTCCCAAGTAGTTGGGACTACAAGGCGCATGTCACCATGCCTGGCTAAGTTTTGTACTTCTAGTAGAGATGGGGTTTCACCATTTTGGCCAGGCTAGTCTCGAATTTCTGATCTCAAGTGATCTGCCTCCCTCAGCTTCCCAAAGTGCTGGGATTACAGGCATGAACCACCATGCCCAGCCTCATCTTTTTTTTTTTTTTTTTTTGAGATGGAGTCTCACTCTGTCTCCCAGGCTGGAGTGCAGTGGCACAATCTTGGCTCACTGCAACCTCTGTCTCCCGGGTTCAAGCAATTCTCCTTCCTCAGCCTCCTGAGTAGCTGGGACTACAGGCATGTGCCACCACACCTGGCTAATTTTTTTTGTATTTTTAGTAGAGATGGGATTTCACCATGTTGGTCAGGCTGGTCTCAAACTCCTGACCTCAAATGATCTGCCTGCCTCGGCCTCCCAAAGTGTTGGGATTACAGGCGTGAGCCACTACACCTGGCCCCCTGGCCTCATCTTGAGTTAGTTTTTATATAAGGCATAAGGAAGGGGTACAGTTTCAATTTTCTGCATATGGCTAGTCAGTTCTCCCAGCACCATTTATTAAATATGGAATCCTTACCCCATTGCTTGTTTTTGTCAGGTCTGTTGAAAATCAGATGGTTGTGGATGTGCAGTCTTATTTCTGGGTTCTCTATTCTGTTCCATTCATCTATGTGTCTTTTCTTGTGCCAGTACCATGCTGTTTTGATTATTGTAGCCTTGTAGTATAGTTTGAAATCTGGTAGCATGATGCCTTCAGCTTTATTCTTTTTGCTTAAGATTGTACTGGTTATACAAACTCTTTTTTGGTTCCATATGAATTTTAAAATATTTTCTTCTAATTCTGTGAAGAATGTCAATAGTAGTTTAACAGCAATAGTATTGAATCTATAAATTACTTTGGGCAGTATGGCTGTTTTCATGATATTGATTCTTCCTATCCATGAGCATGGAATGTTTTTGCATTTGTTT
Organism: Macaca thibetana thibetana; assembly: GCF_024542745.1. NCBI lineage: Eukaryota > Metazoa > Chordata > Mammalia > Primates > Cercopithecidae > Macaca > Macaca thibetana. The sequence goes on from NC_065590.1 coordinate 44,901,819, forward strand.
GTGTCCTCTCTGATTTCCTTGAGCAGTGGTCTGCAGTTCTTCTTGAAGAGGTCCTTCACTTCCCTTGTTAGCTGTACTCGTAGGTATTTTATTCTCTTTGTAGCAATTGTGAATGGGAGTTCATTCTTTTTTTTTTTTTTTTTTTTTTGAGACGGAGTCTGGCTCTGTCACCCAGGCTGGAGTGCAGTGGCTGGATCTCAGCTCATTGCAAGCTCCGCCTCCCGGGTTTGCGCCATTCTCCTGCCTCAGCCTCCCGAGTAGCTGGGACTACAGGTGCCTGCCACCTCGCCCAGCTATTTTTTTGTATTTTTTAGTAGAGACGGGGTTTCACTATGTTAGCCAGGATGGTCTCGATCTCCTGACCTCGTGATCCGCCCGTCTCGGCCTCCCAAAGTGCTGGGATTACAGGCTTGAGCCACCGCGCCCGGCCGGGAGTTCATTCTTGACTTAGCTCTCTGCTTGCCTGTTGTTGGTGTACAGGAATGCTTGTGACTTCTGCACACTGATTTTGTATCCTAAGACTTTGCTGAAGTTGCTTCAGCTTAAGAAGCTTTTGGGTTGAGACCATAGGGTTTTCTAAATATAGGATCATGTCATCTGCAAACAAAGATAATTTGACTTCCTCTCTTCCTATTTGAATACTCTTTATTTCTTTCTCTTTCCTGATTGCCCTGGCCAGAACTTCCAATACTATGTCGAATAGGAATGGTGAGTGAGGGCATCCTTGTCTTATGCTGGTTTTCAAGGGGAATGCTTCCAGCTTTTGCCCATTCAGTATGATATTGGCTGTGGGTTTGTCATAAATGGCTCTCATAAATGAAACTATCATCAGAGCAAACAGGCAACCTACAGAGTTGGAGAAAATTTTTGCCATCTATTCCATCTGACAAAGGCCTAATATCTAGAATCTACAAGGAACTTAACTTTACAATAAAAATAAAACCATTAAAAAGTGGGCAAAGGACATGAACAGACACTTCTCAAAAGAAGACATTCATGTAGCCAGCAAACATGAAAAAAAGCTCAACATCACTGATCATTAGAGAAGTGCAAATCAAAACCACAATGAGATACCATCTCATGCCAGTCAGAATGGCGATTATTAAAAAGTCAAGAAACAACAGATGCTAGCAAGGTTGTGGAGAAATAGGAATGCTTTTACACTGTTGGTGGGAATGCAAAATTAGTCCAACCATTGTGGAATATGGTGTGGCGATTCATCAAAGATCTAGAACCAGAAATACCATTTGACCCAGCAATCCCATTACTGGGTATATACCCAAAGGAATATAAATAATTCTATTACAAAGATACATGTATGTATATGTTCACTGCAGCACTATTCACAATAGCAAAGACATGGAATCAACCCAAATGCCCATCAATGATAGGCTGGATAAAGAAAATGTGGTACATACACACCATGGAATACTATGTAGCAATAAAAAGAAACAAGATAATGTCCTTTGCAGGGGACACAGATGGAGCTCAAAGCCATTATCTTCAGCAAACTAATGCAGGAACAGAAAATGAAGCCATTTTCCTTAGCAAACTAATCCAAGAACAGAAAACCAAACACCGCATGTTCTCACTTATAAGTGGGAGCTGAACAATGAGAACACGTGGACACCGGGAGGGAACAACACACACTGGGGCCTGTCAGGGGTGAGGTGGGAGGAGGGAGAGCATTAGGAAAAATAGCTAATGCATGCTGGGCTTAATATGTAGGTGATGGGTTGATAGGTGCAGCAAACAACCATGGCACACGTTTACCTATGTAACAAACCTGCACATCCTGCACATGTACCCCAGAACTTAAAATAAAAATTTAAAAAAAGAGAGAATTTGCATCAAAAGTCCTGGATAGCTGAAACATGGCCTTGTTGCTATAACCTGTTCTTATACAATGGATAGTTTATGCTGTATCTTAAAACAATACTTAACAAAAAGAAAATGTGTGACATAATATTTTTTCTTTGGCCTTTGACAAAGTTTCTTTTAACCAATAAATATTACTACCAATGGTCCTTATTCAGGCCATTTTTATCTAGATGCATTCTCATTTCAAACACAACAGCCAATAAGTCCCACATCTACTATGTTCAGAGCGCATGCTAACAAAAGAGAAAAAAATCATACTGCAAATCACAATGCAAGTCATCCTACTGAGGCTGAAAAAGGACTGACATCAGTCAGTCTAGGACTGCAACTTAATTACTGAGCAATTAAATTAAAATAACTCACCCCCAAACTCAATAGATACCCACATCATGTTGAGAGCCATGTGGGACTAAGATAGAGTCTGCAGGAAGTAACAGAATTTACTCTAATAAATGAACAGAGCAGTGCCTCAGCACCTACCAGGTGCTTTCAGAGCCACAGAATCTTCTGGAGGAAGTGTTTATCCGTATTCTCACAATCTCCCAGAAAAGGGCTAAGTATTACAGTATTAGTATAATACAAAAACATTAATCATCACTGGACAATTACTGATTTTTCTGGAGATGTCATACAGGCATTTCAAAGGATTTTTGTGAGGACAGCTGATGACAGTGTTAGAATACTTAAAAACTAAAAAGCCTGCATTCCCATAAATTCTTTTATTCAAAAATAAACTTTACAAGAAACATGAACTTTCAAATGGCTTACTAGAAACTCAAGGAAGAGACATTTGGTATCTAGGAAATTTCAGATCTATCACTGATGTAAGTTACTGCTAAACAAATCTAAATGATCAGCTTTCCAAGGGACACACACAGGTTTAATATAAAATGGCAAAACTGGGAGGCCAAGGCAGGTGGATTGCTTGAGGCCAGGAGTTTGAGACCAGCCTGGGCCACATGGTAAAACCCTATCTCCACTAAAAATACAAAAATTAGCTGGGCTTGGTGGCACAAACCTGTAATCCCAGCTACTCATGTGGATGAAGCACGAGAATCACTTGAACCCAGGAGGCGGAGGTTGCAGTGAGCTGAGATGGTGCCACTATACTCCAGCCTGGGCAACAGAGTGAGACTCTGTCTCAAAAACAAACAAACAAAAGGCATTTTTAAAATAAAATAACATCAGATCTTAATTATTCAGCAATTAGCCAGGTCCTCTGCTGCTTGTCTTCCCCCTCCTTTGTTGGTCCATCTTTTAGATATTTCTACAAGATGGAAAAACAAAGTGAACTTAAACTGGTTAATCTGACCATATCACAGCAGCTCTGCAAAACATTTTCTGGAAAAGGAGATAGGAGCTATTGGGAGGAACTTTATTGATTGATTGATTGATTGAGATGGAGTCTCGCTCCATTGCTCAGGCTGGAGTGCAGGGCATGATCTCGGCTCACTGCAACCTCCGCCTCCCAGGCACAAGCAATTCTCCTGCCTCAGCCTCCCAAGTAGCTGGGACTACAGGTGTGTGCCACCATGCCCGGCTAATTTTGTATTTTTAGTAAAGACAGGGTTTGACCATGTTGGCCAGGCTGGTCTCAAACTCCTGACCTTGTGATCCGCCTGCCTCAGCCTCCCAAAGTGCTGGGATTACAGGTGTGAGCCACCGTGCCCGGCTGGGAGGAACTTTAACCGTGACTTCACACTACTTTGGAAAATCATACCTTATGGTGCAATTAAGGCAGAAGAATATTTTAATTCCCAAATATTTTCCTTCCTTCGATGACTAGGACTACTGTTAGTAGTCCTTGTCAGCCTAGATTATGTTTTTAAAACATAAGTACTCTCAGGAGAGGTCATTAACACCTTTCTATTACTTAAAAATCAAGAGATTTATTTTATCCCAGGAAGAATGAACCATGAAGTCTGCCTTAAAGCATTAAGAGGGACTGAGGCTAGGGGGTCTAGGACCAAACCCCGCAAAGCACAAGATATAAAATAATCAGGAAAGTAACAAACGCAAATCCCTCTCCTTACTCTATAATTCCTATCAGATACATACACAGATCCATAGGTAAAATATTTTCAGTTACTCAGATTCTCTGATCCATACGCTCCATGCCTGCCTTCCTTCTTTCTTTCTCTCCTTCTCTTCCCTTCCTTTCCTTTCCCCTTTCCTTTCTTTTTCTTTTTTTTTCCTTTTTTTTTTGACACGTCTCACTTTGTTGCCCAGGCTGGAGTGCAGTGGTACAATCTTGGCTCACTGCACCCTCCGTCTCCTGGGTTCCAGCAATTCTCCTGCCTCAGCCTCCCAAGTAGCTGGTACTACAGGTGTGAGCCACCATGCCCAGACAGTTACTGTATTTTTTAGTAGAGAAGGGGTTTCTCCATATTGGCCAGGCTGGTCTTGAACTCCTGACCTTGTGATCTGCATGCCTCAGCCTCCCAAAGTGCTGGGATTACAGATGTGAGCCATCGTGCCCGGCCCATGCCTTTCTTTTTTAAAAATATTTTTTTTCTTAAGGGGTCTTGGTATGTTGCCCAGGCTAGTCTTGAATTCTTTGGGTCAAGCAATCCTCCTGGCTTGGCCTCCCGAGTAGCTGGGATTACAGATGCATGCCAACACACCTGGCTTCCATGCCTTTCTAATCGCTCAGTTACCAAGGCTGCTAGGCATCAAGAAAACTTAGGGAACCTTACAAAGGGGGCATTAGCAAGATAATCTCAATAAAAACCAAAGTCTGAATTTACACATACACACATATACCCTACTGCTGCTGTGCTTCCATTTTTATCTGCAGGCTCAGGGCCTGTGCGCTAACAAGGCAAGACTCTAAAAACACTATCCATTCAAAGTTGTTTAAATTTCCAAGAAGAGAGAAAGTGGGACTGTGCCAAGAATAGGACCCAGAGGTTCTTCTTTTGGTTTGAGATTTCTTGGTTAGAAAAAAGCTAGAGCCATAATTAAGCTAGATAGATATTCCTGTCCTGCCAATATGTGGTCAAAAGGAACATGTATTTTGGCCCAGGCCACCCTGCCTTGTTTCTGAAAGGGAGAAAATAGTTTTGATCTTGCAAGAATGAGTGGTTCTTGGGTTGGATGAATTATGTACAGCTAAACCAAGAGTAATCACTATTCTTTTTCCCCTAGAGATTTCAAAGCAGTCTGACATACACTCTGTTCCCTGTTATAGGCCAGTGGATAAAAAAAGGTAAAGGTACCACCAATATTTGTTTCACTACTAGAAAAACAAAAAAGAAAAAAGAAACCTAGAGATTTTCCCCAATTATGTGAAGCCCAGAATTTCCCACCTCTTTGATTCAACCTGTCACCAGCTAACTCCTGACTCACATCTGACTCCTGAGTTTTGCTACTTTCAAACCCAATTGGTATACATTTAACAGGGTAGAATGGGAACTAATTAGAAATACCTGATTCCGTATTGATTTACATAAGCACCAGGACTTAAGCATTTACAAAGGGATTTTAGAAACATCCAACAAAATAAAACAAAATGTAGCCAAGTTATACAAATACTAAAAGTTAAATACAATTAAATAACTGGCTAATTTCTCATGCATTAAAGGGCTGTAAAAAATTAAATATGGCCAGGTGTGGTGGCTCATGCCTATATTTCCTAGCACTTTGGGAGGCCTATGCAGGCAGATCACTTGAGCCCAGGAGTTTGAGACCAGCCTGGGCAACATGGCAACCCCATCTCTACAAAAAATACAAAAAAATTAGCTGGGCATGGTGGTAGGTACCTGAAGTCCTAGCCAATCAGGAGGCTGAGGTGGGAGGATCACCTGAGCCCAGGAGATCGAGGCAGCAGTAAGCTGTGATTGTGCCACTGCACTCCAACCTGGGTGACAGAGTGAGATCCCGTCTCAAAATAAATAAATAAACAAATGGCTAATTTCTATGTTTTTTCTTTTTTTTTTGAGATGAAGTCTCACTCCTGTTGCCCAGGCCGGAGTGCAGTGGCACAATCTTGGCTCACTACAACATCCATCTCCCTGGTTCCAGCAATTCTCCTACCTCAGCCTCCCAAGTAGCTGGGACTACAGGTGCACACCACCACGCCTGGCTAATTTTTGTATTTTTAGTACAGACAGGGTTTCACCACGTTGTCCAGGCTGGTCTCAAACTCCTGACCTCAAGTGATCCACCCACCTTGGCCTCCCAAAGTGTTGGGATTACAGGCATGAGCCAACACGCCCAGTCCTATGTGTTTTCAAAACATCACGTCCTAGTTCATTTTACAACTTTTCATTCTAGGCAGGGTTTTTTGTTTTTGTTTTTGTTTTTGTTTTTTTTTGAGAAACAGTCTCACTCTGTTGCCCAGGCTGGAGTGTAGTGGCATGATCTTGGCTGACTGCAACCTCCGCCTCCCAGGTTCAGGTGATTCTCCTGCCTCAGACTCCGAAGTGGCTGGGATTACAGGCAAATGCCACCCCACCCAGTTAATTTTTGTATTTTTAGTAGAGATGGGGTTTTACCTCATTGGCCAGGCTGGTCTTGAACTCCTGAACTCAAGTGATCTGCCTGCCTCGGCCTCCCAAAGTCCTGGAATTACAGGTGTGAGCCACTGTGCCTGGCCTTTAGGGAGTGTTTAATGATTACCTGTTAAGATTTTCTGTATTTTGCTGGGCATGGTGGCTCATACCTGTAATCTCAGCACTTTGGGAGGCCAAGGTATGTGGATTGCCCAAGCTCAGGAGTTCACGACCAGCCTGGGCAACATGACAAAACCCTGTCTCTTAAAAAAAAAAAAAAAAAATACAAAAATTAGCCAGATGTGGTGGCACATGCCTATAGTCCTAGCTACTTAGGAGGCTGAGGCAGAAGGGCTGCTTGAGCACAGGTCAAGACTGCACTGAGCTGTGTCTGCGCCACTACACTCCAGCCTGGCTGACAGGGCAAGACTCCATCTCTAAAAAAAAGAAAAGAAAAAAGAATTTTCTGTATTTTGAAAAACTTTGGCCGAAAGACATTTGGTTAAAAAATTATTTTTAGGTGCTCTGGTTTGTGTGTGGGAACTCATCTTATTTTTGGCTAAGTAGAACTAGTTCCCATATGACAATGGACAGCATACCTGAAGAACAACCACTGAAGAGCTGAAAGGCAAATCACACTGAACGAGAAATAAATTTCACTTAAATCTCAAAGAAACCAAAATGACAAAACTCTTAGCACATTAAAAAGAGAGTGTTGTTGATTTTAGTTTGAAGTTCAGATTAGGGCCCCTCATCATTCCTGATGAGGTTCATTCTATTTGCAACAACTCATTTGCAAACAACTTTGATAAACAAACTACAATATATTTACATGAAAGAAACAGCGAGGAATTGAAGAAAAAAAAAAAAATCCACAGCTGCGTGCAGCGGCTCACGTCTGCAATCCCAGCACTTTGGGAGGCCAAGGTAGGTGTATCACTTCAGTCTGGGGAGTTCAAGACCAGCCTGGGCTACATGGTGAAACCCAGTCTCTACTAAAAATACAAAAATTAGCCAGTGTGGTGGCACACGCCTGTAATCCCAGCTCTTCAGGAGGCTGAGTGAGGCAGGACGACTGCTTGAGCCCAGAGGTCAAGGCTGTAGTGAGCTGTGATCGGGCCACTGTACTCCAGTTTGGGCAACAGAGTGAGACACTGTCTCGAAAGGAAATAAAAAAAGAAAAAAAATAATAAAAAAAAAAAAACAATGTCATCCAGAGCTGCCTGAACAGATGCACATCACTATAGGCTGAACAAAATATGCAATAGTACTTGCTTTCTTTTTTTTTTTTTTTGAGACGGAGTCTCGCTGTGTCGCCCAGGGTGGAGTGCAGTGGCCGGATCTCAGCTCACTGCAAGCTCCGCCTCCCGGGTTTTTATGCCATTCTCCTGCCTCAGCCTCCTGAGTAGCCGGGGACTACAGGTGCCCACCACCTCGCCCGGCTAGTTTTTTGTATTTTTTAGTAGAGACGGGGTTTCACCGTGTTAGCCAGAATGGTCTCGATCTCCTGACCTCGTGATCCGCCCGTCTCGGCCTCCCAAAGTGCTGGGATTACAGGCTTGAGCCACCGCGCCCGGCCAGTACTTGCTTTCTAAGGATGATAATCTACAGATTAAGTCGGGGAAACATCATAATACATCTAATACGAAAACAGGAACACAGCATCAGCGATGAATTTGAAACTCCTTGGCAGAGGAGGAAAGCAGAAGTGGTACTAATCAAACCAATTCTGGGATTGCAGTTCTCCAACAAAACGGATCACCAACTTGTTCTGCCATCTATCTATTCCCGGTTTTCTCAGTGTGGTTTCTCGAAGTTAACTTATGACAGCACCATTAGGCGGAAAGAGGCACAGTCAGAAAGTAGCCTTTCTCTTGACCCTTCTCTAAAGAAAGCAAATAAAGCTATGTAAGGAGGGCAAATGTTGAAATGACCAAGGATAAGAAGACTTTCAAATTCAGAAAATGCTGATTTGGGGAAAAAAAGTTTTGGATTTTTTTTTTTTTTTTTTTTTTTGGCTGGGGTGGAGTTGTATGGGTTGTGAGCATTAATTTTATTGGGTTTCCCACTGCAAAACCTCTTTCTATCTGTTTATATCTCTGTTTATATATGAGGCAAGGTGGCCTCTTATTCTCTGTATTAGTTTGCTAGAATTGCCACAGCAAAATATCACAGGCTGGGTGGCTCATGCAACAGAAATTTTATTTCTCATAGATCTGGAGGCTAAAAGTCCAAGATCAAGGTGTCAGCCGGTGTGGTTTCTCCTGAGGCCTCTCCTTGGCTTGTAGATAGCTTTTTTCTCTCATGGCCTTTTCTTTGTGTGCAGGTACAGTTGGTGTCTTGTGTGTGTGTGTGTGTTTAAGGACACAAGTCATTTTGGATTTGAGCCCCTCTCCCCCTGCCCCACAGTCTCATTGTAACTTAACTGCCTTTTTATGTGTTTATCTCCAAATACAGTTACATTCTGAGGTACTGGGAGCTGGAATTTCAATATATGAATTTTGGGGGGATGCAACAAAATATTCCCCAGTGCTTAGAGGGTCCTGTGCTTATCAAGCATCTGGGTAAGTGTTTGTGGTTGATGGTGATGATCTCACACCTATTTCCTGATTTGCTGCCCATATGATACAAATAATAATTTCTGGTATTTAGTCCAGAAATAAGAAAAACACACATAGACCAAAGCTATCTGCTTAACTGCCCAGGTCTGCCAGCCCAGTTTGGCAGAAGCCATATCTGGTCTCACCCTCACTGAACTTGATTTTGAAATGTAATTTAATTTACGGGGACTGCCAGGATAAAACCTGTGAGGATGGGGATTAGAAAATGGCACAAAAGAAATCTCTCCTAATCCCTACAACGAGATCCTATTAAGTGCCTTGACTGCCATGCTATATCCCAAAGTCTAGCCCTGAAGACTAACTTAGGATCTGGCACAGCATCCTGAGAGAGAATAATATGGGAATGAGGGATTAGGAGAAAGGATTGTAGTCATTGCATGAAGTTAGTCACCAATCTCTCTAGCTCAAATAGCTTCATGCAAACTTCTGGAGGTGGTGTTAGGCAGACAGGAAGATAGGAGGTTGCTTTATTATCTAAAGTTGAATTCTGACATCACTTGGGTTGCTGGGGCCTTTGTTCAAATGCAATAATCATCCCTCACATTAACAATGTGCCTCACAGTTTAGAAAGCCCTTTCACATGCATGATCTCATTTGATCCTTAGAACAGAACTGTTAAACAGGAAGAGACCAAGCCAGAAGGTAAGGCACTTTGAATAACTGTAAAAATGACAGAATTTGCCCATCTAACCCAAAGCACATTCTTTCAGTCATATTTGGCAGAAAGGTTTTAACAGAAAATGCAATGGACTTTAAGGGCTTTGATATACTTCTAATCTAAGTTAGGGAGGAAAAGAAAGTAAGACCTCATTTACTTAAAATTGCACACAATTCTATAAACTTGGTTTAAAAGTTCCATCCTTTACAAAAGACAGAGTAGGTAGTCAGGTCTCAACTAGGGAAGAAACAGACTTTCTTACTTGGACACCACTCATTCTTTGAAAGCAGTGGAGAGAATAGAAAAGTTGGGGGCAGGAGTAGGGGGCAGGGTATAGGAATCACTTCTGGACCCTTGGGAAAAACGAAATGCCTAAAAAATGAAAAGCCACTGAAGAAGAATCAGCATGGAAGACAGAAGTAGGAGAGATTTTGGTAAAGTCTGACAAATTGGAAGACATTAGCAAATTCAGGGGGAGCCAGAAATCACACAAAATAACATAAAATAATGATGATGATAACTAACAATGGTTAACATTTATTCAACACATATAAAATGTCAAGCATTATGTGAAGTGCTGTACATGTGTTATTTCAGTTAGTGAGAATAATTTTATCCCATTTTACAGATGAGGAAAGTGAGGAAAGATAAGGAGTAATTTGTTCAAAGCCACACAAGTCGTAAGTAGCAGAGCTGGTTTTAAACCCAGATCTATCTGGCTTCAGGACCTGAGCGCTTAACTTTCACAATCCTGACTCACATCCATATAGAACATAAACGCCATCATTAATAGTCATTAAGTATACACATGTAAATGTTATTCTAAGATTCAGTTAACTTTAAGAAAGACTCAAAGGAAAGCAGGGTATTGCCAGTCTAACACTCACAGTCAACCTTAAGTAGCCTATAAAAACCACTTTATGGACAGGCAACGAGTATATCCATTTTGGTAGATTTCTAGCATGAATGTAGCAGTGTGATGGCAGCAGCCCGGCTGAGTTAATACGCGCATGAGACCCAGGCAGAGAAGCATGTTATAAAGAGACTCAGTTCCTATTATGAGGCAAGGTGGTCTCTTATTCCTTCTTTCTGTGGGTGTGTGTGGGGGCAAAGAGGAAGGCAGGGAGGATCCAGTATATAGCTACTTATTACCATCAGCAGCAGAACTGGAGGCAAGGTTCATTTTTGTCGTTCTTTTTTTTTTTTTTTTTTTTTTTTGAGACAAAGTTTTCGCTCTTGTTGCCCAGGCTGGAGTGCAGTGGTATGATCTCGGCTCACCGCAACCTCCGCCTCCTGGGTTTAAGCAATTCTCCTGCCTCAGCCTCTCGAGTAGCTGGGATTACAGGCGCATGCCTCCATGCTCAGCTAATTTTTGTATTTTTAGTAGAGATGGGGTTTCGCCATGTTGGCCAGGCTGGTCTTGAACTCCTGACCTCAGGTGATCTGCCTGCCTCAGCCTCCCAAAGTGCTGGGATTACAGGCATGTGTCACTGCACCCAGCCAAGAAAAACATCTTAACTACAACTTAACATAGTTTCTCTGTAAAATTATAGTCTCTGTTTATCTCACCAACTTGGTTTGGCAACTTCTTTACCAATGGAGGAAGCAAGAACAGAATATAGTCCTAGCTGAGATGCCTTAGTTGGGTTTTGCTGGTTTCTGAAGAATTTTAGCCACACTTATAAAGTGTAACACATCTGAAATACTGTTGTTATATAATTTCAAGCACATAAAAAATACAACAGGGCCGGGTACAGTGGCTATGCCTGTAATCCCAGCACTGTGGAAGGCCAAGGCAGATGGACTGCTTGAGCCCAGGAGTTCAAAACCAGTCTGGGCAACACGGCAAACCCCATCTCTACAAAAAAACACAAAAATTAGCTAGGCATGGTGCCTCATGCCTGCAGCTACTTGGGAGGCTGAGGTGAGAGAATCAATTGAACCCAGGAGGCAGAGGTTGCAGTGAGCCAAGATCACGCACTCCTGTCTGGGTGATAGCGAGACCCTATCTCAAAACAACAACAACAACAACAACAACAACAACAACAACAACAAACCCCCCCAAAAAAAAAACCCCACCAAAATTATGACTCTCCTATATTCTACCCAGATTCACCAATTGTTCAATTGTCTATATTTTACTATATTTGCTTTATCAGTCGTTCTCTCACACACAACCACTTGCAAGTACATGATGTCATGCCCCTTTATCTCTTTTTTTTTTTTTTTTTTTTTTTTTTTGAGACGGAGTCTCGCTCTGTCGCCCAGGCTAGAGTGCAGTGGCCGGATCTAGCTCACTACAAGCTCCGCCTCCCGGGTTCACGCCATTCTCCTGCCTCAGCCTCCCGAGTAGCTGGGACCACAGGCGCCCGCCAGCTCGCCCGGCTAGTTTTTTGTATTTTTTAGTAGAGACGGGGTTTCACTGTGTTAGCCAGGATGGTCTCGATCTCCTGACCTTGTGATCCACCCGTCTCGGCCTCCCAAAGTGCTGGGATTACAGGCTTGAGCCACCGCGCCCGGCCCTTGCCCCTTTATCTCTAATTAGCTTAGTATATATGTTCTAACTTACATAGCCACTGTTATATAATATTGACAAATACTATCTAATCCAGTCTATATTCAAATTTTATCAAATGCCCCAGTAATACCCTAAATAGACTTTTTCCCAGAATCAAATCTATAATCACACACTGGATTTAGATGTCATAACTCTTTTATCTTTTACTCACACTATTATTCCCACATTGAATGTCCTCACTACTTCTTTATCTTTCAAGGCCTAGATTAAGTTCCATTTTCTTAATGAAGATTTTCCTGATACTCCAGTCAAACAGGACTCTCCCTCCTCTGAATTAGTGGAAAATTTAATGATCTTATAAACGTGAGAAATATTGCACACTATGTGTGTGTGCCTAATCTATTGACTAGTTCCTCTTCCCAGTGATTAGTGAACATAGGCTTTGACATCGTACAGACCTAAACGGAAATCTAAATAAAGACTCCACCACTTTCTAGCTGTGTGGTTGGCTAGGTTTTAGTTTCCTAATCTGCAAAAGAGTGGTTTTAACTGATTTAACAAATAAGGTTGTTGTGAGAATTTAATGATAATGCATTTAAAGCAACTTCACAGTTTTTTTGGTGGTAAAACTGTGTCTTACACCTCTGATTTTTTACCATAGTATCTCATACTCAACAATATTAAAAAATATTGGCCAATTAAGCACTATCTCTGTTTACTTTCCCAAAGGGAAAAATAAGTGCTTTACTCTGACACTAATGCACTGTACCCCTGGCAATCTAGTCTGACCAAGGAACCTCACCGCCAGCCTGAAATCTGCAGCAGTATCCTGCTTCCTGGATGTTCCTAATGGCTACCTCCTGATACCCTGCTCCTGCCTGTACAACACATGCATTGGCTAGTGGAAGAATACCAGAGGCACCAGAGTCAAGTGTGTTCCTTTCCTCCAAGCTCTGGGCATGACACTGGCCAGTGCAGCAGAGTGGAGAGTATGACAGGGCACCAAACACAAACAAGACTCCAGTCTGGAGCAGCTGAGAACGTGAGCCTGCTTAGGGGACTGCTAATGAGCACTGACTAAAAGCAGGGTCCAGAGCTCAGGTGCAAACTCTGTCTTTCCTGTCTACCCATCACTGGCAATCCTAAGAAAGAAGGGGAGAGTATTCAAATCAAGCAATTTTCTTATAATCAAACTGGGAGATAATTTTAATATTCAAAAATAACACTGAAAAACCAGGAAGTCCACAGTTAAGACACCACTCACAGTTCATTTCCATAATTCCCCTGCCCTCTTGATAACAGCCAGGGAGGTGGTATGCAGAACATTTCCAATCTATTGTTTTAGTATAATAATCTCATCCTCTCCACCTCTGAGAAAATACCAATAAAATTATTCTGCTTATGTTCAGTCAATCCTCTATGTAAGAGATTAGAACACAACAAAACAAGAATTACAGCAGCTGCATCAATTCTTCAAAGTACAGAAGTATAAACCCACCTCGAGATTTGGGATCAAATATAATTTGGGGTTTTCTATGTTATTACTCAAGTATTCTATCATTTTTCTGTTTTTCCTTCTGTCAATCAGGACTTCAAATGAAAGTAAAATGCTACCTAGGGATAAAAATATAACACGAAACAAACCAGAAAAATCCCTGAATCCTTCACTTCAAACTGAGAGGACAGGCCTCCAGCAAAGCTAATGGAAAATTATATCCTCATAAATGGGCTGTAATGAGGGTTTACATTTGCCATCTGAAAAGAGAAAAGAAAATTCTAAAGCAAAGCCTTTATATTTCTCTTCATCAATGAAGAGTAAAAATACTGTAACACAAATATAAAATGAAACTTCCCATAATTCTGCCACTTATAGAGCAAAGGCCCTAAGTCTGAGTCTGCCCCTGAGAAATACTTATTAAACAACTGCAGGCTAAATCAATGTGATGACGATGAACACACTATACCCTGAAGGATGTTAGCATCTATTTCTTAGAATATAATGGCTCAGGCCAGGCGGGCACAGTGGCTTATGCCTGTAATCCCAGCACTTCGGGAGGCCAAGGCAGGTGGATCACCTGAGGTCAGGAGTTTGAGACCAGCCTGGCCAACATGGTGAAAACCCCATCTCTACTAAAAATACAAAAATTAGCTGGGTGTGGTGGTGGGTGTCTGTGATCCCAGATACTCAGGAGGCTAGGGCAGGGGAATCGCTTGAACCCAGGAGGCGAAGGCTGCAGTGAGCCTGGGTGACAGAGAGAGACTCTGCCTCAAAAATAAAAATAAAATAAAAATAAAAACCATAATGGCTCTATTGGAAATTTCCAGAAAATCATATATACTTTTTTTTTTTTTTTTTGAGACAGTGTCTTGCTCTGCTGCCCAGGCTGGAGTGCAGTGGCACAATCATAGCTCACCATAATCTTGATCTCCTGAGCTCAAGTAATCCTCTTGCCTCAGTCTCTTGAGTAGCTAGTACTACAGGCACTCACCACGACATCCAGCTAATTTTTTTTTTTTATTATTTTTTTGTAGTGATAGAGTCTTGCTATGTTGCCCAGGCTAGTCTTGAATTCCAGGCCTTATGTGACCCTCCCACCTCTGCCTCCCAAAGTAGGGGGACTATAGGCATGGGGTGCCCAGCCCATATATTCTTTTGTAGACATTGTTAATTCAAGGAGAAAAATCTCTTCTCAGTTCATTCCACTGCATCACTCACGAGATCTTAATATAATGCTTAAAAGTTCAGTATATTTAGAGCATTTTGAAGATTAGGGTTAGAAAAGAGTCTTTGCATGTAAATGCTGTTCTGCTAAACATTTTAACTACCAGCTCTGTTTTCTTCAAAACAGGTACTTGGCTCTTAATAGTGACAAACAGTCATGTGAAAGACTCCTGGGGCCTGACATTGTTCTGGAGAAACAAAAAAGTTCTCACATTAGGGAACAGCACCAACTGCTTCAGGCTATGACAAGCCCCAAAACATAAATCCCTTCCTGCATGTTTTTACAGTGTTACTTAACATCCTGAGAGCTTTGTGCTCTTCCAAGAGTCTTTTTCTCCCTGTAAGGACCAGGCACACTGTTTGCCCTCTTTTCCCATCTTAAGAGAGGTCTTTATTCAACATGACCACCCACTGCACTCAATATTTGGAATCAGAAAAGGCCAGGTTCAACCATGAAGAAACTGGCAAAGTCTCAGGACTAAACAGTAAGCCCTTCTTAACCTTTTAAAATTGGATTTCTGCACTTGCTTTTCCTGAAAATAGTAGACTTGCTGATGTACTGGTTCAAACACATCAGTGTATCTTCCTCACCTACATTACCAAAGAACTTGTAGAAGGCTTCTTACTGAAGTCCTGAATCTGACTATGAATACAATTTAATAAAGCAGTGCTTCCCAACCTCTCTCACTTCGTGGTACACACAGACCTCGAAAAATGGCACCTCTTTGAAAGCTCTGAACTAAAGGAACTTGAAAGTATTGATGACTACTAATGGGACTATTGGGGCTCAACACCTCCCCCCCAAAGCATGGCACTTTGGCATGCTGAGTACTTTTAACTAAAAGAGACTGGATGGCCCCAGAAGTAGCCTCAGAAGCCAAGCCTCTGACTTTCTCCTGCCCTCCTGTCTCCCTCCCCTCTTTCCCGTTTCAAGTCATAGAAACCAGAATTCTTCTTCCCCAGTGTGGGTCACAGAAACTAGAACCCCTCTCCCTCAAAGCAAGCCATAAAACCTAAAAAGGTCACTCTCTCCCTTCTAAACCCTTATTCCAGAGGGTCCTGCCCCATATCTGGGAGGAAGGAATGCTACACAGACAGGCCAATAAGAATCTATCAGAAAGGCCTTGCTGAGTTTCCCCCCTCAGTCTATTACCTGAATATACCCTATGTACATTTCTACGCAACTGTCCATTCTTTATCATACCTAAGCATAAAAACAGTTTTCCCTATGTCTTGGGATCTTCATTCTGAAGCCTCCCCTGTCACATAAAGCTTTGATGAAATAAATTTATTATGCTTTTCTCTTGTTAACCTGTCCTTGTTGGAGTGTCAGCTGTGACCCTTATGATGGGTGAGAAAAGGTATTATACTTTTTCCATCTTTACAAGGCTTAGGATATGCCACCCCAAAATGTGCCTCATTAGCATAAGGATTATTTTGAGAAATTTGTAAGTGAAATGCACATCTATAGAGGAAATCTCCATTCGTAAAGGTATCTCCCTCTCTGCACCAGGAAAAGAAAGATGACTAAATCACTAGAGACTCAATCAATAGAGAATACAGACTTAAATCTGCATTAATAAACCTTACCTTTGTTTTATGGTGCTTTTTGTGGCCATCTTAGCTGCGCCTTTCCCCACTCTTTTTTTGTTTCAGAGAATGACAGTATTTAAGCCTGATGTTTACCCCTTTGAGATCTACCCTAAAGATTTACTCATCTCTCTGGGTTATTTATCATATATACAAGAGGTATATGTTATTAAATTTCCATTTGTTTTTCTCTTGTTAATCTGTATTTTTTGAAGGGTATCCCAGATAAGAACTCGTGAATGGTGGAGGAGAAAATTATTTTTCCTCCCTATACTACAAAAGGTTAAAGTACAAGCAGAATTGAGAGAAAGGTATACAAAGATAAACATATTTGCCATCTAACACGGAGACTTTAATCACATAAACATAATTGTCTCAACTTCACGTGGCTCAGGGTCAATGTCCACATTGCCTCACAGGGCTGATCACTCTTCACTTCTGTCAGACCTCAAGGAGAAAGGGGATGTCAGAAAAGCAGCCAGCATTTGACTTGGGGCAGTCAGTTGTCAATGTAAGAATCACAAAACTGTAAGTCAGTGAATTAGGCATAAAAAACTAAGTGTCTTATACCTGCCAGGCATAGTCGTAGACAATGGGGATTCAGCTTTAAATAACAGTGTCTGCCCTTCAGCCAGGTGTGGTGGCTCATGCCTGTAATCCCAACACTTTGGAGGCTGAGGCAGGAAGACCGCTTGAGCCTAGGAGTAGATGACCAGACTGGGCTATATAGTGAGACCCCATCCCTATAAAAAAATAAAAAATGAGCCAGGCATGTTGGTATACCCCTGTAGTCCTAGATACGCAAGAGGCTGAGGTGGGAGACTGACCCCAGGAGGTCAAGGCTGCAGTGAGCTGTGATTGTGCCACTGCACTCAGTCTGGGCAACAGAGACCCTGTCTCCCACCCCCGCCAGAAAAGGGCAATTTCAATAGATTATGTAGGGCTAGATGTGGTGGCTCACACCTATAATCCCAACACCTTGGGAGGCAGGAGGATCACTTGAGGTCGGGAGTTTAAGACCAGCCTAGGCATGTGATAGCAAGACCTCATCATCTCTACCAAAAAAAAAAGATCAAGATCATGTAGATTAATACTTTTCACGTCATGAGAAAACTATTAGCCACCTCCCAGGCAGTTTATTCAAGGAAATAAAGACAATGGAATAAATTACAGATAGCGGCTGACCCAGTTCCAAAATTCAATTCTCACATTCTTATCTAGTTGTTAGGGTTAGTGGAGTTACCTCTGTCCTTTGATAACATACAAAAACAGGATGACATCATTTATAGGGAGATCATGAAGACCTAGACAGTATAAAATTACAAAGCACAACACCAGAAATCAGAAGACTGAAGTTATAGGATCTACTTCCAATTCTATCACCTAATACTCATGGGAATTTACATAATTAACTTAAAACTCTTGGAGCCTGACTTTCTTCATTTATTCTATCCCACTTCATAGGGTTTTTAGAAAGTTTTAAGAAGGCAATAGAATAAAAGCACCTGAAAATATTTAAAGCATTGGACAAATGCTAACTATAACTGACTAATCAAAATGTTTATAAGAAGACTCAAATGAGAAGAGATGGGCGTAGCTACATTTAAGACCAAAATGAGTTCCTGCTCCTATATATTAGCTGTTTTAAAACCTTAGCTTCCATTCTATTGTCCCCAAGAGCTTTGGAGGAAATGGATCCCAAAAAATGATATCAGGGCTTACAGAGTGCTTTTTGGTGATTACCCTCAACCTCACCGAGCCAGATCAGAAAATTACTTTCTGAAAGGTTTTTCATTTCTTGGTATGCTAATTCCTTTCAATTAAGAGATAGGAAATAAGTATGAAGTCACTTCTCTTAGCTATTAAGTCATTATCAAGTACCTTGATAATCTCTGTTCTTCTTGGAATACTGCCCTTTTGGGTATCTCTATCTTAAATTCAATTGCCTGTGGGACAGACAGGCCAAGCAGACAGTTAAAGCTGGCTGGGGCAATATGGGGAGAGTGAGGAGTGGTGGGATTGAAGTGCTGAGTACAGTATCATCTAGAAGGATAATAACTTCTCAGCTCTAGCCTGTTATTTATAGAAAAGTGGGCCCAGTGTTGCCAGATCTTTGTTATTTCAAAAGATTACGGAAACTACATTTTGTAACACACGCCCAATTTTATTTTATTTGCACAATGTTTACAGTTATCTAGGTCTACTACAAATGGAAGGATATAAGAGCATACCACTCCAAAATATGCCACCTTCGCAGAATGATTTTTTTGAATTGAAGGCAATTGATAAACAGGAGAAATGCTTTGCCTAAAAGCAGAACATAAATCTCCTTTGTGGAAATGTCCCTACCTTTTATACAGGAAGGGCAAAATGACTCTTAATCACCTGAGATGATTCTAGAGTCTTATTATTATTAGCTCATAGATGGCAAGAGAGAAATCTGCCTAACAAACCTCCCTAAAACAACCCCTATATTTACCTTCCCTAGAAAGATCAAACCCCTTTTTTGTCTTGTACATCTCCACAATTTACCACTTTTTGTTAAAAATGGTATATAAGATCTCAGGCCTAACCACTTTAGGTCTTTATTTTTTTTCTATGAAGTCCTCCACATGCACATGTAATAAACCGTTTCTCCTGTTAATCTGTCTTCTGTCCGTTTAATTGGCAGGACCCCAGACACTGAAACTACAGGGCAGAGAAAAATTTTCTCCTCTCCTACAAAAATTATAGTGCAGAATTCTCTGGCTATGAAAGGATGAGTTATGTATTTAAAAAGTATTTTGCCTAAAATACTTTTAGGCATTGTGATGCCAATATATGTGATGCCAATATATACTTTATCATTCTGATATGGGGAAGTAAATATTAAGCAGGGCTTTGCAAGCTAGAGACGGGAGACAGTTCAGGCTGGGCAAACATAATATGCAAAAATACTGAGGTAAGAAATATGGTTGGCATGCTAGGGGGATAAACAGACTGATTTTGCTGAAAGATAGGATTCCTTTTGAGAAGGAATAGGGCATAGGTGGGAAAAAATGTGAAAGACATTGAATTCTAGAGTTTTTTATAACCTTTAAAGGAAAGTCTGTAGAAAATGGAGAGCCATTATGAGGAAGGGATCACTATATTTCATATCTTGTCAAGGGTTATGTGTTACTGTTCTTTCCATTTTTTCAAAAATAGAAGATAAAGTTGAATGTTGACACATAAAACTTAGAGTTCTAAAAAATTCCCAAATGAATGCCAGTTTAACCAACCACATTATAAGTAAATGCTGTTGGCAGTGTGGTAGTCAAGGCTTTCAAAGCAAAAATTAAATGATCTCAAAGAGGCTATTTCTTTCTAATCAATAAAAACATTTAGAATTTAAAACCCAAAGAAAAGACTACTGGACAGTTTGGCATTTTGTCAGGTTCATCATCAGGCAGAGCTCTCTTCAACCTGCCTGAAAGTTGGCAAGAAGCTGGATGGAAAAGACTGGCCTCATAAAAGTCTTCAACCAGGTACAACAGCCCCAGAATGCATTGCCATCCATATTCACCACGTAGAGACATGCCTCCAGCAGCTCATGTTTCAACCTCAGAGCCACTTTTGTTTTCTTCTGCAACAAATGATTCCGGGGCTACCAGTCCAGTTGATACTCTCAGTAAAAATTCCTAGAGACAAATGGCCAGGAGAATAGAGCCACTGACCCTCACCTTTACCTGCAACACTAAAATACCAAATTCAATGAACTTTGTTCTTTTACAGAAAAATCCTAGAGGACAGAGTTGAAAAAGCAATATATACACTGCTAAATCACTTAAACTTTCCTATAAGACAATGAGGGAACCATTAATGAATTTTGCCTAGGTAAATAACATGATCCTTAAAATTTTAAGGATTTTAAGGAACACTAACCTGGTGGTAATATTCAATATGGCTTGAAGTGGTGAGAAAGATCAGAAGCAAGCAGGAAGACCAGCGTAAGCAGATGTAGAGCTGGCAATGAATGAGCATGGTAGACCTGCAGAATAGTGAGGAGGCAAGTCTGGGTCTCACAGGGCCTAGGGACCCACCAGGAACTGTTGCTACTCTTGCAAGCATGTAGATTAATATTTTGCTCCACCCTTCCTTTGTTTCTTGATTTACAGTCTCTCACACACACGAATGTGCACTTTCCACATAGTCTTGCTTCTACTTACCAATTCTTTTCTTTTCTCCCTTCCAGAAAACTTCTGCAGTATACAGATGGCCAATAATTAATACCTTAACTCAAATTCTATGTGACCTCTGTTTTGGTGCTCATCACCACCTGGCAGCTTCCCTAAGTCTATAAGTTGAAAATAGTGAGTTGACTCTATGTCTCAAAAACTATTCTCTCTGTCTGAGTGAAACTCATCACACCAAACCATGAAATACTTGTTTAGAGTGTGGACAGGTCACCCCCCATTCAGGGTCTCCTCTGATCTAATTAGCTGAGGCCAGTAGTAGGGTTGAAAAGCTGGCATGCTCTACCATTCACACAGCAAGGGTATAGGGAAAGTAGCTTCCTGTAGGTCAGCTGAAAGGGTAGGACAGACAAAGATACATATCTTTTGCTATAGCTCAGAAAAAGCGGAAAATAGAGCTACCCTGAGTAGAACACAGAGAATGTTAAAAACCAAGAATGTTAGAAGTGATGGCCATTTAAGATTAGCAAATACATATATAGGATTAAATGGTACTGATAGAAACAAATTGACTATTTGACTAAAAATGATGTATATGTGCCTCTTGGTCCAAGCAAAGTGCCATATATAAAGAATTAGTTTCACCCAAGTGAAAATTGTTCATTTTCTGCCAGGCACGATGGCTCATGCCTGTAATATCAGCACATTGGAAGTCTGAGGTTAACAGCATTGCTTGAGTACAGGATTTTGAGGCTGGATGTAAGCTGTGTTCACACCACTGCACTCCAGCCTGGGTGAAAGAGCCAGACCCTGTCTCAAAAGAAAAAAAAAAAAGTTCATTCTCTAACGTATTTCAAAGGTATTTTAAATATAATCCCTGACATAGTTTGGACATGTGTCCCTGCCCAAATCTCATGTTGAATTGTAATCCCCAATGCTGGAGGGTTGATGCTGTCTTTGCAGCAGTAAATGAGTTACTGAGAGATCTGGTCATTTATTATTTTATTTTGAGACAGAGTTTCACTCTTGTCGCCCAGGCTGGAATGCAGTGGCACAATCTCGACTCATTGCAACCTCTACCTCCCAGGTTCAAGCGATTCTCCTGCCTCAACTTCCCGAGTAGCTGGGATTACAAGAGCCTGCCACCACGCCCAGCTAATTTTTGTATTTTTAGTAGAGATGGGGTTTTGCCATGTTGGCCAGGCTTGTCTTGAACGTCTGACTTCAGGTGATCCACCTGCCTCGGCCTCCTAAAGTGCTGGGATTACGGGCGTGAGCCACTGCACCCGGCCCAATCTGGTCATTTAAAAGTGGCAATCCCTCCCCTTCCCTCTCACTCATAAAAATTGAAGTTTCAGAGATCTGATGTTCTTATGATTTTCTAAGAACTTACATATTATGTAGCATTAATAACATATTTTAATAAATCATATTTAAGTTTAATAAATGCTATTTACTTTTAATAATTATATATAGCTAAATAATCTGAAACCCAAAACACAAACCCCCAAAATTAGTATAGGCAAGGAAGGTGACAGACAAGCAAGGATTTCAATAGAAATTAAAACTCATAGCAAGCAATTAAGCCCAGATTCTGACAATCATAATAAGAGATTTTTCTGTTTTCTTAGAATTTTTTTACAATTCAATCTACTATTATGTTATATAAATTTGCTTTTTTTTTCCTTTCTTTTTTTTTTTTTGAGACAGAGTTTCACTCTTGTTGCCCAGGCTGGAGTGCAATGGTGCGATCTCAGCTCACCTCAACCTCCACCTCCCAGGTTCAAGCAATTCTCCTGCCTCAACCTCCCAAGTAGCTGGGATTACAGGCATGCACCATTATGCCTGGCTAATTTTGTATTTTTAGTAGAGATGGGGTTTCTCCATGTTGGCCAGGCTGGTCTCAAACTCTTGACCTCAGGTGATCCGCTCACCTCGGCCTCTCAAAGTGCTGGGATTACAGGCATGAGCCACTGAGCCCAGTCATAAATTTGCTTTCTTTACATGGCTGTTTCTTGAACCTAGAAGACAGATTCTGTTTTG
Organism: Macaca thibetana thibetana; assembly: GCF_024542745.1. NCBI lineage: Eukaryota > Metazoa > Chordata > Mammalia > Primates > Cercopithecidae > Macaca > Macaca thibetana. Next base: position 44,924,499 of record NC_065590.1, read on the forward strand.
TTTACAGTTTTATCTCTAGCACCTAGCATTGTGCCTGGCACATAGCAGGCACTTCTAAATGATGACTGACTGGCTTGTGGGAAGAACATAAGAATGGAACAAAGTAAGGGATGTGTTTGCTGTTGTTGCTTTTTTTGAGACGGAGTCTCACTCTGTTGCCCAGGCGAGAGTATAGTGGCGTGATCTCAACTCACTGCAGCCTCTGCCTCCCGGGTTCAAGCGATTCTCCTGCCTCAGCTTCCTGAGTAGCTGGGATTACAGGTGCCCACCACCACGTCCAGCTAATTTTTGCATTTTTAGTAGAGATGGGGTTTTACCATGTTGGTCAGGCTGGTCTTGAACTCCTGACCTCAGGTGATCCACCCATCTCGGCCTCCCAAGGTGCTGGGATTACAGGCAAGAGCCACCACGCCTGGCCTGTTGTTTTCTTCTAAATTTGTTGTAGAGATGGGGTCTCACTATGTTGCCCAGGCTCACTGTGAGCTCCTGGCCTCAAGTGATCCTCTGCTCTGGTCTCCCAAAGTGTTGGAATTACAAGCGTAAGTCACTGTGCCCAGCCTAATGGATACAGTGAATATTGCTAACCCATATTATTATCCTATAACAAGCTTCATCAAAAAGAATTCTGATGGGCTGGGCAGTGGCTCATGCCTGTAATCTTAGCACTTTGGGAAGCTGAAGCGAGTGGATCCCTTGAACTTAGGAGTACAAGACCAGCCTGGGCAACAAAGTGAGACCCTGCCTAAACAAAAAATACAAATAGTAGCTGAGTGTGGTGGCATGTGTGTGCAGTCCCAGCTACTTGGGAGGCTGAGGTGACAGAATCGCTTAAACCTGGGAGGCAGAGGTCGCAGTAAGCCGAGATCATGCCACTGCACTCCAGCCTGGGTGAGAGAGCCAGACCCTGTCTTGGGAAAAAAAGAAATACTGATGGCACACATTACAATTCTAATTATTGAGAATAATTTACTATAGATGATACAAGGTTCCATTTCTGTTTATGTTGCTGATTTCAGGAAACATGTATAAAGAAGCAAATTTTTCAAAAATTTTTGAAATTGCTCAACTGGTCTGCCCAGTGAATTATAAAATTTAACTAAAAGTTGAAAGCAAAGATGACTACATGCTAAGTTCTATATATGGTGTACACCCAAAACAAACAAACTCATGATAGCGTGGAAGAGATGTATATACTGAAGGGGCCAAGAGCCCTCTAAAAGTTCACTGAAAAAAACCACTGACATGGGGCAGATTAATACAAGAAAAGGCAGACAAATCTATTTAACCTGTATTCACAGAAGCCTTTACAATGGAGAGCCAAAGATACAGGGGAAATTTTCCATTTTTGTGCGTAGGTTCAACAAAGTATGGAAGAGGTATAGAAATATGATTGGACAAAAAGGGTCTAACACCAAAGAATCTAAAACTAATTGAGTGGAGAAACTCAGCAAGGCCTGTCTGTCTAAATTCTTCTCAGCCTCTCTGAGTATGCATTCCTTCCTTCTGGGTGTGGGACAGGACTCTCTGTGGAACCAGGGTCTTATGGCCTACAGTCAAATAAGGGAGGTCAGATCATTTCTTTTTTTTTTTTTTTTTTTTTTGAGATGGAGTCTTGCTCTGTCACCCAGGCTGGAGTGCAGTGGCCGGATCTCAGCTCACTGCAAGCTCCTCCTCTCGGGTTCACGCCATTCTCCTGCCTCAGCCTCCCGAGTAGCTGGGACTACAGGCACCCGCCACTTCGCCCGGCTAGTTTTTTGTATTTTTTAGTAGAGACGGGGTTTCACCGTATTAGCCAGGATGGTCTCGATCTCCTGACCTCATGATCCGCCCATCTCGACCTCCCAAAGTGCTGGGATTACAGGCTTGAGCCACCGCGCCCGGCCGATCATTTCTTTATGGCCAGTTTTTACATAGAAAGGCAGAGGGAATGTTAGAGTAATACTTTTAGGTTTTACGGCTGGCTTTGGGGACAAGGAGTTCTGGTTTCTATGACCCGCCTTGGGGAAGAGGGATTCTAGATGCCATGGTCAGCCTTAGGGTAGAATGGGACTGAGAGACAGGAGAGCAGGGGGGCAGGAGGTCAGAAAAACTTCTGCTTTTGAAGCTTTCATTTTGGGGTATTGTTTTCTGAGACCCAGCAATACACAATGAACTACAATTTGAAGTAAAAGGTCAAAGATATAATAGAAAAGTTCTAGTTCAGACAGTCCAAGTGATACAGAAAAAAGAGAAAAGGTTTAGTTTAAGTATTTGAGTGCGTATTAAGTCTGACTGGAGGAATTACAAGTTTCATGAAGGAAATGGCATCTGTACTAGGATTTTCATAAGAAATATAGGAATATTTTGAAGCACAGGGAATATCAAAAGTACAAAAATAGTACAGAGGGTGTTTATATAAATTTTTAAAGTCTAGTCTCATGGAAGAGGAGTTCAGGTGATTTATAGTAAACGTGAGATATCATTAGGCATTAGGACTTCATACTCCAGGTGATGGGAAGCTATGATACAATAGGAAATATATATGGTCTTTGTTTTATGGCTCCTAAAATCCTTGGAATCTCATGATAAGAGTATCTTTCATACGCTAATGGGATGAGTGGTGGCTGGAGGCCCCTAGATAGCTTCAAGATGGGGCTGGTAGTCAGAAAGGCCAAAGCATGATTTGAGGGTTAGAAATTTCAGTCCTATAGGCTGACCTTCAGGGAGAGGAGAGGAGATGGAGATTAAGTCAATCACCAATGGCCAATGATTTAATCAATGGTGCCTACATAAGAGAGACTCCATAAAAACCCTAAACAACAGGGTTTAGAGAGCTACCAAGGTGGTGAGCACACTGAGGTGCTGGAAGGGTGGTGTACCTGGAGAGGGCATGGAAGTTTTGAGTTCCTCCTCCATACCTTGGTAAGTAAAGAACTTTACTTCATGAGCTATTCTAGCATATTACTGAACTGGGGGTAGGGATCATGAGAATGCCCAATTTGTAGCTAGATACAAGTGTGGGTAACCTGGGGACCATATATATTTATAGAGAGAGAGAGGCAGGGTCTTGTTCTGTCACCCAGGGTGGAGTGCAGTGGTGCAATCAGGGATCACTGCAGCCTAGACCTTCTGAGCTCAAGTGATTCTCCTGTCTCAGCCTCCTGAATAGCTAGAACTACAGGTGCCTGCCACTATGCCCAGCTAATTTTTTAAGTTTTTTGTAGAGATGGGGTCTTGCTATGTTACCCAGGCTGGTCTTGACTTTTGGGCTGAAGTGATCCTCCCATCTTGGCCTTCCAAAGTGCTAGGATTACAGGTGTGAGCCACCATGCCTGGCAGGAACTCAATACTTTTGACTGGCATCCAAAATGGGGTTAAGACCTGTGGGGTCTCCACTAACTCTGGGTAGTATCAGAATTTAATTGTAGAACACCCAGTTGGTATTCAGAAAATTAGAGAATTGGTTGGCATGCAGGGGAGAAAAAACCTATACTTTTGGTGTCAGAGGTGTTATGAATAAAAGCCAAGAAAAGCCAATGAGGACTAAGCTCTCATTTTTTTTTTATCTTGCCCAAATTCCTATCTAAGAGATCTGGGGAGTCATGTCCTACAAACCATAAATTCTTATCAGATGGGTTTTATTTAACCCTATATATCATGACTGACTTTCCAATCTGACTCTGGCATAACGTATGAGACAGGCAAAAAAATCAAAATATTTAACCCCAAAACAAGTTTCTCTGCCGTATCTTGAAAATGTCCCTGCAAAGCCATCCTTTGTGGGGGAAAAAACCTGCATCTGTAAAGAATCTCTGTTAACACAGCTAGATCTTTTTCTTCCAGGCCCTCCCAATCCTGAAGAGATTAGCTAAAGTCTAGTACCTTTTAAAGATCTGAATAGGAAACATTTTTCATCTATTGTCTCTAAGGACAGCTACTATAAGACTTCAAAGGAACCTTGGTCTCCACCATCTTTTATCTTAACCTGAACATTTCCTTTCTATGGATCTTAGGTCCTTAGATAAACTCAACCAATTATCAAACAGAAAATGTTTAAATTTACCTACAGCCTGGAAGTACCTCCCTGAGCCCCCTGCCCTTCTCCCCGCCCCCTGCCTTTGAGTTGCCCCGCCTTTCTGAACCAAACCAAAGTATTTCTTAAATGCATTTGATTGATGTCTCATGCCTCCCTAAAATGTATAACACCAAGCTGTGCCCTAATCACTTTGGGCACATATTCTCAGGAGCTCCTGAGGGCTGTGTCATGGGCCATGGTCACTCATATTTGGCTCAGAATAAATCTCTTCAAATATTTTACAGTGTTTGACTCTTTTTGTTGACAATAATCTGGTGCACAAACATGTGGGGCCACAGAGAAGACTCAGGACCCTGAAGGAGTTGCCTGAAACCTGAGCGAAGGTACTAGCAGGGGCCCACTGAAGCCTCACCGAGTTCTAGCTTCTCCTCTGGTGAAACTGGTAAGTCCTCCTGAGTCCTGGACCTCCCATTTTTGCTGATGCTCCTTGATTTATTCTGAGCTGTTTTTTTGTTGTTTTGTTTTTTTTTCTCTCTCTCTTTTTTCTCCTAGGAAGTTGGTTAAAATCTTAATTTTGGTTTCAGAGGTGTATTCAAAACAGTCTTTCTTCATTGCCTTTTCTCTCAAAATTAATCTCAATTGGCTTGTCTGTGCGCACTTTGCTGAGGAACTGAACTGACACTTCTCGTAAGTAAATGAGAGAGTGAGTTCCTCAGCTTCGAAGAGAAAGGACATTTTGCTCCTCCCAGTCAAAAGGTACCCCTGGGTGACCGGGGACCTCGTGGGAGTGTCTGGGGGGTTGACTGTCTGTGACATGCAGCAGCCCTATAGGAAACTCCCCAACAAATATTAATTTAAGAAGGCTTGTCCAGGAAACGCATGTAAGGGCTGGTCAGCCAGTGTTTGGAGCCCTCTCAGAGGTGACAGATCTCTGAAGAGAGAAACTGAGACACGTAAGAGGGTAGAAACGACTCAGTGTTGAAACACTGTAAAGTGCTGCCCACAAGCAGCACATATCATCCACCACACAAAAGCCTTAGGCCACAGGTCAGTTGCTCTTAAAAAAAAAAAAAAAAAAAAAAAGAGAGAGAGATGGCAAATAAACCCACCAAAAGAGAGGAAAGGCAAGGAGAGCGGTCCCCAGCAGGCACCCCAGCTGGGTTTATGTTTAATAATTATGGTGCCTTGACTTGCAAGTATTTATGTAAATGGGAAGATCTTACTAAAGATGACCTAGGTCTAAGGTTTCCAAAATGGGGAACTTTTGATATCCCTAAATTGGTTTTCTTGTGTGCTAGATTAGAAACATTGGCTCCCACATCAAAGTAAATGAATGGGAATCATACTTAGCTGGCACCTAGAATCATCAAAAAGAGGAAATGATAAGCTTGCCTCCCTTCGGGAAGTTAACAAAAAAAAATTTTTGAAACTGTCTCGCCACTTCTGAAATCAGGAAGGCTCCAGAAACTGTCTCCCCTTCTGCTCCTCCTGACTCTCCGCTCTCTCGGAACTTCCTTGTCCAGACAATTTCATTTTTCCTTCTCCCTCCCCTACTCCCTTGCCTCAAGCCACAGGGGGACCAGAAATAGCTGGAGAAAATAATATAGTAGTTGCTCCTTTTAGGGGAAAACCTATAGGCAGAGGGGATCCTAGCATAATGTACATCACCTGGACGAAATCAGAGTTAAAGGCCTTGGTACCTGGATTCTCCGATCGGACTGAAGATCCATTTGGGTTTGCTAAGGAATTCCAATTAACACTTAAGACTTATGATCCAGGGTTCTCTGACCTGTATCAGCTGATTGAGTTACTGGTCCCCAGAACAAAGCTGAAGAATGGTTTAGAGTAGCAGATTGGAAATAGCCTTTAGAAGATTTTGACAAAACAGATGTTGCTGGAAGACAGAAATGCAGCGAGCTTTGCAATCGCCTCTGTGAAACTGTACCACAGATACTCCCCAAGGTTACAGATTGGGCAAAGGTGAAACAATGTAAAATACACCCAAACAAAATCGTGCCTGACTTTTATATCAGGTTTGAAAAGACATTCAAACAGTTTTCAGGAATACCCCTGGGGAAAGTAAGTGACACCTCACTAAATTCTGGGTTTATGCAGAGTTTAGATAAGGAGTTAGCAAACCTAATAAAGAGGAATAAATGTGGCTTGGGCTTCCTTGCCCACCAGCCACCTAGTCAACCCTAGCTGAGCTAGCTGTCACAATCGTTAAGAAAGAAAAGGAGGCCAGGTATGGTGGCTCATGCCTGTAATCCCAGCACTTTGGGAGGCTGAGGCGGGTGGATCACTTGAGGCCAGGAGTTCGAGACCAGCCTGGCCAATATGGAAACCCTGTCTCTACTAAAAATAAAAAATTAGCTGCGTGTGGTGGTGCACGCCTATAATCCCAGCTACTCGGGAGGCTGAGGCAGGAGAATCTTGCTTGAACACAGGAGGCAGAGGTGGCAGTGAGCCAAGATCGCGCCATTGCACTCCAGCCTGGGCAACAGAGTGAGACTCTGTCTCAAAAAAAAAAAAAAAAAAAGAAAAGAAAAGAAAAGAAAAGGAAACAGTCTCTAAAATCATGAGTTTACAACTAAAACAACTTAGCAACCAAGTTGGGAGTTTGCAAGGGTCCCATGGTCCCCAGAGATCTAAGCGCCCCCCAAGAGGAAGCAATTTGCCACTATTACAAAAAGAAAGAATATTTTTAAAAAGAATGCAAAAAACTTAAATGGGCTCTTGCACAAAGAGAGCTAAGAGCCCCAGAGGAAGGCACCAGAACAACTCAAAAACCAGAAGAGGGATGCTCTGAGGGAATAGAGAGGGTTTCCCCCCTACTTCTAACTAATGCTTTAGGAGAAGTAGAAATAGCCATAAATGGGGAAAATACCAGAGCCCTTGTCGACACCAGCGCTACACTGTCGGTCCTCAAGCCTACCTTGAGTAAAAACCCTCTCCCTCGGAGTAAAGAAAAAGTCCAAATGGTAGAGGTTTCAAACTCTTATTATAGCCTTTAAATCAAATCCCCTTCAATCTTAATTAGGAGAACTAGTGGGGCATCACTTTTTCTTATAGTAGATAGTGCCCCCATACACATAATAGGATGGGATTTCCTAGAGACCCATAATGCTCACATCTCATTTTCACAGAAGGGAGAAATGATTCTCAACTTGGGAGATGCAGAAGACTTACAAAAGCCCACATGTATATTATGCTTGTGAAAGTTAATCAAGATTCTGGACAGGAAGAATTAGAGCCTTTCTTATCTAAGGTACCAGACTCCCTATGGGCAAACTCTTCCATAGATACTGGGAGAATTCAGTCAGCAATCCCTATAGAGATAACCCTAAGTAAATCCAAACCCTGGCCAAACATAAGGCAATATCCCCGAAGACCTGAAGCCTTACTAGGAATCAAACCAAGCATTCAGGACGATTTAGACAAAGGACTCTAATACCCTGCACCAGCCCTTGCAATACACCAATTCTCCCAGTTAAAAAGCCAAATGGGAAAGGCTGGAGATTTGTTCAAGACCTAAGAGCTATAAATAAAACAATAATTCCTAGACACCCTGTTGTTCCTAACCCCTACACCTTATTGTCCAATATTCCTATCACTGCCAGCCACTTCTCTGTTATTGATTTATGTAGTGCCTTCTTCAGCATACCTGTGGAGCAAAATAGCCAGTATCGTTTTGCTTTCACTTGGGAAAATCACCAATACACGTGGACAGTCTTACCCCAGGGCTACTCAGAAAGTCCTACTTATTTTTCTCAAATACTAAAGCCAGATTTAGATGACACTAAATTTCCAAATGAATCTAGTATGTGATTTATTGTTATGCTCATCCTCCCTACCAAAATGCAAAGAAGATACTGTCCACCAATTACAATGGCTTGGTTTTAGGGGACACAAAGTGTCAAAAGATAAATTACAATTTTACCTTCCCAAGTTAAATATTTGGGACATATGATTTCCCCAAGGGGGCTATTAATAAACGCTGAGGGAATCTCTGCTATTATGACCTTTCCCCTGCCCAAAACTAAAAAACAATTAAGAGGATTCTTAGGGTTAACAGGCGATTGCAGGAGTTGGATTCCAAACTACTCCTTAATGGCCCAACCCCTATATAAAAATCTAAAACAGACCCAGGTGGACCCAATCCACTGGGAAGAGGGGGAAAAAAACAACACATAGAAGATCTAAAACAGGCTCTCACCCAAGCACCTGCTCTAGGCCACCCCAATTACAGTCTTCTTTTTACCCTCTTTGAACATGAAATAAATGAGAATGCTCTAGGAATATTAACTCAAAAACATGGTGACTTCTTGTTGAGAGCTGTTCATTCTAAAATGTAGTGAAATTCAATCTAGTTCTGCTGATAAAGATCATCAGTTTTGAAAGGTTACTGATTTTTCTCTTCCCTCTTAGTTTTTTGCCCAATATATGGAGAAAGGTAACAGTCGATCTTTTTTTTTTCTTTTTCTTTTTCTTTTTTGAGATGGAGTCCCGCTCTGTCACCCAGGCTGGGGAGCAGCGGCGCGATATCGGCTCACTGCAAGTTTCGCCTCCCGGGTTCACGCCATTCTCCTGCCTCCCGAGTAGCTGGGACTACAGATGCCCACCACCACGCCCAGCTAATTTTTTGTATTTTTAGTAAAGACTGGGTTTCACTGTGTTAGCCAGGATGGTCTCGATTTCCTGACCTCGTCATCTGCCCACCTCGGCCTCCCAAAGTGCCGGGATTACAGGCGTGAGCCACCGCGCCCGGCCCAGTAACAGTCAATCTTAACATTTTGTTTTCATTGTTTTTTAATAAAGCTGCTAGGCAGTGGTGCAGCATTCCTACCTAGTGTCATAAAAACAAAATACTTACATAGCTTTCTTAAAATGTAGGAATGACATTACATTTTTAGGAGACAGTTGCTTTGCACTACTTACTTAACTCTTTTCCATATATTGTGATACAAACTTTTGAATATGGAATCTTACTATCTGAATAGAAATGTGCATGTATGATACACATACTTAAGCATGTGTGTGTGTGTATGTATATATATACATATATATATATATGCATGCTGTGAAACTTGACTACACAACATAAATCATTTTTTAAAATTCCAGGAATGGGTAGTCTGATCCGGTGATTATCCTTTTGAGGCTAAACAGATTATTATCTTGTTATTTAGGTTTTTACTCCCAGTAGCAAGGCATGCTGAGTCAGTTGCACTCATATGATTATTGTTATTTAAAACTAAAAATAAAGGCTGCATTTTCAAAGATAAATTGGAGATTGCTATTGGTGAAACACAGCCAAAATACTGAATCTGATATACATACAGGTTTCTACAGGAAGATATAGAGTAATTTAGAATTTGGAGATTTAATAACCAGGGCTACCCAGAAAAAGTGACTTGATAACATGGTACCAATAAGTAAGGGATGCTCTCTCGGTTTGAGTTTGCTACTTTCAAGATTTTAACTTCTCAGGTCATTAATCAAAATTACTGTGTAAGTTAGCCAATAGAATTTTTAGGTTAAAACAACAGATGGGGGGTTTGTGGAGTGTTTAATGTCATGGGCATTTTTAGTAGCATAGACCCTTTGTTCTGCATTTGAATGTTGCATATTTTTGTCACAGCTAATCTTCCTCCCAAGTTTGCTATTCAAATCAAATGCCTGAATGACATTTCTGGTAGTCTGATGTATTTTTTGAGGAAGTTTGTGATTCCAATGCAGGTGTCTTCATTACCATTTCCTCTACACTGCAGAAGAAGCAAAACTCCTTTGTGAGAATTACTGCACATGTGTATGGGGAAAATAGTTCTGAAAGGCTAGAATGATACAAGTGAGCAAAAGAAGTTGGTCAGCTTGACTATGGAGTGGTGGCAATAATGTCTAAACATTCCAAAAGACCATGAGCTGAACCTAAATTCCCTTGGAATCTGAACAGAAAAGGAATATCAAATTGCCATTTGAAAACTGACCAGCTAATCTGGACCTCAGAGATATATCAGCCAGTGGCCCAAAGCCATTTCAAGTACAGAAATTGTATTGAGACTACAGCTAAATAAATTTGAACATTAAGTATAATTTTTCCACTTTTCCTCTTTATAAGCATATTTGTAAACTCAAAGCTGAGCAGAAGTGATTTTATTCTCTCAAGTTCGATACTGAGTTGATTGACTGCTCCCTTACCCCTCACTCTTCCCCTTCCCTTTCCTAAGGTAACAGTGCACAATTTAGGTTATTTTTGCTTCCGAATTTGAATAAAAAACCTAATGCCATGGATTTTTTTTCTTTTGCAACACACCTGTTTATCACCTTGTTTAAATGTAAATGTCCCCTCATGCTTTTGAAATAAGTTTCCTTTTGTAAAACAACCACAACCACAACAACAAAATATGGTGACAATCACAGCCCAACTTGTTATTTCAGTCAACGGTTAGATCCAGTTGCAAGGGGGCACCCTCCTTGCCTGAGGGCTATACTGGCTGCAGCCACCTTATGCAAAAACATCAAAGAATTTGTCCTAGGGTCCCCTCTGACCCTAGGGTGCCCCCAACTCTGTGAAATCTCTTCTAAGCTCTCACTACAGTCAACACTACTCTGTTAGCTGCTTTGCCTCTTATGAGGTACTCCTGCTTTCTGCCCCCAACATCATTTTGAAGCACTGTAACACTCTTAACCCTGCTACCTGGCTCCTGCTTCCAGGTGAACAACAAGAGGAAGAGGAACATGACTGCAATCTACTAACCAATATCTTACTCTCCCCTAGGGAAAAATTAGAGGAAACTCCCATAGAGAATGCCGAATTAATGTGGTTCACGGATGGTTCCTATTTAAGGGACAACCAGGGGCATTACCAGGCAGGATACGCCATCACTTCCATAACAGACATAATCAAAAGTGCCCAACTCGAAGGAATCAAATCAGCCCAGATGGCTGAATTAATAGCATTAACTAGAGCTTGTAAATTAGCTAAAGGAAAAGTGGCAAATATATATACTGACAGCCAATATGCTTTCGGAGTAGTCCATGATTTTGGCATGCTATGGAAACAGAGAGGATTTCTGACCTCATCCGAATAGCCCATATGAAATGGGCACCAAGTCTCGGAGTTACTAGAAGCAATTCAGATGCCAAAGCAACTTGCAATCATAAAAATTTCTGGGCACTCAAAGGATAACACTCAAGAAGCAAAACGAAAGAATCTACCTGATGCTGCAGCAAAGAATGCTGCCCTAGGAAAGATGGCCTGTCCTGTATGGCAATGTAATTTTCGTCCTACAAATACCCTCACTACAATTCTTTTACAGTATCAATAAGCATCTACCCCTCAAGAGAAACGGAAGGGAGGTATGTTTGACCCAAGTAAAAAATTATGGATAGGGCCTAACAAAAAACCCATAGTTCCCATAGGTGCACAGTTGCCTTTCCTTCAGTTTATTCACAAAATGACTGATTGGGCCTCTGAAAAAATAGTATCATGGGAACACAATACTTTTGGAAACCATCCCCCATGGTAGCCCAAAAAGTATACTCTTGATGTACTATATGCCCAAAACCGAACCCTAGCAAGCCCTTACATGGCTCCCAAGGTAATTTTCCTTTGCCAATAGGACTTTTTGAAGTATGGCAGTTGGAGTTTATCCAGATGCCACCATTGCAAAATTTCAAATATATGATGGTTTTAGTTTGTATGTTTTCTCATCGGGTAGAAAGATTTCCTTGTTGGAGGGCTACCACCTTAACAGCAGGGAAAATTTTGTTAGAATCATTCCAGTTTGGGGAATTCCTTCTGAACTGCACAGTGATCATGGGACTCATTTTACTGGACAAGTTGTTCCATCCATTTGCAAAATCTGGCCAATAACACAACATTTCCATTGTGCCTACCATCCCCAATCCTCTGGGTTGGTGGAACGGACAAATAGCACAATAAAAACTCAATTAGCTAAGCTGATAGAGGCTTTCAACCACCCTTGGCCAAAACCCCTCCCACTCGTCTTGCTTAATCTTAGATCAACTCCTTTTCAAAAACATTGTTTATGGCTCTGTGAAATCGCAACAGGGAGACCTAACAAATAAAACAAAGCTGGTAACAGAATCTTTCTACAGTGAGCTCCCGGGGGCTGCTGACCCCAAAGACCACGGATTACAGCCAGGTGACTTTGTATATTGGAAAATACTCCAACTGAAGGATTCCCCACAACCCCACTGGAAAGGACCTTATCAGGGACTTTCAACTCTCGCACTGCAAAGTTAAAGGGAGTCACTTCTTGGATTCACATTTCACTCCTAAAACCAGCACTACATTCCTGACCACCCCTGGACTTCTGAACCAGTCTCTGACACCTGCCTGCGAATCAAGAGAATACTGGAGGCTCAGCCAGTCTCTAGAGCTACAATGAAAGCAGACACACTTCCAGAGACGCTGGACCACGCCAGTCCTCATGAACCCTAAAATAACTCTCATTCTTACTTTCCTTGCTATAGAATATTGCTAAAACCCTGAATGTTTTAACTGAGACCCCTAAGAAGCTGTTTGGGATCGACGCACTCTCTTCCTTGGTATAACTTTCTAAATGGGTGCAGCTATACATTCCCTTGCTAAAGCCAGGAAAATGTTTTACTTGTTCATTCTCATTCCCACAATCTCCTCTGTCTGCCTACCCCACACTCCTTCTCTCTTCAGACCTGAAAATTTCTCCTGGTCCTCTGTAACCTCAGCAATCTCCCTGCAGGCAAAGCCCACATCATTTGGTATGATATAGATCAGGATGCAATGAAGAGTGTTATACGGAACAGCACCATTCTAAACATTCCCCAAGGTGTCCAGTTTTTAGGGTACCTCTATTATAGGGCTGCAACCAAATATGACGCCCTGCAGGAATACTTGCCTAACAATGCCTCAGGACGATCACTGAGAGGGTCTAACCAGGTAGAACACTGCATAACAATAGATATTGGGGATTATCAGTTGAGGCAATTGCCTGGTTACAATGGGAAAAATCTAGCTGCCTCCTGTATAAACTGCCATAGCATGGCCTGCCCAAATAACCACCAGCCCTGTGCTTGTGGCTGGATCCTCCTATCCAGCACCAACCACACTGACCCTACCCTTAAAGAACTATTTATGGTCAAGTGGTGGACAGAGGTCCCTGACAGCACAAATTCCACCCTAAGACCAGGGTGCCTCTGGGAAGCATTATGGAATACCCAGACATGGGCTTACTTAGGTGTAACCTCCACTCACCTAACAATTGTTTGGGATACCCAGCGGTTCTGGATTGACTCCATTTATCCAAATTGTACAAATGCCACCAGTATACAATGGCAACAACATCCTGGTGGATACACCAAAATTGGCCACCCAAAAAACTAAAGCGCGACCTCACTGGAGAAGTTGGAGCTGGGCTAGGTATATTGGGGCAAGCCGAATTCATGACTAATGAAGAGAGACATTCTTTAGAAAAAAATTCCCTATCAAAAATAGGCCACATTGAAGGAATGCTATTCCAAGAAGAAGGAAAAGGATGGGAAGCTGCTTTAAAAGATAATACAGACTCATCAAATGGACAGAAGAAACCAGACAAACCATGAAAACATAGTTCCAAACTCAAAGATGGGAACAAGCATGTACTCTTACCCAACAGGGGCTCATGTCTATTTTACTACAAATGGAATCTGAGGTGGCTATGAAGCAATGGCCTACAATCCTCAGTTCTGAGGCACAATCCAAACACCTGTGGAAAACATATGGTCCACCAAACTTATGGAGATTTTTGGACGGTAAATGTGACCTTAAACATTGTATTCGCAGAGCACAGGCACCGAAGTTAAATGAGGTTCAAAGGTACTCTGTTGTCCAACTGGCAGGCGTTGGGACTATTATAAACAATACAAGAATACTCCCCCTGGGAAATAGGTGGGCTATTTTAGCTGGTAATAACACATGGCATCCCATCTCCCTTTCAGATTGTGAAAACAGAAAAGGAGAATGGCTATGCCCTCAAACTACTTGGAACCCTGATTTTTCCCAAACTTGGCCTCTAATATCCACCCCAATGGGACATAACATCTGGTATATGGGGAAGGGCCGCTTCTGTTGGGAGGGACAAAAAAACAACATTGTAGAATTATATGACTTCTCCTGTAACAAAACTTCCTTTTCTCTTCCAAGTACCAGTATATGGTGCAATACAAAAGTGGTTGGAAAAACAGACTTGTCCACTGTTAACAAGTCCTATGACAATTTAGACATTGAGGACCAGGCGTTCCTTGCATTTGATTTATACCCTCCTCAGGATGTTATATCTATGGAGACAAATTGGCCAGAAGAGACATTAAATTTATTAGATTCTGATTTAGTGTCAGTCCTACAATCCTCAAATAAGATCTATCATAAGGTTCAAATGACCCTTGATAAGGAGGGTAAACACATTGTGAGCCTGATCAAAGAATATGATAATGCATACAGTGGTTTTTTTGGCTGGTTAGGTTGTTTACTGCCCTCTGACTCTACCTATAACCTTCTTGGATGCCTAATCTTTGCTATCTTTATGGTATTTGTCACTGTATTAGGATTAAATATCTCTTGTAAATGTTATGCCAGATACAGCAAAAGGAAAAGGCACAATTAAAGAACTGGATCATGATAGCTCACAAAATAAACATGACCTGGGATTTTTTTCTAGACTAAACCCTAGGCCTGACTCCATCTCACCCCTTAAACTATTGGCTATTACATCAGGTTAGACTGTGTGATCCCCCAGTGATCCAAATCACAGGTATTTTAAAACTACTGCTACCAACCACACTACTCTAGGAATGAGCCTTCCTAGTGCTGTGGGACCTTGCCAAATGACCAAATCAGACAACTCTAGGAATGAGCCTTCTTAGCGCCGTGGGATCTGCTGCTGTTTGTTGGCCTGCATATGCATTCTCAGGAACGCTTTTTGGCCAAGAAGAGGGACTGAGGACAAAGCTCTCATTTTTTATCTTGCCCAAATTCCTTTCTAAGGGGTCTGGGGAGTCACGCCCTACAACCATAAATTCTCATCAGATGGGTTTTATTTAACCCTATATATTGTGACTTAATTTCCAATCTGACTCTGGCATAACAAGAGACGAGGAAAAAAAATATTTAACCCCAAGACATGTTTCCCTGCCATATCTTGAAAATGGCTCTGCAGGCCAGGTGCGGTGGCTCACGCCTGTAATCCCAGCACTTTGGGAGTCCAAGGCAGGTGATCACCTAAGGTCAGGAGTTTGAGACCAGTCTGGCCAACATGGCAAAACCCCGTCTTTACTAAAAATACAAAAATTAGCTGGGCGTGGTGGCATGCTTGTAATCCCAGCTACTTGGGAGGCTGAGGCAGGAGAATCGCTTGAACCTAGGAGGGTTAGGTTGCAACGAGCCAAGATCACGCCAGTGCACTCCAGCCTGGGTAACAGAGTGAGACTCCTCTTAAAAAAAAAAAAAAAAAAGAGAAAATGGCCCTACAAAGTCATCCTTGTAGGGGAAAATCTGCATCTGTAAAGAATCTCTATTAACACAGCTAGATCTTTTTCTTCCAAGCCCTCCCAATCCTGAAGAGATTAGCTAAAAGTCTAGTACCTTTTGGAAACATTTTTCATCTATTGTCTCTAAGGGCAGCAACTATAAGACTTCAAAGGAACCTTGGTCTCCACAATCTTTTATCATAACCTGAACATTTCCTTTTCATGGATCCTAGATCCTTAAACTCAACCGTCAACCATAAAAATGTTAAAATTTGCCTATAGCCTGCAACCTCCTCCTCCCCCACTCCTTTGAGTTGTCCTGCCTTTCTGAACCAAACCAATGTACTTCTTAAATGTATTTGATTGATGTCTCATGCCTCCCCTAAAATACATAAAACTAAGCTGTACCCCCACCACCTTGGGCACATGTTCTCAGGACCTCCTGAGGGCTGTGTCACAGGCCATGATCACTCATATTTGGCTCAGAATAAATCTCTTCAAATATTTTACAGAGTTTGGCTCTTTTTATGGACATCATTAAAGAGTTGTCAAATGGTCAGGTGTATATTTCAGAAAGCAATATGTAGGACTAGAGGTAAATGATTAGAAACCAGAAAAAGAGGACTTGATCTAGGGTAGTGGCCATGGGAGTAAATGGGTTGGTACACAAAATACTGTAGACATATAGGACTAGGTAACCAAATGAACTATAGATGAGGGAGAGAGAAGTAATGAAGACCATTTATATTTCCAGCCTGGGTTATAAGTTTGATGGCAATGCCATTAACTGAAACAAGAAACGGGGAAAAACATATTTGAAGTAAAAATGTCATATTGAGCTAAAAGTGCCCACAGTACATTTATGTATCAGTGCTTACGATGCAGTTAAAACATGTAGATCTGAGTTTTTGAGAAAAAGGGAGAGCTAAAGACATGAATGTGGAAGCAGCTCACAAGGAACTGAAAGCAAAGATAGTGGGGCATGGAGGGTGGATATGATTTTCAAGTGAAAGCCCAGAGAGACAAGAAGAAAGCTAAGGCTGGAAGTGTATTTATATGACAAGTAATGAAGTACCGAGGAAGACATCAATGAAGAAGACAGAAAAAAGAAAGGAAGGGGAAACAGGAGAGAGCAGTGTCAAAGTCAAAGGAGGAAGGAGAAATCAAAGTTTCAAATATAAGTGAATTGGAATGAGAAATAAAAGAGGATGTGGGCTCTGGTAGTTAAAATGTTACTCATGACTTTTGCCAGAACAGTTCAAGAAATACAGCGCGAGGAAGAAGATGGTTACCCCCTGAGACTCAGGAGTGAATGGGAAGTGAAAAAGTAGAGACAGTGAGTATAGACTATATTTTAATGAATTTTGAGAGTAAGGCAAAGGGTCTCCAATTTCTCATTAGAAAACACGGATATTATCTCCGTACTAACATATGGTGGATGCATCAAAGGCATTTTTATGAAATTTATCAAGGTTTTTTTTTTGTTGTTGTTGTTGTTTGAGATGGAGTTTCACTCTTGTTGCCCAGGCTGGAGTGCAATAGCAGGATCTCAGCTCACTGCAATCTCCGCCTCCCAGGTTCAAGTGATTCTTCTGCCTCAGCCTCCCCGGTAGCTGGGATTACGGGCTCCTGCCACCACGCCCAGCTAATTTTTGTACTTTTAGTAGAGACGGGTTTTGTCACATTGGCCAGGCTGGTCTCAAACTCCTGGGATTACAGGCATGAGCCACTTCGCCCTGCTTATCAAGGTTTTTAATAGGAAAATACCTTTATCTCAGAAGAGTGTTTGAAAATAACATTGGGTCCTGTTTTTCTACAAGTATGCCAAGTAGAGTTTTCTAATATGAGGATTTATTATCTACCCTCCATTTGCATTCAGTCCTTTCTTTGATAAATCCTGAAGCAGCCATGACCCTGACAGACTCTACCTCCAAATCATTAAAACGTTAGGGTATGTGAACAATAATTATGAAGAATTTCAGAAAGACTGACATATATTTTCATTCAGTAATTTTGTTGAAGCTTTAAAAACACATTTTGCTGTTTGGAGAACATTATTCAGAAATTCTTCCAATATTAGGCCGCGTGCAGTGGCTCACACCTGTAATTCAGCACTTTGGGAGGCCAAGGCAGGCGAATCACTTGAGGTCAGGAGTTTGAGACCAGTCTGGCCTACATAGTGAAACCCTGTCTCTACCAAAAATACAAAAATTAGCTGGGCATGGTGGCACACGCTTGTAATCCCAGCTACTTGAGAGGCAGAGGCTGCAGTGAGCTGAGATCGCACCATTGCACTCCAGTCTGGGCAACAGAGGGAGACTCCGTCTCAAATTAAAAAAAAGCAAAAACAAAAAAGAAATTCTTCCAATATTAGATTGCTGTTTTACATACAGAAATTATCTTTATTAAAGAGTTAACAATGTAAGCAACCTGTACCCAAAATAAGTTTTGGATCCTAGGTTCACTGTCTAGTTCTGGGGAACATTTAAGAACAAAGCACTATTCACATTGAGGACATTTAGTTTATAAATAATAAATGGTAGTGTGTCCATTTCTTTTTGTAAAGTCTTAAATATTTTTGACGAGACGGGCCATTATCATTAAGTATTTATCAAGCACCTACCAGAAATGCTTAGTCAAACATGAAGGGCACTAACAGGAACAAAAGGGAATTTTTTTTTTTTCTTGAGAAGGAGTCTCGCTCTGTCGCCCAGGCTGGAGTGCAGTGGTGCGATCTCGGCTCATTGCAAGCTCCGCCTCCCGGGTTCACGCCATTCTCCTGCCTCAGCCTCCGGAGTAGCTGGGACTATAGGCGCCCACCACCACGCCCGGCTAATTTTTTCTATTTTTAGTAGAGCTGCGGTTTCGCCGTGTTAGCCAAGATAGTGTCGATCTCCTGACCTGGTGATCCGCCCATCTCAGCCTCCCAAAGTGCTGGGATTACAGGCGTGAGCCACCGCACCAGGCAACAGTCCTTATAGTTCTAAGAACAGCAACTGTGGACTTAGAGAGGGCTAGAAAGATTCAGAAAGTTTTTAAAATTTGTCCCCACCTTTGCTTTTAACTCTATGTGAAGGAGCTTCTAACCTCTTAAAGACCACAAACTACTTCTGTAATTAGGGTTATAGTTATTTGCCCGCTCACTTCAGAGGGCCATTTGAGAATTATGAGATAATATTTTTATAGCTCTTTTAACTGCACAGATGAAAGGCCCTAATTATTAATGACCAGTAGACTTATTCCCTTTCCTTTTGTTTTCTGGCAGGTGACTAGTGGAATTATTCCGATGTCATTTTTCCTACTTAGGTTTCCCTAAAGTCTGTGCTTGGAAAAGGATACCAAAAGAACAACCCCTTAAATATAAGTCTCGATTTGTCTAATCTAGATGTAGGCCAGTTAGAACAGTCATGGAGCCTATGTAAAGCATTTAAAAGAATACTACTAAGACAAGACATGTTATAAAAATAATAGTCCTCATGTAGAGAACAAAAAACCATTCAGAAAGCAACTGATGGTGACATATTTTTACCTCATTACAAAAAAAGACCAAATGAGCCTTTTTGAGAAGTCACAAAATGAAATACAGTTGACCCTTGAACAATATGAGTGTGAACTGCATGGGTTCATTTATACACAAATTTTCTTACCCCTCTGCCACCCCTACAACAGTAAGATCAACCCTTCTTCCTCCTCAATGAGAAGGATGAGGATAAAGAGCTTTATGACGATCTACTTCTACTTAATGAATAGTAAATATATTTTCTTTTTTTTTTTTTTTTTTTTTGAGTCTTGCTCTATCACCCAGGCTGGAGTGCAGTGGGTGCAAATCTCAGTTCACTGCAAGCTCCGCCTCCTGGGTTCACAGCATTCTCCTGCCTCAGCCTCCCGAATAGCTGGGACTACAGGCGCCCACCACCACGCCCGGCTAATTTTTTGTATTTTTGGTAGAGACAGGGTTTCACCGTGTTAGCCAGGATGGTCTCGACCTCCTGACCTTATGATATGCCCGCCTCGGCCTCCCAAAGTGCTGGGATTACAGGCATGAGCCACCGCGCCCGGCCTCCTTATGATTTTCTAAATAACATTTTCTTTAGCTCACTTTATTATAGTATATATAATACATAATACATAAAAGATAAGTGCTAATCATCTGTTATGTAAGGCTTCTGGTTAGAACTTAACTACTTCTGGCTATTAGTAGTTAAGTAGCAGTAGTAGTTAAGTTTTTGAGTAGTCAAAATTATATGTAGATTTTTGACTTGCTGGGGGTGGGGGAGTTGGTGTCCCTTAACCCCTTTGTTGCTTAAAGGTCAACTGTATTTAATAATGAATTGAGAAGTCATTGTGTAAGCCATGTGCTCCCCTGACTTATGACAATGGAAGTTGTGTTTAGAGCTGACCCTATGAAGAAAAACAAAACAGTACAAAAACAACCCAGGAACCAAAGTTTTAAGAATTGCTTTAATTAGGAGAAAACAGAAAGATGTTTAATTAAATTTTTTAGAAGCCAGAATTTCAGTAGCCAATCAGACTGAGTACTCTGCAATGTGTTCATTGATGAGTGGTCAACAGACAGGAATAGCTCCATGAAAACTAAAATTCTTCTAGTCTCTAGGACCTAAGAATATTTTCTGTCACTCCCTCTGTTTTGGTCACACCTTTCTCAGATGCTGGATCCCTTATACACTTGAGTATCATCCATAAATCTCTATACTCTAAAAATCTCTCCTTCTTCCCCTTGGGCAAAACTTGTTAAAAAATTCACCTACAAACAATTCTTGACAACAATGTTTAATGTGAATCTAATGAAATCTCTAGACTTACCTTTCATCTTACAGGAAACAGAGGAACAAAAAAAAGTTGAATGACAAAATGAATAAGTAGGAAGTAAGGCATTCTATAACAACACTGACTTAGACACTTCAAAAGAGACAGAGAGAGAGAAAGAGAGAGACAGTGAAAAGACTACTGTAGATGAGTAGGATTATTCTAGATCAGAAGTTTGTGGCAAACTTCAGCTCATGGGCAAGTCTGGCTTGCTCCTATCTTCTTCTTCATTAAAGTTTTATCAGAATATGGCAAGGCTCATTCATCTTCACATAATCTGTGGCTGCTTTTAGGCTACAATGGCAAAGTTGCATAGCTGCGACAGAGGCAATGTGGCACACAAAGCCTGAAATATTTATTATCCAGGATTTTTTTTTTTTTTTTAATTGAGACAGGGTCTTATTCTGTCACCCAGGCTGGAGTGCAGTGGCACAATCATGGCTCACTGCAACCTCAACTTCCTAGGCTCAAGCAAACCTCCCACCTTAGGTGCTGCCTCGAGTAGATGGGACTACAGGCATGTGCTAGCACACCTAGCTAATTTTTAAATTTTTTGTAGAGATGGGGTCTCAGTATGTTGCCCAGGCTGGTCTCAAACACCTGGGCTCAAGCCATCTTCCTGCTTCAGCCTCTCAAAGTGCTGGAATTACAGGTGTGAGCCACCGTGCCTGGCCAAATTTAACAAAGATGTCTCCTAAAAATGAGAGATGCTAAAAAGGGGAATTGGATAGCTGATATCAAGGAAGGGAAGGAAACTTGTTTTTTTTTTTTTTTTTACTGTATATGGTTTTCTAATTGTTGATTTTTTTACATGTGCATATGTTACCTATTTAAAAAGCTAAAGCTTAAAACCAACCAACCTATGTTCAAAATCAAAACAAAAAAATTCTTCTGCCTCAGGCTCCTGAGTAGCTGGGACTACAGGCATGCACCACCACACCCAGCTAATTTTTGTAGTTTTAGTAGAGACGAGGTTTCACCATGTTGGTCAGGCTGGTCTTGAACTCCTGACCTTGTGATCCACCCGCCTCGGCCTCCCAAAGTGCTGGGATTATAGGCATGAGCCACCGCACCCAGCCAATACAGCCTAAAAATTTTAAACTGTTTTGGTTACACATGATCACAAAGCTGGACAGGGACAGAAAGTGAAGAAATGAAAGCTTCCAACTTGACTGGGAGAGCCAGTCCACTGCCCACAGACCACGGGGCACGTCATCTAAAGGAAAGACAGCGGTGTGAGAGACAACCTAGCTCCAGGTCCTCCAGCAGCTCCTAGTTCCTGCTGGTGCCAGGATTACCACTTGAGTGTTCTAAGGTCTCCCCGCTTCAAATTAACAGAGATTAAAGGGATACAGAAACAATGCAGTATGAGAACATTTATGAGATTCTGATTCAGGTATCAGCAAAGTATGTATGCCTTTAGAACTGGAAAAAAGTCTATGTTCTGTTCTTCAACATCACAGAGACATAAAAATTCAGCATTGCAAATCAGAAATGTATACAAGCTTTTGTAATTTGGTCACTTTTCAGGTGAGAGACGTCCTATATCTAATTCCTAACCCTCCATCCAGTGATAAATATCAAATTAATGGATATAAGGTTAACTTTGTGGTCCAAGCATAAATGTAGTATATACATTTCAGTGACATTTTCTAACTACCAAAAAAGGGAAATTAGATTCCTGACTTATACTCTATACAAATTCCTAGTAGGTTACAGATTTAATGTTAATGCCAAAAACAAACAGAAAAACCCGAAACAGAATGGTTTTAGAGATCTAAAAAGAATCAGGAAACCTCAAATAAAAGCCTAAGATTGACATATTTGAATATATAAAAATTGAAATTTTTTCTGAAGAAAAATCATTAACAAAGTAAAAAAAGCTATAAACTATAATACATAATAGATTTTAAATTCCTATAATTCAAAAAGCTTTTATAAATCGATAAGAAAATCATAAATCATCCAAGAGAAAAAGGAGGTATAGGATGTGCACAGGCAATTCGTAAGAGGAAATCTAGATAGCTAGTAGACATGACAACAGACTCAACCTCACTGGTGGACAAGGAAATGTAGAGTAAAACAACAAGGGATATAATTTTTTAAAAAAATCTAGATTGGGCCGGGCGCGGTAGCTCACACCTGTAATCCCAGCACTTTGGGAGGCTGAGGCAGGCAGATCACCTGGGTCGGGAGTTTAAGACCAGCCTGACCAACATGGAGAAACCCAGTCTCTACTAAAAATACAAAATTAGCCAAGTGTGGTGACACATGCCTATAATTCTAGCTACATGGAAGGCTGAGGCAGGAGAATTGCTTGAACCCAGGAGGCAGAGGTTGCAGTGAGCCGAGATGGCACCATTGCACTCCAGCCTGGGCGACAGTGAGACTTTGTCTCAAAAAAAAAAATCTAGATTGAGAAAAACTAGAGCATAACGTTCAGGGATGGTAGAGATGTAGACAAAGGAACAATCTGATATGTTGCTGGCAGAAGTGTGAACTATTACAACCTTCTGAAAAGTGATCCAGCAGTAGCTATTAAAATTAACACATGTATACCCTTTGCAACAGAAATCCTAATCCTAAAATCAGAAAACAAAAGCACCAGTATATAAGGGTATATATACATATATAAGACTTTTTCTTTTTCTGGTTTGTAGTAGCAAAAACACCAATAAAAACAACAAGGTAGAAACATCTTAAATGTCATTAACATCTTGCCCAGAACATGGAATAAGTATTATGCAGCTATTAAAAAAGAAACAATGTTATACTTGTATCTACTGAATTGGAGAGTTGCCCATGATCTATTCAGTAAAGCAACTTGCCTGAGTAATATATATAATACAGCCAATTTTGGTAAAAAAAATTCCAACTGTCATCCAAAACTCCGTAAGTATGATTATGTTTGTATTTGCAGCAGAAATGATGTCAAAGAATACTAATATTGGTAGAACTGGGGATATCTTATTTAAACTTTGTGTATTTTTGTATTTTTCAGTAGTTTTATGAATATGTATTCTTTTGTAATTTTTGAAAAGGAGCTTGACAAATAAAATTTACTTAAGAGTTCTTTATCCCATTTAGTGACTATTTAAAGAGAATTGGGACTATGAACTCCTGTTCCTCTGCTGGAAGTCAATTCCATTCAACAACTTCCCCAGTGATTTCTCCCCTGACCACAACATGGCCCAAATGTACATCTCAGGCACCAATTAACAAATATCAAGTATACAGGTTATCCACTTACTCAAAGTATACTTATTTTCAGCCAACTCTACTGGGTACTAGGGACAGGGCAGTGAATAAGGCAGGTCCAGTGCTAGTATTCATCTCTTTTTTTATTTTTTATTTTTATAGAGACAGAGTCTCCCTATGTTGTCCAAGCTGGTCTCAAACTCTCAGGCTCAAACCATTCTCCTGCCTCAGCCTCCCAAAGTACTAGGATTACAAGCATGAGCCACTATTCCTGGCCCAAGTCTTCATCTTCATTCTGGTTTCCTTTATGGACATTCTTTGGAAGCATATTGTTTATATGATTCATACCATAGGTAGGTACAAGAGCAAACCACAGAGATGCCAGCCATTACTACAGGAGGAAATCTGAGGTGCAAAACTATTCACATTTTCCAGGAAGTATAATTCTTTGAGGTGCTAACTTTTGGAAAGATTATATTCAGACCTTTTGGAAAGATTATATTCAGAGATAATACTTTCCAGTGCTTCACATTCTACCTCTCCCTATTTATTTAAAAGCTACATAAAAGCCCTATATAGCAATTCTCAGTGAATTTCCAGTTCAATCCATTTTTTTCTGTTGACATCTGACAGACACCAGCAGAGAGAATTTTGCCTTAAGCTTGGAAAGTTCTTGCTTAAAGTGATGTCTCCAGGAATAAAGTCTGAGGAAAAGTGGTTTGTTTCTAAGTATGTACTATGTCCATTCACTATGCTACCTAAAAAAACACAAAAAATGTAAACCCAAGATAAAATTCGAACACCCCTCTAACCATCTGAATGGATTTCCTCCTCAGTCAGGGTGTCAGAGGTGTTCAAACCAGAGCAACTCCATCTTGAGTGAGGGCTAGGAAAATGAGGCTGGGATTGCTGGGCTGCCTTCCTAGCATCTAGCCTCCAGATGTTTCCGGTTAAGGGAACAGATTGATAATATTCACTAAACAGACCCAGACTTGGGAGTGTTCTAATATCCCAATATATGGAGAGCAAAGGCATTCCTAATTTTGCTTTAAAGATGATAATATTGATTCTTGCAATGATCACAAACCCTTGTAGCAAGATCACATCCCCCCATGATCTTTTTATCCTGTCTATAAACAAGCACTGTACCCAGGGTGGATGCATTCCTTCTCTTTCAGGAACACCCTACTCTGTCTATGGAGTAGCTGTACTTTCACTACCTTACTTTCTTAATAAACTTGTTTTTACTTTGCACTGTGAACTCACCCTGAATTCTTTCTTGAGTGAGATCCAAGAACCCTCTCTTGGGGTCTGAATCAGGACCCCTTTCCTGTAACAAGGGCACTTGTAAAATTTAAGCTGAAAGACTGGTTCAGGACATGATGGGAGGTGGGGGTCAGACATGCCTCATTATACCTCTCTGGCATTAACATCAACACAGACTTTAAGTCTGAAAATAAACATTTTACAACCCGTTCTCTCTAAACTCTACCACCTGAAGGCTTCCTCTGCAAATAAGAACTTTGGTCTCCAAAATTCTTTTTTTTTTTTTTTTTTTTTTTTTTTTGAGACGGAGTCTCGCTCTGTTGCCCAGGCTGCCTCAGCCTCCCGAGTAGCTGGGACTACAGGTGTGTGCCACCATGCCCAGCTATTTTTTTTTTTTTTGTATTTTTAGTAGAGACAGAGTTTCACCATGCTGGCCAGGCTGGTCTCAAACTCCTGACCTTGTGATCCACCCACCTCAGCCTCCCAAAGTGCTGGGATTACAGGTGTGAGCCACTGTGCCCGGCCCCACATTTTTTTTTTTTTTTTGAGACGGAGTCTCACTCTGTAGCCCAGGCTGGAGCGCAGTGGCGCGATCTCAGCTCACTGCAAGCTCCGCCTCCTGGGTTCACGCCATTCTCCTGCCTCAGCCTCCCAAGTATCTAGGACTACAGGTGCCTGCCTCTATGCCCGGCTAATTTTTTGTATTTTTAGTACAGAGGGGATTTCACCGTGTTAGTCAGCATGGTCTTGATCTCCTGACCTTATGATCCACCCGCTTCAGCCTCCCAAAGTGCTGGGATTATAGGCCTGAGCCACCGCCCCAGCCCCACAATTCTTTATCTTAAGCCAGATATTCCTTTCTGTTGATCCCAGGTCTTTAGATAAACTCAACCAATTGTCAAACAGAAGAATTTTAAATCTACCTCTAAGCTGGAAGCCCCACCCCACTTCAAGTTGTCCCATCTTTCTGTACCAAACCAGTGTATTTCTGAAATGTATTTCATTGAAGCTTCATGTCTCCCTAAAATGTATAAAACCAAGTTGCACCCCAACGACTGTGGGTTCTGAGGACCTCCTGAAGGCTGTGTCATGAGCCATGACCACTCTCATTTGGCTCAGAATAAATATATTTATTTATTTATAAATCTCTTATAATATTTTACAGAGTTTGGCTCTTTTTGTTACAAAGATTAGGTCCCTGTCCTAGAATTTGCAATCCCACAGAAGAGAGAGAAATATAAATAGATCCTGTCCATAATGTGAAGTAAAGTATGACAATAGGGATGTGTGGGAGGCTATACAAGTTGCCTATGACATGCATAACAATGTCAATGCTGTTTGGTTGGCAGACTCTAGAAAAAGAAAATCCTAATTTGAGAGATAAAAATACCTTCAACTGAAGTGTTTTTCCCTTCCACCTGTCACTTCTCAAAATAGAAAGAGGAAACTAATTTGGTTAACCCTGTGTTTAATATTCACTATTTGTTCCTTTTATAATATTAATTCTAACAAGTATACCTAACAAAATAAATGTGCAATTTTATTACAAATTGGAATAAATAATATTTCTTCCTTCTCTTAAACCAAATTAAACAGAGCAAATCTGTTTACAGTAAGTAACTGAACACCTTCCATTTGATTCTGCCAAGTTACATCAATCTTTCCCTTCTAATAATTTTCTTTTTTAAGACAGGGTCTCATTCTGTCACCCAGGCTGGAGGGCAGTGGTGCAATCATAGCACACTGCAGCCTCAATCTCCTGGGCTCAAACGATCTTGCCACCTCAGCCTCCCAAGTAGCTCGGGCCACAGGAATGAGCCACTACGCCAGGCTAACTTTTTAATTTTTATGGAGACAGGGTCTCGCCACGTTGCTCAGGCTGGTCTCAAACCCCTTCCGGGCTCAAATGATTCTCCCGCCTTGGCCTCCCAAAGTGCTGGGATTACCAGCCGGAGCCACTGTGCCCGGCCTAAATACTCTTAATAAATACTCAACAAGCCACTTGTTTGTCTCGGTATATGCCCCTGCTTTCTCATTCCTTTCCTTTGTTTTTACTACACTTTTTTTTTTTTTTTTTTTTTTTTTTTGAGATAGAGTCTTGCTCTTTCGCTCTGGCTGGAGTGCAGTGGTGTGATCTTAGCTCACTGCAACCTCCGCCTCCTGGGTTCAAGTGATTCTCGTACCTCAGCCTCCTGAGTAGCTGGGATTACAGGTGCACGCCACCATGCCCGGCTAGTTTTTCTGTTTTTAGTAGAGATGGGGTTTCATCATGTTGCCCAGGCTGGTCTCGAACTCCAGGGCTCAAGTGATCCACCTGCTTTGGCCTCCCAAAGTGCTGGGATTACAGGCGTGAGCCACCGCACCCGGCCACTGTTTTTACTACTCTTTCAACTTGACCTCTTCCCCAACTCTGTTGTCTCCTATCTACCTATTCTTCAAGGCTTAGGCCAAAGACATCCTCTTTTACGCATCCCTCTCAGATGCCAATCTCACCACCTCTTGCCTCATCTTGGTCCCTCTCAGCATTTTATCTGTCCACTCTCCTGGCAATCATCCTTTCCCAACAAAGACATTATGTACATCACAGCTCTTTTCCACCAACAGGAATCTGATTCATTATTGCATCTACACAGTATTGTGAACATAGTAAGCATTCAACAAATTATTGATCTGTTAAGGGATAAAAAGATGAGACTTTGTACCACAGTCAGACAGAGTCAGAGAAAATGAGAGAAGCCGAGTCCTTTTGCAAAGCTTGCAGATGCAGCCAGGGTGGCTAAGACACTGGGAAAGGAATATTGCAACAGCAAGGTCTTTTCCATTCCCTTTATTATATTCTCCCCCTACAGAATTCAGAGAAAAAGGTCTAGAGAACTTACAACAGAGTGGTCTCAGACTGAGATATTCTAGCAATTCTGCTGGAAAACCTCTTTCTCTAAGACTTCCAAACCATTATATTGCCATGTGACAACATATGGTTCATACAAATCAGATGTCAAGAAATTTGCTTAGTTTTTATGTCAGTTAGCATTTACTGAGCTGCTACACTAAGAAGTTGTGCCACACACTTAAAACATGTGTGTTAGTGTCTGAATCATGAGTTGTAGCTCTCAGAATGGGGTGGGAGCCAGAGGTCTGGGGCCAGGGTAGCAGAACTATGAATGGAATTTGAGTTCTAGTTCCTCATGAATTATGAAGCCTTCGGAAATTCATTTGGGAAACTCATGAATCCACTTTCATTCTGTTCAACTACAAAAGAGGAGTTACAATGCTTACCTCATATGATTATATCCAGAGATAACTGAGACAGCATCAATAAGAGGCTTTAGCCAGAGGATGATACATTACAGATGGGCTTTTAAAATTTTTCTCGTAAACTCAGATTCCTTAAAGATCAAGCTGCAGAATGGGAGTGAGGAAGTGGGGGTAGTGACTGTGATAAACTGGAGACATTCTAAACTGCATTTAAAACGGAACAGCCACTATTCCATCTTAGCCAATTACTGCTATAGAGGAACACAGGCCCAGTGATGTTTTTATTTTTTTTTAAAGAGAAGTTGGAAAGTTCACATTAATGTGAATTCTGTTTTTTTGAACACTGACATGTAATTGAAATTTCTGAAAAACATGTGCACCAGGCCAGGCATGGTGGCTCACTCCTGTAATCCTAGCACTTTGGGAGGCCAAGGTGGGCGGATCACCTGAGGTCAGGAGTTCGAGACCAGCCTGGTCTATGTGGTGAAACCCTGTCTCTACTAAAAATACAAAAATTAGCTGGGTGTGGTTGCATGCGCCTGTAGTTCCAGCTACTAGGGAGGCTAAGGCAGGAGAATGGCTTGAACCCGGGAGGCAGTGGTCGAAGTGAGCCAAGATCACGCCATTGCATTCCAGCCCGGACAAGAGTGAGACTCTGTCTCATAAACAAAAACGAAAACAAAAAAAACACAAACAAAATGTGCACCAAATGAAGCATCTGTTAGCCTAAAAGTGTAAGCCATCAGCTTGCAATCTATGCCTTAATGGCTAAGAGGGAAGGGAGAAATGACAAATATATTAATAGTTCCCCTGCTAGAAGCTCCAAAGACTTGGTGAGAGTGGAAGTTAATGCCTAGTTATGATTTTACCACTTAGTTCTTGTTTTTTCCTGTGCTGTGAAAAGGATAATAGATAAGATAGATTAGACGAACTAGATACTACTGTTCAGAGACAATCCCAAACACAGAAAGCAGCAACCCTGCATACTGTTTAGCCTCCTGAGTTTAGAGTGTTGTATAATACAGAATTTGACTGGTTTGTCCCAGGTTCCTGGTAGAAAGCATCTAAACCTTGGAACTTCGCAAGTGACCAGGAGAGTGTTTGTTCTTCATGGTGGGCCCTGGTAGTGTAAACTAATGAGGCAATTCATTGTGGGCCCCCAGGGAGCTCATGCTAATGAGATAACTCAGGATGAGGGGTGGGCCAAGCCAGAAAGACCAACCAAGTGATTACAGGGATGGGGCTTTGAGCCACTTAATATTAGCCCAACCTCAGGACAGAGGAGGTCTGAAGACTGAGTTCAATCATACGGCCAACCTTCAATCAATCATGCCTATAGAATGAAACCTCAATAAAAATCTTTGGACATGAGAGTCTCAATGGAGCTTCCTGGTTAATTAACACATCGATGTGATGGGAGGGTGATGTGCCCTGATTCCAAAGGAAGAGTGCATGGAAGCTCTGTGTTTGGAATTCTTCTAGACTTCACCCTATGTGTTTCCTCATTTGGCTGGCCCTGGTTTGTATAGTGTTAAGAGAAAAAATAAACTGTAAAGTATTTTAAAGAGGTTTATTCTAGCTAGGCATGGTGGTCCATGCCTTTAATGCCAACACTTTGGGAGGCCAAGGCAGGTGAATCACCTGAGGTCAGGGTAAAGACCAGCTTGGCCAACATGGTGAAATCCTGACTCTACTAAAAATACAAAAATTAGCCAGGCATGGTGGCGGCACCTGTAATCCCAGCTACTTGGGAGGCTGAGGCAGGAGAATCACTTGAACCCAGGAGGCAGTGAGCTGAGATCGTACCACTGCACTCCAGCCTGGGCAACAAAAGTGAAACGTCATCTCATAAATAAATAAACAGACAGACAGATAAATAGACAGATAGATTCATTCTGGGCTGATTTGAGTGATCATGGCTCAGGGTATAGTCTCAAGACATCCTGAGAAAGTATACCCAAGGCAGTCAGGTTACAGTTTGGTTTTAAACATTTTAGGGAAATGGAAATTACAGGTAAGGTATACATTGGTTCAGCCCAAAAAGGCAGGACATCTTGAAGTGAGGGGTTACAAGTCATAGGTGGGTTTTAGGGATTCTTTAGTTGACAATGGGTTGAGAGAGTAAAGCTATTGTCTAAAGACTTGAGGTTGGTAGAAAGGAATGCTTAGGTGAAGATAAGAGGATGGTGGAGGTCAAGGTTCTTGTTACATAGGTAAAGCCTCATAGGTAGCAGGCCTCAGAGAAAATGGATGGTAAATGTCTGTTTTTAGAACTTAAAGGCATCAGACTCTCAGTAATCTCTCCTAGATGCAGGAAAAGCCTAGAAAGGGAAGGCCCAGTTGTATTAACAGAGATTCTCTACAAACGCAAATTTCCCCCACAAAAGATGGCTTTGCAGGGCCATTTCAATAGGTTAGCACTGTGGCAGCCATCTGAAAATATGTCAAAGAAATATATTGTGGAGCTGTTTCCTGTCTGTGCTGCTGGGCCTGGGAACCCATCTGGTGGTCCACACAGGGCAGTGACACAGAATTCTTTCATTGCCACTTTGCCAGCTGGGCTCGCCACTGGGCTTGCTTTCCCCACTCCGCCTGGCGGACTGCACTCAGCTAGCACTATCAGCCTGGATCCCATGCCCACCACAAGTGAGCGAGACATGGAGGGCAAGGGGTGTGTGAGCGAGTGAGTGCAGGGTCCATCCATGGTGCATGGCCAGGCATGCTGGCTGCTGTAGCAGGGCAGACAGCTCCAGACTCCAGGGCAGACAGGCATGAGCTCCGTACAAGGCTGTGGCTGGACCAGGCGTGCCTCAAGCAGCTTCTGCCTTGGGCACTAGCATCTAGATGTGGGGAATGCAGTGGTGCCCGAAAATTCAGTGATGCCAGCAAATGTGGAGCCCCAAGGGAGCAGAAGCATTGCTGCTCTTCACTCCTGTGGTCTGGCAGACAAGAGCGTGTCACTGCCTGCAGCTTGGTGAGCTGGCCAGGAACATGTTACAGCACTTTTCATACCCACCATTCGGCAGGTCCCAGGTTCTTGTCCCATGTCCAAGAAGAATGAGGTTATGTGGACAACTGAAGAGTGAGCAAGGTGGAGAAGAGTTTTACTGAGTGACAGAACAGCTCTCAGTGGAGAGGGACCTAAACTGGGTAACCCCTACCTGAAGGCAGGTAGTCCCAATGCGTGGCTGAGTCCAGGGTTTTTATGGGCTCAGAATGGGGGAGTAAGTGCTGATTAGTCCATGGATGGGCCTAGAAAAGCACCATTTGATTGGTTAAAAGGCATCGAGGAAGTCCTCACTCTGGTCAGGGACTTTACCCAGAACTGGCAGCTTGGTTTTCAGGCTTTAATTTGTCTTTGGTTTGAAGGTTGGGTTTCACCGGGGACCTGCCCCTGTTTGCCTAGGAATTTGTCTACCTCCTGTCACTATCAGCAGCATGGGGAGGTGGCTCATAAAAGAATACACACACACACACACACACACACACACATATATAGTAGTGTGTGTATATATATATAGTGGAGTAAAATATTTTTATTTTCTTCAGGGTCTACTATCTGTCATGTGATACTATACTACAGTGAGGCTGGAAAGTAAGCCACATTATACTGGGTTAATTTTTAAAAAACCATTTAACAAGATGTTTATGGTTTGAGGGTGTGGCTGAACACCTGCCTTGCATGGGCTTAGGTCTTATTTATAATTTGGTATCTTACTGCCATAAAGAGTCATTTTATCAGTCATATGATCTCTATTTTAAACTTAATGCTAATCAGTTGTGCCTAAACTCCAAAAGGGAGGGCATATAATGAGGCATGTTCAACCTTCCTTCCTATCATGGCTGGGAATTTAGTTTTTCAGGTGGCTCTGGGGTTCCCACGGCCAAAAGAGGGTCTGCTCAGTTGACTGTGGGGTGAGGGAGGCCTAGGATTTTATTTTTGATTTATAATAGTTGATTTTTATAATTATTTTTTGATTTTTAAAAGTTTTCTTCCAGTGAATGGATCACAATAGTTTATAACTAAACTGTAATCATAAGTAGAACTGGCCCCTCCATATGTCAGAGGCATTTGAACCAGAGCAACTCCATCTTGAATAGGGTCTGGGTAAAATAAGGCTGAGACCTATGAGGCTGCATTCCCAGGAAGTTAAGGCATTCTTAGTCATGAGATGAAATAGAAAGTTGGCAGGAGATACAGGTCACAAAGACCTTGCTGATAAAACAGCAAGTGGTAAAGAAGCCAGACAAATCCCTCCAAGACCAAGATGATGATAAAAGTCATCTCTGATTATCCTCACTGCTCATTATGTGCTAATTATAATGTATTAGCATACTAAAAGATACTCTCACCAGCAACATTACAGTTTACAAATCCCACGGCAACGTCATGAAATTACCGTATATGGTATAAAAGGGGGAGGAACCCTCAGTTCCAGGAATTGCCCACCCCTTTCCCAGAAAACTCATGAACAATCCACCCCATGTTTAGCATATAATCAAGAATAACAATAAGAATAAGCAGCTGACCAGCCCATGCCTCTGCTCTGCCTATGGAGGAGCCATTTTTTATTCCTTTACTTTCTCTTTTTTTGAGATGGAGTCTTGCTATATCATCCAGGCTGGAATGCAATGGCACACTCTCAGCTCACTGCAACCTCCATGTCCCAGGTTCAAGTGATTCTCTTGTCTCAGCCTCCCAAGTAGCTGGGACTACAGGCATGCACCACCACACCTGGCTAATTTTTTGTATTTTTGGTGGAGACGGGATTTCACCAACTTGGCCAGGCTGGTCTTTAACCTCTGACCTCAATTGATCTGCACACCTTGGCCTCCCAAACTGCTGGGATTATAGGCGTGAGCCACTGCGCCTGGCCTATTCCTTTACTTTCTTAATAAACTTGTTTTCGCTTTATTCTATGGACTCATCCTTAATTCTTTCTTGCCTGGGATCCAAGAACCCTTTCGGGGTCTGGATCAGGAGCCCTTTCCAGTAACACATATACATGGGTTTCACATCCTGCAAACACTTTGTTTCCTTTTCTTTTATCTTTTAGTTGTTTTTTTTTTAGAGACAGGGTCCTGCTCTGTCTTCCAGGCTGGGTTGCAGTGGCATGATCATAGCTCACTTAAGCCTCAAACTCCTGAGCTCAAGTGATCCTCCTGCATCAGCCTCCACAGTAACTGGGATTACAGGAAAGTACCACCATGCCTGGCTAATTTTTAAGTTTTTTTTTTAGTGACAGGGTCTTGCTATGTTGTGCAAGCTGGCCTCAAACTCCTGACCTCAAGCAATCCTCTTTCCTCAGCCTCTCAAAGTGCTGAGATTACAAGCGTGAGCAAGTGCACCCAGCCAACTATATTTTTGATTTACTATTTGTTGGAAAAAAATCACTAGTAAGTGGACTTGTGCGGTTCAAACCCATGTTGTTCAAGGGTCAAATGTATAGTGCTTTCCTGAGTTCTGTGAGTTGTTCTAATTATAGAGCCCGAAGGGGGCTTGAGGGATCCCTCCAATTTATAGCCAGCTGGTCAGAAATGAAGATGGCCTGGGACCCCAACTTGCAACAGGCATCTGAAGTGAGGGCAGTCTTGTTGGCAACTGTGCCTCTAACTTACGGGTTCTATGCTAACTTTGAGTGGTTAGTATCAGAATTGAAATATTGCAGTATATTCTAAGTCTCTAAGTTGAAGACTTACCGCTATTAACACATTTTGATAGATCTAAATTGTTGATGCCAGAAAGATTTTCAATCTCAAGAATAATCGAGAGCCAACAATTTAGCTTATAGTCTGAATTCAACAGCTTGTATCTCAGCCACAAGTGATAATGTTAGGAAAAGAAGTGCCAAATGTTACACTGAGAAGACAAAGTCAACTTGGAAATTATCTCTCTCTTAAGGCAAAATAAAAAACTGACATTTAGTCTCCCTTGAAAACTTCTTGTTATAAGTCTGCCAGCCAAGAAATACAACCAGTGAGGATTTGTCCTTCAGGTCCCAGAAAAATGTACTGTTACTTATTTTTGGTCAACTTTAAGTCCTTGTCCTACCCACCACCTGCATCAATTCTGTTCCCTTCAATTAATATCCCACCCGAGTTTCTACTCCTAATACTATCTGAGCTCTAATTATTTTAAGTCAAATAAAGTGCCTGGCCCTAATCAATGAGAACCTCTCCTTCTGTCACATTATTTCCTATCAGATTGTTATTTTCGCTGTCTTACTGAAAATCTTCAAATCTCCCATATTTGCCTCTTTCCTTATTCTACAAAGTCCTAAAACACATAGAGTTAACATCATGTTAAAATTTGATGTTGGCCGGGCATGGTGGCTCATGCCTATAATCCCAACACTTTGAGAGGCCAAGGCAGGAGGACAGCTTGAGCCCAGGAGTTTGAGCCCAGCCTGGGAAACACAGTGAGACCTTGTCTCTACAAAACAAAAAAATGCCAAAACAAAAAATTTGATGTTAACACCACAAAAAGTAAAAATAGAACCAGAAAATATCTGCCTTTGTTATACAAAGCAAAGTTTTCCTAAATCCCCTATATTATAGCTCTAGACAAAATTATTTAATATAGTTGGATTTATTGATTGACAGTGGTATTCCCATTCTCCAACAAGGTCTTTAGTATCTTTTCACCTATCTTAAGTTTATAATACCACTATCTTTGAAGCTGCTGCACCTTCCTTCCCAATTGCATTCTCCAACCTTACCCTTAGAGGTAACTACTATCCTTGTAGTAACTGTCAGCAGTCATTTTGAATTCCAGCAGAAGTTGTTAATTTTGATGAAGTCTAATTTATGA
This sequence comes from Macaca thibetana thibetana, assembly GCF_024542745.1. NCBI lineage: Eukaryota > Metazoa > Chordata > Mammalia > Primates > Cercopithecidae > Macaca > Macaca thibetana. The sequence goes on from NC_065590.1 coordinate 44,959,379, forward strand.
CTTTTCTTTTATGGATCATGTTTTTGGTGTTATGTCTAAGAATTCTTTGCCTAACCCCAAATCACAAACATTTTCTGTTTTCTTATTTTGTTCTGCAAAGCACATTGTTAAGAGAATGAAAAGCCAGAAACTGGGAGAAAATATTTGGGAGAGGTTTTATAGTTTTATGATCCATTTTGAGTCAATGTTCGTATGTGGTTCAAAGTCTCCTGCTCCCCTCAACACATACATATGTCTAACTGTCCCAACCCTATTTATTGAAAGAAATATATCCTTTCTTCGTTTAATCATCTTGGTTGAGAATCAATTGACCAAATAGCTGTAGGTCTAGTTCTGGACTCTATATATTATATTATATTAACTGGGACCACGAACTGAATGGCTTTATCTGGTGGCTACATTGTGATCAGTGTGTTCCTTCATTGGCAGGAATTTAATAGGGTAATCAGCATAGAAAATAGGATTAAGAATTAATAAAGATCAATTCTAGTAAAAGTCCCATCAACAATGACCTTGTCAGGGCACACAACACTATACCTCAAAATATGGCACCTTGGCATACTTAGTATTTTAAGCTGAAAGAAACTGTGAAAAGCTTAGAAGCAGAAAAGTCTCTGACCTCTCTCTAGAAGATCCTCAAAGTGACAGGTGTCCTACCCTATATGCAAAGGAAAGGAATCTTACAGAGAAAGGCCAAGAAGAATCCAAGCAAACAGACCTTGCTTAGTTACCCGCAGTTTATTACCACAGGATCATATGTCCACTTTTGTCCAATCATACTTCTAAGTAACTGTCCATTCTTCATCAAACCTAGGCATAAAAAATATTTTTCCCTGGGTCTGTCTTCATTTTTGAAGGCTTCCAAATTTGCAAGCTTTTCTCTTGTTAATCTGTCTTGTTATGAGGCATCAGTCATAAACTTTTTTTCCCCTTTAACTTAAGTCATACAACTCCATGGGGCTTGGGGAAAATAATGTTTAACAACAAAAGACTGTTGAAGGTCAAGTAAGCAAACAGGAAAACACCTAGAATGAAATACACAAATAGAAGATCTGTTCCGATTTTTCATTTAGAAGACTAATTTTAAGTATTTATAAAGGCCAAGTTCCATATTTTTTTCCACATCTGATATTGAAACTTGAACCTAGGATTTTTTTTTCCTTTTTTCTTTTTTTGAGATGGAATTTCGCTCTTGTCACCCAGGGTGGAGTGCAGTGGCACCATCTCGGCTCACTGCAACCTCCGCCTCCCGGGTTCAAACGATTCTCCTGCCTCAGCCTCCCAAGTAGCTGGGATTATAGGCATGAGCCACCATGCCTGGCCTGAACCTAGGATTTTAACAATAACAAATAGCCCATCAATCTATATAGCTTTGGGCCAGGCACGGTGGCTCAAGCCTGTAATCCCAGCATTTTGGGAGGCCGAGGCGGGCAGATCACATGAGGCCCAGGAGTTTGTGACCAGCCTAGCCAATATGGTGAAACCCTGTCTCTACTAAAAATAGAAAAATTAGCCAGGCATGGTGGTGCACATCTGTAACCCCAGCTACTCAGGAGGCTGAGGCGCAAGAATTGCTAGAACCCAGGAGGTGGAGGTTGCAGTGAGCTGCAATCCCGCCTCTGCGCTCTAGCCTGGGCGACAGAGCTAGACTGTGTCTCAAAAAAAAAAAAAAAAAAAAAAAAAAAAAAAAACTATATAGATTTGATCTTGCTTTAGGTTGGGTGCAGTAGCTCACGCCTGTAATCCCAGCACTTTGGGAGGCTGAGGTGGGCAGATCATAAGGTCAGGAGCTCAAGACCATCCTGGCTAACATGGTGAAACCCCATCTCTACTAAAAATACAAAAAATTAGCTGGGCATGGTGGTGGCCGCCTGTAGTCCCAGCTACTCGGGAGGCAGGAGAATGGCATGAACCTGGGAGGCGGAGCTTGCAGTGAGACGAGATCGCGCCACTACACTCCAGCCTGGGCGACAAAGCGAGACCCTGTCTCAAAAAAAAAAAAATTTGATCTTGCTTTGCATCCCTGATCAGTCATTACAGAAGTGAAGCAGCTGTAGTCAAAATTTCCCCTCACTGTTCCCTGGGAGTTTAGGCATTTTCATTATCACTTTCATGCAGACATTTTGCCCTCTTTTCCTCCCTCAACCTAAGTATAGGTATCTGAATGCTAAACAAAGATCATTTTAAGAGCTAGAGCACAGTAGTGGAAACAAAAAAAAAAAAAAAAAAAAAAAAAAAAAGTGGGGTAGGGAGTATCTGTGGGTCATTTTAAGAAATAACTGTAAGATTAGAAATGACAAATAATTCAAGAATCCAGTTGTCCTCTCTCCAATTTTATCTTTCAGAAGAAATAAGGACAAGTACCCTTAGTCAATTCAAATTAAACCCCAGTAATGCCAGTTTCACTGCCTAAAAATAGCCAGATTGAGTGGGAAATTCTAATGTACCTCTGGGGTGCTAAGCTGAAAGACCCAATTTCTACACCTGGGTCTGTCTCACACTCCTTCCATTGTGATTAGCTATTTCCCATTCTTATTTCTTTTTCTCTTATTTTTCTTTCATAGCTTTCAAAATTCTAATTTAATAATTAAACCACATAACAGAATTCAAATCATCACAAAGAGGTTTCCAGTTAATTTCCTCCTAAATTACATTGAAACATCTACGTTAATTTTTGCTTTGAGGTATGTATAATCTATCAAAAGTTTCACCCTGAAGACTTTTACTAAAAACAAACGAACAATTACAATAAACATCATACCTTCACGATCTAAATGGTACTATTTCTGATAAAGCATTTGAAATGAAAGCAACAACTAAATTCCAAGTTACCTTTAAAGTAAGTACATATAAGGTCCAGGTGTGGTGGCTCATGACTGTAATCCCATCAATTTGGGAGGCTGAGGCAGGGGGATGGCTTGAGCCTAGGAGTTTGAGACAATGCTGGGCAACATATGAGACTGTGTCTCTACGCACACACACAAAAAGTAGTCAGGTGTGGTGGTGCACGGCTGTTGTTTCAGCTACTCAGGAGGCTGAGATGGGAGAATCGCTTGAGCCCAGGAGGTCATACCACTGCTCTTTAGCCTGGGTAACAGAGTAAGACCCTATCTCAAAAAAAAAAAAAAGTATGTATAAAATGTCACTATTGTACTTTACTGAGTCATGGTGGCCTGAAGTTATAATTAGTTTTGTTCATATGTTCTGAATCCATCTCTGCATGCTATTGATAGAATTTCAAGTTTCATCGCCCACTTACCCAGGAAAATATATCATATATATGTTTTTGAGACAGGGTCTTGCTCTGTCACCCAGGCTGGAGTGTAGTGGCACAATCTTGGCTCACCACAGCCTCAACCTCCCGGGCTCAAGCCATCCTCCTGCCTCAGCACCTGTAATCCCACAAGTAGATGGGATTACAGGTGCTTGCCAACATGCCCAGCTAATTTTTGTATTTTTTAGTAGAGATGGGGTTTTGCCATGTTGCCCAGGCTGGTCTGGAACTCCTGGATTCAAGCAATCTGTCTGCTTCAGCCACCAAAAATGCTGGAATTACAGGCATGAGCTACTGTATCTGGCATAGCATATATATTTTTTTTTTTTTTTTTTTTTTTTTGAGACGGAGTCTCGCTGTGTCTCCCAGGCTGGAGTGCAGTGGCGTGATCTCGGCTCACTGCAACCTCCGCCTCCCGGGTTCACGCCATTCTCCCGCCTCAGCCTCCCAAGTAGCTGAGACTACAGGCGCCCGCCACCATGCCCGGCTAGTTTTTTGTATTTTTAGTAGAGACGGGGTTTCACCATGTTAGCCAGGATAGTCTCGATCTCCTGACCTCGTGATCCACCCGCCTCGGCCTCCCAAAGTGCTGGGATTACAGGCTTGAGCCACCGCGCCCGGCCTAGCATATATTTTTATGATGACAAATATTGACACAAAAAGGCTGTGTTCCTTTGACTTACATATTTGCTTTCCTTTGACTTATATATTTGCATCCATCCACGCAGAATAACTTTAATAATACTATCTGAATTAAAGTAGATGGAGACATTAGTTTCTAAGAACATGGTACGCAAATATTCTTTAAAAAAACTTTAAAAAACATTTAGAAAGGTTAAATAAATACATCTTTTTAAATAAATGGCTAAGCTCACAAAAAAAGCAAGAGGGCCAAGAACAAAGAGGGAGTTGAAAATCAATGGATTTTACTGATTACACAAGACAGAAGACAATGCCTGAGGGCTATACAAGCCAGAGAGGGAACTGAGACTTCTGTATGAAACTGTAACCTTCAGAGAACTTTCTCCTCAGCAAAAGAATGAACAAGTCAAAAATCTACTTAGAAGATAACAAAGAGATCACATGAGCTCTCAATGAAAAATTATAAAACACAGGAATAAGAAAGCTACTATGGGCTGGGCATGGTGGCACACTCCTGTAATTCCAGCACTTTGGGAGGCCAAGATGGGTGGATCCCTTGAGGTCAGGCATTTGAGACCAGCCTGGCCAAAATGGTGAAAACCCGTCTCTACTAAAAATACAAAAATTAGCCAGGTGTTGTGGCACATACCTGTAATCCCAGCTACTTGGGAAGCTGAAGCAGGAGAATCGCTTGAACCCAGGAGGCGGAGGTTGCAGTAAGCTGAGATCATGCCATTGCACTACAGCCTGGCAAGAGTGAAACTCCGTCTCAAAATAAATAAAATGTTAAAAAATAAAAATAAAAAAGCTACTATGTGTGATAATAAACAGAAACAAATAACAGCATTTAGACCTGTAAGAACTTCACAAAATGGAATAATCAGATACAGAATAAAAATTATTTCATTCTATTTTATTTTTTGAGACAGGGTCTCACTCTGTCACTCAGGTTGGCATACAGTGGTGTGACAGTGATGTGATCACCACTCACTTCAGCCTGAACCTCCCAGGTTAAAATGATCCTACCTCAGCCTCCTGAGGAGCTAAGACTATAGGCGTATGCCACCATGCCTGGCTAATTTATATATATATATTAGAGACAGTGTCACTATGTTGCCTAGTCTGGAAGAATATATTATTTTAAATGACCAGATATGAAAAAAAGCCAAATAGAATTTATTGAAATGAAAATATAATCACTAAATTGAAGTCTCTAATCTCAAAGAAAAATGCTAAAAATGCCCACACTGTTGTTTACACAAAAGAGTTTAAGTTAATTTCTGCATAGAAAATTCTAGAAACATGCAGGTCAAAAGTACCCAAAAGTAATTAATTAATGTAGCATCATTACTCTAAGAAATACAGTCCCATGCTCTGGAATTTGTATTTTGACTACACTATAAGAAAAGCTGTCTTGTTCACTCTTTCACTCATTTAAGAAATATTAGGCCGGGTGCGGTGGCTCATGCCTGTAATCCCAGCACTTTGGGAGGCCGAGGCGGGTGGATCATGAGGTCAGGAAATCAAGACCATCCTGGCTAACACGGTGAAACTGTGTCTCTACTAAAACTACAAAAAATTAGCTGGGTGTGGTGGCACGCACCTGTAGTCCCAGCTACTCAGGAGTCTGAGGCAGGAGAATCACTTGAACCCGGGAGATGGAGGCTGCAGTGAGCCGAGACTGCGCCACTGCACTCCAGCCTGGGCAACAGAGTGAGACTCCATCTAAATAAAATAAAATACATACATAAATAAATAAATATTTATTGAGCACCTCCTATGTGTTAGACATCAATAAAATTAAGAAATATTTATCATCTATCAGTACTAAATTGAGAGGTGATACTTACTTTATAGTTATAAAGAAGAATTTGATTTTTATGTCGAGGTTCAAACAGATTAAACGACTAAGAAATTTGCCAAGATTGTGGAGATTTCTATTTCTATGCTTAGAAAAAAAAAGTCTGACTGGAAATCAGAATACTTATGTAGCCAATAAACTATGTCTCAATTTCTCATCTATTAAATGCTGACATTGCTTGCTATATTTACTTCATAGAGAAATTGTAAGGAAAACACAAAAACAGTTGTGAATAGGCTTTAAATGTGCTACAGAGATACAAGGTATTAGCCAAATGTTTTAAAAAGGAAAACAAAAAGCCAACACATTTATTTGATTTGTCCTGTACATGCTGATCTAGGAATATTATGTTTTAAAAGAAAATCTTAAACGAAAGGACAGTGTATTAGTCCATTCTCACACTGCTATAAAGATACTACATGAGACTGGGTAGTTTATTTAAAAAAGAGGCTTAATTGACTCATGGTTCCACATAGCTGGGGAGGCCTCAGGAAACTTACAATCATGGCAGAAGGGGAAGAGGCCCGTCTTACTCGGCGGCAGGCAAGACAGAGCACAAGCAGGGAAAACTGCCTTATAAAACCATCAGATCTCGTGAGAACTCTCTCATTATCATGAGAACGGCATGGGGAAATCACAACCACGATCCAATCACCTCCACTGGGTCTCTCCCTCCACATGTGGGGATTATGGACATTATCATTCAAGATGAGATTTGGCTGAGGGCACAGCCAAACCACATCAGACAGCATTGAGACAATTTTCCATAGGGCTCTCACATTTCTGCAAATTTTGTGAGCAGAAGCACAGACTGCCTTTCTTCCAATCTATGTTTTCAATAATGTTAGTAGAGTGAGCAGCCTTGGAAGACAGAGCAAGTGTCACCCTCCAGAGCAGAGGTCAGGTGTACTTACTGTCTACTATAATAACATCCCTGACCAGGAGTCAGGATTCCTGTCCAATAAGGTACCCAACTGCATATGCAGGTATCACCTGGACCTTTATGCACCACTTTGGTAGAATTGGGGCTCAGGTAAAAGGCACAAATGCTGATGTTCTGGCTACTGCCATTACTGTGGGTTATAAAGTCTTGCAGAGCTGACCCAGGAATCTTGTAACTTCTGCCAACATCCATAAAACCATGGAAAACTAACTTGTTAGCTTGAAAGTAGGGTACACACTCAGATGCTTCACAGTTCTTGAGATAAGAACCATAGCAATTCATCTTTATCTTTAGCATAACATATTAAGTAAATGGGAACATATTGTTTTAAGCTTAAGAACTCTTTAACAATCCAATGAGGTCATCACAGTGAACAGTTTATTCAAATATCTGTATTCTGTTGCTCCAAGATGGTCTTCAGTGGCCTTCCAGCTCAATATTAATATCTACCAGGGCACTTCAGCAAAGCCAACCCAATAGTCATTATTTCCTCACAGAAATATTTACAACTCATTTATTGCAGCACTACTCACAACAGCAAAGATATGGAATCAACCTAAGTGTCCATAAGCAGATAAAGAAAATGTGGTATATATACACGATGGAATACTATTAGGTCATAAAAAAGAACATTATGTCATATGCAGTAACATGGATGGAACTAGAGGTCATTATGTTAAGTGAAATAAGCCAGGCACAGGAAGACAAATACTGCACGTTCTTACTCATATGTGGAAGCTTAAAAAGCTGATCTCATAAAGGTAGAGAGTATAATGATAGATACTAGAGGTTAGGAAGGATGGGTATGTGGGAGGGAGAGGAGATGAAGAGAGGTTGGTTATTAGGTACAAACATACAGATAAAAAGTATAAGCTCTCTCCTTGGACAACAGAGTGACCACAGTTAACAACAATATATTGTATATTTCATAGTAGTTAAAACAGAGGACTTGAATTGTTCCCAACACACAGAAATGATAATACTCAAAGTGATGGACACCTCAAATATCTACTTGATCTTTACACATTCTATGCTTGTAACAAAGTATCACATGTACTCCATGAATATGTAAAATATTACACACCCCAAAGTATATATATTTAGGACTTAAATTCCTCATTCCTGGCTTTCCTTCACTCCTTTTGAAGGAAATGTTTTTATAATGTTAGATGCAACTTAGTATTTGAAACATCATTTTGCGTCCATAGAATGAATACGAGTTGTAAGAACAGGAAAAAAACCAGCACGACGAAAAGCAAAAATCAAAATGTAAAGAACCATGTATATTTGAAAACTCTGTCAGTTCTAAACCATTTTAGTATCTAGACATTTTTCCTCATAAACACATGCCAACACACACAAAAAGATCTAGAGGTCATCTATATAAATGCATGTTTGCTAATGGAAAAACAACCCAAAGTGCAGAACTCAATTAGAGTAAATTTATTACCCAGGGATGGTTCAGGTGTGATGTGTTAATAGTTTGTCATTACTCAACAACAGCTGGTTAAACAGGTGTGCCTTTGTGGCTTGTTGCTCTGTGTCTTATAAATTGAGTACAGTTGGTAGGCAATGTATTATTTTACTACTAGTTGATGATGACACAATATTACAAGTAGCAGATGTGTTACTAGCAGCACCCTGCCAGGACAATGTTTAAAGACCTTAACAAATCTCATAAATTCACAAGCTCCCTAGGACCAAAATAATCCAAAAACAAACTGCAATATACCTCTGTTAACCTTTGATGAGAATCAAGTAATTTTCTAAAAACTGAGTTAATTATATAGAGATACATGTTACTGATATTAACAGTATCCAAATATATGTGTGTGTACATACATATATCTTGGAAATATGACTGTAAGCACCTAGCACATTGTTCTATTTTCTTCCTTCAATGAGTAGCCTCTGTTTTCCATTAAGTACTGCTTTATATTTTTCATTGAGTTTTTGTTCTAACTCAAATTCTATAGGTTCAAAAGGATGTTTCAAATACTAATGTAAGCTGCATCTAACTTTTATTTTTTTTTTGCCTTCCTGTACTAATGAAGACTTCAGCTTCTAACATAGGGTCTCATTCTGTCACCAAGGCTGGAGTGCAGTAGTGAGATCACAGCTCACTGAAGCCTCAACTTCCTAGGCTCAAGTGATCCTCCCACCTCAGGCTCCCTAGTAGCTGAGACCACAAGTGTGCACCACCACACCCTGCTAATATTTTCTTTTTTATTTTTTTGAGATGGAGTCTTGCTGTGTTGGCAGGCTGGAGTGCATGACGCAATCTCGGCTCACTGCAATCTTTGCCTCTTGGGTTCAAGCGATTCTCCTGCCTCAGACTCTTGAGTATCTGGGATTACAGGCGCCTGCCAGCGCACCCAGCTAATTTTTGTATTTTTAGTAGAGACGGGTTTTCACCATGTTAGCCAGGCTGGTCTCGATCTCCTGATCTCATTATCTGCCCACCTCAGCCTCCCAAAGTGCTGGGATTACAGGCGTGAGCCACCATGCCTGGCCACTCTACTAATATTTAAAGTTTTTTTTTTGGTAGAAACAGGGTCTCCCTATGTTGCCCAGGCTGGTCACGATCTCCTGGGCTCAAGCAATCCTCCTGCCTTGATCTCCCAAAGTGCTAAGATGACAGGTGTGAGCTGCTGTGTCTGGCCTAACATCTGACATTTTATAAAAAGCACCTCCTATAATACTACTACTGTGGAAAGCTATATGGAGATACTGATAAATCTTAAGACATAAATGAACAGAGATAGTTGTTCCTTTTTTTTTTCTTACTAGCAAGTAATGGATTAATTGGTTTTATTTTTTCACTCTTGTCTCAGGGTTTTTACAGGATAACAATTTGTAATAAGTTATTTATTAGGCACAAACCACTGGTCACAAACTGTAGGTACATTTTAAAAAATCTTCAGTATCTAGGTCAGGCATGGTGGCTCATACTTGTAATCCCAGCACTTTGTGAGGCCGAGCTGGGTGGATCACCTGAGGTCAGGAGTTCAAGACCAGCCTGACCAACATGTGAAACCCCGTTTCTACTAAAAATACAAAAAATTAGCCAGGTGTGGAGGCGAGCACCTGTAATCCCAGCTACTCAGGAGGCTGAGGCAGGAGAATCGCTTGAACTTGGGAGGGGGAGGTTGCAGTGAGCTGAGATCATGCCATTGCACTCCAGCCTGCGCAACAAAAGCGAAAATCCATCTCAAAAAAAAAAAAAAAATCCTCAGTATCCTTAGGAGTTACAATTGGCATCTTATAGAAGAGAAAATCAAGATTAGAAAGAGCTAATGTCATTTGTACAGATCATACAGCTACAAGCAGTAGGATCAGGATTCAAATCCAGGTCAGTTTGACTCCAAAATCCTTGCTCATTTCACTAAAGCCAGCTATTTAATTTTTATTTTTTATTTTTTTGTTTCTGTTTTTGTTTTTTGCTGTAACTGTCTACTCACTAATTTCACTCCTTCCCTTCCTTGGGTGAAACTGAAATTTATGTAGCCATAGTTCCAACTGCTTTGAAGGAGCTAAATTTAGTATTAATACATTGACAAACTAAGTTGATACAGGTTACTGTAGATACTTTAAAAAGACACAATAAAGTCAAGGATCATAGAAGATGTGACCTCAGTTTTTCCTGGAATACTTTCTGTTCTTCTTCTTTGCCTATTGATTTTTACATTTGCAGGATTGAACCCAGGATGTCAGCCTTCCATGACATCCCCAATCTGGGTTAGATGCCCTCCTGTGATGCTTTAGCATCAAAGATATTTGTTTCTTAATTTTTTAAAGGAAAAAGTTAATGCTGGAATCAGAGGAATCTGGTTAGTGCAAGAGTTGAGACTACAGTTTCAGTCTCTTGACACACTCAGATTTCCCCTCTTAATCATGTTGCTTTTTTATGTCCAGTTTTTAGTAATGGATATAGAATATCAATGACAGCTGTGTCCCTGGTGTCTAGAATCCCAAGGAGAAGAACTCTAAGGCATTGTTTGAAGTCGTCTTTCTCCATTCCCTTTTCCAAGAACAGGTGTAGGTGGCTTTTTTTTTGTTTTAACATTAAAGGAAAATGTTCTACTTTCACTAATGATGGAGTACCTTATATTTAGCCTATCATTCCACAAATGAGAATTACAAAAACTGGACAAAACAAAACAAGAACAAAAACTATCTGAAGGTACTGAAAAACAACAGCAGACACAAATTGCTGCAGAGGTGACACCTAGAAATGGCATCAGCTGGGAGAGTTAACTGACTGCCCCCACCTTTAAAAAATTTTAAACAGCTTTTTGCCAATGGCAGGCTTCAATGAGTGCTGGGTCAGGTAATACTATCTGCAGTCTTACTGGCTTGAGGAAACAAGAGTGCAGCATTTAAGACACTATATTAGCCAGAAATGGAAAGGAAATCCTCTGAAGAAAGACAACCACACATGCTGGGAATGGTAGCTCACGCTTGCAGTCCTAGCACCTTGGGAGGCTGAGGCAGGCGGATTACGAGGTCAGGAGTTTGAGACCAGCCTGGCCAACACAGTGAAACCCCATCTCTACTAAAACTACAAAAATTAGCTGGGTGTGGTGGCAGGTGCCTGTAATCCCAGCTACTCGGGAGGCTGAGGCAGGAGAATTGCTTAAACCTGGGCGGCAGAAGTTGCAGTGAGCCAAGATTGCACCACTGCACTCCAGCCTGGGCAATACAGCTAGACTCCGTCTCACAAAAAAAAAAAAAAAAAAGAAAGAAAGAAAGAAAGCCAGCCACACATAAACCCACACTCTGCATATAAACTCTACTGAGATTTCTGGCTGACAAGTAAACTCTGAATGTACAGGACAGATTCTAAGAAGCCCAGATAAAGTTAAAATATCTGAACAGAAGTTTCAGCAGGTACCCACTGCAGGCAAGAGAGAGGTTGGAGTTAAGACTCAGTCAAGTTAACTGCCTGCAAACACAAAAAAATTCAACATTTCTCAGAAAATCATAACAGAATCCATAATATCTACAATGCAGCATTCCCAATGTCCAGTATACAATACAAAATTATTAGCTATATAAATAAACAGGAAAATATGACACACACTCAAAAGAAACAGTTGGAGACCAAACTTGAAATTACCTAGGTGTCAGAATTAGCAGAGAAAGCTACAGTGATAACTATGATTAAGGATGTAAAGAAAAAAGATGTTTGAAAATTAACACACAGGTAGGAAATCTCAAAAGAGAAATAAAAACTATAACCAAAATGATATTCTAAAACTAAAAAATATATTTGAGGTAAAAAAGAAAAAATTCCCTAAAAGGTGAAAACAGCAATGATGGAAGGGTCAGTGAACTAAAAGATAAATGGAAAGAAATTATCCAGTTTGAAAAGAGAGAAAAAAAGATTGGGGGAAAAAAACAAGGCCTGAGAAACATGTGGGATGCAATATTTAAAAATTTAACATCTGCATATTGGACTCTCATAAGAAAAAGAAAGGGAAGAGCAAAAAACTGTCTTTTGCTGAAGACAAACAACAAAACTGTTGCTTGGCTGAAACTCCATATTCATCAAAAATATCCATCAAGAAGGCCGGGCGTGGTGGCTCAAGCCTGTAATCCCAGCACTTTGGGAGGCCGAGGTGGGTGGATCACGAGGTCAGGAGATCGAGATCATCCTGGCTAACACGGTGAAACCCCGTCTCTACTAAAAAATACAAAAAACTAGCCGGGCGTGGTGGCGGGTGCCTGTAGTCCCAGCTACTCGGAGGCTGAGGCGGGGGAATGGCATGAACCCGGGAGGTGGAGCTTGCAGTGAGCCGAGATCAGGCCACTGCACTCCAGCCTGGGCCACACAACGAGACTCCGTCTCAAAAAAAAAAAAAAAAAAAAAAAAAATCCATCAAGAATAAAGATGAAATAGAGATTTTCAGATAAGCGAAAACAAAGCCAACTCCCTGCCCAACATACCTGCACGACGAGAAATGCTAAGGGAAATTCTTCAAACTAATGGGAAACAAAACTAGATGGCGAAACAGATCTTCAGAAAGAAATGAAGATCAGTAGAACTGATAAATATGTGGTTAAATATATAAGGCTATGTTTCATTCTCTCCTCATCTACTGGAAATACATGACTACTTAAAGTAAAAGTTATAATACTGAAATACAGGGTTATCACATTAAGAGAAAAAACCATGACAACTACTGCATAAAAGAAGAGTCATAAACAGAATTCTGTGGTTGTATAATTCTTGAAGTTTAAATTAAATGGTATTGTTTTATTTATTTATTTTTGGAGACAGGGTCTCACTCTGTCACCCAGGCTAGAATGCAGTGGTATGATCTCAGCTCACTGCAGCCTCAACCTCTCAGGCTCAAGGGATCCTCCCACCTCAGCCACCCAAGTAGCTGGGACTACAGGTGTGTGCCACCACAACCAGCTAATGTTTCTGTATTTTCATAGAGGCAGGGTTTCACCATGTTGCCTAAGCTGGTCTGGAACTCCTGAGCTCAGGCAATCCACCCACCTCAGCCCCCAAAGTACTGGGATTACAGGCATGAGCCACCACCCCAGGCAAAAGGGTATTGTTTTAATTCTAAGTATACTGTGAGACGTTAAGAATGTATATTGTATATAGTCCCAGCTACTCGGGAGGCTGAGGCAGGAGAATGGTGTGAACCCGGGAGGCGGAGCTTGCAGTGAGCCTAGATTGCGCCACTGCACTCCAGCATGGATGACAGAGCAAGACTCCATCTCAAAAAAAAAAAAAAAAAGAATGTATATTGTAATCTCTAGTGCAATCCTAAAGAAAGATGTAGCTGTAGCTAAAAACCCGAGAGAAATTAAAATGAAATTCCCCCCCAAAAAAAATTCATTAAGCTGTAAGAAGTAAAAAAAAGGATAAACAAGAATAAAAACAGAAAGCAAAATAGTAGACCTAAATCCAACCATGTCAACATACTAAACATAAATGGAGAAAGCACTTTAAAAGCAACACTGAATTATCTACAATAGATGCACCTCAAATACAAAGACAAGTCAGAAACCGGTTGGAAAAAGACATTTGATGAAAACGTAAGTATAAAAAGGCTAGCTTGTGTCTATAGTCCTAGCTACTTGGGTGGCTGAGGCAGGAAGCTCTCTTGAGCCCACGAGTTCAAGGCTGTAGTGGGTTATAATCACACCTCTGAATAGCCACTGTACTCCAGCCAGGCAACTTAGTTCCTTTAAAAAAGCTTCTTATGGCATAATGTTTCAGGGGGAAAAAAATGGGGAGAGACTATATTATTTTCAGATATATACTCCAAGATAGAGTATTACCAGAAATAAAGACTGACATTTCTAATGATAAAACAGGACAGGCATAGTGGCTCATGCCTGTAAACCCAGCACCTTGGGAGGCCAAGGCGGGAGGATCGCTTGAGTCCAGGAGTTGGAGACCAGCCTGGACAACACAATGAGACAAAAAAAAAAAAAAAAAATTTTTTTTTTAATTAGCCGGGTGCCGTGGCTTGCACCTGTGGTCCCAGCTACTAGGGAGGCTGAGGTGAGAGGATCACCTTAGCCTAGGAGGTAGAGGCTGCAGTGAGTCGTGATCACACTACTGCACTCCTATTTAGATGACAGAGTAAAACCCTGTCTCCAAAAACAACACAATAAAACAGATAATTTATCAGAAAAATATACTCATAAATGTAGATATGTCTGATATAAAGCTTCAAACTTTAAGAAGAAAATTTGTGGCCAGGTGCAGTGGCTCATGCCTGTAATCCCAGCACTCTGGGGAGGCTGAGGCGGGTGGATCACAAGGTCAGGAGTTCGAGACCAGCCTGACCAACATGGAGAAACCCCGTCTCTACTAAAAATACAAAATTAGCTGGGCATGGTGGCACAGTAATCCCAGCTACTCAGGAGGCTGAGGCAGGAGAATCTCTTTAACCCGGGAGGCAGAGGTTGAGGTGAACTGAGATTGTGCCATTGCACTCCAGCCTGGACAAAAAGAGGGAAACTCCGTCTCAAAAAAAAAAAAAGAAAAGAAAAGAAAATTTGTTGTTATTTAATACCCCCTCCTTTTTTTTGAGACAGGGTTTTGCTCTGTCACCTAGGCTGAGTGTAGTGGCACGATAATGGCTCACTGCAGCCTTGACCCCCCAGGTCCAAGCAATCCTCCTACCCCAGCCTCTCAAGTGGCTGGGACCACAGGAGTGCACCATCATGCCTAGCTATGTTGCCCAGGCTGGTCTCCAACTCCTGGGCTCAAGCAATCCCACCTCAGCCTCCCAGTGCTGGGATTACAGGTATAAGCCACCATGCCTGGTCTTAAGAAGAAAATTTGAAGGATGAAGTGAGAGGACTGTGTGAGTGCAGGAGTTTGAGACTAGCCTAGGCAACACAGTGAGACCCTTGTCTCAAAACAAAACAAAAAGAAGAAAATTTGAAAGAATTAAAGGCAGAAACAGATTTTTAAAAAATCTCTATGATTGTGAACTAACATCCTTCTCATAGTAACTGAAATAATAAATAGATGAAAAAAGAGGCTGGGCGGGGTGGCTCAAGCCTGTAATCCCAGCACTTTGGGAGGCCGAGACGGGCGGATCACGAGGTCAGGAGATCGAGACCATCCCTTTCGGTCCTTGAGCACGGGGGAACAAGGTCGTGAGAACAAGGTCTTGGTGAGGTGCAGCCATTTCATCCATCCTCGGTCTGCGCCTTTCGCAGAGCTTCCAGCAGCGCTATGTTGGGCCACAGCATCCGGAGGTTCACAACCTCTGTGGTCCGTAGGAGCCACTATGAGGAGGGCCCTGGGAAGAATTTGCCATTTTCAGTGGAAAACAAGTGGGCATTACTAGTTAAGATGTGTTTGTTCTTTGGATCTGCATTTTCTGTACCCTTCCTTATAGTAAGACACCAACTGCTTAAACAATAAGGATGTTTCAGTTCGTCCATTTACCAGATATGAAGAGCATTTTAAGAGATACAGCCTCTGGAAATGGATCAAACTCTAACTCATGGCATGCTAGATATGTTTTTCAATAAACTTATGACATGAAAAAAAAAAAAAGAAAAAAGAATCAGTATGGACATAGATCATGTGAACAGCACTATTAACCAACTTAATCTAATTGACATTTGTAAAATACTACACTAACAACTCCACAAAATTGTTCTTTTCAAGTGTGCATGGTCTGTTCACCAATACAGATCAAATGCTAAGTCAGAAGGTAAGTCTCAATAAATCTCAAAAGATGTATTGTAAACTTACATAGAGTATGTTCTCTGAGCATAATGAAATTAAATCAGAAAGCATCAGTAAGATACCTAGAAGAGCCCCAAGTATTTGGAAATTTAACATAATATTTTAAAATAAACCATGCTCGAATGCCACATGCAGTGTTTGGAAAAAAAATAAAAATAAAAACAAAATACACCATGGGTCAAGAAGAAACCACGAAGTTAATTAGAAAATATTTTGGACTGTGGTGGCTCAAACCTGTAATCCCAGCACTTTGGGAGGCCAAGGTGGGAGGATTGCTTGAGCTTAGGCATTTGAGACCAGTCTGGGCAACACAGGGGGACCCTGCCTCTACAGAAAAACAAACAATTAGCCAGGTATGGTGGTGCATACCTGTAATCCCAGTTACTCAGGAGGCTGAAGCAGGAGGATAGCTCAAACCCAGGAATTTGAGGCTGCAGTGAGCTATGATCAAGCCATTGCACTCTAGCCTGGGTAACAGAGTAAGACTCTATCTCTAAGAAAACTTAAAAATAAATAAATAATTTTGAACTGAATGATGAAATCCAACACATGAAAATGTGCTAAATTTTAAAGCAGTGCTCAAAGAGAAAAGCTTTAAACAAAATTCTTCATAAGGCCGGGCACGGTGGCTCAAGCCTGTAATCCCAGCACTTTGGGAGGCTAAGATGGGCGGATCACGAGGTCAGGAGATCAAGACCATCCTGGCTAACACGGTGAAACCCCGTCTCTACTAAGAAATACAAAAAAACTAGCCAGGCGAGGTGGGGGGCGCCTGTAGTCCCAGCTACTTGGGAGGCTGAGGCAGGAGAATGGTGTAAACCCGGGACACAGAGCTTGCAGTGAGCTGAGATCCGGCCACTGCACTCCAGCCTGGGCAACACAGCGAGACTTCGTCTCAAAAAATAAATAAATAAATAAATAAATAAATAAAATTCTTCATAAACACACAATCTTAACATTAGCAAATCAAATCCATTAATATATCAAAAATATAAATCTTGAGCTAATAGGGTTTATCCCAGGAATGCAAGGTAGTTTAGTAACATCACACATACACACATATATAGGCACATATATATGGATATTACATTATCATTTTTGGCTATGAGATCATATATATAATCCAGGTCAGTGGTCCCCAACTGTTTTGGCACCAGGGACTGATTTAAGGATGATTCAAGTGCATTACATTTTTTGTGTACTTTATTTCTATTATTATCACATTGTAATATGTAATGAAATAGTTATATAACTCACCATAATGTAGAATCAGTGGGAGCCCTGAGCTTGTTTTCCTGCAACTAGATGGTCCCATTTAGTTGCAGGATTGGGGTTGATGGGAGACAGTGACACTTGAAGTGTGTTGCTTATGTCCAGTCTACTCTGTAACAACCTTGTTTTGGTTGCTGTCACTGCAGAAAACGCTGCTTCACAAAGAATGTGGGAAACAGAAGCAGGCTTTTGAGTGCATTTGTGGCAATCTCAGAATATTCTGCCTTGACTTTAACCCAGAATGTATGGAGATTTGAAGTTGTCTCAAACATACTTTCAAGGCCTCTGTCATTTGCAATCTCAAGCAGTTAATCCTCTTCTAGCATGGACAAAGTCAATTCACCTGGCTTATTCACAAATGGGTGGTGGATCCATTCCTTCCCAATTCAGGGGTCTTTTGCGGTTGGGAAGTAATGCTCAAACTCTTTTGAAAGCTGAGATTGGTGATCATGCACCAGCTGGGAGAAAGAAGGCCTTGGCTCAATCTCTCTCAAAATCTCTGCAAATGTTTGAAACATGTCAGAAATCCTAATGTTCACTCATCACCCCCATAATTCCAGTTTGGCTTTGAATGCAACCACTTTATCTGCCGATTTAAACACTGTCATCATTCTCCTCTGAAGTGACAGATTGAGTTCGTTGAGCAGGTTGAAATGTCACACAAGCAAGTTTTGCCACCCATTCTGTGTCACTGAGATGTGCTGCCATTGGTGACTGTTTTTCTGAAAGAAATGTCTGGAGTGGCTCTCGTAACTCAAAAACTCTGGCCAGTGAGGGACATTTATAAAGCCACTTCACTTCTGTGCACAAGAGAAGATGTGTGTGCTCTGCATCTATCTCCTCACAGAGCTATGTGAACATGTAGAGGCATGTACTTAAATGTGGATGCTAGTTTTAATCACATCCTGCAAAATGTTAAGTTCAGGTGACATTTTTCAGCTAGCTAGCCTTTCTCTGTGGATGACACAGTACATAGACTCACATTCGGAAGCAAACTCTTTGACCCAAGTAGTGAAACCAGAAAGCTGTCCAGTCATGGCAGCCACTCTGTCTGTGCATATGCTGACACAAAATGACCAATTCCATTTTCCTGATATGTAATCATTCAAAGACTTGAATAGTTCTGCAGCTATGGTGTTGGTTAGCAACAAAAGTGCACATAACATATCCTCATGCACATCCTCCTGAAAAATATAGTGCACAAAAACAAGCATCGTTGCCTTGTCAACACCAGTAGACTTGTCAACCTGGATTGCATGCCACAGTGACTCATTAATGCTCTCTAACAATTGTGCCTCAATATCCTCTATTTAATCAATTCAACTACTTATGGTGCTAGCTGAGAGGTACATGTGCCAACTTCTGAACTGTGCCCTCTCCTGAAGGTTCAAAACAAATGTCCTTAGGATCAACTCTTTACCAATAGTAAAGGGCTTCTTAGCTTTAGCAATGCGGTTAGCCACTAAGAATGATGCTCTCAATGCAGACACATTTGAAGTGGTGGCCTTCAATAATTGCTTCTGTTCTTTGTGTTCACATTTTTTTCTTTTGAAAAACTCCAGAGGCTTGTCTTTTAATGCAGGGTGCTGGGTCTCCACGTGGCAAAGCAGTTTTGAAGGTTTCATGGCTTCAATGGATAGCCCCGGTCACCACATATACAAAGTGGGCTTGGAGAATGTGAATCACCTGTTGCAATGAACCTGTAATTTAAGTAGAACTCTTGGTATTTTCTTTTAAATGCAGCTTTCTTTTTTGCTGACAGTCTCAGAGTCTTCTGCTGTCTCATCACTGGGTCTTTCCCTCTTTTCAAAGAAACTCTTGCTTTTTACTTATTTTGGCTAGAGTTAGCTTGTGGGCTAACAAAACTGTCAGTGAGACAAGTGCGCAGTGCAGGAAAAGAGGCTCTCTTCATTCTTTTTTCTTACAGTTCAAACCTTAGACCTCAGCTCATTAGCCTCAAAAACCATTATGTAGATCAAAGTTGAGAAGTAATATTGTTTCTTCTATCCACTAAGAAAGCAAGGTGGAAGTATTGCCCTATTTTTTTTTTATTGCATAAAACCCTACTAATAAAAATTTGACACTAAAAAAATCCAAAAATAAATAAATCAAGATGAGTACCTCCAAAAATATTGAGCAAATTATTTCCTATTAGCTGGTCTGGGTCTTCATTTATTTTCCAGAGACCCCAATTTCTTAAAGTTCCAAGTTCTGTTTCTATGGATAGTATCCTGCTCCTACAATCATCTTCCTCTCATTATTTTGTGTCTCACATTTTAATACTCTGATGTATTCAGGGGGTGAGACAGGCATCAGAATTATAAAAAGTATTTTTTTTTTTTTTTTTTTTTTTTTTTTTTTTTTGAGACGGAGTCTCGCTGTGTCTCCCAGGCTGGAGTGCAGTGGCGCGATCTCGGCTCACTGCAAGCTCCGCCCCCTGGGTTCACGCCATTCTCCCGACTCAGCCTCCCAAGTAGCTGGGACTACAGGCGCCCGCTACCACGCCCGGCTAATTTTTTTGTATTTTTAGTAGAGACGGGGTTTCACCGTGTTAGCCAGGATAGTCTCGATCTCCTGACCTCGTGATCCACCTGCCTCGGCCTCCCAAAGTGCTGGGATTACAGGCTTGAGCCACCGCGCCCGGCCTATAAAAAGTATTGAGAATGATACTTTTTGTTTTCTGTTTTTGAGACAGGGTCTCTGTCACCTAGGTTGGAGTGCAGTGGTGCGATCACAGCTCACTGCAGCCTCAACCTCCTGGGCTCAGTGAAGGCTGAAGTGTCCCACTTCAGCCTCCCAAGTAGCTGGGACTACAGGTGCACGCCACCAAACCCAGTTAATTTTTGTATTTTTTGTAGAGATGGAGTTTTGCCATGTTGCCCAGGCTGGTCTCTAGGGCTCAAGAGATTCACCCACCTTAACCTCCCAAAGTGATGGGATTACAGGTGTAAGCCACCACACCCAGGCCAAGAACGTATTTTTGATCAGGGTAGGTTTTATACCTAGGACTCTGAAGACTGGAAGAATCTTCCATAAACCATGACCACTAGTTGGCTGTCCCTTTGGCCCAAATGATAAAGAAACTGCAGTGATTAGTGAAAAAATAAACTCTGTAGTGGTATATGGAAATTCAAAAAGAGAAGACAGATTATGTGAATATGCTAATACATAGCTCATATCAGGAGATATGTACCTTTACCCTTCCTGCATCCTACTACCTGACCTGTGTGTCTTGGGTTACAAGGACAAGGACCATACCCAAGGAACAATGGAATAATCTGATGGAAAAGTCTAGGACCCTGAAAATGTGTGGAACAGAGCCTATCTCTGGACTTTTACATAAAAGAGAAATAAACTTCTATATTTTTCTTCTAATTTTAATCTATGTATTTATTTAAAGACTGGGTTATAAGACTGGCTAATTTTTGTATTTTTGGTAGAGAGGGGGTTTCACCATGTTGCCAAGGCTGGTCTCGAACTCCTGGGCTCAAGCGATCTACCAGTGTCAGCTTCCCAAAGTGGTGGGATTACAGCCATGAGCCACCGTGCTGGGCCAGTTTCTATCGTTTTAAAGCCTTTGTTAATTTGGCTCTCTATTATTTGCAGCTGAACTTAATCCCAACTGATACAGTAGGTAAGGAGAAACAGGATGGTTAAGAGATTCCTTTTGAGTGAGCTGTAGAGTCATCTCATTGAAGAAGACTGAAAGAGTGGATGATAATTATCTGAGAAAGGAGATGCAGAACTTTTTATTACTATTCCTCCAATATAATGTGGCAGGTCTGAAGAGCCGTTTGTATACAGAGTGAACTTGGCTTAGTAAACGAGCTAAGTCCTTGGCATAGTCACCGAATGCTAATAGTTGCTATAAAGCCTAATCACATTGATAACTGGATAGAATACGTGAGCTTACTAAACCATTAACATGCCTTACTGAATATACAGCTTTTAAAACCTTTGGACTATTTACAGTGTTGCTTTCAATCAATTCCAGGAGGTCCCAATGGAACCAATTATGATATAACTATAGGAAACTTAAAAATTAATTCCTGAAAGAGTCAGACCTAAGAAAATCCAGATAACAATCACTCATCAGTGCAACAGGGCTAACTAACCAATGGGATACATTATGTAATCTACCGCAGAAATTTGTCAAATTAAAGAAACTATCAAGACGCTTGAAAGAGTAAAGTATCAGAAAACAAAGACCAAAGATGAGGAGAAGAAAGTCTGTCATCAGTCACTGACCTTTTAGATTGATAATTAAGATGCACATATGAAAAAAATATTAGTTTTCAGAACAGCAATAACATTTCTTACTTTATAAAATGACTCTACAATTTTTCTTTAAACATGATGCTTTCTACAAATTACGAGTTGAGATTAGAGAAGTATGTATGGTTTACTGAACCCTCAGAGATCTCAGATGGCTTATAAGTTACATGGAGTTTTAAAATAATAATAATAATAGTAACCCCTCCAGAGTGTAAGTTAATTTCTTGTCAGTCTAGAAGCCTATCATGAGATAACACTGAGCCTATCTAAGGTGAGCAGATAAATAAATAAAATATAATTAAATAAAATATAAATAAACTGCATTAAAAGCATAGAGCAAAGGGTAATTTTCTCTAACAATCTGGAAACTTCTTTACAGTCTTCTCATTAGAGGGCATTTCTGAATTAATAAGTAAATGGAAAATAAGATTCAAAACAACAATTTCACCTACAGATTTTAAGTGCCTGCACATATCAAAGCAAACTTGTACTTTAACCACATATTTGTTTAAAAAACTGCCAATTTTAAGGAAGAAAAGGGGTTCTGTTTGTTTCTGTTTTTGTTTTTGATTCACAGTGCTGATCTTCTTCTGAAAAGGTATTTCTTTAAGAAAAAAAAGTTCATGTTCTTCGACTAGGTCAAGTTTCAGAACATCAGTCATGCATCTTCAAGGAGAAACAAAATCCAATTTAAAGGGACTGACTTTTCTCATTTTAGTTTTTCCCAATGATAAATATATTTTTAACTATCACATGACATAAGTCAGCTTACAAATGAAGTTTCTACAGCAAGGCATGTGATCCTTGATCTCTCTAAGCAAGCCTCTTCCTAAAGGAGTAAAAAATTCTTTCCTGAAATGAATTATTCAAGGCTGAATAACAAAACACAGTAGTAGAGAAGACAAGTGAGAAAACTATAAAGGAGAATTTTTTCTTCCCTTTTTCCCTAACAAAAGCAAATAAAAAGTTGTATAATGCATATAGTGTTTTAAGAACATTTTTAATTGGTGCTTAGGATAAAATAACTGAAAGATACACAAAATACTAGCAACTTCACTGAGATGGCAGACATTATTAGTACTAGAGATTTCTATTCTGTTTTTCAAATTTTCTCCAATATTAGTTTTGTCACTTTTATAATTAAAAAATGAAATTACAAATAAATAAAAAGCCAGAAAATCTTTTAAAAATTATTGTCTTCTTTTTGGTTAAAGTGATACTTAAAGCATACTTATTTTTGCAATGATCTAATGCTTCATCTGGACTTCCCACCCAGAAGCTTCATAAAAATGCATACTCTCAGACCTCCCCTCAGATGTACAGAATCAGTAGCTTATATTTTAATAAGATTCCCAGGTGTTTCATCTGCATGTTAAGCCAGTGAAGCACTGTTATAGAGATTCATCCAGAAATACCTATCTTGATTCCTTTCTAAGTCCTTCCTATATGTCAGTCCAAACTGATCATGTTTTTTTGATTTATCTTAGATATATTCATGCAATTTCAGTAAAATTGACAAAAGATAATAACAATATATTAATCATACCACTAAATTTAGGGCAATTTAAAAAAAAAAAAAAGAGTTCCAACTTCAAACCTTAGCCATTATCCCCTACTACATTAATCACTCCATTGAAATGGACCAAAAGCAGAATATAAATTCAGTATACCAGAGGAACTTTTCATAAAGTCTGAAACCTACTAATGAGGAAACACTAGAACCATAAGATGGTATGATATTGCAGTACTGGAATACCTGAGTAAGTGCTGCCTCTACCTTATAAAGGCCTGTTCAACAATATTAATTTTTCAGTTACTTTGAAATGTCCACCAGTCAACCTTGGTAAGACTGACATTTTGAGCTGGAAAACTCTTTGTGGTGGGGCTGTCCTGTGCATTATGGGAGGTTTAGCAGCATCCCTGTCCTCTATCCACCAGATATAAGTAGCATGCCCTGAGCTGAAACAACCAAAGATGTCTCCAGACATTGCCAAATATCCCCTGGGGGAAAATCCCTCCTCCCAAACCCCCAGGATAATCCACTCATCTAAAAAAAGAACAACTATCTGACAGCAGGCCTGCCAATATAGGTCAATAATCCTATTTGGGATTTTCCCAAAAAGAGACATCTAAGAGCATAGCTGAGTTTTTAAAATTATACACACATTTGTGGGATTCCTTTTGAAAGCTCCAGGAGAGCAAGGGCTAGGTCTTTTTTTTTTTCTTTTTCTTTTTTTTTTTTTTCCCCTGGTAATTATATTCTTAGAAATTTCTGGTCCATGATAAGCATCTGGGTTAAAATATGTAGATACCATATCCTTAGTATAGGGCAATTAATTATTATTCAATTTTCTGGTTAAACTTGCATTTCTATTGCATGTAATGTGATTTCTTAAATGTATCTCCCTCACCTATTTTAACTAGAAAAATACTAGTTCAATAACATCTAAAAATTATTAAGACTATGATGTGACCAGTAACCACTATATCCAAATCAATTAGGACTCTTGTAACAGGAGGCATAGTTAAGGGAAGAAAGGACACTGCTGTGAAAAGTAGAGGTGCTGTCAGCTGTACATCCAGGTTGCTCTCTCTTTGCTTGGCTTATTTTTCAGAAATCATCCCAAGACCTCATGCTCTAAGAAATGTTTTCCAAATACTCAAGACAAGTAGTTTTGAAACCTTTTTTCTAAGGCCAGAGACTTATTTTCAAAATCTGATTACATGAATGCCAATTATACATCAATTAACAACAACAACAACAAAAACGGGAAAAAAATCTGCTGAAAACTATGAACGTTCTAGAAAAACACACTTACGTATAAACTTTACCATATAATTTCAGGGAGTTTGTAAACCCCCTAAAATCTATCAATGGACAATGGTCTCTCTCATTCTTGCATGACCATTAATATTTTACTGTCCATAGTCCATAGCATAACATTTAGCAATTCAAGTATTGAAATTTAGTTCCTCATCCAAATCAACTTAAAAATCATGTGGCTTCTAGTCTGTCAACTGGGCAGCCTGGATGGTGACTCCAAGACTCTCTTGAAACAGAATACAGTCATGTGTCACTTGCAAGTATACATTCTGAGAAATCATTTGTTAGGCAATCTTTTTGTTGTGTTAACATCACAGAGTGTATTTACACAAACCTAGATGGTATAGTCTATATGGTATATGGTATGCCCTATTGCTCCTAGGCTATAAACCTGTACAGCATGTTACTCTACTGAACACTTTGGGCAACTGGAGCACAATGGTAAGTATTTTATGTATCTAAACATAGAAAAGGTACAATACAGTATAAGAATACAAAAAATATACAGTGTAAAAATACAGCATAAAAAGATTTAAAAATGATATAAAAGAAAGGGCATTTACCGGCCAGGCGAGGTGGCTCATGCCTGTAATCCCAGCACTTTGGGAGGCCGAGGCAAGTGGATCACAAAGTCAGGAGTTCGAGACCAGCCTGGCCAACATAGTGAAACCCCATCTCTACTAAAAATACAAATTAGCCAGGTGTGGTGGTGGGCGCCTGTAGTCCCAGCTACTCAGGAGGCTGAAGCAGGAGAATCATTTGAACCCAGGAGGCGGAGGTTGCAGTGAGCCAAGACCTCACCATTGTACTCCAGCCTAGATAAAGATACACAGCGAGACTCCGTCTCAAAAAAAAAAAAAAAAAAAAAAAAGAAGAAGAAAAGAAAAGAAAGGGCACTTACCATAAATGAAGCTTGCCGGACTGGAGGATGCTTAGGTGAGTCTGTCAGTGGTCAGTGTACGTGAAGGCCTAGGACATTACTGTATACTACTGTAGACTTTATAAATATTCTACACTTAGACTACACTAAATAAATTGTACTATAACATTACGACAGCCACAGTGTCACTAGGCAGTAAGAATTTTTCAACTCCATTACAGTCTTATGGGACCAGCGTCATATATGCAGTCTGTCATTGACTAAAAGATCATTATGGGACACATGACTGCATATGAGCAAAGTGTTCATAAATTGTAAAGGACTAGCAATATGCAGACTTAAGGTATGTTCTTCATTTCTGTCTTCCCAACCAGATTGTAAGGGACTTGGGAGTAGGGACTGTGTAACTCTCCTGAATACTTTTTGGTATCCAGCAAAACTGAATAAATGTTTCTTAATGTCTTCTTTCTCAAGCAAGGAACTCTGGCTCGTTTCTGCAGTTTGGGGTGGTGGTAGGAATAATCACCACTACTTTGCATCCAAAGATACCAGAGAGAAACCAAACATTTTATTTGCTTCACAAGAACTTCATTTGCTTCGTCTTATCTTTGTAAATCATATATTAGTTCACCTACTCCAATGCTGTAGCTATTGCAGAGAGTTAAACAACTAAATAATGTGACTGCTTTATAAAACATAAATTGGAGAGAGAAAAAAGAAATGCATTTGTTTTTTTTTCCTCATTAAAAACTGCCATCTGCTAAATTCTCTGAATCATCTTGTCAAAACTCATTGAAGGAAAATAAACTGTGTTCAGAGGATCAAGACAATATAGTAGGCACAAGGATTCATAAGCTCTTCTCTCTAATTTCTTCAATGAATGTTTCATGGTATATTCTACTCTAATTTTAATTTTCAGGCAGAAAATAGTACTATATAATG
This sequence comes from Macaca thibetana thibetana, assembly GCF_024542745.1. Taxonomy (NCBI): domain Eukaryota; kingdom Metazoa; phylum Chordata; class Mammalia; order Primates; family Cercopithecidae; genus Macaca; species Macaca thibetana. Next base: position 44,985,530 of record NC_065590.1, read on the forward strand.
AACACCACGATGTACACAAATCCCAATTCTCTTACAAGGCATAGGGCTCCGGATAAATTCTACCCATCTCAAGTCACGATTTCATGAACTATTTTGCTTGACTAGTCACATTTACCTTGACTTTTAGTTACTTAGCACTTTTGTCCACAATATCATAAATTTTATTGATCAGAATTGCACATACAAGCACCTGTCTTATCCATAGCCAGACCAAGTTCTTTACTTTTCTGTACCTTTACAGCGTAGAACTATTTTTAGCACTTGCTGAAGGACAGTTAGAATAAAGTTATATGACTTACCCAGGACTCGATTTCTTTATCTGTAAAAACTATATTAATAATCTTGAGCCGGGCACGGTGGCTCAAGCCTGTAATCCCAGCACTTTGGGAGGCTGAGACGGGCGGATCACGAGGTCAGGAGATCGAGATCATCCTGGCTAACAAGGTGAAACCCTGTCTCTACTAAAAAATACAAAAAACTAGCCAGGTGAGGTGGCGGGCGTCTGTACTCCCAGCTACTCAGGAGGCTGAGGCAGGAGAATGGCGTAAACCCGGGAGGCGGAGCTTGCAGTGAGCTGAGATCTGGCCACAGCACTCCAGCCTGGGCGACAGAGCGAGACTCCGTCTCAAAAAAAAAAAACAAAAAACAAAAACAAAAAAAAAAAAAAAACAACAAAAAAAATAATCTTGAAACCACCTTTGCAAAATTATGACAGTAAAGGAAAACTGACATAGTTGATTCCATCTTGCTTCTGACCTCCAAGCTGTCCTCATCATTCCTGGACATAGGCCAAGCTAACATTGGGAGGAATTTGTAATTTAACTTGAGGCCAGGAGCAGTGGCTCATGCACGGATTCCCAGCACTTTGGGACACCAAGGCAGGCAGATCACCTGAGGTCAGGAGTTCGAGACCAGCCTGGCCAGCATGGTGAAACCCCATCGCTACTGAAAATACAAAAATTAGCCAGGCATGGTGGTGGGCACTGGTAATTCCAGCTACTCAGGAGGCTGAGGCAGGAGAATTGCTTGAACCAGGAGGCAGAGGTTACAGTGGGCTGAGATGGCGCCACTGCACTCCAGCCTGGGAGACAGAGCGAGACTCTGTCTCAAAAAAAAAAATTAACTTGAAAGTAAAGATGATAATAGGAGGCCAGACTTGGTGGCTCATGCCTGCAATGCCAGCACTTTTGGAGGCTGAGGCAGGCAGATCCCTTGAGGTCAGGAGTTTGAGACCAGCCTGGCCAACATAATGAAACCCTGTCTCTACTAAAAATACAAAAAAAAAAAAAAAGAAGAAGGAAAGCAAGCATGATAACAGTCCCTCTCTAAAAAGAACCCCCGCCTTGCTCAGGGACCAAAAACCGCCTTTGTAAGACTAATCAAAGGCCACAAGAATAGGATTATGGGAGGGGCCTGAACTCTGCTAAGATGTAGGTATAGTTTCTATAACTCTTTACTGCTCAGGAGCCATGTGGCCAGAAGTCACAAGATTTGCAATTTCCCCAAGTGTTCCTATAGATAACATCACTACTGTACAAACTAAGATTTTTTAAAGATGTTTTTCAGATCTACCCCACCAGACCTGTGATTCACGGCTCAACTGGTCCTGTGGCTCCACCAGAGACAGACTCAGCACATAAGGACAGTTTTTCCACACCCCTATGATTTCATCCCTAACCAATCAGCAGCACCCATTCCCTAGCCCCCATCCACCAAATTGTCCACAAAAACCCTAACCTGCGGCCTTTGGGGAGACTGACTTGAGTGATAACTCTGGTTTTCCCACATGGCCAACCTCATTAAATCGTTTATCTACTGCAATGCCATGGTCTCAGTGAACTGATTTTTGTCTGTTCAGCAGTGGGGAAGCACCCATCGGGCAATTACAATCTTAGTTCCCCAATGTCTGTAACACAGATCAAATTAACAAAACTATGACGATAGAAGCTCTTTGATAGTTTATTCAGGAAGAAAACAGGTCTTTTTTTTTTTTTTTTTTTTTAAGTTAGGAGCTTGCTCCTTGAAGATTCTACAAATGATCAGAATCTTATTCTCACCAAAGAATCGTTTCTTTGGTAGGTGAAGGGAGAAGGAATGGAATGCATCCTATTAATGTAACTTTTCACCTTTCTTTGACACTGGCTGCTAGCCCACAATGTTTGGTTGGGCTAGAAAACAAATGTAAAAAAGAAACACTAATCCCAATCCTTAAATCTATTCTGCAAAGATGCCAGGAAGACAAATAAGTTACTTATAAAAGCAGGAAGCTTTTTTGGAGGAAACGCACTATAAAAGCAAAATATATTAAAGAACTATTTTCACATTCTAAATTCTGTGCCTAACTTCCAGTTTAAATTGGTAGCTTAAAAAACAGAGGTCAACACAGAAATCAGTAAAAGGATCAAGGCAGAACACAGAAATACACAAACAGCAAATGCAAGAGATAAACCAGGAGGTAGATTAGGTTATCAGACATAACATAAAGATCTCTCCTTCAAAATGACATCTCTCTTCTAACCTAATGTTACGAAGACTAATTGAGCAGAATGAAGGGTTGTTAAACAGCCACAAACTTAAGTAAACCTGCAAAGTAAAATCTAGTCTTGGTTAATCATAATCAAGAAAAAGAATAAACAAATTGATTATAAATTGGCTGCCAAAGTTTGCAAGGGTTTTGGAATTCAGTTACTGACATATTTAATGTAAACAAGAGGGAAGCCAAAAGACAAAAATACCACCTGGAGATTAGCAGCAAGAAGGCCATAAAAACAGCAAAGTATAAAATTTTACTACATGAGGATCACGATTTTTGTGCAGAAAATGTATGGATTGCCCCTCTCCCCCACCTCACTGAAAAACAAAAATATAACAAAAACAATATGACAGATATTCCTCAATGTCACAGTGAGTGATACAGGACTATTATAAACTGACATAGCATCAGGAAAAAACAGATATAGAGCCTAACCAGAAACAATGAAATACACATACCAAAAACACCAGCACGATACATTCATAAACAAATGGCTTAATGTTCTCATGGTTACCAAAAAGCAAATTACCACTGATCTTATAAATGTATACAGGATCCTCTCTCAGAACAGCTAACTTTCTTCATATTCATCATTAACATTCTTCTTTCAATCTGTACTTAGTCAAGGTAGTTAGTAAGATTTTAGAGGAGAGTTATTAGTTTAGGGAACTAACATTCTAGAGAGAATCAGTTAGGCAAATCCTTACCCAGAATCAGTTGCCTCTCATAACACCTGACCCTCAGTTTGTCCATTAACACAACAAGTTTATATTTGGCACCACTAAGCCTACTACTGTCATAAGCACCTGTGATGCAAAAAGGAATAAGACCTGGCTGGGCTTGGTGGCTCATACCTGTAACAACAACAAAAATTTAAAGACTTTTCTTTCTTCCTTATGAGACTGAAAAATGACTCCCAACAAGGTTTGGTCCTAAAAAATAAATATATAAAGAACTGAAGGAAGGGCAGCTAACAAAGAAATATGAAATAGCAATGAACTCAAGTCTGATATTTGAAAGAGATACCCCTAGACTCCCTAGCCATTAGTAAGTAGAAGCAGCTTCAGTGAATAGTAACTGCTGTTCTCGTTTAATCTCCAACTGGCCAAGGTACGAACTATTACCTTTGCCCAAAGCTATATCCAGTGTCACTGGCTTAGCTGGTATTTCCAAAGTCTGACTCATGGACAAATCTCAAGATGATGATAGGGCTTGGCATCTTTGAATAAAACAATGTCTATTTAGTGGGTGGAAGACTGTAGACTCAGAGTTCCTTAGTCCAAAGTTAGAGGATACTTGACAATCTTCTCAACTGTTTAAAACTTCACAGAAAAATAGGTTTGAAGTATTGTTTGGCCTTAAAAATAAAAGACATTATTTCAATTTCTTGTAAATACCTTCGGAGACAAAGGCTTTAACTGACCTACTATATCATCTGCATCAAAGGGTTGCACCATTACCTCAATGGCAGCATACGAAATGCATAAAAGAGGCCGGGTGTGTGGTGGCTCATGCTTGTAGTCCTAGCACTTTGGGGGGACAGGCAGGCAGATGGCTTGAGCTCAGGAGCTCAAGACCAACCTGGGCAACATGGTGAAACCTCATCTCCACACAAAATACAGAAAGAATTGGCCAAGTGTGCCCAGCTACTCGGGAGGCTAAGGTAGGAGGACTGCTTGAGCCTGGAAGGTCAAGGCTGCAGTGAGCCATGACAGCACCACTGTACTCTAGCCCGGGTAACAGAGTGAGACCCTATCTCAAAAAACTAACAAAATGCATAAAAACACCTCAATAATTACTTTTCTATTAATAAAACTGGCAAAAGAAAACACACATAAACTTTACAAATGTAATTTATTTAACAAAAAAACTACAAGTTTTCATTATTAACAAATCAAGAGGTTCATAATTTTTAATCTAGAGAGTAGAAATGGATTAATTTAAAATAAACTAAAGCCATGAATTAAAGAAGTTTCAGTCTGAAACATATCATATATTAGATGATGGCACCTACTGACTAAATGTAATATTGCATTCCTATATAAGTCATGAATATCTAGAGGAAGAGCAAAGTTTCTGGTGGCATGGACCGATAAGATCCTCATAATATTCTAGGGGTAGAGTACAGCAGTGTGAAAAGGAAAATAGTGACCAATGGGCAAGAAAAAGGCTGGGCACAGTGGCTCATGTCTGCAATCCCAGCACTTTGGGAGGCAAGGTGGGCAGGTCACTTGAGGCCAGGAGTTTGAGACGAGCCTGGCCAACACGGCAAAACCCCGACTCTACTAAAAATAGAAAAATTAGCCAGGTGTGCTGGCTCACACCTATAATCCCAGCTACTCAAGAGGCTGAGGCATGAGAATCGCTTGAACCCAGGAGGCAGAAGTTGCAGTGAGCCGAGATCGTTGAGTGACCCTGAGTGACACAGCAAGACTGTTTCAAAAAAAAAACCGGGGAGAAGGGGGCAAAGAAAAATTCCTGTACTAAAGACTATGACACAAGCAAAAAGTAAACTGACAGGGGTATACTAAAACCCTCAGCAAGGCAAATTGATCTTGGTGATATATAATTCTAAGAACTCCAACCTTAATTTTCTTCCTGAAGTATTTTGTCTTTTGGGTTTTCATTTTTAGGGATATTATGTCTAATTTCACCATGAAAAATACAAGTAGGTTTCACTTGACATAAATTGTTTTAAAAAGAAACTATACTCTGAAAAGTAAAAGATTTATTTTATAAATGATTTTTTACTGAGAGAGAACATAGGGAAAGAAAATGAGTTTTACACCAGGGAGAACTGTACTCAACCCTCTAGCCCTGCTACTAACTTGTATGACCTTTTGTCTTCATTTATTTACCTTAAAATATGTTTTTTAAGAACTGGTTTTTAAGAACATCAGAGGTACTCTTTCTATTTTTATTTTTTGAGACAGAGTCTCACTCTGTCACCTACGCTGCAGTGCCAGTGATGCAATCATAGCTAACTACAGCCTCAACTTGCTAGGCTCAAGTCATCCTCCCACCTCAGCCTCCCAAGCAGCTGGGACTACAGGTGCATGCCACCATGCCCAGCTAATTGTTGTAATTTTTGTAGAGACAGGGTCTCTCTATGTTGACCACGCTAATCTCAAATTCCTGGTCTCAAGCAATCCCCCAAGTCTTGGTCTCCCAAAGTGCTGGGATTATAGGCATGAGCCACCGTGTCCAGCCAAGAGGTACTCTTAACAAATGGCTATTGTTGGGATTGCTAACTATATACATTTTTCCCAGGAGGGCCTTTGGGCAATAAAACTAATGTTACTATGCCAGAAATACTTGACCAGTTAGATTTTATAGTTCGTATGGAATTCCTGGTTCTAAGGATATTTGTGTTTAGTAGAAAGAGCTTTAAATAAGAAAAAAGAACACTTCTTTTCAGGTATTTAATTTTCTTAACTTCCAAAACAAAAAATACTACCTGGCATATCTCACATCTAATACTCCACAAGCAGATATGTTCCTTCGTCAGACAGAATTGTGCTTTCCTCTATTTCCATAATTACGTACCAGAAACTGGCCAGCAATACTTGAAATTGCAACTTGGGCTATCCAACCCTGGTGGTATGATGCTAGAGCAGCTTACTCCCCCTGATATTTAAGAGGCATATGCTGTGCAAGAGCTAGAAAATCAGCCAGCACCACCTAACCATAAGGTGCTATTCTCACTTCCTCTCTGAGTCAAGTTTGCTAATCAACTCCTCAAAGAAAGGCCATAGTGATACTCCATCAGGTAAAGGGGAAGAGCACAGGCTTGTTCTCTTTAAGGCTGGGACAGCTGCCAGGACTTTTCTGAATAAGACCTACTCTTTTTGTGTATCCTTGTAATCATAAGATGTAGAATGTAAATGAATGTATGAGCTAGGGATGGTTTCCTTAAAAAAAGTGAAGTGCATATTCTCTGCTTGAAGGAAAGGAGACAGGAAATAGCATCCAACCCAACTACAAAGTAACTTAACAGCAGTCAGATTCAGAAAATGTGCTAACCCAATTTTCAGGCACAATTTTCTGGCCCTGGAAGGCTGGAAAGGCTGGAAATCAATGCAAGCATCCTGAACTTGATTTCTCTTGGGAATGGCAGAGAAAGTTAAAGTTTTCTCCAAATTAAGCTTCATTTATCTACTTATGTTCTTAGAAACTGTAAAGGAAAATCAATATAAGTTTTTCAAAATACATACACACAACTATATATGCTGTGTATGAGTATACATAAACTGTCTTTCATTAGAAATGAAATTTTAAGGAAGGTGGCCAACAAATCTAACATTTAAAAAATAAGGAAACAGACTAGGAGCGATGGCTCATGCCTGTAATCCTAGCCCTTTGGGAAGCCAAGGCAGGCAGATCACTTGAGGTCAGGAGTTCAAGACCAGCCTGGGCAACATGGTGAAACCCCATCTCTACTAACAATACAAAAATTAGCCAGGCATGGTGATGCATGCCTGTAAGCCCAGCTACTTGGGAAGCTGAGGCATGATAATTTGCTTGAACCCAGGAGGCTGAGGTTGCAGTGAGCCAAGATCATGCCACTGTACTCCAGCCTGGACAACAGAGCAAGACTCTGTCTCAAAAATAAATAAATAAATATATAAAACATAAAAAATAAAATATCAAAAAATAAAACATTTAAAAAGGAAACAATAATGCCTAGATAACAGAAAATTGGAAAAAAGAGAGCCATAAGTTATTATGATAAACTCTATAACAAAATTCAAAGCCATTTTCAATTTCTCAGTCATTGGACTATTGCTGCTATTATTAACAATATCTTCATTACTTAATACATTTTTATTCATCGCTTTTTGCTTATTTCTGTTGTTGTTGTTATTGTTTGAGACAGTCTCACTCTGTCACCCAGGCTGGAGTGCAATGGCACCATCTCGGCTGACTACAACCTCCGCCTCCTGGGTTCAAACAATTCTCCTGCCTTAGCCTCCCAAGGAGCTGGGATTACAGGTGCATGCCACCATGCCCGACTAGTTTTGTATTTTTAGTAGAGATGGGGTTTCACCATTTTGTCCAGGCTGGTCTTGAACTCCTAACCTCAGGTGATCCGTCCACCTCAGCCTCTCAAAGTGCTGGGATTACAGGAGTGAGCCACCATGCCCAGCCTGATTCACCGGTTTTTAAAACCACTATCCAAAGACAACTCTGTGAGGTAGATAAAATTAGTTCTATTTTATATGCGAAAAACTGAGAAAGATATGTTAAGTGACTTATCTAACACTACAAAACTAGTTAATGGGACAGCCAAAACTGGAACATAGGTCTTCTAACTCCTAGATCTTTCTACTAATCCAGTGGTTTCAAATTTTATTTTAGCCCCAGAATCCTCTTTCAAACTATTTTTTTGTAGAACCCCACTAATTTAACAGATAAAATTGGAGCTCCTCCAACTAAAATAGCTATTAGGGCCAGAGCCATGTATATTTCAGCTGGCTCCTCCCTCCCCCATGATGGGCTTTGAGACTTCTGGGTAACATTATAACTCCAAGGAGCAAAATGTAAACCATTAAAAGTTATCTCCCTAATTGCCCAAGGAAATCCATAAAGTTCTAATCCAAATATGAATAAGACTAATAACCAGTAAAATGGTACCTCTCGCAGCTACCATATCTAAGACTTTCATAATCATAAATATATATTAATGGAAACAAAAGTTATATCCCATATATACCATTCCAAAGATTATGGCCACATAGAGTTTACTAATTACAAAACTGCTCCTATGCACTGTGTGATAGAATGGGAAGGAGCTGGGCAGGGTGTATCCCATTTCTTTGGCAATATTACCATCTCATTTACAATTCTACCTAAGCTATTTGTTTCCCAAGTTAAATATAGATACCTTCCTTCAAATAAAATCTTATGCAGAGAGCATCTTATGAGCTATTCTATTGTAGTTAAATGAGGCGGGGGCAGGCAAAGCCAGACAAGCCTCTCCAAAGCAGCCTAAGCCTCTTGGAACATTACGACAGAGGCATGACTAGCAAAAATAAAGGATTATTTCCAAGTTTCCAAGTGGTTCCTGAAATGCAAATGGTGAAGAGCATACACTGTTGATGGACTGACATCTGAAAAAGGAGAGGCAATAATACCTGATTTATAGGCATAAGTAAATATACTTGAATGCAAGGTACAACAAAAACTCATTGTCCCCAATTAGCCCAATAAACCACTATATATCACTCTTCTACAAATGGCTCATGAAACAACAAGAAGATAGTATTATTTTTAAAAGTCCTACCACAAGAGTATGAGCAGTAGTCAACAAGCAGGTTAAGTTTATTAATCCTAGGGGCCAAACAGAAAGTAAATCTTATTTTATCTTTGAAAATAAACCTTAAATTCAGAATATAACCAAAGTGGAAGTGATGGATGGTCTAGGTATACAACCACCAATGAGAGGCTACATCTACAAAGCATCAGGAACATTAGAACTGATGTCAAAGTTTAAATCACATAAGGTCAGGAAACAACAACAACAAACAAAACAAAACAAAACAAAGTCCCTTACATCAGCTCCAGAGGATCCACTATCAGCTACACTTCTTTCTAACTACCAAAGACATACCATCCAATAAATTAGCTGTTATGCCTAAAACCATATCCTGCAGTTGTAATACACAATAATTTAAAGACTATGTGGTCTTCAAAAAGAACAGCAAACTGGAATGTAAGTTTGTTTTCTCCTTGCCTATGCTACAAGTTACCCATGTGAGCTAAAAAGCAAGTATTTTTTTTCTCAGCCTTTTTGTTTGTTAAAAAAAGGGATTCTAACAGCTGCCCTACTTACTTCACAGTATTGTTGCAAGGATATGATAAAACAGTGTCCATAAAACACAATTTAAAGCATTATCATGTAACTTGTCCCTGTGAAAGATATTCATTTTTACCAACCAATCATAACAAGTAGGTTTATCTTTGTTGACTAAACTTGAAAAGATTCCATATTAATTTAGCTTTGTTGTCTCAAGAAGAAAAATCCCTACACCTTTTTTCTAAGAAACCATCCTAATTTTTTTTTTTTTTTTTGGTGACAGGGTCACACTCTATCACCCAGGCTGGAGTACAGTGGAGTAATCTCGACTCAATGCAGCCTCCACCTCCCAGGATCCAGACATCCTCCCACCTGAGGCTCCTGGGTAGCTGGACTACAGGCACACGCCACAACACACAGCTAATTTTTTGTATTTTTTTGTAGAAAGAGAGGTTTAGCATGTTGCCCAGGCTGGTCTTGAACCCCTGAGGCTCAGGTGATCTGCCCACCTCAGCCCCACAAAGTGCTGGGATTACAGGCATGAGCCACCATGCCAGCACTTTTTTTTTTTTTTTTTTTTTTGGATAGAGTCTCGCTCTGTTGCATAGGCTGGAATGCAGTGGCATGATCACAGCTCACTGCAGTCACAACCTCTTGAGCTCAAGAGATCCTCCCACCTCAGCCTCCCAAGTAGTTGGGACTGCAGGCATACGCTACCATGCCCAGCTAATTTTTGTATTTTTTGCAGAGAGTGTTTCACCATGTCGGCCAGGCTGGTCTTGAACTCCCGGCTCAACTGATCCACTTGCCTATGTCTCCCAAAGTGCTGGGATTATAGGCATGACCCACCACGTCTGGCCAAAAAACCATCCTACCTTGATTGCTACAGCTCATATGCATACTCTGGCTCTCTCTCAACACACAAACATAGAACTGGGAATCCTCACCAATCAGAGGTCACTATCAATAAAAACTTATTTCAATTGCCTGAGCAGTTTTAAGTTGAGCTTTGAATTCTAGCCTAATAAATATGTATTGGAATAAAGGGAAAAGAAGCATATTGTGAAAACGTCTAGATAAACCATTAAATGAGAGGTGCCATTTTTTTTCTTTAAGTATCAATACACAAAAAAACACTATTCAGTTAAACTTATAGTGAATGCCCACTTCACTCTATCCAAGGCCCTGTGCTGCAGAGGTTTGTCCTGTAGTAGTGTGGACCTGCAAGCTTAGATCTGCACAAATTTTTATCTAAATCAAATACTGAAATCATGTCCCAAACTTCCTATATGCCTCACAGGAGGAAACATAAAAATTAAACATGTGAAATAATTATGTCTTACACAGAATAGTCATTGGATAACAGTTTTTGGCTGTCAGGAGAGCAAAGATGATGATGATGAAGCAAGTAATTTGAGTCTCATGCTGCTAACAGTTTCACTTATCGCTTGGTTCTCCTTAATACATGTCTGAACTGAAGCTCTCACAATCTAGTATTCAGAAACATAGGATGAGACTTTTTTTTTTTTTAAACTGTTTCCCCTTAGAAATCAAAGGGCAAAGGCAAGTCAGGTATTTTGTACATTGAGAAAACCTTACCAGTCATCCATACACATAGTGACTGGCAATTATACTGTGTATTTTATACTATAACAACTTTCTGGTCAAGGTAAATATGGCCCAATTATAAAATGATGAGTTGAGCCCTAAATATGTGAAAACATTTAGATGTTCATGAATAGTTAAAGCAAAAATGGCAAAATTTTAGCAAGTATTGAAATTAGTGGTAGGTACATGAGTCTTCACTGTATTTTTCTTTTCTTTTCTTTTTTGAGACTGTCTCACTCTATCGCCCAGGCTGGAGGGCAGTAGCGTGATCTCGGCTCACTGCAACCTCCGCCTCCCAGGTTCAAGCAATGCTCCGGTCTCAGCTTCCTGAGTAGCTGGGATTACAGGTCCCTGCCACCACACCTGACTAATTTTTGTATTTTTAATAGAGACAGGGTTTCATTTCATTTCTTTATGGCCAATTTTTACACAGGGTATTGTTAGGCTTTATGGTTGGCTTTTGAGGAAAGGGGTTCTGGTTTCTATGACCCACCTTGGGGAAGGGAGATTCTAGTTTCTGTGGCTGACCTCGGGGGAGAATGGGACTGAGAGATAGGAGAGCAGAAGTGAGAGAAAAACTTAGCTTCTGCAGCTGCTTCTGAAGCCTATAGTTTGGGAATTGTTTTCTGAGCCCCAGTAGATGTTCAGCAGCACTGCAAGTCTCTAGCTGCTAGTCAACAGCACCCCCTCCACCAATTATGACAACCAGAAGTGTTCCAGACATTGCCAAATGTCTCCTGGTGGCAAAAATTGCCCCCTGTTGGGAACTCTGCTAATCTAGAGGCTTATGAGATTCAGGTTCAGTTTCTTGGCAAGAATTCTTCATATGTTGTTGTGTTATTTTCTACCTTTTCTAAACATCACTTTTTATCTCTTTTCTCGTATTCAGTCTCTTAACAGTTTGATAAAGTACCATTCTCTCTCTTATTAATCATTTGAAATTCTATTTAATGATACTAAGTATCATCCCTTTTAAAAATAATTGGTACTTTATCAAACTAATACTAAAACAAGAAGCACCTGTATCTATAAACTGTAAACCTAAATCCAAACCCGGAGGGTGTAAATGAAAAAATTTTAAGAGGTTATACAGTCACCTAGAGTATTGTATTTTTACCAAATTGTAAAATATATTGTGTTTCTTTCTAAAATTCAAAATAAATGGTAAAATAACTAATATATTTTGGATATTATCATATAAATACTCAAATAAATGTTAAAGCTGAGGCTTCTAAAGCTTCAGCAAACATTTTAAGTATACAGTCTGTTAAGAACAGAACACAGGAAACTCTAATTTTCTTTTTAGATGCGATAATGGTTACTATATCGTGGTTATATACGTAAAGAGACAAAGTTTCCCTTTTCAATGATTTTTGGAATTTGCTTCAAAATAATCCAATGGGCAAAGAAATATAGATGAAAACAAGAAGGAATATGGGTTAATAACCGTTGAAGCTGGGTAACAGGAATATAGGTACATTATATTATTTTCTTTATGCTCATATAATGGATACATTATATTATATATATTTTTTCTGTTTTGTTTTAAATTTCCATAATACAAAATTTAAAAGGGGGTAAAAAAAAGCCTCCACATATCAAGACAAAATTAGAATCTAATAAAGTGAAATTAGATTTATCTAAATGTGTGAACTTTATGCATACACATATCCTGTTGTATTCTCAGGTTTGTAACCTTGATACCAATTGGTAATTGTGCCCAAAGAGTATAACAATTAGATTTGGGTATCTAATTTAAAAAAACAATATGAATTTAAAAAACAATATGTACATCTCATATTATTAGCATTTCTAAGGTACAGCCGATATCTAGTAGTATCTCATATATATGAATCTTCTATCTATAACCATTTACAAACATTACAAAATAATCATATGGTAGCTAAAGAAAATTCTAGCATCCCTTTGGAGAGTCAACCATATCTTCCTACCTATCTCAAAAATTGATGGTGAAGCCAATTTCCTTTATTTTCTGGCAACCGAATGCTACTAGTAAGAAAGACCATTTAGATAAAAGTAGCCTGTAGACAAAAACTGGCAGTTTATAGCGCATCAGTGCCCTCACAATAAAAATGAACTTAAATAACTGAAATGAAGTACTCATCAAGCAAGTGTTCATACATTTAGAACAAAATCAGGAAATACTTTAAGTGACTACAATAAAATAATTTGACTATATCTCATTAATGAAATGTATTCAAAGAACAGTCACCAAAGACAACTGTAATACTAAATTTTATAATCCATTCAATGTAGTAGAATATAACATCCTTTTGGGGGGAAAAACCCATCCAATAGCTTTATTAGCATCATTATTTTAATCCTTTTTATTTTCCTTTTTTTTTGGAGAAAGGCTCTCATTCTGTCACCTAGGCTGGAGTGCAGTGGGGCAAACATGGCTCATGACCTCCCAGATTCAAGTTTTTGTCAAAATCTTCAGTTAGAAGGAAAATAGTACTGCTTTTGAATTACAAAAGACATAGTTACAGTTTGGATAAAGCATTAAAAACTAATTTTTTAAAAAACGTTTTGCTAAATTATTACAAAATATTAAAGTGTATCAAGACTCACCCCTACCCAGTGAAAGTTCAGAGAAAGCTATCATCTATCTTCTCTCAGAAAACAACACACTTTCCTTTTATATTGAAAAAAGAAGACCTTACTACAAATCTATGCAGAAGCTTAAAGACAGAGTAATCATGCTAACAACCTGTCCTCTGCAAAGATTCTTTTTTTTTTTTTTTTTTTTTTTTTGAGACGGAGTCTCACTCTGTCCCCCTTGCTGGAGTGCAGTGGCCGGATCTCAGCTCACTGCAAGCTCCGCCTCCCGGGTTCAGGCCATTCTCCTGCCTCAGCCTCCCGAGTAGCTGGGACTACAGGCGCCCGCCACCTCGCCCGGCTAGTTTTTTTGTATTTTTTAGTAGAGACGGGGTTTCACTGTGTTAGCCAGGATGGTCTCGATCTCCTGACCTCGTGATCCACCCGTCTCGGCCTCCCAAAGTGCTGGGATTACAGGCTTGAGCCACCGCGCCCGGCCCTCTGCAAAGATTCTCACACAAAGCCACAATCACTGAAGTCAGCTGGGTAGCAGAAATCTCCACAGTGGCAGTTAGTTGCTACTGTATTCTTCCTAAATACAGTAGTCACTGAGTCTCACTTCTAAAGTGAAGAGGACTTTCTATTCAATTGTTTTCTTTAATGCACTGAACAGGCTAACAGGGACTATAAAAATTAGGAACTAAATTTAGTTGCTATTATTACCCATTTTTAAAAGAAGGCATAGAAGGCCAGGCACGGTGGCATATGGCTGTAATCCCAGCACTCTGGGAGGCCAAGGTGGGCAGATCACTTGAGCCTAAGAGTTTGAGCAATATAGCAAGAAATTGTCTCTTTAAAAAAACAACAAAAACTAGCCAAGTGTGGTTAGTCCCAGCTACTCATGAGGCTGAGGTGGGAGGATCACTTGAGCCAGAGAAGTGGAGGCTGCAGTGAGCCGAGATAGTACCACTGTACTCCAGTCTGGGTGACAGAGCAAGACCTTGTCTTGAAAAATAAAAATAAAAAATAAAATAAAATAAATTAAGGCATAGGGACTTGCAGGCATTGCTGTCCTTTATTGTCACAAAATCATACTGAAGATTTAAATGTCTCCAGAATATGCAGAGTAATGCCCATATTCAATATGGTTCTAAAAAGAGATGTTCCAGTGTTGCCAGTAACCTTTACCTACTTGACAAGTGTGACAAAAAAATTATGAGTGAAAACAGCCCTATGTAGGGCATGTTACTAAAATCAATTGTCCTTGGTAGAATAATTGCGTATGCTGTTATAAACATTAGCAATAACAGAGTCAACTCATTAGATCAAATTACTACAGAGATGGTAAATATTAGAACCATGATTTTATAAACTCTTACAACTCTTGATTTTTGTATTAGCCAGAAGAAAAACACAAGCTCATAATGTAGAATGCTACACTCTACAGTCCACATAATTCAGAACTTAGGCAAGATATAATAAGCAATATTAAGAAAGAAACTGCTACACTATCCTATATTAATGATTGGGATTTACACTTTTAGGCTAGTTGTTTTTTGACAAAACTGAACAAAAGTTTCACATGATATCTTAATAGTACTAAGATAATGGTTATCACTAAATACAAAAAGGATTCAAGTATATACAAAACCAAATGGTATCAAAATAGGTAGCAAAAGAGAAAATATGAAACTAGAAACCCTAAAAAGAATAAGTTACAATGATATTAGACAAGCTTTGGAAAGAATGAATACACATATACATATGTTTATACACATAATATATATTATATTTAATTTTCAGAACAATCTTTAACAGTGTATGTTACTATACTGTCTTTTTTTTTTTTTTTTTGAGACGGAGTCTCGCTCTGTCGCCCAGGCTGGAGTGCAGTGGCCGGATCTCAGCTCACTGCAAGCTCCGCCTCCCGGGTTCGGGCCATTCTCCTGTCTCAGCCTCCTGAGTAGCTGGGACTACAGGCGCCCGCCACCTCGCCCGGCTAGTTTTTTGTATTTTTTAGTAGAGACGGGGTTTCACCGTGTTAGCCAGGATGGTCTCGATCTCCTGACCTAGTGATCCGCCCGTCTCGGCCTCCCAAAGTGCTGGGATTACAGGCTTGAGCCACCGCGCCCGGCCACTATACTGTCTTAGGAATGAGAAATCTGAGGATCATAATGGTGTGGAAACATGGCTGATTACTATCAGAAGTGGGATTTAAGTCTAGGAATGTCAGGATCCAGAATCTACCATCTTTGTCCTATACCTTTTGTGACAATGTCATCTCCCTAAAGAATACAGTGGCTTTGGTATCAAGGGGTAAGGTATAGCTCCAAGAGAGGAATGGCTGAAAGAGAGAGAGATTACTAATCACATAGTGATATAGTTTGGGTATTTGTACCCACCCAAATCTCATGTTAACATGTAATCTCCAATGTTGGAGGTGGGGCATGGTGGGAGGCGTTTGAATTGAGGGGGCAGATCCTTCATGGCTTGGTGCTGTCCTCACCACAGTGAGCGAATTCTCAAGAGATCTAGTTATTTAAAATTGTGTGGCACCACCCACCCTTTTCTCTTGTTCCTGCTCTCGCCCAGCTAATTTTGTATTTTTGGTAGAGACGGGGTTTATCCGTGTTAGTCAGGCTGAGTCTCAAACTCCTGACATCAGGTGATCCGCCCACCTCAGCCTCCCAAAGTGCTGGGATTATAGGTGTGAGCCACTGTGCCCGGCCTTGTGTGGTGTTTTCATTCTTCAGCTTAATACAAAAGCTAATGACATAAACATTAAGATATAAAAGGTATTAATCTGCTTGACTCAAATAGTTTATTATGAAGAGAAACTGGAAAACTTTCCACCAAACCAACCATGTTAAGAAAGTGAGGAGGCCAGACCACTGTCAGCACTTCTCTGATCCTGTACTTTCCATTTCTCCAATCTCTGACCCCCTCCAACTTTGTATCTCTCAGTCTTTTTCATTTGCTTATTAAAGACACACATTTCTCAAAGCTCCACTCTTAGCTTTCCTTCTGCTCCTCAATAATCTCTTCAACTTCCACTGAACAAATGCTCAAGACTCCCAGACCTCTCATTTTGCCAAGTCTACACCACTGTAACAAATACTCAAATTTCCAAACTCCTAATAAATATCTCAAGAGCAGTTGAACAAAAAGGAGCCAGAACTTGCTGGTTTTGAAGATTCCCAGTCTCTCATATGCAAAAAATACTAAAATAGAAAATGGCTTCCCAGCAAAATTCAAATCCCAAGCACTGTCAAGAAAACATGATGTGGCTGAGGACACAGCTACAAAATTCAACCTTGGTAAGATCCAAGATGATGCCTCTGTACTATTCAGTTAGACAAAAGGCCTCCTAAAGATTTTAAAGGTGTGACTTACAGATTATTTTAATCAAAGAGTAGAGTTTCTAAGAAGCTAAAAGCTATTGCCCCTCAGTGGAATTTCAAGAATCAGAATGGCTTATCTCAAAGAGATTTTTGGGTGTGACTTTTGTCTAATGAAGTGAGCCCAAATATTAACGGGAGACCCATAAGGTTTTGAAGAAAGTTATATTGGCAGAAACACTGCACATTTCAACTGTAAGAGACAGAAATAGTACAAAATGAAAAAAGGGCCTTGGACTCCCAAACATCTACAGGTTGGAAGTGGATAGAGGAATGTACACAGCTGGCAAAAAAAGCCTACTTTCCTAGTTTTCACAGAAAAGAAAAGAAAACTCAAGAGTGTGAAAACAAAAGCCCAGAAGGTCGAGCTAAGAGCCATAAAGAATTATTTCCAGATCTTAATTTTAATCAAGGAATTACCAACCTGTGCCCAGCTGAATTTCAAAAATGGTGTGACATAATGACACCTTTGTACTAACATTTTCCCTCTGAACAAGAACGTCTACACTAGTTATCACACACCTGGCCAACCATTGCATCTTGGTTACGTGTGGGGCAAACAATTTGCCTCTTTAGTTTCACAGGTCTTAACATAGAGAAGTGATGTACTCAAGGAGCTGAAGAAACTACATACACCTGAAGAGTCTCATCCAAAACTGGACCTAATTTAGATGACAATATCCTGGACTGTAAGCTGATGCTATAAATGAGAATTCTGCAGAATATTAGGAACGGGTGAGTATATTCTGCACATGGGATGAATGTAAATAATCTGTGGCCGAAGAGTGTATTGTGGAGATTTAGAATATATTCACAAATTCTCTGACACTTCCTTCAAAATGTAGACCCAATCTTCCCTCCTCTTGAGTGCAGGCTGGACTGACTTGTTTCTACAATAATAAAAAAGCAAATTCTGAAGAAGAGAGTAGGGAGAGAGAAAAATAGTAACTTTTCAGTGCAGAAATCTGATAAATGCTACCTTAACCAAGTGGTAAGGGTTAACATCAACAGTGACATGTGGATTGCATCTATTGCCTAACATGGTGTGACAAGAAAGCTACTTCAGCTCTGTTGTGTTCTTTCCCAAAATCCATTACTATGGTCTGAATGTGTTCCCCCAAAATTCATGTGTTAGAAACTTCAACCCCAGTGCAGCAGTGTTGGGAGGTAGGGCCTTTTGGGAGATGTTTAGATCATGAGGGCTCCACTCTTATGAATGGATTAATGTCATTATGAAAAGAGCTTGTAGGGCCGGGCGCAGTGGCTCACGCCTGTAATCCCAGCACTTTGGGAGGCCAAGGCGGACAGATCCCTTGAGGTCAGGAGTTTGGGACCAGCCTGGCCAACATGGTGAAACCCCATCTCTACTAAAAATACAAAAAATTAGCTGGGTGTGGTGATGGGTGCCTGTAATCCCAGGTACTTGGGAGAGTGAGGCAGAATTGCTTGAACCCAGAAGGCAGAGGTTGCAGTGAGCTGAGATTACGCCACTGCACTCCAGCCTGGGCAACAAGAGCAAAACTCCGTCAAAAAGAAAAGAGAAAGGAAGAAGGAAAAAAACAAAGGAAGGATGGGAGGGAGGGAGGAAGCGAGCTTGTAGGAGTGAGTTTGCTCTCTTCTATTCTTGTACCATGTGAGGATACAGTGTTCCCGCCCTCTGGAGGATGCAGTATTCAAGGCACCCTCTTGGAAGCAGAGACCAGGCCTTTACCAAACACCAAACCTACTAGCACCTCAATCTTGGACTCCCAGCCTACAGAACTACGAGAAATTAAATTTCTGTTCTCAATAAATTATCCAGGCTCAGGTATGCTGTTATAGCAGCACAAAACACACTAAGACACCTAAAAACCAATCTAAACATGAGAAAACAGACAAGCACAGGTTAGAGGACACACTATAGGATACTTGGCTAGTATTCTTCAAGACTGTCAAGGTCATTTCACAATGTATATATATCTCAAAACATCAAGTTTTACACCTTAAATATATACCATTTGAATTTGCCAATTATATCCCAATAAAGCTGGGAAATAAACAACCACAATGCTCATGAAAAACTGAAACAGTGATCTGCCATGACTGGGAGACATGATAAGTAAGTGCAATTTAGTTAGTTAGCAATTTAGTGGTAGCTTGGATTTGATCCTGGAGCAGAAAGGGAGTATGAATGGAAAAACTGCTGAAATAGAAATAAAATCTGGAGTTTAGTTAGTCACAAAGTACTACTGTTAGCTTCTTATTTTGACAAAAGTACCTTTGTATCATATTGGTTTTGTTTGTCCAGCATGCTTAATTCCTTTGGTGAACTGCTCCTCACTTATTCCCTGTGGTATCAGCTATCAATTTACATCTTCCCTAAATTACCCTAATTCCAATAAACAGTGACTTCTCCCTGGGTAGCCATGTGCCATGTGACCTAAGCAGGGAAAATAAGAATCCACCTTTCATCAATATACACGTGTTGAGAAGACGGAAGTACCTGAAAAGATGAATATGGGCCTGCTACCCATGATCTTACCTCCACATAAAGTCAGACTTTTCTTTTTTAGATAGGTCGTGCTCTGACGCCCAGGCTGGAGTGCAGAGGTACAATCATGGCTCACTGCAGCCTCAATCTCCCCTCCCAGGCTCCAGTGATCCTCCTACCTCAGCCTCCCAAGTAGCTGGGACTACAGGTGCATGCCACCATGCCCAGCTAATTTTTAAAATTTTTTGTAGAGAGGGGGTCTTCCTGTGTTGCCCAGGCTGATCTTGACCTCCTGTCCTCAAACAATCCACCTGCCTTGGCCTCCCAAAGTGCTGAGATTACAGGCATGAGCCACCATGCCCAGCCTGAAGTCAGCGTTTTTAAAGAATTACATGAACAGAGCCACATAACCAAGAGATACCTTCATTTTTCTTTTTTTTTTTTTTTTTTTTTTTTTTGGAGACAGGGTCTCACTCGGTCACCTAGGCTGGAGTGCAGTGGCATGATCACAGCTCCCTGCAGCCTCGAACTCCTGGGCCCAGGCAATCCTCCCACTTCAGCCTACCAAGCAGCTGGGACTACAGGTGCACACCACCATGCCCTGCTAATTTTTTTTTTTTTTTTTGGTAGAGATAGGGTTTCACCATGTTGCCCAGGCTGGTCTTGAATTCCTGGGCTCAAGTGATCTGCCTGCGTTGGCCTCTCAAAGTGTTAGGATAACAGGCATAAACCATTGCACTCAGCCTTTAAATGATATTCTAAGAAGACTAGGCTGTTTTCTTTAGACTAAGGAAGTGTGTGTGTGGAGGGAGGCCAGTATCACAGGATCAAAGATCAAACTCATTTTGTGATTAACACTGTTGCATTCACTAGGTTTATCATAATTCAGTTCATGCTTTTGTACTGTATCCACAAGACTATAAAATGGCTCATTAAAATTCAGATATATTTCCTCTGTTATTGACTTATAATCCACTTAGGTTAATAACTCTGGCAATAAAAAGGAAGTTTAGCTTATTTGGCAGTTAATATGAGCTGGTTCCTAGTGACTACCATTCATTAACGTCTTGGGTGATAAGAGCTCTGTTTAATTAATTACACAGAGTTATCTAGAAAATTCAGAAACACGATAAACTTACAACTTATCAGCTTCAATTTCAGAAGTCCTATATTGTTTCCCTAGTAGCATAAATCATTTTTTAAAAATCTATACAAAATTTTAAGAATGGCCTCATATCATATGAAAAAATTAACTCAAGTGGATCAAGGACCTAAAGCCTAAGAGTGAAAACTATAGAACTCTTAGTAGAAAACACAGAGGAAAAGTTTCATGACATTGGATTTGGCAATGACTTCTTGGATAGCATACCAAAAGCACAGGCAACAAAAGTAAAAATAAACTGGACTACATCAAAATTTAAAACTTTTATGCATCAAAGGATATGATCTGGAGGGGAATGAAAAGTCAGACCGGAAGAAAAT
Organism: Macaca thibetana thibetana; assembly: GCF_024542745.1. Lineage (NCBI taxonomy): Eukaryota > Metazoa > Chordata > Mammalia > Primates > Cercopithecidae > Macaca > Macaca thibetana. The sequence goes on from NC_065590.1 coordinate 45,006,376, forward strand.
ATTTGCAAATCCATATATCTGATATGTGATTGACATCCTGAATATATTTAAAAACTCCTGCAACTCAACAACAACAAAAAAACAACGAAAGTGGGTAAAATGGGTTCAGGTGTTTGGTGTAAGAAAAAAAAAAAAAAAAAAAAAGAGGCTGGGTTCAGTGGCTTATGCTTGTAATCCAAGCACTTTGTAAGGCTTAGGCAGTGGCTTGCTTCAGCCCAGGAGTTCAAGACCAGTCTGGGCAATATGGCAAAACCCTGTCTCTACAAAAAATACAAAAAATTAACCAGGCATGGTAGCTTGCACCTGTAGTCCCAGCTACTCAGGTGGCCGAGATGGGAGGAACACTGGAGTTTGGGAGGCAGAGGTTGCAGTGAGCCGAGATTGGGCCACTGCACTCCAGCTTGGGCGATAGAGCAAGACCATGTCTCAAAAATAAATAAATAAATAAATAAATAATAAAAAATAATAAAAAAGAAAAGAAAAAAGAGGCAAAAAGAAAGAAAAATAAAAAAGATTTTTGAAAATGGGCAAACCTGGCTGGGTATGGTGGGTCACGCCTGCAATCCCAGCACTTTGGGAGGCCAAGGCAGGCAGATTGCCTGAGGTCAGGCATTCGAGACCAGCCTGGCCAAAAGTGGTGAAACCCTGTCTCTACTAAAAATACAAAAATTAGCCAGGCGTGGCGGTGTGTGCCTGTAATCCCAGCTACTCAGGAGGCTGAGCAAGAGAATCGCTTGAACTCGGGAGGAGGAGGTTTCAGTGAGCCGAGATCGCACCACTGCACTCCAGCCTGGGAGACGGAGCAAGACTCTTGTCTCAACAAACAAACAAACAAAAAGGGCAACCCCAATAAGCACATAAAAAAGATGTTCAACATCTCTAATTATTGAGGACTTCAACTCAAAACTACAATGAGATACCACTTTATATACATTAGGATGACAACTATCAAAAAAAAAAAAAAAAAAAAAAAAAACCCTAGAAACTAACAAGTGTTAGTGAGGATGTATAGAAATTGGAACCTTCATGTACTGCCGGAAAAAAACCATAAAATTGAGCAATCTCTGTAGAAAATAGTTTGGCAGTTCCTTAAAAAGTAAAAACATAGAATTACCATATGATCCAACAAGTCCACTCCTAGCATGTACCCAAAAGAACTAAAAACAGACTAAAATAGATATTTGTACACCCATGTTCACAGCAGATTAGTCACAGAGCCAAAAGGTGGAAACAACTCAAATATCCATCAGCAGATAAATGGATAAACAAAATGTGGTGTATGCACACAATGGAATATTATTCAAGCTTTAAAAGGAATGAAATCCTGATATGTACTACAATAAAGATAAAAGTTGAAGACACTATGTGTAAAATAAACCAGACACAAAAGGACAAATATTGTATGGTTCTATTTATGTGAGGTACCTAGAATAGGCAAATACATAGAGAAAAAAGTAGAAAAGAGGTTACCAGGGGCTGAAGAGAGGTGGAAATCGGGAGTTACTGTTTAATGTGTACTGAATTTCTGTTTGGGATTTTAAAAAAAAAAATCTGCAAATAGATAGTGGTGATGGTTATACAACATCATGAATGGTTCAGATGCACTCCAGCTTGGGCGATAGAGCAAGACCCTGCCTCGAAAAAAAAAAAAAAGAAAAGAAAAGAAAAAAGAGAGACAAAAAAGAAAAGAAAGAAAAATAAAAGAGATTTTTGAAAATGGGCAAACCTGGCTGGGCATGGTGGCTCACACCTGCAATCCCAGCACTTTGGGAGGCCAAGGCTGCACTTTGGGAGGTGCAGGCAGGAGGACTGCTTGAGCCCAGGACTTCGAGGCTACGGTAAGCTATGATCATGCCGCTGTACTCCAGCCTGGGTGGCAAGACTGCCATCTCTTAAAAAGGAAAACCATCTGTACTTAATACCACTGGACTGTACTTAATACCACTGGACCACACATTTAAAAATGGCTAAAATGGCCGGGCGCGGTGGCTCACACCGGTAATCCCAGCACTTTGGGAGGCTGAGGGGGGTGGATCATGAGGTCAGGAGTTCAAGACCATACTGGCCAATATGGTGACACCCCATCTCTACTAAAAATACAAACATTGGCCCGGCATGGTGGTGCACACCTGTAGTCCCAGCTACTTGGGAGGCTGAAACAGAAGAATCGCTTGAACCCAGGAGGCAGAGGTTGCAGTGAGCCAAGATTGCACCACTGCATTCCAGCCTGGGTGACAGAGTAAGACTCCGTCTCGGGGAGAAAAAAAAAAAAAGTTAAAATGGTAAAATTTTATGTTATGTATATTTTACCACAATTTTTTTTTAAAGTACTAAGGATGGGCTTGGGCCAGAGGCCTTCTACATTTATCTTGGCAATAGAGCAGTGGCATACATGGAATGAAGCCCAGAGCCAACCAGCCAGTACACACATACTAGACAAACACAGGCAGTTCAACACTGCTGGGCAGGATACACTGTTACCCCTGAGTTTAGGACAAGGGACTTACATCCAAAAATTGCTTCCAAGTCCTCTTAAGGCTTGGCTTCCTGGCTTCCTCTCAAGCACCCCATCTGTCCACAAGAATAGAAACAGACAGCCTGAACAGCTGAAAGTCGTCCAACACCAGGGGCTGCATGCTGGCAAGCTACTAGTCAGAGGCTGAGGACTTCAGCAGTGCCAAAGCCCTGCTCTCACAGGGTCAATGAATCTGCGAAGACATTCATCTTTCTCTCTCTTTTTCTTTAAATCATTTTATTGAGTATAGTATACATAAGAAAGGACACATCATAAGAAAAAATGATTTTCTTTTAAAGTCTATAAAAAATTTATGTTCAGTAATCTCAAGTGCATCTCTTTGTAAGTTGAGAGTTTTAAAAATAAAATTACTTCAGTACAAACAACATTTTCTTAACTGCCAAACGTTAAATGATTTCTTTTATATTTTTCCCCAAGTGGAAGGGGTAATTATAGCTATCAGAAAACTCAAGTTGTATATTAGACAGTCAACACTGCAATAAGACTGTTTAACAATGACTAGGATTACCAAATTATGTTAACATAGTCTTATAAGAAAAAACAAGGTGTTATCTGTGATTCCTCACTTTCTCTAATTCTCTACATCCCTTCCAAGTCAACTCAAAGTAACTCACCCATATTCAAAACATACACTCTACCTGCTCACTTCACTTCGTTTATTTCCTTGCTGTTATCTCACCTGGACCAGTAAGTGGCCTCCTGCTTTCACTTTTTCCCCCCTACAATATTGATTTTTATTAGTTATCCCTGGGTTTGACAAACAAGTTTTGGAACATATTATTAATAAAAAAAGTTTGTAAAAGAAGGGACCTGTCATAAATGAGAAACAGAGATGGAAATGTGCAATGGAGATTGTGAGAAGTTCACATAAAGTCATTTCTACTATTTTTTGGAGTGGAATATTAATATTGGCTCCATTCATTTCTGAACGCCTCATCTTATTAAGAGAATGAAGGATAACAGTTTTTCTTTTGTTGTTTTGTATTTTGTTTTTCCTTGAAATCCCATTTTACCTAATTACCATCACATGGAGGTCGAGGCAAAAGAGAATTGCTTTTAATGTGCAAAAAAAGCAATTCCAACCTTAGTGCTATTTTCCCCCTAGGATTTCAGTATCCCAGTACTGAGATCCCAGTAATCCATTCTCCATAGGTGAATCAAGGCAATCCTATTAGAACATAAGTCACATCACATCTTTCCTTGTTTGAAACCCTCTAATAGCTTCCCATTACACTTAAAATTCTAAACAAGGCTAATTTCTTGCCTTGGTTGCTCCCTCTTCCTGTATTTTGTGCCCCCAGATCTTCCTGGGGCTGCCTCCTTCTTGTCATTCAAAGTTCAGCTCACCTCAGAGAAGAAATCTTTCTTCACTCAAATTAAAGTAAAGCCACTTACTTTGAGGTGGGGTCTGGGCATCTTAATTTCTGTTTAAGCTCCTCAGGTGAGTCTGACATATAGTGATGCTTTGAATCACTAGCTAAGTGAATCTTCATTTTGCTTATAATAGCTTTTCTGCCAATTTACTTCTTGCTAGTTCCTACTGACAGCGGGCTGAAAAAATGGAAAACCAACATTGTGGGAGGTGGTGAGAAGGAAATGGCAATCACCAGGGACTTGTACTAAATCACTGCCAAAGGAGCCGGTTGCAGTGGCTCACTCCTGTAATCCCAGCACTTTGGGAGGCCGAGGCAGGTGGATCACCTGAGGTCGGGAGTTCGAGACCAGCCTGACCAACATGGAGACACCCCCTCTCTACTAAAAATACAATATTAGCTGGGTGTGGTCGTGCATGCCTGTAATCCCAGTGGTATGATCTTGCCTCACTGCAACCTCTGCCTCCCAATTCAAGCGATTCTCCTACCTCAGCCTCAGGCATGTGCCACTATGCCTGGCAAACTTTTGTATTTTTAGTAGAGACAGGGTTTTACCAAGTTGGCCAGGCTGGTCTCGAACTCCTGACCTCAGGTGATCCACCTGCCTTAGTTGCCCAAAGCGCTGGGATTACAGGCATGAGCCACCACGTCCAGTCTTATTCTTTTTTCTGTTATAAACTTTAAGCATTGCCTTCTATAAATTATACCTTTAAATTCAACTGTAAGTTGAAGACCGTAACTTTAGAACACAAACTATTATGGAACATGTCTTAGAGCTACGAAAAGAGTTGACTCATTCAGAATTAAAGTTTAAGTAAATTCCATGTTCTAAATCTGATATAAAATATGAAATGGAAAATTCCTTTATCTGTTTTTAAAAAATTATTCTAGGCCAGGTTCAGTGGCTCACGCCTATAATCCCAACACTTTGGGAGGCCGAGGTGGGCGTATCACTTGAGGTCAGGAGTTCGAGATGAGCCTGGTCAACACGGTAAAGTGTTGCCTCTACTAAAAATGCAAAAATTAGCCAGGTGTGGTGGTGCATGCCTGTAGTGCTAGCTACTTGGGAGGCTGAGGCCGGAGAATCGCTTGAGCACAGGAGGCGGAGGTTGCAGTGAGCCAAGAGTTTGCCGCTGCACTCCAGTCTGGGCAACAGAGGGAGACTCTGTAAGTAAGTAAACAAACAAACAAACAAACAAAAAATGTATTCTAAACTGATTTAAGTATCTTCAAGCTGTTACATTTTACCAATCCCTACTGACAAATAATAGTTGACTGTCTATCAGAAAACTAGTTTCACTAATTTCTTTGGAGGCTTTCCTTTAGTACATTATTAAAAGTAAAAATCAACCTTAAATACAAGAATTATCAGAAACAAATTTGTATTGCTTGCATTACAGCTTATATAACCAAACACGATATCTGTTCCCCTTGGTAGCTATTTGGAGTAAGACAACATGATCTCAAAATGGTGACTGAATGTTGATAAAATAAAATGGCATTTTACTTAATCCCTATATCCTACCCTTACAAATCTCTCCATGTATTTACACACATACACAGTTATAAACAAATATATATGTGTGTTTGTATGAGAGAAAGATTGTGTGTGCATGCGCACGCAACTTTGCTGCTTCCCCTATGACACAAAGCAGATAGCTGTGGATGTTCCTCAGGCTTGTAAAGCTACAATGGTACGTGATCAAGCTCAGTATAAACTGATTTTATTTATTTATTCATTCATTCATTCACTCATTCATTCATTCATTTAGAGACAGGGTCTCACTCTCTGTCACCCAGGCTGGAGGGTATTGGCGCAATCACAGTTCACTGCAGTCTCGACCTGCTGGGTACAAGGTATCCCCACTCTACCGAGTAGCTTGGATTACAGACGTGCACTATCATGTCTGGCTAATTTTCATGTGTTTTGTAGAGAGGGGGTCTCGCCATGTTGACCAAGCTGGTCTCAAACTCCTGGGCTCAAGTAATCTGCCTCCCTCAACCTCTCAAAGTGCTGGTATTACAAGTGTGAGCCACTCTGCCCAGACATAAACAGATTATTAATTATAGGTTTTAGCAGATTTACTCCTTATTTACTAGCTAGAATTACAAAAGGAGATCAGTGTATAGTTATGTGTAGCTTAACGATGAGGATACATTCTGAGAAATGTGCCATTAGGTGATTTATTGTCTGAACATGATAGAGTGTACATACACAAACCTAGATGGTGTAGCCTGCTATACACCTGGACTATATGGTATAGCCTATTGCTTCTAGGCTATAAACCTGTACAGGGCATTACTGTACTGAATACTGTAGGCGACTGCAACACAATGATAAGTATTATATTTGTGTAACTAAACATATCTAAATATAGAAAAGGTACCTTTAAAATACAGCATTATCATCTTATGGGACCACTATCCTGTATGTGATCCATCAGTAACTGAAATGTCATTATGCAGAGCATTATTGTATTTATTTCAAAAGAAATTTATAAATTAAAAATAAACGAATACCTTCCCTTGAGATTAGAGGTTTATCTATGTTTCAGACAAAATTGCTGGGTTTTTAATATAGAGTCCAGCCTATTTTGATTCTGTAATGTATGATCAGTGCATATCCCCCTCATCTAATTGCTTATAAATGACAGGAGTGAACATGAGTTGGTTAGAAAAAACAACTAGATCAGAAAATATAAAAATCTGTCTTCCTCTATAGGTCTGCTGAAAACTCAACCCAAAACTAGAGAAGTACTTGAACTAAACCTTACTTGAGAAAAGGCAAGAACATTTGCCATTAATAAATACATTAAAAAACAATACTGAAAAGAGCTTTATATTTTGGGATCTCCACATGCACGCATCTTAAAATGTATGTGCAAGAACAATTTAGTACTAAATGGTTCAGTACTGAGACTGAGTCTAAATGTTTCCTCACAAAATGTCCCTTTGGCCTTGAAGGACAAGAAGTCATAAAACAAAACACATCTTCATAAAATACCCAAATTTAAGCCAAAAAAGAAGAAATAAGCATAAATGAGACTCCACTAACGGTATAAATTACCATCCCTTCTCCCCAGTTAGTGTTTAAAAAAAGAAAAACACTTCTATTATAATTTCTACTGAAGTTCCAGGAAAGGAAAACACAACAAAGGTGTTAGGTGAGCAAATATAAAACATTTCTAAAGACATATGCCTGATTCCAATAGTCCTCATGGCTCAGATCTCACAGTGATTTATGGCCAAATACGACAGGATTTCAGTCTCATAAGCAAAGCACTTGATGTTCATCTTTTGGATATAAAATATTCACCTTAAAGCTTTCTGCATGTTTTTACAATTGAATCATGTTTTATTTTTGCAAAATTTTTACTTCTGTTGGAAAAAAATTCACTACAAGCAAGGTAATTGCGTCACTAGTTCCTACTCATTTTCTCTAGTTTTGCAGATTTCAATTAAGGTATACTGCCTTAGTTATTTCTCTATTACTTTGGCTTCCTCATATATCAAAGGATACTGCAATATATACTGTGGTTTAGAAAACAAGGTTATGTATGTACTTGGCTGCCGATTTTCAAATGTACTTTTTAGACCAAAGAAAAGTAATACAGACAAACTGAACAGGAGAGAGAAATTTAAATGGGGAGTGAGGGAAACGAAAGAAATCCACCTTCACTAGTTCCTGAATAAATAATTCCAAGCACTCTATAAATTACGTCAAGTAGAAGCAATATGCCAACATATATTGACTTCTTGACATAAAAATATGACACCAAGTTCTATTAACACATCAAATCCAATTATTTCAGCTACCTTTAACACAGTGGTTCTCAACCCTGGATACTGAAATCTTCTGGGGAGCTTTAAAGAATAACGTTACCTGTGTTCCACCCCCACAGATTCTTATGTAATTGGTCGGGGTAAGGCCTGAGCATCAAAATGTTTAAAGCTCTGAATGTGATTCTTATGTGTGACCATGGCTGAGAACTACTGCTTTAAAATGACATATACTGAAGACAACACTTTAGTTGTCCTGGGTGACACAAATAGACATACACACACACCAGAGTTCAACAAAAAACGGGCCACCCTTCTTGGAAGCAACTTCTTGATATCCTAGGATCGTTAATTCTCTCACAAGCTCATCCAATGTCAGCAGTGTGAAAACAACTTTGATGTGGGCGCCTATAGGTGTTCTAAAAATTGGGCACTTGATTTAGTGGAGTATTTCATAAATAACACTAATCTAGAAGCTGGCCTAAGTACTAACCAAGGATCCAGTTCTCACAAAAACATTTCCTGTAGGATGTGGGCTGTATATTTTACTGCCAGTCTAGGTTCTATTATTGTTTACTTTATTCTTTACAACTTTTCTTGACTTCATGTATTTGTATTAAAAAGGATTTTATAGGCCGGGTGCAGTGGCTCACGCCTGTAATCCCAGCACTTTGGGAGGCCGAGGCGGGTGGATCATGAGGTCAGGAGTTCAAGACCAGCCTGGCCAAGATGGTGAAACCGCCGTCTCTACTAAAAATACAAAAAATAAGCCAGGCGAGGTGGCAGGCGCCTGTAATCCCAGCTACTCGGGAGGCTGAGGCAGGAGAACCGCTTGAACTCAGATGGCGGAGCTTGCAGTGAGCCCAGATTGAGCCACTGCACTCCAGCCTGGGCGACAGAGTGAGACTCCGTCTCAAAAAACAAAAAAAAAGGATTTTATGGGCTGAAGTGCAATATCAATCATTTTCATTGTGACCATTTCTTTACTACTTTGAAGTATGTGATATACAATAAACTGCACATAATAAAGTATACAATTTTATAAGTTTTGACATATGTATACAATCATTGCTACACTTTCTTCTTCTTTTTTTTTTTTTCCCAAGACACAGTCTCTGTAACCAAGGCTAAAGTGAAGTGATCCGATCTCAGCTTGCTGCAACCTCTGCCTTCCAGGCTCAAGTGATTCTCGTGCCCCAGCCTCCTGAGTAGCTGGAACTACAGACACACACCACCACGCTCGGCTAATTTTTTGTATTTTTAGTAGAGACAGGGTTTCACCATGTTGGCCAGGCTGGTCTCAAACTCCTGACCTCAAGTGATCTGCCTGCCTCAGCTTCCCAAAGTGCTGGGATTACAGACATAAGCAACCTGTAACCTAAAAACCTATGATAGTATTAATGAAATAATATCATAGCTTTCTAGGAGTCTTAAAATAGATATGTTTTCATATTCCTTCCCAAATGTTAAATATAGACAAAATGAAATAAGCACTACTGGCAGGATAAAAACTAAATAGCCGATATAAATGGCTGGTAAAACTTAGATATCCAAGTATACTTATTATACTTTTCTAATCTGTTGGATTTGTGTGTGTGTGTGTATAAAAATATCTGTCACATAACATAATGGTTAAGAGAACAGATGAGTGTTTTTTTTTTTTTTGAGACAGAGTCTCGCTCTGTCGCCCAAGCTGGAGTGCAGTGGCACGATCTCGGCTCACTGAAAACTCCACCTCCTGGGTTCACACCATTCTCCTGCCTCAGCCTCCCGAGTAGCTGGGACTACAGGCGCCCGCCACCACGCCCGGCTAATTTTTTTGTGTTTTTAGTAGAGACGGGGTTTCACCGGGTTAGCCAGAATGGTCTTGATCTACAGATCTCGTGATCCACCCGCCTCGGCCTCCCAAAGTGCTGGGATTAAAGCCGTGAGCCACCGCGCCCAGCCGGGTTTTTTTTTTTTTTTTTTTTTTTTTTTGAGACAGTCTCACTGTTACCCAGACTGGAGTGCAGTGGCGCCATCTCGGTTGACAGCAACCTCTGCCTCCTGGGTTCAAGTGATTTTCCTGCCTTAGCCCCCTGAGTAGCTGGGATTACAGGTGTCTGCCACCATGTCCAGCTAATTTTTGTATTTTTAGTAGAGATGTGGTTTCCCCATGTTGGCCAGACTGGTCTCGATCTCCTTGCCTCAGATGATCCACTTGCCTCAGCCTCCCAAAGTGCTGGGATTACAGGCGTGAGCCACCAAGCCCAGAAACAGAACTCACTTTAGGATCAGACAAACTAGTCAACAAGTACAAGTAGCATAAAAAGGTACTCCAAATTTAAAATTTTTCTTTTTTTGCAGCAGGGTCTCCCCCCCAGGCTGGAGTGCAGTGACGTGATCTCTGCTCACTGCAACCTCCACCTCCCAGGCTGAAGCCAATTCTCCTGCCTCAGACTCCTGAGTAACTGGGATTACTGGTGCCTGCCACCATGCCCGGCAATTTTTGTTGTTGTTGTTTTGTTTTGTTGTTGTTGTTTTGTTTTTGTATTTTTAGTAGGAGAGATGGGGTTTTATCATGTTGGCCAGTCTGGTCTTGAACTCCTGCCCTCAAGTGATCCACCTGCCTTGGCCTTCCAAAGTGCTGGGATTACAGACATGAGCCACTGCACCCGGTGAAAATGTTTTAATGAATTATCTTTTTTTTTTTTCTTTGTAAGTGGAATCTCGCTCTTGTCACCCAGGCTGGAGTGCAGTGGCTCGATCTCAGCTGACTGCAACCTCCGCCTCCCGGATTCAAGCGATTCTCCTGCCTCAGCCTCCCAAGTAGCTGGGATTATAGGCGCCTGCCACAATGTCTGGCTAATTTTTGTATTTTTATTAGAGACAAGGTTTCACCATGTTGGCCAGGCTGGTCTCAAAGTCCTGATCTCAGGTGATCCACCCACCTTGGCCTCCCAAAGTGTTGGGATTACAGGCGTGAGCCAGTGTGCCCGGGCCGAATTATCTTTTATTATTTAAAAAAATTTTTTTTTGGAGACAGAGTTTCACTCGTATTGCCCAGACTGAAGTGCAATGGCATGATCTCCGGCTCACCACAACCTCTGCCTCCCGGATTCAAGCGATTCTCGTGCCTCAGCCTCCCGAGTAGCTGGGATTACAGGCATGTGCCACCATGACCAGCTAATTTTTTATTTTTAGTAGAGACGGGGTTTCTCCATGTTGGTCAGCTTGGCCTCGAACTCCTGACCTCAGGTGATCCGCTCACCTCGGCCTCCCAAAGTGCTGGGATTACAGGCATGAGCCATCGTGCCCAGCCCTGAATTATCTTTTAAATTAAAATTAAAGTCAGTACACAACTGCAAACACTAAAAATCTAAAGAAACTATAAAAGAAAATATGTGAGAAAATCTGACAGCTCAAAAATACTCTCATCATTAAGAAGAAATAAATTTCTATTGTAGGATATAATAGAAGCACTTACTTATTTATCTGAAAATAAATGTGATTAGCTAATTCAGTGACCTGGGTTTTCCCTTCCTAATTACCAATTTATTTTTTTTCCACCAAAAGACATAAACCAGATCATTAAAAGTCTGAGCTGGCAGTCATCTGGAACGCAAAGTGAACGACTTCAAGAAAAACCATATAGACATTAAAATTATCTGCCATAATGACTACTGAAACTGTTGGGGAAAAAAGCACTGTACATAAGTTTAAATTGAGAATTATTTGTGACCTCAAGGACAGAGATAGCACATTTAGGGGTCTTTAGGAACAATGTATTAATGTAAATTAAGATACACTGCCTCCTATCCCTGACTGATTATTAAAGATGACTGGATGAGATTGTGCTGCCTAATCCGAATTCTTGGTCTTTATTTATTATATCTATTATTGCCTTGGAAATTCTAACCAAATGCCAAGGATTCTGAGATCTAACCAAATGCAGTAGTGGTCAGTTTCTGAGCAATCACGTTATTGGCCCATTCTGTTCTTCTGAGACAGCTGCCAGGACCTGAGGCTAGTTTCCAGACTCTGTCCACAAGTAAGAGTATCCAAATTTTCAGATGATTCTACCTCTGAAAAAAGGATTCTAGGAAACAGTGTCTTTTCCTATTGCTGTTATTGCATAAAATCAATCTGAATGAACAAGCTAACATGTAATGAAAAATATAGTTTACAAAGGAAAATTGACTTAAGTTTAACTCACCTGTCCATATTTGCCTAATTCCAGCTCTATAATGGCAACAGGCGTGTGTATTTGAGCTGAATGCCTTGACTGAGACTTGCCATCAACTCTCCAGCTCAGGCCCCGAAGCCCGCTATTCCAGCGGCTCTGGTTCATGAGGCTCTCACGGATTTTTGTCTTGTGGCTCTTCCAGAATTTGGAAATGACAGCAGCTTGGTCAGATGTGATCCCACCTTGCTTTTTGGTTTGAGCAGTCAAGAATGCTTCCAGCTGGTTGAAATCCATGTCTGCAGACGCAATAGACTATAAAGATGACAGAAAAAGCAAATAATTTGAATTTAGTAGGTAACTAAAAAGGATAGCTTCTTAACTACAGATCATATTTTGAGTGACTCTTAAATCACTGAAACAGGCCAGACACAGTGGCTCACGCCTGTAATCTCAGCACTTTGGAAGGCAGAGGCGAGATCACTTGAGGTTAGGAGTTAAGAGACCAAACTGGCCAACATGGTGAAACTCCATCCCTACTAAAACTACAAAAATTAGCCAGGCATGGTGGTGCATGCCTGTAATCTCAGCTACTCAGGCGGCTGAGGCACAAGAATCGCTCGAACCAGGAGGTGGAGACTGCAGTGAGCCAAAATTGCACCACTGCACTCCAGTCTGGGTGACAGAGAGAGACACTGTCTCAAAAAAAAAAAAAAAGTCACTGAAATAAACTTTCATAAAAGGTCATCACGGGACAGTAAGGAGGCCAGGTACGGTGGCTCACACCTATAATCCCAGCACTTTGTGAGGCTGAGGTGGGCAGATCACTTGAGGTCAGAAATTTGAGACCAGCCTGGCCAAAACGGTGAAACCCCATTTTTCTACTAAAATTACAAAATTGGCCGGGTGTGGTTGCACACACCTGTAGTCCCAGCTACTCGGGAGGCTGAGACAGAAGAATTGCTTGAACCCAGGAGGCAGAGGTAGCAGTGAGCTCAGATCACACCACTCCACTCCAGCCTGGGCGATACAGCAAGACTGCACTGAAAAAAAAAAAAAAAAAAAGTGGGTAGGGGAGGGGGTAGACAGTAATGAGAATAAGCTCTTTATAGCAAAAATACTCCATTTGGAAACATCAAATATCAGAAAAGCTACTGTTAAAAATTCCATGTCACTCAATTCGGTATCAATAACTAGAATATAATTTTTAAATATCCAGTTCTATGGTGGGGAGATAAAACGAAAATTTTTTTGAAGTAATAAAACAAGCCAGGTGTGGTGGTGTGTGCCTGTAGTCCCAGCTACTTGGGAAGCTGAGGCAGAAGGACAGCTGGAGCCCAGAAGTTCAAGTCCAGCCTGAGCAACAGAGCAAGACCCTGTCTCTAAAATAATAATAACAATAAAACAAAAGAATTAAATTAATTGGTTGTCTAATAAAAATCTTACATAATTTCACAGTGCCTTATAGCCAGGCTTGGTTTGATATACTTCAACTGTATAATGCCTTATCCATATGATGCACTAAGTAAATTATTAAGTGAATGTATTATCTTAGCTTTGAAGTCCATCTTCAGCCAAACAGCTCATTCACAATAATACTACTGTGAAATTATTTACTACTTTATACTTTCCCATAAATTTTCAAAAGTTAATTGCCATTGAATCTGGATTCTCTATTCTAGTATCCAAGAAAACACAGTAACTAAATATAAGCTCAAGCATAGTAACATGCCTTAAATTTGCACAGTACTCTTTAGCATACCATAGCATTTTCACATCTACAGGCGTACTTCATTTTATTGTGCATCACTTTATTGAACTTCACTTTATTATACTTCACAGATACTGCATTTTTTACAAATTGAAGGTCTACAGCAACCCTATACTAAGGAAGTCTATTGGTGCCATTTTTCAAATAGTATATGCTCACCTTGTGTCTCTGTGTCACATTTTGAAAATTCTCATATTTCAAACTTTTTCACTATTTATATCTGTTATGGTGATCTGTGATCAAAGATCTTCAATGTTACTATTGGAATTCTTTCAGGGCACCATGAACCATGCCCATAGAAGACAGATAACCTGATAAATGTCTTGTGTTCTGACTGCTCCAACCACTGGCCGTTCCTTCTCTTTCCCTCTCTGCAAGCCTCCCTATGACCTGAGACACACAATATTGAATTTAGGCCAATTAATAACCCTACAATGGCCTCTAAATATTCAAAAGAAAGAGTCAAACGTATCTCATTTTAAATCAAAAGCTAGAAATGTTTAAGCTTAGAAAGGAAGCCAAGATAGGCTGAAAGCTAGGCCTCCTGTGCCAGACAGCTAGCCAAGTTGTGAACGCCAAGGAGAAGTTCTTGAAAGAAATTAAAAGTGCTACTCTAGTGCACACACAAATGACAAGAAAGCAAAACAGAGCCAGGCGCAGTACAGGTTCACGCCTATAATCCTGGCACTTTGGGAGGCCGAATTGGGCAGATCACTTGAGGTCAGGAGTCTGAAGCCAGCCTAGACAACATGGTGAAACCCTGTCTCTACTAAAAATACAAAAATTAGCTGGGCGTAGTGGTGCACACCTGTAATCCCAGCTACTCGGGAGGCTGAGGCAGGAGAAATGCATGAACCCAGGAGGCAGAGGCTGCAGTGAGCCAAGTTTGCACAACTGCACTCCAGCCTCAGCCTGGAGGACAGTGTGAGACTCTGTCTCAAAAAAAAAAAAAGCAAGCAAGCACAACAGCCTTCTTGCTGATATGGAGAAGGTTTTGGTGGTCTGGACAAAAGATCAAACCAGCCACAACCTTCCCATAAGCCAAAACCTAATCGAGGGCAAGGCCCTAACTTTCTTTAATTATATGTAGGTTGAGAGAGGTGAGAAAGCTTACAGAAGAAAAGTTTGAAGCAAGGTTGGTTCATGAGGTTTAAAGAAAGAAGTTGTCTCCATTAACACAAAAGTACAAGATGAAGCAGCAAGTGCTGATGTAGGAGCTGCAGCGAGTTATCCAGAAGATCTAGCTATTTGATGAAGGTAGTTACACTAAACAAAAGATTTTCAATATAGATGAAATAGCTGTATATTGGAAAAAGATACCATCTAGGACTTTATTTTTTGTTTGTGAGTTCTCATAAAGTAGGACTTTCACAGCTAGAGAGAAGTCAATGCCTAGCCTCAAAGACAGGCTGACTCTCAGAGGCCAATGCAGCTGGTGACTTGAAGTTGAAGCCAATGGTCATTTATCATTCAGAAAACTCTAGGGCCCTTAAGAATGATGTTAAATCTACTCTGCCCATGCTCTGTAAATGGAACAACAAAGCCTAAACAGCACATCTGTTTACAGCATGACTTGCTGAATTTAAAATATTCAGCTGAATTTAAAATACTCACAGTGGGCTTAATATTTTAAGGAAACCTACTGCTCAGAAAAAAAGATTCAAAATATTACTACTCACAAACAATGCACGTAGTCACTCAAGCGCTCTGATGGAGACGTACAAGGAGATGTTATTTTCATGACTGCTAACACGGCATTCATTCTTCAGTCCATGGATCAAGAAGTAATTCTGACCATCAAGGCCTTTTTTTTTTTTTTTTTTTTTTTTTTTTTTTAAGAAATACATTTTGTGACCAGGCATAGTGGCTCAAGCCTATAATCTCAGCACTTGGGAGGCCGAGGTGGGCAGATTGCTTGAGCCTGGGAGTTCGAGACCATTCTGGGCAACATGGCGAGACCATGTTTTTACAAAAAATACAAAAAAATTAGCCGGGCGGGGTGGTACACATCTGTGGTCCCAGCTACTTAGGAGACTGAGGTGGGAGGATCATGTGAGCACAGGCGGTCAAGGCTGAATAAGCCAAGATGGCACCATTGCACTCCTGCCTGGGCGACACAGCAAGACCCTGTCTAAAAAGAAAAAGAAAAAGAAAGAAATACATTTTGTAAGGCTATAGCTGCCATAGACAGTGATTACTCTAATGGATCCAGGCAGAATAAACTGAAAACCTTCAGGAAAGGATTCACCATTCTATATGCCACTAAGAACATTCATGATTCATAGAAGAATGTCAAAATATCAACGTTAACACGAGTTTGGAGGAAGTTGATTCCATTCCTCATGGATGACTTTGAGGAGTCCAAGACTTCAGTGGAGGAAGTAACTGCATATGTGGTGAAAATAGCAAGAGAACCAGAATTCGAAATGAAATCTGAAGATGTGATTGAATTGTTGCAATCTTATGATCAAACTTGAATGGATAAGAAGTTACTCGTTATGGAGGAGTAAACAAAGTGGTTTCTTGGTATATAGTCCTAGTAAAGATGCTGTGAACATTGCTGCAGTGACAACAAAGGACTTAGAACATTACAGAAACTTAGTTGATAAAGCAGCGGCAGGGTTGGAGAGGACTGACCCCAATTTGAAAAAGGTTCTACTGTGGGTAAAATGCTATCAAACAGCATCACATGATACAGAGAAATCTTTCATGAAAGGGAGAATCCACAGATGCAACAACCTCATTGTTGTGTTATTTAAGAAACTGCCACAGCCACCCCAACTTTCAGCAATCATCACTCTATCAATAAGCAGCCACTGACATCAAGGCAATTCAAATCCCACTTCACACACACACACACACACACACACACACACACACACACATATTTAGAAAACAAAAACAAGATACCAAGGCAAGACCCTCCACCAGCAAAAAGAATATGACTTGCTGAAGGCTCAGGTAATCATTAGCATTTTTTAGCAATAAAGTTTTTAGGTTTTTTTGCGGGGAGAGATGGGGTCTCTGTTACCCAGGCTGGAGTGCAGGGGCACAATCATAGCTCACTTGTAGCCTCAAACTCCCGGGCTCAAGTAATCCTCTCACTTTGGCCTCTTCAACAGTAATAAAGTATCACTTAACTAAGGAATGTATATTGCTTTTAAAGACACAGTGCTATTATACACTTAATATAGTGTAGTATAATATGGTATGGTACAGCATAAACACAACTTTAATGCACTAGGAAACAAAAAAATTCATGTGACTCGCTTAATTGCATTATTCACTTTATTGTGGCCACCTGGAAGCAAACCCATGGTATTTCCGAGGTATGTCTGTATTACTACACTTGACCCTCATAATCAATTTTCAAAGGCAACGGGGTAGATAATAGTATTATAGTGCTCTTCACTCTCAACTTATAGAAAAGGAAACTGAAGCTTCAAGCAGCCAACTGATTTTTCTGAAAGCACCATGAGATAAGTGCAGGGACAAAGCCTCAACTGTTAAGCCAGGTTTCCCTCTGATTAGTTGTCACAAGTGACTACATAGAGAAGTAGACTCGGTATCACCACCACTGAAAAAAATGTAAACTGGTACATTCTGCCAACAATGATACAGAGATGCCAGTCCCTAATGAGTAGCTACAATGCTTCAGTTGCTGGCCTTCAGAGATCCTGAGAGATCAATGATTTGAAGAGTATTACCACAAATTTTTACTTAAGGTTTAGATGTTTGAGTGAGGAACATGTAAATGTTATCAGAACTTAGAGAGCCAACAGTGAATAGAAAAACTGAGAGATAAGATAGAGAAGGCAGTCTGCAGCGGATTAAAGTGTATCAAGTTTAGACATTGTTATATATACACAATGAGGGGCCACTAAGGGCTAGGTAACTGGAAAATCATGATGCAATGTGTGGTTTCGAATGCCGAATTTGGCCAGGTGTGGTATCACGTGCCTGCAGTCCCAGCTACTCCAGAGGCTGAAGCAGGAGGATTGTTTAAGCCCTGGAGGTTGAAACCAGCCTGGAAAACACAGCAAAACCCTGTCTCTCTTTTAAAAATGTTTTTAATTAAAAATTTTTTTTCTAAACTGAATCTGATAACAGTAAGTAGTTGGACTGAAGTGGGAGATTATCAGAGGGCTAGGGCAATGGAGCCAAGGGAGGACAGCAGCAGTTAATAACTTAGTCCCAAGAGTAAGCTTCCCCTTGCCTCTTCTTTGCTATGCCCCTATCTGCTAGTGGCCATGGGGACTGGCATAAGCTCCAAACCAGACAGATCACAATGTCCTCCTTTCTCTGGGCACACTGACTGGTCTAAATGAATTTCCCAATTTAGGGCAGGAGAAATGGTCTTGTCTTTTTGGGTCATAGTATAAGAAGGACATGAGGCTGGGGTTACAGACAGCATTTTCTTGAACCTTTTGGCAAAAGCACGTCTGCAAGAAAATAGAATGAAGCCAAGGAGAGATGAGAGTGGATTTTAATGGGGTGATATCCCTGTTTTACAGTTCCCAAGAGCCTGGTTCCTGCAGGCCTTCCTGCAATTCTATAATGCTATCTCGGCATCCTTCCTACAGACAACCCAATATTCCATCGAGTATTCAAGGTAGTTTGAGCTGTATTCCTATCATTTGGAACCAAGAGTCCTGACTAAAAGAGGGTGGTGGCAGTGGGAACAGAAGAATGTAAAGGTAGACAACACAAGGTAGAATACAGGTAGAGCAAGTGAGACTGGAGCTGAAAGAAAAACAATATGTCTTTCATTTCTTCATTAATATAAAAAATTGTATGGTAAATATTACAACTTTCTGGTACATTAAAGATATTTCACATTACAATTCAATAAACATTTACTGAATACTATTTACCAGAAAGCAGGACCCCAAACCTCTGGCTATGCCAATCAATACAAATACAGGCTGGGCATGGTGGCTCACACCTGTAATCCAGCACTTTGGGAGGCTGAGGTGGGCAGGTCACCTGAGGTCAGAAGTTCAAGACCAGCCTGTCCAACATGGAGAAACCCCATCTCCACTAACAATACAAAAATTAGCCGGGTGTGGTGGCAGATGCCTATAATCCCAGCTACTCAGGAGGCTGATGCAGGAGAATCATTTGAACCCAGGAGGTGGAGGTTGCAGTGAGCCAAGATTGCGCCACTGCACTTTAGCCTGGGGGACACAGCGAGACTTCACCTCAAAAAAAAAGAAAAGAAAGAAAAAAAAGTATTATTTTGTATAATATACTTATAATTAAGTAAAATTATTTCCACTGGCACCTTGCTTCACAATGTTATGTCACAACTCAGGTAATTTGTATCATTCTTCTTCTCAAATAATATCAAGAGGTATCCATTCTGATATAATTTCATCTGTGACAACAGTTATTTTGGTTGGGTTCCAGTCAGTAATATCTTGAACTAGGGTCAATTCATCCAAATTTAGAACAATTAAAAATTAAATGAGAAACTGATTTTGGTTTGGGTTCAAAGTCATCAATTTTCATTTAAGAAATGCTTGAATAGCCACCATAAAACAGATACTGTTCACAGCACACCACTTCCATCTACTGGCAGCCTAAGCTGACAGCCTGGTACTCATCCTTTATTCTTTTCTCTCTTCTACATCTTCAATCAGTGGTTTTCAACACTGGCTGCACATTAGAATCCTGAAGTACAATTTTAAAATATCAGTGCCCAGCTATTTTCCCAGAAATTCTGATTTCTAGGAATTATAGAGCGAAGCCTAGGCATTGGTATTGTTTAAAAGTTTCCAAAGTGATTCTGGCAGGCAACGAAGTGTTAAAAACAAGTGCTGGCAGTAAAATGAGTTTGAAAAGAAAAAAGAAAAAGAAAAACAAATGCCTGTAACTTTCCATTGTCAAGTTCTACTGATTGTTACATCTGAAATAATTATCTAATAATATGTCCCCTCTGGTTTGTCCCTACTAGCTGGTAGAAGCACTCACTATCTTGAACCTAAACTAAGTGTGGACCCCCTCCAGTCTATGTTCTATACCACCATCAAAGTGATATATCTAAAATATAAATATAGGATGCTGGCACTTGCTTGTTTAAAGTTATTCTATGGCTGCCTATTACTTGCTTCAGTGGTGGTCGGGCAGGATGATGTGAAGCACTCTCCTAGGAGGTATAAGATAAGTTGTACATAATATAGTTAGCAGTAGTAGTAGTACAAGTATTGAAGTTTGTAAAGATTTTTATAAGTATAAATCAGAGGGTTTTCAAAGTATCCTTATATTAAACAATTACCTCGGCCGGGCGCGGTGGCTCAAGCCTGTAATCCCAGCACTTTGGGAGGCCGAGACGGGCGGATCACGAGGTCAGGAGATCGAGACCATCCTGGCTAACACGGTGAAACCCCGTCTCTACTAAAAAAAATACAAAAAACTAGCCGGGCGAGGTGGCGGGCGCCTGTAGTCTCAGCTACTCGGGAGGCTGAGGCAGGAGAATGGCGTGAACCCAGGAGGCGGAGCTTGCAGTGAGCTGAGATCCGGCCACTGCACTCCAGCCTGGGCGACAGAGCGAGACTCCGTCTCAAAAAAAAAAAAAAAAACAATTACCTCCCTCATTTTAACTGTTTACTTGAATGGAAGAAAAAAAGAAAATGACAAACACAGGAACTCTGCAGGGAACTATATCATGCATGTATTACTATCATGCACATGTTAAATGTGTCACAGAGGAATAAAAATGTGAAAACTGATAAAACAGAACAGTGGTTCTCAACCAGGTAGTATTAACCTCCCAAAGGCACCTGAGAAATGGTGGAGGCTACATTTGGTTTCACAGTAATTGGAGGGAGTGCTGTTGGCATTAAGTGAGCAGGAGCTACGGATGCTCGGCATCCTTCGATGCCCAAGAAATAGGAGTTGGCAAGCTTTCTGTAAAAGTTGTAACCATCTGTGGCATATTCCTCCCCTTTTTGTACAACTCTTTAAAAATGTAAAAACTATTCCTAGCTCATGGACTATATAAAAACAGGCAGTGTGACCTGTGGGCTGAAGTTTGCAGACCCCTGACCAAGAACATCCCACAGGACAAATAGACCTGTGTCTCACATGACTTTGCAATGTCCCATCTGACATTGTGTGGAAAAACCTGTTTATAATTACTTGAGCCTAGAAAGTATTTTGTTTTACATAAAAAAGTATTTTTTCAGCCGGGCGCGGTGGCTCAAGCCTATAATCCCAGCACTTTGGGAGGCTGAGACGGGTGGATCACGAGGTCAGGAGATCGAGACCATCCTGGCTAACACGGTGAAACCCCGTCTCTACTAAAAAAAAATGCAAAAAACTAGCCGGGCGAGGTGGTGGGCGCCTGTAGTCGCAGCTACTTGGGAGGCTGAGGCAGGAGAATGTCGTGAACCCGGGAGGCAGAGCTTGCAGTGAGCTGAGATCCGGCCACTGCACTCCAGCCTGGGCGACAGAGCGAGACTCCATCTCAAAAAAAAAAAAAGTATTTTTCACGGTTTTAATAAACACCAAATTTTCCAGGAATGCAATTAATACAACTTGTACTTTGACTTGGTTGGAACTTAACAAACAGGATATTAAGTATTTTGAAAAATCTCATTACCAGTGACAATACCATTTAAAATATCTTACCTACCAATACAACATATTTTATATACCTGCATTTCTTGCTGTGCATTCACAGTAATTCTATGTACAGGTACAAGCATCTGATTAATTCGTTACATGTTCTAATGATATAATGCTTAAACATTTATATTTTAAAATATATATTTCAAATTATGTTGTTTTAGATTTCTTATACTTTTCCTTTGTGTTACATTTATGACATCATATTAGAAACTATGTGTTGGCCGGGCGCGGTGGCTCACACCTGTAATCCCAGCACTTTGGGAGGCCGAGGAGGGCAAATCACAAGGTCAGGGGATTGAGACCATCCTGGCTAACAAAGCGAAACCCCGTCTTACTAAAAATACAAAAAATTAGCCGGGCATGGTGGCGGGTGCCTGTAGTCCCAGCTACTCGGGAGGCTGAGGCAGAAGAATGGCGTGAACCCCGGAGGCGGAGCTTGCAGTGAGCCGAGATTGCGCCACTGCACTCCAGCCTGGGCGACAGAGCAAGATTCAGTCTCAAAAAAAAAAAAAAAGAAACAAATTGTGTGTTAATTTTATTATATTGAATTATAATTAAAAGAGTTCCTTTTAAGGATCATCAAGGAGCATTAGAAAATATTTACTATAAAAAAAAGAAACGCTGGACTGGATATGTTTGAGAACCACTGAGCATCAAGTTCAAACTCAACGCAACAGGTCCTGGCTTATCTTTCAGTGTCTATTTTATAACTTCCTGCCTCCCGCACTGGACAGACTCAAACAGCACTAACCTGTTTGTAATTTCCCGACTAGCAATCCCAATATGATGCTTCTATGTGCCTCTGTTCGTGCTGTTCTAAATGTTCTGAAATGTCTTATCATCACCTTCGTCAGATTAATTGCTATTCACCATTCAAGAGTCAGTTCAAGTATGGCTTCTCCAATACTCCTCCTCTCCTAGTAAGGTAAGTGCCCCCTTTCTCTTCCAAAAATGCCCTAATATCTCTATCCCTGCACTTACCTCAATGAAATGAAATTATGTCAAAAAGTCTATTTGACCCAACAGAGTCTACACTTTCAGGGCAGAGTCTATGTATCTCTGCAAATATATCATCTAACACCTTGAAGTAGAATTCATATTCCAACAAGCATTCATACTGTATCAACAATATTTTAAATCAAAAATTCTAAATGCTGCAGATCAATATTAAGTCCAGAATTATTTAAAGCTACCAACTTCTTGCTTTACAAAATTCTCTCACATACATTCACAAACCATAAACTTCTTTAAGATAAGAGTAGAAAATAATTCAGGGTGCTGATTTCTGTTTGCCTAATCTAGCCTAGCAAATTACCAAGGAGCTCAGAGCCCAAAAAAAAAAAAAAAAAAAAAAAAAAAAAAGATTTAGGCTAGGATACTAAAGAAAAAAAAGACTTTGAATGAAAAATGAAAATATAATTTATCACTTTTTTTGTCTTTTGAGACAGGATCTTGCTCTGTCACCCAGGCTGGAATGCAGTGGCACAATCATGGCTCACTACAGCCTTGCCCTCCTGGGCTCAAGCAATCCTTCCACCTCAGTCTTCCGAGTAGCTGGGACTAAAGGTGTGTACCACCACACCTGGCATATATATATATATATTTATTTATTTTCTAGGCAGAGAAATTTATATATATATATATATATATATATATATATAAAATCTTTTTTTTTTTTTAATAAAGACAAAGCGATATGGTTTGGCTCCGTATAATCTTTTTTTTTGTAAAGACAAAACGATATGGTTTGGCTCTGTGTCCCCATCTAAATCTCATCTTGTAGCTGCCATAATTCCCACGTGTTGTGAGAGGGACCCAGTGGGAGATAACTGATTCATGAGGGCGGATCTTTCTTGTGCTGTTCTCTTGATAGTGTATAAGTTTCAGGAGATTTGATGGTTTTAAAAATGGGAGTTTCCCTGCACAAACTCTTCTCTTGTCTGTCACCACTTAAGACATGCCTTTTTGCCTTTCACCTTCCACCATGATTGTGAGGCCTCCCCAGTCACGTGGAACTGTAAGTCTAATAAACCTCTTTCTTTTGTACATTACCTAGTCTCAGGTATGTCTTCATCAGCAGCATGAAAACTGACTAATACACAGAGGCTCACTATGTTGCCCAGGCTGGTCCTGAACTCCTAGACTCAAAGCAATCCTTCTGCCTCAGCCTCCCAAAATGCTGGGATTACAGGTGTGAGGCAGTGTGCCCAGTCTCTCTGAATTACTTCTTTCAACTCTATGTCAAACTATAATTATCTCTAAATAAAAAGCTTAATTTAAGAAAAAAATCTATAAGAAATACTCTGACCTCTAGATTTAAATTCTAAGTCTTCGATATGGTTTACAAGAAGACTCACAGTTAGGGACCTTCTCCCCTTCTCTAGCTTCATTGCTCTTCATATCCCCCTACCTCTTAAAATCTTCCAATCATTTGTTCTTCCTACCATCGCTATTGAACTCCTTTTAGCTCCTAAGTGTGCATTCTATCTCTATCCTCTTGGCCTTTGCCTAGGCTGTTCTCTCTGCCTAGAAAATCTTAGTTGCTATTCCTTTATCCCCTTACCTTGTTGACACCACCTCTTTCTTCAGGCTTTGATATAGATCTTACTTTTTACATGAAGTCTTTCCTTAACTCCCAAATCTGGGACAGGGGCCTCCTTCTAGATTGCCTAGTAAACTAGTGGTATTTATTAAAATTCAGGGTAGCTGCCAGGCCTATATCTTGCTCCAAAGGTCACTGCCTTCTTATTTAATATTTAATCCCCAAGGTCTACAAACTGATTGGAACATAGTAGGTGCTCTATAAATACATGTTGAAGGGAAAGCAGGCCGGGCGCAGTGGCTCAAGCCTGTAATCCCAGCACTTTGGGAGGCCAAGATGCGCAGATCACGAGGTCAGGAGATCAAGACCATCCTGGCTAACACATTGAAACCCCGTCTCTACTAAAAAAAATACAAAAAACTAGCCAGGCGACGTGGCGGGCGCCTGTAGTCCCAGCTACTCGGGAGGCTGAGGCAGGGGAATGGCGTAAACCCGGGAGGTGGAGCTTACAGTGAGCTGAGATCCGGCCACTGCACTCCAGCCTGGGCGACAGAGCCAGACTCCGTCTCAAAAAAAAAAAAAAAAAAAGAAGAGAAAGAAAAACTATGGAATACAGTGAAAAGATCAATAGGCTCATGCCTCTAATCCCAGCACTTTGGGAGGCCGACATGGGCGGATCACTTGAGGTCAGGAGTTCCAGACCAGCCTGGCCCACATGGTGAAACCCGACTCTATTAAAAAAAAACACAAAAAAAAAATTAGCCACGCATGGTGGTGTATGCCTGTAATCCCAGCTACTCAGGAGGCTGAGGCAGGAGAATCACTTGAACCCAGGAGGCGGAGGTTGCAGTGAGCCAAGATTGTGCCACTGCACTCCAACCTGGGCAACCGAGTGAAACTCCATCTAAGAAAAAAAAAAAAAAAAATCAATAGCTGCCAGGGTTTGGGGGCAGGGGAATGGAGAGATAATAGGTGGATCCCAGAGATTTTTGGACATTGAAACCAATCTGTATGATACTATATGCCAGATGCATGTCATTATACATATGTCAAAACCCACAGAAGTTACAATATCAAGCATGTACCCTAAGATAAATTATAGACTTTGGGTAGTAATCATGTGCCAATCTTGGTTCACCCATTGTTTAACAAATGTACCAGTCTAGGCCTTGGAAGGCAGAGCAAGATGGCCAAACAGAAGCCTCCACCAATCATCCTCCCTGTCAGAACACCAAATATGACATCTACATAAAAAAGCACTTTCACAAGAACCAAAAATCAGGTGAGTGATCACAATACCTGGTTTTAACTTCATATTGCAGAAAAACAAACTGAAGTGGGTAGGAGAGGTCCCTGAATTTCTGACACCACCCTTCCCCCATCCCCCAGCAGCAGCCAACTAGAAAGAATCTGTATGTTTGGGAGAGGGAGAGTGCAGCAATTGTGGGACTTTACATTGGAACTTGGTGCTGCCAACACCAGGCAGAACTCAGCCAATGTCCACAGAGGGTGCATTTAGACTGGCTCTAGTCAAAGCGGGATTCCTCATCTCAGAAGCCAGAACTTGAGTTCAGCAAGCCTTACCACAGAAGGCTAAAGAGCTCGGGGGTCCTCAATAAACAAAAGGTATTCTAGGCCACAGGACTGAAGCTTATAGGAAAGTCTAAAAGCTGTGCTGGGATCAGAGCCAGCAGAGTCAGGGGACACATGACCTAGTAAGACACCAGCTGGGGTGGCTAAGGGAATGCCTGCATCACCCCTCTGCCAACCCCAGGCAGCACAGCTCACAGCTCACAGCTCCAAAAGAGACTCCTTCCTTCAACTTAAGAGGAGAGAAAACAGTAAAGAAGACTTTGTTTTGCAACGTGGACACCAGCTCTGCCAAAGTAGAACAGTGCACCAATCAGAGTCTTGAGGCCCCCACTCCAGGCCCTAACTTCTGGACAACATTTCTAGACAAACCCTGGGCCAGATGGGAACCAGCTGACATGAAGGGAAGGATCCACTCCTGGTGGGATTCAGCACCTGCTGACTAAAGGGCCTTTCAGCCTTGAATAATCAGCAGTGGTAACCAGGTAGAACATGTTGTGGGCCTTGAGTGAGACTATGAAACATGCTGGCTTCAGGTGTGACCTACCACATTCCCAGCTATGGTGGCTATGGGGAGAGACTCCTGCTTGAAAAAAGTAGAGGGGAAAAATAAAGGTACCAGCTTAGGTACCAGCTCTGCCACAGTAGAGAAGAGCACCAAACAGACTTGGGGTCCTCAATTTCAGGCCTTGGCTCTTAGATGAAATTTCTGGACCTATCCTGGGCCAGAAAGGAGCCCACTGCCAGAAAGGGTGAGTTGCAGGTCTGGAAGCATTCACCACAAGCTGACTGAAAAGTCCTTGGGCCTTAAGTGAACATTGGCAATACTTCCTATGGGCCTATGATGCTGGCAGTCATAGGCAGAGGCTCTCCTGCCTGGGAGAAGGGGAGGAGAGAGTGGGAAAGACTTTGTCTTGTGGTTTCGGTGCCAGCTTAGCTGCAGCAGAACAGAGGACCAGGCAGATTCCTAAGGTTTACAAACCAGGCCATGGCTCCCAGACAGCATCTCTGAAACCTACTAGGGCTCAGGAGAACTCGCCTCTCTGAATGGAAGGATACAAGCCTGGCTGGCTTCACCATCTGCTGATTATGTAGAGTCCTAGGCCCTGAGAAGTAGCCAGGTAGTGGTTACAGTGGGCCTTGGGCAAGACCCAGTGCCATGCTGACTTCAGGTGACCCAGCACAGTGCCAGTGGTAGTGGCCACAGAGGTCTTTGTGTTACCCATCCCTCAGCTCCAGGCAGTCCAGCACAGAGAAAGAGACTGTTTTGGAAAAAGGGAAGAGAACAAGAGTCTCTGCCTGGCAATAGAAAGAATTCTTCCAGATCTTATTCAAGACCACCAAGGTGGTACCTCTACAAGTCTGTAAGAACTTCAATGATGTTGGACTTGGGGTGCCCTTAATGCAGATACAACTTAGATCACAACACCCCTGTCCTTTCAAATACCTGGAACGCATTCCCAAAGAGGATGAGTAAAAACAAGATGTACTAGATGGTGAAGACTATAATAAACATCTAATTCTTTAATGACTAGACACTAATGAGAATCCACAAGCATCGAGACCATCCAGGAAAACATGACCTCCCAAAATGAACTAAATAAAGCACCAGGGGCCAATCACAGAGAGGCAGAGATATGTAATCCTTCAGGACAGAAAATTCAAAATAGCTGTTTTGAGGAAACTTGAAGAAATTCAAGAGAACATAGAGAAGGAATTCAGAATCTTTCAGATGAATTTAACTACAAAATGGAAATAATTAGAAAGAATCAAAAGGAAATTCTGGAGCTGAAAAATGCAATTGACATAATGAAGAATGGATCAGAGTATCTTAAAAGCAGACTCGATCAAGCAAAAGAAAGAATTAGTGAGCTTGAAGACAGGCTATTTGAAAACACACAGTCAAAGGAAACAAAAAAGAAAAAGAGGCTGGGCACGGTGGCTCATACCTGTAATCCTAGCACTTTGGGAGGCCAAGGCGGGCAGACTGCCTGAGCTCTGGAGTTCAAGACCAGCCTGGGCAACATGGCAAAACGCAGTCCCTAATAAAAATACAAAAAAATTAGCCAGGCATGGTGGCGTTCGCCTGCAGTCCCAGGTACTCGGGAGGCTGAGGCATGAGAATTCCTTGAACCCAGGAGGCAGAGGCTGCAGCAAGCTGAGATCATGCCACTGCATTCCAGCCTGGGCGGCAGAGCAAGACTCTGTCGAAAGAAAGAAAGACAGAAAGAAAGACAGACAGAAAGAAAGACAGAAAGAAAGACAGAAAGAAAGACAGAAAGAAAGAAAGAAAGAAAGAAAGAAAGAAAGAAAGAAAGAAAGAAAGAAAGAAAGAAAGAAAGAAAGAAAGAAAGAAAGAAAGAAAGAAAAAAGAAAGAAAGAAAGAAAAAAGAAAGAAAGAAAGAAAGAAAGAAAGAAAGAAAGAAAGAAAGAAAAAAAAGAAGAAGAATGAAGCACACCTACAAGATTTAGTAAATAGCCTCAAAGGGCATCTCTATGAGTTACTGGCCTTAGAGAAAGTAAACAGAGACACAGGTGTAGAAAGTTTATTCAAAGGAGTAATAGCAGACAACATCCCCAACCTAGAGAAATACATCACTATTCAAGAACAAGAAGGTTACAGAACATCAAGCAGATTTAACGCAAACAAGACTGCCTCAAGGCATTTAGTAATTACGCTCCTGAAAGTAAAGAATAAAGAAAGGATCCTAAAAGCAGCAAGAGAAAAGAAACAAATAACATGCAATGGAGTTCCAACACATCTGGCAGCAGGCTTTTCAGTGGAACCCTTACAATCTCACGCCAGGTAAGACTGGCATGACCAAGTGCTGAAGGAAAAAATAAAAATAGAAAAACTTTATACCAGAATAGTAATCTCTGGAGAAAATATCCATCAAACATGAAGAGGAAATAGATTTTCCCAAACAAAAGCTGCAGGATTTCATCAACACCAGACCTGTCCTACAAGAAATGCTCAAGGGAATTCTTCAGCCTGAAAGGAAAGGATGTTAATGAGCAACAAGAAATCATCTGAAGGTACAAAACTCACTGGTAATAGTAAGTATATGAAAAAACACAGAATATTATAATACTGTACGGGGGTGTATGAACTACTCATAATGCGAGTAGAAAGATTGAAAGATGAGCCGATCAAAAACAATAACTACAACATTTCAAGACACAGTACAATAAAATATAAAATAGAAACAAAAAACAGCTAAAAAGCAGGGAGACAAAGAGTCTTTACTAGTTTTCTTCTGCTTGTTTACATATGCTATCAATGCTAAGTTGTTATCAGTTTAAAATAATGGGATATAAGATATGATTTGCAAGCTCATGGTAACCTCAAATCTAAAAACTGTGATATAAAGGATACAGAAAAAATAAAAAGATATTAAAACATACCATCAAAGAAAATCACATGCACTAAAAAGAAGAAGGAAGAAAAAAAGGGAGAGAAGACCACAAAACAACCAGAAAACAAATAACAAAATGGCAGGAGTAAGTCCTTACTTATCAATAGTAACATTGAATGTAAATGAACCAAACTCTCCAATCAAAAGACATAGAGTGGCTGAATGGATTAAAAAAACAAGATTCCCATCCTGGCTAACAAGGTGAAACCCCGTCTCTACTAAAAAATACAAAAAAATTAGCCGGGCAAGGTGGCGGGTGCCTGTAGTCCCAGCTACTCGGGAGGCTGAGGCAGGAGAATGGCCTGAACCCAGGAGGCAGAGCTTGCAGTGAGCTGAGATCCGGCCACTGCACTCCAGCCTGGGCGACAGAGCAAGACTCCATCTCAAAAAAAAACAAGATTCAATGATCTGTAGCCGAAAAGAAACACACTTCACCTATAAAGACATACATAGACTAAAAATAAAGGAATAGGAAAAGATATTCCAGGCAAATAGAAACCAAAAGGGGCAGGAGTAGCTATACTTATATCAGACAAAATGGATTTCAAGATAAAAACTACAAAAGAGAAAAAAAAAAAAAAAAAAAGTCATTACATGATAAAAGAGCCAATTCAGCAAAACAATAAAACAATTTTTAAAATATATGCACCTGACACTGGAACACCCAGATATATAAAGCAAATATTATTAGAGCTAAAGAGACAGACCCCAATACAATAATAGCTGGAGACTTCAACATCCCACTTTCAGCATCAGACAGATCATCCAGACAAAACTCAACAAAGAAACATTTGACTTCATCTGCACTATAGACCAAATGAACCTAATAGATTTTACAGAACATTTCATCCAATAGCTACAGAATACATACTCTTTTCCCCAGCACATGAATCATTCTCCAGGACAGATCACATGTTAGGCTACAAGCCAAGTCTAAAAAACATTCAAAAAACTGAAATAATATCAAGTGCCTTCTTTAACCACAATGGAAAAAAACTAGAAATCAGTAACGAGGAATTTTGGAAACTATACAAACATACAGAAATTAAACAATACGCTGCGGAATGACCACTGGGTCAATAAAGAGATTAAGAAGGAAATTTAAAAATTTCTTGAAACAATAATGGAAAAACAACAGGTTGAGCACGGTGGCGAATGCCTGTAATCCAAACACTTTGGGATGCCAAGGCAGGTGGATCACCTGAGGTCAGGAGTTCGAGACCAACCTGGTCAACATGGAGAAACCCCGTCTCTACTAAACACACAAAAAATTAGCTGGGTATGGTGGCACACGTCTGTAATCCCAGCCACTCAGGAGGCTGAGGTGGGAGAATCGCTTGAACCTGGGAGGCGGAGGCTGCAGTGAGCCGAGATCACACCACTGTACTCCAGCCTGGGCAACAGAGCGAGACTGTCTCAAACAACAACAACAACAACAACAACAACCACCCAAAATCTATGGGCTACAGTGAAAGCAGTACTAAGGAAGAAGTTTATACCTGTAAGTGCCCATGTCAAAAAGAGGAAAAACTTCAAATAAACAACCTAATGATGCATCTTAAAGTATTAGAAAAACAACAGCAAACCAAAACCTAAGTCAGTAGAAGCAAAGAAATAATAAAGATCACAGCAAAAATAAATGAAGTTGAAATGAAGAAAACTATACCAAAGATCAACAAAATGCAGTTGGTTTTTTGAAAAGATAAACAAGACTGACAAGCCTTTAGCCAAACTAAGAAAATACAAGATTCATATAAATAAAATCAGAGATAAAAAAGGAAACATTACAACTGATACCACAGAAATGTAAGGATCATTAGAGGCTACTGTCAACAACCATATGCCAATAAATTGGACAATCTAGAAGAAATGGATAAATTCCTAGACACATACAACCAATGAAGACTGAACAATGAAGAAATCCAAAACCTGAACACACCAATAACAAGTAACAAGATGAGCATGCATTAAAAGCTGTGATAGACCGGGAACAGTGGCTCACGCTTGTAATCCCAGCACTATGGGAGGCCGAGGCGGTCGGATCACGAGCTCAGGAGATTGAGACCATCCTGGCTAACATGGTGAAATCCCGTCTCTACTAAAAATACAAAAAATTAGCCAGGTGTGGTGGCAGGCGCCTGTAGTCCTAGCTACCCAGGAGTTCAAGACCAGCCTGACCAATATGGTGAAACCCCATCTCTACTAAAAATACAAAAATTAGCCCGGGGGGGGTGGTGTGCGCCACCACACCGGGCCCAATGTCAACTTTAATATCAAAGCAAAACAACTGTATATTTTTACGTAGTAGTAATACATCAATAATACAGACCTAATGGAAACATCTCTACAAAAAAGAAACCACAGAATATCTTTAGAAACAATTGGGTTCCAAATGCATTTTTAAAAATTAGCAGACTGGCCAGCCCCAGGGGCTCATGCCTGTAATCCCAGCACTTTGGGAGGCTGAGGCGAGCAGATCACCTAAGGTCGGGAGTTCAAGACCAGCCTGACCAACATGAAGAAACCCTGTCTCTACTAAAAATACAAAATTAGCCAGGCGTGGTGGCACATGCCTGTAATCCCAGCTACTCAGGAGGCTGAGGCAGGAGAATCACTTGAACTCAGGAGGCGGAGGTTGTGGTGAGCCGAGATCATACCACTGCACTCCAGCCTGGGCAAAAAGAGCGAACTGTCTCAAAAAAAAAAAAAAAAAAAAAAAAAAATTAGCAGACTTTATTTTTTACAGCAGTCTTAGACTCATAATAAAATTGAGCTCAAAACTACAGAGTTCCAAAAGACCCTCCCAAACACACAGACACAGCTTACCCCACCATTAATATCCCACATCATGGCCAGGTGCGGTGGCTCACGTCTGTGATCCCAGGACTTTGGAAGGCCGAGGTGGGCGGATCACGAGGTCAGGAGTTGGAGGCCAGCCTAGCCAACATGGTGAAACCCCATCTCTACTAAAAATAGAAACAATTAGCTGGGCGTGGTGGCAGGCACCTGTAATCCCAGCTACTCGGGAGGCTAAGGCAGGAGAATCGCTTGAACCTGGGAGGCAGAGGTTCCAGTGAGCCGAGACCATGCCACTGTACCCCAGCCTGGACAACAGAGCGAGACTCTGACTAAAAAAAATAATAATAATAATAATCCCACATCACTGTAGTACATTTGTTACAATGGATGAACCAATACTGACACATCATTCTTTACCAAAGCCTATAGTTTATATTATGATTTACTACTAAAAATCCTGTGTTCCACCTCTTCATCTCTCCCTTTTTCTCCCACTATAGTAGTACATAAATGTTACTTAGATTTAGTTGATTAATCATCCTCTTCAGTTCAGCTATATCCTTGGTGATTTTTTGCCTGCTACATCTGTCCATTACTGACTGATAGGAGTGCTGAAGACTTCAACTATAACTTCTCTTGCTCTGAAGTCTGTTCAGTCTGAAATTAATGTAGCTACTCCCACTTCCTCTTGGTTAGTGTCAGCATGGTGTATCTTTATCTTTTTTATATCTATGTTCTTTGTATTTAAAATGGGTTATTTATAGACAACATATAGTTAGTTGGGTACTTGTCTTTAGATTCACTCTGACAGTATGCATTTTTTTCTTTTTTCTTTTTTTAGTTACTCTGTTAACTGACTTATTTTCCTTTTTTTTTTAAGCTACCCTAGTATGCATTTTAATTGGTATAAAACATATGAGATGCAAAAAACGATACAACTGCAAATAAAAACTGACAAATCCATTTTTATAGTTGGAGAATTCAATACCCTTCTATCAGTAATTGACAGATCCAGTAGGCAGAACATAGCTGAAATGAACACCACTACTAATCACCTGGATCTAATTCATATCTACAAAATACTTCATCCAACAGTAGCAGAAGATGCATTATTCTCAACCTCACATAGAACAATGACGAAGACAGACCACATTCTGGGCCATAAAACACCTCTTAACAATTGTAAAAGAATAGAAATCATACAAAGTATGCTCTTAGACCTCAATGAAATTAAACTAGAAATCGAAAACAGAAAGATGGCTGAAAAACCACACAATACTTGGAGATTAAACAACACATTTTAAAAGAATATATAGGTCAAAGAAGAAGTGTAGAGAAATTTTTAAATATTTTGAACTAAATAAAATGAAAATACAACCTATTTAAATTGTAAAATGCATCAAAAGCAGTGCTTATAAAGAAATTTATGGAAAGATCATATAAGAAAAATCATACAATTCTACCAATAGATGCAGAAAAAGCAACACCAAATGTTGACAAAAATGTGGAACTGGAACTCTCATCCATTGCTGGTGGGAGTGGAAAATGGAATAGCCACTTTGGACAAAACTCTGGCAGTTTCTTAAGAAACTAAACGTACTCTTACCATATGCATATGATCCAGCACTCTCCTTGGTCCCTCCCGAAATTAGTTGAAAAACCACATCCACACAAAAACGTGTACATGATTTTTGATAGTAGTTTTATTCATAATTGCCAAAAGTTAGAAGCAACCAAAATGTCCTTCAGTAGGTAAATAGATAAATAAAACTGGAGTATATCCAGACAAAGAAATATTATTTGGTACTAAAAGGAAATGAGCTTATCTAAGAGTTCCCAAAGAGGACAATTAGTGACAAATAATTAAAACACAAAAAAAGAAAGAAATGAGCTATCAAGGCATGAAAGGCCAGGAAAGAATTTTAAATGCATCTAATTCAGTGAAAGAAGCCAGTCTAAAAAGGCTATATATTGTATGATTCCACCTAGATGACAATCTAGAAAAGGCAAAACTGGGAAGATAGTAAAGAGATCAGTTATTGCCAGAGGTTCAAGAAGGAGGAGGGAGGGAAAGAAACAGCTGAAGCACAGAGTGAACCCTAAAGTAAAAAATGGACTTTAATTAATAATAACATATCAGTATTGGGTTATCAATTGTAATTAATCTACCACATCAATGCAATATATTAATAGGGGAAACTGTGCAAGGGGGAGGAAGAGGAGAGGGTTTATGGGAACTCTGTATTTTCCATTCAGTTTTCTCTATAAATCTAAAACTGCTCTAAAAAATAGCCTACTTCAAAAAACTTTTTTTTTTTTTTTTTTGAGATGGAGTCTCGCTCCGTTGCTCAGGCTAGAGTGCAGCGGCATGATCTCAGCTTGCTGCAACCTCTGCCTCCCAGGTTCAAGCAATTCTCTGCCTTAGCCTGATGAGTAGCCAGGATTACAGGCTCCTGCTACCATGCCTGGCTAATTTTTGTATTTTTAGTAGAGATAGGGTTTCATCATCTTCACCAGGCTGGTCTTGAACTCCTGACCTTGTGATCCACCCGCCTCTGCTTCCCAAAGTGCTGGGATTACAGGCATAAGCCACCATACCGGGTCGAAAAAAACCATTAATAGATACAACATACATGAATTTCATAGATACAATGCTAAATGAAAATAGATTCAGAGTATCTACTGTATAATTCCATTATATAAAGTTCTCTTTTTTGAGACAGTCTCACTCTGTCGCCCAGGCTGGAGTGCAGTGGCTCACTGTAACCTCTGCCTCCCGGGTTCAAGTGATTCTCTTGCCTCAGACTCCTGAGTAGCTGGGATTACAGGCATATGCCACCACACCAGGCTAATTTTTGCATTTTTAGTAGAGACAGGGTTTCACCATGTTTGCCAGGCTGGTCTTGAACTCCTGACCTCAAGTGATCTGCTCACCTCAGCCTCCCAAGTGCTGGGATTACCAGCTTGAACCATCATGACCAGCCCCATTATATGAAGTTCTAGAGCAAGTAAAACTAACCTATGAGAACAGAAATCAGAAGAGTACTTACTTGAGGCAGTGGTGGGGTTGACTGGGAAGAGGCACAAGGGAATTTTCTGGGGTGTTGATAGGATGATGGGATAACAGGTGTGTGGATTATACAAATATACACATTTTTAGAATTCAAACTGAAGACTTAAGTACTATCATATACAAATGGCACTTGATTTTTTAAATAGCAAAAAATAAAAATAACCTCTTACACAAAAGAACACCATTCTTCAAATTCAGATCAAAGACTGAGATTTTGCAAAGCAAAATACATACTGACATACTACATACTGACATACTACTGACATGCAAAGCATACTGCTAACAAAACAGTATGAAAAATATGTAAGAAGGCCGGGCGCAGGAACTCCTTCAAACTGAAAAACAACAACATAGAAATCTAACCAAACATATGAACAGATAATTCAGAGAGGAAGAAAGCTAAATGATAAATAAGTGAAAATATTTATTAGCTCAACCTAATAATCAAGACAATGACAATTAATATAATTTCCCCTCCATTATACTGGCAAAAATAAAATGCCCCACAGTAGTAAATACTGTTTCTCCACATTCTCACCAGCATCTCTCAAATACTGTTGTTGGAAATATAACATTTTGGAGATTATCTACCAAATTTTGGCATTAACTATAAAAATTTAAGATTTATATATTTTAGCCAGGCGCGGTGGTTCAAGCCTGTAATCCCAGCACTTTGGGAGGCCGAGACGGGTGGATCACGAGGTCAGGAGATCGAGACCATCCTGGCTAACCCGGTGAAACCCCGTCTCTACTAAAAAATACAAAAAGCTAGCTGGGCGAGGTGGCGGGCGCCTGCAGTCCCAGCTACTCGGGAGGCTAAGGCAGGAGAATGGCATAAACCCGGGAAGCGGAGCTTGCAGTGAGCTGAGATCCGGCCACTGCACTCCAGCCTGGGCGACAGAGTGAGACTCCGTTTCAGGGAAAAAAAAAAAAAAAAAAAAATTATATATTTTAGAACAAAGCAACTCCTCTGCAATGTAAAAACCTTAGAGGAACTCTTGTATCTAGGGACTACAAGTTCCTGTACAAAAATGGTTATTGCAGCAATGTTGGTAACAGCAACAAATTAGAATTAACCCAAATGTCCAAAACAAAAAAGTGAATAGTGACAGCCAAACAATGGACTAAAATACGGTAAACAAATCAGAACTGTATCTATCAGCATGGATAAAGCACAAACACCAAAGTTGAACAATAATAACAAAAAAAGCAAATTGCAGACAAATACACAAAGTAGTATTTCATATAATATACTACTTAAATGAAATTTTATAAGGGCCAGGCACGGAGGCTCGCACCTGTAATCCCAACACTTTGGGTGGCCGAGGTGGGCGGATCACTCGTAACTGAGGTTAGGAGTTTGGGACCAGCCTGGTCAACATGATGAAACCCAGTCTCTACTAAAAAACAAACAAACAAACCAAAGAAATTTTGTAAGATGAAAAATACTATAAACATATACATAACAATTATGTGAAATTATGCATGAGACTGATAAGCACCTAATTCATGAGAGTTTTGAGGAGTGCCGACCAGGTATTTTGTAGAAGGTCCCTCAACTGAGATTTGCCTGATGTTTGCCTCCTGGTTAGACTAAGGTTATGTGTTTTGGGGAGAAAGAGCACAGAGATAAAGTGCCATTCGCATCCCACCATATCAAGGATATGCGCTATCAACATGGCTTATAGTTGTTAATCTTGATCACCTGGCCGAGGCAGTGCCTGTCAGGTTTCTCTGCTGTAAAATGCTTTTTTCCCCTTTCCATACCCTACTTCTTAGAAGGAAGTCATTACACACAACCCACCCATAAGAATAGGGAGTTATGCACCACCTCCTTGGAGACAAAGTATCTACATAAATTATTTGAAATTATTTTATTCAGGTCTATAATATATTAAAACAAGCAAAAACGATCTGAGACTTCTTGCTTCCCACCTCCACACAAAAAGGGAAAGAAAAATAATAGCAGCAGTATAATTAGAGATCATTTTTATTTTCTTCATTTTTCATCATTCCCCAAATTTTCTTTAATGAGAATTTTCTACTTAGATAATGAGATTTGTTTAAACTATGTCTACAGTTATTATAATCTTAGAATTATTTATCTCAGCAGTTTTTTTGCTTGTTTGTTTTTTTAAACAGAGTCTTGTTCTGTCACTCAAGATGGAGTGCAGTGGCACGATCTCCGCTCACCGCAACCTCTTCCTCCTGGGCTCAAGCAATCTTCTTACCTTAGCCTCCCGAGCAGCTGGAACTAAAGACATGTGCTACCACACTTGGCTAAATTTTTAAATTTCTTTGTAGAGACGAAGTCTCACCATATTGCCAAAGCTGATCTTGAACTCCTGGACTCAAGCGATCCTCCCTGCTTGGCCTCCCAAAGTGCTGGGATTACAGGCATGAGCCACCGCTCCCGGCCTCTCTCTCTCCAATTTTGCTCCACATCAAAAAAGTAAAGAAAACTTGCTAATCTAATAAATTTAGCTTATTTTGAAAAATCTTGGTTCTTATGATCAAGAATAAATACTGGGAGCTGAGCACAATGACACATGCCTGTAATCCCAGCACTTTGGGAGGCCAAGGCAAAAGGATCACTTAAGCCCAGGAGTTCAAGACTAGCCTGGACAATTGTGGGATATGATGAGGTTTCTCTTCAAATAATCTGATCAATCTTTTATTCTTTAATTCATAGTACCCCCACTCACACCTTTTTTCTCCTTTTTCTCCTTTTTTTCCTTTTTGTTAGATGCCCAGGCACATCACAGTACCAGGCATTATCAGTACCAGCTCACATTCCTTTCCTTATTTGGAAAGAGGACTAACTTTTCTAGCTCATTACAGACACCCTTCCCCTTCCTCTCCACTTTCTTTTACATGCCCACCTTATCTTAAAAAATCAAATGTTTAGCCAACCAGGATTAGTTTAGATTGTACGACCCGACCCTGGCCAATAAGGAAAGTGTACGGGGCAGGACTTGTGTCAGGAATAAAGGCTCTGGGGCCTGTTTGTTCAGATGTGCTCTCACGGCAACTGGCCAAGGAGGCATGCTTCTGTGCAGAAGTAAAATTGTTTTGCTAAGAATCCTTTGTTCAAGTGTTCAATTTCCTTAGGATTTTGAGCGCTATCCCTAACAACAATATAGTAAAACTGTGTCTCTACAAAAAATACAAAAATTAGCCAGGCATGGCGGCACATGCCTGTAGTCCCAGCTACTCGGGAAGCTGAGGTGGAAGGATTGCTTGAGCCCGGGAGATAGAGGCCACAGTGAGCAGTGATTGCACCACTGAACTCCAGCCTGAGCAACAGAGACCCTGTCAGAAACAGACAAACAAAAAAACAAATACTGGAGATATGAATTCTATGACTAAAAGGCAATAGTTCTTAAATATACACCAAACATAACAAATTAATGCAGCCTAATAACTTGTAGCTGTTTTTTTTTTAACAAACTAGATAAAATATTGTCAAATAAATAACTTCTAGAGTCTTATTGATCCAAATACAAAACAACCTGGAGTTTAAGTAATCCGATTTTTCCAAGAAAGAAAAAAAAATAATCATAGGAAATATTCTTTATCATGGTCAGTATTTCTAGTAAGTCATACACAGTTGGCCCTCTGCATCTGTGAATTCCACATCTAGGAATTCAACCATCTGACGGCCAAATATTCAAAATAAAAATCTGTGTCTATAATAAACATGTACCAACCTTTTATTCTTATCATTATTCCCTAAACAATACAGTATAACAAGTATTTACATAGCATTTGTTGTTTTAGGTATTGTAAGTAATCTAGAGATAATTTAAAGTATATAGGAAACTGTATTTTGGTTATATGCAAATACTACACTATTTTATATCAGAGACTTGAACATCTGAGGATTTTGGAAGTCCCAGAACTAATTCCCCATGGACACCAAGGGACAACTGTATATCCTTTTTAATAATTTTTTTAAATGCAGAAAACTCTTATACACAAATAATATATTTATCATTCTTCTTTTTTTCTTTTTTTTTGAGATGGAGTTTCACTCTTGTTGCCCAGGGTGGAATGCAGTGGTACGATCTCAGCGCACTGAGACCTCCACCTCCCAGGTTCGAGCGATTCCCCTGCCTCAGCCTCCCAAGTAGCTAGGATTACAGGCGCCCACCACCACACCCGGCTAATTTTTTGTATTTTTACTAGAGATGCGGTTTCATTATATTGGCCAGGCTGGTCTCGAACTCCTGACCTCAGGTGATCCACCTACCTTGGCCTCCCAAAGTGCTGGGATTACAGGCGTAAGCCACTGTGCCCAGCATTATCATTATTCTCCTTCTGCTTGGAAATAACTCTTTTTCCACTTACATGGGAGGTTTTTAACACTGC
Organism: Macaca thibetana thibetana; assembly: GCF_024542745.1. Lineage (NCBI taxonomy): Eukaryota > Metazoa > Chordata > Mammalia > Primates > Cercopithecidae > Macaca > Macaca thibetana. The sequence goes on from NC_065590.1 coordinate 45,045,421, forward strand.
AAGAAAAAAAAAAAAAACATATTGCTGGATTGTACCAAGGAAGTTGTCTGAATAAAGGATAGTTACATGACTGGGCGCAGTGGCTCATGCCTGTAATCCCAGCACTTTGGGAGGCCAAGGCAGGAGGATCACCGGAGGTAGGGAGTTCAAGATCAGCCTGACCAACATGAAGAAACTCCGTCTCTACTAAAAATACAAAATTAGCCGGGTATGGTGGCACATGCCTGTAATCCCAGCTACTAGGGAGGCTGAGGTGGGAGAATTGCTTGAACCCGGGAGGTGGAGGTTGTAGTGTGCCGAGATCGTGCCATTGCACTCCAGCCTGGGCAACAAGAGTGAAACTCCATCTCAAAAAAAAGGAAGAAAAAACAAGGATGTTTCTTCAGTTACTAAGTTATAGCCAGGAAGAAAAAATGACTGGAAATTCAGTAAGATAATACATGAGACATAAATATTTGCTTCTCCAGTCACTTAATGGGAACCAGTAATTAAGAATATCAGAAAATTATGCACTTCTCCAATTTCCATCAAGTAAGTAAACTGGAACACATCACACAGATTTAAATTCATCATGACTTATGAAGAAAACAGACTGACAAGCATATAAAGCTACCAAGAACTAACAACAGTTCAATTACTACAAAAAATTCTCACAGTAACCAAAAACAAATCTGTAGTTGTCAACAGTTCTGTCAAGGTTCCAAGAACGCGCTATGTCATAATGTGTAGATGTGTTCTTTAGTGGAGCCTATAAAATACACAGCACTGCCAAGTTGAGAGCACAATTAAATTAAGACCTTGAGAAAGTAAAAGCAATTTGCCTCTGGTGACTATTAAGTTGTTAGTAATGAGTCTTAAAGAGAATATTTTTTTAAGTCCTGATTTATTCCATCAGAATTTCTTCCTCGAAAAATATAAATTTATACAATTAAAGATCAAATGCCAGGTCAAAAAAACTTAATTATATTTCTATAGCCTCCAGAATAAAAATTATATAATAATCTAAAGCAAGTGAAACTGTCCAAAAGAGTTTAGGTAAATAAATATTTTATAAAGCTCTTAAACATTTTCTTGTTTGGGGAAAAAAAAAAAAAAAACCTACATATCAAAGCCAGATGTGGTGGTATGCACCTGTAGTCCCAGCTACTCAGGAGGCTGAGGCAGGAGAATCACTTGAGTCCAGGAGTTCAAGGCCACAGAGTGCCATGACTGTGCCTATGAATACCCACTGCACTCTAGGCTGGGCAACACAGCAAGATCCTGTCTTAAAAAAAAAAAAAAAAAAAAAAAAAGACTAAATAAAGATTTCCCTTGAAATTGGTTTCCTTACTGAGAATTGAATCTCAAATTGTTTATGCCATTATTTTAAGTAAAAACTGAGGCCAGGCATGGTGGCTCATGCCTGTAATCCCAGCACTTTGGGAAGCAGAAGCAGGTGGATTGTTTGAGCTCAGGAATTTGAAACCAGCCTGGGCAACATGGAGAAACCTCAACTGTACAAAAAATACAAAAAATCAGCTGGGCATGGTGGCGCGCACCTGTGGTGACAGCTACTGGAAAGGCTGAGGTGGGAGGATCGCTTGAGCCCAGAAGGTCAAGGCTGCAGTGAGCCAAAATTATGCCATGGCACTCCAGCCCAGCAACAGAGTGATACCCTCCCTCCCTCCCCACACCAAGAAAAAGAAAATGGTCTAAAACTCTATGTAGATAATAGTCCAAAAAGAAAAGCAAACTGATTTTGTCCTTTCTTTTCACCTTCAGTAAATTCGTGAAATGTGATTTACTGTACAATTAGTTATAATACAGTTTTACTGTTTCAAATGTATTTCTCTGGGCTTCAATTTCCCTAAAATTAAGCAAAGGGAATTTGCTATATGAGCTGCATGTGCCCCCAAGCAACATTCCATATTGCTACATCTATAGGTTGAGCCACATAAATACAACTGTATTCAACTGTTTTGGACTTACAAGTATGGTAATTCCAAATGGTTCAACCTTACTAAATCTCTTAAATTTTATTTTCCCCTACAGACTATCTTTGGCATCACTCAGCTTTTGTTTTCTTTTTCTTTTTTTTTGTTTTGAGATGGAGTCTCACTGTGTCACCCAGGCTGGAGTGCAGTGGCACAATCTTGGCTCACTGCAACCTCTGCCTCCTGGGTTCAAGCAATTCTCCTGCCTCAGCCTCCCAAGTAGCTGGGATTACAGGCACCACACCCAGCTAATTTTTATATTTTTAGTAGAGATAGGGTGTCGCCATGTTGGCCAGGCGGGTCTAAACTCCTGACCTCAGATGTCGCCATGTTGGCCAGGCATAGGACCCAGGTCTAAACCCAGCACTGACCTCAGAGGTGATCTGCCTGCCTCGGAAACCCCCTTCCAAAGTGCTGGCGGGGGATTATAGGAATAAAACTTGCATAGCCACTGACCCAGCCTATTTTCTTCTCAAAAAAAAAAAAAAAAAAAAATACAGCAAAATGTTTAACATTATTATGAAAGTCAGTGATGAAAGCCAGTTCTCAACTGACATTCAGGATTGAATGTACTTTATTAGATATTTTTTAAAGCAAAGAAAAAGATGATACTCTGATATGGAAACTCTCCTAAATCACTATTAATATTTCACAATTCATATTTTGGAATATTCGCAGAATTTGTACTAGTCCATTCAGCTTTATGACCCCACTTATTCTCAGCTTATAGTCTGTGACCTAAGTTATAGTTTTCACCACCTGCCTACTATGTATCAGGCCCTGTCCCAATCCCTCAAATAAGATGAACAGCATATGGACCTGCTTTTGAAGAGCTTTCAATCTGGTTATGTAACCAAGAGCTCAACATCCTTGGCTTTCCTGATTTGCTAGAAAATCTAGAGCAATGCTACCCAAAGTATGGTCTACATATCAGTGCCAGACCACAAGCTTTCACTACCAGTTCACCATGAGGTAATTATAGAAACTGAAAGTAAACATTTAGAACTTTTTGTGGCAAAATGACTATTTTTACATCAATTAACCTAATAATCGGAATGTATGTTTTTATGTATTTCTGGTAAGGAATTGAACATTTTTTAAAAAAACAAAACCGGTCCTCAACAGACTGCTTCTTAAATGTAAGAAACACTGCTGTGAGGGTAGACAGATTAGAAGGTTCTGCTATCTTTTCAACTTAGGTCTTCTGCATTTGAAAGTTAAAACACTCGTTTCCTATTAGACTTCATCAACTGGCCCCATTTCCACTATAATAAAGATCCTGGTTACATTTCGATAAGGGAAAAAGAATATCAAGAAGAAAATAAGATGCTGGCTATGGAAGTCAGTAAGATAAAAGTTACCAAAAATAAGAAAAGAGAAAAAATGTTACTGCCCTTCATGGAAGAGAAAGGAAAATACTTCAAGTTGACAGCTGGAGTGCAGTGGCGCGATCTCGGCTCACTGCAAGCTCCGCCTCCCGGGTTCACGCCATTTCCTTAGTAAAACACAACTGTATTTTTGTAGAGACGGGGTTTATGGTCTCGATCTCCTGCCTTGTGAGTCTTCATAGAGCCACCGCGCCCGGCCGACAGTAAATTTTTAAAAACCACTGTTGTGTATGCCTGAGTCTTCATAGATAGAAAAACAAAACAACGATCTAATATTTTAAATTTCCCAATTTACATAATTTAACAATTTGAAAATACCAAAAGAAGGAAACTGTAGCCAAAACAAGACCTATGGAGTACAAAGGCAACTTCATTTCTCACAAGTCTGTATAATTAGTCCTGTTTCTGCCACCTGTGATAAAATAATAAGGCTTCTATTTATCTGATGACCTAGGACATTACTGGAGCCTTTTAACATGAAGTCCAACTTTGTTTCATTTGGCACAGCTAAAAATAGAAGTGAGATGAAATACATTTTAAAGGCAAATTCATATTTCCTATTATTAGATTTAATACACAACCAGCCTGGGCAACATGGAGAAACCTCAACTGTACAAAAAATACAAAAAATACAAAAAGTCAGCTGGGCATGGTGTTTCAATTGGGTATTACTGCCATATTCTGCATGCTAATTTAACAAATTTACATAATTTTAAAAAAGAAATTTATTTGGTTTCATAAGTAAAATCTGGCCAAGGACAGACTCACCTCTGGATGGCTTTCAAAGCTCAAAGATTCCATGTGCACCTACTATGTAATAATCATCATGCAAAGAAATTTCCAGTTTACTGGATGCTGCAATGACCTATGAAGGGCAGGCAGTTTAACAGTAAACCAAGCCCCAAATCTGGCGATAGGTGGAAATGGGAAAGAAAGAGTACACAGTATTAGATTTGGTGTGGACTCTGGTTAAATATATCCATAGCATGTAACAGAACACCTATGACAACTGAAGATTGAACATTCACAATTTCAAAACAGTCTCAAGCAATTGGGAACAGCTCTGACGTATAGAAAATGACCATTGTGCTCAGATATAAATTTGAATCATGTGTACTAGGAGGTATGTTTAACTATAAACCTAGCCAACTTCCCAGCATATTCAAGGCAGCTTTATAGAATCAACTTGCATCATTAACGAAATCAAGCCTTGATACTTCAATCAGTAATACTTTTATGTATGTCTGAAAATTCTTTAAAAAGTTTTTTCTTAAAAGCAAAGAATTAACAAAATACTAACTTAAAACAAGGCAACTGAGGGAGAATCTCCATGTAAGAAGAGTTGCTGGACTTGGAGGCTCCAAATCCTACTCCTGAGATTTATCTTGCCCTTGATAACTCAACCCCTTGCAGCAACCATTTTTGCACATTTAGTAACCACTCCAGTACATCTGTAAACCTTTATCCCTAACTCTAACTGCTTAAGGTTTTTCTTGGCCATGTACAAGATTTCATACAGATCAGAAAGAGTTGGTCTTGATCACCAAATTTTTACTGAGTGTCCACAAAGCCCTACACTATTCTAAGATACCCACTCTTAAAATGTGCTTACAGTCTAGTGGGAGGCCTACATATGACATCTATGACTTTCTCTTTTGAAGTAGTTTTAGCTCTGGTTTTTGTGAAGGTTGTGTTTGGTATCTAGGCCTAGCAGACAGATCATACTGTTAATCCAAATAGTCTCCTCTAATAAGTAACATATTTTATCAGAAATTGCCATCTTGAAATTACAAAATTAAAAAATTTTTCAGAAAAATTTTACATAAAATTTTATTTCCATGTTTATGCTTCCATATTAATAAAAACCTGATCACAGTAATTTCAAAATTTTTAATTATAACTCATCTGTAGCAAAATGAATAGCACCCAGCCACCTGCTATTCTAAATATCAACACAATATTTATGTAGATCTTAAACACTCTAAAGTCAACTAGTTAAAAACATAAAAGTCAGGTAACAAAGGGTACAGAAAAAGTGCTCAATCTCTCAAATCTTTTTTTTTTTTTTTTTTTTTTTTGAGACAGAGTCTCACTCTGTCACCCAGACTGGAGTGCAGTGGCGCAATCTCAGTTCACTGCAACCTCCACCTCCCAGGTTTAAGCGATTCTCCTGCCTCGGCCTCCTGAGTAGCTGGGATTACAGGCCTGAGCCACCACGCCTGGCTAATTTTTGTATTTTTAGTAAAGACGGGGTTTCACCATGTTGGTCAGGCTGGTCTCAAGCTCCTGACCTTGTGATCTGCCCACCTCGGCCTCCCAAAGTGCCAGGATTACAGGCGTAAGCCACCACGCCCAGCCTCAATTCTTTATCACAAACACAAAAATGAAAAATATAAGACCGGGGTCTAGTGGCTCATGCCTATAATCCCAGCACTTTGGGAGGCCGAGTGACAAGGACTGCTTAAGCCCAGGCGTTTGAGACAAGCCTGCGCAACATGGCAAAACCACATCTCTACAAAAAATTAGCTAGGCATGCTGGTTGCATGCCTGTAGTCCCAGCTACTAGGGAGTATGAGATGGGAGGATTGCTAGAGCCCAAGAGGTCAAGACTGCAGTGAGCCATGATCAGGCCATTGCACTCCAGCCTAGGCAACAGAGCAAGACCTTGTCTCAAAAAAAAAAAAAAGAAAGAAAAGAAAAGAAAAAGAGAAAAAAGAAAATATAGGGAAAAGAGATGAGAGAAAGAACAGAAAAGAGTAACCAATTATTGCAACATTTAAGTAAGATGATTGCTATGGCAGCTGAGAAGCAAGCAATTTCCACTGGATAACTATAGAAATAAGAAATGGGAAACACTAGCTATTTCCGACTGAAAGTAGGGAAACAGGTCAAAAATCTGTTGGATTTTGGAAAACAGGTTGGAAACTGAAGAAGAGATTGAAAATCAGCTTACTTGGCCCAACCACCATCCCAGTCTTCCACCCTGGTGGAAGACTGTAGCTTTCCATTCTGGAGAGTGAAGCAGAGGGCTCTGGACTCAAGGATCTCAGGCACAACCGAGGGAAAGAGACTCATTCTGAAAACTGGTAGGTAAAGTGCAATTCTACATGCTGATGACTGGATGCCCAGGCCTCTTTTCTCCTTTGACTCTGCAATGCAATTCTGATACAAACTACCAAGACTCAGGCCTAACTTTACAAGTTAAGAGTATATCCCCCTAAAAGAAGATACCATTTCTGACACTAATCACAAGCTTGAGGGTTCCCAAGCCACCTTCACTTCTAAACAACTGGCCAGACTGGGAACGGTGGCTCACGCCTACAATCCTAGCACTTTGGGAGGCCAAGGCAGGTGGATCACCTGAGGTCAGGAGTTCAAGACCAGCCTAACCAATATGGTGAAACCCCATCTCTACTAAAAATACAAAAATTAGCCGGGCATGGTGGTGTGTACTACTCAGGAGGCTGAGACAGGAATATTGTTTGAACTGGGGCGGCCCAGGTTGCAGTGAGCCGAGATGGTGCCATTGCACTCCAGCCTGGACAACAGAGACTCCATCTCAAAAAAACAAAACAAAACAAAAAACTGGCTATAAATTCAGGGGTTCACACTACCCTCTCAGGTTCAATAATTTGGTGGAACAACTCATAGAACTCAGGAAAGTCCTATACATACAAATATACGTGTGTGTGTGTGTGTGTATGTGTATATATATATACACTTTTTTTTTTTTTGAGACAGGGTCTCACTCTGTCACCCAGGCTAGAGCTCAGTGGCGTGATCTCGGCTCACTGCAACCTCCGCCTCCTGGGTTCAAGTGATTCTCCTGCCTCAGCTTCCTGAGTAGCTGAGATTACAGATGCATGCCACCACGCCCTGCTAATTTTGTATTTTTAGTAGAGACAGGGTTTCACCATGTTGGCCAGGCTGGTCTTAAACTCCTGACTTCAAGTGATTCACCTGCCTTGGCCTCCCAAAGTGCTGGGATTACAGGCGTGAGCCACCACGCCCAGCCCAATTATAGTTTTATTATAGCAAAAAGGACAAAAATCAAGACAAGTAAAAATAAGAGATACCTAGGGCAAAGTCTGGGAGGAGCCCAAATGTGAAGCTTCTGTGGCCTTTCCCTGTGGAGTCAGGACAAATCACCCAGCTGGCACACAGATGCAATAACAATATACACAGACTACTGTTCACCAGGGATTCAGGGGTTCCCACAGAGTTCTGTTCACCAGGGAAACTCACCCAAACTTCAGTGCCCAGAGATCTCATTGGGGCTGCATTACGTAGGTATGAATGACTGAATAAATGGTCACATGATTTAACTTAATCTCCAGCCACCCCTTGTCCTCCCTGGAGGTCAGGGTGATATTGCATGGATGAAAGCCCCAATCCCTTAATCACAGTCTTTCTGGAGTTACCAATCACCATCCTGTGTCATTCATTAGCATAAACTATCTAGGGGCTCACTATCAGTCACCTGGTTGGCAAAAACTATCAAGTATGATCTGAGGGGCCTAGTGTCAATAATAAAGTCACTCCTATCACTGAAGAAATTCCAGGATTTAAAGCCTCTGTTCTAGGAACCAGAGCCAAAGGCCAACCACATTCTTTATAACACAACAGGCTCCAAGAACACTGGCAGCTGGACTTCCAAGCAGGAGTAGTGGAAAATTCCTCTCTGAGGAGCAATCTGACCAGGAAAATAAACTTAACAGATACTGACTGTAAGGTATATACCTCAGCATCATATGACTAAGTTCAGTAGGTCTTAAGCTATGCCCATACTCCCAAGGCCTCTAATCAACCTCTTAGTGTATCACTCTTTAATATAAATGACAGTAAAGAAGCACTATTTGAAGAAAACTCCAATGTGAAAGAGAACAAAATAATAGGGAAAAAAAATAGAAATTCACAGGAACAAACAATTCAGGGAGTTTTTTAAAATTCAAAATATGACCTATAATTAACATTATCAGAAATAAACAAGAGACCACCTACGTAACAAGTACCAACTCCCTACTTGTTTAAAGGAACATTAAAGACAAATGAGAAATTAATATCTGGAAATAAAACAGCAGAAATGAAAAATTAACACAGCAGGGTAGTTGAGAAAATTTCTAGAATGATAGCCAAAAAGGCAAAAAGATAAAAATAGAATAAATGAAAAAAAGGAAGAAAATTAAAGAAATCAAGCAAGAAGGCCCAACCATGAATAATACGAGTTTCAAAATTAGAATGGGGAAAAATATGGTGTGCAGGAAATTATTCAATAAATTATATAAAAAGGCCGGGCGCGATGGCTCAAGCCTGTAATCCCAGCACTTTGGGAGGCCGAGACGGGCGGATCATGAGGTCAGGAGATCGAGACCATCCCAAAATGGGCTAACATGGTGAAACCCCGTCTCCACTAAAAAATACAAAAAAAAACCTAGCTGGGTGAGGTGGCGGGCGCCTGTAGTCCCAGCTACTCGGGAGGCTGAGGCAGGAGAATGGCGTGAACCCGGGAGGCGGAGCTTGCAGTGAGCTGAGATCCGGCCACTGCATTCCAGCCTGGGCGACAGAGCAAGACTCCGTCTCAAAATAAATAAATAAATAAATAAATTATATAAAAAATTTCTCAGAATTGTGAGAAATGGGAAAGTTCTTCTTCAAAGATTATAAAAAGTCACAATGTCTTACTATAAGATTGCTATCCACTATTAGTTTATGTGTGTGTGTGTGTGTGTATGTGTGTGTGTGTATATATATTCCAAATCAGTTGTCCTAGCTTGCTCTGGCATGCCTGGACAGAACTAGACAAGTCCCGGCCCATAGTGCATGCCATTCCTTATTTGGAGATGCTTCATTAACTATCCCTGGGCAACTTCCTTTTCTTTCTTTGTTCTGTTCCCCTTGCCCAATTAAAAAAGTTTTAAACTAATAGCCAATCGAGTAAAGTGTAAAATGTGAGGTCCTATTCCAGCCAGTGGAAACTGGACACAGCAGTAGGGTTGATGTGTCAGGTTATAAATAACTCTGTCTCCTTTGTTCGGCGTGCTGTCATGGCTGCACAGCTATTGAGTAGCATCCTTTCTGAAGAAAGTAAAGCTCACTTTGCTGAGATCACTTGTTCCCACGTTAATTCCTTTTTTTTTTTTTGCGACACCAAAAACTTCATTCCCAACAATTTGGCGCGCCAACATGGGGCTACCATTCCCCTCTAGGGCAGTATCTTGCCCTCCCTCATGAGGAGGCGCCCTGCTGCCCTTTGCAGCAGCCCTGGAGAGAAAAGAGCCAGGACTCACCTGGTGCAAGCAATCTATCTGGACTCTCAGCAACGCCAAAAAGGGGTAGCTTACCAACTCGTGGATATCAGGGGCCTCAAACAGGTAACCTCACACGCGACCCAAGGTAGGAAACGTTGCAAAGGGCGACAAACTACTTCCTTGGTGGTCTACTTCTGGTGGAGGGGCTGAACGAGTGCAAAGAACCTCCAGAAGCGAAAGGCACGGGAGGAAGGTTACCTCCGGCGGGGGAAGGAAAGGAATTGCAGAGCAATTAGGGTCTAAGGTCAAATGGCTTGGGAAAATAGGATAGCCCTAGACATGATGTTAGCTAAAAAGGGAGGTGTTTTGTGTAATGATTAAAACCCAATGCTGTACATTTATTCCAAATAACACTGCCCCCAATGGGAGCATAACCCAAGCTCTACAAGGACTTAATGCCCTATCAAATGAATTAGCTAAAAATTCTGGCATTAGTAACCCCATTTCAAACTGGTGAAAGAGTTAGTATGGCAGATGAAAGGAAACTATCACTTCAATTCTCACCTCCTTAGCAACTGTATTAAGTATACTCCTTCTTGTTGATGTATTATACCTTGTACTCGAAGGCTAGTGCAGAAACTCATCCGTACTACCCTTGCTCATCTATCCCCAACTCCTCCCCGACCGTATTCAGAAAGACTGCTCCTTCTAGAGGATCAGGCCAAACAACAAAGTCAAAACATGCTAAACAAATTTGAAGAGGAAGTATAAAATAAAAAGAGAGGGGATTGTGAGAAATGGGAAAGTTCTTCTTCAAAGATTATAAAAAGTCACAATTTCTTACTATAAGATTACTATCCACTATTAGTGTGTGTTTATATATACATACACATACACACACATGCGCACACACGCGCGCGCGCACACACACACACACACACACACACTCCAAATCGGCCGTCCTAGCTTACTCTGGCATGCCTGGACAGAACTAGACAAGTCCCAGCCAGATAGATGCCTCCTTAACTATCCCTGGGCAACTTCCTTTTCTTTCTTTGTTCTGTTACCCTTACCCAATTAAAAAAGTTTTAAACTAATAGCCAATCGGGTAAAGTGTAAAATGTGATGTCCTATTCCAGCCAATGGAAACTGGACATAGCAGTAGGGTAGACATGTCAGGTTATAAATAACTCTGTCTCCTTTGGTGTGCTCTCATGGCTGGACAGCTTCGAGTAGCACCCTTTCTGCAGAAAGTAAAGCTCACCTTGCTAAGAGATCATTTGTTCCAACATTAATTCTTTTTTTTTGCAACACCAAAAACTTCATTCCCAACAGAATTAAAGGACATGAGTTTCCAGATTCAAACTATGAGATTATGGGTATGATGTCACAGCCATGAAGAAATTAGCCAGTTCAGTAAGAGCTTTTATGAACAAGATGTGTATCTTTGGAAAAGTTGCTTATTTTTCTGTCTCAGTTTACTTATCTGTAAAATGGGGAAATAACTAGCTAGTAGTCTTATAAAAATTAAATAAAATTACATCTATAAAATGCCTACCCTAAGGTTTAAAACTAACTAGGGTTTCAATAGATATTAATTGCCTCCCCTTTTATTCCTGTTACTTATGTATTATTTCCTAAAAATAATCTTTTTACAGTATTCATAGTTACATATACTATTAAGGTTTCCATTGAACATGGACCTTCCTTTGCTTGTCCTAGCATTATTTCCTTTCCTGAGAATCTTTACAAGTTACCGGAAAAAAATGCTAATATTATTATTTTTATATAAGACATCAAGATTTCCATGCATACATACACAAATGATATGAAAAGACAATTCACAAGAGAGAATGTACAAATAATAAACATGTGGTGAAACAATCATAAACAGTAATAAAACAAAAGGAGATGTAAACACTCTTAAGTCACCATTTATAACTAAATGAGCAAAAATAAACAAACAATGCTAACCAAGAGCAGTAAAACTAGTACAATGAGTTAAGTATAAAGTGAAAAATCTGCATGGAAAGCAACATTACAAAGTAAAATCAGTGTTCATAGCCTTTAATCTAATAACCCCACTTCTGAGAAAAGGCCCCATTAAAAAACTCAACAGACACAAAAACTGTGTACAAAAGCACTAACTGAAGTATTATCTACAAGAAAGTCTAGAAACAATTCAACTGTGTTCTAAACAATATGGTATGGCAATATAATATTAAAGTCATCATAAATAAATACTATGAAAAAAGTTTTTCTCTAAAAAAAATTATTAAAACTATAGAAACATAAATTTCTGAAACCATTTATGATCTAACACATTCTGACAGCAGCATAATGAAAATAAGGTCTGTTCCCAGAAAATCTATGATAGAATTGTCTATATGTGAGTATGAAAATCAGATAATTCATACATTATGACTGTGTACTAAATAAAAATAAACATATGTGGCCGGGCAAGGTAGCTCACATCTGTATTCCCAGCACTTTGGGAGGCCAAGGTGTGTGGCTCATTTGCGGTCAGGAGTTCAAGACCAGCCTGACCAATATGGTGAAACTTTGTCTCTACTAAAAATACAAAAATTAGCTGGGTGGTAGTGGCGTGGATCCCAGTTACTTGGGAGGCTGAGGCAGGAGAATCGCTTGAGCCTGGGAGGCAGAGGCTGCAGTGAGCCAAGATCACACCCCTGCACTCCAGTCTGGGTGATGGAGTGACTCTGTTTCAAAAAATAAAAAAAAACAGGGACAGGGTGTGGTGCTCATGCCTGTAATCCCAGCACTTTGGGAGGCCGAGGTGTGTGGATCACGAGGTCAGGAGTTCAAGACCAGCCTGGCCAAGATGGTGAAACCCTGTCTCTACTAAAAATACAAAAATTAGCCGGGCGCAGTGGCAGGAGCCTGTAATCTCAACTACTCCAGAGGCTGAGGCAGGAGAATCACTTGACCCAGGAAGTGGAGGTTGCATTGAGCTGAGATCGTGCCACTGCACTCTAGCCTGGGTGACAAAGCAAGACTCCATCTCAAAAAACAAAAAATAATAAAATAACATAGGTATTAACAAAGACTAGAAAAAAATTGTTAAAATGAAAATTATTTTGGTAGGAAAATTGAATTCTGGATATCTAATCTTTCGCCAAAATGGTCATAAATGTTTTTGTTATAGGTCTGCATGCTTCCAATATAGTATAAGCCAGTCTTCATGATTTTCAGCAATTTAATTTTGTTGCTACTCAGTTGACGTAGGGCATTGTGCACACGTGTGTATATGTATGTGAGTGGCTTTTCCATGGAAAAGAAAGCAAGGTATCCTCATTGCTCCAAAAGGCTTAAAGAAACAAAAACAAACAAACAAATACAGAAAAATGTGTTCTGTACAAGCAGTAGTGATGAGGGGAAAAAGATTCGGATTTTAGATGCCCTCACAGCTTCATCAAAGCAACCAACAGTAACTTCCAAAGTGGCTAGAAAAGCTTGCATCTACCAATGCACCTGAGGGTGCTCTCAATAGCAAACACCTACTGGTCTGCATTTGCTTTGTTCAAATTTTTCCAAGCATTTGAAAACACAATATAGGCCGGGCGCAATGGCTCACAACTGTAATCCCAGCACTTTGGGAAACCGAGGCGGGTGATCACCTGAACTCGGGAGTTCGAGACCAGCCTGACCAACATGGAGAAACCCCATCTCTACTAAAATACAAAAATTAGCCAGGCATGATGGTGCACGCCTGTAATCCCAGCTACTCGGGAGGCTGAGGCAGGAGAATTGCTTGAATCCAGGAGGCAGATGTTGTGGTGAGCCGAGATCGCACCATTACACTCCAGCCTGGGCAACAAGAGCAAAACTTCATCTCAAAAAAAAAAGAAAGAAAACACAATACAGAGAACGCGGTTTGTGGACACAAAGAGGGAAACAACACATGCTGGGGCCTATCAGATGGTAGAGAGTGGGAGGAGGAAGAGGATCGGGAAAAATAACTAAAGGGTACTAGGCTTAATACCTGGGTGATGAAATAATCTGTACAACAAACCCCCATGACACAAGTTTACCTATGTAACAAATCTTCGTATGTACCCCTGAACTTAAAATAAGAATTATTTCATCTGTTTTCAAATGCAGCTAATAATGCTCATCTTAAATGACAGTCACAAGATTCAAATGACAAAATATTCTAAAGCATGCAATAGTACTAAGCACACTGTAGGCACTCAAGAAACATTTTTTTTCTCCTTTCCCTCACTTAGGGTTATTCTATGTGCTTTTCCAAGGGCAAATAATGCTTTGCAAATCTTTATTTATAACTCTTAACAGGAATGAAGAAAAGAGTTTGGATTATTAGAGAATGGATTTAATAATAAACTCAAATTCCTAAAATAGAAAGAATAGTTTGCTTGTGTTTTTATGTCAAAGAAACTCAGTAAAACACTGGCAGATGGCATGCCCTTTTCCTTTCTTTATAAGTTTCCTCTTGTTGGTTTGTCTTTGTTTTATGACAAAGATTTTATAGACTATTGCCACATCATTTTTTTAATTTTTATTTTTTCTTTTTTTAATTTTTTTTTTTTTTTTTTTTTTTTTTTTGAGACTGAGTCTGGCTCTGTCGCCCAGGCTGGTGCAGTGGCCGGATCTCAGCTCACTGCAAGCTCCACCTCCCGGGTTTACGCCATTCTCCTGCCTCAGCCTCCCGAGTAGCTGGGACCACAGGCGCCCGCCACTTCGCCCGGCTAGTTTTTTTGTATTTTTTAGTAGAGACGGGGTTTCACCGTGTTAGCCAGGATGGTCTCGATCTCCTGACCTCGTGATCCGCCCGTCTCGGCCTCCCAAAGTGCTGGGATTACAGGCTTGAGCCACCGCGCCCGGCCTTTTTTAATTTTTTTAATACATAATTTTTTTTAATGAAAAAAAGGAGACAAAATCCCAGCTAACATTAATTTCTGCAGATTCCAACTTAACCAGCAATGGGGTCAATCCAAAAACTGAACTAAGCATCTTAGGCAAAAAACAGAAAACCACAGTCACAAAAAAGACTGAAAATTCTATCCTTATAAAGAAAAGATAGGACTTTACTCAAATTAGATGGCAATATTTTAGTTACAAAGCTATATAGTTTCATGGAGTTGATGGGGTACAGGAAGTGCTACCCCAAAATATGTCATCTAGGCATTTTGGAAAACAGAAGCAGAAAGACCACTCTCACAAATCACGCCCAAAGTCTCCAACGAAGCAGGTCATAAAACCTACACCTGTAATCCCTGCTACTCGGAAGGCTCAGGTGAGCTTTAAACACCCCACTGCACTCTTGGGCAACAAGCGAGACTACATCTCTTAAAAAAATTTTACACACACATACACTCATACACACACATACATCCATATTCCTTCAGTTAAAAGTATGCACTTTCTTGCCAGGCGTGGTGGCTCACGCCTGTAACCCCAGCACTTTGGGAGGCCGAGGCGGGCAGATCATGAGATCAGGAGTTCAAGACCATCCTGGCCAACATGGTGAAAACCCATCTCTACTAAAACACAAAAAATTAGCTGGGCATGGTGGCAAGCATCTGTGGTCCCAGCTACTCGGGAGGCTGAGGCAGGGGAACTGCTTGAACCCGGGAGGCGAAGGTAGCAGTGACTTGAGATCGCGCCACTGCACACCAGCTTGGTGACAGAGCAAGACAGTATCTCAAAGAAACAAAACAAAAAAAAGTATGTACCTTCTTTCAAGTAAAAGTTACATGGGGCCGGGCACAGTGGCTCACGCCTATAATCCCAGCACTTTGGGAGGCCAAGGCGACAGATCACAAGGTCAGGAGTTCAAGACCAGCCTGGCCAACATGGTGAAACCCCGTCTCTACCAAAAATACAAAAAACTAGCGAGGCGTGGTGGTGCACACCTGAAATCCCAGCTACTTGTGAGGCTGAGGCAGGAGAATTGCTTGTACCCGGGAGGCAGAGGTTGCAGTGAGCCAAGATCGCGCCACTGCACTCCAGCCTGGGCAACAGAGTGAGACTCCATCTCAAAAAAAAAAAAAAAAAAAATCACAAGGAATTTTGAGGTGCTAATATTTAATGCCTCTGAACAATTATTTTATCTACTATACGTGATAGTATAACCAAGTTGTCTGATACAGATCTGTGGAATGGAATTCACAGTCAAGAAATAACCAACCCATTTTCAAAAAGCTGATAAGGCAATTCAATGGGCGAATGAATAGTCTCTTGGACAAATGGGACTGGGACAACTGTGTACCAACATTCGAAGAATATAAATTAGACCTTGTTTCTCAACTTTTCATTGTTGCAACCCTAAGGAATCTTTCTAGACATTTTTAACCTAATTGTGCCTTCCCTCATGAAACGGTAATACCACAGATAAACTGTGTATCTGTTTATGTGCTAGATATACCCAGGCTTTATATGTAAAAACAGCAATATTCTTTCATTCCCTAAGAACCAGGCCAGGCACGGTGGCTGACACCTGTAATCCCAGCACTTTGGGAGGCCAAGGCGGGTGGATCACCTGAAGTCAGGAGTTGGAGAACAGCCTAGCCCACACGGTGAAACCCTGTCTTTACTAAAAATACAAAAAATTAGCCGGGCGTGGTGGCGGGCACCTGTAATCCCAGCTACTCAGGTAGCTGAGGCAGGAGAGTCACTTGAACCCGGGAGGCGGAGGTTGCAGTAAGCTGAGGTCGTGCCATTACACTCCAACCTGGGCGACAAGAGCAAAACTCCGTCTCAAAAAAGAAAAAAAAAAAAATCAATTCTTGTCCCTGTTGAGAATGCATGAAAATTGTAACTCACACACATACAAACTCAAAATGAATCAAAGACAAAAAGTAAAAGCTAAAATTATAAAGCTTATAGAAAAAAAAACCAAAGAGAACTCTTTGAAAGCTTTGGTTAGCAAAGAATTCTTAGATACAACACCAAAAGCACAACCAATAAAATGACAAACTGATAAACTGTACTTCATCAAAACTGAAAATTTATGCAGTTCAAAAGAAAAGATGAAGTTAAAAAATGAAAAAAGCCAGGTACAGTTGCACATGCCTGTAGTCCCAGCTACTAGGTACTAGGGAGGCTGGGGTGGGAGGATCACTAGAGAGAGAGAGAGGAATGGGAAAGAAGAGAGGGAGTGAGGGGAGGGGCAGGGTTGGAAGGGATGGGAGGAAGGAGAAGGAAGGGAGGGATGGAAAGAGGAGGGGTGGGAAGGGGAGGTGTGGGAAGGGGAGGTATGGGAGGGAGGGGAAAAGAGAAGGGAGGGAGGGGAGGAAAGGGGAGGGAGGGAGAAAGGAAGGAAGGTAAGGAGGGAAAGGAAGGAAGAAAGACAAGACAAGCCTCAGATAGGGAGAAAATATTTGTAAATTATGTATCAATCTGATAAAAGACTAATATCCAGAATGTATTTTCTTAAAAAGCTTTAATATAGCCAGGCGTGGTGGTGCATGCCTAATATCCCAGCTACTCAGGAGGCTAAGATAGGAGGATCCCCTGAACCCAGGGAGGTTGAGGCTGCAGTGATCCATGATTGCACCACTGCATTCCAACCTGGGCAACAGAGTGAGACCCTGTCTCAAAAAAATAAATAAATAAAAATATAACTCTAATAACAATGCAAATGACCCTAATTTTAAATAGGCAAAACATTTACTTTTTATTTTTTATCTTTTATCTTTTGTAGATAGGAGTCTCACTATGTTGCCCAGACTGGTTGAGAACTCCTGGCAATCCTCAACCTCAACTCTAGTAATCCTCCTGCCTCAGCCTTCCAAAGTGCTGGAATTACAGACATGAGCCACTACGCCCAGCAACAAAACATTTAAATAGACATTTCACTAAAGAAATATGGGAATAATTAATAAGCACATAAACAGAACTCGGTCATTAGAGATGTGGAAATAAGTAATTTAAAATCTCAGCTGCTAGGCCGGGCGCGGTGGCTCAAGCCTGTAATCCCAGCACTTTGGGAGGCCGAGACAGGCGGATCCCGAGGTCAGGAGATCGAGACCATCCTGGCTAACATGGTGAAACCCCGTCTCTACTAAAAATACAAAAAACTAGCCGGGTGAGGTGGCGGGCGCCTGTAGTCCCAGCTACTCGGGAGGCTGAGGCAGGAGAATGGCGTAAACCCGGGAGGCGGAGCTTGCAGTGAGCTGAGATCCGGCCACTGCACTCCAGCCTGGGCGACAGAGCGAGACTCCGTCTCAAAAATAAAATAAAATAAAATAAAAATAAAATAAAATCTCAGCTGCTGGAACGCCAAATTATTTTGAGCCTTAAAGTCAATAGGGCTTAAGTCACATGACAAGTAGCTATAACCGAGGCAGCTGCAAACCTGTTTCTTTGATTACACTATCCTTTATCTTTACCTACAGTTTATAAAATGTTGCAAATGACTAAAAGATACCAAGGAAGACTCCTCTCTTCACTGTGGATCTTCATTATAGATTAACTTCCCTCTTAACCTTCTCACACAAAGAATTCATGACTATCACACTAAGAGAGAATGTTAAATACATTATTTTAAATTGGAAGGAAAATGAAAACCAGCTATAAAGAAAACAAAACAAGCCATGGGAGGGAAAAATGCAAAATGTAACTAATTAAACTGCTATAACTCATAAACCAGCCTTGTATAGAAAATGCTATACTCCTACCAAACTTCTTTGTTTTCTGCCTATATAAGCAAAAACTTACTTCAGAGCACTAACTCCATTTCTCTGGAGTCTCCCGGACAGCCATTCCCAGCTTTTCACTTGAATAAACTCTTTTTATTTTGAGACAGAGTCTCACTCTGTCACCCAGAGTAGAGTACAGTGGCACAATATCGGCTCACTGCAACCGCCGTCTCCCAGGTTCAAGTGATTCTCCTGCCTCAGCCTCCCAGGTAGTTGGGATTACAGGTGCCTGCCACTATGCCCAGCTAATTTTTTGTATTTTTAGTAGAGACAGGGTTTCACCATGTTGGCCAGGCTGGTCTCGAACTCCTGACCTTGTTATTCACCCACCTTCGCCTCCCAAAGAGCTGGGATTACAGGTGTTAGCCACCGCACCTGGCCTAAATAAACTCTTTAAAGTGGATTTTGATTATTTCAGGTTGCTAGAAAAATGCAAATAAAAACTATAATGATACAGCTACAATGTAACCCATAAAAATTAAAAATAAAAAATTATTTTAAAACTATGAGGTACTACTGCACATCTATTAGAATTATTGAATGGTTTGTGTGTATAGATAGTATGTGTATGTATTTTCCTACCTCCAAATGGTATTAACCAATTAATAAGAGCTCTATTCTAAATGGCTCAAAGGAAAATAAATGCAGCCGGGCACAGTGGCTCACACCTGTAATCCTAGCACTTTGGGAGGCTGAAGTGGGCGGATTGCCTGAGCTCAGGAGTTCGAGACCGAGCCTGGGGAACGTGGTGAAACTCCACCTCTACTAAAATACAAAAGAAATTATCCGGTGTAGCAGTGTATGCCTGCAGTCCCAGCTACTCGTGAGGCTGAGGCAGGAGTATTGCTTGAACCTGGGAGGTGGAGGTTGCAGTGAGCCGAGATTAGAGCAAGACTCAGTCTCTAAAAAAAAAAAAAAAAAAAAAAAGAAATGCTTACATAAATTAAATAATCCTAAAACTCTCTCAGAAACATAAAAACTAGGCTGGGTATGGTGGCTCACACCTGTAATCCCAGCACGTTGGGAGGCCAAGGCTGGCGGATCACCTGAGGTCAGGAGTTCGAGATCAGCCTAGTCCACATGGTGAAACCCTGTCTCCACCAAAAATACAAAAATTAGCCGGGCATGGTGGCACGCCCCTGTAATCCCAGCTACTCAGGAGGCTGAGGCAGGAGAATTACTTAAACTCAGGAGGTTTCAGTGAGCTGAGATCATGCCACTGCACTCCAGCCTAGGCAACACAGTAAGACTCCATCTCAAAAAAAAGAAACTAACCCCAGTGTTTTGCAAGTGTTGGCAAGGATCTCAAATAACTGAAACTTTTATGAACTATTGCTAGGAACGCAAAATGGTGCAGTTATCACCATCACTCCTGCAGTTTATCAGTTTCTTTAAAAGTTGAACATACACCTTCCATATGTTCAACCATTTCACTCCTAGGTATTTACCTAAGAAAAATGAAAGCACACAGGGGAACTGAAGTTATCACTTAAATCAATCTCTCCAAAGGCTAGGTAGAGTTTTTATGGAAAATTTGGTGGGCAGGGGGCTAGAGAATGAGTGCTGCTGACTGGTTAGGGATGAGATCATAGATTTATGGAAAACGTTCCTTGTGGGCTGAGTCTGCCTCTGGGTGGGGCCACAAGACCAGCTGAGTCAAGAGTCATGGTTCTGGGTGGGGGGTCAGTTGGTAGCTGGAAAGTTTGAAAAAATCTCAAAAGACCAATCCATAGGTTCTACATTAGTGATGTTATCTACAGGAGCACTTGGGAAAGTCAAAAATCCTGTTGCCTCTGGCCACAGGACTCCTGAGCAGTAAAGGATTATAAAAACTGTGCCTATATTTTAGCAGAATTGAGACCCCTCCCATAATCCTAATCTTGTGGACTTTCATTAGTCTGACAAAAGTGGTTTTTGGTCCCTGAGCAAGGAAGGGGTTAAGTTTAGGAAAGGAATATTATCCTTGCTTTCAAGTTAAACTATAAACTAAATTCTTCCCATGGTAAGCTTGGCCTATACCTAGGAATGAGCAAAGACAGCTTTGAGGTTAGAACCAAGACACAGTCAGCCATGTCAAACTTCTTTTACTGTCACAATTTTGCCACGGCAGTTTCACAAATAGTCATATAAGCCTTATTAGATCATACAATGGACTAATGCTCAGCAAGAAAAAGGAATGAACTATTGATAGAAGAAACATGAATATCAAGAATAATTATGCTGAGTGAAGGTAGCTAGACCAAAAAAGAATTTTGTACGATTTCATTTATAAAAAACTGTAGAATAAGTAAACAAATCTATAGTGACAAAAAGATCACTGGTTTCCTGACAGGGATGGTTTTGGGAGAAGCAGAAGGAGAAATTTTTAAAGGGACACTGGAGAAATTTCCAGTAGTGATAGACATGTTTGCTATCATGTTAATAGTTTTGTGGGTACATTCATATGTCCCTTTATCAAATTATATGCTTTAAATATGTACAGTTTAGGCCAGGCACGGTGGCTCAAGCCTGTAATCCCAGCACTTTGGGAGGCCGAGACGGGTGGATTACGAGGTCAGGAGATCGAGACCATCCTGGCTAACACGGTGAAACCCCGTCTCTACTAAAAAATACAAAAAACTAGCCGGACGAGGTGGCGGGTAGCTGTAGTCCCAGCTATTCCGGAGGCTGAGGCAGGAGAATAGCGTGAACCCAGGAGGCGGAGCTTGCAGTGAGCTGAGATCCGGCCACTGCACTCCAGCCTGGGCGACAGGGCCAGACTCCATCTCAAAAAAAAAAAATGTACAGTTTACTGTATCCCCATTATACAGCAATAAAGCTGTTAAAATAATGAAAGTTCCAGGTAAGAGTTTTAATATATTTTAGAAAGATTTCAATATTAGGGGACCTACTTAGATCCACAGAGTTGGAATAAAGATTATTTTAAAATAAAAGTAATTTGAACTGAAGATGCAGAAAGTTTTTTTTTTTTTTTTTTTTTTGAGACAGAGTCTTGTTCTGTCACCCAGGCTAGAGTGCTGTGGCGCAATGTCGGCTCACTGCAATCTCCATCTCCCAGGTTCAAGTGATTCTTGTACCTCAGCATCCCAAGTAGCTAGGACTACAGGCACGCGCCACCATGCCTAATTTTTGTATTTTTAGTAGAGACAAAGTTTTGCCACATTTGCTAGGCTGGTCTTGAACTCCTGGCCTCAACCTGTCTACCCGCCTCCACCTCCCGAAGTGCTGGGATTACAGGGGTAAGCCACTGTGCCCAGCCGCAGAAAGAAATACTACCTGAACTTCCCTTATCCAAATTCCCTCTGGAAAACCCAGCTGTCATTAACCCTCTCTCCATGGGAGTTTCCTGGAATTCAGCTGCCATAGAGACAGTCTGCCCATTGCCATTGGCAGCAAAAAGGCCAACAGAACCATCTACACTTTCCGATTGAAGCCCTAAATCCCTCTCCTCCATTTTAAGTTGGTAAACAGTAGTTCCTCCTTATCTGCAGTTTTGCTTTCCCTGATTTCAGTTTCCTATGGTCAGTGAAGAACTGAAAATATTAATTGGAAAATTCCAGAAAGAATTCATAAGTTTTAAATTGTGTGCCAATCTGAGTAGTGTGATGAAGTCTTGCACCCTCCCACTCCTTCCTGACCTGGACATGAATCCTCCCTTTGTTCTGGGTACCCACGCTGTATATGCTACCCAAGGTCACTTAGTAGTCTTCTCAGTTATCAGGTCAATTATTTCAGTGTCACAGTGCCTGTGTTAAAGTAACCTTTGTTTTACTTAGTAATGTTCCCAAAGCACAAGAATAGTGATGCTGGCAACTTGGATATGCCAAAGAGAAGCCATAAAGTGCTTCCTTTAAGTGAAAAAGTGACCTTAGCGTTCCTTGGCCAGGGTTCAGTACTATCAGTGGTTTTGGTCATCCACTGGGCTCTTGGAACATAGGGGAATCCCCTATTAGTCCACAGGGGATTGGGGGAACTACTGTATAAACCTTTTATCTGATCATTGAGTGAATTACTCATCACTGAGCACTCCCATGAAACACATAAATAAACTTGTCTTTTCTCCTATAAACCTGCCTATTATCAGATAACGTGCAGGTCCCCAACAACTAAACCCAAATTGGAGGAGGGAAAGTTTTCCTCCCAACAGATTTGTCGATGAGGTTGGGATGGTTGGGATTCTCTGCTTGTTCTGAAAACTGCAACTTAAATCCCAGGACCTATGACCCAGCCAGTGAAAATAAACATTTTACCTGTCAGACCCTAGATCTCTGGGTCCAGCTGAGCAAGGATGTTAAGAGGCTCTGCTTTCCTTTTCTAAAAGGGATTTTCCAAAATTTAGATTTACAGAAGAAAACACTTTAGGAACTAGTTATTTAGGTACCATCACACTTGGTTCAAGTACTCTTATAATAGATCCTTTCCTTCTCAGGGATAGCGACAGTGTCCTGTTTGTTTCATTTTGTGTCCTGAGACCTTGGCTTGGATCCAGTGACTGCATTCTGTTATTGGTTTTCTACCGTCAGTGGGTCTATGTCTGCAGGCAAGCAGCCAGTGGCCTGGGGGCCTGAGATATTTTCCTATGGACCATGCCAGCTCTCAAGGGAGTCTGTCTAAATAAAAGATCTCAGTCCATAAGGGCCTGCATCATCTCTTTCCTTGCTGCCTTGCCAGTACTAGGAAATCCCATTTCAGCATCACCTACCCAGTGTCAAAAGTATCTCACTTTTGTTGGAGGCCACAGACACAGGTTTTCACAAACACCATTCTTTTTTTTTCTTTTAACTGAATCTGCCTTGATCTGGAATTGACAAACACTATTCTTATTTCCTGCAGCGAAAAAGATTTTTACTTCTTCTCTCTTTGGATATCTTTGGGAATGACTTCGGATCAGGGGCTCCATCTTCTGCACACTTTTTGGGAACACCTATTGCATCCATGGGTAAGCCATAAAAAGGCTTATAATTTCAGTCACATTTTGAATGACTGTGCTCTCTGAAGCTAGGTTAGAATCTAAGGCTTCTTTGTTTGGAAGGAACTCATTGTGCTGGAACTCTTCTTCCCAGTTTTGGTTTTGAGCCTCTCTGTACTCGTCTCAGGCTAGTTCTCCCTGGGCTCTTTGTTTTAAGGCTTCTCTGTTCTCTTCACTTTATCCTGCTCTTCTCATGGGAACTTCTCAGTCAACTGAAACCCCCTTTCTTGTCAAAAGCCTGCTGGCTATATGCTCTGCCACTGCAGCCCTAGCTCTTTCCCTTCCTTTCTTGTTGGCATAACTTTACTAAGCATAATTTAGAACTTCAATGGCTTCATTTTTAAAATTCTGCTTTAAGAGACAGGGTCTCGCTATGCTGCCTAGGCTGGTCTCGAACTTCTGGGTTTGGACTCAAATGATCCTCCTGCCTCCACATCCTGAGTAACTTATTTTATTTATTTATTTATTTTAACTTATTTTATTTTATTTATTTATAGTAACTTTATTTATTGGGCTTACTCATAAGTTAATATATTTATTAGATGTTTAAGATCATAAATGTACAGATGTGATTTTAATCAAATTGAGTCTGTTCTGACAAACTATTTCAACAATAATTGTGTTTCATAAGTCTTAAAAGTAGAAATAAGATGAGCCCTGGTGCATGCCTATAAGCCCAGCTACCTCAGGAGGCTGAGGCGGGAGGAATGCCTGAGCCCAGGAATTTTGAGAACAGCCTGGGCAACATACAGCACCCCATCTCCAAAAAAAAAAAAAAAAAGTACAAAAAAAATTTTTTTTGTTTGTTTGCTGTTTTTTGAGACAAAGTCTCACTCTGTCGCCCATGCTGGAGTGCAGTGGCACCATCTTGGCTCATTGCGACCTCTGCCTCCTGCGTTCAAGCAATTCTACTGCCTCAGCTTCCTGAGTAGCTGGGATTACAAGTGCCCGCCACCACACCCGGCTAATTTTTGAATTTTTAGTAGAGACGGGGTTTCACCATGTTGGCCAGGCTGGTCTCAAACTCCTGACACTCAGGTGATCTGCCCACCTCGGCCTCCCAAAGTGCTGGGATTACAGGCGTGAGCCACCGCACCCGGCCTAAAAGTACAAAATTTTTAAAAGAAAAAATTATTTGCTCAAAGGTTGTTCAAAAAATAAAAATAAATGAAAGTCTTTCCAAAATCTGTTTGGTAATTTGAAACCTTAAGTTATACTAAGTGACAGGTATTCATTGAATATATAGATTGTTCTAAGTAAAATAAAATGCTGAAACAGTTGAGAGACAGGACTAGCTGGATTTCCTAGGCTAAGAATCCCTAAGCCTAGCTGGGAAGGTGACCGCATCCACCTTTAAACACGGGGCTTACGACTTAGCTAACACCTGACCAATCAGGTAGGAAAGAGAGCTCACTAAAATGCTAATTAGGCAACAACAGGAGGTAAAGAAATAACCAATCATCTATTGCCTGAGAGCACAGCAGGAGGGACAATGATCGGGATATAAACCCAGGCATACCAAACCGCTACCTTCTTTGGGTCCCCTACCTTTGTATGGGAGCTCTGTTTTCACTCTATTAAATCTTACAACTGCACGCTCTCCTGGTCGAGCTGAGCTCTCGCTCGCAGTTCACCACTGCTGTTTGCCGCTGGCACAGACCCGCGGCTGACTTCCAGCCCTCTGGATCCGGCAGGGTGTCCACTGTGCTCCTGGTCAAGCGAGGCGCCCACTGCCACTCCCCATCAGGCTAAAGGTTTGCCATTGTTCCTGCAGGGCTAAGTGCCTGGGTTCATGCTAATCGAGCTGAACACTAGTCACTAGGTTCCACGGTTCTCTTCTGTGACCCACGGCTTCTAATAGAGCTATAACACTCACCGCATGGCCCAAGATTCCATTCCCTGGTCAAGAGAACATGAGGCTTGCCACCATCTTGAAAGCGGCCTGCCGCCATTGTGGAAGTGGCCCCCCACCATCTTGGGAGCTCTGGGAGTAAGGACCCCCAGTAACACAGTTACTAAACATGTTTAAATTATACATGCTTTTAGCTACTTATTTTTATAGAGAAACTAAAGATATTTGGGTCTCTTAGTAAACATCTACTTTTGACCACATTGAGAAGTTTTATTATGAAAAAGTTTATATTTCTAGAACATGTGAAATGCTATATTCATAAAATTTACTAATCTGCTAAAAAAAAATGCTGGTATATTACAGACAATTCATGACTACTGCCTAGATTTCCCTGTAAATTAAAGATTGTTAAAAATAATGTATATATGGTAAACAAAACTACTAGAAGCAATAACCGTGAAGGAAAACAACTCTATTAAAAGTATCCAAGGAATGCAAAATAAGTTTTTGTAGTTGTTTAAGAGGTGTTGAAAGGTTGTTCCAGAATGTGAAAGAGGAAAGGACAAAAACCTGAAGGAATATATGAAGTCGTAAAGGAAATGTGGAACAAAAAAACAAAAGAAAAAAACCATATTTTATATGGTCGAGCTGGCTAAGCCTGAATGGGTTTATTTATGAGGTTTTAAAATTAAAGCTTTAATATCAATAGTGTATTGATGTAAAACTAGAGTTCAATTTTCTCTCTCAAGGGACTAAATTTCTTGGACTACTAATCTGCTCTTTATGAGAGATTGTGTAAAAGATTTTTCTTTACTTTTTAAGTAATCTGCCTAGGAAACAAAGATTCTGTGTCTTATTGGAATAATTTCCAGTGCTTTATTATTTAAGAGAACCAAGTCTTCTTTTAAAAATGTGACCTGGGACCCTATTTAATCAAACGTTCGAACCTTTTGACATTTTGCCTTCTCAAAATCAAATCCTAAATAAAATCTTGATCTCAAACTTGAGATTTTTCCAAAGGGCCCCTGGAAAATCTCAAACTTGAGATTTTTCCAAACGGCCCCTGGAAAATCTCAAAGGGTTTGTTTTTTCATCTTTTAAAAAGAGAGATGTTAAAAATAACTAGGTTTTCCTGAACTTATCTCTGATTAATTTTTTAAATTGGGTTTATTTGATACGTTAAATTGCATGGGAAACATTGTAGAAGTGATGCTTAACCTTCTCTAAGTTATATCTGTGTGAACCAAAAATAAAATTCAGAGGCTCCCACAACCATCTGACTGCACTCCTTCCTTGGTCAAGGCACTCTAAAATTTAACCAGAAAGACTGGTTCAGGCCATGAAGGGAAGTGGGGGTAGGACATGCCTCATCACACCCTTCCAGCAGCAACATTAATGCAGACCTTAAGTCTGATAAGAAACCTTTACAATCTATTTTCTCTAAAACCGGCTACCTGGAGGCTTCATTTGCAGGATAAAACCTTGGTCTCCACAACCCCTTATCTTAACCCAGACATTCCTTTCTACTGACAGTCAATCAACTGGCAATGAGAATGTGTTTAAATCTGCCTATGACCTGGAAGCCCCCACTTTGAGTTGTCTGACCCTTCCACATCAAACCAATGTAAATCTTATATATATTGATTGATGTATTATGTCTCTCTAAATTGTACGAAAGCAAGCTGTATCCTCACCACCCTGGGAACATATCATCAGGACCTCCTGAGGCTATGTCGTGGCTGCGTCCTTAACCTTGGCAAAATAAACTTTCTAAATTCACTGAAACCTGTCTCAGATATTTTGGGTTCACATTTGGCAACCTGAAAGGGCTTCTGAGTGGAAGTGCCCCTGACCTTTGACAAATCGCCTATTTATGCTTGGTACCAGCTTGAGCTATCTTTACTGCTCAAACCAAAAGGATAATTGGCTGAGGCCTGGGAGGCCCCACGCCAGAGAATCCCTGATCTCCCAAAATTTGGTCAAGATCTAAAGTTTATTTTGTTATACAACTCCTTTTTCTGAAATTTTACTTGCTCCAACAAGGAAGGCAAGTTCTCCTGCTTCCATAATGATGGAAGGCAGTTGTCAGGCCTCTGAGCCCAAGCCAAGCCATTGCATCCCCTGTGACTTGCACGTATATGCCCAGATGGCCTGAAGTAACTGAAGAATCACAAAAGAAGTGCAAATGCTCTGCCTCGCCTTAACCGATGACATTCCACCACAAAAGAAGTGAAAATGGCCGGTCCTTGCCTTAAGCGATGATATTAACTTGTGAAATTCCTCTTCCTGGCTCAAAAAGCTCCCCCACTGAGCACCATGTAACCCCCACTCCTGCCCGCCAGAGAACAACGCCCCTTTTGACTGTAATTTTCCTTTACCTACCCAAATCCTATAAAACGGCCCCACACTTATCTCCCTTTGCTGATTCTCTTTTCGGACTCAGCCCACCTGCACCCAGGTGAAATAAACAGCCATGTTGCTCACACAAAGCCTATTTGGTGGTCTCTTCACATGGACGCGTATGACGTTTTGGTGCCGTGACTCGGATCAGGGGACCTCCCTTGGGAGATCAATCCCCTGTCCTCCTGCTCTTTGCTCTGTGAGAAAGATCCACCCATGACCTCTAGTCCTCAGACCAACCAGCCCAAGGAACATCTCACCAATTTTAAATCGGGTAAGCGGCCCCATATTTACTCTCTTCTCCAGCCTCTCTCACTATCTCTCAACCTCTTTCTCCTTTCAATCTTGGCACCACCCTTCAATCTCTCCCTTCTTTAATTTCAATTCCTTTCATTTTCTGGTAGAGACAAAGGAGACACATTTTATCCGTGGAACCCAAAACGCCGGCGCCAGTCACGGACTGGGGAAGGCAGCCTTCCCTTGGTGTTTAATCATTGCAGGGACGCCTCTCTGATTACTCACCCACGTTTCAGGGGTGTCTGACCACGCTGCGGGGACGCCTGCCTTGGTCCTTCACCCTAAGCAGCAAGGCCCGCTTTTCTGGGGGAGGGGCAAGCACCCCAACCCCAACCCTCCCTGTCTCTACCCCTTCTCTGCTTTTCTGGGGTAGGGGCAAGAAACCCGACCTCTTATTTTTGCGCCCTGACCTTATTTTTGTGCCCCCTCTTATTTTTGTGCCCCGAGATCTTATTTTTGCACCCCAATACCTTAGTTCCGCACCCCGACCCCTTTCTCGCTTTTCTGGAGGGCAAGAACCCCCGAACTCCTTCTCTCCGTATCTCTACTCTCTGTTTTCTCTGGGCTTGCCTCCTTCACTACGGGCAACCTTCCACCCTCCATTCCTCCTCCTCCCTTAGCCTGTGTTCTCAAGAACCTAAAACCTCTTCAACTCACACCTGACCTAAAACCTAAATGCCTTATTTTCTTCTATAATACCGCTTAACCCCAATACAAACTCGACAGTAGTTCCAAATAGCCAGAAAACAGCACTTTCGATTTTTTCCATCCTACAAGAGCTAAATAATTCTTGTCGTAAAGTGGGCAAACGGTCTGAGTTGCCTGACGTCCAGACATTCTTTTACACATCGGTCCCTCCCTAGTCTCTGTTCCCAATGCAACTGGTCCGAAATCTTCCTTCTTTCCCTCCCGCCTGTCTCCTCAGCCCCAATCCCAAGTGACGCTGAGTCCTTCTAATCTTCCTTTCATCTGACCTCTCCCCTCCTCGCCAGGCCGAGCTAGGTCCCAATTTTTCCTCAGCCTCTGCTCCCCCACCATATAGTCCTTTTATCACCTCCCCTCCTCACACCCGGTCTGGCTCGCTCCACGACTAGCCCTCCCCTACCTGCCCAGAAATTTCCTCTTAAAGTGGCTAGAGCTAAAGGCATAGTCAAGGTTAATGTTCCTTTTTCTTTATCTGACCTCTTCCAAATCAGTTAGCGTTTAGGCTCTTTTTCATCAAATATAAAAAACTTAGCCCAGTTAATGGCCTATTTAGCAGCAACCCTGAGACGCTTTTCAGCCCCAGACCCTGAAAGGTCAGAAGGCCATCTTATTCTTAATATACATTTTATTTTATTACCCAATCTGCTCCCAACATTAAATAAAGCTCCAAAAATTAAATTCCGGCCCTCAAACCCCATAACAGGACTTAATGAACCTCGCCTTCAAGGTGTACAATAATAGAGTAGAGGCAGCCAAGTAGCAACTTATTTCTGAGTTGCAATTCCTTGCCTCCACTGTGAGACAAACCCCACCCACATCTCCAGCACACAACTCCAAACGCCTTAACCGCAGCTGCCAGGAGTTCCTCCAGAACCTCCTCCCCAAGGAGCTTGCTACAAGTGCTGGAAAGCTGGCCACTGGGCCAAGGAATGCCCGCAGCCTGGGATTCCTCCTAAGCCGTGTCCCATCTGAGAGGGACCCCACTGGAAATCGGGCTGTCCAACTCGCCCAGCAGCCGCTCCCAGAGCCCCTGGAACTCTGGCCCAAGGCTCTCTGACTCCTTCCCAGATCTTCTCAGCTTAGCAGCTGAAGACTGATGCTGCCCCATCACCTCAGAAGCCTCCTGGACCATCACAGACACTTTGGGTAACTCTTACGGTGAGGGGTAAGTCCGTCCCCTTCTTAATCAATACAGAGGCTACCCACGCCACATCACCTTCTTTTCAAGGGCCTGTTTCCCTTGCCTCCATAAATGTGGGTATTGACGGCCAGGCTTCTAAACCTCTTAAAACTCCCCAACTCTGGTGCCAACTTGGACAACATTCTTTTATGCATTCCTTTTTAGTTATCCCCACCTGCCCAGCTCCCTTATTAGGTCGAGACATTTTAAATTATCTGCTTCCCTGACTATTCCTAGGCTACAGCCACACCTCATTGCTGCCTTTTCCCCCAGTTCAAAGCCTCCTTCGCATCCTCCTCTTGTATCCCCCACCTTAACCCACGAGTATAGGATGCCTCTCCTTGGCGACTGATCAGTCACCCCTTACCATCTCATTAAACCCAATCACCCTTACCCCATTCAATGCCAATATCCCATCCCGCAGCACGCTTTAAAAGGATTAAAGCCTGTTACCATTCGCCTGCTACAGTATGGCCTTTTAAACCCTGTAAACTCCCCTTACAATGCCCCCATTTTACCTGTCCTAAAACCAGACAAGACTTGCAAGTTAGTTCAGGATCTGTACCTTGTCAACCAAATTGTCTTGCCTATCCACCCCGTAGCACCAAACCCATATACTCTCCTATTCTCAATACCTCCCTCCACAACCCAGTATTCTGTTCTGGATCTCAAACATACTTTCGTTACTATTCCTCTACACCCTTCACCCCAGCCTCTCTTCGCTTTCACTTAGACTGATCCTGACACCCATCAGGCTTAGCAAATTACCTAGGCTGTACTGCTCCTGCAAGGCTTCACAGACCGCTCCCATCACTTCAGTTAAGCCCAAATTTCTTCCTCATCTGTTACCTATCTCGGCATAATTCTCATAAATACACACTATCCCTGCTGATCGTGTCCAGCTAATCTCCCAAACCCCAATCCCTTCTAAAAAACAACAACTCCTTTCCTTGCTAGGCATGGTTAGTGCGATCGGACTTCTTACACAAGAGCCAGGACCACATCCTGTAGCCTTTCTGTTCAAACAACTTGACCTTACTGTTTTAGCCTAGCCCTCATGTCTGTGCGCAGCAGCTGCCACCGCTTTAATACTGTTAGAGGCCCTAAAAATCACAAACTATGCTCAACTCTCTACAGTTCTCATAACTTCCAAAATCTATTTTTCTTCCCCCAACCTTTGCTCAAGATAACGCTTATGCTGATAAGGTAGCTAAAAAAGCAGCCATCAAAAGGCATCAGATCCCATCGCTCAGGACAATGCTTATGCTGATAAGTTAGCTAAAAAAGCAGCTAGCATTATCCCTCAGGGCAGTTTTCCTACTCCACATCGGCCGCTCCCACCTACTCCCCGCTGAAACTTCCACCTATCAATCTCTTCACACACAAGGCAAATAGTTCTTAGACCAATGAAATTATCTCCTTCCAGCCTCACAGGCCCATTCTGTTCTGTCGTCATTTCATAACCTCTTCCATGTAGGTTACAAGCCGCTAGCCTGCCTCTTAGAACCTCTCATTTCCTTTCCATCCTAGAAATCTATCCTCAAGGAGATCACTTCTCAGTGTTCCATCTGCTATTCTACTGCCCCTCAGGGATTGTTCAGGCCCCCTCCCTTTCCTACACATCAAGCTCGAGGATTTGCCCCTGCCCAGGACTGGCAAATTGACTTTACTCACATGCCCTGAGTCAGAAAACTAAAATATCTCTTAGTCTGGGTGGACACTTTGGATGGATAGAGGCCTTTCCCACAGGGTCTGAGAAGGCCACCGCGGTCATTTCAGACACAATTCCTCGGTTTGGCCTTCCCTACCTCTATACAGTCTGATAACAGACCAGCCTTTAATAGTCAAATGACCCAAGCAGTTTCTCAGGCTCTTGGTATTCAGTGAAACCTTTATATCCTTTACCGTCCTCAATCTTCAGGAAAGGTAGAATGGACTAATGGTCTTTTAAAAACACACCTCACCAAGCTCAGTCACCAACTTAAAAAGGACTAGACAATACTTTTACCACTTTCCTTTCTCAGAATTCAGGCCTGTCCTCGGAATGCTACAGGTTCCAGCCCATTTGAGCTCCTGTGTGGACACTCCTTTTCATTAGGTCCCAGTCTCATTCCAGACACCAGACCAACTTAGACTGCACCCCAAAAAACTTTCATCCCTACTGTATTTTGTCTAGTCTTACTCCTCCTATTCACCGTTCTCAACTACTCATAAATGCCCTGTTTACACTGCCGGTTTACACTGTTTCTCCAAGCCATCACAGTTGGTATCTCCTAGTGCTATCCCAAACCGCCACTCTAAATTTCCTCTTAAAGTAAATAAATGATCTTTGCTGGCAAGGCTATGCTGAACCTCCTTGGGCACTCTCTAATTAGATGTCCTAGGTCCTCCCAATTCTTAGTCCTTCAATACCTGTTCTTTCTCCTTCTCTTACCTTGTGTCTTCCATTTAGTTTTTCAATTCATACAAAACCGCATCCAGGCCGTCACCAAGCATTCTATATGACAAATGTTTCTTCTAATGACCCCACAGTATCACCCCCTACCACAAAAATCTTCCTTCAGTTTAATCTCTTCCACTCTAGGTTCCCACGCCGCCCCTAATCCCGCTTGAAGCCCTGAGAAACATCGCCCATTCTCTCTCCATAGCACCCCCAAAAAAATTTTCGCCGCCCCAACACTTCACACTATTTTGTTTTATTTTTCTTATTAATATAAGAAGGCAGGAATGTCAGGCCTCTGAGCCCAAGCCAAGCCTTCACATCCCCTGTGACTTGCACGTTTATGCCCAGATGGCCTGAAGTAACTGAAGAATCACAAAAGAAGTGCAAATGCTCTGCCTCGCCTTAACCGATGACATTCCACCACAAAAGAAGTGAAAATGGCCGGTCCTTGCCTTAAGTGATGATATTATCTTGTGAAATTCCTCTTCCTGGCTCATCCTGGCTCAAAAAGCTTCCCCACTGAGCACCCTGTAACCCCCACTCCTGCCCGCCAGAGAACAACGCCCCTTTTGACTGTAATTTTCCTTTACCTACCCAAATCATATAAAACGGCCCCACACTTATCTCCCTTTGCTGATTCTCTTTTCGGACTCAGCCCACCTGCACCCAGGTGAAATAAACAGCCATGTTGCTCATACAAAGCCTGTTTGGTGGTCTCTTCACACGGACGCGCGTGACAACAGCTAACTCCTTTCTGGAGTTTGAGTTTTTTCCTGCTTCTGGGATAGTAGAGAGCAGTCTTCCACCTGAGACCCATTCCTAGGTAAGTAGGTGAATTGGGCTTTCATTTGGCTAAAGTTACAATTAACAATCAGCTGGTCTTAATTTTGCCTTGCCATTAGAGCACTCAGTAATCATATTGTTGGGTTTTTGTTGTTCTGGTCTTTCTCCCATCGGGTTTGACTAGCTCCAACTCTAACCAACTTGGCCAGATCTGAATGAGAATTCCAATTATGGGGAACAAGACATCTGAATTGGCTAAAACTCCTTGCAGCAGCAAAAAGGAAAAGCAAAACAAAACCATGCACGTGGTTTCTGTCTTTGCTTCCTGTCTTTTCTTCCACCTTACTCCTCCTTCCCCTTCCCCTTCCCCATCTTTGCTACCAAAAAAAAATCTAGAGAAGCCTTATATTAACCCGAACCCCTTAAAGAAGTCAGAACAAAGGCACCACTTGCCGCTTTTTGGGATGTCGTGTTTTCTTTATGGAGTTTTCAAGAGTAATGGGCAGATGCTTTTAGGTCTATGGTTCTGCTTTCCTGTATTGCACTACCTGATTCTTTGACTTTTGAAGATACCAGAAATTACCTTGTACCATGAGAGGATTTGGCTTTGGCATGTGTAATGGCAGATGAGAGCTACAAAGTTAAGAGTGGCTGAAAATGGTTTACATGAAGTGGTCTTAGCTGGTTTAGCTGAGCTCCCAGGAAGTTGTTGTCTAGGATCCTAATTCTAGTTCAGAGGTGCATTCCTATTATTATTATCATTACTATTGTTGTTGTTATTATTATTTTGAGACAGAGTCTTGCTCTGTTACCCAGGCTGGAGTCCTCTGGCACCATTATGGCTCACTGCAGCCTCAACTTCCCAGGCTCCAGAGATCCTCCTCTTCAGTCTCCAGAGTAGTTGGGACTACAGATGTGTGCCACCATACCCAGCTAATTTTTGTACTTTTTGTAGAGACAGGGTCTTGCTATGTTGGCCAGGCTGGTCTTGAACTCCTGAGCTCAAGTGATCCACCTGCCTTGGCCTCCCAAAGTGCTAGGATTACAGGCATAAGCCACCACACCTGGCCCAGGGGTGCATTCTAAAGAGTCTTCTCGTTGCCTTTCCTCCTGAAATTAATCTCGATTGGCTTGTGTGCATGTTTGTGTGAGGAACTGAACTGTCATTTTCATAGATGACAGACTGAGTTTCCTCAACTCCAAAAAGAAAGGGCATTTTGCTCCTTCCAACCAAAAGACAACCCTGGGTGACTGGGGACCAAGTGGAAGTGTCTGCAGGGTTGACCCCCTACAACGTGCAGCAGCCCTACAGGGAACTCCCAAGAAAATTAGTTTAAAAAAATTCTTATCCAGGACGTACATACAGGAGCTGGTCACTGCTTTTTTTTTTTTTTTGAAACGGAGTCTTGCTGAGATGCCCAGGCTGGAGCACAATGGCAGGATCTCCGCCCACTGCAAGCTCTGACTCCCGAGTTCAAGCAATTCCTGTGTCCCAGCCTCCTGAGTAGCTGGGATTACAGATGCGTGCCACCATACCTGGGCTAATTTTTGTATTTTTAGTAGAGATGGGGTTTCACCATATTGGCCAGGTTGGTCTCGAACTGCTACCTCAAGTGATCCACCTGCCTCGGACTCCCAGTTTGGGATTACAGGTGTCGGCCACTGCACCCAGCCTCATTCCTCACTTTGAGCCCTCCTGGTGGTGCTGGATGTCTAGAAAGAGAAACTGAGACACATAAAAGGGCAGAAATGACTCATTGGTGACACACTATGGAGTCCCACCCACAACCAGCACACTTTGACCCACTCCACTAAACCTTAAGGCACAGCTCAGTTCCTCCTTTTCAGAAAAAATGTGGGAAACAAATATTCTAGGAATGAAAAAACACAAGGAGAGTGGCCTCTCTCAGGCACCCTGTTTGGTTTTATGACCCCTCTACTTGAAAGTGGTTGTGTAATGGAAGAGCATGCCACGTTTTCTAATACTGCAGCTGGTTACACATTAGAGGTCTGTTCTTGTGCACATTTTAAACTGATGAGCAAATTACATCAAGAAAAATGCAGAGCCCGAAGGTCAATCTGCAACTATAAAGTTCCTAAGTTCTCTATCTCTCTGCTTTTTTTTCAGCCTGGTTTAAGTCTGCTGTTACTTTTCCACTGAGATAAAATCCACTGTTTGCATCCAACCATCTCTTTTTGCTATTGTTTGCAAACTGGTAAGTCTCTATTAATATCTCATGGCTAGAGTTCTGAAGCATAAACTACAAGAACTTTGTATGAGTGTATATATATGTGTTTAGGTGTATGTACACATACTTTGTTATGTGTTTTTGGCCACAAGGTACCAGATTGGCTTAAAGATAAAGAGTACTCATAAATTAACAGCCGGACACAGTGACTCCTGCCTGCAATCCCAGCACTTTGGGAGGCCGAGGCGGGCAGATCACTTGAGGTCAGAAGTTCAAGACCAGTCTGGCCAACATGGTGAAACCCCACCTCTACTAAAAATACAAAAGTTAGCCGAGCGTGATGATGTATGCCTGTAATCCCAGCTACTTGGGAGGCTGAGGCACGAGAATCCACTGGGAGGTGGAGGTTGCAATGAGCCAAGATCACGCCACTGCCCTTCAGCCTGGGCAACAGAGTGAGACTTCATTAAAAAAAAAAAAGGCCAGGCACAGTGGCTCACCCCTGTCATCCCAGCAGTTTGGGAGGCCGAAGCAGGCAGATCACAAGTGTCACTGCACTCCAGCCTGGGTGACAGAAAGACTCTGTCTCAAAAATAAACAAACAAACAGCCAGGCATGGTGGCTCATGCCTGTAATCCCAGCACTTTGGGAGGCCGAGGTGGGTGGTTCCCCTGAGGTCAGGAGTTCGAGACCAGCCTGGACAACATGGTGAAACCCCATCTCTACTAAAAATGCAAAAATTAGCTGGGCATGGTGGCGCATGCCTGTAATCCCAGCTACTCAGGAGACTGAGGCCAGCTGCTTGAACCTGAGAGACAGAGGTTGCAGTGAGCCGAGATTATGCCACTGCACTCCAGCCTGGGTGACAGAGCAAGACTGTCTCAAAAATAAATAAACAAACACATACAAGGATGTGTTTTTTGCTAAAGAAAATGTAAGTTTTTCCCTAGTTAAGAGACTATTTAAGCGTCACTTTAAAATAAAGGAAAAATTGTACAAATAAAACTAAATGGATAAAAAGAAAAAGTATGCCAGGGCAAATAAAGTTACCTCTGAGGCCTGTGGTTACCAAGAAGATAGTCAATATTGGGGAAGGGCAAAACCAAGTAACTATTAAAACCAGAGGGTTTAATGTAAAGGAACTGTTCTGTTTCATAGATTGGTATCATCAGCTTCTGGAGAAACTTTTATAATAATGGACTGTACAAATGACCATTTTAAGGACAAAATCCTTAATTTTAAATGCTACAGAATGAAAGAGCTTGTTTGGGTTAATGCAGGACCCACAGCTCACTATTAAACAATCACTGATGAATGTATGTGATCCAAATGCACAGGAAGTTATTCCTGAGAGAACAACCAGCCTAGTGGACCAAATAAATGCCACTGTAAGGTTTGCCCCGAGAAGGGGACTTCCTGCCTCCCCCTATAAAATACCAAGTGGAGTACCACAGATGAAACAGTTGATATGCTTCATATGCAAGCCACATAGGACTGGCTTTATAATGACCGGGATATTCTCCTACCTAATATGTCCATAACGCAGGTCATGGTAAATCTGGAGGTTAACAGGGCCCCTTTTACATGGGTACCCTTCCCACAGAATCATATGACTGCTTGAGAGGCCTTATCAAATTTGCTGTCCCTCATGGTCTTACGCATGCTTATACCTCATGGCCAGGCAAGGTGGCTTATGCCTGTAATCCCAGCACTTTGGGAGGCTGAGGCAGGTGGATCACCTAAGGTCAGGAGCTCAAGACCAGCCTGGCCAACATGGAGAAACCCCGTCTCTACTAAAAATACAAAAATTAGCCAGGCATGGTGGCGAGTGCCTGTAATCCCAGCTACTCAAGAGGCTGAGGCAGGAGTATCGCTTGAACCCGGGAGTCAGAGGTTGCAGTGAGCAGAGATCACGCCACCACACTCCAGCCTGGGTGAGACGCCATCTCAAAAAAAAAAAACCAAAAAATGGGGGTCATTAAAAAAAAAAAAAAATGGGAAAGGAAAAAGGGAGTCAAAGAATTCACCCCAGAAAAGTGATAGAAATTTTTGGATGCTTATTCACTATTTGCCCTAGATTGGAAAATGTTTTTTAAAAAATCAGAAGGCAAAGATTATCATGAGAAAGCTGACATTGTCTGGGGCAATGCTGAGGCAAATTAAGATAAAAATTTGACAAAAAGGCCTGAGTCCCTTGGCTCAACTCCCTGCTGGGAACCCAAACCCTCCCCCCTTTTTTTTTTTTATCAGAAAAGGTAAAATGGTCTGGGGGTAGAAAAGTTCCTGGGACCAGAACATAAAAACATACAGGTTTACAGAATTAAGAAATCTGAGATGTTTAAATAGACTTTATGTAAGGTAGTTGTGACTCCTTTTACCTAAATGTCTTATGAAAATGGGTACTGTATGTGACTGGGGGATGTTTTCCCTATCTAGTACTATAAAACTGAAGGCAGGTAAATCTGCTTATTGACAAATATTAACTGAACTTACTAAATGGGAACTAGAAAGATTGCCTTAGCCCACAAAATACAGGGGAGAAGCTGGAGTACTAGACAGGACAAATCCTCCACTTTGTAGCCTTTTGTGGAGCATTTATTGGGACTTATGACAAAAAACTGTGAGTACTTCCCAATAACAACTGCTGGACTAGAGAATTTCTACTTGAGGGACATTTACTGCCTTGTTATGGAATGTTGGCTGGAGCTACCCCTATGCTAATGGAAATAAAGGTGTTCAAAAGACTTCCATGATAAAATTAAAATGGTTTACACAGGCTCTTGCTACCTGGGAATACAAGAAGGAGATACTCACAAGCAAGGACCCTCTTTTTGTCCCTAGTACTGATTCTAGCTATCTGAGGAGCTGCTAGATTCTACAGTACCTGATAGCTCCCATGACCTGTTTGGCTTGTGAATGGCAGTTCCGAGTTGAACAAACATCTTGTTTGGAAGGCTGCTGCTCTGGTTAAAGAACGGTCCAAAAAAATTTTTTATAGTTATTTATAGTTTAGACCATTTGGGTGAAATATGTTTTTGTAAGCAAATTTACCTTTCTCTCTGAGTTATCCAAAATTCAAATTGTGATTTTATGAAAATACAGTTATTTGCATAAGTTCAGTAAGAGTCTTTTAGAACAAAACAATTGGAGACACTGGTTATTTTACCAAGACTTTGACTAAAATAGTATATTTTTAGGTAAAGTTCAGCAAAGTCAACTTGAAAGGAGCCTATATAGCCAATCAATTCTTTTTTTTTTTTTTTTTTTTTTGAGACGGAGTCTCGCTCTGTCACCCAGGCTGGAGTGCGGTGGCCGGATCTCAGCTCACTGCAAGCTCCGCCTCCCGGGTTCACGCCATTCTCCTGCCTCAGCCTCCCGAGTAGCTGGGACTATAGGCGCCCGCCACCTCGCCCGGCTAGTTTTTTGTATTTTTTAGTAGAGACGGGGTTTCACCGTGTTAGCCAGGATGGTCTCGATCTCCTGACCTCGTGATCCACCCGTCTCGGCCTCCCAAAGTGCTGGGATTACAGGCGTGAGCCACCGCGCCCGGCCTCTTTTTTTTGAGATGGAGTCTTGCTCTGTCACCCAGACTGGAATGCAGGGGCGCGATCTCCGCTCACTGCAAGCTCCGCCTCCTGGGTTCACGCCATTCTCCTGCCTCAGCCTCCCGAGTAGCTGGGACCACAGGCACCCACCACCACGCCCGGCTAATTTTTTTTTTTTTTTTTTTTTGTATTTTTAGTAGAGACGTGGTTTCACCGTGTTAGCCAGGGTGGTCTCGATCTCCTGACCTTGGGATCTGCCCTCTTCGGCCTCCCAAAGTGCTGGGATTACAGGCTTGAGCCACCGCGCCCAGCCAAGCCAATCAATTCTTGCTGCACTTTATGTGAATAATCAGGCAAAGTATAATAAGCCTAAAACTTAATTTGCATACAAATTGATCTTACTATAATTTCTCTTTAATAGAAAAGGAAGTCTAGAGAGAGAAACTGTTTCAAAGGAAAAGTATAACACTTGACACTAACTTTTGTTTTTTTGAGTGTAGACTGAATTATGAATTATTTCTTGGACACAATAATCCTCTAGAGAGTACCAGATTATAATTTTCTTCATATCTTTAGTTGGTGCCCTAATGAAAGAGGTTCCCTTTTCTGTTCTGACATACAAATACTCTTTTGATTGTCACAATATTAATGTTACTTATTTCTCATTACTTAAAAGGAAACCAAAATTATGGTATTCTCAAAACCAGAGATGCCAACCTCTCTCATTTGGCATCCTGTTAACCAGTGGAAGAGATCCAAGTTAACCGGCGGCAAATCTGTACAGGTCCACAGCAACTTGAGTCCTTGCTTCTTCACGAGAAAGAATCTGACTGAGGGGCATAAAGCAGAAAAAGAGACCAAGGCAAGTTCCAGAGCAGGAATGGAAGTTTATTTGAAAAGGTCTTAGAACAGGAAAGCAAGTGTGCTTGGAAGAGACCCAAGTGGGCACATGAAGGTTAAAGAGAAAAGGTCAAGTGCCCTGTTCAACCGTGATCCTAGGAATTTTATAAGCTCGCCTTTTTCCCATGTTTCTTCCTTTAGAGCGGGCTTTCCACTTGCCCAGTGCTTTCCTTATCCTTTGGAACTGAACACACGCAATGTATTTAGGGAGTTATAAGCACACCCATCTGAGGCTTCCTTCCCTTTTCCTGTGCCCCCTGGAAGATCATACCTCACCAATTTTTTTTTTTTTTTTGTCTCAACATGCATGCCCAGGAAGTTGCTCCTCCGTGGGGCCTGCATTCAATTAACAGTTTGATGATGTTAACAGGTGTGGACCATCAGGAAATGGCCTCTCCCTGGTGCTGCCGAATTATCATTTTTAGACAGGCAATGCGATAATTGCTGAACCATCTACCCGATATTCTAGTTGGTAGAGGAGAGCTCTCTCTGCTGCCCAGCTCATGCCTAACCACCTGCAACAATCCCACTGGGCCCAATCTGTTTTTCACCGCAAATGCCTTACTACTAAGACCATATAAGCACCCTCCCTCTAGGCCCAGGGACTGTTACATGAGAGTGTAAGGGCAAGTTTTGAGGGATACAATTAGGTCAAGGTCAGACCCTCCAAATCAAGGATGTGTACAAAGATGCCTGAACAGCTGGTAAAAGAAGAAAATAATTACTGACAGGATAACGATACCTTACGACAAAACCTCCTGGGTATGAGTTGTACAGATATACATATTTTTTTAAATTTTTTCAGAACAACGCTTGTTTTGTATAGCTAATTGCTATAAGTCTGTAACTAAAACCAAGATTACATACTAAAACTAAAAACAAGATTGAGCTAAGGCTCAATGCATAGTATAGAAGTTAAAAATAAGTCGGTTTTGTAACCTCACCTTTGGCTTTTTGTTTGTTGACCTTCTACTTAAAAAACAAAATTAATAATAATTTTAAAGGGTAATGAATGCCTGTCCATGTCTATTCCTATCTGGCTTAGAATAATTAATTGGTCATAAGTCTTGTTCACTCTAAGTTTCTCGGTCATAGGGAAGGACAGGATAGACCAGGGGCAGGCAGCCATGCCATCCCAGCAACACTGTGCCCACTGTGGGACAAAATTAAAATCTGGTAGCCACTGATGTTGCCTCTGGCAAATCTTGGTCAAAAGGGGGAAAATTTAAAGGCTCTCACAACCATTTGAATGCACTCCCTCATTGGCCGGGGCACTCTAAAATTTAACCAGAAAGACTGGTTCAGGCCATGAAGGGGAAGTGGGGGTAATTATCATACCCCTCCAGCACTAACATTAATGCAGACTATAAGTCTGATAAGAAACATTTAAAATCTATTTTTTATAAAGTCTGCTACCGGGAGGCTTCCTTCATCTGCAGGACGAAGCCTTGGTGTCTACAACCCCTTATGTTAACCCAGACATTCCTTTCTTTGACAATAAATCTTTCAACCAATTGCCAATCTGAGTATGTTTAAATCTACGTATGACCTGGAAGCCCCCACTTTGAGTTGTCCCACCCTTCCAGATGAAACCAACGTAAATCTTACATATATTGACTGATATGTCTCCCTAAATTGTATAAAAGCAAGCTACACTCAGACTACCCTGGGCATATGTCATCAGGACCTGCTGAGATTATGTCATAGGCGGGTCCCTAACCCTGGCAAAATAAACTTTCCAAATTGACTAAGACCCCATGTCATATTTTGGGTTCATATCTGTATGAGAAAATGTTATTAATATAAGTACTCCAAACACTGTATGGAAGGCCAGGTGTGGTGGCTCACACCTAAAACCCCAGCACTTTGGGAGCCAAGGCGGGAGGATCGCTTGAGCCCAGGAGTTCAAGACCATCCTGGACAATAAGGCAAGACCCTGTCTGCTTTTTAAAACAACTACATGAAGTTTCTAGAAATTTGTCAACGCACTCACTGTCCATAATATATTCTGATATAATGTTATCAATCATAATTCCAGTTTTTATCTTAAAATGTTGTATGGCACAGAAACAACCAAATTTCTTTGTCAACTCCATTATTTTGATAATGAACTCTAATAAAATCTTTAACCATGGCCATTGTAGGTCTTTTGTCATTTACATATAATTACTCTTATATTCAAATGCTTCCCTGAAAGCTCACAATCAGCTACAAGCCGGAATGCTTCATAATCAACATAAGTGACTGCCTCAGAGACCCATGGAAAGAATTATATAGGTACTCTAGGGTAGAGATTTCTCATCACATTGCTTACATAACTTTGAAATCATACCACTGGACTGAGTAGGAATTTCCAGAACCCTACTAGAGAAGCTAATAGGTGCATCCAAACTGATAACCCTCATCTGTAAAATGGGAATGAAAATTTAAAAGAAAAAAAAAGAAACTGGGCTGGGCTGGGCATGGTGTCTCAGTACTTTGGGAGGCCAAGGTCGGCGAATCCCCCTAAGCTCAGGAGTTTGAGACCAGCCTGGGCAACATGGTGAAACCCCATCTCTACTAAAATACA
The DNA here is from genome assembly GCF_024542745.1 of Macaca thibetana thibetana. Lineage (NCBI taxonomy): Eukaryota > Metazoa > Chordata > Mammalia > Primates > Cercopithecidae > Macaca > Macaca thibetana. The sequence continues at coordinate 45,087,543 of NC_065590.1, forward strand.
AAAAATTAGCCACGCGTGGTGGTATGCACCTATAATCCCAGCTACTTAGGCTGAGGTGGGAGAATCGCTTGAACTCTGGAGGAGGAAGTTGCAGTAAGCTGAGATAGCTCCACTGCACTCTAGCCTGGGCAACAGAGTGAGACTCTGTCTCAAAAAAACAAACAAAAACAACGATAACCTAAGATCAAGCATATGTTCAATTATCATTCTTGCTGCACTTATATAAATAATTAGACCAAGTTTAATAAGATTACACTTGTTTTGTAAACAAGAGTAGTCTTACTTTTATCTTTGATCAAACTGAGGATGACTGTACAGAGAAATTTTACCTTTTTTTTTTTTTTTGAAACAGAGTCTTGTTCTGTCACCCAGGCTGGAGTGCAGCAGTGTGATCTCGGTCGGCTCACTGCAACCTCCACCTCCCAGGTTCAAGCAATTCTCTTGCCTCAGCCTCCTGAGTAGCTAGGATTACGGGCACCTGCCATCATGCCCAGCTAATTTTTGTATTTTTGTAGAGAGGGGGTTTCGCCATGTTGGCCAGGCTGGTCTTTAACTCCTAACCTCAAGTGATCCACCCGCCTCAGCCTCCCAGAGTGCTGGGATTATAGGCATTAGCCACCACATCAGGCCAGAAATTTTACATTTCAATAGAAAACTATAACCAGTCTGGGTTATCAGACTGTAGTTCTGTTGTTTGTCTCTGAGTTATTTTTCACCACTCTGTAAACTGGATCCTGCTGTCTTGCGTATCTTGTCAGTAATTAATGTTTCCAATTTTTCTCCCACCCTCCTGACCTGAAGTCACTAGGAACTAAAACCTGACTGCCGGGATCTTTATTGAGACTCTAGCTTCTCTTGTCCCAAAGCCCTATAAGCTGAAGCTGTATGACTTGATATAAACTAAAAGAACTTATTTATACAACCATTTTGGCCACTCGGGAAGTTCACTGAACACCCACATCTTCCATGCTCTGCTCCAGGAAATAACCTTGTTCTTCTCCTGTTAATCTGTCCTTTGTTACAGGAATCTATTCCAATTAAGAATTTATCAGGCGACCAGGCACAGTAGCTCATGCCTGTAATCTCAGCAATTTGGGAGGCCAAGGCAGGAGGATTGCTTGAGCCTAGGGGTATGAGACCAGCCTGGACAACATAGCAAGACCCTGTCTCAATTTAAATAAAAAAGAAAAGAACCAATGAGGGTTGAGAGAAAAATAGTTTTCCCTCTCTATACAGATAAACCAGCGACTGCTGTACTAACTAGCCCCTTTTCCTTTTTGTTTGCCTCTCAATTTCACATCCCTTTCTTGCTTAATTGAAATCTGTTTTGTTTTCATGACAGTCTACCATTGAATTAATTGAAATTTTTTTCATTCTGTAACTTAAACTTGTTAAGCCTTTATAAAAAAAAAAAATTTTTTTTTTTTGAGGCAGGGTCTCCCTGTGTTGCTCAGGCTGGTCTTGAATTCCTGGGATCAGGCAATATTCCTGACTCTGCCTCCCCAAGTGCTGGAATTACAGGTATGAGCCATCACACAGGGCCACTCATTAAGCCTTTCAAAAGACAAAAATAAGTTTTACTTACAAGTTTCTTCCTTCATTTTGATACTCTAGAGGAGCATTCAAGGCTTCAAATGAGTTTTCCCTCAAGCCTGACACAAAATTCATTTCCTGTGGACATCCCATGGTTCATTCTTTATGAAAACCCATCCCCACGGCCCTTCCAGGACAGATGTCCCAACTGTCCCACTCAAGAGATACTAATAACTGGAACTTATTTTTCATTCTATACTACCTCTCACATTCCCCCACCACCCCCAGACACACACCCCTATCTCAAATTAATTTTGTATTTAAAGATATATAGTTGTGGATGCTTAAACTGGATTTAGGTATTTTTGATTATACCAAAAAAGAAAGGCCAGGCGCGGTGGCTCACGCCTGTAATCCCAGCACTTTGAGAGGCCGAGGTGAGCAGATCACCTGAGGTTGGGAGTTTGAGACCAGCCTGACCAACATGGAGAAACCCCATCTCTACTAAAAATACAAAAAATTTGCCGGGCGTGGTGGCACATGCCTGTAATCCCAGCTACTTGGGAGGCTGAGGCAGGAGAATCGCTTGAACCCGGGAGGTAGAAGTTGCAGTGAGCCAAGATCACACCATTGCACTTCAGCCTGGGCAACAAGAGCGAAACTCCATCTAAAAAAAAAAAAAAAGAAAGAAAAAGAAAAAAGAAATACAAAAACAAAAGTTGCTTGTTGTCGTTGTCCTTTTTTTTTTTTTTTTTTTGGAGACAGAGTCTCGCTGGCTCTGTCACCCAGGCTAGAGTGCAGTGGCACGATCTCGGCTCACTGAAAGCTCTGCCTCCTGGGTTCAAGCCATTCTCCTGCCTCAGCATCCCAAGTAGCTGGGACTAAACGCACCCACCACCATGCCCAGCTAATTTTTTTTTTTTTTTGTATTTTTAGTAGAGACGGGGTTTTACCATGTTAGCCAGGATGGTCTCGATCTCCTGATCTTGTGATCTGCCCGCCCTGGCCTCCCAAAGTGCTGGGATTACAGGCGTGAGCCACCGCACCCAGCCTCATTTTCTTTTACTGTAACTGAATACCTGAGACTATTTAGCTCACAGTTTTGGAAGCTGCAAAGTCCAAGGTTGAGGGGCCGTACCTGCTGAGGGCCTTCTTACTACTATGGCAGAGGGTATCACACGTGGGAAGAGGTCAAAAGCATGGCAGCTCAGGTCTCTCTTTATCTTCTTATAAAGCCACCAGTCCCATCATGGCTCACCCCTACATTGATACAGAAGGGCTGGGTTCTGGCTAAACCCCACCCTTAAGCCTGGAACCACAGCACTAAGTGAAAACAGCTGACCTGGTTTTCTGCCCAAATGTTGACTTTTTGTCCTGCCACATCCTTAGCCCCCACACCTCCACCGCCCTGAAAAAAAAAAAAAAAACACTTCAGCTGGCAGAGCAACACAAGCAGCTGAGTGTTAGGGATACAAGCGGCTGAGCAATGGGGATACAAGGGCTGAGCATTGTGGATACAAGCAGCTGACTGGCAAGCAGAGAAGAAACTGAGCATCAGAGACTATGGATAGATGCAGCTAATTTCAGATGTGCAGCTTTGGAGAGGGGCCCAGCCAGAGACAGCTGGGCTTCAGGGAAACATCACCTTCTTCCCACACAATCCCCTTTCCAACTCCCCATCCTGCTGAGAGCCACTTTCATTGACCAATAAAATCCTCCACATATACTACCCTTCAATCTGTTCATGTGACCTGATTCTTCCCAGATGCCAGACAAGAACCCAGGTGCCGAGAGGGCAGGGGCTGCCATTCTGACCCTCGACTGAGCTGGCTGGCACTTGGTCATCCCTGGACAGGAGAGCTGAAAGAGAGCACTGGCTGTAACATGCTTGGATGCTGCTGCGGGGTCCACACAGAACCTATTCCCGCCAGGGAGGAGCAACCAGCTGCTTCCAGCATTCATTTGCTCTCATTCCCGCACTTGCTCACATGCTCCCTCATGCAAGGGGTTTGGGCACACGGCAGCCAAGTAAACAAGCCACACCCCTGCCACAAGTACAGCAACGGGATCAAGGGAATTATCCCATCTCACCATGACCTTTTCTAATCCTAATTACCTCCCAAAGACCCCACCACCAATCAACATATAAATTTGGGAATTAAGTTTCCAACATACGAAATCTGGAGAACACACTCAAACCATAGCACTTATTCACTTGTTCTTTCTTCGCTTCTTATAGTGCCAACCTCTCCTACATCTATGGTGAACCAAGAAATGGAAAAAAAAAAAAAAAAAAAAAAAAAAAGAATATAAAGCCAATGGTTCTTTTATTTACACCTCTCATTTGAGCTCCAAGCACAGAATATAGCTGCCTGTTTTACTGTTGAGGGGCCTGTAAAACATAAGTGGTATTCGAATCTCTTGGCAATTCAGACAACTGAAATAACCGCAAGGAAATGCCATGAATGGAAGTACTGACTTTATAAATCCACTTGTGGCCGGGCGCGGTGGCTCACGCCTGTAATCCCAGCACTTTGGGAGGCCGAGACGGGCGGATCACGAGGTCAGGAGATCGAGACCATCCTGGCTAACACGGTGAAACCCCGTCTCTACTAAAAATACAAAAAACTAGCCGGGCGTGGTGGCAGCGCCTGTAGTCCCAGCTACTCGGGAGGCTGAGGCAGGAGAATGGCGTGAACCCGGGAGGCGGAGCTTGCAGTGAGCTGAGATCGCGCCACTGCACTCCAGCCTGGGCGACAGAGCGAGACTCCATCTCAAAATAAATAAATAAATAAATAAAAATAAAAAAATAAATCCACTTGTGCCTTTTGTATACATTTTATCCAGAGAACTTTGCAGATTTAGACATTACTGTTAGAGAATAATTAAGAATGTAAGCAGAGAGGGAAGAAAAGGCCAGACACGGTGGCTCACACCTGTAATCCCAGAACTTTGGGAGGCCAATATGGGCATGTCGATTGAGCACAGGAGATTGAGGCTGCAGTGAGCTGAGATCACGCCACTGCACTCCAGCCTTGGTGACAGAGCAAGACCCTGTCTCAGAAAAAACAACAACAAAGAGCATGGAGTCTTTCAAAGTCTCAGAGGCATACAACTGGGATAGAAATCCTGCAACTACCATCCTCAAATGCAAAGTTCCTTTGGTACGTATCTTCTCAAAATTCTAATTCCTCAGAGCTGTCTTTCCTAACTGAAACTAACATTTTTCACTAAGCCTTCTGGAATTTTACCCAATTGTCAACCAAGTCTCCAATAGCCTTACTGACATATCATAATTTGTTATCCTAATGTCTCAAAATGAAGTCACTTATGTCAAGTAGCATTGAGCCCACAGTAAAGCTGTTCACCCCCTCAAAGCCTTTTAAACATATAGGTAATGGACTGAGGTAATAATATAGCACCTACTGTTGCCCATTACCATCCAACACCTGAAATGAACTCATAAAAAGTGAAACAAAGCTGAGATAATGAAGAATAGACCAATCTGAGGAGGATCATAAAAGCAGCAAGAATAAGGCTAGTCCAAGACACCTTTAGAGGCTCTGCCCATGAGAACTTCGAGGACTTCTTCCAATTTTGGCAGCTGCCACTGAAGGCTTTGCCAAAAAGAAGCAGCAACCCTCCTATGTGATCAGCATCCAAAGGGCTTCCAAGACCCATTCAACTTGTCTGTCAGCATATTGTTTTCCCAAGCCATTTCTGTGGTCCATTACTCTCCCTTATTTTATTTTTATTTTTATTTATTTTTTTAAGACAGGGTCTCACTCTGTCACCCAGGTTGGAGTGCAGTGGCATGATCTTGGCTCACTGCAACCTCCACCTCCTGGATTCAAGCGACTCTCTCACCTCAGCCTCCTGAGTAGCTGGGACTACAGGCATGCACCACCACTCCTGGCTAATTTTTCTAATTTTTGTAGAGATGGAGTTTCACCATATTGGCCAGGCTGGTCTCGAACTCCTAACCTCAAGTGATCCTCCCACATCAGCCTCCCAAAATGCTGGGATTACAGGCACGAGCCCCCACACCCAGCCTATCCTCCTTTAATTACTGCCTGTGTGTATGCTGAATGTTAATTACATATTTGACAGTCACAATAAGCCACAAGTTTGAGCATATATAATTGGTTATGGAGCCACTGAGAAACCTCACAGCTTCAGTATAAGTTAGCATACCTATGTAGTGTGAACCTAATTAATGTAACACTTATCGTATCTGAAACTTGTTTCGTCCCCCAAGAACCCCAAAGACACACACTGCCTCAGTTGCCTCTGCTTCAATGCTTCAATTCCATGCCTATCAAGCAATCTTCCAGCTATTATCTTAGTATTCCAGGTGACTTAACATTTTAAAAAGGTGTCTTAAACAATGGATACAAATAATTCTGATGGATAGGTGAGCTCAAACCACACACACACACACAAACAACCCTCTGGTTTATCCAACAGTCTCTTAGAAGTCTCTTGCTATTTTTTATTTATTATTTTTCTTCCGAGACAGAGTCTTGCTCTGTCGCCCAGGCTAGAGTGCAGTGGCATTATCTTGGTTCACTGCAACCTCCACCTCCTGGGTTCAAGAAATTCTCCTGCCTCAGTCACCCGAGTAGCTGAGATTACAGGCGTGTGCCACCATGACTGGCTAATTTTTGTATTTTTAGTAGAGATGGAGTATCACCATGTTGGCTAGGCTGGTCTCGAACTCCTGACCTCATGATCCGCCTGCCTCGGCCTCCCAAAGTGCTGGTATTACAGGCATGAGCCACCATGACCAGCCTTAGAAGTCTCTTTGGATCATTCTCTTAGAGACTAATCAGTTCTGGATGCCAGAGCAAAAGAGGTTTATAAAGTATCAATGCAGAATCCTGGTCACTTTACAAGTTCTGCCAACCAAAGACTGACTGTCCTGGCAGTCAGCTGGCTTCCCCCTCTCAGAGAATTTCTCCTTTTCCTGAACCTCAATAGCAGTCACCTGGACTTTTCATAACATCTGGGCATAATTACACAGAAAAGGTTGTAGGGGAGGAAAAATATCTTTCCCTCCCCCTATCTTAGGTTTATGGCTGAGTCCCTTATGATAAAAAACAGGTGAACAAAAGAAAAGCACACAATTTTTTTTTTTTTTTTTCTTGAGACAGGGTCTTGCTCTGTCACCCAGGCTGGAGTTCCGTGGTGCAATCACAGCTCACTAGCTCACTACAGCCTTGACCTCCCAGGCTCAGGTGATCCTCCTACCTTAGCCTCCAGAAAAGCTGGGACCACAGACATACGGCACCACACCCAACTAATTTTTTGTAAAGACCAGGTCTCATTATGTGGCTTAGGCTGGTCTTGAACTCCTGGGCTCAAGTGATCCTCCCGCCTTGGGCTCCCAAAGTGCTGGGATTACAGGTGCGAGCCAGTGCACCTGGCCTTACAAATTTAAGTTGTATATGACACAGGAGCTTTCATAAGTGTAGATTTGAAGAAACAGTTGAACCTGAATATTGTTATGCTAGGTTTGATGGAGAGAGGAGAGTCGTGGAGAAATATGATAGGGCAAAAAAAGTATGATCTAATGGTAATAAACTAGGGGAAATGTATTAAAGTCCATTTGCTGAGACCCTTCTTGATGTCTACGTGTCTTCAGAGTTAGAGATGTTCCTTTCTTCTAGGTATAAGAAGAACACCTCTCTGTGAAAGTTGCAGATAGCAAGATGAAATTAACTTTTGCTAGACCCAGACAAAATAGAGCTGGGAACGCCCAAAGAAGAGGAGGCCCATGCTTGTCAGATAAGAACAGTTTCCAAGGACTTTCTAAAAGTCGTTCTGTGTCCTTCACACATCTCCTGCTTTGATAAGGTTTATCACTAGACATTCTTTAGGACTGCAGTAATTCAAATAATTATTGAACTGGAAACAGTTATCTCGGACATGTAATTCAGATAAAATGTTTTCAGAAGAACACTTGCCCAGTAAGGGCATCTCCACCAATGAACTGATAACAACTCTGGCTTTGAACCTCTGGAACCAATGAACTCCGTTCCTAAGCAGCTTATGTAAATCTCTTTTGCTAATAAAAGCTTCCCTTACCCTTCCCTCATGGAATGCACTGGTGGATTGCCATTCCATGCATTCCAGGTTATAATCCTTATTTCTACTCCTCAGTAAACGCAACATGTATAGACATAGTTTTTTCTAGCATCCTTTTTTTAAGATTGACATCTCAGATGAGGATCTTGGGACCTGCTTCAGGGGACTAGGGCAGGAAAAGGTGTGAGAGACCTTCCTGTTAGGCTATTTTCTCAAATGCCTTCAGCCTAAAAAATATTCAAGGTGGGTTTATAGCTTATCACAACCAGTTACAAATTTATTTGTTCCTTCTCCATTCCCACTGCTTCACTTGACTGGTCTTAAAAATGAAAAAAATATGTCAAGGTACAACATTTTGGGGTAGCATGTCCTGGATCCTATAAAGGTTGTATTCCTGAAAATGTCAATACGTGACAAATTCCTTTTCCAAAACTGAAAAATGTATGCTTAGCTCTTCAGGATACTGAAAATAGATATTAAATAGCTCCCTAGGCTAGGCACAGTGGTTCACACCTGTAATCCCAGCACTTTAGGAGGCCAAGGTGGGCGGATCTCTTGAGTCCAGGAGTTTGAGACCAGCCTAGATGACGAAATGAAACCCTGTCTCTACCAAAAATACAAAAATTAGCCAGGCATGGTAGCACACGCCTGTAACCCCAGCTACTCAGATGGCTGAGGCACAAGAATTGCAAACTCAGGAGGCGGAAGTTGTAATGAGCCGAGATCGCACCACTGCACTTCAGGCTGGGCAACAGAGGGAAACTCTGTCTCGAAATAAATGAATAAATAAATAGCTCCCTGCTTTATATTACTTCTTACAGAATTTGTTAATTAAAATTTACAAAAGGTTACTATCACACTGGTTTTTAAGAAAAAAAAAAAAGCCGGGCGTGGTGGCTCAAGCCTGTAATCCCAGCACTTTGGGAGGCCGAGACGGGCGGATCACGAAGTCAGGAGATCGAGACCATCCTGGCTAACACGGTGAAACCCCGTCTCTACTAAAAATTACAAAAAACTAGCCGGGCAAGGTGGCGGGTGCCTGTAGTCCCAGCTACTCGGGAGGCTGAGCCAGGAGAATGGCGTGAACCCGGGAGGCGGAGCTTGCAGTGAGCTGAGATCCGGCCACTGCACTCCAGCCTGGGTGACAGAGCAAAACTCCGTCTCAAAAAAAAAAAAAAAAAAAAAAAACTGGCCAGGCGGGGTGGCTAACACCTATAGTCCAAGCACTTTAGGAGGCTGAAGAGGGCAGATCACCTGAGGTCAGGAGTTTGAGACCAGCCTGATCAATATGATGAAACCCCGTCTCTAATAAAAATACAAAAATCTGCCGGGCGTGGTGGCGTGTGCCTGTAATCCCAGCTACTTGAGAGGCTGAGACAGGTAAATCACTTGAACCCAAGAGGCAGAAGTTGCAATGAGCCATTGCACTCCAGCCTGGGCAACAAGAGTGAAACTCGGTCTCAAACAAAACAAAACCTTCAGAAGGCCACTGTTTTGGACTAATCTACTCCACTAGGTCCCAATAGACAACACTAAAAATAAAAATGGAGTCACCCACGCTAAAGTTCACATCACCACTACTAAAACTAAGTTGTTATCTGACCCAAGGAATGAGGACAGAGCCATAACAGCCAATTTCCCCAAAAGGCCAGTTTCAGTCTTCAATTAGCATGAGAATGAAGTTTCCTTTGCTTCAATCCTTACACAAAAAAGGTAGCCTGAAGTAACCTGATGTCAATTATTTTTCTATTGTTCTATCTCACCATCACTGCCTTACAAGGAAAGTAACTTTTTGAAATGATCACTCTGCATTTTATTCTTTGTTTCTGCTTTATTCAGCCCTTTCTGCCTATAAAACCAACCCCCTCTGCTCAATTCATGGTAACATTTATTCTATTTTATTGAATGAAGTGTTGCCCAATTTTAGAGTTGCAAATATACAATTGAGATTGTTAAACCAAAAGTGATTGAGGCAAGTCTTAATAGATTAGAGGTTTATTTAGCCAAGGTTGAAGATGTGCCCAGGGGAAAAACAAAACACAGAGGCACCTGTGACCTATACTTTTTCCAAAGGAGGTTTTGTGAACTTTGGCATTTAAAGAGTAAAGAGCAAGCAGGAGGGAGGAATAAAAGAAAGAACAGGTAGGCAGTGAGGCAGATGGTTACATTCTTGTGAAACTCCAATTAGCCTCAGAAAAATCTATATTTTACATGAGAAAAGAGGAAGTAAAGGAAAAAGCCAACTATGTATTGTCTCAAGCTCAGTACATCTACATTTTACATAAGATAAACGTGAAAAGAGAGTAGAAGAAATGAGGCTATGACATGGGGTTGTGATATTATAGCTATCGATTTGGCAACAAAAGGAAAATTGTATTGATGACTCAGATCCCAAGTTTAACTTTCCCTTTTGCACAGTGAGTTTTGGGTTCCAAGGTTCTATTTTTCTTTCTTAAGATCTTTAAACCAAATTAGTTGTAATTTTGTGTTTTGACAGATTATCATTGTGTCTGAAAGTATATTCCACTGTAGCTGGATATGGCTCTCAAAGACAAATAACTAAAATCTAACCTTATAAAGGGGACAGTCTTACTTGTATATTATTTACGCAAATTAATCCGTTTAATTTAAAAAACACTAACTCGCCAGGCGCAGTGGCTCATGCCTGTAATCCCAACACTTTGGGAGGGCGAGGCAGGTGGATCATGAGGTCAGGAGATCGAGACCATCCTGGCTAACACAGGGAAACCCCGTCTCTCCTAAAAAATACAAAAAAGCCCTTGTCTAGGCTCCGCAGTGAAGCCAGCAGACTTCACTTATAAGACCTTGCTGCGATAAGCAAACCCCAATTACAAACCATCCAGACCCCACGGGGGAGGTCATAGGAAGCATAAACAAACTTTACCTACACCCTCCTGTAATAAATGTCACAAGGTGATATGTGGCAAAATTAACCAGCAAACAAACCCCAGATGCAGCCATACCAAAGAACTCCCTCAAACTCCTCTCCCCAAATAAACCCCTCATTCTGTAAGCTTGGTGCTGCCTCCTCTGTGATGGAGCAGCCGGCAGGTTAAGGGGACACCCTCTCCCGTCGTCCTTGTCAACGACAGTCTCTTCTTCCTCTACCCCCCTCTCCTCCATTCCGTGACCTCAATGCTCTCGGCCTCCATTCAGAGATCTGTTCTAAGAGGCTTATCTTTCACTGCAATACCGCATGGCCTCAGTATCAATTGGACATTGGCTCCCAATGGCCCGAAAACGGCACTTTACCACTTTCGCCATCGCAATAGGAAATGGTCTGAGATTCCTTATATTCGGGCTTTCTTAACTCACTGTAACTGCCATTCCCTCTGTCAGTCCGGTTCTACTTTCCAAATTCTTTTCACCCGCTCCAAACCTGACTCGCCTCCTGCTCCCCTCACCCCAATAGCCCTAGCCGACGACTTCTCCTTTGATCCTGCCGATTTCTCCCCTCCTCAACATCCTAATCCTCCACCGAACAGCATGACCCCCTACCGCATGCCTCCGCTCCAGCTCTACCTCTCTCTCCCCCTCTCTCCCATCATCCCGCCTCCGACTCTGAGTCCTCCCCATCTCCACCACTTACTCGTTCTCAAGCCCAACACGCCCAGCAGCCCACTCCCTTGCTTCCTCCCATTTTTCTCCTGTCCACTTTCCCCTCAGAGAGAGATGCTGTATAGCTGGCTAAGGAAATCAGAAATTTAATCAAACCTTACAAGAGGTAAGAGTGGGTGGCTCCATACAGTCTCCTCACCAGTAAGTAAACCCACCTGAAACACTGCAGAGTGACATGGTTTGGCAGCTACACTGAAACAGTTCACGCTTCACACTATTCAAGAAATTCTCTTTCTAGACTCCACCTGTAACCCCAGCACTTTGGAAAGCCAGGGCAGGTGGATGGCTTGAGCACGAGTTCAAGACCAGCCTGGGCAACATGGCAAAACCCCATCTCTACAAAAAATACAAAAATTCACTGGGTGTGCTGGTGCACATCTGCAGTCTCAACCACTCAGGAGGCTGAAGCAGGAGGATGGCTTGAGCCTGGGAGGAGGAAGTTGCAATGAGCCGAGATCATGCCACACTGCACTCCAGCCTGGGCAATGCCAGACCTTGTCTCAAAAAAATAAAAAAAAAATTCTCTTTCTAAATATAAATCTGAGTTTATGTCACTTGCCCAATTAAAACTTTTTTACTGGCTCCCTGCTCCCCACAAAATAAAGTCCAAATGTGTCAGCTTTCTTGACTATCAGGTCCCCTTTATCATCTTATCTCACATAGTTCACAGTGATCTTGGTATCCCTGAACTCAACACACATTTCTGTAGTTACATGTCTTAATGTTATTCTTCCTATACAGAACCCCTTATTTTGTTTGTTGAAATATTTCCTAATACTAACTTAAAAGCTGTTACAGTCTAGTAACTGTTATATCCTAGTAGCTGCTATAGCCTATTACAACTCATTCATTAGGCTTTTATTTTGCTTTCAATTCTAATCATTTAGCTAGATGTGCATCTCTCCTAGTATTCCTTGAGAAATTTTCCTCATCTGTATACAGTGTTTTCCTCATCTGTATATGCCCCTCAATACCTAGCACTATATTTTACACATAGTTTAATGTATACAGGAATGAATTAAGCACTATTTACCACCTGACTAAAAGGAATACAATTCTGCATCATCCATCATTTAGTTTACCCACCCAGACAGAAGAAAATTAATGACTACACCGAATCTAATGAAATATTAAAGGTTTATAATTTAATAATTTAAAAATCTTGATAGATATCCCATAAAAAGTGGCAGTTTCTGTTTTTGAGTCCACTAATCAAGTAAGCTTCCAAATCTTCATACTCCAAATGCCTAAAAGAACAGCTTAGTATCTGCTTCAGCAAAATCTCTTGAGGCTAGATATCTTGAAAGCAATTTGCTGCCTTCCACATTACCCAAGTCTGATTACAGAACATTACATTAGGATTATATTAAATTACACTGTTATTCAACAAAAAGATCTACAATTTTAGTCACTCCAGAACAGATTTACATGCTAACCCAGAAACCATGCAAAGCAAAGTCAATGGTGGTTCTATGAATAATCGACTTAATTATTTTCCTCCAAACAGATGTATATCCCCCTTTGTTATCTTTCTCCTAAATACTGGATATATAATCTTTGGCCAGAAGCCTGTATGGGGTCTTTAAAAGTAATTACAACTAATAGTATCTGTGGAATTACTTCACATTTGTCTATTTTAATCAGTTTCAAGTTGCATAAAGTTACATAAGGGGAAAGAACTAAACATCACAAATTTTTATAATAAAACTGCCACAATCCTAGGCCGGGCATGGTGGGTCACACCTGTAATCCCAGCACTTTAAGAGGCCGAGGAGAGTGGATCACCTGAGGTCAGGAGTTTGAGACCAGCCTGGCCAACATGGTGAAACCCCATCTCTACTAAAAATACAAAATTAGCCGGGCGTAGTGGCTCATGCCTATAATCCCAGCTACTCAGGAGGCTGAGGCAGGAGAATTGCTTGAACCCAAGAGGCAGAGGTTGCAGTGAGCCAAGATCATGCCATTGCAGTCCAGCCTGCGTAACAAAAGTGAAACTCCATCTCAAAACAAACAAACAAACAAAAAACTGCCACAATCCTATAAAAATAGGATGGAAGCACAATCTTCAAAACCAGATTAACAAGGTAAAAGTCCGCTTTTAGGGTAAAACTTAAGAATTTTCCCTGCGTTGGCCCAGATTTCTCCAAAACATAATTCCACATCACAGTTAAATGCCAAAAATCACCAAGTTTTCTAATATCATAACACAAAGCATTATAAAACCAAGACCTAGTCATTTTCTGTATTAAAAGGGCTATAAAACTAATTATTTTCTACAATTTTTCTTGTATAATCTGTTACTATAATAAAATGGTAACAAATATGTTCAAATCCAAAATACTCTACAGAACACATCGACGGAAAAACAGTCTTCTTATCGGTGGTCCTGGAAAAAAAAATTTAAATAAAGAACAAGAATAACTGTAAAGTTAAATAATGGTTTAAAAAACCGATCTTCTGGTTTGCACCTCTAAGAAACACAATGGCTGTTTCTTAGAGATCAAGGTTGTTTTTTTTTAATAATGCAAACAGGCAGTTAAAGAAAAGTGAAAGCAAATTGTCAATCACCATTCCCCTAAAATAATACTGGGTTAGTCTAGTTCTCAGAAACAATGACCAACAGTATATATTCAGATTCAATATTTAATATTTCTGTAAACGACTAAACCCAAGAATTTAACACATTTTAAATGGTTACAAATGTTTACTTCTGTAGTACTATAATTGAAGATCAAAAATATATTTTTTAGGCCTGGCATGTTGGCTCACACCTGCAATCCCAGCATTTTGGGAGGCCGAGGTGGATGGATCTCTTGAGGTCAGGAGTTTGAGACCAGCCTGGCCAACACGGTAAAACCCTGTCTCTACTAAAAATACAAAAATTAGCCAGGCATGGTGGCACGCACCTGCAGTCTCAGCTACTCGGGAGGCTGAGGCGGGAGAATCATTTGAACCCAGGAGGTGAAGGCTGCAGTGAGCCAAGATCACACCTCTGTACTCCAGCCTGGGTGACAGAGTAAGGCTCCATCTCTCAAAAAAAAAAAAAAAAAAAAAAAAAAAAAATTTATATATATATACACACACACATACACATATACACACATACACATATATGTATACATACACACATTTATATATATATAAAAACATATCTCTCTCCAGGATTTTCTCTAGGAAAAATCTTTAAGGGTTAGGATTCCTTCTACACTCACTGGAAAATCAAAACAAATTTGGATCCGCTGTCAAGTGGCTATTTATGACACAAGCAGAGCACTAAATGTTCAAGATGCTTCTAAATTACACCCTTCAGTACTAGAAGCTCATTGTTACTGGCTTTTATTCTGCCAGGTTACTTTTACCCATAACTTACTTACCATCTCAGTTCTCATAATTTTAAATAGGACTCCTTTCTTCATCAGCAAGAAGAAAAAATAACCCATAATGAAGCACCATATATATTTCCTATTAAAATCTATGCAACACCTTAGCCTTTAACTTCATGGGGAAAGAATTTAGCCTTTTCTAGAGGAACACTTTTGGCCAGCTCAGAAATGTAAGTATGGGCCGGGCGCGGTGGCTCAAGCCTGTAATCCCAGCACTTTGGGAGGCCGAGACGGGCGGATCACGAGGTTGGGAGATCGAGACCATCCTGGCTAACACGGTGAAACCCCGTCTCTACTAAAAAAATACAAAAAACTAGCCGGGCGAGGTGGTGGGCGCCTGTAGTCCCAGCTACTCGGGAGGCTGAGGCAGGAGAATGGCGTGAACCCGGGAGGCGGAGCTTGCAGTGAGCTGAGATCCGGCCACTGCACTCCAGCCTGGGCGACAGAGCGAGACTCCGTCTCAAAAAAAAAAAAAAAAAAAAAAAAAAGAAATGTAAGTATGGGAGAGTCTCCAGAAGTAATTACAAAGTTTAAAAAAAAAGTATGTTCTTTCTTTCCCTCTTTATTTTTAGAACCTTCTCTGCAGTACTGTTGATGGTCCATGGAGCCTTCTCTTGGGAAAGAGTACTTGATTAGCATAGTATCCAACTTCATTGCACAAATTAACATTTTTGTGTAAAAAAAAATTATTGCTCAAGAATCAGAATTGCTTAGAGGTCATCTCTTATAACCATAGCCCTACTACCAGCTGAAATTCATAGGTCTACAACAGGAGAATAATTCCTGAGCCTGTGGAAATTTAAATGACATAATAATAAAGAAAAAAAGAAAAGACAGAAAAATATTGCACTAGCTGTATTAGATCTTTTTCCAGTGACCCTCCTGCACATCCTCGACCTCTGGGGCTCAAGTGATCCTTGGCCTCCTGCCTCTTCAGTAGCTGGGACCACAGATGTGGGCTAGTATGCCTGGCTAATTTTTTATTTTTTGTAGAGACAGGGTCTCCCTATGTTGCCCAGGCTGGTCTTGAACTCCTGGGCTCAAGCAATCCTCCCACATCAGCCTCCCAAAGTGCTGGGATTATAGGCATGAGTCATTGCACCCAGTCTGTACTAGACCTTTAAAGAACTATTGGAGAAGCTGTAAAAGATGAGACAAATGATAGTAGAGGTATACAACTTAGGGAGGAAAATATTCCAATTTATTTAATTATGTGCTATGCAGCTTTAAAACAAAACAATTCTCCGTTATAAAGGCATTTAAAAGAAGCAAAACTCAGGGCACCAGTTCCTACATCACAATCTATTTGTATGGACAAAGCAGAGCCAAATTAAACAATATAAAACTTGTAAAATTAATCTGTCTGTGAATAGATAAAAATTGGTTCTCTACTCAATGGAAAAAAAAAAAAAAAAGCAATGAAGCCTGGTCGACATGGCAAAACCCCAGCTCTACCAAAAAAAAAAAAAAAATACAAAAATTAGCTAGGTGTGGTAGTGCATGTCTGGAGTCTCAGCTATTTGAGAGGCTGAGGTGGGAGGATCACTTGAGCCCAGGCAGCAGAGGCTGTAGTGATCTGCGATGGCACCACCACACTCCAGGCCAGGAGACTGAACAAGACCCTGCCTCAAAAAAAAAAAAGTGAAACAAGAAAAAGCAGCCCAGGCTAGGCACAGTGGCTACCGCCTATAATCCCAGCACTTTGGAAGGCCAAGGCAGGCAGATCACCTGAGGCTGGGAGTTCAAGACCAGCCTGACCAACATGGAGAAACCCTGTCTCTACTAAAAATCCAAAATTAGCTGGGCATGGTGGCGCATGCCTGTAATCCCAGCGACACTGGAGGCTGAGGCAGGAGAATCGCTTGAACCCGAGAGGCAGAGGTTGCAGTGAGCCGAGATCGAGCCATTGCACTCCAGCCTGGGTAACAAGAGCAAACTCCATCTCAAAAAAAAAAGATTAATCTTACAAATAAAGCACAGGTAACAGAAACCATCTCCAAATTTCTAAAATTATTGTTTTAAACATTTACTTGAAACATAAATGTTTGTCAAAGATGAAGCATAATAGAAGTCCAAATTTATAAAAACTATATTCTAAATTAAGATAGAGCTAAAAATGTGGGTGTTTTATTAAGACGAAAAAAAATCCTGATTTTTTTTTCATGTTTCTGCAGTTTAAGGATCCACTCCACCAGACTGCATCATTTATACCTTTCTCTTGGCATTTATCATATATAAGATAGGGACAATGACATTTACCTTGTGTATAGAGCAAGGTTCAGCATATTAGGGGTTTAGTATGCATTTAATAGGTAAATCAAAGACAAACATTTCCTTTAAAATCTCCTTACTCAGCCACTCCTTTAACCCAACCAAGTCAAGGTTCCAGGCCCAGAATAGTTGCTTTGAGAAAAGGAAAACCAAAAATAGATTAATTAAATGGGTTTTGCCCTAAACTAAGAAAAGAGAAAAAAGATTTACAGGACATTTGGCCTCATTACAGGTCACCTGCGTCTATTAAAATACTCTACAAATCCCAGCTGGGTAATCTGCAATTGCTGCTTTATCATGTGATGTCCAGTGATATAAAAAAGTAACATCAGTCATTTGTCTATTCTTCAGAGAATGAAGAATATGTCTCATGTACTGCCATCTAAAGTCTCAAAAATGTTCAGTGAAATTAGCAAAACTTAGTTGCTTAAAAACTAGAAAATTAAAAGGAATATATTTATAGAACTTTAAATTTTCCAGAAAATGGTATTTCTAAATTTAAAAAATCAAGTCAAATATTTAGACATCTTTTTGGATAAGAAATTTTTATTGTTGAGTAGCCAACTTTTGAGCATTTTCTGAACTAGAAACATTCCAGAGAAAGAACATTTCAACATGATGTTGCTTCTAGCATATTTTATCAGTACATTGGCAAGCTGATATTCCACTGCCACCTACAGTAGAAAAACAGAATTACTGCTTATAGGTAAGGATGTAGACAGAATACAAAAGAAACCTAAAAGTATGACCTAAGAAGTCAAAAGTTACCAGTCTCTTCTATTTCCTAATATAAACATTTTATGACTATATATTTTACATCCATTATTTTATACTCAAGTTAACTTTGTATTAACATATGCTATCCAAAATGTATAAGCGAAGTTTCTCCTTAAATTCACTCTATCGAAAAGGTTATACATGATAATATTAATACCATTCATTAATAATGCCATTCTTTGATTTTTAAAAAACTCATCACTAACGCATAGTGAACTTCAGTCATTTTGTAAACTTGATACCAAATGCACTCTTTTTTTTTTTTTTTTTTTTTGAGCTGGAGTCTGGCTCTGTCTCCCAGACTGGAGTACAGTGGCACAATCTCAACTCTGCCTTCCGGGTTCAAGCGATTCTCCTGCCTCAGCCTCCCCAGTAACTGGGATTACAGGCGCATGCTACCGTGCCCAGCTAATTTTTTTGTATTTTTAGTAGATACGCGGTTTCATCATGTTGGCCAGGCTGGTCTCAAACTCCTGACCTCAAGTGATCCACCCACCTCAGTCTCCCAGAGTGCCAGGATTACAGGAGTGAGCCTTTGTGCCCGGCCCCAAATGCACTTCTAAGCTTCTGTTTTACTGCAAATGCTTTCCATAAAAAATTTTCCAGGTATTTAGCAAGTAGGATCAAATTTTGCTTTCAAAATAATACACACTACATATGCAAAACATCAAACTACTGGAATATTTAAAATATAAAGAGGCATATTCCTCTGTAGGCATTTAACTTCTTCACAATTTACATCACACCCCAAAATGTCTTAGCAATACAATGTTTCTCAAAAGCCTCTAAAAAGAGCTTCGAGTGCTGGGTACAAATGGACTAAATTCCTAATACTACATTCCTAATAGTGCATTTAAAAATCACAGTTGAGACGATTAAATTTTTAAAAAGCTAAATACAGGCCAGACATGTTGGCTTATGCCTGTAATCCTAGCACTTTGGGAGGTCAAGGTGGATAGATCACTTGAGCCCAGGAGTTCAAAACCAGCCTGGACAACACAGGGAGACCCTGTTGCTAAAATAAAAATTTTTTAAATTAGCCAGGCATGGTGGCACGTGCCTGTAGTCCTAGCTACTCAGGGGGCTGAGGTAGGAAGATCGCTTGGGCCCCAGAAGTCAAGGCTATAGTGAGCTATGATCACACCACTGCACTCCAGCCTGGTCAACAGAGCTTAACCTTATCTTTAATCAATAAATAAAATTTAAAAAGCAAAATGCAGAAAGTTATATACAGTATACTCCATCTTGTGTTTGAAATAAAGAAGAGAATGCTGGCTAAACATAGTAGTATATTGTTCTTGTGAGAAGATAACTCTTGGAAATTTAAATCATCAAATGAAAAACTCAATTAAAAGGCCAAAAGAGGCCAGGTGTGCTGGCTCAGGCTTGTAATCCCAGCACTTTGGGATGCCAAGGCAGGAAGATCACTTAGGTCCAGAAGTTTGAGACCGTCCTGGGCAACATGATGAAACCCCGTCTCTACAAAGAAATACAAAAAAATTAGCCAGGTGTGGTGCCACACACCTGTAGACCCAGCTACTCAGGAGGTTCAGGTGGAAGGATCACTGGAGCCCGAGAGGTCAAGGCTGCAGTAAGCCATGTGCACATCACTGCACTCCAGCCTGGGCAACAGAGTGAGACCTTGTCTCAAATAAATAAAAAAATAGGCTGGGCACAGTGGCTCATGCCCGTAATCCCAGCACTTTAGGAGGCTGAGGCAGGAGGATCACTTGAGCCCAGGAGTTGAAAAGCAGCCTGAACAACATAAGACCCCATCTCTATTTTATTTGTAATAATCAAAAAACTAAATAAAATAAATAAGTTAAATAAAGGCTACAAAAGGCCAAGTGTGGTGGCTCATACCTGTAATCCCAGCATTTGGGAGGCTAAAGAGGGAAGGTTCCTTGAGCCCAGGAATTTGAGACCACCCTGGACAATACAGGGAGATCCTGTCTCTAAAAAAAGATAAAAATAAAAAAATTAGCCAGGCATGGTGGTGAGCTACTCAAAAGGCTACTCAAAAGGCTGAGGTGGGAGGATTGCTTGAGCCCAAGAGGTCAAGGCTACAAGTGAGGCATGATCATGCCACTGCACTCCAGCCTGGGTGGCAGACTGAGACTATGTCTCTCAAGAACCTTTAACCAATTTTTAAATTTGTTTGAAGGCTAGAAGATAAAGTTAAGGAAGTCAATCAAAAAGTGGGAAAAAAAACACATGAAAAATGAGGTAGAAAGAGAAAATTAGAATAATCTGTCTAGGAGGTCTAACATTTGAAAAATCAGAGTGCAAGAAAGAGAATAGAAAAAAAAGAGATAAAATAATCCGGGCTGGGCGTAGTGGCTCACACATGTAAACCTAGCACTTAGAGGGGCCAAGGCAGGCAGTTCACTTGAGCTCAGGAGTTGGAGACCAACCTGACCAACATGATGAAACCCCTTCTCTACTAAAAATACAAAAATTAGCCAGGCATGGTGGCACGCACCTGGAATCCCAACTACTTGGGAGGGTGAAGTAGGAGACTTGCTCAAACCTGGGGGACAGAGGTTGCAGTGAGCCTAGATCATACCACTGCACTCCAGCCTGGGGAACAAGAGCGAAACTCCATCTCAAAAAAAAAAAAAAAAGAAAGAAAGAAAAGAAAAGAAAAGAATTCGGCCAGGTACAGTGAGTGGCTCACGCCTGTAATCCCAAACATGAGGCCCAGTCGGGTGGATCACTTGAGGCCAGGAGTTTGAGACCAGCCTAACCAACATGGTAAAATCCCGTCTCAACAAAAAACACAAAAATTAGCCAGGCGTGGTGGTGCACACCTGTAATCCCAGCCACTTGGGTGGCTGAGACACGAAAATCGCTTGAACCCAGGATGCAGAGGCTGCAGTGAGCCAGTTTGCCCCACCACACTCTAGCCTGGGCAACAGAGCGAGACTCTGTCTCAAAAAACAAAAACAAAAAAACCCCCAGAAAACAAAAACAAAGTGCTGTGATACAGGCATGAGCCACCTCGCCCAACCACAATTATTTCTTATAATCTTTTCTTATTATCATTAATATCTTATTACTATTTTTTGTTTGTGTTGAGACGGAGCCTCGCTCTGTTGCCCAGGCTGGGGTGCAGTGGCGCGATCTTGGCTCACCCCAACCTTCGCCTCCGGGGTTCAAGCAATTCTCCTGCCTCAGCCTCCCGAGTAGCTGGGACTACAGGCACACGCTGCCATGCCTGGTTAATTTTTGTATTTTTAGTAGAGACAAGGTTTCACATGTTGGCCAGGCTGGAGGTCATTTTTAATTTACTACAGATCTCACAAGTCTAAAGAACAACCTAGTGAAATTCCTCAAAGGGACCAAACAGCAAACAGTGCCCATTTCCAGTTTTTAGATATTTATCAAGTAACCAATTTCAAAACATAATTTATATATATTGTTTCCAAATATTAATAAACATTATGAGTTTGAGAACAGATGTTTGGAGCAGAGGTTAGCACACCATACTTTTTTTTTTTTTTTTTGGAGATGGAGTCTTGCTCTGTTGCCCAGGGTAGAGTGCAGTGGCGTGACCTCAGCTCACTGCAAGCTCCGCCTCCCGGGTTCACGCCATTCTCCTGCCTCAGCCTCCCGAGTAGCTGGGACTACAGGCACCTGCCACCATGCCCGGCTGATTTTTTTGTATTTTTAGTAGAGACGGGGTTTCACCACGTTAGCCAGGATGGTCTCAATCTCCTGACCTCATGATCCGCCCACCTCGGCCTCCCAAAGTGCTGGGATTACAGGCATGAGTCACCACACCTGGCCACTTTTCTCTTTTTTTTTGAGATGGAGTCTCACTCTGTTGCCCAGGCTGGAGTGCACTAGCGCGACCTTGGCTCACCACAACCTCCGCCTCTCAGGTTCAAGCGATTCTCCTGCCTCAGCCTCCCAAGTAGCTGGGACTACTGGCGGGTGCCACTATGCTCAGCTAATTTTTGTATTTTTAGTAGAGATGGGGTTTTATTATCTTGGCCAGGCTGGTCTCGAACTCCTGGCCTCACAATCCTCCCACCTTGGTCTCCCAAAGTGCTGGGATTACAGGCATGAGCCACTGAGCATGGCCACTTTTTTGCTTTAAAATTTTTAGAGATGGAGTCTCCCTCTGTCGTCTAGACTAGAGTGCAGTGGCTATGCACAAGCGTGACCATGCATGCCCTATAGCCTTGAGTTCCTGGGCTCAAGCAATCTTGTTACCCCAGCCTCTGGAGTAGCTGCTACTACAGGCCTGTGCCACCTCGCAGGTCAGCAAACTTTTTCTGTAAACATTCAAATGGTAAATATTTTTGGCTTTGAAGGTCACATGACCTCTATCACAGCCATTCAACTCTGTTATTAGAGTGGCTAAAGCTACTACAGACAAGATGTAAATAAATCAGCATGTAATCATGTTACAATAAAACTTTTTTTTTTTTTTTTTTAAGATGGAGTCTCGCTCTGTCGCCAGGCTGGAGTGCAGTGGCGTGATCTCGGCTCACTGCAACCTCCGCCTCTCAGGTTCAGGCGATTCTCCTGCCTCAGCCTCCTGAGTAGCTGGGACAACAAGCGCATGCCACCACACTCAGCTAATTTTTGTATCTTTAGTACAGATGGAATTTTACCATGTTGGCCAGGATGGTCTCCATCTCTTGATCTCATGATCTGCCCACCTTGGTCTCCCCAAAGTGCTGGGATTACAGGCGTGAGCCACCACACCTAGCCTACAATAAAACTGTATTTCTAAAGACAGGCAACATGCCAGATTAGTCCCACAGGACACAGTTTGCTGACCCCTGGTTTAAAGTACTACATTTCCTAGCTTTCCTCTTATACTAAGTGTTATATGTTTTCTCTCTATGCCAATCTTCTTAATAGCAATCTCCACATTTAAACACTCTCAATTCATTCTCTTATTCTACAAACTTTTACTAAGTGCCTACCACATGCCAGACACAGTATTAGGTATAAGGAATAAAGAAGAAACAATAATAATAATAAAGTCCTGCCCTCTTAATACTTACATTCTAGAAGAATAGTTAACAAATAAATAAGCTGATAAATACATAATATAATTTCATGTAATACTAAGTATGAAGAAAAAGTAAAGCCAGGTAAAAAGAAAGAGGAAGGAAGGATGAGGGTCTTTATAATATAAGTCAGGGAAGAACTCATAAGAAATGACGTTCAGGTAAGGAATGAATTAAACAAATGAACAAGCCATACAAATATCTACAGGAAAAACATTTCACATGTTTAAATAAGGACAAGATTAGAGTGCTGGAAATGAGAAAATGACATCAGAGAAGTGAGTAAGGGTAAGATCATGTAAGGACTCGCGGCCTAGGGCAAAAGGATTGAATTTTATTCTAAGTTTGATGTGAAGCCAGGAACATGAAATGGTTGAAAGCAGGAGAGTAAGGAGGTATAACGCATTTTTTTAAAGGATCACTGGTATCTATGCAGAGGACAAATTGTAGAGGGCAGGAGTGGAACAGGAAGGCCACTATACGCTGTTGCAAGTATTTCTAGACTTCTAAAATAGGATCTAGGCAGGCTGGTTCATGCCTGTAATCTCAGCACTTTGGGAGACTGAGGCAGGAGGATCACTTGTGGTCAGGAGTTCAAAGCTACAGTGAGTTATGATTGCACCACTGCGCTCCAGCCTGGGCGACAGAGTGAGACCCTGTCTCTAAATAAATAAATAACAGAGTTTTGCTCATTGCCCAGGCTGAAGTGCAATGGTGCCATCTCGGCTCACTGTAACCTCTACCTCACAAGTTCAAGCCATTCTCCTGCCTCAGCCTCATAAGTAGCTGGGATTATAGGCACCTGCCGCTACACCCAGACAATCTTTTGTATTTTTAATAGAGACGGGTTTCTGCCATGTTGGCCAGGATGGTCTCAAACTCCTGACCTCAGGTGATCCGCCCACCTCGGCCTCCCAAAGTGCTGGGATTACAGGCATGAGCCACTGAGCCCGACCTGGATAAATTAACATTTGATTGATATAACTGAGTACTAGAGTATACAAATTAGTAACAGACAACACGAAATGAGAATTTTCATTAAAGTTTTTTTTTCTGAGATGGAGTTTCACTCTTGTTGCCCAGGCTGGAGTACAATGGTGTGATCTTGGCTCACCGCAACCTCCACCTCCCAGGTTCAAGCGATTCTCCTGTTTCAGCCTCCCAAGTAGCTGGGATGGCAGGCATGCGCCACCACGTCTGGCTAATCTTGTATTTTTAGTAGAGACGGGGTTTGTCCATGTTGGTCAGGCTGGTCTTGAACTCCCGACCTCAGGTGATCCGCCCGCCCCGGCCTCCCAAAGTGCTGGGATGACAGGCATGAGCCACAGCGCCCAGCCTAAAAGTTGTTTAAAGTTCCAATGAAGAAATACAAAATCATCACCAGAGGGCAGTAGTGAATACAGACTAAGGTATACAAAAGGTGATGGATCTTCATAGTTAGATTATGCTCTTTCAGTAAACTGGGATTTACTGGAATTGAGCATATCCACAAGCTTAACAGCAATAACAATAAACATCATGCAAACTCATATCTATAAGAAGTTGAATTATAATGTGAGTAAAAAAAGCAGATTAAAATAGCAGTGTTGGGCTGGACACGGTGGCTCACGCTTGTAATCCTAACACTATGGGAGGTCGAGGAGGGTGGATTGCTTCAAGTCAGGAGTTCGGGACCAGCCTGGCCAATGTGGTGAAACCCCGTCTCTACTAAAATATAAAAATTAGCTGGGTGTGGTGGCAGGTGTCTGTAATCCCAGCTACTCAGGAGGTTGAGGCAGAATTGCTTCAACCCAGGAGGTGGAGGTTGCAGTGAGCTGAGATCGTGCCACTGCACTCCAGCCTGGGAGACAGAGCGAGACTCCATCTCAAAAAAAAAAAAAAAAAAAAAAGGCAGTGTTTAGCAAAACAAGAGTATTTATATATAGGATGTCATCTCCCTAAATAAACACACCATTCCCAATTAATTGACTTCATTGCTCCTTAGGGTCTACCAAAAATAAAAATTACAGCAAGTGAATGGCCAGCTTCACGTATCTACAAGCAGATGAAAGGTCTGTCCTTTTGTGATTAACAGGTAAGGCTAGAGAGAGTCAATGTCCCAGTCAAGGATAGGAGGGTTCCATTCTAAACAGAAAACAGAACCAGTACAAATGCCAGGAATCACTACATAACACCTTGGCACACAACATGAAAGTCAGAGAGAAGCGCTACAGCTCAGGGAGCACCTGAACCTGAAACATGGCCTGTGAAATATATTGCCAGGCAGTTGGCAATAAGGAGGCTGTTAACACGTGTGTCCACTGTATCCACTGCTGAGAGTTATTTCTCCCGTCCTTCCTTCCTTTGCTTCTACCCTGTTGTTACCCTTCATTTTCACTTTCTTCACAGACCATATTACATAGATAATTGAAAGTATGAACTCTGTTGTCATTTAAAAATGTACATCCTGCTTAAGAGCAGGAATAAAAGTTAGAAAGATTATAAGAATAGAAGGTTGTTTCATTTTTTTCTTGCCTCCTCCACCAAGACTCCACATTGGTTACCTTCATATTGTGATCAAACTGGACTATTCACCATTTCCTGAACCCGCTCTTTTCCTGCCCCACCCATGCTGTTCTTAACTCAGAATGCTGTATATGCTACCCTTCATCTCAGTCTAAAATATGCTATACTCTCTTCAGAAGAAGCAAAAATGGCATCTCCAAGAAGCCTGCCAGAAAGAACTGAGATCTCTTAATCTATCTTCAGGTGCTTACTCACAATTTTATTTACAAATACAATCACATCCTTGCATCATGCTTATTTGTGTATGTTCCCTCTTACTGCAGATAGAGGTTCTATCTGCAAAACCTTTCAGTGTAAAAATTATGTTTGTGCCAGGCACGGTGGCTCACGCCTGTGATCCCAGCACTTTGGGAGGCCGAGGTGGGCAGAGCATCTGAGGTCCGGAGTTCAGGACCAGCCTGACCAACATGGAGAAACCCCATCTCTACTAAAAACACAAAATTAGCCAGGCGTGGTGGTGCATGCTTGTAATCCCAGCTACTCAGGAGGCTGAGGCAAGAGAATCGCTTGAAACTGGGAGGTGGAGGTTGCGGACAGCCGAGATCACGCCATTACTTACACTCCAGCCTGGGCAACAAGAGCGAAACTCCATATCAAAAATTAATAATAAAATAAAAATAAAAATAAATAAAAATCATGTTTGTTTTTTATGTTTCCATAACAATTAGAGAAATTTGGCTGGGCTCAGTGGCTCATGCCTGTAATCCCAGCACTTTGGGAGGTGGAGGCGGGTGGATCACGAGGTCAGGAGTTCAAGACCAGCCTGGCCAAGATGGTGAAACCCCATCTCTACTTAAAAACAAAAAAATTAGCCATGCATGGTGGCAGGCGCCTGTAATCCCAGCCACCTGGGAGGCTGAGGTACAGAACTGCTTGAACCCAGGGGGCGGAGGTTGCAGTGAGCCGAGATCATGCCACTGCACTCCGGCCTGGGCAACAGAGCGAGACTCATCTCAAAAAAAATAATAATAATTAAAGAAATTTAACCCTCAGTGTTGCTTTTAAGTTAAATAAAGGCTAGACACGGTGGCTCACGCCTGTAATCCCAGCACTTTGGGAGGCCGAGGCAGGCAGCTCACGAGGTCAAGAGATCAAAACCATCCTGGCCAACGTGTTGAAACCCCATCTCTACAAATATTACAAAAATTAGCTGGACGCGGTGGTGCATCCCTGTAGTCCCAGCTACTCGGGAGGCTGAGGCAGGAGAATCACTTAAACCCACGAGGTGGAGGATGTAGTGAGCCGAGATTGTGCCACTGCACTCCAGCCTGGCAACAGAGCAAGACTCCGTCTCAAAAAAAAAAAAAAAAAAAGAGTTAAATAAAGATTGGAACTGAATGTCATCCTGAGCCCAGGGTTTCAGCCCTAAGTAAAACAATCAAAGGCATATCCCTTCATTCCTCAGACTAATCGGCTGTGCAGAGGTTGTGCTGTGAGGCACCTGCAAATCTTCTGTTGCATACTCCCAACACCAAGAGAACCATGCCAGCTCCACAACACGGAACCACTCAAAAACTTCAAGTATCCTGGATATTATTCAGCAATGTATTTAAAATAAAGTAAAGTCGGATGCAGTGGCTCACTCCTGTAATCCCAACACTTTGGGAGGCCGAGGCAGGTGGATCACCTGAGGTCAGGAGTTCAAGACTAGCCTGGCCAACGTGGTGAAACCCTGTCTCTACTAAAAATAAAAAAATTAGCCAGGCATGGTGGTGGACACCTGTAATCCCAGCTACACAGAAGGCTGAGGCAGGAGAATCACCTGAACTTGGGAGGCGGAGTTTGTAGTGAGCGGAGATCACACCACTGCACTCCAGCCTGGGCAACAAAAGCAATCCATCTCAAAATAAAAATAAATAAGAGAAAGAGTTTTCAGGCAAATTCTTCTCTGGGTATCCTGCTGTTTTATCTCCTAACAAAACAAATGAATCAAAATGTGGTCCACCTAGAGAGGAGAAGTACCCCCCAATGTTTGGAGATTCTAAGGCATTACCTACACATGTGCTGTTCTCTCTTAGCCTGCAGAAGAAGAGATATAGGCCTCATCCCCATAAGAGATCAAACACCTCAAAAACCCAGATGTCAAATTTTCTAGGAAACTCTCTCGGACTGCTCAAAGAGTAAAATTTGATAGAAATAGGAAGCATTCAGCCGGGCGGGGTGTCTCACACCTGTAATCCTAGCACTCTGGGAGGCCAAGGTCAGGAGATCAAACCCATCCTGGCCAACATGGTGAAACCCAGTCTCTACTGAAAATACAAAAATTAGCTGGGTGTAGTGGCGGATGCCTGTAACCCCAGCTACTCGGGAGGCTGAGGCAGGAGAATGGCTTGAACCCGGGAGGCAGAGATTTCAGTGAGCCGAGATCGGGCCACTGCACTCCAGCCTGGCGACAAAGCAAGACTCTCTAAAAAAAGAAAGGAAATAGGAAGCATTCACTAGTGATTTATGATTGATATCAACTAAGATTACTTAGAAAGTCTAGAATCACACCTGAGATATTACTCCTTACGTTTCATTTGCTTTTTTTTCTGGATTCAAATCCTGTAGGCAAAATCAGTTTTAAAAAATACAGAAGCGCCTTTTTAAAGAATAAACAGTTTCAAAAAAACAGCAAATTCAAAAGGATAGTGGATTAAATTTCAACATTGACTTTAATCAAAATGTAATTTTAGTCTGTTTAGATTCCCTGGGCCTGTTTCTTAAACCTTTACAATGGGTGTCCACTATATAAGGTTTTTTCCAAAAAACAAATGAAACAACATGTAAAACATCTCAGCACAGTTCCTAACACATAGGAGACCTACAAAAGTCAGTAATTCTTTTTATAGTCTGTCTCTAGAATACATTGACACTAGATTCATTCCTATAACTAGTTCTCGGTCTAAATAGAGTTGTCCAAGGCTGGGTGCCATGGCTCACGCCTATAATCCCAGCACTTTGGGAGGCTGAGGCAGGCGGATCACAAGGTCAGGAGTTCAAGACCAGCCTGGCCAGTATGGTGAAACCTCGTCTCTACTAAACATACAAAAATTAGCTGGGCATGGTGGCGGGAGCCTGTAGTCCCAGCTACTCCGGAGGCTGAGGCAGGAGAATCGCTTGAAACCGGGAAGCAGAGGTTGCAGTGAGCCGAGATTGCACCAATCTCGAGATTGCACCACTGCACTCTAGCCTGTCTCAAAAAAATAAATAAATAATAAATAGTAAAAAAATAAAAAAAAACTAGAGTTGTCCAATATGATGGTTATTAGCCATATGTGACTACTGAGCACTTGAAATGTGGCTAGTCCGAGATATGAGCTTTAAGTGTAAAATACTGGATTTCGAAGACTTAGTGAAAAAAGTAACAGAAAATCTTGTCAATATTCTGTATATTGATTACATGTAAAGTGATAATACTTTGGATATTCTGGATTAAATAAGATATATTATTAAAATTAATTTCACCTTTTTGGCTCACATATTTCTATTGGATGGTCTAGTCTATACTTTGACTTCAAGCTGGTAATTATGCTCTCTTAACCATGCAGTGGACTGCTTGACAGATGCCACTCGGGCTAAGCCACCCCTTATCCAGCAGACACTCATTTTAACGCTCCCAACTTCCACAACCGGGGAAAGCTAGCGACCTAAAACTCTTAATTTTAAAAAATCCAGATCCCACAGATCTGCTGAGGAAACGCGACTGTTACCAAGACACACAGAAGAGATGTCTTGAAGGAAAAGCCCCCGTGGGTGTCAGTCAGTCCTACCGGGGGACTGGGAACTTCAGCATAAAAAGGTCACCCTTAGAAAAGTGAGAAGGGGCGAAGGGACGAGCAAATCAGAAGGAGCCCAATGTGGAGCCCATGGAGTAGAGATCTGAGAAGGAAAAGCCTTTCAGCTTGTGGGGACGGGGGGAAGAGAGGGGGCGAGGCTGAAGCCAGCGGCCAAGGGGCTCCGCTCCAAGCCGGAGACTATAGAAAAGAGCAGTACCTTAAGAATCCCCCTCATCTTTGCCAAAAAGGGGCGGAACTCCTCGGGTGGCACCTCTGGATACAGCTGGCTCCGTAGCAGCTCCTCTGTAATGCCGGGGTGCCCGTGGAAAGTGTCCTGGGCTAGCGCATTCAGCAGCCCGTTCAGGGGCTTGCCGCCCTCAAGCTCGCCCGCCGCCATGCTCTACGAAAGCCCCGCCCCGCAACAGCTGAGCCGTGCCCCGCCACGGCGGCCGAGATGTGCCTAAATAGCCTGTGCAAAAGCACCACGGGGAAGCTGGAGGCAAGGCTTCCCCAGGGGTCAGAGTTGGCAGCTTACAGCTTTTCTCTGCAAAACCCATCCCCTTAGGATACCTCCACGGAAATATCCGTTTGGTTCTAGGAGAGTCACTTTGCTTCCCCTGATCCCCTTCATCACTGCAGAGCCTACTGGAAAGAAAGATTGCTCGCAGAGATTATTGGAGATGGGGTAGCAGCCTACAAGGTTGGCAGTTTTAATTTTTAGATGGCTGTATCTCATTCCAGGCCTTGCCAACCCATTAGCTGAATAGGATCGATCACTCAGATTTAATCTCTGCCTAATCCTTACCTGTCATCCTTTGTTCCAGAAAATTTAACTATCTCCTCATTACATAATGTTTTGTTTGGGTTGTTAACTGCCTTTTTATATACACTTGTCTTTCCAACTAGATCAGTGGTTCTGATCCAATGTTCTTTTATATAACAAGTATTTTGTTAACACCTCATTTACTATCCTGATATTAAATGCATAGCTAATACAACCTCCCACCCATATAATTTCAAAAAATCAATATATTATTCAGCCATAAAATTGAATAAAGTACTGATATATGCTACAATATGAATGAGACTTAAAAACAGGGTAAGTAGAAGTCAGACATAAAAGGCCAAATATTGGACATCTCATTCATATGAAATGTTCAGAATAGACAAATCCACGGAGACTGAAAGTACTGTAATAGCTGCCAGAATCTGGAAGAGGGAGCAAATGGGTAGTGACTGTTTATAGGTACAGAGTTTCTTTGGGGCATGATGAAAACATTCTGGAAGTGGAAGCACAACCTTGTGAATATACTAAAACCCACTGAATTGTACACTTTAAGAGATTAGTTTCACAGTATGTGAATATCTCAATTTAAAAATCAATTTAATGACCTAATTGTAATTTATCATAAAACTAAAAGGGCCGGGCGCGGTGGCTCACGCCTGTAATCCCAGCACTTTGGGAGGCCGAGGCGGGCGGATCACAAGGTCAGGAAATCGAGACCACGGTGAAACCCCGTCTCTACTAAAAATACAAAAAATTAGCCGGGCACGGTGGCGGGCGCCTGTAGTCCCAGCTACTTAGGAGGCTGAGGCAGGAGAATGGCATGAACCCGGGAGGCGGAGCTTGCAGTGAGCCGAGATCGCGCCACTGCACTCCAGCCTGGGCGACAGAGCGAGACTCCGTCTCAAAAAAAAAAAAAAAAAAAAAAAAAAAAAACTAAAAGGAAAGTAATCTATAATGTAATATGTGTAAATGTTTGGGTACACCTATACTAGTTGACTAAAAGACATATAAAGTAGCCAGATGTCTGCATCTTTACATCTTTATGTAGAACCACCTGTGACTTCTACAAATGCAAATTGATACAGGTGTGTGGTATTGGTGACTCCAGAGGGAGGGCAGTTGCTTCTGGTAACATGATGTTCTGAAATGTGAACAACAGTTGGTAAAGTTTACAACAAAAAACACTCTCACTCTACAGTCATTGCAAAGCTGGAATATTCTGTATATATTAATGCTAAACTAAAAATGCATTGTGTTGCCGGGCTCGGTGGCTCAAGCCTGTAATCCCAGCACTTTGGAAGGCCGAGGCGAGCAGATCACGAGGTCAGGAGATCGAGACCACCCTGGCTAACACCGTGAAACCCCGTCTCTACTAAAAATACAAAAAAAATAGCCAGGCCCAGTGGCGGTCGCCTGTAGTCCCAGCTACTCTGGAGACTGAGGCAGGAGAATGGCATGAATCCCGGAGGCGGAGCTTGCAGTGAGCCGAGATCATGCCACTGCACTCCAGCCTGGGTGACAGGCTCAAAAAAATAAAAATAAAATAATAACAATAATAATAATACATTGTGTTTATATATAAAATGGAGTTTGATTTTAGGCTTAGATAATAACAAACAGGTTTTTCACCTTTATGAATATACCCTGCATGGGAAGATGTCATATTTCTGACCTCTCTCCCACCTATTCCATTCCTACCCTTCCTTCAAAGTGACAACTGAGGTTGGGCACAGTGGCTCACGCCTGTAACCCCAACATTTTGGGAGGCTGAGGCAGGTGGATCACCTGAGGTCAGGCGATCAATACCAGCCTGGCCAACATGGTGAAGCTCCATCTCTACTGAAAATACAAAAATTAGCCGGGCATGGTAGCATATGCCTGTAGTCCCAGCTACTTGGGAGGCTGAGGCAGGAGAATTGCTTGAACCCAGGAAGCGGAGGTTGCAGTGAGCTGAGATGGTGCCACTGCCCTCCAGCCTGGGGGACAAGAGCAAAACTTCGTCTCAAAAAAAAAAAAAAGTGTCAACTGAAATGCCCTTTTCAAGGCAGTGCCACACTGTTGAGAATTTACTCATCTAGACTGTTTTAATTAATGTTTATCCAGTAAAGAGCCATCTCTTTTTTTTTTTTTTTGAGACAAAGTCTTACTCTGTTGCCCAGGCTGGAGTGCAGTGATGCAATCTCAGCTCACTGCAACCTCCACCTCCCAAGTTCAAGTGATTCTCCTGCCTCAGCCTCTCGAGTAGCTGGGATTACAGGCATGCGCCAGCACGCCCAGCTAATTTTTGTATCTTTTGTAGAGAAGGGGTTTCACCATGTTGGCCAGGCTGGTCTCAAACTCCTGACCTCAGGTGATCTGCCCACCTCAGCCTCCCAAAGTGCTGGGATTACAGGTGTGAGCCACTGTGCCCGGCCAGAGGCATTTTTTATAATAGAAAAAAATATATTTCTTTTCCTAAAATAATTTTATAAAAGGCAAATTCAGAGTTGCTTCCATGGCTCCAAGTAAACCAAACTTAGAGACAAACTATAGGTTGTTTTACATGTACTTACAGAAGTTGCAGAGAATGGCTGGTAGAAAAGAAAAAGCATTAAATGAAAGAGTGGCAAGCAGAAACAGCACTATTAAAAACATAATTTACAAATTACCCACCAGAAAGGCTGCACCTATTTATTTCTATGAAACCTTACTAACACTGACTGATATTATATTTTTAAATTTAATCTAATTTAATTTTTGAGACAGGGTCTCACTCTGTTGCCCTGGCTGAAGTGCAGTGGCACAATCTTGGCTCACTGTAGTCTTGACCTCCCAGGCCCAAGTTATCCTCCGATCTTAGGCTAAGTAGCTGGGACTATGAGCACACAGCACTGCACCCAGCTATATTATTCTTTATAACCTTTGCCATATGATACATGAAAAATATTATCTCACTTTTAATTTGCATTTCTTAAATTTTGAGAGTAAATACTTTTTTACTATATTTATTGGCTGCTTGTATTTCTTCCTATTTCCTTGTCCATTTTCTATAGGGGTTTCTCTCACTTCAGTGATTTTTTTTTTTTTTTTGAAGGTGGAGTTTCACTCTTGTTGTCCAGGCTAGAGTGCAATGGCACGATCTCGGCTCACCACAACCTCCGCCTCCCAGGTTCAAGTGACTCTCCTGCCTCGGCCTCCCAAGTAGCTGGGACTACAGGCATGCACCACCATGCCCGGCTAATTTTTGTATTTTTAGTAGAGACGGGGTTTCACCATCTTGGCCAGGCTGGTCTCAAACTCCCGACCTCGTGATCCACCCGCCTCGGCCTCCCAAAGTGCTGGGATTACAGGTGTGAGCCACCACGCCTAGCCACTTCAGTGATTTCTTTTTTTTTTTTTTTTTTTTTTTTTTGAGACAGAGTCTGGCTCTGTCGCCCAAGCTGGAGTGCAGTGGCCGGATCTCGGCTCACTGCAAGCTCCGCCTCTCGGGTTTACGCCATTCTCCTGCCTCAGCCTCCCGAGTAGCTGGGACTACAGGCGCCCGCCACCTCGCCCGGCTAGTTTTTTCATATTTTTTAGTAGAGACAGGGTTTCACCGTGTTAGCCAGGATGGTCTCGATCTCCTGACCTCGTGATCCGCCCGTCTCGGCCTCCCAAAGTGCTGGGATTACAAGCTTGAGCCACCGCGCCCAGCCCACTTCAGTGATTTCTAAGAGCTCTTTGTGCATAGAAATATTAATGCTTGTTACCTACATGCAAATATTTTCCCCAAGTTTATATAGCCAAATCTAGGCCGGGTACAGTGGCTCACAAGGTCAAGAGATCAAGACCATCCTGGCCAACATGATGACACTTCATCTCTACTAAAAATAAAAAAATTAGCTGGGCGTGGTGGTGTGCACCTGTAGTTCCAGCTACTCAGGAGACTGAGGCAGGAGAATTGCTTGAACCCAGGAGGCAGAGGTTGCAGTGAGCCAAGATCGTGCCACTGCACTCCAGCCTGGTGACAGAGTGAGATTCCGTCTCAATAAAATAAAATAAAATATAGTAAAATCTATCAACCTATGTAGAAAAAGTCTGGAAGTTTATTCACCAACATATAGTGTATATCTCTTAGTAACTGAAGATGGCTTTCTGCTTACCTGATTTTTCTAAATATCTACAGTGGACATGTAATACTGTTGTAATAAAAAGTTATTTAATGAAAAAATTAAATAAGTAGTAGGTTCTAAAACAAAATTCTTTTTTGTGGGGAGACAGGGTGTCACTCTGTTGCCCAGACTGGAGTAAAATGGCGAGATCTCTGCTCACTGCAACTTCCACTTCCTGGGTTCAAGCAATGCTCATGTGTCAGCCTCCTCAGTAACTGGGATTACATGTGCGCACCACATTGCCCAGCTAATTTTTGTATTTTTAGTAGAGATAAGGTTTCATCATCTTGTCTAGGCTGGTCTTGAACTCCTGGCCTCAGGTGATCCACCCACCTCGGCATCCCAAAGTGCTGGGATTACAGGCATGAACCACCGTCCCCAGCAATAAAAATCTTTCAATGAAAGCTTTAAAGGACGTGTATTCTACATTACAGATAAAAGCCATTGCTTTAAAAAAAAAAAAAAAAAAAATGTGTTTTGGTCAGGCGCAGTGGCTCACACCTGTAATCCCAGCATTTTGAGAGGCCGAGGCAGGCGGATCACCTGAGGTCAGGAGTTCAAGACCAGCCTGGCCAACATGGTGAAACCCTGTCTCTACTAAAGATACAAAAATTAGCTGGGTGTGGTGGTGTGTGCCTGTAAACCCAGCTACTCAGGAGACTGAGACAGGAGAATCGCTTGAATCCAGGAGGTGGAGGTTGCAGTGAGCCGAGATCACGCCACTGCACTCCAACCTGGGTGACAGAGTGAGACTCTGTCTCAAAAATAAATATAAAAATAAAAGTGTTTTAAAATTTTTATTTTCATGTCCACTGAATATGAATCTTAAACTTTTTGATATCACTAGATGCTTTCAGAATCTGATAAAAGCCTCAGACACTTTCTCCCCAAAATATAAACACACACCAAATGTAGCCTACAGTATCTATGGGTTACTTTATCCCTCAGAAGTCTTTCTATAAGCCCCCTAGTTTTCCATGGGTCCTGACTGTACACTAAAAATAAAATCCTAAGCCTCCCACTGAGTGAACAGACCTCCTCTTGGCCAAGGGGACCCCAGAGAAACCTGAAAAATTGTATTTCTACCCATAACAGGAAGAGATCGGACATTCATCCTTCTACCTCCTCCCTTTCAGAGTTTAGACACAACAACTGACTGGCATTAATGTTAAAATAGGGATCATAAGACTCTGTGGCAATAAGATACCAAATTATAGAAAGACCTAAGGCCATGCAAGGCAAGGGTTAAATCATGCCTACAGGCCATCAGTCTTGCTGAATAGGTCATTTTGACACAAAATATTGTGGCTAACTCTGACGTAGCATCCTTATCTTCAACATTTCTTTCTTCTGACTCCAAGTTTTAGACAGAGCCTTACAACTTTAACCAATTGCAAATTAAAGAATCTCTGAATCCACCTGTAACCTGTAAGTCCCACTTCAGCATATCCTGGCTTCTTGGACTGGACACCTTCCATGTGTTGACTTACATCTTTGCCTGTAACTCCTGCCTCCCTGAAATGCATAAAATTGTCATCTGACCACCTCAGGACCACTTACTCAAAGTTTCTTGGGTTTGTGTTTTTCCCAGGCTGTGGTCAGTCACATTGGCCCTGAATAAATGTCTAAAATATTTTACAGAGTTTGGTTTTTCTTTTAACATGGCTTAGAACTCCTGAGTATCCCCAGCTCTACTTAACCTTCACGAGAAATACATTACTCTTTTAGAAGCAAGTAAAAATACAGGCTGGGCGCAGTGGCTCACACCTGTGATCCCAGCACATTGGGAAACCAAGGTGGGCGGATCACTTGAGGTCAGAAGTTCAAGACCAGCCTAGCCAACATGGTAAAACCCTATCTCTACTAAAAATACAAAAATTAGCTGGGTGGGGTGGCACACAGCTATAGTCCCATCTATGCAGGAGGCTGAGGCAGGATAGCTTGAGCCAGGGAGGTTGAGGTTGCAGTGAGCTGGGATCATGCCACTACACTCCAGCCTGGGCGACAGAGCAAGACTCTGTCTCAAAAAAACAAACAAACAAAACAACAACAACAAAAAAAAACATTGCTATCATTATTTAACTCCTACTCAAATGTATGTGTAGAAGAGGCAAAATTTTACCTCTGCCCTCTTAGGGTTTTTTGGCTGGACTCGAGAATTAAACTTACATTAAGACAGGTTAACAAGAGAAATACATACAGATTTATTTAATATTAAGTTTACATTATTTAATATAATGTATGACATAGGAGCCCTCATAAGTAAATGAAGACCCACAAAAGTGGGAAAACTTAAATGCTTTTATATTAGGATGAATAAAGACAGGCAATGGCAGAAAAGTAACCAAACTATGTGGGGAGGCTAAAGAAGATAAAAAGTATTTTAACAAGGTCTGTTTGTACAGAATTTTCTCAGTCTCAACTTCCCATTCTTGACAATAAGAATGTTGCCTTCCTTCTGGTAACGAGAGGACATCTTCTATATGGGGCTTTTATCTACTCCTTTAAGGAAGAAAAGGGGAAGAATCAGAGTCCCTTCTTGCACCCATTTTTTTTTTTAAATGTGCCTTTAGCTCAAAATAATCTTTATGCCAAAGTGATATATTTTGGGATAGCATATTCTGCCACATATTACTGCCTGCCTGAGCCTACAGCATGTTCCAAAATATCAGTGAGCAATAAAATAAATTAATTCCTGTGCCACCAGGGGCTGCTATTGCCGATGTAACTGTTGAAACTTGGTAGCAGCTGCATTTTTAGAATGCCTTTCAAGCAAAAGGATCCAAGTACAAAGCTTTATTTTATTAACTCTCAAAACAACCTATTTTGTAGATAACAAAGCTGGGCATAGGCCTATTAAAAGAATTGTCTAAGGCAAGGAAACGGTAAGAAAAAGACCCTCAAGCCTTGATGCAAAGGGAAATTATAAATACCTAACTAAGCCTTCCTTGTAAACAGGTTTCCTTTCCATTGTGGCCAAATAGGTTTCCATTCTAAGTTCCATTAAGCAACTGGTCCCAGGCAAGTAATAGGTGTTTTTAATGAGGTTTTCCACCTCTGAAAACATTAAAATATTATATAAAATGTGAACTGAAATGTGTGCAAACGCAAGGGCACCAAAGTTTTACAATGAGCTCTACCTGCACTCTGTCTCCATTCTACTTTCTCCAATTATGCTGTTATTAACATTCACTCTTCACTCAACTGGTCACTCAACAGATTTTATCTTTTTGAGACAGGGTCTCACTCTGTCATCCAGGCTGCAGTACAGTGGCGTGATCCCAGCTTACTGCAAACTCAACCTCCCTGGCTCAAGCTATCCTTCTGCCTCAGCCTCCTACATAGATGGGACTACAGATGTGTGCCAGCCCGTCTAGCTGATTTTTAAAATTTTTTTAGAGACAGGGTCCCACCATGTTGCCCGGTCTGTTCTCCACCTCCTGAGTTCAAGTGATCCTTCCACCTTGGCCTCCCAAACTGCTGTGATTACAGGTGTAAGTCACCATGCCCTGGCCAACAGGTATTAGTTGAGAGCTTTTGCAATCCATTCTGCTTGGCTCCAGGAGATACAGAAATATTTGACTGTCTCTGCCTTAAAGTCTTACATTCTGGTAAGGGAAAATTACATGTAAATAAATTATTAAAATACAATGGACTAAGAATT
The DNA here is from genome assembly GCF_024542745.1 of Macaca thibetana thibetana. NCBI lineage: Eukaryota > Metazoa > Chordata > Mammalia > Primates > Cercopithecidae > Macaca > Macaca thibetana. The sequence goes on from NC_065590.1 coordinate 45,125,164, forward strand.
GTTATTACTTAGTACCTAAAAATAGCTACCAGGTTTGGTGGAAGAAGATTCCATTAATTCAGCTGCAGTAGGTCAGGAGAGGCTTAATGGAGAATATCAGAATATGCTGCAGGTGAAATAACTCATCCCTATATACGGAGGCATGAAACAGAGTGAGGTGTTGAGTCCTCTGTAAATAGTATAGCAAGAATGGAACCAGGACCCTAGGGTAATAAATCTGAAAAAATAGACAGGGCCTAGGTCACAGAGATGAAGAGTTTACATGTAATGGACAATTTTTTTTTTTTTTTTTTTTTTTTTTTTTTAGACAGAGTTTTGCTCTTGTTGCCCAGGCTGGAGTGCAGTGGCACAATCTCGGCTCACTGCAACCTCTGCCTCCCAGGTTCAAGTGATTCTCCTGCCTCAGCCTCCCGAGTAGCTGGGATTATAGGCATGCACCACCACACCCAGCTAATTTTTGTATTTTTAGTAGACGGGGTTTTATCATGTTGGCCAGGCTGGTGTCGAACTCCTGACCTCGGGTGATTCACCCACCTCAGCCTCCCAAGTAATTTTTATACTTAATCATTGGGAAGTGTAGAGAAGGAAAAATCTTTCCCCTTCCCATCTCAGGGTTCTTGGCTGGGGCTCTGTAACAAAACACAACTTAACAAGAGAAAAGCATACAAATTTATTTAATATAAGTTTTACATGACACAGGAGCCTTCATAAGGAAATGACCCAAAGAAGCACTTTGAGCCATATGATTATACGCTAAGTGGGACAAAGAGTAGTAAACTGTGAAAATATGGACTTGGTCTAGGGTGGTTAATCATGGAGAAGTGACTAGGAAGATAAGAATTAGTTTAACAAGGTTTTTTAATACAGATTTTTTATGGCCTTGATTCCCCATTTCTGGTGTTAAGAATACCTTCTAGCTGGGCACAATGGCTCATGCCTGTAATCCCAGCACTTTGGGAGGCTGAGGAGGCTGGATTGCTTGAGGTCAGGAGTTCGAGACCAGCCTGGCCAGTATGGTTGAAACCCCACCTCTACTAAAAACACAAACATTAGCCAGGTGTGGTGGGGGGCACCTGTAATCCCTGCTACTTGGGAGGCTGAAGCAGGAGAATCACTTGAACCTGGGAGGCAGAGGTTGCAGTGAGCCGAGATCAAGATGGTGCCACTGCACTCCAACCTGGGCGACAGAGCGAGACTGTCTAAGAAAAAAAAGAAGAAAAGAAAAAAGAGCACCTTTCACATGTGAGTTTTATCTTCTGCTTCTGCTTTCAGGAAGAAAAAGGTAAGTCAGAGTGCCCTTTATGCATCTGCTGTTTTTTAGGTGCTTTTAACTCAAAATAATCAATAAGAGCCAGAGTAGCTTATTTGGAGTGGTGTGTTCTCAACTACTTCAGGAGTCCCTGAAGAGTTGTAAGCAGAGGAGTAATAACAAGATCAGATTTGGGGTTTTGTTTTTTTCTGAGATAGGGTCTCACTCTGCCACCCGGTGCGGTGGTATGAGCCTATCTCACTGCAACCTCAAACTTCTAGGCTCAAAAGGATCCTCCTGCCTCAGCCTGTCGAGTAGCTAGGACTACAGGTGCACATCACTGTGCCCAGATTTTTTTTTTTTTTTTTTTTTTGAGACAAGATTTCACCGTGTTGCCCAGGCTGATCTCAAATTCCTGGGCTCAAGCTATTCTCCTGCCTCAGCCTCCCAAAGTGCTGGGATTACAGGCATGAACCACCCCAACCAGCCAGATTTGAGTTCTTAAAAGATCCTTCTGTGGTGGTAGTGTGGCAAAGGAACTGGAAGAGGCCCCACTTCCCAACACTGTTGCATTGGATATTAAGTTTCCAATACATGAATTTTGGAGTGGACAAGGATATTCAATCCATAGCAGTTTCTTTTGATGATGTCATGTTTACCTGAGTCTTTGTTATCCATGTAATTTTGCACTGGTGTTTATGTATTTAAAGGAACAAACACGCCGGGCGCGGTGGCTCACACCTGTAATCCCAGCACTTTGGGAGGTCGAGGTGGGCAGATCACAAGGTCAGGAGATCAAGACCATCCTGGCTAACAGGGTGAAACCCCGTCTCTACTAAAAATACAAAAAATTAGCCAGGTGTGGTGGCGGGCACCTGTAGTCCCAGCTACTCTGGAGGCTGAGGCAGGAGAATGGTGTGAACCCGGGAGGCAGAGCTTGCAGTGAGCCGAGATCGCGCCACTGCACTCCAGCCTGGGCGACAAGTGAGACTCCATCTCAAAAAAAAAAAAGGAACAAACACCTCTTCCAGTCTTTATAGACTAGTTTTACAAGGAAAAGGCCTTCTCCTATTGGGTCCCTGAATTGATGGGATTGCACTCAAATGGAGTTGGAGCTGGGTCCACAGTGGGGTCCACAGTTGGGTCCACAGTTGGCAAGCTTGTTACCAGGGGCTCTAATGGGTGTGGATCCTGTCTGGTCCATGGGTGGACTGGACTGCCCCCAGGACCTTGGTCAGTAGGGCTGGTGTTGGGATGGTGGTCTGCAGACAATGGGCCTATTACCAGATGCATAGACTGGCGTGGCTTCCTCCAGTTTCCTGGTAAGCTTCCGGCTAGGTCACTGGGTGGGCCCTTGGGCAGGCAGTACTGGCCCTAACAGTAGTTAAGAGGGGCTGGAACCAAGTCACTAGGCTGCTTCAGGGTCCACAGGCAAGAGTGAAATCTGCAGGCCTGCTTCCTGGGGCATGGATAGTCATGTCACCCGCGGGTCTCTTCATGGGCAGGATTGCTCTCAGACCACAGTGAGGAGGGCTGGAGCTGTGACTTACAGTTGTTTCAGGGTCTGCTATGAAACTGATGTTGGTGGGCCTGTCACCTGAGACACAAGTAGTTATGATTCCTCCAGGTCCCTAAGTAGATGGTCTAGTAGCAGGACCAAGGCCAAAGAGGGTTGTAGCCAAGTCCACAGGGAGGTAGCACCATTTTCAAGACTGGAGCTGCAACCTCGATCGATGAGTCTGCTACCTGGGTGCAGTTCTGCTGTCTCAAAACAGCCTTCCTGGATCTTGGGCTCCACAAGGGTTTCACAGTCTCCTATCTAGTTCCCAAAGTTCCCAACAGAGGTACTTTTATCTGCGGACAGGTGAAAAGCTAAAAACTATTGTTGCTGTGGGGAGATACAAGTGAGGTAGCTCCTGGTCTCCCATTTTGCTGATGTCACTCTCCTGGCTGTCTTAAATCTCTCACTTTCTTAAATCTCTCTTATTCCACAGGTTACCCTTTCATCTTCATTGCTGCTATTGTTAATTTTCTTGCAATTTATTTATAGGTCATTTGTCCTAAAGAGTTTTTCACGTTCTACATCTTATTGATTGCATCCTCATGGTACTATTTTAAAAATATATTCTTCTAGACCAGGTGTAGATTACACCTGTAATCCCAACACTTTGGGAGGCAGGTGGATCACCTGAGGTCAGGAGTTTGAGACCAGCCTGGCCAACGTGGGGAAACCCTGCCTCTACTAAAAATGCAAAATTAGCTGGGCATGGTGGTACATGCCTGTAATCCCAGTTACTTGGGAGGCTGAGGCAGAGAACTGCTTGAACCTGGGAGGTGGAGGTTGCAATGAGTCAAGATCACGCCATTGCACTCCCGCGTGGGCTATAGAGTGAGACTCCATCTCAAAAAAAAAAAAATTTTAATTAAAAAAAAAAAAATATATATATATATATATATAGCATCATTCTATTTTTTTTTAAGTTTAGCTTGCAATAGTAACATGAAGCAGAGGCCTAGTTTCATTAAGTATATTTTGATTTTCTTAGTTTTCCTTGAAAGGTTTCTAGTTCACATTTACATCACATTTTACATTCATGAATACAAGAAATCCTTGTATTTTTTGTAAACCCATTCATTGGTAGTTGGATCTAGGAACTTGATTAAGATTTAATTTTTTCTTTTCCAGGCTTAATTCACTTTATTTTTCTTGTATAAAAACCCTATGTTGTAGGCACAGCTGGAGCCTGGGTCTGCTGCACGGAGACTCTGGTGTGGGTCTTGACAAGGTGGTCAGTGAATTCCTAATAGGGAGAGTTGGTGAATACAGTCTCCTTCCAGAGGTCAGGGGTCAGGTAGCTGTAGGTCTTAGAGACGGCATCAAAGGCGGCCTTGGCGAAGTTGCCCAGGGTGGCAATGCAGCCCCGGGCTGAGGTGTAGCAGTCATCGATACGAACCATCATGAGCAGCTTCTTGGGCACAGGCTCTGAGACGATGCCAGTGCCCCTGGGTGCAGGGATGAGGTGCACCAGCACAGAGCCACAGCAGCCTGTCACCTTGCAAGGGACGGTGTGGGCCTTGCCAATCTTGTTCCCCCAATAGCCTCTGCGCACAGGGACAATGGAGAGTTTGACCAGGATGATGGCCCCACGGATGGCGGTGGCCACCTCCTTGGAGCACTTAACACCCAGGCTGACGTGGCCATTGTAGTCCCCGATAGCAACGAACGCCTTGAACCTGGTGCACTGGCCAGCACGAGTCTGCTTCTGCACCGGCATAATCTTCAAAACCTCGTCTTTGAGAGAGGCCCCCAAGAAAAAGTCAATGATCTCAGATTCCTTAATGGGCAGGGAGAACAGGTAGATCTCCTCCAGGGCCTTGATCTTCATGTCCTTGACCAAGCGGCCCAGGTTGGTGACGGGCATCCACTCCTTATCCTCGGCCTTGCCTCTGCGAGCTCCGCAGCCTTGGCCCCGGCCCCGTCCACAGCCGCAACCCCGGCCCCGGATGCCACTGCCAAAACCTCTGAGGAAGCCACCGCGGTTCCCCATCCCAGGGCCACCAGGGCCTCCGGGCCCCCCCGCTGCACCGGCGTCATCCGCCATTTGGTGTTTTCTCAGAGAAGAAGAAGATTTAATTTTTTTTTTCATTCTTCCAGCAGGATGTATATAAAGTCAGCTTGCCTCACTTTTTTAGGCTGGGCACAGTGGCTCACGCCTGTAATCCCAACACATCAGGAGGCCAAGGCAGGTGAATCACGAGGCCAGGAGTTCAAGACCAGCCTGGCCAACATGGCAAAACCCCATCTCTACTAAAAAATACAATAGCCAGGTGTAGTTGCACGAGGCTGTAGTCCCAGCTACTCGGGAGGCTGAGTGAGGCAGGAGAATCGCTTGAACCTGGAAGGCAGAGGTTGCAGTGAGCCGAGATCATGCTCCTGCACTCCAGCCTGTATGACAGAGCAAGACTCCAACTCAAAAAAATAAATAAATAAAGTTGGCTTGCCTCACTGTTTAAAGAAATAATGGGGTTTTGCTATGTTGCCTAGGCTAGAGTTCAATGGCTAGTCACAGGCACAATCATAAGAGTGCATCCTTTAACTCCTGGGCTCAAGCCATTCTCTTGCCTGAACTTCCCAAGTAGTGGGACTACAGGCACACATCACTGTGCCCAGCTTGCCTTGCTTTTTGTATTGTGTCCCACCACATCCTGGACCCCCAAAACAACAGTCATTTATTTTGCCCACAAATTTGCAATTTTTGTCTTTTTTTTTTTTTTTTTTTTTTTTGAGATGGAGATTCTTGTTGCTCAAGCTGGAGTGCAATGGTGTGACCTTGGCTCACTGCAACCTCTGCCTCCCAGGTTCAAGCAATTCTCCTTCCTCACCCTCCTAAGTAGCTGAGATTACAGGCATGTGCCACCATGCCCGGCTAATTTTTGTATTTTTAGTAGTGACGGGGTTTCACCATGTTAGCCAGGCTGGTCTCGAACTCCTGACCACAAGCGATCTGCCTGCCTCAGCCTCCCAAAGTGCTGGGATTACAGGTGTGAGTCAAGGCATCCGGCCTGTAACTCTTGTTAGTACTATAATAATGAAAGATTAGTTCATTCCTGTTTTTAGATAGAAAACCTGGCTGTTTACTCACATATCACAAAACTTTTCAGTTTGCCAGCACCCTCCTTTGGCTTTTCCCCTCTTCCCATTTTCATTTTTATTTATCTTCCTTAAACCTTCAAATTTTTATTTTTTACTATTGCCAACAATCAACCTCTTCCCATTTTTAGACAAATATTTTAACTGGGAAGGTTAGAAAGTGACAAAAATGTTAACTAGAAACCTTTCAAGGAAAATTAGGAAAATCAAAATATACTTAATGAAACAAGGCCTCTGCTTCATGTTACTATTGCAAGCTAAACTTAAAAAATAGAATGAGGCCAGGCATGGTGGCTCATGCCTATAATTCCAGTACTTTGAAAGGCTGAGGTGGGCAGATCACCTGAGGTTGGGAGTTCGAGACCAGCCTGGCCAACATGGTAAAACTCCATCTCTACTAAAAATACAAAATTAGCCGGCCATGGTGGCACATGCCTGTAGTCCCAGCTACTCAGGAGGCTGAGGCAGGAGAATCACTTGAACCCGTGGAGCAGAGGTTGCGGTGAGCCAAGATTGTGCCACTGCACTCCAGGCTAGGCGACAGAGCGAGGCTCCGTCTTGGGGGAAAAAAAAAAAAAAGACGCAAACAGTATGGCTTAGGAAAATAGGGCTTAATGGTGGTCTCAATAATAAACTAATACAGAGAAAAATACAAAATAACAACAAACACTGTCTTTGAATTGGAGTAAAACCTAAAAGAAATAAGATACATATAACCCCCCCCCTTTTTTTTTTTTTTTTTTTGAGACAGAGTTTCACTCTTGTTGCCCAGGTTGGAGTGAAATGGCATGATCTTGGCTCACTGCAACCGCCACCTCCCAGGTTCCCGCGATTCTCCTGCCTCAGCCTCCCCACTAGCTGGGAATACAGGTGCGTGCCACCACGCCCGGCTAATTTTTTGTATTTTTAGTACAGATAGGGTTTCACATGTTAGCCAGGATGGTCTCGATCTCCTGACCTCAGGTGATCTACCCGACTCAGCCTCCCAAAGTACTGGGATTACGGCGTGAGCCACAGCACCTGGCCCCTCCTCTCTTCTTTTCTAACCTTAGCCAGTGCCTGGCTCAGTCCTATTATTGAGGGTCTAGGACATTGTGGGCTATTCATTCTAAAGAGAACCTTCATTTGGATGGCTGACAAAGTATTATTGTTTTATAAAACCTATTTCACAAATTATTAAGAAAACTGTATAAGGCTATTGTTATTGCCAACATTCCCACATATGCCTTATGTCTGCTTGGATCTGATAGGAAAGTATTTTTGTTTGGTTTTGTTTTGGAAAGTATTTTTTCAAATATAGGGAAGTTTTTAAAACATTTTTACCCTTCATTAGCAACAGTGCTTTGTTTATATAAAGTACTCTACACAAGTGTTTATGTTTTTGTTTTGTTTTGAGACGGAGTCTCACTCTGTCGCCCAGGCTGGAGTGCAGTGGCATGATCTTGGCTCACTGCAACCTCTGCCTCCCGGGTTCACGTGATTCTCCTGCCTCAGCCTCCCAAGCAGCTGGGATTACAGGCATCTGATACCGCACCTGGCTAATTTTTGTATTTTTAGTAGAGGCAGGGTTTCACCATCTTGGCCAGACTGGTCTCGAACTCCTGTGATCCACCCACCTTGGCCTCCCAAAGTGCTGGGATTACAGGCCTGAGCCACTGTACCTGGCCATGTTTATGTTTTAATATTTGTTGAAATCCCATTTTAATGGAGAAATAATGTACATTAACACTCTGATGAAAGCCGATGTTTAACATTTATTTATTGCCTAATCCCAGGAACAAAAACAATTTCAATTTCACAAAAAAAGAAAAATCTTTATAACTTGAAACATTTCAGATACTTAAAGTATGTCTCAAAACTTTAAGACTGTCCCAAGAAGCCAATAATGGCATCTTCTAAATTCTGCTCTGTTCTTTATGGCTGACAGGTTGACTCCTTACACTGACAGAACTAGTAGAGTTTAGTAAGCCCCAAGAGATCATCTAGTTCAACCCTCCTATTTTATAGATGAAGAAAATGAGACCCAAAGGATTTAAGTGGTCTTCCTTAGGTCACATAGCTAATAAGGAGCAGAGCTATTAATGCTCAAATCCAGTATTTTACACCACAAAATTAATGCATCATCACCCACTTGTTTCCAATATATTACATCAGTTGTCTAAACAAATAACCATAGAATCTATGTGCTACTTGGGAGTATTCTGGTCCTCTGAAGAGAAGTCGGCTTCAGAGGTTTATGGATCTTCATTCCCTAGTGCTAATATCCCTTTTTTAAAATTATTATTTTTTGAGACAGTCCTGCTCTGTCGCCCAGGCTGGAGTGCAGTGGCCTGATCTCGGCTCACTGCAACCTCCACTTCCTGGCTTCAAGGGATTCTCCTGCCTCAGCCTCCCGAGTAGCTGGGATTACACCCCCGGTTAATGTTTTGATTTTTAGTAGAGATGGAGTTTCGCCACGTTGGCCAGGCTGGTATTAAACTCCTGACCTATAGTGATCCACCCACCTCCACCTCCCAAAGTGCTGGGATTACAGGCGTGAGCTACCAAGCCAGGCCCCTAGTGCTAATATGCTAAATGTGTGTTAAAAAAACAACACGGAGAGGCAAGGTGGCTCACGCCTGCAATCCCAGCACTTTGGGAGGCCGAGGTGGGCCTATCATCTGAGTTCAGGAGTTCGAGACTAGCCTGACCAACATGGAGAAACCCCATTTCCTACTAAAAAATACAAAATTAGCCGGGCGTGGCGTCGCATGCCCATAATCCCAGCTACTCGGGAGGCTGAGGCAGGAGAATCGCTTAAACCCGGGAGGTGGAGGTTGCAGTGAGCCGAGATGGCACCACTGCACTCCAGCCTGGGCAATAAGGGCTAAAACTCCGTCTCAAAAAACAAACAAAAACAAACAAAACAACAACACCTCATGATTACAAGATTACCTTTGAACATTTGTTTCTGAACCTACCACATGCATCTGTCACTTTGCAGGCGCTTAATAATTGTGAGCGAACATTCAACGAACCTCATCTCATAACTTCCTTACTGAAATATAGTGGTCATAGGAGACCAGCAGTTTAGCTCATGGCTTCTGGTCCCTGCTTTGTATTGGAATACTGCTTCTATCTACTGACTGGTTTACCTTGGGCTTCAGTTCCTTCTTTAGGCTCCAGTTCCCTAACCTTTTAAGTAAAGGATTATCGTGAGGACTAAACGAGATAAAACTTGTAAAGGTTCAGCACTGTGCTTAGCAGATAACGGAATTAAATGATCTTTATTATAGTGTTTACACTCCCTAAGAGTCAGTGGCTATATTATGCAGGAGACACTAGTGTAGAACAAGCGGGTGGTGATAACTAGACAGACCTGATTTGGCAGTCTGTCAAACCTCTACCACCCAGTACCAACCAATACGAGATAACCAACCTCGACACTTAAAGCAAAGAAAAACCTCCACTCATTCAAAATCTCCCTTTTCTGACTCCCTTTCAAAATAAGCAAAACTGCATAAAAAGAAGGTCTATGTGGCCGGGCAAAAACAGACTCAGCTACATCCCTTAGGGAGTTATTCCGGTGCCCACCGCACTGCGCAGATAGGTCCAGCCGGAGTTAAAGGAGGAGACCTCCCACTGGGCGCGGTGGCTCACACCTGTAATCCCAGTACTTTGGAAGGCTGAGAAGGGTGGACCGCTTTGAGCCCAGGAGGTCGAGACCAGCCTGGGCAACATAGCGAAACCCAATCTCTACAACAAATACAAAAATTCGCTGGGCATGGTGGCGGGCACCTGTCGTCCCGGCTACTTGGGAGGCTGTGGCGGGAGGATCGCTTGAGCCCCGGAGCTCGAAGTTGCAGTGAGCCGAGATCGCCCCACTGCACTCCAGCCTGCGCGACAGACCGAGACTCTGTCCCAAAAAAAAAAAAAAAAAAAAAAAAAAAAAAGGCCGGGCTTCTCGGCTCACGCCTGTAATCCCAGCACTTTGGAAGGCCAAGGCGGGCGGATCACCTGAGGTCAGGAGTTCGAGACCGGCCTGGCCAACATGGTGAAACCCCGTCCCCAAAAAATTTTTGTATTTTGTAAAAACACAAAACTTAGCTGGGCGTGGTGGCGGGCGCCTGTAATCCCAGCTACTCGGGAGGCTGAGGGAGGAGAATCGCTTGAACCTGGGAGGCGGAGGCTGCAGTGAGCTGAGATTTTGTGCCACTGCCCTCCATCCAGCCTGGGTAACAGTGAGACTCTTTATCCAAAAAAAAAAAAAGGAGGGAACCTCACAGTCGTGCGAGGTGGAGTGAGAAAAAGCGGAAGTCCTCAGCACTCGCCTTTTAAATCGCGCGTTGTCATTGCTGCCTCGCGTAAAGGACCCCCGGCGCTCTTCACCTACAGCGCCCCATGCGTACAACCTCGCCGGTCCGGAGCTCCCCGCACACATCGACGTCAACCGGCGCGCACCGGACAGCCTTCTACGTCACGTCAGCGCCGCGCCGCAAGGAAGGCCCCCTTCTCTGCCTCCGCCTCCTCCCGACGCAGGCGCCGCTTTCTGGAAGGTTCGTGAAGGCAGTGAGGGCTTACCGTTATTACTCTGCGGCCGGCCAGAATCCGGGTCCATCCGTCCTTTCCGAGCCCACCCAGACCCAGCCGACTTTGCCATGCCTGAGAATGTGGCACCCCGGAGCGGGGCGCCTGCCGGGGCTGCCGGCGGCCGCGGAAAAGGCGCCTATCAGGACCGCGACAAGCCAGCCCAGATCCGCTTCAGCAACATTTCCGCCGCCAAAGGTATCACTCTCAGGGCCTGACCCGCGGGGCCGCGGGGCTGAGCTCTGCGGTCTCACTGTGGGCTTGAGCTGGTTTGGCTCTTTTGACGTTCTTTCGGGTCTTCCCCTCTTGTCCTCCCTGTGGAAGCAGCCCAGTGAAGGGATCCTTACTCCTGTTTTTCTGCCGATGATTGCCAACCCGGAGTATGGAGGCCTTTGAACTTGCCCCATTTTGCGTCTTAGTCTCCCATAGTTTTTCATCCTGCATTGTGCATCATTCATATTGGAGTCGAAAGCAGTTCAAAATGCCGAGGATTGCGTGCAGTCTTCCCGAGGGGTCTGACGCTTAAGGGCTGTCGCTTATCTGCTTATTGGAACTGGTAGAATGCACAGTATGTTTTAGCTTTCTTATTCTTATTTAAACAGGTATTAAATAAACTTCACTTGACACAGCTGTTGAGACGAATTGGGTGAACTCCACGTCTAAATTGGGGCGAGGCTCATTGTACTGGGATGGATGTAGGAACCGACTTACGTGTCTTGTTTGAAATAGTTGCGGAAAGTTACGTTGATGTCGTCTCTGCATGTGCACAGCCAAATCAAGAAACAATTATTTGGTTTTTTTGTAGAAGAGTGTGGCACGCATTGGAAATCAGACCAGAGTTTCATTCTCTGCTTCCGTTACTTCATGTCTTAGTGACCCGTAACCTCTGGGCCAAAGATTTCTTACCTATAAAATTGAGGAGGAAATGTTTGCTTTTTAGAGTTAAGATTAAGAGAAATCGAGTTGAGATAGAAAACTCTGGAAGGAAAAGTCAGGACAGAGGTTTAGAGATCTTGCCCGAGTGTATATTGAGTATAGTATTTCTTTTGGGTTGAAGAATAGTATGTTTGCGGAAGAGGTGAGATTAGAAAGCTAGGTTGGGGCCAGATGTTAAAGGTCTGGTGTCCTGGAAAGTATTTGACTTAATCTCTCCCAGCTATCGGATCATTTCTTTTTAACCAACGTGTAGGCTTGCTATGAGGATTCAGTGAGAAAGCATGTAAAGACGCATGTACACCTTAAAATTATTTGCAGTCATCAGCCCAAGTAACTGGGAATGTGATGGTGATTAGATAGGTAACCCTGAATGTAAGAAAAAGTAATCATTTCTAACTTGGGCCTAATGAGTTGGAAAGATCAGAATGGCCAGATTTAGGATTCATTTGGAAGTTCAGGAGATAATGTACCTGGAAACGAAGGTTTGTAGGTTAATTGGGGACCATAGTTGAAGCTTACATTTATTAGATTAGGAACAGAACGTTGAAAGATAAATTTTGGTCCAGGCGGGGTGGCTCACATCTGTAATCCCAGCACTTTGGGAGGCTGAGGCGGGCGGATCACATGAGGTCAGGAGTTCAAGACCAACCTTACCAACATGGAGAAACCCTGTCTCTACTAAAAATACAAAATTAGCCGAGTGTGGTGGCATACGCCTGTAGTCTCAGCAACTGGGGAGGCTGAGGCGGGGGAATCGCTTGAACCTGGAAGGCGGAGGTTGCCGTGAACCGACATCGCGCCGTTGCACTCCAGCCAGGGCGACGAGCAAAACTCTGTCTCAAAAAAGAAAAAGAAATTTGGGGGCCAAGAGAGTTCATAATATGGTTGATATTCAACAAACAAGATAAGTGGGAAATTTAGTAACCTTTGAAACAAAAGTGAACAGAGAACTGAAACAACAGAGGAGGGTGTGCATGTGGGAAGGAAAGGCCACCTAAATTATCTGTGAAGATGGCTCGTTATATCTTGAACTCCTGGCCTCAAGTGATGGCCCACCTTGGCCTCACAAAGTGCTGGGATTTCAGGTGTGAGCCACCGTGCCCGGCCCCAGGGATGTTTTTTAACATAGTGATGATGACCAAAAGCTACGATTTGAGAGTTTTGGTTTTTGTTTGGTTTGTTGGATTGGTTTGTTGAGATGGAGTCTTGCTCTGTCCCCCAGGCTGGAGTGCAGTGGCGTGATCTCCGCTCACTGCAACCTCCGCCTCCTGGGTTCAAGCCATGCTCCTTGCCTCAGCCTCCTGAGTAGCTGGGACTACAGATGTGCGCCGCCACACCCAGCTCATTTTTGTATTGTTAGTAGAGGCGGGGTTTCGCCATGTTGTCCAGGCTGGTCTTGAGCTCCTGACCACCTCAGCCTCCCGAAGCGCTGGGATTACAGGTGTGAGCCATCGCGCCCGACCTTGTTGGATTTTTTTAAGAGTATCTTGCTCTATAGCATTTCCATTGTGGTTTGCCCTTTTGGCGGTGTTAGTGTTAATTTTTGCTGTAGGCCACCTATATACCATGTTCACATTAGTGAACAAATGTCTTTACTCGCAGAGATTACACACTAGACAGAGTAAACAAATAAGTGAATTATATATAAATTGAGCATTCCTAATTTGAAATACTCTAAAATTCAAAACGCTTCTGGTCCTAATCATTTTGGAAAAAGGATACTCATCCATCAGTATGTTAGATCTAGACAGTTCTGTTGCTGCTTGCCCTGTTTTAAGGAATGGAGGAAATAGCAATTCTCAGAGCTCCTAACTAGATTGTACCATTTTGACATCTGAAGGAAGTTGAGATGAATCCTCAAAATGTATTCTGCCATAGGCTGATTACAAATATTAGGCCAGGCGCGGTAGCTCACACCTGTAATCCCAGCATTTTGGGAGGCCGAGGCAGGCAGATGGAGGTCAAAAGATCGAGACCATCCTGACCAACATAGTGAAACCCCGTCTCTACTAAAAATACAAAAAAATAGCTGGGCGTGGTGGCAGCTACTCGAGAGGCTGAGGCAGGAGAATCACTTGAACTCAGGAGGCGGAGGTTGCAGTGAGCTGAGATCGCACCACTGCACTCTAGCCTTGTGACAGAGTGAGACCCTGTCTCAAAATAATAATACTGTGTACGTTGACTAACAAAAAAGTGAAGCATCATACATTTAAAATAATTATTTTAATTACTCTGTTTCCAATAGATTATTTTTAGACAATGAATTTTCTTCTGTGGACACCGTGATTTGTTATGCACCATATCCTAATAAGAACACAATGATCATTTGCGAGGAAAAACCTCTCTTTAAGGAGTCTTGATTTCCCGTACCTCCAGCTATTCTGGGAGGCTGAGGTGGGAGGGTTGCTTGAGCCAAGGAGTTTGAGGCCACCCTGGGCAATATAGTAAGACCCTGTCTCTTAAAAAAAAAAAAGTTCTAATTTCTTTTCTTTTCTTTTTTTTTTTCCATCTGCAGCGGTTGCTGATGCTATTAGAACAAGCCTTGGACCAAAAGGAATGGATAAAATGGTAAAGAGTTGAGTCATTGAGTTCTAATTGAGCACTGCTGTTCACACTGCAAGACCTTGATGGAGGGTTAGATGTGCTGTTTAAAAAGTAAAAGATGGGGCTGGGTGTGGTGGCTCACACCTGTAATCCCAGTACTTAGGGAGGCTGAGGGGTGAATCACCTGAGGTCAGGAGTTCGAGACCATCCTGACCAACATGGAGAAACCCTGTCTCTACTAAAAATGCAAAATTAGCCAGGCATGGTGGCTCATGCCCGTAATCCCAGCTCCTCGGGAGGCTGAGGCGGGAGAATTGCTTGAACCTGGGAGGCAGAGGTTGTCGTGAGCCGAGATTGCGCCATTGCACTGTAGCCTGGGCAATAAGAGCAAAACTCCATCTCAAAAAATAAATAAATAAATAAAAATAGTAGAAAGTGAGTGAGGCACAGTGTATCATACCTGTAATCCTAGCACTTTGGGAGGCCGAGGTGTGTGAATCACAAGGTCAAGAGTTTGAGACCAGCCTGGCCAGTATGGTGAAACCCGGTCTTTACTAAAAATACAAAAATTAGCCAGGCATGGTGGTGAGCACCTGAAGTCCCAGTTACTCAGGAGGTGGGAGGCTGAGGCAGGAGAATCACTTGAACCCAGGAGGCAGAGGTTGCAGTGAGCCGAGATTGCACAGCTGCACTCCAGCCTGGGTGACTGAGCAAGACTCCATCTCAAACCAAAGCCAAAAAAATAGTAAAAAGTGTAGGGTTCCTGGAGTTTAGAGGAAGGAGATTACTTTGGAGTCAACAGGACTAAACTATAATTCATACTTTGTTTAATGCTTTTTAAATGATGAGAATGCACACCCAAACATAGGTATCTATTATGTAGTTAAGTGGAAAGTATTATAAATCCAAGTGTTGGGACTTCAGTTTAGTATTCCTTATGGATGTAACTTTGTATTCTAATGTGGGTCTCTGGGAGGTAAAACAATAATGGAGGATCATCTGGATGATACTACAGATTATTCTCCTCTCTGGATGTTTGAAAATCTATCCTTCCCAAAAATGCTGTTGTCCTTTTTGTAGGACAAAAAAGGAAAAAAGTTACTGTGTTGACTATAAGAATTGTGTTCACCACATTGCATGGTACTCCTTTAGGGCATCCATGGTGGAAATCATGCTTCTGATTAATAAGAAATTATTAAAGCTAGCAAGTGCTTCTTTATAATATTTTTCCTTTTTTTCTTTTTTGTGTGTCTGCGTTTCTTCACTTTTAGATTACCCTGCAACAAAGGCACTTTTTTCTTTTGTAAAGTTGGACTGTTGTGCATATTCCTTTTTTTTTTTTTTTTTTGAGACGAAGTTTCGCCCTTGTTGTCCAGGCAATGGCATGATCTTGGCTCACCGCGACCCCCGCCTCTCAGGTTTGAGCGATTCTCCTGCCTCAGCCTCCCTAGTAGCTGGGATTATAGGCATGTGCCACCACGCCCGGCTGATTCTGTATTTTCAGTAGAGATGGGGTTTCTCCATGGGTCAGACTGGTCTTGAACTCTCCACTTCAGGTGATCAGCTTGCCTCGGCCTCCCAAAGTGCTGGGATTACAGGCATGAGCCACCGTGCCCAGCCTGTTATTGCATATTCTTAAATTATTATGCTAATGTAAGGGAAGATAATTTAAAATTCAGTACTTTGCAAACAAATTAATTTCTCTATTTTGAAATATAAAAGTTTAATGAAACCGTTAAGGTGTCACACTGAAATACAACTTTAAAATTTTTTTCTAGATTCAAGATGGAAAAGGTGATGTAACCATTACAAATGATGGTGCTACCATTCTGAAACAAATGCAAGTGTTACATCCAGCAGCCAGAATGGTAAGTATAATTTTAGGTAAGTCTTTTTTTTTTTTTTTTTTTTTGAGACAGAGTCTTGCTCTGTCACCCAGGCTAGAATGCCATGGTGCAGTCTCAACCCACTGCAGCCTCCACCTCCTGAATTCAAGCAATTCTCCTGCCTTAGCCTGCTGAGTAGCTGGGATTACAGGTACACACCACCACGCCTGGCTAGTTTTTATATTTTTAGTAGAGACGGGTTTCGCCATGTTGGTCAGGCTGGTCTCAAACTCCTGACCTTATGATCCACCTGCCTCGGCCTCCCAAAGTGCTGGGATTATAGGCATGAGCCACCGCGCCTGGCTAGGTGAGTCTTCTTTTTTAAGTGTATTTGATATTTGGTAAACAGTTAAATTTATTTGTTTGATCACGTATTTAAGCACAATTAACACTTTTTGTGCTAAACAGGCATATTTTTAGGATACATTTTGTGCCTAACGTTGTGCTTTTTGATGTGAGGTGATGATAAAACACAAATCAAGCCAGGCATGGTGGTGCATACCTTTAGTCCCAGCCACTCCTTAGGCTGACATGGGAGGATTGTTTGAGCTCAAGAGTTTGTGGCTGCAGTGAGCTATAATCACACCACCACACTCCATTCTGGGTGACAGAGTGAAACTCCAGGAAAAAGAAAAAAAAACAGCTGGGCACAGTGGCTCACACCTGTAATCCCGGCACTTTGGGAAGCCAAGGTGGGAGGATTGCTTGAGCTCAGGAGTTTGAGACCAGCTTGGCCAACATGGTGTGAGACCTTGTCTCTACTGAAAACACAAAAAATAATAGCTGGGTGTGGTGGTGCGCACCTGTGGTTTCAGCTACTCGGGAGGCTGAGGTGGGAGAATCACTTGAGTCCAGGGGCAGAGGTTGTAGTGAGCTTGATTGGGCCACTGCATTCCAGGCTGGGTGACAAAGTGAGACCCTGTCTCAAAAAAAAAAAAAAACAAAACATAAGTCACCTTATACTTGTCCATGGAAATGAGTATTTTTCCTCTCAAATGATTATTGTGTTCTTATTAGAATATGGTGCATAACATTTCACATGTCCACAGAAGAAAATGCATTGTCTAAAAATAATCTGCTGGAAACAGTAATTATTTTACTTTTTTTTTTTTTTTTTTTTTTTTTTTTTTTTTTGAGACAGAATCTCGCTCTGTCGCCCAGGCTGGAGTGCAGTGGCCGGATCTCAGCTCACCGCAAGCTCCGCCTCCCGGGTTTATGCCATTTTCCTGCCTCAGCCTCCTGAGCAGCTGGGACTACAGGCGCCCGCAACCTTGCCTGGCTAGTTTTTTTTTTGTATTTTTTAGTAGAGACGGGGTTTCACCGGGTTAGCCAGGATGGTCTCCATCTCCTGACCTCGTGATCCGCCCGTCTCGGCCTCCCAAAGTGCTGGGATTACAGGTTTGAGCCACCGCGCCCAGCCCTATTTTACTTCTTTTACCTTATACTTGTCCATGGAAACTTGGCATACACTTGAGGAATGAGGAGATTAAAAACATAAACCTGTTGTCAAGTCATATGAGCAAAAACAAATGCATTAGAAATAAATTTCTATCAGGCCGGGCGTAGTGGCTCATGCCTGGGATCCCAGCACTTTGGGAGGCTGAGGCAGGTGGATCACCTGAGGTCAGGAGTTCAACACCAACCTGGCCAACATCATGAAACCCCATCTCTACTAAAAATACAAAAATTAGCTGGGCATGCTGGTGCATGCCTTTAATTTCAGCTACTTGGGAGGCAGAGACAGGAGAATTGCTTGAACTCGGGAGGTAGAGGTTACAGTGAGCCGAGATCGCGCCACTTGACTCCAGCTTGGGTGACAGTAAAATTCCATCTCAAAAAAAAAAAAAAGAAACTTCTATCAAAAAAATCCCTTTGGGTTATGTAAAGATGGCTTTTAAAAAACTTTTTTTTTTTAAAAGATACTGATCAAATTTATGTATAATAGAAACAACCTGGAATAGGCAAAATATCCAATGATAGGAAAATGTTTAAACAAATAGTATACCACGGCATGTTAATCATACAGCCATTAAAAATTGTTCATGAAGATTTTTATAATGAGGAAAAACACTAATGAAACATTACATGAAAAACAAAAGATAAAATTATATACTGTGAGCTTACTTAAAAAATAGAAAATGATTGGAAATAAACTAACATACTACATACAAATACTAATGGTCTCTGCTTCAAAAATATTCAGTTGACACATTTTAATTTCTTCTTTCTGTATTTTCCAAATTTTGTATAATTACCACATACTTTTTTTTTTTTTTTTTTTTGTAGACAGAGTCTCGCTCTGTCGCCCAGGCTGGAGTGCAGTGGCCGGATCTCAGCTCACTGCAAGCTCCACCTCCCGGGTTCACGCCATTCTCCTGCCTCAGCCTCCCGAGTAGCTGGGACTACAGGCGCCCACCACCTCGCCCGGCTAGTTTTTTGTATTTTTAGTAGAGACGGGGTCTCACCATGTTAGCCAGGATGGTCTCGATCTCCTGACCTTGTGATCCACCCGTCTCGGCCTCCCAAAGTGCTGGGATTACAGGCTTGAGCCACCGCGCCCGGCACCACATACTATTTTACAACAAAAAAATTTTGTTATCCAGAAGTGACAAGTCTATATGTAATATTGCTATTAAAATGTTGAAAAAAAATGATAATTTATTATAGGAAAATAAGCATCTTATTTGGAACATAAAGCATTGTTAAATAAAACAAAACTTCGAAGTTTTGCTGTTTTCTTGGATGGTCCTGAGGCTTCATACGTTGTGCCATCCACCAATTAGGAAAAGATGGCTTTTTAATGAATCAGATTATACTTATAAGGGGTCTATTCAAATAAACTTGGCAAAAGACTCTTAAGTTGATACTCTGAGGCTGGGAATGGTGATTCATGCTTGTAATCTCAGCACTTTGGGAGACTGAAGCAGGAGGATTGTTTGAGCCCAGGAGTTCGAGAGCATTCTAGGCAACATAATGGGACCCCACCTCTGTAAAAAACAAAACAAAAAACAAAACTGTTTTTAAAAAAAGTAGCCACATGTGTTAGCATGCACCTATAGCCCCAGCTACTTGGGAGACTGAAACAGGAGGATCTCTTGAGCCCAGGAGGTGGAGGCTGTAGTGGGCCATGATCACACTGCTGTACTCCAGCCTGGGTGACAGAGTGAGACCCTGTCTCAAAAAAAAAAAAAAAAAGATACTCTAGTCTCATCTGGAATGCCCCATTTCTTAGCTTCCAAGTCTATAGAGTACCTATGATACATTTTTGCTTTCTGATTAGAACCTTTGAGTAGCAGGGCAGGGGGAGATGACAACCCACAATCTGAACTGGAGATCATCTATTAGTCTTTAGTTTTAAATGAAATCCAAGGTAGACAACAAATCAGAAATCAGGAATCATGTTGAATCCTCAAATTCTGTTTGTGACACTGGTGTGATTACTTGAATTAGGTGTTACTGGGTTCTCTCATTTCTCATTGAGCAACTTGGCATTTTCTATTCACTTAGCTGGTGGAGCTATCTAAGGCTCAAGATATAGAAGCAGGGGATGGCACCACATCAGTAGTCATCATTGCTGGCTCCCTCTTAGATTCGTGTACCAAGCTTCTTCAGAAAGGTGGGTAGGATGTACTTTATTACTGAATAAAGAAAAGTTTAAAAGAACAAACTTTAGGAAAAGCCAAGTTATTCATAAGTAATACGGGATTTAAGATTTAATTTGGGATAACTAATCTTTTTACCAAGAATTTTTTAAAGTTTTAGATTTTGCTATATTTATAATAGAAATTAGAAGAAATTTTCCTTTGGCTGCTGATATTTGCTGGGCTCCTTTTTGAATGGAACTCAATTGTTGTTCAAAAATGAGTGGTAGAGGTCGGACATGGTGGCTCACGCCTGTAATCCCAGCACTTTAGGAGACCGAGGTGGGTGGATCCACTGAGGTCAGGAGTTCAAGACCAGCCTGACCAACATAGTGAAACCGTGTCTCTACTAAATACAAAAAATTAGCCAGGCATGGTGGCACATGCCTGTAATCCCACCTAAGGCAAGAGAATCGCTTGAACCCAGGAGCGGAGGTTGCAGTGAGCCAGGATCATGCCATCGCACTCCAGCCTGGGCAACAAGAGTGAACTCTGTCTCAAAAAAAAAAAAAAAATGAGTGGTAGAAATATTACTAATCTTAGACTCTTACATAAGTAAGAAGATTTGGGAGAGAAAGTCAGGATTGTCCTTGCTTTAGTAAATGGTATTTAATTATAGTAGTGACTCTCCAATCACTTATTCTACTTATTATGTAGATTTGTGATATTTTTAAAAGTATCGGCCAGGTGTGGTGACCTTGTAATCCCTGGCACTTTGGGAGGTTGAGGCTGGCAGATCAATTGAGCCCAAAGAGTTGAGACCAGACTGGGCAACATGGCAAAACCCTGTCTCCACTGAAAAAAAAAAAAAAAGCCAGGTGTGGTGGCATGTGTCAGTAGTCCCAGCTACTCAGGAGGCTAAGGTGGGAGGATCACTTGAGCCTGGGAGGTTGAGGCTATAGTGAGCTAAGATCAGGCCGCTGCACTCCAGCCTGGGTGACCGAGTGAGACCCTGTCTCCCAAAAAAAAAGGTATAAAATTTGGCTTTAGTCTTAAGTATTAATAAGTATGTAATCTATTTTAAATTGGATGGAAGTAAATTATTAGTCATTGTTAGCAGGTTATTGAAGCCACTATTAAGAATAGTTATATTTGTGCTTGCTTTGACATTAATGAATAGAAAATTTTTAAGTCATGTCAAATGTGTAGTTTACCTGTTATAATTAAATAACTAGACTTTCACAAATGACAGGGATTCATCCAACCATCATTTCTGAGTCATTCCAGAAGGCCCTGGAAAAGGGCATTGAAATCTTGACTGACATGTCTCGACCTGTGGAACTGAGTGACAGAGAAACTTTGTTAAATAGTGCAACCACTTCACTGAACTCAAAGGTGAGGCAAGCACTAACAGATAGTTGTCAAATTAATGTGTGTTACTCTGTGGTTCTTGATGCTATACAGTACATAAATAGTAAGTTTCAAGAGTGACTAGGTAACTGTTATAATCTGTGTAATTGAATTGATTTAAGATTAAGAGAGGAAACGAGCCATAAGGCTAACAAAGGAGTTGGAATATTTAATATATACTATATCCATATCCACTTTTCTATTTAATGCATTGTAACAGTGTTTTGGTAAAGCTAGATATTTTAATTTGCCTATAAGAAACCTTTTCCTCTGCCAAATCAGAAAGACTGCCATAGGTCTCTGGCAGTATAGCTAATTTTTATTGAATACTTTATATGGTGGGCATTGTGATAAGTTTTTTACATTTATTATCCTCTTCAAGGCCCTCAGTCATATCCCCATTTTATAAATGAAAAGAGTAGATCTAGAGAAGTAACTTATCCAAGGAACGCTAACAGAAAGAGCTGAGATTTGAACCCAGGACAGGCTACTTATCGTGGTCCATCCCTTAACTAACACATATGCTGCTTTTCTTATTTACCAAGCTTAAAGCAGTGTTGTGCTTTTAAATTTCTGTGGAATTCATGTCACTTGTTTTCTGTAATGTCCTGTTTGTCCCGTCCATCCCCTAATCCTTTTTCCTTTTAAAAATCAGTATTAAGTCCATACATTGATTTTGTTTGAATGTTAGATGGTGTTAGGGACACTAAGTGATACTGTTGGATGTCCCCAGAACTGATATAGATAGTATAGCTAAATGGTTACAAGCACTAGTCATTGAGTCTAGACTGCTTGTGTTTGTTCAATGCTGACTTCACCACTTAACTACGCTGTTAGTTTGGCAAAATGACTTGACCTCTTGGCTTCAGTTTCTCCATCTGAAGATTGAATGAGTTAATATGTAAAGTTCTGTTAATATGTAAAGACCACTGCCTGGCATGTGTTGATTGATAAATGTTAGCAATTTTTATCAACCCCTCATCAGGAATGTACATACATAACATTGATGCCTCATCACACATTGATTTTAGATAGGAAATATTCATGTAAAATTAAATTTATGCTTTTTGGATTTCCTGTAAAACTTTGATATTCTACAGTCCTGGCTATTATATTAATAAAAGAAAAAAGCAAGCATACATGTTTTTATTTTGTGCCCCTGGTGACAACCTGAATGGAAAAGACAGTTTATGGACTGTCTTCTTGTGGGTGTTTCCCTCTTCGCACGCACACCCTACTGCAAAAATTATTAGAGCCCTTCTTAAGTATATTTGTCATTGAAAAATTAGGACTTTTACTACTGTGAAGGTAACTTTTTTTTTTTTTTTTAAATAATTCTAGGTTGTTTCTCAGTATTCAAGTCTGCTTTCTCCAATGAGTGTAAATGCAGTGATGAAAGTGATTGACCCAGCCACAGCCACCAGTGTAGATCTTAGAGATATTAAAATAGTTAAGAAGCTTGGGTAAGCATCTCTAATTGCAACTTGAAAAAAAATTTGAAAATGAGCATAAGATTGCCAAAAATAAATAAGTTACAAACACCTAGATGAAGGTCACAAAGCTCTCTTTTCTCTTTCTGGTTTTGTTTTCATGAGAACTTGTATTAGTAAGTGGATCTCAAGATTTTGTTTATATTACTTTATGATAATAAGACAGCAGTGGATCAAAGAGATCCAGTAATGGGGCAATAGTAAATGTGAGGCTGAATCACATTTTATTGGACTGATGACTTTTAATCTGTTAACAATCTATTAAATGTACAGATGTCCACTCCCTCTTAACTTCCCCTCTTTGTATTTTTCTTAGTGGGACAATTGATGACTGTGAGTTGGTGGAAGGGCTGGTTCTCACCCAAAAAGTGTCAAATTCTGGCATAACCAGAGTTGAAAAGGCCAAGATTGGGCTTATTCAGTTTTGCTTATCTGCTCCCAAAACAGATGTAAGTAGAATCCAAATGAAATTCGTTCTGTGTTTAACTTTTTAATAACTCAAGCATTTCTTTATTAAAAATAGAAAATACTTCTAGTGATTTAAAGCATAGATCTCAAAAGAATTACTAGAATTGAGACAAAAATAGAAATTGTTGGTGCTACAAGTGACAAGTCTACATCCTCAATTTGGATATTGAAATTGAGAACTAGCCGATTGCAGCAATGCCTGTAGTCCCAGCTCCTCGGGAAATTTAAGCAGAAAAATTGCTTGAACCTAGGAGTTTGAGGCTGCAGTGTGCTATTCCATCACCTGTGAATAGTCCCTGCACTTCACTCCAGCCGGGGCAACATAGTGGGACCCCATCTTTTCATCATTGTTAATTTGCAAATTCACACAGATTAGAGAGGGACTCCATCTTTTAGAAACAACTAGGATATCCATTTTATATTTTTTGGTTATAAAAAATGTACTTGCAAAAAAGTAAGATGCCATTGTATTTAGTTGAAAGTAAGACTGAAATTTGGGGTATGTATCTTATCCAGACTCTTTTCTGTGCATGTCTGTATAATTTATTGCTTGGTATAGTTTTGGTTGAAATTATACAGTACATAGTATTTTCACTTAAAATTCTACTTTTAAAGTTAAAATATCTTACAATGCAAATTATGATGTTTTTTCTAAACAGATGGATAATCAAATAGTGGTTTCTGACTATGCCCAGATGGACCGAGTGCTGCGAGAAGAGAGAGCCTATATTTTAAATTTAGTGAAGCAAATTAAAAAAACAGGATGTAATGTCCTTCTCATACAGAAGTCTATTCTAAGGTGTGGGACTATTTATTTTGTTCATCCCTTAATAATAATTTTGAATCTCCACTAGCAGTTTATTTTTTCTGATAAAATATTTGATTTAATCACTTACTCTAAATTCGTATTTTTTAAGGGACAACTCTTAGGTGAAACGAAATAGAGAATTTTTGTTTTAAAAGCACAGAGATAAAATGTTAGGCCTCAATATTGTACCATCATTTGCTCAGACCAAGGGAAACAAATGGTATAAGTTCAGTTAAGATGTCTAGGAAAAGCACTTTAAAGAAATATATGACTTGTAAATTTAAAACAATAAAGGTATAATTTTGTTTTTTTGTGTTTTTTTTGTTTGAGACGGAGTCTGGCCTGTGGCCCAGGCTGGAGTGCAGTGGCGCGGTGTCGGCTCACTACAAGCTCCGCCTCCCGAGTTCATGCCATTCTCCTGCCTCAGCCTCCAGAGTAGCTGGGACTACAGGTGCCCGCCACCACGCCCGGCTAGTTTTTTTGTATTTTTTTAGTAGAGACAGGGTTTCACCATGTTAGCCAGGGTGATGTTGATCTCCTGACCTCGTGATCTGCCCACCTCGGCCTCCCGAAGTGCTGGGATTACAGGCGTGAGCCACCATGCCCAGCCTCTAATAGCAATTTTTATAGAAACATTTGAGTTGGGTAAACCACCAGAAATCTACATTTTAACGGGAGTTTTGCTCTTGTTGCCCAGGCTGGAATGCAATGGTGCAGTCTTGGCTCACTGCAACCTCTGCCTCTTGGGTTCAAGCAAGTCTCCTGCCTCAGCCTCCCGAGTAGTTGGGATTACAGGCATGCACCACCACACCTGACTAATTTTGTATTTTTAGTAGAGACGGGGTTTCTCTGTTAGTCAGGCTGGTCTCAAACTCCCAACTTCAGGTGATCCACCAGCCTCGGCCTCCCAAAGTGCTGGGATTACAGGCATGAGCCGCCACGCCCGGCTCTATCCTCCCTTTTAAATGTGGGATATATAATCTTTCCTAGACCAAGGTCCTAAATAAACATCAAGCCTTGTTCTTTTAAAAACCAAGTTTGTTGCAGAATTAATTACCTGGTTAAAAGTGGAATTTATTTAAAGGTCTGTGCAATTGCTTGCCTTGTCACGGGCATGTGCCACCATGCCTGGCTAATTTTTGTCTTTTTAGTGGAGACGAGGTTTTACCATGTTGGTCAGGCTGGTCTTGAACTCCTGACCTCGTGATCCACCTGCGTTGGCTTCCCAAAGTGCTGGCGTTACAGACGTGAGCCACTGTGCCTGGCCAGTATTTTTTCCTAATAGACACATTCCTATTTATTAATATGCCAGAATGTACTGTGGGTGTTCATTTTATATAGTCTTTGATTGAAGACTCAGAAGACTTGGTTCTAATCCCAATCATATAATAGCTACTGACCTTGAGTAAATTGCCCCCCAATATACAAATTATACAGATGAGCAAATTGCCTATACGGTTTGCTCATCTGTATAATAGGGATAGTAGTAATATCTACCTTTCTAGTATCACAGAGTTGTTAGATTATTCACAGTTCATGGGGCAGTGTAAATTTGTGGAGTCTGATTAATACTTCCAAATTCATGAAGTATTAATAAGTTTTAATTTACCAAGATGTGCTCATTTTTTAAGAAAAATGAGGTCAGGCACTGTGGCTCACACCTGTAATCCCAGCACTTTGTGGGGCTGAGGTGGGAGGATCTCTTGAGCCCTGAGTTCGAGACCGGCCTGGGCAACATAGGGAGACCCTGTCTCTATTAAATAAATGGGCCAGGTGTGGTGGCTTATGCCTGTAATCCCAGCACTTTAGGAGGCCAAGGCACGTGAATCATCTGAAGTCAGGAGTTCGAGACCAGCCTGGCCAACATGGTAAAACCCCGTCTGTACTAAAAATACAAAAATTAGCCAGGTGTGGTGGCAGGAGCCTGTACACTTGGGAGACTGAGGCAGGAGAATCGCTTGAACCTAGGAGGTGGGGGTTGCAATGAGCTTAGATCGTGCCATTGCACGCCAGCCTGGGCAACAAGAGTGAAATTCCATCTCAAAAATATATATATAAAAATAAATGGGGAAAAAATAGTGACCTAGTTATTTTGTGTATGGTATTAGTGTCATTGGGGACAGAGTACATTTTAATACTGGAATTGTACTAAAATGTCCTTAGAACTGGAAATCTTAATTTTGACCTTATGAACTTAGTAAACTAAAGCATTTTTCTTCAGGAATAATGATTGGTCATTTAAGAAATAGTAATTAAAACCTTAAAGGCATTTGAAGAGCAAAATTTTTCTTTTAACCTAGCATTGACATAATCACTGATTTTGTATTTTAGAGATGCTCTGAGTGATCTTGCATTACACTTTTTGAACAAAATGAAGATTATGGTGATTAAGGATATCGAAAGAGAAGACATTGAATTTATTTGTAAGGTAAAACATCAACATCTGTATTTGTGGAAAATGTCTAATAATCAGATAAATGTTGCCTTAATTTGTGGATTTGACTTTTTTTCCCCAGACAATTGGAACCAAGCCAGTTGCTCATATTGACCAATTTACTGCTGACATGCTGGGTTCTGCCGAGTTAGCTGAGGAGGTCAATTTAAATGGTTCTGGCAAACTGCTCAAGGTAACAATATTACATTTAAATTTTTATTTGCTTAGTTTTCGGTGTGGGTTTTTTTTAACCGTTCAGATACTTAATTTGGAATTTGTTTACTGAAGATTACAGGTTGTGCCAGCCCTGGAAAAACAGTTACAATTGTTGTTCGTGGTTCTAACAAACTGGTGATTGAAGAAGCAGAGCGCTCCATTCATGATGCCCTATGTGTTATTCGTTGTTTAGTGAAGAAGAGGTAATGTCAGTGTTACATTATTAAGTAACGTTTTGAACATTAAAACTACTGTATTCTGTTTTTTAAGATGTAAATTATTAAAATTTTCTGTTGGATAAAATAAGCTGAAAATATATTTGTGAATTTCAGGGCTCTTATTGCAGGAGGTGGTGCTCCAGAAATAGAGTTGGCCCTACGATTAACTGAATATTCACGAACACTGAGTGGTATGGAATCCTACTGCGTTCGTGCTTTTGCAGATGCTATGGAGGTCATTCCATCTACACTAGCTGAAAATGCCGGCCTGAATCCCATTTCTACAGTAACAGAACTAAGAAACCGGCATGCCCAGGGAGAAAAAACTTCAGGCATTAATGTCCGAAAGGTAATCATTTACTCTCTAATGTAGAAAATGTTGATTAGTATAAAATATTAAAAGCTTTGTAGTCATCTGTTGAATGGAAAGCTCTATAATGAAAAGCATAATCTTGGATTTAAATATGAGGCCTGCTGCAGGTTAATTAATCTATGCCATTGAGTGAGAAGGAAGGTGGTGACATCTTAGGGGGAAGTATTATTTGTTCACTAAATCTGCCACTTACTAACTTTTAGCAAGTTACTTAGTCTGGTCCTCAGTTTTCTCAGGTGTAAAAACAGAGATGATTAATAGTTCCCTCATAGGCCTGTTGTGAGAATTAAATGCATTTCTAGTTAACAAGCTCTTAGGTAAATGCTTGGCATATACTAAAGACTATAAAAAATCATTGCTCTAGTTAGCATGAGCTAGTGTAGTTATGTAAGGTAATCACATAGTAATAATACCGCTTTTTTTATTGATGTTTTGTTGAGACAAATAATAAACATATGATGGGAAAGAACTGACAATCCAACATTATATTTTCTGTATGGTACAGAACTCCAAAGGATGGAACTGTCTGTTTAGGGAAGGCTTTATGAAGATTCATTTTTGGTTGGTAGGGGATGAGGAAAAACAGATGGGTGTAAGCAGTGGTTTTACAGGTGAGAAGGACCAAGTAGTTCTTCACCTGTGTAGAGCTGGGATTATATATTAAAGATAATAGTGGGCTTTAAGGTTGGAAAGATCAGATAAAAGCTATTAATAGGCTGGACGTGGTGGCTCACGCCTGTAATCCCAGCTCTTTGGGAGGCCGAGGTGGGCACATCACCTGAGGGCAGGAGTTTGAGACCAGCCTGGCCAACATGGCGAAACCCTGTCTCTGCTAAAATACAAAAAAAAAAAATTAGCCAAAGTGGCAGGCTTCTTTATTCCCAGCTACACGGGAGGCTGAGTCAGGAGAATTGCTTGAACCAGGGAGGCGGAGGTTGCAGTGAGCCAACATCACACCATTGCACTCCAGCCTGCACAACAGGACGAGACTCCGTCTCAAAAAAAAAAAAAAAAAAAAAAAAAGCTATTAATAGAATGAGGAGGCCCTTGATTATTGAGCCAGCCATTTTTTTTTTCCTTCCCGTAGTTGGGATCCACTAAAGTGTTTTTTGTTTGTTTTTTCTTTGGAGACGGAATCTTGGTCTGTTACCCAGGCTGGAGTGCAGTAGCACTGCCTCAGCTCACTGCAACCTTCTCCCAGGTTCAAGCAATTCTCCTGCCTCAGCCTCCTGCGTAGCTGGGACTACAGGCGTCCGCCACCACGCCGGGCTAATTTTTTTGTATTTTTTAGTAGAGACGGGGGTTTCACTGTGTTGCCCAGGCTGGTTTTGAACTTCTGAGCCCAGGCAATTCACCTGCCTCAGCCTTCCAAAGTGCTAGGATTATAGGCGTGAGCCACCGCGCGCGGCCTAAAGATTATGAGGCTAAGGACATGAATATTTTAAGAAGAGAAGACTGGAAGCAAGGATGCCTGTTAGAGGCCATCAGGAGTAATCCTGGGATAAAGGGAAGTAGGATGGTTCAATGAAGAATTTAAGGTGGGAAATATGAGACTCTAGACCGGTGTTGGTCTAATTAAGAATTAAAATTCGCCGGGCGCAGTGGCTCACGCCTGTAATCCCAGCACTTTGGGAGGCCGAGACACCTCCTGGGTTCAAGCCATTCTCTTGCCTCAGCCTCCCGAGTAGTTGGGGCTGCAGGCGCTTGCCCCCACGCCTGGCTAATTTTTTGTATTTTTAGTAGAGACAGTGTTTCATTATGTTGGCCAGGATGGTCTCAATCTCCTGACCTCGTGATCTGCCTGCCTTGGTTTCCCAAAGTGCTGGAATTATAGGCGTGAGCCACTGCGCCAAACCAAGATACCGTAATTTTTAACTATGATCATAATTTTTAACTGTGATCATTTTGCTAATTTTGCCAACATTTAAAAGTAAGTGGCAGGGGCCGGGCGCGGTGGCTCAAGCCTGTAATCCCAGCACTTTGGGAGGCCGAGATGGGCGGATCACGAGGTCAGGAGATCGAGACCATCCTGGCTAACACGGTGAAACCCCGTCTCTACTAAAAAATACAAAACTAGCCGGGCGAGGTGGCGGGCGCCTGTAGTCCCAGCTACTCGGGAGGCTGAGGCAGGAGAATGGCATGAACCCGGGTGGCGGAGCTTGCAGTGAGCTGAGATCCGGCCACTGCACTCCAGCCTGGGCGACAGAGCGAGACTCCGTCTCAAAAAATAAAAAAAATAAAAAATAAAAAATAAGTGGCAGGGTGCAGCGGGTCACACCTGTAATCCCAGCACTTTGGGAGGCCAAGGCAGGCTGATCATGAGATCAGGAAATCGAGACCGTCCTGGCTAACATGGTGAAACACTATCTCTACTAAAAATACAGAAAATTAGCCGGGCGTGGTGGTGGGCACCTATAGTCCCAGCTAGGCCGAGGCAGAATGGCGTGAACCCGGGAGGTGGAGCTTCCAGTGAGCCGAGATTGCGCTACTGCATTCCAGCCTGGGCAACAGAGCGAGACTCCAACTTTAAAAAAAAAAAAAAAGTGATACTTAGAAGTTGTTTGTGAGTTAGGATTGGGTGACTATAGCATTAATTCAGTTTTTCCAAATTTTAGTTGAAATAACATCCCGCAGTGTAGAGAAGGGCTTAGTAGAGTATCATATTCTAATCTGCCTAGACAAAGGGAAAACTAGATTTAGGTCTTGAGGTACACTAGTAACCACGTGGCTGCTGATGTATATTATTAAAGACACTAAAAGCAACTTCTGCTGATTTGATTTGCAGGGTGGTATTTCCAACATTTTGGAGGAACTGGTTGTCCAGCCTCTGTTAGTGTCAGTCAGTGCTCTGACTCTTGCAACTGAAACTGTTCGGAGCATTCTGAAAATTGATGATGTGGTAAGTGTTTACAGGTTGCACATTTTCTTAGGAGGTCAAAAAGGCATATATTTTTTAAAGGTTTTTTGTTGTTGTTTGGTTGGTTGATTGGTTTTTTTGAGACAGAGTTTTGCTCTGTTGCCCAGGCTGGAGCACAGTGCCACGATCTTGGCTCACTACAACCTCTGCCTCCGGGATTCAAGTGATTCTCCTGTCTCAGCCTCCCGAGTAGCTGGGATTACAGGTGTGAGCCACCACGCCTGGCCATTGTTTTTTAAAGGTTTTGCTTTTTTTTTTTTTTTTTTTTTTTTTTTTTTTTTTTTTTTTTTTTTTTTTTGAGATGAAGTCTTGCTCTGTCGCCCAAGCTGGAGTGCAGTGGCACGATCTCGGCTCACTGCAACCTCCGCCTCCTGGGTTCAAGCAATTCTCCTGCCTCAGCCTCCCACCTCCCAAGTAGCTGGGATTATAGGCATGTGCCACCACACCTGGCTAATTTTTGTATTTTTAGTAGAGATGGGGTTTCACCATATTGGTCAGGCTGGTCGTGAACTTCTGACCTCGTGATCCGCCTGCCTTGGCCTCCCAAAGTGCTGGGATTACAGGCATGAGCCACCGTGCCCGGCCAGGTTTTTACTTTTGATAAATGTTTGCTAGTCATCAAGGTGACAGCAGTTCTTAATACAGTTTTTCCTTTTATTAATTGCCTTAAACATTTTCCAGCCTTAAAATTCTGTCTGGTTTTGAAATCTAAGTTTTTCTCTTATCAGGTAAACACTCGATAATCTGGATAACTGACTAGCACCATTATGGTCACCAGTATTGCTGCTGGCGTGGAAGAAGATCACCTTGGTGTTCCTTGTTTGGAAGATTATTTCCTCTGAATTTTTGGGCTTGGTCTTCCAGTTGGCATTTGCCTGAAGTTGTATTGAAACAATTTAATGAAAATATTAAATATTTGGTTTCAAAAGGCAGATTGATTTATCTTCTCCCAACATTTTGTTATTTCTGATACTTTTGAAAAACTAATAAAAGAAGCATAAAAAATAAGTTTACATGTTGAAAAAGATGGCCCAGTATGCTCAACACTGATAAATGCTCATTGGCATTAAAAACTACCAACATGTAAATATATATATATGCTGTCTTAAAAGTGAATGATATTAGTGGCACCTCTCTGAACCTACTCTGGCTTGGGAGGCTGCCAAATTTAAAAAGAAATAATGTTACAGAAAGAAAATTGAAAAATGAAAGCCTGCTTTTATCCTATCCTAATCCCTCTTCCCAGTAATAATGACTGCTGTGTTGGATTACTTCTGCAAATACAAGTGTATACATATATGTAGCAAATCTTACTTATACAAAAGGGATTCTTAACTAATGTCTTGTTTCATTGGTTTTAAACATCTTGATTGCCACTGTCCTGATCTAAGCAACAGTGTCATCTCACCATGAAGAGGTCAAATCTGTAACTAGTCTCTTCCCTTTAGCCACTTTCCCGTCTGTCTGTTTTGCACACATTGAAGTCTAGTGATTATTTTTTTAGAGAAAAGCTTGTCACCCAGGCTGGAGTGCAGTGGTATGATCATAGGTTACTGCAGCCTTGAACTCCTGGACTTGAGCTAAGAATAAAGAATCCTGCTTTATTCTTTTAAATAGCTACAGCTACAGGTGTGTGCCACCATCCCCCTGTTTTGTTTTGTTTTTTTCCAGAAGCAGGATCTCACTATGTTGCCCAGGCTGGTTTTGAACTCCTGGCCTCAAACAGTCCTGCCTTGGTCTTCTAAAGCCCTGGGATTAAAGGCACTTAGTCAAGCACTCCTTTTGTAAAAGCTTTCATGCCTTTTAGTAAAGGCTAGACCTTTTAAGGTGGATCACAAGTTTGGCCTACACAGTCTGGTATTTCAGCTACCATCTCCTTGGGTATTTCACAAGGAGTGTCATGAAAGCACCTGGGCCCCTTTCTAGCATTGTGGAGAAAGAATTTCGACCAAACAGTCTGAAGCTCCTTTTGTATTCATCACAGAACTGGAATAGTTAACTAACTTGGTAAGTGTCTAATATTTTTAGATAAAGATTTTGTATTATCTGGAATTCAGTATTTCAATTTATTCTTCCTTTTGATAATTAAGAACGTGTGAAAAATGTTAATTCTAGCTGCCATAAAACAGTTGAATCAGGTATACCTTAAAATCGTAAGTCAAAATACTTACCTAATCCATATTTAAACATTTGTCACTCAGCATAAGATGTTTTTCAGTGGCAGTGCCTTGCCATGTTGCCTTGGCAGGAGTGTGGTGGCTATTCATGGGCAAAGATCATAGCTCACTATAACCTCAAACTCCTGGGCTCAAGTTATCCTGCCACAGCCTCCCAAGTAACTAGCAATACAGGCCTGTGCCACTGCATCCAGATAGCAGAAAAGTTTTTTGTTGGTTTTTTGAGACGGAGTCTCGCTCTGTCACCCAGGCTGGAGTGCAGTGGCGCCATCTTGGCTTACCACAACCTCCGCCTCCCAGGTTTAAAGGAATTCTCCTGCCCCAGTCTCCTGAGTAGCTGGGATTATAGGTGCACGCCACCACACCTGGCTAGTTTTTGTATTTCTAGTAGAGATGGGGTTTTACCATGTTGGCTAGGCTGGTCTTGAACTGACCTCGTGATCCGCACATCTTGGCTTCCCTAAGTGCTGGGATTACAGGCATGAGCCACCATGCCTAGCCAAGTGCTTTTATGTGTTTTGAGACAGGGTCTTGCTCTTTTGCCCAGACTGGAGCACAGTGGCACAACTACGGCTCACTATGGCCTCAACTTTCCAAGGCTCAAGCATTCCTTCCACCTCAGCCTCCCTAGTGGCTGGGACTACAGGCACACACTACCATGTCTGGCTAGTTTTTGTATTTTTTTTGTAGAGATGAGGTCTCACTGTATTACCCAGGCTGGTGTTGAATTCCTAGGCTCAAGCTATCCTTGCCTTGGCTTCCCCAAGTGCTAGGATTATAGGCGTGAGCCACAATGCCCAGCCTAACAGCACAAAGCTTTTTGTTCTTAGGTTATGCCTAAATAATACAAATAGTTTATATAACAACATTTTTAAAAGAGGATTCTTCCAGTCGGGTGCTGTCACTCACGCCTGTAATCCCAGCACTTTGGGAGGCCGAGGCGGGTGGATCACGAGGTCAGGAGTTTGAGACCAGTGTGGCCAACATGGTGAAACCCCGTCTCTACTAAAAGTACACAATATGGTATTTCAGCTACCATCTCCTTGGGTATTTCACAAGGAGTGTCGTACCTTTGTACCTTTCTACTAAAGGTACAAAAAAAAAAAAAAAAGCTGGGTGTGGTGGCAGGCACCTGTAATCCCAGCTACTCGGGAGGTTTGAAGAGTAGAATGAACATTGTATTACCCTCCACTTAGATTTAGCTAGTAATTGACTTGTTATATAGTTATGTAACAAATAGAAGTCATTGCAGTTTGAGGCAACACCCAAAAACTAGCACAAAGGGAACCTAATAAAAGTAAGTTTTACCCATGTTAAAGGGTTATGAAGTACTGTATTAATACATCCATCTCAAGGGAAAAAAAAAAAGGAAAACAATTGTAAGAAAACAATTTTGTGATGTCCAACACCCAATCTGTGTTCAGATTTTTCTGACAGTCTCTAGAGCAAGGGTGTCCAATCTTTTGGCTTCCCTGGGCCGTGTTGGATGATGAAGAATTCTCTTGGGCCAAACCATAAAATACACTAATACTAAGAATAGCTGATGAGCTAAAATAAATAAATATATAATGCTTTAAGAAAATTTATGAATTTGTGTTGGGTCGCATTCAAAGCTGTCCTGGGCTGCCTGCGGCTTGTGGGCCGCGGGTTGGTTGCTCTAGAGTGTCTTTTTTTTCCTTTTTTTTTTTTTTTTTTTTGAGATGGAGTTTAGCTCTTGTCGCCCAGGCTGGAGTGCAATGGCATGATCTCGGCTCACTGCAACCTCTGCCTCCTGGGTTTAAGCGATTCTCCTGCCTCAGCCTGCTGAGTAGCTGAGATTACAGGTGCCTGCCACCACACCTGGCTAGTTTTTGTATTTTTTGGTAGAGACAGGGTATCACCATGTTGGCCAGGCTGGTCTCGGACTCCTGACCTCAGGTGATCCACCTGCTTCAGCCTCCCAAAGTGCTGTGATTACAGGCATGAGCCACCGCGCCTGCCTCAGAGTGTCTTTTCTACCTTGTGGGGTTTTTTTGTTTGTTTTTGTTTTGTTTTGTTTTTGAGACTTCTCGCTCTGTCACCCAGGCTGAAGTGCAGTGGCACAATCTCGGCTCATTGCAACCTTCACCACCCGGGTTCAAGTGATTCTGCCTC
The DNA here is from genome assembly GCF_024542745.1 of Macaca thibetana thibetana. Lineage (NCBI taxonomy): Eukaryota > Metazoa > Chordata > Mammalia > Primates > Cercopithecidae > Macaca > Macaca thibetana. The sequence goes on from NC_065590.1 coordinate 45,159,221, forward strand.
AGGCTCCTGAGTAGCTGGGATTACAGGCGCGTGCCACCACGCCTGGCTAATTTTTGTATTTTTAGTAGAAACGGGGTTTCACCATGTTGGTCAGGCTGGTCTCGAACTCCTGACCTCGTGATCTGCCTGCCTCAGCCTTCCAAAGTGCTGGGATTATAGGCGTGAGCCACTGTGCCCAGCCCACCTTGTGTTTTAAACCAAGATTCATTTGGGGTTTACACATAGTATTTAGTTATGTCTTACGAGTTTCTAATCTACATTCACCCACTTTTTTGTCTAATGGCATTAGTTTTTTGATGAGTCCTAACTAGCTATTGTGTATCTGTCATCTGGATTCCCTCTTTCTTGTTTCTCTGTTTCCTGTAAAATAAAAAATTAGCTATAAAGAGGCTTAGATTCAGATTAAACTTTTAGCAAGAATATTTCATAGGGGATACAGTATATGTTGCAGCACATCTGCCTTAGGGTTCTCCAGAGAAACAACCAATAGGATAAAGAAAAATATGTCTCTAGAAAGATTTATAATGCAGTATTAGATCACATAATTATGGAGGCCAAGAAATCCCACAATCTGCCATCTGCCAACTGGAGACCTAGGAAAGTTGGTGGTGTAGTTCAAAGACCTGAAAGCCAGAAAGACGACGGTGTAGATTTCTAGTCCAGATCTGAAGGCCTAAGAACTAGGAGCTCAGAAGGTAGATTTGTGTCCCAACTTAGCAAGAGAACAAGTTCAGCTTTCCTTCACCTTTTTCTTTCTTTTTTTTTTTTTTTTTTTTTTGAGACAGTTTTGCTCTGTTGCTCAGGCTGAATTGCGGTGGCACAATCTCGGCTCACTGCAACTTCCGCCTCCTGGGTTCAAGCAATTCTCATGCCTTGGCCTCTCAAGTAGCTAAGATTACAGGCACGTACCACCACATCCAGCTCATTTTTGTTGTTTTTTTTTTTTTTCAGTAGAGATGGGATGTCACCATGTTGCCCAGGCTGGTCTTGAACTCCTGAACGCAGTTGGTCCACCTGCCTCAGCCTCCCAAAATACTGGGATTACAGGCGTGAGCCACCATGCCCAGCCTGAGCCCACGGTCAGCCACCTTTTTCTTAGCCTCTCAACAGATTGGATGATGCTCACCAACATTGGGGAGGGCTATCTGCTTTATTCAGTTCACCAATTCAAATGTTAATCTTCAGAAACATCTTCACAGACACTCCCAGAAATGTTTTAACCAAATACCATCCCTTGGCCAGGTTAACACATTAGGCATCATAAATCCACCCACTGTCAACTTGGCCATCATATACATCTTCTTAAACCATACTTAAACCTTCAAATAATGTAATAATGTGGTCATAAATCCAGCTGACATGATACAACTATCCTGTGTAGGACCAAAAACACACTAACCCCTTCCTCAGAAGAAGAGTTAAAGTCACCGAGTGAAGTCTTACTCTTCTTGATACCCCATAACCCAAATACTGTAATACAAAAAATACACCTTACGTTATTATGGGATAAGGAAATAATGAGAGGAAAGTATATGTATATATATCCACATCCATACTCATGACAAATGAGGAACTACTCATGACAATTATAGCACTCGTTTCTGTAATGTGATTTTGGTTGTAGCTGTTATTGATAACTACCTTCTATTACATGCTCTGTTTTCCCTTTGTCTTCAGCAAGCACCTTGACTGTTAGTGGTCCTTTCCTCAGTGGGGTGATCCAAATCATTCTGAAGGGTCTGGGCCATTAGTAGTTCCACCTTAATTGGGCGGTTATTATTTTCCATTGGCCGTAATCACAGAGCATGGTAATACTAAGAGACAGCCTAAGGGATCTCCTGTATTCCAGACATGCTCTTCCTTTCCTCTATTGTGGAGAAGTAATTCAGTTTCCCCTTGGTAGTCAGTATCAGTCACCCCAGCCAGCACTGTAACTCCCTCCACATGTTCATTCAAAGGTGCATAAGGAGCCAAACAAGGCCAAGTGGCCAACTTAACTTTCCATTTCAGTGGAATCTTTGTTATGTCTCCTGGTGGAAGCATCCCTCCATCTGGAGCTAAGACCTCTACACCAGAAGAGCACAAAGTCACAAGAACAGGAAGCAAAAATTGTATTAGTGGGTCACTGGGTGTAGTAGTAAATTGTACCACTTCCATTTCCACCTCTTGATTCCTAGACCCATGAATTCTGGCTGTGGGAGAACAACTGTATATTGGGTACTAATTCAGAGTATACAGCCTCTGGAGAATGTCCCAGCCCTGCAAAGTGTTGCCACCTAGCTGGCACTGTAATTGAGTCTTTAAAAAGCCATTCCGCTGTTCTTTAAAACCAGCTGTATCTCACACCTGTAATCCCAGCACTTTGGGAGGCTGAGGCAGGTGGATCACAACGTCAAGAGATAGACACCACCCTGGCCAAGATGGTGAAACCCCGTCTTTACTAAAAATACAAAAATTAGCCGAGTGTGGTGGCGCGTGCCTCTAGTCCCAGCTGCTCAGGAGGCTGAGGCAGGAGAATTGCTTGAACCTGGGAGGCGGAGGTTGCAGTGAGCCGAGATCGTGCCACTGCACTCCAGCCTGGCAACAGAGCGAGACTCCATCTCAAAAAAACAAAAAAACAAACGAAAAAAAAAAAGCTGTATCAGAGTAGTGGGGAACACGGTAAGACCAGTGAATTGCATGGGGTTGGGCCCATGACCACTTTTTTTTTTTTTTGAGCTGGTGTCTCACTATGTTGCCCAGGCTGGTCTAGAACCCATGGGCTCAAGCTATGCCCCTTCCTGCTTTGTCCTCCCAAAGTGTTGGGATTACATGCATGAGCTAATGCACCCATAATCCCAGTGTAACCAAGACCTCTATTTTCAAAGTAGCCATTACTTTCTCAAATTTTCCATGTAACTTTTTCTCCTTTGTGTAATGTGTTAAGGAAGTAGCATCAAGATAAATCTAAAAGGGAGTTTTAGAAGGGAGAGAAGCAGCACAAGATAGGGGAAGAAGTGAAGCAATCTTAAGGTTTCCCCTGGAATCTGGCCTCAGCCTGATCCCATAAGGATCTCCCAGAGCATGGATGACAACATATAGTTGTCCCATCAGTATGCAAGGGGTAGCTTAAAATTTTTTTTTTGTAATAGCGAAAAACTGTAAACAACTCAATGTCTATATAGTAGAATGGTGAATCAGTGACTATTCAATTCATGTATAACCAACTCCTCCCTCAAACTTAGTGGCTTTAAACAACATTATTTCATATGATTTTGTGGGGCACCTAGACCCAGATGGGCAGTTATTCTGAGATCACTTATGTGGCTGCATTTAACTGGGAACATTTGGGGCTGGCATGTTCAAGATGTCTAGTTTTTAGCAAAAATTATGAGCCACACAAAGAAACAAGAAAGTATGGCTCATATGTGGAGGGAAAGAACAGTCAATATAAACTGTCCCTGAGGAAGCCCAGATGCTGTGCATATAATAGAGATTTTAAATCTGCTACTATAAATATGTTCAAAGAACTAAAGGAAACTAGGGTTAAAAACCTAACCAAATTATTTATGAGAATGATGTCTTGCAAAAAGAGAATATCAATAAAGAGATAGAAATTATAATTTAAAAAAACTTCTGAAGTTGAAAAGTACAATAACTGACATGAAAAATCCACTGAAGGCACTCAGCAGATTTGAACTTGCAGAAGAGAATCAGCACACTTGGAGGTAGGTCAACGGAGATGACCAGGTCTGAAGGAACAGGAAGAAAAAAGAATGAAGAAAAATGATCAAATCCTCAGAGATCTGTGGGACTCCCCATCAAGTGTTCCAACATACTCATAATGGGAGTCCCAGAAGAAATAAGAGAGAAAAAGTGGCAGAATTAGTTTTTTGTTTGTTTGGTTGGTTGGTTTTTTTGACAGAGTTTGGCTCTTGTTGCCCGGGCTGGAGTGCAATGGCACAATCTCGGCTCACTGCAACCTCCACCTCCTGGGTTCAAGCAATTATCCTGCCTCAGCCTCCTGAGTAGCTGGGATTATAAGCGCTTGCCACTATACCCAGCTAATTTTTGTATTTTTAGTAGAGACAGGGTCTCTTCATGTTGGCCAGGCTGGTCTCGAACTCCTGACCTCAGGTGATCCACCTGCCTCGGCCTCCCAAAGTGCTGGGATTACAGGTGTGAGCCACCGTGCTGGGCCATGAGTATTTTAAACTCCCTGAATTTGATGAAAAATATGAATCTGCTCATCCAAGAAGCTCAACAAACTTAAAGAGATCCATATTTAGACACCTCCTAGTTAAACTGTCAAAAGACAAAACACTTCTTTTTTCTTTAGATGGAGTTTCACTCTTTCACCCAGGCTGGAGTGCAGTGGCACAATTTCAGCTCACTGCAACCTCTGCCTCCTGGCTTCAAGCAATTCTCCCGCTTCAGCCTCCCCAGTAACTGAGATTACAGTTGCACGCCAGCATGCCCGGCTAATTTTTTTTGTATTTTTGGTAGAGACTAAAATGGTTTCACCATGTTAGCCAGGCTGGTCTCAAACTCCTGACCTTGAGTGATCTGCCTGCCTTAGCCTCCCAAAGTTCTGGGATTACAGGTGTGGGCTGCCGCACCCAGACAACAAAACACTTTTTAAAGCTTTTGTTTGTTTGTTGTTGTTTTTGTATGCAATTTAGTGGTTTTTAGTATGTTCAGAGTTGTACAACTACCATCACCACTATCTAATTCCAGAACATTTTCATCCTCCCACACAGACACTCCCTTCCCTTTAACAATCACACCTCATTTCCTTTCTCTCCAGCCCCTGGCAACCACTAAATACTTTCTGTCTTTATGAATTTTCCTATCCTGAATGTTTCATGTAAATGGAATCATATAATATGTGGCCTTTTGTGTCTGGCACCTTTTACTTTGCATTATATTTTAAGGTTCATCCACCTTGGAGTATGTATCAGTAGTTAAAGCCTTTTTTTTTCCCCCAATGTAAACCCCTGCATCTTTTATTTATTTATTTATTTATTTATTTATTTATTTATTTATAAATGTGGTGAACTTCGACATAGCAATTTTTCTTTTTCTTTTTTTTTTTTGAGATGGAGTTCCACTCTTGTCACCCAGGCTAGAGTGCAATGGCAGGTTCTCAGCTCCCTGCAACCACCGCCTCTCGGGTTCAAGTGATTCTCCTGCCTCAGCCTCCAGAATAGCTGGGGTTATAGGCGCCTGCCACCACGCCTGGTTAACTCGTTTGTATTTTTAGTAGAGACGGGGTTTCATTATGTTGGCCAGGCTGGTCTTGAACTCCTGACCTCAGGTGATCCACCCGTCTCAGCCCCCCAAAGTGCTGGGATTACAGGCGTGAGCCACCGTGACGGCCAAAATAGCAATTATTACAACAAATGTTATAGTCTAAAGCTCAAACACAGTTTTGCAATTTTGAAATGAATTGCATACAAACCAAATAAAACTTACACAATAACAAATATTTCCATCTAAGACTGTGGGAGCATTTGAGCCTTCCCTGTTTGATCTCAGGACCTTTTCACGCAGGTGCTTTTCTATGTCATCAAAGTTATGTTCAGCTTCATTTTCGGTCTCCTTTGGCTTGTGCTCTGCCACTGGTTCTTGTGCTGAACAGCACAAGAATTGTTGTGGGAATAGCAATGGCTGCAGGAGTTACAGCCATTAGGCCATTAGGGCTAGCTGCCCCCACAGGCTTTTCCTTCTCATGTTTTTTGTGCTTCATGTATTTCTTATCCTTTTTATATTGCTTGTCCCATTCTTTTTCTTTCTGACTCCTTCTTCATAGGAATTCCTTGCCTGTGGTGGGCTTGATGTTTGAGCAGTCGCACTCGTGACCAGTTCGTAGAGTAGAGGATGACTAAGACTGGACAGAGGATGGAGGTTCTGGGTTGTTTGTGTTTTGTTTTTTCTTCTTCAGCTTCTGGCTCAAGAGATTGTGAGACAGACGGGATAGGACTTGAGGAAGTCCAAGGAGCTTCATTTGGTTGTGCCTTCCAGGTAGACCCTTTCCTGTGCTTTGATGATGATGAAAGAGAACATCTCTTGGTGACTTGGGAAATCCTTTGTTTGGGAACTGAAGAATGGAAGATCCTGTGCTTTGTGGGTGGAGGAAGTGATGCCCTTTGTTTTGGAAGCTGAGGTGGAGAAGAGTATCTCCTCAGTTTTGGAGGAGAGTATCTTGTTGAGGAAGGTGAGTGTTAATGGAAGGAAAAGCAGCCCTTCCTGGTGGTGGTATCAAGAAACCTGTGCTGCAGCTGAGGAGGAGGAGTGAAAGAAGGAAAATGTGCCTTCTGGTGGGTGCTGAGGAGGGACTTCTCTTCCATCTAGCATAAGAGGATGTCTTCTGGTGCTTTCATGGTGATGAAGAGGCACTCTGGGGAGCTGCCTGCCTGCCTGCCTATTTTTCACACGGAACTTCTTGACTTGCTCACCATCATCTGAGGAGAGGAGCAAAGTCAGATGAAGACTGCTGATTTTGTCATCTATATTGGTATCTCTGCTGCACAGAATCTGTGGCAGCCATTTTGCTACCTTTATCTTCTGATTCGGATAACTCAACTTTTCTTGCCTTTGGGTGCTGATGAAGGGGACTCTTTTTTTCTAAGTACCTTCACATTTTGTCACTTTACTAAGTTCTTCGTGGAGCAGCAAAACCACAACTTTTTCTTATATAGTTTGGCTGGGGTATTGGGAATGATGCATTTTTGGCAGTGGACTTGCTGGAGGCGACAGCCAGTGCACACTCACCTTCAAGGATTTGCTGAAGGAAAGAACTTACTAGTTTTTCAGGGGGCGCTGGATGTCGTCTTGGGAGGCTTCTCTGGTGGTTCCTGGAAACAAGAGGACAACGAGCTACTCCTAGACAGGATGCTGATGAGTGCCTTTTTCATCTCACTGGAGATCTGCTCCCTCTATGGCTTGGTGGACTCCTTCAAGGGGATGGCCACTTTATTGGCCCTTTTGTTCTTGTAGGTGAATATCATCTTGATGGGATCAATGGTGCCATCTAAAGAAAGTATGATAAGGAAAGCCAGACGCATCTGTGATATTGATTTGGAAAATGACAGAGATCTTGGTTGAATCTTCTTTAACTTTTCAGATTTGTTTGTTTGTTTCTGGAGAAGGTTCGTTACTTGCTCTGGTACAAGTGCACATTTGGGAACTTTCAGCTGTCACTAGTAGAAATGGCCTTTTGTACTAGGTTCTTTCACTTTCTTGAAAGGTTCTTGTAGTGCTAGAGTTTTCTCCTTTTCTGGAGCTGGGGAAGCTCTCTGCCTCTTGGTTCTGTGATGGGGAGATTGAAAATGACTGTGCATTATCTTGCTCCTGACAGGGTAGGATCCTCTTTTAGGAGAAGGAGATCTGAATTTACATTTTCTTGGGCTTTAAGACCTCTCCCCCTTTTCTCTGCTTTCTTTTTTCTTCCTTATCCTTATTTTTCTCTTTATATTGCTTTTTCATAGACACCAATTTTTTTCTTGTTCTATCTGTCCTCCTCCTCCTCCTCTTCCTCCTCCTCCAGTTCTAGGAAAGCAGAACAGATTCCAGTGATGTCTTCTTGTGCACTTAACAGCAGGGACTACAGTTCTCCCATAATTCTCTAGTAATTATTTCATTCAAAAACCCAGTCAGATTGCTTTGTATCATTTTGGAGTCTGGATTTTCCAAACACACATAAGGGAGTGCAGTGTGACATTGGGGTGTCCATTCTGCTGAGACCTAATACAATGATGATGTTACACTTGAGATGCAAGGAATAACTTCCATTTTGGTTCAGGTCTCCACTTCCACTTGGTTGAATATAAACTCAATCACAACATCTTCTTCAAACCCAAGGATTTCCATTATTCATATTGTTATCTAAGTCTTTATTAGCCTCCAAATTTACTTTGCTTGTGTCTGCCTTTTTTTTCTAGGCATCCTGCAAATTTCAGCTCCTTCAGTAGCATGTTTGTTGCTGAACCAATGATCTTGTCTTGCACTTGTTTCTTGGAAAGTCATTTTGCTTCTGAGCTCTGAGATTCCTGCCTAACCCAAAGTGCACTGGACCTCCTGGACCAGAGGGAAAGTCCACTTGTTGGGGGAGTGGCTCAGTAACATTTCATTGTATGCATACAACACATTTTGTTTATCCATTCAACAGTTGAAGGAGTGGCTCCTATTAATGCTGCGATGAACATTTGTGTAAACTACAACAAAGATCGAGGCTGGGCATGTTGGTTCATGCCTGTAATCCCAGCACTTTGGGAGGCTGAGGAGGGCGGATCGCTTGAGCCCAAGACCAGCCTGGCAACAGAAGTGAAACCCTACAAAATAATAATAATAAGTTGGGTGTAGTGGCCCGTGCCTACAGTCCCAGCTACTCTGGAGGCTGAGATGGGAGGATCTTTTGAGCCCGGGAGGCAGACGTTTCTGTGGGCTGAGATCATGCCACTGCATCTCAGCATGGGTGACAAAAAAAAAAAAAAAAAAAAAAAAAAAAAAAAAAAAATTGAGACACAGAGGTCAAAGGAAATAGGAAATATCATTTAATTTATTTGGGAAACAAAGAATTGCAATTCATATACACTGAATCAGAGCAGGCCTGAATAGTGTCTCATAAGGCAAGCACAGGAGAGGGTTTTTTAAAATAGGGGATTCCCAGAAGTTTTCAGAGGCAGTTCATTGGCTGGGCGGAAATCTTAAATCGCAAACCCATTCTGATTGGTTGGTTAATTAGGGTACTCACCGCTGAGAGATAATGAAGGCTGGCAGATACTTACTGACTTCAGTTGTTTCTACAAGTCTATTCTGTGGTTTGACTTTTTACCAGGTGTGAATGCAATCCCCTAGCAATTTCCTGACTCCACTTTAGAAAGCCTTCACCTTAGTTACTTCATTTTCTTCCACATTGCACAAGTTTTTGTGTGAACATGTCTTCAGTTATCTTTGCTGTATACCTAGGAGTGAGTCATATAGTAATTGTATGTTCAACTTTCAGAGGAACCGTCACAATTACTTTTAGCGGGTTTATAGCTTTATTTGACATATATGATGATTGGCAGTTAGTTCTCATCCACACTGACTATCTAGATTTTTGAAAGTGGTAACAGGTATACAGGTAACCAGAGTATAGAGCTTGTTTGGTGAATTTTCATCTTTGTTATGTTTTCTGAACAATCGCACATGTACATGGTGTTGGACATTCCTTATTCCTTTGGCCCTGATAGCTGTGTTAAGCCTGGTATCAGTGCACATATCTGGAGTGCCCATCTTCATGGCAAATTTCTGAATCTCTTTGAATGCCCACAGGGCATGCTTCTTAAAGCCCACTCCATGCATGTGAGCTAGTGACTCAAGTGCGTTCTTGAGTCACTACCTTGTTGATGGCAGAACAGCTCATCTTCTTGCCACCCTTCTTTGCAGGAGCCATTCTGCCAGGCCCAAGATGGAAAGGAAGAACATGAGCGACTGTGGGAGAAAGAAGGCCTAAACTTTTAAATAAAAGTGGCTGCGCCATTTTACATTTAAGGCATTTTGACACACTGTATTTTTGTTATTATTTGACTCTCTATATAATTTCTGCCACGACTTTTTCTGTATGCACAAATTGTTTTTTGAAGAGTTTTAAATTTCCCAACTAAAAAGGCTTTTCTAGTTATTTTTCTTTTATAATGTCTAACTTGGCTGGGTGTGGTGGCTCATGCCTATAATCCCAGTACTTTGGGAGGCCAAAGCAGGCGGATTACCTGAGGTCAGGATTTTGAGACCAGCCTGGCCAACATGGTGAAACCCCACCCTCTACTAAAAATACAACATGTGCCACGTGTGGTGGTAGGCGCCTGTAGTCCCAGCTACTCGGGAGGCTGAGGCAGGAGAATCACTTGAACCTGGGAGGCGGAGGTTGCAGTGAGCCAAGATCGCACCACTGCACTCCAGCCTGGGCAACAAGGTGACTCCATCTTAAAAAAAAAATTAAGTTTTGTTAATTACAATAAATTATGTCAAAAACAAAGACAATTTCTTTTTTTCTTTTTTGGAGACGGAGTCTCTCTCTGTCGCCCAGGCTGGAGTGCAGTGGCTGGATCTCAGCTCACTGCAAGCTCCGCCTCCCGGGTTTACTCCATTCTCCTGCCTCAGCCTCCCGAGTATCTGGGACTACAGGCGCCCACCACCTCGCCCGGCTAGTTTTTTGTATTTTTTTTTTTAGTAGAGACGGGGTTTCACCGTGTTCGCCAGGATGGTCTCGATCTCCTGACCTCGTGATCCGCCCGTCTCAGCCTCCCAAAGTGCTGGGATTACAGGCTTGAGCCACCGCGCCCGGCCCAAAGATAATTTCTTAAAACTCTTCACTTTCTCTTATGTTCCTTGCATCTACTGTATCTGTATGGTGGAAATACTATATAACGGTGTGCTACTAGACGTCTTTTCTCAAATTCGCGTTAAGTGATGTCATATTGGTGGCTTGAAATTGGCCATGATGGGAGTATTGACATCATGGAAATCAGCAAATGCTAAAAATTGGACATTTAAACTTAAGAAACTGATGTGGAAAATATTAATAATGCACAGTAAACTTAAAAGTTTGTGTTATCTGTAGCCTTTACATTATGACTTGCAGAAAAAATTAAGAAAAATTCTTCCAGTGTTAGAAAAGTATTATCTATTTCAGCAAAGAAGTTGCTCATAACACTGACAAGTGAAATTCTGACATATATCTCGGATATGTCACTCTCATCCTAATCATAAATAAAAACAAAAATATTAACCAACATTCATGTTGGAACTAGGTTGTTAATCGCAACCATAGGTTGGCCACAAATATAGGAGTACAGCATAAACCAACCAAAGCATTCTGAGAGAAGCAATTGTCTATGAGGAATTTACAGTAAAGAGAATAGTATATTTCAGTATTTATAATTCATGTGCTCTAATTCCTTATCAATACTTTTTTGTTGTTGTTTTTGAGACGGAGTCTTGCTTTATTGCCCAGGCTGGAATGCAGAGGCAAGATCCGGGCTACCTGCAATCTCCGCCTCCCGGGAGGGCGCCTGTAATCCCAGCCACTCCGGAGGCTGAGGCAGTTTTGTAGCCACAAAACTGGCTGCCGTGACTGACTGGAAATTGCTCCCCTGGACACTTGGCCATACCTGGCGGTCCATATCTCATGGTTCTAGCTCTGGCTTCTGCTTAGAACCCAGCCAGCATCTGTTCCAGCACTGGAAGGAACTGTTTAGCCAAAACAAAGAGCAGCCTGAAGGAAGTGGGGACGTGGGAGACTTTGCTGGTGCTCACACCCATACAGGAGAACAAAGGTTTGGTAAGGGCTCAGACCTTAGAGATGGATTCTCGACGATGTGCAACGCATAACGAGGAAAATACTGACCGGAGGGGGCCTGTCCTAGGGCTGGGGAGCGGGAGGAGGGCAAAGGATAGAGAGGGGTAGATAGGGAGGGAGTAGATAGGGAGCGGCAGCCTCGGCCTCAGTAAGCAGGGGCTTATAAAGCAGATGCCTGAGACTGCACCACGTCCGCTATTTTGAGGTTTGGCTTCTCTTACGACCACGTGGTGCAGAGGGAAGGCGCCATTTGATGCGTCCAAATCCCGAGTGGAAAGAGAAGATACGGATGAGGGAGATGGGTGTGTCTGTGATGACTCTTGGGCACTCGCGCCGTTCAATCCTGTCACTCTCAAGCTGATGAACCCAAAGCAAACGCCAGGTTTACACTACCTGCACCCTCACTCATTAGTGGGAGGGTCAGGCACCACCCAACTCTGGGCTTTTATTGGTCAGGCCAAGAAAAACGCGAGAGGGACAACTGGGAGCCTCCTTCTGATTGGTGGATTCCTACTAGCCCTCAAGTAAATCAGAGTAGAATGCACCTCCCTCCTTCCCACGCTGGCTCCCGCGGGAGACATGTTAGGTAGCGCGACGCCAACCTTGCCACTCTTCAGAGGCCGCCACCCAGTAATACGCCCTGCTTTCCTCCTCCGCCGCCGTCTCCTCCATCAACCGTCTCCTTCTAACATATTATTGCAGTTAATAAAAAAGCGCTCTTTTCTTCACAAAAGCAGTTGTTTCATTGTATAATGTGAGAAGTCTGCGTTCAGGCGGTTAAACGCAAAGGAGAGGAAAAGTGCCCTGTTCAGCCTGCCAACCTTCGGAACCAGCAAACAGACTTGGTACTGACCGCCATGATCCAGTAAGCACCCGAATCGGGTCTCTGGCAGCCTGAGAGGAGTTTGTGTGACTTTTGGTCCCTGGCGGCTCCTGTAGTGTACCCAGTTACGGCGCCCATAGCAACCGGCTCCCTAGCTAGGAGCCCCCGGGTCGCCAGGGACCGCACCAGCTTTCCCGCCCCGGGCCAGCGCAGGCGCTCAGGTCCCGGAGGCGGGGCGATGGCCGCCTCCCACCGAGCGGCAAAGCTGGTGGCCTCCAGTCTCCAGACTCCTGTAAATCCCATCACTAGAGCGCGGGTCGCCCAGTACGAACGCGAAGACCCCTTACAGGCCCTGGCGGCAGCAGAGGCGATCTTGGAGGACGAAGAGGAGGAGAAAGTGGCGCAGTCCGCTGAGGCGTCGGTAATACTGGGGCGGGACGTGGGTTGGGACCTCGCACGGGCTGGGTGCTGGCTGAGGGCTGTCCGGGTCCCCGCCCAGCTGAGGGCAGGCTGGTAAACGCGGGACCCTGTGCACATACTCCCTACTTGGTGGTCCTGGCCCAGCCCCTTCTCTACGCTCACGAAAAATACTCTAAATCGAGGCGTTGAAAAGTGTTTTAATTTTCACCAGAGAGTCTGTTGTAAAAGTTTCCTAGACAACATTTATGTTACTCTGTTTCTGGCGAGTGCAAAGTATAGAATTTTACTCTTTACTCTCTAGCATCTCGGGAATGGATGGATAGATAGATAGATTTTATAATTTGAGGAAAACTGTTCTGTCAGGTGTGTTTCGTTATTACCTTAAGATCTTGGTTATAAGTGGATCTCAACATAATGCTGGAGAGAGGCGTGTTTAAAACCATCACGTGTTCACTGGCTAAATCAGACACGGATACAGATAAGCAAATCACTGAGGTTTCAGTGTTTCCTAAACGGCTCTTTAGGGTACAGCGAGACAGCCTTTTCACTGATCAGTTTTCAGTGTTAAATCTGTTGTGGACACCAGTCTAGCAGGTGGAGGGCAGGGTCTGCCATCTGCTCTATTCACTTAAAAGATGGGAATCTTGGCTGGGCGCGGTGGCTCGTGCCTGTAATCCCAGCACTTTGGGATGCCGAGGCAGGCAGATTACGAGGTCGGGAGTTCGAGACCAGCCTGACCAACATGGTGAAACCCCGTCTTTACTAAAAATACAAAATTTAGCCGGGCATGGTGATGCGCGCCTGTAATCCCAGTTACTCGCAAGACTGAGGCAGGAGAATCGCTTGAATTTGGGAGGCGAGGGTTGCAGTGAGCTGAGATCTCAGACCCAGTCTCAAAAAAAAAAAAAAAAAAAAAAAAAGGAATCTTGAATTTAAACTAGCAATCTGCAGATAGAAAAAGTTTCTTAATACCATGTGTCCAAAGCTTCTCAAACACAAAACTTATGATTGAGGACTAATTGAAATCCCTGGATATTTTGGAATTCTAATCTCTTTAATCTACCTTAAAATTGTTAATGAGAGCATCTTTAGCAACACCTTTTGTGACCAATCTTTCTCCAGTAAACAACTTGAAGTTATCCAGAGTAAGGTAGACTGAGACCCTGAATGTGAACCAGGATCAGAGTGCTAGGACTGATTTTGTTCATTATAAACTACCCCTCAACACAATTTTCAGTAGGCAACAAGGCAGCGTGATGGAGAAAAACTATTTAAGAGTTACATATTAGGATCCATTCCCTGCCACTCCCTAGGTGGTGTTAGGACACACTTTCTTTAAATCTCGGTTTCCTCATCTGTAAAATAACTATAATAATTGTCTCTTTTTCCCATCTCAGCTCTATGAGAACCAAATGAAAGAATGTGTGTCTCCTCTAAAGAGCAATCTATATAAAAGAGTAATCTATATAAACGAGATGCCAGTGGGAGTGTCATTTGTGTGCCTTCCCAAAGATTAAACTACTTTGGCTTGCTGTGGGAAAGGAGTCAGTCACTTCTAAGTTGCAGATATGCTTCCAAAGTGCCCTGTTAAACTGCAAATTTGTATTAGAAACTGTTATTACCTTAGGAGGGATCAGTTTATACAATAATCTAGTATGGAAAGGACAGGATCCTACAAAAAACAGAAGGAATCCAAGTCTTAAGAATCTGATACTGTTCTGAGACCACCACACATGAGGGATCTAAAAGTAAAGCTGGGTAAGCTGCCACAGTGGGTCTGATAGCCAGGCGCACAGGGCTTGGGGAAGAGGCATTAAAAAGGCAGGAAGAGTGCAGGAAAGAGGCTCTGATTTCTTCACTGGTTGGCTTGGGTCTCCATCTTGATTTCTAAAGGTTAATTTGCCTTAACCTTATCATCTATAAAATGTAGTAAAGTCAAATATTATACCTAACCCACAAGATTGATTTGAGAACCACCCATCACAATAGGCCTCTTTCAGCTCTTTGGTTTTGCCAAAGCCAGACCACTCATCGCACCCCACACTACCCCCCCCAACCCCTGCACCATCCCTATATACCCTCCCGGCTCTGGCATGCACATGCATCCCCCCTTGCAGTGCCCATATTGGGCACTGATGCCTGTTCCTTGAATCTAGACTTAGTCAGAGATGTTGGTCCACATATCCTGTTATATGGCTGATGATGACACAGGTAAAGCAATGTTCTGTAATTCGCAATTAAAATCTCACTCACTTTGGGAGGCCAAGGCGGGTAGATCACTTGACGTCAGGAGTTTGAAACCAGCCTGGCCAACATGGCAAAACCCAGTCTCTACTAAAAATACAAAAAGTAGCCGGGCGCGGTGGCTCAAGCCTGTAATCCCAGCACTTTGGGAGGCCGAGACGGGCGGATCACGAGGTCAGGAGATCAAGACCATCCTGGCTAATGCGGTGAAACCCCGTCTCTACTAAAAAATACAAAAAACTAGCCGGGTGAGGTGGCGGGCGCCTGTAGTCCCAGCTACTCAGGAGGCTGAGGCAGGAGAATGCAGTAAACCCAGGAGGCAGAGCTTGCAGTGAGCTGAGATCCGGCCACTGCACTCCAGCCTGGGCGACAGAGCGAGACTCCGTCTCAAAAAAATGAATAAGTAAAAATTAAAAAATCTCACTCCTAATGCGGCAACCTTATCTTTTCAACAAATATTGAACATTTATTAGGTGCTGGTCATTAACTATTCAGTGTATAGCTCACATCCTCACAGAATTTTCAGTCTGATAAGGGAAATTAGACAATTAAAAACGAACAGGGCTGGGCGTGGTGGCTCACGCCTGTAATCCCAGCACTTGTTGGGAGGCCGAGGTGAACGGATCACCAGAGGTTGGGAGTTTGAGGCCAGCCTGACCAACATGGAGAAACCCCGTCTCTACTAAAAATACAAAATTAGCCAGGCATGGTGGCACATGCCTGTAGTCTCAGCTACTTGGGAGGCTGAGGCAGGAGAATCACTTGAACCCAAGGTGGAAGTTGTGGTGAGCTGACATCACGCCATTGCACTCCAGCCTGGGCAACAAGAGCGAAACTCTGTCTCAAAAAACAAAAAATGAACAGACACATAACTATAACATGGGAAATGTTGGGAAAGAAATGAACAGCCAACATTGATTAAAATAAATAGGAGATAATGATTAAAAATAAATAGGAGATAACCCATTTTTTTTCTTCTGACTCCACTTTTTGTTTATTTATTATTATTTTTTGAAACAGAGTTTCACTCTGTTGTCTGGGCTGGAATGCATTGGTGCAGTCACAGGTTGCTGCAGCCTCAACCTCCCAGGCTCAATCTCCTCACCTCAGCCTCCCAAGTAGCTGGGACTAAAGGTGCATGCCACCATGCCCAGCTAATTTTTATATTTTTTTGTAGAGACATAGTTTTGCCATGTTCCCCAGGCTGGTCTTGAACTCCTGGGCTCAAGTGATCCACCTGCCGTGGCCTCCCAGAAGTGCTGGGATTATAGGCGTGAGCCACTATGCCTGGCTCCACTGTCTATATACATACATACACACATATACACACACACATATTTTTTTGAGATGGAGTTTCACTCTTGTTGCCCAGGATGGAGTGCAGTGGTGTGATCTCGGATCACCACAACCTCCACCTCCCAGGTTCAAGCGATTCTCCTGCCTCAGCCTCCCAAGTAACTGGGATTACAGACATGCGCCACCATGCCCGGCTAATTTTGTATTTTTAGTAGAGACGGGGTTTCTCCATGTTGGTCAGGCTGGTCTCGAGCTCCGGACCTCAGGTGATCCGCCTGCCTCAGCCTCCCAAAGTGCTGGGGTTATAGGCATGAGCCACCGTGCCCGGCCTATATTTTTTAATTCAACGGTTATTTTAGATACAGAGGTGCATGTGCAAGTTTGTTACATGGGTATATTGCATCCAGGTAGTGAGCACGGTACCCAATAGGTAGTTTTTCAACCTATGCTGCCCTCCCTCCCTCCCCACCTGGTGATAGTCTGCAGTGTCTATTGTTTCCTTGTTTATGTGTTTATGTTCATGTGTACTCACTGTTTTACCTGCCACTTATGAGAACATGCAATATTTGGTTTTCTGTTCCTGTGTTAATTTGTTTAAGATTATGGCCTACAGCTCCATCCATGTGACTGTGAAGGATATGATTTCATTTTCTTTTTTTTTTTTTTTTTTTTTTTTTTGAGACAGAGTCTCGCTCTCTCGCTAGGCTGGAGTGCAGTGGCACAATCTCGGCTCAATGAGACATGTGCCTCCTGGGTTCAAGTGATTGTCCTGCCTCAGCCTCCTGAGTAGCTAGGACTACAGGTGCACACCAGCAGACCTAGCTAATTTTTGTATTTTTAGTAGAGACGGAGTTTCACCATGTTGGCCAGGATGATCTCAAACTCCTCACCTCAAGTGATTCGCCAGCCTTGACCTCCCAAAGTGCTGTGATTACAGGCTTGAGCCACCACGCCTGGCTTACTTTTTTTATTTTTATTTTTTGTAGAGACGAGGTCTCACTATGTTGCCCAAGCTGGTCTCAAACTCCTGGGCTCAAGCAATTCGCCCTCCTCGGCCTCCCAAAGTGCTTGAATTAGAAGTGTATGCCACCACGCCAGGTGACATTCTTCTCTTAAAATATCAAATGTTACATATGAGGCTTAGACCCTTTTAACAGCTCTCCCCCAAAGAGAAAATATGAATACCTACTCCCTCCCTAATGGTAGCCACTGTTTCAAAATTGATATGTATTCTATTCTTCTGTCCGTTTTTCTATCTCCTCCATATATTTTAATATACAGTACATACTATAAATATGCATATATCTAGAGAGGGAGATAGTTCTGCAACTTGCTTTTTTTCTTATTTATTGGGAGTTTACCCATGTTAGTACGTGTAGATCTGTGTCATTCTTTTTTATTTTTTTTTATTTTTTTTTGAGACGGAGTCTTGCTCTGTAGCCTGGGCTGGAGTGCAGTGGCCAGATCTCAGCTCACTGCAAGCTCCGCCTCCCGGGTTTACGCCATTCTCCTGCCTCAGCCTCCGGAGTAGCTGGGACTACAGGCGCCCGCCACCTCGCCCGGCTAGTTTTTTGTATTTTTAGTAGAGACGGGGTTTCACCGTGTTAGCCAGGATGGTCTCGATCTCCTGACCTCGTGATCCGCCCGTCTCGGCCTCCCAAAGTGCTGGGATTACAGGCTTGAGCCACCGCGCCCGGCCGATCTGTGTCATTCTTTACAAATTCAGTGAAAATTTTTTTTCAAAAATTACAGATTGCAGATGAAACTATGTGGGCTATAGCACAAACAGTTCTTCATGGGTGCTGATTACTAATAAAGCAACAGGTGCTGGAACGATTCATTATCTAAATGGGTCAAGCCAATCTAGGGAAGATGATCCTCTAATCTGGTGGCTGCATTTACAACATTCCACAAAAAGCCGATTAAAGGGAGAGGATGCTATTTTAGGCTCTTGGAAAAATAATGTCTATGGCCCTTATTTTGTATACTAAATATTTTCTCAGTGGACAATTAAAGATTAAATTAGAATTGGAGGTCATTTACTAGCCATTCATCTGTTTTAGGTTAAACACTGTGAGATCAGTTTATCTGAAAAGTTCCAGCTAGTGTTAACAGTATTAAGCTGAAAACAGAATGGATCCAGTGCAAAATCAGTATATAAGTATAATTTATCAGACCTGCTGCATCTTTCAGAAGCTACTCATTCTTCTATATGGTTTTCAAACAGTTCTTCCAGGTCCAAATAAATTTGATCCTTCTTGTGTAAATGACTGCTATAAGACTTTTAAGAGATATTCTAAAAGAATGAATGAGAGCACATAAATTCTTTTGCTTAAAAACAGTTCTTTGGAATACCCTCCCTGTTTTAATTATAGTTTTTGGAACATAGGCCTTTTACTTAATACTTGGTGGAATATAACTTTTAGAGCAGCCAGCATTTCTTTTTTTTTTTTTTGAGACGGAGTCTCGCTCTGTCACCCGGGCTGGAGTGCAGTGGCCGGATCTCAGCTCACTGCAAGCTCCGCCTCCCGGGTTTACGCCATTCTCCTGCCTCAGCCTCCCGAGTAGCTGGGACTACAGGCGCCCGCCACCTCGCCCGGCTAGCTTTTTGTATTTTTTTAGTAGAGACGGGGTTTCACCGTGTTAGCCAGGATAGTCTCGATCTCCTGACCTCGTGATCCGCCCGTCTCAGCCTCCCAAAGTGCTGGGATTACAGGCTTGAGCCACCGCGCCCGGCTTAGAGCAGCCAGCATTTCTTTGCATGGTTCATTCTTTTGGGAGGGAGTAACTGCCCTCTTCCCATGGTGGAATTTTTTTTTTTTTACTGTACATTTATTCATTCATTCAGCAAATATTCCTTGAACATCTGCCATTAGCCAGGTACTTTTCTAGACACTGGGTACACAACATTGAACAAAGCAGACAAATCCTTGCCTTTGTTTTTGTTTTTTTTTTTTTGAGACAGGGTCACACTGTTACCCAGGCTGGAGTGCAGTGCCTCCATCATAGCTCACTGCAACCCCAACCTCCTGGGCTCAGGTGATCCTTCTGCCTCAGCCCCCCAACTAACTGGGACTACAGGTGCATACTACCTCACCAAGTTAATTTTTTGTATTTTTTGTAGAGATGAGGCCTTGACATGTTACCCAGGCTGGTCTGAAACTCCTGGGCTCAAGCGATCCACCTGCCCCAGCCTCCCAAAGTGCTGGGATTACAGGCCTGAGCCATCATGCCTGGCAAATTCTTGCCTTTGTAATGTTTACTTTTTGTTAGGGGCAGACATGTAATACCCAATCAAGTATAGATACGTAGAACGTCAGTGGTGATGAGTACTTCTGGGAAAAATAAGACAGACAAGGGGGCTGACAGTGAATCCTAGGAGGAGTTGTAATTTTAAATAAATAGGAGAGTCAGTGAAGACCTTGTTGAGAAGATAACATTTACATAAAGACCTGAAGGAGTGAGCAAGTGGGCCATGTGGATATCTGGAGGAAAAGCATCCTAGGGAGAGGGAACAGCAAGTGCAAAGGCCTTGAAGTAATTCTGTGGATTTTTCTTTCTTTCTTTTTTTTTTTTTGAGACAGAGCCTCATTGTGTCGCCCAGGCTGGAGTGCAGTGGTGCGATCTTGGCTCACTGCAACCTCCACTTCCTGGGTTCAAGTGATTCTCCTGCCTCAGCCTCCCGAGTAGCTGGGATTATAGGCATACACCACCACACCCGGCTAAGTTGTGTTTTTAGTAGAGTTGGGGTTTCACCGTGTTGGCCAGATTGATCTTGGATTCCTGACCTCAAGTGACCCAAAGTGCTGGGATTACAGGTGTGAACCACTGCGCCTGGCCAATTCTGTTGATTTTTCGAGTGCAAACTGCAAACTGGATTCAGACACTGCTACTAAAACGAATTGCTGCTGCCCAGATGAAGAACCATTGCTGGGCTGACACAAGCAGACAGGAAGCAGACAGAGGGCTAACAGGAAGGAGTAAGTCCCCTCTTTCTCCTCTAGCCTTGTGTCTCCCTCTAACTCCACTTTTGGCAGAGTCTGATGAGAAGCACTGGCAAAGCAGAAGTGTGGTTTGCAGAGTTCCAGCTCTGGCATTGCAAAGCAGAGTCGAGAAGGGTGGCATTGGAGCTGAGAGACACTAGTTTAAAACCTGGCACACCTACTTTATGGATCTTAAAGCTGATGTTCAAGAAGTTCGTGCCCACATCACATTGCTAAGTGCAGAACTCAGACTTGACTGATTATCCTGATATCACATCTGAAATCTTTCTCCTAAGCTGTGAGAACACTCCAAACTAAAAGTTATTTAACTCCCACCCAACACTTTCATCTTAGAAGGGTCATAAGGGGGCTGAAACGAGGTGACCAGTAATCAGGAGCCAGTGGTAGACAGGAGAGGGAAACCCCTTCTTGCTTGCCCTAACCTCCCTTTCTAGGTTTGCTTCCCAAAACTGCTTTATGGGTTTTCGTCTCCTTTTATCTGGCAGCCCTGTACACCTTGCCCTCTGCTATGCACAGCCTCCCCAACCCCAGCCTGCACATTTGCTAATGCCATTTCCTTTGTCTAGGGTACTTTCCCCCCTCTTTCCCATAAACACTCTGTGATCCTATAGATTTCTCCATTCTTCTTTTTTTTTTTTTTTTGAGACAGAGTCTCGCTTGGTCGCCCAGGCTGTAGTGCAATGGTTCGATCTCAGCTCACTGCAATCTCTGCCTCCCAGGTTCAAGCTATTCTCCTCCCTCTGCCCCCTGAGTAGCTGGGACTGCAGGCACACACCACCACGCCTGGCTAATTTTTGTATTTTTAGTAGAGAAGGAGTTTCACCATGTTGGCCGGGCTGGTCTTTAACTCCTGAGCTCAAGTGAGCCACCCACCTCGGCCTCCTAGAGTGCTGGGATTACAGGTGTCAGCTACCATGCCCAGCCTTCTTTTTTCTTGAGACAAGGTCTCACTCTGTCGCCCAGGCTCAAGTGCAGTGGTGCACTCACGGCTTACTGCAGTCTCAACATCCTGGGCTCAAGTGATCCTCCCGCCTCAGCCACCACATCCAGCTAATAAAAAAAAAAAAAAAAAAAAAAAAAATTTGTGGAGACATTGTCTTCCTCTGTTGCCCAGGCTGGTCTGGAACTCCTGACCTCAAGTAGTCCTCCCACTGCAGCCTCCCAAAGTGCTGGGATTGCAGGCATGAGCTGCCACACCTGGCCTCCATTCTTTATGACTCATCTCAAATATCACCTCCTCCAGGAAGTCTTTCCCTATCTTCCAAACTCAAGCCAAACAAAAGTTCCCTCCATTTCCTGTCTACCACTGGCTCCTGGTCACCGGTCACCTGGTTTCAGCCCCCTTATGACCCTATAAAGGTGAAAGGGTTGGGTGAGAGTTAAATAACTTTTAGTTTGGAGTGTTCTCATGGCTTAGGAGAAAAATTACGGATGTGGTGTCAGAATACTCAATCAGAGGCTCCAAAGGCCCTTATCAGTTGGTCTTTGTATCTCTCATGCCACTTTCTACCTCCTATTACTCCTCCTTCCACTGCTTATTTAAATGTTGGTGTTCTCTAACATCTCCATTCTCGGGTCCTCTCATCTCTTGTTGCCCACACTCCCTCCAGGCAGACTCGTCCATATCCAAGGCTGCACCTGCTACTTCTATGTGGATTGGTGGCTCCTGTATCTGCTTTCCAGCCCAGCCTTCTCACCAGGTCTCCAGACATATTTATCCACGTGTTTCCTGGTGATGGATGTTCTAGCACTATGCCTCGGATTTATTTATTCCTTTTTCACTGCCTCCCTGATCTGGCAAACTTTGTCCTCATCCAACCATATGTCTCTAGTTTGACTCACCTCTGTGAATTGTGCCTCTGTCTCTTAGTATCTGACATTGTGATGTACATCTGCCTCCCTACTTAGCTGGAAGTAACTTGTGGGCAGGAATCAGGTGTTCTGTCTCGTTCTAAGTCATCTGTCAATTATTTATATACATGTCCCTTCCTAAGCTAGCTGGAAACTTCTCAAAGGTAGAGTTTTGTTTGTTTGTTTGTTTGTTTTAAGTGAGACGGAGTCTTGCTCTGTCACCTAAACTGGAGTGCTGTGGTACGATCTTGGCTCACTGCAACCTCCACCTCCTGGGTTCAAGTGACTCTCCTGCCTCAGCCTCCTGAGTAGCTGGGACTACAGGCACGTGCCACCATGCCCGGCTAATTTTTGTATTTTTAGTAGAGACAAGTTTCACCATGTTGGCCAGGCTGGTCTCAAACTCCTGACCTCAAGTGATCTGGCTGCCTCGGCCTCCCAAAGTGCTGGGATTGTAGGTGTCAGCCACTGCACCTGGCCTCAAAGGTAGAGTTTAAAAGAAACTGACATACCTTTTAGCAGCTAGCTGATTGCAAGATAGCCCCCAAATATTTAATGAATGAGGAAATTCACAAAGTAGTCATCCTACAGGTAAGAAGTTTATGGTGAGAAGCACATACAGAAACAGCAGAAGATATCAGAGAATTCTCTTAATTGAATTGTTTGACATACTTAAAGCAGTTCTGATTCATAGAGTTGTTAGTAGCAAATTTCTACATATAAGTTCTATTGAAGACTGATTTTTTTTTTTTTTGGAGACAGAGTCTTGCTCTGTTGCCCCAGGCTGGAGTGCAGTGGCACGATCTTGGCTCACTGCAAGCTCTGCCTCCCGGGTTCACGCCATTCTTCTGCCTCAGCCTCCCGAGTAACTGGGACTACAGGCGCCCGCCACCACGCCCAGCTGATTTTTTGTATTTTTAGTGGAGATGAGGTTTTACCGTGTTAGCCGGGATGGTCTCCATCTCCTGACCTCATGAACCACCTGCCTCGGCCTCCCAAAGTGCTGGGATTACAGGCATGAGCTACCGCGCCTGGCCCCTGAAGACTGATTTTTTAAAACTTGTTTTCTCTAAGTTACCCCAAATAGTACAACATTGTCCTCTTATACACTGATTTTAGCCCATTAAAAAAACACCATATCTTCTGAGAAGCCTCCAATGGGAAACAAAAACACCACATCTATAACTACTATTTATAATTGACTCTTCTGAATTTTTCTTTTGAGAGAAGCTAAACAGATTTATTTTCTAGAGTCTTATCAGATTGGATCTATAATTTTCTGTAGCAAATTTTTTCATTTTGCATCTGTTCCAGACAGTAGACTAAATTTAAAACCGTGGTTGGCAGTCTTTTATGCATAGTATCATAAATAATTTCAACTGTTTCTCAACTGAAAAATAATAAAAATTGTATATTTATAGAGAAAATGGGGTTTTATCTCTTTAATTGCTTCAATTAAAAGAACTGAAAGGGTAGGGCACAGTGACTCACACCTGTAATCCCAGCACTTTGAGAGGCTGAGGTGAGTGGATCACCTGAGGTCAGGAGTCCGAGACCAGCCTGGCTAACATGGTGAAACCCCATCTCTACTAAAATACAAAAATTAGCTGGGCATGGTGGTGGGCACCTGTAATCCCAGCTACTCGGGAGACTGAGGCAGGAGAAGGCAGAGGTTGCAGTGAGCCGAGATCACACCACTGCACTCCAGTCTGGGTGACAGAGTGAGACTCTGTCTCAGAAAAAAAAAAAAAAAAAAAAAAAAACCTGAAAAGTATGTAAAGGGAGTGAGGGAGAAAGGCCAGTCAGACCCTTCTAAACATGATCTGTGTGTTGAATAATTACACCATTTTTTCTTCTCTGCTTTGTTGTCATCCCAAAGTCCCTGTCACCCATGGGAGCTACTGCTTTTGTGCCCACAGGAGCAGCTGCCCTGAAAATCCCTCCTACCCCCTCCCATGTCCTCTTACTCCCTCCCAAGGTCTTGCCCCACTGTGAGGAGGGCTTCTCCCTGGCTCCTTGATAAGCCACTGAGAACTTTGTCCCCGCCTCCATTCCCTTTATTTCCCTGCCTTCTCTCACTGGCAGTCCTTGGAGGCACACTTCAGAAGCGCAGCTGAAGGGAGAGCATTGGGCTGTGGTTGCCTGGTTTGCAGCAGGAAGAACTGTGTTCCTCTTCATCTCAGTTAAGACTTACAACTCGGCCGGGCGCGGTGGCTCAAGCCTGTAATCCCAGCACTTTGGGAGGCCGAGGCGGGTGGATCACGAGGTCAGGAGATCGAGACTATCCTGGCTAACATGGTGAAACCCCGTCTCTACTAAAAATACAAAAAACTAGCCGGGCGTGGTGGCGGGCGCCTGTAGTCTCAGCTACTTGGGAGGCTGAGGCGGGAGAATGGCGTGAACCCGGGAGGCGGAGGTTGCAGTGAGCCGAGATCACGCCACTGCACTCCAGCCTGGGAGACACAGCGAGACTCCGTCTCAAAAAAAAAAAAAAAAAAAAAAAAGACTTACAACTCAAGCCGGGCGCGGTGGCTCACTCCTGTAATCCCAGCACTTTGGGAGGCTGAGGCGGGTGAATCACGAGGTCAGGAAATCGAGACCAACCTGGCTAACACAGTGAAACCCCGTCTCTACTAAAAATACACAAAATTAGCCAGGTGCGGTGGCGGGCGCCTGTAGTCCCAGCTACTCGGGAGGCTGAGGCAGGAGAATGGTGTGAACCGTGGAGGCGGAGCTTGCAGTGAGCCATGATGGCGCCACTGCACTCCAGCCTGGGCGACAGAGCGAGACTCTGTCTCAAAAAAACAAAACAAAAAAAAACTTACAACTCAGGAGGCTCCTTATAGAAATACTTTGTAAACAATTGTTGGGTTCTATCCTGTTATACCTTTTGTTGGTTGATCTGGGAATCTAACCATCCTTTATCAAATGGATTAAATAACATTTATTTTCTGACAGTTTGGTCTCGCTCCCTCTTGTTCTTAAAATATCACTGGGGAAAATGTACACACAAATAACCTGTAACTCATTCTATATGCATAACCCATAATTAACGTATAACCTAACTAGGTGGACTCTTTAGGAAGCAGCATTTTGGATCAGTGTCAGCTTAATTTGTCTTTCAGCTCCAGTCACCATATAACAGGTGTTTTCTCCCTGGGGGGGGGGGGGGGGGGGGGGGGGGGGGGGGGGGGGGGGGGGGGGGGGGGGGGGGGGGGGGGGGGGGGGGGGGGGGGGCACCAGGCTGATTTGAACACCAGCTTTTCTGGGGTGGATGAACATGCACCAATAAGCTCTGAGGACTTTGTGAACTTTCCTGGTATTCACCACTCTAATGAGGAGTATTTCAAGAAAGTAGAAGAGTTGAAGGCTGCCCACCTAGAAACTATGGCAAAATTAGAGAAAATGTACCAGGATAAATTACATTTAAAGGAAGTTCAGCCAGTGGTCATCAGGGAAGCCTCTCTTAGTGATGGTTCCAGGTAAGCTTGTAACTCAAAGTTATTTGTGGAGTATAAAATAAAATGTATCCTTAAAAGGACAGAACATAGTTATTTCAGAATATTTTCTCTTAAGTAGCCCTTTGTACTCTTAATGATATACAGAGGTAGGATTTTCTTCAAAATGTTTAATGGCTTATCAGCTTACTAGATGACTTTTGCTTGAGGGTCATTTGGTGGCCATTTGGTCTTTTCTCTCTGATCCACCCATAGAACTGAGGGCATGTATCAAAATACTTAGTCTGGGCCATTTTAAATGGTAAACATAAAAGTTTAACTTTAAAAGCTCTTTATAATATGTGGATTAACATGAGCTCATTAAAGATCTAGTACAAAGAGTTCAGGACTAGGAGACATGTATGTGATTTATGTTTTCAAAATAGTCTGCAATTTCAAGACCCATTTCTGCTGTGAATTCACCTCTTCTGAGACTTACACATCTAGTCAGTCAGCGATGCTTGCATGTCTCCTGTATGCCAGACTATGCCTGGGCACTGAGGAGTCAAAAACAAGATGCCCTCAAGGAGCTTAGAGACTAGCTGAGAACCAAAAATTGCATTACAGCATGATGTAACAGAGTGTTACAGAGGAAGAAGCAGTTGGTTATGCCAAGCTTTTGGAGGGATGCAGGCCAGAATTTTCCACTGAAGTGTCACATCTGAGTTCAGTCTTGGAGGAGGTATAAGTAGTGGTCTTCTAGCCAGCAGCAACCATGTATGCAAAGGCAAGATGGCATGAGAAATAATATCGTGTGTGAGGAACTTCACAGGACTGGATATGAATGCAGAATGGAGACTGGGGTAGCCAGTGGTGAGGAGTAAGACTGAAAAGATAGGTGCCAGTCTCAAAGGGCTTGTAATCTAGGCTTGACTTTGTAGCAGTGAGGAATTATCAAAAAGTTTCAAGCAGGAGAATGACATGATCAGATCTATGCTTCAGAACTGTGACTCTGGAAATTGTGGGGAGAATTTAATAGAGGTTTGTCACAAGGAGCCTCTGCCATCTCAGGTTCCTTCTCTGTAAAATGAAGAAGTCAAAGTAGATAAGGTATGGGCATCTCCCAGCTCTGTTCCAAATAAAAGTGATAATTCTTACAAGCCCTGTCCAGCTCCTCTCTTCTGATTATACCCTGATCTTAGAAATGTAACTCTTCACTGGGCGCAGTGACTCACGCCTGTAATCTCAGCACTTTGGGAGGCGGAGGCAGGCAGATCATGAGGTCAGGAGATTGAGACCATCCTGGGTAACATGGTGAAACCCCATCTCTACTAAAAATACAAAAAATTAGCTGGGCACGGTGGCACATGCCTGTAGTCCCAGCTACTCGGGAGGCTGAGACAGGAGAATCAACCCGGGTGGCGGAGGTTGCAGTGAGCTAAGATCAGGCCACTGCACCCCAGCCAGGGCAACAGAGTGAGATTCTGTCTCAGACAAAAAAAAAGAAAAGAAAATATGTAACTCTTAATTTTTATATTTGGTCACATACAACTGAAAGTATAACATAGTTATTCTTCTCATTTAGATCTGTGTCAGAAAAGAACTCCTATCACCCTGTCTCATTAATGACATCATTTTCAGAGCCTGATTTAGGCCAGTCTTCCTCCTTGTATGTGTCCTCCTCTGAAGAAGAGTTACCCAACCTAGAAAAAGAGTATGCTAGGGAAAACAGAATGATGGCCTATGCTAAGGAGCTTATCAACAACATGTGGAAAGACTTTTGTGTTGAAGATTATATTCGCTGTAAAGATACTGGCTTCCACACAGCTGAGAAAACAAGGAAGAAACGAAAAGAATGGGTGCCCACGATTACAGTACCGGAGCCTTTTCAAATGATGATAAGAGAACAGAAGAAAAAAGAAGAGTCCATGAAATCTAAATCAGATATTGAAATGGTAGATAAACTGCTCAAAAAACAAGAAGAGGATCCAGAGTGTAAGAAGAAATTCCGAGCCAATCCAGTTCCTGCATCTGTCTTTCTCCCCCTTTACCATGATTTAGTCAAGCAAAAAGAAGAACGGAGAAGGTCTCTGAAGGAGAAAAATAAAGAAGCTCTTTTGGCCTCACAAAAGCCATTTAAATTTATAGCAAGGGAGGAACAGAAGCGAGCAGCCCAGGAAAAGCAGCTGAGAGACTTTTTTAAGTCTAAAAAGAAAACAAATCGATTTAAAGCCAGACCCATTCCTCGATCTACTTATGGTTCAACTACCAATGACAAGTTAAAAGAAGAAGAGCTCTATCGAAACCTTAGGACGCAGCTGAGAGCCCAGGAGCGTTTACAGAACTCATCTCCTCTGCCTTGTAGGTCAGCTTGGGGACGCAGGAACCCCAGGTGTCCCGAACAGGCTGTAAAGTTGAAGTGTAAACACAAGGTTAGGTGCCAGACTCCTGATTTTGAGGACCTTCCTGAGAGATATCAGAAACACCTCTCAGAACACAAGTCTCCAAAACTCTTAACGGTGTGTAAACCATTTGATCTTCATGCATCTCCACATGCATCTATTAAAAGAGAAAAAATTTTGGCAGACATCGAAGCAGATGAAGAAAAGTTAAAAGAAACACGTTGGCCTTATTTGTCTCCAAGGCGTAAGTCTCCAGTAAGACGTGCAGGTGTAAAGCCTGTGCCTTGTAACTACAACCCTCCAGTGCCCACGGTGTCTTCCAGAGGACGAGAACAAGCTGTAAGGTAAGTAACTAAGACACAGTACTGACTGACTCAGGGTTACCAGATGAGTGTATGTAGCTCTGTGGAGTTTATGTTGGTGAATTTGAAAATACTTAGAAATTATTATTGTATCTATAAAATATTTTACTATATAATATATGACATTTTGTCAGAGAGTATTCTAAGAAATGAATGTATTTTTCATTTTATAAATTTTGGGGGATTAGAAAATATTAGTCTTAAGATTTCTAGTTTTACCTGGCCAGGTGCAGTGGCTCACACCTGTAATCCCAGTGCTTTGGGAGGCCGAGGTGGGTGGATCACAAGGTTAGGAGTTCAAGACCAGCCTGGCCAAGATAGTGAAACCCCATCTCTACTAAAAATACAAAAAATTAGCTGGGCATGTGGCAGGTGCCTGTAATCCCAGCTACTCAGGAGGCTGAGGCAGGAGAATCGCTTGAATCCAGGAGGCAGAGCTTGCAGTGGCAAGATCGCGCCGTGGCACTCCAGCCTCAGCGACAGAGCGAGACTCCGTCTCAAAAAATAAATAAATAAATAAATAAAGATTTCTAGTTTTACACGTCAGATCCTTTTCAAAGGGTTGCCTTTTTTCAAATTTTGAATTATCAAAATTCAAATTATCCCATGTTGAATCTTTGCTAAACAACATTCGCATTGGCTTAAAGTGGATTAAGCCTTAGTTTGTTACCCTCAGGAGATCACTTGAGGAAAAGAAAATGTTGGAAGAAGAGAGAAATCGGATCCTAACTAAACAGAAGCAAAGAATGAAAGAATTGCAGAAACTCCTGACAACCCGGGCTAAGGCTTATGACTCACATCAAAGTTTAGCTCAAATATCTAAATCCAGAGTAAAATGTCTCAGGTATCATAAAAAAATCTTGAACCTCCAGACCACTGGTTTTCAAACTTTCTTTTTTTTTTTAATCAGTAGATAGTAAAATATGAGCAGATTGAAAATGGCATTAGTGTTTTAGCTTATGGATTTAAATTGTCATCAGTTACTTATGTTCAGCACACACACACTCACCTCATGGTGAGAATCAACATATATACTCACTTTCATGGTAAGAACCATGAAGCTATGTTGAGGAATACAAACATTTTCTATTGTGGCCTTAGTTAATAGTTATAATCTTATACCAGTATCTAATCTTGTTCTTTATATTATTTTTGATTGCAGTAAACTGATATATCAAAGAGCTTTGTTCTAAGGTTTGGATGAAATCTGATAGCACAAATTAACACATTAAACAT
This sequence comes from Macaca thibetana thibetana, assembly GCF_024542745.1. Taxonomy (NCBI): domain Eukaryota; kingdom Metazoa; phylum Chordata; class Mammalia; order Primates; family Cercopithecidae; genus Macaca; species Macaca thibetana. The sequence goes on from NC_065590.1 coordinate 45,188,619, forward strand.
CCATTATGGGATGTGTTCATTAGCACATATGTTAATGTTTAGTAGTATGTGTTGCATTTTGTTAATTTCAATATAAAAATAAAAATATTCACAGAATCCTTAGAACCCCTTCACTAGAATTCTGCAGTACAAAGTTTGAAAACCAGTGTTCCAGATGTTGCACATAAAAATGTTGATGTTTAAGTAGGAAAATATCTCCCTCAAAGCCAGGTAAGTAATATGATTTATTACTTTTTAATCTGATTTCTAAATATACATATGTGCTTTTAATTACAATGAGTATTCTTTTATAATTTAGCATTAATCCATTGACAAAGGGAGCTTAATTTGGTTAACTTGAGCATAATGTTTCTTAGAAATAGATTACTTACCCTCAGGAAGTAAACTATTAATAGCTTTTTTTTTTTTTGAGACAGTCTTGCTCTGTCGCCCAGGCTGGATCGCCCAGGAGATCAAGCGATTCTCCTGCCTCAGCCTACAGAGTAGCTGGGATTACAGGCACTCACCACCACGCCCAGCTAATGTTTTTTTTTTTTAGTAGAGATGTGGTTTTACCATGTTGGCCAGGCTGGTCTCAAACTCCTGACCTCAGGTGATCCGCCAACCTCGGCCTCCCAAAATGCTGGGATTACAGGCGTGAGCCACCGTACCCGGACGATAGCTTTTTCATAACCCCAACTTGTGTATAATTAAGCCTAATTATTTGGAAGTATAATTGTTTTCCCCAATCCATTAATTTTATTATCTTGGTAGCAATTAAATTGTGTAGTTTAATTTATTATAGGATCTTGCCCAAATAGTGAGAACACTTACGGTAAATTTATATATTTTGGTTCCTGTTTCTCTTTATGTTATGTTTCCATGCGCTTTATTTCTCCTTTGACTTGCTCCCATTGAATTAACTTTGCCACTAACCTGTAGGAGATCTTATTTAGGGGGAAAAAAATAACAGCAAAGGCTGGATGCCATGGCTCACATCTATAATCCCAGCACCTTGGGAATCCAAGGCAGGAAGATTGCTTGAACCCAGGAGTTTGAGACCAGCCTGGTAAACATAATAAGACCCCCATTTCTACAAAAAATTTTAAAACATTAGCCAGGTGTGGTGGCATGCACCTGTAGTCCCACCTACTCGAGAGGCTAAGGTGGGAGGATCATCTGAGCCCAGGAAGTTGAAGCTGCAGTCAGCCATGATTGTGCCACTGCACTCCAGCCTGCGCAGCAGAGCAAGAACCTGTCTCAAAAATAATAGGCCGGACGCGATGGCTCATGCCTGTAATCCCAGCACTTGGAAAGGCCGAGACAGGCAAATCACCTGAGGTCAGGAGTTCGAGACCAGCCTGGCCAACATGGTGAAACCCTCGTCTCTACTAAAAATACAGAAAATTAGCCAGGCATGGCGGTGCACGCCTGTAATCTCAGCTACTCAGAAGGCTGAGGCATGAGAATTGCATGAACCCAGGAGGTGGAGGTTGCAGTGAGCTGAGATGGTGCCACTGTGCCAGCCTGATCAACAGAATGAGACTCTGTCTCAAAACAAAAAACAAATAACAACAATAAAATAATAAATAAGAGCAAGGTCTTGTTTTCGGAAGAAATTCCTTACAGAGAAGATAGCTGATTTGTTCCAAAATGTTTTTGGTTTTATACACTTATAAATGAGACAAGAGGGCTTTCATTCATCTCTTCAGGTCAGTTTGAAGTCCCTTAACATATGTATGCCTTGGGGATTTCAGAAATTAAAGTGTTCAGACTATTCCTAGAGCATAATATGTGTGGTCTCAGAACCTAGGATTTTATTCTGCATTCCGTGAGAATTAACCAGTACAGAAGAGGAATCGAGGTAAACTGTGAACTGTGCTCATAATTTCTGATTTGTCAGCTAAGCTAAATGTTATTTCTTTTTTTTTTTCATTGACTTTGTAGAGGTTGATAAGTTAAATGTTACATATGTAAGTTCTTATTTCTTAGATGATCTTTTAAAAAATTCCATTGCTTTTATTTAATTTTAGAAAGAGCGAAAAGGAAAGGATGAGAGAATACCAACGAGAACTAGAAGAAAGAGAAGAAAAATTAAAAAAGAGGCCACTGCTATTTGAAAGAGTTGCTCAGGTTGTGTTTATTGGAATTTAAGAGCTATTGTCAGTTGTTGTTGTTGTTTTTTTTTTTTTACAGCTTTAGCTCCTAAATTTACAGTCCATTTTTCTTATGTGTTATATAACTGTTGGGATACATTATTGCTGTTTATGTTGGCTTCATCATATCAGCCAATGAGTAATTTTGCTTAAATCCGAGCATTTAACCAAGTGTGGTGGTGTGCACCTGTAGTCCCAGCTACTTGGGAGGCTGAGGTGGGCAAATTGCTTGAGCCCAAGAGTTTTGGTCCAACCTGTGCAACGTAGCAAGACCTCATCTCAAAAAAATAATCTGAACATTGAATCTTTTTGATGAAGCACATAAGTTTGATAAATAACATGCCAATCCAGTAGTTTGTAAAATAATTTTGCAAGCTGTTTTCTAATGGCTGGTCTTTTTTCAGTACAAACTTGGTTAGATATTAAGATGAGGCTTCATGATATCACTTGGAGGTCTTTGAAGAATTAAAAAAATGAAACAAAATGGCTAATTGAATCAGAGTTATTTCTGCCAGTTTTTTTTTAAGTGAGTTTGTAATTCACTCTTCTCTGCAATTACTAAAAAAACTTCCTTTCTATAAGAAAAACAAACTAGCCTTACAGACAGTAGACCCTGAGTTTACTCAGTTTACGCCCAGTTTTATAATCTTTCCCTTAAGGGAGATTTGTTCATTTTAGGTCATCTTCTCCTTTATCCCATAGGGGAGGCATCTGTATGGGTGACATGGCTTAACAATTGACAAAATCACTGGAGGTTGCAGGTTCTAAATTGTGAATGTGAAGCTGTTATAATTGGACAATAGACAGTTGGAGAATTTACCTGTAACAGATGAGCATGGTTACAGAACTGTACTTGTCAGTGACTCAGTGAGGACAGTGGACATGTATTGTGAGTGAATCTGCACGTTACAGTCTCTCAAAGTTACATAACCTTTTTGCTCACTGATCTAGATATAATTTTATGTAATGCCTTTCATTTTAAGGGATGGATTTTTTAAACATCTTTATTTCAACTTTAGGGGGAAAAATCATTTTAAGCTGTTATACATTATAATCATAAAGTGATTGGCTTTTGGCCCGAAGACATTATCTCCAGCTCTGAACTGCAAGTTTTTTGTTTTTGCTTTTTACACTGCTTCTGGGTTTTTCTTATTTTAATTTTTTTCAACTTTTATTTTAAATTCAAGGGGTACATGTGCAGGTTCGTTACAAGGGTATGCCAGGCGCTGTGGCTCATGCCTGTAATCCCAGCCAGCATTTTGGGAGGCCGAGGCAGGTGGATCACCTGAGGTCAGGGGTTCGAGAGCAGCCTGGCCAACATGGTGAAACCTCATCTGTACTAAAAATACAAAAATTAGCCGGGCATGGTTTTGTGTGCCTGTAATCCCAACTACTTGGGAGGCTGAGGCAGGAGAATTGCTTGAACTTGGGAGGCGGCGGTTGCAGTGAGCTGAGATCGCATCATTGCACTCCAGCCTGAGCAACAAGAGCGAAATTCCATCTCAAAAAAAAAAAAAAAAAAAAAATGGGGGGGTATATTGTGTGAGCTGGGGTTTGGGGTATGATTGAACTCATCACCCACGTAATGAGCATAGTACCCAATACGTAGTTTTTCAACCCTTGCCCTCCTGCCTCCACTCTCCCTCTTACATTCTCCAGTGTCTGTTGTTCCCATCTTTATTTCCATGTGTACCCAGTGTTTAGTTCCACTTGTAAGTGAGAACATGTGGTGTTTGGTTTTCTGTTTCTGCTTTAGTTTGCTTAGGATAATGGCTTCCAGCTGCATCCATGTTGTTGCAGAGGACATGATTTCATTCTTTTTTATGGCTGTGTAGTATTCTGTGGTATATGTGTAACATATTTTCTGTATCCAATCCACTGCTGATGGGCTGGATTGATACCATGTCTTTGCTGTTGTGAATAGCACCAGCACTTGTTATTGTCTGTCTGGTTTTTATAAAAAACTATTTTTAGAGACAGGGTCTCACTCTGTTGCCCAAGCCGGTGCAGCAGTACAATCTCACTGTAACCTTGAACTCCTGGACTCAGATGATTCCCAGTATCAGCATCCCTAGTAGCTGAGACAAAGGCCCACATCATCATGCCCAGCTAATTTTATTTTTTGTAGAGACTGGATCTCACTGTATTGCCCAGGCTGGTCTTGAACTCCTGGCCTCAAGTGATCTTCCCACCTCCACCTCCCAAGTTGATGGGATTATAGGCGTGAGCCGCTGCACCTAGCTTTTGCCTGTCTTTTTGTTACAGCCTTCCTAGTGGGTATTGTTCAGTAACATTCTTTCAACTGTTCTTTTTTTTTTTTTTTTTTTTTTTTTTTTTTTTGAGACGGAGTCTCGCTCTGTAGCCCGGGCTGGAGTGCAGTGGCCGGATCTCAGCTCACTGCAAGCTCCGCCTCCCGGGTTCACGCCATTCTCCTGCCTCAGCCTCCCGAGTAGCTGGGACTATAGGCGCCCGCCACCTCGCCCGGCTAGTTTTTTGTATTTTTTAGTAGAGACGGGGTTTCACCGTGTTAGCCAGGATGGTCTCGATCTCCTGACCTCGTGATCCGCCCGTCTCGGCCTCCCAAAGTGCTGGGATTACAGGCTTGAGCCACCGCGCCTGGCCTCAACTGTTCTTTTATCTTTTTCATTACAGACTCTATCTACTAGCTTATTGATATGGTAGGTGAGGATTTAGCTGTTTTACCACATTCTCTCGGAAGCACACTTACCTTCCCTTTCTCTGTCTTTCCATCCTTCCATTTCCCAGTCAGCTCTATCACAGATCAGAATTCATTGTTATGACTTAGTAAACAATGTTAGCAGCTGAGCCCTATATTATTATTATCACATTCCTTTTTCTTTTTTTTTTTTTTTTTGAGACAGTCTTGCTCTGTCACCCAGGCTGGAGTACAGTGGCACAATCTCGGCTCACTGCAGCCTCTGCCTCCTGAGTTCAAGCCATTCTCCTGCCTCAGGCTCCTGAGTAGCTGGGATTACAGGCGCGCACCACCTCGCCCAGCTAATTTTTTTTGTGTTTTTTAGTAGAGATGAGGTTTCACCACGTTGGTCAGGCTGGTCTCGAACTCCTGACCTGATGATCCGCCCACCTTGGCCTCCCAAAGTGCTGGGATTACAGGTGTGAGCCACCGCGCCCGGCCCATCACATTTCCTTTAAAAAAAATGTTTCCTTGTGTTAATAATTACTAATTTTGTTTGGTCCTCCCCCCACCTTCCCTCATTCCCTGCCAATGTATATATCATTATTATTCTTAAATTTTTCTGTTAGCTCTCAAAAATCCCCCTCAAACAGTTAAACACATTGTTAATTCATCAGTTCCTTTCCTCCCCTGGAGCCCATAAGTGTCCTGCTCCACTTTGGAATGGTTTCTCTCTAGGCCAGCAGTCCTCAATCTTTTTGGCACTAGAGACTAGTTTTATGGAAGACCATTTTTCCACAGACCAGGGTTGCATGGGGTGGGGTGGATGGATGAGGGAATGGATCATTTCTGGATGGAACTGTTCCACCTCACATCATCAGGCATTAGATTCTCATAAGGAGCATGCAACCTAGATCCCTGGCATGAGCAGTTCACAATAGGGGTCACGCTGCTATGAGAATCTAATGCTATAGGAGGCAGAGCTCAGGTGGTAATGCTCACCCTCCCACTGCTCACTTCCTGCTGTGTAGCCTGGTTGCTAACAGGCCACAGCCCCGTACTTAGTTCGTGGTAATGACCCCTGCTATAGGCCTCTGGCATAAGTGACATTTTAGGACCTTTTTCACTGTTACACTGGGGATTAGTTAGATATTAACCTTCTGGATTTATCTACATTTCTTGTATTTCTTTTAAAGTCACTATTAGTTTATTCTGGTTCTGGAAGGTTTCCTCAAATTTATCTTCCAAATCTGCATTTTTTGCTCACCTAATGAAAAATGACATAATTTCCAGAATGCTTCTCATTTATTAAATGTTCCTTTGGTATTTTTCATGGGTGCAGTACCTTTTTTTTTTTTTTTTGAGACAGGGTGTTACTCTGTCCCAGGCTGGAGTGCAGTGGCATGATTGCGGTTCACTGCAACCTCAACCTCTTTTGCTCAGGTGATCTTCCCACCTAAGCCTCCCAAGTAGTTAGGACTACAGGCACAAGCCACCGTGCCAGGCTAATTTTTGTATTTTTCGTAAAGACAGGGGCCTTACTCTGTTGTCCATGCTGGTCTTAAGCTCCTAGGCTCAAGAAATCCTCTTTTCTCAGCCTTCCAAAGTGCCGGATTCCAGGTGTGAGCCACCACACCCAGCCTATCTTTTATATCTCTGCGCATACTGGTGATGTCGTCTCAGTTTCCTTGAAGTTTCTTTTTCTCTTTTTTAGCCTCTTGTCTATCATATTAGAAGCTTTCCTCAGATTATCTTTGGTTGTCTGTTTGCATTTAAGAGGGAGATTGTACAAAGTTATTTGGAAGGTGGTTTGTAATGTTTTTTGTGAGGTTGCTGAAAGACAAGCGCTCCACTAAGCACTTTATATGCATTATCTTAACTGACCTTTACACTGCTCCTGTGAGGTTCTTATTTCACAGATGAGGGACATTTCAAGGCTTAGATGATACAACCAGCAGAAGGGGAACCAGGATTCAAACCCAGATCTGGCTGTCTTCGTGTGATTGTTTTATCTGTCATCTTGTTTTCCTGCCCCCTTCTCAACAAATGCTTTTTGAATATCAGAAAATCCCTTGAGACTCTTAAAGTCAGATAGAAACAAGACTGACAAATGTAGTCATTCAAGACACACAACTGCAGCAATTACAGATGTGTATTAAGACAAAATTGTCAATATGATTGTTTGGGAGGTTGGGGGAATTGTCAGATTGATATATTCTTTTTTTCTATTAACCTCAATTCCAGGGAGCCAGGTACATAACCTGGGAATACTAATATTTGTGTTAGTGACATGTGAGGCTTGTTCCAAGAGGTCTAGAAAAAAAAAAAGGAAAGTAAATAAAATGCTAAATTAAAGGAATCTTTATAGGTGATACTATAAAACCAGAAAGAAAGTATGAAGTATTATTTGGGAAGACCAAAAACTGAACACATATACAGCAATGATTTATTATAGTGCTGTTTGTCTAAGAAATATCTTTTTTTTTTTTTTGAGACGGAGTCTCACTCTGTCACCCAGGCTGGAGTGCAGTGGTGCAATCTCAGCTCACTGCAACCTCCGCCTCCCGGGTTCAAGTGATTCTCCTGCCTCAGCCTCCTGAGTATCTGGGATTACAGACGCGTACCACCATGCCTGGCTAATTTTTTTTTTTTTTTTTTGAGACGGGGTCTCGCTCTCTCGCCCAGGCTGGAGTGCAGTGGCGCAATCTCCACTCACTGCAAGCTCCGCCTCCCGGGTTCACGCCATTCTCCTGTCTCAGCCTCCCGCTAATTTTGTTTTGTATTTTTAGTCAAGACGAAGTTTCAGCATGTTGGTCAGGCTAGTCTCGAACTCCTGACCTTGTGATCCACCCACCTCAACTTCTCAAAGTTCTGGGATTACAGGTGTGAACCACCACATCCAGTCAGAAATATCTTTATATTAGAAAAATTAGGCCAGTGACTCACACCCTGTAATCCCAACACTTTGGGAAACTGAGGGGACAGGATCATTTGAGGCCAAGAGTTTGAGACCAGTGTCTACTGTTCTCTTTTTTTTTTTTTTTTTTTTTTTTTTGAGACAGGGTCTCACTCTTGTCGCCCACGCTGGAGTGCAGTGGCGTGATCTCAGCTCACTGCAACCTCTGCCTCTTGGGTTCAAGCAATTCTCCTGCCTCAGTCTCCCGAGTAGCGGGGATTACAGGTGCACACCACCACACCTGGCAAATTTTTTTTGTATTTTTAGTAGAGATGGGGTTTCACCATGTTGGCCGAGCTGGTCCCAAACACCTGACCTCAAGTGATCCACCTGCCTCGGCCTCCCAAAGTGCTGGGATTACAGGCATGAGCCACCGTGCCTGGCCTACTGTTCTCATCTTCATATCTGTGTGTACCCAGTTCCTCCCCATTCAGCTGGTCATTGAGAGACCTGTCAAATTTTCTTCCTAAATAATTTTTGGATCTGCCCTTCACCATCCTTGATGGTGAAATGCCAGGTGGAACCTTTATTTCCTATTTGAATCATAATAGTTTGATTGATTTTTCTGCCTTGCTCTTTGCAGAACCATTCATTATATCTTCACCTTACCATTTCCATTCCCCTACTAACATGTTAACCCTGGGTAGACAGTTAATAAGCCTTTATAACAGGGGCAATCATCCATTCTCACCAATTCCATTTATTCTCATTTTCAATGAATGATATCAAGGGGTCTTCTCATTAACTCCTCAAATAGTATATACAGAGTTACTGTGGCAGTGAATCACCATTGCTTTTTTTTTTTAGTACATTTTTTTTCCTGCAATGTATTTTGCTGGAACTATTGCTGCTAATTAACGGTTGGTTTTATTAAAAACAATTTTAATAGCTTGCAGCTGTTTGCTTTGCCCATTTATAGGAGTTAATTGTGGTCTCACTCCTGCTGAGTGATTCCCTAACACAATATGCCTGTGATTCTTTACAGAATAAACTATGTTGTCCTGTTTCTTGGAAATCACAGGATTAATTAACTGAGAAGATGTTAGATTGAATTTTAAACCAAAGTCAGATGAAGGCTTACTGGCACAAATTTTGACTAATGTCTTATATATTTAATTTGCTGAAGTCAAAATATACTATTGGTAATGCATTCAGAGCTAGGTTTGGGGTTTCTTTATTCTTCTCTGTAGTCTTTAGGGTATAGTTCTTATTTCTCATTTTGCCCTTCCTTTCAGTTCCCCAAGGCTTGTCTGTTGATATTCACAGACTCTGGATGGGTTTTTACTTACATTTCTAAAAAATATTATTGTTATTCACAGTGAGTGCATTTTAGCAGCAGTTTGAGTGCTTCTTTTTCAGTTTTCCAGAGTATCAGGAAATGCACTGGTGATAGTTTTATCCATTGTAATCAGTCCTTGCTATTTCGGGTTCCCCTGTGTAACACTAGACTCCATGGTCCCTCATTATACTAGATTTGGCAAATATCTGACAACTACATTGCTTAAGTCAGGCTTTAGGTCACCTTCAAACCCTAGGACAACCATTACCACTTAGAGAAAGCAACATGATGTAATATAAAAGACCTAGGAAATGGTCAAGAGACTTGGTTCTATCACTCACTAGCCTTGTGACCTTAATCAAACAATTTCACCTTTGAGGCAGGGGCCGGGGGAGATTTGGTTTCTTTATTGATTAAATATGGGGGTTAGACTGGATGCTCCTCCACACACTTCCCAGTATGAATGCCATTGGTACATTGGAATTGGGCTAGTCCTAGTCACCTTGCTTTAGTTGGAGGTCCAGAGGGCAGTTCTTGGCCCTCTCACAGTTCAGATCCACTCATAGGAGCTAAAATGGACTAAAGTCGAGGCACTAGTGTGAACCCAGGCACTTTGTGACTCCATAAAGCCTGCCATCTCTGGAACTGTGATGACTTCAGTTTGACCCAGGTATGAGAGAGTCATCACAATTCCAAAAGACCTTAAAGCCAGGAAGTGACATTCTACAGATTTGAACCCAGTTCTAAATTCATATTGTTTTCGTTATATCCCTTGCTTCCTCCACAGAGTAAAGATTACAACACTGGTGCTTTTATCATCTTTAATGAATTGGGGATATGGCTTATAAAGAGTAAAAATTACAGTAGATACATAAAATAAAAGAATTTGGCTGGGCGCCATGGCTTATGCCTATAATCCCAGCACTTTGGGAGTCCAAGGCGGGTGGATCACTTGAGCCCAGGAGTTTGAGACTATCCTGGACAACATAGTCCCATCCTACAAAAAATACAACAAGCCCCATCCTACAAAAAATACAAAAATTAGCAGGGCATGGTGGCGTGCGCCTCTGGTCCCAGCTACTCCAGAGGCTGAGGTGGGAGGATCGCTTGAGTCCAGGAGGTTGAGGCTGCAGTGAGTTGTGTTCACACCACTCCAGCCTGGGTAACAGAGCAAGACCCTGTCTCAAAAAGAAAAGAAAAGAATCCTCTGACAACAATTATTGCATGAAATCTTTTTTTCAGATATCTTTATAAACAGTCATAAAAGTATATAAAACCTAGGTACAATATAAAAAATAATTATAGATCAATCTAATGTGGCCGCCACCCATGTTAACAGACCATTGCCCGCACCCCAAAAACCCTACGTGCCCCTTGCAAATCACAGCCCTTCTACCTCTCCCCAAGAGGTAACCACCATTCTGACTCTCAGGATAAGTACTTCCTTGTTTTTCATTGCAATTTTACAGTGTGTGTACCTATCCTCAAACAATATAGTTGTTTTGCCCATTTCTGAACTTTATATAGATCATACAATATGTACTTGTTAGTGCTTTGCTTCGTTTGCTCAGTATTATATTTGTGAGATCCATCCATGTTGTGGCATGTAACTGTAGTTCATTCATTTTCATTGCTTTATTTTACTCCATTATAGGAATAGACCACAATTTATTTATCCATCCTTCTGCTAATAGATATTTGGGTGATTTCCAATTTGGGGTTATTGAAGGACAGTACTATCCTGAACATTATTGTATATGTCCTCCCTTGGGACACATATGTGGGAGCTTCTCTGGGCATATTCCTAGGAGTGTAATTGTTGGTCATAGGGTATGCAGATTTTCAACCAACTGTGACTGCTGAACTTCATTATCACTGGCACTTTTAATCCATACATTTTTAATGAAAATTTAAAGTCTTCTGTTCTCGTCTAAAAGGGTTTGTCTTTCCTATAGAAAAATGCAAGAATGGCAGCAGAAAAGCATTATTCTAATACCCTAAAAGCACTAGGAATATCTGATGAGTTTGTTTCAAAGAAAGGCCAAAGTGGAAAAGTACTTGAGTACTTCAACAATCAAGAGACAAAAAGTGTCACTGAAGACAAAGAAAGGTAACATGTATAAGATGTCTGAATGGCTTACCTTTGAAAAAGTATTACCTGCAGAAAAGCACAATTTTATACTATATATATTTTTTGTTCTATATTGTTTTAAAAAGATCTTTTACCAATAGTAAAAGACGTGTGAACTGTTGTAAAACATACTGATATTTTAACATGTTTGACACATTAACGTTCACATGAAGTATTTTATTTTTAAAGCAGAATAACTTAGATTTCTTACTGACATAAGTAACAAAAATAATAGCATGCTTTCAAATGAAGTTTAAAGAATCAATCACTCAAATTTTGAAATAGGGCAGGCGCGGTGGCTCACGCCTATAATCCTAGCACTTTGGGAGGCCGAGGCAGGTGGATCACAAGGTCAGGAGATCGAGACCATCCTGGCTAACATGGTGAAACCCCGTCTCTACTAAAAATACAAAAAATTAGCCGGGTGTGGTGGCAGGCGCCTGTAGTCCCAGCTACTCGGGAGGCTGAGGCAGGAGAATGGCATGAACCTGGGAGGCGGAGCTTGCAGTGAGCCGAGATCGCGCCACTGCACTCCAGCCTGGGTGACAGAGACTCCGTCTCAAAAAAATAAAAAAATAAAAATTTTTGAAATAAATTAATTTTCAGGAATATTAAATTTCTCAATGGGCACTTTTATAGCATTTTCTTTCTTTTTTTTGAGCTGTCTTGATAACAAATTGGAATTCATACACTTGAGGAAGACTGGCTACATGGTGGCATACTTGCAGAGGGTTTGTTTACTTTTAAACTAACTCATTTTTCCTTTGAAAGATTGATAAATTTCTTCCCCTAGCTTTAATGAAGAAGAAAAAATAGAAGAAAGAGAGAATGGGGAAGAAAATTATTTTGTTGATACCAACAGCCAGGATTCTTACAAGGAAAAAGATGAAGCCAATGAAGAAAGTGAAGAAGAGAAATCTGTTGAAGAATCACACTGAATCATCAAGGTCTCCTCTCTATGCCCTTGCTGTTGTTTGCAGCGTCAGGGTGTCAGCAGCTGCATTTGTGTTTAGAACATCTGTAGGGATGCCTCTGATATGTGCAGGGCTGTTGATCAAAGTCATCTGTAGCCTGAAAAGCCTGAATCCAGCTGATTGGTCATTTGATCAGTTAGAGTAAGGCTTTGCCTAGTCAGTTTTAAAAATCACTGTATATGATCTGTTTGCAACTATGATTTTGTATTTTTAAAAAGTGTTTCAGAACCACAGCTGTCACAAACTGATTAGTTTTAAAAAAATACATTATTCCATTAATTTTACTGGAAAAAATGGCGTAGTATTGAAAGCAGAGAGAAGTATTGGTCTTTGGTGATTTACTTTTTAAAAATTTTGGAAAGTGTGAATCAGTAAGTATTTTTAATTATACTATTTGCCCATTCTTTTTCTCTGCAATACATTTCACAGAATAAATCCTCGAACTTGTTTTGCTGCTCTGAGCCATTTTTAAAAGTATAGAAAAAAAATAGATACTTGCAAATTTACATTTATTTTTGCACTGAAAGTTTACAGTTAAATTGTCTACACCATCATCCCTTTTTCTTTTTATCCTTAGTTCTAGTCCAAATTATTTTTGATATTATTGGGAAAGTTTTTATACTAGCTTTTTTAACCCTATGTATTATTACAGATGGAAGGAATTATGGCATGTGCTAAATTAGGGGCAAGTATCCCTGTTTTATATATGATGAAATTGTGCATAATAACTTGGCTAAGGCAAGTCTTCAAAGTAATTCAGATTTAATTCTTTACTGCTAGACCCAGTTGTGTTCAACTTTTTACATATTATTGCCAACACGCTTTGTCTCTCTGTGTACAATGTTAATCTGATTTTATAAATCTATAATTTTTTTCTGTAAGCAAATTTTTGTTTTAAAATTTGAAGTCAGTCATAAAGATAATACAGCATAAGACATTTTCTTCTCTAAAAACAATCAGCATCATTTTAAAAGGATGAACTAATACAGGTGTATGTAATAGCAGTGTTTCCCAACTGGCAATTTATGCTTTAAATTAAAAAATAAGGTCGTTTTTCTCCATTAGGGGCAAATGTTTACTCGTAATTTTCTCCCTACAGTTTGTGTTAAATTGCTTTTCACTATTATTATATTGTAAACTCCTTGGGAGTTGGCACCACTTAAAAATTCATCTTTGTATTCCCTTAATATTTGGCACAGGATTGTACATATGGTAGGTACTTAATAAAGGTTTGAATGAATGTGTAGATGAATATGGTTTTTATACACTTACAGCTACTTCAGAATGAGTACACATGGGATTAAAAACATTTCCCTCCTAGCTCATTGGGAACCTGTGAAACACAATCTGCAAATTGTAATAGTGCTTAAAACATTACTTGCTTTCAAGGATTCATGCCTGTCCCTTCTCAATTTCATGGGGAGAATATGGGCTTTGGTCATGAAACACTTGGCTTCAGGACCAATCTCGTTTTCTTACCTTTAAAAAAATGGGAATAGTACCTATCTTGAGTGGCCGTGGGAAGGACTGGATGAAATCATGTATGGAAAGGTCTTTGCAAACTGTGATATACAAATGATGGTGTCAGAAGACAGAATATTCCTGAGGAAACTATTAACTTAAAATACTTGTACTTAAATGAGATACACTGTGATTTAAATATTATTTTGTTAGAAATAACTTTTGAAGCACTTTGTTAGACATGATCTGGTAAACACAGAACCAAAGTTAAAAAGAGAGAGAGAGACACTGACAGCTTCAAATCATTCTATGCATATCGCTGTTTTCTTAAGAAAGCCGTCAAATTGACGGCTGAAAGATTACTTTAGCAGGTCACATTACACAGTGATGGTCAGAAGTCAATTGGTTAAATCAAACATGTTTTCAGGTGTTAGGTAACTGAAAATTTTTTACATTTGTATCATCTGAATTGGCTCCAGAATTCCTTTTGCTTATGGGATTTTACTTTATACAGGATTAACCTAACATCAAGAAAAAGGTCATGCTCTTTTTTTCTTTCGTAATATTACTGGATACCCTATGACTTCATATTTATTTCTGCAGAAGAAATGGCCTGCGGACTTGTTGGAGAATTAAGTTATTTTAGACATACACAAACACATGTATATATGTATCTATATATATGATGGAAGGCTGGATGCGGTGGCTCATGCCTGTAATCCCAGCACTTTCGAAGGCAGAGGAAGGTGGCTCACTTGAGGTCAGGAGTTCAAGATCAGCTTGGGCAACATGGTGAAACCCTGTCTCTACAAAAAATACAAAAGTTAGCCCGGCAGGGTGTCATGTACCGAGTAGTCCCAGATACTCAGGAAGCTAAGGTGGGAGGATTGGTTGAGCCCAGGTGGTTAAGGCTGCAGTGAGCCCTGATCACGCCACTCCAACCTAGGTAACAAAGTGAGACCCTGACTCAAAAATAAAATATATATATGATGGAAAATTTCACTTTTTTTTTTTTTTTTGAGACAGAGTCTCTCACTCTGTTGCCCAGTCTGGAGTGCAGTGGCGTGATCTCGGCTCACTGCAACCCCTGCTGCCCAGGTTCAAGCGATTCTCCTGCTCCACCTCCCAAGTAGCTGGGATTACAGGTGCCTGCCACCACACCTGGCTAATTTTTGTATTTTTAGTAGAGACGGGGTTTCACCATCTTGGCCAGGCTGGTCTTGAACTCCTGACCTCGTGATCCACCTGCCTCGACCTCCCAAAGTGCTGGGATTACAGGCGTGAGCCACCATAACCAGCCACCAATTATTCTTTTACTCTATTGAGTTAGTCTACACAATAAAACAAATGAGCCTTTAAGGGTATCTGGTATTTTTCTCTTACACAGTATTTCTCAAGTTAATTCTAGTCACTTGAGAATAGCAAAGATTTCAACATTTGGACCTAGGCAATAAAAAGTCATTAACTTCAGGCCGGGTGTGGCAGCTCATCCCTGTAATCCCAGCACTTTGGGAGGTTGAGGCAGGTGGATCACCTGAGATCAGGAGTTTAAGACCAGCCTGGCCAACATGGTAAAACCCCGTCTCTACTAAAAATACAAAAAAATTAGCCACGTGTGGTGGCATGTGCCTATAATCCCAGCCACTTGGGAGGCTGAGGCAGGAGAATCGCTTGAACCTGGGAGGCGGAGGTTGCAGTGAGCCGAGATTGTGCTACTGCACTACAGCCTGGGCAATAAGAGTGAAAACTCTGTCTCAAAAAAAATAAATAATAACTTTATAAAAATTACCGACCGGGCACGGTGGCTCACGCCTGTAATCCCAGCACTTTAAGAGGCTGAGGGGGGCGGATCACAAGGTCAGGAGACCAAGACCATCCTGTCTAACATGGTGAAACCCCGTCTCTACTAAAAATACAAAAAATTAGCCGGGCGTGGTGGCAGGTGCCTGTAGTCCCAGCTACTCGGGAGGCTGAGACAGGAGAATGGCGTGAACCTGGGAGGCAGAGCTTGCAGTGAGCCGAGAGCGTGCCACTGTACTCCAGCCTGGGCGACAGAGGGAGACTAAGTCTCAAAAAAAAAAAAAATTACCTCTGCTTCAAAGAAAAATGTATGCCCTTCTCAACCAACTATCACATGTGTATATGTGTGTTTTAGTGGTTGTTTAGAAGGGAGCAAGTTATTGTGAAATGAAGTTTTTGTCAATTTGACAAGATTTAGACTGTAATATTATAGTGTCAAAGTTATTACTTTGTCCTAAATGCTTTAGGCAGTCTCATTTCTTGTCACTTATATGTAGTCCTGATGTGGCCTGTGGCTGGCTAACTTACCTGTATTGTTAGAAAAGTTATAGGAATAACTTTTTTAATTTTTAATTTTAATTTTAATTTAGCTTAGAGACAGTGTCTCGCTATGTTGCCCAGGCTGGTCTCAAACTCCTGGGCTCAAGTGATCCTCCTGCCTTGGCTTCTCAAAGTGTTAGGATTACAGGCATGAGCCACCGTGCCTGGCCAGGAATAACTTTTATGTTATAGCAACTTTGTTTTTAAGGGAGGAAATAATAATCAGGGTCACAGTATATAGTGTGTTTTTTAATTTTTACTTAAAAATTACAATATTCTGCCAGGCACAGTGGCTCACACCTGTAATCCCAGCACTTTGGGAAGTTGAGGCAGGCGGATTACTTGAGGTTGGGAGTTTGAGACCAGCCTGACCAACATGGTGAAACCCTGTCTTTACAAAAAATACAAAAATTAGCCAGGTATGGTCGTGGGCACCTGTAATCCCAGCTACCCAGGAGGCTGAGGCAGGAGAATCCCTTGAACCTGAGAGGCAGAAGTTGCAGTGAGCTGAGATCATGCCACTGCACTCCAGCCCGGGCAACAGAGCAAGACTCTGTCTTAAAAAAAAAAAAAAAAAAAAAATCCAATATTCTGGCCAGATGCAGTGGCCTACACCTGTAATCTCAGCACTTTGGAAGGCTGAGGTGGGAAAATCACTCGAGTCCAGGAGTTCAAGACTAGCCTGGGCAACAGAGTGAGATCCTGTCTCAGAAAAAAAGAAAAAAAGATATTCAGATTCTATTTTACAACTAATATAGATGGAGTAAATGAAAAATAAAACTATGGCTTGAAAAATTTTCTAGTTAAGAAAGCAGATATACTAACATTTAGATGTCTACTTTATTTTTTCATTTGTGTAACAACAAAGACTGTGGTCCTTGGCAAATTATAAATCTCAATAAGAGAAGGAGATAAAAAATTGAGAAGGAAAAAAATTGGTATATAACTATTAAAAGTCAAGGCATAGCTGGGTGCGGTGGCTCACGCCTGTAATCCCAGCACTTTGGGAGACCAAGGCAGGCAGATCACAAGGTCAGGAGTTCAAGACTAGCCTGGCCAATATAGTAAAACCCCATCTCTACTAAAGGTTCAAAAATTAGCCAGGCATGGTGGCGGGCGCCTGTAGTCCCAGCTACTCTGGAGGCTGAGGCAGGAGAATCGCTTGAACCCGGGAGGCCAGGGTTGCAGTGAGCCAAGATTGTGTCACTGTACTCCAGCCTGGGTGACAGCAAGACTCTGTCTAAAAAAAAAAAAAAAAAAAGAAAGAAAGTCACAGCATAAAATGCATGCTTATATCTAACTCTGAAAAGATATACCAGAAAATAAAAATGTTAATAGAGTTAGCCTCTAAGAGGTGATGGAAGAGAGACTTCATTTTTTTGTTTCTTCCTTTTCAACACTTGCATATGTTAAAGAAAAATATAAACGAGGCTTTAGCTTTGTAGGAAGGTATTTTCTAGTCATATCTTCTAGATGTGCCCATCACCTAATGTCAAGAATTATCAACTCACAATTAAGTTTATTTCTTCTATATTCCCACTCTCTGGCCCCTAGTTGTTTCGAAGCAAATCACAGACATATTTCATGTATAAATATTTCAGTATAGATCTTTAAATGATAAAAACTTTGCCTTGTTACACAGCTCCAATACCATCATCACACATACAAAAAAGAATAATACAAAAAAGAATAACCCCTTAATACCAGTTATCTAGCAGTGTTACATTTATCCTACTGTCTTTAAGGTGATGTTTTTCAGTGTCTTCCTTAATGCCACCAACAAATAACTTCTTAACAGCCGAGTGGCACCTGGTCTATGAGAACATTCTCTTGAGACATCCCTCTTTGGTTCCACAGCTCTCCCATCCACCTTGTGTGGCCTTGTATTCATGACTGCATCCACCTGCTCCACAGTGTCATAGGTGACAAACCCAAAGCCCCTGGAGTGCTTGGTGTTGGGATCTCTCATGACCACAACCTGTGAGCATTCCCCATTGCTCAGAATGGCTCCTCAGCCTCTCATCAGTCGTTTCAAAGCTCAGCCCTCCAGTGAAGAGCTGCCACAGCTGCTCGGCTCTTTAGGATACTGACTTAGACATGACGGCAGTGGGAAGAGAAATTTTAACCATGCTTCCTGGTGGCAGCCATGGGCAGAAAGTGGGTTTCTATTAAATGCAGCAGAACACAGTTCCTAATTCAAGAGATATACCCAACCCATCATTAAATATACTGTATGAAGTAACATTTCTGAATTTCCACCAGCTACATGTGTCTGTGATGTACAGTGAGGTTCATCATTTACTTCTCTTAGAAGAATGCTCACTTCTTCCAAGACAAAAAATATCCTCTATGAGGAAAAAATGCAAAACAAGACGTTAACATTGTATAATAGAAAAAAATCATAAAGGAGCCTTTCTCAAACAAATAACGATATTCGTTCATCTTGAATGCTTAATAAAAAGATGGTATACTTCATTATGAAAATAAGTTACCCTGTTGCATTATAATAAAGGTCAGATAGATGAAAAAAAACCCACAGCATCCTTTTGCTAACCCTAAAATTTATGTTCCTGAAAACCATGCCAAGAGAGTGTGTGGTTGAGGAACTGCAATACTTCATGGGGAACAAAAAGAGGAATCAAAATAGGACAGGAGGAAGCCTGACAAAGTCAGTGCATTTAAAAAAATGTTCACTAATATAGAACAGTCCACTGAAGATAATGTCAATGACATTAATGTACAATTAGTTGTTTTTTGTTATTCCTTGCTCATCACCACATTTTCAGGACTTCTCTTTCTATCAGATTTGAACAAGATTTTGGTTTTTTTTTTGTTTGTTTGTTTGTTTGTTTTGAGATAGAGTCTCACTCTGTCACCTAGGCTGGAGTGCAGCAGCGGGATTGTGGCTCACTGTAACCTCCACCTCCTGGGTTCAGTGATCCTCCTTCCTCAGCCTCCTGAGTAGCTGGGACTACAGGCATGTGCCACCACCATGCCCGGCTAATTTTTGTACTTTTTGTAGAGACAGGGTTTTGCCATGTTGCCCAGGCTGGTCTTGAACTCCAGGAATCCAGTGATCCACGCACCTCAGCTTCCCAGATTGCTGGGTGCATTTAGTTTTGACAGCTCTTTAGTCTCTTTTTGTCTAAATAGCTCTCTGCCTTTTTTGTCCTTCATTTCATTGTTACTTTGTAAGAGTCCAGGCCAGTCATCTGTAGCCTGGCATATAATTTAGATTTGTCTAATTGTTTGCTTTGATTGGATTCTGGTTAAACATTGTGGGCAGGAATACTACCTAGCTAATTTGTGTACTTTGTATGACATTAAGTGGGGAGGCACAGAATGTCACTTTGTCGCATTATTATTGATACTAAATTTGATCACTTGGTTAAAGGGTTATCCATCCATCAGTTCTGTCCATTGTAAAGGCACCTGTATCCCTTGATGGCTTAAGTAACCTGGTAGTGTCGGGGGGATACTTGACACGGTGTGAACATCCTGTTCCCCAACACATTTTACCTAACGGTTTTAGTATTCCTTGATGGTCTTCACCTGAATAAGTTGTTATGCTGGGGGTTGCAAAATGGTTGTTTTCTAATTCTATTATGTGTTCTATATTAGCTGATAGTCTCTGATAGGGTCTCACATGTTGCCCAGGCTGGTCTTGGACTCCTGAACTCAAGCCATCCTCCTGCCTCGGCCTCCCAAAGTGTTGGGATTACAGGCATGAGCCCCTGCACCTGGCCTATGTTTCTTTGTTTTTGAAAATGTTGGTTTAACACTTGGTGATGAAGCAACTTCAAGGATTTGTCCTAAGCTGAGTGTATCTCAATGCTGGGCTTGAATGTCTGTCACACGAAAAAGAGACCCCACCAGGCTCCATGATCAGGATCCAGTATTCACATATGGTGAGTGTGTTATTAATTATATTGAATTTAAATTCTTATTTCAATAATCTTCTTGATAATTTTGAATTTGTTGGCTTAGTCCAAAGTAAGAATTGGTTAGATCACCATTATTTTTCCTCCTAATGTAACTGATTAAGAGCTTGTACCAGGTACAGAGAAGCATTCTTGCATTTTCTTGTTTCCTTGTGCTGTGTTAATAGTATTATCTTCAGTCTGAGGTTTCTCTGCAGGATTTTCTTTTAAAGCTGCTTGTCTGTTTTGTGAGGATTGGTTTTGGAAAGCTGCTAATATGATCTGTGAAGTGACTCACAGGGCACACACAACGTGAGGGGCATGGCCAAGTTCCATGCAAATGAAAGCAAAGGGCCCTGTCCCCGCGTGGCACTCGGCCGTCTGCAGACCAGATCATGTGAGCAGCCAGTGACAATCCACATATTAAATCTTGGTAAAGTTTTATTTCCTTTTTAGACAAAGTTAGTATAAATGTTCTACCTATTTCAGTTTTGAATTGCAGTTTCTTTCTGCAGCAAATGGGTCATGTTGCTCCCCTCCCGCCCTGGGTGTGTGACCCCACTTGGAAAATGCCTGCTTGGGGCCCCTGCGACTGACTCCCGGCTGCTTTCCCTGCTTCCTCTCTGGCCGATGCAGCCAGTGTGGCTAGAATGAAGAGTGACTATAGGACTGTGATTGCTGAGGCAAGTAGTGCAAAGAATGAAGGGCCATTTGCTCCAAGTTAAAGCACACACAGGCTGGCGCTGTGGCTCACACCTGTAATCCTAGCACTTCAGGAGGCCGAGGTGGGAGGATCATGTCCAGGAGCTCAAGACCAGCCTGGGCAACATAGTGAGACCCTCCCCCCGCAATCTCTACAAAAAATACAAAAATTAGCCACACCTAGTGGTGTGTGTCTGTGTTCCCAGCTACTCAAGAGACTGAGGCAGAGGATTGCTTGAGCCCAGGAGGTCGAGGCTGCACTGAGCAGAGATTGCACCACCACATTCCAGCCTGGGTGACAGAGTGAGACCCTGTCTCAATTAAAAAAAAAAAAAAAAAAAAAACCGTCAGTTTACAGGAAGCCAGGATGGAGAGAGAATAAACTCGAACTCCCCAACCCACCATTGCCCCAGTGTCAAGATGATACTTGTAGATTTGGGCAAGGGATGAAGGGATGCCTCCGCTGTCAGTCAAGGTCAGAGTGCTAATGTGACCCAGGCAGTGGGAGGGTGAATGTAAGGTAATAAATAAAGTGAAAACAGTGTGTTCACAGGAGTAAGACTTCTATGCGTAGCTCAAATGTGGGGTTTCAGAAGAAATGCATCCTCAGGGTGGAGGTGTGTTCAAGTTTATGCTATGGGAGAAAGCCAACGTCAGTGGAGGTCTCATTGCCACCCAAAGATCCACGCTTACCTCCTCTCAAGGGGTAGAGGTTGTGGGGGAAGCAAGCAAGACTTGAGCTTAGGAGTCCTCTCTGCAGAGCCAGCAGCAACTGGTTTAGGGCTCAAGAAAAGATGTTGATTTTCCACAGAAGCCTAAGGATGAAAAATTTGCAAGACACAGAAAAAAGGGGATAGGCTTTCAATTATTTTTGTTGGGAGGACTGGTTTGCTTTGGGTAAAAGGAGGTACAGTGGAGGAGGGACAAAACATAGGGAGAGGCCGGGTGTGGTGACTCACACCTGTAATCCCAGTATCTTGGGAGGCTGAGGTGGGCGGATCACTTGAGGTCAGGAATTCAAGACCAGCCTGGCCAACCTGGTGAAATCCGGTCTCTACTAAAAACATAAAAACCATCTGGGCATGGTAGGGCATGCCTGTAATCCCAGTTACTTGGGAAGCTGAGGCAGGAGAATTGCTTTAACCCGGGAGGCGAAGGTTGCAGTGAGCTGAGACCGCGCCACTGCACTCCAGCCTGGGTGACAGAACGAGACTTCATCTCAAAAAAAAAAAAAAAAAAAAAAGAGAGACACATCTTTCAGGGTGGACACGGAGGATTTTGCCAGTAAACAGCAAACATTTTGCTCAGGTTGGAGAGGCTTCTGGCCCTTTGTACGTGCTTTCCTGGGGCGATACAATTGGCCGTCAGGACATTAGTCATAAGTTGTCCCCTCCCTTGAGGCTGATTCAACAAACAGGTTCTTTCCTGCTCTCCAAGCACGCCATCATACAGCATGCTGGCATGGCATTTGGACAAAGATTTTCTACCTAACTTTGTACTTATATGGAATCTCTCCGAGAAAGGTCCTCCCAGATAATAGTGTGACTTACTAGAGGACAGTAATTTATAGCTGTAATTTGTTAATCCCATGAGTATCCCTAGAGGAGGAAAAATCTTGATTGTATGGAAGCTGTGGGGACTTAAGGTCTTTATAAAAGAATTGACCCAGGGCTGCCCCTGGTCATCTGATGGGAACAACTCCTTCTTTGTGGACCCCTAGGCATCAAGGAATAGCTTCACACCCACAGATAGTGACTGATTTGGACAAACGGAGCTGATCACTCACTCTTCAGACTGATAGAGACTGTCAACCGAAAAATCATGAGAAATTCCAGCATCTCTAACCTCACTCTGAGAGTGGCAGCCCTGGAAAGGAGAAATTTATTTCTTAAGAAGGGGATTCAGCCTCCGGCTGAAAAACTGAAAGCAAACTCTTTGAAAGAGAAGAGCTTGGCAAGGGATTTATACTGAAGTTGGCCAAGTATACGCATTCAACAGGTTGTAGGAGGAGCTATGAATATTCATGAAGGGGGTCCTGATCACGCATTTTGAACAAACATGCATTTATTTCCTCCTGTCTTGCCCTGCTGCCCAGGCTAGAGTGCAGTGGTGCAATCATGGCTCACTGCAGCCTTGACCTCCTAGACTCAAGCAATCCTCTCACCTCAACCTCCCAAGTAGCTGGGATTACAGGTGCACATCATCAAGCCTGGCTAATTTTTGTATTTTTTGTAGAGACGGAGTTTCGTCACATTGACCTGGCTTGTCTCAAGCTCCTCTCAAGCAGAGGAAAGGAAGAGAAGCAGAGATACAGATTACGATTGTGCTAACAGTTGTCTGAGCATAACTGTATAACAGTATTACAACTACTGCATTTCAACTCATGTTACAGCAAGCATTTCAATGATATGACAATATCTTTGATCAAGGCATTCTGTAGTTCAGGAGTGGGCAGAAAGCAGTTAAAAGATCTAACAAAACTAATAAGAAGCAAAAAAGTTCAAAGAGCAAACTGTCAGGAACCTAGGAACTCAGAGAAAATGGGGATAAGTTCTGGACGAACAGAATTTACGTACAGAATTCCAATCCATTTCTGAGGCAATAATTTTCTCACTGGTAGGTGACACTCCAGCCACCCACAAACCTCATGCCCCTTGTCTCAGTGGTGCTCCCCTTTGCCCCCTGACTGAATCTGAGGGGCCTCTGCATTTTCCTTCCCATTGCTGCCTCCAGGATGCATCTTTCTGGCATCTGTAACCTCACCCTGAGAGTGGCAGCCCTGACTGCCTGGCACTTTACACACACTGCTAAGTCAGAACTCCTCAGGGGTGGCTCATAATTGTTGTAAGGTTGTATCCCTGAAGGCCAGATTTTATCTTTCCACTTTCTATCCCCAGGACTGGCCCGGAGTCCAGTATGTAGGATGGGCTTAATCCATGTTTTTGAGTGAATGACTAATACATAAATCCACAATAATCAAGCACACTATGTTTCAGCAAACACCTCAACAATATAGCTATCAGAGTGACTTTTTTCTTTCTTTTTTCTTTTTTTTAAGACAGGGTCTTGCTCTGTCACCCAGGCTGGAATGCAGTGGCACAACTGCAGCTGACTGCAGCCTCACCTTCCTGGGCTCAAGTTATCCTTCCACCTCTGCCTCCCAAATAGCTGGGACCACAGGTGCGTGCCACCACATCTGGCTTACTGTTTTTTGTTGTTTTTTTTTTTAGGTGGAGTCTTGCTGTGTCGCCCAGGCTGGAGTGCAATGGCATGATCTCAGCTCACTGCAACCTCCACCTCCCGAGTTCAAGCAATTCTTCTGCTTCAGCCTCCTGAGTAGCTGTTACTACAGGCATGCATCACCATGCCTGGCTAATTATTGTATTTTTTTTTTTAGGAGAGACCAGGTGTCACCATATTGACCAGGCTGGTCTTGAACTCCTGACCTTGTGATCTACCCGCCTCGGCCTTCCAAAATGCTGGGATTACAGATGTGAGCCAGCATGCCTGGCCACATCTGGCTAATTTTTTAAATTACTTGTAGAGATGAGGTCTCTCTAGTTGCCCAGGCTGGTCTTTAACTCCTGGGCTCAAGTGATCCTCAGCCTCCCAAAACGCTGGGATTACAGGCATAAGCCACTGCCTAGAATATCTTTTTTCTCTTTTTTTCTGGTATTGTTACTTTAATCTTCATAAGAACATAACACAAGACTATTCACTACCAAATTTACACTTAAGCATTCTGTTTTTTTTTTGTTTTTTTTTTTTTTAGACGGAGTCTTGCTCTGTCGCCCAGGCTGGAGCACAGTGGTATGATCTCAGCTCACTGCAAGCTCCGCCTCCCAGGTTCATGCCATTCTCCTGCCTCAGTCCCCCAAGTAACTAGGGCTATAGGCACCGCCACCACACCTGACTAATTTTTTTGTATTTTTAGTAGAAATGGGGTTTCACCGTGTTAGCCAGGATGGTCTCAATCTCCTGACCTCGCGATCCACCCGCCTCAGCCTCCCAAAGTGCTGAGATTACAAGCGTGAGCCACCGCACCCAGCCAGTATTCTTTAAAGGATGGAATGTTTGTTGTTTTTGTTGTTGTTTTGGTTTTTAAGAGTCTCACTTTTTTTGCCCAGGGTAGAAAATAATGGTGCGATCTCGGCTGACTGCAAACTCTGCCTCCCAGGTTCAAGTGATTTTCCTGCCTCAGCCTCCCGAGTAGTTAGGATTACAGGCGATGCCCGGCTAATTTTTGTATTTTTAGTAGAGACGGTATTTCACCATATTGGCCAGGCTGGTCTCGAACTCCTGACCTCAGGTGATCCACCTGCCTTGGCCTCCCAAAGTGCTGGGATTACAGGCATGAGCCACCATGCCCGGACTAAAGTATGGAATGTTTTATTGGAGGCTTTTAATTATTTTATTTCAACCAGAGAGCTAACTTATAAATAATCCATATAAAATCATCAGACTGTCCCATAATACATGCTAATTCATTAATTAACAAAAACTTAATCTAGGTACTGAGAATACATCAGCAAACAAAAAAGAGAGTCCCTAGTCTCATAAAATTTACATGCCAGTTGGGGGAGGATTGGACATAAGCAGTATAAAAATAATGTCAGTTGATTAATAAAAAAAAATAAAGCAAGGTGAAGGGGTGAAGAGTAACTTGGGGAGAGTTTGCCTAGTTAGAGTCAGGAAGGCCTCTCCAATAAGCGACATTTGAGTAAAGGCCAGAAGGAAGTTAGGGCTGTATGTCTGTGGATAACTGGGGGAGGCATCTTAGATAGAGGAACAGCAAGTACCCTGGGCCTGGGGTTTTGAATTACGGGGAAACCCATGAGGCCACAGCAGTGAGATGTGGAGAGAGTTGCAAAATGTGAAGTCAGAAAAATAGCAGATTCAGTGGGGCCTTCTGGGACACAGTAAAGATTTTGCATTTTATTCTGAGTGAGATAGGGAACTTTGGGAGGGGTGAAAACTGAGGAGGGACTTGGGTTTTTCTGTTTTTTGTTTGTTTGTTTGTTTGTTTTTTGAGACGGAGTCTCGCTCTGTCGCCCAGGCTGGAGTGCAGTGGCGCGATCTCGGCTCACTGCAAGCTCCGCCTCCTGGGTTTACGCCATTCTCCTGCCTCAGCCTCCTGAGTAGCTGGGACTACAGGCGCCCGCCACCGCGCCCGGCTAATTTTTTGTATTTTTAGTAGAGACGGGGTTTCACCGTGGTCTCGATCTCCTGACCTTGTGATCCGCCCGCCTCGGCCTCCCAAAGTGCTGGGATTACAGGCGTGAGCCACCGCGCCCGGCCGGGACTTGGGTTTTAAATAGTCACTCTGGGCCAGGCACAGTGGTTCACGCCTGTAATCCCAGCACTTTGGGAGGCTGAGGCAGGAGGAGTGCTTGAGCCCACGAGTTCAAGACCAGGCTAGGCAACGTAATGAGACCACATTTCTACAAAAAATAAATTTAGGCCAGGCGTGGTGGTTCACACCTGTAATGCCAGAATTTTGGGAGGCCGAGGTGGGCAGATCACTTGAGGTCAGGGGTTCGAGAGCAACCTGGCCAACATGGTGAAACCAGTCTCTACTAAAAATATGAAAATTAGCCGGGTGTGGTGGAGCTCACCTGTAATCTCATCTACCCTGGAGGCTGAGTCAGGACAATCGCTTGAACCTGGGAGACAGAGGTTGCAGTGAGCTGAGATCGTGCCACTGCGGCACCAGCCTGGGCGACAGAGTGAGACTCCATCTAAAAGAAAATAAATAAATAAATAAATAGCCAGGTGTGGTGATGCATACCTGTAGTCCCAGCTGCTTGGGAAGCTGAGGTGGGAGGATTGCTTGAGCCTAGAAAGTCAAGGCTACGGTCAGCCACGATCTCATCACTGCACTCCAGTCTGGGTGGACAGACCAAGACTCGATCTCATAAAAAAATAATAAATAGGTGGTTGCAACAAGCCAATAATCCAAGTGAGAGGTGCTGGTTGCTTGCACCAGAGTTGTAGTGGAGGAGGTAGAAATATTTGGATTCTGGATATATTTCAAAGGTAACACTAAAAGGATTTGAATGTGAAGTGCGGAAGAAATTAATGCATCCAAGGATGAAGTTTCTGTGGGAAGCAATTGGAGGATGGTGTTGCCACTTAATGAATTGGGGAAGATTTGGGAAGAAATGGGTTTCGGGGGTTAGTAGATGCTGTGATGTCCTGTCCTGCATCCTCCTGGCCTACCTCTGAGTTTGCTTGCAGCCAGGGTGGACAGTTCCCGTATATGCTGATGGCTTCTACCTCAAGTTCACCTTTGTTCCTCTACTTCCCTGCCTGCAAGATCTCTCCATTGCCAGCTACCTTATTCAGCTTGGCTGCACAGCAGATCACAAGTGCTGGGGACCAGGCCAGGCGCAGTGGCTCATGCCTGTAATCCCAGCACTTTGGGAGGCCGAGGTGGGTGGATCATCTGAGGTCAGGAGTTTGAGACAAGCCTGGCCAACATGGAGAAACCCCCTCTCTACTAAAAATACAAAAATTAGCCGGGCATGATGATGCATGCCTGTAATCCCAGCTACTCAGGAGGCTGAGGCAGGAGAATTGCTTGAACCTGGAAGGCGGAGGTTGCCATGAGCCGAGATCGCACCATTGCACTCCAGCCTGGGCAACAAGAGTGAGACTCCATCTCAAAAAAAAAAAAAAAAAAGGAAGTACTGGGGACCTAAATCCCCCGGGGAACCACTGGCCAGTGAGGCATAGGGTAAGGAATTAATTGGTGAGTAACCTGGCTTCTCTTTCCGTGGCGAGACTGTTCTGAGATACCTTCTACAGGACTCCTTACAGGGTATCCAGCAGGATTTAGCTTCAATTGCCCACAGTAATAACCTGCTCCTTATAGCACCCCTTATTAACTCTCCTCCCTTCTCTGTCTTACTTCTTTTATTTCCTCACTTGTGCTTCCTGGGATAACTTCCTCTATAATTTAGTTTCTGCTGCATAATAAACCACCCCCAAAATGCAGTGGCTTACAACGGCCATTATTTTTGCTCATGATTCTGTGGGTCAACAATTTGGGCTGGACTCAACTGGGCGACAAATTTTCTGCTGGTCTTGCGTGGGCTCACACAGTGGCTACAATAATATGGTGGCTTGACTGGGGCTGGAAGGTTTAAGATGCCCTCCAATGGTAGATAGTGGATGCTAGCTGTCAGCTGGCTGATTTCAAAGGCCTCAGATGGGTTGGCTCATGTAGTCCAAATGCCCTCTCCTCTCCATCAGGCTAGACTGGGATTCTTCACATGGCATTCTTGGGCAGTGTTCCAAAGTGACAAAAGTGGAAGCTGTGAAGCTTCATGAGGTCCACAGTGCTGCTCCTACTGCATTCTTTCCATCAAAGCAAGGCTCAGGTGCTAAGCCAGATTCAAAGGGTAAAGAGACAAATTCCACTTCTTGAAGGCAGGGAAGTCAAAGTCACATTGCAAAGAAAATATCATACAAGAAGGAAAGAATGCTAAGGCCATCTTTGCAAACAACCTACCCATCTCTCCCAACCCCCAAATTGCCTACGGATCTCCTTATCTCAGAGTCCGCCTTTGGGGGAATCCACACTAAGCTGGGGGGGGTAGGAATCAAAGCTCTGCTGCAGACATGCTAAGGGAGATGCTTCCTGGAGGAACCCAAGTGGAGACTTTGAACTGGCAGTTGGATTTATGAATCTGGAATTCAGAAGGGAGGTCTGGACTGGAGATACTCAATCTGGGAGTCAACGAAATATATGTAAACAAAGATAGTCCTAGTTTGGACAAGAGCATATAAGGAATGTATGTAGAGAAAAGACGTCAGAATGCTGAACCCCAGACCACTGCAGTGTTGACGGGTCAGGGAATAAGAGGGGGCAGCAAAGGACGCTGAGAAGGAGCAGCAGGTAAGGACACCAGCAGTAGTATCCCGGGGGCCAAGGAGAGAGTGTTTCAAGAATAGCACTAGATGGGGCGCGGTGGCTCATGCCTGTAATCCTAGCACTTTGGGAAGCTGAGGCAGGTGGATCACCTGAGGTCAGGAGTTTGAGACTAGACTGACCAACATGGCGAAACCTCATCTCTACTAAAAATACAAAAATTAGTTGTGTGCGGTGGCAGGTGCCTATAATTCCAGCTACTCTGGAGGCTGAGGCAGGAGAATTGCTTGAACCTGGGAGCAGGAGGTTGCATTGAGCCGAGATCACACCACTGCACTCCAGCCTGGTGACAGAGCGAGATTCTGTCTCAAAAAAAAAAAAAAAAAAAAAAAAAAAAAAAAAAGTCAACATTATAGTGTTTGTTTACAATTAACTAGTGATTGGGCCTTTCGGGTCTTCTCCACTCCTCACTCCCACCCAAATTTTGCCTCACTATTTGTGCCTCATTTTATGTTACCCAGAATGCTTTGATTCCTCCCCTTCCCCAAAGAGTAGCAATTTACCTTTTCTCCTCCAAGCCTTCCTGAACTTATTCTTATCAGGCATTCCAGAATGTAGTAATGCTATAATTTCCTGAATATCGTATTCTATGCCCAAAAGAAAAAGAGCCAACCGTAAAAATCTGGATTCAGCTCAAAATTAAAGAATTTTTCCGGCTGGGCACGGTGGCTCACGCCTGTAATCCCAGCACTTTGGGAGGCCGAGGAGGGTGGCTCACAAGGCCAGGAGATCGAGACTATCCTGGCCAACATGGTGAAACCCAGTCTCTAGTAAAAATACAAAAAATTAGCTGGGCGTGGTGGCGGGCGCCTGTAGTCCCAGCTACTTGGGAGGCAGAAGCAGGGGAATTGCTTGAACCTGGGAGGCGGAGGTTGCAGTGAGCTGAGATCGTGCCACTGCACTCCAGCCTGGGCAACAGAGCAAGACACCATCTCAAAAAAAAAATATATCTTTCCCACTGTCTGTAAGCAGTTACTAGGAAGCTTTAATTACATTTCCTGTTAATAACTGAAACCTCAAAATACTTTTTTTGAAAAGATAAGACAATTTCCTCTCTCTGCCCCCTCAGAGATTGGCAGATAGCAGGTGGCCATGTCACTGCCTCACCCCTTCACTGAGCTCCCTGCCATCACCTCCCAAATAAATCCTTGCAGCCAATCCTGGTCTCAGGGTTAGCTTTTAGGGGACCCCAGGACAGTGTTCTCTGGAATACCCAAATGTCTAGCAGCACTGGACCCACACTTTGTGTGGCAAAAAATGGAGTCTGGATGGACACAGTGGCTCACATCCGGAATCCCAAAACTTTGGGAGGCCAAGGCAGGAGGTTCATTTGAGGCCTGGAGTTTGAGACTAGCCTGGACAACATAGTGAGACCATGCCTCTACCAAAAATACAAAAATTAGCCAGGCGCGGTGGCATGTGCCTGTAGTCCCAGCTACTCAGGAGGCTCAGGTGGGAGGATTGCTTGAGCCCCGGAGGTGGAGGTTGCAGTGGCCCCGGAGGTGGAGGTTGCAGTGAGCCATGATCACGCCACTGCACTCCAGCCTGGGTGACAGGGCAAGACTCTGTCTCAAAAAAAAAAAAAAAAAAAAAAAAAAAAGTCTGGAGTCCAGAGGCAGCTAACCCTTTCAGGGTCCCAGAATAGGCTATGCAAAGTGGGGGATATGGTCCTCCACTGCGCCTGGCAGGAAAAATTATTTAATTTTGAGCTGAATCCAGATTTTTACGGTTGGCTCTTTTTCTTTTAGGCATAGAATACAGTATTCAGGAAATTATAGCATTACTACATTCTGGAATGCCTGACATTCTGGACATGGTCCCCCACTTTGCAGAACCTCTTTTGAGATCGGCCCAGTGGGCATCTGAGCTTGTAATCCAGCACATGTAAGATATAGGCAAGGGGAGTTCTTGTTCTTTTTTACATTTTAAAGTAGTGAGAGAAGAGACACACAACAAACAGACATAGTTTTACAATTTCAAAACCATAGTATAATCTGTGTAATGCTTATAATGGAAAAAAATAAATACTTAAACAAAAAAAAACCCTTCCTAAGTGCCTTTTATTTTGTGATTTTTTTTTCTTTTTCTAGTTTTTTTTTTTTTTTTTTTTTTTTTTTTCCTGCCTCTTTATTTTCTCAAGTTGGGATTTCCAGAGTTTCATTTCAAGAACCAACTTGCTTTGCTTCATTTCTGTCCTCTGGGCTTTTGTTACCTGATGAGTTTGAGTGCT
Organism: Macaca thibetana thibetana; assembly: GCF_024542745.1. Classification (NCBI taxonomy): domain Eukaryota; kingdom Metazoa; phylum Chordata; class Mammalia; order Primates; family Cercopithecidae; genus Macaca; species Macaca thibetana. The sequence continues at coordinate 45,219,336 of NC_065590.1, forward strand.
TTCAGGACATTCGATGCTTCAACTTCAATTAGCAAGCCCTCCTGGAAGAAAGAACACACCGTTGTCACTTCTAAGTTAATTCTATAACCTTGCAAAATTTGATTTCCACGCAAGAATGTGAAAATTATCTTAGATAATTTAGGCAGCAATTTATCTGACAAATGTGAGACTCAATTCTTTCAAATAAAAGGATGTGGAGCCGGGTGCGGTGGCTCATGCCTGTAATCCCAGTACTTTGGGAAGCTGAGAGGGGAGGATCACGAGGTCAGGGCATCGAGACCATCCTGGCTAACACGGTGGAACCCCGTCTCTACTAAAAATACAAAAAGTAGCTGGGTGTGGTGGCGGGCGCCTGTAGTCCCAGCTACTCAGGAGGCTGAGGCAGGAGAATGGCGTGAACCCAGGAAGTAGAGCGTACAGTGAGCTGAGATCACACCACTGCACTCCAGCCGGGGCAACAGAGCTAAACTCTGTCTCAAAAAAAAAAAAAAAAAAAAAAAGACGTGGAAAGCAAAATTGCTTTCATGTAAAAAAATTAGAGCATACATGTGATTTCAACTTTTTAATATCAATTACTCATTAAATCTTCCCCTAGGTTTATTTCTAAATCAGAAAGTTTCATCTGTGTGAAAACTAAAAACTGAGAATTAGTATTAAATTTTCAAGACCATTAATGCTTTATCTGATTTTAAAGCATGATTAATTTTCCCTTCTCTAGGTGTTTAAAATAAATATCTCACAATGACAATGACAGAATGACAGAATAATAGGGGGCAACTGCAATCACTGCCACATCTGAAGGTGGTTCATTGTAAAGTAATGCTACACTCTTAACCTGGGACTAAAAAATAATGTGAGTTTTTAAACAGAACTTTAACATGCATGTTTTCAAGTAGTGATGGCGCCCTCAAAAGAATGGTTCTAACCATCCTTCCAGATTGCAATTTCTTTCTTTTTTTTGAGACGGATCACTGATCTTGTTCTGTCGCCCAGGCTGGAGTGCAGTGGCGCGATCTCAGCTCACTGCAAGCTCTGCCTCCCGGGTTCACCCCATTCTCCTGCCTCAGCCTCCCGAGTAGCTGGGACTACAGGCACCCGCCACCATGCCCGGCTAATTCTTTCTGTTTTTAGTAGGGACGGGGTTTCACCGTGTTAGCCGGGATGGTCTCGATCTCCTTGCCTTGTGATCCCCCCGCTTCGGCCTCCCAAAGTGCTGGGAGTACAGGCGTGAGCCACCGCGTGTGGTGGAACAGGTTAATTTTTAAAAAGTAACATAAGTAATTTGATTAAAAGCCTAGCGAATAAGATATGTAATCAAACTAATAGTATTGACTTAGGAAAAAAAAAAAAGCCTAGCAATAAAAGAATGAGATTGGTGTTTTTGCATTGCTCGGAATCTGCCTCTGGGTGAGTCTGTTTTGGGCACTGCAACAAATCACTGGCAGTTGCAGCTCCATGAGGGCAGGGACCTGTGCCTGGTACAGGACTGAACTGGGGTCTGCTCACCTGGCTCAGTAAAGCCAAACATTCACTCTGCAGTTTGCCTTAGGAGGAAGAAGGGTATTTATCTTTGCAGTGCACCAAGCAAGAAGAATCAGGCAGCTCATACTTAAGACCTGATCTCCCCAATGGCTTGCAAGTAAGGGTTTTTATATTTATTTAGTTTTTGAGATGGAGTCTTGGTCTGTTGCCCAGGCTGGAGTGCGGTGGCGCGATCTTGGCTCACTGCAATCTCCCAGGTTCAAGCAATTCTCCTGCCTCAGCCTCCCTAGTGGCTGGGATTACAGGCTCCTGCCACCACGCCTGGCTAATTTTTGTATTTTTAGTAGAGACGGGGTTTTGCCATGTTGGCCAGGCTGGTCTCGAACTCCTGACCTCAGTTGATTTGTCCGCCTTGGCAAGGGTTTTTAAAGGCAGAGGCAGAGGTTACAGGCAAAGTCATAAATCAATACATGGAGGCTATATGCTGGTTTGACCTAAAAAGACGGGACATCTCAAAGTGGATGGTGGGGCATGGGCCGGGTTACAGGTCATAGATTCAAAGATTTTCTGATTTTCAGTTGGTTAAGATGGCAAAGGTTTGTCTAAAAATTTGGGGTCAGAAGAAAAGAGTGTTAGCTTTGGCTCATGGGCGTGACTTCCTCCAGGCCCCTCAGAAAGAACTTCAGAAAAAAAAAATAGCGGTTAGAGTTGAGTCCTCAGTTCCCGCTTACCTGAAGTCTGGGTGCCAGTGGATTCATTTGCTGGGCATCCATGTTTCTGAAAAACAACTCAGTGACCTATGTTAGGAGGTTATCTTTAGTTTCTCTTTCTTTCTTTCTTTTCTTTTCTTTCTTTTTTTTTTTTTGAGACAGAGTCTCTGTCACCCAGGCTGGAGTGCAGTGTTGGAATGTTGGTTCACAGCAATCTCCACCTCCCAGGTTCAAGCGATTCTCTTGCCTCAGCCTCCCAAGTAGTTGGGATTACAGGTGCGCACCGGCACGCTTGGCTAATTTTTGTATTTTTAGTAGAGACGGGGTTTCACCATGTTGACCAGGCTGGTCTCAAACTCCTGACCTCAGGTGATCCGCCCGCCTCAACCTCCCAATGTGCTGGTGTCAGAGGTGTGTGAAACCAGAGCAACTCCATCTTGAAAAGGAGCTGGGTAAAAGGAGGCTGAGACCTACTGGGCGGTATTCCCAGATGGTTAAGGTGTTCTCTAAGTCACAGGATAAGATACAAGGTCAGCACAAGATACAGGTCATAAAGACCTTGCTGATAAAACAGGTTGCAGTAAAGAAGCCAGATAAAACCCACCAAAACCAAGATGGTCGTGAGAGTAACCTCTGGCCGTCCTCACTGCTACACTCCCATCAGCCCCATGACAGTTTACAAATGCCATGGCAACATCAGGAAGTTACCCTATATGGTCTAAAAGGGGAGGCATGAATAATCCACCCCTTGTTTAGAATATTATCAAGAAATAACCATAAAAATGGGCAGCCGTGGGAGCTGCTCTGTCTATGGAGTAGCCATTCTTTTATTCCTCTACTTTCCTAATAAATTTGCTTTTGCTTTGCACTGTAGACTTGCCCTGAATTCTTCCTTGCGCAAGATCCAAGAACACTCTCTTGGGGTCTGGATCAGGACCCCTTTCCTCTGACATTGAGATTACAGGCATGAGCCACCATGCCAAGCCTCTTTTTTTTTTTTTTCGAGACAGAGTCTTTCTCTGTGCCCAGGCTGGAGTACAATGGTGCAACCTCGGCTCACTGCAACCTCCACCTCCCGGGTTCACACCATTCTCCTGCCTCAGCCTCCCGAGTAGCTGGGATTACAGGCTGGTCTTGAATTCCTGACCTTGTGATCCACCCGCCTTGGCCTCCCAAAGCTCTGGGATTACAGGCGTGAGCCACCGCACCCAGCCTTATTAATGCTATTGTGAAAAATCCTCACGGGCTGCAGATAACATCCTTGCAGTACCTTTACTCCTTCGGCTTTTTGCCAGCACCAACATTGGCCTTTGCAGTCCCCCTGACTTTCTCCATTCTCTTCTTGCATTCTTTTAGTTGGTTTCTTGAGGTCTTTTTCTTCTCATACAGGCCTTGTCTTGCAAGTCTGTGTTTGGTATGTTTGGGTTCATTTTACTTTACATAATCCAGGGAATCATAAATTGTGCCAAAGCCGCAACCAACATGAGTTCTGAATCCAAATACAAAGATGACATCCAGTGTGGTCTTGTACATTTTGGCTAGTTTTCCCTGAATTTCTGTCTCAGGCACTGTTGCCTTCCAGGGGTGAAGGACATCAATGAGCATCTTTTTCTTCTGAAGTAGTCATGAACTTTCTAGTTAGGATAGTTACCGTGTGGTTCATGATGGCAGCCTCTACCCTCAGCCAGCCAGGGGGAGAAGAGTTCTCTTTAGTTTCTGTAGGGAGCAAAACATCCCGGAATTCAAACTTTCTTGGCTATTGTTTTAAGCTACCATTACCTTCTTGCTTATCAAGTTGCTCATTTACTTCTCAGGGCTCACTAGGTGACTGGAATTTCCCCTGTGATAACTAAAACTTTTCCTTTATTTCCATGCTTTGGAGAAAGTGCACGGCAGGCTCCTAAGAGAAGTCCCTGCTACATCTTATGACCATCTTGCGAATTACTGTACCCTAGCAACTACTATGGTGCCTGGTGCATAGGAGGATGATTGATTGAATATATGCAGAAAATCACAATGTGACTAATTCAAAGTACCTGACACTCATTTGAATGCACACATTTGAAATAGTTTTTAAAAGAAAATAGCTTCCATAATTTCCAAATACAACAATAACAGTTTATAGGAAATGTCCCAAGCTAGTCCACTTACTTCTGTTTCTTTTTCACACAATACCATCTTCTGAATGTATTCCATATTGCAAAATAAAAAAGCACTTTACGGTGATTATGTTAAATAGAGCCAACAGCATCATCCCTGTTTTATAGATTAGAATGTGGGGATGTGGAACAGTGAGTAATTTTTTCAACATTAGTATTATTAATTAGAATCCCAACCTATACTTACTAATGCCCATTTCTGCCCAAATCACTGGAGGAAGGGCGGATTACCTATGGCGCTGGGGGTGGGGTCAGTTTCTCGTAGGTATGGGATGGGGAGATACTTGAGCAAGATTGGGGTACTCCAGAGAAGGAACAAAGTGGGAGCAGATCCTGCATAGGTCTTATGTCCCCTGCAGTCACCAACTAATAAATGGAAGAACTGGCACTCGCACTTAGCTCTCCTGAAGTTAAATGTGGTACTTTTGTTTTTAGGGAATGTGTTATAACAAACAGCTCGTTTTAAAGAGAACTTTTAGGGATTAATAAGTTTTACCCAGATAATAGATCAGGAGTTTTATTCTAATTGAAAATTAAATCTGATTTATGTGTCTCATGTGTTTTGATTCAGTGTAATACATTTTACAAATGAAGAGATGTGGGAGACTGCAAATTATAGAATTTTGTGTTTGTTTTGTTTTTAAATCTAAAGTTGTATACATTCCTAGAGTCCTTTTAGCAGCATTATTCAAAACCCCTTATTAACATTATTCAAGCCAGGCACAGTGGCTCACATCTGTAATCCCAGCACTTTGGGAGGCTAAGGTGGGCGGATCACCTGAGGTCAGGAGTTTGAGACCAGCCTGGCCAAGATGATGAAACCCCATCTCTACTAAAAATACAAAAATTAGCCGGGCGTGGTGGCGTGCGTCTATAATCCCAGCTACTCAGGAGGCTGAGGCAGGAGAATCACTTGAACACAGGAAGTTACAGTGAGCCGAGATCGTGCCATTGCACTCCAGCCTGGGTGACAAGAGTGAAACTCCATCTCAAAGAAAACCCAAAAAACAAAAAACATTATTCAAAAGCATCTGCAGAACCTAATCCAGTAATTTATTTCTTTATTTTTGAGACAGAGCCTTGCACTGTCGCTCAGGCTGGACTACAGTGGCACGATCTCGGCTCACTGCAACCTCTGCCTCCTGGATTCTACTGCCTCAGCCTCCGAAGTAGCTGGGATTACAGCACTCGCCACCACACCCAGCTAATTTTTTTGTATTTTCAGTAGAGACGGGGTTTCATTATGTTGGCCAGGCTGGTCTCAAACTCCTAACCTCATGATCTGCCCGCCTCGGCCTCCCAAAGTACTGGGATTACAGGCATGAACCACTGCGCCAGGCCAATCCAGAAATTTTTAAAGTGGTATTCTTTAAGATTTCCCTGCAGAGGAAAATTGTTTCCTGTGAGCATCAACCCTAAGGCCTCCTAAGAAATTTCTGAGCTCAATAAATAGCAGATTTATGGCTGAGTGCGGTGGCTCACACCTGTAATCCCAGCACTTTGGGAGGCTGAGGCAGGCAGATCATTTGAGGTCAGGAGTTCAAGACCAGCCTGGCCAACATGGCGAAATCTTGTCTCTACAAAAATTAGTTGGGTGTGGTTGTGCACGCTTGTAATCCCAGCTACTTGGGAGGCTGAGACAGGAGAATCACTTGAACCTGGGAGATAGAGTGTGCAGTGAGCTGAGATTGCACCACTGCACTCCTGCCCGGGTGTGACAGAGTGAGACTTCATCTCAAATAAATAAATAAATATCAGATTTATAATGAGCATCTTTAAGACACATTTTATGCCAATGTGGCAGACACTGCCAGCTGCTTGCCAATAGCCATTTTCCCATTGTGTTTACTCACAGAATCCAATTTTATTCTGGGCACAGTCTACCCACTTAAAATATTGAATGCCCAGCCTCTCTTGTAGTTGGGGTTACTTTATGACATGATCTGGCCAGCTCTCAGCTCTATAAACAGTGGCTTCGTGGTGCTTCCAGGAACATGCCCATTGTCCTTCTTCCTCCTGCCTGACTCATGGACTCGATGCTTGATGGTCAAGTAGCTGTCCTGCCACCATGAAGATGAAAGCAACAATCTAAGGATGGTACAGGGAGCTAGGAGGAACCTGGGTCCCTAGAGCAGCTGCAGCAGCCTGGCCTGCCCACCTTTGAATCCTGACCATGTGGAAAAACAAATCCCTATTTGGTAAAGACATGGTAGTTGAGTTTCTGTTTACATGCATGCAGATACAATGCTGACTAATACGTTCAATATTTCCATTTTTGTGCCTTTTGTACAGCTCCAATAAGACCAAGTAACAAGATCATTGCTACACAAAATCTTCTCCTCCCTAACCTCCTGAACACAGTCCTTTCTTCTATGATGTGTTTCTGTAATAATAGGTCACATGTAAATTGGTAATTAGGGCACTGAGGACAGCATAACATGGAAGTCACATGGTTTCTATGCTATTTTTCATTGCACATTAATATTTTGAAGCAATGTATGAAGATCTTAAAGGAAAAAAAAACAAATCCTGAAGAAATACTTTCCTTTTGTGCAAGTAGTGGCAATATAGTGACTTTAAAGACCACGAGTTTTTCCCCAATGTTAAGCTATCTGGTAAAAGTGCAGACGAAGAAGTTATGTGTACATGTCATTCATTTAATTCCAGAAGCCTTTTTTCCCAATGAAGATGATCTCTAATTCCCTCACGTGTCTACATCTCAGAGTAGGTAGTGTGAGCCCAAGGGTTTGATGCTGCAAAGGCTGGCTGACGATGAAGGTGGGTGCACATGCAAGTGTAGATAGAATGGGCTCATATTTTTTTTAATCAGCATTATGATTTTTTTTTTAGTGCTCTGGTTACAACATCGCATTAGGATTTGAGCAGTTTGCTACTGACCTATTTCCCTGAAGTCCAGTTTATTTTATTTTATTTTATTTTATTTTATGAGACAGAGTTTCACTCTGTCACCTAGGCTGGAGTGCAGTGGTGCGATCTTGGCTCACTGCAACCTCTGCCTCCGGGGTTCAAGTGATTCTCCTGCCTCAGCCTCCCGAGTAGCTGGAATTACAGGTGCCTGCCACCAAGCCCGCCTAATTTTTGTATTTTTAGTAGAGACAAGGTTTCACCATGTTGGCCAGGCTGGTCTTGAATTCCTGACCTCCTGACAGGGTTACATCATATTGCCTACGGCTGGTCTTGAACTCCTGGGATCAAGCCATTTACCTGCCTTGGCCTACCAAAGTGCCGACATTGCAGGCATGAGCCGCCACACCCAGCTGAGAATTCATTCTTTTTGCTTCTTCTGGCTTCTGATGGCTGCTGGCATTCCTTGGCTTGTGGAAGCATCACTCCAATATTTGCCTCTGTTTTCACATTACCTCTTCTATGTCTGTCTTAAATCTCTCTCTGCCTATCTCTTACAAAGATGCATGTGATGGCATTTAGGACCCACCTGGATAATCCAGGATAATCTCCCTATCTAAAAATAAATCTGAAAAAAAAAATCACATCTTCAAGAGCCTTTTCCAAATACGGTAACATTTTCAGGTTCCAAAGGTATTAGGGATTAGGACTTGCTATCTTAGGGGACCATTGTTCAGCCCACTACACTAATGTTCTTGTAGCTGGAGGAAAATTCCTACCAGGAGAATACCAGGAAGTATCTTTTGCTTTCTGCTTTTGTCCTTTTCTGTCCTTGGAAAATATGTTTATTTCTGGAAAACTAAGAAACATGATGTCTTAGTTTGTTCAGACTGCTGTAACAAAAATACCATAGACTGAGTGTCTTCAACAACAGATTTATTTCTCATAGTTCTGGAGGATGGGGAGTCTAAGAGCAAGGTGCTAGCAAAGTCAGTGTCTGAGGGTCCACTTCCTGGTTCAGACACAGCCATCTTCTTGCTGTATTCTCACAAAGCAGAAGGAGGGCCAGAGAGCTCTCTGGGGTCCCCTTTTATAAGGACACTAATCCCATTCATGAAGGCTCCATCCTCATGACCTTATTTCCTTCCAAATGTCCCACCTCCTGATACACACCAGTGGTTAGAATTTCAACATTTCAACATATAAATTTGGTTGGGGGTGAGGGGAGCACAAACATCAGTCTATTGAAGGTGATGACTGTTTTCTTATAAAACAATAAGAATTACATTTTCCAAAGAATCAGTGTAATAGTATTTGCGACTCATTCATAAAAATGTTTGATTATCTTCCATCAAGAAACTCCTACCAAGTTAAATTAATGAGCAGTGGAGGTGGCAAAGCAATACTTGAGAAATTTTACATGCTGTGCCATTAGATCCATCATGATTTGCACACAGAATATAAAATCTTTGGCGTTCACCACTTAAAGTCGTTATCACCACATCACAAAACCAGGCTGTGACCTCAGGGTCCTTGCCAAATGCCACTGAACACAGAGGTGTCTTGCTTCATAGAGAGAGCTGGAGCCTTAGCAGGCTTTGGTGTGTTTGAGAGCCCCTAGAATGAAGGCACAAACAAACCCTGTTAATAATAAGGTGATTCTGGAACGATTAAGTCTTTCTGAAATCTGGTTTGGAGGTCCAGAATTTAAACTTGCCCTGGTTTTAGACTAAAAAAAAAAAAAAAAAAAAAAAAGTGTTCTACAACTTTATTAAAATAAAGTTTTCTTTAATAGGAAAGAATATTGTATTAGTCCATTCTCATGCTGCTATAAGGGACTGCCCAAGACTGGATAATTAAAAAAGGAAAGAAGTTTAATTGACTCACAGTTCGGCGTGGCTGGGGAGGCCTCAGGAAACTTACCATCATGGTGGAAGGGGAAGCAAATACATCCTTCTTCACATGGCAGCAGGAAAGAGGCAGTGCTGAGCAAATTGGGAAAAGCCCCTTATAAAACCATCAGATCTCATGAGAACCCACTTGCTGTCATGAGAACAGCAGCATGGGGGTAACCACCCCCATGACTCAATTATCTCCCACTGGGTCCCTCCCATCACACGTGGGGATTATGGGAAATACAATTCAGGATGCGATTTGGGTGGGGACACAGCCAAACCATATCAAATATTATGGATTAATTAACTATGGCCAAATTTAATCAGTGCAAAGTCACACTTATTTTTCAGAATAGTATTTTAGTCTTGTAAAAACTCTCATTCTTAAGTAATACACATTCTATTGAGAAAGTCAGGTCTAAGAAAAGGAAGAGTTGAATGATTCTCATGGGTCTTATCTCATTTATAACAGATTTGGGGGGACATTTTATTTTATTTTTTGTAGAGACAATATCTCGCTATTTTGCCCAGGCTGGTCTTGAACTCCTGGGCTCAAGTGATCCTCCTGTCTTGCCCTCGTAAAGTGCTCGGATTAGAGGCATAAGCCACCACACCTGGCCAAACATTTTAATTTCATTTCTCACATCAGTTTTTTTTTTTTTTTAAATCAAACCATGACAGTAAATTGGGAATTTCTCCTTTATCAGAAAACCTACTTTTAAAGAATTGGATTCTAATTTAGTCCATAAAATTGATGGCATACATATTTTTTCTTGGGAATTAAAAATGTTTCAAATATTCCACTTATTCATGCAACATGAACAGGTTCCTTTTTTTAAAAAAAATTTAATTTTAGGTTCTGGGATACACGTGCAGAACGTGCAGGTTTGTTACATAGGTAAATGTGTGCCATGGTGGTTTGCGGCACCCATCAACCCATCACCTAGGTATTAAGCCCCTCCCTCCCCCAGCGCCCCCAACAGGCCCCAGTGTGTGTTGTTCCCCTCCCTGTGTCCATGTGTTCCCACTGATGAACAGGTTCCTAGTTTCTAAACACCTATTATGGACCAGGCACACTAGACACTGGGATACAAAAGTCAACAAGACCTGGTCCTGCCCTCAGGGAGCCTGAAGTGTAAGGGGATGGAGAGAGGACCCAACTTCTCATGGGCTGTGAATGGTCCAAGGGACTGGGCTAGGCTGGGCTGGGCTGTGAGAGTGAAGCAGAACCCAGCCAGTCTCAGGGAGGCTAGGGGCCTCTTCCAAAAGGAAGCTAAGGCCTGAAGAAGAAGAAAAAAGCCATTTCCTTCAACAGTGACTGCGTGAGGGAAGGGGGTGTGTATAAAGGCCCAGAAGTGATGTGCTTGAGAAAGGGAGGCTGCATGGCACAAGCACCAGGTTAAAAGAAGAGGCTGGGCCAGCCCCAGAGTGGCCTCATAAACTTATTAGAGGGTTTGGACTCCAAAACAATGAAAAGATCCCTTCCTTCTATTCCTTTTCTTTCCCTTCCTCTTTCTTCATTCCTTTCCTCCTTCCTCCCTTCCTTCCTTTCCTTTGTTTTCCTCCCTTCCTTCCTTCCCTTCCTTCCTTTCATACTCCCTCCCTCCCTCCTTCCCTTTTTTCCTTCCTTCGTTCCTTCCTTCCTCCCTCCCTCCCTCTCTTTTTTCTTTCTCTCTCTCTCCCCCGCCTTTCTTTCTTCTCCCCACCCTTCCCTCCTCTTTCTCACACTCTCTCTTTCTTTCTCTTTTAGACAGGTCCTCACTCTGTCACCCAGGCTGGAGTGCAGTGGCAATCATAGCTCACTGCAGCCTCCAACTCCTGGGCTCAAGCCATCCTCCCACCTCAGCCTCCCAAATAGTAGGGATTACAGGTGTGCACTACGACACCAGGCCATTGAAGGATTTTCAAGCAGGGCAAAGACATACTCAGATCTGCATTTTATAATGATCATTCTACTTGCTGTCGAATGGCTCAGATGCTGGCAAGCCTGGAAGCAGAGAACCCTCAAGGTAGGGAGAGGCAGATCTAGGGGAGAGAGTGTAGTTCCCTGAACTATGACTCAGTTGGGAAGAAAAGAAGTGGATGGATTTGAAAAACAATTTCCCCTAGCAGGTTCCCCTACTGCAACCTCCACCTCCCAGGTTCAAGCAATTCTCCTGCCTCAGCTTCCCGAGTAGCTGGGATTACAAGTGCACAGCCACCACGCGGGGCTAATTTTTGTATTTTTAGTAGAGACAGGGTTTCGCCATATTGGCCAGGCTGGCCTCTAACTCTTGACCTCAAGTGAACCGCCCACTTTGGCCTCCCAAAGTGCTGGTATTATAGGCATGAGCCACCATGCCCGGCAGCCCTAGTGATATTCTTGAAACAAACAACAGTTAAATACTTAGGTATTCAATACATCTAACTACTTTCTTGGAGCCATGAAAAATGTCAGTGGTCTGTGGTGAACGAGTTTTCAAATCTCTTGCTTACAGGCCTAATTTTATACCTACAAGAGCAGGCTTGAAAATTGCTTTCTCTAATTTTTATTCCTAAGGTCATATGACATTAGCCTAAATAAGTAAACTTCACCTGTTCACACACTATAGAAGCACATCAAAGCTGCTCCAGGCTGGATGCCGTGGCTCATGCCTGTAATCCCAGCACTTTGGGAGGCTGAGGCAGGTGGAATACACCCACCAGGAGTTCAAGACCAGGAGTTCAAGACTAGCCTTGGCAACAAAGAAAGACCCTGCCTCTAAAAAAAAAAAAAAAAAAAAAAAAATTAGCCTGGCGTGGTGGTGGGCGCCTGTAATCCCACCTGCTTGGGAGGCTGAGGCAGGAGAATTGCTTGAACCCTGGAGGCGAAGGTTGCAGTGAGCAGTGAGCTGAGATCGCATCACTGCACTCCAGCCTGGGTGACACAGCAAGACTCCATCTCCAAAAACAAAACCAAACAAAATAAAAAAACGGCAGCCAAAAAAAATGGATGAATTCATGTCCTTTGCAGGGATATGGATGAAGCTTGAAACAATGATTCTCAGCAAACTATCACAAGAACAGAAAACCAAACACCGCATGTTCTCACTCATAGGTGGGAGTTGAACAATGAGAACACATGGACACAGGGAGGGGAACATCACATACCAGGGCCTGTCGGGGGGTGGGGTCTAGGGGAGGGATAGCTTTAGGAGAAATACCTAATGTAGATGATGGGTTTAAGGGTGCAGCAAACCACCATGGCACATGTATACCTATGTAACAAACCTGCAGGTTCTGCACATGTATCCCAGAACTTAAAGTATAATTAAAACACACACACACACAACACAAAAACAAAAACAAACAACAACAACAACAACAACAATAAAAACCCAACCCTGCTCAGATCCTCACAGCAGCAGGTGTGGCCACCGCTCCTCTTACCATTGCACTTTCCCGGCTTTTCTCCAGCAGGGGAGTCCGCCTGCTGTTTTGCGGTTCGCCGGGGTGCCCACCCCCACAGTAAAGGGAAGGGTGCAGGTCGCACACACCACACTCCACAGGAATGGAAAGGGCGGGAACCCGCCTTTGCCAGAGCCCACCGCACATAGCACATACCGTTCTTCAGCCTTCACCTGGAGCACCAGGGCGGTGCCTTGGAGCGCGGGATGATTTCGGGCTGCGGAGGCGGCGGCACAGGCCAGACACGGCGGCAGGCGTCCGGCTGCACTTCTTCTCTTCTCCAGCAGGTGGCAATGAGTTAGCGGCAGCCTTCAAAGAGAACTAACTTCACCGCCGAGGCCGGAAGGCACAAATATTTAAAATTCTTTTATTTTTTTTTAGATGGAATCTCGCTCTGTCGCCCAGGTTGGAGCGCAGTGACATGATCTCGCCTCAATGCAACCTCCGCCTCCCGGGTTCAAGCGATTTTTCTACTACAGCCTCCCGAGGAGCTGGGATTATAGGCGCGAGCCACCACGCCCGGCTAATTTTTGTATTTTTAGTGGAGATGCGGTTTCACCATATTGGCCAGGCTGGTCTCGATCTCCTTTCTTCGTGATTTTAACTGCCAACTTTAAAAATATTTAAATTTTGCTTAAACTAGAATAAAACAAAAGGTCCTAGGAGCTGTGAACAAGGAGAAGGCATCTGAAAATGCTCATAGAAATAGAATCCTAAATTTTATGACCTTTTTTTTTTTTTTTTTTTTTGAGATAGGGTCTCACTCTGTTGCCCAGGCTGGAGTGGAGTGGTAAGGTAACCTCCGAGTAGCTGGGATTACAGGCGTCCGCCACCATGCCCAGCTAACTTTTTATATATTTTTTTAGAGATGGAGGTCTCGCCATGTTGCCCAGGCTGGTCTCCGGCCCCCAAGCTCAAGTTATTCTCTCCTGCTTCGGTCAACCAAAGTGCTGGGATTACAGGCATGAGCTATCGCCCCGGGCCCCTTTATGGCTTTTTATATTAAAAGATGATGCCACTGACCAGTGCCAGTGGTGAAACAGTAGAGTCTGAAGATGACTCTGGGCTTCCAGGACGGGGGAAGAGCTGTAACCCAGTGCCTTCCTATTTCTTCCAAACTCAGCTTCCCATGACTTTCTCCCTCCCCGCTGGAGGGGCTGCAACTTCCAGTGAGCACCCAAGACTTCCAGATAAGAGGCAACTGGCCTTCTCAGATAACTCCTGACTCTTGGCATCTACATCAAGACAGCCTGATGCCACATTGTCTATGTGGACCCCACGGATAAGAATGTTCAAGTTTTGGTCTTGAAAAAGAGAGAACAAAAAGGGAGGGATGTGCCTTCACTGGAATGCTCACTATGACCTGTCCAACAGAACACCCCGTTAGTGGTGGTAGTTCCCTGCAGGTCTGCATCTATGATGCTGTGACTTTGCGTGGGCTCCGTTGTACAACATCTGCTTGCCTTCTCAGAAGAAAGAATTCGAATGAGGAGCATAAGGCCGAAGAAAGGTTGTGGCAAGTTTTAGAGCAGGAGTAAAAGTTTATTAAGCTTTAGAGCAGGAACTAAAGGAAGGAAAGTACACTTGGAAGAGGGCCAAGTGGGCGACTTGAGAGACCGAGTGCACTGTTTAAACTCTTGACTTGGGGTTTTATATGTTGGCATGTTTCCAGGGTCTCGTATTATTTCTTCCCACTCCTGAGATCTTATCGGGAAGCTGCTGATCACCAGTTCTTTCTTTTCCTTTCCTTTCCTTTCCTTTCCTTTCCCTTTCCCTTTTCTTTTTTTTTTTTTCATCAGAGTCTCACTCTGTCACCCAGGCTGGAGTGCAGTGGTGCCATCTTGGCTCACTGTAACCTTGGCCTCCCAGGCTCAAGCAATCCTCCCACCTCAATCCTGAGTAGCTGGGATTATAGGCGTGTATCACCATATCCGGCTAGTTTTTGTATTTTTTGTAGAGATGGGATTTGGCCATGTCGCCCAGGCTGGTCTTGAACTCCTGGGCTCAAGTGATCCATCCGCCTCAACCTCCCAAGGTGCTGGGATTACAGGCGTGAGCCACCATGCCCAGCCTTCAGGCATTTTCTTTTCTTTCTTTCTTTTTGAGACAGAATCTCCCTCTGTTGCCCAGGCTGGAGTGTAGTGGCACCATCTCAGCTCACTGCAACTTCCGCCTCCTGGGTTCAAGCGATTCTCCTGCCTCAGCCTCCCGAGTAGCTGGGATTACAGCCACCAGGCCCGGCCAAGCATTTTCTAGTTATTAGGAGACTGCCTTTCCCTGGTGGTGGCTGTGACCAATTATTACTTTAGAAAGACAGTTAACAACTGCCAGACTATCACCTGATGGTCGATGGACACTCCTGGTGTGTGCGTGAGGGGAGCCGTCTCCTGCCCTGCCCATACCTCACTAGCTACCTCCTGTAACAGCCCTGGTCCCAGCATATCCCCCATGCCTTCTCTTGCAGGCTCTCAGCTTGTAAGTTTCCCAGTAAAGCCTGCTCCTTTATCTACAATGCTGTGACTTTGCCTGAACTGCATTGTACAACATCTGCTTTGAGCTGCTTTCCAGATGATGAGTATTTCTTTTCCTTCCATGCTCTCACCATTGTAAGCTCTCTGGGGACCAACATACAGAATGAAGCAGCAATCTTTCTAATTGGAAGAAGGCAAATAAAACCATGATCTATTTTCCAGTGGGATGTCTTTTTTTTTTTTTTTTTTTTTTTTTTGAGACAGAGTCTCGCTCTGCCGCCCAGGCTGGAGTGCAGTGGCGTGATCTTGGCTCACTGCAAGCTCCGCCTCCCGGGTTCACGCCATTCTCCTGCCTCAGCCTCCTGAGTAGCTGGGACTACAGGCGCCCGCCACCTCGCCCGGCTAGTTTTTTTGTATTTTTTTAGTAGAGACGGGGTTTCACTGTGTCAGCCAGGATGGTCTCGATCTCCTGACCTCGTGATCCGCCCGTCTCGGCCTCCCAAAGTGCTGGGATTACAGGCTTGGGCCACCGCGCCCGGCCTAGGGATGTCTTTAAAGCACTTAAAAAGCATCATTTGGATTTGGTGTGAGACTTGAGAAATATATAATTTTCATTTCTCCTTTCTTATTTATGGCACTATCAGTTTAGTTGATTTCTAAAATTTATCCTGGCATTTTCTGCCCTACATCTCTATGGAAATATCAAGGTTAGCTGAACATGCCTCTTTTCTCTGGATTTGATGGAGGCGCTGAAGAAAAGAAGTTGCCCATTGTGACATCCACTTATATACTCTTTTGTGCTTCAAAATACATGCATAAAGACCTTATCAATTATACAACAACACAGTGTCATGATTTCACAACTTCTTGTAAACTGTTTGTATAAACAAACTCTTTTATATTTGGCCTACTAAACTAATGAAGAGAGAACAGCTGTCTAAAGTTACATTATGGAAATCTCTGTTGTGCCAACATACAAAAATTGTTATTCTCTTGAATATGATTAAGGTATTGTGTTTGGAAGTAGCCTTGAGGGTTCAACCTTTTTTTTTTTTTTTTTTTTTTTTTTAGACTGGGTTTTTTGAGACTCTGTTGCCCAGGCTGGAGTGCAGTGACGTGATCTTGGCTCACTACAACCTCTGACTGGGCTCAAGCCATCCTCCCACTCAGTCTCTCAAGTAGCTGGGAATACAGGCTCATGCCACCATGCTCGGCTAGTTTTTGTATTTTTTTGTAGAGACAGGTTTTTGCCGTGTCACCCAGGCTGCTCTCCAACTCCTGAGCTCAAATGATCTTCCTGACTCGGCCTACCAAAGTGCTGGGATTACTGGTGTGAGCCACCGTGTCCAGCATAAAATTTCTCATTACACCTCAGTTTCAGGTACAATTTTTGGTAACTCAATCCCAGCACTTTACATGTGTTCTTCTATTGATTTTTTTCCTTTTCAATGAGGAAAATCAGCATCTGATTGTAGCTGAATTCTGTTTCTTTTTAATAGCCAAATGATTTCTATCTTTGTCTCAATCATACTAAGTGTATGAAAACTACACTTGCCATCATTGATATCAACCCTTTGATTTTTCCTTCCTTCCTTCCTTTTCCTTCCTTCCTTCCTTCCTTCCTTCCTTCCTTCCTTCCTTCCTTCCTTCCTCTCTCTCTCTCTCTTTCTTTCTTTCTTTCTTTCTCTTTTATTTTCTTTTTCTTTTTGAGACACAGTCTCCCTCTGTCACCCAGGCTGGAGTGCAGTGGTGTGACTTCAGCTCACTGCAACTTCCACCTCTCAGGTTTAAGCGAATTTCCTGTCTCAGCCTCCTGAGTAGCTGGGATTACAGGTGCCTGCCACCACACCTAGCTAATTTTTGCATTTTTAGTAGAGATGGGTTTTTGTCATGTTGGCCAGGCTGGTCTAGAACTTCTGACCTCTGGTGATCCACCTGCCTCAACTTCCCAAAGTGCTGGGATTACAGGCATGAGCCATTGTGCCCGCTGGCTTCCCTTCATTTTATTAATAAAATAGGAGCAAAATGCAATCGAACATTCAAATAATTGCATAAACAAACTCATCACGAAAGGTAGTGACTGCCAAAACCGAACTGAAACTCTTGGCTGTATCACCATACTGTAGTTCAAAATACCAGTTCATTAGCTGATATAGAAAAACCTGAACTGAATGAAAGGTGGGTTGGAGTGAGAATGTATAATACATAGAAGAGCAGGTGGTAAAATTGGAAGGACTACCTATATATCATTACAGTCAATGACTCTATCTAGTAGTTTAAAAGCTTATTTTCAATTTTTTCTTAATAGACTTTAACAGGCCTACTTTTTCCAGGGAAGCAATGACAGAAGAGTGTGCCAGGTACAGGATACATCAATGTCCACTGAGGCTAAGGATCCATTTGTACTAGTAATCTTCAAAAACCAGACACCCTTCTCAGAGCCCCTACTGAGGATCTCAGCTTCTGCAAGATTCCTCTAAATAGAGGCCTCCACTTCCCCTGATTTTCCAGGAGAATGCTGATCTCTTATTTCCCTCTAAACCTTTTCACTTTTATTCTGTTTTTTGTCAGATTGAAAAGAAATCACCGAAGGTTTATTTCAAGGTTGCTTCACATCGGCATAATTAGGCTTATTGTCTTTAGCCAATCGGGTATTGTTCCTTTTTAAATAATTATATAATTCTTCTTAAAAACATCCAGAAACCCCGGCTCTTAAAGACAAGGATGGAATACTTTGACTATCTAACAGGAGCAGATCTTTATCTTTAATCAGATGCTTATTGTGAAGGAAGAAAAAAACAGTAGAACACACACACACACAATGCTAGAATGATTTTTTTCATTGATTCAACAAATATATGAATCCTTATGAGCAAAGTGCTAGCTTCTAAGAGGATACAAATTGTATAAACTTGGGTCATTACCCTGAATTTATTATCTCACTGGGGCAACTAGGCATACATGCTAAAAAAGGTCATGATACTAAGGGAGTTTATGAATAAAGCATGAGATGTGTTATACAGATTATAGTTGCTGTGGAAGTTCCGCCCTTTTATATTCTCGGTTCATTACTCCTCTTATAATTTCAGATGCCCTTGTACCCTGTCTAGACTTCATGCCCAGCCACTTTAATTACATTAGCATCTCAGAATCCTCTGCCCACTTGATCTTTCATATCTGCCTTATTAATCCCCACACCTGGGTAAGCTCCACTGTCTGCTTTCTCAGCTTACTCTCCCAGGGTGCTAAGCCTAGCTGGAGAGAATTGTGTTCTTTGCTTTATCTGATTGTCTATGTGATATCGAACAGTAGCTCTTCCAATTTTTCCTGCTCTTGGAGCTCTTGATCCCAGAGGTTCCTTTATCTCAGCAGAAGACCTGATCTCCTCCTTTGATGAAGGAACCAAGAACTCGATATCACCTTCCATTTCAGATCAAAAAATCTGAAAATTTTTCTGATCCTCACTCTTTCTTTCCAAAAATAACTTCACTCTTTACTGATGATCCTACCCCCTAGAAACTTCCTCCAGAATTTAACCTAACTATGATTTCCCCTCTCCTTGTGTGATCTTCACTCTCGGTCTCCACTGGCTCCTTCTTCTCAATCCACAAGCATGTTTAAGACTCTCCTTTTACAGCTGTGCGTGGTGGCTCACTCCCCTAATCCCAGCACTTTGGGAGGCTGAGGCGGGTGGATCACCTGAGGTCAGGAGTTCAAGATCAGCCTGGCAACACGGTGTAACCCTGCCTCTACTACTAAAAATACAAAAATTAGCCAGGTGTGGTGGTGTGCTCCTGTAATCCCAGTTACTCAGGAGGCTGAGGCAGGAGAATCACTTGAACCCGGGAGGTGGAGGTTGCAGTGAGCCAAGATCATGCCATTGCACTCCAGCCTGGGCAACAAGAGTGAAACTTTGTCTAAAAAGAAAAGAAAAGAAAAGAAAAGACTCTCCTTTTCCAACCTCCTGCATTAGTTATCTATTACTGCATCACAAATTACCTCAAAGTTTAGTAGATCCAACAACAACACGGGATCTCATAGTTTCTGTAGGTCAGGAATAGGAGACCAGCTTAGCTTCTGCTGGTTCCAGCTCTGCATCTTTCACGGGGCTGCAATCAAGATGTCAACCAGGGCTGTCATCATCAGAAGGCTTTACTGGGGCTGGAGAATTCACTTCCAAGGTTGAGCATCCTCACAACATGGCAGCTGGCTTCCCCAGAGCGAGTAATCTGAGAAAGTAAGCAAGAAGGAAGTCCCAGTGCCTTTTATGACCTAGTCTCAGAAGTGGCACACTGTCACTTCTGCCTCATTCTATTTGCTAGTAGTCAGTTGCCACATTCAGCCCACATTTAAAGGAGCAGAATTCATCACTGCCTCTTAAAGAAAGGAATTTTAAAAAACTTGTGGACATATTTTTAAACCACCATATGTCTCAAATAAACCGTTTTTCAAGGCGGCTAGTCCTTCAAGCTATTTATCCATTCTCTTCCTCCTTTCAGGGCCACTCTTCTCAATGTACTGATCTCTTTCCTTCCCTTACTTTTTCGTCTTTTAACATTCAACTTCTGACAGTCCAGATTATAGTCCCCCTAACAGAACAACACTGCTCTTGAGCATAATATCCAAATTAGCACGGCATTCAAGGCCTAGCCATAAGCTTGAATTTTCATCTTATCTCCCACAGTGTCCTTTACATATCAGCCAGTTGGATTTCTCAGCATTCCACAAACATGCCTTCGGTTTTCCCACCTCCATGCTTTCGCTTAGATGGTTTCCCTCACCAGGAAGCATCTTCTACTCAAGTCTTTTTTTCTTTTTTTTTTTTTTGAGACAGAGTCTCACTCAGATGCCCAGGCTAGAGTGCAGTGGGGCGATCACGGTTCACTGTAGCTGCCACCTCCTGGGTTCAAGCGATTCTTGTACCTCAGCCTCCCAAGTAGTTGGGATTACAGACATGTGCCACTATGCCTGGCTAATTTTTGTATTTTTAGAAGAGATGAAGTTTCGCCATGTTGGCCAGGCTGGTCTCGAACTCCTGACCTCAAGTGATCTGCCCACCCTGGCCTCCCAAAATGCTGGGATTATAGGCGTGAGCCACCGTGCCCAGCCTCAGGTTCTCATTTTCAAGACCCAGTTCAAATGTCATGTCATGCAAGAAGACTTCCTTTATCTCCCTTCCTCCTTCACACTCCCAGAGCACATTGATCATCAGCTTTACCATAGTCATCCCATTTTACACCATTATGGTATTGGTACATGGCTCTGTGTTCTTTTTAGTACCCTGAACAACACTTTGCTCAGACTAAGTTCTTAATCTTTTTTGATGAATAAATTTACCTAAATCATTAAGATTTAATTTTACTCTCACCAAAAGGCAAATTAAAGTCTCTATAATCTCCAATACTATTAGATTAACATATGGAGCTAAGGGAAATTGCAGAAGGGTCTCTGCTGAAGAAAAATACAGTTTTATTTTCTATTATTTGAACAGTTTCAATGGAGTGACTCAAAGTAAATCACAATTATTCTCTAAAAAGGTCTGCTTCTAAGATATGTTTGCATATAGTATTTTTACAATTCCTGGTCAACATGTAATTTCCATGGAAACAGATCACACACACTGGAGAATAAAGGAATTGAATTGTGTTTGAGCTGCGTTTGTCATCTCCATGGAGCTATTTGTGCTAAATATTTGAGTATTCAGGGAAACTATAATTTAAAATCACCGAAGTAAAGACATAATTGATGCTTTTACAAATTGCAATATCTGCTATTAATTTTAAAGATTTTTATTAATATGTAGAGATAATATAAAGGGAAGTTTGAATATGTCTTAAATCATACTTTAACATCAATAAACAAAATACCTTTTTTGGCTGGGCATGGTGACTTAAGCCTGTAATCCCAGCACTTTGGGATGCCGAGGTGGGCGGATCACGAGGTCAGGAGATCAAGACCATCCTGGCTAACATGGTGAAACCCTAGCTCTACTAAAAATCAAAAAACAAATTAGCCAGGCGTGGTGGCAGGCGCTTGTAGTCGCGGCTACTCAGGAGGCTGAGGCAGGAGAATGATGTGAACCCGGGAGGTGGAGCTTGCAGTGAGCCGAAATCGCGCCACTGCACTCCAGCCTGGGTGACAGAGCGAGACTCCGTCTCAAAAACAAACAAAAAAATAAAGAAAAACCAACCTTTTCTTGCCTCTTTGCTAGTGCAGAAAAGGGAAAGAATTAAAAGCTCAGCCTGGGCCAGGCACAGTGGCTCACACCTGTAATCCCAGCTACTCGGGAGGCTGAGGCAGGAGAATGGCTTGAACCCGGGAGGCGGAGGACGCAGCCAGCCGAGATGGTTCCACTGCACTCCAGCCTGGGCAACAGAGTGAGACCCTGTCACAAAAAAACAAACTCAGCCTGCAAAGGGTGGTGGTGTTGTTTTTGGTCTATAGATAAAATAATCTGCTCTGATGTCATTCAACTGTACAAAAAAGGCCTGCAGTCTACATTTGCTGTCTAGCAATAAGCGGTCTAAATTTTGATTCCAAATATTACTAATCAAATAAACAGTTTGTTTAAAACACATGCATAGAAGCGATATGACGAAGATGCTTTCACTCGCTTGCTAGTGCTGTAAACTTTTATGACTTGTGTAATGTATTATTTCCTCAAGCATTGTAAAAACTCACCCAGAAACTTCAAATCACTAGAAATATCGCATTTTGAAAATACGGTATTTCTCTAATCTATTTTTGGAATAATAATCTAAGCTATTTTTGGACTAATAGTTTAACTTTGTAAATGAAAATTCACAGACACCTATTCAAACATCTCGAAATGTTCAAGAGGCATCAGAAACACCACCAGATTTTCCTTTGATTCTCATGTATTGTACATCAATTGCTGATTTTTATTTTTACATTTCAATAAATGTAATCAGAACAAACATAACAGAAAAAAGGAAAATAATTATAAAAGCCATACATACTTTTCATTTAAAATGTGCACATAGGCTATTATTATAAAGAAGTTACATCTCACTTCCACTGCATGTTCCACAATCATAACAACTGTTTTTTGTCTGTTTGTTTGTTTGAGACGGACTTTCCCTTTTGTCGCCCAGGCTGGAGTACAGTGGCACGATCTGGTCTCACTGCAAGCTCCTTCTCCTGGGTTCAAGTGATTCTCCTGCCTCAGCCTCCTGAATAGCTGGGATTACAGGTGCCTGCCACCACGCCTGGCTAATTTTTTGTATGTTTAGTACAGATGGGGTTTCGCCATGTTGGCCAGGCTGGTCTGGAACTCCTGACCTCAGGGGATCCACCTGCCTCAGCCTCCCAAAGTGCTGGGATTACAGTATGAGCCACTGCGCTCGCCCTTTGTTTTTCTTTTTTTTTGAGACAAGGTCTTGCTCGTCGCCCAGGCTGGAGTGGAGTGGTGCGAGCTCAGCTCGCTGCAACCTTTGGCTCACTGCAACCTCCACCTCCCACACTCAAATGATCCTCCCGCCTCAGCCTCCTGAGTAGTGGGACTAAACGTGCCCACCATTATGCCTGGCTAATTTTTTGTTGTTGTTGTTGCCTAGGCTGGTCTCAAACTCCTGGGTGCAAACAATTTGCCCGCCTCAGCCTCCCAAAGTGCTGGGATTACCAGCATGGGTCACTGCGCTGGGCCTCAACTGTTCATTTTTACTGTTAATGAAAGAATGCATTGGTAGAAGGCAATTTAAGTGTAACACACTTAGCGTCTTTATAGACGTCTCTCTTTACATCTGTCTCTCTACGCTAAAATGTATGGTTCTTTTTCTTGCAAAAAAGAACCATATCTCATTCTGCCAGTGGCAAAAACTTAAAAAGCAAGAAGGTAAAAGTCCAAAAAAAAAGCAGCAGAAAGCTGCCAACAGAGTATTCCTTTCATTGGGCCAGTTTTCATTATTTTCTGGTAGTTATGCTCCAGTGGAAATCGGAATGAAGCCTTTACTTATTTGGACGGAATCCGGCAGAGTGATAACAACCCCCTCACAGAGGTTTGGTTCATGCTCAGCCCCTTCCTCCAGCCAGGGAGGGCTGCCTCCTAGGGCTGCGCTTCTGTTCCCTCACAGGGCACTGTAGGGCTGCCTGCCCCCTCAGCTAAATAACTGGCACCATGCTCAGAGGAGTAAGAGCTCCAGTTATGCGCTTGGTCCCAGTTACTCTCTCCTGTCCCGGCTTTCCTTTTCTGGCTTTGATTGGAATTAATAGCGACCCAGGGGTTCGGAGATGATTCAGCTTTGACCCTCCCTGAAAGTGTGTGAATTTAGTGGACAGAGGGCCTATGGTAAGCCTAAAATCCAAGATGTAATAACAGAGGCAAAAACAGATGGGAAAGCCAAAATACTCAGGCCTGGACACCCTCTTTGAGTCAAGTTAATAGCAATGTGCATGCCATAGACAGTCTTCTATTTTTCCCTTCAGATTAATTCTCTAGCCTTTTTTTGCCGGCTCTGTGCCCTGAGAGGCGGACCCTCCTGGACTGCATCACTGGGCTCCCTTACCTCCCGGCTTCTAGTGGGTTCAACACATGTGGAGGGTTGCTGGTCCTGACAGGAAGTTGGTGAGACAGTGAGGAAGGGGTGCTTATTTCCCTGGCTCCCCCACTGCCACATAGCCACAGGTTGGCTTTTCTTCTAGCGAAAGCTATGGCTCCTGTCAAGGGCTCACACAACCCAGTTCTCCCTCAAGGGTTTAGCAACCACCCCTACTCTTTCCCCCTTCAAGCATTAGGGGGGTCATAGCTCCCTGCTGTTACTAGCCTGGGGGTACTACAGCATCCCCCACCCATTTTTCTTTTTTTTTTTTTGAGACGGAGTTTTGCTCTGTGGCCCAGGCTGGAGTACAGTGGCAAGATCTCAGCTCACTGCAGCCTCTGCATCCCGGGCTCGAGCCATCTTGCCACCTCAGCCTCCAGAGTACCTGGGACCACAGGCGCACACCACCAGGCCCAGCTAATTTTTGTATTTTTTGTAGAACGGCGTTTCACCATGTTGCCCAGGCTGGTCTTGAACCCCTGGACTCCCACCTTGAATTCCCAAAGTGCTGGGATTACAGGTGTGAGCCACTATGCCCGGCATCCATCCACCTTATTTTGTCTAAGCCTTGCCTTTATAAATATCTCCTTTAATAAACTCTCCTCACCCAGTGTGACAGTCCTGTCTGTTTCCAGGATCCTGACTGATACAGATGGTATGGATTGTCCCCAAGAAATCTCAGAAACATGACATTCTACATCACAACTCAGATACTCAATAACATTCATGTTATGGAGGCATTTCTTTGTTCACAGCACATTTTACAATGAAAACCGTCCCAATCCTCCACTCCGCATCTCCAAGACATCCCTGGAGGTACACTGCTTTCTCTCTCTGCACTAGTGAGGGATTCAGAACAGTACTTTCCATCCTGTAGATGAACTGAGACCCTGTGCACATTCAAGAACAATCAGTCAGTCCGTCGCTTTCCTTCAAGGACTAGTCTAACTTTCAATCCTTGTTACTGGATTCCAGTTGCAGCACCCTGCTGGGCCAGGAGCCTGGCTTGAGTCCCAGCCTTGTAAATCTTGCCAGTACTTTACTCAGAGATTTGCTTGTTTCCCATTGTCTTTCAATGTCTGGCTGCTCCCTGTGTCACCCAGATGGACGTCCTTGTCATTAGGTTTCTGACCTACTCCTAAACCTAAAAATTATTTGCCTCAAAGTGTCTTCTATTATATTGCCTAGTCCCTCAGATTGGAATAATATTCACTAATTCTCCCAGAATTTTCTTTTTTTAAATTTTTTTTAAGTTTTAATTTTCTGTAGAGACAGTCTTGCTGTGTTGCCCAGGCTGGTCTTGAACCTCTGGCCTCAAGCTCACGCCTGTAATACTAGCACTTTGGGAGGCCGAGGTGGTAGGAGCACTTGAGGCCAGGAGTTTGAAACAAGCCTGGGCAATATAGCCAGATCCTGTCTTTACAAAAAATAAAAAAATTAGCCAGGCAGGGTGGTGGATGCCTGTAGTCCCAGCTACTTGGGAGTCTGAGGTGGGAGGATCACTTGAGCTCAGGAGTTGGAGACTGCAATGAGCTATAATTGCACCACTGCACTCCACCCTGGGTAACAGAGTGAGACCCTGGCTTTAAAAAATAACTAAGCACTTAAACATTTTAAATTAAAAGAAGTAATAAAAAAAAAATTGAGTTTTGTATCCTGCAACCTTGCTAAACTCACTTATTTGTCCTAGTTTTTTTTTGACAGATTATTTAGGATTTTCTTTGTAAACAACCATGTCATCGGCAAATAAAGAAAGGTTTTGTTGCTGTTGTTGTTTTCCTTCTTTCTAATCTGTGTGCCTTTTCTTTCTTTTTCTTGCTAACTGGCTAGGACTTCCATAACCATGCTGAGTAGGAGTGGTAAGAGTAGACAGCTGTGCCTTGTTCCTAATCTTAGGGGGAAAGCATTCAGCCTTTCATCACTAAGGATAATGTCAGCTGTAGGTTTTTTTTTGAAGATACCCTCTATCATGTTGAGGGAAGTCCCTTCTATCCCTAGTCTGCTGAGAGGTTTTATTTTCTTTCAATCATAAATTGGCATTTACCTTTTCTATTTTTCTCAATTGATACACGATTGGTAATTATGTATCAATTAACAATCATGTAGTTTTCCTTCCTTAGGCTGTTAAGATGGTAGATGATATTGATTTTATTTTCTCTCTTTTTTTTTTTTTGAGAGGGAGTTTTGCTCTCGTTGCCCAGGCTGGAGTGCAATGGCGAGATCTCAGCTCACTGCAAACTCTTCCTCCTGGGTTCAAGCGATTCTCCTACCTCAGCCTCTTGAGTAGCTGGGATTACAGGTGCCCACCACCATGCCTGGCTAATTTTTGTATTTTTAGTTGAGACAGGGTTTCACCATGTTGGCCAGGCTGATCTCAAACTCCTGACCTCAGGTGATCCGCTCACCTCAGCCTTCCAAAGTGCTGGGATTACAGGTGTGAGCCACTGCACCTGGCTGACATTGATTTTCAAATATGGAACCAGTCTCACATTCCCAAACTAATCCTTGCTTGGTCATGATGTGGTCAATTTGTTGTTACTGAATTAAATTTTATTGAAGATTTGTCTGTCATTAAGGTACATTAATGTGTAGCTTTCTTTTCTGTAATGTCTTTGATTTTAACATCAGCCTAATGATGGCATCATAAAATGAGGTGGGGCTTGTTCCCTCTTCATCCCTTCCTATTTAATTTTGGGTGAATTTTAGTAGTTTGTGGTGTTAAATCAAGTTTAGCCTAAAGCTGCCTCCTTGAATATTTAAGTTCGACCTAAAGGTTTTTCTGTACATCGTGAACTATAACAAGTGGAGGTATAAACCGAACATAGCCCACACCTGTGCCAGTCACTGAGTTTTGGCCAATCAAATGTAGCCAACTGTTCAAACCGTGTTCCAATAAGGCAAACGCTGAACTGTAACCAATCTAGCTGTTTCTGTACCTCGCTTCCATTTTCTGTACGTTACTTTCCTTTTTCTGTCCATAAATCTTCTTCCACTACATGGCTGTGCTCGAGTCTCTCTTAATCTGCTGTGATTTTGAGGGCTGCCCGATTCACGAATCATTCCTTGCTCAGTTAAACACCTTTAAATTTAATTTAGCTGAAGTTTTTCTTGTAACAGTGGTTTGCGAGGAATTGGTCCATTCCATCTAAGTTGTTGAGTTAATGTGTATATGGTTTATGTGTATAAAGTCGTTTATATTGTTCTCTTATTATCCTTTTAATGTCTGTAGAGTTTTAGTGGTACAGCCTCTTTCAGTCTGGATATGGGTAATTTGTATTATCTCTTTGTCAGTCTTGCTAAAAGTTTGTCAATTTTATTGATCATTAAAAAAACCAACTTCTGGATTATTAATTTTTCTCTATTTTTCTGTTTCCAATTTAATTGATTTTTATGCTCTTAGTTTTATTATTTCCTTTCTTCTGCTTGCTTTGGGCTTATTTTACTCTTCCTTTTCCTAGTTTTCATAAGATGAAAACTGAGGTAATTGATTTGAGAGCTTTCTTTTCTAATATAAGCATTTCCTACTATTATTATTATTATTATCATTATTATTACTTTTCAGACAGTCTTGCTCTGTCCCCAAGGCTGGAGTGCAGTGGCACTATCTCAGCTCACTGCAACCTCTGTCTCCTGGGCTCAAGGCATCCTACCACCCCAGCTTCTTGAGTAGCTGGGACCACAGGCATGCACCACCATCCTTGGGTAATTTTTGTATTTTTTTTTTTTTTTTTTTTTTTTTTTTGAGACGGAGTCTCGCTCTGTAGCCCAGGCTAGAGTGCAGTGGCCGGATCTCAGCTCACTGCAAGCTCCGCCTCCCGGGTTCACGCCATTCTCCTGCCTCAGCCTCCCGAGTAGCTGGGAATACAGGCGCCTGCCACCTCACCCGGCTAGTTTTTTGTATTTCTTAGTAGAGACGGGGTTTCACCGTGTTAGCCAGGATGGTCTCGATCTCCTGACCTCGTGATCCACCTGTCTCGGCCTCCCAAAGTGCTGGGATTACAGGCTTGAGCCACCGCACCCAGCCTAATTTTTGTATTTCTTGTAGAGATGGGGTTTTGCCATGTTGCTCAGGCTGGTCTCAAACTCATGAGGTCAAGCGATCCATCTGGGCCTCCCCAAAGTGCTAGGATTACAGGCATGAGCCACCCTGCCTGGCCTAATATAAGCATTTTAATGCTATAAAATTTCCTCTAAACATTGCTTTAGCTGCATCTCACAGTTTTGATATGTTCCATTTTCTTTTTTTAAAAAAACTTCAAAACATTTCCTGATTTTCTTTTAGACTTCCTCTTTGATCCATGGATTATTTTAAAGTGCATTGTATAATATCCAACTGTTTGGAGATTTTCTTGTTATCTTGTTTCTGTTATTGATTTCTAATTTCATTATGGTCAGACAACATAGTTTGTATTATTTTCTGTTCTTTTTAATTGGTTATTGTTTGTTTTATGATCCAGTACATCGTCTATCTTTGTTAATCCTCCTTGTGCCCTTAAAAAGAATATGTATTCTTCTGTTGTTGGGTGAAGTGTTATATTGTATTAGACCTTGAAGTTTAATTCTTCCATATCTGTATCTTCTATGTTTTTGTTGATTTTCTGTCTGTTTTATCTGTTTTCAAGACTGGAGTGTGGAATTCTCCAATAATAATTGTGGATTTGTCTATTCTTTTACTTCTTACAGGCTTTGCTTAATGTATTTTGAAGCTCCATTGTTAGGTGCAAAAACAATTAGAATTCTTATGTCCACTTAATGGACAGACTCCTTTATTGTTATGAAATGACTTTCTTTATCCCTGGCCACTTTATTTGCTCTGAAGTTTATCTTGTCCTATATCCATATAGCCATCCAAGTTTTCTTTTGATTAGAGTTTGCATGTTATATCTTTTTCCATTCCTTTACCTTTAATCTCTATATCATATGTGACACAAGTTTCTTATAATAGCACATATTGGGTCATGGGTTTTTTGAGGTTCATTTAGACAATCTCTGTTTTTAGTTGGTGCATTAAGGTAATTTACATTTAATATAACTACTGATATATGGGTTTCAGTCAACCATTTTATTACTTGTTTTCTATTTGGTTCCTCTGTTTTCCATTCCTTTATTTCCCCTGTCCTGCATTCTTCCGTGTTTTATTTGAGCATTTTTTAGTATTCCTTTTTTTTTTTTTTTGAGATGGAGTTTTACTCTTTTTGCCTAGGCTGGAGTGCAATGGCGCGGTCTCAGCTCACTGCAACCTCCTCCTCCTGGGTTCAAGTGATTCTCCTGCCTCAGCCTCTGGAGTAGCTGGGATTATAAGTGTGCGCCACCACACCTGGCTAATTTTGTATTTTTAATAGAGATGGGGTTTCACCATGTTGGCCAGGCTGGTCTCGAACTCCTGACCTCAGGTGATCTGCCCGCCTTGGCCTCTGAAAGTGCTGGAATTACAGGCGTGAGCCACCGTGTCTGGCCTAGTATTCCATTTTAATCGATGTATTGACATTTTTACTTTATGTTTTTGTCCAATTTTTAAATGATTGCTCAAGGGATTGAAACATATATAACTTTTCAATGTCTACTTAAAATTAATATATTACCACTGTAGGTGAGATTTAAAAACATTACCACTGTATACTCCCCCTCCATATCTTATTGCTGTCTTATGTACGACATCTGTAATCACTGAAAACCCTATCAGACATTGTTATAATTTTTGCTTTTAACCATCGAACATATTTTAAAGAACTACAAGCATAGAAGAATAATTCATTATATTTACCTATATACTTACCATTTCTGTTGCTCTTCATTTTTTTTTTTTTTGAGACAGGGTCTCACTCTGTTTCCCCAGCTGGAGTGAAGTGGTGTGATCTTGTCTCACTGCAACCTTGGCCTCCTGGGTTCAAGTGATTCTCTCACGTCAGCCTCCCCAGTAGCTGGGACTACAGGCATGCACCACCATGCCCAGCTAAATTTTGTATTTTTAGTAAAGATGGGGTTTCACCATGTTGGCCAAACTGGTCTTGAACTGCTGACCTCAAGTGATCTGTCCACCTAAGCTTCCCAAAGTGCTGGGATTATAGGTGTGGGCCACCTCACCCAGCCTCTTTATTCCTAATGTCCTAAGTTCACTTTTAGTATAATTTCCCTTTTGCCTGAAAACTTCCTTTAGCTTTTTTTTTTTTTTTTTGAGACGGAGTCTCGCTCTGTCACCCAGGCTGGGGTACAGTGGCCGGATCTCAGCTCACTGCAAGCTCTGCTTCCCAGGTTTACGCCATTCTCCGGCCTCAGCCTCCCGAGTAGCTGGGACTACAGGCACCTGCCACCACACCTGGCTAGTTTTTTGTATTTTGTTTAGTAGGGACGGGGTTTCACCGTGTTAGCCAGGATAGTCTCGATCTCCTGACCTCGTGATCTGCCCGTCTTGGCCTCCCAAAGTGCTGGGATTACAGGCTTGAGCCATCGTGCCTGGCCTTTTTTTTTTTTTAAGCACAGGTCTTGCCACAAATTCTCTTAATTTTCATTCATCTGAGACTGTTTTATTTCACCTCAATTCTGAAGGATTTTTGTTGGCTATAAAATTGAGGGGAATATTAAAATCTTTCAGCACTTTATAAATTATTTGCCTCTTCTGGTCTTCATTATTTCTTATAAAAAAATCCATCATTATTTTTCCCCTATGTAATGCATTTTTTCCCCTCTAGATTCCTGGAAAAAATCTCTTTCAAGAGTTTTTTGGCTGGGTGTAGTAGCTCACACCTGTAATTCCAGCACTTTAGGAGACGGAGGTGGGAGGATTACTTGAGGTCAGGAGTTTGAGACCAGCCTGTGCAGCATAGTGAGACCCTCTCTCTACAAAAAAGGACAAAATTATGCAGGCATGATGGTATACACCTGTGCTCCTAGCTGCTCAACAGGCTTTGGCTGGAGGATCTCCTGAGCCCAGGAGGTTGAGGCTGTAATGAGCGTGGGCAACAGAGTGAGACCTTCTCTCTTAAAAAAAGGAAGGTTTTTTGTATGTGTTTAGTTATCCACCAGTTTGATTATGATGTGTCTGAGGATGGATTTCTTTGGGTTTATCCTTTTGAGGTTTGTTGGGATTCTTGAATCTGTATGTTCACGTCTTTCAACAAATTTGAAAGGTTTTCAAGCATTATTTCTTCAAATGCCTTTTTCTTTTTTCTTGAGACGGAGTCTCACCGTTGCCTAGGTTGGAGTGCAGTGGTGTTGTAACCGATCTCAATCCCTGGTGGACTGAACGAAGGGAAGCGAGCGTGGGAATAAAGACAAAGACAAAAGAGTATGTTTGGAAGAAGGGGTCAGGGGGCACCTTGCCTCTAGTAGACAAGGGTCCTGAGCTTTACACAGCCCTCCATATTTATTAGGCAAAAGAGATAGCGAGAAGGGGGTGTGTGGAAGAAGAGGTCAGCTGCTTGGTCTACAGTAGGCTTGCAAGACTGCATTCCTTGAACAATAGACTCTAAATGTCCCAGTAGATAACCTCAAGGAGTCCAGCACTACCACATCCGGCTAATTTTTGTGTTTTTAGTAGAGATGGGGTTTCACCATGTTGGCTGGGCTGGTCTCAAACTCCTGACCTCAGATGATCCACCCACCTCGGCCTCCCAAAGTGCTGGGATTACAGGCAAAAGCCACTGCGCCTGGCCAAACACCTTTTTCTACATCATAGTCTTTCTCCTCTCTGGGACTCTAATAATATACATGAGGCATTTTAGTACTATCCTACAGATCCTCAAGGCTCTGTTCTTCTCTATTTTTTATATAATTTTTTCTCTCAGTTATTCAGATCAGTAATTTCTATTATGTATCTTCTAGGTCACTGACTCTTTCCTCTGCCATCTCCATTCTGTCCTGATCCCATCCAGTGGGTTTTAAATTTTGGCTATTGTATTTTTCAGTTCTCAAATGGAAAAACTAAATACAATAGGAATAGGAAATCGTGGCAGGGTGTGGTGGCTCACACCTGTAATCTCAGCACTTTGGGAGGCTGAGGTGGGCAACCTCACCTGAGGTCAGGAGTTTGAGACCAGCCTGAAAAACATGGTGAAACCCCATCTCTACTAAAATACAAAAATTAGCTGGGCATGGTGTCGGATGCCTGTAATCCCAGCTACTTGGGAGGCTGAGGCAGAAGAATCACTTGAACCCGGGAAGCAGAGGTTGCAGTGAGCTGAGACTGCACCATTACACTCCAGCCTGGGCAACAAGAGTGAAACTCTATCTCAAAAAAAAAAAAAAAAAAAAGGAAGTCTTTGCCAAGACTTTCTTTTTTATGTTTTCATTTATTTCAAGGATGTTCTTAGAATATTTTTATAATATCTACTTTAATGTCTTTGTCAGATAATGCCAACATCTGTGTCATCTTAGTGTTAGTGTCTATCAATTATCTTTTCCCAGTTTAGATTTTTCTGGTTTCTCAAATGCTGAGTAATTTTAGATTGTATCCTGGATATTTTGAATACTATGCTACAAGACTAGAGGTTTTGTTTAAATCCTGGAGTGAATGTTGATATTTTTGTGTTAGCCATAATCAATCAGGTTGGGATTAGACTGTAAACTCCAATTAGACTTCTCTAGGTTGTAATTTTAATATCAGTTCTGTTTTCAAAGGCTTTGCAGTGTTATTTGGATCAGTCCTGAATGTTCTCCACCCAGTGGTTAGTCAAGGTCTGGGGCAGGAACTGTGTAGTTCAGTTCTCACAGCCTGCGGTACAGTGTTGAGGATCAGATCCACACATGCACAGCCTGGGAGTTACCTCAGAAATGATAAAACTTTTGCTCCTTCCTCTACTCAGTTTCCAGGTTTTATCCCAATTCCTTGGGGCTCCCTTTTATAGTTCTCTGATCAGAAAACTAGGGTTTTGTTTTTTATTTTATTTTTTGAGACAGAGTCTCTCTCTGTTGCCCAAGCTGAGGTGTACAATCTCAGCTCACTGCAGCCTTGACCTCTTGGGCTCAAGAGATCCTCCCACCTCAGCCTCCTGAGTAGCCAGGACTACAGGCATGCACCACCACACCCAACTAATTTTTGTATTTTTTGTAGAGACAGTGTCTCACTGTGTTGCCCAGGCTGGTCTCGAACTCATGGGCTCAAGTGATCCTCCCACCTCAGCCTCCCAAAGTGCTGGGATTATAGGAATGAGCCACTGTGCCCAGCCAAGTACTTACACTACTTTGCTGTTCACTTCCCGTAACTATGCTTATGTCTGGAGCGAGGCAGTGGGAGGACAGAGATGAAAAAAGAAAGCAGTGGGGGTTTGCCATTTACCCTACTCTGATTTGTGGGAACACAGCACCTCTGATTAGAGAGGAAAGTTGTTTTTTCTCAAAGTTTTTGGCACCTGCCTGCTCCTCTTACCATTTACTGTCACTTTCACTTCTGCTCTTATAGGATTTCTTGAGGTTTGGGTGCTAGAGAATGGAGAAAAAAAAAAAAAAAAAAAAAAAAAAAAAACAAAGCAAAACAAATCAAAACAAAAAACAAGGCACATGAGATTTCTCCCACTTTGTCTGTATATTAAGGAAACTTTTTTCCCACCCCTCAAGCCAGATCTAGAAGCCTTCTCCTGGAGCTCTTTCTGTCCACACTGATTTGGACCTCAGGCTTTTAGGCTGCACTGAGTCCAGACTAGCGATATCAGAGGGGAAAAAATGGTAAGTTCTCTGCATGTTCAGTGGTACTTCATATTCATGCCTTCTTCTCCAACCTTTCTGTTTCGATTTACTTTTCAGAGTCCTCAAGTTTGGGAGCCATGCATTCTTTCCAGGTTAATAGCTACATTCAGTAGGAAAGACAGGTTGGGATTTGCTCACTCCATCTTCCTTGGAACTAGAAACTTCCTAAAGCAGTTATGTTACAAGAAGATAATTTGAATTACAGTTTTCTAGTTTTACAATATTTTAAAGCTGATTGAATATAAATAATTTAAAAATATATTTCCACGTCCAAATATTAACATTATAATTTAAACTATTGGATCCATCATTGACCCTTTTAATAACTGGAAGGTTTAAGACTTCCACACTCAATATACTAGAAAAAAAAAAGTTCACGTTCATTCTCCCATTTTTTGTTTCTCTTGCAATATAGCACATTTACTACTAATGCTCATTTATCCCATCAAAAATGTCTAATAAAAATTGGAATAATTCAGAAATTTGGAGTGGGATTCATTTATGATTCATAAGTTACATGGTAGAGTTTGACTTATTAGAAAGCACATCGTGAGGGCTGGACACAGTGGCTCACGCCTATAATCCCAACACTTTGGGAGGCCAAAGCGGGTGGATCACCTGAGGTCGGGAGTTTGAGACCAGCCTGACCAACATGGAGAAACTCCGTCTCTACTAAAAATACAAAATTAGCTGGGCATGGTGGCACATGCCTGTAATCCCAACTACTCAGGAGGCTGAGGCAGGAGAATCGCTTGAACTTGGGAGGCGGAGGTTACAGTGAGCCAAGATCACACCATTGCACTCCAGCCTGGGCAACAAGACCGAAACTCCGTCTCAAAAAAAAAAACTAAAACTAAAACAACAACAACAACAACAAAAAAAACAGTACATCATGAGGCCAGGTGCAGTAGCTCATGTCTGTAATCCCATCACTTTGGGAGGCTGAGGCAGGCAGATTGCTTGAGCTCAGGAGTTTGAGACCAGCCTGGGTAACATGGTGAAACCCTGTCTCTACAAACAAACAAACAAAAAAGAAAATTAACTGGGCATGGTGGTGTGCACTTGTAGTCCCAGCTACTTAGGAGACTGAGGCAAGAAGATCACTTGCGCCTGGGAGATCAAGGCTGCAGTGAGCTGTGATTGTGCCACTGCACTCCAGCCAGGGTGACAGACTGAAACCCTGTCTAAAAAAAATTTTTTTTTAAGTACATAATGAAACATATATAAGGTTTAGTGTTAGCTAGGATTTGGCTCAGCTTTGAATAACGAAAAAAGAAAACCCCAGAATAACAGTAGCTTATATCATGTATGTCTATTTTTCTCTAACATAAAGTAGGAAGTAAGTGCCCCAAGGTGGATATAGTGTTTCATTGTGTCAGAAACCCAGGTTCCTTCTTTCTGATGCTCTGCCATGCATGACCTAGATTTCTTCGTAATTCTCTCATGATCTAAAATGGTTGTAACATAGCTCCAGTCATCTCAGGAAGGAAGGGTAAAGGAGAAAGCACACAGTTCCTCTTTTAAGGACACTTCCTGAAAGCTGTACACAATATTTCTGCTTATATCTTTTTGGCCAGAACATACTCACAAGGCTACACCTTGCCACAAGAAAGACTTGGAGATGTATTTATATTCTGGGCAGTTATACCCACTTAAAAATTGAGGATTATGTTACCATTGAAAGAGGAAGAGTGATTTTGAGGGTCAGCCAGTACTCTCTGCCACAAGACTGTGTCCTTAAGCAATCCTTATGTTGTAAATAGCAGAAACTAAATTCAAGTAAGCATAAACAAAAAAGAAGATACACACACACACACACACACACACACACACACACACACACACACACACACATAAGCTTATTTAACTGAAAAGACCAGAGGTAAAGGAAGCTTTAGAGTTAATTTGATTCAGGGGATTTTTTTTTTTTTGAGATGGAGTCTTGCTCTCTTGTCCAGGCTGGAGTGCAATGGTGTGATCTCGGCTCACTGCAACCTCCGCCTCTCAGGTTCAAGCGATTCTCCTGCCTCAGCCTCCCAAGTAGTTGGGATTACAGACACCCGCCACCATGCCCAGCTAATGTTTGTATTTTTAGTAGACACGGGGTTTCACCACGTTGGCCAGGCTGGTCTTGAACTCCTGACTTCAGGTGATCGCCCACCTCAGCCTCCTCAAGTGCTGAGATTATAGGCATGAGCCACCGCGCCCGGCCTGATTCAGGGCATTTTTTAATGCCATAATGTACCTGATATAGTTTGGGTATTTGTCCCCGTGCAAATCTCATGTTGAGATGTAACCCATATGTTGGAGATGGGGCCTGGTGGGAGGGGAGGTGTTTGGTCATGGAAGTGGATTCCTCATGGCTTGGTGCTATCTTTGCAACAGTGAGTGAGAAGTCACAAGATCTGGTTGTTTAAGTGTGTAGGACTCCCCACCCTGCCACTCCCTTTTGTTCCTGCTTTTGACGTGTGACATGCCTGCTCCCTCTTTGCTTTTCACCATGAGTAAAAGCTCCCTGAGGCCTTCCCAGAAGCTGAGCAGATACTGGCACTATGCATCCTGTGAAACCTGCAGAACCATGAGCCAATTAAACTTCTTTTCTTCATAAATTACCCAGTCTCAGGTATTTCTTTATAGCAACACAAGAATGGCCTAATACTGTACCCAATTTCGTTTTTCTAGTAGCTTACTGCTCTGTCAACTTCATTATAAGACTAGCTTCCTTCTTTATGGCAAAATGTCCTCAGAAGTCACAAGCTTCACATCTGCACATAACACTGCCCAGAAGGAAAGAAAGGGTTCACTTCTGGTAACTATTGAGACAAATTATCAGTTTGCCCAGACTGTCCTGGATTTTGCGCTGAAATTTCTATGTTCAGGAAAATGTTGCAGTCCCAGGCAAACCATGATGGGTGGTTATCCACCTGCTGGCTCTCTCAGAAGGATTCAGAATCTTCTTTTTCAGAGTCCCCCAGGTAATCTCTCATATCTCATTGGCTCAATTTGGACATATTCCCCTTTAGCCAGGGGAAGAGTAGGCACTGATTTGCTTAGACCTGGCAATTACTGTGAGAAGAGCCATAGAATTGCCTGATTAAATAAGCAAATCAGAGGTAATCTCTGAAAATAAGAACTCCATCTCTCCTACCCTATAATCACATGGCTGCAACACAAGTGGGGAGACAGCCACAATGTCCATAAGACTGAACTAACATCATACTATAAATGTTTAGCATTTGTAAAGCAGAAGCCCCAGATGACACCAGATGACTTTCTATCTCAAAAGTCAATGAAATTCTATTAAGGGGAAATTGTTCAAGCTGTAGAAAAATGTGTTAATAGAGATTTTTGCTCATTTGTCTAAGCAAATCAGTGCCTAATATTCCCCTCAGTAAAGGGAACATGCTTCAAGTTGAGCCAGTAAGACAGAATATCTCGAGGACAGGTTGGCACAAAACTACCCTCTTATATTCACACAACAGTGGCAGCAGTAGTACCTGATATTATTTCACTTTCTTATGTCCAATGCTGAAGCTGGGGCAGCAAATAATTTAGTCAAAGTAATCATGCTGAAATAAGGTTAAATGTAATTTTAAATAATCCCATACAAGACTGTAGTCTTTATGAGGTATTCTGTCTACTACTGACTTATATTTGGTACCCTTTCTGTGGTGTCTCTCCTAAACGCTGATTATATATCCCCTTCCTGAGGAAATCAGTCATGTAATTTGCTTTGACCAGTAAAATGCAAGTGAACAGGACGTGTGTCAACTCCCTGGCAGGAGTTCGGAGAGCCAGTGGTTCGCTATGTTCTGCTTTCTCTCTGCCATGATGAGCAAGTGTCCCAGTGTAGCACAAGTGGGAAATAAATCTCTGTTCTAAGTCCTTGAGAATTGGAGGGCATTTTTTACTACAGAATCATTAGCCTACCCTGCACATGGTTTGCTTCCTTCAACATTCCTTTCTAGCCTCTTCTCTCTCCTGCTTTTGCTTCTTGTGTGTTTAGTTTCTCCCTTTGTATTTTACCACAGTCTTGCTCTTGAGAATTTGAGTCAATGCAAAGCAGAGAAACAGTTAACTAACCTGGAGCCTTGAAAGATTGTCTTGTCCTACACCGGCCAGATACTTTCAAAAAGAACCTTGGGGCCGGGCGCGGTGGCTCAAGCCTGTAATCCCAGCACTTTGGGAGGCCGAGACGGGCGGATCACGAGGTCAGGAGATCGAAACCATCCTGGCTAACACGGTGAAACCCCGTCTCTATTAAGAAATACAAAAAACTAGCTGGGCGAGGTGGCGGGCACCTGTAGTCCCAGCTACTCGGGAGGCTGAGGCCGGAGAATGGCGTAAACCCGGGAGGCGGAGCTTGCAGTGAGCTGAGATCCAGCCACTGCACTCCAGCCTGGGTGACAGAGCGAGACTCCGTCTCAAAAAAAAAAAAAAAAGAACCTTGGGCATATTACCTCCTAGACAGAAAACTAGAAACTGAAGAATTAAACAAATGCTTACATTTAACTAGCTTTTAATTATTGACTTCATAGTAAACTCTTCAAATACATTTATAAATGTAATTTTTTTTAAAAAACTATATTTATAAATTTAAAATAAATTTATATTACTCCAGCAATTGTTATTTCTATTCCATATAACAATAATACTAACATAAAATTGGAAATGAAGGCTTTCAAAAATTTTTAACACTCTGGTCACTTGAAGAGAGAATATCAACAAGGCCGAGCACAGTGGCTCAGGCCTGTAATCCCAGCACTTTGTGAGGCTGAGGTGGGTGGATTGCCTGAGGTCAGTAGTTCCAGCCTGGCCACACTACCTTGCATTCCTCTTCTGCTTTGCAGTGAACCAAGGGCAGCAAGCTGCCCAAGCAGGAGGTGACAAATGATGACAAAGAAATAGGATTCTGAGTTTGGCCATGAGAACTGGGAAATGTGAAGAAAATTTAGTCGGCAGTGAGAGAAGCAGGGGAAAATGCCTCCAAGGGTAGTAGCGATCAAGAGAATAGCTGAATCATGTTAAAGTGGAATACCACTCTTAAAGAGTATCCAAACTGCAAGTGAAGGATTACCAAAATAATGTAGTTTTAGAGATGGATCCTGTGATTTCCGTCTCCATGGGACTTGTCTGTGCTTTGATTACTGCTCTAGGATTTCTGTGGGATTCTTCTGTCTCTTATTGACTCACACAGTCTTGTAATAAATCTCCATTGAGATAGCCTGAATAAGTCACTATTGCTAACACACTCATATTGTCATTCATTAGGGCCTCCAATTTCTGTAGAAACTTACATTACTCTAAATCTGCAGTGTTTCTCAAAGTGTTGTGTTAATCCCCTACTTCATAATGATTCATATTATCAATAATTTAGAGTTCCAGTCATCTCTGAATTATTGAATCCAGGGGAGAAGCACAAGAATATACATACTTTTAAATAAACTTTATTTTTAAATTTTAAATAATTTTTTAAGAGACAGGTTTTCACTATGTTGCCCAGGCTGGCCTTGAACTCTTGGGCTCAAGTGATTCTCCCACCTCAGACTCCCAAGTAGCTGGGATGATAGGTGGGCACCACTA
Organism: Macaca thibetana thibetana; assembly: GCF_024542745.1. Lineage (NCBI taxonomy): Eukaryota > Metazoa > Chordata > Mammalia > Primates > Cercopithecidae > Macaca > Macaca thibetana. The sequence goes on from NC_065590.1 coordinate 45,258,166, forward strand.
TGCCTGGCTAGTAAATTTTATTACTTATTTATTATTATTTTTTGAGATGGAGTCTCACTCTGTCACCTAGGCTGGAATGGAGTGGTGTGATCTTGCCTCACTACAACCTCCACCTCCTGAGTTCAAGCGATCCTCCTGCCTTAGCCTTCTCAGTAGCCGCCCTCTCGCCCCACTAATTTTTGTATTTTTAGTAGATACAGGGTTTCACCATGTTGGCCAGGTTGGTCTCAAATTCCTGACCTTAGGTGATCTGCCCAGCTTGGCCTCCCAAAGTGCTGGGAATAAAGGCGTGAGCCACTGTACCCAGCCACACTTTATTTTTTAGAACAATTTTAGAATTACAGAAAAATTGAGCAGATAGTATAGTTCTCATATCCTTCCCTACCCACTACAGTTCCCCTTACTATTAACATCTTACATTAATGGAACATTCATTACAATTAATGAACCAATATTGATAAATTCTTATTAACTAAAGTTCATAGTTTATTCAGATTGCCTTTTTACCTAATATCCTTTTTTTGTTCCAGGATCCTGTCCAGGGTACCACGTTTAAATTTAGGTGGTTGTCTTAGGCTCCTTTGGATGATGCCATTATCTCAAACTTTCCTTGTTTTTGATGATATTGACAGTTTTGAAAAGCCCTGGTCAGGCATGATTCTCCTTTATTGGAATTTGTCTTTCTCTTGTGATCAGATATGGGTTATAGGGAGGAGGTTCACAGAAGTAAAGTGGAAATAAGTATTTTTACTGGCACCCCGGTGACTTACGTGTATACATTGTAGTTAGAGGCCCTGTTGTTAACATGTGCATATGTAGTCATTGTGCCTTTGGGCAGCTTTGAGAATTATACTACTATACTGAAATTTTCAAGAGCAGGAACCATGTCTTACTCATCTTTGAATCCTTAGGGTTTAGAACAGGGCTCATCATATAGTACATATTTCATAACGTTTAATCAAATGAAAGAAAGGTACAAAGCTGGAAATTTATCCTATGAATTTACTCCTATATCAAGTACTCCCATATCAAGTAGAAACACAAGAGTTTCTACCCTGGGAGTTTGGAAAAACAGTGGAGCAACAGAAGCTTACTTTAGAGGCCACTTGTCTAAGCCTGGATTAATCAATCTTGCTCATTCCCTCTGTAAAGCAAATTCACATAGAACATGCAGCACACTGCAGGCTATAGTAAAGTTGCAGGCTACTTAATAGGCCCATGCACTTCTGCTCTTACCAGCTGAGATTTTTGCTTACCAGGAAAGTTTGTTTGTATCTAATCTGTGTATGTCACTCATATTCGTTATTACAAATATGCAATTTTATTCATATCAGAAAAGTTAGCTAAGTAAAAGTGAAAAAGAACTGTTTCTCTAAAAATGAAAATGGTAGGTCACCAAAAATAACTACTATGGATTGAACGTCTGTGCCCCCACCCCCCAATTCACATGCTGAATCCCAATACAGTTTGGATATTTCTCCTCTCCAAATCTCATGTTGAAACTTGATTCCCAACACTGGAGGTGAGGCCTAGTGGGAGTTGTTTTGAGTAATGGGGGCAGATCTCTCATGAATGGCTTGGTGCTATCCTTGCAGTAATGAGTTCTCACTCAATCTCTGAGAACTGATTGTTAAAAAGAGCCTGGCACCTCCTTTCCTCTTGCTCCCCCTCTTGCTGTGTGACACACTGGCTTCCCTTCACCTTCTACCATGAGTGGAAGCTTCCTGAGGTTCTCATCAGAAGCTGATGCCAGGGCTGCTGATGAATATACAGCCTGCAGGCCAAGCGTGGTGGCTCACGCCTGTAATGCTAGCACTTTGGGAGGCGGAGGCGGGTAGATCACCTGTGGTCAGGAGTCCAAGACCGCCTGGTCAACATGATGAAACCCTGTCTCTACCAAAAATACAAAAACATTTAGCTGGGCTTGGTGGCAGGTGCTTGTCATCCCAGCTACTTGGGAGGCTGAGGCAAGACAATCACTTGAAGCCAGGAGGTGGGGGTTGCAGCGAGCCGAGATCGCGCCATTGCACTCCAGCCTGGGCAACAAAAGCTAAACTCCGTCTGGGGAGCGGGGGAAGGGAGAAGGCTGGGGGGCAGTGGCTCAAGCCTGTAATCCCAGCAACTTTGGGAGGCTGAGGCGGGTGGATCACCTGAGGTCAGGAGTTCGAGACCAGCCTGGCCAATATGGTGAAACCCCGTCTCTACTAAAAATACAAAAATCAGCCTGGCGTGGTGGCACGTGCCTGTAGTACCAACTACTCGGGAGGCTGAGGCAGGAGAATCGCTTGAACCCGTGAGGCGGAGGTTGGAATAAGCCGAGATCCCGCCACTACACTCCAACCTGGGAGACAGCGAGACTCCATCTCAAAAATAAAATAAAATAAAAAATCTTGCATCAACACTCCTACGCAAATGTCTCTGCTATTCACTCAACAACTGGTCATCAACCTCCACCCCGCAAACACAACCGTCAGGTCTATCTGGTTCCCAAGTAGGCGGGTCGGTGACCCTCACGAGGAAAGGGAGTGTGTGGGCCTGTCCGTCTCCAAGGCCTCTCCACCCAACAGTCCCTCAGCGGTTTCGCTGTTCTGCGAGGTCTTTACCCCAGGATGTTCCGGGAAGTTAATCCCTCCCCGCCCTAAGCTACACCTGGAGCGGCCAGCAGCTGACCCGAACTTTTTGCCGGGCCTCCTTTCTCATTCCTCGGGTTCGCCAGTGCCACACCCACCAAGGGCTTGGTCTCGTAAGAAGGCCTCGCTGGACTACCGCGACTTGTTACTTATCGCGGATGATTTACGCGCGTCCTTCCGGAAGCCACACATCACTTCCCTCGCTCCGCCCAGTTTATAGACCTGCGCACCCGCAAGGGCATGAGAGAGACTAGCCGGCGCGCGGGGACGCCGCGGGGACGCCCCTGCGCACGCCCGTACTTCCGCCCCGTCCAGACCCCTCGTTGCGGAGCCACGGGCCAATCAGATCGTGCCTCGCCTCTACGCCCCCGGCTCCCCGAAACTTCTGTCCTCCTTTGAGGACGACTTTGGGAACACAATAGTCCCCTCGCCGACGTCGCCTTAGACGCGTTGCCATACGTCGTCACCCATAGAAACGGCTTTCCGCGGGGCGGACTCCAAGCCTCTCTTGTGTGAGCGGGCGGGGGTAGCGGGAAAGGCTGTTTTTCATTTCCAAGAGAAAACCGTCACCCCGCCCACCTCGAACCTCCTCCCAACACCTCAGGATAGAAACGCCGCGCTCAGGGGAATGAGAAGTGTTCTGATACAGGAAAATGGAGTTCGTATTTCTTTCAGAAGGTGACCGTTTTCCTCCTTCTGAGGTCACGAGCTGTCCGTCCCATGCCCAGAATTCCTGAGGCCCGGCGTGGCGTGTTTCCGGTCGCTGGGCTCCTCCGAGAGCTGTGGGAAGAGGCGCGGGCGACGGAGGGCGTCAGCGAGCCCGGTCTTCGCCTGCCTTCGCTGGCGTGGACTCTTCCCAGTGTCCGTCTTCCCCCGCGAAGTAATAGTGTCCTGTATTTCCTGATTGTAAGAATAGTGCTTTTAAAAAATGCCTGCTCCCTGTAATAGCAGTAGTTCAATAGTACATACATGTTTATAAAAGAAACTTAAACTCTCATTCTTGCCACCATGGATAATACTATTAACATATTGCTACATAAATTTAGAGTTTTCATACATACACGTAAAGATGTTTGGTTTTTTAAAATAGGAAAACGTAACCGCGTTGTCTCCCAGTAATGTCTTTGCAGGTAAATTAAAATAGATTTTATATATACATATATGTATACGTGTGTATACATTATATATAATGTATGTGTGTAATATATGTATAATATATGTATAATATGTAATATATACATATTATATATGTATATGTAAAATCTCTTAATATATATATTTTATATATATATATATATATTTTTTTTAAGAGATAGGGTCTTGCCCTGTTGCCCAGGCTGGTCTTGAACTCCTGGGCTCAAGTGATCCTCCCACCTCAGGCTTCCAAAGTGCTGGGATGGTGGGCATGAGCCACCGGGTCCAGCCTACAGAATCATTTTTAATGGCTGTATGGATATAATTTGTTCAACCAGTCCCTAAGTTGTTGGACTTTTCAGGTATTGACAGCTTTTCAGGTCTACAATCCTAGATGAATATTCTTATATGTAAATCTGTATATGTCCTTGATTATTTTCTTACAATAAATTCATAGAAGTAAAATTACTGGATCAAGGAAAATGCACGTTTGTAAGATTCCAAATGTTACCAGACGCTCCCCTAGAAACCTATTTACTACTTTTCCATTAACAGTATGAGAACGAATATGCTGTCTGCATCTCCTTGCTAATCTTAGATATTGTCAATCTTCCTGATCTTTATCATCTCTTTAAAAAAGGCCTGTTTTAATTTGCAGTTTGTTGCCTACGTGTAAAACTGAACATCTTTCATATAATTATTGGCTCTATTTTTGTGAATTGCTAGTTCATGACTTCTGCCTATTTTTCAAATGAAATATTCATATTTTAGAAATTGCAAGTGCTTTTTGTATATTAGAAATATTAACCTTTGATTGAGATATTTACAGATATTTTTCCTGTTTTTTAAATTAATCTTTTAATATCACCTATGGTTTTTTTTGTTTTGTTTTTACTGAGGAAAGTTTTTAATTTTTCTGTAGTTATGTCTAATGAGTCATTTCCTTTGTTTCTAGCTTTGATGTCATGGTTACCTGTATTTTCTTCTAGCATTTTTAGAGTTTAAAAAAAATAATTTGCCAGGCGCAGTGGCTCACGCCTGTAATTCCAGCACAAATGCTATGCATTTACATTGCGTTAGGTATTATAAGTAATCTAGAGTGATTTGAAGTATACGGGAGGATGGATGTGGGTAGGTTATATGCAAATATTACATTTTATGTAATGGGCTTATTATCCACGGGGGTTCCTGGAAACAGTCGCACATAGTTACCATGGGATGACTGTACTAAATGTCCATATGTACTTTTTCTGTTTCACTGATTTATCTGCTACTGGGCAGTAATACTGTTTTAACATACCTTTAGATTATTTAAAAATTTCTGATGGGATAAATCCCTGCTTACTAGTCTTTAAAAATATATTTAACACATGTAAAATATAATTTTGTGATATATGTAAGTTTAAAAGCATAATAATATGAAGCCAACCTCAACTTAACCTAGAACATTACCAATAGTGTATAAATCTGTGTGCTTTTCCCAGGATGGCAGAGGATATCCCTGTAATCCCAGCACTTTGGGAGGCCGAGGCAGGTGGATTACCTGAGGTCGGGAGTTCGAGACCAGCCTCACCAATATGGAGAAACCCCCATCTCTACTAAAAATACCAAATTAGCCGGGCATGGTGGTGCATGCCTGTAATCCCACCTACTTGGGAGACGGAGGCAGGAGAATCGCTTGAACCCGAGAGTTGGAAGTTGCGGTGAGCCGAGATCACACCATTGCACTCCAGCCTGGGCAACAAGAGCAAAACTCTGTCAAAAAAAAAAAAAAAAAAATTGTAACTTTGATTGCGATTGCAGTTACTTTTATTGATAAATTTAGGGGCAATGGATATCTTTATGAAAGTAATAAATACGTAAACTACGAAGTGCCTTATTTGTGTTATGTAATCCACACAACTCTATTATCACCCTCATTTTACAGATGGGATAACTGAGGCATAAAGAAATTGAATAATTGGGCCATGCGCATTGACTCTTGCCTGTAATTCCAGGACTTTGGGAGGCCGAGGTGGGCGGATCAGGAGGTCAGGAGATCAAGACCATCCTGGCTAACATGGTGAAACCCTGTCTCTACTAAAAATACAAAAAATTAGCCGGGTGTGGTGGCACCCGCCCGTAGTCCCAGTTACTCAGGAGGCCGAGGCAGGAGAATCGCTTGAACCTGGGAGGTGGAAGTTGCAGTGAGCCAAGACAGCGCCACTGCATTCCCGCCTGGGTGACAGCGAGACTGACTCCATCTCAAAAAAAAAAAGAAAAAGAAATTGAATAATTTGTCCAAAGTCAAGCTGCTAAGTGGCGAGGTCAAAAGTCAAAGCTAGGCAGTTTGACCCCAGAGCCTGTGCTCTTGTCCTATTGCCTCTCCACAATATGGAATTGTTCATATGTTTATAATGAACATGCCAGTCAGTTTGCCTCCACCACTCTCCCACGTCCCAGTTGGCATCCTTATCCTTTATTAACCCGCTTCTCCCTTGCCATAGCTGATTGGAATAGAGGCAGATAGGAAACTGATTCAAGCTGGTCCAATCAGATTCTCTTTCCGGGAAATGTGGACTAGGGGTGGGTAGAAAACTGATTCAGGCTGGTCCAATCAGATTCTTTCCTGGAAATGTGCAGTTACATAGTTTTAACTGGTCTCTTGACCTAGAAAGTAAGGGAAAAGGAGGGAGAGATGTTTGATCCACATGTATGTATTACAGAGAAAGCAAGGCTGCAGAAAGAAGCAGATTCACAGAGAAGCAGTTTCGAAGTCCTGTGGCGACAGAGAGGGATGATGGATTACCTGCCCTGGGTTCTGGGGCTTTCCAGGTCCTAGCTTGTCACTACTAAGTCTCTACTGCCCTATCCACTCTTAGGGATCTCCACAAGGTACCCCTCCTCCTTCAAATAGACCCCTTTTTGCCCAGACTTGGTGGCTCATACCTATAATCCCAGCACTTTGAGAAGCCGAGGCAGGGGATCATGAGGTCAGGAGTTCGAGACCAGCCTGGCCAACATGGTGAAACCTCGTCTCTACTAAAAATACAAAAATTAGCCAGGCGTGGTGGCACATGCCTGTAATCCCAGCTACTCGGGAGGCTGAGGCAGAAGAGTCACTTGAACCTGGGAGGTGGAGGTTGCAGTCAGCTGAGATCATAATGTACTCCAGCCTGGGCGACAGAGCAAGACTCCATCTCAAAAACAAAAAAAAACAAAACAAACAAAAAAACACCAAAACAAATAGACCCCTCTTTCAATTTAAGCTCACCTGACTATTCTTTGTTTTGAGACTAAATATGCCACCTGAAAACATGTAGTTCTCCATTTACCCAAGTTTTCTTTTAAAGTTTCCCAGTAGCATTTTCTTCACACAGAACCACACATTTCTTGTTTGGTTCATTCCTAAATATATTTTAGGTGGGTTTTTTTTTTCTCTTTGCAATAATTTCAGTTTGTCATTGCCCCCTTCACATCTTAATCTGCAAAAATTAGGCTTTCATCTGTTGAGACTGCCAAATGTCAATGGCTTATAAATGTGACATTAATCTTCCAAATGCATTCCAAAATAATGTTATCCACTAGATATATCTTTTAGTTCTATACTTTGAAATTGTTCTGGCGATGATTCATATGAGGATGACGATGATTCATCTGATGGAAGTGAGCCACAGGGATCCCAAAGAAGTATAGAATTCCCTATAATCTGATTTAAAAAGAAAGTCTAACATATGAATGGGAACATTGAATTTCCAACACATTTAACTGATATTAAAATAGATAAAATGAAGAAAACTACTTTCAAGACAAATTTTCACATATGAAGCAATAAGATAACAGAGGGTATATTTGGATAAATATTTGGAATACAGTAGATAAATAACAGAGATTAAGAGAAATTCGTATCTCATTCTTAGCATAGGCACATAATCCTGTATCCAAATTCTTTCTTGCCAGATGTGTTTCAGAACTGAGAGTTGTCAGGATTTTAGACAGGAATATAATGCATATCCCATATATTCTGTAACAGCCCAGCAGGATCTGGAGCAGTATCTTGCTATCAAACCAAAATATGCATGCAAAAAATGCATTAGTATTAAACATACGTAGGATAAACAAAGGCTAGAAACATATACACATCTGTTTAGCTCAGATCTTGCTGCTAACTGAGTTTGCCACGAACTTATGAAAAACTTTAGGTTTCTAGAGTTTTTTTCTTTATTTTGAAATTTTAGACAATAGTTTGTAGACCTCTACAAGCAAATACGTTCAGATTTCAGCATCTGGCCAGGTGTGAGTCAAAGAGTTGTTTTTTTTTTTTTTTTTTTTTTTTTTTTTTTTTGAGACGGAGTCTCGCTCTGTCTCCCAGGCTGGAGTGCAGTGGCGGGATCTCAGCTCACTGCAAGCTCCGCCTCCCGGGTTCACGCCATTCTCCGGCCTCAGCCTCCCGAGTAGCTGGGACTACAGGCGCCCGCCACCTCGCCCGGCTAGTTTTTTGTATTTCTTAATAGAGACGGGGTTTCACCGTGTTAGCCAGGATGGTTTCGATCTCCTGACCTCGTGATCCGCCCGTCTCGGCCTCCCAAAGTGCTGGGATTACAGGCTTGAGCCACCGCGCCCGGCCCAAAGAGTTGTTTTCAAGACTTGGTTGTGTTAGATAGTCTTGTGGTTTGGGGTGTTTAGTCTGAAGGCAAAGAGTGCACTTTTTTTTTTTTCCTTCGGAGTATTGCTCCGTTGCACAGGCTGGAGTGCAATGGCACAATCTCAACTCACTGCAATCTCTGCCTCCCGGGTTTAAGCGATTCACCTGCCTCAGCCTCCCAAGTAGCTGGAATTACAAGCACCCGCCACCATGCCTGGCAAATTTTTGTATTTTTAGTAGAGACAGGGTTTTATCAATTTGGCCAGGCTGGTCTCTAACTCCTGACCTCACGTGATCCACCCACCTCAGCCTCCCAAAGTGCTGGGATTATAGCTGTGAGCCATCACGCCCAGCAAGAGTGCACTTTTAGTAGAACAAAATACAGACTTTGAAGCAATTATTGAAAAAAAATAGGTCAAGTTTTTTTTTTTTTTTTAATCAACTTGCATTCTTGACCTTTGTTGTCCATCATTATTTCAGTCTGGTGTTTGGTTGAAATGAATTGCAACAAACACAAAAACTTCCCAGCAAATCTTAACTAAAAAAACCTTGATGTATTTTTCCTTAAACCTATCAATCAAGAGATCCTTGCCTTGATGTTTTCATTTTTTATTTCTAGTACATAGGAGCATTTTCTTCTAAATACTGTATGGCTGTACAGATATTGCTTCAGTTGAATCTATTAAAGTGTCAAAATTAAGGAATTTATTCAGTCGTCATATAAATTGAGTGCCTATTCTGTGCCAGACTCTGTGCTAGGTGTTGAGGATACAGTCTGGTGAGCAAGAAACACTTATTAATAAGATTTTACAGTAGAGTATGATAGGTGATAAGGTAAGTCCAGTGTGCCATGGAACACCATGTATTGAGCTGAGGGAAGGACTACAGGTTAAGTAATAAGTCAGGCAGGTGAAGATGAGGAGGGAAATTTTAAAATGTTCTAAGACAGTTATTTTCAAAGTGTGGTCCATGAATCAGCAGCATCAGCATCATCAGCATCATCAGGGAACTAGTCAGAAATTCAGATTCTCGACCCTTACCCCAGACCTACTGAATCCATAACTCTGGAGATGGAGCCCAGGAATCTGTGTTGTTGTGGTTTTTTTTGAGACGGATCTTGCTCTGTCTCCCAGGCTAGAGTTCAGCGGTGTGATCTCTGCTCACTGCAACCTCCGCCTCCCGGGTTCAAGTGATTCTCCTACCTCAACCTCCCGAGTAGCTGGGATTATAGGCTCGTTGCCACTATGCCTGGCTAATTTTTGTATTTTTAGTAGAGATGGGGTTTCACCGTGTTGGCCAGGCTGGTCTTGAATTCCTGACCTCAAGTGATCCGCCCACCTCCGCCTCCCGAAGTGCTGTGATTACAAAAGTGAGCCACTGTGCCTGGGCTATATAACATTCTTGAAGTAACAAAATGATAGAAATAGAGAACAGATTAGTGGTTGTCAGGGGTTAAGGGAAGTGGATGTGGCTATAAAAGGGCAGCACGAAGGATTCTGAGGTGGTGGAACTGTGGAAATACTCTGTATCTTGACTGTAGCAATGTCAATTTCTTAGTCGTGATAGTTCACTACAGTTTTGTAAAATGTGACCATTGTAGGAAACTGAATAAAGGGTACACAGAATCTCGGTATAATTTTTTACAACTACGTATGACTCTATAATTATTTTAAAATAAAACATTTTAAAATAATGCTATGAAGAATAATAAATTAAGATATTCGAAGATGTCCTGAGGCAGCTAATTAAAAAAAAAAATCAGGATAAGGGGACAGAGAGAGATGAGAAAATTTATTTTATATGGGTGTAGTTAGGAAAGGCCTAGCTATTAAGGAAGTTAGGGTATTACCTGTGAATGTCTGGAGAATATTAGAAGTACAAAGATTCTGAGATGGGGTGTGCTTGACGTAACTGAGGAATAGCAAGGATACCATTGTGGACAGAGTAGGGTGAACACTGGAGAGCTATAGGAAATGAGATAAGAGTGGGTGGAGATCCTGGTGGTAGACGCATATCATAGAAGAGCTTATTTCACCCTGAGTAGAATGGGAAACCACAGGAGAGTTTCAAACAGAAAACGAACATGATCTAACTTGAATATTAAAAGTATCACTTCACTGGGTAAAAAATCGAGTGAGGGGGATGTGGATAGAAGTGGAGCACCAATTGTGAGGCTACCGCAATGATTCAGGCAAGCAATGATGGTGGTTTGGACTAAATTGGCAGAGCAGGAGTAATAAGAAGCAGTCCGACTATGAATAAGTTTTGCAGGAATGGCTTACTGGGTATTCTAATGGAGTGCATGTGGGACGTGAGAGGAGGAGTAAGAGTCAAGATAGATTCCCAGATTTGGGCCTGAACAAGTGGAAGAAAGGAGTTACTACTTTTATGAAATGGTGAGCTGAATGAAGAGCAATATGAGGCTCTTCAGAAGATCAGGAGTTTTGTTTTTGGCTTGTTTAGATGCCTGTAGACATCCAAATAGAGATGTCACATAGCCTGCTGGATAAATGCATATTTCTAGAATTTGGGTAAGAAGTTGGGCTAGTGCTATTGTTTGAATGTATGTGTCCCTCCAAAATTCATATGTGTGGAACTTAAACCCCAAGGAGATGGCATTAAGAGGTGGGGTCTTTGGGAGGTGATTAGGCCATGAGGGCTCTGCCCTCTTGAATGGGATTAATGCCCTTGTAAAAGCTGCCTGGCCCTTTCGTCTCTTCTTCCATGTAAGGACACAGCATTTGTCTCTTGTAAAGGACACAGCAACAAGACAGCATCTTGGAAGCAGATAGAGCCCTTTATCATACACTGAATCTTTCAGCACCTTGAGCTGGGACTTCCCAGCTCCCAAAATTGTGAGAAATAAATTTCTATTATTTATAAGTTACCCAGTCAGTGCTATTTTGTTATAGCAGCAAAAACAGACGAAGACAGCTAGATATATGAATTTGGGAGGCAATAACATATAAATGGTCTGGTTGAGAACAGCGAGGAGTGAGGATATGTAGATAGAGAAGAGAAAAGATCTGTGGAATGTGACCCAGGTACACCAGTTTTTAAAGGTTAGGAAAATAAAGAAGACCTCAACAAAGAATGCAGAGAAGGAATGCAATTGAGGTATGAGGAGAACCACGGAGGGTGGTGTCTTGGAGACAAGGTGAAGAAAGGGTCTCAGGTAGAAGAGACCAACCAGCTGGGCGTGGTGGGTCAAGCCTGTAATCCCAGCACTTTGGGAGGCCGAGGCGGGCTGATCACAAGGTCAGGAGATCGAGATCATCCTGGCTAACACGGTGAAACCCCGTCTCTACTAAAAATATAAAACAAAACAAAACAAAAATTAACCGGGCGTGGCGCCTGTAGTCCCAGCTACTTGAGAGGCTGAGACAGGAGAATGGCGTGAACCAGGGAGGTGGAGCTTGCAGTTAGCCGAGACCACAGCACTGCACTCCAGCCTGGACGACAGAGCGAGACTCTGTCTCAAAAAAAAAAAAAAAAAAAAAGAAGAGACCAACCGGTAAGACAAATGCTACTGATAGGCAGAACAAGATAAGAACTGAGATTCGTCCTTTAGATTTGACTGCATGGAGGTCATTGGTGATTTTCATAAGTGCAGTTTCAGTGAAACAGTGGAAGGAAGACTTGATTGGAGTGGGTTCGAGAGAGGAGAGAAAATAGAAATTAAGTATAGACAAGGCCAGGTGCGGTGGTCACGCCTATAGTTCTAGCACTTTGGGAGGCCAAGGCTGGTGGATCACTTGAGGCTGGGAGTTCAAGACCAGCCTGGCCAACATGGTGAAACCCCATCTCTACTGAAAATACAAAAATTAGCTGGGCCTGGTGGCGGGCACCTGTAATCCCAGCTGCTTGGGAGTCTGAGGCAGCAGAATTGCTTGAACCCAGGAGGCAGAGGTTGTAGTGAGCCAAGATTGTGCCACTGTACGTCAGCCTGGGTGACAGAGCAAGACTCTGTCTCAAAAAAAAAAAAAAAATCTGAATATTATAACAAAAGATTCTCCTAGTGTCCCTATTGACAATGGTTTTAAGAGCTCTATGTCAGGACCTAGAGGCAAAGACCAATATACATATTTCATATTATTTCATAGCTATTTATACCTTGATAAAGCTGTTTAGAATGTTTATGGAGTGACATAACTCTATATGGGCTATCAACACTGGGCTAGGCATCCAGGTCACAAACAGGACATACACAGGACCAGCCCTCAAAGAGCTTCTAGCCCAGTGTGGGGCCCTGATGTAGACGCACACAACTCACAGCACAATAGAGATTCCTCAATATAGAGATGCTGAACTGTGAGAATCCAACTTAGCCTTACCCTGGGGCAGTGACTGCCTCTCTCAGCACCTCAATTTCGTATTCTATAACATCTGCCTACCTACCTCAGAGGATGTGGTAAAGATCCAATGAAAACACTTTGTGACAAATGCTATACAAACGTAATGGGGTGGTTTTCAAAACAAGATGGTTGCTGTTAAGCATCCGATTTAGAGTCCTTAATGAGCTAATTTCAGATAATGGTGATGTAAAATAATTATTGAGGGTGTTATATCTATTTACAAAGTGATGAAAAATTGTCAGCTTGAGTTTGAATCTGACTTTGCCATTATTATTACAACGATGTCATTTGTGTGACTTTGGGTTAATAACCTCTCTAAGACTCCTCTACAAAATGGAAATATTAAAACTGACCTCAAGGGTTGCTGTGAGGGTAACACGGTATAATGTATTTTAAGTGTTTTTTACAGAGTAATACCAAAAGATGCAACTGATTTGAATTTTTTAAAAGCAAAAACTATTAATTCCTTTTGAATGAACTAGTTCACATCTGATATTTCCTCTTATCTCTTGTGCTATGGTTTAAATAGGTCCCCCAAAGTTCATGTGCTGGAAACTTAATTGCCATTATGATAGTATTAAATAAGAGGTGGGGCCTTTAAGAGGTGATTAAAGAGCCCTCATGAATGGATTAGTGCCATTATTTCAAGAGTAGGTTCATTGTCCTGGGAGTGGGCTCCTGCTAAAAGGATAAGTTTGGCCCCCATCTTGTCTCCCTGTCTAATGTGCTCGCTTCCCCTTTCCACTCTTCTGCCATGGGATGACCCTTGTCAGATGCTTGTGCTATGCTCTTGGACTTCCCAGTCTCTAGAACCACGAGTCAAATAAACGTCTGTTCTTTATAAATTACCCAGTCTATGGTATTCTGTTATAGAAACGGAAAATGAACTAAGTCATCCTGTTTAAACTATTTTTACACATAGGAAGTTTTCAATTAAAATGTTAATCTCTATAACAATTGTCACAATAATTCCAAATGGCATTCCTATTTTATTGCAGTTATATGTTTAGATTTTTATGATTTGGAGCACGGAAAAAGATGAAGGGTCAGATCAAATTGGTTGTCACCCTCCAGTCAGAGTAATTCAACTTACTTTTATCCCACTTTTATGGCCCCAAATCATTCTGGACTAATATTTTTACCTGCAGAGAAGGGCTTTATTTGTTCCCTTTTTTTGTTGCCTTTGCTAGTGGAAGAAATACAGATAGGGTCAATAGAGGTGAAGGAAAAAATGTATACTCAACCTATCCCAGTTCATTCTTTTTCCTGTTTCAGTTTATGTGTCCATAAACTGAGGTAGGGAATGCAATTTGGGGATATTTACAGAAGGTTATCTAAGTGGGTGGCTCTATGAAGTACCCCTAAAGACAATTAAAGAGAGAGTATTATTATTATTATTATTTTTTGAGACAGAGTCTTGCTCTCTCACCCAGGCTGGAGTGCAGTGGCGCGATCTTGGCTCACTGCAAGCTCCACCTACCGGGTTCACACCATTCTCCTGCCTCAGCCTCCTGAGTAGCTGGGACTACAGGCGCCTGCCACCATGCCTGGCTAATTTTTTGTATTTTTTAGTCGAGATGGGGTTTCACCGTGTTAGCCAGGATGGTCTTGATCTCCTGACCTCATGATCCGCCTGCCTTGGCCTTCCAAAGTGCTAGGGAATACAGGCGCGAGCCACCGTACTGGCCATTATTTTTGGGACGGAGTCTCACTCTGTCGCCAGGCTGGAGTGCAGTGGCGTGATCTTGGCACACTGCAACCTCCACCTCCCGGGTTCAAGCGATTCTCCTGCCTCGGCCTCCCAAGTAGCTGGGACTACAGGCTTATGCCACCACACCCAGCTAATTTTTGTATTTTTAGTAGAGATGGGATTTCACCATGTTGGCCAGGATGGTCTCGATCTCTTGACCTTGTGATCTGCTCGCCTCGGCCTCCCAAAGTAATGAGATTACAGACATGAGCCACTGCACGCAACCTAGGTTTTTTTGTTGTTGTTGTTGTTTTTTTTTTTTTTAGACAGAGTCTCTCTCTGTCGCCCAGGCTGGAATTCAGTGGCATGATCTCGGCTCCTTCACCTCCCGGGTTCCAGTGATTCTCCTGCCTCAGCTTCACCTCCCGGGTTCCAGTGATTCTCCTGCCTCAGCCTCCTGAGTAACTGGAATTACAGGCGCTCACCACCACGCCAGGCTGATTTTTGTATTTTTAGTAGAGATAGGGTTTCACCATGTTGGTCAGGCTGGTCTTGAACTCCTGACCTCATGATCCTCCCACCTTGGCCTCCCAAAGTGCTGGGATTACAGGCATGAGCCACCGTGCCCGGCCAAGAGAGAGTATTATTAATACTTTATTTCCACAACCCAAATCCTAAGGATCTTATCATATCTCGCTTTTGAATTGTGATAAAAGTTTAAATCTATGCAGATATTGTGTACTTTTCTAGTGCTGATGTGAATTTAACAAAGCGGCTTGAAGAATTTCTCAGAATAAAGCCTTGAGTTTTATTTCCATTTTAAGACCTACTAAGAACTATGCTAACATGCCTGGAATTCCATCAAGTACATCTTCATAATCCTTCTCTTGTCAACTTCAGTCACGAGGCATAGAAATATACAGACAGTCCTCAACTTACAATGGTTCAACTTACGATTTTTTTACTTTCCAATGGTGCGAAAGCAATGTGCATGCAGTTGAAACCATACTTCAAGTGCCCATGCAGCCATTCTGTTTTTCACTTTCAGTGCATTATTCAGTAAGTTATATGAGATATCCAACACTTTATTATAAAATAGGCTTTGTTTTAGATGATTTTGCCCAACTAATGTAACGTTGGGCTAATGTAAGTGTTCCGAGCATATTTAAGGTAGGCTAAACTAAGCTATGATGTTTGGTAGGTTAAGTGTATTAAATGCATTTTTGACTTACAGTATTTCCAATTTAAAATGTTTTTTTGTTTGTTTGTTTGTTTTGAGACGGATCTCACTCTGTCACCCAGGCTGGAATACAGTGGCATGATCTCAGTTTACTGCAAGCTCTGCCTCCTGAGTTCACACCATTTTACTGTCTCAGCCTCCCGAGTAGCTGGGACTACAAGCGCCCACCCCCGTGCCCGGCTAATTTTTTTTTTTGGAGTTTTAGTAGAGACAGGGTTTCACTGTGTTAGCCAGGATGGTCTCGATCTCCTGACCTTGTGATCTGCCCACCTTGGCCTTCCAAAGTGCTGGGATTACAGGTATTAGCCACCGCACCTGGCCCCAATTTAACATGGTTTTATTGGGACTTACGCCCGTTGTAAATCAAGGAGCACCTGTATGAGAACACATGGACACATAGAGGCGAACGACACACACTGGGGCCTATCAGAGGGTGGAGGGTGGGAGGAGGAAGAGGATCAGGGAAAGTAACTAATGGGTACTAGGCTTCATACCTGGGTGATGAAATAACCTGTACTACAAACCCCCATGACACAAGTTTACCTATGTAACAAACCTGCACGTGTACCCCTGAACTTAAAATAAAACTTAAAAAAAAGAAATGCCAAATCTGAGCCAGAAGTGAAGGAGAAATATTTTTATTTATTTTGCCCTGTCTTCAAATAAAGAGGTTGATTAACTTGAAAAAAAACAAATCATATGTAGTGTCTTGCTTAGGGACTATATTTCCCTTTAGTTAAGCCCATATTACTAGAATTATTCTGTTTATTTTTTTAAAAATTATATAAACTACAAACTCCTTATCATGCTTCTGAGGCCCGGCATAATCTGGCTGGGTCCCTGTCAATTTTTCCAGCCTCATCATCTCCTACTCTTGTCCCTCCTTGATCACTTTGCTCCAGCCACGCTGATCTTTTTCAAGTCCTCAAACATTCCAAGTTCTTCTCCACTTCAGAGATTTTGTATGTGCTGTTTTCTCTGGCTGGAATGCTCTTCTCTTTGAATGGTTGCCAATCTTGGGTTTCAGCTTATGTGTTATCTCCTTACTCATATATTGAGTGCCTAGTGTTCCAGGCATGTTCTACGTGCCACTCACAGAGCAGTGATCCGGGATGATCCCTGCCCTTGAGACCTTCCCCAAGCATCCTGATGGAAGCTTCCTTGCTCCCTCCCCTACTATTGTACATCTTTCTTCCTTTTTTGTGCCCCTTCTTGTACTCACGGTAGTTTGTAATTATTTTACTTCTTTGCCTTACCTTCCCCCAATGAAAATGTAAGCTCCGTGATGGCTGGGGCCTTATCTGTCTGTTTGCTATTATGTCCCCAGCATCTAGCAGAGTGACTGGGATAGAACAGATCTCAATATATATTGAATGAATGAATGAGTAATCAGCATCTGAAGAAATTTGAACATGTCATCTGTTAAGAACTAAAGCTAAAGAAGATGCAAATTATGTTCATTGCAGATTCAACATAGAAAATGAGTAGTTAATCTCTAGCAAAGTGCCTAGCTCATAATAGATGCTCATCAAAATAGATTTTGAATGTATAAAGAAGTGAATACATTTGAATTTATTTTTCCATGCCCTGTAAGGAAGATTTTTAATAACTAGTATACCAACCAGTATCTCAGCGGATTCTATCTCATTTAAAGTTAAAAGTCCTGGCCAAGGATTCAGAAAGTGAAATCATTTCCCTAAAAAGTCATACATTTATGTTTTATGTATTTTTTTTTGTTTTTTGAGATGGAGTCTCGCTCTGTCACCCAGGCTGGAGTGCAGTGGTGTGATCTTGGCTCACTGCAACCTCCGCCTCCTGGGTTCAAGTGATTCTCCTGCCTCAGCCTACCGAGTAGCTGAGACTACAGGCATGCACCACCATGCCTGGCTAATTTTTTGTATATTTTTAGTAGAGACAGGGTTTTACCATGTTGGCCAGGCTGGTCTTGAACTCCTGGCCTTAGGTGATCTGCCTGCCTTGGCCTCCCAAAGTGCTGAGATTACAGGCATGAGCCACCACGCCCAGGCTTTTATGTATTTTCTTAAAGCATTATTGTCATGATGCTAGCAGCTGACCTTATAAGCTCTGCAAAGCTACTTTGTCATAGAATGCTTAAATGAATATATTCTCCTTTATTTAAATAATATGAAAAATACTTATATAACTATAAACTTTAGCATTGGAAGGAAACCCATATTGACTGAACATGTACTACATCCCAGACACTTCCCTAAATTATCTTCTTTCATCCTCTCAATAATTGACAGAGGTATTATTATTCTCATTTTACTGCTGCTGCAGGAAATGAGGATCAGGGAGGTTAACCAAATTGCTCCAGAAAAACTCCTAAGTAGGTGGTATGGTGAAGATTTGACCCGTATCTTTGTATTTCATGAACAGGGTACTTTCTGTCTCTTTGGTCCTATAAAGTCCCAGGCATTAGAAACATAAAGATGACTATGGCACAGTTCCTGTCCTCTAGAAGTTTAGAATTCAGCCCATCACTTAGAAATGTAAACCAATAATGGAAATAGGTTCTAAACTTCTTCATGTATTGGAGAGGCAGTCATTCGGTCTCCCTGGAGTGGATACCACATTCCAGGTCTCTTCCTCACCTTAGGATATTTATTTTATTTTTCCAAGTACTTATATAGTATTTACTATATTTTAATTCCTTTATAGGTTTTAACGTGTATAATTCTCATTTAACAACCCTATGAGGTAGTTACTATTATAGTCCCATTTTATAAATGAGAAAATAAGGAACAGATAGGTTAAATAACTTAACCCAAATTACGCAGCTAGTAGCAGAGCTGTGATTCAACTCCAAGCAGTCTGGCGCTAGAATCTGTATTTTAACCACTAGATTATGTTGGCTCAAGGCTTTTCTAGGTTCAGAAAATTCAATATTAGCATTCACCAAAGTGATCTGATTTTAGAGCACTGACAACTTATTGCTTAACAATGAACAAAACAAGTATTGAGTATACTGGATATTCTCGTTCATTGCTTACTCTCTTTCTAGGCAATTCTACCTGGGTAGGCAATTTATAATCAGAGGCTCCTTGGTGCCCTGGGAATTAGATCAAGGGAAATTAGCTGGCTGATCTTAAAGACTTAGTGATTCCATTTCCACTACAGGATTATGTCTGTGACAGCCATTCTCCTGGACAATACTGAAGGTACACTGCTTTTCAGAGCTGTGAGATTACAATGCTGACCAATCCTCCTCGAAGTTGAAATAGTCTTTCTTTAGACATTGTATTAGTCAGGACTCTTCTAGTTGTACGTTATAGAGTCCCAGCTCAAATAAGCTTAAACACAAATGGCAATTGTTTGACCTGTGTCTCTGGAAAGTTAAAAGGTGAACTTGGCTGCCATATCTAGTGGTTCAAATGCAATTGCCCTCCAGGTTTCTCTTTGTCTATCTACATCCCTTATCCTCCACAACTCTGGCTCAGCCTATTCGTGTGTTGACTTCTTTCACTCCTGCAGAAGGAGACATATTGGACCATGAGACTTATTGGAACATACCTATTCTGTTTTGTATCAGTAAATATGGCCATGAAAATAAGATATTACTGTTTGGTTAGGCTTGGGTCACCGGTCCCTACATGTGGTCTCGGGGCCTGGGTTTATTTGATAACCCTACCACAAGCACATGTGTTGGGGGAAAGAAGGATACAATCTTCAAAAGACATAGGAATGGGCTGAGTACAGTATTTCATGCCTGTAATCCCAGCACTTTGAAAGGCCGAGGTGGGCGGATCGCTTGAGCCCAGGAGTTCAGGATCAGTCTGGGCAGTACAGTGAGACCTTGTCTCTACAAATAATTAAAAAATTAGCTGGGCATATTGGCATGCACCTGTGGTCCCAGCTACTCTGGAGGCTGAGGCAGGAGGATTGCCTGAGCCCAGGAGGTAAAGGCTACAGTGAGCCATGGTCACGCCACTGTGTTCCACCCTGGGTGAAAGAGTGAGACTTTGTCTCAAATAAATAAATAAATAAATAAATAAATAAATAAATAAAATAAGAAGAAATAGGAATGATGTACAGACAAGAAGAACAACAGAAAAAACAACACATATGCATTAATTCTTTTTTTTATTTTACCATTTATTTATTTATTTATTCATTTATTTATTTTTAACTTGTAAGTTCAGGGGTACAAGTGCAGGTATGTTACATAGGTAAACTTGTGTCATGGGGTGTGTGTGTGTGTGTGTGTGTGTGTGTGTGTTTTGAGACGGAGTCTGGCTGTCTCCCAGGTTGGAGTGCAGTGGCGCCATCTCGGCTCACTGTAAACTCTGCCTCCTGGGTTCAAGTGATTCTTGTGCCTCAGCCTCCCTAATACCTGGGACTACAGGGGTGTGCCACCATGCCTGGCTAATTTTTTGTATTTTTAGTAGAGGGGGGTTTTGCCATGTTGGTTAGGCTGGTGTTGAACTCCTGGTCTCAAGTGATCCTCCCACCTTGGTCTCCCAAAGTGCTGGGATTACCTCCCTCCTGCCCCAATGGAGATTTGTTGTATGGATTATTCCATCAGTCAGGTATTAAGCCTAGTACTCATTAGTTACTTTTCCTGATCTTCTTCCTCTTCCCACCTCCACCCTTGGATAAGCCCCAGTGTGTGATGTTCCCCTCTATGTGTCCACGTGTTCTCATCATTTAGCTCCCACTTTTTTTTTTTTTTAATTTTTTTATTTTTTTAATTTTTTTTTTTTTTTTTGAGATGGAGTCTCGCTCTGTAGCCCAGGCTGGAGTGCAGTGGCCGGATCTCAGCTCACTGCAAGCTCCACCTCCCAGGTTCACGCCATTCTCCGGCCTCAGCCTCCCGAGTAGCTGGGACTACAGGCGCCTGCCCCCTCGCCCGGCTAGTTTTTTGTATTTCTTAGTAGAGACGGGGTTTCACCGTGTTAGCCAGGATGGTCTCGATCTCCTGACCTCGTGATCCGCCCGTCTCGGCCTCCCAAAGTGCTGGGATTACAGGCTTGAGCCACCGTGCCCGGCCTAGCTCCCACTTGTAAGTGAGAACATGCGGTATTTGGTTTTCTGTTTCTGCATTAGTTTGCTAAGGATAATGGCCCCCAGCTCCATCTATGTTCCTGCAAAATACATAATCTCATTCTTTTTTATGGCTGCATAGTATTGCAGGATGTATATGCACCACATTTTCTTTATCCAGTCTACCACTGATGGGCATTTAGATTGATTCCATGTCTTTGCTACTGTGAATATTGCTGCAATGAACATATGCGTGCATGTGTCTTTATAATAGAACAATTTAAATTCCTTTGGGTATATACTCAGTAATGGGATTGCTGAGTTGAATGGTATTTCTGTTTTTACATCTTTGAGGAATTACCACACTGTCTTCCACAATGGTTGAACTAATTTACACTCCCACTAACAAGGTATAAGTGTTCCTTTTTCTTTGCAATCTCACCAGCATCAGTTATTTTTTGACTTTTTTTTTTTTTTCGTGATGGATTCTTGCTCTGTTGCCCAGGCTGGAGTGCAATGGCACGCTCTCAGCTCACTGCAACCTCCACCTCCCCAGTTCAAGCGGTTCTCCTGCTTCAGCCTCCTAAATAGCTGAGATTACAGGGGCCTGCCACTATGCCCAGCTAATTTTTCTATTTTTAGTAGAGATGGGGTTTCACCATGTTGGCCAGGCTGGTCTCGAATTCCTGAACTCAGGTGATCCACCCTCCTTGGCCTCCCAAAGTGCTGGGATTAGAGGCATGAACCACTGTGCTCAGCCTATTTTTTGACTTTTTGGTAACAGCCATTCTGACTGGGGAGAGATGGTATCTCATTATAGTTTTGATTTGCATTTCTCTAATGATCAGTGATGTTAAGCTTTTTTTATGCGATTGATTGTTGGCTGCATGTATGTCTTCTTTTGAAAAGTGTTCATGTTCTTTGCCCACTTTTTAATGTTTTTTTTTTTTTTGTAAATTTCTTTGTAAGTTCCTTATAGATGTCTTTCTCTCCTTTCTTCCCTCCTTCTTCCTCCTTTTTCCTCCTCCTTCTTCCTCCTCCCTCCTTCCTCCCTCCTCCTCCTCCTCCTCCTTCTTCTTCTTCTTTATAAAATAGGGATGTGGGGGTCTCACTATGTTGCCTAGGCTGCTCTCAAACTCCTGGGCTCAAGTGATCCTCCTGCCTCAACCTCCCAAAGTGCTGAGATTTATAGGTGTGAGCCACTGTGTCCAGCCCATATATTCATTTTTTATGAATTCAAAATATACACTACTTATTGAATACCTACTATATCCCCAGGACTGTTGACATTTCTACATGCTACACACACACACACACACACACACACACACACACACACACACACACACATAAACACAGATCCCAATTTATAACAGCTTAAAAAGCAAGAAAGGGCTTTACCAGAAATGTTGCAACGTGCCTGAGAGATAGATATCTAACAGGATCAGATATATAGGAACAGTACTGAAAGAAACTACAGTCCAAAACACTTGCAGAAGACAGCAATCCAGGTAGCTCAGTGTCATCCCAACTCTAGAATCAACCAGTAAGAAAAGTGAGTGGGACGAGCCCTAGACATTCATCACAGAGATTCATTGAGGGGTTAGATAAGAAGTAAAAACGGGCCAGGCTCAGTGGCTCACACCTATAATCCCAGCACTTTGGGAGGCCGAGGAGGGAGGATCACTTGAGGTCAGGAGTTTGAAGCCCACCTGGCCAACATGGTGAAAGCCCATCTCTACAAAAATACAAAAATTAGCCAGACATGGTGGCATGTGCCTGTAATCCTAGCTACTCGGGAGGCTGAGGCACAAGAATTGCTTGAACCTGGGAGGTGGAGTTTGCAGTGAGCCGAGTTCGCGCCACGGCACTCCAGCCTGGGCGACAGAGCGAGACTCCGTCTCAAAAAACAAAAAAAGAAAGAGAGAAAGGGTAGAATGTAGAGGAGAAATCATTAAAGCAATGATAGAAGTAAATTTCTCCAAATTTCAGAAAGATACAAGTCTTCTCATTGGAAATGTTAACCAAGATGAATGAAATGGAAACCAACATCTGGACGTGTCATGGTGAAATGTTAGAACACTGGGCACGAAGGTAAAATCCTAAAAGCTTCCAAGGAGATAAACAGGTTAAGCTCAAAGTAATGGGAATCAGTGTGGCATCAGGTTTCTCATTGGCAACATTGCTGGAAGACAACAATCTGAGGAAAAATCAGACTGAGAAAAACTATCTTTCAAATGAGAGTACAAAATATGGTTATTTTTGTATATTCAAAGATTCTGAAATTGTGCCATCCACAGATCTTTACTGAAATAATTTTTGGGATTGAAATGTGAACAATGAATCCAAGAAAAAAGAAGATATGGGATTTAGGAACTAATGTGAGGGAGACATGAGGTAGACCTGAGGCCCTGTATTCTGTGTGACTTCTAATTACCTGGTATCCAGGAGATCCGAGGCTGTATCCCACCAGGACCCGTTCCAATCCCATAAGGTACTTAGGAGTTTCCTCAATAAGCTTCTCTTCAATAGAGATCATCAGAAGTTTTGTTGGATACAAAGGACTCATCCAACTTAGAACTAAACTCTTGGAATATGGCTTTATTCTATTGTTTCTCTTTTTTTATTTTTTAGTTTATTATTTTTTTGAAACAGGGTCCCACTCCTGTCATCCAGGCTGGAGTGCAGTGGCACCATCACGGCTCACTGCAGCCTGGAATTCCGGGCTCAGGAGATCCACCCACCTCAGCCTCCTGAGTAGCTGTGACTACAGGCCTGTCCCACCACTCCCAGCTAACTTTTTGTGTTTGTTGTAGAGACATAGAGATGACGTTTTGCCATGTTGCCCAGGCTGGTCTCAAACTCCTGGACACAGTTGAGGTGTTAGCCACCTCTCCTGGCCTATTCTTTCGCTTCTTAAAGGATTAAAATTAAGGTCACATTGGCCATGAAAATTTCATGATATTTTGTTCATCACTGCATTTTGCCTTTGAATGAAAAAGTTTATTCTTTCTCAGAGAGGCACATAAAGATTGGAACTGGTATAGCAAAGCAGCCTGTGAAGTCAAGCTAGTGTGGGTTTGAATTATGACTCTGTGATTTCCTCTTGAGTAAAATATTTAACCTCTCTGAGCCTCAGTTTATTCATATACTTGAATATGGATAAGAGGACCTATTTTCCAGGTTTGTGTAAGGCGTTAAGAAGCTAACATGTAAAGTAGCATTGTGCGCTGAGAATTTCAACTCCAGTTGCATGTTAGAATCATCTGGGCGCTCTTAAAACTATAGATACTCAAGCCCCACCCCTAGAGATTTGGCTTCAATTGGTCTTAGGTTGGTATATTTTAAAAAGCTTTCCATGTGTTTTTAATGTTGACAAAAACTATGCATGTATGTGGTTGGCACAAAGCAGGACCCAATAAATAGTAATTTCAAAAAATGTAAAAAAATTATAATAGAAGGCTTCCAGAGGCAGATTTTACTTGAAACAAACAAGGCGTAAGCTTCAAGACCCTCACTTGCCTAGGATCCTTTGAAGGCTCAGTGAGTTCTCCTCCGGCCTGAGCAGAGGGCACCAGTGGCCCCTCCACCTGGGGTCCCCTGCCTGTGCTATCTAATCCTCTTTCACTTCACTATTTCTCCAGCTGCAAAAGGAACTTTAGATAATGGAAGAGATCAGCCAAATTTCAGAACAAGGATTCAAATTATTTCCATGGAAAATAATTACCCACACATAGGGAATTCTTGTGATTCTCATTTTACTAGTGTTGAAACCAACCCCTAGAGATTATATGATCTGCCTCAAGTCACAAATCAGCAAATAGTAGCCACAGCAGCACCGTAATAGAATCCATGCGTCTTGTCTTACGTTCCTTGCCTGAGCACATGAGCCCATCTCCTGAGCGACGGGGCAGGTCTGTGTTGGTGATCATGCATAAACTGCAGAGGATGGTGACACTGACCTTTCAAAACTTGCCCCGTTCCTTGTGTAATGGATACATGCTAGGGCCTCACTAGCTTGTGACCTCAGAACAAGGCCATGCAGCTTAATGTCCAAACTACAGCTCTGAGCCCCTGGAGCGGAGAAGTCCATTCCACTGCTGGGTCTATACCCTTATATCCCTTCCTCCTCCAAACCCAGAGAGTGCTTAAGAGGTCATCTGCATCGGTCCTGCACTCACACAGGCCTCCTCCAAGACCCTGGAAAAAGCCCTTGCTGTGTATACAAATGAGTGTATGTTTTTGTAAAATTTGTAAATATTTTCTCTTTTTTCCTTTCTTTCTCACTTTAGAGACTGAGTCTTGCTCTGTCGTCCAGGCTGGAGTGAGGTGGTGTAATCAAAGCTCATAGAAGCCTGGAACTCCTGGGCTCAAGTGATGCTCCTGCCTCAGCCTCCCAAAGAGCTGAGACTACAGGCTCACCTGCACCTGCACTCAATTAATTTTGTTAAATTATTTTTTATAAAGACAGAGCCTCTTTGTGTTGCCCAGGCTGGCCTCGAACTCCTGGGCTAAGTGATCCTCTGGCCTTGGCTTCCCCCCAAAATTTTAATATTTAAAGAGCAATCAGTTAAGACTTCTGCTACTTTCACTTCTTCATACTCTCCCTGTCTCACTGGAGTGGCTGTGGGCCTTTTATAGGATCTGGTTAAGAGGAAAGTGAATACTGTATATGTTAGATCTAAACAAACAAACAAAAAAAAAACCTTAAAAAATTAAAAATATACATATTTTGTAGAGACAAGGTTTTGTTATGTTGCCCAGGCTAGTCTCAAACTCCTGGCCCTAACTGGTTCTCCTGCCTCAGCCTCCTAAAGTGCTGGGATTACAGGTATAAGCACCATGCCAGGCCAAAAACATTTTTTTAAGAGAAAGTAAAGTTGGAAATATTCTACATAGTTTTTGTTTTGTTATTTTTTATTTTATTTTATTTTTATTTATTTATTTTTTTGAGATAGAGTCTCGCTCTGTCACCCAGGTTGGAGTACAGTGATGCAATCTCAGCTCACTGCAACCTCCACCTCCCAGGTTTAAGCGATTCTCCTGCCAGCCTGCCGAGTAGCTGGGATTACAGGCACGTGCCATGACGCCCAGCTAATTTTCCTATTTTTAGTAGAGACAGGGTTTCGCCATGTTGGCCAGGCTGATCATGAACTCCTGACCTCAGGTGATGCACCTGCCTTGGCCTCTCAAAGGGAAATACGGTATTTTTAACAGCTTTACTCGGATATTCTTTTTTGATTTTATTTATTTATTTATGAGTTCCCAGTTCTTTTCCATCCAAACACTGTTGAAGTAAGAGACCGATCTGAACACGCTGCCTACTCAGGTATTATTGATACATAAAACGGCATTTTTTTTTTTTTGGAAACAGGCTCTTGCTCTGTCACCCAGGCAGGAGTGCAGTGGCACAAACATTGCTCACTGCAGGCACCATCTCCGGAGCTCAAGTGATCCTCCTGCCTCAATCTCTTATGTAGACCATAGGTATGCACCAGGTATGCACCGTGATGACTGGCTAATTTTTTGATGTTTTTGTAGGGACAGAGTCTCATTTTGTTGCCTAGGCTGGTCTTCAACTCCCGGGCCCAAGCAATTCTCCTACCTCAGCCTCCCAAAGTGCTGGGATTAGACGCATGAGCCAGCCGGGCACGGTGGCTCACGCCTGTAATCCCAGCACTTTGGGAGGCTGAGGCGGGTGGATCACGAGGTCAAGGGTTTGAGACCATCCTGGCCAACATGGTGAAACACCAGTCTCCAATAAAAATACAAAAATTAGCCAGGCGTGCAGGAACCTGTAGTCCCAGCTACTCGGGACACTGAGGCAGGAGAATCACTTGAACCTGGGAGGCGGAGGTTGCAGTGAGCCGAGATCATGCCACTACACTCCAGCCTGGGTGACAGAATGAGATTCTGACTCTGTCTCAAATAAATAAGTAAATAAATAAATAAATAAATAAATAAGGGCGTGAGCCACCATGCTTAGCCTTAAACACACGTATATTTGAAGTGTACGGTTTGAGGCCGGGCACTGTGGCTCACGCCTGTAATCCTAGCACTGTGGGAGGCCGGGGCCGACTGATCGCGAGGTCAGGAGATCGAGACCATCCTGGCTAACATGGTGAAACCTCGTCTCTACTAAAAATATAAAAAAAAAAATCGGGCATCTTGGTGAGCGCCTGTAGTCCCAGCTACTCAGGAGGCTGAGGCAGGAGAATGGCGTGAACCCGGGAGGCAGAACTTGCAGTGAGCCGAGATCGCGCCACTGCACTCCAGCCTGGGCGACAGAGCGAGACTCCGTCCCCAAAAATAATAAAAATAAAAATAGAAAAATAAAGTGTACACTTTGAAATATTTTGACTTACGTTCAGTGTAGCCTGAGATAACATTACTAAGTCAAGATAATGTACATATTCATCACCCTCAAAAGTTTTTTCATACTTCTTAGTAACCCCTCTCTCCTGCCCTCACCCCCATCCCCAGGCCACCACTGATCTGCTTTCTTTCAATATAGATTAATTTGCGTTTTGTATAATTTTCAATAAACAGAATGATATAGTATATACTCCATGTTGTCTGTGTTTTTTCACTCAGCATAATTATTTTGAGATTCATTCATGCTATTACGTCTGTCAATAGTTCATTCCTGGCTGGGCACGGTGGGTCACGCCTGCACTCCCAGAACTTTGAGAGGCTGAGGCAAGAGGATCCCTTGAGGCCAGAAGTTTGCAACTAGCCTGGGCAATACAGGGAGATCTTGTCTCTAGAAAAAAATTTTAAAAATAGTTCATTTTTAAATAGTTCATTCCTTTTCATTGCTAACTAGCATCCGATTTTATGGATATGCCATAATTTGCTTATCTATTCAACTGTCAAGAGACATTTGAATTGTTTCCAGCCCTGGGTCATTACAAATGAACTGCTATGAACATTGTTGTATATGCCTGTATTATATGACTCGTACTTTCATTTCTCTTGGGTGAATACATGGAAGTAGAATGGCTGGGTCATGTGGTAGATGTATATTTAATTTTTAAGAAACTTCCAGGTTTTCCAAAGTAGTTGTATCATTTTGCATTCCCACTAGCAATGTACAAAAGTAGCGGTTAATCCATATCCTTCTTGATACTTAATATGGTCAGTTTTCATTTTAGCTATTCTAGTAAGTGTGGTAGAATTTTATTGTAATTTGAATTTACATTTCCCTAATAACTAATGACGTAAAGTATCTTTTCATGTGCTTATTGGCTATCTCTATATTTTCTCTATAAAATGTTTTTTCAGACTGGGTGCAGTGGCTCACGCCTGTAATCCCAGCACTTTGGGAGGCCGAGGCGGGCAGATCACAAGGTCAGGAGATCAAGACCATCCTGGCTAACACGGTGAAACCTCGTCTCTACTAAAAATACAAAAAATTAGCCAGGCGTGGTGGCGGGCGCCTGTAGTCCCAGCTACTCAGGAGGCTGAGGCAGGAGAATGGTGTGAACCCAGGAGACAGAGCTTGCACTGACCCCAGATCGTCCCATTGCACTCCAGCCTGGGTGACAGAGCAAGACTCTGTCTCAAAAAGAAAAAAAAGTTTTTTGAAACCTTTGCCCATTTTTAAAAAATATTGGGTTGCTTATCTTCTTCTTATTGGGTTTTGAGAGTTCTTTATGTATTTAGGATACCATCAAACACAGTCTGGCTCCATACGGCCAAGATAATATTTCCAAAGCTGATTGCTCAGTCTCAAATAATGCCATGTGTGGGATGCCGCACTCTCACCCCACGCTGCAATATATTCCATATAGTACCCGGCCAAATCAGTCTAAGTCCTTTTTGCTAGCATAGGAGGAAGGAGCTTTTCTCTTAGCGCAGGAGGAACACTAGTTCAGACCTACACATAATCCTGCCTACGGTCTAGTCTTACAACCTCCCATGAGCAAATGCTTTAACAAAAATACACCTACATCTTCCAAGAACCATCACTTTCAGAGACACTCCAGCCTACACTGGCAATTAGAAAAGCAAAAAAAAAAAAAAAAAAAAAAAAAAAAAAACTTTTTAAAGTCTCTCACTCTAAAAGCACATAGTCCTGCTAATGATACTCCTAACTTATATCCCTGAATGGAAGGCTGAACATTTTAAACCTTCAGATGCTTTACAACTGCCTGCGGTTGTCTTCACAGTTGTCTCCAAGAACAATTGATGGATTCCTGTGTGTGGTTTGCATTTTGTGGATTTTGTTTTGGCAACTTTTCTCCGAAGCAGAGATTTTCATCTCTGTCTCACTCTGTCGCCTAGGCTGGAGTGCAATGTCAAGATCTCAGTTCAGTGCAACCTCCGCCTGCCGGGTTCAAGTGATTCTCATGCCTCAGCCACCCAAGTAGCTGGGATTACAGGTGTGCACCACCACGCCCAGCTAATTTTTGTATTTTTAGTAGAGATGGGATTTCACCACATTGACCAGACTGGTCTCGAACACCTGCTCTCAAGTGATCCACCCACTTCGGCCTACAGGCATGAGCCACCGCACCAGGCCACCTTATGATTTTGTTAATAACATTTTCTTTTCACTAGCTTACTTTATTGTAAGAAGATAGTATATAATGCATATAACATACAAAATCTGTGTTAATCGACTATGTTATAGATAAGGCTTCTGGTTAACGGTAGTCTATTAATAGTTAAATTTTGGGAGAGTCAAAAGTTATACACAGATTATCAACTGTGCTAGGGGTTGGTGTCTGAAGTCTCTCATTGTTCAAGGGTCAACTGTAGCTATATCGCTGGATCCTGGGAATATGAAAATATTTCCTGAAGTTTTGCCATTTTTTTCTGCCTTGACTCTTTGTTTGTTTGTGGTACTTCTCTACTCAAAATAGAATATTTTTTAATGGGGGGGATAAGCAGGGCAGGCAGGGTCTTGCTCTGTTGCCCAGGCTGGAGTGCACTGGCTCACTGCAGCCTCAACTTCCCGGGCTAAGGTGATCCTCTCACCTCAGCCTCCAGAATAGCTGGGACTACAGGTGCACACCACCATACCTGGCTTTTTTTTTTATTTTTTATTTTTTAATAGGGACAAGGTCTTGCTATGTTGCCCAAGGCTATTCTTAAACTCCTGGCCTCAAGTGATCCTCCTGCCTTGGCCTACCAAAGTGCTGGGATTACAGGTGTGAGCCACTGTACCCAGCCTAGAAACTTATTTAAGTCATTTTTCTGCCAGATTTTATTGCAGAATCATGAAAATTTTGGAAACAAAAACCAAGTCAAAGAAACTCAAAAGTCACAGTTGTTTGGGAACATTATTATAACATCAAAAACTATTCAACCCCTCAACAGCCCTTGAGAATTTATCATATTCGATACAGCACAGTCGTCATCATCATCTTCACATAAGTATTGCTCTTATTTTTAACACACTTTATATATTACATCTTTTAATAACTCAGAACAGCCCTATGTGATAAATATTATTATCCCCTTTTCACATATTGAAAAACTGAGGCACAGAGAAAATAATTTGCTAATAGCTAGTAAATGGTGGAATTAAAAATAAAACACAGATTCATTTAACTCTGGAGCCATACTCATGATTGCCTCACCGTATTCACTCCTTCATTCAATAAATGATATGTGTAGGAGCAGATTTACCATGAAGCTAGTAAAGCTCAGGCCTCTTGACTTGTCCAAGCTCCTTCCAAAGCTTGGGAGTGGGGATCCCTCATGATGTGTTCATGCAGCCGTGTGTGTCTGTAAAAGTGGCAATCAGTTCAGACTGTGGTCTTGTCACTCTGGCTCCTCCTCCATCACACGTACCCTCCCATCAAGTGGCACTGGAGTGACTGTGGACATTTTTGGGATAATGCTGAATTGGGGATTGGGGGCTACATCTGATTTGGGTTAGTTCACAATCTCTCTTGTGTAAAGTTAAACTATCACTGCCTGTGTTGCTGTAGGAATGGCTTTTAGTAATATTCTTACCATTCACTGCGAGAACTCATCTGGTGGTGTTACAGTTCAACTAAAGGAGTTAACAAATGGTGGAGAAGAAAAGAAAATATTTGGGAGGCTGAGGCGAGTGATCACTTGAGGTCAGGAGTTCGAGACCAGCCTGGCCAAAATGGCAAATCCCCATCTCTACTAAAAACTCAAGAATTAGCTGGGCGTGGTGGTGCATGCCCATAATCCCAGCTACTTGGGAGGCTGAAGCATAAGAATTTCGTGAACCCAGGAGGCGGAGGTTGCAGTGAGCCAAGATCACACCACTGCACTCCAGCCCGGGCGACAGAGCAAGACTCTGTACCCCACCGCCCCCACCTTGCAGGAAAGTAGAAGCAATTAGAGCAAAAATTACATTTTGGACATTTTAAATTAAACTTGCATAAGAATTCATAAAATTTAAATAAAAGTAGGCTCCTTTTAGAATTAATTAAACCATTAATGAAATTAGGTATAATATAGTATTTAAACATCTTAGAGAGATTTTTATTAAATGGTTTATATAAATGAACATAATTTTTCTGGGTAATGCGCTTATAGGAAGCAGCTTATTCCCCTGTGGTGAATGATGAATCATGAGTTTGATGAAGAACCCGGGCATATTATGACATACAATGGGTGATAAATTCGGGACTCTCTCAGCTTGAATTGTCAGATGAGCAGTGACGGCCAGGTCTCTACCTTCCTGGTACATAGTTACTGAAGCATTTGTCAAATTAATGATCAAATCAATGAGTGAATGAATCATCAGATTTATATACAATCCTCTAGATCGAGACCCATTGGTTCAGAGAGGCTGGGTGATTTATCTCCCATTGATCAGTGGCAGGATGAGACAAGGACCTGGGTTGCCTCACTTTCAATCCTGCGTTCTTTAATAAGATTTCAAACTGTGAATATTTTCTAGAAGGCTTTAAATAAGTCTCCACAACTTCCAACAACAATAGTACTGAAAGTATATCGTTTATACCCTGGGGACTGTTGTCCTATAGTTAAGGATGCCTCCTTAGAAAATCCAGGAAACAAGGCAGTGATTGCTTTACACATGCTTTCATATTATCCGACCTGGTTCTGATCAACAATATGCCAACAAAGTGTTGGGGGGAGGGGGGAGTCTCTCCAGATCAAGTGTTTTTAAACTGAGGGTCTTGACCCCTTAGTGGTTAATGAAATCAATTTAGCAACTGACTTTTAAAAATAGAATAAAAAAGAAAATAATCAGATTGCATGGCCACATGGTAAGGGATTAAGTATTATTCAGGGAAAACTTTATACCTTGTCACAAAGTAAAAAATATATATATATTTTACCGTGGATCATAGTCAAAACTTTTCTTAAAAAAAAAACTAGAGTTGGTGAGGCGGGGCGCGGTGGCTCATGCCTGTAATCCCAGCACTTGGGGATCAGATCACGAGGTCAGGAGATGGAGACCATCCTGCCTAACACGGTGAAACCCCGTCTCTACTGAAAATACAAAAAAATTAGCCGGGCGAGGTGGCGGGCGCCTGTAGTCCCAGCTACTCGGGAGGCTGAGGCAGGAGAATGGCGTGAACCCGGGAGGCGGAGCTTACAGTGAGCTGAGATCCCGCCACTGCACTCCAGCCTGGGCAACAGAGCGAGACTCCGTCTCAAAAAAAAAAAAAAAAAAAACCCAGCTAGAGTTGGTGATTGAGTGCCTAGCACAGAATAAGAGGGTAACGTTCAGCATAATATGTATTTAGGAAAAGTAAGCCTAGGTATAAATGTAACTGGAGTTGAGGGGGAAAAGAGGAAGAACTACCACAGTTGGGTGGGCTCTTAAATCAAGCACAGAGGAGAAAAAGCTCAGGGCCCACGTGCTGAGGCCAGAGTTCAGGGTTAGAGGTTTCAGCAGACTGGGCTGGAGACCCAGGATCCTGAGAAGCCTCTCACTAGGTGGAGATTCAGCCCGAGTTCAGGTCTGTGATGGAATCCAGCTGGAGTTCAATTGCGAGGGGCCAAGGCCAAGCTGAGGTGTCCCTGGGCATGGGCGAGGATTAAGGTGTTGACTTTAAGGTGCGTTGAGCCCAAGTTTCAGGTGTAGTTGGTTTTATTCAGTGCTGGGCTTTGAAGGAAAGACTTGAAGAATGGACTCTGGATGTTTCCAGCGTCCATTGGAAGTGTATGTAAAAGTACTGGGGAAACTGGAACTGGGAGCCTATTGAATTGTGTGGGATGCAGTAGCCAATGGGGAGGGGATAAGGCAAGGGTCATACAGTGGGCTTAGAAAATCCTCTCTATTACTTGTTTTTTTTTTTTTTTCTCGGATTACTCAGTCCATAAACAACTATCTATGAATGATACTGTAATGCTGCTATATTAAATATTATCCAAGTAGAATAATGAGTATAAAAGTGCTATATGTGCCTTTTCGTTAGCATTTTCCTACTGAATCTTTTTCCATTCCTTTATTTTTAACTTTTTCCTTGACTTTTTTTTTTTTTTTTGGAAACCGAGTCTCGCTCTGTCACCCAGGCTGGAGTGCAATGGCACGATTGGCTCACTGCAACCTGTGCCTCCCAGGTTCAAGTGATTCTCCCACCTCAGCCTCCCAAGCAGCTGGGATATTTTGGGCTCCCGCCACCATGCCCGGCTAATTTTTTGTTTGTTTGTTTTGCTTTGTTTTTGAGACAGAGTCTCGGTCTGTCACTCCGGCTGGAGTGCAATGGCGCTATCTCAGCCCACTGCAACCTCCACTTCCAGAGTTCAAGCAATTCTCCTGCCTCAGCCTCCTGAGTAGCTGGGATTTGGGGTGCCCGCCACCATGCCCAGCTAATTTTTTTTTTTGAGACAGAGTCTTGGTCTGTCACCCAGGCTGGAGTGCAATGGCGCTATCTCAGCCCACTGCAACCTCTGCTTCCACAGTTCAAGCAATTCTCCTGCCTCAGCCTCCCAAGTAGCTGGGGGTTATAGGCATGTGCCACTATGCCGGGCTAATTTTTGTATTTTCAGTAGAGACGGGGTTTCACCATGTTATCCAGGCTGGTCTCAAACTCCTGACCTCAAGTGATCCACCCGCCTTGGCCTCCCAAAGTGCTGGGATTACAGGCATGAGCCACCGCCCCCGCTGGCATTTTGTTTTATTTGTGTCTCTTGTAAATAGGATATAGGTATTTTTAGTTAAAATATATCAAAATGTGAAACAGTTTTTTGCTAGGAAGGTGAGTAACTGTCAAGATCCAAAAAGTTTGAGGTGCAATTACAAAAGAAAAATACTTCAAAATGCTAATTAGCTAACTAGATGGATTAAAACGTGGATTAAAACGAATAATTTGCCAACTGGCTCAAAATACAACTCAGTAAATCTTAACCTATGAAATTATACTTTAGAGTAAGTGACCACAAAAAAAGGACTGTGGGGAGCAAATAGTGCTATCAGATCATATTAAACCAATTCCAGAGGACTGGCGATTTGACATCCACCAACTACAACCAGGAGGAAAAAAATGATAAAAACATATATTTTGTTTTATTTTATTTATTTTTCAAGACAGAGTATTGCTCTGTTACCCAGCCTGGAGTGTAGTGCCGCTGTCTTGGCTCACTGCAACCTCTATCTCCCAGGCTCAAACGATTCTCCTGCCTCAGCCTCCGGAGTAGCTGGGATTACATGCGCCCACCACCACGCCTAGTTAATTTTTGTATTTTTAGTAGAGATGGGGTTTCATCATGTTGGCCAGGCTGGTCTTGAACTCCTGACCTCAGGTGATCCACCTGTCTCAGTCTCCCAAAGTGCTGGGATTACAGGCATGAGCCACCATACCTGGCCAAAACATATATTTTAAAATCCTATCTACTTTTAAAATCCTTTGAGACTTTAGAAAATGGTCAGAATTTAACTTGAAACGTTTTATTTATTTTTTGAAGGAGTGTATAGGCTGTAATTGATGGATAGACTGTGGAATTAAACTGGGTACAGCCTCAAACCCCATCTTTACCTTGTGCAGTGACTCATGCCTGTAATCTCAGCACTTTCGCAGGCTGAGGTGGGTGGATTGTCTGAGCCAGGAATTTGAGACCAGCCAGGGCAAAATAGTGAGACTCCTGTCTCTACAAAAAGTAAAAAAAAAGAAGTAAGAAAATGATTTGGGTTTTTCCACTCTTTTAACTTTTACTTTTATTTATTTATTTTTTTTCCACAAAACTAGTTCAGAAGGAATTTTTTATTATATATATTATATATAGCATATAATAAAATATATAATATATAATAAAGATATATATTATATATAATAAAAATATATTTTGTATAGGTATCATTATATATATGATTGTATCATATATATGTATTTGAGACAGGGTCTTCCTCTGTCTCCCAGGTTGGAGTGTAGTGATGCAATCATGGTTCACTGTAACTTTGACCTCCCCAGCTCAAACAATCCTCCCACCTCAACCTCCCAAAAAGGTGGGACTACAGGCACATACCACCATACCCAGCTAATGTTTTTTTTTTTTGTTCTTTTTAGAGATGGGGACTCAGTCTGTTGCCTGGGCTGTTTTCAAATTTCTGGACTCAAGCAATCCTCCTGCCTTGGCCTCCCAAAGTGTGGAGATTACAGGCATAAGCCACTGCACCTAGCTATTCTTTTACTTCTCTAGAAGAAAAATTATGTTTTTAAACGACAGGTTACAAAAGAAGTGACTGATACTGCAATTAATATAACTGGCCTCTACTACAAATTGGGTTCATATCTTTGCACCAATTTTTGTGTATATATGTGTGGGCTAGAATGTTTATGATATATGGTAAGTTTGAGTGAATGTTTTTGGAAGTACATATCACAATGTAAATATAAATAGACATTCTTATTCCTTTTGAAAATGACAGGTGACCATTGTCATTGAAGCTGATAGAGGGCAGCACGGTCTTGTCATTCTAGCAACAGATTCTGAGAAATGGGCTGCGATCCCAGTTTTGCTAACTAAAAGAAGCAGACCAGCTCAGCCATTATTTAAGTGACAGTCATTAAGAGTTCAACACCTTACTGGAACAATGTGACATAATGGCTGGAATCCTGACTTTGTTACCTTTGTGACCTTTGTGACCTTGGGCAAATATTACACAGCCGGGCTCAGTTTCCTCTTCTGTAAATGGGAACAAGAATACCTATTTCAAAGAGCTGTTATAAGGATAAAATAATATATAGTTCATTAAATATCTAGGATGAAATACATTTCATTAAGTATTTAGAACCGCATCTGGCATGTGGTATGTGCAATAAATGGTAGTGTTATTATTACTGTCTGCCCCAGTAAGCATAATAATACTGTCTCCAAAGTGGTAAGTAGACAATAGAAATATTCATAGCAATAAGTAGAATATAGAAATATTCACGGTGGTAAGTGAAATATAGAAATTGAATTTTTATCTTGCACTAGGCATCCCAAGCTAGACATAAGCAAGACAACCTAACTCTTGACATGGGCAGCATTATCCAGACACGGTTTCCTTGGGCAGCATGTCAGGGTCCTTGACTTTTGAGGATCTAACATCTAAGATTCCCTTTGCC
Source organism: Macaca thibetana thibetana (assembly GCF_024542745.1). Classification (NCBI taxonomy): domain Eukaryota; kingdom Metazoa; phylum Chordata; class Mammalia; order Primates; family Cercopithecidae; genus Macaca; species Macaca thibetana. The sequence continues at coordinate 45,294,355 of NC_065590.1, forward strand.
TCCTGGGGCTGGCATTTTGAGGACTTGAGCCAGTAGGAAGCTGGCCTGCCAAAGCCTGTGCTGTCCTCTCACCTGGCATCTCCACTGCTGGACTCCTCTTCCAGGTGCCCTTACTTCCAATTTGTCTGACTCCAGGGAGACCCCTGTCACCATGAAAATTGCCCAGAGTTCCCAAAGTCAGACGCTACCAGCCCTATCCTTTGCATGCCATTGCCTGTGTGGAGTTTGGCCACTCTCCCTAGGACTGGGTGTGAAGACTTCTAGTCTTCCCAGCTAGGAGAGAGTTCACCTTTTCTAATGATGGCTCTCCCACTGCAGGCTTCTCCCAGGTTATGTCCTACCCACCCCCAACCTATCCTAGCATGCTGCATGACAAGTGTAAGTATCTAGCATATAGAAGATATTCTGTACATTTTGTTCAATAAATGATGTTTATGCTCATGATGATGAGGGTGGGAGGATATCAGTTGGAAGGGACATGGCCATGGGTATGGAAACCAACTAGTCAGAATGGACACCAGCCACAGGGCTGGAGAAAAGTCCCGAATGCCCCCCTACAGTACTATGTATTAATGTTTTAATGTGTGGGCTTCTTGAGGATCGCTAGAGAAGGGCTGGGCAGCAGGAGGGCCCTTAGGGGGTCAGGTTAGAGGCCATTCCCAACCAGTATGAGAGATGGTATTTCAAGACAACAATCTCGGTGCTAGGGATGCTTATTGCTTCTAGGGTGATCAGTGTTTTTAGGCCTTTTCAGTAGACAGGCCTTGGAATTGTATATCTAGTTTTTAAAGATAAAGCATCTCAAAAATTCATGCAGACACGCACTTCCAATTCAAATTAAGGACTCAGCGTTTTTACTTACCCTCTTCTATATCATATTTGCATCTTCTTTCTTTCACACCAAGAATCCTGATTCTCAAGAACACAAGGAATGATAGAATTAGAATAACTCATAGTTTCAATGCTATTAGCAACACTAACAGTACCACCACTGATGTGTTTACTGAAAACAGCTACATTTTTTTGCCTATGCTATCTCCATTTCCCCCACTTAAAAGCATCTGTTCTTTAACTTCACTAAACAGAGCATGTAGCCATTATATGCTATACTCTCTCTTTCTATGCTCATTTGTCTTAGTTCTATAAGTAATTGTATATTTAATGTTCACCCCCACCCCCCAGTCCTTATGTTGATGTCTTCCTAGTCATTTTGATGGACTGAAGCCCATTCTGTAATATATTCCTGAGGAAAGGCACAGGACAACATATTTCCTGAGAGCAGTTTGTTTGTGTCCTTTATATTTGAGTCCATTTTGCTAGATATAAAATCCTTGGCTTCACTCTCAAGCAGGCTTTCTATAGGTAGAGATAAAATGTCTACCAGTGGCTCCAGAATTATACCTTTCTAGCTTAATAACCCCAGAAGACAGAGAGTTTTGCTTTTTAAATAATTCCAGCAAGTCTTGGGATGAGTTCTGATTGCACTGTCTTGAGTCATGTTCTCATCTTGAAGCCAGTCACTATCGCCAAGTGGATGAAATGCAAAGATGAGCCAGGCATGAATTGCACACCCATTCTGGATCTAAGGAGTGGGATAGCCCCACCCAAGCTAAATGGACCAAGAGTGGGAAGGGATGGATTCCCAAAGGACTATCAGTGTGCTGTCAGTGGAAGAGGCAGGAATCAAGGTTAGATAGGCAAAAGCAATAGGTTGATGCCCACTATAGTTTCACATGTATGGACAGATTTTCCTCAAATTATTTGCCAGTTATTTCAGGGACTTATCCTCCATCTGTCCAACTAGGAATGGAGCAGGCCTACTTTTGTGATTGTGACAGCACCTAACAAGAGGCCAGATATTTACTTAGTTGGGCAAAGCTACCTCAACACCCCAATACTTAGATGAATCTGCTCTAACATTGTAATAGTATGAATCCTGTGGCCAGATGTATTGTCATGATCAGTTATTAGGATAAACGCTTAACTGAAAAGACATTCAGACATATCAGTTGACAACAAATATGTGAAACAAAGAGACCAGCAAATAGAAAAACACATTAAGAGAAGGCTCTGACCTTTTGAAATATAATCAGAAATAGAATTTGCTTTTAATGCTGCAAATGGAAACTTCTAATGATAGAATCGGTTAAAATTACATATTAAATCTAAATAAAATTCCATTTCTAGTAGCAGAAGAAGAGAATGTTATGTGTCACTATCAAATGCAACAAATTAATTTGGCAAAAGAATCTTTTGAAGTCAGGGGCTTGAAAAAGTCCAGTTTCATGGACTGGGTTCCAGTTGGGTATCAATATTTTAGATGACAGAAATGAAGTAGCAGTTACTCCATTAGATGGGGAGGGGGTAGGTCTTTTGTAGATAAAGCATTTAGATAACAGAATACAAAGTCATTTTTTAAAATTCTAGCATTTGTCACATGCGTTTTCCCTTCTGATTTTCCATGTTGCTTGGGCTTGCGCTACGGAATGATTGAACCCTGCCTTTTTCCAGTGATTTCTTACTGCATCTCCCTTAGTACCCATGGGGAGCAGTTACATTAAAATTTAAACATTCCGTTAAAAAAATCTCCCAAATACAATTTACCTACATTGGTATCTCCTTTCATAACTGCTTTAGCTATAACATGTGTACTTCTAAAATAATTAAGGTAGCACAAGAAAATGTGACCTAAGATTACTTCTGAAAAAATAATTAAATAAAACAAGTTCCTTATTGATAATGGTTTGGATTTATGTACCCACCCAAGTCTCAGGTCAAATTGTAATCCCCAGTGTTGAAGGAGGGGGTTCCTGGGAGGTGATTGGATCATGGCGGCAGATTTCCTCCTTGCTGTTCTCATGATAGTAAGTGAGTTCTCACAAGATCTGGTTGTTCTTCTTCTTCTTCTTTTTTTTAATAGAGATGGGTTTTGCCATCTTGCCTAGGCTGGTCTTGAATTCCTGACCTCAAGAAATCCACCCACCTGGGCCTCCCAAAGTGCTGGGATTACAGGCATGAGCCACTACGCCTGAGATCTAGTTGTTTATAAGTATGTAGCACCTCCCTCTGCTCTCTCTCCTGCTCCAGCCATGTAAGACATGCCTGCTTCCCCTTCGCCTTCTGCCAAGATTGTAAGTTTCCTGAGGCCTCCCCAGCCATGCTTCCTGTCAGCCTGAAGAACTGTGAGCCAATTAAACCACCTTTCTTTATAAATTACCCAGTCTCGGGTAGTTCTTTATGCAATGCGAGAACAGACTAATACAATCATCTTTTATATTGTCAGTAAAAGCTAAATATTGATTCTGTTTTTCTCTTTACCCCTTTTAAATCTTCATACCACTCATTTAAAAACAATCAGATAACTGGATTTCTCAATTTATGAAGCAGAGTAGATTTTGTCAAGGGGACATAACTCCCCACAAACTCGGATAACGTATCTCCTCAAGATACAGTTGAATATGCCTAGAGTTTTAATTATAAGGCACTTTCAGACTTCTCGTCTCAAGTTCAGGTTAAATTGGAATTTGTTAGGATGTAAGAAGATGGAGTAATTTATATACACACACACCAATTTAGACATTCCAGATCCATTCTGATGGACCAAAAAAGTACTGAAAGATAATTTTGGCTTTATAAAATTGTTGCAGAATATATGATTATTATAATTTTGCTCTATTCCAATTTGTCCTTACGTTTGTGCCCTTCACACACGAATACACACTTCTTCAATTTTTTTCCCATTTCTCAAAAATCCAAGGATTCTATACATGTGGTACAGCTTGTCCCTGGATTTTCTGACTTCATTTTTGCATAATACTTTAGTCTCCATGAATACATTTCTCTATCAGTTGAAGATCACTAAACTTTTCTTCCCTGAGCAGTATGGAGAAAAAACTCTTTTGTTCAACAGGAACATGGACAATTAGGCTTTTATTAGGTAGAGCATGGGAAATTCATTATGTTCAGTAAGTGTTTCATTTCATCAATTAGGTACTTTTAAAGACCTTTCATGATAGTCACTGGTCCACTAGGGAAATAAAACAGTTCATATCATTATCATCATGGAAATGTCTGCTGCTAAATGTCTCAGTTCAAATGACTCATCACTCTCCACGCCAGTGATTTCCAACTTTAACTTCTCAAATCTCTGACCACCCCCTCTTACCCTCTCACTGGCAACAGCTAACCTCACCTCCTACGTTGTAGAGGAAATAGAAGCCACATCTTCTCAATATAAGACATATAAGCCTACCTTTCCTCCTTCCTGTTGTTACAATAGAGAATTTATACTGATTGCTCTTTAATGTTAATCCTTTCTTCCTGATTTACAGTCCATTCCCTCCCTGCTTCTAAGGAGCACTACTTTATCAGTTATCCTTTTCTGCTCTTGTACATTCAATCTCTCCCCACCCATCTTGATTAGATCCTTCTAATGGAGCTCTAAATACATTTAAGTCATTCCCATTTTTATTTTCATTTATTTTATTTTATTTTGAGACAGAGTTTTGCTCTTGTCGCCCAGGCTGGAATGCAATGGCACAATCTCGGCTCAGTGCAACCTCCACCTCCCGGGTTCAAGTGATTCTCCTGCCTCAGCCTCCTGAGTACCTGAGTACCTGGGATTACAGGTGCCCACCACCACGCCAGCTAATTTTGTATTTACAGTAGAGACGGGGTTTCACCATGTTGGCCAGCCTGGTCTCAAACTCCTGATCTCAGGTGATCTGCCTGCCTCGGCCTCCCAAAGTGCTGGGATTACAGGTGTGAACCACCACGCCAGCCTCATTCCCATTTTTAAAGAAGTCACTCAGTCCCACATCCCCTTCCAACTATAATCTCATCTCTCTCCTTCCCTTTATGGACACACTTTTTGAATGTGTGATTTGTACTTGCTGTTTAGCTGCTGTAGTTACCTTCCCCAAATCTACTTTCCCTTCTTTCTAACAAAAACTGATTTGTGGGAGGGGAGCAGCAATGGGTCCAGCTAAAGAACTACATTTCCCAGCCTCCCTTGCAGCTAGGAGTGGCCATGTGACACAGTTTTGGCCAATGATGTGTGAGCTGAAGTCAGCTGGGAATGTATAGCAAATGTTTGCTTTCCTGATATAGCACCAGACCTTTCCCCCTTGATGTTTCTTCCTTCTTCCTATCTGAAACACTGATTTGAGGATTAGCAGCCTTCTTGCATTCACAATGGAAAAAAAAAAAAAAAAAAAAAAAGAAGAAGCCACATACTGAGGATGACAGTGCAGAAAGACAGAAGGATTCTAGAACATTGATGACATTGTGTAATCACTGCACCAGCATGAACCGTCAACCTCTGTCATTCTTGTTATATGAGAGAAATAACCCAATATAGTAAAACTATCGTCAGCAGATTCCATTACATGTGGCCAAGTGCAATTCCTAATCAATGCTCTTGATCTCTACATTTGCTCATCCTCCACTCACTCTCAAGCCATGTCATTCTGGCTTCTGGCCTGTCATTCCACTGAGCTCACCAATGCCCTACATGTTGTGAAATCCAGGGGACATTTTTAGGTTCTCATAATAACCTCTCAGCAGCATTTGCCTCTGCTGTCCATGTCCTCCTTTTTGAAACCATCTCCTCCCATGGCCTCCATGTCCAGTCCTCTCTGGGTTTGCTCGTTCACCTCCAGCTGCTCCCTCTCTGTCTCCTCCATGGGTTCATCTTCCTCTTCTAGCCACACTAACCGTCTTGCAGCCTCTAGGACATACCATGGCCTTTGCCACATGCTGTTCCCTCTGTCCAGAATGCTCTCTTCTCCTTCCCTTTGCCTAACTAACTCTTCCTCATCCTTCAGTTCTCCATTGATTCTCCATGTCTTCAGGGAAGCCTCCCTTGACCTCCTTGTGAGATTTCATTTCCTTGTTGAATACTTCTTCATAGCTCTTAGCCTAGGTGCAACTTCACCTTCTCTAGCATGGCTCCTTGAGTAAGTCATCTCTTCCTTCAGACAGTAAACACTATGAAGAGAGGGGCCAGTCTATTTTTGCTTTTTATTGTATTCCCAAACCCACATAATATGTGCTCAATAATTATTTCGTGAATGAGTAGACGGATCAATGTGTAATTATATAGTGATCTACTTGCTTACTTGCTTATTATCTGTCCTTCTCCATGACAGCGGGAAACAAAAACTGTTTAGTACGTACAGTTCCTAGCACATCGCACATGGCACACAGCAGGAAACATTTTAATTTTTGAATCAATGAATAAGGAGGATTCCAAAGGAGACATTCTAGTAGTTCTACCCATAGTATGTCAGTGTTTTGAGGTTTTTATTTTTATTTTTTTACTGTCTTTTAATATAGTTTCTGGTTACAATAGAGCACCAAATACCTTTATTGCCTGTAGAGAAGAGTTATTTGGAAAATGTTACCAAATAGTTTGTTCTCACAATATGTGATGTATAAAATAGACTGTCTATGAAGATCTTGAATCTATACACTTCTCCCTCTCTTCATGGCCACCACCTTACTTGAAATTACTATCATATTTCCCCTGGAGCACATTGAACCACACACCTTTCCTTAAGTGTGATTTATTGAACTATATATAAACTTGAATGGCTCAGAGGTTTGATTGAATCTTAAAACCAAGAATCATATCTAATTATATTATCCCCAAAGAAAACTAGGCACATATGGGTGCATAAATAGTTTTTTATTTTGTTGCGGCAGATTATTTCCATTCTGCATTTGACAAAGTGTTTAGTTCAGTTAAAGAAAATCAGTATTTTTAAACTAGCAGCAAATTTTTGTTTTCAAATGACCAAACTGAAAATATTCAGTTAAAATAAAACATCAGTCGTCAGGTGTGGTGGCTCATGCCTGTAATCCCAGCACTTTGGGAGGGTGAGGTGGGAGGATCGCTTGAGGCCAGGAGTTCGAGACCAGCCTGGGCAACATAGTGAGACCCTGTCTCTACAAAAAAAAAAAAAAAAAAAATTGTTTTTTAAATTGCCATGGTGCAACCCATGTCTGCAGTCCTAGCTACTCAGGAGGCTGATGCGAGAGAATTGCTTGAGCCCAGGCAGTTGAGGCTACAGTGAGCCATGATCACACCACTGTACTCCAGCCTGGGTGACAGAGTGAGATGGTATCTCAAAAAAACAATAATAGGCCAGGCGCAGTGGCTCACACCTGTAATCCCAGCAATTTGGGAGGCCAAGGTGGACAGACCACTTGAGGTCGGGAGTTTGAGACCAACCTGGCCAACATGGTGAAACCCAGTCCCTACTAAAAAATACAAAAAATTAGCAGGGCTTGGTGACATCTGCCTGTAATCCCTGCTATTTGGGAGGCTGAGGCATGAGAATCGCTTGAACCTGAGAGGCAGAGGTTGCGGTGAGCCGAGATTGCACCACTGCACTCCAGGCTGGGCAAAAGAGCGAGACTCCGTCTCAAAATAAATAAATAAATAAAATAATAATAATAATAAAAAGAAAAAAATCAGTCAATGACTTTTTAAGTCTTCCCCCTCTTTCCTGCCCCATGAATTCTTAGCCATTAAGGTACCTGAGACGTTCGATGAAGCTGACCAGAAGAATCATTTATGCAACTATGACAGCCCTGAGCACGCCCTCTGCCTGTGGTCAGCTCATCTGGCTCCTGCTTCTCTTCTAAGGCCAAGCTCCTGTCTGTCTCCTTGACAGGACTTCCTTGACTCCTCGTCCTCTCACACACGTGCCACGTCACTTATTACATGTTTACATAAACATACGTGTGGATATTTCCTTTCTCCCCAACCACCCAGGGAAGGGTGAAACAAGTATCTTATACATTGTTTAGCCACAGGGCCTATGACAGAAAATGTTCCACTCCTGCCAATGCTTGTTTTCTTTTTAGCTAATACAGTTTAACAATCATTTACTATCTGCTGGGCACTGTTACACTCAATAGGTGCTGCTGTTGTTCCCTTCCCACAGATGAGAGTCTAACCAACTTGCGCAAGTCTCACAGTTAGTTAGTGTGCCCCAGACTCAAAACCCAGCTCACCAGATTCCAGAGCTAAGGCTCTAACCATCAGACCACCCTGCTCCTCATCAATATTCCAAGGTGCCAGACTCCAACCAGGCTGCACTTGCTCTAGACTAACTTTGAAGGCATCAGGTGACCAGTTTTGCTCACAACTAGTCGGAGACATTTCACATTGTTCTCAAATGAAATCCTAAGTCTGCAAATAATTAAGAAAGAAATCGTTTTGGAAACAGCAGGAAGGGGTGATCTGTAGAAACCCACTTTGACGTTGGGATGTGCATTTAGACACACAGCTCAGGGCTATAAAAAACCATTACACTAAGATTGCAAAAGCATTAAAAATAAAATTGCCTTATAATTTTTTAGAGAACTGTAAATGGCACCCTATCATCTCTGAGGAAATCTTTCCCTAAAGCTCCGATCCTCTTGGTCACTCGGATGAATAAATTGGCCTGCTTCCTTTTCATCTCTCCATTCTCTGCCCCATCAGGTCAAAAGGAAACCATCTCATTTTAAGACTTGTTGAAGTTTCTAGCTAGTTAAGCTGAAAGCAAGAAAAGTCACTTTGGCCAGGTGTGGTGGCTCCCACCTGTAATCCCAGCACTTTGGGAGGCCGAGGTGGGCGGACCACTTGAGGTTGGGAGTTTGAGACCAACCTGATCAATGTGGAGAAATCCCGTCTCTACTAAAAATACAAAATTAGCCAGACGTGGTGGTGCATGCCTGCAATCCCAGCTACTCAGGAGGCTGAGGCAGGAGAATCGCTTGAACCCGGGAGGCGGAGGTTGTGGTGAGCTAAGATCGAGCCATTGCACTCCAGCCTGGGCAATGAGAGCGAAACTCCGTCTCAAACCAAAAAAGAAGGAAAGAAAGAAAGAAAGAAAGAAAGAAAGAAAGAAAGAAAGAAAGAAAGAAAGAAAGAAAGAAAGAAAGAAAGAAAGAAAGAAAGAAAGAAAGAAAGAAAGAAAGAGAGAAAGAGAGAGAGAAAAGTCATTTCATGTTGGCATGATAGTAGAAAGCATTTGGCCACATTTTAATTTAATAATGGAAGATTATTAAGATTTAGCCTCCCCATTTAACTCATAAGGTCGGTTAATACCTTTCCTGTTAAGAAGAAGAAGAAAAAAAAAGCTTTGCAATGTCTTAATTATAGATATTTTAACCAGATTACTCTTTTGTATTTTGAGTGTAAGGCACGATATTATGGACCACTGAGTTCCTCGAAAGCTCAAGAGACTTTAACATTTGGGGAAAAGTCCAGGGGTAAGATAAGTCAGAGGCATAAACCTGCAGCAAAACAGAATTTCTTCAAGTTAGGCATCAGGAGAAGCAACAGATAAAAGCAACTGGCAGCTGGAGATATCCTTTTTATTCTCTGGGCTAGAAGCATGCTGGCAGAGGCTTAAACTAACTAAATTTACTTGCAAGTTCTCCGAAGGGAGCGATCATATTGCACGAGGGTAACTTTTCAGAACATTTTACTTTGCAAACAAGTTCCTAGGGCCTTGTAAAATACTCCATTCTGAACTTCGATATAAGTATAAAAATGCCAGCATGTCCATTGCATATCCCAACTACAAAAAACATGAGTTTATTTGCTGAAAATGGAAACTTCAGTAATATTTATGATTTACTAGAGCATGCAATCTTCATTTTGAAAGACTTAAAGCATCAAGGAGGTATTTATCCAAAATTAGCATCCAGTAATAGCACCTTGGGATATCCCTGTTTGGCAGAATCTGTACCCAGATCTGGTTACAGCTCAATCAAATGCTGGAGCCATTGACCTCAGGAAGACAGGTGTCCTCTCTAATAGCAGGTCTACATTCTGGGCAATGAGAAATGTGCTTGATCTAATTGCCTGGAGGCCTGGCCTGTTTGCTCAGGTATCTGGCCAGCACAGTGGCCCCTTCACAAAGAATGAAGTTTTCATCTCTTCCTCAAATTAATTGCTCTGTAATTAATTTAGCATTATATTTCCCCCCCCACCCCCCAAAAAAAGGTTTGCTTGGCTGAATACAATACAATACAATACAATACAATACAATACAATACAATACAATACCATTTATTGACTTATCTATTAATGAATCCAAAGTTTATTGAATGTACACTATGTACCAAGCACTTGGCAGGCCATGGAGATAAAAATATTAAACGACAAGGAATTTCTTTCATTAACAAGCTCAACATAGTAGCTCAATAATTGTTCAAAGGACCCAGAATAGATTTTCTATCTATATTTTATCCTTCCAGCTCAATCTTTTTTTTTTTTTTTTTTTTTTTTTTTTTGAGACGGAGTCTCGCTCTGTCACTCAGGCTGGAGTATAGTGGCGCCATCTCGGCTCACTGCAACCTCTGCCTCCTGGGTTCAAGCAGTTCTCCTGCCTCAGCCTCCTGAGTAGCTGGGATTATAGGTGCGCACCACTACACCTGGCTAATTTTTGTATTTTTAGTAGAGATGGGGTTTCACCATGTTGGTTAGGCTGGTCTCGAACTCCTGATCTCGTGATCTGCCCACCTCGGCCTCCCTAAGTGCTGGGAGTGAGCCACCTCATCTGCTCATTTCCATCTCAATCTTAAAGGCCCAGTTCAGGTCTTATCTCCTTGTTCATTTATTTAGGAAATCTCTATTATGTTCCCAAAACGGTGTTGGGCCCTGGAACTGCAAAGATATGGAGACTGCAATCCCCATCACTAGGAGCTTTTAGCATTGCAGGCAGAAGGTAAGTGAGGCAGACAGGATCGGATCATGGCAGGTATAAGCCAGGCTAACCAAGGAGTGTGGGCTTTATCCTACAACAGTGAGGAGGTATTAGACAATCTAAGGAAGAGAAGCCTGATTACATTTTCATTTTGGAAAGATCAATTTGAGAATGATAATAAAGATGGATGGTAAGGAAATGTGGCTGAAGGGAGGGAGACCAGAGGGGAGGAAAAATCAGATTCCAAAGCTATGGAAGATTTAGCTAACAAGATTTAGCAACAAATCGAATGTGAAGACAGAGGGAAAACATAAAATCTAGGATGACTCTTAAGATTCTGGCATGAGTGGCATTAGCAGAAGGAGAAGGAGGAACAGGCTAGTAGAAAAAATGAGTTCAAATGTGACTGTGTATTGTTGCCCCTTTGTAACATCCAGGTGTCACCATCAAGTTTGTTGTTTAAAATATTTGCCTGAAACTCATGAAAGAGGTAAGGATTCATGAATCGTCGCCTTGTAAATGGCAGCTGAAACATGATTGTGAATGACATTGCCAGTTCTGTAGCCAGCCCATACTACTCCCTGGTTCCAAATACCTTGTACTCATCCCCACTGTGTAACAGGAGCCCTGCCTCCACCTGCTGATCAGGGACAATGACCTCTGCCAAGAGGTCTGCTTGCCTCCTGGCTCCTGGACACAAGGACTCCAAAGTATCCATAGGACACTCCAAGGACTCCAAAGGTGGCAGCCATAGCTTGTAGTTCACTGCATCCCCTGGCAGGAATGCACTCCCTTACCAGGCCCTTCAGCCATGCGGATCCCAGAGTTGCAGGGGTGGAAAGAAAATCCTCCAGTGGGGTTTTCAGAGTGATGATAAGTCAAGGGAAAAAAAATGTTTTATGAAGTCTTGACTTGATATTTTAACCAGTTTACCCTGTTGTATTTTAAGTGAAAGGCACTATATTACTTAAATACAAAAGGGTAAGCTGGTTAAAATATCAATAGTCATATCAATGACTCACCCAGCTTTCATTTTTTCATTCATTTATTATTCATTAATTAATTCCTTTTTGGCCAACTAATACAAATGGAACTTCTATCTCATATCCTAGGTAATGTGAAAGACTATGGTGGACATGGATGAGTAAGCTTTGACTCCCTACCCTAAAATATCGCATAACCTGGTTTATGATGTTTAGGAAGTTAGGTGTCTTTTTTTTTCTTTTCTTTTCTTTTTTTTTTTGAGATGGAGTTTCACTCTGTCACCCAGTCTGGAGTACAGTGACCTGATCTTGGCTCACTGCAACCTCCACCTCCCGAGTTCAAGTGATTCTCATTCCTCAGCCTCCCAAGTAGTTGGGACTACAGGCGCCCACCACGACACCTGGCTAATTTTTGTATTTTTAATAGAGACAGGGTTTCACTATGTTGGCCAGGCTGGTCTCAAACTCCTGGCCTCATGATCCGCCTCCCTCGGCCTCCTAAAGTGCTGGGATTACAGGCGTGAGCCACCACATCCAGCCTAGGTTAAGTGTCTTAAATGCATTTTCAACTTATTTTCAACATATGATGGGTTTTTCAGGATATGACCCCATCATAAGTCAGAGAGCATCTGAATTAAATTATCATCATAAAAAAAGAAACATTAAACATTAAAAAGATAAAGAAAATAGCAATCATTTTTAATATACTGTCCAAAGATAAGCACTATTCATATTTTATGTAGAATACTCAGTCTTTCTTCTAACTATAAAAACATCTTTTTAAACATTTTTGGTAAAATGGATCATATTAAGCATATATTTGTGCTTTCTTTTCATTTATTCATGTTATATCATGAACATACTCCCATGTCATGAAACATAGATTCTCATTATTATTTTCAACTGTTTCATTGTATCCCACTGTATTGCATCCCATGATTTATTCAGCAGTTTCTGTACTGATGGAAACTTATGATATTTCCAAATGTTCACTACTATAAACAATGTAATAATGAACATCTTTGTACTTAAGACTTTATACATTGTGTGGTTTATTCGATATAATAAACTCATAGAAATTGGCTTATATATTTCTAAGACCCTTTGGGTACATCACCAATTTGTTTTGTTGTTGTTGTTTTGAGACGGAGTCTTGCTCTGTCACCCAGGCTGGAGTGTAATGGCACGATCTCGGCTCACTGCAACCTCTGCCTCCTGGGTTCAAGTGATTCTCCTGCCTCAGCCTCTCCAATAGCTGGGAATACAGGCATGTGCCACCTAATGGCCAGCTAATTTTTGTATTTTTAGTAGAAACAGGGTTTCACCATGTTGGCCAGGTGGGTCTTGAACTCCTGACCTCAGGTGATCCACCCTCCTCAGCCTCCCAGAGTGCTGGTATTACAGGAGTGAGCCACCATGCCTGGCCACAAATTTGTTTTTTCAATACAAGACTATCCCCACCTAGAGTCTGGGTTTCAAAATCCTAATTAAGGTTCTTTATTAAGGCTATTTGGAAGCCAAAGGCAGAGATTCATGACTTTTTTTAAAAAATGAAATATAGCATATATAAAGTTCACATGCCAAAAATGAGCTTGATAAAAATTTATAAAATAAACACACACATAAAACCCAGATTAAGAAACAGATCATTACCCTAAACCCTCTCCTGCCTCCATCTAGTCCCTACACACCATATCCATTTTCTTCCCAGAGAGCTCGCAGCCAGTGTCTGAGCACAGTCCAGCATGGCACTCCTCTAGGATTTTCTCAGAGCTACACCTTAGCCTGAGGCTCTTCCTGTTCAACCCTCTGTCCTTTCTCCTCTGCTTTCACAGGTGTCAGACCTGCACCATAGCCTAGAGACTTTCCCTGACTACTGCTGCTCCTTTTCCCTCTTGTCCTTTACCAGAAATTACCCACAACGAATCTCTTGCCCTTCTAACTTTGCCTTGATGTCTGCTTCCTAAGGACCCATCAGCACAGTTGGTCCTGAAGGCAATCAGAAACAACAAGCTCTGTTTGGGAACTGGACTGCGTGCCTCCCAGCTGGCAAGGAGAACCACATCCCAAGTGGTATGTGGACAGGGATAGTCCCAGTCACAAGGGCTAGCCCAGTTGCTAAAAATACTATCAGTAGTGACTTGAGAGTGACATCCCAGTGGAGAAAACGCTGGCTGGTGATAGGATTCAAGCCCTGGAAAGCATGGGGGCCTGGGGGAGGTGAAGCACCTCACACAGGAGCGATGGAGTGAGCTGATTGCTCAAAAGCTGCATTGACATCCTACAGAACAGCAGTCCCCCACCTTTTTGGCACCAGTGACCAGTTTTGTGAAAGATCATTTTTGCACAGACTGGGGTGGGGTAGGGGAAGGTTTGGGGATGATTCAAGTGCATTACATTTATTGGGCACTTTATTTCTATTATTATTACATTGTAATATATAATGAAATAATTATACAACTCACCATAATGTAGAATCAGTGGGAGCCCTGAGCTTGTTTTCCTACAACTAGGTGTCCCATCTGGGGTGATGGGAGACAGTGAAAGATCATCAGGCGTTAGATTCTCATAAGGGGTGCGCAACCTAGATCCCTCGCATGCATGGTTCACACTGGGGTTTGCATTACTGTAAGTATCTAATGCTGCTGACCTGACAGGAGGCAGAGCTGGCGGTAATGATAACTCGCCTGCCATTTACCTCCTTCTGTGCAGCCCATGGGTCCGTGGCCCAGGAGTTGGGGATCCCTGCTACAGAGGAAGCATTGCAAATAGAGGGCAGTCAACAGTTACAGCTAAGTGTGAGAACCAGAGGGTCTCTTCAGTAGTTTACAGGGTGAAAGAGCTACCACAACTAAGGAACAAACTCAGGATCTGAGAGTCAGGGACAAAGTTCTCCAAAATGGCTGAATGCTCAGTCAAGACAGGTCTGTTGTGCCCCAGTCGGGAACTTCTGGGGCCCTGAAACACAGGATGGGAAAATCTGGGTGGATGACCTGAAAGATGGCGTATCCGCAGACCCCCTGGTACCCCCAGAATGTGCGTAGGTGGCCCCCACCTCTCCCTGTGCACAAATACACCGCAGAGGCCTCTTCCCCCCAGGCAACTGGTGTCCCCCTGAGAAGCTGTGCCCACTTCCTCTCCTGGCTGCCAGCTCGATAATTCGGGGTAATCCCAGCATAACTTCACTGGGGACATCTGGGCCTGACAAGGGCACTAGTATCCCTACCTCAGCTCACACCCGTGGCCCTGGGGAACATCATGACCAACTGATGGAGGAAGAAACTCCTATGCTTGGTTTATCGGTGGGTCAGCTCGATGTACAGGTACAAGCTTTGTCATTGGAACGGGCACAATGGGCAGGTGAAGGGGTGGCCACAGTGGCAGAGACAGAGGCTGCATGTGGACCCAAAAGCATGGACTCCACTGACCAAATCTGACTTTGCCATTGCTGCCTCCGAATACCCAACCTGGCAGCAACAGAGAGCAACGTTCAGCCTCTGACGCAGCTCCATTCCTTGAGGATACCCACTCGCAATACATTGACTAATTGGGCCCCTTCTGTCCTGGAGAGGCAGATTTCATTCTCAGATAAACAGACACTGATTTGAATGCGGATTTGCTTTCTCTGTCCTCAGAGCTGCGGCCATTACCACTATCCAGGGGTTTATGGGGTGCTTGATCCACGGGCATGGAATCTCATACAATATAGCATCTGACCAGGGGATCCAGGTGCTATGGGCTGAATGTTTGTGTTCTCCCAGATTCCTATGTTGAAACCCTAACCCCCAATGTGATGGTGTTAGGGGGTGGGGCCTTTGGGAGGTGGTTAGATCATGAGGGCAGAGCTCCCAGAGCTCTCATGAATGGGCACAAGGGGTGGCTTGTGGCAACCACAGAGAGGTGCACTGTTTGCATTTCCCTTCAAGAAAGAACTGAATGATCAGCTGCAAGCAGAATGGTCAGCTGACAGCCTCCAGTTGCAGCACCTTTGGGACCCGCTGCAGTATTTGAGCTGAGGCCATGCTTTTCCCCACTCCTGCAGTGCCAGCCAATGACTGAGTGTGGCAAGCGCCCACTCAGCACCCTCCCTTATATTTGGGAACTTGTTATCCAAATCCCCAACCCCAACCACGGGATTCCAACAGGAGCAATCATGCTTTTATATGTCCTGGTTCCCATGGTCAAAGTAGTACTTGTATAAGGATGAATGCCCAAGCTAGGCCACTCATAGTCCTTTCCCTGGCTTTTGTTATTTTTTAAACTATAGTCGAGAAGAACATCTCTCTAGTACAGGAAGTTGCAAGAGATAGCCTTGGGAGTGGTTGATTTCTGGCCACATGAGGAATCCCATCTGCAGTGAATGAGAAAGAAACCAACAGACACAGATGCACGGAGAGGAGATAGAAAGTGCCTATAGTGGCCAGGTGCAGTGGTTCACGCCTGTAATCCCGGTACTTTGGGAGGCCAAGGCGGGCGGATCACCTGAGGTCGGGAGTTCGAGACCAGCCTGACCAACATGGAGAAATCCTGTCTTTACTGAAAATACAAAATTAGTCGGGCATGGTGGCAGGCACCTGTAATCCCAGCTACTTGGGAGGCTGAGGCAGGAGAATCACTTGAACCGGGGAGGCGGAGGTTGCAGTGAGCTGAGATGGCACCATTGCACTCCAGCCTGGGCAACAAGAACAAAACTCTGTCTCAAAAAAAAAAAAAAAAAAGTGCCTGTAGTGTTGGAGCTCTAAGGTCCAGCTGTACCCAGCTCTCCTGGGTTTGATTGTTCTAACCTTTTCTAATATTGGGTAAGATAGTCTGGTATGTTTCCAATAAACATTCTAATTAGAATCAGCTGTCTATCGCGTGTGACCAAATAAGTTCCGACACACATTTAGAAGTCTCCTATACCTATTATATATTAATAGTTAATATAGAGTGAGTTGATGGTTTATTATGTTCTAAATAATGGGCTAAGCACTTTACATATATGAATTCATTTAGTCCTCCAAGCAACAATATGAGTCTCTTCTCTCTCTGTAATTTCTCCCAATTTACATATAAAGAGACTGAGGCTAATTTCTCTAGAATCAAGGCTACTACATAAGGTATTTTAGCACATGACCTTATAATGGGGACTTCGGAGAGCAGAAACTTTGGAAAGTGCCATCTTCAGTGTTTTAGTTTCTCACCCAGCGATGACATCTCTGTCTTGAGGCATGAGCAGGACAGGTTTGCAGCTGCAGGTGTCCTACAACCTTGGCTGAGGGTTGAAGGACCATTTTAAGGAATAAGGAGGGCAGCATAATACAGAAGCAGAACTGATCATTCCCTACATACGCATATTTTGGAAGCTTAAACTGGGATTCAAGATTGGACAAGTATGAGTACTTACATGGTCAGAACATATACATTGGGACAATCCTAGAAATCTAAGAAGTAAGGATATCAGGGGTACCTACCAATAGATAGCTCTCAATAGACACTCCTGGAAGGCCAAATCCTTCCCTCCCAGAGGCCTGGAATCCAATGTCAGTAGTCACTCCTTTATGTGAAGCATCCACATGACCTCTGCTCTCTTTTAAAATTAATCTCTGAGGCCAGTCAAGGTGGTTCATGCCTGTAATCCCAGCACTTTGGGAGGCCAAGGTGGGAGGATCACTTCAGGCCAGGAGTTCAAGACTAGCCTGAGAAACATGGTGAAACTCCATCTCTACAAAAACTACAAAAATTGGCCAGGCATGGTGGGTCACGCCTGCGGTCCCAGCTACTGGGGAGGCTGAGGTGAGAGGACTGCTTGAGCTCTGGAGGTGGAGGTTGCAGTCAGCCAAGATTACACCACTTTACTCCAGCCTGGGGGACAGAGCTAGACTCTGTCTCAAAAACAAAACAAAAACAAAAACAAAACAGAGTAGTAAAAGGTGGGAAAGGCCTCTCCAACCCCACCACTAAGTGGAACTTCTGTTAGTACCAGGACTCGGCCTCTAGGTCAAGAACATCCAAAAGAATATAATGCGAACCATGTATTTCATTAAAATGTTTCTGATAGCCATATTTAAACATTTTTTTCTAAAAACAAGTAAAGCTAATTTTAATAACATGTTTACTTAATGCAGCATATCAAAAATATTTCAACAGGTGGTCAATTAAAAATTATTAGTGAGCTATTTGATGTTCTTTTTTAATATAAGTCTTTGAACACTAATTATCTTACACTTATGGCAAATCTCAATTTAGATGCTAAATTCTCATCAGAAATACTTGATCTGGCCAGGTGCAGCGGCTCACGACTGTAATCTCAGCACTTTGGAAGGCTGAGGTGGGTGGATCACTTGAGGTCAGGAGTTCGAGACCAGCCTGGCCAACAGGGTGAAACCCCACCTCTACTAAAAATACAAAAATTAGCCAGGCATGGGGGCGGGCGCCTGTAATCCCAGCTACTTGAGAGGCTAAGGCAGGAGAATCGCTTGAACCCAGGAGGCAGAGGTTGCAGTGAGCCGAGGTCATGCCATTGCACTCCAGCCTGGGTGACAGAGCAAGACTGTCTCAAAAAAAAAAAAAAAAAAAAAAAAAGAAGAGAAGAGAAATACTTTATCTGTATCTAGACTTCATAAAATTGAAAACTGAAAAATTAGTTTTATACAGCAAGTTGTTCAAAATATACTTAAATTTTTCCAATAACTGAATCCAGTATCAGTTTTCAAATTTTTTTTTTTTTTGAGACGGAGTCTCGCTGTGTCTCCCAGGCTGGAGTGCAGTGGCGTGATCTCGGCTCACTGCAAGCTCCGCCTCCCGGGTTCACACCATTCTCCCGCCTCAGCCTCCCAAGTAGCTGGGACTACAGGTGCCCGCCACCACGCCCGGCTAGTTTTTTGTATTTTTAGTAGAGACAGGGTTTCACCATGTTAGCCAGGATAGTCTCGATCTTCTGACCTCGTGATCCACCCGCCTCGGCCTCCCAAAGTGCTGGGATTACAGGCTTGAGCCACCGCGCCCGGCCTCAGTTTTCAAATTTAAATTTAAACTAATTAAAATGCACAAATCCCTCCCAAAGTGCTAGGAGGCACACAATTAAAACTTCCATTCGTTGGTCACAGCAGACACATTTCAAGTTCTCAGTGGCCCCAGTGGCTAGTGGCACCATGTCAGATAGCACAGGGAACATTCCATCAGCACAAAAAGTGCTTTGGGACTGTGCCACGCTAGATGGTTCCAGCCTTGGTCCTGCAGAGTCGGAAGTGAGTTATGTAAACAAATAGGGTCCTCAACTTCCCAGAGGCCTTCCCATGCCTCTCCCTGGACTCCCAGACTAAAGTTCCTGAAGCCTTTCCTCCACCCATTCCCCAACGACCTCCCCAGCAAAGTAGTTAAGAGCAGGGGCTCGGGAGTCAGAGATCCCAGGTTCATCTCAGCTCATCACGTACCAGTTATTTGACTTCCAACAGGCTAATTAACTTCTCTGAGCCTTGGGTTTCTCATTAGTAAACAGACGATAATATTTTAAAGGAAGTTGTGAGGAGTGCATGAGGTAATGAGTATAAGGCATTAGCACAATGCCTGACACAGAAAATAATGAAAGGTAGTTATTATCAGACAAAAACCCCAAACTCTTCTGTATATGCTTTTGTAGATCCCTCCCCAGCATCCTCCTGCCACCCGGGCTGGGTTATTCCTTGGTATCCTCGGGAGGGATCAGGAGTCAGTGGGGGTGGGGAGGGACTGGGGAGGGCCTGGTGTGTGGGTACCGGGGTGCCCCTGTGAGCCCTGTGGTTGTTATTTTACAGGGCATTTGTGCTGCTGCTCTCTTTAGCTCTTTCTTCCCTGCTTATCGGTTCAGATGGCTTTTGCTCTGGAACTCTCAGTCCTGTACGGCCCCCTCTGTTTTCTGTGACCTAGAACAAATGATTAAACACACCAAACTATCACCAACACCCTCTTTCCAAGGACATCAATGACCTCATTCAGTCCAAACCCACGGGTACTTTCTCCTCCACCTCTTGGCAGTGTGTGAGCTGTTATTTCTCCCCCTCCTCATCCTGGCTGCCTCTGCTACCCTACAGACCCTTCCTCCTCCTGCCTTTTAGAAGGCCGATCTTTTTACTGCTCCCTAGGCCTGAGCCTTCTCCAAGCCATAGTCTCACTTGGGCAATCTCATTTACTCCAAGGCCTCAGCTCAGGGCCCCTAAACTGACAACTCACAAACCTGCACCTCCAGCTCCCACATCAGGCCCAATTCACAGCTCCCCACTGGTCTCGCCTCCTGCATGACCCACCTCTGAATTCATCCTTATTCCCTTCAAACCACTCAGGTTCTCACTTGCTGTGAGTGGGGGAAGAGAACACACAAGTAGCTACAAGCGCCTGTGTGCCCTTCCTTTGCCAAGAACTTCATTTAACCTTCACAATGACTCTGAGAGGAAGGAATAACGGTCTCCAGTTTACACCTGGAAAAGACAAGACTCAGAAGAGGAAGAAACCCAAATCCAGGACCAAGCGTGTTGGCTCACACCTGTAAACCCAGCACTTTGGGAGGCCAAGGTGGGTGGATCACTTGATGTCAGTAGTTTGAGACCAGCCTGGCCAACATGGTGAAACCCTGTCTCTACTAAAAATACAAAAATTTGCTGGGCGTGGTGGCGCGTGCCTGTAATCCCAGCTACTTGGGAGGCTAAGGCAGGAGAATCGCTTGAACCCAGGAGGCAGAGGTTGCAGTGAGCCGAGATTGTGCCACTGCACTCCAGCCTGGGCAACAAGAGCGAGACTCTGTCTCAAAAATAAAGGAAAGAAAAAGAAAAGTAAAGAAAAGAAAGGAAATGAGTTTAGGAAGCTTCGAAAGGCAGCTCTCCTGAAAGCTTCTACCAGAAAAGCACCTGCTGCTGAAGTTCCAGCAAAAAAAGATGATCACTACAGGCAAGAAGGCTCCAGCCCAGAAGATTCCTGCCCAGAAAGCCACAGGCCAAAAGGCAGCACCTCTTCCGAAAGCTCAGAAGGGTTAAAAAGTGCCGGCCCAGGGGGCACCTGCTACAAAAGCATCTGGCAAGGAAGCATAAGAGGTTACTATCAAAGTAATAAAGGCTCTTTTTGACATGTTAAAAAACAGGGAAAAAATGCTTTAAAAATTTCATCAAAGAAATACGTGCAAATGGTTCAAAAAAGCAACAGTCCTGAGCCACCCTGAAGAGGCAAGCACTTTGAACTGCTTCTGTGTTGTAGTAACCTCCAGATCACTAATTTACCCCGGCCTAACTATTTCTTGATTTATCAGCCTTAGACATTCTCTATTAACTTCCTGATATGCTGGATGAGAATTTAGTTCACTTACACTCCTTTCGGTCCCCTCTCCTCCAAAGTGGTTGCATCACTGTTCTCAATCTCTCCACTGGCCCTCTTTGCAACCTTCTTACGATGGCTTTTTCATTCTATTTATCATGGATAGTGTCTCTTGACTCCCTACTTCTACGATAAGGACATTAATAGTGTATTCTTCCTCTAAAGAGAGAAAGTTTGTTTTGGTATGGTTTGGTTTGGTTTATTTTATTTCTAAAATGTGGAGATTCTTAAATAGGCTTAATGGGAAGGAATCAATGGCAGTAAATAATTGAAGATAGATGACAAAACAGTTGTTGGCGTGAGATCCCCGAAGAGGCATAAGAGGACGAGGTAGCACCCAGTGTGGGACACCTCCTCCACAGCAGCACACAGTTTCCTAGCACACATCGAGGAATCTTCTGAGACCTATGGAACTCCTTTGCATCCTGGACCCAATCAGCTATACAATTTCATAGATTTGCTTCTTCAATTTCTCTCTTTCTATTCACTTCTCTCCTGCTCATGGCTTTAGTTCAGGCTTTCATTATTTCTGACTTGGACAACGGCCTTGTGTTTTTTTTTGTTTTTTTTTTTAGTGAAGGCAAGTTTATTAGGAAAGTAAAGGAATAAAAGAATGGCTACTCCATAGGCAGAGCAGCTGACAAAAGACTTCTTTTTTGTTTGTTTGTTTTGAGACAGAGTCTTGCTCTGTAGCGCAGGCTGGAGTGCAATGGCATGATCTTGGCTCACTGCAAACTTTGCCTCCTGGGTTCAAGTGATTCTCCTGCCTCAGCCTCCCGAGTAGCTGGGATTATAGATGCCTGCCACCTTACCCGGCTAATTTTTGTATTTTTAATAGAGACAGGGTTTTGCCATGTTGGCCAGGCTAGTCTTGAACTCCTGACCTCAGGTGATCCGCCTGCCTTGGCCTCCCAAAGTGCTGGGATTACAGGTGTGAACCATTGCACCCAGCCAATAAAAGACTTCTAACTGATCTCTTTCCCTACCCACTTTTCCCTGTCAAGTCTCTTACACTGATGCTGGGTTAATCTCTTACAGCAGAACTCTCATCATCCTACTCCCTTCTTCAACCTCCGCACGCTGGCTTTCAAGGCCTTCCATAATGAGGTCCCAGCCCAGCATGGGATAATAAAAGGTTCAATCTGGGAAGAGTGAGGCAGACATCAGGGGCAAATGGAGAGTGTTCCTCAGGCACAAACACAGTTCCTCAGGCCCACCTATTTCAACAAGAGCTTCAGGGCCAAAGGAGGTAGTGAATAGGCACCCAGATGTGTCTACTGCAAAGTCAAATAGCCATAGCATGGGCTCTGGTTCAGAAATTCTCTTAATATTTCCTTTGGAAATTCACAAAAGAAATACAAAAAGCCAATAAACATATTTAAAAGTTCAACATCACTGATCTAGAAAGGCAACCATGAGTGTGTCCCATTTTGTAAAGGGCTTCCTCTGTATCTGTTCTTAAATGAAATCAGTTGCTGGACATCTAAGCTGGCAGCTGCCTTCCCCTCCTTCTCTGATCTGAGTCATTTGGGAACTGGATATGCCTGACTTAGGGCACTAACTGTGGCGAGCATGTGAGGTATGTACCTCTGTGTCACAGAAGCTCTAACCCTGAGCAAGATTATTTTTAGAGGTGACCTTCTAGGTTCCACGGAAAAGTAAACAGACAGATGCACATGATTTCCTCTGAGAGACTCACAGTAAACAAACCAGCACACATGCAGTCACTATTATCCTGTGTCAGGTGAAAAGCTTTATTGAAAGCTGGAAATCAACCAGAAGGAAGAGGGGATAACTGAGTGAAAGATCGCAGCATCCAGCTACCCAATCAGAAAACTGCAGGTGGAACAACTTATCCATTCTAAATTCTTGGAAAACATGTTGTTTTCAATAAATTTTCAATACTTCCCCATGAAAATATTTGTAAAATGTATTATTTAATTTCTTGCCTTTCATTTTGTGTTGTTCTTTTTGTTATTACCTTCATTATTTTTCTTGTGTAATGTGTTTATTACTTTTAAATGAACATTAAAAAAATAGAAAAGTCTCCATAATCCTGCCCCTTGTTAATAGTTTGTTGGCCACTGGGGTGGCTCACACCTGTCATCCCAGTACCGTAAGAGGCTGAGGCGGAGGGATCGTTTGAGTCCAGGAGTTTGAGGCCAGCCTGGGCAATATGGTAAAACCCCATCTCTACTAAAAATGCAAAAATTAGCCAGGCATGCACCTGTAATCCCAGCTACTTGGGAGACTGACGTGGGAGGATCGCTTGAGCCCAGGAGGCAGAGGTTGCAGTGAGCTGAGATTGCACCACTGCACTCCAGCCCAGGCAACAAACCTGTCTCAAACAAAAGAAAAGAAAAAAAAAAAGAAAAAAGAAAAAAATTGTTGTATATGCCTCCAGATATTGTATACAAATACTCATATCTATATATATCAACAAAATAAGAAATACAGTCTTACAACTTTCTTCAGTCATGTAGCAGTATATGTTGGGCATCTTTTCATGTTAGGGTATATAGGTCTCATTCTATTGTTGGATGTTTCGGTCATTTCCAGTGTTTCACTGTTACAAACAACGCAGAAGTAAGCATCTTTGAAAGATATCTTTGGGCACTTGCACTTGTCCAGCAAAAACTTGGACAACTTCTGGGAGGGAGAATTCTGGATCAAAATATTTACATATTTTAAAAGTTTTAATGTGGTTACTGCCAAATTGCTTTCCACCTGTCTCCTGAAACATATAAAAATAAATTTATTTCTCATGAAGACTTAGTACCTGATGCAGTGCCTGGCACACAAGAGCTGTTTATTAATTGCTGTTTAGATTAAATCATCATAAATATTCGTTATTGTTCTGATTATGAAAAACGATGCCTCTGACACGATTGAAGTGCTTACCCTGTCTGCCTCACTCCTAATTGTCCCAGACATCGGAGGTATTTAAGTGCTGGTAAAGCACTGGAGTAGTAGTCGTGGTAGTAGCAAATATAATTTTCAAGAAATAGTACAAAGGCCAGGCTCAGTGGCTCATGCCTATAATCCCAACATTGTGGGAGAACCAGGCGGGAGGATCACTTGAGCGCAGGAGTTCAAGACCAGCCTGGGCAACATGGCAAGATCCTGTCTCTACAAAAAATTTTTAAAATTAGCCAGCCATGTTAAAAATTGGACCTGCAGTCCCATCTACCCAGGAAGCTGAGATGGGAGGATCGTCACCTGAGCCCAGGAGGTCGAGGCTGCAGTGAGCCGTGATCGCACCAGTGCACTCCAGCCTGGGCAACAGAATGAGACCCTGTCTCAAAAAAAAAAAAAAGTCCATATCACAATACTCCTGATTGACTGCTTGCTGGCAAGCTATTTGTTGTCACCTAAAATCATAGAATTCTACAGTAAACAGGAGCCTAAACATTAAATTATCTAAATGTTTCTTTTTTTATATGAATAAGTAAAAGCCCAAAGAGGTAGTGGTTGGTCAAAGGTTTGAGAATTGTAGATTTTACTTAAAGTACCTCTTCTTTCCCACCTTCTTTTTTTGACTTAAATGCACAGATTTAGCATATGTTTATTGCACTTGACTATATCATATAAATAAGGCACATTATTGACTAGAAGATGTTTCCTCAAGTCTTTTTAGGTCTGTCAATTTATCTGCCTAGAGCTTCCCTTCTTGGCTTCCTGATTTTCTACTTCAAGTCAGCCAAGGATTGAAAATCTGATAACCAAGCTTATTAGAACTGTATGTCAAGCGTGAAACTATTAGAACTACATGTGAAGAGGTGGAATCACTGTGTGGTCTAAGGTTTTCCTACGAGTGAAACATAGGATCTCAATACCTTTTTGTCAGCTGTTTTGGCCACTCAGGACAGCTCATGTGTGTGTGCAGGCACATCCAAGGCTTTAGCAGTGTTGCCACGTTCTGGATTGTAGGGCAGATGCACCTGACAGTAATAACTTAACTTGCGCATACCCTGAGAATGACCCTTCTGGCAGATGCACCTGACAGCAATAATTTAACTTAAGCATACCCTGAATGGCAGATGCACCTGGCAGCAGCAATAACTTAAGAAATGAGAGTTGCCGGCTGGGTGCAATGGCTCACACCTATAATCCTGGCACTTTGGGAGGCCGAGGAGGGTAGATCGCTTGAGGTCAAAAGTTCAAGACCAGCCTAACCAATATGGTGAAACCCCATCTCTACTAAAACTACAAAAATTAGCCAGGTGTGGTGGCAGGTGCTTGTTATCCCAGCTACTTGGGAGGCTGAGGCAGGAGAATTGCTTGAACCCAGGAAGCAGAGGTTGCAGTGAGCCGAGATCGTGCCACTGCACTCCAACCTGGGCAACAGAGGGAGACTCTGTCTCAAAAAAAAAAAAAAAAAAAAAGGAAAGAAAGAAATGAGGTTTGGCACGTGGAGGTTGCTGGGGGGAGGGTGCTGAGTGAGGGTGCTACATACACTGCATGCCTTTTGCAAGTGGTTGCAGTTCTTCTGTCCAGCCAGCCACCGCTTGACTGTACCTGTATGTAAGTTCTTCCAAATAAAACCCTATGTCTTGTTTGCTGGCGCTGGGTCTCTTCTTCAGCCTCTTGAACCTGGTGTGATGCTGGTTAAAGTTAATTGGGATCTAGCATAGCATAGATAGATGAGATTATGTATTATATAGGGTGAAATCTTAGAAGGTATTCAGAACCCTTTAGATTTCAAAACTTCCCAAATTCTAAGAAAACAAGTAGCTAAAGAGTTTGTCTTCAAATGCTGTTAGCTTTTGGCCAAGGTCTAAAGTACAGTGAAATAAAAATGCTTTCTCCATCCCTTTGCAGAGATATAATACCAACTTTGGTTTCATTATTAGGAATTTCAGAAATAGTGTCCACAACAGACAGAATAATGACTGAAAATGTTCATGTTCTAATTCCTGAAATCTGTGAATATGTCACCTTACATGGCAAAAGGGAGTTTGCAGATGGGATTAAGTTAAGGATCTTGAGATGGGGAAATGACCCTGGATCTTCCAGGTGGGCCCAATGTAATAACAAGCATTTTTATAAGTGAAAGAGGGAGGCAGGAGAGTCAGAGTCCAGGGAGATATGACAACAAAAGCAGGGGTCAGGGTGGAGAGGAATGCCAGAGGAAGAGACCCTGAGCCAAGGAATGGAGGCAGCCTCTGGAACCTGGGAAATGCAAGGAAACGGATTCACCCCCAGAGTCTCCTGAAAGGTATGCAGGCCGCTACTGACATCCTGATCTCAGCCTAGCAAGACCACTTTGGGTTTCTGACTCCAGAACTGTAAGATGATACGCCTGTGTTGTGTTTAAGTCACTAAGTTTCTGGTAATTTGTTCTAGCAGCAATAGGAAACTAACACAGTGTTTTACCATAAAGCAGTTCAAATCTGCATTTTGACTGAAGGACAACTGTTCTTTTGCATATTAATCAGGGCAAATCATCTCTTAAATATAAGTGGTAATTTAGGCCAACATATTTAAACAGTATCCAGTGAGAATTTACTAGAATCCCCTGGTTTTATTTCCTTTCCAAAGAATCGCTGCTGACATATCTGGTAAGTGTAAATTATCTGTAGAAATACAAAGCAGTGCTTTTTTTTTTTTTTTTTTTTTTTTGTAGCAACAGGGTTTCACTATGTTGGCTAGGCTGCTCTTGAACCCCTGGCCTCAAGCAATCCTACTCCCTCAGCCTCCCAAGTAGCTGGGATGACAGGCATGACACCATGCCCAGCTCTGCTTATTATTTTGAAGAACATGATCATGATTATTAATACTGCACCCCAAAAGTAATAAGAAATAAAACTGGCTGGGTGCATTGGCTCATGCCTTTAATCCCAGCACTTCGGGAGACCGAGGCAGGTGGATCACCTGAGGTCAGGAGTTCAAGAACAGCCTCAACATGGAGAAACCCTGTCTCTACTAAAAATACAAAAATTGGCATAGTGGTGGGCACCTGCAGTCCCAACTACTCAAGAGGGTGAAACAGGGAGAATCGCTTGAACCCGGGAGGCGGAGGTTGCAGTGAGCCAAGATCATGCCACTGTACTCCAGCCTGGGCAACAGAGCAAGACTCCCTCTTAAAAAAAAAAAAATGAAATAAAATGTATATAACCTATGTTTATCATGTTTCACATTTTAATATACATTATGCCAAAAAACTATTAAATATGATTTTTATCATTTCAATTATGAACTTTATTACAAACTATCGCCATTTATTTATTTATAGCCTGTCACCCAGGCTGGAGTGCCACAGTGCAATCATAGCTCCCAGCTTCCAACTTCTTGGCTTAAGCAATCCTCTGGCTTCAGCCTACCAGCTAGCTAAGACTACAGGTGTGCACCACCACACCCAGCTATAGAGACAGCATCTCACTTTGTGCCCCAGGCTTGTCCTCAGACAAACCATCTCAGGAGAGCAGAAAAATATTAAGCAACTAGCAAATTCACATAATTCTGTGCCTTAGTTGAAGCTGGAAATGCTTTGATAAACTTTTTTTTCAGGATGCCCCACCTAACTGAACATAGCAGAAGCCTCATAACTTGCATGGACTTGGGTATAAAGCATTCTGGGGCCTCAGGCAGGAACAGGACTAGAGTGAGGTAAGAAAAGCATAAAATTTAAGGAGACACCCAAAATTTTAGTAATCAAGATAAGTGATTTTTATTTATTTATTTATTTATTTATTTATTTATTTATTTATTTATTTTGGAGACAGGGTCAAATTCTGTCACCTAGGCTGGGGTGCAGTGGCACAATCTCAGCTCACTGCAGCCTCCGCCTCCTGGGCTCAGGCAATCCTCCCACCTCAGCCTCCTGAGTAGCTGGTCTACAGGTGCACACCACCACACCCAGCTAATTGTACTTTTTGTACAGATGTGGTTTTGTCATGTTGCCCAGGCTGGTCTTGAACGCCTAGGCTCAAGTGATCCTCCCATCTTAGCCTCCCAAAGTGCTGAGATTACAGGCATGAGCCACTGAGCCCAGCCAAGATTAATGGTATATTAATGTAATATTCTGAAAAATCGAATCAACAAACCATGACCTATGGGCCAACTGCCTGATTTTTTTGTAAGTAAATAAAGTTTTATCAGCAGCTCTAAGTGGGCCGGGAGAGGAGAAATAGGGACCAAGAAAACTGAAGTTAGCTATAGTATCGCCTAAAAGACAACCAAGAAAACAAATGCACCTACTGAAAAATGCATAGTAATGTGCCAGAAAGCAGCAGGAAAAGAGAACAATGACCACAACAACTTAGGAAACCATATCAGTCACAAATATATCAAAAAGGTAATATTCTTAATGTGTACATAGTTAACAGTCAATAAGAAAAATCGTGTTACACAACTATACGACTGAGCTAAGAACAAATAGATAAAAAACAAATTGGCAATAAAGGCACCAAAAATGTCCAACCTCATTAGTAAATAATACCTGCAAGTAAAATAGAGATGACATTTCAACTATCAAATTAATTTGCTTTTAAAAGATAGTGCAGGCAGACAAATCTCAAGGAAAGTATAAATGGTATAACTTTTTGGAAGGAAATTTCGCGATCTGTATTAAGAGCCCAAAATGTTTTGTACTTTTAGACACAGTAATATCATCTGTGGGAATCCATTCTGAGAAAATATTGCAGTGTCGTGAAGGAGTTCCATACAAGGTTGTTCCTCAAAGCATTAAACTTTCATTTATTAATTAAATATTTATTGGTTGCTTATTTACTAGAAAAAAAACCTATTTACTTTGGAGACTGAAATGAACTCAGTTATGAAAACATCTGTCTCTGACAAGCTGCAAGTCAAGACATTCATTTTCCCTATGGGTCTGTTGTGCAGTTTTCTTTTAACATTCATAATGATTGGTCTTGAATGTGTGATCAAAGGATAGTAAATAGATGATACTCATTTGCTGAAAGTCCTACCATTCCTTGAAAGAAATGGAATTTGACATATGTTTCCAATTGAGTTTAACTTAATTACAAACTCACAGGGGAAATATGTATTCATACACTCTAGGCAGAAATATACAATGGTAAAACTTTATTAGAAGGCTTTTTAGTATCTGCTATATTTAAAAATACTCTTTCCCTTTGACCTAGTAATTCTACTTCTAGGAACACATTCTATGAAAACACTCACATCCACAGAAGTATAAAAAAAATATATGCACAAAGATGTTCATTGAAGTACTCTTTGTAATTTTAGGCCAGGTGCAGTGGCTCACACCTGTAATCCCAGCACTTTGGGAGGCTGAGACGGGTGGATCACTGGAGGTCAGGAGTTCAAGAACAGCCTGGCAAACATGGTGAAACGCTGTCCTACTAAAAACAAAAAAATTAGCTAGATGTGGTCGCACATGCCTGTAATCCCAGCTACTTGAGAGGCTGAGGCAGGAGACTCTCTTGAACCAGGAGGTGGAAGTTGCAGTGAGCTGAGATTGTGCCACTATACTCCAGCCTAGGCAATAGAGTGAGACTCTGTTTAAAAAAAAAAAAAAAAAAATTTATAATTAAAAAAAATTAGAGACAATTCAATTTTCCAATATGGGGGCTGGATAAATAAATTATGGTACTCCCATTCAACAGAATAGTATTAATATTAACAATTAGCCAGTTGGGCATGGTGGCTCACACCTGTAATCCCTGCACTTTGGGAGGCCGAGGCGGGTGGATCACTGAGGTCAGGAGTTCGAGACCAGCCTGCCCAACATGATGAAACCACGTGTCTACTAAAAATACAAAAAATTAGCTGGGCGTGGTGGTGGGCGCCTGTAAACCCAGCTACTCTGGAACCTGAGATAGGAAAATCGCTGAAGCCTGGGAGGTGTAGGTTGCAGTGAGCCGAGATCGTGCCACTGCCCTCCAGCCTCGGTGACAAGAGTGAAACTCCGTCTCAAAAATAAATAAATAAATAATAATTAGCCAGTGGGAGCGCCGGTAAGTTGTCCAAAAACAAAACTTTGATTTATAGTGTTTGACAATTTTCAGGGTACATGTTCTCTTACCACGGCCCTATTTATTTACTTAAGAGACCATGTCTCACTATGCCCAGACTGTTTCAAGTGATCCTCCCACTTCAGCCTCCCAAAGTGTTGAGATTACAGGCATGAGCCATCATGCCTGGTGCCATGGTCCATTTTGAGCTACCAAGGTAAGGTGATGTTACTTGAAGTTTTAAAGAGATGTGCATATTTGGCTCTCTCAAGCCTGTACAAGAAGGTTCTAGCATACTGCTGACTCAGTAGAAAGATAGTAGGGAGGAAGGAAGGAGAAAAAAAATGAGATAGATCTAATTATACTGACATAAAAAGATGTCCAAGATGTATGTTTAATTGAAAAAAAAAGTTAAGAAGTATTAGCATATGGTTTTGTAGAATAATTTTTATTTTTCTCTATTTATATATTTTTTGAGACAGTGTCTTACTCTGCTACCTGGGCTAGAGTGCCGTGGGACAATCACAGCTTACTATAGCCTTAACCTACCAGGCTCAAGCAATCCTCCCACCTCTGCCTCCCAAGTGGCTGGGACTACAGGCTCACACCACCATGCCCAGCTATTTTTTATTTTTTGCAGAGACTGGAATCTCGCTGTATGTCTCAGGCTGTTCCCAAACTCCTAGGCTCAAGCGATTCTCCTGCCTCGGCTTCCCAAAGTGCTAGGATTACAGGTGTGAGCCACCACGCCTAGCCACATATTTGTTAATATTTGAATTTGTATAATCCATGTGTTATTACTGTAATCAGAAAAATAAATACAGTATTTAAAATCTACAGCCAAAGGCCTTAAACTGTGAACAAGGGAACCATGTTTAAATAGCACAAATAGTGCTTTCTCACACTCTGTTGCTGGCAGTATAAACTGGAGCAATCTGGCCAGGCGTGTGGTGTCTCACACCCGTAATCTCAGTACTTTGGGAGACTGAGGTGGGTGGATCACCTGAGGTCAGGAGTTCAAGACCAGCCTGCCCAACATGGTGAAACCTGTCTCTACTAAAAATATAAAAATTAGCCAGGCGTGGTGGCAGGTGCCTGTAATCCCAACTACTAGGGAGGCTGAGTCAGGAGAATTGCTTGAACCCAGGAGGCAAAGGTTGCAGTGAGCCAAAATCATGCCATTGCACTCCAGGCTGGGCAACAAAAGTGAAACTCCATCTCCAAAAAAAAAAAAAAAAAAAAAAAAGGAGCAATCTTTCTGGAGAGTAATTTGTAATATGAACCTAAGCTCTAAAAATGTATTTATCTGTTGACCCAGTGATTCCACTTCTGGGGATTTATCCTGGAAAAATGGTTAAGGATGCAAGCAAAAATTCAGCTACAAGAATAGTCTTTGTGTTTTCTGTCAAATAATCTAAATGTTCAATAATAAGGAACATTATTAAATGTTCCTTAAAAAGGAAAAAAAAATTATTGTAGATTCATATAAAGTATTCAGCCATTAACAACAATATAGAAGTCTATTGACGTAAAAAGGTGCTTACTTGTTTTAAAATGTATAAAAATAAAAACAGATTACAGGTCGGGCATGATGTGGCTCACACCTGTAATCCTAACACTTCGGGAGGCTGAGGTGGGCAGATCACTTGAGGTCAGGAGTTCGAGACCAGCCTGGCCAACATGGTGAAACCCATCTCTACCAAAAATACATAAAATTAGCCAGGTGTGGTGGCACACGCCTATAGTCTCAGCTACTAGGAGGCTGAGGCAGGAGAATTGTTTTAACCCAGGAGGAGGAGGTTGCAGTGATCTGAGATCATGCCACTGCACTCCAGCCTGGATGACAGAGCAAGACCCTATCTCAAAAAATAAATAATAAAAGCAGATCACAAAGCCATATGTACGGTATATTCCCCACTTTTATAAATCTAAAGCTACAGATCTTTTGACTTCACTAAGTCCCTGGCTCACATTCAGGTATATGATTTGAGAGGGGAATGAGGCTAGATGTAAACTATGACTTTTCCCAAAGCAATTCAGTAACTCGGGTTGTATGATTTTCACTGCCTGGAATGGCCTTCTCTGCCCTGTATGAGGAATTCTAATCAGGCTGTTCATCATCTCTTTAAATATTATTTATTATGCTCCTAACCAATGCCCTTTCAGTGCTCAGGAGGAGTCCTACAGGAATACTCAGTCTATAAGTGCTCAGGACTGGGCTGAGAATGGGGCAAGGTGATTTACAGAGTACAGTATCAATCTGCTTTGGTACAGGCATGAAGCACCTGGGACCATCAGTTACAGCAATGTGTGGATTTGACATATTTAAGGGAATTTAATAAATGAAGTTTATAAACTGTTTTAATATGTAAGAGAATTTGATTTGTTAAATCTGTATGCTTTTATAACTTTACAATGCTTAAGAAAATTCTATTATCTTTATAAATAGTGTTTAAATGGGAAATTTAATATGTCAAATTAATAAGCTCACTGAACATTAATCAAAGCACAAGTGAAAGTGTTTTGTTTTAAAATGAATTGATAGGCCAGGCGCCCTGGCTCACGCCTGTAATCCTAGCACTTTGGGAGCCAAGGCGGGTGGATCACCTGAAGTCAGGAGTTCGAGACCAGGCTGGCCAACATGGCAAATCCCTGTCTCTAAAATTAGGTGTGGTGGCGGGTGCCTGTAATCCCAGCTACTGGAGAGGCTGAGGCAGGAGAATCACTTGAACCCCGGGAGCGGAGGTTGCAATGAGCTGAGATTACACCACTTCACTCGAGCCTGGACAAAAGAGCAAAACTCAGTCTCAAAAAAATAAATAAATAAATTGATAGATTTACACGTAAATTTCAGAAATGTGGTTAAACGTTTAATAACAGTTAGGCTTAACATTTACTTCCGTAATAAATTAAATATCAACTGAGATGCAAGCAGCTTTATGAGTTCCTTCCCATGCACAAAAAGTACTCTCAGCCATTTAAAATCTCAATTGGCAATTGGTACAGATATGGTGCCATTTTGCAGAGGGGGAAACTGAGGTGAAGATAACCTCCCAAGGTGATGGAACTAGGAAGTGGTGGACCCTGCATTCCAGCTCAGATGACACCAGATTGCTAGAGTCAGAACACTCCACCACTTTCCTCTACCACCTCCAGTATATGCAGAGAGATTCCATTACTATAGAAAACAATGTTAGTTATGAATACATAACCTGGAATAATATATGCCAATATGACAACATTGGTCTTTCCTGGAGTGGGAATTACAAAGGACTGGCTTTTTTTTTTTTTTTTTTTTTTTTTCTGTAATGTTTATGATTTGAGTAAAAGGAATTCTCTACCTCATCACCCCATTTTTCAACTAATCTCTTTGCTGCCAATTTAAAATTAAGGTAATGGCCAGGCACAGCAGCTCATGCCTGTAATCCCAGCACTTTGGGAAGCAGGAGGATCGCTTGAGCCCGGGAGTTGGAAACTAGCTTGGGTAACATATCCAGACCCCTCTCTAGAAATTTTTGTTTTTTATTCTGAGAGAGAGTCTCGCTCTGTCTCCCAGGCTGGAGTGCAGTGGCGCAATCTCGGCTCACCGCAAACGATTTCAAACGATTTGGATTACCAAGGTAATCGTTTGAACCCGGGAGGCGTTTGAACCCTGTCTGACAGAGCAAGACCCTATCTCAAAAAATAAATAATAAAAGCAGATCACAAAGCCATACGTACGGTATATTCCCCACTTTTATAAATCTAAAGCTACAGATCTTATGACTTCACTAAGTCCCTGGCTCACATTCAGGTATATTATTTGAGAGGGGAATGAGGCTAGATGTAAACTATGACTTTTTATAGTCATAGTTTATGACTCCGGGTTCAAACGATTACCTTGCCTCAGCCTCCCCAGTAGCTGGGATTACAGGCGTGTGCCACCATGCCCAGCTAATTTTTTGTATTTTTAGTAGAGACGGGGTTTCACCGTGTTAGCCAGGATAGTCATGATCTCCTGACTTCGTGACCCGCCCGCCTCAGCCTCCCAAAGTGCTGGGATTACAGGCGTGAGCCACTGTGCCCGGCCTAATTTTTATTTATTTTTATTTTTATTTTTTTGTTTGCTTTTGAGACGGAGTCTGGCTCTTGTCGCCCAGGCTGGAGTGCAGTGGCGCGATCTCGGCTCACTGCAAGCTTCGCCTCCCGGGTTCACGCCATTCTCCAGCCTCAGCCTCCTGAGTAGCTGGGACTACAGGCGCCCGCCACCTCGCCCCGCTAATTTTTTCGTATTTTTAGTAGAGATGGCGTTTCACCACGTTAGCGAGGATGGTCTCCATCTCCTGACCTCGTGATCCGCCCGCCTCGGCCTCCCAAAGTACTGGGATTACAGGCGTGAGCCACCGCGCCCAGCGAGAAAAAAATTTTAAATTAGCCAGACGTGGTGGCCCACGCCTGGACACCCAGCTCCTAGAGAGGCTGAGGCAGGAAGATTGCTTGAGCCCTGGAGTTTAAGGCTGCAGGGAACTAAATGATAGTGCCACTACACTCCAACCTGGGTGATAGAACGGGACCTGTGGAAAGAGAAAGAAAGGGAGAAAAAGAAGAAAGATGAGAAAGAAACACAGAGAAAGAAAGAAAAACAAAGGGAATTCTGCACCTCCTTATGTTTCTTTTCTGTGTTGTCAGTCAGCATTCTGTAGTCACTTAGTAGTTCTACTTCTTTTTTTTTTTTTTTTTTTTTTTGAGACAAAGTCTCGCTCTGTCGCCCAGGCTGGAGTGCAGTGGCAAGATCTCGGCTCACTGCAAGCTCTGCCTCCCGGGTTTACGCCATTCTCCTGCCTCAGCCTCCTGAGTGGCTGGGACTATAGGCGCCCGCCACCACGCCTGGCTAATTTTTGTATTTTTAGTAGAGATGGGGTTTCACCATGTTGGCCAGGCTGATCTTCATCTCTTGACCTCGCGATCCACCTGCCTTGGCCTCCCGAAGTACTGGAATTACAGGTGTGAGCCACTGCGCCCGGCCAGGGGCTTTCTTTTATTATATTCCTGTTGGTGCTTCAAATACCCCCTCAGATGGGCCTCACTCCGGGTTGAAACTTTTTGTTTGTTTCTTTGAGACAGAGTCTAGCTTCTTCGCCCAGGCTGGAGTGCAATGGCTCGATCTCGACTCACTGCAACCGCCGCCTCCCGGGTTCAGGCAATTCTCCTGCCTTAGCCTCCCCAGTAGCTGGGACTACAGGCACGCCCCACCAACGGGGTTTCACTATGTTGACCAGCCTGATCTCGAACTCTTGACCTCAAGTGATCTGCCCACCTCGGCCTCCCAAAGTGCTGGGATTACAGGCGCTAGCCACTGCGCCCGGCCAAAATTTTTTCTTAGGCTCCCATTCCCCACATCTCATGAAATTAGTCACTCCCTCACCTATGCTACCTTTGTGTCTACCATATGTTTTTGTTATTAAATGTATAATGCTGGAGTATAGTTACTTTTCTGTGTCATATGTCTTTGTTTTCCCACCGTGTAGCACAGAAGTTGGCTGGTTAAACTGAATACATAAAAATCAACTACATAGTTTTCTTTCTTTCCTCTAAAGGCTTAGTCTCCTTTGGTCCTTTAGACTTTACATTGGGGTAGGTGACACAATCAAGACTTAAGCTAAAGTAAAGGAATTCAGTTAAGAGAGTATCACAAAACTAGAGAAATGGAATAGTCTCTCTGAAAAAATCATGTGCAGGGAGCTGCTGAGAGAGGACCCATGTCACATATGAGCAATTGGGAAGGAGGGAGAACCTTGTCTTCGCTTCCCAGGGTGTGTCATGTCCTGCTGCTCACAAGCTAGCCTGGCCGTACGTATTTCTCAGGGTCCAGTTTTCTACTTAAAGCAAAAAACAAAATACAAAAAACAAAACAAAACAAAACAAAAAATCAGGTAGGGGGGCAACTAACCCGTTAAGCTGGAAGAATATTTTTAGATAGCTGAGGCCTGGGAATACGTCTATTATTTATCATGACCCCAGCCAGTGTGCACTTTATTCTGGACTGCCTCAGGGGTGGGAATCTCCGTGAGGTTAGGGTGGCACTGCTGAGGGGTAGCCCTGAAGACGCCCTGCCCACACAGCGCAGACCCCCTGCCTGTGCCCCCGCGTGGGAGCCAGCCTGAGGGCGGAGGGGCGAAACAAGGGTCTGCCCTGCCACTTTCTCCCCTCCAAGTCGGCAGCGGCAGTGGAAAGTGAAAATGAAAGCAGAAACCATTCTGAGCACCCTCGCTCAGGCTGGCGACCCACACTGGTCATGTAGGCTGTGGGAGAGAAAGGGAAGCGCGGGGGGCTTACAGGCAGGTGACGCTCTCAAGGGAAACCAGGAGGTGTTTCTCTGGCCGCGGCCCCGCCCCGCCCCGCCCCGCCCCGCCCCGCCCCGCCCCGCCTCCCTTGGACCCCGCCCCCATGAGTCTCCTCCCCCCACGAGGCCCCTCCTGGTTCCTGCGCCTCAGCCCCGCCCTTCGCTTTCGTTTCTGAGGCCACGCCCCGTAGGACCTGACCAAGCCCGGTACTGAGGCTTCACAAGGCCTCCGCCTGTGCGGCCACTTCCTCTTCCTCCTGCGTCTCCTCTTTTTTGGGGGAGAGGGGCACGCCCTGCCGCTGGCCCACAGACCTCGTGGATGCCGCATAGAATGGCCCGAAGTGAACACGGGGTTCTTTCCCATAAGGGCCCCGTCCAGGGACGGGGGTTGAGTCACCTTCTCCCCTGTAGTCTTTGCGGTGAGACCTGTTGGGGGGTGCAGACGCTGAAAATCCCTTTGGGTTTCTTCCTCCTGGCTCACCGGCCGGACCCAAGTGATGAGAAGGGGAGTAGGGAGATGAATTGTGGAAAGAAAAGAATGCTGCTGAATTACTGAGTGCCTAACCGAAGAAAAATTGGGGAGCAAGAGCATGACGGGGCACTAAAATTTTTTGAGGAAGATTCGTTGTCAGAAAATAGAAATGGCTAGAATCATCATCAAAGTGTCAGTCATTTCAAACTGCCTTTTAATTACAGTCCTCAGGATTCCTGGTAATTACAGTACATCTGACCTCATACTCGCAAACCAAGTTCAGATGGAAATATTTAGAGAAATGCAGGCACAAAGCAGGAAATTGGGGTATTGGTGTTTTCAGAGTTCTCTTTGGATATCTCTGGGTATTGGGGGGGGGAAGCTCCAATGAAATATAT
Organism: Macaca thibetana thibetana; assembly: GCF_024542745.1. NCBI lineage: Eukaryota > Metazoa > Chordata > Mammalia > Primates > Cercopithecidae > Macaca > Macaca thibetana. The sequence continues at coordinate 45,331,502 of NC_065590.1, forward strand.
CAGACGTGATTAAAAAAAAAAAAAATGACATGAAACCACTGTCTGATTTTCCTTAGGCCCAACATCGGGTAGCATTCATAGCAAGTATTCGTTGGCTGGTGGAAGCCCTTGTGATCAAAATGAAGTCAGGTGATTTAGCACATACAGTTGTTTGCCTGTGTTCTCCAAAACTGAAGAGACTTGCATTCACTTTTCTTCTAGGGAGTTTAAAGGAAACAAACGACTCACCTGCTGCAAGTGCTTAGCATTGTGCTAGAATAATTACAGAAGCTATCTCAAGCTGGGCGTGGTGGTGCACGCCTGTAATCCCAGCTACTTCGGAGGCTGAGACGGGAGGATCGCTTGAGCCCAGGAGAGATCACAACACTGCACTCCAGCCTGGGTGACAGGGTGAGACTCTTCAAAAAAAGGGGCAAGAATAATTCAGCAGTAGTTGGTTACAGAGTGAAAAGTACTCCCACTTGATTTTTATTTTATTATCCTGGACTCGATTTTATTATCAAGTGGGATTTTTACCTGGGCTTTCAGAAGTTAAGGTAATTTGCCCAAGGTCACATGATTAGTAAATTATCAGTTTAGGATTGAACTCAGGTCACCTGTCTCCCCTAAAGCATACAGAATGCAGGTGTGTACATTTATCTAAGTGTGTCAAACTGTACAGTTAAAATGGGTACATTTAATGTTACTTATAACCCAGTTAAGTTGGTTTTTTTTCAATCATGCAGAATGAGTGATGTTATAAAACTCGTCAAATAAACCACATTATGATTTCATACATGAAAGTATAAAGGCTGGGTGCAGTGGCTCACGCCTGTAATCCCACCACTTTGGGAAGCTGAGGCAAGTGGATCACCTGAGGCTAGGAGTTCAAGACCAGCCTGGCCAACATGGTGAAACCCCATTTCTACAAAAAATACAAAAATTAGCTGGTCATAGTGGTACATGCCTGTAATCCCAGTTACTCGGGAGGCTGAGGCACAAGAATTGCTTGAACCCGGGAGGCAGAGGTTGCAGTGAGCTGAGATTGTACCACTGCAGTCCATCCTGTGCAAGAGAGTAAGACTGTCTCAAAAAGAAAGTTTATGTATGAAGATATGCCTTTATTTATAACACAACTGTCAAGCGTTGTTCATTCAAGTGACCTTTCCAAACTTCAGTACAGATGTATATAAATATCAAGCAGGAAGCTACCATGGGTTAGGGTCATGAAAGTCTGTCTTGGAAATCAACCAAGCATACACAGAATTGGAAACAACATTGGAAGTATGTGATACCACACCTATCTAACAAAAACATCTTCAAAGTGCAGGGCACTGAACGGATCAGACACTTTTGCTATTGGGTATGCACAAAAGTCACCTTTCATATGTATAATATACTATGTATGGTACTAAGGATTGTATAATATACTATGTATGGTACTAAGGATGGTGATTACAAGCTGTGCAGCAGAACTTAGAAGTTTTTATTTTCAATTATACCAAGGCTGTGTTTGACTGTTTAAAGACAGTATACTGACGACTGTTTCATTTTATAATGTTCCACTTTGAAGTTTTACCAGTTTCAGAAACATCTTGAATTTAAGGCTTTAATGAAATTTTGTGAATCAAAAATTCATAAAATTGGTATTCTGAACAATCATGATTGTCCACACATATGTAGAAACAGGATACAGCATAACCCAGTTTTTCTCACAAGTGGTAAACTGGCTTTCATAGAATGGTTAAACTGATGCTAGTTGCCACCCCGGCCCAATACACGTATGTTTCTGTCGGTCAATTTAACAGCCCCTCTTATAATAATAAACTCCACAGTCCTCAAAATAGGATGTGACTGATTGGATTTCACTTTAGGAATTCTGCACAACCTTGTGTTTTCCTAGAAAATATTTTCTTGGCCAGGCACAGTGGTTCATGCCTGTAATCATTCTCTACGATTGGTCTTCCAGCACTTTGGGAGGCTGAGGCAGGGGGATGACCTGAACCCAGGAGTTTGAGACCAGCCTGGGCAACATGGCAAAACCCCGTCTCTACCAAAAACACAAAAAATTAGCCAGATTTGGTAGCGCGTGCCTATGGTTCAAGCTACTTGGGAGGCTGAGGTGGGAGGATCACTTGAACCTGGGAGGCTCAGGTTGCAGTAAGTGGAGATTGCACCACTGCACTCCAGCCTGGGTGATAGAGTGAGACCTCATCTCAAAAATAAGAAAAAACTTAAAATGTAAAAAATTTAACCAAGGCCAGGCATGGTGTCTCACATCTGTAATCCCAGCATTTTGGGAGGCCAAGGCAGGCAAATCACTTGAGGTCAGGAGTTCAAGACCAGCCTGGCCAGCATGGCAAAACCCCCTCTCCACTAAAAATACAAAAATTAGCTCGTGTGGTGGCAGGCACCTGTAGTCCCAGCTACTTGGGAGACTGAGAAAGGAGAAACACTTGGACCCAGGAGGCGGAGGTTGCAGTGAGCCAAGATCACACCACTGCACTCCAGCCTGGGCAACAGAGTCTGGGCAAGAGACTCAGTCTCAAAAAATTTCAACCAATATGTATATATAAAAGATATTCACTGCAGTGGCATATATAATGACGAAATTGGAAAACTTAATCTAAATCAACAATAGTAACATATATAGCATTGATAAGAGACTATAAACAACTACATCAAAATGTTAATTGTGGTTATTGCTCAATAGTAGGATTATGGGCCACTTAAATTTTCTTTTTACTTCAACATTTTTTCACATTCTCTATGATTAGCATTTTTTTATAATCAGGTAAATAAATACTATTTTTTAAAAAAGAAAATCCTTGGAGGGCTTAAGAAGCACTTAACTTCTTGATCATAGCTAATAGAATAAAATATTAGTGCTTATACATGGTAAATAGCCAAGAAATAATCCTAAGCAATGACTACTTTAGAAACCAGTCTCACTCTACCACCTGCTTTCATTCTTATCCTCAACTAGTTGTCAGAACTGTTTCCTGTGGTTGAAAGCCTGTTACTCCCAAAGTAGAATAGTATAAAATGAATATAGTCTAAAAGCTTACTCCTACATAGATCTAAAATGTTAACATTATTAAAAAACAATAACACAAACCCAAAAAGTAATTTTATGTTTAATAATGCTTCCTTTTTCCCAAAAAGCCTAAGAGCCCCAGAGCCTGTGCTAAATACTGTTAAAGTGCGCAAAGTGAGGGTCTTTTTAACTAAAACACTCATCTACATATATAATAAGTTTCATATGTCCTAGAAAAAGGTCTGGAAAGCTATACATCAAGTTATTAAGTCTCCAATGGTGAAATTATAAATGTTTTCAGAACATTTTTGCTTGTCAATATTTTCAGATTGTTGTACAATGGGCAAATATGGTCTTTTGTCAAAAGAAAAAGGTGTTTTAATGTCATTTTGACAAAAATAAATGCTACCTAGAGCTGTTAGAATTTGTGCCTTTTAAAAGACCTTTCTAACTTGCAAGTGGGAAAACAAGTTACTAATTACAGAATGGAGTTTTGACACACTAAGCAATATAGCTTTATATTTGATGTCTGCCTAATACTTGGGAAGGAAAAAAAATAGGTCCTTTGAATATGTTTATGAAGCAATTTAGGAAATCTTCTTGGATAACTCAGTTGTGTCCCAACTATTTAAATAAGTAAAATGAATACCTTCCATTGGCAGTTGTATCAGTGGAGTCATACATCAATGAAAGATTTAAAACAAGACAAGTACTCTAGTAGAAAATTGAAGAAACAAAACACCATGTAGAAACAGCCAAGTTTCCCAACAGAACAGCATCAAGTTAATAATTAGTCTTTAAATAAAAACAGCTGAGACATGTTTGCATGTCACAGATTTCTAAGATGGAACATTACCTGTGGGTCGGTAACCTGGCCCATTTTACAAAGTCTACTGGCCCTCTGTTTTGTATAAAGTAGATGTTCAATAACTTTTTATTTAAAAAGTTTTTGATTCAAACTTATGCAATTGAAAAATGATTCCTAAGTTTAATTTACAAATGAAGATTAATTGCTTACTGGACAAAATTTAATACTAATTTTTTTCCTAAATTTGAGCATCTGGAGGAAAGTCTCAATTAATTTGAGTTCACATGTAATAAAATGAAACAAAACCATCTGACTGAGGCAACATGATGTAGGGAAAAGAGCTTGAACACTGGAATCTCCCAACATTGCAACTGTTTTGTAACTTTGGGTTCATTTTCTCCTACTCTAAAAGCAGATGATTAAATCCATCATCTCCAAGATCTTTTCAGGTTTTAAGGGTCTGTGACTTGGGCTGGGAGCCGTGGTTCATGACTGTAATCCCAGCACTTTGGGAAGCTGAGGCGGGGAAGATAACTTGAGCTCAGGAGTTTGAGACCAGCCTGGACAATATCATGAGACCCTGTCTCAATTTTTAAATAAATATAAATAAAAAAGAGTCTACGACTTGAAAACAAACATGAAGATTCTAACAGGTGGAGAGAAGGCAGACTGGCTAGGAAACTCAGGGCCTAAGGAACAGCAGTGCATCTTCTAGATCGTCTTTCTATCTCATCTATACTGCACTTAGAGCTGAAGAAGCTGGCAGCTCCCACAGAAGCCTGCTCTCCTTAGCCAAAGGACCTGAAAAAGAGAAGCCTAGTAAGACAGAAAACCTTTAGACAATAACTTCTACACTTGTGCCAAACATGGCAGAAAAAAAACGTGGCCGCAACCCATCACCTGAGTGGAAGCCAAGTGGGAAACTTAGATTTCCACCTTTGCCAGACTATAATGAGGTGTCCCGTGCCACCCACCACCACCCTGCCACCACCAGTGTGGTGCCAGAGGAAGCCTAGTGAAGAGGCAGGACTTTGACAACCACTCAGAAAGTCATGAGGTGGAGGCGACACACCCTACCTCTGTGATGTCAGAGAGGTCCACCTCAGGAGCAGACTGAGGCCCTCCCTGTCACGGAGACATTGGTGGAGGCTTAGTGAAGACCTGGAACGCCCATCTCCACCCAGAAGTAATGAAGAGCACCTCCAACAGAGGCCAAGTAGGCCCGAAGAGTATAGCACCCAACTGGACTTCTACCCCCAGCCAGCAGTAACGTGCTGACCAGCCCCACACCTCCACCCTCCTTGCTGGAGCATTATCAAAGAAACCAGCTAAAAAAGAATGTTTCAATAAGATCCATGTGCTGTCCTTTAAAGCACAAAAGTTTTTTATTTTGGCTAGGCATGGTGGCTCATGCCTGTAATCCCAGCACTTTGAGAGGCCAGGGTGGGAGGATTGCTTAAGCCCAGGAGTTTGAGACCAGCCTAGGCAACATGGTAAAACCCCATCTCTACAAAAAAAATAGAAAAATTAGCCAGGTGCAGTGGTGCGGGCCTGTAGTCCCAGCTACTCGGAAGGCTGAGGTGGAGCATCACTTGAGCCCTGGAGGCGGAGGCTGTAGTGAACCGAGATCACACCACTGTACTCCAGCCTGGGCAACAGAGTGAGACCTGGTCTCAAAGAAAAAAAAAAAAAAAAAAAAAAGTTTTTATTTTGAAGTCCAATTTGTCTATTTTTTCTTTTGTTGTTCATATTTTTGTTCTCATATCTAAGAACCCTTTGCCAAATCCAAGATCATAAAGATCCCTATGTTTTCTTGTTTTCTTTGAAGAATTTTATAATTTTAGCTCTTACCTTTAGGCTTTTCATCCTTTTTGAGTTAATTTTTGTATATGGTGTGAGATGAGTTCAACTTAATTGTTTTGCCTGTAGTTATCCAGTCATCCCAGCACTATTTGTTGAAAAGAATATACCTTCCCACTGAATGGTCTTGGTACCCTGTCAAAATCAACTGAATATTGACCAGGCACGATGGCTCACATCTGTAACCCCAGCACTTTAGGAAGCCGAGGAGAGCAGATCACCTGAGGTCAGGAGTTCAAGACCAGCCTAGCCAACATGACAAAACCCGTCTCTACTAAAAATACAGAAATTAGCAGGGCATGGTGGTGGGCACCTGTAATCCCAGCTACTCGGGAGGCTGAGGCAGGAGAAAGCACGAACCCAGGAGGCAGAGGTTGCAGTGAGCAGAGATTGAGCCACTACACTCTAGCCTGGGTGACAGAGTTGACTACAGATGTAAGCGTTTATTTCTGGACTGTTAATTCCAGTCCCATTCATCTATATGTCTGTCCTCGTGCCAGTACCACACTGTTTTGATTACTACTGATTTGTAGTAAATTTGAAATCATGAATTGTGAGTTTCAAGTTTTATTCTCCTTTTTCAGGATTAATTCGAATATTCTGGGTCCCTTGCAATCCATATGAATTTTGGAATAAATTTGTCAATTTCTAGGAAGAAGTCAGTGGGGATTCTGGTAGGAATTGCATTAGATCTCTAGATCAGTTTCAAGAGTGTTGCCTTCTTAACAATGTTAAATCTTGTAATCCAAGAACATGGAATTTTTTTTTTCATTTCTGTAGATCTCCATTAATTCTGTTCAATGATGTTTTGTAGTTTTCAGAGCATAGGTTTTGTACTTTTTTTTTTTTTTTTTTAACTTCAACCTTTATTTTAGGTTCAGGATGTTCCTGTGCAGGTTTGTTACATTAGTATATTACGTGATGCTGAAGTTTGGGGTACAACTGATCCCATCACCCAGATAGTGAGCATAGTACCCAGTAGGTAGTTTTTCAACCCTTGACCCCTCTCTTCTTCCCCTTTCTAGTAGTCTGCAGTGCTTACTGTTCCTATCTTTATGTAGATGGGTACCCATGCTATGGGTGACTATTGTTGAGAACAATAAGTACCAGGAACTACTAGCAGGGAGGAGGGTGGGTGCAAGGGATGAAAAAGTGGGAGCTAAATTCTTTTTTTTTTTTTTTTGAGATGGAGTTTCACTCTTGTTGCCCAGGCTGGAGTGCAATGGTGTGATCTCAGCTTACTGCACCTCCACTTCCCGGGTTCAAGTGATTCTCCTGCCTCAGCCTCCCGAGTAGCTGGGATTACAGGCACCTGCCACCACGCCTGGCTAATTTTTATATTTTTAGTAGAGATGTTGGGTAGGCTGGTCTTGAACTCCTGGCCTCAAGTGATCTGCCCACCTCAGCCTCCCAAAGTGCTGGGATTACAGGCCTGAGCTACTGTGCCCACCTGGGAGCCAAACTCTTAAAAGTGAGAACATATGGTATTTGGTTTTCTGTTTCTGTGTTAATTTGCTTAAGATAATGACCTCCAGCTGCCTCTATGTTGCTGCAAAGGACATTATTTCATTCTTTTTTATGGCTGCATAGTATTGCATGTGTATATGTACCACATTTTCTTTCTTCAATCCACCATTGATGGGCACCTAGGTTGATTCCATGTCTTTGCTATTGTGAATAGTGCTGTGATTAACATATGAGTTGCACTTCTTTTGTTAAATTTATCCCTAAATATTTTATTCTTTTTAATGCTATTGTGAATGAAATTGTCTTCTTAATTTCATTTTTGGATTGTTCATTGCAAAACTGCAACTGATTTTTGTATATCAATTACATATTCTGCAACCTCACTGAAATGGGTTTCTATTTCTAGTAGACCTTTAGTGTATTCCTTAGGATTTTCTATATAAAAGATCATGTCATCTGTGAATAGAGATAGTTTTATTTCTTCATTTGCAATGTGGATACCTTTTATTTTTCTTTACTAATTGCCTTAGCCAGGATCTCTAGTAAAAAAGGGAATAGAATATTCAAGTGGGGTTTATTCCAGGGATGTAAGGCTGGTTTAATATTCAAAAATCAATCAACATAATTCACCATATAAACAGCCCAAAGAAGAAAAATTACATGATCATATCAATCAATGTAGAAAGTGCATTAGAAAAAATTCAACATTCATTTATGATAAGAACTGTCAGATAACTACAAATAAAGGGGAACTTCCTCAACTTAATCACAAAAATCCCTACCACTAACATTATACTTCATAGTGAAAAACAATGTTTCTCCCCTACTATCGTGAACAAGGCAAGGTTGTTCAGTCTCATCACTCTCATTCAACATAGTGCTGGAAGTCCTAGCCAATGCAATAAGCAAGGAAAGAAAACATACAGATTGGAAGGGATGAAATAAAACTGTTCCTATTTGCAGATGACATGATTGTCTACATAGAAAATCCCAAGGACTCTACAGAAAAAAAAAACCCTCCTAGAAGTAATAAGTATGTTCAGCAAGATTATAGAATATAAGATAAACACAAAAATCAATTGCATTTCTATATGCTGGCAATAAACATGTGAAAACTAAAATTAAAAATGATTTATGGCCTAGCACAGTGGCTCACATCTGTAATCCTAACACTTTGGGAGACCTAGGTGGGCAGATCACCTGAGGTCAGGGGTTCAAGACCAGCCTGGCCAACGTGGTGAAACACTGTCTCCACTAAACATACAAAAATTAGCCAGGCATGGTGGTGCGCACCTGTAATCCCAGCTACTCAGGAGGCTGAGGCAGGAGAATTGCTTGAACCCGGGAGGCAGAAGTTGCAGTGAGCCGAGATCATGCCAGTGCACTCCAGCCTGGGCAACAAAAGTGAAACTCCATCTCAAAAAAAAAAAAAACAAAAAATTATTATTATCCACCAAAAAAATGAAGTACTTAGGTGTAAGTCTACAAAACATATAGAAGACTTGTATAATGAAGACTTCAAAATGCTGATGAAAGAAATCAAGAAGATCTAAATCAATGGAGAAATGTACTGTGTTTCTAGGTTGGAAGACTCAGCTTAGTAAAGATGTCAATTCTCACCCAAATTGATATACAAGTTTAATGTAAATCCTATCAAAATTCTAGTAAGATTTTCTGTAGATAGACAAGATTATTTTAAAATTTAGATTGAAATGCAAAGAACCTAGAATAGCCAAAATTATTCTGGAGAAGAAAAATAAGGTGGGAAGAATCAGTCTACCCAATTTCAAGATTTAATTTTATAGCTACAGCAATCAATACCATGTGGCATTGGCAGAGGGATAGAGATATAGACGAATAGAATAGAATAGAATAGAATAGAATAGAATAGAATAGAATAGAATAGAATAGAATAGAATAGAACAGAAGAACCCAGAAATAGACATGCACAATATACCCATCTAAATTTTGACAAATATGCAAAAGCAATTCAATGGAGAAAAGACAGCATTTTCAACCAATGGTCCTGGAGTGAATTGAACATTCAAAGGCAAAATAATGAACCTGAGTCTCACACCTTACACAATATACAAAAATTAAAATGGACCATGGACTTAAATGCAAGGCATAAAACAGTAAAACTTTTTAGGAAAAATTATTAGGAGAAAATGTGCAAGATCTAAGGTGAGGGCTGGGCACAGTGGCTCGTGCATGTCATCTCAGCACTTTGGGAGGCCAGAGGGTAGATAACATGGACCCAGGAGTTCAAGACCAGCCTGGACAACATGATGAAACCCAGTCTCTATAAAAAATACAAAAATTAGCCAGGCATGGTGTCATGTGCCTGTAGTCCCAGCTACTGGGGAGGCTGAAGTGGGAGGATTGCCTGAGCCCAGGAGGTCAAGGCTGCAGTGCACCAAGATCACATCACTGCACTCCAACCTGGGTGACAGAGGAGACTCTGTCTCAAAAATAATAAATAAATAAAAATTTAAAAATCAAAAGTGAGGTAAAGATTCTTTTGTTTTTTGTTTTTCTTCATTTTAAGATAGGATCTTGCTCTGTTGCCCAGGCTGGAGTGACTTGACCTCCTGAAGTGCTGGGATTACAGGCGTGAGCCACCATGCCCAGCCTAGCTTTCTAAAGCCAACCTATAAAAGGAAAAATTGGTAAGTGGGACTTCATTAAAATGTAAAGCTTTTGCTCTGCAAAAAAACTCCTTAGAGAAGATGGAAAGACAAGTTACAGACTGGAAAAAAATATTTGCAAACTACATATTCAACAAAGTACTAGTGTCTTGACTATATAAAGAACTCTCACATCACTGTACTCCAGCCTAGGTGACAGAGCAAAACGCCATCTCTTAAAGAATAAAGAAAACAAAAACTACAAAGAGATATCACTACATACACATAACAGAATGGCTAAAATTTAAAAAATAGTGACAAGACAATACCAATGCTGACAAGGATGTAGAGAAAATATATCACTCATACATGATGCCTCAAATGTAAAATGGTACAGCCACTTTGGAAAAACACTTTGGCAGTTTCTTGAAAAATGAAACATGCAACTACCATAGGACACAGCAATAGCACTCCTAGGCATTTATGTCAGAGAAATGAAAACTGAGCATCCACCCTAAACCCTGTACACAAATGTTTATAGCAGCTTTATGCATTGTCTTAGTCATTTGGGTTGCTACAACAAAATACCTTAGACTGGGTAATTTATAAACAACAGATATTCATTGTCCACAGTTCTGGAGTCTGGGAAGTCCAAAATTAAGGCACCAGCAGATTAGGAATCTGGTGAGGGCTCATTTTTCATTAATGGTGCCTTTGTGTGTCCTCACATAGTGGCAGGGGAGAGGGGCTAACAAGCTCCCTAATACCCCTCCTTTTTTTTCTTTTTTTTCTCTTTTTGAGACAGGTTCTTGCTCTCTCGCCGAGGCTGGAGTTCAGCAGTGTGATCTCGGCTCACTGCAACCTCTGCCTCCCGGGCTCAAGCCTACTAAAAGTGGGCGTGGCTAAAAAAAGGCAACATGAGGGATCCTTGTGGTGATGGAAATATTCTATATCAATGTCAGTATCTTGGTTGTGATACTATAGTTTAACTTTGCAAGATATTAACACTTGCGGAGACTAGGTAAAAGGTACATAGGATCTCTGAATTATTTTTTAGAACAACATATGAATCTACAATGATCTCAAAATTAAAAGTTTGTTTGTTTGTTTATTTATTTTAAATAAGGTCTTGGCCGGGCACAGTGGCTCATACCTGTAATCCCAACACTTTGGGAGGCCAAGGTGGGTGGATCATTTGAGGTAAGGAGTTCAAAACCAGCCTGGCCAACATGGTGAAACCCTGTCTCTACTAAAAATACAAAAATTAGCCGGGCATAGTAGCGGGTGCCTGTTATCCCAGCTACTCGGGAGGCTGAGGCAGGAGAATCACTTGAACCCAGGAGACGGAGGTTGCAGTGAGCAGAGATTGTGCCATTGCAATCTAGCCTAGGTGACAGAGCGAGACTCTGTATCAAAACAAAACAAAACAAACAAACAAAAAATGGCCAGGTGCAGTGGCTCATGCCTGTAATCCCAGCACTTTGAGAGGCTGAGTCAGGTGGGTCACCTGAGGTCAGGAGTTCGAGACCAGCCTGGCCAACCTGGTAAAACCCAGTCTCTACTAAAAATACAAAAATTAGTTGGGCATGATGGTGTGAGCCTGTAATCCCAGCTACTCCAGAGGCCAAGGCTGGAGAATCACTTGAACCCTGGAGGTGGAGGTTGCAGTGAGCTGAGATCGCGCCATTGCGTTCCAGCCTGGGCAACAAGAGCGAAACTCTGTCTCAGAAAAAAAAAAGAAAAAGAAAAAAGGAAAAAAAAAGAAACAAGGTCTCACTATGTTGCCAGTCTGGAATTCCTGGGCTCAAGTGATGCTCCTGCCTCAGGCTCCCAAGCGGTTGAGACTACAGGTGTGCACCACCAAGCCCAGCAAAAGTTTAATTTTTTTTTTTTTTTTTTTTTGAGACTCTCGCTTAGTCGCCCAGGCTGGAGTGCAATGGCGCGATCTCGGCTCACTGCAAGCTCCGCCTCCCGGGTTCACGCCATTCTCCTGCCTCAGCCTCCCGAGTAGCTGGGACTAAAGGCGCCCGCCGCCTCGCCCGGCTAATTTTTTGCATTTTTAGTAGAGACGGGGTTTCACCGTGTTAGCCAGGATGGTCTCGATCTCCTGACCTCGTGATCCGCCCGCCTCGGCCTCTCAAAGTGCTGGGATTACAGGCGTGAGCCACCGCGCCCGGCCAAAAAGTTTAATTTTTTAAAAAAACCTAAAATTTGCTATTTAGGTAAGTGAGAGAAGCTGACAATATGATATCATTGTTGTTAAAAAAAAAAAAAAAAACAGTAACTATACCTTTCTAGCCCTCAAAAGCCTCATTTCCTAATACCAGCAACTTAGGGGTTAGGATTTAACATACGAATTTAGGGGGTAGGGGACACAAATATTCAGATCATAGCACCCACCTTTCCTCCAACCTTATCTCCCACTAGGCACCCCTGGTATATTGAGCTGCATTCTGGCTTCCTTACTTTTTTTTCATACCTGAAGCACATTCACATCTCAGAGTCTTTGTACTTGTGGTTCCCTCTGTCCAGAACACCCCTGCCCTAGATATTTGCAAAGCTTCTTCTTGGTTTCAGGTCTTTAATAAAATGTGATGGCTTCTGAGAAACCTGGTTGCCTCGCCACCCTATCTAAAGTAGCAGCGCTATCACTCTCTAGCCCTTGACTCTTTTTCTACAAAGCATCTACTGCCACTATTACATATCTATTTGCTCATTATCTGTCTCCTTCTCTAGAACATAGGTTCCATGAGGGCAGAACTTTGTTTACTGCCCAATCCCCAGAGCCTAGGTCAGCATTTGGAGCATAGAAAATGATCAATAGGCCGGGCGTGGTGGCTCATGCCTGTAATCCCAGCACTTTGGGAGGCCAAGGCGGGCAGATTACCTGAGGTCAGGAGTTCGAGACCAGCATGGTGACCAACATGGTGAAACCCCATCTCTACTAAAAGTACAAAAAAATTGGCTAGGCATGATGGTATGTGCCTGTAATCCCAACTCCTCAGGAGGCTGAGGCAGAAGAATTGCTTGAACCCAGGAGACGGAGGTTGCAGTGAGCCGAGATCATGCCACTGTACTCTAGCCTGGGTGACAGAGCAGGACTCCGTCTCAAAAAAAAAAAAAAGAAAATGATCAATAAATATTTGGCAAATGAATGAATTCCGATAGTAAGGGAAATGAAACATTATATTGGCCACAGAGATTGCCAAACAGAAAGACAGAAGTGAGAAGAACGTGAAAGAAAAGTCATACTGATATTCATTGAAGGCCTCATAGTAAGCCGGCTCAGTATCCGAGGTCACATTCCTGTTTTACTGAAGATCAGGAATTGACATACAAACAGTGATAATATATTGAATAGAAGTCAGACAATGTGCAGAAGATATTTTGTGAGACAAAGTATCTCTGTTCATATTTTAATCAATATTCCTATAGTATTAAAAATGGAGGCCAGGCGCAGTGGCTCATGCCTGTAATCCTAGCACTTTGGGAGGCTGAGGTGAGTGGATCACAAGGTCAGGAGTTCGAGACCAGTCTGGCCAACATAGTGAAACCCCATATCTACTAACAAAACAAAAAAATTAGCTGTGTGTGGTGTGTGTAGGAGCTGTAGTCCCAGCGACTCAGGAGGCTGAGGCAGGAGAAGAGCATGAACCCAGGAGGCAGAAGTTGCAGTGAGCTGAGATCATGCCGCTGCACTTTCAGCCTGGGCAACCTAAGTGAAACTCTGTCTCAAAAAACAAACAAACAAACAAACAATCAAAAAAAAAAAACAACAACAAAAAAAAGAGGTATAGGGAGAAAACTCACTTGGGAATTTTGTAATATTTAATACAATTTTGGGTGATGGTTATGGCTATAGTTTGAGATGAGCTTTGGTCACATTTTTCTGAGAAGCTGTTATTCCTTACTAAAAATTATGAAAGCAAGCTTGGCCTGATTTAGCCAAAGTGACATCAATTTCCTGAAGCAACAGGTAGCTGCCCACTTTATACCAGCATAACCTACTTTCCGACTAATTTCTAGACAGGTGGGTGGTATTAAGGCCCTGTTGCTGGCAATTTGGGGACTTAGGATATTTATGACTATTTCTGATAGCACATTCCTGCTCAGAACTGTGAGACTACCTCACATCCTTAAATTCCATGTCTGATCAAACAGTGCAAGTCACAGAACCTGTGTCCAGTACATCCAGAACCAACCTGGCCCAGCCCAGTTTAGGAGTATCGGTGATCCAGGCGGGTCAGCAGCATCTCTGTTTGGAAAGAGGAATTTGGCCTGCCCTGACTGTATCATTCTCCTCTTCTAACCTTTAGCAGTCCATTACTGATGGGTAAAGTACTCATTCCTCCATCCACAGGCTTGATGGTACCTATTGTACCTTTATTTGTTAGAATTCAGTGGGGAAGCCATCTGGGCACAGGATTTTCTTGGTGGTTGGTTTTTTTTATTATTAATCAAATGTATTTACTTGTTATAGATAAATTCAAATTGTTTATTTCTTCTTGAGTTAATTGTTGGTAGGTTTTGTCTTTCTAGGAGTAAATTAATTTGTTGGAACATAATTGTTTATAGGATTTCTCCTCATCATTTATTGCCCCACTGAATCAAATGTTCCTAAATATGACCCCTGCTTTCCTGCCCTTTCACTTTCGTACCCGGAATCCCTTCAACTTAGTCTCTGCTTATTGAAGTGTATTGAATACCTACTAGAACCAAAATATTCTTTGGAGTTCTGTAGGGAATATATGAACAAATAGATATGGTAAGGTCTTGGGTCTCAAAGAGCTTATTGTCTAGTATAGTGTCTTCTGAAGTGTGTTCTTCAGAACAGAAGTCCTACAAAATGCAACTCAAAAATAAAGTTCTATGATCAAATACCTGAGGGGAACATGGTACCATATATCATTTCTTCTATAGGTGATTCATAATTCTCATTAGCATGTTTATTACTCTGAGAAGTTCTGCAATAGAGAAGCTCAGAGTTTCCCAAAAGTATGTGATCACAAAACTCGTTTGTTATATAGCATCTATTAACAACCTAAAGACTTCTGTTCAATGGAAAATACTTCAGGAAACCATGGACTAGATAAAACACACAACCAAGTAGCTACAGTGCAAGTCAAATGTCCTAACTGAGAGCTAGTCCTGTAGCCCTCATAGGTCCATTGCTCAATGTGCACCGAAAGTCAATACACCGATACTCTGTGTTGCAGCAGAGACAGGTGTTTACTTGTAGTGCTGCCTAACAAGGAAACAGGACAAAACCTCAAATCCATCTTCCTGAGGAGTCTGAGGCTAGGAATATTAAGGGCTTTCGAGTGGGCTGAAGTGTGGAGATTGTTGATTGGCTGACAAGTGCAGGGGAAGTCACGGGAGAGAAAGATGAAGAAATGATATTCTAATGTTGATTTGGTTTTTTTGTGGTGGGGGTGTTTAAGCTGATTGGCATTAGCTGGTCTACTGGAATTCAGGATCTACTTAAGCAATTCTTAAATAAAAGTCATGATTCTATCAGAGATCTTATCTAATTTCGGAAATCCTGTCTATAGGAACAGTGGGAATGCAAACAGTCAGTATCTAGTGTCATCAGTGTCTAGAGACTTTCACTTACAAGGGCGTCAGTCAACGTGCAGGCTGATTAGTGCTTAATAATAACTATATTTCTGTCCAGAATTCTTGTTAACCCTGTGAGCATGGCTTTGGTCCTTGAAACACGAGTAGGAAGATGGGGGAAACAAATGAAGGAAAGGCAGAGAAGGAAACATAATAAAGCATCCAGGGAATAGAAAGAAGAGCAGAAGAGGTGGAGACAAGAGTTAAAGGAAAAGAGAGTGGATTAACAATGTCAACAAGGTCAACGAGACCAAGAAATGACTCTTGGATTTAACGATCTTGAAGTCAGCATCAACCTTCAGAATAAAAATTCCAGGAAAATGGTGGAAGTAAATAAAAGGAAATAAGGAGTAAGTAGAATAGTTTGTGAGTTCCAAGAAAGCAGAGATTATTGCCTCTTTTATTTGCTGGTGCTCCCCAAACCCTAGAACCATAACTAGTGTTAAAAGAAAAACCTTTGACACTTAAATTTAATAGAATTTAATTGAGCAAAGAACCACTCATGAGTTGGGAAGCCCCCAAACCAGAATAGGTTCAAAGAGGGTTCGGTGCTACTGCTTGGACAAAGAAGTTTTATGGACAGAAAAAGGAAGGTGAGGTACAGATGAAGTACAGAAACAGATTGGTTACAGCTTGGTGTTTGCCTTATTTAAACCCAGTTTGAAGAGCTGGCCACCTTTGATTGGCCAACACTTGGTGATTGGCACCAGAGTAGGTTATGTTATCACTTGATGGATTCTTCCTGCCCATCACACAGGCAAAATCAGTTCACTGAGGCCATGTATTGCTGTAGAGAAAGAGTTTAATTAATGCCAGGCCAGCCAGATGACAGACAGAGTTACTACTCAAATCGGTCTCCACAAAGACTTGGAGATTAGGGTTTTTCAAGGATAGATTGGTGCCCAAAGGACTAGGGAATGGGTGCTGCTGATTGGTTAGGAATGCAATCACAGGGTTGTGGAAAAGAGTCTTTGTGTGCTGAGTCCACCTCAGGGTAGGGGGCCACAGGACCGGTTGGGTCAGGAGTCACAAGTCTGGGTGAGGCCAGTCAATTGCCAGAATGCAAAAGTCTGAAATACATCTCAAAAGACCAATCTTAGGTTCGCAATAGTGATGTTATTTCTAGAAGCAATTGGGGAAGTCACATTCCAGCCTAAGCAACAGAGTAAGACCCTTTCTCAAACATAAATAAGTAAATAAATATACTAAATTATTCCCACGATTAGCTTGCCCTATGTCCAGGAATGAGCAGAGATAGCCAGCCTGAGGCTAGTAGCAAGATGAAGTCAGCCATGTTAGATTTCTCTCACTGATAATCTTTGCAAAGACAGTTTCAGTTACATTCTGTTTACACATCCAGTTAGATTACAGTTCACTATGTACAAAGAAACCTTTAATATATGTAAATGTGGCTGGGTGTGGTGGCTCACGCCTATAATCCCAGCATTTTGGGAGGTTGAGGTGGGTGGATCCCTTGAGCCCAGGACTGTGAGACCAGCCTGGGCAATATGGCAAAACCCCATCTCTACAAAAAATGAGCCAGGTACAGTGGCATGCACCTGCGGTCCCAGTTACCTGGGAGGCTGAGGTGGGAGGATTACCTGAGCCTAGAAGGTCAAAACTGCAGTGAGCCATGTTGCCACTACTGTACTCCAGCCTGGGTGACACAGTGAGACCCTGTTTCAAAAAATAAATAAAATATGTAAAGAGACAGCTTTAGGCTAAGCTTAATTTAGTGCTAGCACATTGAAAGCTCTCCATAAATATTTGTAAATAAGTGAATGAATTAATGTATGATGAGTGGTGGTTTAAAAAAAGTGAGATAGGGGCTGGGCACAGTGGCTCATGCCTGTAATCCCAGCACTTTGGGAGGCCGAGGCGAGCAGATCAAGAGGTCAGGAGATCAAGATCATCCTGGCTAAAACGGTGAAACCCCGTCTCTACTAAAAATACAAAAAATTAGCCAGGCGTGGTGGCAGGCACCTGTAGTCCCAGCTACTTGGGAGGCTGAGGCAGGAGAATGGCGTGAACCCAGGAGGCGGAGCTTGTAGCGAGCTGAGATGGTGCCACTGCACTCCAGCCTGGGCGACAGAGCAAAACTCCATCTCAAAAAAAAAAAGTCAAGCAATGGGGGTAATAAAGGAAAGACTACAACAATAATGTAGTTGAGGAAAGGGGCAACTTGAACACACTTCTAGGCGGAGGACTCCAGTGGAAAAGTAAACATCAAAGATGCAAAATAGGGAAACTGATGGGACACTATCATAATTAAAGCAAGAGGAAATGAGAACAATGTCACAAGTAGGAGGATAGGAGAAAGTAGGTCTCATTATGGGTTCCATATTTCCATTAACTATATCAAAATCAACTCAACCGGCCTAGTGCGGTGGCTGACGCCTGTAATCTCTGCACTTTGGGAGGCCGAGGCGGGCGGATCACAAGGTCAGGAGATCGAGACCATCCTGGCTAACACGGTGAAACCCCGTCTCTACTAAAAATACAAAAAATACAAAAAATACAAAAAATCAGCTGGGTGTGGTGGCAGGCACCTGTAATCCCAGCTACTCAGGAGGCTGAGGCAGGAGAATGGCGTGAACTTGGGAGGTGGAGCTTGCAGTGAGCTGGGATCATGCCACTGTACTTCAGCCTGGGCAACAGAGCCAGACTCCGTCTAAAAAAAAAAAAAAAAAAAAAAAAAAAAAAAAATCCACTCAGCCACCCAAGCTAGTATAAATAAAAATTGTTGGAAGCCGTTGTTTTGGACTAAGCTCCTGTACTAAGCCCCAACAGACCAGGCTAAAAAAAATGGAGTCGCCCATGCTAAAGTTCTAAGTCATCAAACCCACACTAAGTTTTTATCTCACCTTCCTAGAAGGCAGGAGAAAGAGATAACAGCCAATTTCCTCGAACAGGCTAGTTTCAATCTTCAATCCACATGATAATGAAGTTCCCTCTGCTTTAATCTGTATACAAAAGAAATAGCCTGATGTAATCTGACATTAATAAGCTCTTTTTCTGTTGTTTTAGCCTCCTGTTCCCACCTTACAAGAAGAGTTGCTTTGAAATGACTAATATGCTGTGTTCTTTGCTTCTGCTTTCTTCAGCTTTCTTTAGCCCTTATCTGTCTATAAAGCCAACCTCTTCTGCTCAGCTCATTGTGCTCCTAAATGCCAGAGGTTTGGTCTAGGTGCTGCTGCTTGGTGTGCAGACAGCCAATCATTCAGGCATTGAGTATTGTCTGGGAAGAAGATGTTAAATCAAGTCCTACAGCTGAGTAGATGGGAGATCAGTCTTCAATCCATCTCCCTGACCAACTAAAATCAGGGGTTTCTGTAGCAGGGAAGAAATGTAACTATATGCAAATCACAGGAATTAGGCAGAGGTAAGGAAAATAAGTTGGTCAACAGGAAGCAGGTGGTTAGTTAAGCAATCATGATGGGTAAGAAGTCTTGAGTCTCTTTGTCCAGATGCAATGATCTGGTAACTTTCAGCTCTCTGGTACTATATGGGAGGCCTGATGGTTGGTTTCCTCAGAAAGGAACTCAGATAAGAGAAATGTAACTCTCAAGTTTTAAGACTGTGAGGGTCAATTTCTATGTTTATTCAAAATAAATCATAAACATCAGTTTTATGGAACAATTAGGCCAGTTTCAATCCAAACACCTACTATATTTTATGGAATAAAATATTGCCTGATTCTAGAATCTCAAACAAAGCCTACTGAGATCTTTAAATTTGTAATTTTGTTCCTTGATGCTAGAAACTCCTGTCTTCTTTAACACGTCTTTGACTTTCATCTTCTTGCCTGCTTAAATGGGCACTAAGCTTTCTCAATTCCATACCTGTCATGCTCCACAGCCATTCTCATTTTTTATCCCCATTGGTACTACCCTAAGTAAGGCATTTGCCATTTCTTTCCTGAAAAAATTTAACGATTTTCTGACTATGATAGATTAAATTTAGCCTAAAGCTCCTTAAGTATGTTAAGTCTGGCCGAATGGTTTCACCATACAGTGAACTTTAACCTACCTAGATGTGTAAATAGACTGTAAATTACACTTGTAAAAAAGAGCCAAGTCTCAACCAATCACAGAAGCCATACTTCAGCCAATCACAGGTGGCCAGCTGTTCAAACAGTGCTCAAGTAAGACAAGCATCCAGCTCTAACCAATCCAGTTGTTTCTGTACCTCACTTCCGTTTTCTGTGTCACTTTCCTCTTTCTGTGCATAAATCCCATCTGAACATGTGGCACCCCAGAAGTCTCTCTAAACATGTTATAGTTGGGCGTGGGATGGGCTGCCCAATTTGTGAATCATTTTTTGCTCAATTATACTCTATCAAATAGACTTTGCCTAAAGTTTTTCTTTCAACATTAAACCATAAACTCAGTGGTTTTCTGTTCTCAGCCCTTTCTCTATACTGTCATCAGCACTGCGGTCTAAATCACAGATGTGATCATGCCATTTTTTTCTTCAAAAGCGCAGCAATAGATCATTCCTTCATTTATTGAGAGCTTCCTATGTGCTAGCTTCTGGGGATGCACTGGTGAGTTATAATAAAGGGAACATTTCCAACTAGGGGCAAAGAAATCAAATGGTCATCACAAAATGAAAAGATGCTCAATGTTATTTTTCTCCCATGATATTGGCAAAGAATTTTCTTTTTTCTTTTTTGAGATGGAGCCTTGCTCTGTCGCCCAGGCTGGAGTGCAGTGGCGCAGTCTCAGCTCACTGCAACCTCCACCTCCCAGATTCGAGCGATTCTCCTGCCTCAGCCTCCTGAGTAGTTGGGACTATGGGTGTGAGCCACCATGCCCAGCTAATTTTTGTATTTTTAGTGTAGATGGGGTTTCACTATGTTGGTCAAGCTGGTCTTGAACACCTGACCTCAGGTGATCCACCCACCTCGTCCTCCCAAAGTGCTGAGATTACAGGCATGAGCCACTGCACCTGGCCAGCAAAGATTTAAAAGAATGAAAATATCCAATGTTGGCAAATATGTGGGAAAACAAGCAACCTCATCCACTTGTGGTGAGAGTATTAATAGATACAAACTTTTTAGAGGGAAATATAGCAATAATTATTAAAATTCTAAGGCTAGGCACAGTGGCTCACGCCTGTAATCTCAGCACTTTGGGAGGCTGAGGCAGGCAGATCACTTGAAACCAGGAGTTAGAGACCAGCCTGGCCATCATGGCGAAACCCCATCTTTACCAAAAAATACAAAAATTAGCTGGGTGTGGTGGTGTGTGCCTGTAGGCCCAGCTGCTTGGGAGGATGAGATGGGAGAATGGCTTGAGCCCAGGAGGTGGAGGTTGCAGTGAGCCAGTATAGTGGCACTGCACTCCAGCCTCAATGACAGAACCAGGCTTTGTCTCAAAAAATAAAATAAAATAAAATAAATTTTAGTAATACTCATTTGCCCTAACAATGGTTATCTCTGGAGTTGTGGAATTTTATATATATATATATATATATATATATATATTTTTTTTTTTTTTTAAACAGAGTCTCATTCTGTCACCCGGGCAGGGGTGCAGTGGTGCAATCTCAGCTTACTGTCACCTCCACCTCCCAGGCTCAAGCGATTCTTGTGCCTCAGCTTCCCAAATAGCTGGGATTATAGGTGTATGCCACCATGCCTGGCTAATTTTTGTATTTTTAGTAGAGGTGGAGTTTCCTCATGTTGACCAGGCTGGTCTTGAACTCCTGACCTCAGGCGATCTGCCCATCTCAGCCTCCCAAAGTGCTAGGATTATAGGCATGAGCCACTGTGCGAGGCCTGGAATTATTATATAAAAAACTTTTTTATATTCCTAGGAATCTGTAAGGCAAAAATAAAAAATAGAGAAAAAGAAAAAAAAGTAACTTTTTACTTCTCCCAGTATTTTTCACTACTTTTCATAGTATTTAAATGTTTATGTTTATTATTATTATTATTGTTTTGAGATGGAGTCTCACTCTGTTGCCCAGGCTGGAATGCAGTGGCAGGATCTTGTCTCACTGCAATCTCCGCCTCCCGGGCTCAAGTTAATCTCCTGCCTCAGCCTCTTGAGTAGCTGGAATTACAGGTGTGTGCCACCATGTCTGGCTAATTTTTTTGCATTTTTGGGAGAGACGGGGTTTTGCTATGGTGCTCAGGCTGGTCTTGAACTCCTGGCCTCGAGTGATCCGCCCACTTCGGCCTCCCGAAGTGCTGGGATTACAGGCATGAGACACCGCACCCAGCCTTATTTATTTATTTTTTCAATTTAAAAAATGAAGATACAAAAATGACACCAAAAAAATTTTTTTTCTTTAATAGATTCATGCTTTTTAGGTCAACATTCAAGGCTCTTCAAAATGAGCCCCTAGCCCCACAATTTCACCTCCACCATTTCCATCCACCCTTCCGTCACCCAGAATTATCCTAGGTGATACTTCTTGTTCTATTTCACTCCCTCCACCGTTCCTCCCACTGGAATGCCTTCCCTCCTCCTGTATTAATCAAAATAATACTCATCTTCCCGGGCAGCCCAGGCATGACTTCCCTTTCTCTAGGATGCTTGTGCTCTCATCTGGATTAAATTGTCCTCCTTGGTGCTGAGGCGGTAGTTTGTTTACACCTCTAGCAGAGCACAGTTTGGCTTGCACTGTTGTCACTTGTGTCTGGTGTCTCCCTTGCCAGCATTTATTCTCCGCTTTCCTTGCCTTTTCTGGGAAATAAATGTTCATTTCAAAATATTTATTCAGAGCATTGCATGTTCCATACATAAATCCACGCTTAAATTATTCAGCTCCTGGAGATACACAGCTCAGCCATGTGGGCAATTACCTCAAGTCACAAAATCCTATTTTGTATTAATTTGTATTTGAAGAGAGTGCAGGAATGCATTAAACATGTCTATAGCTGCCTGGTGTTTATTCACTGACAATGAGCCGGAATTATTACTTCACTTTAAGCCTTTCTCTGGTGATTTGTTTACAAAGAGTTGTGCTAAATAGCTGAATTGTTGTCATGACCCTTTGCCTAGATCTTTTCAAAACAGTCATTAGATTTGTGTTTTACATAACACACACACACACACTCTCACACAAAATCTCATAACCAGGAGGAAAACTGAAAACAATTTAGAATTTTAAACTTGAACATGAGTTAAGACTGGGTTTACGGTAATGGGGATAGCCCATGATTTTGTAACTAGACAATAATTTAATTTGTACCATTTGTAAGTACTAAGTTTCTGTGGTTGCCAAAAGTAAACTATGACAGTGTGTGGAATGAACTAATAACTGTAAATGAACTTGATCAATAGGGCTCCTCCCAGTAAATCAAATAATTAGTCAATTTTTGCTGTGTTGGAGACTACAGTTTCAGGTCCCCAAGTGGGAGTAGCTCTTAAAGCAAAAGTGGCAGCCCATTATCATTTGTAAATTTCCACTAACAAGCCAGCCTGGCTGTGTCTTTTGGCAGCCAGGGCTGTGACCTTTCTAACAGCCCAGTGTTTGTCATTGTTTTGTTTAAGAGCATCTATATATGCCATAGAAGTTCTGGGGAGAGAGAGTCAGAAAAAGAAAACTAAAACTAAGAAGGAAATCAAAAGCAAAAAGCCAGAAACTACTTCTTTAGCCTTTTCTTTATGATCTCAGGACTTCAGGGACCTTGAAAGATTGATTTCCTTTCACTCAAGTTTCTCATAAAATTAGCTTTGGCTCATACATCTGTTACACAGTAGTTAATTTTACAAGATAAGCAGTACATGGGAAATGTGTCTGAGGGAAAAATCGAGTGCTGGAAGCTCAAGAGACACTTATAAGGTCACAGAACAAAGCTAGTAAGTAAAATGGTCCTACTATAGACCTGCAAATAGCAAAGGGTCTGCCTTGGGTTAATTTCAGTGTATCTTTAATCACATTTCACTTTTCTTCTCCAGCAGCATTAAATATAAGTGGGTTTTACTGAACCTGTTCTGAGAGAGCCTTTTGAATTGCTCAGTCGAAGAGCAATCATGATTCAAGTTCATGAAATGTGAACTTTGTATTTTAGCATCCACTTCCCTGTAATGATCTCAAGACTGTACTAGCCACAGCAATGAATGTACTAACCAGTTATTCATGTTCACAGCTACTTATGACATTCTTAGATACTAAATGTGCTTCCACAAAAGCACCATTTGCTATCCCACTGGTAGGAATTATTAGTAGTCTTTTAAATTCAATCTTCTTGCCCAATATAAGGAGTCCCAGAGGTTGGCCAGGTGCGGTGGCTCACACCTGTAATCCCAATAGTTTGAGAGGCCGAGGCAGGTGGATCACCTGAGGTCAGGAGTTCGAGACCAGCCTGGCCAACATGGTGAAACCCCGTCTCTACCAAAAATACAAAAACATTAGCCGGGCATGGTGGCGAGTTCTTGTCTACTCAGGAGGCTGAGGCAGGAGAATCGTTTGAACCTGGGAGGTGGAGGTTGCAGTGAGCCAAGATGGCGCCATTGCACTCCAGCCTGGGCGACAAAAGCAAAACTCTGTCTCAAATGAAAAAGAAGTCCCAGAGGCTCAGAAGGCTCCTAATGATCTAGCAGGTTGTTTGAGAGCAGAACTGGAATAAGAACCAGGTATCTCAGCTAATCTAGACTCCTAATCTAGAACTCTTTCTAATCTGGCTGACTAAATGCCAGAATAATTTCTCACTTACACAGTCAGAAAAAGTCTCTGTTAATTAATCTTTTTATTTGGATATGTTAGTCTTTTATTATAATATATGCAAAAGGCTGATTTAACATCAATATATGTCAGCATTGGGGAAATGCTCACAAATAAACTTCCTTACGGAGCATTTTAAGGCCAGGCGTGGTGGCTCACACCTGTAATCCCAGCACTTTGAGAGACTGAGGTGGGCAGATCGCTTGAGCTCGGGAGTTTGAGACCAGCCTGGGCAACATGGTAAAACCCCATCTCTACTAAAAATATAAAAACTAGCCAGGCGTGGTGGTGCGTGCCTGTGGTCCCAGCTACTAATAGTTAATCTCATTCCTTTTATTATGTTAATTCACATATTTCTTCATTCCAACAAATATTTGTTCAGTGCCTACTGTGTGTCAAGCCCTTTTTAGGTACTTAGGATGCAGGGGTGAACAAAAAGGACACAAATCTCTGCTCTCAGGGAGCTTACGGACATTATAATGTGGATAGCTTTTGCCTTCTGTTAAAATAATCCTTAAATTAACACCCTCTTAAGAATTAATTCTTGGCTGGGCGTGGTGGCTCATGCCTGTAATCCCAGCACTTTGAGAGGCCAAGGCAGGCAGATCACGAGGTCAGGAGATCGAGACCATCCTGGCTAACATGATGAAACCCCATCTGTACTAAAAATACCAAAAAAAAATCAGCCGGGCGTGATGATGGGCGCCTGTAGTCCCAGCTACTCAGGAGGCTGAGGCAGGCGAATGGCGTGAACTGGGGAGGTGGAGCTTGCAGTGAGCCAAGATTGCGCCACTGCACTCCAGCCTGGGCAATAGAGCGAGACTCCATCTCAAAAAAAAAAAAAAAAAAAGAATTAATTCTTAAGTTAAATACCAAAAAATGGGACAAAAAATGCGTAATTAATAATTTGCAATAATAAGTGCTATGAAGGAAAAATCCAAGATGTTATGGGAAGATATAATAAGAGTTATTAGAGAGTTGTTACCAGAATCCCTTGTAGAAGGGTTACTCACCTTAATGAGATTCTGAGTCTGGCTGTGGATAGGGAGAACTTGGTATTTTGAAACCCCCTTCTGGTGAATCTGGCCCCCTCCCTGCCTCCCTTTCCTTTGTGAAAGCCTACACCACACCCTGGATCTCCACTCCTGAGCAAAGCAAAAACTTAGCACAGCAGTTACCATGGCCCTCAGGTGCTTCTTCTCACCTGGATGCATGTTCTGGATGAGCAACAGCAGCAATTACTCCAGGGCTGAAAGCAGAGCACAAGGGCATGACTCAGGCTCTCAACTTTAAACACGGAGTTCTGGCCAGGCATGATGGCTCATGTCTATAATCCCAGCACTTTGGGAGACTGAGGTGGGAGGATTCCTTAAGGCCAAGAGTTCAAGGCCAACCTGGCCAACATGGCAAGACTCTGTCTTACAAAAAAAAAAACTAGCCAGGTGTGATGGCACACATCTGTGGTCCCAGCTACTTGAGAGGCTGCACCAGGAGGATCCCTTGAGCCCAGCAGTTCAAGGCTACAGTAAGCTATCATCACATCACTGCACTCCAGCCTAGGTGACAGAGCAAGACCTGTTAAAACAAACAAACAAACACTGAGGGTTTCCTCTAAACTTGACATCTAAACAAACTTTTTCCAAATGTTCAAATATAAAAATATTAACTTTCCTGTCAAAAACCGTGAAAGTGTTTATACACTTGAACTCAGCAATCCTACTCTTGGATATTTAAGAATTAAGTCAACAGAAGAATGAAACTATGTACACCGATTTGGTCATTGTAGTGTTAAGTATAATAAGGAAAAAAAGCAAAAAGCCTAAATACTCTATAGTTGGGAAACGGTTAAGTAGATTGTGGGATATTAACTTGTCAGGATTACTAACTTATGGCCATCGTGTCACCTGTGGGAAAATATGAATGAAGTAAGTGCACATGAAAAAGCAGAATACAAAATTCAATGTTAACCAATACAAGCTACATAAACAGGAGTATGCAGAACACAGATGACAAGGCAAAAAGGAAAATTGGAATCAATTTGCTAGGGTGGTAGGACAACAGGACAGAAACCCAGACTGAAAGATTGAACTGGTTTAAGCAAAAAGGAGAAAATTTATTTGCTCAGATAACCAAGTGCTTCGGTTGGGCGAGAGAGGCACGGCCTTGGGGATGTCCCGAAAGAGGGACACATTGCCATCAGGACTTCCCATCCCCCTCTCTCTTCACTTCCCTCTCCAGGGAAGTATCTTTCCCTCAACCCAACCTCTTCCCAAGATGACAATTTATCCACTAAACTCACATTCTCCTATCTTCCCACCAGGATGACAGTGCCTACTTAAGTTGTGGCTCTAGTTTAAGAATAACTCTGGGAAAGGTACTGATTGATCTGGTTTGGGTCATGTGCCCATCTCTGGACCATCAATGGCCAGGTTACTGGGCTTGGCACACACCTCGCAACCAACCCTGTAGTCAAGGGATCTGGGCTATTTAAGAAGAAAGTTGGCTGGCTACAGAGGCTCACGCCTGTAATCCCACTTTGGGAGGCTGAGGCGGGAAGATACATTGAGCTCACGAGTTCAAGATCAGCCTGGGCAACATGGCAAAACCCTGTCTTGGCTAATTTACAAAAATTAGCCAAGCATAGTGGTGCATGCCTGTAGTCCCAGCTACTCAGGTGGCTGAAGTGGGAGGATCTTCCTGAGCTTAGGAGAGAGAATGTGGCTGCAGTGAGCCGTGATCGCGCCACTGCACTCCAGCCTGAGTGACAGAGACCCTATTTCAAAAGAAAAAAAAAAGCTATTTGGATATATTTTTTTATTTTAAAAAAAATAAGAAGAGAAGAGAGAAACTTCCACGAGGATCCTATGTTTAGAGGAGGCGAGAAGTGCTGCTCCCAGTTGAGTCAATTTGTCTATTGCCCAACTTAACATTTCAGAAAGATATCTTATTCCCTTAATACAGGTTCCAAGGGCAGATTGAGATTTCCTGGTGCAATGTGCTTTATTAATAAGGCCGCTTGGTACAGTAGGAAGAGCGCTACACCGAATGCCAAGAAAATGGATTCTGGTCCTGACTGCCACGAATAAGCGGCATGACATTGGGCTAGTCCTTAAACTTCTCTGGATTTCAGTTTCTTCACCCCTGCCAGAACAGTATAATTTCCTTGAGGGTTGGAATCAGGTCTGTGTGTATGGAGATTTGCATTTGGGAACAACTCTAGGGGCTTGGATGGGAAAAGGGACAAGTTGAAAATACAGTTGCAACAAAGTCCTCGGCCATCCCATGGGGAGCTCTGGGCCTGGGATGGCCTTTCAGGGTTGTCAAAAATTTCAGCAAGTGGGTCTGGCTTTTATATCCCTGCCGTGGTTTGGATGTTTGTCCCCCTCAAACCTCGTGTTGAAATATGATCCCCATAGTTGGAGGTGTTAGGGTCAATACACCCAGCTGCTGGGAGGATGAGTGTCTTCCTCCTGAAGGAGGGTATCTGGGCAGCATACTATAGCATCCACTATAGTCAATAGACACAGTGGCTGGGAGGGTAGGTGCTCGTTAAATATTTGTTAAATTTAATACGTTATGTAAGATGGAAAGTGTGGATTAGACCCTTTCAGGAGTTGCTCAGAACCTCTTCTCATTCTGGGGGCTGCCAGATTTGCAAATTGTTAAATAAATAAATAGTCCATTTCAGCACTATTGCATATACCTATTTGTCTCCTGGAGGATTTATGGAAAAGGGAAAATTAAAATCTTTAGTTTTTTTGTTTTTTTGTTTTTGGGGGGTTGGGTAGTTTTTTAAATATAGGAGTTAGACTAGAAATAGGAGAAGAATGTCTACTAAAATGAACGTTGACTGACCTGTTCAGCTAGCAAGAATAAGGCATTCTTTGTGGTGGAGTTAACAGTGAAAGTATTAAGGAAGCAATTACTATATATATTACACACAGTCAAGCTGTGCTCTCCAGTACAGTAGCCACTAGCCACAGGAGACTTTGACTTAAAATAGTTAAAATTAAATAAAATTTAAAGTTCAGTTTCTTAATCACACTAGTCACATTTCAAGTCCTACACATAGCCATATGTAGCTACCGTATTACAGTGCAGATAAAACTTTTCCATCATCACAGAAAGTTCTATTGGAGAGCTCTGGTCTACACTGAATAGTTGTGTTCTTTACTTTCATTCAATAAAAATCCAGTTTACTCTCATGAATTGTGCTGCTTATTATCGTGAGAGCACTGGAACGAGAGCCAAAAATTAAAAAGGCTTGGGCAAAAAGGATTGCCCTGAATCCAAGTTTCTTCTTGGAAATCCAAGTAGTACAGGACAATACTCAAATGGAATAAGTCTTTGTTGTCATTTCATCCTGTCCCTGCTGTCTGGATCATCTGGATGCAACCAGGACAAACCGCCCCGAGCTTCTGAAGTCAGCTCTGCCTGTGGCTCCCCACCGTCCACCTCAGGAACAACTGCTGAGGTGTTCCACCGTGAGGAACAACTGCTCCTTCAAGCCCCAAACCGTCAAGATTTACACATTCAACACCAGATTTGTGTTGCTTTTAAAAATGCTTCCTGGAATTTCAGCATTAGCTCTGAGTCTGATGTATTGAAGTCCAGCAGCAATGCCGTCTTGTTCTTTTCTATTAATTTTGTTTTCAGCAGGTGAGTTGTTACACAGTCCTTAGTGGATTCTGACGTCCATGGCCACCATCTATTAATTTTTATAAATTTTGACTTGTTAAACCTATGTAAAAGAAGCAGATTCATAGAGCGAATCCCCAAGAACTCATCAAGCAGTCTTAACAATTTTCAATCCATAGGCTATCTTGGTGTCTTTGTCTCCCCTACCCACACTCTCCACCCAGGATTAACTAGACCCAAATTCCAGATATCACATCATTTCATTTGTAAATATTTCCCTATGTATCTCTAAATGATAGGATGCTCTTTTAAAATAATATTAAGCATAATACCATAATAACAAATTAAAACTCCAATAATTCCTTAGTATCTTCAAAAATCCAGGCATCCAAATAAGGTCCATACATGCTGGGCACAGTGGTAATAAATGAAGAAAAATAATAGAATTTTTCTATTTTCCCCAGCTGCTGGGGAGTCTGAGGCAAAAGGATCAATGGAGCCCAGGAGTTCAAGACCACACTGGGGAATGTAGTGAAATCCCGTCTAAAAAACAAACAAACAAACAAAAAAATTAGCAGGGAATGGTGGCCCAGATGTGTAGTCCCAGCTAGTTGAGAGGATCACTTGAGCCCTGGAGTTTGAGGCTACATTGAGCTATGATAGTGCCACTGTACTACGGTCTGGGTGACAGTGAGAGACCCCATCCCTAAAAAATACAAATTTTTAAAATGTATAAATTAAAAAACTAGGTCCATACAACACAAATGGTTGATACATCTTTTTAAGTCTTTAAATCTTTACATCCTCTTCTCTATCTCTTTTTTTTTATATACTTTAAGTTCTAGGGTACATGTGTACAATGTGCAGGTTTGTTACATATGTATACATGTGCCATGTTGGTGTGCTGCACCCATTAACTCGTCATTTACATTAGGTATATCTCCTAATGCTATCTCTCCCCCCTCCCCCTCCCCACAATAGGACCCGGTGTGTGATGTTCCCCTTCCTGTGTCCAAGTGATCTCATTGTTCAAGTCCCACCTGTAAGTGAGAACATGTGGTATTTGGTTTTCTGTTCTTGCCATAGTTTGCTGAGAATGATGGTTTCCAGCTGCATCCATGTCCCTACAAAGGACAAGAACTCCTCTATCTCGTTTTATTCCTCACAGTTTTTTGTAAAAGAAACCAAGTCTTCTGTCTTGTAATTTCCCAGAGTCTAGACTTTGTTCATTGCATCCCTGTGGTATAAAACAACATGTTCCTCTGTCTCCTTTATTTTCTGTAAATGGAAGTTAGACCTAGAGTCTTGATCAGATTCAGGTTTGACTTTTTCTCTTCTTACAAGACATTTTATACATTGTGTTGTATACTTCTATTCAGTTAAAGTACCAGATAATGATGTCATCATCACTGATAATCATTGCCTAGATCTGTTAATGCAATCTAGGTTGCAAAACTGTGATGATTTAATTCTATCATTTTTCTTCATTTATTACCTGGAATACATCCTTTAAAAAGTCAATTTCCCTCATTAACTATTCAGTTACACAGAGGTAAAGTTAATGTAGGAAAGGCAAAATAAGTGCTTGATTTTTTTCTCTTTATTGCCAGTTTTCAAAAGAATAAGCTAGTTCACCACCATCCTCCAGAAGGTTAACTCTGAGTTTTTATTTGCTTGATATCATTATGAGATAAACACACTTGATATGTCTCTATCTATTGCAGTTATTGTACAGATTGTTCCATCTTTGGCCAATGGGAACATCTTCAGGCTAGCTCTAGAGTCCTTTTGACATGACCTCAGTAGGTAATGTCAAATACCTTATTATCTGATGTAATAATACGTGCCCATTGTCTAATCTGTTTGCTTTGGTATCATTTCATATTTCCCCTGCAAAGACACCACTCACTCATGATTGTGCAGTCACAGAACTTGAGAATTTTTTATATAAAAACTCAAGAATGTGACTGGGTGCAGTGGCTAACACCTGTAATCCCAGCACTTTGGGAGGCCAAAGTGGGTAGATCACTAAAGGTAAGGAGTTCAAGACCAGCCTGGCCAACATGGAGAAACCCCATCTCTAATAAAAATTCAAAAATTAGCCGGGCATGGTGGCAAGTGCCTGTAATCCCAGCTACTCAGGAGGCTAAAGCAACAGAATCTCTTGAACCCAGGAGGCGGAGGCTGCAGTAAGCCAAACTCATGCCACTGCACTCCAGCCTGGGCCACAGAGCGAGACTCCATTTAAAATAAATAAATAAATAAAACAAACAACACCTCAGGAATGCAGTTCTTCTGTCATCAATATATTATGAATACTTTATATTAATTTATGTATTTAATGAATAGTTATTGAGAATTGACTATGTATCAGGTACTAGAACAATTCACAATCCAGCAGGAAAGACAGACAATTGTAAAAAATGGTATAAATGGTTATATTTAAGCATGCTATGGTGAAAAGGACTATAAAAGAAAAGGAGAAGGTGCAATGAGAATATGTAACACCTTGTCTGAGGTATTAGGAAAGGTTTTCCTGAGGAAGTGAGTAAGAAGTTGAAATGCAAAGGGTAAGTAGGATGAGGTTAGCTAAGCAAAGAGATAGAGAAAGAACCTTTGCACGTGCCAAATCTGGAGGTGGGAGAAACTTATCATGCTCAAGGAACTGAAAGGCCTTTGTGAGCTGGACTGTGGGAAGGAAGAAAGAGAGGGTACACAATGAAGCTGGAAATGCACATGGAGGTCAAATCACACAGGGCCTGTGGATCACATTAAGGATTTTAGACTTTCTCCGAAAAGAAATGAGAAGCCACTGAAAAGTTTTAAGAGAGAAACAACATGATCAGATTTTCATTTTTAAGAAAACACTCCAGCTGTTATGTGGAGAATAAACTGGAAAGAACAAGAATGAAAATGAGGCCAGGCACAGTGGCTCACACCTGTAATCCCAGAAGTTCGGGAGGCAGAGGCGGGCGGATCACGAAGCCAAGAGATTGAGCCCATCCTGGCCAACATGGTGAAACCCTGTCTCTACTAAAAATACAAAAATTAGCTGGGCATGGTGGTGTACACCTGTAATCCCAGCCACTCAGGAGGCTGAGGCAGGAGAATCGCTTGAACCCTGGAGGCGGAGGTTGCAGTGAGCTGAGATCACGCCACTACACTCCAGCCTGGGCAACAGAGCTAGACTCCGTCTCCAAAAAAAAAAAAGAAAATGAAAATTAGAGAGCTATTACATTAGTCCAGGTGAAAGATCATGGTGTCTTGAACTAAGATGACAGCAGTGAAGATAGATATGTACAGATTCAACATATTTATGCACAACCAAAAACTCAGCTTTATGCCTAAGGGGGAAGCAAGGGAAGCATTCTCACTAAACTTAGAAACAAGACAAGGATGCCCACTATCACCATGTTATTTAACATCTTTCTAGATGTATTAGTCAATGCAATTAGACAAGAGAAGGGAACTCATGGTATCAAAACTGGAAAAAAGTTATAAAGTATCACTATTTACATAGATTGTATTACTATATATTCAGAAAAGCCAACAGAATCAAATAGAAAATGCACTATAAACAAAACAAATATTCAATTAATGTCTATAAACCAATTATCTTTTAGGTATGCAAATAGCAATCAATTAGGTACAGTGGGGAAAAGACACTATTTTGAATAGCAACAAAAAAACGTAAATTCCCAGACCAGGCATGGTGGCTCATGACTATAATCCCAGCATTTTGCAAGGTTGAAGTGGGAAAATCGCTTGAGTCCAGAGTTCAAGACCAGCGTGGGCAACACAGTGAAACCCCGTCTCTACAAAAAAAAATACAAAAATTAGCTGGCCGTGGTGGTGCATCCCTACAGTCCCAGCTACTCAGGAGGCTGAGGTGGAAGGATCGCTTGAGCCCAGGAGGTTGAGGCTGCAGTGAGCCACGATCGTGCCACTGCTCCAGCCTGGGCAACACAGTGAGACCTTGTCTCAAAAATAAAAATTTAAAAATTCCTAGGAGTAGACTTGCCAAGAATTGTACAAGATCTATATGATGAAAACTTTAAAATGTTCCTCAGGAACACAACAAAGACTTGGAACAAATGGGAAGGTCTCCCATGCTCTTGGATAAGATAACATTCACAAAACATCAGTTCTCCCTACATGCATCCACACATTTAGAAACAGATACACCTTTGATTACATTGGCAAATGCAGGTTGGGTTGCTTAACAGGTGAAAACAGAAGCCACAAGGTGGTAGAACAATGTTAGTTGAGGGGAAGTGGCTTTTTATGGAGATAGAGACAGAACAGTGTGTGCAAAGACATGGGAAATACTTATCCCATCCAAAGTGTGCAAAGACCTGGGGTGGGAAATACTTATCCCATCCAAGGAACTCAAAAGGGGACTGCAGTAGGTGAGGAACAGAAGAGTATGCATTGAATTTGGAAAGGTAGTGAGTTTAGAAGAAGTGAACAGAAAGTGAGGCAGTGGAGACTGGAGGCTGCAGGCCATACTCCCAGCAAGACTGGCTGCTCTGGAGGCAGGGATAGGATGCTGGCTGATAGCTCCTTAGCAAGGGAGGTATTCAGCCCCACCCCTCCCTCTAAGAGGGCAGGGATTATTCATTGCTATGTTTAGAGTAGTACTGGATACGAACTGGACCTTCATCGATGTCTCCCGAAGTCCCTGAGCTCAGGGACCTTGGTTCTTCCTAGGTCCCATGGCTCTCACTGGAAATTGGTTCTCAACAGTCCATTTTCAGCCCTTCGCAGGAGACATATGCACAAGACATCCACTCTTGACTTAATACCAGCAGGGGATGAACTTGGCATTGTTTATCCAGAAGCAGGGAAGGATGAATGAGAGAAGTTCCACTCGCCCCAGGGCCACCCTGCTGCAGTGATCTGTGGTACAAAGGCCGGAGAGCCGGCTCCTTACAGAGGTGCAGTTGTAGTTAGGAATGGAAGAGAGCTAACCTGATATCAGGACAGAACTGTGACCTCTTACCCAGAGTTAACCAACAATATGGCGGTGTAGACTTAGGAAGCCCCAACTTTATGTACCTAATCCATGCCTGATTTCCTGTCCCAAAGAAGCTTGGGCCCTGGGAAGGTGACTTGAAGTCCATTTCCTGGAACAAAGGCACACAGCAGTGCTGCTTCATGAGCTGCCAAGTAAAACTGTCAGAATCTATTTAAGAAAACCAGGTCGGTCTGGCCGTCTGGCTGCATTTACTGAGAATGGCCACTGAGACAAAGAGGAAAAGAGTGTTCATTCAATTCATTCACTGATATTTACTGAGGGCCTACCATGTGCCAAGTCTGTTCTAGGTGGTAGGGATACAGAAATGAGCCAAATACACAACCCCTGTCCTCACAAAGCTTACTTTATGGTGGAGGGAGATAGACCAATAAAGATGTAGACAAAATAGTGTTAGTTAGAAGGTGGTGAGTGCTTCAGTTTCAGTTAGCATAGAAAAATATCAGTAGGACATTTTTAGGATACAACAAAGTATTAGCAGAGTGTATAGATGAGGTGCAGGACCCTGTATTAATGTGGTAGAGCAGTCGATGAAGGGCTTTCTAAAAAGGTGACATTTAAGCTGAATCCTGAAAGATACATGTGAACAGTGAAGGAGAGGGAGAAATATTACAAAGGCCTGAGTTAGGCAAGAACTTGGAATGTTCAAAAAACAGAAAGAACATCAATTTCTGCAGTGCACAGAGTTGGGGAAGATCCTGAAGGTGAGGCTGGGGAGGCCAGCATGTCTTGAGAATGTGGGTCTTTCCTAACGTGTTGTGCCCACTACAGCAGGATTATCGATTCGACTGTAACACGGCCCACTCACAGCTCACTGCCTAACTCACCTGTCTGGCCTCAGCTCAGAGAGGCCATCTTAAGAAAGTCTCAAGAATGGTCAAAGTAGAAGTCAAGTTTATGCTCCAAAGTTCATACACAACACTCCTCGGGGAGCTTCTGGGATTTTCATTCAGATCATTTACTTTCATGTTACATACTCTTTTAATAAATTTCCTTATTGGGTTTCCAAGCCCACAGCAAATTACAAACAACAGATTAGAAGGGGAGGGAAGGGCAGGCACTCTGTTCAAATGACATTTTAATTCAGTGAGTCATTTTGCTTGGACACCACCCTCCTCCGTGACTGGGTTCATGTGACTGCAAGGACTCCCAGGATCACTCGAACACCCTTCTGACATTTATGTTTACTGTGCCATGGTACAGTGAGAAGGACACTGATACACATTAGTAGTCCTAGATACAAGTCCTGATTTCCCCATTCATAGTTTTGTGTCCCCGTTAGATTGCGAATGACGTAAGGACATGTGTCTTAGTCATCTTTCAGTTCACCCATAACCCATGCCCCTTCTCCGAGCCTAGAATAATGCCAGTCGTGTAACAGTGCCTGATAAATGGATCTTAAATAAATAAATGAAAATATGATCTTGGATAAATGACTCTCTCCGTTCCTCAAATGCCTTATCTATAGAAGGAAAGAGCATGTGCATCTTAAGGACTTGCTTGGAATAGTAGATAACACAGTATATATAGAAAGAGTAATGTTAAGTAAACGTACAATATAAATATGAGATATTTTGCTCCTTGTGGCTGAATCATCCAGAAGTGTCCTTCAAAGGGTCAAGGGAACCTTTAGGTCTTTGTGCCTATGTCTGGAGTAGTTGCCACTAGATGGCAATATTTTCTTAAGGCATGGTTAGCCATTTTTGAGTCTACCCCAGTGGTCTTCAAACTGGGGATTCCCATACTGTTGGGAGTACAAAATGCTTTCCAAGAGGTGCTCAATTATGGATAGCTTTGTGGAAATCTGATCCTCAACTTCATGTGTTCTCTTTCCTAAAATCAACCTGCTTGGGAAAGCGCCCATATTCACAATAGCTCTTTCCCAATTTTTCAGAAAGGAAAGCATACCCATTATTAACCTGAAATCTTATTTTATGGCACCATCAGATAAATACCCACCAAGGCATCAGACGAGGGAGAAATCTTCAACAATCAAAAAGGAACCACTCTTTTTCTGTCTTTCACATACTTCTGTTAAGAGTGAAACCTGGCTTTAGGAATGGGGTATTTTGGCTCTTGTTATGGTCTTCATGAATAAAATATATGGTAAGTGGGGTGGTAGGAATAAAACTTTTTCCATCCCCTAAGAATTATCAGCAAATGCCTTGATCTTAAGAAAGCAAAGCAAAGAGAGCATCTGTTTAAAAAATAGCTTTTTCACATATATAAATATAGTAATTTTCAGCCGGGTGCAGTGGCTCACACCTGTAATCCCAGCATTTTGGGAGACTGAGGCAGGCAGATCATGAGGTCAGGAGATCGAGACCATCCTGGCTAACATGGTGAAATCCTGCCTCTACTAAAAATACAAAAATTAGCTGGGAGTGGTGGGTGCCTGGAATCCCAGCTACTTGGGAGGCTGAGGCAGGAGAATCGCTTGAACCCGGGAGGCGGAGGTTGCGGTGAGCTGAGATTGTGCCACTGCACTCCAGCCTGACAACAGAGCAAGACTCCATCTCAAACAAACAAACAAACCCCACAAAACTACATATATATATATATATATATATATATATATATATAGTAATTTTCAGCTATCCTCAATACTCATCTCAAACTCACATCATTAGCAGGAAAGAAATATGTTGGAATGGCGAAAGCAGTTGATTATTTAATTTAATTTATTTACTTTTATTTATTTATTTTTAAAGATGAGGTTTCACCATGTTGGCCAGGCTGCTCTGGAACTCCTGGTCTCAGGTGATCCACACACCTTGGCCTCCCAAAGTGCTGGGATTACCAGTGTGAGCCACCATACCTGGCCTACTTATTTATTTTTGAAACAGGATCTCACTGTCGCCCAGACTGGAGTGGAGTGGCACGATCAAAGCTCACTGCAGCATTGACCTCCCAGCTCAAGCAATCCTCCCACCTTAGCCTCCCTATTGGTGAGACTACAGGCACGCCCCACCAAGCCAGGCTAATTTTTCTATTTTTTGTAGAGTTGGGAGTTGGGGTTTCACCAATTGTCCAGGCTGATCTCGAACTTCTGGGCTCAAGCCATCCTCCCACCTTGGTCTCCCAAAGTGCTGTGATTACAGGCGTGAGCCACCACACCCAGCTGATTATCTTAAATGTAATTAAAATCTATTTTTAGGATCACCAAACTTTTCATGACACACTAGCTAAAAGAAACCAATAAAACTTTTACATGATTTCTTTCAAATGTGGTGTGTGTTTTTCAACAAGGTGGTTATAAAATATTTGTATCAAATTATATGATAAATTATTCATACTTCGTTTATGTAACAAAATAAAAATTTAGAATATTCCATTATTAGTCAATTCTTATCTTTATTATCTCATTTTATTTAATATTGTCTATTTCCCACTAATGAAAACACAATTCTATGTTACTTGCCAGATCAATTCATTTTTGCAGCTTATATGTTTTCATTAAATCCATACGAAAAGTTTTCTCATGATATCTAATGAAACTGGCTGGGCGAGGTTGCTCATGCCTATAATCCCAGCACTTTGGGGAGACAAGGCAGGAGGATCACTTGAACTGAGGACGACATAGTGGTATCATGCATGTCTCTACAAAAAAACATTTAGAAATTAGTTGAGCATGGTGGCACTCACCTGCAGTCCCAGCTACTTGGGAAGCTGAGGCAGGAGGATCACTGGAGGCCAGGAGATTGAGGCTGCAGTGAGCTATGATCGCACCACTGCACTCCAACCTGGGTGACAGAGCAAGGTCTTGTCT
The DNA here is from genome assembly GCF_024542745.1 of Macaca thibetana thibetana. Taxonomy (NCBI): domain Eukaryota; kingdom Metazoa; phylum Chordata; class Mammalia; order Primates; family Cercopithecidae; genus Macaca; species Macaca thibetana. Next base: position 45,369,017 of record NC_065590.1, read on the forward strand.
CAAGATAAAATTAAATTAAATTGAATTAATAGTTCTATGTCTGATTTCCTCAGAGTTTGATACTTGCATATTGATACATTTTACCAAAGGAATATCATTATTTGTTCTATATTCCTTGCTCTATAAATAGTTTATAATTTGGCTACTCATGACATCCCATTACTGTAAATTAGATAATAAAGAACAGTATATTGATTTGTTGATTTGTTTTTATAACTTTAAAAACTAATAAATGGAAAAAATACATAACTGAATTATGCTAAATCTACCTCAACTTAATCTTTCCCACTTTTAATCCTTACAACAACCCTTAAAATAGGTACTATTATTTCCCACACAGAGAGGTAATTTATCTATATTTACAAAAGAAAAAAAAATGCCCTTTGCACAGGCCAATATAGATGTCACAAGAACCATGACATATATAAAGTGTATAAGCAAATCTTAAGTTACACTTTATATATTCTAACTGAAGTGGTTAAAACATGCTATTCAGGCCGCGTGTAGTAATGCATACTAGTAATCCCAGCACTTTGGGAGGCCAAGGTGGGTGCATCACCTGAGGTCAGGAGTTCGAGACCAGACTGACCAACATATTGAAATCCTGTCTCTACTATATAAACACAAAAAATTAGCTGGGTGTGGTGGTGGGCGCCTGTAATCCCAGCTACTCGGGAGGCTGAGGCAGGAGAATCGCTTGAACCCAGGAGGTGGAGGTTGCAGTGAGCCGAGGTTGTGCCACTGTACTCCAGCCTGGGTGACAGAGCGAGACTCTGTCTCAAAACAAACAAACAAAAACCATGCTATTCTGGCATAGTGATTATGTAAGTTAAAGACACTTAAAAATTAACAGGTGTAAGAAGGTCACCTTGACCTTTGTTATCTTAAAAGCAGAAAATGAAGTTCCCGTGGGGAAGACATCCTCTCTATACTGGAAAGATACAACAGCCTCATCATTAAAAACAAGAAAGTTGAGGCTGAAGGAATTCCATACAAACCAAACTTGTTAAACTAACTCTTAACTTCCTAACTACTTCTCTACCCAATTAACTACCCTAGCTGAAACCCCAGTGTCTTATGACATTTTCACAGTTTACTACTCTTTGTTGAATTCAGTATATAAGTAACTGGCTGTTTCTTTTTCTATTATGTATTTATTTATTTATTTATTTATGTGACAGGGTCTCACGCTGTTACCCAGGCTGGAGTACAGTGGCACAAATACAGCTCACTGCAGCCTCGACCTCCTGGGCTCAAGCAATCCTTCCACCTCAGCCTCCCTAGTAGCTGGGACTACAGGGGTGCACCACCACACCTGGCTAATTTTTGCTTTTTTTTTTTTTTTTGGTAGAGACAGGGGTTTCAGCACGTTGCCCAGGCTGGTCTCAAACTCCTGGGCTCAAGTGATCCACCTGCCTTGGCCTCCTAAAGTGCTGGGATTACAGGTGTGAGCCACCACACCTGGCCTGTAACTGTTTCTTTAGGTCTTTATTTCTTTATGAGGGTTCCCATGCCATGTAAGAGTACAATATTATGTTTTTCTTTTGTTAATCTATGTTATGTCCATTTAATTCTTAGACCCAGCTGGAACCCTAAGAAGATGGAGGTGGAATTTTTCCACTCCTCCACTTTCGGACAATGAGGATGTAATCCTCAAATGCTGGGGGCCACCCTACTCACTCCGGAGCCTGCAGATGAGATCCCAAGAGACCTGACAAAAGCTGGCAGAGGTAGGAATTCTTATCAAAGTCAGCGCTCCTAGATCTCTGTAGTGTGCAGTTGAGAGAAAAGGTAAAAGTTTTCCTTATCCCTTTTCCTAAATCTGGATTGGCAGGAGAAAACCATTTGTAAGAATTGGCTCTTTGAAGTGTGACTCTTGTGAATTTAGTTCTGGCTACCCATAGGTTATTGATCCACAGCCTCCCTGGAACAGTCCTGGTTTTCCGTGTCTGTATCTTTTGTGTGGTTCTCCTTTTGAATTGTTTTATGCCTTGAGAGCTTGGCTTTGTGACCAGTGAGGATATTCTCTCTAGTCTCTGCCAGCCAGGAGACACAAATTGTTCGGCTTGCACCTGGCAGCTAGCAAGCTGGCCAGGAGCCCGTAACACGAAGTGTCTCTCTGTCCCATCATGTCTCTCAGGGGAGTTTGTATTAATTGTCTCAACTTTCATCACCTTGTTAACAGCGAGGGTCTGGCCAGTCGCAGTGGCTCGTATCTGTAATTCCAGCACTTTGGGAGACCAGGGCAAGAGAATCCCTGGAAGTCAGGAGTTTGAGATCAGCCTGGGCCACATAGCAAGACCCAGTCTCTACAAAAAAATATAAAAATTAGCCAGAGTAATGCTGCGTACCTGCGGTCCCAGCTACTGAGGAGGCTGAAGTGGGAGGATCACTTGATCCCAGGAGATTAAGGCTGCAGTGAGCTGTATTTGTGCTGCTGCACTCCAATCTGGGTGACAGAACGAGACTCTCTCAAAATAAAAATTTATAAAAAAATAACGAAGGTCTTTTCTTTCTTTGGGAGGCTGAGGGAAGTGGATCACCTGAGGTCAGGAGTTCAAGACCAGCCTGTCCAACATGGTGAAACCCTATTTCTACTGAAAATACAAAAATTATCAGGGCATGGTGGCGGGCTCCTGTAATCCCAGCTACTCAGAAGACCGAGGCAGGAGAATCACTTGAATCCAGGAGGCAGAAGTTGCAGTGAGCTGAGATCGTGCCACTGCACTCCAGCCTAGATGACAAGAGTGAGACTCTGTCTCAAAATAAGATAAAATAAATTAAAATAAGTGTTCCAAGCCAGGCACAGTGGCTCACGCCTGTAATCCCAGCACTTTGCGAGGCCGAAGCAGGTGGATCACCTGAGGTAAGGAGTTCAAGATCAGCCTGGCCAACATAGAGAAACCCTTTCTCTACTAAAAATACAAAAATTAGCTGGGCGTGGTGACACGTTCCTGTAGTCCCAGCTACTCGGGAGACTGAGGCAGGAGAATTGCTTGAATCCAGGAGGTGGAGGTTGCAGTGAACCGAGATCGTGCCACTGCACTGCAGCTTGGGGGACAGAGCGAGATTCCGTCTCAAAAATAAATAAATAAATAATAAAATTGTTCCAGAAGTTGTATGAAATTCCTAAAAAGTTATATGTCCTAATGTAACACTATCAGTCATAATTCTAGTTATAATCTTAAAATGTTGTATGACACAGAATATAGGCAAATTTCCCTGCCAGTTGATATTATTATAGAAAACTCTCATCAGATCTTTAACTATGGCTACTTTAAGTCTTTTGTCATTTGCAGACAGCAATTGTTTACTTTGATTATTCCTGAAAGCACTTACAATGACTAGTCCAAAATTATTTATCTTCATTTTTTTCTTGTCTTTTTTTTTTTCAGTTGTAAAGACAGGGTCTCATTCTCAAACTCCTGGCTTCAAGTGATTCTCCTACCTTAACCTCCCAAAATACTGGGATTGCAGGCACAAGCCATCATGCCCAGCCTAAAGCTGTTTATCTTCAAAAATATTCCTGGAAAAGACTCAGATAAGTTCACTGGAATATAGGTTTCTGATAATTTTAAGATCATACCATTGGACTGGATAAGAACTTTCAGAATTTTAATGGAAAACTTGGATTCATAAAACTACTCATTCAAGATCAAGCAAAACAAGAATTAATTACATGGGATTGAATGAATTGATTCCAAAAATATGATTTTTTAGGCTGGGCGCAGTGGCTCACACCTGTAATCCCAGCACTTTGGGAGGCTGAGGCGGGCGGATCACGAGGTCAGGAGATCAAGACCATCCTGGCTAACATGGTGAAACCCTGTCTTTACTAAAAATACAAAAAATTAGCCAGGCATAGTCGCGGGCACCTGTAGTCCCAGTACTCGAAAGGCTGAGGCGGGAGAATGGTGTGAACCTGGGAGGCGGAGGTTGCAGTGAACCGAGATCGTGCCACTGCACTCCAGCCCAGGTGGCAGAGTGAGACTCCGTCTCAAAAAATAAATAAATAAATAAATAAATACATAAATAAATAAATAAAATATGATTTTTTAAAGAAAATTACTTGTCTGAAACATTGCTGATTATTTTAACATTTTGTTTTCCAGATTTAAGAAATCTTTTTTCATTTCTCTTAAACTATATATAGCTTGCAGCAATTTGGCAAAATATAATATTGTAAGCAGAACTGAAACATGTATTTTTTTTTCCCTGCTTGATCTCTCCAGAATTTAGAAACTATCAGTGAGTATTCTTATTTTCATGGCAAAATGGTTATTTGCATAAGTTCAATAAGAATCTATTCTCTTTATAAAAGGACACGATTTAAAACATTAGTTATATTACCAAAGCTTTGACTGGAATGTCACTTTTTTTTTTTTTTTTGAGACAGGGTCTTGCTCTGTCACCTAGGCTGGAGTGCAGTGGTGGCATCACAGCTTACTGCACACTTGAGCTCCCCAGCTTAAGTGATTCTCCCACCTCAGCCTCCCAAGTAGCTGGGGCCACGGGACCACTTCTAGGGAAGTTCCATATTGGGGAGTTGAGGGGATTGAGATATGCTGTCCAGGAATATTGATTATGTAAGTTAAAGGCTCCTGAAAAACAACAGGTGGCTCTCGCTCCTGCTTCGCCATGTGATGACACTGCTCCCCTTGGCCTTCCATCATGGCTATAAGCTGCCTGAGGCCTCCCCAGAAGCTGAGCAGATGTCAGCACCATGCTTCCTGTAAAACCTGCAGAACTGTGAGCCAAGAACTGTTTTCTTTATTGAAAACAAAAAAGAAAAACAACAGGTGTAAGAAGATAACCTTGACCTTTGTGCTTTTTCTTTTTTTTTTTTTTTTTTTTTTTTGAGATGGAGTCTTGCTGTGTCGCCCGGGCTGGAGTGCAGTGGCCGGATCTCAGCTCACTGCAAGCTCCGCCTCCTGGGTTTACGCCATTCTCCTGCCTTAGCCTCCCGAGTAGCTGGGACTACAGGCGCCCGCCACCTCGCCCGGCTAGTTTTTTGTATTGTTAGTAGAGACGGGGTTTCACCGTGTTAGCCAGGATGGTCTCGATCTCCTGACCTCGTGATCCACCCGTCTCGGCCTCCCAAAGTGCTGGGATTACAGGCTTGAGCCACCGCGCCCGGCCTTTTTTTTTTTTTTTTTTTTTGAGATGCAGTCTGGCTCTGCCGCCCAGGCTGGAGTGCAGTGGTGCTATCTCGGCTCACTGCAAGCTCCGCCTCCCGGGTTCACGCCATTCTCCTGCCTCAGCCTCCCGAGTAGCTGGGACTACAGGTGCCTGACACCACACCTGGCTAATTTTTTGTATTTTTAGTAGAGGCGGGGTTTCACATTGTTAGCCAGGATGGTCTCGATCTCCTGACCTCGTGATCCACCCGCCTGGGCCTCCCAAAGTGCTGGGATTACAGGCATGAGCCGCTGCGCCCGGCCCTTTGTGCTCTTTCTTAAAAGCAGAAGATAAAATTCCCATGGGAAAGACACCCTCCCTATACTAGAAAGATGCAACAGCGTTATCATCAAGGATGAGAAAGTTGAGTCTGAAGGAATTCCGTACAAACAAGACTTGTTAAACTAACCCTTATCTTCCTGGCTATTTCTCCACCCAGTTAACTCCCCTAGCCCAAGCTCCTTTGCCTTATCACATTTTCATAGTTTACTACACTTTGTCCACCTCAGCATATAAGTAACTGACTTGTTTCTTCGGGTCTTTATTTCTTTGTGAGGGCCCCCATGCCATGTAAAACTTATACAATGTTATGCTTTTCTCCTATTAATCTACATTGTATCAGTTTAATTCTTGGGCCCAGGCCAGGCATGATGGCTCACACCTGGAATCCCAGCACTTTGGGAGGGTAAGGCAGGAGGATCACTTGAGCTCAGGAGTTCAAGACCAGCCTAGGCAACATAACAAGACATTGTCTCTACAAAAAAATAAAAACATTATCTAGGTGTGGTGGTATATCCCTGTGGTGCCAGCTACTCTGGAGGCTGAGGTGAGAGGATCGCTTCAGCTCAGGAGGTTGAGACTGCAGTGAGCTGTGATCGTGCCACTGCACTCCAGCCCGAGTGACAGAGCAAGAACCTGTCTCAAAAATAAAATAAAATAAACACAAAAATATTTACTGGGCCCAGCTGGGACCCAAGAGGGTGGAGGTGGAATTTTTCCACCCCTACACAATTTTAAACAATAAAATAAGCTTGACCATCTGGTTTCCACGTTCGTAGCAGAAGAGAAGGAGAAAACTAGATGTGGGAAGGAGGATACTTCCACCATGGACAAACATACTGACGCTGCTAAAAATTAATAACCAACAACCTAATCGCAATGAACAGCCACAAATCTACATAAAGCAATACTAAAGATAAAAAATGGAACTGTTTTAGGCAAAGTGCTAAAATCCCTATCCTGTATTACTGTTTTTAATTAAATTAATATTAATGTCTTCTTTTTGGAGGTTGTAGGGGGACAAGGTTTTGCTCTGTCACCCAGACTGGAGTGTAGTGGTGTGATCCCAGTTCACTGCAGCCTTGACCTCCCAGGCTCAGGTGATCCCCCATTTCAGCCTCCCAAGCAGCTGAGACCACAGACATGCTACCATGCCTGGCTTTTTTTTTTTTTTTTTTTTTTTTTTTTTTAGTGCTAGAGATGGGGTCTTGCTATTTTGCCCAGGTTGGTCTCAAACTCCTGGGCTCCAGCAATCCTTGCACCTCAGCCTCCCAAAATGCTGCGAGGTGTGAGCCACCACACTTGGCTTTTTTTTTTTTTTTTTTTTTTTTTTGAGACAGCGTCTCACTCTGTCACCCAGGCTGGAGTACAGTGGCTTGATCATGACTCACTGCAGCCTCAACCTCCTAGGCTCAAGCAATCCTCCCACCTCAGCTTCCTGAGTAGCTGGGACCACAGGCATGCATCACCATGCCTGGCCAATTTTTGTATTTTTTGTAGAGACAGGGTCCCACTATGTTGCCTAGGCTGATGTTGAACTCCTGACCTCAAGGGATTCTCCTGCCTCAGCCTCCCAAAGTGCTGGGATTACAGGCCTAAACCACCATGCCCAGCCAAAAGTTTTTAGTGTTTGATGAAGTCTGTGTAGTGTTTTGAATAGTGTCCCCACAAGGTTCATGTCCATCCTGAACCTCAGAAAGTGACCTTATTTGGAAATAGGGCATTTGCAGGTATAATTAAGGTAAGGATTGAAATGAGATCATTGGTCTGGGCACAGTGGCTCATGCCTGTAATCCCAGCACTTTAGGAAGCCAGGGCAGGAGGATTGCTTAAGACCAGGAGTTCAAGACCAGCCTGGGCAACATAGCCAGACTCTGTCTCCACAAAAAATTTAAATAAAAAGAGAGGGGCTGCTCTGCCCATGGAGTAGCCATTCTTTTATTCCTTTACTTTCTTAATAAATTTTCTTTCACTTTAAAACAGAGAGAGAGAGAGAGAGAGAGAGAGAGAGAGAGAGAGAGAGAGACAAGGTCTTTCTCAGGAAACTGACCCTCAGGCAAGGGAGTGAAACTCACCAGATCACCACATCCAGACTGTGAGACACCAAACCCCTCATTCATCATGATTGCTTCCTTACCTCTCCCCAGCAACAGTTCCTTTCCACAATTAGCTATATCCATACCCTTCTCTGTAAACCTCCCAATTTTAGTCATTTGGGAGATGGAGTTGAGACTGATCCCCTATTCTCAGCTGTAGCACCCAAATAAAAGCCTTCTTCCCTGGCAATAACTCATCTCAATGATGGGCTATCTGTGCTTTAAGAAATGAGACATAGACCAAACCCCTGACATTTCAGTGACACCTATGAGAGTCAGAAAAGAACACACAGAAACACAGGGCAAAGGATCATGTGAATGTTGCCAGAAAGGGGTCCTGATCCAGACCCCAAGAGAGGGTTCTTGGATCTCATCTGAGAAAGAATTCAGGGCAAGTCCACAGAGTAAAGTGAAAGCAAGTTTATTACAGAAGTAAAGGAACAAAAGAATGCCTACTCCATAGGCAGAGCAGCAGGATGGGCTGCTTGACTGAGTATACTTACAGTTATTTCTTGACTATATGCTAAACAAGGGGTAGATTATTCATGCATTTTCTGGGAAAGGAGTGGGGAGTTTCCAGGACTGAGAGTTTCTCCCTTTTATTAGACCATATAGGGTAACTTCCTGAAGTTGCCATGGCATTTGTAAACTGTCATGGTGCTGGTGGGAGTGTCTTTTAGCACGTTAATGTATTATAATTAGCATATAATGAGCAGTGAAAATGACCAGAGATCGCTTTCATGGCTATCTTGGTTTTGGTGGGTTTGGCTGGCTTCTTTACTGCATTCCATTTTATCAGTGAGGTCTTTGTGTCCTGTACCTTGCAAAACCAATCCTGACGATTCCTGGCTCACCTATTCAAGATGGAATCACTCTGGTTCTAATGCCTGTAACATGAAGACAGAGGCAGAGATTGCAATTGTGCTGTCACAAGCCAAGGAACACCAGGAGCAACCAGAAGCTGGAAGAAGCAAGGAAAGATTCTCCCCTGGAGCCTTCAAAGGGGATGTGGCCTTGCCCATACCTTGATTTTGGAATTCTGGCCTCTGTAACTCTGAGAGAGCACATATCTGTTGCTTTAAGACACCCTGTGTTTTAGAATAATTTGTTGCAGTAGCCCTAGGAAACTACTACAGTTCAATTTATATTTTTTCTTTTATACTTCTGGCTTTTTGCATTTTATTTAAGAAACTTTTGCCTTATACAAAGTCACTAGGATTATTTATTTTCTCTTGAAGTTTTGCCGATTTTTTTTTTTTTTTTTTTTAGATACTGTCTCTGTCTGTTGCCCAGGCTGGAGTGCGGTGGAGCAATCATGGCTCACTGCAGGCTCAAACTCCTGGGTTCAAGCAATCCTTCTGCCTCAGCCTCCCAAGTAGCTGGGACTACAAGCACATGCCACCACTCCCGTATAATTTTTGTATTTTTTGTAGAGACAGGGCTTCACCATGTTGACCAGGCTAGTCTTGAACTCGTGAACTCAAGTGATCCACCTGGCTTAGCTTCCCAAAGTACTGGGATTACAAGTGTGTACCACCAGCCCTGCCTAAACCAGTAGTTTTTAACTAAGCATAATGTTATGCCTAAGGAGATATTAGGCGATATATGGAGAAATTTTTAGTTTTCACAACTGGGGGTTGCTACTGGCATCTAGTGGGTAGAGGCCACAGATGCTGCTCAACATCCTACAATGCACGGGACAGCCTTTCTCAACAAAGAAAAGAACCATCTATCCCAAAATGTCACTTGTGCTGCTGCTGAGAAATCTTACATTGAATATACAGATCATTTGGAAGAGAAATGATGTCTTAAATATATGAAGCCTTTTGATACATATGTATGGTGAAAATCTCTGTTTAGTTCTTTAATTTCTCTCAGCAGTATTTTGTAGGTTTCAGTATACAAGCCTTGCACATTTTATGTTAAGTATATCCCTGTCAACCATGATCACTATCTAGTCCCAGAACATTTTTTTCATTTTTAATTTGTATTTATTTATTTATTTTTGCTGTACTTCCTGCCAAACAGAACATTTTCATTATCCCCAAAGCTGCTGGATGTTGGGAGCTGAAAGCCTGAGGGTGGTGACCAACTCAACATTGCACTGGAGGCTATATGATCAAACAGCATACTGTTTATCATGAATGCAGGATGTGGGAAAACTCACACCTGCGCCTGCTGCCAGAAGGTATGCTGAGGGCAATCACTCCCTGGCGCTGTGCTCCTTGAGGTTATCTACTGGAACATCTGGAGCCTACTGTTCAAAGAAAGTAATCATGCAGGCCTGCACTAAATCAAGCAGCTGACCTACATCCACCTCCTCCTCCCTATTTCTTTTACTCAATAAATACGAAGGGCTATAGAAGCTCAGGGCCCTTGTTCACTAGAAGCAAGGAGCCCCCTGACCACTTCTTTTAAGACAGATCTTTTTGTCTTTGTCTTTATTCCCGCATTTGTCCTCCTTTGTTCAGTCCACAAGGGTCCATGGCAATGTGGCGCCCAAACAGGGACATGAACCCTGGACCCTCAGATCAAAAGCCTGAGGGTTGTGACCAACTGCCTTCCAAACAAAGTCACTCCTCATACCCATTCCCTCCTCCTTCTGGCAACCAATAATCTGCTTTTTGTTGCTGTAGATTTGCCTATTCTGGATATTTTTATTTTTTATTTATTTATGTATTTATTTATTGAGACAAGGTCTCACTTTGTCACCCAAGCTGGACTGCAGTGGTACAATCATGGCTCACTGCAGCCTCGACTTCCTGGGCTCAGGTGATTCTCCCACCGCAGCCTCCCAAGAAGCTGGGACTACAGGTACATGCTACCACAGCTACTCTTTTCTTTTTTTTTGTAGAGACAGGGTTTTGCCATGTTTCCCAGGCTGGTCTTGAACTCCTGGGCTCAAGTGATCCTCCTGCCTTGACCTCCCACAGTGCTGGGATTACAGGCACGAGTCACCACACACAGCCTGAGTATTTTATATAAATGGAATCATATAATATGTGGCCTTCTGTGTCTGGTCGCTTTCACTTAACATAATGTTTTCAAGGTTTATCCATGTTGTAGTATACATTAGTACTTCATTCCTTTTATGGCTGAATAACATCCCATTGTGTGTGTGTGTGTGTGTGTCACACACCACATTTTGTTTACCCGTGCATTAGATACTTTACATTTGGGTTGTTTCCACCTTTTGGCTATTGTGAATGGTGCTGCTATAAATATTCATCTGTAAGTTTTTGTTTGGACAGCTGTTTTCAATTCTTTGGGGTATATACCAGGAGTGGAATTGCTAGGTCATATGGTAATTCTATTTTTAACTTTTTGAGGAACTGGTTGTGCCATTTATTTCTTGTACTTTCATATAAGCAATGTACAAAAGTTCCACCTTTTCCACATCCTCACCAACATTTGCTAATTTTCATTTCATTTTGCTTTGTTTTAAATTATGGTCATCCTATTTGGCATAAAGTGGTACCTTATTGTTGTGGTTTTGGTTTGCATTTGCCTAATTACTAATAATGTTGAACATCTTTTCATTGCTTCTTGGCCATTTGTATACCTTTTTTGGAAAAATGTCTATTCAAATCCTTTGCCCATTTTTTTCACCCACAAAAGATATCAAATAACTTTGCCAATTTTTATTTATTTTATCTTATTTTATTATTATTTTTTTTATTTTGAGACAGGGTCTCACTGTGGTGCCCAGGCTGGAGTGCAATGATGTCATCTCAGCTTACTGCAACCTCTGCCTCTTGGATTCAAGCAATTCTCATGCCTCAACCTCCCGAGTAGTTGGGATTACAGGTGTGTGCCACCACACCCAGCTAATTTTTGTATTTTTTGTAGAGAGGTTTCACCATGTTGGCCAGGCTGGTCTCAAACTCCTGGCCTCAAGTGTTCCACCCACCTCAGCCTCCCAAAATGCTGGGACTACAGGAGTGAGCCACCATGCCTGGCCCCATTTTAAAATTGAGTTGTTTGGCCAGCTGTGGGGGCTCACGTCTATAATCCCAGCACTTTGGGAGGCCAAGGCGGGCAGATCATGAGGTCAGGAGTTTGAGACCAGCCTGGCCAATATGGTGAAGCCCTGTCTCTACTAAAAATACAAAAATTAGCTGGGCATGGTGGTGCACACCTATAGTCCCAGCTACTCGAGAGTTGGTTCTTTGGAGTCCCTTGCAATTCCAGATGATTTTTAGAATTAGCTTTCTATTTTGTAAAAAAGGTCATTGGGGCTGGGCGTGGTGGCTCACGCCTGTAATCCCAGCACTTTGGGAGGCTGAGGCAGGCGGATCACAAGGTCAGGAGATGGAGACCACCCTGGCGAACATAGTGAAACCCCGTCTCTACTGAAAATACAAAAAAATTAGCCGGTCGTGGTGGTGGGCGCCTGTAGTCCCAGCTTCTCGGGAGACAGGCAGGAGAATGGCGTGGACCCGGGAGTAAGCAGAGATCGCGCCACTGCACTCTAGCCTAGGCGACAGAGTGAGACTCCGTCTCAAAAAAAAAAAAAAGCCATTGAGATTTAATAGGGATTACATAGATTCTGTAGATTTCTTTGGGTAGTATTGCCATGTTAATATTAAGTCTTCCAATCCAAGAATACGAGATGTCTTTCTATTTGTGTCTACTTTACTTTCTCTAAGCAATGTATTGTAGTTTTCAATGTACAAGTCTTGAACATATATTAAATTTGTAACTAAATAGTTCATGTTTTTATGCTATTGTATGTATTTTTTCCGTTTTAACTTCTTACTGTTTATTGCTAGTATGTAGAAATACAATAGCTTATTGGATTAGCCAGTGTGGTGGCACACACCTGTAATCCCGGCTACTCAGGAGGCTGAGGCAGGAGAATTGCTTGAACACAGGAGGCGGAGGTTGCAGTGAGCCAAGATTGCACCACTACACTACAGCTGGGTGACAGAGCGAGACTCCATCTAAAAAAAAAAAAAAAGCTTACTGGTCTTATAACCTGTGAACTTACTAAACCCATTTATTCTAGTATTCAGCTACTTCTGGGCTCAAGGAATCCTCCCAAATCGGCCTCCCAAAGTGCTGAGATTACAGGCATGAGCCACCATGCCTGGCTTGTTTCTCCTTAATTTTTAATTTTTTGCCTTACTAGACTGTGTAGTACCTCTAGCACAATATTCAATAGAAATGGTTAGAGTGGGCATTCTTGCATTGTTCTTCATCTTAGGGGAAAAGCATTCACTCTCACACCATTAAGTATGATGTTAGCTGTAGGTTTATCATCTGTGATAAACTTTTATCAGGTTGAGAAGGCTCTCTCCTATTTTTAGCTTAAGTTGATTGGCAAAAATTTGTTTATAATACTACCTTATGATCATTTTAATGTCTACAGAATGTGTGATGATGTCTTCTCTACTTCCTGATATGTTTTCTTACTCTCCATCTCCCTCCCTGTCTCTCCCCTGATGAATTTGACTAGAGGTTTATCAATTTTATTGATCCCCTCAAAGAACCAACTTTTTATTTTACTTTTTTAAATTAATTAATCAATTTATTTATTTTGAGAAGAGTCTCCCTCTGTCATCCAGGCTGGAGAGCAGTGGCATGATCTCTGCTTACTGCAACCTCAGCCTCCTGGGTTCCAGCAATTCTCCTGCCTCAGTCTCCCAAGTAGCTGGGATTACAAGCACACACCACCACGCCTGACTAATTTTTTTATTTTTAGTGGAGACAGGGTTTCACCATGTTGACCAGGCTGATCTTGAACTCCTGACAAGTGATCCACCCATCTTGGCCTCCCAAAATGCTGGGATTACAGGTGTGAGCCACCGCGCCAGCCAGAACCAACTTTTTAAATTGAAACAGGGTTTTTTCTATGTTGTCCAGGTTGGTGTCGAATTGCTAACCTCAAGTGATGCTCCTGCCTCAGCCAAAAAGTGCTGGGATTTCAGGTGTGAGCCACTGCACTAGCCCAGAAAACACTTTGTATGACTTTCTTACTTTTAAATTTATGGCGACTTAGACCAGGCACTGTGGCTCCTGCCTATAATCCCAGCACTTTGGGAGGCCAAGGAGAGTAGATCATGTGAGGTCAGGAGTTCGAGACCAGCCTGGCCAACATGGTGAAACCCCATCTCTACTAAAAATACAAAAATTAGCATGGTGGCGCATGCCTGTAGTTCCAGCTACTCAGGAGGTTGAGGCAGGAGAATCACTTGAGCCTGGGAAGCAGAGGTTACAGTGAGCTGAGATCACACCACTGCAGTTCAGCCTGGGCGACAGAGTGAGACCCTTTCTCTAAATGAATAAATAAATAAATTTATGTAGGCTTGTATTATGGCCCAGAAGATGGCTAGAAACATAATTCACCAGCCAGGCGCGGTGACTCACGCCTGTAATCCCAGCACTTTGGGAGGCTGAGGTGGGTGGATCACTTCAGGTCAGGAGTTCAAGATTAGCCTTGCCAACGTGGTGAAACCCCGTCTCCACTAAAAATACAAAACTTAGCCAGGCGTGCTGGCATATGCCTGTAATCCCAGCTACTGGGGAGGCTGAGGCAGGAGAACCACTTGAACCTGGGAGGCAGAGGTTGCAGTGAGCTGAGATCGCGCCATTGCACTCCAGCCTGGGCGAAAAAGCAAGACTCCATCTCAAAAAAAAAAAAAAGAAAAGAAAAGAAATATAATTCATCTACTGAGAGAAAATGCAGTCATTATTATGTTAATACATGGACTCAGGTCTCAGCAACAATATGTTTCTCACCATAGATCCATATATTGGAGTTTGGATTTTATACATCAGTCTGATGAGCTGAGTGAATGTGAGTTCCCTCCTGAGAGAACAAGCTGTCTCTTTTATTTGTTTTGAAACGGAGTATCGATCTGTCGCCCAGTCTGGAGTGCAGTGGCACAATCTCGGCTCACTGCAACCTCCGCCTCCCGTGTTCAAGCGATTCTCCTGCCTCAGCCTCCTGAGTAGCTGGGATTACAGGCGCCCGCCACCATGCCCGGCTAATTTTTGTATTTTTAGTAGAGACGTGGTCTCACCACGTTGGCCAGCCTTGTCTTGAACTCCTGACCTCGTGATCCACCCACTTCAGCCTTCCAAAGTGCTGGGATTACAGGCGTGAGCCACTGCGCCCAGCCACAAGCTGTCTCTTCATGTTCTCTACAAACAATGGCAAAGATCTTAATTGGAAATCGAATCTTCTAATCTTCCAGGTATTTTCAAATATCCATATATTTGTATCTATATATTTGTTTTAGCTTTAGAACATGAATGAAGATCCTAGGTCTCTGAATAAATTGTCCTTTCTTGGTTACTTTGTTTCCTGGGTTACTTTGTTTACCATCTGAAAATTAAAAATTAACTCAAGGAAATGTAACTTACTATTTTATACAGGAATGTATTTTGAGGGGAAGTGTGGTCCATATTGCTCAATATCATGGAATTTAACAGTTTCAATGGCTGCTTAATGTGTAGAATTTGAGCCTTATTAACCACAAATCTGGAGGCACAAGACTAAATTAACTGTTGCAATTTATAACATTTCAATGATAGTTCAACCCTTCTTATCTTGCGTTTTTCAACTAAACATTCTTGGCATACCATGGTAAGTTTTATTTAAAAAGAGAAAAAGAAGCATTACTAAGTTCGGCCTTATATTTAAAGCAGGGAAATGAAAGAAATATCCTTTGTTTCACCAACAAGTCTATGACAAGGTAGGCAGCCAGTCTACTCAAAAGAAAAATTTTTTGTGGAATTCCTCAAAAGCTTTAAAAATAAAATCTACACACTTGTTAGTAATTCCCTTCACATTCAGTGATGTCACCTTGTAGACATTATTCAAAGGGAAAGAAGAACTAACATAATAATAAATATAATTTAAGAATTTTTTGGTGAGAGTTAATGAAGTTAGGAAGCAAACTCCCACAAACAGAATACTTCAGAGTTTCTCTGATTTAACTTTTCCCTGCTCCAAGGGAAATAAGAAAGAGATCACCTACATAAGATGTAAGAGAGAAACATAGACTTAAGAACATTGGATGAAGAGTCAGAAAACATGAATGTTAGTCTGGGCTTTGTTACTAACTTACTGTGTGACGTGGAGTTAAACCCCTTAGCCTTTCTGCTCTGGAATTCCTCATCTTTAAAGTTAGGAGATTTAGCCAGGCACGGTGGCTCACACCTGTAATCCCAGCACTTTGGGAAGCCAGGGTGGACAGATCACTTGAGATCAGGAGTTGGAGATCAGCCTGGGCAACATGGTGAAACTCATCTCTACTAAAAATACAAAACTTAGCCGGGCATGGTGGAGCATGCCTGTAGTCCCAGCTACTCAGGAGGCTGAGGCATGAGAATCACTTGAATCCAGGAGGCAGAGTTTGCAGTGAGTCGAGATTTGTGCCACTGCACTCCAGCCTGGGCGACAAAGTGAGACTCTGCCTTAATAAAAAATAAAAATAAAATAAAGTTAGGAGATTGCATTAAGAAACTCCAGGCTTCCTGTGGACTTCTCCCATCAGCTTCCTTGTGTCCCAAGGCTGTCTGCTCACTTTGTTCTCTCTCTGGCATCTCTTTTACTGGCAATTCTTCTTCCTATTGTGACATACATGCAGGAGTTTCTCCAGTGAACTGTCTTTGATCCCTTTTCTCACTAATCCTTTACTGAATTTCACTTATACTCTCTGAGGTGGACACTGGGGCATCACCCAGACTCCTGCTTCAGCACTGAAGCTTTCCTCACCTCAGCTGCTGGGAAGGTTGGAGGATGACAGCTCTAAGCTGAGTTCTTTCAGGAAATTGCCCCCTGCAAATACAATCACCTCAGCCAAGGCCAGTCACAGCCCCTCCTGGGGACAGCCCACATGCAGCCATCCTTCAGTGTAGGATGACAGGGGCCAGCTCCCTTGCTTCAGGGTGGTGTAGGGGCAAAGGGAATTTCTCCCTCTGGCTCTGAAAGTTTGAGTCTTTTCAAACTTATTTTTATTAGTTTTAAAAATCTTTTGTAGCCATGGGTTCTCTGTATGTTGCCAGGCTGGTCTCAAACTCCTGGGCTCAAATGATCCTCCTGCCTTGGCCTCCCAAAGTGCTAAGATTACAAGCATGAGCCACCACACCCAGCCTTTTATCTATCTATTTATTTATTTACTTATTTGAGACAGGGTCTTACTCTGTCACCCAGGCTGGAGTGCAGTGGTGTGGTCTCAGCTCACTGCAGCCTCTGCCTCCTGGCTCAAGTGATCTTCCCACCTCAGCCCCCCAAGCATCTGGGACTCCAGGCGTGTGCCACCACACCCAGCTAAGATTTATATTTTTGATAGAGAAGGGGTTTCACCATGTTGGCCAGGCTGGTCTTGAACTCCTGAGCTCAAGTGATCTACTCGTCTCAACCAAAGTGCTGGGATTACAGGTGTGAGCCACCGTGCCTGGCTATTTTTTAAATTTTTTAGTTTGAGTCTTAAAATCTACTGAAATAAACTGGTAGCAGACAGATTAACAGGAGAAAAGGCATACAAATGTATCATATGCACAGGAGCCACACAAAATGTGAAACTGAAAGAAGGACCAAATGACTGATGTTTTTATACTAGACAGAAAGGACGAGAGGCTTGGAGCTCCTGGTGGGAGGTGGTGACAGGTTTATTGGGGGAAGAAGGGAGGAAACTCATGGGTGAACAAAGGCTGTCTTGTTATATGGATGAATTCTCTCGGAGTAGCAGCCCTCAGAGAGAATAGATGTACCTGTGGTAAAGTTTTGCTGTCAGAACTTTAAAAACGCCAGAGATTTAGTCTCCTTTTCCTGTGAGTTAATCTTTCCTAGATCCTGATAAGGGCACCTCAGAGAGAGCCTTTGTTTGCATCTCTTGCTTACTTCACTAATATAGATTTCCTCTAGAGGTGCAAATCTCTCCCCCAAAAGGACAACTTTACAGACCTATTCCTGTGTCTGCAGCCCCTCTGAAGAGTCACCTTGAAATATGCCAAAGAAGTATATTTGGGGATGGCATACTTTGATTTCCCACAGTGGGATAACCCTGAAGGGTCACAGCTGCTCCAGAATGACCCTGGTGTTTGCTATGACTGCATTGCCTCCTTCTGCCCAGTTCTACAGGTAGTTGTTTGTTTGTTTGTTTTGAGATGGAGTCTCACTCTGTCACCCAGGCTGGAGTGCAGTGACATGATCTCGGCTCACTGCAACCTCTGTATCCCAGGTTCAAGCTATTCTCCTGCCTCAGCCTCCCGAGTAACTGGGACTACAGGTGTGTGCCACCATGCCCAGCTAATTTTTCTACTTTCAGTAGAGACAGGGTTACACCGTGTTGACCCGGCTGGTCTCAAACTCCTGACCTCAGGTGATCCACCCTCCTCGGTCTCCCAAAGTGAGGTGTTGACTCTAAGAACATTCCTCAATAAACCACCTGCACAAAAACCTTCATCTCAGAGTCTGTTTCCTGGAGAACCCAACCTAAGCCAGGGCCAGGAGTGGTTTGTGGAAACAGACTCTACAGTGGGATTTGGAACTGGATTACCCATCTGCCAGCTGGCAATGAAGACCCCATTGCTGGTGGTAGGAGTCGCACTGCCAGCTCCTGGCATGTAGTGCAGTTGTTAAACTTTCACTAGCGGTGATCTTGGGTGGAATACTCCTGGAAGAGAATGCACCAGCCACTGCAATATCTAAGGTTTTGAGAAACTGGAAAAAGTGCTAACCATAAAGGACAATGGAACCAGATGGCTCTTTCTGAGGATCCTTGATGCATTTTAAAAAGACATCAAAAGAGGGAAGGTGATGAATCACCAACTGAAGGCCCAGTGTGAAAACAAAGAGAGGCTCCTTGGCAGCTTATCCAGGGACTCTCATCTCCAGAGGGCAGAAAAAGCTTGAGATGGGGCCCTGAACTTACTTCTAAGGGTGGCAGAACTCCAGAGAAATTTGAATTCTTAGTCTCAGCAAGTCTGTTACATCAAGACTAGGAAGAAGTAAAATCCTGAGACTTGGGACAGAGATATTTGGATTGATACACTTAAAAACCTTGAGACTATAGATCCCTCTAAACCACGTGGGCCTGCAGAAATGGCCCACTGCTCCTGTTAAGGGTGAGTGTTCCCTACTTGCTTAAAATAGTGCAGAAGCCTCTCAGTCTAGACAAGACATCAAAGAAGGATGATCAAGAGCATCCCTGCCACTTGGGTAACATGAACCAGCAAACAGTGTGGTATTAAAAATATCAGTGCTAGCCAGGCATGGTGGTGGCTCACATCTATAATCCCAGCACTTTGGGAGGCTGAAGCGGGTGGATCACTTGAGGTCAGGAGTTTGAGACCAGCCTGGCCAACATGGTGAAACCCCATTTCTACTAAAAATACAAAAACTAGCCAGCGTGGTGGCGCACGCCTGTAATCCCAGCTACTCAGAAAGCTGAGGCAGGAGAATCGCTTGAACCCCAGGAGGCAGAAGTTGCAGTGAGCCCAGATCGCGCCACTACACTCCAGCCTCCAGCATGGGTGACAGAGTGAGACTCCGTCTCAAAAAAAAAAAAAAAAAAAAATCTTGGAAGGATACGCAAAGATTAATGAATTGCTGCCCCAGATAGGACACCTACGGGACAAGGTAGCCGATAAACTAACTTCCTGCTGTATACCTGTTTGAATCTTTGATTTGTATACTATCTGCAAAGGGCTGCCACTGTATAATGCAAAGTGGACTCTTCATATTCTAATCTGCAAATGGCACCCCTGGAGTTGTGCTGTATGTGTCAGGTGCAGCTGTATATTTCAATTCTGGTATGCGTGTTTTACATACTCAAAAAAGTTTAGGAAATTATATATCTACTCTTTGCTCTTCGGTTTGGACAGAATAGCTATTCTCTGAAACCATCTCAGTTAAAATATCTTAGGATTTCAACAAATCTCTGTCTGAATTGTTATTTACATCTCTGTTACCAGCCATTGATTTTACATGAGATTTTTATTATTATTTTAAAAGATTCACCACTTTTTTCAGGAAATTTCTTCAGTGCTGAAATGACCAGCAGCTTTTTCCCCTTAAGAACTCCGCATGGCAATCATTAAAAAGTCAGGAAAGAACAGGTGCTGGAGAGGATGTGGAGAAATAGGAACACTTTTACACTGTTGGTGGGATTGTAAACTAGTTCAACCATTATGGAAAACAGTATGGCGATTCCTCAAGGATCTAGAACTAGAAGTACCATATGACCCAGCCATCCCATTACTGGGTATATACCCAAAGGATTATAAATCATGCTGCTATAAAGACACATGCACACGTATGTTCATTGCAGCACTATTCACAATAGCAAAGACTTGGAATCAACCCAGAAGTCCATCAGTGACAGAGTGGATTAAGAAAATGTGGCACATATACACCATGGAATACTATGCAGCCATAAAAAAGGATGAGTTTGTGTCCTTTGTAGGGACATGGATGCAGCTGGAAACCATCATTCTCAGCAAATTATCGCAAGAACAGAAAACCAAACACCGCATGTTCTCACTCATAGGTGGGAATTGAACAGTGAGATCACTTGGACTCTGGAAGGGGAACATCACACCCTGGGGCCTATTATGGGGAGCGGGGAGCGGGGAGCGGGGAGGGATTGCACTGGGAGTTATACCTGATGTAAATGACGAGTCGATGGGTGCTGACGAGTTGATGGGTGCAGCACACCAACATGGCACAAGTATATATACATAACAAACCTGCACGTTATGCATATGTACCCTAGAACTTAAAGTATAATAATAATAATAAATTAAAAATAAAAAAATAAAAAATAAAAACTCCGCAGGGAGATTGGAGTAGGGGCAACACTAAAACCAGCCCAAGGGCTTTAACCCCGCAGTTGACCTTCTCCTGGGCATTGTTATCAGTTATTTGACTGGGCGAGATGGCTCAAGCCTGTAATCCCAGCGCTTTGGGATACCAAGGTGGTAGGATCACATAGTGAGACCCTGTGTATATTTTATTTATTTAAAATTGTTAAAAAAAAAAAAAAGAAAGAAAGAAAAAGAAAAAAAAGAAAGAAAAGAAAAGGCCTACACAGTGGCTCACACCTGTAATCCCAGCACTTTGGGAGGCCAAGGTGGGTGGATCACCTGAGGTCAGGAGTTCGAGACCAGCCTGGCCAACATTATGAAATCCCTTCTCTACTAAAAATACAAAAATTAGCCAGGCGTGGTGGCAGGCACCTGTAATCCCAGCTACTCAGGAGGCTGAGGCAGGAGAGTCGCTTCAACCCAGGAGGCGGAGGTTGCAGTGAGCCGAGATTGCACCATTGCTCTCCAGCCTGGGTGACAGAGCGAGACTCCATCTCAAAAAAATAAATAAATAAAATTAAGTGTTAATGCTGCCTATGTTGAGCTTGTTATGGATTACTTTTATTTCTTCGTGCTTGCCTGCATTTTCCAAAATTACTACAATTAACATGTTTTCTTTTATAATTAAAAAAAAAAGTTACCGTCACGCAAAATTCAATTTGGAGAGTTCTAGAAGCACATCAATTTGCTCCTCATTAGTCTCCTGTAGTACTTTGAGGATATATATGAATTAAATGGGAAACATCAATCATGGGTTACCTAGAACATTCTTCCAACCTGATTATGTACTAGAAGGAGGCAGGTAGGAATAGAGGGGTGGCAGATGGCAAAGGGGGCACAAAACAGTTGCAATGACTTTGTTACCTTTGTTAATTTTTTCTTGGAGGAAGAGTCATTTAATGATTTTCTAGCTAAATGAGCTATTTTACATTTGTAGAGATGACAAACTTCACTCTTCAGCAGGATCATATACCTTCTTTGATATTCATAAAGGCTTTGAAGTCCAAAATACACACTGTTTAGCAATCTTAGTCTAGACTAGAGAATAATAGCTCTCCCCTAAATAATATATACATATCTTTTAAAATTAGTCTTGGACAGGAGGAAATTTTAAAAATAGATGGTATGTGTCAGAATCAAGTTCTGTAACTCAGTTCCTTCCTTATAAAACATGTATGGGTTTCATTGAAGGATTATTCTAGACACGTTTGTGTACAGCATAAATACTAGTTAAATGTAAAAAAAAATTAATAATGAAAAAGTGAGTCCTAAGAAGACCAGCAGATGGCATAAATAATTTATTTAATCAAAACTGCCGATATGTATATTGTAAAAGATACTTTCCCTGAAGTTTCTCCGATGAAATCTTTTGAATATTTAGGCCAAAATTCCCAATTAAAGCATTATTAAAGAAGACTTAACTTAGTTATAAGCACAAAAATTTAAAATGCAGGAGAGATTGATCTCATGGATGACAACTCAAAGCTAGATTGTAAACTGTATGCCTAGAAACCCAAAAGACAAGGTGTAATGAGAGACAGCTAATCTAGACGCTCCACGCAGCGCTCGTCCACAAACATCTCTGACATGGGAGGTGATGGACACCGACATCAGAAATTTAGGAACAATGTCTTCAAAACTACGTGGGTGTGTACCTGCTCCAGTAATTTCCTCCTAAGAGCAACATGAAACCGCCTCTCTCTTCAAATATAACTGGAATGTTGGTCTCAACATTTAATCTCTCCTGGACTAAGGCTCCAAGACGCTAAGTCAGCAGTCCCCAACCTTTTTGGCACCAGGGACAGCTTTCACGGAAGACAATTTTTCCTGGATGAGGCGGGAAGTGGTTTCGGTATGAAACTGTTGTCACGCGTTAAATTCTTAAAAGGAACGCACAGAGATCCCTCGCGTACACAGTTCACGATAGGGTTAGCGCTCCTGTGAGAATCGAATGCCACGCTGATCTGACAGGAAGAGGAGCTCAGGTGGTGATGCTCACTCACCCAGCACTTGCCCACCTCTCACCTCCTGCTGTGCAGCCAGTTCCTAACAGACTACTCACGGGTACTGGTCTGCAGTGGTGGTTGGGGACCCCTGAACTAAGTGATCAAATACCTGTTGGCTGCCCTGGATCTGAAGTAGGATATTTTCCCCCATTCTCCACCATCTGATTAAATGGACAGCAGGAAACGTTTGTCCTCCCTTGCTTTTGTATGGGCTCTTACGAAGACAGCTCCCATCATGACGGGGTGTGGTGCCAAAGAAGGACTAGACTCTGTAGTGGCATGGCCTTGAATTCCACTGCAAGAGACTTTTCTCAAGGGTGGTCATGCAGATTCTTTTATTGTTGTTTTTCCTTTGAGACAGGGTCTCACTGTGTTGCCCAGGCTGGAATACAGTGGTGTGATTAGAGCTCACTGCAGCCTCAAACTCCTGTGCTCAAGCAACCCTTCCACCTTAGCCTTCCAAGTAGCGAGGACTACAGGCACATGCCACCATGTGGGACTAATTTTTTGTAGAGACAGAGTCTCACTATGTTGCCCAGGCTGGTCTCCAACTCCTGGACTCAAGTCATCCTCCTACCTCAGCCTCCCAAAGTGCTGGGATTACAGACATGAGCCACCACACCTGGCCTCATGGAGGTTCTTGACTATCAGTAACAAGTAGTGCAGAGGCAGAAGTCTGTGAAGCCAAACCTCTCATCTAATACCTCCAGAGCAGTGGTTCCTAACTTAGGACCCTCCAAAGGAGGGTCAGGGCCACAGACTTATCATCCTGAGTTAGAATCCAGACATGTGCAAGGTCTAGATCAAACTTCACCAAAGTATTAATAATGCTTTTTCCAGAAGGTGAGCTTCTAGGAAATTATCTATTTTATGCTCACTATTACATCTCTAGGGCTTAGTCCAGGGTCTTATGGGTAGTAGGTGCTAAATAAATAGTTGTTGAATGAATGAATACTTTTCTATAATGTTTAACTTTTTTAACTGGAATTCTCATACTCAAAAAGGTAAAGAATCACTCTTGTAGAGAATTTTTTTCCACTGGATGAAAACCTAATTATTTTTTCTTCCACAGTCTTTATTTGAATGAATTTAATTTTTGAGTGCAAGTATTACTCAATATATATAAGTCTGACAAAACCCACCTAACTTAAAGAGTGTGTAAATCAGATAACTGATTCAATTTTATAAATCACCAATGCCTGGACTGGGCATGATGGCTCACACCTGTCATCCTAGCACTTTTTGAGGCCCAGGTGGGAGAATCTCTTGAGCCCAGGTGTTCAAGACCAGCCTGGGAAACATGGAGAAAACCCTGTCTCTACAAAAAAATAAAAAAGTTAGCCAGGCATGGTGGCGCACGCCTGTAGTTCCAGCTATTCCCGAGACTGAAGCAGGAGGATCGCTTGAGCCTGGGTGGTGGAGGATGCAGTGAGTAAGCCGTGATCGCGCCACTGCACTCCAGCCTAGGCAACAGAGCAAGACCTTGTCTCAAAAAATATATATTAAAGAAATAAAAAATAAAAAATAAATTACCTGTGACTTATTTCAGAGACTTTCCAGGTGTCTCTGCCGCCTGTTTCAGTAAACACACTCCACTAGTACTGCACTGTTTACTTTCCTGGGGATGCCTTATGTACAGCTGCATTTTAAAACATCACCTCGAACGTTCTTGGTCCCTTCCCCCACGTTGTTCAGGAAGCAATAATGAAAGTCAGCAGCTTTTTCTCAAGTAAGATACACACTGTGCTACCTGTGTTCCCTGCAAGCAATCTTTAGCTTGCATACCAGCTAGGCCAAATATTAATTGGAAGACACTTTGGGAGGAGAGATGTAAAACAAATTTTTCTTTAAAATCATGTTATAGGCCGGGCACGGTGGCTCACACCTGTAAATCCCAGCACTTTGGGAGGCTGAGGTGGGCAGATCACGAGGTCAGGAGATGGAGACCATCCCGGCCAACATGGTGAAACCCTGTCTCAACTAAAAATACAAAGATCAGCTGGGTGTGGTGGTGCACACCTGTAATCCCAGCTACTTGGGAGACTGAGGCAGGAGAATGGCGTGAACCCGGGAGGCGGAGGTTGCAGTGAGCAGAGATCACACCACTGCACTCCAGCCTGACAACAGAGTGAGACTCTGTCTCAAAAAAAAAAAATTATTTTATAAATATTGGTTGGAGGCTACAGCCACCCCCACAAATTTGGATTCACACATATAGTTTCAACTACTCTAATTTTGGTATATAGATATAGTAGGCATTCAACAGGTATTTGTTAGATGAATGGATATTATGGATATTGATAGCGCTTTTTTTTTTTTGAGACAGAGTCTCACTCTGTTGCCCAGGCTGGAGTACAGTGGCATGACCTTGGCTCACTGCAAGTTCCACCTTCCGGGTTGACACCATTCACAGGCGCCTGCCACCATGCCCACCTAATTTTTTGTATTTTTAATAGAGACAGGGTTTCACCGTGTTAGCCAGGATGGACTAGATCTCCTCACCTCGTGATCCGCCTGCTTTGGCCTCCCAAAGTTATGGGATTAGAGGTGTGAGCCACCTCGGCCCTTTTTCTTTGTTTAGACATATTCTCACTCTGTCGCCCAGGCTGGAGTGCAGTAATGTGACCTCGGCTCACTGCAAACTCTGCCTCCCAGGTTCAGGTGATTCTCCTGCCTCGGTCTCCCGAGTAGCTGGGATTACAAGTGCACACCACCACACCTGGCTAATTTTTGTATTTTTATAGAGATAGGGTTTTACCATGTTGGCTGGTCTTGAACTCCTGGCCTTAGGTGATTCACCCACCTCAGCCTCCCAAAGTGCTGGGATTACAGGTGTTAGGATAGTGCTTCTTAGCAAGAGGAATTTGTAGACTGAGACCAGTCTCCCTCCCCATCTGACCCAGGAGGCACCTACTCCATTTCTAGCACCTGACAGTTGTTCGTACCTGCAGGTACTCACAAGTTGGGTGGTGGTAACTCAGGAGATGCCTGTACTGGTGTCTTTTTTTTTTTTTTTTTTTTTTTTTTTGAGAGAGACTCTCGCTCTGCTGGCCAGGCTGGAGTGCAGTGGCATGATCTCGGCTCACTGCAACCTCCGCCTCCTGGGCTCAAGCAATTATCCTGCCTCAGCCTCCCGAGTAGCTGGGATTACAGGTGTGGGCCACCATGCCCAGTTAATTTTTGTATTTTTAGTAGAGACAGGGTTTCACCATGTTGGCCAGGCTGGTCTTGAACTCCTGACCTCAGGCAATCCACCCGCCTCGGCCTCCCAAAGTGCTGGGATTACAGGTGTGAGCCACCGTGCCTGGCCACCTGTACTGATATCTTAGACAAAGATCTTAGACAAAGAAAGAACTTCAGGGAACCCTTATTATAAAAGCACCAGCCTGGTGGTGTTCATACCTTCAAGTGGGGCAGTTCTCAGAAAAGGAAGTCGTGGACTGGAAACATAAACTGTGTCCGTTAATATTTGGTGTTTTAGAACTTATAGACCATTTTACTTTAGACTCTTTTGGTTGTAAGGAATTGAGGTTCACTGCAGTTAGCTAACATAAAGAAGTTTTATTATAAGGCATAATAATGAGACTCTCAGATTAATCCAAGAGGAGTTGTCCCTGAGCTTCCTGTGGCTGGAGTAGTGGGTGGTGTTGGGCTCAAAGTTGCTGAGGGACTTTCAACTGCAGGGCGCCTCCTGATGCTCTTCCATTAATACGCCGTGAATATACATCTACATCATTCTCCCCTACTCCTCACCCTGCCTCCACTTCAAACTGGTGGAAGCTATTGCACCAGGCACAGGGCAAAGGTCATTGGTTAGCCTGAAGATTGACAACATGCCCTGGTGAGTCAGCTGTGATCTAAAAGGACAGGGTGCTCACCAGGAACAGATCATTACTGTCTAGCAAAAAGTACCATGGGAGGTTGGGCGCGGTGGCCCACGCCTGTAATCCCCGAAATTTGGGCGGCCAAGGTGGGAGGATCACTTGAGGTCAGGAGTCCAAGACCAGCCTGGCCAACATGGTGAAACCCCATCTCTATTAAAAATACAAAAATTAGCCGGTCAAGGTGGCATGCACTTGTAATCCTAGCTACTTGGGAGGCTGAGGCACTAGAATTTCTTGAACCCAGGAGGCGGAGGTTGCAGTAAGCCAAGATGGCACCACTGCACTCCAGCCTGGGCAACAGAGCAAGACTCCATCTCAAAAAAAAGTACTGTGGGAGACTATTAAATATGTTTAGTATATTTTGGCATCTCTTTTAAAAGCTGAGTTCAGGCTGGGTATGGTGGCACGTGTCTATAATCCCAGATACTCATGAAGCTGGGGTGGGAGGATAGCTTGAGCCCAGGACGCCCAGGCTGCAGTGAACTGTGATAGTGTTACTGTTCTCCAGCCTGGGTGACAGAGCAAGACCCTGTCGATAAAAAAGAGAAAGTGGGGGAAAGAGAGCAAGAAAGAGAGAAAGAAAGAAAAAGAAAAGGAAGGAGGGAAGGAAGGACGGAAGAAAAGAAGGAAGGAAGGAAGGAAGCTGGGTGCTATTGCAGGATACTATGGTTGACCTGAATAAATAAGTTTGGGCACAGGGAGGGAGGCAGGGGGTGGAGAAGAAGTGAGGAGGGGCCTCATCTCAGATCATCAACAACTCCCGACCAAAAGGCTGGCTTCTTTGCCCTCTTCATTCAACTAGCTTTGCCACTGGGCATGGTGGCTCACACCTGTAATCCCAACACATTGAAAGGTCAAAGCAAGAAGATTGCTTGTGGCCGGTCGTGGTGTCTCACACCTGTAATCCCAGCACACTGGGAGGTCGAGGCGGGCAAATGCCCTGAGGTTGGGAGTTCGCCACCAGCCTGACCAACACAGAGAAACCCCGTCTCTACTAAAAATACAAAATTAACCTGACATGGTGGCGCATGTCTGTAATCCCAGCTACTCAGGAGGCTGAGGCAGGAGAATCGCTTGAACCTGGGAGGCAGAGGTTGTGGTGAGCCGAGTCCACACCATTGCACTCCAGCCTGGGCAACAAGAGTGAAGTTCCGTCTAAAAAAAAAAGAAAAGATTGCTTGAGCCCAGGTGTTGGAGACCAGCCTGGGAAACATGGTGAGCTCTCATCTCTACCCCAAAAAAAAAAAAAAAATTAGTGGAATGTGATGGCATGCACCTGCAGTCCCAGCTACTCAGGAGGCTGAGATGGGAGGACTGCTTGAGCACAGCAGGTCAAGGCTGCAGTGAGCCATGATTGCACCACTACACTTCAGACTGGGCAAGAGTCCACAAAACAAAAACAAAACTAGCCTTCCCTTTTCTGTGAGTCTTTAATTTATTTTTTATTTTTATTTTTTGAGATGAAGTCTCACTCTGTCACCCAGGCTGGAGTGTAGCACAATGTCAATTCACTGCAACCTCCACCTCCCTGGTTCAAGTGATTCTGCTGCCTCAGCCTCCCAAGTAGTTGGGATTACAGGTGTGTGCCACCACACCTGGCTAATTTTTGTATTTTAGTAGAGACAGGATTTCACCACATTGGCCAGACTGGTCTCAAACTCCTGACCTCAGGTGATCCACCCACCTCAACTTCCCAAACTGCTGGGATTACAGGTGTGAGCCACTGTGCCACCTGGCCAAAATGACTTTTTTTTTTTTTTTTTTTTTTTTTTTTTTGAGACGGAGTCTCGCTCTGTTGCTCAGGCTGGAATGCAGTGGCGTGATCTCAGCTCACTGCAACCTCCACCTCACAGGTTCAAGCAATTTTTGTGCCTCTGCCTCCTGAGTAGCTGGGATTACAGGCATGTGCCACTGCGCCTGACTAATTTTTG
Organism: Macaca thibetana thibetana; assembly: GCF_024542745.1. Lineage (NCBI taxonomy): Eukaryota > Metazoa > Chordata > Mammalia > Primates > Cercopithecidae > Macaca > Macaca thibetana. Next base: position 45,397,210 of record NC_065590.1, read on the forward strand.
TATTTTCAGGAGAGACGGGATTTCACCATGTTGGCCAGGCTGGTCTCGAACTCCTGACCTCAACTGATCCAGCCACCTCGACCTCCCAAAGCGCTGGGATTACAGGCGTGAGCCACCACGCTTGGCCCAGTCACTGATCTTGAATGACAAGAATTTCATTTCATTGGAGTTAGGGAAGAGAACAAACTGTAGAGGCTCTCTTCCAAGGGCAATAGAATGCACTTATGATCAGATATTAGCAGGTGTACAAAATTAACATTGGAAGAGCTGGAGAAGCAGGTTCTAGGTGGAGCTTCTAGGAACAATCCTCAACCCCAGAATCCCACAGCTGCTTCTGTGGGGGAACATCATAGCTGCCCCACAGGAAGCTGCTGACCAGGCGCACATTGCCACCACTTCTACAATCCATGCCGAAAATCAGATGACTCCTCCACCCAATTTTACTCAATTCTGAATTCAAATCTCAAATGGGAGCATCTGCTTGGCAGAATCTACGTTCTATTTTTCATCTAACTGAAAGGAGCTCTGGGAAATGTCTGGTTAGTGTTCCAGTTTTGGCCATAGAGCAAGACATACTAGAAGAAGGTTGCAATGAATATTGACTAAGCCAATCAACAGTGCCTATGGGGAGAACATTTCCAAGGATGCTGATGTGAGAAAAAGAGTATGGCTGCTTCAGTAAGGCTGGAGCATAATAACTTGATGAGAGAAATGGAGGTATCTAGACTCAACATGGATGAACCTTGAAAACCTGATGGTAAGTGAAAGAAGCCATCACAAAGGACCACATAGTGTGTGATTCCTTTCATATGAAATGTTCAGAATAGGCAAATCTATAGTGACAGAAAGTAGATTAATGGTTTCCTAGGGCTGAGGGAATGATGAGTAGGTTGGTGGACAGTGGATAAGGGTTTCTCTTTGGGATAATAAAATGTTATAAAGTTGATGGTGGTAATGGGTGCATAACTGTAAATATTCTAAAAGCTATTGAATTGTATACTTTATTTTTTATTCTATTTATTTATTTATCTGAGACAGGGTCCTGCTCTGTCACCCAGGCTGGAGAGCAGTGGTGCAATCTCAGCTCACTGCAGCCTCAATCTCCCAGACTCAAGGGATCTTCCCACTTCAGCTTCCTGAGTGGCTGGGACTACAGGCACATGCCACCATGTCTGGCTAATTTTTTTTTTTAATTTTTAATAGAGACAAAGTTTCGCCATCTCACCCAAGCGGTCTCAAACTCCTGGGCTGTCAAAGTGCTAGAATTACAGGAATGAGCCACTGCACCTGGCCAAATTGCATACTTTATTATTTTATTTTATTTTACTTTATTTTGTTTCATTTTATTACTTTTTGAGACAGAGTCTCACTCTGTCACCCAGGCTGGAATGCAGTGGCACGATCTTGCAACCTCTACCTCCCGGCTTCAAGGGATTCTCCTGCCTCAGCCTCCTGAGTAAGTAGGATTATAGGTGTATGCTACCACGCCCAGCTAATTCTTTTTTTTTTAGATGGAGTTTTACCCTTGTCGCCCAGGCTGGAGTACAATGGCACGATCTCAGCTCACTGAAACCTCCACCTCCAGGGTTCAAGTGATTCTCCTGCCTCATCCTCCCAAGTAGCTGAGATTACAGGTGCCTGCCACCATGCCCAGCTAATTTTTGTATTTTTAGTAGAGATGGGATCTCACCATGTTGGCCATGCTGGTTTCAAACTCCTAACCTCAGGTGATCCACCCACCTCAGCCTCCCAAAGTGCTGAGATGACAGGCATGAGCCACCGAGCCCCGCCAAATTGCATACTTTAAATGGGTGAACTGTATGGTATGTTAATTATATTTTGGGAGTTTTTTATTTTTATTTTATTTTATTTTATTTTGGTGTGTGTGTGTGAGAGAGAGAGAGAGGAAGTCTCACTCTGTCGCATAGGCTGGAGTGCAGTGGCACGATCTCGGCTCACTGCAACCTCTGCCTCCCAGGTTCAAGCAATTCTCCCACCTCAGCCTCCAGAGCAGGTGGGGTTACAGGCATGCGCCACCACACTCAGCCAATTTTTATATTTTTAAGTAGAGACAGGGTTTCACCAGGTTGGCCAGATTGGGCTTGAACTCCTGACCTCAAGTGATCTGCCCACCTTGGCCTCCCAAATGCCGAGATTACAGGCGTGAGCCACTGTGCCTGGCTTATATTTTGTTTTTGTTTTTGTTTTGAGACAAGGTCTCATTCTGTTGCCCAGGTTGAAGTGTAGTGGCATGATCACAGCTCACTGTAGCCTCGACCTCCTGGACTCAATCAGTCCTCATCTTCCTGCATAGCTAAGACTACAGACACATGTCACTACACCTGGCTAATTTTTGTAATTTTTTTGTAAACATCAATTTTTGCCATGTTCTCCAGGCTGGTCTCCAGCTTCTGAGCTCAAGTGATCCACCTGCCTGGGCTGCCCAAAATGTTGGCCACCATACCTGGCCTGAATTATACTTCAAAAAGTTGTTAAAAATAATAAATAAATAAGGACTCTGCTGCTTGGGCAACATAGTGAGACCTCATCTCTACAAAAAATAAGCAAAATTAGCTGGGCATGGTGGCACATACCTCTAGTCCCAGCTACTTGGGAAACTGAAATGGGAGGATCGCTTCAGCCCAGGAGGTCAAGGCTGCAGTGAGCTATAATCACACCACTGCACTCCAGCCTGGGCAACAGAGTGAGACCCTGTCTCAAAAACAAACAAACAAACAAACAAACAAAACAGACTCCGATGTTCCTGAAGGGAACAACCAAGTGACTGAAGGTACAATTTATTGAGATAAGGACTTCTATTTCCAGTAACACAGCAAGCTATGTAACCAACACTGACCCTCTTGTTGAAAACAACTAATTATTGGTTTAAATATCGAAAGCATCTTTTTAAAAAAGCAGTTTGCAATATAGTAAGGAAAACATCATGCCAAAATCTAAGAGAAGGCATGAACCCTAAGTGGAGTATTGAAGCTACTTTCCAAACTTGGCAAACTTGAACTTCAGTTTTCACGGAAGACAAAGTTCAGGACCCATCCAAGATGGGAGACTATTAGGAGAAGCTGCCCTCATAAAGACTGGACCATGGCCGGGCGCGGCAGCTCGCGCCTGTAATCCCAGCACTTTGGGAGGCTGAGGCGGGTGGATCACCTGAGGTCAGGAGTTTGAAACCATCCTGGCATGCCTGGCCAACATGGTGAAATCCCCATCTCTACTAAAAATACAAAAATTAGCTGGGCATGGTGGCAGGCACCTGTAATCCCAGCTATTTGGGAGGCTGAGGCAGGAGAATCACTTAAACCTGGCAGGTGGAGGTTTCAGTGAGCCGAGACCACACCATTGCACTCCCGTTCCAGACTGGGTAGCAAGAGTGAGACTCTGTCTCAAGAAAAAAAAAAAAAAGACTGAACCCAAAGTAAATCATCCCCACCCCTGCCCACAGTGGACAGTAAGGAAAGTTGCTGAGCTGAGCAGTAGGAGGAACTGTCCCAAAAGTTGTAACTGCAAAACGTTCCTAGTGTAGATTTGCATACCAAATTTAAATTACTTGGGTAATTCTACAGCCCTCAAGCTAGGGATTAAGTTTAAAGCAGAAAGTGATGAATGATGCTGTGTGCCTTTTTTTTTTTTTTTTTTTTTTTTTTTTGAGATGAAATCTTGCTCTGTAGCCCAGGCTGGAGTGCAGTGGCGAGATCTTGGCTCACTGCAACCTCAGCCTTCAGAGTTCAAGCAATTCTCCTGCTTCAGCCTCCCAAATAGCCAGGATTACAGGTGCACACCACCACACCAGGCTAATTTTTGTGCTGTATTTTTAGTAGAGATGGGGTTTCACCACGTTGGCCAGGCTGGTCTTGAACTCCTGACCTCAGGCGATACACCTGCCTCGTCCTCCCAAAGTGCTGGGATTACCGGCGTGAGCCACCGCGCCTGGCCAGATGCTGCATGACTTCTGGCAATAGGTCAGAAAAGGCCAGGGAGCTTCCAGCTGGTTCTATTGGAAAGCTTGCTTTCAGGAGACTCCATCTCATATAGCAGCCTTTCTGTGAGAAGCGCAAACCACATGTGGGTGCTCCAGTTACAGACCCAGCTGAGCCTAGTGTCTGAGACAGTCTGGTCCAGGCACTGGATACATAATGGAGAAGTCTCCAGATGACTTCATCCTCCAGCCAAATGACTCACTCTCTGTGTTCGACTCTTCTCCTCTGAGGACTCAAACACTGTGGAGCAGTGACAAACCCTCACTGTTGTTCTCTAGTCATGTAAGTTAAATAAAATAGGTACTGCTTTATACCACTAATTTTGAGGTGGTTTGTGATGCACCAATCATAATGTTATTACCTGGAAATGGGGCGTTGCTGTAAGAAAAGCCTAAAACATGTGGCTTTAGCTTTGGGACTAGGTGGCAGGTGGAAGCTGGAAGAACTGTGCTATAAGAAGCCCTCAAGCCACATGGAGAAGCTGTAAGTAGGTTCTCTGGTCAACAGTTCCAGCTGAGGTCAGCCTGTGTGCAGATGAGTCATGAAGCTTTCAGACTATCACAACTCCCAGCCAGTCAAGTCACCTCCAGCATTTGAGTCTTTCCAGCTGAGGCCCCAGACATGACACCATGGAGCGGAGGCAAGGTATCTCCACTGTGCCCTGCACAAATGCCTAACCCACAGGGTTTGAGTATAAAAAGAGAGGTTTTGTTTTTTTGTGGGTTTTTTTTTTTTTTTTTTTTTTTTTTGAGATGGAGTCTCGCTCTGTCGCCCAGGCTGGAGTGCAGTGGCCGGATCTCAGCTCACTGCAAGCTCCGCCTCCCGGGTTTACGCCATTCTCCTGCCTCAGCCTCCCGAGTAGCTGGGACTACACATGCCCGCCACCGCGCCCGGCTAGTTTTTTGTATTTTTTAGTAGAGACGGGGTTTCACCGTGTTAGCCAGGATGGTCTCGATCTCCTGACCTCGTGATCCGCCCGTCTCAGCCTCCCGAAGTGCTGGGATTACAGGCTTGAGCCACCACGCCCGGCCTGAGAGTTATTTTTTTTACACCACTAAATTTGAAGTCATTTCATATACAGCAATAGAAACCAGAATAGGAATCATGACACAATGAAAGAACCAAAAAAAGTTGGTATGGCAGATAAAAGTATGCTACTACTGTATACTTGAGGTAACAACCATCTCTGTGGTTTTCTACCATCAGAAATCAAAATTAAGATAAAGAAGGAAAAAACCAAGATCATCTGAGACAGGTATGGTTGGGAAAGTTATGAAGATAAGGCTTACACCTCTGTATAATCCCTAAACCAAGCAGACTACATAACTGGCTTTCTGTCTTTCGTATGCACTGTAGAGGTCAATACAGAGGTCTCTGGTCCTTCCCAGGTTTGCTTTGTGTCAGGCTTCCTTACACAGCAGGGCCCAATCAGGACAACTCTCGCTTCACCTTGAACAACAATCCAGGAGACATTGAGACTGGCCCTCCACATGTCCTGTTATGCTTTATTTTATTTTATTTTATTTTATCTATTTATTTTTTGAGACAAGGTCTTGCTCTGTCGCCCAGGCTGGAGTGAAGTGGTGCAACCTAGGCTCACTGCAACCTAGGCTCACTGCAACCTCTGCCTCCCAGGTTCAAGCAATTCTCGTGCTTCAGCCCCCGGCAGTAACTGGGATTATAGGCACACACCACCACGCCTGGCTAATTTTTGTATTTTTGTAGAGATGGGGTTTCACTATGTTGCCCAGGCTGCTTTTGAACTCCTGGACTCAACTGATCTGCCTGTCTTGGGCCCCCAAAGAGCTGGGATTACAGGCACAAATCATAGCACCTGCCCTGTTATGCTTCTTGTGAAAGCCAGGCAACTGCTGCAAACCCTGGGACCCGCTGTTTCATCCCACCTACAGCAAAACCATCTCTCTTCTAGCGGCCCTAATGGTTTGATCATTGGAAATGAAGAAGTAGGACATTTTATATAGTTTTATGTTGGCCCAAATGTGATTCCCCTATCTCCTGAGCCTTCTCCCACATGGGCATCAATTTCAAGGACACACTGCCATGGCCCCCTCTGCCCTATGTTATTGCGTAACTATTAATTTGAAATCAGGAGGCATTAGATCTTTAGGTCATTTGCACATGGTTTTAACTTTGGAATGCACTCCGGGTGCAGGACAAATGCCTGCTGACCCTGTGTTTATTTTTTCAGCTGGTGATTGAAGTTCTGGTCCAGTTATAATAGATGGGAATGCCAATGTCTTGTCCATTTTCAGCTTTAGTGAAAATCTTGCATTGCACAGGGGTCATATTTCTACTCTCAGCATGTAAAATAAAAGTAATTTTCATGTCTGTGTTTCCAAAGTAAATATCATTGTGTTTACCACCCCCACCTCCACCCCATAGAACTATTTAAAAATGAAAAGACATGAATATGGAAAAATAATAGTCCAAGCTTCTTGGGGAATGTTATTTATATTACAGGCATTTTGTAATTATAAAGTCTTTTTAAAAAATATTCTATTTTATAATCTGTCACCACTGTTCCGCCTATAGTATCTAATACTTCCCTTACTGAATAACAGTACTTTTTCTATGTATTTTTTCAATCATTTAATAAATATTGATTGAGTGCCTATTGTCAACCAGATACTGGGGATACAAGAGTGATTGAGATATGCTTGAGCCTGAGAGGTCGAGGCTGCAGTGCATCGTAATCACACCACCGCACTCCAGCCTGGGCAACAGAGCAAGACCCTATCTCAAATTAAAAAAAAAAAATAGTGATCAAGATAAATAAAAAGAGGTTCTTGCTTTCCTTGCACCTATATTAAATTTTAGGGACACAGATAATAAACAAGTAAATAAATTGATACGGAAATGTCACACTGAGAGAAATGCTTTGAGAAAAATAAGCAGAAGTAATGAGCAACTAAGAGAGGTCACTTCATTAATTAATTTTTAGAGACAGGGTGTCGCTATGTTGTCCAGGCTAGAGTGCAGTCACTATTCACAGGAGCAATCATAGCACTCTACAGCCTTGAACTCCTGGGCTCATGCAGTCCTCTTCCTCTACCTCCCAAGTAGCTGGGATTACAAGGTGCATGCCACCATGCCTGACCCAGATCTTTATTTATTTATTAATATTGTGTACGTGTGTGTGTGTGTGTGTGTGTAGATGGGGTCTTGCTATGTTGCCCAGGCTGGTCTTGAATTCAGGCATCAAGTGATCCTCCCCTGAGCTTCCCACAGTGCTGAGACTACAAGTGTAAGCCCCTGTGCTTGGCCCTCATATGTTAATTTATAAAAGTGACTGGTGACAACATGGGGGAGAGGCTAGTGCCACCAAAAGAAGAATTTATTACTAACAGTTCCTGAGAGAAGGGGACATGCCGCCATGCAGAGTCACATGGGGAAGCACTAGGTTTGGTCGGGAGAGAGAAATAGAAAGGAGGGGAGAGCCTTTATCATGTTCCAGGGAAAGGCAAGGCGGGGAAGGCTAAACAGCATTGTTTAGTTTGAATAATGTCAATGAGCTCTGAGCTATAGGGATGGTCCCTAGTTGTCTAGAACCTGGCCCTGGGCTGGTTTAGGGAGTGGAAAATATTGGTCTGGTGTGTGAGAGTTAGAGAAAGAAAGTAGTTGGAGATTTGGATTGGTTGAAGGGTTTGTTTGTTAGAGAGAGGGTCTTGCTGTGTCATCCAGGCTGGTCTTGAATCCCTGCTTTCAAGTGATCTCAAGTAATCCTCCTGCCTCAGCCTCCCAAAGTGTTAGTATCACAGGTATGAGCCCCCACACCTGGCCTGGGTAGAGGGTTTGTTGTGTGATTTTTTTTTTTTTTTTTTTTTTTTTGCGTCTGTGAAAGTGGATTACAGAGGAGATGTAAACCACTTTGTTTGGCCCTGTGATTAATGGATGCCAAATAGATAAAAACACAATCTAAGAAAACACAGAACAGTATTATGGGAAGGCCTTTCTGAGGAGCAACATTTAAGAGAAGACCTTAGAAGCTATAAAGGAGCCAGCCATGCAAAGAGCCTGGAATAGGAGATACAAGTGGAGGGAACAGCAATTGCAGAAGCCCTAGCACAGAATGGAGCTGGAGCGGTGGGCAAAGGACAGATCACACAGGCCTTATGGGCTTCCCAGCTACAAAGATTTTTGCCAAGGGAGTGACATAATCAGGTTTGTATTTTTCTTCTTCTTCCTTTTTTTTTTCTTTCAGAGACAGGGTCTTGCTTTGTCACCCAGGTTGGAGTGCGTGGCCCAATCTTGGCTCATTGCAACCTCCACCTCCTGGGCTCAGGTGATCCTCGCACCTCACCCTCCCAAACAGCTGGGACTACAGGTGTGAGCCACAACACCCGGCTAATTTTTGTATTTTTTTTTTTTTTTTTTTTTTTTTTTTGAGGCGGAGTCTCGCTCTGTCGCCCAGGCTGGAGTGCAGTGGCGCGATCTCGGCTCACTGCAAGCTCCGCCTCCCGGGTTCCCGCCATTCTCCTGCCTCAGCCTCCCGAGTAGCTGGGACTACAGGCGCCGCCACCACACCCGGCTAATTTTTTTGTATTTTTAGTGGAGACGGGGTTTCATTGTGTTAGCCAGGATGGTCTCGATCTCCTGACCTCGTGATCCGCCCGTCTCGGCCTCCCAAAGTGCTGGGATTACAGGCTTGAGCCACCGCGCCCGGCCAATTTTTGTATTTTTTGTAGAGAGAAGGTTTCACTATATTGCCCAGGCTGGTCTCAAACTCCTGAACTCCAGCAGTCCACCTGCCAGTCCACCTGCCTCAGCCCCCCCTAAAATGCTGCGATTACAGGCGTGAGCCACCATGCCTAGCCCAGGTTTATATTTTTATTTTTTCTCTTTTTTACCTGAGACTTAATCAGGTATGTATTTTTATTTTTTGTTTTTTTGGGTTTTTTTTTGAGACGGAGTCTCGCTCTGTCGCCCAGGCTGGAGTGCAGTGGCCGGATCTCAGCTCACTGCAAGCTCCGCCTCCTGGGTTCACGCCATTCTCTTGCCTCAGCCTCCCGAGTAGCTGGGACCACAGGCGCCCGCCACCTCGCCCGGCTAGTTTTTTGTATTTTTTTTAGTAGAGACGGGGTTTCACCGTGTTAGCCAGGATGGTCTCCATCTCCTGACCTCGTGATCCGCCCGTCTCGGCCTCCCAAAGTGCTGGGATTACAGGCTTGAGCCACCGCGCCCGGCCAATTTTTGTATTTTTTGTAGAGAGAAGGTTTCACTATATTGCCCAGGCTGGTCTCAAACTCCTGAACTCCAGCAGTCCACCTGCCAGTCCACCTGCCTCAGCCCCCCCTAAAATGCTGCGATTACAGGCGTGAGCCACCATGCCTAGCCCAGGTTTATATTTTTATTTTTTCTCTTTTTTACCTGAGACTTAATCAGGTATGTATTTTTAAAGTATCATAGCTTACTTTGGCTGAGAGAGTAGGTGGAGGTAGGGTTGGAGGGTAAGACTGGAAGCTGGAGAACGGTTAGAAGACTGTTACAGTTCATGAAAAGTAGTTGCTTCTCTTGTGCCATCAGCAAAATGTAGGTTTTGAGTGTTTTATTTTCCAGGCAATGGTCACAGACTTGCATTAATTCACATCCATTGTAACATAGTTGGCTAATAGGTAATGAACAATTTTTTTTTTCAACAAATGTTATATCCTTCTGTTGACATCTTTGGTTCTGTGTTCCACCAGCTGAATGAAACACTGCCTTCAAACTTTGAAAGCGCAATAAATGCATCAATTCAATGCAACAAATATTTTTGAGCTCCTGACATGTGTAACCTGTGTTAAGATTTGGATATTCGGGCCGGGCACAGTGGCTCACGCCTGTAATCCCAGCACTTTGGGAGGCCAAGGTGAGTGCATCACCTGAGGTCAGAAGTTTGAGACCAGCCTAACCAACATGGCGAAACCCTGTCTCTACTAAAAATACAAAAATTAGCTGGACACGGTGGTGTGTGCCTGTAGTCGCAGCTACTCAGGAGGCTGAGGCAGAATTGCTTGAACACGGGAAGCAGAGGTTGCAGTGAGCTGAGATTGCACTGCTGCCCTCCAGCCTGGGCAACAGAGCGAGACTCTATCTCAAAAAAAAAAAAAAAAAAAAGATTTGGATATTCAAAAATAAGTGATACTTGGTTCCAGCTCTCTAGGAAATCACAGTCTGAGAACCAGCAAGCAGCCTGCCAAGGGTGAGCAGATCAGTTCCAAGATGGTCCTTTGCTTTCCCCGTGGACGTGGAATAACCCTGCAGAGCCCTGGGAGTAGAATGGTTCCATAGACCCTACAGGGGCTGCAGAGAGAAGAAAAATCAGAAAGATTCAATGTCAGACATGAAAAGAGAATTTTTATCTTCAACTTCATTTAAGCCCTGCAGCCCTACCCCAGGAGTTAGGGCCCTGGTAACTGATTAGCTAGTGGGATATTTTTTTTACTTCCTGAGAGCTGGAATGCATAAGTCAGTTTAAAAAAAAAAAAAAAAAAAAAAAAAAAAAAAAAAAAAAAAAGAGGTCCTCTGGCTTCAAGGAGGGTTTAGAGTCAGTTCATTCATTAAAAAATGGCTTCTATACCAGATGCAGTGGCTCACACCTGTAATTCTAGCACTTTGGGAGGCCAAGCCGAAAGAATTGCTTGAGGCCAGGAGATAGAGACCAGCCTAGGCAACATAGCAAGACCCCATCTCTACCAAAAAGCAAAATATTTCCCACAATGGAATACCACTCCCCTTTCCTTGTCAAATAAAAACAACTTCCACAAATCATGACATTTAAAATTACTTTAAATGGCTGGACACAATGTAATGCCTATAATCCCAGCACTTTGGGAGGTTGAAGTGGGAGGATCGCTTGAGCCCAGGAGTTCAAGACCAGCCTGGGCAACATAATGGGGCCCTCTCTGCAAAAATTTTGAAAATTAGCCAAGCGTGGTGGCATGCACCTGCAGTCTCAGCTACTTGGGAGACTAAGGTGGGAGGATTGCTTGAGCCCAGGAGTTCCAGGCTGCAGTGGGCTAGGATGGTGCCACTGCACTCCACCCTGGGTGATAGAGCCAGACCCCGTTTAAAAAAAAAAAAAAAAAAAAGATTCCATTTAATTGTTCTGAGGGCACTAGTATTTTTTAAAGGTGCTTTCTAGATGATTCTAATGCACAGTCAAGATTGGAAACTACTGGTCTTGCTAGCCCCTTAAAGAGCTGCACTTGGAGCCATGGAGCAAACCATAGAGTCAAAATATAGCAACTTGTTTCCACAGATTAGATAGGGTTTCCTAACCATGCACTCCCATAGTTGCCTTTACTTTTCCTTCATAGAATTTAAAGAGTTTGGCCGGGCACAGTGGCTCACGCCTGTAATCCCAACACTTCGGGAGGCAGAGGCAGGCGGATCACTTGAGGTCAGGAGTTCAAGGCCAGCCTGGCCAACATAGTGAAACCTCATCTTTACTAAAAATATAAAAATTAACCGGGTGTGGTGGCGGACGCCTGTAGTCCCAGCTACTTGGGAGGCTGAGACAGGAGAATCACTTGAACCCAGGAGGTGAAGGTTGCAGTGAGCCAAGATCATGCAACTGCACTCCAGCCTGAGTAACAGAGCAAGACTCCATCTCAATAAAAAATAAAAATAAAATAAAAAGAGTCCGTGGTGGGGCATGGTGGATCACACCTGTAATCCCAGCACTTTGGGAGGCCAAGGCAGGAGGATCGCTTGAATCCGGGAGTTTGAGACCAATCTGGGCAACATAGTGAGACTCCATCTCAAAAAGAAAAGTCTGTAATTTTGTGTGTGTGTGTGTGTGTGTGTGTGTGTGTGTGTGTGTGTGTGTAAGGTTGCTTACTAATGTAATTCTCCCCATTCGAGTAGAAGCTTCACAACCTCTAGGCACCTGAGTACTAATGCATAGCACTGTGGTTAAGAACACAACTTCTAGGGTCAGTCTGCGTTTGGAATCCCAATTTCATCACTTGCTAGCTGTGAGACCTTGGATAAATTTTGTAACCATTATAGGCAGGGGATCATCACACACCGGGGCCTGTCGGCGGGTGGGGGGCAAGGGGAGGGAGAGCAATAGGACAAATACCTAATGCATGTAGGGCTTAAAACCTAGATTACAGGTTGATAGATGCAGCAAACCACCATGGCACATGTATACCTATGTAACAAACCTGCACATTCTGCACATGTATCCCAGAGCTTAAACTAGAAATAAAAAATAAAAGGTCATAAAAAAAATTTGTAACCATCTGTTTCTCAGTTTCCTCAACTGCAAAATGGAGATTGTTGCAAAATTAGGGTGGTTATGAGAATTATATGAGATGTGATGATTCTAAAATATGTCTGCAAATTCTTCAGTGCTGGCCGGGTGCGGTGGCTCATGCCTGTAATCCCAGCACTTTGGGAGGCCAAGGCGGGTGGATCATGAGGTCAGGACATCCAGACTAGCCTGGCCAACATGGTGAAACTCCATCTCTACTAAAAATACAAAAATTAGCCAGGCATAGTGGCAGATGCCTATAGTCCCAGCTACTCAGGAAGCTGAGGCAGGAGAATCGCTTGAACCCAGGAGGCGGAGGTTGCAGTGAGCCAAGATTATGCCACTGCACTCCAGCCTGGGCAACGGAGTGAGACTCCATTAAAAAAAAAAAAAAAATTCTTTAGTGCTTTTCCCCCCAAAATATGGACCTGAATATCCCTTGAATATGAGTGGACTTAGTGACTAATAAAGAGAATATTACAGATGTGATCATGTCTTTGAGATTAGGATATAAAAGCCACTGTGGCTTTGGAATACTTGCTGTGGGGAAGTCAGCTGCCCTGCTGTGAAGACAGTCAATCAGCCTATGGAGAGGCTCATGTGGTGAGGAACTGAGGCCTCCTGCCAATAGCCCTTTGAGGGGGGCCCTCTTAGAAGTGTACCCTCCAGGCTGGGTGCAGTGACTCACGCCTGTAATCCCAGCACTTTGGGAGGCTGAGGCAGGCAGATCACCTGAGGCCGGGAGTTCAAGACCAGCCTGACCAACATGGAGAAATCCTGTCTCTACTAAAAATACAAAATTAGCCAGGTGTGGTGGCACATGCCTGTAATCCCAGCTATTCAGGAGGCTGAGGCAGGAGAACCACTTGAATCTGGGAGGCAGAGGTTTTGGTGAGCCAAGATCGCCCCATTGAACTCTAGCCTAGGCAACAAGAGCAAAACTCCATCTCAAAAAAAAAAAAGTTGGGGGGACCCTCCAGTCCCAGTCAGGCATTCAGATGACAGCAATCCCTGCTGACATCCTGACAGCAACCTCCTGAGAGACCCTGAACCAGAACCAACCTGCTAAAGCACTCCAGAATTCCTTACACATAGAAGCTTAGGTCATAAATGCTTGTTGTTAAGTCATTACATTTTAGGGTAATTTGTTGCTCAGAAATCGATAACTAATACAAGATGATAATGTAAAAGTACTTAAAACATAAACAGAAAGCACTCAGTAAATGTTGATCAACTGTTGTTACTGCAGTGTTCCACTTTGTATCCTTAGCACCTAATACTTGACACCCAGTAGGAGCCCAATATACAGCATGCAAGAAAGAATAAATGAATGTACACACAAAGTAAGAGGGAAGGATTGAGGCAATGGTCCATGGTAGTTGTTTCTGAAGTTATTCGAGCAAGGACATTTTCTTTTTTTTTTTTTGAGACAGAATCTCCCTCTGTTGCCCAGGCTGGAGTGCAGTGGCGTAATCTCGGCTCACTGCAACCTCCGCCTTCTGGGTTCAAGTGATTCTTCTGCCTCAGCCTCCCGAGTAGCTGGGATTACAGGCATGCGCCACCACACACAGGTGCGTGCCACCACACCTGGTTAATTTTTTATTCTTTAGGAGAGACAGGATTTCACCATATTGGCCAGGCTGGTCTCAAACTCCTGACCTCGTGATCTGCCCGCCTTGGCCTCCCAAAGTGCTGGGATTACAGGCGTGAGCCACCATGCCTGGCCGAGCAAGGACATTTTCAAACAAAATCTTACCTCTTGTTATTGGCCAGAGTTGACTCAAGAAAAGAAAACTTGGTATTTCAAATGGATAGAATGTAATACTAGGAATTGGTTACATAGACAATGGAAGTCCTAGGAAGCCAAATAGAGAAGTGTGAGGAAATTTAGAGATTAGGGACAAGCACAGTGGCTCACGGCTGTAATCCCAGCACTTTGGGAGGCTGGCGTGGGAAGATTGCCTGAGCCCAGAACCTTGAGACCAGCCTGGGCAATACAGTGAGACTCCATCTGTATATAAAGAGAAATTTTTTTGGCCAGGTGTGGTGGCTCACGCCAGTAATCCCAGTACTTTGGGAGGCCGAGGAAGGTGGATCACTTGAGGTCAGGAGTTTAAGACCTGCCTGGCCAACATGGCAAAACCCTGTCTCTACTAAAACTACAAAAATTAGCTGGGCGTGGTGGCACACACCTGTAGTCCCAGCTACTTGGGAGGCTGAGGCAGGAGAATCACTTGAACCCAGGAGGCAGAGGTTGCAGTGCGCAGAGATTGCACTGCTGCACTCCAGCCTGGGCAACACGGAGAGATTCTGTCTCGAAAACAAAAGAAAAAAGAAAGAAAGAAAGAAAAAAAAATTAATTAAAAAAAAAAAAATAGGAGGGCCAGGCGCAGTGGCTCACGCCTGTAATCCCAGCATTTTGGGAGGCCAAGGCGAGCAGATCACCTGAGGTCAGAAGTTCAAGACCAGCCTGACCAACATAGAGAAACCCCCATCTCTACTAAAAATACAAAATTAGTCTGGTATGGTGGCACATGCCCGTAATCCTAACTACTCAAGAGGCTGAGGCAGGAGAATCGCTTGAACCCGGGAGGCGGAGGTTGCAGTGAGCCAAGATCGCACCACTGCACACTAGCCTGGGCAACAAGAGTGACACTTCATCTCAAAAAACAAAAAACAAAAAAAGGAAACCTATAGATTAGCTATAGCAAGATCCTGAATTATTCCTAGAGCAGGAGGGGCAATGAGAAGAGGTTGAACTGCCAGAGTATAGACGCTGGCCAAGCTGGCCCAGAAGAGGGTTGTTGGGCCAGAGCCATGAAAGAGAAGCCATCTGAGGCAGAGACAGAAACATCTTGCCTTCTTCCTTTCTCTTACCTTTTCTTTTCCACCAGTGCATCCCACTGGGCAAAACTCCCTAGAAGCCAGCTAGCAAGGGAGCCTGGGAGATGAGTGAAACATGTGAAATATGAAATAGAGGAGAGCAGGAGAAGGGTGAGGAGTGAGTCTTAGTGGAAAATATATGTACATAATTAATATATGTAATTAGATACATATGTCCATGTATATGTGTATATGGATATAGAAATATGCAGATAGAGGAAATGATAAAGCAGATGTGGAAAATGACCAGCACACACCAATAACAAAAACAGATAAAAGCATTATTTATTTTATAAGTTTAAATGGAAAGCATTTATACTTTTGGCACATATGACAAGAGCACTTGTCAATATATTAGTAGTCTCCAGCATGAATTTAATATGTTGCATATTTGAATGTGTATATTGTTTTTATTTAGTTTTGTTTTGTTTGTTTGTTTTTGAAACAGAGCCTCACTCTGGCACCCAGGCTGGAGTGCAGTAGCGTGATCTTGGCTCACTGCAACCTTCACCTCCCAGGCCCAAGCAATTCTTGTGCATCAGCCTCCCAAGTAGCTGGGTTTACAGGTGTGCACCACCACCTCCGGCTAATTTTTGTAGTTTTTAGTAAAGATGGGGTTTCACCACATTGGCCAGGCTGGTCTCAAACTCCTGACCTCAAGTGATTTGCCTGCTTCAGCCTTTGTTTTTATTTTTAATTTGTAAATGAAATCTTTCATTTGGGTAACTGTAAATCTATGTGATCAAACAAAACATCTTATTTTATTTCTTTTTTGAGGCTAGTTAAGTGAAGCAGTGGGGATAAACACTTTTACTCTCAAAAGATGTTTTATGGGTTATTTATTTATTTATTTATTTATTTATTTATTTATTTTTTGAGACAAGAGTCTTACTCTACCAGGCTAGAGTGCAGTGGTATTCTCTCAGGTTACTGCAACTTCCTCCTGCTGGGCTCAAGTGATCCTCCCACATCAGCCTCCCAAGTAGCTGAGAATACAAGTGTGTGCTGCCACGCTCAGCTAATTTTTGTATTTTTTGTAGAGACGGGAATCTTATCATGTTGGCCAGGCTGATCTTGAACTCTTGGACTCAAGCCATCTGCCCGCCTAGGCTTCCCAAAGTCCTGGGATTATAGGTGTGAGCCACTGCATCCAATCCAAAAATGTTATTTTTCTTTTGCCATAAATGACTATACTAAGATCCTTGGCTGGGCCCGGTGGCTCACACCTGTAATCCCAGCACTTTGGGAGGCAAAGGTGGGCAGATCGCCTGAGGTCAGGAGTTTGAGACCAGCCTGGCCAACATGGTGAAACCCCATCTCTACTAAAAATATAAAAATTATCCGGGCGTGGTGGCCGGTGCCTGTAGTCTCAGCTACTTGGGAGGCTGAGACAGGAGAATACTTGAACCTGGGAGGTGGAGGTTGCAGTGGGCCGAGACCACTCCATTACACTCCAGCCTAGGCAACAGGAGCAAAACTCTGTCTCAAAAAAAAAAAAAAAAAAAAAAAAAGTCCTTGATGAAATTTTAAGAAACTCTTGATTAAAATAATATTATTTTATACATTTTAAATTTCTGTTTTTTAAAATACTACTGTGATTGTGTAAGAGAACAACCTTGCTTTTTAGGCACTACATACTAAAGTGGTTAGGGGTAAAGGGGCATCATTTACTATACATGTCAAATTGTTCAGAAAAGAATTATATATATATATATGAAGAGAGAGAAAAAAACAATACAGCAAATATGGTAAATATTAATTTTGGGGGAATCTGGGTGAAGAGAATTTTTTTTTTTTCTTTTTCTGAGACTGGGTCTCACTCTGTCACCCAGGCTGGAGCATGGTGGCATGATCATGGCTCATTGCAGGCTCAACCTCCCAGGCTCTAGTTACCCTCCCACCTTAGCCTCTCAGGTAGCTGGGACCACAGGTCCATGCTACCATGCTCAGCAAACTTTTTATATTTTATAGAGATAAGAACTCCCTATGTTGTCCAGGCTGGTCTCAAACTCCTGGGTTCAAGCGATCCTCCCACCCCAGCCTCCCAAAGTTCTGGGGTTACAGATGTGAGCCACCACACCTGGCTGGTGATTATTTATAGTATTCTTGCAACATTGACCGAAGTCTGAAATTCTTTCAAAATTAAAAGTTAGGCCGGACTTGGTAGCTCATACCTTTAATCCCAGCACTTTAGAAGGCTAAAGCAGGTGGATCACTTGAGGTCAGGAGTTCAAGACCAGCCTGGATAACATGGCAAAACCCTCTCTCTTGCACAAATTAGCTGCACATGGTGGTGTGTCCCTGTAATCCCAGCTACTCGGGAGGCTGATGTGGGAGAATTGCTTGAGGCTACAGTGAAACTCCGTCTCAAAAAAAAAAAAAAAGGATGATGAGGTTTCGCTATGTTGGCAAAGCTGTTGAATTCCTGGCCTCAAGTGATCTGCCCACCTCAGCTTCCCAAAGTGCTGGGATTATAGTTGTGAGTTACCATGCCTGGCCAAATCTAAATTTCTTTCTTTTTTTTTTTTTTTGAGACGGAGTCTTGCTCTGTCACCCAGGCTGGAGTGCAGTGGCGCGATCTCGGCTCACTGCAAGCTCCGCCTCCCAGGTTCGTTATTTTTAGAATAAACTAAAAATTTATCTCTCATCCATGTCTCCAATCACCAATAACTCATCACCAATAACTAGCCTTTATTACTTGTTCTTATGTAACTTTCCAGAGTTTCTTTATGCCTGTGCTTATCAGCAAATACATATTCTTTTTATTTTTTATTTTATTTTTGTTTAGAGATAGGGTCTTGCTCTGTCATCCAGGTTGAAGTGCAATGGGGCAATCATAGCTCACTGAAGCCTTGAACTTTTGGGCTCAAGCAATCCTCCTGCCTTACCCTAGGAGTACAGGCACACACCACCACACCTGGGTAATATTTTGTTTGTTTGTTTGTTTAGAGATGGGGGTCTCCCTATGTCAGGCTTAATTTTATTTCTTTAAATCCCCACATAAGGACATGTTTAAGGTCTGCCTTTTTTTTTTTTTTTTTTTTTTTTTTTGAGATGGAATCTGGCTCTGTCGCCCAGGCTAGAGCGCAGTGGTGCAATCTAGGCTCACTGCAACTTCTGCCTCCCAGGATCAAGTGATTCTCCTGCCTCAGCCTCCCAAGGAGATGGGATTACAGGTGCGTGCCACCACGCCTGGCTAATTTTTGTATTTTTAGTTGAGACAGGGGTTTCACCATGTTGGCCAGGCTGGTCTCAAACTCCTGACCTCAAGTGATCCACCTGCCTCAGCCTCCCAAAGTGCTGGGATTTACAGGCGTGAACCACTGAGCCCAGCCTAATTTTTTTTTTTTTTTTTAATAGAGACAGCATCTTACCATGTGGGCCAGGTTGGTCTTGAACTCTTGCCTCAAGCAATCCTCCCACCTCTGCCCCTCAAAGTGCTAGGATTACAGGTGTGAGCCACCTCGCCCAGGCTGCTTCTCTTTTTTCAGGCTAAATAACATTCCATTGCATGCACATACCACATTTTGTTTATCCATTCATCCACAGATGGACATTTGGTTTGCTTCCATTTCTTTCTTGACTATTGTGAATAGGCAAGAACTTGACAACTCTATGAGGTTAGGTAAAAACTAAACCTGAGAGAATTAAAGTAATACTCAAGAGTACACACAGCTGGTCATCATCAGATCTAGGATTAGATTCCAGAAGTTGTGTCTCTTCTTCTCTGCTATATCACCTCCTAGTTAATCACAGGTGCTCTACTTTTCAGTACTATCTACATGAGGGGCCCTCTCTCACATGATGTTAGTAAACAGATAAATAGGTACAGTTGCCATGGAAGGCAATTTGGCAATGTTTGTCAAAATGATATATGTACATCTGCAATTATAGTGCACTTAATACTGAACTGTACATATAAAAATGGTTAAGATAGTAAATTTTGTGATACATGTTTTTTTACCACAATGTAAAACAAATCATTTTTTAAATGACATATAGACATACCCTTTGACTCAACATTGTAACTAGATATATATCCTATTAATATATACATGTGTGGAAAATGATGTGTCTTCAAGAATATTAATTGCAATATTTTTGTATTAACAAATGGTTAGACTCACATGTTCATCAGAAGGAGGCCAGTGAAATAAATTATGCTCCACTATACAATGGAATACCGGTCAGTCCTTTAAAAGGAAGATATTTACACTGACAGGGAAAATTGCCTTGATATATTGGAAAGTGTAAAAGGCAAGCAATTGTGTAAAATACAAGTGGGAGGTAGTGGGTAGGAGGAGAGGGGAAGAAAAATTATATATATATTTGCTTGTATATCGATAGGCTATCTCTGAAAAGAAACCCAAGAAATTCATAACATTAGGCTGAGCCCAGTGGCTCACACCTTTAATCCCAGCAAAAGCTTTGGAAGGCTAAGGCAGGAGGGTTGCTTGGGCCCAGGAATTTGGGGCTGTGCTCTATGACCATGCCTGTGAATAGCCACTGCATTCCAGCCTGGGCAACACAGTGAAACCCTGTCTCTAAAAAACAAACAAAAAGTTTTACTTGTTTTTTTATTTTATTTTAACCTTCCAAATTCTTGAAGGCGCCCTATTTTAACCTTCCAAATGCTTAAAGTTATTTGTGACCACCACCCGCCCCCCTGCAACCCCCACCACCCCCACCCCTGGCTCCCAGCCTTCCCTTTTACCGGCGGAACAGCACCAACCTTTAACCTTCTCTCATATACCAATATAGCACCTGTTCAATCATTCTGACTTCTCTGAGCTCTCCAAATCTTTCTTAAAATGTAGATTTACAATTGGTTCATGATATTTTAGTAAGGATTAGACATATCAAATACTGTAGAAGGATTACTGATTGACTACATTTACACGTGTCCTCTCCCATTAAGACTTTCTCATGTTAGCTTTTCCAAGAATACTTTTTTTTTTTTTTCTCTGAGACAAGGTCTCACTCTGTCACCCAGGATGGAGTGCAGTGGCACGATCTCAGCTCACTGCAACCTCCACCTCCTCAAGCTCAAGTGATCCTCCCACTTCAGCCTCCCAAGTATTTGGGAATACAGGTACACGCCACTACACCTGGCTAATATTTTGTATTTTTATTAGAGACAGGGTTTCACCACATTGCCCGGGCTGATCTTGAACTCCTAGGCTCAAGTCATCTACCCGCCTTGGCCCCACAAAGTGATAGGATTACAGGTATAAGCCACCATGCCTGGCCAATATCTCTGTTCTGAACCATCTTTATGGGAACGAAATAATGTGGCTGATGTCAATTAAGGTGTGGCCCACATCCCAGAGTTGATATGGCTTGTTTGTTTCTAATTTTTTTCTTTTTAGATGGAGTCTCCCTCTGTTGCCCAGGCTGGAGTGCAGTGGTGTGATCCTCCTGCCTCAGCCTCCTGAGTAGCTGGGATTACAGGCACCCACCACCAAGCCTGGCTATTTCTTTTTTTTTTGTATTTTAAGAAGAGGTAGGGGTTTCACCATGTTGGCCAGGGTAGTCTTGAACTCCTGGCCTCAAGTGATCCACCCGTCTCGGCCTTCCAAAGTGTTAGGATTATAGGCGTGAACCATCGCGCCCGGCCAGTTGTTTCTAATTGGAAAAATACGGAACGCTTCATGAATTTGCATGTCATCCTTGTGCAGGGGCCATGCTAATCTTCTTTGCATCGTTCCAATTTTAGTATATGTGCTGCCAAAGCGAGCACCAGAGCTGATGTTTTTTACGACAAAAAGAGATCCATGGATTGCAGACCCACCCATCTGTGGCATGGGGAATGCTGCCAGGATACCCTCCTTTAACAGAACCCAAAGGTGAAGAGGTGAGAGACGAACAGTGGCCCCACGTCACTGGGGAATGACAGACCAATTTAGTCAATTCGGCAGAATATTCAGTCAATCCATATATCTGATACACTAATGATCTGCAATGCATACTGAACACCGTGTCTCAGACCAGAGTTTTCAAACTACAGTACTGCCTAACTAAAAAGGGGTTTTCTCTGCCAGTCTATTAATTTACTGAGTGTTCAAGACTTTAGTTATAAAGATGAGGGATGGAGGCAGCCCCACCCATCAGCAGCCAATCAAGAGACATTTTTCTGAGAACAAAGGTGAAAGAAGGTCAATGGAGGAGCTGGTACCCAGTTCCAGATTCTAGAGGTCACAACCACTTTCAATTGTTTCCTCCCAGAAGCCCTTGTTTTCTGACCCCTGGATGGCCTTGCTGTTTTACCAACAGATAGAAACCTAGGTGGATTGAATTAATTTTGCTAGCATCAATCCATCAATCACAGGCTTGTTAAATATTAATGCATCAGGCCAAAATGACCTCAGGTTCTCCAAGAGGTATCCAGGTAACATAATTCAACTGCATTAGCAACTAGATCTAACCTAAATACAAACACACACACACAGACACATAGACACACACACACACACAGAGAGAGAGAGAGAGAGAGCGCTACATTGCCGGAGGATTAATCGTGTTAGGGCAATAAGATTATTTTATCCTATTTTTCAAAATACTGCTTTTGAATTTTTTTTTTAAAATGGGGTTTTAGTAAATATAGATCACCTCTAAGTATTGTGTGATTAATTTGTATCTTAAAACTCCATGAAGAAGAAACAACTATTCTATAAAGGATTTTTTTTAATTTCAGTGCATCAATGTAACATGTAGCCATTAAGATATCAGTAGACTGGTGAGTGACCCAGAAAATATTCAGGACATATTGTAAAATGAAAAAACAGTGGGTACCATACAATGCTATTAAATATATAATATTTTCTTCTTCTTTTTTTCGAGGTGAAATTTCGCTCTTGTCACCCAGGCTGGAGTGCAATGGCTCACTCTCAGCTCACTGCTACCTTCGCCTCCCAGGTTCAACTTATTCTCCTGCCTCAGCCTCCCCGGTAACTGGGATTACAGGCACTTGCCACCACACCCAGCTAATTTTTGTATGTTTAGTAGAGACGGAGTTTCACCATGTTGGCCAGGCTGGTCTTGAACTCCTGACATCAGGTGATTTACCCACCTCAGCCTCCCAAAGTGCTGGGATTACAGGCATGAGCCACCATGCCCAGTCCCATCTCTTCTATTTTAAAGACCTTGGGCAACATGGTGAAAACCTGTCTCTACCAAAATACAAAAATAGCTGGGTGTGATGGTGTATGTCTGTAGTCCCAGCTACTTGGGGAGCTGAGGCAGGAGGATCCCTTGAGCCCAGGAGGTCAGCACTGCAGTGAGACAAAATCTCGCCACTGCACTCCAGCCTAGGTGACAGAGTGAGAACCTGTGTCAAAAAAAATAAAATAAAAAATTAGCTGGGCATGGTGGCACATGCCTATAGTCCCAGCTACTAGGGAGGCTGAAGTTAGGAGGACTGCTTAAACCCAGGAGGTTGTGGCTGCAGAGAGCCATGATCGTGCCACTGCACTTCAGCCCAGGTAACAGAACAAGATCCTATCTCAAAAAAACAAATAAAAATAAAATGGGGTACTCCTGTTCAAGGTTACTTCTTCAGAACTAAGTTCCCTCCTTATTCACTCACCCCCACGTCCACAACATGCCTTTTTGCTATCTTCCTGTCTGCATCTAAATAAGAATGCCAGATTCAGCAACCCTATATCAATTGCAATATTTGAGACATAAGTATATTGAAATAATTATTTGGTTTTTGTATATTTGTTGTGTTGTTGT
Source organism: Macaca thibetana thibetana (assembly GCF_024542745.1). Taxonomy (NCBI): domain Eukaryota; kingdom Metazoa; phylum Chordata; class Mammalia; order Primates; family Cercopithecidae; genus Macaca; species Macaca thibetana. The sequence continues at coordinate 45,420,082 of NC_065590.1, forward strand.
TTGAGACAGAGTCTCACTATTTTGCCCAGACTGGAGTGCAGTAGCATGATCTCAGCTCACTGCAGCTTCTACCTCCCAGGTTCGAGCAATATTTGTGCCTCAGCCTCACAAGTAGCTGGGATTATAGGCGTGCACCACCAAACACAACTGATTTTTGTATTTTTAGTAGAGACAAGGTTTCACCATGTTGGCCACATGGTGGTTTTAAACTCCTGACCTCAAGTGATCCACCCGTCTCGCCTCCCAAAGTGCTGGGATTACAGGCATGAGCCACTGCACCAGCCTAAAAAATTTATTTGTTATTTACCTGGAATTCAAATATAACCAAGTGTCTTGTATTTTAGGCAACCCTATATATGTAGATTCTCAGCTGTCTTTCATTCTAAGAAAATACCAAAATTCATCTTCATTCCCACCTCCAACTATTCATCACTCAGCCACCCAGAAGATACCTATCATGCCTACCATACCGTATCTCCTGTTGCCCTTGACAGCCCTGTTCGGGCCTGGAGTGATCTGGCCTCCTTTTCTCCCCACCACCTTCACAGCTGATTGGAGGCTGGCCTAGGGGATTACTAGAACCTCCATCTCAGAACTCAGCGCCTATTCACTAGTCAGCCAAATTCCAGCTGCCCCTGAGTTGCAGCAGCGTCAGTGCACTAGGAGACCCCTGGTCATAGGAGATTCCGCACCATCACCCTTGGTTACCCTCCAAAAGTGTCAAATGCAGCCTCTGCCTAACAGTGCCAGCGCTCCTCCCCATAGCCTTGATGCTCACAGCCCCCTGGGAAAGGAACCTAGTCCCGGGCTCACTGCCACTGTCAGTGAGGTGGGGAATGTGTAATATCTCAGGAAGAACTGGGGCATGGTAGATATTCCTGGAACACTGAGGTTCATCTCGATTATATATAACTGTACTATACTTGTTTTCCACATCTGTCTCTCCTAGACTATATATTCCTTGAGAGCAAGAGCTATAACTTCTATGTCCACATGCTGAGAATGAGCACAAAGCCTGGGTAGTTTTACCACGAATGGATGAATGAATGAACCAACAAACAAACAGCCTACAATAAGGGATAACTAAGCAAACTGTGGTGCCTCAGCTATGTGGGACACTACATACCTATTTTTTTTTAAGTATATGTAGTATCTTAATACATATAAATTTTGGTCGGGCACCGTAGCTCATGCCTGTAATCCCAACACTTTGGGAGGTAGAGGTGGTGGATCATCTGAGGTCAGGAGTTCGACACCAGCCTGGCCAACATGGTGAAATCCTATCTCTACTAATAATACAAAAATTAGCTGGCCGGGCATGGTGGCTTACGCCTGTAATCCCAGCACTTTGGGAGGCTGAGGCAGGCAGATCAGGAGGTCAGGAGATCGAGACCATCCTGCCCAAAACCCTATCTCTACCAAAAATACAAAAATTAGCTGGGTGTAGTGGTATGCCCCTGTAGTCCCAGCTACTCAGGAGGCTGAGGCAGGAGAATCGCTTGAACCCGGGAGGCGGAGGTTGCAGTAAGCCAAGATGGTGCCACTGCACTCCAGCCTGGTGATAGACTGAGACTCCGTCTCAAAAAAAAAAAAAAAAAAAATTTTTGGCCGGGCACGGTGGCTTACGCCTGTAATCCCAGCACTTTGGGAGGCTGAGGCAGGCGGATCACGAGGTCAGGAGATCGAGACCATCCTGGCTAACATGGTGAAACCCCGTCTCTACTAAAAATACAAAAAAACTAGCTGGGCGAGGTGGCGGGCGCCTGTAGTCCCAGCTACTCGGGAGGCTGAGGCAGGAGAATGGAGTGAACCGGTAGGTAGAGCTTGCAATGAGCCGAGATGGCGCCACTGCACTCCAGCCTGGGCAACAGAGCGAAATTCTGTCTCAAAAAAAAAAAAAAAAATTAGCTGGGTGTGGTAGCACATGCCTATAATCCCAGCTACTCGGGAGGCTGAGGCAGGAGAATCACTTGAACCTGGGAGGCGGAGGTTGCAGTGAGCCGAGATTGCACCATTGCACTCCAGCCTGGGCAACAAGAGTGAAACTCCATCTCCAAAAAAAATAAATAAATAAATAACGAGTAGATAAAATAAAATCTGTGGTCAGACCACAATCAAGACTGGCAGAAAATTTGGAGTCGTAAATAATTTAGAGACTACCACTCAGCACAAGATTTTTCTACAAATTTGCTCAATTTCAAAAGATATATTTTTGTGCAGCTAAGAATCCAGAGGGACTTTAGCCTCTGAAGCACTGGAATAAGTAAACCTGCAGGCCTCAGAATTTGAGCTCCTTTTAAAATTGGCTCAGCACAGGTCATCAGAACCTCCTGAGACTATGTCACAGCGCATCCTTAACCTTTAAATTTAAATTAAAAAAAAAAAAAATTCCGGGTGCGGTGGCTCACGCCTGTAATCCCAGCACTTTGGGAGGCCGAGGTGGGTGGATCACCTGAGGTCAGGAGTTCGAGACCAGCCTGGCCAACATGGCAAAATCCTGTCTCTACTAAAAATACAAAAATTAGCCAGATGTGGTGGTGCACTCCTGTAGTCCCAGCCACTCAGGAGGCTGAGGCAGGAGAATTGCTTGAACCTGGGAGGTGGCAGTTGTAGTAAGCTGAGATCACGCCATTGCATTCCAGCCTGGGTGACAAAGTGAGACTCTGTCTCAAAAAATAAATAAATAAATAAATAAAATAAATAGACTCAAGCTAAAAGATTTTCCTTTTCAGAGGGCACTGTTTGCTGTCATGCTCTTCACACTGTAATGTGACAGAAATCCTATCTATTCAACACAAATTGAGAGGAATATCTAGCCATGACACAGTTTGAGCAATAAAGACCGAAAGTATGTCTTTCATTCCCCCAGATAATCCCTGTTGTCTTTTTGCATTTCATGTTTGAATTCAGACTGTATTTAAGTGCTAGCCTAGTTCACAAAACTGTAACCCCATAGATTTAGGTGAATATCTCCCCAAACTGTTTTCATCGTGATCCTTCCCTAAAACCTTTGTTAGCTCCTGGTTGCCCAATCCAAATTCGTCAACCATCACATTCCCACAGGAGATAATTTCAATCTGCCCTTCCAATCTTTTATTAATCTCTTCTGCTTTAACTGCATTTGCCTCTGGTGTTTTACTCGTGTAAACGCCTAATTCAAGTCCTCCTTCCCTTGCAAACTCCTCAGGTCCTAACAGAAGACTTTGGGAGCTCTCCTTCAAATTTCTCTGAATAGCTTTTACTCTGCAGTTTTATTTGGCCCTTACCATTTTTCTGGCTTGTATTGTTAATATCCTTTACATGTGTTCGTCTGGCATTTGGTATTCGCAAGTAGAAAATGTCATTGCTGAAGGTAGAACGAACCAGCTAGCTGATCTTCACAAGACAGGTCAACGTCCCACCTGGCAGGGTCAGAAATTCAATTTGGTACATTCCCATTACCTGAGTGGCATCTTACAATTTCCAGAAATAACACCATGCTCAGACTTAAGGGACTGAAACGTGTTAACCAAAACCTCCCAAGGATGATTTACAAACCAGAATATGTTCTTATTTTGCAGTGGGAGTAGCCATTTATATACGCTACTATCCTTCTAATGAAAACCAAATTGCAGGTAAAGACGTTTCTAGTAAGCAGAGACAAGAAAGTAGAAAGGAATTGGCTCCATAACCATGTGCCCGTGATCTATTGCTGCTGTAACAAATTACTATAACCTTAGTGGCTAACAACAAACAAATTTACTTTTTTCTTCTTCTTGTTTTCCTCAGACCTCGCAAGCCTGGATAAATTTACTCTCATATAGTCATGTAGGTTAGAAGTCTGATTTTAGTCTCACTGGACTAAAATCAAGATGTTGGTAGGGCTGTGTTCCTTTCTGGAGGCTCTCAGCTTCTTTCTTTCCCAGCTTCTCAGGCCCTCACACTCCCTAGCTCATGGTCTCTTCCCCTATCTTCAAAGCCAGCCTTGAGTCCTTCTTATTATACATCACATCTCTCCGATCTCCACTGTAACTTAATTCGCCCACTTTTAAAAACCCTTGTTATGGCCAGGTGTGGTGGCTCACACCTGTAATCCCAGTACTGTGGGAGGCGGAGGCGGGTGGATTACTTGAGTTCAGGAGTTCAAGACCAGCCTGGCCAACATGGTGAAACCCCATCTCTACTAAAAATAGAAAAATTTGCTGGGTGTGGTGGCACACACCTGTAGTCCAAGCTACTTGGGAAGCTGAGGCAGGAGAATCACTTGAACCCGAGAGGCGGAGGTTGCAGTGAGCCAAGATCATGCCACTGAACTCCAGCCTGGGCAACAGAACAAGACCCTATCTTAAAACAAACAAACAAACAAAACCCTTGTTATTAAATTATTCTTACTGGAATGATATAGGATAATCCCCTCCCCATCTTGAATTCATATATATATGTGTATATATATATAGATATATGTATATATGAATCCGCACATATATGAATCATATACATATGAATCCACAGACACATACTTGCCTTTATTTATTAATTTTAATTTTTTTTGTTTTAGAGATGAGTCTCATTATGTTCCCAGGTTAGTCTCAAACTCCTGGGCTCAAGGGATCCTCCTGCTTCAGCCTCTCAAGTAGCTGGAACTACAGGCTTAAGCCCACTGCTCTTACTTATTATTTTGCTTTGTTTTTGTTTTTTGAGACAGAGTCTCACCTTGTTACCCAGACTGGAGTGCAATCGTGCGATCTCAGCTCACTGCAACCTCCACCTCCTGGGTTCAAGCGTTTCTTGTGCCTCAGCCTCCAGAGCAGCTGGGATTGCAGGTGCACACACCACCGCGCCCGGCTAATTTTTTTGTATTTTCAGTAGAGACGGGGTTTCCCCATGTTGGCCAGGCTGGTCTTGAGCTCCTGACCTCAGATGATCCACTCGCCTCTGCCTCCCAAAGTGCTGGGATTACGGGCATAAGCCACCGTGCCCAGCCTTTGTTTATATATATATTTGGCGGGTTGAGGGGGATTGCGGAAAGGCAGGGTCTGGCTCTGTTGTCTAGGCTGGAGTGTAATGGCACCATCATAGTTGACTGCAGCCTCGATTTCCTGGGCTCTCAAGCATTCCTTCCACCTCAACCTTCAGAATAGCTGGGACTACAGGCACACACCCAGCTAATTGTTAAAAATTTTGGTAGAGACAAGATTTTGCTGTGTTGCCCAGGCTGGTCTTGAACTTCCTGAGCTCAAGTGATCCTCCCCACTCAGCCTCCCAAAGTGCCAGGATGAGCCACCACACCCAGCCGTTAATATTTATTTTTATTGCATGTATTTATGATGTACAACATGATGTTTCGATATACATATACATAATAAAAAAGATTACAGTAGTCAAGCTGATGAACATATTCGTCATCTCACATACCTACCTTTGTGTGTGTGTGTGTGTGGTAAGGTCACCTAAAATCTATCGCTTACCAGCCTTCCAGTATACAATATTATTTACTACAGTCTTCATGCTGTATATTAGATCTCTAGATTTATCATCCCATATAACTGCAGCTTTGTACCCTTTGAACCATATCTCCCCATTAAGACCACTAAGGTTCTTAAACCCGTCTGTAAAATCTCTTTACCATTGTTAGATATGAGTTCTAAATATCTCTTCGAAGAATTGATATGTCAGTATTTTCAATTCTTTGCTTTCTACTTTTAAACTTAACTTCCTCATAAAGCAACCTTTTTGGATTACCTGCTCCACCCTGACTCATTCTGATTACCTGCTCCGCCCTGACTCATTCTCCACCCTGACTCGTTCCAATTTCCTCTTCTGCCATAACCATTTTTCCCACCAATCCACTCACCCCGTCACTCTCTTTAAATTAGCCAGTCGGAATTAGTTTAGCCTGTGCTGTCTAACCCTAGCCAATAGGGGAACAACACAGCAGCAGGGGCCACCACGTGCATCAGGGATAAGAACCCCTTCCTCTCCCTTGTCCAAGTGTGCGCTCACCATTGCTCCATCTGTAAGGGTGCACCCTTCTGTAGAAGTACATTGCCTTGCTGAGAATTAAAAATAAAATTTTATATTCGAGTGCTATTTCTTTTGTGGCACCGAAACTTTATTTATAATACCATGTAAAGTAGCATATCTACATATTCTAGGAACCTCTTTGGGAGGCCATTATTCTGCCTATTACAATCAAATTTCCAAAAAGGTATTTATAGGAAACAAATATATTGAGTATGAATATTAGCACATACATAAAATAGAAAATATTACTTTTATTCCCAAATTTGGGCTCCCATCCAACTAAAGTGACAGGAATTTAGTAATCACTGTCGAGGGCACCTTATGTGGTACCTGGGGTACCAGGAGAAGAGCTCACATTTCTAGCTTGTAATGCCCAAAACTCCCAGCCTCAGGCCACGTGGTCCCTACCACTCAATAGTACTCTACTCCGTGGGGTGTAGGCTTTTTTGCCCAAGCAGAACACCATGAGGTCCTAAACACCCCAATCCTCTCTAAAGTCTTTACCCCTCCCTGGGCCCCCAAAATAATAATAAAGTTCATGAGATCCAAGACCCTTCCTTGTCTTCCCCACTCCCACTCCATTCGTCTCCCAGGCAGATACCTCTCTCTTTCTTCCCTCCCTTTCCCCACTGGTTTTACACTTCCGCAAAAGAGCAGAAGAGCACTTGGCTTTAAGCGGCTATTGGCTTTCCCTCTTACAAAATTCCTAGGAAGGGAATTACAAAAGACCTGGACACAAGGGACCCGTGTAGAGTGGGGTAAGTGGGGTTGTGTGGGGGCTGAGAAATACTGTAATGAGCAAACCACACTGCTCCAGTTAATAAATTAACATCACAAAAAACTATCCTGTCACATAAATATAGCCTACAATTTTATCTTTTTCTACCAGGATCTATTTTTGTTTTTTACATTTTTAGTAGAGACGAGGTTTCGCCATGTTGGCCAGGATGGTCTCAAACTCCTGGCCTCAAGTCATCCACCTGCCTTAGCCTCCCAAAGTACTGAGATTACAGGTGTGAGCCACCAGACCCAGCCATGATCTATTTCCATTTCGATGACTTCTTTCCTCTTCTGTACAAATAGAACTGGTAAATTCTGACTCTTGCATAGTCTTTTTTTTTTTTTTTTAAGGTTCTATATAAACCTTGAAACTTCTGTTTACATTTGTCATATACCTGTGGATTTTTTTTTTCTTTTTTGGGGGGTGGGGAGTGGCGGATAAGGCAGGCTCTCCGTTTGTTGCCCAGGCTAGAGGGCAGTGGCTCACTGCGGCCTCAGACCTCCTGGGCTTAAGCCATCTGCCTGCCTCAGCCTCCCAAACTGCTGGGATTACAGATATCAACCACTGTGCCCAGCCCTTGTGAATGTTTCTAATACTAAGTTTTATCTATACTAGCTAATTTAACCTGGCTGCTCTCTTAAGAGATTTGTGGACACACCTTAATCTATTAGTGAGGTATTTACAAAATAATAGATTAGGCTAGGATAGATTCTTTCTGTCTGAAGATAACAAAACCATATTTTTGTATGTGTATGTATGTTTGGTGCACTTATTTTTATTATTACTTTTTATTGTTTTTTGAGGCAGCGTGTCCCTCTGTCGCCCAAGCTGGAGTCAATGGTGTGATCTCTGCTCACTGCAACCTCTGCCTCCCAAGCTCAAGTGATTCTCATGCCTCAACCTCCCAAGTAGCTGGGATCACAGGCATGCACCACCAGGCCTGGCTAATTTTTTGTATTTTTAGCAGAGACAGAGTTTCACCATGTTGGCCAGCCTGGTATTGAGCTCCTGGCCTCAGGTGATCTGCCTGCCTTGGCCTCTAAAAGTGCTGGGATTACAGGTATGAACCACGGTGACCGGCCCTTTGTGCACTTATTTTTAATTATTATTTTTAGTATTATTATTGTGGCAAAATGTACATAAAATAGAGTTTGCCATTTTAAAGTGTACAACTTAGTGGCTTTAAATACAGTGTTGTCCAACCATCACTATCTAGTTCCAGAAATTTTTTTATCACCCCAACTGGAATCCTGGTACTCATTTTTTTGTTGCTTATTTTTATTTATTTATTCATTTTAAGAGATGAGGTCCTGCTCTGTCAACCAGGCTGGAGTGCAGAGGCACTATCATAGCTCACTGCAGCCTCAAACTCATTGGCTCAAGCAATCCTCCCGCCTCAGCCTCCCAAGTAGCTGGAATTACAGGTGTGCACCACGATGCTCAGCTATTTTTTAAGCAGTCATTCCTTGATATCCCCCTCAATCTTGTCTTTGTAGAGTTTCTCTATTAATTTTTTCATCCAACATAATACATTCACAATCTAAAATACATAAGGCCAGGCACGATGGCTCACGCCTGTAATCCCAACACTGTGGAAGGCCAAGGAGGGTGGATCACTTGAGGTCAGGAGTTCAAGACAAGTCTGGCCAACATGGTAAAACCCTGCCTCTACAAAAAATACAAACTTTAGGTGGGCGTGGTGCGCATGCTTGTAATCCTAGCTACTGGGGAGGCTGAGGCCTGAGAATTGCTTGAACCTGGGAGGCAGAGGTTGGAGTGAGCCGAGATCATGCCACTGCACTCCCGCCTGGGCAACAGAGCAAGACTCCGTCTCAAAAAATAAAACTAAAACAAAATACATAAATTTCCAACCAGGCCTGTAATCCCAGCACTTTGGGAGGCCAAGATGTTCAGATTGCTTGAGCTCAGGAGTTTGAGACCAGCCTGGCCAACATGATAAGACCCTGTGTCTACTAAAATACAAAAATTAGCCCGGACTGGTGGCAGGTGCCTGTAGTCCCAGCTACTCAGGAGGCTGAGGCAGGAGAATTGCTTGAACCCAGGAAGAAGAGGTTGCAGTGAGCCAAGATCGTGCCACCGCACTCCAGCCTGGGTGATAGAGGGTGATTCCATCTCAAAAAAGAAAAAAAAAAAAGATTTCCCACTATTTCCCACTCTCCCTTGTTTCTTTGGAGTGTGCTTCCGCAGTTCCTTTATGCAGATGTAAGCAAAGTTCTCCTCATTTTTACACAGAAAATACCATCTTAAAAACTTTTGAACTTTGCTTCTTTTTTCACTTAAAAATACATCCTTGGCCAGGTACAGTGGCTCAAGCTTGTAATCCCAGCATTTTGGGAAGCTGAGACGGGGGGATTGCTTAAACCTGGGAGTTTGAGATCAGCCCATACAACATGGCAAGACCCTGTCTCTACAAAAGCAAGAAAAATTATCCAGGTTTGGTGGTGCACACCTGTAATCCTATTTACTCAGGAGACTGAGGTGGGAGGATCACTTGAGCCCAAGAGGTGGAGGTTGCAGTGAGCTCTGACTGTGCCCCTGAACTCCAGTCTGGGTGACAGAACAAGACCCTATCTCTAAAAAGTATATAAGGTAACCATAAGTCCTGTTTTGTTTGGGAAAGACCCTGTTATGTGTTACCTGCTTTCTAAATGTTTGGATGACAAATTGTATGATCACTCTTTTTTTTGTTTGTTTGTTTCTTTATTTTACTTTAAGTTCTGGGATACAAGTACAGAATGTACAGGTTTGTTACATAGGTGTACATGTGCCATGGTGGTTTGCTGCACCTGTCAAGCCATCCTCTAGGTTTAAAGCCCTGCATGCATTAGGTATTTGTCTTAATGCTCTCCCTCCCCTTGCTCCCTACCCTCCAACCTGTGTGTGATGTTCCCCTCCCTGTGACCATGTGTTCTCATTGCTCAACTCCCACTTGTTTACTGACTTTTTAATAATCACCATTCTAACTGGCATGAGATGGCATCTCATTGTGGTTTTGATTTGCATTTCTCTAATGACCAGTGATGATGAACTTTTTTTCACATGTTTGTGGCTGCATAAATGTCTTCTTTTGAGAAGTGTCTCTTCATATCCTTCGCCTACTTTTTGATAAGGTTGTTTGTTTTTTTCTTGTAAATTTGTTTAAGTTCCTTGTAGAGTCTGGATATTGGACCTTTGTCAGATAGGTAGATTGCAAAAATTTATCCCATTCTATAGGTTGCCTGTTCACTCTGATGATAGTTTCTTTGTTGTGCAGAACCTCTTTAGTTTAATTAGACTCCTTTGTCAATTTTAGCTTCTGTTGCAATTGCTTTTGATGTTTTTTTTTTTTTTTTGAGACGGAGTCTCGCTCTGTCTCCCGGGCTGGAGTTGCAGTGGCCGGATCTCAGCTCACTGCAAGCTCCGCCTCCCGGGTTCACGCCATTCTCCTGCCTCAGCCTCCCGAGTAGCTGGGACTACAGGCGCCGCCACCTCGCCCGGCTAGTTTTTTGTATTTTTTAGTAGAGACGGGGTTTCACCATGTTCACCAGGATGGTCTCGATCTCCTGACCTCGTGATCCACCCGTCTCGGCCTCCCAAAGTGCTGGGATTACAGGCTTGAGCCACCGCGCCCGGCCTGCTTTTGATGTTTTAATCATGAAGTCTTTGCCCATGCCTGTGTCCTGAATGGTATTGCCTAGGTTTTCTTCTAGGGTTTTTATGGTTTTGGGTTTTACATTTAAGTCTTTAATCCATCTTGAGTTAATTTTTGTATAAAGTGTAAGGAAGAGGTCCAGTTTCTGTTTTCTGCATATGGCTAGCCAATTTTCACAGCACCATTTCTTAAACAGGGACTCTTTCCCCCATTGCTTGTTTTTGTTAGGTTTGTCAAAGATCAGATGGTTGCAGATATGTGGTGTTATTTCTGAGGTCTGTGTTTTTTTCCATTGGTCTATATATCTGTTTTGGTATCAGTACCATGCTGTTTTGGTTACTGTAGCCTTGTAGTATAGTTTGAAGTCAGGTAACATGATGCCTCCAGCTTTGTTCTTTTTGCTTAGAATTGTCTTGGCTATACAGGTTCTTTTTTGGTTCCATATGAAATTTAAAGTAGTTTTTTCTAATTCTGCAAGGAAAGTCAATGGTAGCTTGATGGGAATAGCATTGAATCTATAAATTACTTTAGGCAGTATGGCTATTTTTTTATCTTTAGTAGAGAAGGAGTTTCACCATCTTGGCCAGGCTGGTCTCAAACTTGTGACCTCATAATACACCCACCTCGGCCTCCCAAAGTACTGGGATTACAGACATGAGCCACTGCACCCAGCCTGAAAATTCTTTTCTTTAGGAATCTTGAATATTGGCCCCCACTCTCTTCTGGCTTGTAGGGTTTCTGCAGAGAGATCTGCTGTTAGTCTGATGGGCTTCCCTTTGTAGGTAACCTGACTTTTCTGGCTGCCCTTAACATTTTTTCCTTCATTTCAACCTTGGAGAATCTGACTATTGCGTGTCTTGGGGTTGCTCTTCTTCAGGAGTATCTTAGTGATGTTTCTGTATTTCCTGAATTTGAATGTTGGCCTGTCTTGCTAGGCTGGGGAAGTTCTCCTGGATAATATCCTGAAGTGTGTTTTCCAACTTGGCTCCATTCTTCCCTTCACTTTCAGGTACCCCAGTCAATCGCAGGTTTGGTTTTTTCACATAGTTCCATATTGCTTGGAGGCTTTGTTCATTCCTTTTCATTATTTTTTCTCTAATCTTGTCTTCACACCTTATTTCAGTAAGGTGAGCTTCAATCTCTGATATCCTTTCTTCCACTTGATCAAGTCGGCTATTGATATTTGTGTATGCTTCATGAAGTTCTCATGCTGTGTTTTCCAGCTCCATAAGGTCATTTATGTTCTTCTCTAAACTGGTTATTCTAGTTAGCAGTTCCTGTAACCTTTTATCAAGGTTCTTAGCTTCCTTGCATTGGGTTAGAATATGCTCCTTTAGCTCAGAGGAGTTTGTTATTACCAACCTGCTGATGCCTACTTCTATCAATTTGTCAATCTCATTCTTGGTCCAGTTTTGTGCCCTTGCTAGAGAGGAGAGGAGTTGCGATCATTTGGAGAAGAGGCATTCTGGTTTTTGGAATTTTCAGCGTTTTGGGGCTGGTTTTTCCTCATCTTCGTGGATTTATCTACCTTTGATCTTTGAGGCTGATGACCTTTGGATGGGGTTTTCGTGTGAGGGTCTTTTTTGTTGATGTTGGTGTTGTGCTTTCTGTTTGTTAGTTTTTCTTCTAATAGTCAGGCCCCTGTTCTGCAGGTCTGCTACAGTTTGCTAGAGGTCCAGTCCAGACCCTGTTCACCTGGGTGTCACCACTGGAGGCTGCAGAACAGCAAAGATTGCTGACTGCACCTTCCTCCAGAAGTATTTTCTTCTGGAGGGGCACTGGCCTGAGGCCAGATGGAGCTTTCCTGTATGAAATGTCTGTCAACCCCTGTTGGAAGGTGTCTCCCAGTCAGGAGGCACTGGGGTCAGGGACCCACTTGAGGAGGCAGTCTGTCCCAGTCTGTCCCTTAGCAGAGCTGGTGCATTGTGTTTTTTTGTTTTGTTTTGTTTTTGTGACAGAGTCTCACTCTGTCACCCAGGCTAGAGTGCAATAGCACAATCTTGGCTCACTGCAACCTCTGCCTCCTGGTTTCAAGCGATTCTCCTATCTCAGCCTCCTGAGTAGCTGGGATTACAGGCATGTGCCACCATGCCTGGCTAATTTTTGTATTTTTAGTAGAGACGGGGTTTTGCGATGTTGGCCAGGCTGGTCTCTAACTCCTGACCTCAGGTGATCCGCCTGCCTCGGCCTCCCAAAGTAATGGAATTACAGGTGTGCGCCACTGCACCCAGGCAATTATATGATCACTCTATATGGGATCTGTAGTCCACTTTTTTTTTTTTTTTTTTTTTTGAGACAGGGTTACACTCTGTTGCCTGGGCTGGAGTGCAATGGTGCGATCTCTGTTGCCCACTTTTTATTGAATACAAATTATAGGAAGTTTTAGAAGCTGTGTCCACAGTTGACTAGTTAATAAATATTTCTTGATTGAGCCACTATGGGTCTCAGGTTACAGTGAAATATATAATAATGTACAAGTGGTCTCTAGCCTATTGTTAATCTTGAAAATTAACTGGAATGTGTTATCTATCCACCTCACAGAAGTGCTCAGAAATAAATAATAAATTATCAATTATATTTGAAGGTGCTACTTTGTTTTGGAAAACAAGTTGGCTACAACAATTTATTTTTTGTTTTTTTAGAGATAAGGTCTCACATTCACAGGCCGGTGTGCAGGGGCATGTGGAATGAGTATAACTCACTGCAGCCTGGAACTTCTGAGCTCAAACCATTCTCCTGCCTCAGCCTCTGGAGTAGCTGGTACTAGAGCATGCACCATCATGCTCAGCTAATTATTTCTTCTCCTTCTCCTTCTCCTTCTCCTTCTCCTTCTTCTTCTTCTTTCTTCTTCTTCCTTCTTTCCTCTTCTTCCTCTTCTTCTTTTTCTTCTTCTTCTTCTTCCTTCTTCTTTCCTCTTCTTCCTCTTCTTTTTCTTCTTCTTCTTTTTCTTCTTCTTCTTCTTTTATTATCCCCATTGTTAAGCACACTCAGCTAATTTAAAATATATTTTTGTCAAGAGAGGGTCTCACTACTATGCTCAGACTCCTCTTGAATTCCTGGTCTCAAGCAATCCTCCTGCCTTTGTCTCCCAAGGTGCTGGAATTACAGGCATGAGTCATTGCACAGGGCCAAGAAATTTATTCCACATACATATTTACACAGATATTCAAATGTGATTATTAGAAGCTATCCGTTGTAACATTTAATAGCAAAAACCGGAAAAAAAAATGAATGTTCATTAAGAGGGGACTGGTTAAATAAGGCACCCAGTGAAATGCTATGCACCCATTGAAAAGAATAGGGCATCAAGAGAACAAGAAGATGAGCCACATACTGGGAGAGAATATTTGCAAAAGACATGTTTCATGGCTTTCCTTTTACCTCGTTGCACTTCTGAGAGCAAGATGGGTCACCAGCAGCTGTACCAGAGCCACCTGCAAAAATTCAGCCAGGGTTCTCGCTCTCATGGCATCTGCTCAGACCTGCACAGTCTGATCCAGAAATATGGCCACAATATGTGCCTCCAGTGTTTCCATTGGTATGCAAAGGATATAGATTTCATTAAGTTGGACTAAGTGATCTTCCTTGAATGGATTATCCAAGGCATCCACCCAATAAAAAACCATGATTGCTCTTTGTACATAAAATAAATATTTAAAAACTACAACAACAAAAAAGATATGTTTCATAAAGGACTGTTATCCAAGCTATACAAAGAACCCTGAAAACTCAACAATCAGAAAATGAACAACTGGATTTTAAAAGTGGGCAAAAACACCAGCCGGGCGCGGTGGCTCAAGCCTGTAATCCTAGCACTTTGGGAGGTCGAGACGGGCGGATCACAAGGTCAGGAGATCGAGACCATCCTGGCTAACCCGGTGAAACCCCGTCTCTACTAAAAATACAAAAAATTAGCCGGGCGAGGTGGCGGGCACCTGTAGTCCCAGCTACACGGGAGGCTGAGGCAGGAGAATGGCGTAAACCCGGGAGGCGGAGCTTGCAGTGAGCTGAGATCCGGCCACTGCACTCCAGCCTGGGCGACAGAGTGAGACTCCGTCTCAAAAAAAAAAAAAAAAAAAAGTGGACAAAAAAACCTGAACAAACATCTTACCTAGGAAGAAATACAGATGACAAGTAAGCATATTAAAAGATGTCCAGGCCGGGCGCGGTGGCTCACACCTGTAATCCCAGCACTTTGGGAGGCCAAAGCAGGTGGATCACGAGGTCAGAAGTTCGAGACCAGCCTGATCAACATGGTGAAACCCTGTATCTATTAAAAATACAAAAATTAACCAGGCGTGGTGGCGGGCGCCTGTAATCCCAGCTACTCAGGAGGCCGAGGCAGGAGAATCGCGTGAACCCGGGAGGCAGAGGTTGCAGTGAGCAGAGATCACGCCACTGCCCTCCAGCCTGGGCGACAGAGTGAGACTCCCTCTCAAAAATAAATAAATAAATAAATAAATAAAATAAAATAAAGATGTCCAATATCCTAAGTCATTAGGGTATTGCAAATTAAAACAAGATACCTCCACACACCTATTAGCATGGCCAAAATCCAGAACACTGACAGCACCAAATACTACCACGGAAGTGAAACAAAAGCTCTCATTCACTGCTGGTGGGATGCAAAATGGCACAGCCTCTTCGGAAGAGAGTTGGCAGGACAGAATGAACATACTCTGTCCTGAGTTACCAGGAGTAAAAATGAAAAAATAAATAAATAAATAACTCTAACCATATGATCCACCAATCACACTCCTCTATATTTACCCAAATTAATTGAGAACTTATGTCTATATGAAAACTTGTTTATATTTTTAGCAGCTTTATTCATAATTGCCAAAACTCGGAAGTAATCAAGATGCCCTGAAGTAAATGAATGGATAAACTGTGGTACATCAGACAATGGAACATTATTCAGCACTGAAAGGAAATGAGCTATTGAGCCATGAAAAGCCAGAGAGGAACTTTAAATGCATACTCCCAAGTGAAAGAAGCCAATGTCAAAAGCCTACATACTGTATAATTTCAGGTATATGACATTCTGGAGAATGCAAAACTATGGAGACAGTAAAACGATTAGTGGTTGCAGAAGCCGGGCGCGGTGGCTCATGCCTGTAATACCAGCACTTTGGGAGGCCGGGGCGGGCGGATCACAAGGTCAGGAGATCGAGACCATCTTGGCTAACAAGGCGAAACCCCAGCTCTACTAAAAATGCAAAAAAAATCAAGCATGGTGGCAGACACCTGTGGTCCCAGCTACTCCGGAGGCTGAGGCAGGAGAATGGCGTGAACCCCGGAGGCAGAGCTTGCAGTGAGCTGAGATAGCGCCACTGCACTCCAGCCTGGGCAACAGAACGAGACTCCGTCTCAAAAATAAATAAATACATACATACATAAATAAAAAGGATTAGTGGTTGCCAAGGGCTAAGCGGAAGGAGGGTTGAATAGGCAGAGCACAGGGGATCATTAGGGCAGTGAACTACTCTGAATGATGCTACGATGATGGACAAATGTCGTTTCTTTGTTTTTGGCTTTGGGTTTTTTTTTTGAGACAGAGTCTTGCTCTGTTGCCCAGGCTGGAGGGCAGTAGTGTGATCTCAGCTCACTGCAACCTCAAGCTTCCAGGTTCAAGCAATTCTCCTGTCTCAGCCTCCCAAGTAGCTGGGACTACAGGCATACACCACCACACCTGGCTAATTTTTGTATTTTTAGTAGAGATGGGGTTTCACCATATTGATCTGACTAGTCTCGAACTCCTGACCTCAGGTGATCCACCCACCTTGGCCTCCCAAAGTGCTGGGATTACAGGCGTGAGCCACTGTGCCCGGCCAAATGTGTTTATTATATGTTTGTCCAAACGTATGAATGCACAACACCAAGAGTGAACCCTAATGTAAAGTACAGACTTTGGATGACAATGATATGTCAGTGTAAGTTCATCAATTGTAACAAATATACCACTATGCTGGGGGATGTTGATACTGGGGAAGGTTGTGCATGTTTGGGGATAGAGGTTATAATATTAATAGGAACTCTGTACTTTTTGCTGTGAACCAAAAATTGCTCTAAAAAATAAAAGTTTATGGCCGAGTGTGGTAGCTCACACCTGCAATCGCAACACTTTGGGAGGCTGAGAAGGGTGGATCCCTTGAGGACAGGAGTTTGAGACCAGCCTGGCCAACATGGCAAAACCCTGTCTCTACTAAAACCACAAAAATTAGCCAGGCATGGTGGCACATTCTTGCAACCCCAGTTACTTGGGAGGCTGAGGCAGGAGAATCACTTGAACCCAGGAGACAAAGGTTGCAGTGATCTGAGATCGTGCCATTGCACTCCAACCTGGGCAATAGAGACTCTGCTTTTTTTGTTTTGTTTTGTTTAAAAAAAAAAAAGAAGGCCAGACTGGTCAACATGGTGAGAAAACCCCATCTCCACTAAAAATACAAAAATTAGCTGGGCATAGTGGCACACCCCTGTAATCCCAGCTACTCAGGAAGCTGAGGCAGGAGAATCACTTGAATTCAGGAGGGGGAGGTTGCAGTGAACTGAGATTGTGCCACTGCACTCCAGCCTGGGCAACAGAGCAAGACTCTGTATCATAAATAAATAAATAAATAAATAAATAAATAAATAAATGTGTGTTTTATTATTATTTTTTGAGACAGGGTCTTGGTCTGTTGCCCAAGCTGGAGTGCAGTGGCACAATCAGGGCTCACTGCAGCCTCGAACCCCTGGGTTCAAGTGACCCTCCTGCCTCAGCCACCTGAGTATCTGGGACTACAGTTGTGCCACCATGCCTGGCTAGTTTTCAATTTTCTTTTTTTTTGTAGAAGCAGGGTATTCCTATGTTAACCAGGCTGGAGAATTAGAACTAAAATTAAAAATTTTATTTTTAAAAAGAGAGAGAGCACGTTGCTAAGAGCCATCCCACCCAAGAGATAATAAATGTTGGGTGAATAAAGGAAACTCAAAACCATGCTTTGTGATTCTACTTTGTAGAAAGACAGAGAGAAATAATTGGGTTGTGTAAATATGCTTAGCACATTAATGGAAGGGCATAAAAACACTTCCCAACAGAGGCTTCTTCTGGGGAGTGGGTTAGAGAATCAGCAGTGGGCAACTTTTACTTCCTTTGCTGTATAGATTAAAATTTTAATATGAGCATGTAGTTCTCCCATTTTTTCCATGATTCCTTGCTTTAATTATTTAAGTGATACATTGATATATTTTCTTTGCAAAATATTCTTTTTCCCTTCTTTCCTTTTTCTGAGACAGAGTCTCGCCCTGTTGCCCAGGCTGGAGTGCTGTGGTGCGATCACAGCTCACTGCAGACTTGATCTCCTGGGATCAGGAGGTCCTCATGCCTCAGCCTCCCAAGTAGCTTGGACGACTGCAGGCGTGTGCCACCATGCCTGGCTAAATTTTTAGTTTTGTTTGTTGTACAGATGAGGTCTTGCTATGTTGCCCACGGCAACTCCTGGGCTCAAGTGACCCTCCTGCCGCCGCCTCCCAAAGTGCTGGGATTACAGGCGTGAGCCACCATGCCCGCCTCTGCAAAACATTCTAACAATTCAGATAAGATTAAGTTGTCCTTGACCTCCCTCCACCCAGTCCCACTCCCCTCCCAGGAGATGACCACTGCTGGCCGTTTATTTGTGTCTTTCTTTCATCATTGTTAAAAAGTATATGTGAATCCCTTTGAGCTGCTTGAATCTGTGTTTATTATTAGTTGTAAAAGTCCCCAGTGACCACAGAAATGCTTCTTATGGGGAAAGGGAAGTTTTAAAATAGGGGAGCAACAATATTTGTCATAAACTTGCCCAGAGGCAGGGAAAACCCCAGGTCTTTTTTAGATCTCAAAGAGTAGGAGAAGGATGGCTTAATGTGACTGTTTAGAGGCTGGGAGTGGACAAAGAAAGGAAGCCCAGAACAATAGGGTCCTTCCATGTCTGCCCTTCTGGAGGTGGGGCTGCGGCAGTAAGTGTGGAATTAGTGTAAATCACTATAATTTAGGGATTAGGAAGTCACCAGAGTTAAACTTTTAAATCTTTACTTTGAACTCTTTTATTTTATTTTAACTTTTTTTTTATTTTGAGATGGGGTCTCGCTCTGTCACCCAGGCTGGAGTGCACTGGTAAGATCACAGCTCACTGCAGCCTTGACCTCCTAGGCTCCGGCAGTCCTCTTGCCTCAGCCTCCCAAGTAGCTACAAAGGTGTGTCACCATGCCCTGTTGCCCAAGGCTGGTCTCTAGCTCCTGGGCTCAAGGGATCCTCCCGCCTTGGTCTCCCAAAGTGCTAGGATTACAGGCATGAGCTACCATGCCCAGCCTTTCACTCCTCTTACTCTCATCCCCAATTTTTTGTATTATATATGTATGTATGTATGTATGTATGTATTTATTATTTTTACTTTTTTTTTTTTTTGAGACAGAGTCTCGCTCTTGTTGCCCAGGCTGGAGTGCAATGGTGTGATCTTGGCTCACTGCAATCCTGCCTCCGGGTTCAAACAATTCTCCTGCCTCAGCCTCCCAAGTAGCTGGAATTACAGGCATGCACCACCATGCCTAGCTAATTTTTTTTTTTTTAAAGTAGAGACGGGGTTTCATCTTGCTGGTCAGGCTGGTTTTGAACTCCTGACCTGAGGTAATCGACCTGCCTCGGCCACCCAAAGTGCTGGGATTACAGGCGTGAGCCACCGTGTCCGGCCTATTTTTACTTTTAATTATAGGATAGGATACGGTAAGAAGAGTGGGAAAGTCTGAGTGTCAGATGCTTCTATATTTTATTTTATTTTATTTTATTTTATTTTTATTCTTATTTTTGTGACGGAGTCTCACTGTGTCACCAGGCTGGAGTGCAATGGCACAATCTTGGCTCACTACAACCTCTGCTTTCCAGGTTCAAGCGATTCTCCTGCCTCAGCTTCCTGAGTAGCTGGGACTACAGGCCCGTGCCACCATGCCTGACTAATTTTTTGTATTTTCAGTAAAGACGGGGTTTCACCATGTTGGCCAGGATGGTCTCGATATCTTTTTTTTTTTTTTTTTTTTTTGAGACGGAGTCTTGCTCTGTCGCCCAGGCTGGAGTGCAGTGGCCGGATCTCAGCTCACTGCAAGCTCCACTTCCCGGGTTTACGCCATTCTCCTGCCTCAGCCTCCCGAGTAGCCGGGACTACAGGCGCCCGCCACCTCGCTCAGCTAGTTTTTTGTATTTTTTAGTGGAGACGGGGTTTCACCATGTTAGCCAGGATGGTCTCGATCTCCTGATCTCGTGATCTGCCCATCTCGGCCTCCCAAAGTGCTGGGATTACAGGCTTGAGCCACTGTGCCCGGCCCCGTCTCGATATCTTGACCTCATGATCAGCCCGCCTTGGCCTCCCAAGGTGCTGGGATTACAGGGGTGAGCCACTGCACCTGGCCTATTTATTTATTTATTGAGATAGAATCTTGCTCTGTCACCCAGGCTGGAGTGGAGTGGTGAGATCTTCGCTCACTGCAGCCTCCGACTCCCAGGTTCAAGCAATTCTCCTGCCTCAGCCTCCCAAGTAGCTGGAACTATTTCTGGCTAATTTTTTTTGTTTTTAATTTTGCATTTTTAGTAGAGACAGGGTTTTGCCATGTTGACCAGGCTGGTCTTGAACTCCTGGCCTCAAGTGATCCACCCCCCCACCCTTGGCCTCCCAACATGCTAGGCTTACAGGCATGAGCTACCACACCTGATCTACCAGATACTTTTTTTTTTTTTGAGATGTAGTCTTGCTCTGTTGCCCAGGCTGGAGTGCAATGGCACGATCTCGGCTCACTGCAATCTCTGTCTTTCCGGTTCAAGCGATTCTCCTGCCTCAGCCTCCTGAGTAGCTGGGATTACAGGCGCGTGCCACCATGCCCAGCTAATTTTTGTATTTTTAGTAGAAACGGGGTTTCAGCACGTTGGTCAGGCTAGTCTCGAACTCCTGACCTCATGATCCACCTGCTTCGGCCTCCCAAAGTCCTGGGATTACAGGCATGAGCCACCATGCCCGGCCTCAGATGTTTCTTTAAATCCAAACTTTCTAATGTACTGGAGCTAGAAAGGAGCACTGAAGATGGTGGCATTTAAGTTATTTTGCTGCTTAACAATTGCTATAGGGTGAATGTTATAGAATATTTTTTTGTCTGTTCGTTTGTAGAGACAGGGTATCACTATGTTCCTCAGGCTGATCTGGAACACCTAGCCTCAAGTGATCCTCCCACTCCGGGCTCCTCAAGTCCTGGGATTACGAGTGTAAACCACCACACCTGGTCTGTTATAGAATCTTTTCACTAAGAAAGTTGCTTTAGGCCGGGCGCGGTGGCTCAAGCCTGTAATCCCAGCACTTTGGGTGGCTGAGAAGGGCGGATCACGAGGTCAGGAGATTGAGACCATCCTGACCAATGTGGTGAAACCCCGTCTCTACTAAAAAAAAAAAAAAAAAAAAAAAAAAAAAACACAAAAAACTAGCCGGGCGAGATGGCAGGCGCCTGTAGTCCCAGCTACTCTGGAGGCTGAGGCAGGAGAATGGCGTAAACCCGGGAGGCGGAGCTTGCAGTGAGCCGAGATCGCGCCACTGCACTCCAGCCTGGGCCACAGAGCTAGACTCCATCTCAAAAAAAAAAAAAAAAAAAGAAAGAAAAGAAAGTTGCTTTATGCCAGGCGCAGTGGCCCGTGCCAGTAATCCCAGCACCTTGGGAGGCCAAGGTGGGCAGATTGCTCAAGCCCAGGAGTTCAAGACCAGCCTGGGCAACATAGCAAAACCCTGCCATTACAAAAAAAATACAAAAATTAGCTGGGTGTGGTGTTGCACATCTGTAGTCCAAGCTACTGGGAAGGCTGAGGTGGGAGGATAGCTTGAGCTGAGGAGGCTGAGGCTGCAGGGGACTGTGATGGTGCCACTGCATTCCAGCCTGGGTGACGGCAAGACCCTGTCTCACAAAAAAAAAAAAAAAAAAAAAAAAAAAAAAAAAAAAAAAAAAAGCTGCTTTTTATGTCATTTTTAGATTACCAGGCTATTTTTACAAGATATTAATTCATTCCTTTAATTATACAAAAAAAAAAAAGCCGGGCACGGTGGCTCACGCCTGTAATTCCTGCACTTTGGGAGGCCGAGGCGGGCGGATCACGAGGTCAGGAGATCGAGACCATCCTGGCCAACACGGTGAAACCCCGTTTCTACTAAAAATACAAAAAATTAGCCGGGCGAGGTGGCGGGCGCCTGTAGTCCCAGCTACTCCGGAGGCTGAGGCAGGAGAATGGCGTGAACCCGGGAGGCCGAGCTTGCAGCAAGCGCCACTGCTCCCCAGCCTGGGCGACAGTGAGACTCCACCTCAAAAAAAAAAAAAAAAAAAAATAATAATAATAATAATAATAATAATAAATAATACTGAGTTTTACCCACCTCAGGCCAGATATATCTAGAGAATTGGGAAATTCCTAATCCGGGCCTCTGATTAAATGGCAAAAGCCAAAGACTGGGACTCTCATCCCGCCACTGAACGGTGTGTGATTGCTCCCTTAATTGCATGATGCTTCATTTGCCTCATCTGTAAAATGAAAGTGTTGGTACAAACGATTTCTAAGGTGCTAAGATTCAAAAATCTATTAGTTGAATCCATCTAGTTAATGTAAGACTGTCAGACTGAATCATACACTCAAAATGAAGTGAAGAGTTGGATCAATTGTATAGATCGTTCTAGAATTTAAAAAAAAAATTAATAGACCTCTATTAGATATATTTCAGGCCACATGGTTTAGTCTATTTTATTTTTCTGGGGCTGTAAGACCAGAACACTACCTGACAGATCCAGGTAACTTTCTTGTTCTCAGCTCCATTTCACCTATACAGGCCCCTCAGAGATTCAAGCACTTATACCTAACAATGCCAGGCTCCAAATACACTGAAAAAACTAAGACATTCTTTCAGCCCCAGTCCCAACCAGATCCTACATGTAGTGTCTACCACCGTTTAGCTAACCAGCCCTTTGCAAATTGAAAAGTGCCAATGAGTCACCTGGAGACCTTTTTAAAATGCACATTCTGATTCAGTAGATCTAGGGTGAGGCTCAAGATTCTACATTTCTAACAAGTTCCTGGTGGATGGTCTCTGTTTCACACTTAAAGTGGCAAGGGGGCTGAACAACTAGCAGCTCACTGTCTTCTTTTTCAAATGCACGCTATTTTTGATTTAAAAAAGAAAACACTCTTTAACTGATAAAGCTAATGCTGCTTTCAAATAACACTTGTGAAATACAGTCAGAATTAAGGTCCTTCCTAAAATAAATGTGTTGGATGTGGAGGCATTACACTTTGCTAAAGGTTAGGAAACTTAGAAGTGTGTTTCTTTTTCTTTAAATCTGTAGACAGATACCTTATACAGTAGCAAAGACTCATTAACATGTATAAATACCTTGCTCTAAAAAAGGACTCAACACAGTAGAGTGTAAGGATTCATAATATAACCTATTCAAAACCCTTTAGCCCCCATGCCTGTACTTACAAAAGGCTTAAACAAAAGGTATATATATAACCAAGTAAGGCAAAAGATATAAAGAGGCGTTTCATAGAAGAGACTTGAATGGTCAATAAACATATGAAAAAATGCACACAACTTTATTAGTAATCAGATAACTGAAAATTTAAACCAAAACACCACTTTATAACCTTTACATAGTCAGAAAGGAAAAAAATATATATAATAACACATGCTGGTAAGGATATGTTATACACTGCTGGTGGGATTTAAGTTGGTGCAATTTATTTATATTTATTTATTTATTATTTTTTCTTTGATAATTTATTATTTTTTATTTTTGACATTTGTTATTTTTAACTTTGTCGTCCAGGCTAAAGTGCAGTGGTACAATCACAGCTCGCTGCAACCACTACCTCTAGGGCTCAATTGATCCTCCCACCTCAATTTCCTGAGTAGCTGAGACTATAGCATATGCCACAATGCCTGGCTAATTTTTTTTTTTGAGACGGAGTTTTGCTCCTATTGCCAGGCTAGAGTGCAATGACACAATCTCAGTTCACCACAACCTCCGCCTCCCAGGTTCAAGCGATTCTCCTGCCTCAGCCTCCTGAGTAGCTGGAATTCCAGGCATATGCCACCACACCAGGCTAATTTTGTATTTTTAGTAGAGACGGGGGTTTCTCCATGTTGGTCAGGCTGGTCTTGAACTCCCGACCTCAGGTGATCCGCCTGCCTCGGCCTCCTAAAGTGCTGGGATTACAGGCATGAACCACCGTGCCCGGCCGCCTGGCTAATTTTTGTATCTTTTTGTAGAGATGGGGTTTTGCTATGTTGCCCAGGCTGATCTGGAATTTCTGGCCTCAAGTGATCCACCCCCCTCAGCCTCCCAGATTTAGCCAAGGACTGGGATTTGCAAAGAGCTGGGATTACAGGCATTAGTCACTGCACCCGGCCCATAACTATATTTTGATAGTTACATAATAATCTATTATATCATATCAAGCAGATAATTTACTTAGCTGTATTCATACTATTGACAATTAGATTGTTTCCTTTTTTATTATTCTGCTTTTCCAGTTTTCCTTCTCTTTTGGGTAATTTCCATATGAAAAACTTCTAACAGAATAATTATAAGGTCAAAGGATTGGAACGTGTATACAAGTCTTCAGACATGCACATAAAATAATTTCTGCAGCCAAAAGTGTATCTCCACTCAGATGTATTTCCATCACTTCAAATTCAGACTTTCTAAAATAGAAGTAGCCACTGCACTCCAGCCTAGGCAATAGAGTGAGACCCTGTCTCAAAAATAAAATAAAATAGAACAGCTCCCTGTTATCACCCTTTCTAAACTGTTTTCCTTCTCCTCTTAATTCTGTTACAGGCAATAGAAATATCTGGAACCCAGGTTGGCCAAATTCCTGCTCCTAATTCCTAGAAATATCCTCCTAGAAGAAAGACTGTCCCAGAGGAGACAGATCTCCCTTGAGGGCCTATATGTTCTGTGAAGTGCTTTTGGAAACTCTACTAATATCTTTAAGCATTTATTCAGCAGGAGATGAACCACCACGCCTAATTTTTGTATTTTTTTGGAGAGACAGGGTCTCACTATGTTGCCCAGGCTGGTCTCAAACTCATGAGCTCAAGTGATCCGTCCACCTTGACCTCCCAAAGTGCTGAGAGTCCAGGCATGAGCCACCGCGCCCATCCTTGTCTCTAATTTTTTAAAAAAGGAGGAAAAAATCAACAATCTGGCTGTATGGAGAGGTCGGATTCGGTGGTTGTTTAGAAGCCCGGCCCTGGGAGGCAAACTACCTGGGCTCAAACCCTAGCTCTGTGGCCCTGGTGCTAGGTGAGTTACTGATCTTCTCTGTGCGTCATCTCCTTATCTGTAAAATAGAGATGATAATTATACACATACACACAGACACGTATGTGTATAAACCTTAGCATTTTTCAAGCCTCTCTAAGCAAGATCTTACTCCTCCATGATTCAATTCCCATATATACCACATGAATTCCAAATCTCTGACTCTATGGCACCCTGTTGAAGTTCAGACCTGTTTGTTTCTTTTCCTTCTTTCTATTTTCACGTTGAAGGCCATGTTAGTTATTATCCTCACCTATCAATTGACATTTCTTTCCTACTGTCCCAAGGTAGGCACTTTGTCATCATTCTTCACTTCAACCTCTGCCCATATCATACCAGTTTTTTGCGTTACCTATCTCAGCTACTGGCACCATTAATCCCATCATCCAAACCAGAATGGGAGCATCACCTTTGATTCCTTATCTTCATCTCTACTACCAAACCCATTTGTAAGTTCTCTCATCTCTCATCCAAACATTTCCCGGATCTCTGCTGTCATCTCCAACCCTATCACCACTAATATATGTTAGATCCTCAAACCCTGACTATTGGGATCACCTTCCTTTTTTTTCTTTTTCTTTTTGAGACAGGATCTCACTCTGTCACCCAGGCTAGAGTGGCACAATCACAGCTCACTGCAGCCTTGACCTCCTGGGCTCAATAAATCCTCCCACCTCAGCCTCCAGAGTACCTGGAACCACAGGTGTGCACCACCATCCTTGGGTAATTTTTAAATTTTTTGTAGAGATGGAGTCTCACTTTGTCTCCAGGCTGGTCTCAAACCCCTGGCCTCAAGTGATCCTCCCTCGCAAACTCCTCCTCCCAAAGTGCTGAGACTACAGGTATGAGCCACTGTGCCCAGCCTACCTTTGAATTATTCTTCCCATCTTCAATCTCTCTTTCTCTGTTCTTCCCCCTCTATCCTGTTCTGTAGCCAACAATCTTTCTAGAATGAAATCCAATCATGTTCCTTCCCTAGAAATCCTAAATGGCTCCCTGTTGTTTTCAAGATAAAAAGTATACAGATGAAGGTATTTAACATTTTAATAAACAATACTGGCTGGGCGCAGTGGTTCACCCCTATAATCCCAACATTTTGGGAAGCCGAGGTGGGCAGATCGCCTGAGTTCAAGACCAGCCTGACCAACATGGAGAAATTCGGTTCTCTACTAAAAATACAAAAAAGAAAAAAAGAAAAAATTAGCCGGGCATTTGTGGCGCATACCTGTTATCCCAGCTACTCAGGAGGCTGAGGCAGAAGAGTCGCTTGCACCCGGGAGGCGGAGATTGCAGTGAGCCGAGTTCACACTATTGCACTCCAGCCTAGGCAACAAGAGCGAAACTCCATTTCAAATAAATAAACAAACAAACAATACTAATAACTAAGAATTAGTCAGCACTTACTGTGGGTCAGGCAGCATTCAAGATGCTTTTTTTTTTTTTTTTTTTTTGAGACAGAGTCTCGCTCTGTCGCCAGGCTGGAGTGCAATGGCTAGATCTCGGCTCACTGCAACCTCCGCCTCCTGGGTTCAAGCTATTCTCCTGCCTCAGCCTCCCAAGTACCTAGGACTACAGGCATGTACCACCATGCCCTGCTGATTTTTGTTGTTGTTTTTTGTTTGTTTGTTTTGTTTTGTGTTTTTGAGACGGAGTCTCGCTCTGTCGCCCAGGCTGGAGTGCGGGGGCCCCATCTCGGCTCACTTCTAGCTCTGCCTCCCGGGTTCACATCATTCTCCTGCCTCAGCCTCCTGAGTAGCCGGGACTACAGGCGCCCGCCACCACGCCCGACTAATCTTTTCTATTTTTTAGTAGAGACGGGGTTTCACCATGTTAGCCAGGATGGTCTCCATCTCCTCACCTCGTGATCCGCCCGCCCGGCCTCCCAAAGTGCTGGGATTACAGGCGTGAACCACCGCGCCTGGCCTCAAGATGCTTTTTATTTATTAACTTGTCCTCACAACAACCCTATAAAGTAGCATTATTATCATTATGTGCTTGGCCCATAGTAGATACTCTCAATGAATACTATTAAATGAGTGCATTCCTCTTTTAGAGTTGGGAAATGTGGCCTAGGACATTAAGTTACCCAAGATTTCATAGCTAGTAAATGGCAAAGAAGTTACACAGGACAGTCTGTCTCCAGGGCCTACAAACATTTTCCATGAAACCTCAAGACTCTTTAAAATCATATTACACCATAACCTACTTTTCTTCTTTCTTTGTTTCTTTTTTGTGTGTGTGTGTGAGACAGAATCTCACTCTCACCCAGGCTAGAGTGCAGTGGTGTCATCACAGCTCACTGCAGCCTTGACCTCAACCTCCTGGTCTCAAGCGATTCTCCTGCCTCAGCCTCCCAAGTAGCTGGGACTACAGGCGCACGCCACTGCTCCTGGCTATTTTTTTTTTTTTTTTTTTTTTTAAGATGGAGTCTTAACTCAGTCACCCAGGCTGGAATGCAGTGGTGTGATCTCAACTCACTGCAACCTCCGCCTCCCGGGTTTGAGCGATTCTCCTGCCTCGGCCTCCTGAGTAGCTGGGATTACAGGCATGCACCACCACACCTGGCTAATTTTTGTATTTTTGTAGAGATGGGGTTTCACTATGTTGCCCAGACTGGTCTTGAACTCCTGACCTCAGGTGATCCGCCCGCCTTAGCTTCCCAAAGTGCTGGGGTTACAGGCGTGAGCCCACTCATCTGGCCCTCACCTACTGTTCTGGCCTCATGTCTGGATACTTTTGTCCATTTTCTATCCTAGTGACTGTTCTCTGAATTTACCAGTCTGGTTCATACTTGTTCATCTTTATTCTGGCTCTCAGGCTTGGAATGCCTTTCTCTCCTTCCCTCTTGGTTAGGTAACCTCTTCTCAATCTTCAGTTTACAGGCTGGAGTGCAGTCGCTTGATCTCGGCTTACTACAACCTCTGCCTCTTGGGTTCAAGCAACTCTTCTGCCTCAGCCTCCCAAGTAGCTGGAACTACAGGCGCACGCCACCACACCCAGCTAATTTTTGTATTTTTGTAGAGACGGGGTTTCACCATGTTGATCAGACTGGTCTCGAGCTCCTGACTGCAAGTGATCCGCACCCCCTCGGCCTCCCAAAATGCTGGGATTACAGGCGAGAGCCACCACGCCCGGCCTGTTTTTATTTTTACTTTTGTTATTTTTTTAAGAAGGAGTCTCACTCTGTCCCCCGGACTGGAGTGCAGTGGTACAATCTTGGCTCGCTGCAACCTCCGCCTCCCGGGTTCAAGCGATTATCTTGCCTCAGTCTCCTGAGGAGCTGAGATTACAGGCATGTGCCACCACTCCTGACTAATTTTTGTATATTTAGTAGAGATGGGGTTTCACCATATTGGCCAGGCTGGTCTTGAACTCCCGACCTCAGGTGATCCGCCCACATTGGCCTCCCAAAGTGCTGGGATTACAGGTGTAAGCTACCGTGCCCGGCCTGTTTTTATTATTATTATTATTATTATTTTGAGAACCACTTTCACTCTTGTTGCCCAGGCTGAAGTGCAATGGTGCAATCTCGGCTCACTGCAACTCCACCTCCCCGGTTCAAGTGATTCTCTTGCCTCAGCCTCCCAAGTAGCTGGGATTACAGGTGTGCACCACCACACCCAGCTAATTTTTGTATTTTTAGTAGAGATGGGGTTTCACCATATTGGCCAGGCCAGTCTCGAACTCCTGACCTCAAGTGACCCACCCGCCTCGGCCTCCCAAAGTGCTGGGATTACAGGTGTGAGCTACCAGGCTCGGCCATCAACCTTTTTATGAAGCCTATGAGAAGCGTCCTCTACCCTGAGGTAGAACTACTCATTCCCTCTTCTTTGCTCCCATAGCACTTTATTTATGCCTTTAATTACAGACACTCTAACGCTATATCATGATTTATTTAGGTGTCTGCTTCTCACCAGGTTGTGCTCTCCTTCAGGGCAAGAGCTAAGTTTCATTCATGTTTGTATCCCCAGCCTGGCATGTAATCAGGATTCAATAAATATTTGCTAAGTGAATGAATAAATGGATGTCTGTGATGTGACTTTGCAAAAGATAGAGGAAACATTTATTTGAAAGAAATTTTTTTTTTTGAGACGGAGTTTTGCTCTTGTTGCCCAGGTTGGAGTGCAATGGCGAGATCTCGGCTCACTGCAACCTCTGCCTCCCAGGTTCAAGTGATTCTCCTGCCTCAGCCCCCTAGTCGCTGGGATTACAGGTGCCCACCATCATGCCCAGCTAATTTTTGTTACTTTTAATAGAGATTTTTAGTAGAGACGGGGTTTTGCCATGTTGGCCGGACTGGTCTCGAACTCCTGACCTCAGGTGATCCACCACCTCCCAAAGTGCTGGAATTATAGGCATGAGCCACCGCGCCCAACCAAAAGGACATTTTTTATAATCACCTTTGTATAGAAGCTAAGGTCATAAGATTAAATCTTAACTTAGCAAAGGCCTTTGGCAGGAGACTAGTTCAATATCAACAAGGTATCTTGCTTTCCAACATTACTTATTACACAGGTGTCAAGGAATAGTTACAAAGACAAATCTTAAGTGCATTTAAATGGAGGAAACAGTTAGTGAATATGAATAGTTTGCTAATATGAGCAATCTAGGGAATGAAACCTAGGGAACTTAAAGGCCAGAAAGGCCTTAAATATTTTCATTTATCGGCTGGGCACGGTGGCTCATGCCTGTAATTCCAGCACTTTGGGAGTCCAACGCAGGTGGATCACCTGAGGTGGAATTCAAGACCAGCCCGGCCAACATAGTGAAACCCCATCTCTACTAAAAATACAAAAATTAGCCGGGCATGGTGGCATGCACCTGTAGTCCCAACTACTCAGAAGGCTGAGGCAGGAGAATCACTTGAACTAGCGAGGCGGAGGTTACAGTGAGCTGAAATCATGCCACTGTCCTCCAGTCTGGGCAACAGAGTGAGAATTCGTCTCAAAAAAAAAAAAAATTAATTTATCTTTTAAATTTTGGACAAAGGAGTTGAGAATAAAGGGAAAATATTGAGAATAGAGGGAAAAGATCATCAAGGTCCTCATTGGAGATCATGTATCATCTCTTCTTTGACTATAAGATGTTGATAATTGCAAGTTCAGTTTCTGAGCCCTGTCATATGGTAGGTTCTTTGGATCCTTGGGTCTCTGGAAATTGTTCCTTCTTGCCGACTGGTCTTACTAATTATGAGCTTCGAGAGAGATGCATCTGACTCATCAACAAATCTAGAAAGTGAACCCATCTTCTCCATTGTCATCCTGGCATAATACTTGACAATTATTCCAATATTATTTTCAGTGACTTGATTAAGTCTTTCTACCTTTTCCCTCGACACCTTTCCCTGCATAACCAAAAACATCAGTTGAAAAATTATCAAGAATCTTTTCTTACTTCCATTCCACAAATATGGCCCAAAGCATCAACTCCATGGTGACAAAAAAAAAAAAAAGCTTGTAAAGAACTATATGCTAGAAACTTCTAGCTATTTGTCACTGCTTATTCAGTAAACTTTATCTTCTTGCCAAAGAGGAGCCAGGATAACAAGAAAAACAGCTGGATCTTGAATACAGGAGCATCACAGAAGTGCTTGGGTATAGTATGGGAGCCTTTGTGCTGACCCGATCGAACTGCTAAGTTATAAACTGACCGTTTAAAGACTAGTGAACCAGAGATGTTCAAGATTCTGAGCAAGAATGATTAATTGCACAGAGCCCAAGAGGACGGGGGTGGAGAGAGTGTGATCCACAGCATAGGTAGAAAAAATAGCCTTTATAGGTGGAAAGGAAGGGTGTTATTTTGGAGGCAGGAAGTTGGGGGAGTTCCTTTCAAAGACTTCTGTTTTCTGTAAAGTTGGAGGTGAGGTCATTCTTGGAGGGAGGGGTGGGTGGGTCAGAGGTTTGTGGAGATTTGAAATGGCTGTTGTGGACAATGGGAAGCACTGGCTTAGCCTGGGCCCCTTTACAGGTGAAAAGGCAAAGGAATGAGCAAGGTGATGGGCCAAGAGCTACAGGATGGAGAAGGAAGAGATAAAGGCAGAAGGGACTTCAAAGGGAGAAAGGAGAAGGGCCCAAACACTCGAGTACAGAGAGCAATTGAGGAAAGGGCTGAGTGGGAGAAAGTTTGGGAAAAGGATGGGATGTCCAAATTCTGCTTGTCATTTTAAGTTCAACAAACAGTATCAGCTTAAAACAAAATTAAATATAATGCAATTTTTTTTGGTTTTGTTTTGTTTTTGGAGACAGGGTCTCCCACTGTTGCCCAGGCTGGAGTACAGTGGCATAATCACTGCTCACTGCAGCCTTGACCTCCCCAGGCTCAGGTGGTCCTCCCACCTCAGCCTCCTAAGTAGCTGGGAATACAGGCCTACCTATGCCACCATGCTCGGCTAATTTTCGTATTTTTCGTTTTCTGTGGGGTTTTTGTTGTTGTTGTTGCTGTTGTTGTTTTTCTGAGACAGAGTCTTGCTCTATCGTCCAGCCTGGAGTGCAGTGGCACAATCTCGGCTCACTGCAACCTCTGCCTCCCAGGTTCAAGCGATTCTCCTGCCTCAGCCTTCTGAGTAGCTAGGACTACAGGTGTGTGCCACCATGCCCAGCTAATTTTTGTATTTTTAATAGAGACGGGGTTTCGCCATGTTGGCCAGGCTGGTCTCGAACTCCTGACCTCAAGTGATCTGCCTGCCTCAGCCTCCCAAAGTGTTGGGATTACAGATGTGAGCCACCATGCCTGACCCAGTTTTTGTATTTTTTGTAGAGACAGGGTCTTACTATGTGTATATATATGTAAATATATGTGTGTATAATATATGTAAATATATGTATATATAATATACATATATGACATATATAGGCATATACATATATAATATATGTAGGTATATATTATATATACATATGTATATATAATATATAATATATATACATAAATTAAAATATTTTTAAGAGATGGAGTCTTGTTATATTGCCCTCCAACTCCTGGCCTAAAGCAGTCTTCCTGCCTCAGACTCCCAAGTAGGTGGGACACCAACTACTGTAGTATTGTACTCTTAATATAATATAAAAAGATAAGACAGAAAACTTACTTTAGTTCTGGGACTGTACACCACCATACCCAGCATTCTTTTTCTTCTTGGACTTCTGAGTTGGGCAGCTGCTTAGGTTTCTCTAACCACAAGTTGATATAAAAATTTTTTGCCTGTAACCCTAGCACTTTGTGAGGGTGAGGGGTGAGGAGTGCTTCAGGCTAGGAGTTCAAGACCAGCCTGGGCAACAGACTGAGACCCCATTTCTTTCCTTCTTATTCTTTTTTTTTTTTTTTTTTGAGACAGCATCTTGTTCTGACACCCAGACTGGAGTGCAGTGGCACAGTCATGCCTCACTGCAGCCTCGAAGTCTTAGACTCAGGTGATCCTCTGCTTCAGTCTCCTGAGTAGCTGGGATTACAGGCATGAGCCGCCGTGCTTGGCCTAATTTTCTTTATGTTTTGTGGAGATGGAGGTCTTGCTGTGTTTCCCAGGCTGGTCTCGAAC
The DNA here is from genome assembly GCF_024542745.1 of Macaca thibetana thibetana. Lineage (NCBI taxonomy): Eukaryota > Metazoa > Chordata > Mammalia > Primates > Cercopithecidae > Macaca > Macaca thibetana. The sequence goes on from NC_065590.1 coordinate 45,452,410, forward strand.
TCCTGGGCTCAAGCAATCGTACCTTGGCCTCCCAAAGTGCTGGGATTACAGGTGTGAGCCTGTACAGTGCTGGGATTACAGGTGTGAGCCACTGCTGACTATCATGCTGCTTTTTAACAACAACAACAACAACAAATATATATATAATATATGTACATATGTATATTATATATTAATATATTATATGTATATATATTTTGATTTATATTTATATATACACACATACATATATACACATACATAAGTGTACATACATTATATATGTATATATGTATATATGCACATACATAAGTGTACATACATTATATATGTATACACATATATGTTTTATGTGTATATACACACATAATATGTATGTCTATACATGCATATATATGTATATGTAGGTATGTATAATATATACGTATGTATGTATATATAATATATACGTATGTACGTATATGTATACGTACGTATATGTATACATATACATACATACGTATATATTATACATACCTACATATATATATTATGTTGTACATATATTATATGTATAATACATATATACATGTGTATTTTATGTATAACATATTATATGTGTGTATATATACATACATAACATATGTGTATATATACATATATACATATATAATGTATATATACACTTATGTATGTGTATATATGTATGTATATATAAATATAAATCAAAATATATATACATATATTAATATATAATATAATATACATATATTATATATATTTGTTGTGGTTGTTGTTAAAAAGCAGCATGATAGTCAGCAGTGGCTCACACCTGTAATCCCAGCACTGTACAGGCTCACACCTGTAATCCCAGCACTTTGGGAGGCCAAGGCACGATTGCTTGAGCCCAGGAGTTCGAGACCAGCCTGGGAAACATAGCAAGACCTCCATCTCCACAAAACAAAGAAAATTAGGCCAAGCACGGCGGCTCATGCCTGTAATCCCAGCTACTCAGGAAACTGAAGCAGAGGATCACCTGAGCCTAAGACTTCCAGGCTGCAGTGAGGCATGACTGTGCCACTGCACTCCAGTCTGGGTGTCAGAACAAGATGCTGTCTCAAAAAAAAAAAAAAAAAAAAAAGAATAAGAAAGAAAGAAATGGGGTCTCAGTCTGTTGCCCAGGCTGGTCTTGAACTCCTAGCCAGAAGCACTCCTCACCCCTCACCCTCACAAAGTGCTAGGGTTACAGGCAAAAAATTTTTATATCAACTTGTGGTTAGAGAAACCTAAGCAGCTGCCCAACTCAGAAGTCCAAGAAGAAAAAGAATGCTGGGTATGGTGGTGTACAGTCCCAGAACTAAAGTAAGTTTTCTGTCTTATCTTTTTATATTATATTAAGAGTACAATACTACAGTAGTTGGTGTCCCACCTACTTGGGAGTCTGAGGCAGGAAGACTGCTTTAGGCCAGGAGTTGGAGGGCAATATAACAAGACTCCATCTCTTAAAAATAATTTTTTAAGATTTAATTGGGCTGGGCACGGTGGCTCACGCTTGTAATCCCTGCACTTTGGGAGGCTGAGGTGGGCAGATCTCTCGAGGTCAGGAGTTCAAGACCAACCTTCAACATGGTGAAACCCCACCTCTACTAAAAATACAAAAATTAGCTGGGCATAGTGGTATGGTGGTGGGCACCTGTAATCCCAGCTACTCGAGAGGCTGAGTCAAGAGAATTGCTTGAACTTGGGAGGTGGAGGTTGCAGTGAGCCAAGATCACGCCGTTGCACTCCAGCTTGGGCAACAAGAGCAAAACTTCTTCTCAAAAAAAAAAAGAAAGAAAGAAAAAGATTTAATTGGCAGGGCATGGTGGCTCACGCCTGTAATCCCAGCATTCTGGGAGGCCAAGATGGGTGGATCTCAAGGTCAGGAGATTGAGACCATCCTGGCCATCATGATGAAACCCCGTCTCTACTAAAAATACAAAAGTTAGCTGGGCATGGTGTCACGTGCCTGTAATCCCAGCTACTTAGGAGTCTGAGACACTTAAACCTGGGAGGCAGAGGTTGCAGTGAGCTGAGATCAAGCCATTGCACTCCAGCCTGGTGACAGAGCAAGACTCCGCCTCAAAAAAAAAAAAAAAAAAAAAAAAAAAGACAAGTAAAGTAAGAGAAGGAGGCAAAGAATATGAACAGAAGAGGAAACATAGCCACAAGAGAGGAAATCCAAGTGATCAGCAAATATATGAAAACAGTAGTCAGGAAAATAAAAATAAAAATAACAACCCATGCTGGAGGGAGAATTATGGAAATGGGTATTTCAATTTTTTTTTTCAGAGTTTCGCTCTTGTCACCCAGGCTGGAGTGCAGTGGTGCGATCTCAGCTCACTGCAACCTCCACCTCCTGGGTTCAAGTGATTCTCCTGCCTCAGCCTCCCAAGTAGCTGGAATTACACCCGCTCGCCACCACACCCAGCTATTTTTTGTATTTTTTAGTAGAGATGGAGTTTCACCACGTTGGTCAGGCTGGTCTTGAACTCCTGACCTCAGGTAATCCACCTGCCTCAGCCTACCGAAGTGCTGGGATTACAGGCATGAGCCACCTTGACCAGCCCGGGCACTGTAAAATTTGTTGAGCCTGCGTGTGTGTGCATGCATGTGTGTGCGTGTATGTGTGTATTACTAGAGCCTTCTAAAAGTAATCTAACAATATCTATAAAATAGAAAAGTTAGTAAGATTAAAATAAAAGTACACATATGCTTTGTCTTTTGATGTTGTTTTGAGACAGAGTCTCCTTTGTTGCCCAGGCTGGAGTGCAGTGGTGAGATTATAGCTCTCTATAGCCTCAAACTTTTGGGCTCACACGATCTTCCTGCCTCAGCTTCCCAAGTAGTCAGCATTACAAGTGTGTGGCTCCCACATCTGGCTAATTTTTAAAATTTTTTTGTACAGATGGAGTCTCACTAGTTGCCCAGGCTAGCCGCAAACTCCTGGCCTCAAGCGATCCTCACACCTGCCCCTCCCAAAGCCACCATGCTCCGCATATCTTTTAACCTTTAAAAACTTTTCATCAGGTACGGTGGCTCATGCCTGTAATCCCAGCACTTTGGGAGGCCAAGGCGGGCAGATCTCCTGAGGTCGGGAGTTTGAGACCAGCCTGACCAACATGGTGAAATCCCCTGTCTACTAAAAATACAAAAAAATTAGCCAGACGTGGTGGCACATGCCTGTAATTCCAGCTACTCTGGAGGCTGAGGCAGGAGAATCGCTTGAACCAGGAGGCGGAGGTTGCAGTGAGCCGAGACTGTGCCATTGCACTCCACCCTGGGCTACAAGAGCAAAACTCTGTCTCAAAAAAAAGTTTAAATCTATGGAAAAGTTGCAATAATAATACACTGAATAACCATATACCTTTCACAGATAGTCACCAGTTAACATTGTGTTACATTTACTTTCTCTCGCTATATATATATATAAACACACACACATATAATGCATAAATATGCCTATATAAAAAGTACTTTTAACATACAAACAGGAAAATGCTTAAACAAAGATATTTTTATGATGAGGTCTAGGTCTGTCAGTGTCAACTAAAAAATTAAATGTAATCAAGTTGTATGCTCTGCGCAAAACAAACTATTAAGACAAGTGGTTTTATTTTTGCAGTAGGAATTAGGCAGATGGGATGACATTCTAGTCAGAGGAAGCAGCATTCATTCATTCCAACATTTACAGTGCTTACCATGTACCAGTTAGTGTTCTAGGACCTGGAGATATAACAGTGAACAAGACAGAAAAGTATGTGCCCTCCTAGGGGAACAGATAACAGATAAGTAAACAGGGAAGCAGGATAAGGGGTGAGAGGAGGTCTGGAGTGGTATGTGTCATTTTAGATAAGGTGGTCAATGGAAGGACTCTCTGAAGAGACAGCATTTGAGCTTTAGCAGACGTTTGAGTGAAGTAAGGGAGGAACCATGGAAGGAGGAACAGCGAGTGGAAAGGCCCCGAGGTTGGCAGTGGGTCCAGAAATGAGAGAGTGGGAGAGCAATTCATCAGGAGATTAAATCAGAGAGCCATTCAGAAGAGGTCATGGAGAGCCTGGGACTCATCATCATGGGACTCTGATGCAATCAGCGAGGAAATAAGCGTAGAGCTACAAGAGCAGCCTCAGAACCAATATTTAGCAGTCTGGGAAAAGAGAAGGATCCAGAAAAGAAAACCAATGTAGGAGGAAAGCCAGGCATGAATGATGCTCTGGAAGGGAAGTGAGATTTGTGTTTTAAAATAGAGGTTAAGCCTATAATCCCAGGACTTTGGGAGGCTGAGCCAAGAGGAATGATTGAGGCCAGGAGTTTAAGGTCAGCCTGGGCAACAAAGTGAGACTCTGTCTCTACAAAAAAAAATTTTAAAACTTAGCGGGGCATGGTGACCCGCACCTGCAGTCCCAGCTACTTGAGAGGCTGATGTGAATGGACTGCTTGAGCCCAGGAGATGGAGGCTATGTGAGCTACGATCATGCCGCTGTACTCCAGCAGGGGTGACCAAGCAGACCTTGTCTCTAAAGACTAAAAAAGGAAAAATTGGGCTGGGCACGGTGACTCACGCCTGTAATCCCAACACTTTGGGAGGCTGAGGTGGGTGGATCACGAGGTCAGGAGTTTGAGACCAGCCTGGCCAACATGGCAAAACCCCGTCTCTACTAAAAATACAAAAATTAGCCAGGCGTGGTGGCACGCGCCTGTAATCCCAGTTACTCGGGAGGCTGAGGCAAGAGAATCGCTTGAACCTTGGAGGCAGAGGTTGCAGTGAGCCGAGATCGTGCCATTGCACTCCAGGCTGGGCGACAAGAGCAAGACTCCATCTCAAAAAAAAAAAAAGAGAAGAAAAGAAAAGAAAAGAAAAGAAAAGAAAAGAAAAGAAAAGAAAAAGAAAAAATTGGCCAGGTGTGGTGGCTCACGCCTGTAATCCCGGCACTTTGGGAGACCAAGGCAGGTGGATCACTCAAGCCCAGGAGTTTGAGACCAGCCTGCCCAACATGCAGAAACCCCGTCTCTACTAAAAATACAAAAATTAGCTGGGCATGGTGGCACACACCTGTAATCCCAGCTACTCGGGAGGCTGAGACAGGAGAATCGCTTGAACCCGGGAGGCGGAAGTTGCAGTGAGCTGAGACTATGCCACTGTACTCCAGCCTGAGAGCAGAGTGAGACGCCATCTGGAAAAAAAAAAAAAAATTAGCCAGGCATGATGGTGCCTGTAGTCCCAGAAGGCTGAGGCAGGAGAATCACTTGAGCCCGGGAGGTGGAGGTTACAGTGAGCCAAGATTATGCCACTGCACTCTAACCTGGGTGACAGAGTGACACTCTCTCAAAAAAAAAAAAAAGAGGAAAAATTAAAACAAAAAAAAATTAAGAGAAATTTCTACCCCACAACTGAATACATGTATGGGGTGTCTTTTTCATTTCAGATTTTAATTTTAATTATAACTACTGTACTGTCCAGACCCAGGCCGGAGGTTTTTTGTTTTTGTTTTTGTTTTTTTATTTTGAGACAGGGTCTCACTGTGTGTCCTAGGCTGGAGTGCACTGGCGCAATCTCAGCTCACTGCAACCTCCACCTCCTGCTCTCAAGCTGTCCTCCCACCGCAGCCTTCCGAGTAGCTGGGATTACAGACCTATGCCACCATGCCCAGATAATTTTTGTATTTATTTTATTTATGTATTTATTTATTTATTTATTTATTTATTTTTGTAGAGACAGGGAAGTAACAGAGTACAGCTTAAAATAAACCATTACATCTGTAGTCTTAACGATTTGTAATTAGAACTAGTTACAATTTGTAAAAAGGAAAAAAATAAGTATATAGGAAAAGAATACTATAATGATGCATATTTGTTTTGTTTTTTGTTTTTTCCAGACAGAGTCTTGCTCTGTCACCCAGGCTGGAGTGCAGTGGCATGATCTCTGCTCACTGTAGCCTCTACCTCCCAGGTTCAAGTGATTCTATTCTCCCTGCCTCAGCCTCCTGAGTAGCTGGGGCTACAGGCATGAGCCACTACACCCAGCTAATTTTTGAATTTTTTGTAGAGACAGGGTTTTGCCATGTTGGCCAGGCTAATCTCAAACTCCTGACCTCAACTGATGCACCCGCCTCGGCCTCCCAAAGTGCTGGGATTATAGGCGTGAGCCACTATTCGCTCCCCCATCTCCATTTTTCATCATATTTTCTAATTGCTAGTATCAAAATGGTCTTAAAGAGTGTATTATCTTGCATCTTCTTATTGGACCCAGCAATATTTTTCATTTTTCTGGTGGTATTTCAATTAATTCTATTAATTTGAATCAATTTTAAATAATCTAGCTATATAATCAGTTTTGAATAATGATATTATTGCCTTCTCCGTTTTACTTTAATTTTTAAAATTTAATTTAATTTTTTCTTTTTTTAAAAAAAGTAGAGGCCAGGCGCAGTGGCTCACACCTGTGATCCCAGAACTTTGGGAGGCCGAGGCGGGCGGATCACGAGGTCAGGAGGTCGAGACCATTTTGGCTAACAGGGCGAAACCCCGTCTCTACTAAAAATACAAAAAATTAGCCGGGCCTGATGGCGGGCGCCTTAGTCCCAGCTGCTCGCCTATAGTCCCAGCTACTCGGGAGGCTGAGGCCGGGGAATGGCGTGAACCCGGGAGGCGGAGCTTGCAGTGAGCCGAGATAACAACATTGCACTCCAGCCTGGGTGACAGAGCGAGACTCCGCCTCAAAAAATAAATAAATAAAATAAAATAAAATAAAATAATAAAAAAAATAGAGACGGGGTTTCACCATGTTGCCCAGACTGGTCTCTTAACTCCTGAGCTGAAGCGATCTCGCCTCAGCCTCCCAAAGTGTCAGGATGACAGGAGTGAGCCACAGCACCCAGCCTGGGTTGTTTGGTTTTGTTTTGCACCATTGGTTTTGATCGCACCATTGCACTCCAGCCTGGGGGATTAGAGCAACACTTCGTCTCAAAAAAATAAAATAAAGTGAGAATTGAAGATAAACAAAATTACTGTAGCCAAGATTATGAAGAAAGTGTTGCAGGCAGAGGCAACTGCCTACCCAAACAACAGGCTTCCTACCTTTGGAGAGCCACAAGGCCTGCATGGCTGACCCCTAGGAATGAGGGGACTAAGGTCTGCAGTTTGAAGTCTGACTTGACAAAACTTGTTAATGTAGGTGGGCTTGATAAGAACAATGGGTTTCCACTGAAGGGTTTTAGGTAGGATAAATTATTGATTAGATTTGGATTTCTTAAAATCTTTCTGAGCCTGGCGTTTTGACTCGTGCCTGTAATCCCAGCAATTCGGGAGGCTAAGGAGAGAGGATCCCTTGATTTCAAGAGCTTGAAACCATCCTGGGCAATATAGTGAGATCCCATCTCTATAAAAAAAAAAAAAAATTCACCAGGTGTGGTGGCATGTGCCTTGTAGTCCTAGATACTTAGGAGACTGAGGTGGGAGAACCTGGGAGTTTGAGGCTGCAGTTGATCCATGATGGTGCCGTTGCACTCCAGCCTGGGCAATAGAGCAAGACCCTGTCTCAAAAGAAAAGAAGAAAGAAAAGAGGTTTTCTAGTTGCTCTAGAAAGGTTAGGAGACTTTTGTAATAGTTTCAGATAATGATGGTGAATAGATAAACCCCAAACAGTTCATCACCAATTGTCTTCAAGCAGTCTATAATACAAATTTACTTAGTTGGCACATTCCTTTATATTTCCCTGAGACTATATCCTCTTTACTTTAGATCTAGGAATTTTTACTTTAGATCTAGGAATTCACAGATTTCTTCAGCTACAGATTATTAACTATTTTTAGGATGATTACATCCAGTTACCTGTAGATATCATTATGCTGTAGAGGACAATCCGATCTCGAAGCCCTGGAGAGACTTCTCCATCATACACATGCAGTTAGACCACACAGTCTTCATTCCACCCCTACCCCAACTGCTGCAACATGGCTCACTGCTCAAACATCACATAGTTACTCTACTTAGGAGAAGCATTTAAGAACTTTACCAAAAAATATGCAAGTATGTGATTCTGGCAGGGAGCAAAAGCAAATATGGAAACTGGGAAATACCAGAATAAAGTTAGTTTTTATCTTTGTTTTTTATTTATTTATTTTTTATTCCTGGGATGAAGACTAACATAGTTTTTGTTTTGTTTTGTTTTTTGTTTTTAATTTTTTTTGAGACAGAGTCTCACTCTGTCGCCCAGGCTGGAGTGTAGTGGCGCCATCTCGGCTCACTGCAACCTCCACCTCCCAGGTTCAAGCAATTCTCCTGCCTCAGCCTCCCAAGTAGCTGGGATTACAGGCGCCCACCACCATGCCTGGCTAATTTTTGTATTTTTAGTAGAGACGGGGTTTCGCCATGTTGGCCAGGCTGGTCTTGAACTCCTGACCTCAAGTGATCTGCCCACCTTGGCCTCCCAAAGTGCTGGCCGAGAAGACTGACATAGTTTTTGTCTTAATTAGTATCATTACAACAGTAACTCCTTGCCTGCTTTAAGCCTCTAGAAATCAATTTGGGTGACAGTTCAGAAAGCGGTGCTCTTGGAATTATCACACCATTAGGGAGTTTCTAGTCCATCAATAGCTATCTAATATAGTTGGCCAAAGTTAAGAGAATTAAAATGATAGGCCAGGCTCGATGGCTCACGCAGGTAATCCTAATGCTTTGGAAGATTGGGGAGGGAGGATTGCTTGAGGCCAGGAGTTTGAGACTATCCTGGGCAACATAGGGAGACCTCATCTCTACAAAAATAAATAAATGAAATGATATAACAACAGATTTTGTTATCTTACCAAAATAAAAATAACAGTACGAATACACAACTTAAAACTCTGGATTTACTTTTAGTCTGTTCTTCATCTTGTAAAGAATTTAGGCCAGGCGTGGTGGCTTACGCCTGTAATCCCAACACTTTGGGGGGCTGAAGCAGGTGGATCACAAGGTCAGGAGTTTGAGACCAGCCTGGCCAACACGGTGAAACCCCATCTCTACTAAAAATACAAAACTTAGCCGGGCATGGTGGCACATGCCTGTAGTCCCAGCTACTAGGGAGGCTGAGGGTAACAAAGTGAGACTCCATCTCAAAAAAAAAAAAATAGAATTTAACTGTATTGCTGATAGAGGTGCTGAGTAATAAAGTTCTGAATCTCTGATTAGAAGGTTATGACTTTAGAGGAAAAATACTTTTTTTTTCTTCCTGTGACATTCTAAAAAAGGGAAAGAGGCCGGGCGCGGTGGCTCAAGCCTGTAATCCCAGCACTTTGGGAGGCCGAGACGGGCAGATCACAAGGTCAGGAGATCGAGACCATCCTGGCTAACACAGTGAAACCCCGTCTCTACTTAAAAAAATACAAAAAACTAGCTGGGCGAGGTGGCAGGCACCTGTAGTCCCAGCTACTTGGGAGGCTGAGGCAGGAGAATGGCGTAAACCCGGGAGGCGGAGCTTGCAGTGAGCTGAGATCCGGCCATTGCACTCCAGCCTGGGTGACAGAGCGAGACTCTGTCTCAGAAAAATAAAAATAAAAAATAAAAAAGGGAAAGAAGCCATTGTTTTATAATATAATTAGTGCTGTAGATATCAAATGTGGTGCTTCAAGCTGTGTAAATCTGAATCAATAAAAATTCTAAAGACAATGATCAAGATTTTAAATGTCTTCTTAAAACACATTTCCTCAACAGAGGGACTGTAAACACCATCTGAAAATGAATCTCAAATACTAGGATCTCCTTTCGGAGTGACTTGTTGAGAATGATAAGCACTCCCAATGACAAAATTATTCTTTGACCTTGAGGGATAGTTATTTGGTAATCTTTTTTTTAATTTTTTTTTTTTTTTTTTTTTTTTAGACAGTCTCACTGTCACCCAGGCAGGAATGCAGTGGCACAATCATGGCTCACCACAGCCTCAACCTCCTGGACTCAGGAGGTGATCCTCCCACCTCAGCCTCCTGAATAGCTAGGACTACAGGCACCCACCACCATGGGTGTAGTTTTGTATTTTTGTAGAGACAAGGTTTTGCCATGTTGCCCAGGCTGGTCTCGAACTGCTGGGCTCAAGCAATGCACCTGCCTCAGCCTCCCAAAGTGCTGAGATTACAGGCATGAGCCACCTTGCCCCATCTATTTGGTAATTATATAGAACTTCATTTTCTTGTTTTGTTTGTTTGTTTTTTGTTTTGCTCCTTTCTTTTACAGGTTCTTAGATTTTTTGTTGTTGTTGTTTTGAACCAAGGAAAACACTGTGCATATTGGTCAAGTGACAAATATAATATTTTGTTAATATCTGAATAGTTTGTCATGGTTATTATTTATCAGTCAAATAAAAGCCGAATCATGAAAGCAGCATGTCTTTGGAATGCCTGAGAGTGCCTGGTACCATGGACATAGACATAGACCACCAAAAAACACTTAGTGACTGATAAATAGTGTTAATAACAGTACTTAATATTGGGTGCTTACCAAGTAGTAGTCAGTTTCATATAAGCAATACCAGTATTACATGTGTTAACTAAGAATCCTCGCAACAGTACTATGAAATAGGTCATGTTGTTATCCTCATTTTACAGATGGGGAGGCTGGGCCAAAAGAGGGTGGATAATTTGCACAAGGTCATAGAGCAAGGAATACGGGAGTTGGGACTCAAAATCACATACTGACCTCCAGAGGTTTTGTTTGTTTGTTTGAGATGGAGTCTTGCTCTGTTGTCCAGGCTGGAGTGCAGTGGTGCAATCTCAGCTCACTGCAACCTCTGCCTCCCAGGTTCAAGCGATTCTCCTGCCTCAGCCTCCCAAGTAGCTGGGATTACCAGCACCTGCCACCACGCCCGGACACTTTTTTGTATTTTTAGTAGAGACAGGGTTTCACCATGTTAGCCAAGATGGTCTCGATCTCCTGACCTCATGATCTGCCCACCTCAGCCTCCCAAAGTGCTGGGATTACAGGCATAAGCCATCTTGCCCGGCCTGATCTCCAGAGTTTTAAATCGCGATGCTGCTGCTGCTTCTTGAAGTGTTATCTTGCCCAACCTGGGTGACACAGGGAGACCCTGTCTCTACAAAAAATAAAAAATAAATTAGCCAGATGTGGCAGCACATGCCTGTGGTCGCATCTACTCACCCCCCCCCCCCCCCCCCCCCCCCCCCCCCCCCCCCCCCCCCCCCCCCCCCCCCCCCCCCCCCCCCCCCCCCCCCCCCCCCCCCCCCCCCCCCCCCCCCCCCCGGAGGCTGAGGCGGGAGGATAGCTGGAGCCCAGGAGATCAAGGCTGCAGTGAGCTCTGATCCAGCCACTACACTCCAGGCTGAGCAATAGAGAACTACCCTGTCTCAAAAAAAAAAAAAAAAAAATGTTATCTCACTATGTTGCTCAGGCTGTTCTCAAATTCCTGGGCTAAAGTGATCCTCCCACCTCAGCCTCCTGAGTACCTGGGAGGATTTTTAATGTTCTCACCACAAAGAAACAATAAGTATTTGAGGTGAGAGATATGCTAATTACCCTGATATTATCATTATACAATGTATATATGTATCAAAACATCACACTGTTCTCCATAAATATGTATAATCATGTGTCAATTAAAAATAAAATAAAATTGGCCGGTCATGGTGGCTCACGCCTGTAATCCCAGCACTTTGGGAGGCTGAGGCTGGTGGATCACCTGAGGTCAGGAGTTCAAGACCAGCCTGACCAACATGGTGAAATCCCGTCTCTACTAAAAATACAAAAATTAGTCAGGCATGGTGGCACACGCCTGTAATCCCAGCTACTCAGGAGACTGAGGCAGGAGAATTGCTTGAACCCGGGAGGCAGAGGTTGCAGTGAGCCAAGATTGCGCCATTGCACTCCAGCCTGAGCAACTTTAGTGAGACTCTGTCTCAGGAAAAAAAAAAAAAAAAAAAATTTTTAATTTAAATATCATAGTTTAAAATTGTTTCCGTCTTTGGTTCTTCTTGTGACTTTCAATATTTTCTTTTTTTTTTTTTTTTTTTTTTTTTTTTTGAGACGGAGTCTCGCTCTGTCGCCCAGGCTGGAGTGCAGTGGCGCGATCTCGGCTCACTGCAAGCTCCGCCTCCCGGGTTCACGCCATTCTCCTGCCTCAGCCTCCCGAGTAGCTGGGACTACAGGCGCCCACAACCGCGCCCGGCTAATTTTTTGTATTTTTAGTAGAGACGGGGTTTCACCGTGGTCTCGATCTCCTGACCTTGTGATCCGCCCGCTTCGGCCTCCCAAAGTGCTGGGATTACAGGCGTGAGCCACCGCGCCCGGCGACTTTCAATATTTTCAAGAAAGCACAAGCCAAGAGCAGTGGCTCACACCTGCAATTCAGCACTGTGGGAGGCTGAGGTGGCAGGACTGAGACCAGGAGACTGAGACCAGCCTGGGATACAAAGGGAGACCCCCATGTCTACAAAAATTAAAAATTAGCTGAGTGTGGTGGCTTGTACCTGTGGTCCTAGCTACATGGGAGGGTGAGGCACGAGGATCCCTTGACACCAGGAGGTCAAGGCTGCAGTAAGCCACCATGTTTATGCCACTGCACTCCAACCAGGGCAACAGAGCAAGACTCTGTCTCAAAAAAATAATAACGGCCAGACGTGGTGGTGCATGCATGTAGTTCCAGTTTTTGAGAGGCTGAGGTGGGAGGATCACTTGCTCCCAGGAGCTCAAGGTTACAGTGAATTGTGATTGAGCCACTGCACTCCAGCACAAGACCTTGTCTCTAAACAACAACTAAAATAATAATAATCATAATGATACTCCTTTCCCAGTTTACTACCAAGAGTTATGCAAATGGAAGATGAATTAGTCTTCATGATTTTGTTTCTTTTCTGTGTATATGATTAATCATGACCTTGTTTGAAGATGTTTTGACAGGATATTGAATTTCAAAATTTAAGATTTTGCCATCACTTCTTTGATTGTGGAAATAATTAAGTAAAAGTTGAAGAATGAATCAAAGCATTCATTATGTAGGCTAAATGTGTTTATTATGTTAACTGTTAAGATTATTGCTGGTTTTCACTAATGGGTTATTGATTAACTATAATGACCTCCTCCACCATACCTGGCACATCTTTTTGTGGGTTAGTTAGCCCTATAACTTCAGGAATCACTGTTCAATATTTTATGAGTTACAAGATTTGCAGAGAGAATCTGAAAAGCATACAGAATTTTTCTGTACAGAAAGTACAGAGCACTTCTTCTGACATTTCTGACATATCTAAGTGACAAGATTTCTCAAAACATACATACTATATACTTTTATATTGCACGCCAGGCATGTGACTCATGCCTGTAATCCCAGCACTTTGGGAAGCCCCAGGCAGGTGGATCACTTGAGGCCAGGAGATTGAGACCAGCCTGGCCAACGTAGTGAAACCCAGTCTCTACTAAAAATAGAAAAAATTTGCCAGGCGTGGTGGTACATGCCTGTAATCCCAGCTACTTGGGAAGCTGAGGCATGAGAATGGCTTGAACCCAGGAGACAGGGGTTGCAGTGAGCCAAGATCGCACCACTGCACTCCAGCCAGAGTGACAGAGTGAGACTCTGTCTCCAAATATATATATATATGTTTGTATTTTAATATATGTACTTGTAAATATATATACTTTTCTGTATTTATAATATATAATATATTTTAAAATATATTTTTAAAATATATATACTTTTATATTGAATTGTACAAGGGATCTCTACATAACAGAATTCTAAGTGGCTGGTTGTATAGACTTTTCTCTTTGTACAAATTGTGTGAAATAGGATCCATTTAAGCATTTAGTTTATAATAAAAGTCTTTTTTCCTCCAAAGATGGAGCCTTGCGCTATTCCCCAGGCTAGAGTACAGTGACACAATCTTGGCTCACTGTAACCTCCTCCTCCCGGGTTCAAGTGATTCTCCTGCCTCAGCCTCCTGAGTAGCTGGGACTACAGGCACGTGCCACCATGCCCGGCTAATTTTTGTATTTTTAGTAGAGACAGGGTTTCACCATGTTAGCCAGGTTGGTCTTGAACTCCTGACCTCAAGTGATCTGCCTGCCTCGGCCTCCCAAAGTGTTAGGATTACAGGCGTGAGTCACCCTACCTAACCTGGAAAAAATATTTTTAAGTTGTTTTTCTTTTAGAGACAGGGTTTTGCTCTGTTGCCCAGGCTGGAGAGCAATGATGTGATTATAGCTCATTGTAACCTCGAATTCCTAGGCTCAAAGGATCCTTTTGCCTGAGCCTTCCAAGTAGCCAGGAGTACAGGTGCACACCACCATGGCTGGCTAATTTTTTTATGTTTGGGTAGAGATGGGGGTCTCACTATGTTGCCAGGCTGGTCTTGAACTCCTGGGTTCAAGTGACCCTCCTTCCTTGGCCTCCGAAAGCGCTGGGATTACAGGCATGAACCACTGCGTCCATTTGTTTTATTTATTTATTTATTTATTTATTTATTTATTTATTTATTTATTTTGGAGACAGAGAGTCTTGCTCTGTTGCCCAGGCTGGAGTGCAGTGATTTCTGCTCACTGCAACCTCTGCTTCCTGGGTTCAAGCGATTCTCCTGCCTCAGCCTCCCAAGTAGCTAGGACTACAGGCGTGCACCACCATGCCTGGCTAATTTTTGTATTTTTAGCAAAGACGGGTTTTCCATATTGGCCAAGCTGGTCTTGAACTCCTGGCCTCAAGTGATCTGCCCACCTCAGCCTCCCAAAGTGCTTGGATTACAGACGTGAGTCACCGTACCCGGTCAGTTTTATTTTTAAGAGAAGAATTTATCAGATGTCTTGCATGTAGCCATAAGTTTCATTCATTCAGTAATTCAACAAATATTTATTGAATACCTTATCTATAGGTAGGCCCTGTAGGTAACTCAGTAGAATACAAAGACATAAATTGCAGAATTTCTGCTCTTCAAAAGTTTATCACTCAACTGGGGAGGGAAGGGCTGGGCTGGGTGGCTCATGCCTGTAATCCCAGCACTTTGGGAGGCTGAGGCAGGTGGATCACAAGATCAGGAGATTGAGACCATCCTGGCTAACACGGTGAAACCCCATCTCTACTAAAAATACAAAAAATTAGCCAGGCAAGGTGGCGGGCGTCTGTAGTCCCCGTTACTTGTGGGGCTGAGGCAGGAGAATCGTTTGAAGCCGGGAGGTGGAGGTTGCAGTGAGCCGATATCGTGCCACTGCACTCCAGCCTGAGCGACAGAGCGAGACTCAATCTAAAAAAAGAAAAAAAACCCAAAAAACTGGGAGGGAAGATGCACAGCCAATGAACCACCAAGTTCTGACAATTCTGATCCCTTAACATTTCTTCAATCTTTCCACTTCCTGCCATCCTCAAGGCTGCTCCATTACTTCAATCCAGCCCCAGCTCTCCCTTGGTTTTCCTTAATAGTCACTATAACATATCTCCTTGTCCTCAGTCTTATTTGCTTCAAATCTGTTCTTCAGAATGGTTTTTGTTTTTTTTTTTCGTTTCCCCCTTAACATAAGACAGGGTGTTGCTCTGTCACCCAGGCTGGAGTGCAGTGGTATGGTTGCAAACTGCACCCTGGACCTCCCAGACTCAAGCAATCTTCCCACCTCAGCCTCCCAATTAGCCAGGACTACAGCTGCACACCACCACACCCGGCCCAGAATGTTCTTTCTAAAATGCTAATCTAAAGCTCTTTAATAAATCACCATTGTCCTCAGGATGAAGTCTAAGTTGTCCAACTGACTGAAAGTATTCTTGCTTCTCCTTTTTGTCGCATCTCTGAATGTCCCCAGCCATTCTGAATTCCTTTTAGAGTCCCCAGTTCACCTTGCTTGCCTTCCCTCATGCTGTTCACCCTGCTTGGAGTGTTATCTGAAGAAATATATTCATTACTTCATTTATTTCCTCAAAACATCTTTTATTAAAGGCATCTTCATGTTAGGTCCTATGCACCACCCTGGAACTTCTCCATGTAGTCAGGAGATGGATGTTTAAGTAGGCCATTGCACTGCAGCAGGCAAGTCCCAGGATGGATGTAGGCACAGTAACAGTGAGGGTCATGGATGAATCAAGTCCAGGTAATCAGCAAAGACACTGGAGGGATGGGGTGAAGAACATTCTGGATTGAGGGAGCTGAATGCATAAAGGCCCAGAGCTGGAGAGCATGTTACTCTGGGAAACAGCAATCAGTGTGGCCTAAGTGGACAGCACGAGCAGGACTGAGGGAGCCAGTGCCCAGTCACCAAGCACCTTGTCTGATTTGTTAGGGAGTTGGGGTCTCTTTTCTTTTAAGGTAATGAGTAGCCACTGAAGGATTTTTTTATTTTTATTTATTTATTTATTTATTTTTTGAGACAGCGTTTCGTTCTGTCTCTACGCTGGAGTGCAGTGGGGTGATCTCGGCTCACTGCAACCTCTGCCTCCCGGTTCAAGTGATTCTCCTGCCTCAGCCTCCCGAATAGCTGGGACTACAGGCACGTGCCACCACACCAGCTAAGTTTTTGTATTTTTAGTAGAGGCCAGGATGGTCTCAATCTCTCGGCCAGGATGGTCTCAATCTCTTGACCTTGTGATCCGCCCGCCTTGGCCTCCTGAAGTGCTGGGATTACAGGCGTGAGCCACCACGCCTGACCGGGATTATTTTTTAAGATGGGGTCTCTGTTGCCCAGGCTGGAGTGCAGTGGCACAATCATAGCTCACTGCAGCTTCCTGGGATTCTGGGGCTCAAGTGATCCTCCTGCCTCAGCCTCTCCAGTAGCTGGCTACAGGCACACCATTACACCCAGCTAATTTTTGTATTTTTTGTAGAAATGGGGGTCTTGCTATGCTGCCCAGGCTGGTCTTGAACTCTTGGCCTCAAGTGATCCATCCACCTCAGCCTCCAAAAGTGCTGGGATTACAGGCATGAGCCACCATGCCTGGAAGAAGGATTTTTTTTTTTTTTTTTTTTTTTTTTTTGGCAGGGGGTAGTGGGAGGGAGGGATGAAGAGCTGGGGAAGAGAAGAGAAAATGGCATGGTCACATTCATTTTCTTAAAATGAACACTCTAACAGCAGTGCTAGAAAAAGTGGCGATTTGTCACAAATTGTTTAAATAAATAAAAAAACAGTCTTAAATTATTTTTAAAAATCACTTTTAAAATTTCAGACCCATCTTATGAAGCTTGGGCAATTGACTAGCATGCTACAGAATTTTAATTGCATAAATGCATACTAGTTTAAAATTATCATATTTTAATGGACCCAAAAGTATGAGTTCTTGGAGGGCAGGGGCTCTGCCTGACTTATTTCCTACCCTATCCTCACCACCTACAACAGAGCATGGCACGGAGTGGATTATCAATACATATTTTTAACCAAGTGATTCTGAACTCTCTTCAAAGACTTCTTTCAAGATTATTCAGTGAAAAAACTCCCTGGTGGCTAGGCATGGTGGCTCATGCCTGTAATCCCAGCACTTTGGGAGGTCAAGGTGGAAGGATCCTTTAAGCTCAGAAGTTGAAGACCAACCTGGGTAATACAATGAGACCTCATCTCTACACATAATTTTTTAAATTAGCCAGGAGTGGTGGTGCACATTTGTGGTCCTAGCTACTTGGGAGGCTGAGGCTGGAAGATGGCTTGAGCCCAGATGGTCAAGGCTGCAGTGTGTCATGATCATACCACTGCACTCCAGCCTGGGAGACCAAGCAAGACCCTGTCCCACTACCCACCACCCAAAAACAAAAACAAAAACAAAAAACAAAAAACAAAAAAACAAAAAAAAAACACAACAGGCCAGGTGTGGTGGCTCATGCCTGTAATCCCAGCACTTTGGGAAGTCAAGGTGGGTGGATCACTTGAGGGCAGGAGTTTTGAGACCAGCCTGGCCAAGGCCGATGAATCACTTGAGGTCAAGAGTTCAAGACCAGCCTGGCCAACACAGTGAGACCCTGTCTCTACCAAAAATTAAAACACTTGGCTGGGTGTGGTGGTTCAAACCTGTAATCCCAGCACTTTGGGAGGCCGAGGCAGGTGGATCACCTGAGGTCAGGAGTTCGAGACCAGCCTGTCCAACATGGCGAAACCCCATCTCTACTAAAAATACAAAAATTAGCCAGGTGTGGTGGCATGTGCCTGTAATCCCAGCTACTGAAGAAGCTGAGGCAGGAGAATCGCTGGAACCCTGGGGGCAGAGACTGCAGTGAGCCAAGATTGTGCCACTGCATTCCAGCCTGGGCAACAGAGCAAGACTCCATCTCAAAAAAAAAAAAAAAAATTAGCCAGATGTGGTGGTGAACACCTGCAATCCCAGCTACTTGGGAGGCTGAGGTATGAGAATCCCTTGAACCCAGGAGGCAAAGAATGTGGTGAGCCAATGCTACTGCACTCCAGCTGGGAGACAGAGTGAGACCTTGTCTCAAAGAATAAATAAATAAATAATAATTCCCAGGTATTTAACAACAAAAAAATCCAACAATACACCTAAATGAACCCCCCACTTGTTAAGGATAAAACTTTAAAATTTAAACAATTAAATTTTAACAAATCTAAACATTAAATTTATAAAACAATGTGTGATTACTTTATTATAGATCCAATTATTGGAAAAACATTACTATTGTTCGGTCCTTTTCTGCCTACGGAAATAATCATTGTCTTCCCAGCCCCAGCGCAGCACATAAAACATGGTGGGACTCAAAAAAATATTATTTAAGTGAATAATTGACTGAATTAGTATGGAAAATGCTTCCTTAAACTTCCTTAAGCTTCACATTCACAAAATTCCCAGTAGAAAAAAAAGTCTACACTTCTCTTTATATGCTTTCATCTTTAAGAAGAAAAGAATACACAGAAGTTAAGTATTATCATTGAGCCAGAAAAGATCTTAGGAACCTTCTAGTGGTTTGATCATAAAAGGCAAAGAGCTCTAATAAGGGCAGAACTGGGAGGAGAATCCAGATCTTCTGATTCCAAACATTTTTCTCTGTCCCATTTTACTACTACAATTTTTTTTTAATGTGGCAACATTTATAAAAATATTGTTTGGTCCTGTGAAATTCACTTTTTCTGGTACAGCTCAAACCTCTTTCTCCACATTGTGGAGTTATTGCACAGTCATATGTCTCCTGTAGGAGCAGAATTTGAAATATAGATGTGGAATTCATAAATAAAGGTGTTCTTGTTCTCTGAGTAAATCTTGTGTGTTTTTCTGTATGTCAGTTATTTCCACAGTATAAGTTGTTTGGTTGCAGCCTTCAACAACCAATGAAGTTATGTTATGCATAAGACCTTGCGCATTTCATGTTTGCTGGGGCCAATAAAAGCAAATTCTCTCATGCTCTCCTACCGAGAACCTCATTATGATGTCCGGCTGGTTGCCTTTTTAGATCTGCATGTGATTCTACTTCTTTCTCTAGATTCCAGGACAGGCAGAGTTTGTCTTGGAAGCTCCGTTTACTCTGTCCTCCTTACTGGCTCTCTTTTTGACCCTTTAGGTCCTTTAGGGGTCCTCTTTTCCTCCCCTAGCTACCCTTCCCCTAACCCCCACCCTCACCTGGCAATGTATCTTTCACTTGCAAATTTTTCAGTCCCACTCAAGCTTAAATGTCTGAAAGCACTCTTCGCACCCACACCATTCATCCGTGAGAAAAACTATAAGGGAGAAAAAACACTGGCTTCATCCTCAGTTTTGCTTCCCTAAAGGAAGAGACCAGAAGATAATTCTTTTAGGAGTTGCCCCTGATGGCCTTAGGGCTGCCTACAGTCCTCTGGGTCCTCTCTGGAGAGAACTGCTTTGGAATGTGAAAAGACCATGGCAGAAAGGAAAGGGAAGGCTTGTTCTTCCTTTCTTGGTTCCAGTCCATGGAAGGGCACTCACATCACTCACAACAAGGATTCAGCCAGAGCGTCCAGATAGCTGTGCTGAGCTCTGTAACAGGATAATAGGAAGGTGGAAGCCCCAACAGGCCACATTCCACATTTTCAATGAGGTGTTAGGAACAAGTAAACTCTTTTGATGGAAAGGTGATGAAGAGTTGTTCAAACGTCCAACGACCCCTTGCTGGTCTTTCCCAGGCTTACTTATTTCAAGGACTACCTTTTGTCTCTTTGTATCTTTCTCTAGCATCAGAGCTGACCCTACTAGAAAATAAGATTGTACACGACTGGGTGAAGAATTCCATTGACCTGCCTCCAGTCTTTTCTAGCCATGGAGTGGAAGCATGAACTTACAAAACAGGCCATTGTGGACCATCCTGGATTTTGAAAATGCTGGAAAGAGTCAGTGGATGGAAGCTCTCTAAACCTTTGGACTAATCTGTGTACAGCATTGGTTTCTTGGCCTCCTGGAAATCTGAGAAGTTTGCATGTGATGGGGAGGTTTTTATCCTGGTAAGAGAGGAAGGGAGGAAGACGCTGAAACTGTTTATACTGCTGTCATTCACAAAATCTTCTTACTTCTTCTCCATAGCTTCCTTGAGTTGAGCCCACTGGTCTATCACAACCATGATGCTTCTGCCTGGAGGAATGCAAATACCACCTGCGTGATTAAGTCTGTGATCTTAATTATCTCCCACTTAATTGCCTCTGAAGGACAACCCTGCGCTGTTTTCTATTTCCTCAGCCTGGCATGTCTGCTTGTTTTGACTCAGCCTTCTGGATAGCATATGGCTTCCACTAAGCCTGAGCCGCCCAGCCTGCAATTACACAGCCCCTCCAGCCGCAGAGGTGGCCCAGTTGTTTCAGTGTTGCCATTCTGCCCCAGCCTCAGTTTCATGCACACTTGCCCATCTTACATGCTCATTTTGTGCTCTCGTTTTCTCAAATTCACTGTCAAACTCTTTTTTTTTTTTTTTTTTTGAGAAGGAGTCTGTCACCCAGGCTGGAGTATGGTGGTGCAATCTCGGTTCACTGCAACCTCCGCCTCCCTGGTTCAAGTGATTCTCCTGCCTCAGCCTCCCAAGTAGCTGGGACTACAGGCCCGTGCCACCACGCCCGGCTAATTTTTTTTAGTAGAGACAGGGTTTGGGGTTTCACCATGTTAGCCAGGATGGTCTCAATCTCCAGACCTCGTGATCCACCCGCCTGGGCCTCCCAAAGTGCTGGGATTACAGGCATGAGCCACCACGCCCGGCCCACTGTCAAACTCTTGTTGGGGAATTCTGTTCTTACCTCATAAAGAGAAAGAAGCGCTGCTTGTCATGGTGTACACACAATCTGGAAAGAAAAGACTATGTAGGACATTAGCAATTATATTTAGGTTCTATAGAAAACTTATAGTTAAATTATTAGGCAAATTACTTTCAGTGTGTTCTTTGGTATAATTTGATATACATAGGAAAGACTTATGAAATATTTTCAAATACTTCAGCCTTCAATCTCAGAGTAGGTTTAAAAATAATTAAAATATATTAAAATACTTTTATTAAGGGTCCAATGAACTGGATTTTGGTAGGCAAAGAAAAATGTCATGAGCCCGGGCATGGTGGCTCACACCTGTAATCCCACTACTTTGGGAGGCCGAGGCGGGCAGATTGGTGAGCTCAGGAGTTCGAGACCAGTCTGGACAATATGGTCTCTAACAAGAAGTTGTTTGAGACTAGCCTGGGCAACATAGTGAAACTCCATCTCTACAAGAAATACAAAAATTAGCCGGGCATGGTGATGCATATCTGTAGTCCCAACTACTTGGGAGGCTGAGGTGTGAGGATTACCTGAGCCCAGGGAGGTTGAGGCTGCAGTAAGCCATGTTCATACCACTGCACTCCAGCCTGAGTGATAATGCGAGACACTGTCTCCAAACAAACAAACAAAAAAACCCAAAAAACAAAAAGGCCAGGCACCAGCGGCTCATGCCTGTAATCCCAGCACTTTGGAGGCCAAGGTGGGCGGAACACCTGAGGTCAAGAGTTCAAAACCAGCCTGGCCAACATGGTGAAACCCTGTCTCCTCCAAAAATACAAAACCTAGCCGGGCATGGCTGGGCGCAGTGGCTCACACCTGTAATCCCAACACTTCGGGAGGCCGAGGTGGGCAGATCACGAGGTCAGGAGATCGAGACCATCCTAGCTAACACGGTGAAACTCTGTCTCTACTAAAAATACAAAAAAATTAGCCGGGCATGGTGGCAGGTGCCTGTAGTCCCAGCTACTCGGGAGGCTGAGGCAGGAAAATGGTGTGAACCCGGGAGGCGGAGCTTGCAGTGAGCTGAGGTCACTCCACTGCACTCCAGCCTAGGCAACAGAGGGAGATGCCATCTCAAAAATAAATAAATAAATAATAAAAACTAGCCAGGCATGGTGGCGCACGCCTGTAATCCCAGCTACCTGGGAGACTAAGGGCAGGAGAATGGCTTGAACCTGGGAGGCAGAGGTTACAGTGAACCGAGACCATGCCATTGTACTATAGCCTGGGCAACAGAGCAAGTCTCTGCCTCAAAAAAAAAAAAAAAAAAAAAGGTGTCATGAAATACTTATCTGGATAAATCAGGAAAATATTTTAGTTTAAATTTATAAAATCATACATTCTCTGGATTCATAGTGTTATGGCATAAGCAAGATTTCACTGTAAACAAGATTTTTAAAATCTCACTTTTAATTTTATTAGACATTCAAACATTTAGAAATTTTAAATGACTTTGGCCCTATTTCTGAGTTATTTATGACTCTCTCTCTCTCTCTCTCTCTCTCTCTATATATATATACACAAAGCATCTGGCAAGTAGTAGATACTGATAAATGGTAAATTCAGTTGTTTTCTTACAAGCAACAACTACTACTTGATATCCAGCAGATTATTGTATTCATCTAGAAAAGAGTAAGTATCCAAGATTCAGAGCCTAGTTTTAAAAAAAGCCCCTTTGACAACCTTCACAATGTTTTTTGGGGAAGTGTTTAGTGAGAAGAGAATTTTCCTTGATTTCTTCAATTCCAAGAGCCCTCCTTTTTTCTTTTTTAATATTACCAAGTGAAAAGAAAGAGGGAAGCTGGGCATGGTGGCTCACACCTGTAATTCCATCACTTTGGGAAGCTGAGGTGAGTGGATCACTTGAGGCCAGGAGTTCTAGACCAGCCTAGGTAACATGGCGAAACCCTGTCTCTACCAAAAATACAAAAATTAGCCAGGCGTGGTGGTGGGTGCTTGTAATCCCAGCTACTCTGGAGGCTAAGGCACGAGAATCAGGACCTTGAACCCAGGAGGCAGAGGTTGTATTGAGCCAAGATCATGCCACTGCACTCCAGCCTGGGTGACAGAATAAGACTCTGTATTTAAAAAAAAAAAAAAAAAAAAAAAAAAACAAGAAAAATAAAAAAAGAAGGAGAAAAGAAAAGAAAAAGAAAAAGGAGAAGAGGAATGAATGTATTCATAAACAAAAAATGTTTTACATACCCATGGAATTGAATAAATATTATAAAAAGAGCTGGTAAATAAGGATATTATGATCTTATGCTTATACAAATGCTTCTGGACTTAAATGATGGGTTACATCCCAATAAACCCATTTCAACTTAGGAGCTGAAAATTTTACTTTTTTGAAACAGAGTTTCACTCTGTTGTCCAGGCTGTAGTGCAGTGGTGCAATCTCGGCTCGCTGCAACCTCCCACTCCCGGATTCAAACGATTCTCCTGCCTCAGCCTCCTGAGTAGCTGGGATTACAGGCATGTGCCACCACGCCTAGCTCATTTTTGTATTTTCAGTAGAGACGGGTTTTTACCATGTTGGCCAGGCTGGTCTTGAACTCCTAACCTTGTGATCCACCCACATCAGCCTCCCAAAATGCAGGGATTACAGGCGTGAGCCACCGCACCCGGCCAAGTAAGTTGAAAATGTATTTAACATACATAACCAGGCCGGGCGCGGTGGCTCACGTCTATAATCTCAGCACTTTGGGAGGCTGAGGTGGACAGATCACCTGAGTTCAGGAGTTCAAGACAAGCCTGCCCAACACGGTGAAAACCTGTCTCTACTAAAAATACAAAAAATTAGCCGGGCATGGTTGCAGGCGCCTGTAATCCCAGCTACTTGGGAGGCTAAGAAAGGAGAATCGCTCGAACCCAGGAGACGGAAGTTACAGTGGGCCAAGACCCCACAATTGCACTCCAGCCTGGGCTACAAGAGCAAAACTCTGTCTCAAAAAAAAAAAAAAGAATAGGCCGGGCGCGGTGGCTCAAGCCTGTAATCCCAGCACTTTGGGAGGCCGAGATGGGCGGATCACGAGGTCAGGAGTTCGAGACCATCCTGGCTAACACGGTGAAACCCCGTCTCTACTAAAAAATACAAAAAACTAGCTGGGCGAGGTGGCGGGCGCCTGTAGTCCCGGCTACTCGGGAGGCTGAGGCAGGAGAATGGCGTAAAAACCTGGGAGGCGGAGCTTGCAATGAGCTGAGATCCGGCCACTGCACTCCATCCTGGGCGACATAGCGAGACTCCGTCTCAAAAAAAAAAGAAATACACATAATCTACCAAACATCATAGCTTAGGCTGGCCTACAGTAAAGGCACTCAGAACACTTACAATAGCCTATAGTTGGGCAAGATCATCTAACACAAAGCCTATTTTATAATAAAGTGTTGGATATATCAGCCGGCTGCGGTGGCTCACGCCTGTAATCCCAACACTTTGGGAGGCCGAGGCAGGTGGATCACAAGGTCAGGAGTTCAAGACCAGCATGACTAATATGGTGAAACCCTGTCTCTACTAAACATACAAAAATTAGCCGGGCAGTAGTGGCGCATGCCTGTAATTCCAGCTACTCAGGAGACTGAGGCAGGAGAGTCGCTTGAACCCAGGAGGTGGAGGTTTCTGTGAGCCAAGATCATGCCATTGCACTCCAGCCTGGGTGACAGAGCAAGACTCTGTCTGAAAAAAAAAATAAAAAACAGTGTGGAATATGTCATGTAATTTATCGAATACTGTATGGGGACTCAAAGTACAGTTTCTACTGAATGGAAATTACTTCTATACCCCATCATAGAGGTGAAAAATTGTGTCACACCATCCAAAGTTAGGGTCAGGGATCCTTTTTACATATATATCATTTTACTTTTTTTTTAGCTAACTGGCATACACTTTCATCTACAGGGGATTCAACTGCTGAAATTACGACTGTAATGGCTCATATATTTATGTAATATTTTTCATTTCACTTTTCATGTTAAAAGTGTTTTAAATATTGAAAATCTTCAGATTCTAGTAACGTTACGAATAAAGAGTTGTACTGCCAAATCATGCTATACCACTCTTAAGAAAATATTTCATGAACTGTGGCAATTTTCAGTGCCTGGGCAAATGTTATACCAGTTATTGAAATAAATTTTTTACTTTTGCATTTCCCTAGGTAAAGATAGTAGGATTGAGCATGATGACTCATGCCTGTAATCCCAGCACTTTGGGAGGCCCAAGCAGGTGAACTGCTTGAGCCCAGGAGTTCGAGGCCAGTCTGGGCAACATGGCAAAACCCTGTCTCTACAAAAAATACAAAAATTAGCTGGGTGTAATTGCATGCACCTGTAGTCCCAGCTACTTGGGAGGCTGATGGGGGAGGATTGCTTGAGCCTGGGAGGTTGAGGCTGCAGTAAACTGTGGTTGTGTCACAGCACTCCCAGCCTGGTCGATAGAGTGAGAGCCCCATCTCAAAAAAAGAAAAAGAAAAAAAGACAATAGAATGGTTAAACAAATATTAAATAAATAAGTAGTAGT
Source organism: Macaca thibetana thibetana (assembly GCF_024542745.1). Taxonomy (NCBI): domain Eukaryota; kingdom Metazoa; phylum Chordata; class Mammalia; order Primates; family Cercopithecidae; genus Macaca; species Macaca thibetana. The sequence goes on from NC_065590.1 coordinate 45,478,055, forward strand.
GAATAGAATTTCTTTTACTCAATATTCTGGAATTTATATTTGAATAGAAAGGAAGGGAAGGAAATAAAAACTAAAAGTTTATTCCTTCTAGGAAACTACTTCACATTTCATTCATTCAATTAAGTTATTAATTATTTTCTGGGATATCCTTGAATTCTTTTCATTTTATTTTCAAATACCTTAACTTTCTGTATTTATTTCCTCATCTTAAAATGGCAATAATAATGACTACGTCATTGGACTGTTGTGAAAATTAAATGAATAGATATCATAACATGTTTAGAAAAGTTCCTGGCACAGGACGGGCGTGGTGGGTCACACCTGTAATCCCAGCACTTTGGGAGGCCAAGGTGGGTGTACCACGAGGTCAGGAGATCAAGACCATCCTGGCTAACGCGGTGAAATCCTGTCTCTACTAAAAAAATACAAAAAATTAGCCAGGTGTGGTGGCAGGTGCCTGTAGTCCCATCTACTCGGGAGGCTGAGGCAGGAGAAAAGCGTGAACCCAGGAGGCAGAACTTGCAGTGAGCCAAGATCGCGCCACTGCACTCCAGCCTGGGTGACAGAGCGAGATTCCATCTCAAAAAAAAAAAAAAAGAACAAGAAAAGAAAAAAAAGAAAGTTCCTGGCACATAATAAGTGCTCAGTAAATGTTAGCTATTATAATTACCTTCACCTCCTCATCTGTCTGGGCTTATAGTCTATCTGCTGTTTGATCTGACATTCTTAATAAGCACGTAGAAACCAGCTTGAAATGGTTTAAACATAATACCACCTGAAAGCAGGGGAAGTACTGAGAATTTGCTATTAATGCATTTACTATGATGATTTGATCTCTTCAGAGAGGAATTTCTTCAGCTCTAAAAATACATTTTAAAATATCTCCCAGGGCTGGGCACTGGGGCTCATGCCTATAATCCCAGCACTTTGGGAGGCCAAGGCTGGAGGATTGCTTGAACTCAGAAGTTTGAGACCAGCCTCAGCAACAAGGTGAGACCCTGTTGCTACAGAAAATAAAACAAATTAGCTGGGTGCAGTGGTGCACACCTGCAGTCTCAGCTACTCAGGAGGCTGAAGCAGGAGGACCACTTGGAGCCAGGGAGGTTGAGGCTTCAGTGAATCGTGATTATGCCACTGTACTCCAGCCTGGGTGACAGAACGAGCCCCTGCCTCAAAAATAAATATATAAAAATAAAAATAAAAGAAGCACTGACCTTGTTGAGGTACAATGTACTTGCTCATGTACTCGTTTTCTCTCGCTCTCTCTTCTCCCCTTTATTGGGCTAGGATAATTTAAAATATTTATAAATAGATCAGGGTTTCTCAATCTCTGCATATTGACATGTAGGCTTCTCATTCTTTGATATAGGGGGCTATCCTGTGCATTGCAATATGTTTCACAGCACTCCTGGCCTCTGCCACTAGATGTCTATGGCACCCCCTCCCCAACCAGTTGCAAGAACCAAAAGTGTTTCCATGTTAGCTGTTATTATACTTCTGATATACTTCACCTTCTGATCTACCTGTAGTGTGCTCTGATTCTGACATTAGCTGACAGTGTTGTTTTGATAGACAACACTTAATTGCTAAATGTCTTGGGCGGGGGGGAACTGCCCTCACTTTGAGAACTACTGAAATAGATTCACTGACTTTGCTGTAGATTCTTCATTTTTTTCTAGTCAGAGCACCTGATAAGACAGGGTTTTTTCTGATTTTTCTCTTTTTTTCTTTTATTTTTCACATTTTTCCATGACTCCCTATACCATTTTTCTTTTTTTTAAAAACAGTCTTGCTCTGCTGCACAGGCTGGAGTGCAGTGGCTTGATCATAGCTCATCGTAGCCTGACTCCTGAGCTCAGGGGATCCCCCCGCCTCAGCCTCGAGTAGCTAAGACACAGGTATGCGTCATCATGCCTGGATTAATTTTTTTTAGTTTTATAGAGCCAAAGTCTTATTTATGTTGCCCAGGCTTGTCTTGAACTCCTGGCCTCAAGTGATTCTCCCATAATAGTGTCCCAAAGCACTGATATTACAGGTGTGTGCCACCACATCTGGCTAATTTTTTGTATTTTTGTAGAGATGGGATTTCACCATGTTGGCCAGGCTGGTCTCAAACTTCTGACCTCAGGTAATCTGCCCCCCTCAGCCTCCCAAAGTCCTGGGATCACAGGCCTGAGCCACCTCACCCAGCTCATTTTTTTTAAAAAATTTATTTTATTATTATTATTTTTTGAGACAGAGTCTCACTCCGTCACTGGGCCGCAGTGCAGTGGCATGATCTCAGCTTACTGCAACCTCTGACTCCCTGGTTCAAGCGATTCTCCTGCCTCAGCGTCCCGAGTAGCTGGGATTACAGGCACGCACCACCACGCCCAGCTAATTTTTGTATTTTTAGTAGAGACAGGGTTTCACCATGTTGGCCAGGATGGTCTTGAACTCCTGACCTCGTGAGCCACCCACCTTGGCCTCCCAAAGTGCTGGGATTACAGGCCTGAGCCACCACCATGCCTGGCCCATAATGAGATGTTTTTGTGCAAGAAAGAAATGGCGTATCTTTTCAACCCACAGGTACCAATTTTAGTTTACCTACTCTATTTTGCTTCTTATATATTGCAATGGACTGAATGTTTGTGTCCCCTGAAAACTATTATGTTGAAATCCTAAACCCTAATGTGATGGTATTAGGAGATATGGCCTTTGGGAGATCAGTAGATCATGGGGGTGGGGTCCTCATGAATGAGATTAGCGCTCTTTTATAAAAGAGACCCCAGAAAGCTCTCTAGCCATTTTTTTCCCCTTCACAAGAAAGTATGGGAAGAAGTCACCGGTCTGCAACCCTGAAAAGGGCCTTTGCCAGAACCTAAACCATGCTGACACTCTGGCCTCACACTTCCAGCCTCCAGAATTGTGAGAAATCAATGTTGTTTAAGCCACCCAGACTATGGGACTTTGTTACAGCAGCCTAAACTGACAGTTGCAGCAGACATATAACCCCATGTCATTATTTTTATTTTTGGCCTAGAAGTACTTCAAACAAAACAGCTATAGCTTCCTCCGTCCTGTCTGAGAATGGTCCAAGTTAAGTGATATACTTATCTCATTTCTCCATGAGTAAGAGAATCTTGGGATCCATTGTTGAATGTCACCTCGTAGAAGAACTGTACAGATTTCTCAGACTATCAAACTGTATCTCCTAGATTTAGCAGCCTTGTCACATACTTTTTCACTATGTTCTCAAAAGGCAGCAACTCACCTGCAGGCAACTGCTGATTCTGCTCCTGACTGACTTGAGGCTTCACAGACTGTACGTAGATTATTCACTGACAGAATACTCATAATTTTCTATAAACATTCTCCACACTAAATTGAGCTTGATAGAAATAGGGGTACAACCCAGACTTTATCTTCCCAGGTCAAGTTTTTCTTGAAATGAGTATCCTGTCTGGGCAAGGTGGCTCAGGCCTATAATCCCAGCACTTTGTGAGGCTGAAGCAGGAGGATCGCTTGCCTACAGGAGTTTGAGATCAGCCTGGGTGACATGGGAAAACCCCTTTTCTACAAAAAAAAAAAAAAAAAAAAAAAAAAAAATACACACACACATATATATACACACAAAACTAGCTAGGCATGTTGGCATGTGTCTATAGTCCCAGCTACTCAGATGGCTGAGTCAGGGAGGATCCTTTCAGCCTGGGAGAGACACAGTGAGACACTTTTTCCAAAAAAAAAAAAAAAAAAAAAGAGAGATCCTTTCTCTCTCACCCTGTTTTAGCATCATACACAATCATACTTTTGCCGGCGTTAGATTGATAATTTTTTTTTGAGACAGGGTCTTGCTCTGTCACCCAGGCTGGAGTGTACAGTGGCATGATGGCATCATCACAGCTCACGCAGCCTCAAACTCTCAGGTTCAAGTGATCCTTTCACCTCAGCCTCCTGAGTAGCTGAGATTACAGGCGCATGCCACTATGCCCAGCTAATTATTGTATTTTTGGTAGAGACCACATTTTGCCATGTTGCCCAGGCTGGTCTTGAACTTCTGGGCTCAAGCGATCCTCCCACCTTGGCCTCCCAAAATGCTGGGATTACAGGCCTATGGTAAAATTGATTTTGTTATATGTCCTTCTACAGTTTTTTTGTTGTTTGTTTTGAGGAGTCCCATTCTGTTGCCCAGGCTTAACTGCAGTAGCGTGATCTTGGCTCACTGCAGCCTCTGCCTCCCAGGTTCCAGCCATTCTCCTGCCTTAACCTCCGGAGTAGCTGGGATTACAAGTACCCACCACCACGCCAGGTTAATTTTTGTATCTTCAGTAGAGAGGGGTTTCACCATGTTGGCCAGGCTGGTCTCGAACTCCTGACCTCAAGTGACCTGCCGAGCTCCGCCTCCCAAAGTGCTGGGATTACAGGCATGAACCACCATGCCTGGCCTATCCTTGTGTTTAAAGTGGCAGTTTCCAAGATCCTCTCCATGACCATGTTAAGTGAGGATTTACTGTATTTGCATATACTGTATTTGTAAACTTCCCGTTACACTTCAGTCTCTAGATTGCTTATAATAGCTTATATGATGTAAACTTTAAATCATCTCTACATTGCTTATAATGCCTTATACAATGTAAATGCTATATAAATATACTGCATTGCGTTTTATTTTGTATTATTTTTATTGTATTATTTTAAAAATATTTTCCACCCAGGGCTGGTTGAAATTGAGGATGGGGAACCCACGGATAGAGGGCCAACTGTACATCACATATCATACATAGTACTTTATATATGTATGTATATATGTATATAAAATGGCTTGATATTATTCATTTATGTAATGAATAAAAACTTAGGTCTGAAAATCATCCAAAATCATTCTGGTGCATCTAAACATTGAGTTGTTGGGTTTTTCTTTATTGGAGGGGGAGTTAGAATAAGTGGTGCTTTGAAGTTAGTCATAGTCCACCGTGAACGAACATTTGCTAAAGAAAATTGTATTACTTCAATAAACCATTTATCTACCTCTTGGTGGCACAAAGGGCCTAGTAAATTTTGGTGGGCTATTTGCTCTTAAGCAAAGAACAATCTGTAAAGCTGATTTGGAGGACGCTTGGGAACAAACAAGAGACGCAACCACGTGAAAGACAACGTGCATGTGACTTTCACAGAAAATACTATTTGGTGATGATTTAGTACGTGAAGAGCCGCTAGGGTGAAAGGAAAATCTGAGTGTTGCAGATCAAGGGCACCAGGTGGGACGCAGTTGGCATGCAAGCTCACCCAGCCAAAACATGCGCTGTCAAACCAATAACCTGGGATTACAATGTTTTGGTTTTCAGGAAAGGTTGGTTGTCGAAGCGGCCAAATTCCAGCCTGGGGAGGCAGAGTTGAAATTTTAAGACTTTCCCAAGAAGTATTTCGATATATTTTCCGAGACCCTGAGAAGATCACGAGGCGCCAAGAATGCACGCCCTGCGCCTCACCCCAACCTCTCTCTCAGCTACCTGGCCCAACCCAGGCCTCTAAAATGGATTAGAGGTCTGGGGCCTACAATTGGCCTCGGAAGTGTTCCTTTCCCTCCTTTCTCCACCCCTCCCAGAGTTCAAAACAACTGGGTGTGCCATCCCTTTTCCGAACGCATCCCCCATCTGAGGGGCGGATCCTAATTCCCGCGGGCTCAGGCCCCCGCAGGTTGGCGGGAGCCGGTGGGGGCGGGCCGGCCGAGTCCGGGGAAAGCAGATCGAACACCGCCGCGCGCCGCGATCAAACTCGCGCCGCCACTAGCTCACGAGCTGCGCCCCACCCTCTCCGTCACCGAAGGCGCCCAGCCAATGAGCGGGCGGGAAAGGCCGGGCCTGCGAACTAGGCACTGGGAGGGTGAGGGCCGCAGGGGGAAGGGAAGTCGAGAGCTCGAGGGCGGGCTGCACTTGATTGACAGCTCGTTCGAACGAATCCTCCACGCGGCTTTCCTTCGCTCTCTTTTCTACTCAGCCCTGCTCTTCGTCCCACCTCCTCCTCCTCCACCCCTCTCCTCTTGCCTTTCGACCCTCCCCACTTCCCCTCCCCCACTCTGCGGGCAAATCGCTGCTGAAAAGAGGCGGGGGCCGAAGCGGCGGGCTCGTGTGGAGCCTTGAGGTGGGATTGACTGGCGCTCAGGCCAATGAGAGATAGGCTCATGGCGCGGCTGTAGCTGGAACTGACCAATAGGAGGGCGGGCTGGGGGCGGAGGCCCAGGTTCCAAACGCTCCGCGGCGCCATGGGCTGAAAACTCAACCGAGATGGAATCTCCCAGTCTGAACCGGTTTCAACCGGTTCCGAGTTTGAGGCACTAGGAGGAGGGGGAGAAGCGGCTGCAGCGGCCGCGGCAGGAGCAGCGGGAGCTACAGCATCAGCAAGAGCAACAGTAGCTACAGCCCCGGCGGCGGTGCCTGTTCCAGTCTTTGCTGCTGCAGTCCGTGCAACCACCCAGAGGGGGAGGGGGGAACCACCAGTCGCTGAGGAGCAAGAGAAGGGGGGAAAGTTTAGGCGAGCCTGGGGGGGGCCCAGCGCCGGAGCCGCGTGAGAGAGGGAGCCGTGTTTTGGTAGGGGGGAGTCGGACTGCAACTGGCAGCAGAGCGTCCCCCCGGCCGTGTGGACTCTACACCCCCTACTCCTGCCGCTTCTGCTGCTGCCTGTGGCTGGAGGGTCCCCCTGGGGCTGAATCTTTGGGACTTGACCCGGTTCCCTCCCCCTTCCCTCACTCCCCAGCCGGGCCGGAGCATTTATTCCCCAGATTAATTCCCCTTCTTTTTTGGGGGGCGGGTGGGTGTGTGTGTTGGGGGGAAGCGTCCCTGAAATAGTAAATATTATTGAGCTCTTTTTGCCCTTTTCCTCTCCGTTTTTTTAATTTCCTTTTTTAAGGTGGGAAAACTGTGAAACCCACCTTGATTCGTCCCCTCTCCCCCTCCCCACCTTCCCTGGCCCTAATCCCCCGACAAGGAAGGAAGGAGCAGTTGGTTCAATCTCTGGGTAAGTCGACTGTGTCTTTGGGGCCGAGGGTCGGGCGGCGGCGCGGCCGGGCGGGAGGAGGCCAGCGTGGGGCGCGGCGGTCGCGGGAAGCGAGCCCAGGAGGCGGCGGGCGGGCCGGGGGCGCGCCGGGCCCACAGCGGAGCCTGCGATTGAATGGAGCCGCTTTTGCCGCTGGGGGATGGAGGCGGGGAGGCGGCCGCGGGAGGGGAGCGCTTGCTGGGTCATTCGCGTGTGCGGGTGGCGGTGGAGGAAGGCGAGGAGCGTGATAGTGAAACGGGGCCCCGCGCGGGGTGGAAGGGCTTCCCCAGCCCCACGGGCTGGGGAGAAGTTGGGGTGATTTCAGGAACATCTCTGTAAATTATTAGGAGTGGAAGTTTCCAGAAATATTTAGTGCAGCAGCATTGAAACGTCCGCCTGCATCACGTGGCCCCCTCGGTGGAGAGCTTGGGATGGGGGAGGGAGGGGCTGCCGACTCCCTGTTCCTCCAGCAAGGAAACTCGAAAGCTCTCCGGTTTTTTGCAGAGTGGCATGTGAAGTAGGAAAGATGAATTTTTCAGGGGCCTGCACATGGGATTCCGTCTTGTAGTTCCTTTTCAGGGGTTTGAGTGTGATAAGTTGGTTAAACCATTTACTGCTGGCCTCGTACAGTGGAGGATGCCCTGATTCTCCTTCATTCCGATGTCTGAGTTTGGGTTGGGTGGGAGGAAGTGGTGTAGTAGAGGAAGCATTCATTACTGGCTCAGCCCGGACCTCCTCTGATCACGCCGAGGCCATGCTGCATAGAGAAAGGGGCGTTGAACTTAAGGCGCCTGGTCTAAATGCCTCCTCCGAGTATGGGCGGGGTGAGTGCGTGCTCCCGTGTGCTATAGTTAGAAGGGCTGCAAATCGGTTCGGGTGGGAAGCCAGGGGAGGGCGGGCCCTAGTGAGGTGTGTTTCTCCTGAATGAAGCAGGCGGTTGCCCACACACCTAAGGAGCAGTCAGTCTTTCGCCTTGTAGCGACTTGTTTTTTTTTTTCACCTAGTGTGAAGTTATTAAGCAACGGTTATGATTTCCTGGGTTTTGGATAGGAACTGGCATTGGGGGTCACTTGTAGAGTCACAACATTATCCATTAAGCTGGATAATCCCTAGTGTACGTTATCCAGTGAGTGGATTTTAGGATTGAAGAGCCCAACGGGAATGAGCGTTCGTGGTTACACCTCTCCCTCTTTGACTTGTTTGCTGTCTGATTGTATATCTTAAGTGTGGGACGCTGCTGTTAGTGGAAAGAATGTTTTGGAAGCGGCTTGATTTGGGGGACTAAATGTGCTTGGCATTGACCACAAAGCCGCCATTTCTGTACTATGTACAGTTCAAGAATAGGTAGGTCATTTCGAAGACAGCCGCTAGTTCTAAGGATGGCAAACTACTGTATTTAAATCCTTCTATTCTAAATCTCGTTTTTCACATCAGTCTAGTTCGGAGAATTCTATAAGGACAGTGTATTTGAAAGTGAAACTTGGAAGAGTCATTTTCTTAATCCTTTTTTGTTTTGGCATTAAACTATTGTAGGAGTAAATAGGTGAAAAGTTTGTTCAATAATTAACCGAAATATTTGAAAACTTCTGATACGTAGATCTTGATGCTTTGTGGACATTGCTTTTAAGCCTCAAATAATTAAGATTGTTCTGATCTTTTAAATTTTATAGTAGTTGAAGGTGGAGAGTTTACACATTCATTTGTGGAATATATATTTCCTCTTAGTTTTTAGATCTTAAGGGTTTTTTTTGTGGTGTGTAACAAGTATCCTGCTGTTTAAAAAAGTTTGTTTAATGCCTACTACAAAATATTTTGAAGTCTCATCAGTTTTGTCAATAATGGACCAATTCTTGAACTCCTAATTTCTTGAGTTTCACATTATTTTTACATCATGTCAGTCATAGGTGACTCATTTTTTGGAGTTCTAATCTGTTGTAACAGACGTTATATTTAAATAAGACATTTGCATTAAAATTGAAATTGCTGCCATTATTGTTATGGACATTTTTAAGCTGTTATAAAATAGCCAGGAATTAACGCCTTTTTTTCCCCCCTGCCAAGCTAGTTTGTCCAAATACAGTGTAAAGAAATTAGCTACTCATTTTCTGGTCCACGAAAGTTCCTAAAATGGGAAGAAGCGGAGATCTGACCTTGTTAGTTCTAAATACACTAAACCGGGGGTGCCATGGATGGCTTTCAGGATGTCCTGAATCCTCTACAATTGTATACAGAATCATGAGTTTTTAAAAACTAGGTTAGAGCTATTGGTTCCTCAGAGTCTCAGGCATCTTAGACCCCAAAAAAGGTTAAGGACTACTGACTTAACCAGTTAGGTTTGAGTGGCATTGGCTTTGAAGAAAAGCAGAGGAAAGATATTTTTTATAATTCTGGGCAACAAAAAGTTGGATGTGTGCCAGCATCTTAGAGTAGAATCCTCTTAAAAGGATAGCGTTGCATATGAACTAGTAGGTTTTAACCAGTACATATTTTGGCGAAGTAGCTCATTTTTCTCTTAGAATTCTTTTTTATTTGAGAATGGGCAGGCTTTTACAGCTTTTAACTTGCCAATGAATCTTGTTAGGCATATTGCCCGTAAAGTTTTTTTTCCTAGATTATATATTCAGTAAATATGATTGTAGATGTAATTTCAATCCCCCAATTCATTGAGGGTTGAAACAATTTGAATGGTTTGAGTGTAGAAACTAAGTTATTTCTGTAGAGGCTAAGGGGATTTATACCAAGATATGTTAGACTTGTGGTTCCTGCTAACCATTGCTGTAGACGATAGGAATTACTGTATATCCACATTTTGATTTTTAACGTCATTCTGTCTTTTTTTGTTTGTTTTTTGAGATGGAGTCTCAATTCTGTTGCCCAGGCTGGAGTGGGGTGACGCATCTTGGCTCACTGCAACCTCCATCTCCTGGGTTCAAGCAGTTCTCCTGCCTCAGCCTCCTGAGTAGCTGGGATTACAGGCGCCTGCCTCCACGCCTGACTAATTTTTCTATTTTTAGTAGAGATAGGGTTTTGCCATTGTTGGCCAGGCTGGTCTGGAACTCTTGACCTCAAGTGATCCGCCCACCTCGGCCTCCCAAAGTGCTGGGATTACAGGTGTGAGCCACTGCGCTCAGCCCATTCTGTCTTTATAGAATTATTTTTATAAAGTTAAGATAATGTGAAGTGAACTTTTACTGAGTTATCCAGAAGACCCTAGTTGGGAAGAAAAGAAAAACACATTCACTTGAACTTAATCCTACTTGCTTAAGAAGTTTGGACATCAAGATACTGAACTGTATCATGTTTTAGGACCATAAAATCCTAATAGTGGATGCATTTAAATAATAGGTTAGCATACTTTATAAATGTTAGTAGAATAGGGGAGTCTTTCTGGTGTATAAACAAAACACTAGAAAAGTTGAATGGACCATAATAATTTATGTAATTATCAAATAGCTAAGTAATTTCAGCTTATGTTACTTGCTTTTACTATCTGTTTTTTGTAATTAAAGTCTCTAAAGTATTCATTAAAATATTTGTAATAACATGGTTGAAGTAAAATAACTTGTAGGAAGTTTCTGATAATTCCAAAACTTCATAGGCAGCTTCAATGTTTTTTCTTTATTTTCAGTAATCTATGCCAGCAATTATGACAATGTTAGCAGACCATGCAGCTCGTCAGCTGCTCGATTTCAGCCAAAAACTGGATATCAACTTATTAGATAATGTGGTGAATTGCTTATACCATGGAGAAGGAGCCCAGGTAAAGTAGCCAACGAAAACTTTATAACATTTTGACAGTGTAACAGAGTTGTTGGGTTTAGAATAAAATTTTAAATTATCACCTTTAAAAAAGATATTCCATGGTTTGTGTTAATTTGGAATTCTATATTAACCATAATGAGAATTGGTTTGGAGAAAAAAATTGCATAATGTTTGATATGGTTACATTGGGTTGTTTTGGAATACTATTCTTATACTTGTTCTGTCCTTAAGAGCCGAATGTTATTAAATACTTTGTAGGTATTAAAGGTTCTCTGTACTTTTATATATACTTAATATGTTTGGAGCTAATATGATTCTTCTACTTTTAAAACATTTACAGAAGTACTTCACAGACATGTTTGTTTAATTAAAAACAGGAATACCAAGTATTTTTATGTTAGTTGAATTTCATACACTTTTCTAAGTGGTACTGTTAATGTAGGGAATTATCTTGAACATAAACCATGCTTTGATCAGTTTAAGTTTTTCGCTTTTTTGAACCCAACGAAAAGGTGAAACAGAAATGTGTGTAAAATTTTAAATTGTATGTGTCACAAGAAAAAAAAACTTGATTTTTTTACCTGTGGGGCCAAACTTTTTTTTTGTTTTTTTTTTTTGAGACAGAGTCTTGCTCTGTGTCCCAGGCAGGAGTGCAGTGGCATGATCTCAGCTCACTGCAACCCCTGCCTCCTGGGTTCAAGTGATTGTCTTGCCTCAGCCTCCCTGCTAGCTGGGATTACAGACGCACGCCACTATGCCTGGCTAATTTTTGTATTTTTAGTAGAGACGGGGTTTCACCATGTTGGCCAGGCTGGTCTTGGAACTCCTGACCTCAGGTGATGCACCTGCCTCGGCCTCCCAAAGTGCTGGGATTACAGGCATGAGCCACCTTACGCCAGCCCAAACATGTTTTTGAATGAGTAAAAAGTTCTGCAGTTGGGTCAGAAATCTTTTTTTTTGGTTTTTTTTTTTTTAAGATGGAGTCTCGTACTGTCACCAGGCTTGAGTGCAGTGGCACAATCTTGGTTCACTGCAACCTCCGCTTCCCAGATTCAAGCAATTCTCCTGCCTCGGCCTCCCGAGTAGCTGGGACTACCGGCGCACTACCACGCCCAGCTAATTTTTTGTATTTTGGTAGAGATGGGTTTCATATTGGCCAGGATGGTCTCCATCTCCTGACCTCGTGATCCGCCTGCCTTGCCCTCCCAAAGTGTGGGGATTACAGGCATGAGCCACCACGCCTGTCCAGAAATCTTTTAAGGTAGTTTTGTTGCCAGAACAGTAGATTTCTGGTTAGATGAATGTTCAGCTAATAGATATGAGGTTACTTATATTGTCAAGATATTTGTATTTGCATAATTAAGAACCTGAGTGCCATTACACTTTTTGAAAACATGTAAGATGCATATAGTACTATCTTTTATAGGTAGTCCAAAAAGCATCATGTATAAATGTTTCCATTCCCTTGTGAAATCTAACAATACTGCTTTCACTATAGTGGAAACTTGAAAAAGGGCTGTGGAAGCTCTAAAAGCAGAAAACATTACTCTGCAGTGATTCTGTAAGCTTGTTAGTCCGGGTTTATACTCTTAGGGCGTTTTGATCAGTACTTTATCTCCAAAAGCATTCTTGAAAAAATTATCTGTCAGTATTTATTATCCCTGTCATTTAGTTGTTACTCATGCTGTACATTCAATATGAAGCTTTAAGCTTCATTTCTTCTAGCATGGATGCATAGAAAACAGCTGCTTTTGGAGGAAGCTATGAAAGTAAGGTTGGGTTCAATTTTGAATATAATATTGGAAGCACAGGTCTGTAGCCATTGGGGAAAAAGGCATTTAATTTTTTCCACATAGATTCAGCTACTAATACTATTTAATCTTTGCACTAAGCTAGTTCACTACATCTAAAGGTATGATAAATAAACCAACAGAGCAGTGTTCTTCATGGCTTATAACAGAATTAGTGGTAATTTTTATAATTGAGAATATATTACAGTAATACTGCTTTTAATAATGTTTCATAGTATTAAGAAATTTAATGGTTTGTTTTAAAATTGACTTCTTAATAAAAAGTAGATTAAGAAAAGTGTTTCTGGCCGGGTGCGGTGGCTCAAGCCTGTAATCCCAGCACTTTGGGAGGCCGAGATGGGCGGATCATGAGGTCAGGAGATCGAGACCATCCTGGCTAACCCGGTGAAACCCCATCTCTATTAAAAAATACAAAAAACTAGCCGGGCGAGGTGGCAGGCACCTGTAGTCCCAGCTACTCGGGAGGCTGAGGCAGGAGAATGGCGTGAACCCGGGAGGCGAAGCTTGCAGTGAGCTGAGATCCGGCCACTGCACTCCAGCCTGGGTGACAAAGCGAGACTCCGTCTCAAAAAAAAAAAAAAAAAAAAAAAGTTTCTAAATTTTTTTTTTTTGTTTATAAGGACAATAGGTTAACTTTCCTTTTTTTGTTTATAAGGACAATAGGTTAACTTTCCCAAAGTAAAAGGATTTTGTCTGCAGTAGTTAATAGATCATGTGACAATCAGTTGCGTAAAAATAACTAGCAAACATATTGTATTATAAATGAAGATTTAGAGCTTAAAGCTGGTTAAGGAGTCCTTTTGGTCTCTAAAAGTCCTGTGTTGTTAGTTCAGTCTACTTTTTGTTTACCACCTCCTTGGGGGTCTTATTTCAAAGGAAAAGGAGTAGTAGCAGAGAGCTGCTGTGGTGGAAAACATGTTTTTAGTGTTAGATGTCTTAATTTGTTTCCTGGAAGCTCTCTCTAGTCATTGCTTAAGTCCCATGTACAAATGTGACCTCCCCTGCAAGAGATTGGAGGGTAGTAATGATGAGGTTTATAAAGCACCTATTACAGTGCTTGGTAGGTAGAAGGCACTCTGTTTAAAGGTTATACATTTAGCAGTATAATGAAAATGATTTAGCATATGTGATACTCATTGCTTGAAATTAAAAAAATTTTTGCTACTCATAAAATATCATGCAGTAATAATGACAAGAAAAATTTATTATACTAATTAAGCTGTTAAAGTCAACTGGGAAGAAAGCTGTAGGTAGCCTTTTTTTTTTTTTTTTAAAGGAATGTGTAACTTGGGGAGGAGAAGAAATTATTTACAAGGGTGACTTTTAATCTGTAGACAACTTTTGCATACATTATTAGTATAGTAGGCTATTTAGCACTGTTACATTAGGACTACTCTCTGTTACAAGTATTTTTCTATTTTTAGCCAAGTAGACACCTAGAAAAAAGATACAGAAAGAGTTGGATGTTGTCTCCAATATTGTGTTCTGTTAAAGATCTTGAACTCTATTGCTTAGCAACTAAAACGCTTTCACCACTCAGTAGCACAAGGGAGATGCTAGGTTTTCTCTCTCTTTAGTTTGCTTTTGTGTCTTTTTTTTTAAACCCCTACTGGGGTTTTAAGTTTATAAAGAACATTATGTAAGAATGGTGGGATTAGAATACATTAGAATGCAAATACTAGAAGTAACATCGGAGAGTAAAATTACAACTAACAGGAAAGAACATGATTTATGTAGAGATTGAAGTGAGTGGTGATAGTGTGGGAAGTATTTGATTCTGTGTAGAATGCTTATCACTTCAAAGCATCTGACAAAATGGCAACTTGACCAAGTAACTTTTACTGTGTGAGGATCTTTGATACAACTTTTCCTCTAGTTAGATAAGGTTATCTAGCTAGATATTCTCAGGGAGAAGATCAAAACACTGCTAAAATGTGCTTTGGCCCTAGATAACTCAGATCATTATTCTTTCTGCCTTCTATAATTTCTCATATGACACATTATACCCATCAGTCCTTTAATGAAATCAAATAAAAATGTGTATAATTGTATTTTAAAATATACACATTAACTCTTCTAACCACAGACTCACAATGGAAGCAGGCATCTGATCTTTTCAGGTGACCACAGTGGTTCTGGTGGGTTTCTGGGTAGAGAACAACCATATAAGTTATTGAGTGTGTAGCGGTGTGTTTTGCTGATTGTGTATGGGATAGTCATGAATGTGGTATTGTGTTTACTACCTGAGGAAAAGATCGTGGTTAAAATAAAGCATCAACGCCAGGATAAGCATATGATTTCTCTCTTTCTTTCTTTCTTTTTTTTAATGAGACAGAATCTTACTCTGTAGCCCAGGCTGGAGTGCAGTGGTGTGATCTCAGCTCACCACAACCTCTGCCTTCTGGGTCCTGGTTCAAGCAGTTCTCCTGCCTAGCCTCCCGAGTAACTGGGATTACAGGCACGCCCCACCATACCCAGCTAATTTTTGAATTTTTAGTAGAGATGGGGTTTCACCATGTTGGCCAGGCTGGTCTTGAACTCCTGACCTTGTGATCCTCCCACTCGGCTTCCCAAAGTGCTAGGATTACAGGTCTGAGCCATGGTGCCCTACCAAGCATACGATTTTTTAAAAAAGACTAGAATAAAAGTCAGGCTAAAGATTATAAGGTATCTTTGTCGGAAATGGTTGTAAGAGTGCTTCCTACCCTGTTTTTGATGCTTTGTTGTTTATAACCACATAATTAAACCCATGATAAAGTAAAATATAAGAGAAAGGTAATTGACAGATTTTAAAGTCATCAAACCTTTTTCTTGCTCTGTCATACAGGCTGGAGCACAATGGCATGATCACAGCTCACTGCAGCCTTGACCTCCCAGGCTCAATCTTCCCACCTCAGCCTCCTGAGTAGCTGGGACCATAAGTGCATGTCCCACCACACCTGGCTCATTATTTTTTCTTTGTTTCCCAAGCTGATCTTGAACTCCTGGGATTACAGACATGAGCCACCACACCTGGCCCAAACTTTTTGCTTACAACTTTTAATAGAAATAGGTAATAGGAAGGATCTAATTGAGTTATAAAAAAAACCTTTAAAGATACAAAAATGAAAAGGATTAAGCCATTGCTTTTTGTCAGTAGAATTAAAAGGTGTTTGGTAAAAATACGTTAATGTTGTATGAAAAACTTATTGAAATGAAAAAACTATATAAAATGTTGACATGGCTGGATCTTAAAAACTGTCAAATGGAAAAAACTAATTGCAGAAAAGTTTCTTTTGTTTTGTTTTGTTTTGTTTTGGAGAGGGAGTCTCAGTCACCCAGGTTGGAGTGCACTGGGGCAATCTTGGCTCACTGCAACCTCCGCTCCCGGGTTCAAGCGATTCTCCTGCCTCAGCCTCCCGAGTGGCTGGGACTATAGGCGCACGCCACCATGCCCAGCTAATTTTTGTGTTTTTAGTAGAGATGGGGTTTCGCCATATTGGTCAGGCTGGTCTCGAACTCCTGACCTCGTGATCTGCCCACCTCGGCCTCCCAAAGTGCAGGGATTACAGGCGTGAGCCACTGTGCCCAGCCTGAAAGATTTTTTAAGTATAAACATAAAATTTGGTAGCCATACAACCGTATTCATGAAATTTACACACATGCCATGAAAATGAGGACAGGAAAAGACAGACCAAGTTTATGAAAGCCATTACTTTTTAAAGAAGGAACAAAGGTGTACTCCCAGCAGTTTGGGAGGCTGAGGCGGGCAGATCACGAGGTGAGGAGTTTGAGACCAGCCTGGCCAACAGGGTGAAACCCTGTCTCTACTGAAAATACAAAAATTAGCCAGGCGTGGTGGCACGTGCCTGTAGTCCCAGCTACTCGAGAGGCTGAGGCAGGAGAATTGCTTGAACCCTGGAGGTGGAGGTTGCAGTGAGTTGAGATCCTGCCACTGCACTCCAGCCTCAGTGACAGAGTGAGACTTCAAGTAAAAAAAAAAGAGAGAGAGAGAGAGTAAAAAGAAGGAACAAAGGAAGGAAATGGCACTAGGGAAAGGCACAAAGATGACTTTCATAAACTTCAGTTATTTTATGTTCAAAGAAAAACTGATACAAGCACATGGTGATGGCTACATAGATTAGTATTTCTGGGTTTGCATGTTAAAAATATGAAAATAAAGGCCGGGCACGGTGGCTCAAGCCTGTAATCCCAGCACTTTGGGAGGCCGAGACGGGCGGATCGCAAGGTCAGGAGATCGAGACCATCCTGGCTAACATGGTGAAACCCCGTCTCTACTTAAAAAATACAAAAAAATAGCCGGGCGAGGTGGCGGGCGCCTGTAGTCCCAGCTACTCGGGAGGCTGAGGCAGGAGAATGGCGTAAACCCGGGAGGCGGAGCTTGCAGTGAGCTGAGATCCGGCCACTGCACTCCAGCCTGGGCGACAGAGCGAGACTCCGTCTCAAAAAAAAAAAAAGAAAAGAAAAGAAAATAAAAACGGAAATAGTTTCCAAAACAAATATTTTATATATGAAATTAGTGAAATTTCAAAATGGAGAAAGGATGGTTACAATAAATTTTAAGAGCCCTTTTTAAAGAGCTCAAAGGGTATGTAAGTATTTGGGATTTGTGGTCTTACTTAGACCTAGTTTTCAGTAGTCTTTCTATGAAATGTATTTTTGTAGTTAGCTCTTGGTAACTCTTGTAAAGCGGAGTGTCCTGCTACATTACATAACTTATCTAAGTAGATGTGATTTTTTTGTTTTTCTAGAGGCAGAGTCTCTGCTCTGTCACCAGGCTGAAGTGCAGTGGCACCATGATAGCTCAGTGCAGCCTTGATTTCCAGGGCTCAAGTGATCCTCCCACCTCAGCCTCCTGAGTAGCTAGGACTACAGGTGCATTACATTGCCTGTCTTCTAGGCTGGCCAGCTGGTCTTGAACTCCTGACCTCAAGTGATCCTCCTGCCTCAGTCTCCCAAAGTATTGAGAGTACAGGCATGAACCACTGCAACCGGCCTAGATAAGAATTTTTATGTTGTTTTTGGTTGATTTAAATGCTGATAACTCATTTGCTTCAGAATAGATCTTTGGTTGAAATCCAGTGCAGTTTTGAGACTAAAAAATAAACCAGATTTACTCCCAAAAATGTTACTCTGTTTCAAAAAAGTAAAATATTTGCACCTTTAAAGATTAGGAGTTGGCTGGGCATGGTGGCTCACTCCTATAATCGCAGCACTTTGGGAGGCCGAGGCAGGCGGATCACCTGAGGTCAGGAGTTCAAGACCAGCCTGGCCAACATGGTGAAACCCCAGCTCTACTAAAAATACAAAAATTAGCTGGCTGTGGTGGCACCCGCCTGTAATCCCAGCTACTTGGGAGGCTGAGGTAGGAGAATCGCTTGAACTCAGGAGGCAGAGGCTGCAGTGAGCTGAGATCGTACCACTGCAGTCCAGCGTGGGCGATAAAGCAAGACTGTCTCAAAAAAAAAAAAAAAAGATTAGGAGTCATGTTTAAATAATTTTATTTCTATTTCTGTAAAGTCTAAATTTTGAATATTTCTGAACATTGATGATAGAATCTCTGTCCAATTAGAATTTGTGCCTTGCTCAGTAGTTTTCATTTTAATGAATGCTTCAAAAGAACACATTAGCTTAATTTTTTTTTTATAATATTTTAGCAAAGAATGGCTCAAGAAGTACTGACACATTTAAAGGAGCATCCTGATGCTTGGACAAGAGTCGACACAATTTTGGAATTTTCTCAGAATATGAATACGAAAGTAAGCAAGTGGTGGTTTTAAAATCTGTTATTTCTTTTCTTCCAGTCATAAACTTTGAGGAAGGTATCTCATTTTTAGTATTAGCATTTGTTATCTCAAATCATTTTATATTGTTAATTTGTTTCAAAATTTAGTGTTAAGCATATAATTAATTCTTGCAAATAGTCCTAAGAATTATGAATGAAGTTTTGTAATGGGACTAGTATGCAAGGTGGCTTTTTTGGTTGTCTGATTTTGTTTTTTTCTTTTTAGAATATGTATACAGGTCTAAGTAGCATAAATTCTGAATGTTATTCAGAGATGAAACATAACATTAAGGAATTATTTTGGGCAAGTAATCAATATAATACAGGCCAGGCACCTCTGACACCAAGTTGTGTGGACAGCTTAAAACCCTACTCCATGGCATTGGGCTTCTAATGGGACAGCACTCAGTTTTTATTTACAATGGAAAATGTTATAATTCGGGTCCTTTTTTAAGTTTGAACAGAAGGGTTGATCAAAATGTGTTTTGTCTGTTTTAGGCTTGATGATTCACACTTCTCTTTAAACTGCCTTAAAGTAATAAAATACTATGGCATTCTGTTTAATACACGAAAGGTTTCCACTTGATATACATTGTGTTAAAACAGAAGATAGCCATATTCACATCTGTTTCTGAAACCAGACTTTGTTAATTAACAGTTTTAAAATATTAATTAGTTTTGACAGCTTGTAAATTTTAGGTCAAAAATACAGTCCAGAACTTCCTCAAAGTGCTAACCTTAAGTAACATAACAGTGTTTGCCTGTTTGCTTGCCTGGTAAATTTTGCTTTTTATACTGACAGACATTACTAATGTTTAAGTTGATTTATCAACAGTATTTTTAAAAACTCAAATTTGTCTTGTGAAAAATGAGATGATTAGAGGAACAGAAAGAAAGCAACAGGTAAAGAATTCTTCAATTTACATAAATTACAAATGATTTGGTGCTAAATTTATGCACTATGACATTTGGCTTTTATGCAATCATTTTTTTTTCTTTAAAGATGTTAACACTACCTGATATTAATCATAATGTTCCATTATGTTGATTGCTTGTAATAGGAAGAAAAAGGGTGTCTTCCTGTGCAACTGACACAGCTAGGCTTTGACGGCAGGCCTCCACAAGGTCTACCCTTTTGATTCCCTTTAACTGAATTCTGTTCATCAATTGTTTTTGTTTCATGGGCGGTGGGAGGGGAAAGGGGAATTCGATGCATAAAATAAGTATTTCTAAGGGCTCAGTAGAAATTTCTACCATAGGGATCATTTCATGCATTTATCTTTTCATTTAGTCTTTGCTGTTATCTGTCCCTCATCTTCATAACTCAGCAGTGGATTTCTCAAGTTCTGAGATGTAATGCAAAAGTATAATTCTTTGGAATGTTTGGATCATAGTGATTGATCATTTGCTTTCAGATTTGACTGTCACTTCAGATTTTGAGCAAAAATACTAAAAAAAAAAAAAGTTATTTGAAGAGACATGACCTCTGTTTCCCAGGCTGGAGTGGAGTGGTGTGATTATAGCTCACCGTAACCTCAAACTCCTGGGCTTAAGTGACATTCTGCCTAGCTTTCTGAGTAGCTAGGGCTACAGGTGCATGCCACCATGCCTCACTAACTTACCAATTTTTTTTATAGAGGCGGGGTCTCCCTGTGTTGCTCAGGCTGATCTTGAGCTCCTGGCCCTCCCACCTTGGCCTCCCCAAAGTGTTGGGATTACAGGCGAGGGCCACTTTGCCTGGCGCCAAATAACATTTTTTCAAAGGAATGTAAGTTTTCTTTGTTTCAGTTTCATAGGCCAAGTCTTTATGTCTGGGAGAGATTGGATTTTAGGATATTATGGTAACAGATGTATTCCTCTGACCTAACCTGGGCAAAGCTTTTATTGGGCTCCCTGCTTCAACTTGGCAGAAAGATGAATTGTATCTTCATCAAGCTTATGCTACCTTTATGCAGTTGTAGAAAATAACTACAGGTTAGTAAATAGTAACTTTAGGTGACAGTGTCTTTCCAATAAATACGTAAACAAAAAGTTTGGTTAAATAAGATGAAGTTATCTTTTAAGATTTTTATTTCTAACTATATGGTGGGTTTTGTTTCTTAGTGTTTTAAAGGCTTTTTAATTGATTTTTGACAAGAGGATACATTGTAAGCAGTGCGTTACTTTGACTTACTGAGTCTTGACAATCTGATTTTGTGCCTATAAAATTGTTTAGGGTAGTATGTTTTAAAAGCTAATTAAGAACTTCAGGCATTTGGAAAATTCTCTTTTTTGCTTATTTACATATTTCTCAGACCTAGACATAATAAATAGATGTGTTTTTAAAAATGAACAGGTTAGAAAAATCGCTATTTACTGCTGATTATGAAACATTGTAATAGCATCAAATTTGTAATTTTAGAATTTTGCTTTGGCCTTGTTTTGATTTTGAAAGTTTTTAAGGAATGTTTGCAAATGTAGTACTTTAGTTGAAATGGCAAAATTTTCCTGAAAAGTGTGAAATGTTAAAATGAAAGAAAACAGCAAAAACATTCACTGTTTGAGCACAATGTAGTTTGGGACAGTCTATATTGTGCTTTGGATAAAATGAGCATTCACATGATCCCTTTGGTTGAAATACTAATGCTCCTATTTTATTGTGTAATGACTAACCATTTTAAAGATGAACTCTTATTCTCAGCCAAAACTTGCAATCTGAGGTTATATGTCTATATATGAATGAGTTTACCTTTCAGGTATTATAGCTGATTCTTCCCTAATTCTCTCAGTTGAAATGTACCACAACAGTTTTGTCCCTTTTCTTCCTCCTGCCTATCCACACTAATTGGTCATAGTAATTCAGGTAGTAACTCCTGGAGCTTTATAAATTATTATAAATATTGTTGACTATTTAGAGTGAGTAATCAGCAGGAGGGACAAAATGGCTTGAAAGTGGTATCTCTTTTTTAATTTTTTATACTTTTAGTTATAACTTTCAGTATTTAGGAAGAAATACCTGAAAGGTAGATACAGATTGCAACATGCATTTGTGATTATTTTGACTGTGCACAAAAGTTTATCTTTAAATTAGTAGAAATAGCAACTATAAGGGTGGGGTTAAAATATAAAATAAACCCATGGGTTGTCTTGCTGCTCCTTAAGTAACACACCAGTGATGCTTGTAAACACTTTTTATAGAAAGTATCTGTGACAATACTTTAATATTTGGCCAAAAGCTTGTAACTCCTAGAGGATGGTAGGAAGCTTGATAGCATCCAAACTGCTAAATTCTTAGGAGCCTGTTCGTGTTAAAGTACGTGAGCCTATGAGCAGTCATTTATGCTGTGAATTCGTATCTGGCTGCTACTTTTCCTTCGACAGATAAGCCTATTTGGCTGCTAAAGGGCTTTTTATTTGGTTCTTCCTCCTGGTGTGAGCATGTATAAACAGCAGGACGTTATATAGAGTAGTAAACAATAAAATGAGGAAAATGCATGAAAACTCAGTATATGGGTGAATAGATACTTGTTTAATATATGTAATTAAACTTGGTAGCATAATGTTTTTGAAACTTTAGATGTAAATGTGTGAATGTCTGTCCATTTGTGAATCCTGAGAGTTGCCAGTCCTATATAGCAATATATTCACATGCTTCTATTCTCCAATTTTCAGTATTATGGACTACAAATTTTGGAAAATGTGATAAAAACAAGGTGGAAGATTCTTCCAAGGAACCAGTGTGAAGGTAGGAAAATATATTAAAGAATTACAAATTCAGAATTTTGTTATTCCTGGCATTTTTATTATAGTTGTTTGAGGGGGCATATAATGAATATTTAGTATATTTTGCTCTAATGGAGCTTATTGCTTTTATCATGAAGCAAAGCAGGTTCTGTTTGTATTGGTGGGTACAGGAAGGCCACTTATAGGTTATCTTTTGGGAGAAAGAGGAGACTGGACTGTTAAATTCTTGACTATAAATATTCTAGTTAAAAATATGGACTATGGCACAATGGCTCACGCCTGTAATCCCAGCACTTCAGGAGGCCGAGGTAAGTGGATCACTTGAGCCCAGGAGTTCCAGACCAGCCTAGGCAGCATAACAAGACCTCGTCTGGACAAAAATTTTAAAAATTTTCTGGGTATGGTGGTACATGCCTGTGGTCCCAGGTATGTAGGAGTGTTGCTTGAGCTCAAAAGGTCGAGACTGCAGTGAGCTGCAGTGGGCCGTGATCCTGCCACTGCACTCCAGCCTGGATGACAAGAGTAAGACCCTGTCTCCAAAAAAACAAACACACAAATATAATATGGGCCGGGCACAGTGGCTGAAGCCTGTAATCCCAGGACTTTGTGAGGCTGAGGTGGGAGGGTCATTTAAGGCCAGAAGTTTGAGACCATCCTGGGTAACATAGTGAGACCCTGTGTTTACGAAAAAGTTAAAAATTAGCCAGGTGTTGTGGTGTAGGTGGTGGGGAGCAGGGGTATCAGTGGGGTGAGGTAGGAGGATCCCTTGAGCCAGGAGGTTGAGACTGCAGTGAGCCATCATTGTGCCACTGTACTCTAGCCTGGGCAACGAGCGAAACTCCGTCTCAAAAAATATATATATAAGGCCGGGCGCGGTGGCTCAAGCCTGTAATCCCAGTACTTTGGGAGGCCGAGGCGGGTGGATCACGAAGTCAGGAGATCGAGATCATCCTGGCTAACATGGTGAAACCCCGTCTCTACTAAAAATACAAAAAACTAGCCGGGCGTGGTGGCGGGCGCCTGTAGTCCCAGCTACTCGGAGGCTGAGGCAGGAGAATGGCGTAAACCCGGGAGGCGGAGCTTGCAGTGAGCCGAGATCGCGCCACTGCACTCCAGCCTGGGTGACACAGCGAGACTCCGTCTCAAAAAAAAAAATATATATATATATATATATATATATATATATATATATATATATATATATATATATGGTTAACCCAGGGATGGAAAAGCCAAGTACTAAAAATCACAAAGCTTTTTTTTTTTTTTTTTTTTTTTACCTTTTTGTGGTTCTGGGAATGCCTTGTTAGAGGTTGGCTTCTGAAAGGAAGAAAGATCAGAAAATGAAGGTGTAGTGATACCTGTTAATTAATTTAACTTTTCTGTCTGTGGTACCTTGAGGAATGTAGTAATATTTTGAGAAACCTGAGGCAAGGTTAGTTTCTTATGATTCTTTGATACAGCTAATTTCAGTTACGATACACTGCATTTTTACCTACTCTATTTCTTTATCTCTGAACAATAGAAATTTTTTTTTCTTGGCTTTATTATGGGGCACATGATACTTCTAGTAGCAGTGTCATTTAAAATATGTCTCATTTCTTTGATTACTTGTCTGTAAGTATTTCCTTCATCTGCATTCTCTTATCATTATGGTAGAATAGTGACGTGGATTTACTTATTTAATCTGACTTAAACCTTGACAAAGTTTGAGCACATTTAGAGTTGGATATGATGAAATTTTAATGCCAGTATCTTTTTTTAAGAATATTAAGGATAATCAATGGCAATATCTTTAATACATCATAAATCATAGATTAAGAGTGATAGTGCAGGAGCAAATAGTGTGCCTGCCCTAAAAGAGGTTCTCATTTTTTTAAATGTTTAATTATGGTTTGAAACTGTTTTAGATCATGTTCTGTGATGGACTGAGAAATAAATAAGCACAATTTGACTATGTGGTCCAAGTAAGTCCTAAATACTTTATTCTTCAAGGATCTTTAGTGTAGTCATTCCTTGTTTCTTTACTACTATTTATTGTTTTACTC
Source organism: Macaca thibetana thibetana (assembly GCF_024542745.1). Lineage (NCBI taxonomy): Eukaryota > Metazoa > Chordata > Mammalia > Primates > Cercopithecidae > Macaca > Macaca thibetana. The sequence goes on from NC_065590.1 coordinate 45,502,198, forward strand.
ATGTGTTACAAGCCCCAGATTTAATTTCGGCCATGGTCTGCCATACCACCAAAAGGTGTTCTACTTCTGTTCCATTTTACTGTTGTATAATTTTAAATCTTCATTTTGTTCTTAACTCTACATCTCTGTTTTTTATCACATTTGATTGTTCTGGAAGATCTTTTCCAGGTTTGAAATATATATGATTATACTAGTTTATCAACATCATAGTTACATTTATTATAGAAAAAAGTAATTTAAAAAATTTTTCTTTCTTCCTTTCTTTTTTGTTGAGACAGGTTCTAAGTCTTTTCCCCAGGCTGGAGTACATTGGCAGGCACCATCTCTGCAACTTCAAATAGCTGGGGTCAAGCAATCCTCCCACCTCAGCTTCCCAAGTAGCTGGGAACACAGGCATGCCCTACTAAATTTTTTTTTTTTTCCCCAATGTTTTGTAGGGATGGGGTCTCGCTGTATTGCCCATGCTGCTGGCTGTTAGGCTTGAGCAATCCTCCCACCTTGGCCTGCCAGAGTGCTGGGATTGTAAGCATGAGCCACCACACCTAGTCAACATGATTAGCTTTTTAATTTTAACTGAGAGGCTTCTGTAACCTGAAGATTTATTTCACAAAATATACTATAACTTCTGAACATTAATTTTCCTTCATCTTTAAGTAACTTTGGTATTGGAAATTATATAAATTAGTTTTAAAATATTTTATTTCCTTTGTCCGTAAGTATCCTGCGTTTTAAAGGTGGTATTCTTGCTTGTTAGCTATAGCTATACCCTTTGTCCAACTACCATAGCATATATATTTGTTTACCTGGGGTACATATTGTGCATTTCCTTTGTACCAATTACTACTAAATATTAAGGTTATAAAAATACTTGTACATCAAAGTGCTGTATGTCATAGTTACAATTAGGAAAGACAAAACACATATAAAAGAGGAATCATAAATCAGCAGTAAATTAGGTGTATATAATGAGTGCTTCACAAGCTAAAGGAACAGAATGATGTCTAAGTCCGGCCTTTTAAGCCAAGTTTCATTCACATGATTGGAAAGAAGTGCCTGGTGTATTTTAAAGGAAGGAAAGGTTTCACTGCATAAGAGTATACAAAAACTAGATTCCTGCATTTTTTTGTTTGTTTGTTTGTTTTTCTGATCTAGAATTTCTTATATCTGCTTTTAGGTTCTTTTCCACAGCATATGTTAATTTTTATTTATTTGTTTGTTTTTTATTTTTGAGACGGAGTCTCACTCTGTCGCCCAGGCTAGAGTATAGTGGCACGATCTCAGCTCACTGCAAGGTCCGCCTCCCGGGTTCACGCCATTCTCCTGCCTCGGCCTCCTGAGTAGCTGGGGCTATAGGCGCCCGCCACCACACCCGGCTAATTTTTTTTTTTTTTTTTTTTAAGTAGTAGTAGAGACAGGGTTTCACCATGTTAGCCAGGGTGGTCTCGATCTTCTGACCTTGTGATCCTCCCGCCTCGGCCTCCCAAAGTGCTGAGATGACAGGCGTGAGCCACCACACCTGGCCAACATGTTCTTTTAAATTAATAGCATTTTCAATTTAGGCCTCTTGTGTAAATACTGTCAGGAAAATCTCATGATTCTTGAGTCGGTTAGATGTCTCTTGCTGTGTTATACTTTACTGTATCCTGTACCAGTGGGTCACAGGAGAATAAAATTTTAAAGAGCAAAAGATAGGTCCGGCACAGTGGCTAACGCCTGTAATCCCAGCATTTTGGGAGGCCAAGGCAGGCAAATCACGTGGTCAGGAGTTCAAGACCAGCCTTACCAACATGGAGAAACCCCATCTCTACTAAAAATACAAAAATTAGCCGGGCTTGGTGGCGCATGCCTGTAATTCCAGCTGCTCAGGAGGCTGAGGCAGGAGAATTGCTTGAACCTGGGAGGCGGAAGTTGCAGTGAGCTGAGATCACACCATTGCATTCCAGCCTGGGCAGCAGAGCAAGACTTCGTCTCAAAAAAAAAGAGCAAAAGATAGACATAATTAGAAAGTAAGGATGTTTAAAAGAACATTTAATTTTCCATAAGATATTTTTATAGCAAGAGAAAGGGAGAGATAATAAAACATTTAAATAGGTTGAGATTTGTGTTATGTAAAATTTATTACGTTTCTCTGGATTTTCATTTAGCTTTAGGCCATTAAGTATGTGTCTGTTTGTGTGTGTTTTATGTGTTTTGTCCTTCGCACCCCACATTACACTTGGCTGTTTTAGTCACTTTTTTCCCCATCCTCCGAACTGTAAGCTCCTTGATAGTGGAGCTCAGAGTGTCTTTTTTTCTTTGGTTGGTTGTTTTTGTTTTGTTTTTTGTTTTAGACGGAGTCCGTCGCCCAGGCTGGAGTGCAGTGGCGTGATATTGGCTCACTGCAAGCTCCGCCTCCCGAGTTCATGCCATTCTCCTGCCTCAGCCTCCTGAGTAGCTGGGACTACAGGCGCCCACCACCACACCTGGCTAATTTTTTGTTTTTTGTTTGGTTTTTTTGTTTTTAGTAGTAGAGACAAGCTTTCACCGTGTTAGCCAGGGTGATATCGATCTCCTTACCTCGTGATCCACCCGCGTTGGCCTCCCAAAGTGCTGGGATTACAGGCGTGAGCCACTGTGCCTGGCTTTTTTTTTTTTTTTTTTTTTTTTGAGACGGAGTCTCGCTCTGTCGCCCAGGCTGGAGTGCAGTGGCGCGATCTCGGCTCACTGCAAGCTCCGCCTCCCGGGTTCACGCCATTCTCCTGCCTCAGCCTCCCGAGTAGCTGGGACTACAGGCGCCCACAACCGCGCCCGGCTAATTTTTTGTATTTTTAGTAGAGACGGGGTTTCACCGTGGTCTCGATCTCCTGACCTTGTGATCCGCCCGCCTCGGCCTCCCAAAGTGCTGGGATTACAGGCGTGAGCCACCGCGCCCGGCTGTGCCTGGCTTTTTCTTTGTTTTTTAAAGATGTAGGGATTCACTCTGTTCCTCAGGCTGGAGTACAGTGGTGCAATCGTGGTTCACTGCAGCCTGGGCTCCAGTGATCTTGCCTCAGGCTTTTTTTCTTTTTCTTTTTTTTTTTTTTTTTTGAGACGGAGTCTCACTCTGTCACCCAGGCTGGAGTGCAGTGGTGCAATCTTGGCTCACTTCACCCTCTGCCTCCTGGATTCAAGTGATTCTCCTGCATCAGCCTCCTAAGTAGCTGGGATTACAGGTGCACACCACCATGCATGGCTAATTTTTGTATTTTTTTTTAGTAAGGACGGGATTTTGCCATGTTGACCAGGCTGGTGTCAAACTCCCGACTTCAGGTGATCCTCAGCCTCCCAGAGTGCTGGGATTATAGGTGTGAGCCATTGTACCCTGCCCTCTTGCCTCAGCCTTGACTGTGGGTCCACACCACCATGCCCAGCTAATTAAATTTTTTTTTTTTTTTTTTTTTTTTAAGAGACAGAGTCTCACTGTGAAGCCCAGGCTGGTTTGTTTTTTATTTATTTATTTATTTATTTATTTATTTATTGAGACGGAGCCTCGCTTTGTTGTCCAAGCTGGAGTGCGGTGGCGTGATCTCTGCTCACTGCAAGCTCCGCTTCCCAGGTTCATGCCATTCTCCTGCCTCTGCCTCCCAAGTAGCTGGGACTACAAGCGCCCGCCACCGCGCCCGGCTAATTTTTTTTGTATTTTTAGTAGAGCCGGGGTTTCACCGTGTTAGCGAGGATGGTCTCGATCTCCTGACCTCGTGATCCGCCCGCCTCGGCCTCCCAAAGTGCTGAGATTACAGGCTTGAGCCACTGCACCTGGCCCCAGGCTGGTTTTAAACTCCTGGGCTTAAAGCAGTCTTCCTACTTTGCTGTCCCAAATTGCCACCATGCCTGGCTGGGAAATTTTAATAGGTGAAATGGAAGAATTTCCTAATAAAGAGTGGTTGCTATTTATGGTAGTCTTTTATTTATGCATCTGTTTTGAGACAAGATCTCACTGCATCACCCATGCTGGAGTACAGTAGCACAATCATAGCACACTGCAGCCTCAGACTCCTGAGCTCAGGCAGTTACCCCTGCCTTAGCCTGCCAAAATAGCTAGGACTACAGGCATGCGCCACCACACCCAGCTAAGTTTTTCTAATTTTTATAGAGACACAGTTTGCCCATGTTGTCCAGGCTGGTCTTGAACTCCTGGCCTCAAGTGATGCTGCAACCTCAGCCTCCCAAAGTGCTGGGGTTACAGGTATATCACCACCCCTAGCCATCACTGAAGTCTTAAAGGTCCTCTAGGACTACCAGTGGTGGTGATTCTCTGTCAGAGTCATGATCCAGATAATTCCCCATCGCTTTTTAAAGGAGGCATTTAGGCTGGGTGTGGTGGCTCACACCTGTAATCCCAGCACTTTGGGAGACTGAGGCAGACAGATCACCTGAGATCAGTAGTTCAAGACCAGCCTGGCCAACATGGTAAAACCCCTGTCTCTACTAAAAATACCAAAATTAGCTGAGTGTGGTAATGGGCGCATTTAATCCCAGCTAATTGGGAGGCTGAGGCATGAGAATTGCTTGAACCTGGGAGGTGGAGGTTGCAGTGAGCCAAGACAGCACCACTGTACTCCAACCTGGGCAACAAGAGTGAAACTCTGAAATAAATAAGTAAATAAATTAATTAAAAATGGCATTTAGATAATTCAAATCATAAAAAAGAGAAAGCCTCCTTTGTCTGTTCCTGGTGGGGGAAAAGATGATGCTATATAAAGGTATTTCTGTACTTTTTATTTAAACCAAGAGATTGTCTTAATCAGTTAATGTGTATGGCTTATAGATCATTTCATTGATTGATAAAAACTTGCTTACAGGCGGGGCGTGGTGGCTCATGCCTGTAAACCCAGCACTTTGGGAGGCCGAGGCAGGTAGATCACCTGAGGTCTGGAGTTCGAGACCAGCCTGACCAACATGGAGAAACCCTGTCTCTACTTCAAATACAAAATTAGCCAGGTGTGGTGGCGCATGCCTGTAATCCCAGCTATTGGGGAAGCTGAGGCAGGAGAATTGCTTGAACCTGGAAGACGGAGGTCGCGATGAGCTGAGATCATACCATTGCACTATGGTCTGGGCACCAAGAGCGAAACTCTGTCTCCAAAAAACCCACACTTGCACACATTGAATAGAGAAGAAGTGAATTTATGGAAAAAATAGTCCAAAGTGGAAAGATCATAATTACAAGGTTTGATTTTGTTTTGTTTCGTTTTGGTTTTTTCGAGGCGGAGTTTCGCTCTTGTTGCCCAGGCTGGAGTGCAGTGGCTCAATCTCCACTCACTGTAACCTCCGCCTCCTGGGTTCAAGTGATTCTCCTGCTTCGCCTCCCAAGTAGCTGGAATTACAGGCATGCGCCACCCTGCAAGTTTGGATTTTTGTTGTTGTTGTTTTTGTTTTAATTTATTTTGAGACAGAGTCTTGCTCTGTCGCCCAGGCTGGAGTGCAGTGTCATGATCTTGGCTCATTGCAACCTCTGGCTCTAGGGTTCAAGCGATTCTTGTGCCTCAGCCTCTTGAGTAGCTGGGGTTACAAGCATGCACCACCACACCAGCATAATTTTTGTTTTTGCAATAGAGATGGAGTTTCGTCATGTTGGCCTGGCTGGTCTCAAACTCCAACCTCAGGTGATCCGCCCACTTCAGCCTCCCACAGTGCCGAGATTGTAGTTCGAGACCAGCCTGGTCAACAGGGTGAAACCCCATCTCTACTAAAGATACAAAAATTAGCCGAGTATGGTGGTGAATTGCTTGAACTGGGGAGGCAGAGACTGCAGTAAGCCTAGATCACACCACTGCCCTCCAGCCTGGCTGACAGAGCGAGACCCTATCTCAAACAAAAAAAGATGTTCTGTAAGTTTTCTTACAGAACCTTTATAGTTTTAGTGCTTGCATTAAGATCTGTGATTTGGCTGGCACAGTAGCTCACAATTGTAATCCCAACACTGGGAGGCCAAGGCAGGCGGAAACAATACAAGCAAATTAGCCAGGTGTGGTGGCATGTACCTGTAGTCCTGACTGCTGGGAAGCTGAGGTGGGAGGAATGCTTGAGTTCAGGAGGTGGAGGTTGCAGTGAGCCGAGATCATGCCACTGCACTCCAGCCTGGGCGACAGAGACCCTGTCTGAAAAAAGCATCCTGTGATTCATTTTACTCAATTTTTGTATATGAGGTGAGGTAAGGGTCAAGGTTTGTTTGTTTGTTTGTTTGAGACAGTCATGCTCTGTCGCCCGGCCATAGTGCAGTGGCGCGATCTTGGCTCACTGCAAATTCCACCTCCTGGATTACAGGCACACACTACCACACCCAGCTAAGTTTTGCATTTTTAGTAGAGATGGGGTTTCCCTGTGTTGGCCAGGCTGGTCTTGAACTCGTGACTTCAAGTGATCCGCCCGTCTCAGCCTCCCAAAGTGCTGGGATTACATAAGCTATCACACCCAGCTCCCCAACTTTGTTTCCAAAAGTTTTGACTATTGTTGGTTCTTTGCTGTTCCATAATAATTTTAGAGTGAAATCTGGCAGATTTCAACAAAAACTGTCCTGAAATTTTCATTGAGATTGCTATGAATCTATGGATGCATTTGGAGAGAATGAACATCTTTAATGTCAATTCCTGATTATTTCTTGTTAACATAGGGAACTGTCATTGTTCACTTATCTCTGGAACATGTAATTTAATCCAGCTAATCAAAGCCCAGTTTAAACTCACTTTCCCTTCCTGTTGTGAGAAAACACCTCAATTCTGCAAAAGCTCTTGGAATTTAATATTTCTGCTGCTTTTCCCTATGCATGTGGTGTTTAGTCGTTTCATAGTTCCTTGACTATGGGATTCAGAGCAGAAACCCTATTTCCTAATTTCCTTGAGAAATTTTCAGAACTAGGTGATAATGTAAGTTTCTAGTAAGTTGATAGTGTTGCTCAGAGGTGATTGTTTCATTTGTGATTTTGAAAAGAAAATGTAAATTTTTAGACTTAAGCCCTTGCATCTAAAACAAATTCATGAGAAATCCCACAGAATACAATGTTAGAGACGAGCAAAAATAATCAGTCTAATCTCAGAGAGTTGACAGGCATTCCAGATCATTTTTGTCAGTATTCAACCATGGTAGGATAATGTAAGAAATATACTTAAGGCCAGGTGCGGTGTCTCACGCCTGTAATCCCAGCACTTTGGGAGGCCTAGGTGGGCAATTGTCTGAGGTCAGGAGTTCGAGACCAGTCTGGCCAACATGGTAAAACCCCGTCTCTACTAAAAGTACAGAAAAATTAGCTGGGCGTGGTGGCGCATTCTTGTAATCCCAGCTACTCTGAAGGCTGAGGCAGGAGAATTGCTTGAACCTGGGAGCTGGAGGTTGCAGTGAGCCGAGATTGCACCATTGCACTCCAGCCTGGGCAACAGGAGCAAAACTCTGTCTCAGAAAAGAAAAGAAAGCAGTATTTCCAGGTACATTGTATATGATTGACAGGAATAATATTTCCATTTCTGATTAATGTAACAATTTGCCCCATCCCAAGTATTTTTGATTACAGGCCTCCATAAAAGGCCTATACTTGATACCTAACAGTGTTTGATCCCTAGCTTACATCCATGTAACTTTTTTTTTTTTTTAGATAGGGTCTCACGCTGTCGCCCAAGCTAGAGTGCAGTGGCGGGATCATGGCTTATTCTAGCCTCAGCTTCCAGGGCTCAAGCAATCCTCCTGTGTCAGTCTCCTGCATAACTGGGAGTACGTGCGCATGAATCATACCCGGCTCAATGTTTCTATTTTTTGTAGAGATGGGATCTCACTATGTTGCCTTGGCTGGTCCTGAGCTCCTGGGGTCAAGCGATCCTTCTGCCTCAGCCTCCCAAAGTGTTTAGATTACAGTCAAGAACTGCTGTACCCGACCTGCTTTCACTTTTTGGCTCTCATGAGTGATGCTCCTGTAAATTTTAATAAAATTTTAATCTTTTAGATTTTTTGCTCACTACGTTTGAGGTCATAAACATCCATTTAAGAATGGTGGATGTTCATATAGATCCATTTCTCTTAACATTATCAAAGCAGGTTAAATTCTAGATTATCTGTGGGAACCCTAAGAACTGCTTTAGAATTATTGTTAGCTGTTTGTCTTCCATCTGGCATTGTTCTCAACTATTAATATTTCATTGAGAGAACAGTAGTAACATCCTGTATACCCTTGTATAAATAAAGAGAGCAGATCACTATCTTATTGACCATCTTTCCGAAGATCGATTCTGTGGTTTATTTTGTTTGTTTGTTTTTGAGATTGAAATTGGTTGAAGGGATTCTTGTGCCTCAACCTCCAGAGTAGCTGGTAGTACAGATGCGCACCACCCACCATGCCTGGCTATTTTTTTGTGTTTTAGTAGAGACAGGTTTCACCATGTTGGCCAGGCTGGTCTCAAACTCCTGGCCTCAAGCGATCCACTCACCTCGGCCTCCCACAGTGCTAGGATTACAGGCGTGAGCCACCACATCCAGCCAATTTTGATGTTTTCATGGAGTGATACTTGTAATAAACATTTCAATTATATATAGCATTGATGTAGACATGTATCAAATTTACGTTTTTTTAGCTTATGGAATAAACAAATGTTTAAACTGAAATTGATTCGAAACTGGATTGAACTTTTTCCTGTTTGTAATTTACATTTTTAATAGTGTGTTGAAAGCCTTAAACTATTTTCTGTGGTGCAGGTTGACTGCCTGTTTTTGGAAATGCTTGGTATGAGAAGTGTTCCAGTCTTCGGGCTTTTTCAGATTTTGGAATATTTGCATTATGCCTACTAGTTAAGCATCCCAAATCTGAAATACCCTAATAAGCATTTGATTATGGTTTTTTTTTTTTTTTTTTTGAGATGGAGTTTCGCTCTTGTTGCCCAGGCTGGAGTGCGATGGCATAATCTCAACTCACTGCAACTGCTGCCTCCTGGGTTGAAGCTCCCAAGTAGTTGGGATTACAGCCATGTGGCACCACATCTGGCTAATTTGGTAGTTTTAGTAGAGACAGGGTTTCTTCATGTTGGTCAGGCTGGTCTCAAACTCCAGACCTCAGGTGATCCACCCACCTTGTGTTGAGATTACAGGCGAGAGCCACCTCACTGGACTTCAGCATTTCCTTTTAGTGCCATGGTGGTGCTTTAAAACTTGCAGATTTGCGGTCGGGCGTGGTGGTTCACACCTATAATCCCAGCACTTTGGGAGGCCGAGGTGGGTGGGTTGCCTGAGGTCAGGAGTTGGAGAACAACCTGGACAACATAGTGAAACCTTGTCTTTACTTAAAAACAAAACAAAACAAAACAAAAATTAGCTGGGTGTGGTGGCGGGCACCTGTAATCCCAGGTACTCTGGGAGGCTGAGCCAGGAGAATCGCTTAAACTTGGGAGGTGGAGATTGCAGTGAGCCGAGATTGCACCATTGCACTCCAGCCTGGGCCACAAGAGTGAAACTCCATCTCAATCAGTCAATCAAAAGAGTTTTTCTAGGAATGCATCTTTCTCTTAATAAGTCAGATCCTTATTTGGTTGAAAATGTTTACTGCATGACTATCACTGACTATGTAAGATGCTGATGTACAACTGTATGACTTGAAGGTTGAGTTTTGCTTCTATGGGAATATGACACCATTTGAATTGTTCTCAATATTTTAAAGAGTTTTAGTGAATTCTGTTCATATAAAAATCAGGTTCAATAATGCGTGCTTTTTACACTATCATTGAGTATCCAGTGTTTACAAGGTGTTTTTGAGGGATAAGATTATTATTGCTGTGTAAATTAGATGGTGTGTGCCTTCTAAGTTAGCATGAGATTTATTTAAATCTCATCTTTTTAGCTTGCTGAAGTTGATATTATGCAGTTGCAAGTTTATATTGACCATTTAATATTGCTCTGTTTTTTTTGAAATGGGACCGTTAAACACATTTTTCTTTATATTGAGACAATAGAGCTGGAATATTAAAGATGTATGCATTAACCCTTGCATTTGGAACATTTACATGTCATAAGCTGCCTTTCAGTGAGTGGTTAGGCATTTCTACAGGTGTGTATTATATTTTGAATAAATTTTATATGGCTTTCCAAGAAACAATTAGAGCATTTGACCCACCAACTTTGTTTTTTATTTTTATTTTTTTGAGACAGAGCCTCCCACAGTAGAGACGGGGTTTCACTATGTTGGCCAGGCTGGTCTTAAATTCCACCTCAGGTGATCCACCTGCCTTGGCCTCCCGCAGTGCTGGAATTACAGGTGTGAGCCACTATGCCCAACCTGTCCTACCAGCTTTGGATGTGAATTTTTTTCATTTATATTGAGAAGAATAGGGTCTTGGGGCACTATGATTGTACGAGTGCTAAGTCAGTGTTTGAATCCATTGAAGATCCTGACGGCAACATCAGGACTTATCAAAGACACACAACTTCAATGAGAACCTTTCTTTGAAATTAATTAATTAATGATATGGAGTCTTGATCTGTCACTCAGGCTGGAGTGCAGTGGCACAATTTCAGCTCACTAGGAATGCATCTTTCTCTTCTCTTTCTCCGTCCCCCAGGTTTAAGCACTTCTCCTGCCTCAGCCTCCCGAGTAGCTGGGACTGCAGGCGTGAGCCACCATGCCGAGCTAATTTTTGTATTTTTAGCAGAGACGAGGTTTTGCCATGTTGACCAGGCTGGTCTCGAACTCCTGGCCTTGTGATCTGCCCACCTCAGCCTCCCAAAGTGCTGGGATTACAGGCTTGAGCCACTGTGCCTGCCTGCCTTTTTTGATTTTTTTAAAGAGACAGAGACCCCCTCTGTTGCCCAGGCTGAAGTGCAGTGGCACAATCATAGCTCATTGTAACTTCAGTCTCCTGGATGATGGGTAGAATTCTGCCACAGCCCAACTAGCTAGGAGTATAGGACGAACCACTGTGCCCAGCTAGTTGTTTTATTTTTTTGTGGAAATGGGGCCTTGCTGTGTTGCCCAAGCTGCTCTCAAACTCGTTTCCTCAAACCCTTCTCCCATGCCATCCTTCCAGAGCTCTAGGATTACAGGTGTGAGCCATCATGCGTGACTTATTTTTGATTTTTAGATCATTTTCTTCCTTGTTTTTTTGTTTTTTTTTTAATGGAGTCTTCCTCTGTCACCCAAGCTGGAGTGCAGTGGCGCGATCTTGGCTCACTGCAACCTTTGCCTCTTGGGTTCAAGCTATTCTCCTGCCTCAGTCTCCCCAAGTAGATGGGACTACAGGCACGTGCCACCACGCCCAGCTAATTTTTTTTTTGTTTTTATTTTTTGTATTTCTAGTAGAGACGAGGTTTCACCATGTTGGCCAGGCTGGTCTCAAACTCTTGACCTCAGGTGATCTGCCCGTCTCAGTCTCCCACAGTGCTGGGATTACAGGTGTGAGCCACCACGCCCAGCCTTCTTCACCTTTTATATCAAACTTTTTAAGGAAGAGCTTAGAAAGCCAATTTAAAGAAATTGAAATGTGTTATGTAAATGTCTATTTTGCAACTGAGACACACCAATTTATTTAGCACAAAAAGTCAGAGACCAGTAATGGGTCATTTTCTGTCAAATCTCAAGCTGAGCTCTTTAAGTGCAGTTTACAATTGGATTGATTGATTGGTTGGTTGGGTTTTTTTTGTTTTTTGTTTTTTTTGAGATGGAGTCTTGCTCTGTCACCCAGACTGGAGTGCAGTGACACGATCTTGGCTCAGTGTAACCTCTAGCTCCCAGGTTCAAGCATTTGTCCTGCCTCAGCTTCCCAAGTAGCTGGGATTACAGGCATGAGCCACTGTTCCTGGCCTACAATTGGAATTTTTTGTTGTTTTTGAGACGGAGTCTCGCTTTGTCACCCACCCAGGCTTGATTGCAGTGGTGCGATCTCAGCTCACTGCAATGTCCACTTCCTGGGTTCAAACGATTCTCATACCTCAGCCTCCTGAGTAGCTAGGATTACAGGCGCATGCCACCATGGCTGGCCAATTTTGTTGTATTTTTATTAGAGACAGGGTTTCACCATGTTGGCCAGGCTGGTCTAGAACCCCTGACCTCAAGTGATCTGCCTCCCTCGGCCTTCCAGAGTGTTGGGATTACAGGCGTGAGCTACTTTGCCCGGCTGGAATGCTATTCTTAATTGAGCTGCTTTTATTTATTTATTTATTTATTTAGCAAGCCTTGAGGAAGGGATTTGGGGAATGAACAATGGTACTTGATCAAATAATCCTTGCACTAGGCAATCAGAGCTTCTAGGACCACTGTACCTGGCCATGGGGGTTTTATTTATAATAATCTGTAAGGAACAAAAGGGTAGGTACTATCGAAATCATTGATTAGATGTAGGGAGCATTAAGGACATATGGAAAGTAGTTTGAAGTGAAATATTACTATAAGAGAATCGGCCAGGCGCAGTGGCTCATACCTGTAATCCCAGCACTTCGGGATGCCGAGATGGGCGGATCACCTGAAGTCAGGAGTTCGAGACAGCCTGGCCAAAATGGTGAAACCCCATCTCTACTGAAAATACCTGAAAAAGCCAGGTGCAGTGGCTCACGCTTGTAATCCTAGCACTTTGGGATGCTGAGGCAGGATAATCGCTTAAACCCGGAAGGCAGAGGTTGCAGTGAGCTGAGGTCGCGCCACTGCACTCCAGTCTGGGGGACGGAGTGAGGCTCTGACTCCAAAAAAACAAATACAAAAAAAGTAGCCAGATGTAGTGGCACGCACCTGTAGTCCAGGCTACTCAGGAGGCTGAGGCAGGAGAATCGCTTGAACCCGGAAGGCAACCGTGTCAGTGAGCTGAGATCATGCCACTGCACTCCAGCCTGGATGACAGACGGAGACTCCGTCTCAAAAAAAAAAAAGTGAGAATGTTGCATAGATTACCCAAGTTAATTCTTATAATTTAGTGTTCATTTAAAAGGAAAATTGATTTCCTACTTTTTGTTTTTAAAAGTAGTATTAGGCTGGGTATGGTGAGTCAGGCCTGTAATCCTAACATAAAATGTGGCCAAGGTAGGAGGATTGCTTGAGGTGTGGAGTTCAAGGCCAGCCCCAGCAACAGTGAGACCAGGAAGAATTAGCCAGGCATGGTGCTAAGCACCTGTGGGCCCAGCTACTCAGCTATTTGAGGCAGGAGGATCGCTTGAGCCCAGGAGTTCAAGGCTGCAGTGAGCTGTGATGGCACCACTGCATTCTAGTGTGGGCAACAGAGCAAGGCCCTGTCTCTAAAACAAAATGTAAAAAATGTATTTTCCATTTCCCTATTCATTTTATGTATTTGTAGCATAAATGTTACTGCGCCTATTGACACTTGACAGCATTAGATTTCTATTATATGTGTTATGTTGCTTTACTGTATTAGTAATATTTTTTCATAATTAGGAAAATCTTTCCATAATTACTTTTAACAGAATTTTTTTATTTGGGGTATTGTGGGAAATGGCTAGTTTTGTCATCGTTAATAAAAATTATGTAATTAAGTGCCAGTGAAGAACCATAGTTTGAAAGTGAATTTAATACATTAACTCATAGTTATGCAATCTCACAAGCATTTTGCTGCCTTCAAGTTGTCTGTTTCCAGCTAATTCTAATGACTAAATTTTGTATTTTCCTTCTCAACAAAAATTTCACTCAGTTCTATATATATGTTAGATGAGACTTGGAACATACAGCTCTACAACCTTAAACTGCTTTTCCAAAAATATGAAAGCTATGAAAACAAAAAATCTTCATAATTTAACTGATTTGGTGACAAAGCCTAAATTGAACAGATGTGGGAGTATTTATAATTGTTAATTTTACATAGCAGGAAATAGTAATTTGTTCAATTAGGGTTATTTCATATCCTTTTAGTGTTTCAATATAGGTGTACCACACTACTTTTCCTTTAAAAATGTTCTAAGAATTTAATATTCTGCAACACTCTTGAACCCTGTGATTTTGGAGAATGGAACCTATGGTAGATGCTCAGCAAATTCTACATGATGCAAATTAAAATCAAGGATATGAGTATGAGTATCATGTCTTAACTGTTTAAAGAGTAGGTTTTACTATGGAGAGATCCATAAGAGCATTTGAAATGAAAGCTTTTTTCCTAAACTTCCCTCTTTTTTAAAAAAAATTGTATGTGTGAAGTTAATGTTGTATTTCTAATATGAGCTTAATGTTGCAATTAATGTGTAGTGGAAAATAATAACACTTACATTGATTTTTGAGACAAGAGCTTGCTCTGTTGCCCAGGCTGGAGTGCAGTGGCACGATCTCAGCTCGCTGCAGCCTCCACCTCTAGGCCTCAAGCGATCCACCCACTTCATCCTCCCAAAGTGCTAGGATTATAAGAGTAAGCCACTGTGCCCAAGCCATCAATAAATTTTTATGGGTTAGAAGTTTGGGCCAGGCGTGGTGGCTCATACCTGTAATCCTAGCAGTCTGGGAGGCTGAAGCAGGCAGATACTTGAGGTCAGGAGTTCCAGATCAGCCTGGCCAACATGCTGAAAACATGTCTTTACAAAAATACAAAAAGTAGCTGGGTGTGCCAGGCGCGGTGGCTCACGCCTGTAATCCCAGCACTTCAGGAGGCCGAGGCGGGGTGATCACGAGGTCAGGAGATCGAGACCATCCTGGCTAACACGGTGAAACCCCATCTCTACTAAAAATACAAAAAATTAGCCAGGCGTGATGGCAGGCACCTGTAGTCCCAGCTACTCCGGAGGCTGAGGCAGGAGAGTGGCGTGAACCCGGGAGGCAGAGCTTTCAGTGAGCCGAGATTTTGCCACTGCACTCCAGCCTGGGCGACAGAGCGAGACAGTCTCAAAAAAAAAAAAAAAGGTAGCTGGGTGTGGTGATGCATGCCTATAATCCCAGCTGCTCAGGATGCTGAGACAGGACAATCGCTTGAACCTAGGAGGTGGAGGCGGAGGTTGCAGTGAGCCAGGAACGTGCCTCTGTAATCCAGCCTGGGCAACAGAGCAAGACTGTCTCCAAAAAAAGAAAGAAAGGGGCCGGGCGCGGTGGCTCAAGCCTGTGATCCCAGCACTTTGGGAGGCCGAGACAGGCGGATCACAAGGTCAGGAGATCGAGACCAGCCTGGCTAATACGGTGAAACCCCGTCTCTACTAAAAAAAAATACAAAAAACTAGCCGGGTGAGGTGGCGGGCGCCTGTAGTCCCAGCTACTCGGGAGGCTGAGGCAGGAGAATGGCGTAGACCCGGGAGGCAGAGCTTGCAGTGAGCTGAGATGCGGCCACTGCACTCCAGCCCCCACAGAGCGAGACTCCGTCTCAAAAAAAAAAAAAAAAAAGAAAGAAAGAAAGGGCCGGGTGCAGTAGCTCACGCCTGTAATCCCAGCAATTTGGGAGGCTGAGGAGGGCGGATCACTTGAGGTCAGGAGTTCAAGATCAGCTTGGCCAACATGTGAAACCCTGTCTCTTATTAAGAATACAAAAATTAGTCAGGTGTGGTGGCGGATGCCTGTACTTGGGAGCCTGAGGCAGGAGAATCACTTGAACCTGGGAGGCGGAGGTTGCAGTGAGCCAAGATTGTGCCACTGCACTCCAGCGTGGGTGACATAGCAGGACTCCATCTCGAAAAAAAG
This sequence comes from Macaca thibetana thibetana, assembly GCF_024542745.1. Taxonomy (NCBI): domain Eukaryota; kingdom Metazoa; phylum Chordata; class Mammalia; order Primates; family Cercopithecidae; genus Macaca; species Macaca thibetana. Next base: position 45,517,775 of record NC_065590.1, read on the forward strand.
ACACGTGAAACCAAATGATGATGAGAGAAACTGAAATAGCAGTTTGTTACAGGCTGGGCGTGTTGGCTTGCTCCTGTAATTTCAGCGCAGAGGGAGGCCCAGGCAGGAGGATCACTTGAGCCTACGAGTTTAAAACCAACCTGGGCAACAATGCCAGATCCCATCTTTAAAAGCATGAATAGCACATTGAATTCATTGGATTTTTTTTTTTTTTCTACGAGTCTCACTCTGTTGCCCAGGTTGGAGTGTAATGACGTGATCTCTGCTCATTGCAACCTCTGCCTCCTGGATTCAAGCGATTCTCCTGCCTCAGCCTCCTGAGTAGCTGGGGTTATACAGGTGCCCGCAACCACGCCCAGTTAATTTTTGTATTTTTAGTAGAGACAGGGTTTCACCATGTTGGTCAGGCTGGCCCTAAACTCCTGACCTCAAGTGGTTCACCCACCTCAGCCTCCCAAAGAATTGCTGGGATTACAAGCGTGAGCCACTACACCTGGCCAGAATTTTTTTTTAATGCCAATACTGGTGATGGGATTAGAGTATATTAACTGATTTTACTTAGTCCCTCCATTCCCACATTAATTAGTTCTCAAAATTTATTTGCATGCTACAAAAGAGCTCAACAATTTTCTTATTATGTGCAATTTTTTTAATAGGAATAAAAAAATACGTTGTTGGCCTCATTATCAAGACGTCATCGGACCCAACTTGTGTAGAGGTAAGAGTTTATTTTGGAGATTATTGGGAGAGCATAAAATCATTTAGATATTGAGTCTTTGACTACAACCTAATTCTGTCAAGACACATAGTCACACATACGCACAGTCAGTCATTTGCAGTAGACTGTAATCATTTGTTTCTTAGGAGGATTGCCTATGGTTATATTCTTATTTATTGTACTTACCTCAGGCTCTCACTGAATCTTTTATTTTTCCTTAGAAAGAAAAGGTGTATATCGGAAAATTAAATATGATCCTTGTTCAGGTAAGCTTTAACTTAACTATTTTCCTCAGAAGAATTATGCTTACTATTTGAACAAAATGTTTGACCTACTTAGAAAATAAAGTATACTAATATTTGCAGAAGTAGTTACAGTATTCTTACAGTATTAGGTGACCTGCTGTCTAGTACTTGAATGTTAAAATTTGCTGTGGCAGGGATCATCAAATAACGTTAAAGCCATCATTTATGTGGCTGCGGTGTGGACTGGACTTTATGTTGAATTCTTTTCTTTTTATTTTCTTTTTTTATTTTTTATTTTTTTTTTGGAGACTGTCTCACTCTGTTGCCCAGGCTGGAGTGCAGTGGTACTATCTCAGCTCACTGCTGTCTCCGCCTCCTGAATGACTGGAATTACAGGTGCCTGCCGCCATGTTTGGCTAATTTTTTGTATTTTTAGTAGAGACAGGGTTTCACCGTGTTGTCCAGGCTGATCTCAAACTCTTGACCTCAGGTGATCCACCCACCTCGACCTCCCAAAGTGCTGGGATTATAGGTGTGAGCCAGCACCCAGTCGGATTGTTTTTTAATTTTGTGATATGCCTGTGCATGTTCCTTTGCACGTTATCTCTCTCAGTCCTTTGATTTCCTTGTCCTTCTAATCGATTTCCATGCTTAGTCCTTAAACTATCTATGTAGACTACATTTATAATTTTTGTATTTATCTGTTTTCTGTAGTAATATAATTTTTTTTTCAGAGAACTCTGGTATGTGTGGGAGGAAAAAACAGTAATTTCTATTTAAATAAGATTTAGAAACATCCAAGTTTCCAAAAATTTTAGTGTATTCAGTAATTAACTCCAGCTTTTATTACACTTTAGAGCTTTCTGTCAGCCCGTCTCTGATTGGGGAGAGGGAGGAGAGAATATAAAGAAGGTTAACATGTATTTTTATAATCTGGGAAATCCCTTGTGTGTGATATAAAGAGTCCAGACTTGCATACAAATATAATGCAGTTGATGAGGCTTTTGGTTAAAAGTTTTTTCAGGCCTGGATTGCAGTGCCTCCTTTCTTCTAGATTCATATATCCAAACCCTACTACATTTCAAGGCTCAAATTTCATCCAATAATAAACTGTCTTAACCTGTCACTTTTTACCACCAGTCGTTAGTTAGATCCTTGAATCTCCTAGGATAATTTCTTTTTTTCTTTTTTGAAATGGAGTGTCAACTCTGTCGCCCATGCTGGAGTGCAGTGGCGCCATCTTGGTTCCCTGCAACCTCCGCCTCCCAGGTTCAAGCAGTGCTCCTGCCTTGGCCTCCTGAGTAGCTGAGATTACAGACCTGCGCCACCACCCCCGGCTAATTTTTGTACTTTTAGTAGAGTCAGAGTTTCACCATGTTGGCCAGGCTGTTCTTTTCTTTCTTTCTTTTCTTTTTTTTTTTGAGACGGAATCTCGCCCTGTTGCCCGGGCTGGAGTGCAGTGGCCTGATCTTGGCTCACTGCAACCTCCGCCTCCAGGTTCAAGAGATTCTCCTGCCTCAGTCTCCTGAGTAGCTGGGATTACAGGCGCCCGTCACCATGCCTCACTAATTTTTGTATTTTTAGTAGAGACAGGGTTTCACCATGTTGGCCAGGCTGGTCTCGAACTCCTGACCTCGTGATCCTCCCACCTCAGCCTCCCAAAGTGCTGGGATTACAGACATGAGCCACTACACCCTGCCTGACCAGGCTGTTCTCAAACTCCTGGCCTCAAGTGATCTGCCCACCTTGGCTCCCCACAAAGTGCTGGGATTACAGGCGTGAGCAACCGCACCCGGCCTCCTAGAATAATTTCTACATATCTCTCAGGCAGATATTAATACAGAGACAGACCCATTAGACAGATTGGAGCTTTCATTAGGATAATTGAAAAGGGTGCTGGGGTGATTAAGATAAAAGACTTTATCTGTGTTTTGTTTTCTACCCAGTGTGGGGAAGAGGGTGGCACATTTCTTCCTTTAATAAAGGAGGAGAAAATGAAAAGTGGTTTATCCTTACTCCTGCTTTTACCCATTACATAGTTTCTTTGAAGGTTGTTTTATTTGCCTTTGAGAAATGAAGTGCTGTTAACATTTCGTGTCTTATTTTAGATACTGAAACAAGAATGGCCCAAACATTGGCCAACTTTTATCAGTGATATTGTTGGAGCAAGTAGGACCAGCGAAAGTCTCTGTCAAAATAATATGGTGATTCTTAAACTCTTGAGCGAAGAAGTATTTGATTTCTCTAGTGGACAGATAACCCAAGTCAAATCTAAGCATTTAAAAGACAGGCAAGTAATAATTATGTTTTAGAAGTTTAAAGTAATTTCTCAAACAATTTCAAGCAATTTGGACGTAAATTGTAGATATTTTAAGGAACTGTGATCAGTAATACATTAAATTGCTTGTAGTGGTTTTCAACTACAAATTAAGAAATAGTCCTAGACAGGGCCTAATAATTTGCCTCTGGAGGTTGAAAAGTGAATTGTTCAAGATACACTTTAGGAATTGTTTTGTATGGTAACTAGTTAATAGGTTCTAAGCAAATGATTTGTGCCCAAACATACATATTAGTTATTTTATTTTGTTTTGAGATAAATCTTGCTCTGTTGCCTGGGGTGTAGTGCAGCGGTGCAATCTTGGCTCACTGCAAACCCCGCCTCCTGGGTTGAGGTGATTTTCTTGCCTCAGTCTCCCAAATAGCTGCAACTGCAGGTGGGTGCCACAGCGCCTGGCCTCAAATCAGTTATTATCTCTGCTTCTTGTCATTTCCCCAATTATTATCAATAGTGTTCTTTTTAAAACAAAATAAAACAAAAAACTAGACTTGCCTCTAATAGTAAGCAACCAGTATAAACTATAGGTACACTTCCATTAAGTTTTAAACATTTGTTGTAGTCATTAGGAACATGGGAAAATTTTTCTCCCAGTTTGGTGTATAAGCTCATTTAGGATTTCCGCTGTATGTAATGCCATTTGTCTTATTTTGGAGAGTTTTCAGTATCTTAATTAAAGATACTAGCTTGATTGTATCTATCACCATTAAATCTACAGTCACCATTTAATCTACATTAAATCACTAGAGTGAATGTAGATTTAATATCTGGGTAACTTTTAATGACGTTATTGGTATTTTAAATGTGTTTAAATAAACGATACAATTTTGCTGAGGGAGAGCATATAAATCGAACATAGTCACATCTTTAATTACCAGATTGCTGAAATTTTGATCTTTTTTTCCCCTTGGGTTGCCCAGGCTGGTCTCAAACTCTTGAGCTCAAGCAATCCTTCCGCCATGGCATCCCAAAGTTCTGCGATTACAGACCTGAGCCACTGTACTGGACCTAAATCATTTTTATTATTATAAATAACTGATATTTATTTCTGTGTCTTCTAAATCTGATATTTTTGTGGGTTTTGTTTTTTTTTAGCATGTGCAATGAATTCTCACAGATATTTCAACTGTGTCAGTTTGTAATGGTAAGTGCTTTAAATTTCATGTTTAAAAATAACAATAATAGGAAAGCAATTATTTACAAGTGTGTTTTATTTTAGGAGAATTCTCAAAATGCTCCACTTGTACATGCAACCTTGGAAACATTGCTCAGATTTCTGAACTGGATTCCCCTGGGATATATTTTTGAGACCAAGTTAATCAGCACATTAATTTATAAGGTACAGTGAATACATTTCAGTTATTTGTCACTGTATAGCTGCATATGTTCTTTTCACATGTAAAGCTCTCATCTCTGCATTCTAAACCATTTTCAACCTTGTTTCTAACATGAGGAAACTGCTCAGAAGAAATTTCCCATGTTTACACCTACTAAATTATTTAAAGTGAGTCTCAAGTCTGATTCTGCCACTTATACCATGTAATTTTATGAATTCATTTTGAACAATGTATTTGATTATATTGCCATCTTTTAGTTGAGTATATAAGTTACAGTGAGGTAAGTCAAGTGCTGTTTCTGAAAAATGAAAAGTTCATCTTTTAACTGATAATTTAAAATTATACCATGTTATGTCTTCTTTAAGTTCTACAATGGTTTAGCCTGGGCAACATGGTGAACCCCCGTCTCTACTGAAAATACAAAACTTAGCCAGGCGTGGTGTGGTGCATGCCTGTAGTCCCAAACATTGGCCCAACCTACTTGGGAGTCTGTGGCAGGAGAATCTCAAACCCAGGAGGCAGAAGGTGCAGTGAGCCAAGATCATGCCACTGCACTCAAGCCTGGGCAACAGAGCAAGACCCTGTCTCAAAATAAATAAATAGTCGGGCGTGGTGACTCACACCTGTAATTCCAGCATTTTGGGAGGCCAAGACGGGTGGATCACGAGGTCAGGAGATCGAGACCATCCTGGCTAACACGGTGAAATCCCGTCTCTACTAAAAAAAAAAAAAATACAAAACATTAGACAGGCATGGTGGCGGGCGCCTATATTCCCAGCTACTCGGGAGGACGAGGCAGGAGAACGTGAACCCGGGAGGCAGAGCTGGCAGTGAGGTGACAGAGCGAGACTCCGTCTCAAAAAAAAAAAAAAAAAAAAGTGTATATATACACATATATAATAAATAAAGTTATACAGTGGTTTATCCAGAGATAATCACTGTTAACGGTTGTATTATATTTTCAGTTGTTTTCTTGACTGATGTAATGAATAAGTATCTAATTGGAACATTATAACTTAACCTCTTCAACTTCGTAGAGTTTGGTAACATAATATGGATTTATGGTATTTGAATGATGAGTTTATTGCTTAAGTTACGTAAAAACCTTTCTTTTCTTTTCTTTTTTTTTTTTTTTTTTTCTGGAGACGGAGTCTCGCTCTGTCACCCAGGCTGGAGTGCAGTGGCCAGATCTCGGCTCACTGCAAGCTCCGTCTCCCGGGTTCACGCCATTCTCCTGCCTCAGCCTCCCGAGTAGCTGGGACTACAGGCGCCCGCTACCTCGCCCGGCTAGTTTTTTGTATTTTTTAGTAGAGACGGGGTTTCACTGTGTTAGCCAGGATGGTCTCGATCTCCTGACCTCGTGATCCGCCCGTCTCGGCCTCCCAAAGTGCTGGGATTACAGGCTTGAGCCACCGCGCCCGGCCACGTAAAAACCTTTCTATTGTCAACAGTCCTATAGAGAACATTCTCAGACATAAGATATTATGCAATTGTTGAAACATTTACTTTCTTTAAATATTTTAATGTTTAATTAACAGATTATTAAGGTTTTAATGCCCCCTGAATTCCCAACCCCAGCCGATAGCTGTTTATCTTCTCAACAATAGAATATGTAAGCCAACTTTCCCATATTCTTATTACTCTTAGATATATTGACCATTTCCCAAAATCCTAAGCAATCACAAGTTTTAGGTCCTGTGTAATTACACAGAAAGTATAACATTCCTAAAAGTCATATCACAGATTCTAGGAAAGTTGTTACGGAGCCCTGTTATTTTAGATGTCTAAGGACACATCAAAAGAAAACAGTTTAGGCCAGGCGTGGGTGGCTCATGCCTGTAATCCCAGCACTTTGGGAGGCTGAGGTGAGTAGATCACGAGGTCAGGAGATCAAGACCAGCCTGGCCCAACATGGCGAAACCCTATCTCTATTAAAAATACAAAAATTAGCTGGGTATGGTGGCATGCGCCTGTAGTCCTGGCTACTCGGGAGGCTGAAGCAGGAGAATCACTTGAACCCGGAAGGTGGAGATTGCAGTGAGCCGAGATCAAGCCCCTGCATTCCAGCCTGGGTGACAGAGCGAGACTCTGTCTCAAAAAAAAAATTAGTTTGCTCCTAAAGCATTTACTGTATATTGGGTAGGCAATAAAATTTCCTCTCAGTATATCTGCAAGATAAAATATGTTCATTCACTTGGCTGTTTTTGACATCTACGCCTATATTTAATTGTTAAAGCTTTTTCCTTTTAGTTGTGAATTTTAAGTAAAGTGTGTGTCAGGCCAATTAATTTTATGGTTCCCTCCCCCCCTTTTAAATAGTTCCTGAATGTTCCAATGTTTCGAAATGTCTCTCTGAAGTGCCTCACTGAGATTGCTGGTGTGAGTGTAAGCCAATATGAAGAACAATTTGTAACGCTATTTACTCTGACAATGATGCAACTAAAGCAGGTAATACAATACTATCTTGAAAATTGACTGGATAATTTTAGTGCCTTAGAAAATACTGAATTCCAAATGCGTTATTTTAGAACAACGTATCATAGATCAGCCATAATCTTATATTTATTACATAAAATTTGTAGTAAGCTACAAATTGTTAATGATGTTTCCAAAAATTTCTTAAAACTCAGGTTTGGGGTGTGTTGTGGTAATTTATTTTTGCACAGTTTTGGAGCTTGGTCTTTTGGGAGATATCTGACCAGACAATGGGAAACCTGGGAGTTGTTCCTAACATTGTGTCTGAAGGAATTCTTTTCAGCCCTAGTTTGATTGGTTATCTATTAAATGATCTAGAAAGTTATTTATAATACTGTGTTCATGGCCAGGTGTGGTGATTAACACTGTAATCCCAGAACTTTGGGAGGCCAGAGTGGGAGGACCAGTTGATGCCAGGAGTTCGAGACCAGCCTGGACAACATAACCAGACCATCTCTACAAAAGATTTAAAAAATAGCTAGCTGTGGTGTTGCATACCTGTAGTTCCAACTACTCTGGAGGCTGAGGCAATAGGATCGCTTGAGCCCATGAGTTCAAAGTTAAAATGAGCTATCGTCACACTACTGCACTCCAGCCTGGATGACAGGACAAGTCCCTGTCTCTTAGAAAACAAGGAAAGATAGATTACTGTGTGTGTTTGTGATCTGAATGATTTAATTCATTATTTTTACATTTTCAGTGTCAGTGAGAAAGGGATTAAGTCCAATACTAGAAAAAATGTAAAGGCTGTGATAGCGGCCTTACTAGTTGCAATTTAATTTATTTGAGAAGAGTCAAAATCTAGGTCTTAGAGATATAAGAATAGGTATACCGGACCTAGGAGTTCTGTATGTGGTTTAATATTAGCAAAAGGGTGTTGGGATCTTAGGGCTTAAAAATAATAGTGTTGGCTGGGTGCAGTAGCTTACACTTTTAATCTCAGCACTTTGGGAGGCTAAGTTGGGAGGATTGCTTGAGCCAGGAGTTCAAGACCAGCCTGGACAACATAACAAGATACGGTCTCTACAAAAACTTTTTAAAAAATTAGCTGGGTGTCATGGCACATGCCTGTGGTTCCAGCTATTTGGGAGGTGCTGAGACTGATTGAGCCTAGGAGGTGGAGGCTGCAATATGCTGTGATCATACTACTGCACTCTAGCCTGGACAGAGTGAGACCTTGTCTCAAAAATAATAATAATAAAATATAAATGTCTTGTTGTTTTATGAAATGCAAACTGATCATCCCTTTTTAAATTTGCAGATGCTTCCTTTAAATACCAATATTCGACTTGCGTACTCAAATGGAAAAGATGATGAACAGAACTTCATTCAAAATCTCAGTTTGTTTCTCTGCACCTTTCTTAAGGAACATGATCAACTTATAGAAAAAAGATTAAATCTCAGGGAAACTCTTATGGAGGTAAGCTGTGTGGAGCCTTTGCTCCTAAAATTCTGCTCTACCTACTAATAACTCTTAAAAGTGCCTTTTTTCTAAAATGTATGTACCTTTTGAGATTTCTTATTACTTAATACTTGACCTGTGCATGATATATATTCTTAATTCCGAATTACAGTCATAAGCCCAGTTTTCTGATTTTATGTTCTCCATAAAGCCTAGGACTAAACATTTATAATCAAAATTAAATTACTAATTATTATATCATTTCTAAGGTTAAAATTCCAAAGACCTTATTTTAAAATTTCACTTTTAATTCAAATAACATACATTTGTTAAAGATACACAATTCAGCGTGTAATCCCAGCACTTTGGGAGGCAGAGGCAGGAGTTCGAGACCAGCCTGGCCTACATGGTGAAACTCCATCTCTATTAAAAATACAAAAAAATTAGCTGGGCGTGGTGTCACGTGCCTGTAATCCCAGCTACTCAGGAGGCTGAGGCACGAGAATTGCTTGAGCCCAGGAGACTGAGGTTGCAGTGAGCCAAGATCACAGTACTGCACTCCAGCCTGGGTGACAGAGCAAGATTCTGTCTGAAGGAAGAAAATACATATATATATATATATATATAACATAAATATATACACACACACACTCTTCAGTGGTGTATTAGTATATATACAATGTTATACCACCATTAATACCTAGATCCAAAACATTTTCATCACTCAAAGATGACCCTTTACCTATAAAACAGTCACTTTCTCCTTTGTTCTCTCCCCAACTTCTGGCAACCATTATTTTGGTTTCTGTCTCTGTAGATGTATCTATTCTGATTATACCATATAAAGGGAATCATACATGTGACCTTTTTGTGTCTGGTTTCTTTTATTTGGCATTGTGTTTTCAATGTTCTTCCATGTTGTAACCTGTATCAATACCTCACTTTTTATCATGGCTGAGTAATATTTTCATTGTAAGAATATTCCGTATTTTGTTTGTTCTCTCCTCTGTAATGGTACATTTGTGTTGTTGATACCACTTGCCTATTGGCACTCAAGGCCTTTTAAATAAATGTCATTCCGTTAGGAGACATGATAAAAATACATATTGATCAACAACTATGTGAGAGATTTTTGAAGTGCTTTAGGGCATGTCAGAAGAAGCAGAGTTATTCCAGAGTTTACTGTCTGATAAGTATTGAAATCTGAGTTGTGATGAATAAAACATGAATTTTTATTTTCCCTTAAGGTATAACAAGTGAAAAGCAATTTGAAGTTGGTAATGTTTAAGAATTATTTTTTAATAGTTTTGGTCTTCTCTGTAGGCCCTTCATTATATGTTGTTGGTATCTGAAGTAGAAGAAACTGAAATCTTTAAAATTTGTCTTGAATACTGGAATCATTTGGCTGCTGAACTCTATAGAGAGAGTCCATTCTCTACATCTGCCTCTCCGTTGCTATCTGGAAGTCAACATTTTGATGTTCCTCCCAGGAGACAGCTATATTTGCCCATGTTATTCAAGGTAACAGAGTGGTTGGTTGAGTGTTCTTCCTTTTGCTTGCTGTGGTTTTGAGGTCTGAATGCAAATACTTCTAATCTATCTAAATAAATTAGCTACGAAAAGAGAGCCCAACAACTTCTCCATGAGTGTGGAAAACTAGAACATGAAAGGAATTGAGTCTAGAACCTTGGTTCTCAAGAGTGTGATCCTTCTCTCAGTATCAACGTCGCTTGTGATTTTGTTAGGCAAAATTCATTGGCCACCTGCCAATCTACTGAACCAGAGTCTAGAAGTGAGACACAGGAAACTCCTGTAACAAAAGTTGGCTTAAAAAAAAATCACATTAAAACACACTTAAATAATTGTAAAGCCATTTTTGTAGAATTACAGTGAAAAATTTTCTTCTTTTGGAGACAGGGTCTTGCTCTGTGGCTCAGGTTGGAGTGCAGTGGCATGGTCATAGCTCACTACAATCTTGAAATCCTAGGCTGAAGCAATTCTCTTGGATCAGCATCCCAAGTAACTGGTTGCAGGCACGCACCACCATCCCCAGCTAATTTTAAATTTTTTAGTTTTACTTTATTTATATTTACATAGTTTTTTCTGTTGTGCTTTAAGCCCCAGTTATTTTTATTGTTTTAGAGATTGGGTGTCGCTGTGTTGCTCAGGCTCCTCTCAAATTCCTGGCCACAACAGGTCTAGAAAGAACTGCCTCCGGAATAGTTAGAATTATAGACATGAATCCCTTCACATGGCTGGCCTGTGGGTTTTTTTGGTTTTGTTTTTAACTAAGCTTCTACACTAATGATTTCAGTGATCTAATGATTTTTTCTTGATTGATTTATTGTTGAATATAGGTCCGTTTATTAATGGTTAGTCGAATGGCTAAACCAGAGGAAGTATTGGTTGTAGAGAATGATCAAGGAGAAGTTGTGAGAGAATTCATGAAGGATACAGATTCCATAAATTTGTATAAGAATATGAGGGAAACATTAGGTAAGTTAATAAATACTGTTAATCTTTACCTTTATAAATTTATTCTGGGGTAGAAATATATTTTAGAAAATGTACTGTAGTTTCTAAATATTTTCTAAACATGTTATTCATTGGTAAAACTCTTTGCTCATTATTTGCATTTGAAACAATTTTTTTTTCGTAGTTTATCTTACTCATCTGGATTATGTAGATACAGAAAGAATAATGACAGAGAAGCTTCACAATCAAGTGAATGGTACAGAGTGGTCGTGGAAAAATTTGAATACATTGTGTTGGGCAATAGGCTCCATTAGTGGAGCAATGCATGAAGAGGATGAAAAACGATTTCTTGTTACTGTTATAAAGGTATGCAAGGGATAGGTATGAATTAGAATTGCTAAATAAGTATTATGTTGTTACAATAAATGATATAAATCTGTCTTATTTACAGGATCTATTAGGATTATGTGAACAGAAAAGAGGCAAAGATAATAAAGCTATTATTGCATCAAATATCATGTACATAGTAGGTCAATATCCACGATTTTTGAGAGCTCACTGGAAATTTTTGAAGACTGTAGTTAACAAGCTGTTCGAATTCATGCATGGTAAATCTCTTTCTTTACTATATTTTGTTTTTATTTTTATTGAACAAAATAAATGAATGTTTTTGTCTTGTTAGAGACCCATGATGGAGTCCAGGACATGGCTTGTGATACTTTCATTAAAATAGCCCAAAAATGCCGCAGGCATTTCGTTCAGGTTCAGGTTGGAGAAGTGATGCCATTTATTGATGAAATTTTGAACAACATTAACACTATTATTTGTGATCTTCAGCCTCAACAGGTATGTTAAGCACTGAGCATATGTTATTTTTAGAAAGTAACACCTGTATCAATCTGTATGTATCAGTGGAAATAGGAAGGCAACTGTTGGATCCAGTTTCTGATTAAACTTTCTTTTTTCCTTGAGAACAGGGTATTACTCTGTTGCCCAGGCTCAAGTGCAATGGCACGATTACGACTCACTGCAGCCTTGAACTCCCAGGCTCAGGTGATCTTCCCACCTCAGCCTCGTGGGTAGCTGGGACTACAGGCGTGCACCGCCTTCACACCCAGCTAGCCTTTTTCTCTCCCCTTGGTAGAGATGGGGTTTTGCCAAGGCTTGTCTTGAACTCCTAGCTTCAAGCGATACGCTAGCCTCAGCCTCCCAAAATTATTTTATATGTGTGAGCCACGATGCCCGGCCTGATTAAATTTTCATAGTGAGACAGATTCTTGTTTTTGTTTTTGGGGTGTGTGTGTGTGTGTGTGTGTGTGTGTGTGTGTGTGTGTGACGGAGTCTCCCTCTATCATAGAGTCCAGGCTGGAGTGCAGTGGCACAATCTCTGCTCACTGCAGCCTCCTGGGGTTAAGTGATTCTCCTCCTCAGTGGCTGAGATTAACAGGTGCGTGCCACCACGCCCAGTTGACTTTTGCCTTTTTAGTAGAGATGGGGTTTCTCCATGTTGGTCAGGCTGGTCTCAAACTCCTGACCTTGTGATCCACCCGCCTCGGCCTCCCAAAGTATTGGGATTACAGGCATGAGCCACCACCATGCCTGGTTTGGGTTTTGTTTGTTTGTTTGTTTGTTTTGTTTTGAGATGGAGTCTACCTCTGTCACCCAGGTTGGAGTGCTGTGGTATAATCTCGGCTCACTGCAACCTCTGCCTCCCAGGTTCAAGCAATTCAAGCCTCCCAAGTAACTGGAATTATAGGCACTTGCCACCATGCCTGGCTAATTTCTTTGTATTTGTAGAAGAGATGGTGTTTCACCACGTTGGTCAGGCTGGTCTGCAACTCCTGAACTCAAGTGATTGGCCTGCCTCAGCTTCTCAAAGTACTGGGATTACAGGAGTGATCCACCGCACCTGGGCCAAAATCAGTTTCAAGATATTTGAGTTGCTTGTGTGTGAATTGCTTGTGTGTGGTTTTCCTTATTAGGGTGTATAAGAACATAAAAGTTAAAATGTCTGCTTTTTAAAATAGGTTCATACGTTTTATGAAGCTGTGGGGTACATGATTGGTGCACAAACAGATCAAACAGTACAAGAACACTTGATAGAAAAGTACATGTTACTCCCTAATCAAGTGTGGGATAGTATAATCCAGCAGGCAACCAAAGTAAGTATTCTACTTTTTCTTAAAGTTTTCATGGGATTTAAGAAGACTGTGTTCCTTACAAATATATTGAATTCAAGCCTTTAAACATGTATGTGTGATCCGTAAGTGCTTTTATGTGTGGCTTTGTACATTTTATTATCTGGGCCAGGCGTGGTGGCTCACGCCTGTAATCCTAGCGCTTTGGGAGGCTGAGGCGGGCGGATCACCTGAGGCCAGAAGTTCGAGATCAGCCTAGCCAGCATGGCGAAACCCCATCTCTACTAAAAATATAGAAATTAGCTGGGCTTGGTGGCACATGCCTGTAATCCCAGCTACTCAGGAGGCTGAGGCAGGAGAATCACTTGAACCCAAGAGGCAGAGGTTGCAGTGAGCCGAGATCGAGCCTCTGTACTCTAGCCTAGTCGACAGAGCAAGACTCCATCTCAAAAAAAACCTGAAAATCTGGGCCGGGCGCGGTGGCTCACGCCTGTAATCCCAGCACTTTGGGAGGCCGAGTCAGGCAGATCACAAGGTCAGGAGCTCCAGACCATCCTGGCTAACACAGTGAAACTCCGTCTCTACTAAAAGTACGAAAATTAGCTGGGCGTGGCACCGGGCACCTGTAAGTCCCAGCTGTGCTCAGGAGGCTGAGACAGAATGGCATGAACCCAGGAGGCAGAGCTTGCAGTGAGCCAAGATCACGCCACTGCACTCCAGCCTGGGCGAATAAACGAGATTTCGTCTCAAAAAATATTTTACTTCATTCTTAGGTAGATATGGACAAAAAGGCTTTTGTGTTCGTTTTTACCATTTGGGATTATAAATATGATTTAGGGTAAGGGAAGTGTAATGGCTTTTGTTTCAGTAATTATGTGGATAATTTTTTTTTTTTTTTTTGAGACGGAGTTTCACTCTTGGTGCCCAGGCTGTAGTGCAATGGCATGATCTCGGCTCGCTGCAGCCTCTGCCTCCCAGGCTCAAGCAATTCTCCTGCCTCAGCCTTCCAAGTAGCTGGGATTACAAACAAGCGCCACCATGCCTGGCTGATTTTGTATTTTTAGTAGAGAGAGGGTTTCTACATGTTGGTCAGGCTGGTCTTGAACTCCCGACCTCAGGGTGATGTGCCTGACTCAGCCTCCCAAAGTGCTGGGATTATAGGTGTGAGCCACCTCACCTGGCCATTATGTGGATAATTCTTACATGATAAATGGAATTTGCTTTTTTTCCTCCAAGAATGTGGATATACTGAAAGATCCTGAAACAGTCAAGCAGCTTGGTAGCATTTTGAAGACAAATGTGAGAGCCTGCAAAGCTGTTGGACACCCCTTTGTAATTCAGCTTGGAAGAATTTATTTAGATATGCTTAATGTATACAAGTGCCTCAGTGAAAATATTTCTGCAGCTATCCAAGCTAATGGTAGGTGATTCTGATTTCTTATACGATGCAGTATAAACACTTCTCTTCTACTGCCTCAAGTCAAACATTTGATATTTTTCACAGATTTAAATCAGACCTCCCATTTCCCAGATGACCCTACACATATTTAAAATAGTTATGTGTACCTTTCCCTTTTAAAATTAGTCTTAAAGCTTATTTTCCCAATAAATCTTGTGTAGTTTTGGCTTTAAACTTTTTAATGGTAAAATGGAATTGCATCTAATGTACACCTGAGTACCGCTGTATAATTTTAGTGGTAAAATTAGATTCCATTTGATTCTATTTTGTAGGTGAAATGGTTACAAAGCAACCATTGATTAGAAGTATGCGAACTGTAAAAAGGGAAACTTTAAAGTTAATATCTGGTTGGGTGAGCCGATCGAATGATCCACAAATGGTAAGTGAGAGATGCTTTGCTTTTGGTTTTTAGTGTTGATGCTGTGTTTTATGGAGTGTGCTATACTCTATTATGTGCATTTTGCTAATTTAAAGCATATCAACTTTGTAGTTATTTTATGGCATTTTATTTATTGTAGTCCTTAATGTTAATATACTGTATTCCATCTTCAAAAGAAACTGCTGTTAATCAATAGCGAAGGGTGGTGATATGTAACAAGATAGCTAAGAAAATTGGGTCATTTTATGTTTCCATAGATAGGTCAGGAGGATTTAGTTAATGGAGTACAGGTGCAGTTTTTGCATTCCTCTTGATTTTTGGAACAATTACTAGAGCTACAAAGTTGTCATTACTTTACCTCTTTGGCAAAGTGATTGCTTCCCAGATTAAAGGCTTGAAAGTCTTTTTTACACTCTTTTTCTTAAATGATTTGCAGAAAAGGAAATCATTTTCAGTAATAAAAACCAGCTGCGTATGCCTCAACTTGTAAAATTGTGAATTACTTTTAGGTGTTAACTGTATGGTTTCATTCTTTTTATTCACTTGAGCCTTGGGAGATTCCAAAAAATTCTATTCTGATACTACTACTAGTTGGAATAGTGGGGTTTTTTTGTTTTTCTTTAACAAGTGTGCTAGTTATTTTAATAATTTTGGAATTTCAGTATTGTTTCTTGTTAAGGAAATACTTTTCAGTAAACTTGTTCTGAATATAATTCTCATGGAATACTTAAGTTGGCTAACCTAAATATCGAAAGGTTCTGAACATGTGTATTATGTGATCAGAACTGTATTTAAAATGTGAAAGCAGAATGTAAGATGTATTGAAGGAATTGTGATGCTTGTAGTTTACAAGAAGCTTGGGCACATGTCAGGAGCACAGTGGGAATAATACAAAGGGGTATCATATTTTATAAGTAACATTAATGATAAAGTTTGGGATATTTGTTCACATGAAACATTACATTTATTTTTCTTGTCTTGGCTTGTCACGGTGACTCATGCCTGTAATCCCAGCATTTTGGGAGGCCGAGGTCGGTGGATCCCTTGAGGTCAGGAGGCTGAGGCAGGAGAATCGCTTGAACCCAGGAAGGTGGTGGCAGTGAGCCTAGATCACACCATTGCACTCCAGTCTGGGCAACAAGTGCGAAACTTTATCTCAAAAAAAAAAAAAAAAAGAACAAGAAGTTACTCATTAAGTATAACTGAGTTTACTTAGAATCATGAAAATCCTACTGGGCATCGTAGCATGCACCTGTAATCCCAACCACTAGGGAGGCTGAGGCAAGAGAATCGCCCCAGCTCTTCAAGTCCAGTTTAGGCAACACGGCAATATTCAGTTTCAAAAAAATAATAGAAATCCATAGTCTTTCTTATTTTCTGAGAGTAATTGATTGATGTTATTTCTGCTTGTGAAAATACAGTTAGCATTCATTAGATTAAAACATTATTCTGAGTTGGGCAGATCATGAGGTCAGGAGATGGAGACCACTCTGGCTAACCTCATGAAACACCTTGTCTCCACTAAAAATACAAAAAAATTAGCTGGGCATGGTGGCAGGTGCCTGTAGTCCCAGCTACTCGATAGGCTGAGGTAGGAAAATGGCATGAACCTGGGAGGTGGAGCTTGCAGTGAGCTGAGATGGCACCACTGCACTCCAGCCTGGGCGACAGAGCGAGACTCCCTCTTAAAAAAAAAAAAAAAAAAAAAAAAAGACATTATTGAGGGCTCGCTTGCTGCCGTCTTACATATACAGTATACATTGAATCCTGATTGTGCTACACTAACTTGGAGCCACCAATTGAATTTTGAGCCTCACTTTCCTTATTATAAGAGTTTTGTAGCTGGGCATGATGCTATACCTGTAGTCCCAGCTACTCAGGAGACTGAGGCACAAGAATTGCTTAAACCTGGGAGGTGGAGGTTGCAGTGAGCAGAGATTTGCCACTGCACTCTGGTCTGAGTGACAGTGAGACTGTCTCAAAAAAAAAAAAAAAGGTTTTGAATGACACTGTTTCCATGAGACTTCCCAACCCATTGTGATTTCCTGCTTTCTTTTGCTAAAAACTGTTTTAACGTAGGAAAACCTAATACAAACACAAGATTTTCCTATTTTCAGTAGATAATCATGCTACATCTTACAGACACGAATAACCTTGTTGTTTAAAATAGTCACCACGTACCTAGATTAAAACATAACTTTTTTTTTCCCTCCTCAACAGGTAGCTGAAAATTTTGTTCCCCCTCTGTTGGATGCAGTTCTCATTGATTATCAGAGAAATGTCCCAGCTGCTAGAGAACCAGAAGTGCTTAGTACTATGGCCATAATTGTCAACAAGTTAGGGGGACATATAACAGCTGAAATACCTCAAATATTTGATGCTGTTTTTGAATGCACATTGAATATGATAAATAAGGTGTGTAATATTTCAGTTATGTACGGGGAAAATTCTAGCGGATAGCCTTAATTCTTGAAAGCTAAAGTATATCTATGTATATAACATAATTTTAATGCCATGGAGCTTAAATATTTATACTTGTATATTAGGGAAATACTTTTTTGGTTTTCAAGAACTTCCCAGGAGTTTGAAACCAACCTGGGCAATATAGTGAGACTTCATCTCTACAAAAAGTTAAAAAATTAACCAGTCATGGTGGCATGTGCCTGTAGTCCCAGCTACTGAAGTGGCTGAGCGACAGTGACACTGAAGTGGGAGGATTACTTGAGCCTGGGAGTTCAACGTGGCAGTTTGCTGAGATCATGCTACTGCACTCTAACATGGGCAACAGAGTGAGACCATTTCTTAAAAAAGAAGAATTTACTACACAGAATCTTGATTGGTAAAAAGTAAATGTGGAAAATAGATTTTAACATTCACATGGTATGTAGCATTTATTGAAACCTCATAGCAGGTCGGGGCATCCTTTTATGAACGTAGTTTGAATACATGAGAAAGTCTGCATGATTCAATTATAAAAGTGTAGTATATGCTTATAAGAAACCGAAAAATTTATTAATCAACAAGAGAAAATAGGCTGGGCATGGTGGCTCACACCTGTCATCCCAGCACTTCAGAAGGCCAAGGCAGGCAGATGACGTGAGGTCAGAAGTTCAAGACCAGTCTGGCCAACATGGCATTAAAAATACAAGGCCGGGCGCGGTGGCTCAAGCCTGTAATCCCAGCACTTTGGGAGGCCAAGACGGGCGAATCACGAGGTCAGGAGATCGAGACCATCCTGGCTAACACAGTGAAACCGCGTCTCTACTAAAAAAAATACAAAAAACTAGCCAGGCGAAGTGGCAAGCGCCTGTAGTCCCAGCTACCCGGGAGGCTGAGGCAGGAGAATGGCGTGAACCCGGGAGGCGGAGCTTGCAGTGAGCCGAGATCGCGCCACTGCACTCCAGCCTGGGTGACAGAGCGAGACTCTGTCTCAAAAAAAAAAATACAAAAATGGCCAGGCGCGGTGGCCCATGCCTGTAATCCCAACAGTTGGGAGGCCGAGGCCGGTGGATTGCCTGAGATCAGGAGTTCAAGACCGCCCTGATCAAAATGGTGAAACCCCGTCTCTACTAAAAAACAAAAATTAGCTACTCGGGAGGCTGAGGCAAGAGAATCGCTTGAAC
Source organism: Macaca thibetana thibetana (assembly GCF_024542745.1). Taxonomy (NCBI): domain Eukaryota; kingdom Metazoa; phylum Chordata; class Mammalia; order Primates; family Cercopithecidae; genus Macaca; species Macaca thibetana. The sequence continues at coordinate 45,536,361 of NC_065590.1, forward strand.
CCAGGAGGCGGAAGTTGCGGTGAGCCGAAATTGCACCACTGCACTCCAGCCTGGGCGACAGAGCAAGACTCTGTCTCCAAAAAAAAAAAAAAAGCGAGAGATAAAAGAAATGGTAAGTGGACACATTCACATGGTAACAAGTTTTTTCGTAATCTGTAGTGGTGGTTTCAAATTAAAAACAAAAGTGATAGTAGTAGTGTTACGGTAATAATGGTTTTGATGAGTTCTCTATTAATAAGGATAGCTTTCTCTTTCAATTTGATAACTCATGTGCGTAACAGGGAACAGTTTCATTTTCCATGGGAGGTGGATTGTATTTTGTTTGGGTTTACCTTTCAGGAGGCATTATATCTTCTATGGTTTATTGAAAACTCCAAACATTTTTACTGGATTAAGCCTTGCTTTTCCCCTCCTGCTAGCACAGCGAAGACACTGAAACATTATTTTGTTTCCACCACTTATTTTTAGGACTTTGAAGAATATCCTGAACACAGAACGAACTTTTTCTTACTACTTCAGGCTGTCAATTCTCACTGTTTCCCAGCATTCCTTGCTATTCCACCTACACAGTTTAAACTTGTTTTGGATTCCATCATTTGGGCCTTCAAACATACTATGAGGAATGTCGCAGATACGGGTAAATAAATTTAAAAGATGTTTTTTATTCATTTGCCTGTCAATCCAAAAATACAAATATAGATAGTTATATACTTGTACATAGGAAGGTATTACTTGTTCAGAGTTTTGAATGCATGAATTACATATATGAACATCTGAGAAAATCCTATAAGCAGTTTAATCAACTGTTCCACTGCACTCCAGGTGAGTCCATAGGCAGAATTGAGTTATGGGAGAGGGGCCTAGTAATAATTGGTTTATGTAATACCAAATTCTACTGAGTAGTGATGTTGTAGAAGTTCATACAGAATCAGCTAAGCTTTCAGAAATGGTGAAAGGGTGGTAATGGTCGTAACTTAGATTATAATTTTTCTCCATAGGCTTTTTTTTTTTAATATTCACAAATTTTTTTTTTTATTTCAATAGTTTTGGGGCAACAGGTGATTACATGAATAAAGTCTTTAATGGTGATTTCTGAGATTTTGGTGCACCCATCAGCCGAGCAGTAGGAACTCTACCTTATGTGTAGTCTTATCCCTCACCCCCTCCCACCCTTCCCCACAAGTCCCCAAAGTCCATTATATGATCTTTATGCCTTTACATCTTCATAGTTTAGCTCTCACATAACTTAGATTATAATTTATAAGTAAGCCAGCATTGGATATAGTTGTACTCCATTATCAATTTAAGAAACCTTAGGCAAGTAATTATTAGTCATCATCCCCAAAAAAAGGGAGAATAGGGTTAGATTCAGAATACTTTGATAAGAGCTAAATACTATCATGAGTGCTGTCAGTCTGTAGTAACTTCCCATTGGTATTCTATGTCTTTTAGGCTTACAGATACTTTTTACACTCTTACAAAATGTTGCACAAGAAGAAGCTGCAGCTCAGAGTTTTTATCAAACTTATTTTTGTGATATTCTCCAGCATATCTTTTCTGTTGTGACAGACACTTCACATACTGCTGGTAAGAATTTAATACGTTTAAGATTTAAATGTTGGGCCGGGCGCGGTGGCTCAAGCCTGTAATCCCAGCACTTTGGGAGGCCGAGACGGGTGGATCACAAGGTCAGGAGATCGAGACCATTCTGGCTAACACAGTGAAACCCCGTCTCTACTAAAAAATACAAAAAACTAGCCGGGCGAGCTGGCGGGCGCCTGTGGTCCCAGCTACTCGGGAGGCTGAGGCAGGAGAATGGCGTGAACCCGGGAGGCGGAGCTTGCAGTGAGCTGAGATCAGGCCACTGCACTCCAGCCTGGGCGACAGAGCGAGACTCCGTCTCAAAAAAAAAAAAAAAAGATTTAAATGTTAAGTGCCGGCCGGGCACGATGGCGCATGCCTGTAATGCCAGCACTTTGGGAGGTCGAGGCGGGGAGATCATGAGGTCAGGAGTTCGAGAACAGCCTGGCCACCATGGTGAAACCATCTATAAAAAAAATTAGCCGGGCATGGTGGCATGCGATTGCAATCCCACCTACTCGGGAGGCTGAGGCAGGAGAATGGCTTGGATCCGGGAGGCAGAGGTTGCAGTGAACTAAGATTGCACCACTGCACTCCAGCCTGGGTGACAGAGCGAGACTCTGCTCAAAAAAAAAAAACACTAAGATTTATGGTTATATTACATTTTGGAGTTAATAATTTTCTTCTTATCAACAGGTTTAACAATGCATGCATCAATTCTTGCATATATGTTTAATTTGGTTGAAGAAGGAAAAATAAGTACATCATTAAATCCTGGAAATCCAGTTAACAACCAAATCTTTCTTCAGGAATATGTGGCTAATCTCCTTAAGTCGGCCTTCCCTCACCTACAAGAGTAAATATGCCTTTTAATAAACGTAGAATGTTCCTGGTCGGGCACAGTGGCTCACACCTATAATCCCAGCACTCTGGGAAGCCTAAGATGGGAGGATTGCTTGGGCCCAAGAGTTGGAGACTAATCTAGACAACAAAACAAGATCCCGTCTCTACAAAAAAATGAGTCAGATGTGGTGGTGTGCATCTGTAGGGCCAGCTACTTGAGAGGCTGAGGCGAGAGGGTTGTTTGCATCCTGGAGTTTAAGACTACAGTGAGCTATGACCACGCCACTGCACACCAGCCCGGGTGACAGAGCGAGACCGTGCCTCTTTAAAAAAGCAAAAAAAAAAAAAAAAAAAAGGCCACGCACAGTGGCTCATGCCTGTAGTCCCAGCACTTTGGGAGGCTGAGGTGGGTGAATCACAAGGTCAGGAGTTCAAGACCAGCCTGGCCAAGATGGTGAAACCCGTCTCTACTAAAAATACAAAAAAATTAGTTGGGCATGGTGGCGGGTGCCTGTAATCCCAGCTACTTGGGAGGCTGAGGGAGGGAATTGCTTGAACCCAGGAGGCAGAGGTTGCAGTGAGCCGAGAGCGCACCACTGCACCCCAGTGTGGGCAACAGAGCAAGACTTTGTCTCAAAAAAAAAAAGTAAAAATAGGCCAGGCGCGGTGGCTCGCGCCTGTAATCCCAGCACTTTGGGAGGCCGAAATGGGCGGATCACGAGGTCAGGATATCGAGACCGTCCTGGCTAACACAGTGAAACCCCATCTCTACTAAAAATACAAAAAAATTAGCCAGGCATAGTGGCGGGTTCCTGTAGTCCCAGCTACTCAGGAAGCTGAGGCAGGAGAATGGCGCGAACCTGGGAGGCGGAGCTTGCAGTGAGCTGAGATCCTGCCACTGTACTCCAACCTGGGCGACTGAGCAAGACTCCGTCTCCAAAAATAAAATAAAATAAAAATAAGGCCGGGCGCGGTGGCTCAAGCCTGTAATCCCAGCACTTTGGGAGGCCGAGACGGGCGGATCACTAGGTCAGGAGATCGAGACCATCCTGGCGAACACGGTGAAACCCCGTCTCTACTAAAAAAAAAAAAAATACAAAAAACTAGCCGGGTGAGGCGGCGGGCGCCTGTAGTCCCAGCTACTCGGGAGGCTGAGGCAGGAGAATGGCGTAAACCCGGGAGGCGGAGCTTGCAGTGAGCTGAGATCCGGCCACTGCACTCCAGCCCGGGTGACAGAGCCAGACTCCGTCTCAAAAAAAAAAAAATAAATAAATAAATAAATAAAAATAAAAAGGCTAGGCACGGTATCTCACTCCTGTAATCCGGGCACTTTGGGAGGCCTAGGTGGGCAGATCACCTGAGGTCAGGAGTTCAGGATTAGCCTGACCGATATGGAGAAACCCTGTCTCTATGAAAAATACCATTTAGCTGGGCATGGTGGTGCATGCCTGTAATCCCAGCTACTCGAGAGGCTGAGGCAGGAGAATAGCTTCAACCCGGGAGGCAGAGGTTACGGTGAGCCACGATTGTGGCATTGTACTCCAACCTGATAAACGAGCAAAACTCTGTCTCAAAAATAAAAATAAATTCTTGATTTAAAAATCTATTATTGGGAGGCTGAGGCAGGAGAATGGCTTGAACCCAGGAGGCAGAGATTACAGTGAGCCGAGATCGCGCCACTGTACTCCAGCCTGGTGACAGAGCAAGACTGTCTCAGGAAAAAAAAAAGTTATTTAATAATTGTGTTTTGATTTGCAGTGCTCAAGTAAAGCTCTTTGTGACAGGACTTTTCAGCTTAAATCAAGATATTCCTGCTTTCAAGGAACATTTAAGAGATTTCCTAGTTCAAATAAAGGTATGTATTTATTTGCTCTTGCAGAAATATTAGGGGTAAATGTGACCACTTAATTGTTACATTGTAGAATTTTTATCACTTGATTTGACATGCCAAATGAATGAGGTTTCAAGAGAATACCTTTATACAGTCTCTCTAATCAAAAAACCTGAGACTGGTAATAGAGTGAAAAACTAAAGTCCAATAAGGATAGATGGGTTTGAGATGTTATTTGGATAAACTTGTTACTAATGTAATTAATTTTAGGTTACTAATGTAATTAATTCTTAAATATATAATGGAATATTGGGTAAGAAAAACAATGGTAGTTCTTTTTATAATTTTATACCAATTTTGTTAGTTGAGAGAACCATGAAAGTTACTAGATAGAATGTCTTCTGTTATACAGTGCTTTATTCATACTTTTGGGAAGGGTTTTTCTTTGAACATCTTGCTTTAAAGAAATGTGGAAGTACTGTGAAATCCTAAGTAGCTGATGAATAGTTTATCCATGATTGTTGAATAAGAATTAGTCTCATAAGCTCTTAAATATTTTCTCCAAAATACAAAGGTTTTATTTTCTTTAACTGTAAAAATATTAACCAATTTTTTAAAAACTAATGAAAGTTACCTAGGCTTGGCCGGGCGCGGTGGCTCAAGCCTGTAATCCCAGCACTTTGGGAGGCCGAGGCGGGTGGATCACGAGGTCAGGAGATCGAGACTATCCTGGCTAACACGGTGAAACCCCATCTCTACTAAAAATACAAAAAATTAGCCGGGCGTGGTAGCAGGCGCCTGTAGTCCCAGCTACTTGGGAGGCTGAGGCGGGAGAATGGCGTGAACCAAGGGGGCGGAGCTTGCAGTGAGCCGAGATCGCGCCACTGCACTCCAGCCTGGGAGACACAGCGAGACTCCGTCTCAAAAAAAAAAAAAAAAAAAAAAGTTACCTAGGCTTGGCGCAGTTGCTCATGCGTGTAATCCCAGCACTTTGGGAGGCCAAGGTGGGTGGATCACCTGAGATCAGGAGTTTGAGACTAGTGTGGCTGACAAGGTGAAACCCCTGTCTCTACTAATTATACAAAAATTAGCTGGGCATGGTGGTGCACAGCTGTAATCGCAGTTACTTGAGAGGCTGAGGAAGAGAATTGCTTGAACCCAGGAGGCAAAGGTTGCAGTGAGCCGAGATTGCATCATTGTACTCCAACCTGGGTGACAAGAGTGAAACTCCATCTCAAAAAAAAAAAGACCAGGCGCGGTGGCTCACGCCTGTAATCCCAGCACTTTGGGAGGCCAAGGTGGACGGATCATGAGGTCAGGAGATCGAGACCATCCTGGCTAACACGGTGAAATCTCTACTAAAAATACAAAAAATTAGCTAGGTGTGGTGGTGGGCACCTGTAGTCCCAGGTACTCGGGAGGCTGAGGCAGGAGAATGGTGTGAACCCGGGAGGTGGAGGTTGCAGTGAGCCGAGATCACGCCACTGAACTCCAGCTTGGGCGACAGAGCGAGATTCCATCTCAAAAAAAAAAAAAAAGTTACCTGATAGCTACGAAGACAATAATAATATAACTAAACTTGATTTAATGACAGTCATTAGCCTTAGGAGAAACATCTTTCTTGATATCTTGGCATATGCAGAATTTTTAGCTGGGCGCGGTGGCTCACACCTGTAATCCCAGCACTGTGGGAGGCCGAGGCAGACGGATCAATTGAGGTCAGGAGTTGAAGATCAGCCCAGCCAACATGGTGAAACCTCATCTCTACTAAAAACACAAAAATTAGCCAGGTCTGGTGGCGGGCACCTGTAATCCCAGCTACTCAGGAGACTGAGGTTTCAGTGAGCTGAGATCGTAACACTGCACTCCAGCTTGGGCAATAAGACTGCCTCTCAAAAGAGAAAAAAGTGTCTGGGTGCAGTGGCTCATGCCTGCTAATCCCAGCACTTTGGGATTGCCTGAGTTCAGGAGTTTGAGATCAACCTGGGCAACATGGTGAAACCCTGTCTCTACTAAAAATGCAAAAGATGAGCCAGATGTGGTGGCGCACACCTGTAATCCCAGCTACTGGGGAGGCTGAGGCAGGAGAATCGCTTGTGCCTTGGAGGCAGAGGTTGAGATAATGTGCTGGGGGGCTATAAAACAAGACTTACCACAAAAAGAACAAAAATTTGTGTGAATACATAGTAGGTGTATATACTTAGGGGATGGGACGCATGAGATTCTTTGGTAGAAGCATACAACACATAATCACATTGAAGAATATTTACTGTATGGTATCACACCATGAATTTTTTTTTCTTTATTTTTGAGACAGTCTCGCTCTTATCACCCAGGCTGGAGAGCAGTGGTGTGATCTTGGCTTACTGTAACCTCTGCCACACAGGTTCAAGCGATTCTCCTGCCTCAGCCTCCCAAGTAGCTGGGATTACAGGTGCCTGCCACCACGCCTGCCTAATTTTAGTAATGACAGGGTTTCACCATGTTGGCCAGGGTGGTCTCGAACTCCTGACTTCAAGTGATCTTCCTGTCTCTGCCTCCCAGAGTGTTGGGATTACAGGCACCTGAGCCACCATGCCTGGGGCCCATGATTCTTTTGTAACCTTTTTCCCCCCAGCTAACAGGTTTGGTTCATTCAGCTATGTACTATACTGTATCACTATCCTATAATTTAAAACCCAGCCAGTTTATGGATAATTATATTCCTTCTCTAAAAAGAAAATTACTCATCTGTGATTTCTTTCTTTGCAAGTTGAAGTTTATTGTGTTGACATTTCAACTATGTCTTCACAGGAATTTGCAGGTGAAGACACTTCTGATTTGTTTTTGGAAGAAAGAGAAATAGCCCTACGACAGGCTGATGAAGAGAAACATAAACGTCAAATGTCTGTCCCTGGCATCTTTAATCCACATGAGATTCCAGAAGAAATGTGTGATTAAAATCCAAATTCATGCTGTTTTTTTTCTCTGCAACTCTTATTGGCAGAGGAAAACAGCATGTGGGTATTTGTCGACCAAAATGATGCCAATTTGTAAATTAAAATGTCACCTAGTGGCCCTTTTTCTTATGTGTTTTTTTGTATAAGAAATTTTCTGTGAAATATCCTTCCATTGTTTAAGCTTTTGTTTTGGTCATCTTTATTTAGTTTGCATGAAGTTGAAAATTAAGGCATTTTTAAAAATTTTACTTCATGCCCATTTTTGTGGCTGGGCTGGGGGGAGGAGGCAAATTCGATTTGAACATATACTTGTAATTCTAATGCAAAATTATACAATTTTTCCTGTAAACAATACCAATTTTTAATTAGGGAGCATTTTCTTTCTAGTCTATTTCAGTCTAGAAGAAAAGATAATGAGTAAAACAAATTGCGTTGTTTAAAGGATTATAGTGCTGCATTGTCTGAAGTTAGCACCTCTTGGACTGAATTGTTTGTCTAGACTACATGTATTACAAAGTCTCTTTGGCAAGATTGCAGCAAGATCATGTGCATATCATCCCATTGTAAAGCGACTTCAAAAATATGGGAACACAGTTAGTTATTTTTACACAGTTCTTTTTGTTTTTGTGTGTGTGTGCTGTCGCTTGTCGACAACAGCTTTTTGTTTTCCTCAATGAGGAGTGTTGCTCATTTGTGAGCCTTCATTAACTCGAAGTGAAATGGTTAAAAATATTTATCCTGTTAGAATAGGCTGCATCTTTTTAACAACTCATTAAAAAACAAAACAAAACAACTCTGGCTTTTGAGATGACTTATACTAATTTACATTGTTTACCAAGCTGTAGTGCTTTAAGAACACTACTTAAAAAGCAAAATAAACTTGGTTTACATTTATTTTTCCTTTATTGACTCAGATTTATTCCTATATTAATGATAGTGGGTATTTGTGTTTAAGCATCAAGTAACATTTTAAATGAAGTTGGACCCCTTGATTTACAAATAAGATTTCTAAGGTTATTGTTACTAGTAACTGCAGCAGGTGTGTAAAATGAACATGTTCCTAAGACACCTTTTGTTCCCAAGAAACAAATTCCTCCGGTGGCATTTTGACTCATTTTATCTTTATTTGAGATTAGAGGGTACTTCTTGTCTAAACTCTAGTTAGCATCTAAGTGTAACAAAGAATAAAACATTAGCCTTAGAATGAGAACATAGATGTAACCTGGTACAAATATCAGTTGTATTCTTTTTTTTTTTTTTTTTTTTTTTTTTGAGACGGAGTCTCACGCTGTTGCCCAGGCTGGAGTGCAGTGGCGCGATCTCGGCTCACTGCAAGCTCCGCCTCCCGGGTTCCCGCCATTCTCCTGCCTCAGCCTCCTGAGTAGCTGGGACTACAGGCGCCCGCCACCGTGCCCGGCTAATTTTTTTTTGTATTTTTAGTAGAGACGGGGTTTCACTGTGGTCTCGATCTCCTGACCTTGTGATCCGCCCACCTCGGCCTCCCAAAGTGCTGGGATTACAGGCTTGAGCCACCGCGCCCGGCCTCAGTTGTATTCTTATAAATGTAAGTAAGTAAGCTAAGTAGCCATAAGCCTCCTAAAAAGGGTGAGTAGAACTAGGTTTGGTAGCTCACACCTAGTAATCCCAACCCTTTGGGAGGCCAAGGTGGGTGGGTCACATGAGACCAAGAGTTCCAGACCAGCCTGGCCAACATGGTGAAACCCTGTCTCTACTCCCGGTAGGAGCCCAATGTACAGCATGCAAGAAAGAATAAATGAATGTACACACAAAGTAAGAGGGAAGGATTGAGGCAATGGTCCATGGTAGTTGTTTCTGAAGTTACTTGAGCAAGGACATTTTCATTTTCTTTTTTTTTTTTTTTTTTTTTTTGAGACGGAATCTCCCTCTGTTGCCCAGGCTGGAGTGCAGTGGCATAATCTCGGCTCACTGCAACCTCTGCCTTCTGGGTTCAAGTGATTCTTCTGCCTCAGCCTCCCAAGTACCTGGGATTACAGGCATGTGCCACCACACGCAGGTGTGTGCCACCACGCCCGGCTAATTTTTATTCTTCAGTAGAGACAGGATTTCACCATATTGGCCAGGCTGGTCTCAAAGTCCTGACCTCATGATCCGCCTGCCTCGGCCTCCCAAAGTGCTGGGATTACAGGCGTAAGCCATGGTGCCTGGCCTTCTCATTTTATATAATGTGCGTGTAAATGGACAACTAAGGATTATCAGACATCTGAGGGCAGTCTCAATATGGATTTTAAAATGGAAATAGGGCCGGGCGCGGTGGCTCAAGCCTGTAATCCCAGCACTTTGGGAGGCCGAGACGGACGGATCACGAGGTCAGGAGATCGAGACCATCCTGGCTAATATGGTGAAACCCCGTCTCTACTAAAAATACAAAAAACTAGCCGGGCGAGGTGGTGGGCGCCTGTAGTCCCAGCTACTCGGGCGGCTGAGGCAGGAGAATGGCGTAAACCCGGGAGGCGGAGCTTGCAGTGAGCTGAGATCCGGCCACTGCACTCCAGCCTGGGCAACAAAGCGAGACTCCATCTCAAAAAAAAAAAAAATGGAAATAGAAAAAAAGGCAAGTTGGAAACAGACGACACAGGCAAAAGTAAACAAGCAAAAACAAAAAACTATCACCAATACCCTTAAAAAAGTTGAGAGGTTTTTGCAAGCAAGAAAAACAATACCACAGTAAATGTACATCAAGAGAACAAAATTTTGGAAATCAGAGAACAGCAGAAATAAAGAGTTGGAGAGGCCAGGCACAGTGGCTCACGCCTGTGATCCCAGCACTTTGGGAGGCCAAGGTGGGCGGATCATGAGGTCAGGCGATCGAGACTATCCTGGCTGACACGGTGAAACCCTGTCTCCACTAAAAATACAAGAGTTAGTGGGCATGGTGGCGGGCACCTGTAGTCCCAGCTACTCGGGAGGCTGAGGCAGGAGAATGAGGCGTGAACCCAGGAGGCGGAGCTTGCAGTGAGCCGAGATTGTGCCACTGCACTCCAGCCTGGGCGACAGAGCGAGACTCCGTCTCAAAAAAAGAAAAAAAAAATTGAAATCTTCCAAAAATAGAGGGAAAAGAGACAAAGATGCAAAATGCAAACTTTTAAAAATTTGAGGACCACTTCATAAGCCAATATGAGTTCCAAATAGAAGAAAATGGAGTGTATGGAAAAAAGATTCAATATGAGTTCCAAATAGAAGAAAATGGAGTGTATGGAAAAAAGGATTCAAGAGAATTTCCCCAAACAAGGATATCAATTTGCTCATAACAAATCACCAAATATCCATCCCATAAGACACAAATAGACCCCCCAGTTGTCCAGGTGTGGTGACACACACTTGTCCTCCCAGCTACCCAGGAGGCTGAGGCAGGAGGATCCCTTGAGTCAGGGAAGTGGCGGAACACACATGTAGTCCCAGCTACTTGGGAGGCTGAGGCAGAATTGCTTGAACCCAGGAGACAGGAGATTGCAGTGAGCTGAGGTCACACCACTACACTCCAGGCTGGGAGACAGAGCAAGGCTCTGTCTCAAAAACACATTTTTTTTTTTTTTTTTTTTTTTGAGATGGAATCTTGCCCTGTCGCCCAGGCTGGAGTGCAGTGGCACGGTCTCGGCTCACTGCAACTTTCGCCTCCCAGGTTCACACCATTCTCCTGCCTCAGCCTCCCAAGTAGCTAGGACTACAGGTGCCCACCACCATGCCCAGATAATTTTTTAAATTTTTAGTAGAAACGGTTTCACCGTATTAGCCAGGATAGTCTCGATAGCCTGACCTCGTGATCTGCCCACCTTGGCCTCCCAAAGTGCTGGGATTACAAGTGTGAGCCACCGTGCCTGGCTTCTTTTTTGAGATGGAGTCTCTCACTGTTGCCCAGGCCGGAGTGCAGTGGTTCGATCTTGGCTCATTGCAACCTCCACCTCCAAGCAATTCTCCTGTCTCAGCCTCCCGAGTAGCTGAGATTACAGGCGCTCACCACCACACCCAGCCAATTTTTTTTTGTATTTTTACCTAGAGATGGGCTTTCACTATGTTGGTCAGGCTGGTCTCGAACTCCTGACCTTATGATCCGCCCACCTCGGCCTCCCAAAGTGCTGGGGTTACAAGTGTGAGCCATGGCTCCTGGCCATAAATAATTCTTGTGAATGCAGTAGCCTTAAGAAATTTGTACCAAACTTGTATCAGAATCAGAGGGAGAAATAAAAGGTGGAAGCTGAAGAAACCTTATGCTCACATGAAGGAAACATTTAGGCTTTGACTAAGAAAAATATGCAGAGAAAGAGCAAAAGACATAGAATGAGACTGTGAAGCATAAAAGTGAAATTAAGATGAAAGGTGGCCAGGTGTGGTGGCTCACACCTGTAATCCCAGCACTTTGGGAGGCTGAGGTAGGCAGATCATCTGAGGTCGGGGGTTTGAGACTATCCTGGCCAACATGGTGAAACCATGTCTATCAAAAACAAAAAAATTAGGCCGGGTGCGGTGGCTCAACGCCTGTAATCCCAGCACTTTGGGAGGCCGAGGCAGGCGGATCACAAGGTCAGGAGATCGAGACCACGGTGAAACCCCGTCTCTACTAAAAATACAAAAAACTAGCCGGGCGCGGTGGCAGGCGCCTGTAGTCCCAGCTACTCAGGAGGCTGAGGCAGGAGAATGGCGTGAACCCGGGAGGCGGAGCTTGCAGTGAGCCGAGATCGCGCCACTGCACTCCAGCCTGGGCGACAGAGCGAGACTCCATCTCAAAAAAAAAAAAAAAAAAAATTAGCCAGGCGTGGTGGTGGGCACTAGTAATCCCAGCTAGTTGGGAGGCTGAGGCAGGAGAATCGCCTGAACCCGAGAGGCGGAGGTTGCAGTGAGCTGAGATCATGCCACTGCACTCCAGTCTGGATGACAGAGTGAAACTCGGTCTCAAAAAAAAAAAAAAAAAAAAAAAAAAAATAGATAAATAGGCCGGGTGCAGTGGTTCACATCTGTAATCCCAACACTTTTGGAGGCCAAGGTGGACGGATCACAAGATCAGGAGTTTGAGACCAGCCTGGCCACATAGTGAAACCCTGTCTCTACTAAAAATACAAAAAATTAGCCTGATGTGGTGGCGGGCACCTGTAATCCCAGCTACTTGGGAGGCTGAGGCAGGAGAATCGTTTGAACCCAAGAGGTGGAGGTTGCAGTGAGCGGAGATTGCACCACTGCACTCCAGCCTGGGTGACAGTATGAGACTCTGTCTCAAAATAAATAAATACATAAATAAATAAAAAGATGAAAGGCACAGGAATGGAGAGATGGAAGGTGACAAAATAGGCTGACTGTACGGTACATTCCAGGGTGAATGTTATTTTGTGATAAAGTGCCTCCTGTTCATTTGAGTTGTGGCAAATAATTTAACTGTCGTAACTGGTCCTCAAAATGTTGATCAACAGTTATACACACTTACTAAACTTTCCGTTGTTTCATACCCATAATGAATGCTTCCTTATTTTTATCTTGCAGTGGCTGGTGCCAGGGCAAGATCGCCTAAGGAGGCCAGGTGAAATAAAACTGAAATCTTGTTCCATGAGTCAAAGAGGAAATTTGACATATATCAGTCTGCCTTCAGCATCAACCAGAGTAATTTTCAGAACCTAGTCTTCCAGAATGAATTGAGGGTCAGAATTGTTGCTAGGCACTCCAACTTGATATAAAATAGTAAAATTTTATTTCATATTCTACCTTATTCTCAAGTTACCAGATAGCTCTAAAGTCAATGAATTTATGGAAAATAGGTAAAATGAATTGATTAGTTCAGAATATTGCTACTGGATAATTCTTCATGATTTAATCATAGACATTAAAGAAAGCACGTAGGAGGGCATCTAACCCCACCTTCCTTCTGAGACATTCCAGCTAACTGGACCATCATGTATGTGTAGCTAATACATTCATCATTTGGCACTGCGTAACACAGGGACAAGGATTGATCTGGATCACTGGAGTACTTCAAATTGATGAGGTTTCTGGGACAAACTTTTCTTTTTTCTTTTTTTGAGACAGGCTTTTGCTCTGTGGCCCAGACTGGAGTGAAGTAGCATGATCACTCAGCCTCAAACTTTGGGGCTCAAGTGATCCTCCCACCTCAGTCTCCCAAGTAGCTGGGACTACAGGTGTGTGCCACCATGCCCAGTTATTTTTTGTAGTTTTTTTGGTCTTGCCATATTGTTCAGGCTGGTCTTGAACTCCTTGGCTCAAGTGATCCTCTTGCCTTGGCCTCCCAAAATGCTGAGATTACAGGTGCGAGTCACTGTGTTCAGCCTAAAACTGTATAATTTCAATTTTGTTTTTGGCCAGGTGTGGTGACTCACGCCTGTAATCCCAACACTTTGGGAGGCCGAGGCGAATGGATCACGAGTGGTCAGGAGTTCAAGATCAGCCTGGCCAAGATGGTGAAACCCCATCTCTAGTAAAAATACAAAAAAAAATTAGCCAGGCATGGTGGTGGGTTCCTGTAATCCCAGTTACCTGGGAGGCTGAGGCAGAGAATCGCTTGAACCTGGGAGGCGGAGCTTGCAGTGAGCCGAGATGGTGCCACTGCACTCTAGCCTGGGCAATAGAGCGAGACTTTGTCTCAAAAATAATAATAATAATTTCAATTTTTATTATGCTACCATCACATAATCAAGAGTATTTGAAAAGAAACTACAAGGATAATAGTTTGGATGAGAGGCTCTGCATTAAAAAAAAAAAAGGCGAGGCAAGGTGGCTCACGTCCGTAATCCCAGCATTTTGGGAGGCCCAGGCAGGTGGATCACCTGAGGTCAGGAGTACGAGACCAGCCTGACCAACATGGTGAAACCCTGTCTCTACTATAAATACAAAAATTAGCCAGGCGTGGGGATGGGTGCCTGTAATCCCGGCTACCAGGGAGGCTGAGGCAGGAGAATCGTTTGAATCCGGGAGGCAGAAGTTGCAAGGAGCCAAGATCCAGCTGCTGCACCCTAGCCTGGGCAACAAGAACAAAACTCCATCTCGGAAAAAAAAAAAAAAGAAAAATTGTTGTTCAACGTTGAAATCCAGAAAAAAAAAAGGCCAAGTACAATGGCTCACGCCTGTAATCCCAGCACTTTGGGAGGTCAACGCAGGCAGATCACTTGAGGTCAGGAGTTTGAGAACAGCCTGGCCAACATGGTGAAACCCTGTCTCAACTAAAAATACCAAAAAATTAGCTGGGTGTAGTGGTGCGCACCTGTAACCCCAGTTACTCAGCCGAGATCTTGCCACTGCACTCCAGCTTGGGTGACAGAGCAAGACTCCATCTCAAAAAAAAAAAAAAGTAAGACAATTTTCCATACAGGATGAATAAGATGAAATTCCACAAAAATCAAATTAGTAAATATTAAAATATATCCAGTACAGCCAAGATATAAGAAAATGGGAACTCTGCTGATAGTATAAAATGATACAAAATTAATGCATTTATTAACTGGTAAATATTTAATGACTGAATATCTTGTGCTCAGGATATAATGAAGAATGAAACAAAGGTCCAGCTCCCATGGAGATTACATTGTAGTGGAAGAGGAAGACAGATAACAAACAAATATGTTCATAATAGGTATGGAGATTGACTACGGGGGTGATATTTTACACAGGGTGGCCAAGGAAGGCTTCTCTGTAAGGTAACATTTGAGCGGGAAGTTGGGAAGCAAGCCATATAATTATCTAGGAAAAGTGCATTCAGGTAGAGGGATCAGTGAGTGCAAAGTTCCTAAGATGGAACATACTTGGTGCATTAGAGCAGGGTTTCTCAACCTCAGCACAAATGGCATTTTGGGCAGGTTAATTTTTTTTTTCTTTTTTGAGATAGAATCTCCCTCTGTCCCCCAAGCTGGAGTGCAATGGCACGATCTTGGCTCACTCTAATATCCACCTCCCAAGTTCAAGCAATTCTCCTGCCTCAGCCTCCCAAGTGGCTGGGACTACAGGCATACACCACCAGGTCTGGCTAATTTTTGTATTTTTAGTAGAAACCGGGTTTCACCATATTGCTCAGGCTGGTCTCAAAGTCCTGACCTCAGGTAATCCACCCACCTCGGCCTCCAATAGTGCTAGGATTACAGATGTAAGTCACTGCACCCAATTTTTTCCTTTTTTCTTATAGACAGGGTCTCCCTCTGTTGCCCAGGCTGAAGTGCTGTAGTGCAATCATGGCTCACTGCAGCCTGAAACTCCTGGGCTCAAGCCATCTTCCTGCCTCAGCCTCTTGAGTAGCTGGGATTGCTGGCACAAGCTACTGTGCTTGGCTCTGGGCAGGATAATTCTTTGTTGTGGGGGCTGTCCTGTGCATTGTAAGATGTTTAGCAGCATCCCTGGACTCTCTCCACTGGATGCCAGTAGCACCTCCTTTCTCTTGTTGTGACAACCAAAAATGTCTCCAGATATTGACTAATGTCTCCCAAGGAGAAAATGCTTCTCACTCAAAATCACTGTTTAGAGGAACAGCAAGAGGGTTAGCAGGGCCACGGTGGTATGTGAAGAGGAAATAGTGGAAAACACAGATCAGAGAGGCAATAGAGGCAGGGCCCAGTTGCTTACCCCTGTAATCCCAGAACTTTGGGAGGCTGAGGCAGGAAGATTACTTGAGCCTGGAGACTGAGGCTGCAGTAAGTAAGCTATGATTGCACCACTGCACTGCAATCTGGGTAACAGAGAGAAACCCTATCTCAAAAAAGAAAAGAAAAGAAAAGAAAAGAGGTAATAGAAGGTCAAATCACATAGGGATTTAAAGGTCATAGCAAGGACTATGCATTTTATTCTGAATAAAAGGAGAAGCATGGCTGGGTGTGGTGGCTCATGCCTGTGATCACAGCACTTTGGGAGGCTGAGGTGGGTGAATCACCTGAAGTCATGAGTTTAAGACCAGCCTGGTCAACATGGCAAAAAATACATAAATTAGCTGGTGGCACACACCTGTAGTCCCAGCTACTAGGGAAGGTGAGGCAGAAGAATCGCTTGAACCCAGGAGGCGGAGGTTGCAGTAAGCCGAGATCGTGCCACTGCACTCCAGCCTGGGCGACAGAGCAAGATTCCATCTCAGAGACAGAGAGAAAAAAAGAGAAGCTACTGATGTTTTGACCAGAGAAATGACATTATTCAGTGTGTAATCCGGGTATGAAGTGATTGTGGCTTGCACTGGGTGAAAGTGGTCAGATTCTTGATATAGTCTGAAAGCTGAGCCAACAGGATTTGCATTGTTAATGGAATGTGAGGAAAAGATTTCTGACCCAAGCAACTGGTTAAAGCTGCCCTTTACTGAAAAGGGGTAGGTTAGGAAAGGAGCAGATTTGGCAGAGATAATCAAAAGTTCAAATATGGACCTGTTAAGTTTGAAGTAGTCATTAGATAAGTGAACAGTTCAAGTCAACATTTAGATCCAGTGGAGAAGCTGGATTGGAGAAATGAGTTTATTAGCCAGACAGTATTTCAAACTATGGAACTTGATGTGATCATCTAGGAAGTTAATGAGACTCAGTTGGGCACGGGGCCCTGGGCACCTCAGTGCTTAGAAGTCAGTAAGATGAAAAGAAGCCAACAAAGAAGAGAGAGAACAAATATCCAAGACACAAAGGATCCATGTGAAAACTGTCATTCTAACAATTCCTTTTTTTTTTTTTTTTTTTTTTGAGACTGAGTCTTTCTCTGTCGTCCAGCCTGAAGTGCAGTGGCTCGATCTCAGCTCACCGCAACCTCCGCCTACCAGGTTCAAGCGATTCTCCTGCCTCAGCCTCCCAAGTAGCTGGGACTACAGGCACGCGACACCATGCCTGCCTAATTTTTGCATATTTAGTAGAGATGCGGTTTCACCATATTGGCCAGACTGGTTTACGAACTCTTGATCTCATGATCTGCTCACCTCCTCGGCCTCCCAAAGTGACGGGATTTCAGGCGTGAGCCACAGGGCCTGGCCAGTTTTAAAAACTGTTTCTAAGACAGTAAATAAAACAGTACACAGAGATGTCTGTTTTAGAAAGTTTATTGTTGGTGTTGCTTAAGAGGGGAAACTTGAGACAATTTAAGGTCTCCACTGAGTCCAATTTAAAGAAATTATTGTGAAACTGGGTGAGGTGACTCACACCTGTAATCCCAGCACGTTGGGAGGCTGAGGCAGGTGGATCACCTGAGGTCAGGAGTTCAAGACCAGTCTGGCCAACATGGTGAATCTCATCTCTACTAAAAATAAAAAAACTAGCCAGTTGTGGTAGCATGCTCCTGTAATCCCAGCTACTCGGGAAGCTGAGAAGGAGAATCACTTGAGCAGAGGTTGCAGTGAGCCAAGATCGAGTCATTGCACTCCAGCCTGGGTGATAGAGGAAAAAAAAAAAAAGAGAGGCCAGGCCCGGTGGCTCACACCTGTAATCCCAGCACTGTGAGAGGTCAAGGCGGGCAGATCATGAGGTCAGGAGTTCGAGACCATACTGGGCAACATGGTGAAACCCTGTCTCTATTAAAAATACAAAAATTAGCAGGGCGTGGTGGCACGTGCCTGTAATTCCAGCTCTTGCGAGGCTGAGGCAGGAGAATCGCTTGAACCCGAGGGGCAGAGATTACAGCAAGCTGAGTTCAAGCCATTGCACTCCAGCCTGGGCAACAGAGTGAGACTCCATTTCAAAAAACAAAAGACATGCATTAAGATGTTAACTGTGCCTATGATTGGGAATGAGATAATGGTCAGTATTTAGTTTCTTCATATTTTTCTATAGTTTTTACTATAAGCATGTTTTACTTTTATAAGGAGAAAAGTGGTTACAATAATAAACAACTAGAAAATACTGCAGGTATGTTAAAGGAACAATTGTACAAATATAGGGAAAGATTTGGCTTTCCCGCAAAACATGTGAAAAATACCTAAATATTTTAATTAACTATAGTTTAGAATGGCTAAATATTATGATGTGGCTACATTAAAGTGTGTTGCCCAGAGAGATAATATGCTACTCTGTGCTGTCAGACCATACTTTGAGATATTATGTTTTAATTAAATATTGCTTATTCTCTAGACAAGACTTAATTTCTCAGTCAGGATCACATACAGACCTGAAGCTATTTTACATGAGGAAGAAGTAAAAGAACTCTGGATGTTCTGAGCCAAAGAAAAATCTCAAGGGAAATCGGACTTCTGCTTTCAAACATAGGAAGAAATTACTTGAGGAAATAGGATTAAACTTGACTATTGTGTTTCTCCTGGGTCAGACAAGGACCATTTGCATTAGAATTACCTAGAGCACTTATTAAAATAGTTTATTTGCACCAGGCCTACATAGTCACAATATTTGGGAAACAGGCAAAGAATAAGCTTTTTTTATGAGACATAGTCTCCCTCTGTTGCTAAGGCTGAAGTGCAGTGGTGCGATCTCAGCTCACTGCAACTGTCGCCTCCCAGGTTCAAGCAATTCTCGTGCTTCAGCCTCCGAGTAGTTGAGGCTACAGGATGCGCACCACCCTTTTTTTTTTCTTAAAACGCAGTCTGTCTCTGTCACCCAGGCTGGGGTGCAGTGGTACAATCTTGGCTCACTGCAACCTCCACCTCCCGGGTTCAAACAACTATCCTGCCTCAGCCTCCTAAGTAGCTGGGATTACAGGTATGTGCCACCATACCTGGCTAGTTTTTGTATTTTTAGTAGAGACAGGGTTTCGCCATGTTGGCCAGGCTGGTCTTGAACGCCTGACCTCAAGTGATTTGCTCACCTCGGCCTCCCAAACTGATGGGATTACAGGTGTGAGCCACTGCACCCAGCCTAGAATATGTTCTTGTTTTCTTTTTTAAAAACACACAAGGCCCTCCAAGGTATTCTCATGACAATCAAAGTTTCAGAAAACAGAAATTCCAAGGAGGCAATTTTTAAAATCTCCAGATAGTAGCTTACATGCTTACATTTAATTATTTGCTTATTATGAGTCAAACACTGTTCTACACACTTCATCTATATTAACCCATTTAATCCTCACAACAATCCTGACGTAAGTACTATCATTAATCTCCATTTTATAGTTGAGGAGACTGAGGCACATAAAGATTAAGTAACTTGCTTAAGGTCATTTAGTGGTAGTTACAGAAAAAGATCCTTCAGATGCAATGAATCTCCCCTAGTCTGTAAATCCCTGTCTCTACTAAAAATACAAAAATTAGCCCGGCATGGTGGTGGGTGCCTATAATCCCAGCTACTTGGGAGGCTGAGGCAGGAGAATTGCTTGAACCTGGGAGGCGGAGGTTACAGTGAGCCGGGATTACATCACTTCACTCCAGTCGGGCGACGGAGTGAAACTCCATCTCGAAAAAAAAAAAAAAGACAGTTTTGCTACGTTGCCTACACTGATCTCAAACACCTAGCCTCAAGTGAGCCTCCTACCTGGGTCTCCCAAAGTTCTGGGATTACAGGTGTGTGCCTGGCCAACCAAGCACATTCTGTAAATGTGAGGCCTCTTCTCTTCCTTTACTCAAATTTTATTTTATTTTATTTATTTATTTATTTTTTCTTTTTTCTTTTTTTTTCTTTTTGAGACAGAGTCTCGCTCTGTCGCCCAGGCTGGAGTGCAGTGGCCGGATCTCAGCTCACTGCAAGCTCCGCCTCCCGGGTTTACGCCATTCTCCTGCCTCAGCCTCCTGAGTAGCTGGGACTACAGGCACCCACCACCTCGCCCGGCTAGTTTTTTGTATTTTTTAGTAGAGACGGGGTTTCACCGTGTTACCCAGGATGGTCTTGATCTCCTGACCTCGTGATCTGCCCGTCTCGGCCTCCCAAAGTGCTGGGATTACAGGCTTGAGCCACCGCGCCCGGCCTCTAATTTTAGATATTAAGAGTCCCTCATGGCCGGGTGTGGTGTGGCAGGATGCAGTCTGAGTGGTTCAAAAAAAAAAAAAGAAGGCATGGTGGTAGCACATGGATGTAATCCCACCATTTTGGGAGGTCGGCCTGGGCAACACAGTCCTCATATTTACAAAAAACAGTGGTGGTGCACATCTGTAGTCCAGGCAGAGGTAAGAGGTGGTCAAGAAGGCTGTAGTGAGCTGTGATGGTACCACTGCACTCCAGCCTGGGTGACAGAGACCCTGGTTCACAAAGACTCCTTCAAAGCTGTCTTTGGTCCTTTTCTTTTCACTGTATTTGCTCTCCTTGTATGATCTTACAGCTTTGTTTACCACTTTTGGCATGTACTGTAGATAAACTCAGTTAACACCAGCTTCCTTTACCATACAGGCTAAAAAGCAGAATATGAATTTTCAAGCATTCCTTGAGGCTAAGGATAGCTTTGTGATAAGAATTTGGGTGGCCAGGCATGGTGGCTCATGCCTGTAATCCCAGCACTTTGGGAGGCCAAGGCGGGCGGATCACAAGGTCAGGAGATCGAGACCATCCTGGCTAACACTGTGAAACCCCGTCTCCACTAAAAATGCAAAAAAATTAGCCAGGCATGGTGGCGGGCGCCTGTAGTCCTAGCTACTCGGGAGGCTGAGGCAGGAGAATGGCGTGAACCTGGGAGCTTGCAGTGAGCTGAGATTGTGCTACTGCACTCCAGCCTGGGTGACAGAGCAATACTCCCTCTCAAAAAAAAAAAAAAAAAAAAAGGAATTTGGGTAAATGAGGCTAGGAGTGGTGGCTCACACCTGTAATCTCAGCACTTTGGGAGGTTGACGCTGGCGGATCACGAGGTCAGGAGTTCCAGACCAGCCTGACCAACATGGTGAAACCCCGTCTCTACTAAAAATACAAAAATTAGCTGGGCGTGGTGGTGGGTGCCTATAATCCCAGCTACTCGGGAGGCTGAGGCAGGAGAATCGCTTAAACCTGGGAGGCATAGGTTGCAGTGAGCTGAGATTGTGTCACAGTACTCCAGCCTAGGCGACAGTGAGACTCCGTCTCAAAAAATATTATAATAATATAATAACAATAATAATAATTTGGGTAAATGAGACCCAAAGTAACGTTAGCTGTAGGGATTTCTGGAAAGCTTTTGCTTTCCTGATAAGAGGGGATAGTTGAGGGACTGGCTCTTTCCTTTTCCTTCATATCTGGAACTTCTAAGTAGTGCTAAAGGTGTAGCAGTTATCTTTCCCCCACAAAGAAAAAAGACAGTGGCTGGGCTCGGTGGCTCATGCTTGTAATTCCAGCACTTCGGGAGGCAAAGGCGGGCTGATCACGAGGTCAGGAGTTCGAGACCAGCCTGGCCAATACAGTGAAACGCCGTCTCTACTAAAAATACAAAAATTAACTGGGCGTCGTGTTGGGCGCCTGTAATTCCAGCTACTCGGGAGGCTGAGGCAGGAGAATCGCTTGAACCTGGGAGGCAGAGGTTGCAGTGAGCCAAGATCATGCCACAGCACTCCAGCCTGGGCAATAGAGCTAGAGCCGGGCGCGCTGGCTCACGCCTGTAATCCCAGCACTTGGAAGGCGGAGGCGGGTGGATCACGAGGTCAGGAGATTGAGACCATGGTGAAACCTCGTCTGTACCAAAAATACAAAAAACTTAGCCGGGCACGGTGGCGGATGCATGTAGTCCCAGCTACCCGGGAGGCTGAGGCAGGAGAATGGCCTGAACCCGGGAGGCGGAGCTTGCAGTGAGCCGAGATCGCGCCACCGCACTCCAGCCTGGGCGACAGAGCGAGACTCTGTCTCCAAAAAAAAAAAAAAAAAGAAAAAAGAAAAGAGACAGTACACAAGTATACTAAGGACTGTTTTCACATTTATCTTTCCAGTCCAGATCTTTTCTCGGACCTTTTTTTTTTTTTTTTTTTTTTTTGAGACAGAGTTTCTCTCTGTCGCCCAGGCTGGAGTGCGGTGACACGATCTCGGCTCACTGCAAGCTCCGCCTCCCGGGTTCACGCCATTCTCCTGCCTCAGCCTCCTGGGTAGCTGGGGCTACAGGCGCCCGCCACTAAGCCCAGCTAATTTTTTTTGCATTTTTTTTTTTTTTTTTTTTTTTTTTTTTTTTTTTTTGAGACGGAGTCACGCGCTTTTGCTCAGGCTGTCGCCCAGGCTGGAGTGCAGTGGCCGGATCTCAGCTCACTGCAAGCTCCGCCTCCGGGTTCACGCCATTCTTCTCCTGCCTCAGCCTCCTGGGTAGCTGGGGCTACAGGCGCCCGCCACTAAGCCCAGCTAATTTTTTTTGCATTTTTTTTTTTTTTTTTTTTTTGAGACGGAGTCTCGCGCTGTCGCCCAGGCTGGAGTGCAGTGGCCGGATCTCAGCTCACTGCAAGCTCCGCCTCCCGGGTTCACGCCATTCTCCTGCCTCAGCCTCCTGAGTAGCTGGGACTACAGGCGCCCGCCACCTCGCCCGGCTATGTTTTTGTATTTTTTAGTAGAGACGGGGTTTCACTGTGTTAGCCAGGATGGTCTCGATCTCCTGACCTCGTGATCCGCCCGTCTCGGCCTCCCAAAGTGCTGGGATTACAGGCTTGAGCCACCGCGCCCGGCTTTTTTGCATTTTTTTAATAGAGACGGGGTTTCACCGTGTTAGCTAGGATGGTCTCGATCTCCTGACCTCATGAACCACCCGCCTCGGCCTCCCAAAGTGCTGGGATTACAGGCGTGAGCCACCCGCGCCTGGCCTTTTTTTCTTTTTTTGAGACGGAGTCTCGCTTTGTCGCCAAGGCTGGAGTGCAATGGCGCGATCTGGACTCATTGCAAACTCCGCCTCAGGTTCAAGTGATTCCCCTGCCTCAGCCTCCTGAATAGCTGGGATTACAGGTGCACGTCATCACACCTGGCTAATTCTTGTATTTTCGTATTTTTAGTAGAGACGGTGTTTCACCATGTTGGTCAGGCTTGTCCCAACTGCTGACCTCGTGATCCACCCACCTTGGCCCTTGGCCTACCAAAATGATGGGATTACAAGTGTGGGCCACCGCGCCCGACCTTCTCTGACCTTTAAATTCAAAAACAGCTGCCTACTCAACAATTCCTTTTAGTAATCTCACAGGTACTTCAAATTGAACACTTTCAAGATAATGCTTCTCATCTTAACTTCATCTTAACTTCATCTCCCTTCAAGTGATCTCTATCTTTGCTAAAGGCACTAGTTTATGGGCACTTAGTCAATGGGCATATTAACTCACCTGTGCAAATCACAAATCTGGAGACAGCCCTGATACCGTTTTTTGCCTCTCTTCATACTCATCAACCATGTCTTTTTCCTTTCTCCCCTAAAACATCCTTAGAGTTGACTCTCTTTTCTCCATTTCTTTCCTATTATCCTAGTCCAAGCTATCGTTATCTTTTTGGATTAATATTCTTCGCCCTCCAGTTTTCTATTTTTTTTTTTTTTCAGACGGAGTCTTGCTCTGTCGCCCAGGCTGGAGGGCAGTGGCGCAATCTCGGCTCACTGCAAGCTCCGCCTCCTGGGTTCAGGCTATTCTCCTGCCTCAGCCTCCCCAGTAGGTGGGACTTCAGGTGCCAGCCACCACACCCGGCTTACTTTTTGTATTTTTAGTGGAGACGGGGTTTCACCTTGTTAGCCAGGATGGTCTCGATCTCCTGACCTCATGATCCACCCACCCAGGCCTCCCAAAGTGCTGGGATTACAGGCGTGAGCCACTGCGGTGGGCCCAGTTTTCTACTTTCAAGTCATGCTCTACAGATTGGTCACAATATTTTAAAATACAAACCTGGCTGGGCACAGTGGCTCATGCCTGTAATCCCAGCACTTTGGGAGGCTGAGGCGGATGGATCACCTGAGGTCAGGAGTTCAAAACCAGTCTGGCTAACATGGTGAAACCCCATCTATACCAAAAATACACAAAAAATTAGCCAGGCATGATGGTGTGTGCCTGCAATCCCAGCTACTCGCGAGGCTGAGGCTGAGCCAGGAGAATCGCTTCAATCTGGGAGCAAAGGTTGCAGTAAGCTGAGCTTGTGCCACTGCATTCCAGCCTGGAGGACAGAGCGAAACTCAGTCTCAATAATAATAACAACATACAAAATAAAATACAAATCTGATTTTGCTGCTTCCAGACTTCAAAGTTTCCCATTGCTTGTATGATGTAGGCAAAAATCTTGGCAAGATTTTTGTGCTCTGCAACATCTGGCTCAGGTCTTTTCCATCAACCACATTGTAGTCATGATGGCTGTTGCAAGTGTGACAGGCTGGGGCTGGTGTCATGGGCAGGAATTTACCAAGATGGTCATAGGTAAAGAAGGGCAGATGTATTAGTGAAAGTATGAAGATACACTGCAAGGGTGCAACGGTCAGCACAGCAAAGAAGGGGCTGTCTGCAAAGAGGCAGGGGCTGAAGGGAAGTTTTATAAGGTCTTGCTGGAGGGTGCTACATGCGGAATGAGGTTATGCCACTGGGGCTATGTGTGGAGCAAGGTAGTTGTGCTAGTGGGTTGTTTGGGATTAGTAGTCTCTGAGACAAATTGTTCTCCCAGACCTGGCCCCAGTCCCCTTCCTCATTGTTGCTTATTTACCAGGACTCCACAACCCACCCCAAGAACAGTGAAAAATCTTTGGCACTGGGGTGGAGATCTCATCTTCCAATTACTTTCTGCTGAACCTGGGCAGAGGACTGGCCCTACCTATTATTGTTGGTCTGTTAGGAGACCCTGTGAATCACTGTTCCTGATTGTGGCACTTAGGATACTGCATTTTGCCGGAGGGAGTCATCAGAGAAGGAGAGCATGTCAAAGTGAAACTGGCATTCAGTTGAATCCAGGGGAGATTTGGAAAGGTAGCAGGCATCACTGGGGAGAGACTAATATCCCATTTGCAGCATCACTTGAAGGTAAAACTGTTGTTGAATTCCAGAAGATAGTTTTGTTTCTTAAGCCAGTTACCGAAAAGGCAAAGAAAAATTTTTTGCAGTGTGACTGTTTTACCTTACTGGAAGCCCATTTAGATAACCTGGAAATTAAACTCAATGAAAAAGTGTTTGAATTTAATTAGACACAGCATAGGGAACCAATTTTAGAGTTGTTGTTGTTTTTTTTTTTTTTTTTAGATGGAGTCTTACACTGTCACCAGGCTGGAGTGTAGTGAATCTCAGCTCATGTAGCCCTCACCTCTGGATTCAAGTGACTTTCCTGCCTCAGTCTCCCAAGTAGCTGGAAGTACAGGCAAGGGTGCAACGGTCAGCACAGCAAATTTTTGTATTTTTAGTAGAGACGGGGTTTCACCATGTTGGCCAGGATGGTCTCGATTTCTTGACCTCGTGATCTGCCCGCCTTGGCCTCCCAAAGTGCTGGGATTACAGGCATGAGCCACCACGCCCGGTGATTATTATGCCTTAATTACATACAACATCCCTTTTATAAATTTCCTTTCATGAATTTTCTCATGACTTAGATAATCTACAACATTCTTGGACTTTTACTTGTCCTAAACATCCTTCTTTTAAAACAACGAGTCATTTCACTTTAGAAAAAGAATTTACCATATGAGATCCTTTCTCATATAAAATCTCTTTTAAATAACCTTCCTTACCAAAAATACCTCTTTACCTTTACAACCTTTCTTTGGTAGGAGGGATGGAGTCTTGCTCTGTCTCCCAGGCTGGAGTGCAGTGGCGCGATCTCGGCTCACTGCAACCTCCGCTTCCCAGATTAAAGCGATTCTCCTGCCTCAGCCTCCTGAGTAGCTGGGATTACAAGTACGCACCACCACACCCGGCTAACTTTTCGTATTTTTAGTAGAGAGAGGGTTTCACCATGTTAGCCAGGATGGTCTCTATCTCCTGCCCTTGTGCTCCACCTGCCTTGGCTTCCCAAAGTGCTAGGATTATAGATGTGAGCTACTGCACCCAGCCACCTTTACAACCTTTATAGTGTAGAAGTTCCCCCTTCTTAAAAAATTGCTTGGTTAGATTTCTTGCCACGGCTTGTTTGAATAAATGTGGGCTTGTTTGAATAAGTATTTTAAACCCCTGAGTTAGGGCTATCGAGGTTGAAGTTATTGGTTAAAGATTTAGGTGGCTTTCCTGGGATAAATAGGGCTATTAGAGGGAAAGATGAATTCAGAGCATGGGTAAATATTAAACAGGCACCCATCTTTGCCCCAGAGGGATGTGGGGTATTTAGACATTACCAGGGACTGGTGGGAGAATGGTAACTGATCCCTTAAGTAATGTAAAGGGGTGTGAATTTGTTTTTTGGAGGGAGGGTTGCCATCTGCCCCAAACCCAACAGGATTTGGAGGAGAGTTGCTCAGAGCAGATAAGTACAGAGTAGGCAGTTCTTGAACCCAAAGGGAAATTTATAACTTTACTTGCTATTTTCAGAGTTGCCCTTGGCTTTGTCCTGCTGATGATGATGTCTGATTTGCAAGCCAGCTGGAGCAGAGCCTCTTCAGCTCAATGCCATTGAGGGTTGGGATTCTGTCCTGGGGGCCCTTTGGCTCTCAGGGAAGTCCCATTTTCAGTGGCTGAGCTTGTGGCAAAGGGTGCAAGTCACATGGGGCTTTTTCCCATTTATTCCATTGGGGCAGTTTGGCTTCCTTCCAGTGGCCTGTCTTCCTGCACCAATGGCAATTACCTAGAGGAGTGTCTTTAAGGCACCCTGGAGGGGGTCAGGGAGTTCTAGAGCAGCTAACAGTTGAGCCTGCCTCTTGTCCCTGTGGGTTTTTTTTTTTTTTTTTTTTTTTTTTGAGACGAAGTCTTGCTCTGCTGCCAGGATGGAGTGCAGTGGCACCATCTCAGCTCACTACAACCTCAGACTCCCTGATTCCAACGATTCTCCTGCCTCAGCCTCCTGAGTAGCTGGGATTAGAGGCACGCACCACCACGCCCAGCTAATTTTTGTATTTTTAGTAGATACGGGGTTTCACCATGTTGGCCAGGATGGTCTCCATCTCCTGACCTCGTGATCCGCCTGCCTCGGCCTCCCAAAGTGCTGGGATTACAGGCGTGAGCCACTGTGCCAGGCTTTTTTTTTTTTTTTTTTTTTTTTGAGACGGGGTCTCGCTCTGTCGCCCAGGCTGGAGTGCAGTGGCCGGATCTCAGCTCACTGCAAGCTCCGCCTCCCGGATTTACGCCATTCTCCGGCCTCAGCCTCCTGAGTAGCTGGGACTACAGGAGCCTGCCACCTCGCCCAGCTAGTTTTTTGTATTTTTTTTAGTAGAGACAGGGTTTCACCGTGTTAGCCAGGATGGTCTCGATCTCCTGACCTTGTGATCCGCCCGTCTCGGCCTCCCAAAGTGCTGGGATTACAGGCTTGAGCCACCGCGCCCGGCCTTTTTTTTTTTTGAGAGAGACTCTCACTCTGTCACCCAGGCTGAAGTGGAGTGGCGTGATCTTGGCTCACTGCAACCTCCAGCTCCTGGGTTCAAGCGATTCTCCTGCCTCAGCCTCCTGAGTAGCTGAGATTACAGGCACCCACCACAACATCTGGCTAATTTTTGTATTTTTAGTAGAGGTTTCACCGTGTTGGCTAGGCTGGTCTAGAACTCCTGACCTCAGGTGACCCACCCGCCTTGGCCACCCAAACTGCTGGGATTACAGGTGTGAGCCACCGTGCCCAGCCTAATTTTTGTATTTTTAGTAGAGGCAGGGTTTCACCATGTTGGCCAGGCTGGTCTTGAACTCCTGGAGTCAAGCAATGCACCTACCTTGGCCTCCCAAAGTGCTGGGATCACAGGCACAAACCACTGTGTCCAGGCTGTCCCTGTGCTTTTCTTTCTCCTTAGCCTTGTCCTCCTTATTCTGCTCTCATTTATATAAGAATGAGGAGCCAATTTGAGGATTTCTTACATAGGGGCTATGCTGTATTACCACCACCAACAATAAAAAAACATTTCTTTTTCAGAGGATGAATGTCAAATTTATCCCGCCTTTTTTTTTTGAGACAGAGTTTCGCTCTCATCACCCAGGCTGGAGTGCAATGGTGCAATCTTGGCTGACTCCAACTTCCATTTCCCAGGTTCAGTCGATTTATCTTGGCTCACGCCAACTTCCACCTCCCAGGTTCAATCGATTTTCCTGCCTCAGCCTCCTGAGTAGCTGAGATTACAGGCGCCCATCACCATGCCCAGTTAATTTTTGTATTTGTAGTAGAGACGGGGTTTCATCATGTTGGCTAGACTGGTCTCGAACTCCTAACCTAAAGTGATCCACCTGCCTCGGTCTCCCAAAGTGCTGGGATGACAGGCATGAGCCACCATGCCTGGCTAGCCAGTATTTTATTTATTTATTTTGAGACAGAGTCTCACTCTGTCTTTGCACAGGTTGTAGTGCAGTGGTGCAATCTCAGCTCACTGCAACCTCCGCCTCCCAGGTTCAGGTGATTCTCCTGTCTCAGCCTCCCGAGTAGCTGGGACTACAGGTGAGCACCACCACGTCCTGCTAATTTACGTATTTTTAGTAGAGACGGGGTTTTACCATGTTGGCAAGGCTGGTCTCGCACTCCTGACCTCAGGCGATCTGCCCATCTGGGCCTCCCAAAGTTCTGGGATTATAGGTGTGAGCCACTGAGGCTGGCCTAGAGATGCACTTTTTTTTTTTTTTTTTTCTTTTTGAGACGGAGTCTCGCTCTGTCGCCCAGGCTGGAGTGCAGTGGCCGGATCTCAGCTCACTGCAAGCTCCGCCTCCCGGGTTTACGCCATTCTCCTGCCTCAGCCTCCCCAGTAGCTGGGACTACAGACGCGCTGGGACTACAGGCGCCCGCCACCTCGCCCGGCTAGTTTTTTGTATTTTTTAGTAGAGACGGGGTTTCACTGTGTTAGTCAGGATGGTCTTGATCTCCTGACCTCGTGATCCGCCCGTCTCGGCCTCCCAAAGTGCTGGGATTACAGGCGTGAGCCACTGTCCCTGGCCAGAGATGCACTTTTCAAAGGGGTGTTCCACCTATTGGAAAGGATCTCCTGGTGCTAGGGCCTCACACTGGATGAACACTGGGTGAGTGATCCCAGGTTAGTCCAGGTATGAATTATGCTATGTGCTTAATCTAGGTATGAGGGGAAAAGGTTGAGGGAAGACTCACAGTCCTGGTGCTGTTTGGGATCACCTGGCTTAAGACATCCGGAACAGGATGGCTGGCTGTCTTCACGGGAGAACTAGGGGGTGAGATCCCCAAAACGTGTATAGGCTTGCCCTGGTTGAGGTTCCGCTGCCAATTGAGCTACCAGCAGTGACTGGGGACTTTTGACCAGAAAAGATGAGAGCCTTCTTCCCTTCTGGGCAAGGCAGGCAAACTTGTTCAAACCCTGGCCTTCAGGCTACAACAGGGAGTGGCCCTAGCCAGTTGCCATCAATTGCCAGAGAGATACTGGAGTTCGTCCACCGGAAGCAAACTCTGAACCTCTCACCTGATTGGGCCGTGGTGGTCAGATGTCTTTCCACCGGGATCTTCCGATCTGCTGGGGAGTGGCCCTGGCCGGGGACCTTCAATTGTCCCTCATGGATTCTGTCCACCAAGAAGCTGGAATTGGAGGAATAGGAGAGAAGGGAGTAGTCCCCAATCACTCCCCATATGGCCACCAAAATGTCACGAGTGCGACTGGCTAGGGCTGGTGTCATGGGCAGGAAAAGAATGTACCAAGACAGTCGTAAATGTATTAGAGAAAGTATAAAGAGGCTGGGCGCAGTGGCCCACACCTGTAATCCCAGTACTTTGGGAGGCTGAGGTGGGCGGATTACGAGATCAGGAGATCGAGACCATCCTGGCCAACATGGTGAAACCCAGCCTTTACTAAAATATAAAAAATTAGCCGTGCGTGGTGGCGGGCACCTGTAGTCCCAGTTACTCAGGAGGCTGAGGCAGGGGAATCGCTTGAACCCAGGAGGTGGAGCTTGCAGTGAGCCGAGATTGCACCACTGCACTCCAGCCTGGTGAGAGAGCAAGACTCCGTCTCCAAAAAAAAAAAAGAAAGTATAAAGATATGATATGTTGCAAGGGTGCAAGGGGCATCACAGCAGAGAAAGGTCTGCAAAGAGGCAAGGGCTGGAGGCAAGTTTTAGAGGGTTGTGCTGGACGGGGCTACGTGTGGAGTGAGGTTATGCTGCTGGGGCTATGTGTGGAGCAAGGTAGCTGTGCCAGTGGGTTGTCTGTGGTTAGTGGTCTCTCAGAACAATTGTTCTCCCCCACCTGGGTCCCCTTCCTTCTTGTTGGTTATTTATCATGACTACATACTTGCTTAGTTTTGTTCCTAGAAACAGCCAAGTTATTTTATGTCTCAGAGGTTTTGCATATGCTGTTCCCTATTTTTGCATGCTACCTCTATTAATCTTTTTTTTTCTGTTTTTGAGATGGAGTTTCGTTCTTGTTGCCTAGGGTGGTACAATGGCGCAATCTCGGCTCACTGCAACCTCTGCCTCCCGGGTTCAAGCGATTCTGCTGTCTCAGCCTCCTGAATAACTGGGATTACAGGCATGTGCCACCATGCCCAGCTAATTTTGTATTTTTAGTAGAGACGGGGTTTCTCCATGTTGGTCAGGCTGGTCTCAAACTCCCGACCTCAGGTGATCTGCCTGCCTCGGCCTCCCAAAGTGCTGGGATTACAGCGTGAGCCACTATGCCTGGTGTTACCTCTATTAATTTTCTATTGCTGTTAAATTACCGTAACACTAGAGGCTTAGGACAACCCACTTATAGGTGGGTTTTTTTTTTTTTTTTTTTGAGATGGAGTTCTCCTCTCGTTGCCCAGGCTGGAGTGCAATGGTGCGATCTCAGTTCACTGCAACCTCTGCCTCCTGGGTTCAAGCGATTCTCCTGCCTCAGCCTCCCGAGTAGCTGGGATTACAGGCATGCGCCACCACGCCCGGCTAATTTTTGTATTTTTAGTAGAGATGGGGTTTCTCTATGTTGGTCAGGCTGGTCTCGAACTCCTGACCTCAGGTGATCCACCCGCCTCGGCCTCCCAAAGCGCTGGGATTATAAGCTTGAGCCCCTGTGTCCGGGCGAACAACCCACTTATAGTTCTGTAAGCAAGCAGTACAATATGGGTCTCAGCGGGCTAAAAATAAGATGTCAGCAGTGCTGTGTTCCTTTCTGGAGGTTAAAGGGGAGAATCTATTTTCTTGTCTTTTCCAGCTTCTGGAGACCCACCCACATTTCTTGAGTCCTAGTCCCCCTTCCTCCACCTTCAAAGCCAGCAACATTGCATCTTTGGTGTTGTGTAGTCATAGCTCGTCTGAAAAAAGCTGGAAAAGGTACTCTGTTTTCAGGGCTCCGTGTAATTAATTGGCCTCACCTGAAAAATCCAGGATACTCTTCCCCATCTCAAGGTTCTTACTGTATTTACACTGGCAAAGTCCCTTTGGCTATGTGAGGTACCCAGATTCTGGGGATTTGGACATGGACATGTGGTGCGCGGAGGAGTAGTTATTATGCTTACCACACTACTCTAATGACTGCATTGGGCTGCAAAAATCCAACCTTGGCTTTTGGGTTTTATTTTTGTTAGTCAAAAGCTTTACACAGCAATAAGAAGGCAGTTGATAGCACTGATAAGCCGATTAACAATGCCAACAGGGACCCAGGACTTTTCTTACCATTTTGCCATCTTCAATGCCTTGACATTTGCTACTCCAGACAGCACACGTATTCAAGGCAGACAGAAGAGGGAAGGGGGGCTGGGCACAGTAGCTCATGCCTGTTATCCCAGCACTTTGGGAAGCCATGGCAGACGGATCACCTGAGGTCAGAAGTTCGAGACCAGCCTGACCAACATGGAGAAACCCCATCTCTACCAAAAACACAAAATTAGTCAGGCATAGTGGCGCATGCCTGTAGTCCTGGCTTCTTGGGAGGCTGAGGGAGGAGAATCGCTTGGACCCAGGAGGCAGAGGTTGCAGTGAGCCAAGATTGCACCACTGCACTCCAGCGTGGGCAACAGAGCGACATACCATCTCAGAAAAAAGAGTAGAAAGGTAAGTTGGAGAAGACCCAAGTAGTTTATTCTAGATGCAACAGGAAATTA
Organism: Macaca thibetana thibetana; assembly: GCF_024542745.1. Classification (NCBI taxonomy): domain Eukaryota; kingdom Metazoa; phylum Chordata; class Mammalia; order Primates; family Cercopithecidae; genus Macaca; species Macaca thibetana. The sequence goes on from NC_065590.1 coordinate 45,568,449, forward strand.
TAGAAGAGTTTTAATCAGCAAAGTGATGTAATCCAATTTGTTTAAATATAATAATTTTAGCAATAACTAGACAGCAATTTGCTAAGCTTATGTACAAACTGCTGTACAAACGACGCACTTGACTGGGTGCTGTGGAAAGTATACAATAGCATACCTGCCTTCTAATAATGGCCCTAAGTTGTACAAAATAGTACCTGGAGTGTGGATGTGAGGGAGAAGAGTATACTCCACAGTAATTCTGGTCTTTTTCCCCCAAACGTCAGATACAATAAAGACACAAAGGTTAAAGGCCTATGTTCAGGCCGGGCGTGGTGGCTCACACGTGTAATCCCAGCACTTTGGGAGGCCGAGGCAGGCAGATCACTTGAAGGCAAGAGTTCGAGACCAGCCTGACCAACACGATGAAACCTCGCCTCTACTAAAAATACAAAAACTAGCCAGATGTGGTAGGGGGCACCTGTAATCCCAGCTACTGGGGAGGCTGAGACAGGAGAATCACTTGAGCCCAGGGAGGTTGCATTGAGTGGAGATCATCAGGCTGGGCAACAGAGCTAGACTTTGTCTTTTAAAAAAAAAAAAAAAAAAAAAAAAAAAAAGCCTATGTTCAATAATAGCAACCAGTACACTAAGGAGGACAAATCATTTCCATGGAAATAGTAATTTTCCAAAGTTGTTTATGTGGGGCTGGTTTTCAGACAAGTTCTTAGGAACATACTACAAATTGTAGAATTAGAAATTTCATATAGTACATTATTTTTATTCAGAGGTTAGTTCTACCACTAGATGATGACATATAAACAAAATATTGAAAAGTCAACTTTAAGCTATCAAAGATAGTATGATTATTGCTGATTATGGTTTTGAAAATTCAAATTTACAAGAAATGATGGGATATTTATAAAATGTAAGACATTCTGCTTCACTGTTCTTTTGGAATGCACACTCTTCAAGAACATTAAAAGGTCCCTGTTGATATATATACTAAGTCAGCATGGCAGAGTGAAGAGTCGAGAGTTAGGAGGCAGTAAAAACCTTGTTTCTACTGGCTTCTGTGCCTTATCTTTTTTTTTTTTTTTGAGATGGAGTATCGCTGTTGCCCAGGCTGGAGTGCAGTGGTACATCTCGGCTCACCACAACCTCCGCCTCCCAGGTTTAAGCAATTCTCTTGCCTCAGCCTCCTGAGCTGGGACTACAGGCGCACACCACCATGCCTGGCAAATTTTTGTATTTTTAGTAGAAATGGGGTTTCACTATGTTGGCCAGGCTGCTTGTGAACTCCTGACCTCATGATCTGCCTGCCACAACCTCCCAAAGTGCTGGTATTACAGGCACGAACCACCACCTCTGTCTTATCTGTTAATCAATTGAAGTAGATACGGGGTTGGTAAATTGCAGCCCAAAGGCTACTTCTGGTCTACTATATGTTTTGTGTGGCTTGTGGGCTAAGAATGGTTTTAACATTTTAAATGGTTGAAAAAAATTAAAGAAAAATACTATTTTATGACAGACACATGAAAATTATACAAATTTCAAAGTCCATAAATAAGGTTTTATTGAAACATAGCCATTTATTCCCCTATTATCTACATCTGCTTTTGTGCTAACAGAGTAGTTGTGATAAGAGACCCATATTATCTACGAAGTATAAAATCTTTACTATTTGCACTTTATACAAAAAGTCTGTTGAGGCTGAGCATGGTGGCTCAACCCTGTAATCCCAGCACTTTGGAAGGCCAAGGCAGGCAGATCACCTGAGCTCCAGAGTTCGAGGCCAGTCAGGGAAACATGGTGAAAACCCATTTCTACAAAAAATACAAAAATTACATGGGTGTGGTGGCGTGCTGAAGCAGAAGTGTTTGAGCCCAAGAGGTGGAGGTTACAGTGAGCCAAGAGCATGCCACTGCACTCCAGACTTGGCAACAGAGCGAGACTTTGCCTCAAAAAAAAAAAAAAAAAAAAAGTTTATTCAGCTCTGATGTAGATGATTGAAGAGCAATGACCATTTATGACAACAATTCTCTAAATTCTCAAAGCATGTTAAGCATCATGTATGTTTTTAAAGAAACAAAACCGGCCAGGCGCGGTGGCTCACGCCTGTAATCCCAGTACTTTGGGAGGCCGAGGTGGGCGGATCACGAGGTCAGGAGATCGAGACCATCCTGGCTAACACGGTGAAACCCCGTCTCTACTAAAAATACAAAAAATTAGCCGGGTGTGGTGGTGGGCGCCTGTAGTACCAACTACTTGGGAGGCTGAGGCAGGAGAATGGCGTGAAACCGGGAGACAGAGCTTGCAGCGAGCAGAGATTGCAGCACTGCACTCCGGCCTGGGGGACAGAGCAAGACTCCGTCTCAAAAAAAAAAGAAACAAACAAAACCTAAGAAGCAAGAGATTTTTTTTTTTTTTTTTTTTGAGAGTCTTGCTCTGTCCCCCATGCTGGAGTGCAGTGGCACAATCTGGACTCACTGTAAGCCCCGCCTCCTGGGTTCACGCCATTCTCCTGCCTCTGCCTCCCAAGTAGCTGGGACTACAGGTGTCCACCACCACACCCGGCTAATTTTTTGTATTTTTAGTAGACATGGGGTTTCACCGTGTTAGCTAGGATGGTCTCGATCTCCTGACCTCGTGATCCGCCCACCTTGGCCTCCCAAAGTGCTGGGATTACAGGCATGAGTCACAGCGCCCAGCCGCAAGAGATTCTTAAAAAAAAATTCTGTAAGGATCAGAGTGTGTCTTTAACACACCATATTACTATGCATCTACAATAGTTGTTCTGCATGTTCTTTTTTTTTTTTTTTGAGACGGAGTCTCGCTCTGTCGCCCAGGCTGGAGTGCAGTGGCCGGATCTCAGCTCACTGCAAGCTCCACCTCCCGGGTTTTATGCCATTCTCCTGCCTCAGCCTCCCAAGTAGCTGGGACTACAGATGCCCACCACCTCGCCCGGCTAGTTTTTTGTATTTTTCAGTAGAGACAGGGTTTCACCGTGTTAGCCAGGATGGTCTCGATCTCCTGACCTAGTGATCCGCCCGTCTCAGCCTCCCAAAGTGCTGGGATTACAGGCTTGAGCCACCATGCCCGGCCTCAAGTTCTGCATGTTCTTTTGAGACAGGGTCTCACTCTATCTCCCAGGCTGGAGTGCAGTGGCCCAATCATGGCTCACCCCAGCCTCAACCTCCTGGGCTCAGGTGATCCTCCCACCTCGGCATCTGAAGTATTTAATGGCGAAAACTGCAACTACTGGCTCAGCGCTGTGGTTCATGCCTGTAATCCCAAGCACTTCGGGATGCCGAGGCGGGTGGATCACGAGGTCAGGAGATCGAGACCAACCTGGCTAACACGGCGAAACCCTGTCGCTACTAAAAATACAAAAAATTAGCTGGGCGTGGTAGTGCATACTTGTAATCCCAGCTACTCAGGAGGGTAAGGCAGGGTAATTGCTTGAGCCCAGGAGGTGGAGGTTGCAGTGAGCCGAGATCATGCTACTGCACTCCAGCCTGGGCAACAGAGCAAGACTCTATCTCAAAAACAAAAAATTAAAAAAAAAAACTGCAATTACTTTTGCACCAATTTAAACAGCTGGGACTACAGGTGTGTACCACCATGCCTGGCTAATTTGTAAAATTTTTTTGTAGAGACCGGGTTTCACCATGTTGCCCAGGTTTTCTCAGACCCTTGGGTTCAAGCAATCCTCTAGCCTCAGCCTCCCAAAGTGCTAGGATTACAGGCCTGAGCCATTGTGCCTCGCCTGTCCTGTATGTTTTTTTTTTTTTTTTGAGACAGAGTTTTGCTCTTGTTGCCCGGGCTGGAGTGCAACGGCACGATCTCGGGTTACCACAACCTCCGCCTCCCGGGTTCAAGTGATTCTCCTGCCTCAGCCTCCCGAGTAGCTGGGATTACAGTCATGTGCCACCACGCCCAGCTAATTTTGTATTTTTAGTAGAGACGGGGTTTCTCCATATTGGTCAGGCTTGTCTTAAACTTCTGACCTCAGGTGATCCGCCCGCCTCGACCTCCCGAAGGGCTGGGATTACAGGCATGAGCCACTTCGCCCTGTAATCCCAGCACTTTGGGAGGCTGAGGCAGGCAGATCACGAGGTGAGGAGTTCGAGACTAGCCTGGCCAATATGGTGAAACCCCATCTCTACTAAAAATACAAAAATTAGTGGGGTGTGGTGGTGCATGCCTGTAGTCCCAGCTACTCGGGAGGCTGAGGCAGAAGAATCGCTTGAACCTGGGAGGTAGAGGTTGCGGTGAGCCGAGACCACGCCACTGCACTCCAGCCTGGGTGACAGAGTGAGATTTCATCAAAAAAAAAAAAAAAAAAAAAAAAAGAAAAAAAAAAGAAAAATCTCTATCAAGCCAGGTGCAGCGGCTCTTGCCTGTAATCCCAGCACTTTTGGAGGCCAAGATGGGTAGATCACTTGAAGCCAGGAGTTCAAGACCCGCCTGGCTAACACGGTGAAACCCCGTCTCTACTAAAAATACAAAAAATTAGCCGAGCATGGTGGCCGGCACCTGTACTCCCAGCTACTCGGGAGAATGAGGCAGGAGAATGGCGTGAACCCGGGAGGCAGAGGTTGCAGTGAGCTGAGATCGTGCCACTGCACTCTAGCCTGGGTGACAGAGCGAGACTCCGTCTTAAAGAAAAAAAAAAAAAAAGAAAAAAAGAGTATCTGTATCAGTTAGAAATGTGTTTGGTTACAAGTAACGAAAATCTGAAAAATGGCTTAAAGAAAAAGAACTTTTTTGACGAGTCTTGCTCTGTTATCCAGGCTGGAGTGCAATGGCAACCGCAGCTCACTGCAACCTCCATCTCCCGGGTTCCAGCGATTCTCCTGCCTCAGCCTCCCAAGTGGTTGGGATTACACGCGCCCTCTACCACGTCCGGCTTTTTTTTTTTTTTTTTTTTTTTGAGACGGAGTCTCGCTCTGTCCCCCAGGCTGGAGTGCAGTGGTGTGATCCTGGCTCACCGCAACCTCTGCCTCCCGGGTTCAAGTGATTCTCCTGTCTCAGCCTCCTGAGTAGCTGGGACTATAGGCGTGCGCCACCAAGCCCAGCTAATTTTTGTAGTTTTAGTAGAGACAAGGTTTCACTATGTTGGCCAGGCTGGTCTTGAACTCCTGACCTCGTGATCTGCCCACCTCGGCCTCCCAAAGTGCTGGGATTATAGGTGTGAGCCACTATGCCCAGTCTAATTTTTGTATTTTTAGTAGAAACAGGTTTCATTAAGTTGGCCAGGCCAGTCTCTAACTCCTGACCTCAAGTGATCTGCCCTCCTTGACCTCTCAAAGTTCTGGGAATACAGGTGTGAACCACCACACTCAGCCAAGAAAAATAAGTTTTATTTTTCTCACATAAGCAGTCTGGGCATAGACTGCTGTTCAGATGCATCAGGGATCCACACATTATGATTCTGTTTTATCATTTTTTTTTTCCTTTTTTTTGAGATGGATTTTTTTTTGCTCATTGCCCAGGCTGGAATGCAATGGCAGAATCTCAGCTCACTGCAAAAAAACACAAACAAACAAACAAACAAAAACCCTCCACTCCCTGGGTTCAAGTAATTCTTTTTTTTTTTTTTTTTTTTTTGAGACGGAGTCTTGCTCTGTCACCCAGGCTGGAGTGCAGTGGCCGGATCTCAGCTCACTGCAAGCTCCGCCTCCCGGGTTTACGCCATTCTCCTGCCTCAGCCTCCCGAGTAGCTGGGACTACAAGCGCCCGCCACCTCGCCCGGCTAGTTTTTTGTATTTTTTAGTAGAGACGGGGTTTCACCGTGTTAGCCAGGATGGTCTCGATCTCCTGACCTCGTGATCCGCCCATCTCGGCCTCCCAAAGTGCTGGGATTACAGGCTTGAGCCACCGCGCCCGGCAAGGGTTCAAGTAATTCTGTAGCCTCAGCCTCCCGAGTAGCTGGGATTACAGGCACCCATCACCACACCTGGATAATTTTTTGCATTTTTAGTACAGATAGGGTTTCACCATGTTGGTCAGGCTGGTCTTGAACTCCTGACCTCAGGTGATCCACCTGCCTCAGCCTCCCAAAGTGCTGGGATTACAGGCGTAAGCCACTGTGCCTGGCCTGTTTAATCAAGTTTTTTAAACAATGAAACTGCAAATGGGATAAAATTGTTAAAAAAATTACAAGATGGGTATTACTTTGTGTATCGAGACCACGTTTCAGGCAGAAAGAAGGTTTAAACGGTATGTTAGCTGAATTTGTCCCTTATTGTATCAGGAAAGGGGAATTCTTCCCAAAGAACCCATCCTGCAGATTTCTGCTTACATTTCTTTTTTTTCCAGAGAGGGTCTCATTGTCACCCAGGCTAGACTGCAGTGGTATGATCACAGCTCACTGCAGTCTCTATCTCCTAGGCTCTAGTGATCCTCCCACCTCAGCCTCCCCAGTAGCTAGGATTACAGGTGTGCACCACACTAATATTCTTATTTATTGGAGATGGAGTTTTACCATGCTGCCCAGGCTGATGTAGAACTCCTGGGCTCAAGCAATCCATCTGCCTTGGATTCCCAAAGTGTTGTGACTGTAGTCGTGAGCCACCACTACCAGATAAAAACATTTTTTTTTTTTTTGAGACCGAGTTTCACTCTTGTTGCTCAGGCTGGAGTGCAATGGCGTGATCTTGGCTCACCGCAACCTCTGACTCCTGGGTTCAAGCGATTCTCCTCCCTCAGCCTCCTGAGTAGCTGGGATTACAGGCATGTGTCACCACGCCTGGCTAATTTTGTATTTTTAGTAGAGATGAGCTTTCTCCATGTCGGTCAGGCGGGTCTCGAACTCCCGACCTCAGGTGATTGGCTCACCTTGGCTTCCTAAAGTGCTGGAATTACAGGCGTGAGCCAACGCACCCGGCTAAGTTTTAAATTTTTGTAGACAGAGGGCTCCCATTGTTGCTCAGGATTGTTGCTTACCTTTCATCAGGAAGAGCTCAAATAATGTATGGCCAGCCCTAGAGAAGTCAGATCACCATGATGGTTGGTTTCAACCGCTACCTGAAAAAATGGGAGACCAGCAAGTTGGCTCACACTTGTAATCCCAACATTTTGGACCGGAGGATCAATTGAGGCCAGGAGTTTGAGACCAGCCTGGACAACAGAGCAAGACCCTATCCCTACTAAAAATAAAAAAACAATTAGCTACGTGTGGTGGAGAGCGCCTGTAGTCCCAGCTACTAGGGAGGTGGGAGGATCCCTTGAGCCCAGAAAATGGAGGCTGTAGTGAACTGTGATCGCAACACTGCACTCTAACCTGGGCGACAGAGTGAGACTCTGTCTCAAAAAAAAAAAAAAAAAAAAAAAACCCAAATAAATAAAAATATTTGGGGTTGTGTTGGGAAGGAAAAAAAGGATAGGTGGGAATGTATGTTGAGTGGACAATGAATGTCAACCTCAGGATCCAAATTAAGTCTGCAAAAACCCAACTCTGTGAGAAAGACAAGGAAGAAGGAAGATGATGGCAGAATAGATCTACAATCCTAAGGATCACCTGCTAGTAGGAAACAACTTAAAACAGGTTGGGCAGAATGTTTACAGTATCAACTTCAAGCAGCTGAAAGGTAAAGCATTTGGAACCAGGTGGTTCTGGCATGGAGAGATGGGCGCGCCATAACCTCCACAAAAGCTATCAACAGAATTACTACAGGGCCTTGATAGACACCTGGTTATCATTCAGAGATTATGCACACAATCTTACGGACTTTGCAGTCAGATGTCTATGTAAACACGTTGGACACAAAAATTAGCAAGCAAGGTGTAATTGCGGGCGGGAGGAAAATTCCCTTACAAACTTCAGTTGACTGACCCCTTCACCTGTTCTTTATCTTAATATCCTCGTTATTCGCTCTCAGCTGAGAAGCATTACTTGCTATTTCAGGTGGAGCTGATGGGCACATCGTGAGGGGCCCTCTTCCGTAAAAACGAGGCGATGTTAGGCAAACACTCTTTACTCCGCCATTTCTAGTTACGTCAAGGATCTTACTGCTCCAGGACGGAGGACCTCCAAGGTAATCAGGGTAGCGATAATCACCGATACAGTTAAGCCGGGCCCTGGGATGATGCACTCTCAGACCCCGTGGGGAGTGGCCCTTGCGCCCAAAAGAGAGCAACGGACTAGGCCAGGCCCGGCCCGGCACTCCAGTTGACACTCTGCTTCCCCCACCCCAAAAGCCTGAGCGCGGAAGAGGGGGAACACCAAAGAAACCCGCACCAATTCCCTGACCCGGCCCTGGGAAAAAATGGCGAAGCCCAGGGGCGGGGGACAGGACGGCACGAGTGACCCGGCGCTCGCCGGGCCTCGGAGCCCCTGGAGTGTGTCGCGGTGGGCGACGCCGCGCAACTGCTACCCGTTCGTTGCCTCCGCCATCTTCTCTTACTCACCCGGACTCCCCCCGCGGCCGCGCTGGCTTCGCGTTTCCCTTCCGGCCGCTGACAGAGATCCGGGCTGGGCGGGGTGGGCGAGCGCGCGGAGGGGGTGGACCGAGGGCGGGGAGGCCGGACGGAAGAGGAAAGGGAGGGCGGCGAGCCAGTCACGGCGGGGTGTGGAGCGTGCGGCGTGTGTGCGGAGGGAGAGGTGGGGGGCGGAGGAGAGGCGAGGGAGGGAGGGAGGCGGAGGAATGAGAGCGCGCGGCGCCTCTCGGCCGCTCCTAAGCCCGGGCGGAAAGAGCCGAGCGCAGCCCGAGCGCTCTGTTAAAATGGCGGCGGCGTCGGCGGTGGCCGCGGCGTCTGGTCGGTGAAGTGACTCTGCTGCTTCTCTCCCCACCCGCCCCCTCCCTCCCTCTCCCCTTCCCCCGTCCTTCCCCTCCTTCCCCGCCGCCGGCGCCTCCGCGCCCCTCCGGCCTGCGCACCTCCCCTCGCTCCCCTCCTTACCCCCGCCCGCTGCGGGGACCGCCGGCCCCCTCCCCCATTCTCTTGCTCCCCGCCCCGTCCCCGCCGCCGCCCGCCCTCGTCGCCTCCCCGCCCCGCCGGCCGGCCAGCCCCCTCCTCCGCCTCTCTCCCCTCCCCCCCGCCGGTCGGGATCAGTCAGTGTGATCCGAAGCGGGGGAGGGGGGGGGCGGCGGCCGAACGATGTGCGAGAACTGCGCAGACCTGGTGGAGGTGTTAAATGAAAGTAAGTAGCCGCGGTAGCGGCCTGTCGGGGTGCACGGTTTGGGGTCCTCGCGCAGCTCTCTGGCTTCCCCGGGCTGCCGCGGCCTGCGGGAGGGGACGGCCGGGCTGGGCGGCGTGCGGGCCTAGCGCCCTGGGAAGGTGCGCGGTGGCGCGGCCGCCGCGGCGCCTCGGGCCCAACCCGGCCGGGTTACCTGGGCGCCCGAGAGGCGGCCGCCGCGGAGCTCCTGCCCGGCCGGGCCCGGGTGCTCTGGGCTCTCGGAAAGTTTTCTCATTACAGGTGTCAATTAATGAAGGCAGTAATGAGACCCTTGCCGCCTTCACCCCTTTCGCCCCCTTCGCCCTGCCAGGAAGGTGCGGGGAGGTGGGGTCGGAGGACGAGGCTTTCCTCCGCAGTCCAAGCCCTCCGGCAGCCCTCTTTGATTTCCAGCGTGCTGCCAAGGCCTCTCTTACCTGTTAATTTTCATTAAACTCCCCGGGAGCAGGGTGGTGGTTTTTCCCTCCCTTGCGGGTGTGTGGGTGTCTTAAACACTTCAGCCAGACCTTAAATAGCTGAAAACGAACTGTGATAGTGATGACTGGAACCTTCATACCTATTTTAAAAATAAATTTGTTAATGATGCTTCTTAGTGTAGCATTCACCGCTTTAATGGTAAATTCTGTTAGGCAGAGCACTGTGCTACACATACCATCCCGGGATAGTTATGGCCTATCTCTCCTGGAAGGAAAGGCCTTTTACCTGATACTTTACTTTCTATTAAAGAGGGTACGTTGATCTTTTCTGGCCTTTTTATTTTATATTTCGACCCTTGCAAGATGGTATTTCAGCTTATAGAAGATATATGTCAAATCACCTACTTCTGGGCCTAAAGGCCTGGTTGGCAAAGGTGAATTAGATGGATCAATTTACAAAAAGTTGGTTGTTGAAAAAATGCTCACTTATGAACAGTTTATGTGGGTTTTGGATTTGTATTGTTTGTGATATTTCCACAGATAGACTTTCAGACTAATTTTGTAATACAATTCACTCGATTTATAAAATATATCATGGTGTTTGTGTTTGAATTTTACTTTGTGTTTGAATGTCACTTGAATGACCAAAGACAACAATAAAAGTGGAAGGGTTCTAACTTAATTTCAACTCCGTATTTACTTCCTGATAGATGGAATAGGCTTTTGCACATATTCCAACTATTGGTTCCGGTATTTGTGTCACCCTAAATTATCCTAGAATTTTAAGATTATTTGTGTGTATTTTGAGATATTTTTATTTCTGGTGCAGGTGGTTTACGATATGATAAATCTTCAATACTTACTGTATTTTATATATCAGATACAAGTTGTGTGATTATGTTTGTTATGCTCAACTTGGAAAGTTAATAGCTTTGCAATGTAATATGAGGAACAAGTACTTAATTTCGTTGGTGATTTTAAATATATATATATTTTTCCCCCGAGACAGAGTTTTGCTCTTGTTGCCCAGGCTGGAGGGCAATGGCAGGATCTTGGCTCACTGCAACCTCTGCCTCCCAGGTTGAAGCGATTCTCCTGCCTAAGCCTCCCGTGTAGCTGGGAATACAGGTTCCCCCCACCATGCCCGGCTGATTTTCGTATTTTTAGTAGAGATGGGGTTTCACCATGTTGGTCAGGCTGGTCTCGAACTCCTGACCTTGTTATCTGCCTGCCTCGGCCTCCCAAAGTGCTGGGAATACCGGCGTGAGCCACTGAGCCTGGCTGATTTTAAAATATCTTAAACTTGGAAAATTTTAAACAAAACATCTGAAGAAAGTAAAGTTTATTTTTTGAAAACAGGTGGCATCTTGATCATAATGAAAGGTCTTATTTAAGATTATCTGGGAAACCCCTAGAACTTTGGTTAGAAGCACTGAAAAATGCAATGCATTTATGGAGAGTTAGCAATGTGGAGAATTGAGACAGAATTTAGCTTTTATTACCTTTAAGCAAATACAGTTAGTTCAACCAGGTTCACAAAATCTGGTCATGTGCACCCTCTAAGAAACCTGTTTTAATGAATAAGTAAGGATTTTCTATTTGTGTGTAAGCCAGTGCACTCTAAAAATACATAATTTCTTAATATTGCCTTTGAGGCTCAATATAAAAATTTAACTCTTAAACAATAATCTCTCAGTGATGCTTCCTTTTTAAAAAAATTTACAGCCGGGGGCAGTGGCTCTTGCCTGTAATCCCAGCAATTTTCGAGGCCGAGATTGGCGGATCACCTGAGGTTGAGAGTTCAAGACCAGCCTACTAACATGGAGAAACTCCGTCTCTACTAAAAATATAGAATTAGCCTGGCATAGTGGCACATGCCTGTAATCCCAGCTACTTGGGAGGCTGAGGCAGGAGAATCGGTTGAACCCGGGAGGCAGAGTTCGCGCCATTGCACTCCAGCCTGGGCAACAAGAGCGAAACTCTCTCGAAAAAAAAATTTTTCGGCCGGGCGCGGTGGCTCAAGCCTGTAATCCCAGCACTTTGGGAGGCCGAGACAGGCGGATCACGAGGTCAGGAGATCGAGACCATCCTGGCTAACACAGTGAAACCCCGTCTCTACTAAAAATACAAAAAAACTTAGCCGGGCCAGGTGGCAGGCGCCTGTAGTCCCAGCTACTGGGGAGGCTGAGGCAGGAGAATGGCGTGAACCTGGGAGGCGGAGCTTGCAGTGAGCTGAGATCCGGCCACTGCACTCCAGCCTGGGTGACAGAGCGAGACTCCGTCTCAAAAAAAAAAAAAAAAAAAAAAAAAAAAAAAAAAAAAATTTCTACTTCAACAATTTTATGTGTAGTTTATACCACACTATTACAGGTTGTTTTTTTCCCTGTAGTTCTTTACTTATCCATGGCTATGATGGAGCATGATAATGAACATGAGTGGTTGGAGCTTGATAAAACTTGTTGAAGTAGATTATATGTGTTTCTTGTGATCTCATTTGCAGTAATTACCTGTAAAGTCTGCCCTTTTTCCCCCTGTAACTTGTACAAAGATGAACATCAGTTCAACCTTGATCTAGAAATTCAGAGTTGGCCAAGTGACTCTGAATACAGCTCACGCCTGTATTCCCAACACTTTGGGAGACCGAGGTGGGCGGATCACAAGGTCAGGAGCTTGAGACCAGCCTGGCCAATATGGTGAAACCCCATCTCTACTAAAAATGCACAGATTAGCTGCGTGTGGTGGTAGGCGCCTGTAGTCCCAGTTGCTTGGGAGGCTGAGGCTGGAGAATTGCTTGAATCCCAGTAGGCAGAGGTTGCAGTGAGCCGCGATCGTGCCACTGCACTCCAGCCTGGGCGACAGAGCAAGACTCAATCTCAAAAAAAAACAAATTCACAGTTACAGTCCTCCCAAAATGTGCTCAGAATTTGTCTTTAAATATAACACCCTGTAACAGTTTAGCCAGCTAAGAGAAGCAATAAAATTGTGCATATTTTTGGGTGGTGTGTTTCCAGGTTATGTTGAAAAATACGTAATTAGTGTTAAACCAACCTCACAAAACAGATGTGGTGATGTACCCCTGTAATCCCACTAGGCAGGAGGCTGAGGCAGGAGGATTGTTTGAGGCTGGGAGTTCGAGACCAGCCTAGACAACATAGTAAGACTGCTTTTTTTTTTTTTTTTTTTTTTTTTTTTTTTTTTTTTTTTTTTTTTTTTTTTTGAGACAGAATCTCGTTCTGTCACCCAGTCTGGAGTGCAGTGGCATGGTTTCGGCTCACTAGAACCTCTGTCTCCCTGGGTTCAGCAGTTCTCCTGCCTCGGCCTCCCAAGTGGCTGGGATTACAGGCACAAGTCACCATGCCCAGCTAATTTTTGTATTGAGTAGAAATGGGGTTTCACCATATTGGCCAGGCTGGTCTTGAACTCCTGACCTTGTGATCCACCCGTGTTGGCCTCCCAAAGTGCTAGGATTAACAGGCATGAGCCGCCGCGCCTGGTGAAGACAGCTTTCCTTAATAAACCAAAAGCCCTATTTCTTGTGAAATTTACACTGATCACCCTTAGAGAAGGCTACCTGGACAAGCAAGAGTGTAATAATTTTTTTTTTTTTGACATGGAGTCTAGCTCTCACCCAGGCTGGAGTGCAGTGTCGGCTCGCTGCAACCTCCACCTCCCGGGTTCAAGTGATTCTTCTGCCTCAGCCTCCTGAGTAACTGAGACTACAGGCACCCGCCCAGCTGAGTTTTGTATTTTTAGTAGAGATGGGATTTTGCCATGTTGGCCAGGCTTGTCTCGAACTCCTGACCTCAGGCGATCTGCCTGCCTGGGCCTCCCAAAGTGCTGCAATTACAGGAGTGAGCCAACGTGCCTGGCCTAAAAATTTTGTTCAAAAAAGTTTTAGTTGATAAGTAATTTTTACATATTCATGGGGTACATAGTGATGTTTCAGTACATAAAAAGTATAGTGATCAGTTGAAGACAATTAGTATATCCATCATCTCAAACATTTAGCATTTGCGTTAGGAACATTGAATGTTCTCCTAGCTATTTTCAGCTGTATCATATATTATTGTTTTTTTGAGACAGGGTTTCTCAGGGCAGTGGTATGCTCTTGGGTCACTACAGCCTCCGCTTCCTGGGCTTAAGCAATCCTCCTGCCACATCCTCCCGAGTAGCTGGGGCTACAGGTGTGTGCCACCAAGCCCAGCTAATTTTTCGTGTTTTTAGTAGAGATGGGGTTTCACCATGTTGGCCAGGCTGGTGTTGAACTCCTGAACTCAAGTGATCTGCCCGCCTTGGCTTCCCAAAGTGGATTAGAGGCATGAGCCACCATGCCCGACTTGTGTAATATATTATTGTTAACCGTAGTCATTCTGTAGTGGTATAGAACACTAGAACTTAATCCTCCTATCTCACTGTAATTTTGTATCCTTTAACAAATCTCTCCCTATCTCTCCCCTCCCTCTACCATTCCCAGCAAATTTTGTTTGTGTTTTTGTTTATTAATAGAGACAGGGTCTCGCATTGTTGCCCAGGCTGGTCTCAAACTCCTGGCCTTAAGCCGTTCTGCTGCCTAAGCCTCCCAAAGTACTGGGATTACAGGCATGAGCCACCATGCCTGGCTAGATAATTGTGTTTTAAATGAAAGGGTAGACATAGTGTGGGTAGTACAGCTTTATATCAGATATGCAGTCTTTTTGATAAGAGTAACGACTTCATGTGGAATGTTTAAAGTTTGGCAGAATGCAATATCGTTAAAATAAAAATTAGTAACAAAGATTGTGAACAGTTCCTTTTGTCATCAGTTTTTGGTGAGAGTATTAGTATTATTAGTTATACCTCTAGTCCTGAGAATCTGAAGCTGTAAAGTTTCACTATGGAAACATGCAGAGGCATACAGATACAGAATTGTGCTTACAGGTTGAGGACCCATTGAAGTGTGTTCCTGGAAGCAGACTAAGGATCCTATCATAAGTACCGTGCTCCCCCCCTCCCCCCCTCCCCCGCTGCACCCACCCTTTTAAAATATAATCTTGACCCATATCATAAAAGTTGAAACTACATTTCAAAATCATGTTTGACTTTAGTGTTAGAATGACCAATCCCAACAATACTAAAATATTGGACTTGCCATTTTCTTTTAATGCTTCATTTTTAAAACATTTAAAAAGCTTGGATGTATTGAGTAAATTTTGCTGTTATCATTTTGTGGGCTTGCATTCTGTTTAGGATAAATTTTAAATTTCTATTCCTCTGCTTCTGCATGTTCTGTTGAGTTTGTATGATAACTGCTTTTGTAGTTACTTTTGTGAACCAGTTTACAAAGGCCAAAGCATTTCTAGATCTTGGTGAGGAGTTGGAGGCCTAAAGTTACATACTTTAAGCCATCACCATAGCAAACTCACTAGTAAATTGAGGTTATTTAACTCATCAGGTAAATTTCTCTGAAAGCAGAGTGAAAATTATATCGTACATCTGTTTTTTTTTTTTTGAGATGGAGTCTCACTCTGTCGCCCAGGCTGGAGTGCTGTGGCACGATGAGCCACCGTGCCTGGTGTATGTCATTGTTTTAAACCATTTGTATGTTGTAGATTTTACTCTCTATATTCGTTTAGTGGGTTATAGTTTACCAAATTGTCCAAAATGGATAATTCATGTGAGATAGGCAAGAGCAGTATTGTATCCCAATACCAATTGGTGAAAAAGTTGAACTTCACAAAGGATAAGTAGTTTGCCAAGATCACTTGTCAACCTGCATAGTCAAATTTGAGATGGAACTCAGCTACTCTATCTGTATTTGCAGAATAATTCTGTTGTGTTTGTTTTGTTGGTGGTGGTGGTTTTGAGACAGAGTCTTACTCTGTTGCCCAGGCTGCAGTGCAGTGGCTCCACCTCAGCTCATTGCAACTTCCGCCTCCTTGGTTCAGTTACTCTGCCTCAGCCTCTCGAGTAGCTGGGATTAGAGGCGCCCGCCACCACGCCCAGCTAATGTTTGTATTTTTAGTAGAGATGGGTTTTCACCAGTTTGGCCAGGCTGGTCTCGAACTCAGACCTCAGGTGATCCACCCGCCTCAGCCTTTCAGTATGTTTTATTATTAAAGCAGATTATTTTATTGAGGAGTTTGTGTTGGGTACTTAAGTACTTTGCATGCTGCTGATTTAATCAGTTCTTTGAGGGAGGTACTCTGTCCTTTTCAGATGAGAGAACCAAGATTTATAGAGTTTATGTGACTTGCTTAGGGTCACATGTGACTGTGTTTGGTGGAACCACAGGACTTAATCCCAGATTAGGCTAACAGTTCTTTTTTTTTTTTTTTTTGAAAAGGCGTTTCACTCTTGTTGCCCATGCTGGAGTGCAATGGCATAATCTAGGCTCGCTGTAACCTCCACCTCCTGGGTTCAAGCGATTCTCCTGCCTCAGCCTCCTGAGTAGCTGGGATTACAGGCATGCACCCCCATGCCTGGCTAATTTTGTAATTTTAGTCGATGTGGGGTTTCACCATGTTGGCCAGGCTGGTCTTGAATTCCTAACCCTAGGTGATCCTCCTCCCTTGGCCTCCGAAAGTGTTGGGTTTACAGGCGTGAGCCATCCTGCATGGCCTAAAAGTTCTTGCTAGTTACATTGTATAAATTTTATGATGATCTGTCTGAATCATCACTGTTCAGTTGGCAAAGTAAAAATACCATGTTTTATGTATCTTCAAAAATTCAGACAAATTTCTGTGGTAATTGTAGTAGGAGTTCAAAAGTGGTAATAAATACAGCTGAATAAGAATCCCGGAGGCTGAGGCAGGAGAATGGCGTGAACCCGGGAGGCGGAGCTTGCAGTGAGCTGAGATCCGGCCACTGCACTCCAGCCTGGGCGGCAGAGCGAGACTCCGTCTCAAAAAAAAAAAAAAAAAAAAAAAAATTTTTCATTGAAAAAAATTTTTAATTTTTTGATTTTTAATTATTTTTTAAGAGATAGTGTATCACCCGTGCTGGGGTGCAGTGGCCCAGTTATAGCTCACTGCAGCCTTAAGCTTTTGGGCTCAAGTGATCCTCCTGCCTCGGCCTCCCAAGGTATTGGAGTACACTGTATCCGACTGAGAATCTTTCTTAATACTGTTATTCTGCAGTGAGCCGTTTAATAAAACTACATGTTTCCAGGGCTTTTTAGATACTCTTAAGTATATGGGTACTAAAGCAATTAATAACATACCTTTTCCAGTAGACATTTAATCTAAAGTTAGAATTTTTTTTCCCCCTGTTTAGAGATGGGGTCTTATTCTGTCATCCAGGCTGGAGTGCAGTGATGTGATTCTTGTACACTGTAACCTCGACCTCCTGGGCTCAAGCAAGTTTCCTGCCTCACCCTCCTGAGTAGTCGGGAACTATAGGTATATGCCAGCACACGTGGCTGCCTTTTTTTTTTTTTTTTTGAGACAGAGTTTTCCTCTGTCTTCCAGGCTGGAGTGCAGTGGTACAGTCTCGGCTCACTGCAACCTCTGCCTTGGGGACTCAAGCAGTTCTTGTGCCTCAGCCTCCCAAGTAGCTGGGATTATAGGCATGTGTCATCATGCCGGGCTAATTTTTCTATGTTTAGTAGAGATGGGGTTTTGCCATGTTGGTCAGGCTGGTCTCAAAACTGCTGGCCTCAAGTGATCCACCTGCCTCAGCCTCCCAGAGTGCTGGGATTACAGGTGTGAGCCACTCTGTCCAGTCCTCCTGAATTGATTTTTTTTTTTTGAGTCTCACTCTGTGGCCCAGGCTGGAGTGCAGTAGCATGATCTTTGGCCTCCCAAAATGCTGGGATTACAGGTGTGAGCTGCCATGCCCGGGCCCTCTTACCTTCTTTCAAAATTCAAAGCTCACTTTTTTTCTAAATAAGTTTTCAAGCTTATTAAGAAACTACAACAGTCCCCCTCTTATCTTTGGCTTTGCTTTCCATAGTTACCCACAATCAACCATGGTCCAAGAATAAAGGGAAATTTTCTTGATAAGAATGAAACAACAAAATTGTTAGTAATATTATGTGGGTGCTCAAAAAAAGCCAACATAACATAAAACTGTTTTCAAGTATCTTTGTTTTTTTGAGGTGGAGTCTCACTCTGCCGCTCAGCTTGGAGTGCAGTGGTGCGATCTCAGCTCACTGCAAGCTCTGCTTCCCAGGTTCACACCATTCTCCTAACTCAGCCTCCCGAGTAGCTGGAACTATAGGTGTCCGCCACCACACCTATCTAATTTTTTTGTATTTTTAGTGGAGACAGGGTTTCACTGTGTTAGCCAGGATGGTTTCGATCTCTTGGCCTCGTGATCTGCCCGCCTTGGCCTCCCAAAGTGCTGGGATTACAGGCGTGAGCACGCCTGGCTTTATTTTTGAGACGAGAGTCTTGCTCTGTCGCTCAGGCTGGAGTGCAGTGGCTTAATCTCAGCTCACTGAAGCCTTCACCTCCTGGGTTCAAGCGATTCTCCTGCCTCAGCCTCCTGAGTAGCTGGGATTACAGGTGCCTGCCACCACGCTCGGCTAATTCTTTTGTATTTTTAGTAGAGATAGGGTTTCGCCGTGTTGGCCAGGCTGGTTTCGAACTCTTGACCTCAAGTGATCCATCCGTCTTGGCCTCCCTAAGTGCTAGGATTATGGGTGTGAGCTACTGTGCCCGGCCTATTTTCAAGTATCTTAAGAATTGTGCCCAAATTTTAGGAGGTGGTGTCATGCTTATGAAGTTGGAATACTGTGATGAATTACATTTAATACAGTGATGATCATACACTTCTGTAGCTATTTGAACACTGAAATTTCTTAGTGTTTTCCTTGAAGGTACTTCCTTTGTAAGAGTCAGGAGAAATAGAATGATTTATCTAAGGTCACACAGCTAAGAAGTAGCAGGGGTAGGACTAGAATTTAGTTGTTGTTTCTTCTTCTCAGTGTACTTTTCATTAACCAAGCTATCTTTATTTTTATTTTTAAATTTTTATTTATTTATTTATTTATTTATTTTTTTGAGACGGAGTCTTGCTCTGTCGTCCAGGCTGGAGTGCAGTGGTGCAATCTCGGCTCACTGCAAGCTCCGCCTCCCGGGTTCACGCCATTCTCCTGCCTCAGCCTCCTGAGTAGCTGCGACTACAGGCGCCCGCCACCGCGCCCGGCTAATTTTTTCTATTTTTAGTAGAGACGGGGTTTCATCGAAGTCTCGATCTCCTGACCTTGTGATCCGCCTGCCTTGGCCTCCCAAAGTGCTGGGATTACAGGCGTGAGCCACCGCGCCCGACCTTATTTATTTTTTTTTTTGAGACAGAGTCTCCCTGTCGTCCAGGCTGGAATGCAGTGGCGTGATCTCAGCTCACTGAATGCTCCGTCTCCCAGGTTCACGCCATTCTCCTGCCTCAGCCTCCCGAGTAGCTGGGACTGCAGGCACCTGCCACCTCGCCCGGCTAATTTTTTGTATTTTTAGTAGAAACGGGGTTTTCACCGTGTTAGCCAGGATGGTCTTGATCTCCTGACCTCGTGATCTGCCCGCCTTGGCCTCCCAAAGTGCTGGGATTATAGGTGTGAGCCGTGAACCACCGCGCCCGGCCTTAATTGCCTTTTTTTTTTTTTTTTTTTTTTTTTTGAGACGGAGTTTTGCTCTGTTGCCCAGGCTGGAGTGAAGTGGCGTGATTTTGGCTCACTGCAAGCTCCGTCTCCCGGGTTTACTCCATTCTCCTGCCTCAGCCTCCCAAGTAGCTGGGACTACAGGCGCCTGCACACTCCAGGCTATTTTTTTTGTATTTTTAGTAGAGACGGGGTTTCACAGTGTTAGCCAGGATGGTCTCCATCTCCTGACTTCGTGATCCGCCTGCCTCGGCCTCCCAAAGTGCTGGGATTACAGGCGTGAGCCACCGCGCCCGGCCTTAATTTTTAAGAGGACCCTGACTGTGGAAGTTGGGAAACTCGTAAGAAACTGTTAACGGAACTGTGGAGAGATTTATTCAGGCTAAAGTGGATTAGGCAAGATTTGTTTTTATTTTTTTCCAAGATGGAGTCTTGTTTTGTCACTCAGGCTGGATTGCAGTGGCACAGTCTTGGCTCACTGCAACTTCCACCTCCCGGGTTCAAGCAATTCTCCTACCTCAGCTTCCCAAGTAGCTGGGATTACAGGCGCCTGCCACTGTGCCCGGCTCATTTTTGTAAATTTAGTAGAGTTGGGGTTTTACCATGTTGGCCAGACTGGTCTTGAACTCCTGACCTCGCCATCTACCTGCCTTGGCCTCCCAAAGTGCTGGGATTACAGGCTTGAGCCCCTGGGCCCCACCAAGATTTTAAGGAAGATGGAAGATAAGTGGGCCCTGTTTGGAGTAGTTGCTGGTAATGAGGAGTGAAATGTCCTACCTTGACTTGTGAAGGCTCTATATGACGTAGCCTCTGCTAACTTTATTCCCTTGTTCTCTGCCTTCTTTTTTTTTTTTTTTTTCCCTCTGTCTTCTTTGATTGATGACGCTGAGCCTTTATTATACTTTTTTTTTTTTTTTTTTTTTTTTTTTGAGACAGAGTCTCGCCGTGTCGCCCAGGCTGGAGTGCAGTGGCGTGATCTCGGCTCACTGCAAGCTCCACCTCCCGGGTTCACGCCATTCTCCCGCCTCAGCCTCCGAGTAGCTGGGACTACAGGTGCCCGCCACCTCGCCCGGCTAGTTTTTTGTATTTTCAGTAGAGACGGGGTTTCACCATTGGAGTGCAATGGTGCGATCTTGGCTCGCTGCAACCTCTGCTTCCTGGGTTAAATGATTCTCCTGCCTCGGCCTCCCAAGTAGCTGGGATTACAGGCGCTACGCCCGGCTAATTTTTGTGTTTTTGGTAGAGACTGGGTTTCACCATGTTGGCCAGGCTTCTCTCGAACTCCTGACCTCAGGTGATGTGCCCGCCTCGGCCTCCCAAAGTGCTGGGATTACAGGCGTGAACCACCCCGTGCCTGGCCTGTATATACCTTCTTATGCTTTCAAGTTTTGACTTAAATGATTCTTTTTCAGAGAGGTCTTACCCGAACACCCTGTCTGTAGTAGCTCTGGTTCTTTTTGTTCATAGGATTTACCACAATTTAGAATTATGTATTTATGTAACTAATTTTTTTATTCTATGAGACTATCAGTTCTGTGATTGCAACTGTTATTGTTTTACAGTGCCTGCATGTGGTAGGATCAATGTTTATTTAAGGTATCTGAAAAATCTTAAGATCACTGTGGGTTGATAATAGAAGAGAAAACAAGAGTAGGCTAGATGTGGTGTTTTTTTTTTCTCAGTTTTCTTGGATATATCAAGTACTGTCAGTCCATTTTTTTTTTTTTTTTTTTTGAGACGGAGTCTTGCTCTGTCCCCCAGGTTGGAGTGCAGTGACCGGATCTCAGCTCACTGCAAGCTCCGCCTCCCGGGTTTACGCCATTCTCCTGCCTCAGCCTCCTGAGTAGCTGGGACTATAGGCGCCTGCCACCTGGCCTGGCTAGTTTTTTGTATTTTTTAGTAGAGACGGGGTTTCACCATGTAGACCAGGATGGTCTTGATCTCCTGACCTAGTGATCCACTTGTCTCGACCTCCCAAAGTGCTGGGATTACAGGCTTGAGCCACCACGCCCGGCCTACTGTCAGTCCTTGATTTTGTGATGTCTTGCTTGCCACTCCCTTCATAAAATGGTACTTTTTGTTGCTGCTGCTCTTTGTTTTTGGAGACAGGGTCTCACTCTGTTGCTCAGGCTGGAGTGCAGTGGCGTGATCCTAGCTCACTGCAGCCTTGACCTCCTGGGCTCAAGAGGGCCTCCTAAGTATCTGGCACTACGAGTGCTCATGATGACACCTGCCTTGCTTGCTTATTTATTTGAGAATGGGTTTTACTATATTTCCCAGGCTGGTCTCGAACTTCTGGTCTCAAGTGATTCTCCCACCTCAGCCTCCCAAAGTGCTGGGATTGCAGGCATTAGGCGCCACACACACTGCTTTATTAGTTTGTGTTTTTAGCACCTGTGGGTTAAATTTAAGGTTGAGAATTATTATTCTTTTTGAATTAGTTGGGATTCTGTCTCAAGGACCAGAAAAAACAGCTTCTTTGGCAGAAACAGAAAGGGTTTTTTTTTTTTTTTTTAAAGATGGAGTTGTGCTCTTGTCGCCCAGGCTGGAGTGCAGTGGCTGGACCTTGGCTCACTGCAAGCTCCGCCTCCCGGGTTCACGCCATTCTCCTGCCTCAGCCTCTGAGTAGCTGGGACTACAGGCGCCCACCACCTCGCCCGGCTAGTTTTTTTGTATGTTTTAGTAGAGGCGGGGTTTCACTGTGTTCGCCAGGATGGTCTCGATCTCCTGACCTTGTGATCCGCCCGTCTCGGCCTCCCAAAGTGCTGGGATTACAGGCTTGAGCCACCACGCCCGGCCTTGTATTTTCAATAGAGACGGGGTTTCTCCATGTTGGTCAGGCTAGTCTCAAACTCCCAACCTCAGGTGATCTGCCCACCTCGGCCTCCCAAAGTGCTGGGATTACAGGCTGAGTCACCGCGCCCAGTCGAGAAAGGGTTTTTCTTTAAAAGCTGTAAGTAGGCAGTCTAGGTGTATATTCAGGTGTGCTTTACTTTTAATCATTGGGTTTATAACATCATCAGGACTTTATTTCTCTGTGTGACTTGCTGTGCTTCCTTGGTTTTGACCTCAGTTTGGCCCTTCCTATGGTAACAGAAATGTCTACTGCACCCTATTTATTTATTTGACAGGGTCTTGCTCTATTGCCCAGTCTGGAGTGCAGTGGCATGATCATGGCTCACTGAAGTCTTGACCTCGCAAGCTCAAGAGATCGTCCCACCTCAGCCACCTGAGTAGTTGGAACTACAGGCCTGCGCCATCAGACCTGGCTAATTTTTGTAGAGATAGCGTTTCACCATGTTACCCAGGCTGGCCTTGAACTCCTGGGCTCAAGTTATCCTTCTGCTCCAGCCTCCTAAAGTGCTGGGGTAACAGGTGTGAGCAGTCACCCTTGCTCTGTTTATTTTTTTCAGACAGGGTCTTCCTCTGTTTCCCAGGCTGGAGTGCACTGGCTCAGTCATGGCTCACTGCAGCCTCAACCTCCCGGGCAGGCCCAAGCTATCCTCCTGCCTCATCTTCCATAGTAGCTGGGACTGCGTGCCTGTGCCACCACACCCAGATAATTTTCGTTTTGGTGTTTATTTTTATTATTATTTTTTACTGTGTTAATAAATTGAGATGGGGTCCCACTGTGTTGCCCACGCTGGTCCTGAACTCCTGGGCTCAAACTATCTTCCTGCCTCAGCCACCCAAAATGTTGGGATTATAGGCGTGAACTACCATGCCTAGTCATTTTTTTGTATTTTTAGTAGACATGGGATTTCACCATGTTTCCCAGGCTGGTCTCCAACTCCTGGGCTCAAGTGATCTCCCTACTTTGGCTTCCTAAAGTGCTGGGATTGTAGGTGTGAGCCACTGTGCCCGGCACTACTGTGCCATTTTTATGCCACATCTTCATACCACAGTGTTTGGACATCACATACTTAAACTATGCAGAGAAAAAGAATGAATCTTTTCTGGAACTTACTGTACAAGAACAAGAAAGCTTCTTTTTCCAAAATCTCCCCGACAAATGTCATTTCATATATTATTGGCTCTATTCCTGAAATAGAGTTCAAAGAGGATGGACTTTGATTGGTTTAAACTAATCAGGACCTATTCTTGAAGCTGATCTCACCCAAATCTCATAACTAAGAGTGTGCTTCTGGAAAAGAAATCTGGCACATTGTTACCATGAAAGAGGTGAAATTGCTTCTGGGCAGTAAGCCCACAGATGTCTAATACACTGAAAACCATTTCTTAATATTGTATTTACGGAATTGTCTCACCTTAACACTGTTTAAATATTTGTTTTTTTAAAAAACATATAACACTTGTGTAAAACATTCTGCTGCATGCTGGTAACTATAGAAATACATTTAGCTGTGTATTTTCCCTTAAGGAAGGTTCCAGAGTACAGATGAGGCAGTAGAATGGTACTTGAGTGAGTGATCTTTGGAACTTAGTAGGCCTGAGTTCAAATCCTGCTTCTGTCATTTATTAAGTCTCCGACTTTGGCTAAGTTCCCTTACCTCTTAGTGCCTTGTTTCTTATTTGGAAATGAGGATGTTACTAATACATATCTCATAAGGATTTTGTGAGGAGTGAATAAGGTAATGCGTATCAACATTTAACACAGTGCTAACATAGGAAACATGCAAAACAACAGTATGTAAAAATGGTGAATTTTATGAAATAGCTATAGTTGAAGTGCAGTGGGAAGAGTTTAGTTTTGGGAAGATTGGAGAAAACTTTGTGGACTTAATATAATTTAAGTTGCTCTAAGTGGTATATATGCATATAATTTTTCGAGATGGGGGTCTTGGTATGTTGCCTGGGCTGGTCTTGAACTTCCAGGCTCAAATGATCCTCCTCACTCAGATTCACGTTAGCTGCGATTACAGGCACACACCACTGCACCTGGCCATCTTTGAGTGATTAAAAGACAAAAACAAAAAAATCCTGTAATCCCAGCACTTTGGGAGGCTGAGGCTGGTGGCTTGCCTGAGCTCAGGAGTTCAAGACCAGCCTGGGCAACATGGTGAAATTCCGTCTCTATTAAAATTATAAAAACTAGTTGGGCATGGTAGTGCACACCTGTAATCCCAGCTACCCAGGAGGCTGAGGCATGAGAATTGCTTGAACCCCGGGGGAGGAGGAGGTTGCAGTGAGCTGAGATTGTACCACTGCACTCCAGGTTGGGTGACAGAGGGAGACTGTCTCAAAAACAAAAGGCTGGGGTGTGGTGGCTCACGCCTTAATCCCAGCATTTTGGGAGGCTGAGGCAGGCATATCACCAGAGGTCAGGAGTTCAATACCAGACTGGCCAACATGGTGAAACCCTGTCTCTACTAAAAATACAAAAATTAGCCTAGCATTGTGGTGTGTGCCTATAATCCCAGCTGCTTGTGAGGCTGAGGGGGAGAATCGCTTGAACTCAAGAGGTAGAGGTTACAGTGAGCTGAGATGGCACCATCACACTCCATCCAGTCTGGGCGACTGATGACACTCAAATTTAAATAAACAACAACAACAAAACCCACTGTATTTGCTGGGTGTGGTGGCTATGCGTGTAATCCCAGCACTTTGGGAGGCCTAGGTGGGCGGATCACCTGAGGCCAGGAGTTCGAGACCAGCCTGGCCAACTTGGTGAAACTCCATGTCTACTAAAAATACGAAAATTAGGCTAGGCTCGGTGGCTCATGCCTGTAATCCCAGCACTTTGGGAAGCTGAAGTGGGCAGATCACGAGGTCAGGAGATCAAGACTATCCTGGTTAACACAGTGAAATCTCTGTTAGCTCTACTAAAAAATACAAAAAATTAGCTGGGTGTGGTGGCAGGCTGCCTGTAGTCCCAGCTACTCAGGAGGCTGAGGCAGGAGAATGGCGTGAACCCGGGAAGCGGAGCTTGCAGTGAGCCGAGATTGCGCCACTGCACTCCAGCGTGGGCGACAGAGCGAGACACAGTCTCAAAATAAGTAAATAAATAAATACAAAAATTAGGTGGGTGTGGTGGTGGGCCCCTGTAATCTTGGCTACTCGAGGAGGCTGAGGCAGGAGAATCACCCGAACTTGGGAGGCTTAGGTTGAAGTGAGCAGAGGTTGTGTCACTGCACTCTAGTCTGGGCGACAGAGGGAGACTCCATCTGAAAACAAAACACTATATTGACGCAGTCACCAGTGACCTGTTGTTTATGAAAGTAAATGGAGAGGTTTTCTCTCTAACTCTATGGATCCAGTGCTTTCCCTTTAAAAAACAAACAAACAAAAAACAACTGGCCGGGCTCAGTGGCTCATGCCTGTAATCCCAGCACTTTGGAAGGGCAAGGTGGGTGAATCACTTGCGGTCAGGAGTTCAATACCAGCCTGGCCAACATGGCGAAACCCTGTCTCTACTAAAAACAAAAACTATCTGGGCATGGTGGCACACACCTGTAATCCTAGCTACTCGGGAAGCTGAGGCAGGAGAGTCACCTGAACCTGGGAGGTGGAGGTTTCAGGGAGCCGAGATCACACTCCTGCACTCCAGCTTGGATGACAGAAGGAGACTCCTCGAAAAACCCCAAACCCTTTCTTTTCCTGCCTATAATTTAATCACCGTAGAAAGCTGTAGAAAATACTGAAGAAATACAAACCTTGTAATTTTATTGTTAAAATTTTGGTTTATGTAAATCCAGCTATTTTCTGTAAATATGTATAAACTGAGTTTATACTTATCTACTCTTTATGAGCATTTTCTCATACCTTTAAGTATCTGAACAGAATTTAATGGCAACCTACTTTTAGTCTTCTGAATGTGACACATATTTAACTAGTGTTTTCCTGTTTAAAAAAATATGAAAATATTTTTAAGCATAGAAATCTGGGTCATGTCCCAGGTCGAGATGTAAATTTGGTGTTTTTTCTTCCTTTTTTTTTTTTCCCCCGGAGATGGAGTGTCACTCTGTTGCTTGGGCTGGAGTGCAGTGGTGTGGTGCGATCTCGTCTCAGTGCAACCTC
Organism: Macaca thibetana thibetana; assembly: GCF_024542745.1. NCBI lineage: Eukaryota > Metazoa > Chordata > Mammalia > Primates > Cercopithecidae > Macaca > Macaca thibetana. Next base: position 45,594,568 of record NC_065590.1, read on the forward strand.
CACCCCCTTGGTTCAAGTGATTCTCCTGCCTCAGCCTCCTGAGTAGCTGGGATTAGAGGCACGCACCACCAGGTCTGGCTAATTTGTGTATTTTTAGTAGAGATGGGGTTTCACCATATTGGCCAGGCTGGTCTTGAACTCCTGACCTCAAGTGATTCACCCACCTGTGCTTCCCAAAGTGCTGGGATTACAGGCACGAGTCACGGCACCTGGCCTGTTTTCTTTTTTTGAGACAGGATCTTACTCTGTCATCTATGCTGGAGTACAGTGGTGCGATCATGGCTCACTGCAACCTCTACCTTCCAGACTTAAGTGGTCCTCCCATCTCAGCCTCCTGAGCAGCTGGGATTATAGGCACGGACCACCACACTTGGCTAATGTTTTTGGTATTTTTAGTACAGATGGGGTTTCACCGTGTTGCCTAGGCTGGTCTCAAACTCATGGGCTCTAGCGATCCACCTGCTTCGGCCTCTCTAAGTGCTGGGATTATAGGCATGAGCCACAGCGCCCAGCCTAGATGTGATTATTTAAGGGTTTTGATTATCATTTGCCCTCTAGAAAGGTTGTATTTATTGTCTAAAAGCTTTATTATGATAGTGCCTTTTTTTTTTTTTAGTATTACTCTATTTTTAAGAATCTATGTGATAGGGTGTCCTAACATGATAGGATATCTTAAACTACTGTGTTTGTTCCTGCAAGGTTGTGGGTGTTTTTTTTGGAGGGGGGAGGGTGTAGGTGGTGGGACACAGTGTCTTGGTCTGTCTCTAAGGGCTGGAGTGTAGTGGCATGATCAAAACTGACTGTAGCCTTGACCTCTGAGGCTCAAGTGATCCTCCTATGTCAGCCTCCTGACTGCAGGTCTGTGCTGCCAAGTCCTGCTAATTCTTTTTTTTTTTTTTTTTTGAGACGGAGTCTGGCTCTGTCGTCCAGGCTGGAGTACAGTGGCCGGATCTCAGCTCACTGCAAGCTCTGCCTCCCGGGTTTATGCCATTCTCCTGCCTCAGCCTCCCGAGTAGCTGGGACTACAGGCGCCCGCCACCTCGCCCGGCTAGTTTTTGTATTTTTTAGTAGAGACGGGGTTTCACGGTGTTAGCCAGGATGGTCTCGATCTCCTGACCTCGTGATTCGCCCGTCTCGGCCTCCCAAAGTGCTGGGATTACAGGCTTGAGCCACCGCGCCCGGCCTAGGTCCTGCTAATTCTTTTCTTTTTTTGGGTGGAGACAGGGCCTCGTTGTGTTTCCCAGGCTGGTCTTGAACTCCTGGGTTCAAGTAATCCTCCTGTCTCGGCCTTCCAAAGTGCTGGGGATTACAGGCCAGTGCAGTGGCTGACGCCTATAATCCCAGCACTTTGGCGGGTGGATCACCTGAGGTCAGGAGTTTGAGACCAGCCTGACCAACATGGTGAAACCCTGTATCTACCCAAAATACAAAAATTAGCAGGGTGTGGTGATGCACGCCTGTAATCCCAGCTACTCGGGAGGCTGAGGCATGAGAATCTCTTGAACCCAGGAGGTCGAGGTTGCAATGAGCTGAGATTGTGCCACTACACTCCAGCCTGGGTGACCGAGTGAGACTGTGTCTCAGGGGGGGAAAAAAAAAAGTGCTGGGAATTACAGGCATGAGCCACTTCACTTGGCATAGTTCTTGAGTTTGTTTGTTTTTTATTTTGAGACAGAGTCTTGCTCTGTCACCCAGGCTGGAGTGCAGTGGAGCGATCTGCAAGCTTCGCCTCCCGGATTCACGCCATTCTTCTGCCTCAGCCTCCGGAGTAGCTGGGACTACAGGTGCCCGCTACCACGCCTGGCTAATTTTTTGTATTTTTAGTAGAGACGGGGTTTCACCGTGTTAGCCAGGATGGTCTCAATCTCCTGACCTTGTGATCCTCCCACCTCAGCCTCCCAAAGTGCTGGGATTACAGGCGTGAGCTACCATGCCAGGGTGGTTCTTGAGTTTTAATGGCAAGTAGTCTTTTGTTATTTAGAAAGGTCGTTCCCATTTAAGATTAGATACTCAGTTAAGTCTTTTTCTAGCTTTTATGGATTTGTTATATTTAATTTTTTATTCATTTGGAATTTATTTTGGTATGAAGTATGACGTAGGATCTAACATTAATTTTTCTCAACTATGACTTAGTGATTTTAGCAAATTTGAATAATTTCTCTTTTCCATTGATTTGAAATGCCATGTCTGTCTTTTTTTAGTTTTTATATTTTATTTATTTTGAGACGGAGTTTCGCTCTTGTTGCCCAGGCTGGAGTGCAATGGCATGATCTCGGCTCACCACAGCCTCCACCTCCCGGGTTCATGCGATTCTCCTGCCTCAGCCTCCCGAGTAGCTGGGATTACAGGCATGTGCCACCATGCCCAGCTAATTTTGTATTTTTAGTAGAGATAGGGTTTCTCTATGTTGGTCAGGCTGGTCGCGAACTCCCAGCCTTAGGTGATATGCCCACCTTGGCCTCCGAAAGTGCTGGGATTATAGGCGTGAGCCACCGCGCCTAGTGCCATGTCTGTCTTGTACAGAATTTATGAGTATATTCTTGGAGGCCTATTTTTAAGCTCTTTATTATTTCATCATCTGGTTTTAATTTAGTCACTTTATAATTTATCTTTGTACCTGGTACCGTTAAACCAAATAGGTTGTGAAAAGTTGGTCATTTCTTTTTTTTTTTTTTTTTTTTTTTGAGGTGGAGCCTTGTACTGTCACCTGGGCTGGAGTGCAGTGGCATGATCTTGGCTCACTGCAACCTCCATCTCCCGGATTCAAGTGATTCTCCTGTCTCAGCCTCTTGAGTAGCTGGGATTACAGGTGCCCACCACCACGCGCAGTCAAGTTTTTTACATTTTAATAGAGATGGTGTTTCACCATGTTGACCAGGCTGGTCTTGAACTCCTGACCTTGTGATCCACCTGTCTTCGCCTCCCAAAGTGCTGGGATTACAGGCGTGAGCCACTGTGACTGGCCAAGTTATTAATTTCTCAGGATGAAACTTTAGAATCCTTTTTTTTTTTTTTGCATCTCCTCCATTTCTATTGGAATTTTTATTGAAATTGGATGTTTATAAGTGGGGTAAGAGTTGACATCTTACGGTGTCTTTCCCAAAAGGAAAAGGAAATAGTGTATCTTCCCATTTTTACATAATTTTTGTTTCTTCTTGACATTTTGTATTTTTCCCCTTTATGTAGGTTCTGCTTTTTTCTTTTTACATGTATCCTGGATATTTTTGTTGTTCCCAATTAAAATGGGATTTTGCATATTTTTATCATTTATTTTACTTTATTATTTATTTGTTTGGTATTTTTAGTAGAGACGGGGTTTCACCACGTTGGCCTGGCTGGTCTAGAACTCCTGCCCTCAAAAGATCCGCCCACCTCGGCCTCCCATACTTTATTATTATTATTTTTAAGCTATAGTGAACTGTTGGGTTGGTGCGAAAGTAATTGGGGTTTTGCCACTTTTAAAGCGCAATTACTTTTGTACCAATCTAATAAATTCACATACTTTACTGTCACCCGACTCCGATTCAGAGTTGTGCAGCCATCACCACAAACAAGTCTAGAACACTTGATCACCTCAAAAGGATTCCCCCACCTTTGAGCAATCGGTCACCCTAAGCTACTTCCCATTTCTGTAGCACGAAGCAACAACCAATATGCATTCTTAATATATTTGCCTATTCTGAACCTTCCGTGTATATGGAATACTAATATATGTTTTTTGTGACTGTCTTCTTTCACTTAGCATAATGCTTTCCACGTTTGTCCATGTTGTAGCATCTGCCGGTACTTTAGTCCTTTTTTTTAAGAATTTTTAAATTTAAATTTTAATTTAATTTAATTTTTTTTTTTAATTTTTTGAGACGGAGTCTTGCTTTGTCGCCCAGGCTGGAGTGCAGTGGCGTGAACTCGGCTCACCGCAACCTCTGCCTCCCGGGTTCAAGTGATTCTTCTGTCTCAGCCTTCTGAGTGACTGGGACTACAGATGCCCACCAACATGCCCAGCTAATTTTTGTATTTTTAGTAGAGATGAGGTTTCATCATATTGGCCAGGCTGGTCTCAAAACTCCTGACCTCATGCTCCACCCGCCTCAGCCTCCCAAAGTGCTGGGATAATAGATGTGAGCCACTGCGCCTGGCCAATACACTTGATTCTTTTGCATGAGGCTGTTCAGTTGTCCCAGCTTCATTTTTGGCAAAATCTATTCTTTGTTGCATGGTCTTGGCATCCTTGTTTGAAAATCATTTGCCTGTACATATATAGGTTTTTTTTCTGTACTCTGTATTCTGTGTCATTGATCTGTGTGTCTATTCTTATGTCAGTACTACACTGTCTTGATTACTCTAGCTTTGTAGTAAGATTGGAAATCAGAAAGTGTAAACCTTTTTTTTTTGTTTGTTTGAGAGGGAGTCTCACTCTGTCGCTCAGGCTGGAGTGCAGTGGCTGGATCTCGGCTCACTCCAAGCTCTGCCTCCCGGGTTTATGCCATTCTCCTGAACTCAGCCTCCCGAGTAGCTGGGACTACAGGCGCCCGCCACCTCGCCCAGCTAGTTTTTTTTTTTTTGTATTTTTTAGTAGAGACGGGGTTTCACCGTGTTAGCTAGGATGGTCTTGTTCTCCTGACCTCGTGATCCACCCATCTTGGCCTCCCAAAGTGCTGGGATTACAGGCTTGAGCCACTGCGCCCAGCCAGCCTTTTTTTTTTCCCAAAATTATGTTGGCTTTTCAGGGTCTCTTGAGTTTCCTTACGAATTTTAGGATCAACTTGTCAACTTCTACAAGGATGCCAGCTGGAATTCTGGTAGACATTGTAGTGAATCTGTGTATCAAGTTGAGGATTATTACTATCTTGACAATATTAAGTCTCCTGATCCATGAACGTGGGATATCTTTCTATTTATTTAAGTTGTCTATAATGCTTTAAACAATGTTTTGTAGTTTCCCACTTTTTTTTTTAGAGGGAGTCTCACTGTCATCCAGGCTAGAGTAGAATGGCATGACTTCAGTTCACTGCAACTTCTGCCTTCCAGGCTCGAGCACTCCTCTCATCTCAGCCTCCCGAGTAGCTGGGACTGTGGCATGTGCCACCACACATGTATCTTTTGTAGAGATACGCTTTCACCATGTTGCTCAGTGTGGTCTTGAACTCTTGGGTTCAAGCAATCCTCCTCCTTCAGCCTCCCAAGTAGCTGGGATTATAGATACATGCTACCACACTCAGCTAATTTTCATATTTTTTGTAGAGTTGGGCTTACACCATGTTGCCCAGGCTAGTTTTGAACTCCAAGAATTAAGCAGTGTACCTGCCTTGGCCTTCCAAAGTACTGGGATTACAGGCATGAACCCCTGCACCTGGCCTGCACTTTTTCTTCTTTTTCTTTCTTTTTTGAGATGGAGTTTTGCTCTTGTTGCCCAGGCTGGAGTGCAGTGGCACGATCTTGGCTCACCACAACCTCCACCTCCCAGGTTCAAGCGATTCTCCTGCCTCAGCCTTCAGAGTAGCTGGGATGATAACAGGCATGCGCCACCACACCTGGCTAATTTTTATATTTTTAGTAGAGACGGGTTTCTCCGTGTTGGCCAGGCTGGTCTCGAACTTCCAACCTCAGGTGATCCGCCCGCCTCGACCTCCCAAAGTGCTGAGATTACAGGCATGAGCCACTGCCTGGCCTCTGGCCTGAACTTTTTATTCAATACATTTTGGGCAAAGAAGAAGAATCTTATTCTTTCTGATGCTATTGTCAAATTGTTTTTCTACATTTCACATCTGGATTATTCATTGCTAATATATAGAAATATGGTTGATTTGGTACATTGATCTTGTATCTTGCAACCTTGTTGAACTCATTTATAAATTGTTTAGTGGATCTCTTAGGACTTTTTTTATATAATATGTCATCTCTGGATGGAAACAGTTTATTCTTTCCATTTGGGATGACTTTTACTTCATATACTTATTATTAAAAATATATCTTCATTTGGCTCTATCAATGGTTATCAAAGTATGATCTGTGAGCCATGGAGATCCCAGAGAGCCTGTCAAAGAGTCGTCGAGATAAGACATTATTTGCATTTTTTTCCCCCTCCTTGAGACAGGGCCTCACTCACTCTGCCAGAGTGCAGTGCTATTATCAGCTCACTACAGACTTGAACCCCTCGGCTCAGGTGATCCTCCTGGGACTGCAGGCATGTGCCACCACACCAGGCTAAATTTTTTTATTTCTGTAGAGACATCTCACTGCATTGCCCAACCTGGTCTTGAACTCCTGGCCTGAAGCAGTCCTCCCGCCTTGGCCTCCCACAGTACTGGGATTATAGACCTGGGCCTTCATGCCTGGCCAGTTTGTGTTTTTCATTGTGTTGACATTTGTATTGATAGTTCAAAAGTGTCATGGATAAAACTGCTGGCCACTTTGTATGAAGAAAGACAGTGGCATTAAGTAGATATTGTATTCTTCACTCCCAAACATTTGTTATTTAAAATAAATTTTGACTTGATGTTCGATAAAGCAGCAAAATTATTTTAAATTTCACAGATCTTGGCTTTTGCCTGTAATCCCAGTACTTTGGGAGGCCAAGGCAGGCGGATCACCTGAGGTCAGGGGTTCGAGAACAGCCTGGCCAACATGGTGAAATCTTGTCTCTACTAAAAATACAAAAATTAGCTGGTTGTGGTGGCGTGCGCCTGTAATCCCAGCTACTCGGGAGACTGAGGCAGGAGAATGGCTTGATTCCGGTAGGCGGCGGTTGCAGCGAGCTGATATCGCACCACTGCCCTCCAGCCTAGGCAACAGAGAGAGACTGTGTCTCAAAAACCAAAACTAAAAAAATAAATTTCACAGATCTTGTATTCATGTCTTTTTATATTCTGTGATGAAATGAGTTCATATACAGCATTTCTTTCCTTACCGTAGTAAGATGATTCCTTTGAGAAAATGGGCAAGTGGTTTGAGTTGTGAGCTGAGCTGGCTGCTTTTTTCCATGAAATATCCACTTGAAAGAGTGATGGACTCATCATGCAAGGCTATCCAGATTTTTTATATTTAACAAGTATTTTCTTGAAAAAAACCAAGCATGTCACTTCAAGGAAGACTGATAATATTAATTGCCAGTGATAAAATTTGAGCTTTGATAGAAAAATTAAAGTTTCAGAAAACTTGAACCTGACACCATGAACTTGAAAGGTGCCCAATACTTAACAGATTTTTCTGATGAGATCAATGGGACTACGTATGTTTTCTTTTTCTTTTCTTTCTTTCTTTTTTTTTTTTTTTTTTTTTTTTGGAGACAGTCTCACTCTGTTGCCCAGGCTGGAGCGCAGTGGTGCGATCTCCGCTCACTGCAACCTCTGCCTTCTGGCTTCAAATGATTCGGGTGCCTCAGACTCCTGAGTAGCTGGGACTACAGGTGCATGCCACGATGCCTGGCTGATTTTTGTATTTTTGGTAGAGACAGGATTTCACCATGTTGGCTAGGCTAGTCTCGAACTCCTGACCTCAGGTGATCTGCTTGCCTTGGCCTCCCAAAATGCTGGGATTTCAGGCGTGAGCCACCACGCCCGGCCTGATGTTATTTTCTGACACTATGTAATGAAATGTGTCAACATTGGAAAGATGATCAGCATAACTTAGTGGACCAGTATTTTCCAGATCACTAATATATTATGTTATAAAATTATGCATGGGCAAAGTATCTACTCAGAGGATAAAGCAGATCGGTGGATTTTTTTTTTTTTTTTTTTTTTTTTTTGAGATGGAGTCTTGCTCTGTTGCCCAGGCTGCAGGGCAGTTTCACGATCTCGGCTCATTGCAACCTCTGCATCTTGGGTTCTAGGGCTTCTCTCACCTCAGCCTCCTGAGTAGCTGAGATTACAGACATATACTACCACACCTGGCTAATTTTTGTATTTTTTGTAGAGATGGGACTTCACCATGTTGGCCAGGCTGGTCTTGAGCTCCTGACTTTAAGTAATCCACCCGTCTTAGCTTCCCAAAAGGCTGGAATTACAGGAGTGAACTACCACACCCGACCTTCATCACTGGATTTTAATGTAACAGACAGTACTTATGTGATTTCAGTTTTCATATTACAACTCATTCTAAGAAATTACCGTTTATTGAGTTTTGGTGTAATATTGAAGAGGAAAATACTTAGACAAAGCTATGAAAATATTCCTACTTTCAACTTTAGATCATTTCAGGATCGATTTTCTTCATATACTTCAATCAGGACAATATATGTCTGATGGAGTACAGAGCACTTAGAAGGATACAGCCATCTTCTATTCAGCTACACCCTAGATTTTAAAAAATGTGTAACAGTTCCACTTGTCTCACTGGTGTTTTTTGGTGGAAAATATTTATGTGATGAAGTTATTTATAAATGAATGAATAAATATGTAGACATTTCTAAGTTTTAGTTTTTTTTTTTTTTTTTTTTTTTTTTTTTGAGACGGAGTCTCACTCTGTCACCCAGACTGGAGTGCAGTGGTGCGATCCTGGCTCACTGCAATCTCTGCCTTCCTGGGTTCAGGTGATTCTCCTGCCTCAGCCTCCCGAGTGGCTGGGATTACAGGCGCCCACCAAATTAGAGGCTAATTTTTTTTCCCCAAGAAGGAGTCTCCCTGTGTCGCCCAGGCTGGAGTGCAGTGGCACAATCTCGGCTCACTGCAACCTCCACCTCTCAGGTTCAAGCGATGCTCCTGCCACAGGCTCCTGAGTAGCTGGGATTACAGGTGCACACCACCACTCTGGGCTAATTTTTTGTATTTTTAAAAATAGAGATGGAGTTTCACCATGTTGGTCAGGCTGGTCCTGAACTCCTGACCTCGTGATCCACCTGTCTTGGCCTCCCAAAGTGCTGGGATTACAGGCGTGAGTCATTGTGCCTGGCCTGTAAAACATTATTATTTTATACAGTTTATGTTAATTTAGATTTACCCACATTTACTCTTTCTGTTGCTCTTCTTTTTTGTGTCTCTTGACTTTCATCTGGGATCATTTTTCTCTTAGCATTTTTTTTTTTTTTTTTTTTTTTTTTGAGACGGAGTCTTGCTCCGTCACCCAGGTTAGAGTGCAGTGGCATGATCTCCGCTCACTGCAAGCTCCGCCTCCCAGGTGCACACCATTCTCCTGCCTCAGCCTCCCGAGTAGCTGGGACTACAGGCGCCCACCACCATGCCTGGCTAATTTTTTTGTATTTTTAGTAGAGACGGGGTTTCACCTTGTTAGCCAGGATGGTCTCGATCTCCTGACCTTGTGATCCACCTGCCTCAGCCTCCCAAAGGATTACAGGCATGAGCCACTGTGCCTGGGCAACATTTTTTTTTTTTTTTTTTTTAATGTGGTTCTGTTGACATTTTTTTCTCTTATCCCTTTTTTTTTTAAAGTGGTTCTGCTGTCGACAATTTGTTTTCAATGTTTGCTTGTTTTCTTTTCTTTTTCTTTTTCTTTTTTTTTTTTGGAGACAGAGTCTTGCTCTGTCGCCAAGGTTGGAGTGCAGTGGCCGGATCTCGGCTCACTGCAAGCTCCGCCTCCTGGGTTTACGCCATTCTCCTGCCTCAGCCTCCCGAGTAGCTGGGACTACAGGCGCCAGCCACCTCGCCCGGCTAGTTTTTTGTATTTTTTAGTAGAGACGGGGTTTCACCGTGTTAGCCAAGATGGTCTTGATCTCCTGACCTCGTGATCCTCCCGTCTCGGCCTCCCAAAGTGCTGGGATTACAGGCTTGAGCCACCGCGCCCGGCCAATGTTTGCTTGTTTTCTAAAGTTCATTTTTAGACTAACACTGAAGTAGGATAATGAATTACAAGTTGGCAGTTACTATTGCTTCTTCAAACCAATCATTCTATTGTTCCCTGGCTTTCATTGTTTATACGGAGAAGTCAGCCATCAGTTTTACTGTTACTTCTTTGAAGATAAGTTTTTTCCTCATCTGCTCAATTTTTTTTTTTTTTTTTTTTTTTTTTTTTTTTTTAGTTTTAAGGAGCAGAGGTTAATAGGCAAGAAAGGAAAGATAAGGCAGAAGGAAGAGGCTCCCCTGTACAGAGACAGAGGGAGGGCGTGCTCCAAAGCCAAAAGAGGAGGTCTCTTAAGTGTGGTGGACACCAGCCAGGTATATATGCAGAGGCTGGAGGAGGCGATGTCTGATTTGCATAGGGCTCAGGGGATTTATTTGACTAGGCGTGTCGTTCATGTAGCCCGAGAGAAAGCTGGCCCTCCCACCGTAGCCTTTTAATATGCATCATTTGCTCAGTTTTAAGATTTTCTTTGTTTTTTGTCTTCGGTAGTTAACTATGACAAGTCTGCATCTGATTTTGTATTTATTGGGATTCGTAGTGCTTCTTGACTGAGTTTTTTCAAAATTTATTTTAGAAGTACTTAGCCATTATTTTTTCTAGTGTAGTCCCTGTCTCTGTCTTTCATCACCTTTTGATCTTCCTTCTCTCTTTTGCTGTCTTCTATATTTTTCATCCTTTTGGCTTTTGTGTCTTCATACTTCAGTCTGGATATTTTCTTTGACCCATCTTCCTTTGTTGATTCCTCAGTCATGTTTAATCTGGTATTAAAGCCAGCTATCAATTTTAATTTCTGTTGCTGTATATTTTAATTCTTAGGCTTTTGAATTTTTTTCTTTTTAATAGACTTTATTTTTGAGACAGGGTTTTGCCCTTCACCCAGGCTGGAGTGCAGTGGCAGAATCTTGTTGCCTTGACCTTCTGGGCCCAAGTAATCCTCCCACCTCAGCCTCCTGAGTAGCTGGGACTACAGACATGCACCACCATACCTACAATTTTATTTATATTTTTAGCAATTAAGTCTCCGTATGTTGCCCAGGCTCAAGCAGTCCTGCTTTTGCCTCCCAGAGTGCTAGGATTAGAGGCATGAGCCACCTTGCCTGGTCAGCATTATTTTTTTAGAGCAGTTTTTAGTTCACACCAAACTTGAACAGAAGGTGCAGATATTTACTGTATGCCACCTGACTCCCCACACACGAAGCCGCCTCCATTATCAGTATCTGATACCAGAGTGGTACATTTGTTACAATTGGTGAATCTACATTAACATATCATTATGACTCAAAGTCCACAGTCCACTTTAGGGTTCACTGTTGGGTTTAGACAAATGTGTAATAATATATCCACCAGTACAGTGTCGTGCAAAGTAGTTTCACTACCCTAAAATCCTGTGTGCTCTGCCTGTTCATTCCTTCCTCCCCACTAACCACTGGCAACTGCTGATCTTTTTACTGTCTCTATAGTTCTGCCTTTCCTAGTACATCATATAGTTGGAATCATACAGTATGTTGCCAGTTAACATTGATTTCTTTGACTTAGTAATAGGAATTTAAATTTTCTTTATGTGTTTTCATGGCTTGATAGTTTTTTTTTTTGAGACAGTCTCGCTGTGTTGCCCAGGCCAGAATGCACTGGCATTCCCAGGTTCATGCCATTCTCCTGCCTCAGCCTCCCGAGTAGCTGGGACTATAGGCGCCCGTTACCACGCCCGGCTAATTTTTTGTATTTTTAGTAGAGATGGGGTTTCACCGTGTTAGCCAGGATGGTCTTGATCTCCTGACCCTGTGATCCGCCCAGCTTGGCCTCCCAAAGTGCTGGGATTACAGGCGTGAGCCACCGCGCCTGGCCTAGCTTTTTTTTTTTTTTTTAAACACTTGCTGGCAGGAAGATAGCTTTTTTTTTTTTTTTTTTTTTTTTTTTTGAGACAGAGTCTCGCTCTGTCGCCCAGGCTGGAGTGCGGTGGCCGGATCTCAGCTCACTGCAAGCTCCGCCTCTCGAGTTTACACCATTCTCCTGCCTCAGCCTCCTGAGTAGCTGGGACTACAGGAGCCCGCCACCTCGCCCGGCTAGTTTTTTTGTATTTTTTAGTAGAGACGGGGTTTCACCGTGTTAGCCAGGATGGTCTCGATCTCCTGACCTCGTGATCCGCCCACCTCGGCCTCCCAAAGTGCTGGGATTACAGGCTTGAGCCACCGCGCCCGGCGAAGATAGCTTTTTAAAAAGACATTAATTTTAATTGACATATAATAATTGTACATGTTTATGGGATATGTAGTGATTTTTTTATGCAAGATTTTATCATATAGTGATATATTGATACATAGTGATCAGATCAGGGTAATTAGTGTATTCATCTCAAACATTTATTCTTTTTTTTTGCATTGGGAACCTTCTGTGTCCTTTTTGTAGCTATTTGAATCTGTATAATGTATTATTGTTAACTGTAGTCTTTCCATAGTTATATAGAACACTGGAACTTATTCCTTCTATCTAGCTGTAATTTTGTATCCTTTCACAAACCTCTCCCTATCCCTCCCTTTCCCGTGTCCTTTCAACCTTCTTGTATCCTGTTATACTTTTTACTTACATGAAATGAACCTTTTTTTAGCTTCCACTTATGAGTAAGAACCTGTGGTGGTTAACTTTCTGCTTCTGGCTTATTTCACATAAGATAATGTCCTCTAGTTCGATGTATGTTGCTGCAAATGACAGGATTTCATTATTTTTTATGGCTGTATAATATTCCTGTGTGTGTGTGTGTGTGTGTGTGTGGTGTGGGTGGGTGGGTGGGTGGGTGGGTGTATACACACACATTTTGTTCATCTATTGTTGAACACCTAGGTTGATTCTGTATCTTGGCTGCTGTGAATAGTGCTGCAGTATTCGTGGGAATGTAGACGTCTCTGATACAATGTTTTCCTTTCCTTTGGATAAATGCCCATCAGTGGGATTGTTGGATTGTATGGTAGCTGTGTTTGTAGTTTTTTGAGGAGCCTTGATACTGTTCTTCATAGTGGCTCTGCTAGTTTACATTTCCACTAACAGTGTATAAGAGTTCCCTTTTCTTTGCATTTGCTATGCAATTTTCTATGCAATTTGCTATGCATTTTCTATGCAATTGCTAGCATTGGTTATTTTTTGTGTTTTTGATAATAGCTATCCTAACTGGGGTAAGATACTTCATTGTGGTTTTGATTTGCATTTCCCTGATGGTTAGTGATGTTGAACATTTTTTTTCCTATATTTGTTGGCCATTTGTGTATAATCTTTGAGAAATGTCTATTCAGATTGCGTTTGCATTTTTAATTGGATTTTTTTTTTTTTTTTTTGCTGTTGAGGTGTTTGATTTCCTTGTAAATTCTTGATGTTAATCCTCTCAGATGAGTGATTTACATACATTTCTCCCATTCTGTAGGTTGTCTTTTTACTCTTTTGTTGCCTTTGCTATACAGAAGCTTTGTAGTTTGACATAATTCCATTGTTTGTTGGCTGTGCTTTTGAAGTCTTTATTCATAAAATCTTTTCCCAGACTGATATCCTGAAGCATTTCCCATTTTGTTCCAGTAGTTTTATAGTTTTGTTAGTTCTTTGAGCCATTTTGAGTTGATTTTTTATGTAGAGGAGTGAGGGTATAGTTTCATTGTTCTGCATATGGATGTCCAGTTTTCCTAGCACCATTCATTGGAGAGACTGTCCTTTCCCCAGTGAGCATTCTTGGCACCTTTGTCAAAAATCAGTTGACTGTAGATATGTGTATTAATTTCTGGGCACTCTATTCTGCTCCATTGGTTTATGTATCTGTTTTTATGTCAGTACCATGCTGTTTTGGTTACTATAGCTTTCAGTATATTTTGAGGTCTTTTCTTTTTTCTTCCTTTTTTCTTTTCTTTCTTTTTTTTTTTTAATGCAGTCTCTCTCTGTTGCCCAGGCTGTAGTTCAGTGGTACCATCACAGCTCACTGCTGCCTTGACTTCCTGAGCACAGTTGATTCACCCACCTCACCCTCTCAAGTAGCTGGGACTATAGGCATGCATCAAGATGCCTGGTTAATTTTTCTTTTCTTTTCTTTTCTTTTTTTATTTTTTTTGCACTTACACATTTCTGTGCCTGTCGAGTGGTGGAAGGAGCAGCCCTAGTCTGGGCAGCCGGGTGGCCGAGCAGAAGTCACAGGGACTTAGGGGGCACCTCTAGCCCCAGAGAGGGAGACTGGGGCTTTGGTTACTGTGTGGCCCTTGGCTCCAGAGGAGGCCTCTTGACATGTCTTCCGCCAACCAGCTCTAGTCTCTCTGCATCCACCTTTTCAGGAAGGGCAGGAACTCCAGAAAGCTCCAAAACTTACTGTCTTTCTCATTACAGGGGCTGGGAGGTGGGGGGCAGAAGGTGTAAGAGGTTTAACCTACCTGGGTGACTTTAATTCCAAAGGGCAGAGCCTTGGTGTGGTGGACCCACTTGTGGTCCCAGTGCTTTGGGAGGCTGAGGCAGGAGGATCACTTGAGCCTAGGAGTTTGAGGCTACAGTGAGCGATGATCACAAGTACACTCTAGCCTGGGCCACAGAGTGAGACTCTGACTCAAAAAAAAAAAAATTCTTTTTTTTTGAGGCGGAGTCTCACTCAGTGGCCCAGGCTGGAGTGCGGTCTTGTGATCTTAGCTCACTGCAAGCTCTGCCTCCCAGATTCACGCCATTCTCCTGCCTCAGCCTCCCGAGTAGCTGGGACTGCAGGCACCTGCCACCACGCCTGGCTAATTTTTTGTATTTTTAGTAGAGATAGGATTTCACCATGTTAGCCAGGATGGTCTCCATTTCCTGACCTCGTGATCCGCCCGTCTCAGCCTCCCATAGTGCTGGGATTACAGGTGTGAGCCACCGCACCTGAAAAAAATTTTTTTTAAGTTAAAAAAGTAGGCCACGTGTGGTGGCTCACACCTGTAATCCCAGCACTTTGGGAGGCCAAAGCAGGCGGATGGCGAAACTCCGTCTCTACTAAAATACAAAAATTAGCTGGACATGGTGGCGGGCGCCTTTAATCCCAGCTACTTGGGAGGCTGAGGCAGGAGAATGGCTTGAACCCAGGAGGAAGAGGAGGTTGCAGTGAGCAGAGATTGCGCCACTGTACTCCAGCCTGGACAAGAGCAAAACTCCATCTCAGAAAAAAAAAAAATGGAAAAAAATTAAAGGGAACTTTTTCAAGAAAAATGGAGGGGAAAGGGCTTGAACAGGAATTCCCTCTGCAGCAGAGCAAGTTCCTTCCATGGAGGAACAAGAAGCTGCAATCACTGTTTGCAGCTGGGCACAGCTGCCATGACATTTCAAACAGCCGCCATTGACCTGTTTCCTCCTGATGTCCTGTCTAGGCACATCCTCCAGCAGGGCCACCAGGGAGGCAGGGATGGCACCCTTGCAACTTCGCTTTGACCTCAAGGAATTTGAGAAATTGAGGCGTGGGATGGCAGAGTGGTGGTGTTTGGAGGCCAGGAGGGAGAGGCTGATGCCCGCAACCCTGCAAGACTCAAGGAGCCCACCCTGATGCCCTAGATGAGTGCTGGGAAGGGACGGCCATGCTGCTGGCTTCCTGTGCAGCACTCAGGCGCCTCAGTGAGCCCTCAGAACCCGGGAGGAGGAGGTTGCAAAGCAACAGCCTGATGCCCAGGGCCTTGCAGCTTGTCTTGGGGAGCCCATACTGTCCCTCCTGGGGTCCCTGCACTAGGCTAGGATGCCCCTGTCCTCCCACAGCCTCTGCTCCCTGTACCCTGTTGGCCCAGCAGCAGTCACTGTCCTAATGGCACAGGGCAGCAATCCACAGAATCCACACCCAGACACCTCTCTGGGCCACGCATCATGAGGTCTTCACCCAGTTGTGTATGACCCTCATAGTGACAGGGTATGGCTGAGAAGGTCTCCAGGCCCACCCTCTGCCCGTAGCCTCCAGCGTCCGTGCGGTGAGACACACATGCAAGGGTCACAGGTCAGCAAGTCTGTTCTCTCAGACTCAGAAACATGCCAAGGTCAGGTGTGGGCCACTTGTGCTCCATGGGGGCTGCCATGCTGCCTTCTTGGAGCACCCAGGTGTCCCCCTCAGATACTGTAACCTGAGTACCCAGAGCTGCTTGTGGTGAAGGCTGACTGCGGGTGCTCACTGACCACCTGCTCAGCACATGGCTGGATGGTGCTGGGCACTGGGCCTTCCAAGAAACAGAAACGGCCCCTTCCCTTCCAGTGCTCACATACAGCAGGGGAGACAGGATGGCTGGACAGGATGGTGCCACGTGTGAGTGCTGCAGGCAGATCTCCATGGAGGGAGCCAGGGACTGGCTGGAGGGGTGACATCAGAGCTGTGCACATACCTGAGCATTCTTGCTAGCACAAGGCATGAGGGTCAAGTAGCTCTACACAGCTGAGGCACAGCAGGAGGAGGGGGCACATAACCTAGCTAATTTTTTGTAGAGACATGGTTTTACCATGTTACCCAGGCTGGTTTCGAACTCCTGAGCTCAAGTAATCGTCCCAGCTCAGCCTCCCAAATTGTTGGGATTACAGGCGTGAGCCACCATGTCCAGCTGTTTTTAGGTCTTTCACTGCCTTTGTTAAATTTATTCCTATTTGACTTTTTTCCTAGCTATTGTAAATGAAATTGCCTTCTTGATTTCTTTTCAGATAGTGTATTGTTTGTATATGGAAACATCACTGATTTTTAAAAAATAGTAATTTTGTATCCTACAGCTTTACTGAATTTATTAGCTCGCAGTTGTTTGTTTTTAGTGGAGCATAGGTTTTACTATATATAAGGTCATGTCATCTGCAACTGTAAACACAGGGACAGTTTGACTTCTTCTTTTCCAGTTTGGATGCCCAGAACTACTTTGTCTTGCTCTGGCTGGGACTTCCAGTAGTATGTTGGGTAAGAGTGGTAGGGGTACGCATCCTTGTCTAGGTTCAGTTACTGGAGGAAAAGCTTTTATCTTTCTCTCATTGAGTAAGATGATAGCTGTGGTTTTGTCATATATGGCCTTTATTATGTTGGTATACTTTCCTTTTATACCTAATTTATTGAGAGTTTTTTTTTTTGTTGTTGTTGTTGTTTTTTGTTTTTTTGGAGATGGAGTCTCACTCTTGTCGCCCAGGCTGGAGTGCAGTGGTGTGATCTTGGCTCACTGCAACCTCTGCCTCCCAGATTCAAGCAGTTCTTCTGCTTCAACCTCCTGAGTAGCTAGGATTACAGCGCCCGGCTAATTTTTGTAGTTTTGGTAGAGATGGGATTTTACCATGCTGGCCAGGCTGGTCTCGAACTCCTGACCTTGTGATCTGCCCGCCTCAACCTGCCAAAGTGCTGGGATTACAGGTGTGAGCCGCTGCGCCCGGCAGGTAGTTTCTTGTCGGTTCAATCTTAGTAGATTGTATGTGTTCAGGAATTTGTTCCTTTCCTCTAGGTTTTTAAATTTATTGCTGTGTAGTTGGTCAGCAGTCTCTAATGATCCTTTGTACTTCTGTGGTATCCGTAATGATGTTTCCTTTTTTGTTTCTGATTTCCTTTATTTGGGTCTTGTCTCTTTTTTTCTTTATTCTAGCTAAAGGTTTGTTGATTTTGTTTATCTTTTTAGATGACCTGCTTTTTTTCTGATCTTTGATCTTCTGTCGTTTGTTTTAGTCTCAATTTTTATTTCAACTCTGATCTTGTCTTTCCTTCTACTAATTTTGGGTTTGTTCTTTTTGGTTCCTTGAAATGCATCATTGGTTGTTTGAAATGTTTCCAGGTTCTTGGCATAGGCATTTATTGCTAAAAACTTCCCTCTTAGCAATGCACTGCTTTTGCTGTATCCCACAGGCTTTGGTGTGTTGTGTTTCCGTTTTCATTTGTTTCAAGACATTTTTATTTCCATCTTAATTTCTTCATTGACCCAGTGGTCATTCAGGAGCATGTTGTTTAATTTCCATGTATTTGTATAGTTTCCAGCGTTTCTCTTGTATTGATTTCTATTTTTATTCCATTGTGGTCTAAGAAGATAGTTGACATGATTTTTTCAGTTATTTTAAAATTTGGTTGAGACTTGTTTTATGTCCTAAAATATGGTCAGTTCTGGAGAATGTTTCATTTGCTGCTATAAGAGTGTGTATTCTGCTGCTATTAGGTGAAGTGTTCTCTAAATATCTGTTGGTCTCATTTGGTCTATGATGCAGTTGAAAACTGTTTGTTTATATTGTCTAGATGATCTGTCCAATGCTGTTGAAGTCCCCAACTATTGGGGTCTGTCTCTCTCTCGTTAGATCTAATAATTATGTTGTATATCTGGGTCCTCTGGTGTTGGTTGCGTATGCATTTACAATTCTTATATCCCCTTACTGAATTGATCCCTTTATTATAGTGTCCTTCTTTGTCTCATTTTACAACTTTTGACTTGAAGTCTGTTTTGTCTGATATATGTAAAGCTACTCCAGCTCACTTTTGGTTTCTGTTTACATGGAATGTCTTTTTCTGTCCTTTCACTTTTAGTCTGTGTGTGACTTTATTTTGTTGGGACAGAGTTTTGTTCTGTTGCACAGGCTGGCCCAATCTTGACTCACTGCAACCTCTTCCTCCCAGGTTCAAGCAATTCTCGTACCTCCCAAGGTACGAGTAGCTGAATCAGCTACTCAGATTCCCAAGTAGCTGAGATTACAGGCATGATTCACTGCGCCCAGCCAATTTTTTTGTATTTTTAGTACAGACGGGGTTTTGTCATATTGGCCAGGCTCTGTGGGTGACTTTAAAGATGATGTTAGTATCTTGTTGACAGCATATTGTTGAATTTTTTGTTGTTGTTATTCTGTCTATAACTTCTATTTTTTATTTTTTTGAGATGGAGTCTCACTTTGTCACCCAACCTGGAGTGCAGTAGAGTGATCTTGGTTTACTGCAACCTCCGCCTCCCAGGTTCAAGCGATTCTCCTGCCTCAGCCTCCCTAGTGGCTGGGATTACAGGTGCATGCCACCGTGTCTGGCTAATTTTTGTATTTTAGTAGAGACGAGGTTTTACATATTGGCCAGGCTGGTCTCGAACTCCTGACCTCAAGTGATCTGCCCGTTGTGGACTCCCAAAGTGCTGGGATTACAGGCATGAGGCACCGTGCATGGCCAATGTATAACTTTTAAATGGAGAAATTTAAATCATTTATGCTCAAGGGTATTATTTATAGGTGAGGACTTACTCCTGCCGTTTTATTGTTTTCTAGTTATTACATTATGTATCCTTTGTTCCTTGCTTGTTCTTCCAGATGTGAAATTCTTGAGCATTTCTTATAAGGCAATCTACTGATGACGTATTGCCTCAGTTTTTCCTTGTTGGTGAAGGTTTATTTCTCTTGCGTTTCTGCAGGACAGCTTTGCTGGGTATGATCTTGATTTGCTGGGTTTTTTTTGTTTTTCTTTTAGTACTTTGAATCTGTTAGTCCCATTCATTCCTTGCCTGAAAGGATTATACTGAAGAATCTGTTAGTCTAAAGGAGATACTTTTACGTGAGACTTGATGCTTTTCTTTTGCTGCTTTTAGAGTTCTTTTTTTTTGTTGTTTGCTTTTTTGAAACAAAGTCTCAGTCTGTTGCCCAGGCTAGGTAGAGTACAGTGGCACAATTAAAGCTCATTGCAGCCTTGACTTCCTGGGCTCAGGTGATTTGCCCACCTCAGCCTCCTGAGTAGCTGGGACTATAAGCATGCACCACCAAGCCCCGCTAATTTTTATATTTTTTGTAGAGATGGGGTCTCACCACATTGCCCAGGCTGGTTTTGAACTCCTAGCTTTAAGCAATCCTTCTGCCTTGGCCTCCCAAAGTGCTGAGATTATACGTGTGAGATGCTGTGCCTGGCCTCTCTGTTGAATTTCTCGTTAAACTCATGAATTATTTTCCTTATTTCATTAAAGTTCTTACCTGTATTCTCTTGTACCTCCTGAGTTTCCTTAAGATTGTTATTTTGAGTTCTTTTTCTGTCATTTTGTATATTTCTTTATGATTGGGGTCTATTACTGGAAAATTACTGGTTTCCTTTGAAGATGTCATGTTTCTTTTTTCTCTGTTGATTTCTACATTGTTTCTACACATTGTTGGAAACGTCCCCCCTTCCAATTTTATGGAGTAAATGTTATAGGGAAAGACTTAATTTATATTAGTGGATCTTGGATCAGTGAAGTGTGTTGACCTTGGTTCTATGTGGACACAGTAATGTAGTCTCCATGTAGTTTCTTCATCTGTAATCTGTACTAGTGACATTTGAGAGTTTCTTAGCAGCCTAGGATGAGGGAGTGTGTGATGACTGTAGTGCAGCTTTGCCAGGGGGGTTGGCTCATTGGGCTGTTCTCAAATCAGGGACACATGTATGCATATGGTGAGTTGGCCAACTTGGGGTCTGGCTTGCTGGGGTTGAGGCCACAGGACTGTTACTCTGGCCAGGAGCACAGGCATGTGGTTGCTCAGTTGGCTTGATGTTGTGCCTGCCAGGAGTGGCCCATGGTGTGGTTTCTCAGGTCTGGGACACAGGTGCACAACTGTTCAGCCAGCCTGAGTGTAACTGCCAGGGGTTGCCCATTGGGCTGTTTCTTTGGACTGGGATGTGGACTCTTGGCTGCCTGGTTAGCCTGGGGGGATGCCCATCGGGGCGACCTGCGGTAATGTGTCTGAGGCTGTTATTGGGGGCGCAGGGTCATTGGGGAGGCCAGAGGGATGTCTACATGGGTCAGAGGTGCTAGGAGCCTTTTTCTTAGGCACTGAGTAAGGGTGCATGGCTGCTTCATTAACGTTGGGGTGTATCACATGCTCTTTGGCTTGGGGGCCTCCCCTACTTTGGAGAGAGCTTATAGTGTCTTGGTTGGCTTATGGGCAGGTTTGTCCTGGATGGGACTGTCAGACTGTTCCTTTGGCTTGAAGTGTGGTCTGGTTGTGGGAGTTGGTTTTCCCTGCTGTGTGGTACCAAAGTTGCAGCTATAGTTGTAGCATTCATTCACATGTGTGGCCTTGGTGTAATGAAGATGGAGCTGAAGTGCTGCAGAGGTACAGTGGCTACTGGCCCCCAGAAAGGGTGCACTCCAGGTATGGCTCTGGTTTCAAGATGGTGTCACACTGCCACAGCTTGTTTCACTGGGGGTAGGTGGGGGTCAGGGAGCACATTCCTTGTGCTCCTGATTTGGGCAGTGCAGCTGTGTGGATTTCTAGCAGCTTTTTAAATTAGGCCCAGGGCTTGCAAGGACTGTGGGATTCTACTTTTTATTTTATTTATTTTTTTTGAGATGGAGTCTCACTCTGTTGCCCATGCTGGAGTGCAGTGGCGCGATCTTGGCTCAGTGCAACCTCTGCCTCCTGGGTTCAAGCAATTCTCCTGCCTCAGCCTCCTAAGTAGCTGGGATTACAGGCACCAACGACCACGCCTGGCTAATTTTTATATTTTTAGTAGAGATGGGGTTTTACCTTCTTCGCCAGGGTGGTCTTGAACTCATGACCTCAAGTGATCATCAGACTGCCTTGGCTTCTCGAAGTGCTGGGATTACAGGCATGAGCCACTGCACCTGGCCAGATTCGCCTCTTGTAAGGATTGTAGGTGTTTGTGGTGGTAATGGGAGTGCTGGTGAGGGATCTTCTGCTTGCCTTTTCCCTGCATCAGGAAGTTCCTGCTGACCGCAAGCAGATCCCATCTGGGCAAGGGGAGATGGGACTGCAGAGGCTGGATGCTTCCATACTGCCTTCCTGGACTTGGTCACCAACTGGTGTGTCTCCATTCCCCAACTGCACTCAGATGGTCTCTCTGACACGCCTGTCAGATCTTAGCTGTTTATTTGTTAACCTTTGTCCTTTCTTGTGTGTAGGATGAATGCCAGGTGTCTCTAGTCAGTCTCCCTGATTCTTTTTTAATATTCTTCATAACTTTGCTGAAATTCTTCAGCTTATCATCTAATATCTTGAATATATTACCTGTTATAACTAATACCTTAATCTTCTGTTTTAGTGTCTTATTTTCACCCTTGTTTCTGGCTATGTGGTGTGTGGTCTTGTTTTTCAGTTCTCTGGTCATTGTAGAAAATTTTAGATATCTAGAGTCATGTGCAGAAGTGGGAAAGTTTATGGGCAGTGAACACTTATGTACCCATCACCCAGTCAACATTTACCAACTCATGAGTAGTTTTTTTTTCACCTGTGCCTTACCGCTTTTCTCTCTCCCACCCACTGGATTAGTTTGAAGTAAATCCAGGTGTTACATATTTTCTGTATATATTTAAATATATTAAAATAACCATTTAACATTTTTAAATTTTATTTTTGAAGATGGGGTCTTGCTGTATTGCCCAGGCTGGCCTAGAACTCTTGAGCTCAAACAATCCTCTCACCTAAGCCTCCTGAATAGTTGGAACTAGAGACACACACACACACACACACCACTGTGCCCAGCTTTGTTTGTTTATGTATTTACGAGACAAGGTCTCACTCTGTTGCCTAGGCTGGAGTGCAGTGGCGTGATCTTGGCTCACTGCAGCCTTGACTTCCTGGGGCTCAAGCTGTCTGCCCACCTCAGCATCCCTATAGGTACGGGATACTACGCCCAGCTAATTTTTGTCTTTTTCTTTTTTTTGTAGAGATGGGGCTTTGTCATGTTGTCCCGGCTAGTCTTGAACGCCTGAATTCAAGCCATCTGCCCACCTTGGCAGCTCAAAGTGCTAGGATTACAAGAAAATGTTACCACATTCCATGTCTTTTTTTTTTTAATTGAAAAACGGTGGGGTCTCGCTACGTTGCCCAGGCTAGTCTCAAACATCTGGGCCCAAGCAAATCCTGCGTTGGCCTCCTAAAGTGCTGTGATTACAGGCGTGAGCTGCTACCCCTGGCCATGGCCTGTTTTTTGTTATTTTAAATTGACATGTAATTCTTATACATATTTATAGGGTACAGCATGCTATTTCAGTACCTTTATATGGTGTGTAATGATCAAACTGGGGTAATTACTGTTATCTCAAACATTTATCATTCTTTGTGTTGGGAACATTCAAAATTCTCTGCTATTTATTTATCTATTTTTTTTGAGATGGAGTCTTGCTCTTGTTGCCCAGGCTGGAGTGCAATGGTGCGATTTCAGCTCACTGCAACCTCCGCCTCCCAGGTTCCACTGAGTCTCCTGCCTCAGTCTCCCAAGTAGCTGGGATTACAGGTGCCCACCACCATGCCTGGCTAAGGTTTTGCATTTTTAGTAGAGATGAAGTTTCACCATGTTGGCCAGACTGGTCTCGAACTTCTAACCTCAGGTGTTCCACCTGCCTTGGCCTCCCAGAGTGCTGGGATTACAGGTGTGAGCCACCACGCCTGGCCTCTGCTAGCTATTTAAAAATATCAAATAAGTTATTAACTATAGTAATCCTAAAGCCAGGATTAGTGACTCGTATATAATCCCGGTGCTTTGGGTGGCTGAGGCAGAAGGACCACTTGAGGCCAGAAGTTAAAGACCAGTGTGGGCAGCACAGCAAGACTCTGTCTCTAAAAAAGTTTAATAATTAGTTGGATGTGGTGCAATGCGCCTGTAGTCTCAGCTATTTGGGAGGCTGAGGCAAGGGGATTGTTAGAGCCCAGGAGGTCCAGGCTGCAGTGACCTGATCTGTGATTGTGCCACTGCACTCCAGCCTGAGTGACAGCTAAATCTCTTCTCTAAACAAACAAAAACCTGATAAAGCTCCGAAGAACAACAACAACAAAAAGTCATCCTGCAGTACTATAAAACAGTACAGTGTATTCCTCCTGGCTAGGTATTATTCTCTGTTCATTAACCAGTCTTTCCCTACATTCCTCTTCTCTACCCTTTCTAGTGTCTAGTTGTGTAAATTAGTTTTCTTTTTGTTTTGTTTCATTTCTTTTCAATTTTTCTTTTTTTAAAGAGTAAGGGTCTTGTTGCCCAGGCTTCAGTGTAGGGGCGCACGATCATAGCTCACTATGAGCCTCAAACTCCTGGGCTCAAGTCATCCTCTCTTCTCAGCCTCCCAAGTAGCTGAGATTACAGGCTTGCACTACCATGCCCAGTTAATTATTTTATTTTTTGTAGTGAAGGGGTTGCCCAGGGTGGTCTTGAACTCCTGGCCTCAAGGGATCTCTTGCCTCGGTCTCCCAAAGAGTAATTTCTTAATATGAAATAGTTGGCATTCAAGTTCCCTTATATTCTCAGTTTTAAAAAATTCTAACTTTTCCTTCGCAATTTGAATCAAGATTCACATGAGACCTATTAGAAATGCTGATTTTAAAAAATTAAATCAACTAAATTGTTATCTAATTTACATACAATAAGGTTAGTCTGTTGTAAGGGTATGTTTTTATTCATTTTGACAAATGTATAGACTCATGTAAGAACCACCACAATCGAACGTTTCCATCACCCAATTATTCCTCATGCCTCTTTGTAATCAGCCCCACCACCAAGTCTGCATTGTTGTAACTGCTGATGTGCTTTGTCACATAAGCTTTATTTTTAAATTTATTTTATTATTACTGTTTTTTGAGGCAGTCTTCCTCTGCCACCCAGACTGGAGTGCAATGGCACGATCCTGGCTCATTGCAACCTCTACCTCCTGGGTTCAAGTGATTCTCCTGCCTCAGCCTCCCGAGTAGCTGGGATTACAGGCATGTACTAATGTGCCTGGCTAATTTTTGTATTTTTTTTGATGGAGTCTTGCTCTATCGCCCAGGCTGGAGTGCAGTGGCACGATCTCGGCTCACTGCAAGCTCCGCCTCCCGGGTTCATGCCATTCTCCTGCCTCAGCCTCCAGAGTAGCTGGGAATACAGGCGCTCGCCACCATGCCTAGCTAATATTTTGTATTTTTAGTAGAGACGGGGTTCACCATGTTAGCCAGGATGGTCTTGATCTCCTGACCTCGTAATCTACCCGCCTCGGCCCCCCAAATTGCTGGGATTACAGGCGTGAGCCACTGCGCCCAGCCTAATTTTTGTATTTTTACAAATACAAAATTTTAGTGGAGATGGGGTTTTACCATGTTGGCCAAACTGGTCTTGAACTCCTGACCTCAGGTGATCTGCCTGCCTCGGCCTCCCAAAGTGCTGGGATTACAGGCATGAGCCACTGTGCCCAGCTGGAAATAAACTTTATGTACTACTTACATCTGGTTGATACTCTTTTTACTTAGCATACGGTTAGATGTCATCCATGTTGCTTATTGGTGCATCAGTAGTCGGTTTCTTTTTATTGTTGAATAGAATTCCATATGTTGGCATATATACGATAACTTTTTTTGAGGTAGTCTTGCTCTGTTACCTGTCATATGTGGTGCCATTACGGCTCACTGCAGTCTTGACTGCTTGCTCTTAAGCAACCCATTCACCTCAACCTCCTGGATAGCTGGGACTACAGGCGCATGCTACCACAACCAGCTAATTTTAAAATTTGCTTTGTAGAGATAGTGTCTTATACCATTGCCCAGGCTGGTCTAGAACTCCTAGCCTTAAGCAGTCCTCCTGCCTTGGCCTCCCAAAGTGCATCCTTTTTATTTATTTATTTATTTATTTATTTTTAAACTCAATCCACTCTAATGGAAATTTGGTTTGTTTCTAGTGTGAGTAAAATTATTATTTTGTTTTGCTCTTTGTGTTTTGTTTGTTGGCTACCTGTCTGAACTAATTCTGTGAATTCTGGCTGCCCTGTAGTTCGTAGCCACTGATGTCTCTGTTGGTTATTATTACTGTTTTAATACATAATTCTTTTCTCTCTTTATTTTCAAGCCTCACTTCCTAGGAGTTACCTCTGAATTGGCATAGCATATTTTTTTCCTAAGTCTGTTTTAATTTCTAGGTTCCCCTCTTTCTGCCTTTTTATTTGTTACAGAAGCTGCTCATTCCATGGCTTATTTAGTGCATAAGATTTCCCATCTGGATTTTGCAGATTTTATCCTTGTGCAATTATTTAATATGCTTTGTCATTTCTATTTCCATACTTTTATTATTAGATCTAGAGGCTTGATCAGATTCAGGTTAAATTTCTTGGCAAGACTGTTTCATAGGTTGTGTTGTGTTCTTCCATGGGGTTGGAGTGTCACTTAATGTCATAGTTATGCTTGTTTTATAATGCAAGCAGCCATTGCCTAGGGCTTTTATTACATTAACAGTTACAAAACTAATCCTGTCACTTTTTTCTTTGATTAGGTGGACTATCTGTATCAGGAGAAACTTGCTTTTATTACCTGTTTCATTACTTTCATTTACTATGAGAGTCAGGATAAATGGCTGATTTTTCCCTTTGTTAACCAGTTTTCAGTGAGTGATTTAATATTTGCTTTTTTTTTTTTGAGAATCATTAGGAAATCATGTACTCAAAAATAACATTTTTGCCTTTATTCATTTAATATTTGGGAGGGTTTTTTCTTTTTTCTTTTGAGACAAAGTTTTGCTCTTGTTGCTCAGGCTGGAGTGCAGTGGCGTGATCACGGCTCACTGCAACCTCTGCTTCCTGGGTTCAAGCGATTCTTCTGCCTCAGCCTCCCAAGTAGCTGGGACTACAGGCACAGCACGTGCCGCCATGCCTGGCCAGTTTCTTTTGTATTCTTAGTAGAGACGGGGTTACACTGTGTTGGCCAGGCTGATCTCAAACTCGTGACCTCAGATGAGCCACTTGCCTCAGTCTCCCAAAGTGCTGGGATTACAGGCATCAGTCACTGCGCCTGGCCACCAAAAACTCTTTAGATTTGCCCTTTTGAGTCTATTTTCTAGATCCCGTAGGCATGCTTCATTTTTAGAAATTCCTTTTTCTTTTGTCTCCTCTGACTTGTGTGTTTTCAAATAGCCTGTGTTTGAACTCAGTAATTCTTACTTCTCTGTCATCAATTCTGCTGCAAAAGACTGATGCATTCTTTAGTATGCCAATTGCATTTTTCAGCTCCAGAATTTCTGCTGGAGTCTTTTTACATGTTTTAATCTTTGTTAAAGTTATCTGCTAGCATTCTGTATTCCTTCTGTGTTATCTTGAATTTCTTTGAGTTTGCTCAACACGGCTGTTTTGAATTCCCTGTCTGAAAGGTCACATATCTGTTTCTCCAGGATTGGTCCCTGAAGCCTTATTTAGTTTATTTGGTGAGGTTATGTTTTCCTGAATGGTGTTGATGCTAGTAGATGTTCTTGAGTATCTGGGTGTTGAAGAGTTAGGTATTTTTTGTAGGCTTCACTGTCTGGCCTTATTTGAAGCTGTTCTTGGGAAGGCTTTCTAGATATTTGAAAGAACTTGGGTATTGTGATCTAAGCTGTATCTGCTTTAGGGGTACCCCAAGCCCAGTAATTCTGTGGTTCTTGCAGACTCATACAGGTACCACCTTGATGGTCTTGGACAAGATCTGGGTAATTCTGTGGATTACCGGGCTGAGACTCTTGTTCTCTTTCCATACTTTCTCCCAAACACACAGTCTCTCTGTTATGAGCCACGTAAAGCTGGGGTTGGAGTGAGTGACACAAGCACCCCTGTGACCACCGTGACTGTGCTGGGTCAGTCTTGAAATTAGGGTTGTGCTGGGTCTTACCCAAGGCCTGCTGTAACTGCACTCTGGCTACCTCCCTTGTTTGCTCAAGGCCCTGGTGCTGTGCAGTCAGCAGTTGGCAAAGCCAGCCAGACCTGCATTCTTCCTTCAGGGCAGCAAGGTGTCTAGACCCCAGGTGGGTCCAGAGGTTTGTTGTCTCGGAGTTAAGGGACTAGAGCAATATTCTTGTATTGTGGCTGAGCTGGCATTCATACCACAAGACGAGGTACTTCTCACTCTTCCTTTTTCTAAAAGCAGAGGAACCTCACCTCATAGCCACCGCCACCCCCAGGCCACAAGGAGTACTGCCAGGCTATCACCGATGTTCCCCTAAGGCCCAGTGTTTCTGAAGTCAGCTTGTCGTGAATGCTCTGTCACCTGGGACTCACCCTTCAGGGCAGTGGGCTCCCCTGTGGCCCAGGGCAGGTCCAGAAATACCATTTGAGTCAGGTCTTAGAATTAGGGATACCCAATAATCCACTGGTGCTCTACCCCGCTGTGTTTGTGCTAGTACCTAAGCTGTAAGACAAAATCCCCTTTACTCTTTCCCTCTGCTTTTCTCAAGTAGGAGTTTTGCCCCATAGCCACCACTGCTGGTAATGTGCTGAATCTCACTGAAGGCATCAAGTCTCAGAGGCTTACCTGAGGCCTTCAGTGTAGTACTTGGATATCGCTACTGGTTATTCAGGGCCCAAGGGCTCTTCAGTTAGGTGATGAATGCTGTTAGGTCCTGTCTTCTGGCCCAGGGTGTGTGTAGAAATGTTTGGGAGCTAGGGCCCTGAATGGGGACCTCATGACTCTGAGCGGCGCCCTGTCTTGCTGTGGCTGAGCTGATATCCAAGGTGCAAGACAGAGGGAAGGCATCTTTCTTGGAGCCCTGAGCTGTGCAGCCTGTCTAGGAGAAGGGGTGATGGCCAGCACTCCATTGGCAGCCCCACCTGGTGTCTCAGTATGTCTCATTCCCTGCTTCCCATCCCCCTTCCCACCACCTCTACTGTTTTGGGGCCCAGTTCATTCATTACTGGGAATCGGATAAGAGTTGTAGTCCTTACGGCTTAGACTGCCGAAAAGTTTACTTGGAAACATGGAGTGCTGTAGCCCTCCGTGGTAAGGCTGATGGGAACTCAAGTTGGGACCCCTGGGATCGGCAATTGCCCTCTGCCTTAGGGTTGGTTTAAATGCTCCCTCCCTGGGTTCGTGTCACCTGACTTTGGTCTGGTTTTCCTTTCTGCTTTAACAGGACAGCACTGAGTTCAATGGCTTGCAATTGCTGCGTTCTCCCTCCCCCAGCACTGAGAGGCTCTAGGCACCAGGCCTTTGCTACTGGATGGGGGAACAGGAAGTGTGTGTAGTTGCTAATTGAGGTCTGTTGTTTCTCTGTGCGTTGCCTCTTTCAGTGATATGCAGTTAAAACCAGGTACTGTGAGTACTCACCTGATTTTTGTTTTTTATGAAGGTGTTTTTTCTGTGTAGATCTTAATTTGATATCTTTGTTGGTGGGGGCATGGGCATGATCAGTGGAGCCTTCTGTTCTTGCTCTGCCTCCCACCTGTTTTCAGTCTAAAAAATCAGTGGCAGCCAGGCGCAGTGGCTCACACCTGTAATCCCAGGAGGCTGAGGCGGGTGGATCACGAGGTCAGGGGTTTGAGACCAGCCTGGCCAACATGGTGAAACCCCGTCTCTACTAAAAATACAAAAATTAGCCTGGCATGGTGGTATGCACCTGTAATCCCAGCTACTCAGCAGGAGAATCACTTGAACCTGGGAGGTAGAGGTTGCAGTGAGTCTAGATCGCACCATTGCACTCTACCCTGGGGGATAGAGTGAGACTCCCTCTCAAAAAAAATTCAGTGGCTTCCATTAAACTGCAGTTTGGATTTCCCTAACTCCTTTAAAGAATAATTGCAAAAATTTTTAATTGTGGTAAAAAAGTATAGAACATAAAATTTAGGTTTTTTTTTTTTTTTTTTTTTTTTCAATAGAGAAGGGGTCTTGCCATGTTCAGGCTGATGTTGAATTTTTGGGCTCAAGCGATCCTCTTGCCTTGGCCTGCCAAAGTGTTGGGATTACAGACATGAACCAAAAATGTCTTTTCTTAATCATTTTTATGTATATCGTTGAGTAGTGTTAGAAATGTTAACATTCTTGGGCAACAAATCTCTAACTTTTTCATGTGACAAAACTGAAATCCATTTCTGGGCAACCATCCTTCTCCTTTGTTTCTGTGAATTTGGCTACTTTAAATACCTCATACCACTTGAATTGTACAAGTACAGTCATGCACCCAGTAATGATGTTTTGGTCAATGATGGACCTAGTGTAGGACAGTGGTCCTAAGGTTATAATACTGTATTTTTACTCTACATTTTCAATGCTTAAATGTGTTTAGATAAACAAATACTTACCATTGTGTTATAGTGGCCTAGAGTATTCATTACAGTTACATGCCATACAGGTTTGTAGCCTAGGAGCAATGGGATATTTGTACACCATATAGTAGAGGCATGTAGCGTAGTAGCCTATGTCATCTAGGTTTGTGTAAGTATAATCTGTGATTTTTGTGCAACTATGCAGTCACATGTTTTTCAGAATGTATCATTGTCTTTAATCATCAAGCAATGCATAACTGTTTATATCTTTTCATGCTGACTTATTTCACTTCGTTTAATGTCCTTAAGGTTCATCTGTATTGTACTGTATAACAGGATTTTCTTTTTAAGGATGAATGGTACTTCATTGTATGTACATACCACTTTTTGTTTATCCATTCATCCGTTGGTAGACGTTGGGGTTGCTTTGAACTCTTAGCTGTTGTAGATAATGCTGCTATGAACATAATGGTGCAAAGATCTCTTGGAGATGATGCTTTCAATTCATTTCAGTATATATGCTCACCAATGGGGTTGCTGGATCATATGGTAATTGTTTCTAATTTTTCAAGGAACTGTCCTACTGTTTTCCGCAGCAGCTGCAACATTTTATATTCCCAGCAAGAGTACACAATTGTTCCAGTTCCACATAACTTGTGAACACTTATTTTATTTATTTTTGTTTTTTAAGAGACAGTATTTTGCCCTGTCGCTCATGCTGGAGTGCAGTGGCATGATCATATCTCACTATAGTGTTGAACTCCTGGGCTTAAGCCATTCTCCCACCTTATCCTTAGTGTCCTGAGTAGCTAGAACTATAGGCGTGTGCCACCATGCCTGGCTAATTTTTTAAAAAATATATTTTTTTAGAGATGGTGCCTTGCTGTGTTGCCCGGGCTGGTCTTGAATTCCTGGCCTCAAGCAGTCTTCCTGCCTCGACCTACCAAAGCACTAGGATCGGAGGTGTGAGCTGCTGGGCCTCACTGGGGATTTTGATAGGGATTGCTTTTAATTCATAAATCAATTTAGGTAGTGTCGATATTTAACAATATAATGTCTTCCAACCCATGAATGTGGGATTTCTTTCCATTTATTTGCATCTTTTTTAATTCCTTTTAGCAACATTTTGTAGTTTTCAGTGTTAACAAGTCTTTTGCCTCCTTGTTCTTTTTTTTCTTTTTGATGCTGACTCAAATGTAATTTTAAAAATATTTCCTTTTTAAATTGTTCATTGTTAGTGTATTAGAAATGCATCTGACTTGTAATCCCAGCACTTTGGGAGACTGAGGTGGGTGGATTACTTATGATCAGGAGTTCGAAATCGGCCTGGCCATCATGGTGAAACCCCGTCTCTACAAAATACAAAAACTAGCCAGGCATGGTGGGGCGCCTGTAATCCCAGCTACTCAGGAGGCTGAGGCAGGTGAATCGCTTGAACCAGGGAGGCAGCGGTTGCAGTGAGCCAAGATTGTGTCACTGCACTCCAGCCTGGGCAAAAGAGTGAGACTGTCTCAAAAAACCAAAAATTTAAAAAGACAAAAGTGTATCTGCTTTTTGTGTTTTGAATTTGTATCCTGTAACTTTGTTGAATTCATTTATTAGTTTTTTGTTTGTCTTTGAGAGGAGGTCTCACTCTGTTACCCAGGTTGGAATGCTGAAATCCAAACTGCAGTTTAATGGGAGCCACTGATTTTTTTCGGCTCGCTGCAGCCTTAACCTTCCAGGTTCAAGTAATCCTTCCGCCTCAGCCTCCTGAGTAGCTGGGACCAGAGGTGTGCACCACCGTGCCTGGCTAATTGTTTATATTTTTGGTAGAGATGGGGTTTCACTATGCTGCTCAGGCTAGTCTTGACCTCCTAAGCTCAAACAATCTGCCCGCCTTGGCCTTCTAAAGTGCTAGGATTACAGGCTGTTAGTTCTAACAGTTCTTTTTGTGTAATCCTTAGGGTTTTCTGTTGGTTCGTGTTATCTGCGGACAGAGGTGACTTGAATTCTTTCCATTTTTTTCCCTCACTGAATTGCTCTGACTAGAATTTCCAATACTGTGTTGAATAGAAGTTATTAAAGTGGACACCTTATCTTGGTCCTGATCTTAGAGGAAGAGCTTTTGGGCTTTCACCATTGAGTATGATGATAGCTGTGTGTTTGGAGAACTCTAGTCTGATGAAATGTCCTTCCCTTGCCTTTCTGGTTCTGGGTTGGATGGAATGAGATGGAAAGTTTTTGTTGTTTAGCAGTTAGGCTGCCAGGTGGGCCTCTGGTGAGGGTGGTTTTCTGACCACACAAACTTTTTTCAGAATGTGTGCCCTGTGTGTTTTTTGTTAGAGAGGGATATGATGGTTGTAGCCACTCTTCCCTGTGTTTTTAAGCACTGTTAAGGCTGGGGAAGGAAAACTGACAGAGCGTACTGTGATCCCTTCTTCACCTTGCTGAAATCATACGATGCCAGAGGTTGTTTTTAGTGGTTGCTTCATCTTAGGCCCCCACTTTATCTTATTCTGTCCTAGTTAATAGGCTTTGTTTCCTGAGTCTTCTCTCTGATGGTCAGTAGTGTCTACGGCTTCCAGGGCTTCAGATGTGATCTAGGTCCCAAAAGCCTGGTCTTGGGTGTAGGTGTTACTACCTTGTGACTGTTCCACATATATTTTGGCCTGACGCCTTTTCCTTTTCTCCTTGGCCGAGGTAATTTTTTTTAAACCCCTTCTTGGTTAATCAGTATTACCAGAGAGGAATCTTCCAACCTCCTAGTTCAGCTTACCAGCATTTTTGGAGCTGAGTTGAGGAAGTGTGCTGTAAGTCTTAACATTGTGTATATAGTCTGATTAAGTAGAAGGGGTGTGTGTGTGTGTTTTAAATGTAAACTAACCTCGTATGTATTTGGTACAGGAAAAATATTAGTATAGTGGGACATCTTACTGCTTCATAGGGGATTTCTCCTCACATTAATGTGATGCAGAAATCCAGGCAAGATTTCTGGGGATTAAAGAGAAGACACTAGCAACATATAAAGAAACAGTGAAAAAGCTGATAAGCCTCAAAAATGCTTTCTTGTACATACATAATAATTGCTTTAGTGGCTTCAAAGACCCTTATGTTTTCTACTTTGTAAAGCTGTGTGGACCAGCCGAAGAAGGTAAAAGGCATTAAAATGATGGAATTATGAGAATGATTATGTTCAATTTTTATTATTTTGGGAAATTGTCTTTTGATGAGAACTGAATGCTCTCAAGCTTCCTTATATCAAAAGAGGAAGGCCGTGTGAAGGAAGCTATGACTTCAAGGAAGGTATGCTCTGTGGCTACTGCTGATACACCTGAGAGGAGTGTCATGAGACTGGTTCTTGGAATACTAAGCTGGAGGCTAGAATCAGTGCTACTGCTTTCAGATACAGCAAGCTGACAAGTCCTTGGTCTCTCCTCCTGCCTTCTTCTAGTACCCTATAGGCACTGGAGGAACAAGATCTTAACAGGAAGACAGCTGGAAATGAAAAATGTAGCTTGCATGGTCCCAGCCTCAGCATCACAACAGAAGGGTGGTTTTGGAGATGAGAGATAATCCCAGAATAAGTGGCGAAGTCTCACCGCCCCCCTCACCCCTTACATCTGTCAAAAATCTGTTCTTAAGCTCAGATGAGTTATTAATTAAAAGTAGACTTATTTTCTTTGGAAGCAAAAGAATGATTATCTGAAATGTTTACATTTGTAACTCTTGACTTTATTTTGAACTATTTATTGGCTTTAATACTGGTTTAGCATTATTAATAATTTTAAAATTTCTTTTTTATTTCAGTATCAGATGTAGAAGGTGGTGATGGACTGCAGCTCAGAAAGGAACATACTCTCAAAATATTTACTTATATCAATTCCTGGACACAGAGGTATGCATCTTTAGGTATTTTGAAGACTAATTTTTGTGAGTTGTGTTATAAGTTGCCATTTTTATTGTCACATTTTCTTTTTAGGATGTTGGGTTAGATACCATTAGTTACTAAATGACAGTTTGTCAGTATTTATTAAATCTTTACTCATGAGGTCGATCATGATTCTGTTTTTAAAACATGGGCATAAATAACAGTTTCTTTCTTTGACCCCTCCTTATTTAGGGATATGAGAGTGACAGAAATTCTGAAAAATAACTGTTTTGAGAGATTAAATAATTTTTATGGTGTAGCTAAAGGCTTGTAACAATCTTAATCCTTAGAAAAGTCATTGTGATAGGGGATACTTTTAAGCCACTTGCTATCTGTTTCTTTTCTGTAATTATGTATATCAGACCAGTTTCTAAATAATACATTTATTGAGACTATAGGAAATAAAATTTTAGGAAAACAAATGTTAATATAATCGAAGTATATAACAAGGATTCCTGTTCCTCAGTGTGATTTTAACTAGTCTTTGCTAATAATTTTTTCCCTTGAATAAACAAATGAAAATAAACATTATTTTAACTTCTGTGCCTACCTAGTTTAAACTTAGTCCTTCTAAAACATTTTAATGGATAAGAATGTTTGAAGCATTGTGTGCCAGTGAACATGTTAAATGCAGTGATACATAAATGAATGTTCTGAGGTATACAGTCTAGCTGAACATAGAGTTTAGCTGAATAGTTTAGCTTCAGATAACATTTGCTCTACGGTAATATCCTTTTTGCTTCTTTCAGTAAAGTTGGCAGATACCCTTGTTGCAAAAGAGTTTGTGGATTTTATGTAAACATTCTGTACCATCATTATTGGCATTTCTTTTTCAGTCTCACTGAATTTCAGTAAATTTAGCAGTGGTTACTGTTGCATTATGGATGGAATGGATGAATATTACATAATACTAATATGTTTATGATTGAAGGTGAACTTTAATAGTCCACAGTGATTTGCTGAGAAATGTTGCATCTGAGTCATAATCTTGAGTTTTAATTATTGTAACTACAGCTAGGGTGGCAACATGTTATACTAGGAAAAAAAATCTACACTTCTGATTTCAGGATCTATAAGTTTGCCACTGAATAAAATGAAATCCAGAGAAACAAAATCATTTTCCTAAAATCTCATCACTAGTTATTGGTGGAGATGGGGTGGGAGTTATATTTTCTCATTCCTAATAGACTTGTATTCTAGCTTATTTTTAATCCCTGTATTATGAAATTTTAACCAAGAGTCTGTGGATGTCAATGAAATTATAAAGGAGGTTTTCATATGTGCAGTTTTAGGCAGTAATTCTTAGATCTTACTAGAATATCAAAGTGTTTGCCTCCAAACCATAGAGAGCCTGTGGTTTACCTCGTGTTGCCCTAGAATGTAGTGATTAAGAAAAGTGTGGCCTGGCAGGTTGTGGCGGCCCGTGCCTGTCTCTTTGAGAGGCTGTGAGGCGGAGGATCACTTGAGCCTAGGAGTTCGAGACCTGCCTGGGCTACAGGGCGAGACCCCATCTCTGTTTAAAAAAAAAAAAAAAAAAAAAAAAAAAGTGGCCTTGGCTCTAGATAGACAAGGATTCTAGTCCTGCTTCATCACCTGTGAGCGAGTGATTATGACAAATTAGTTAAGTTGTATAAACTCTCACTTCCTCATTGGTGGAAATAGAATAATAATAAAGCTACTACTGCCTTAATGACATTGTAAGGAAACAAAGTGCTTAGCTCTGTATTTGCTAAAAGGACTTAATAAACACCTATTTTAATTAAATTTGTTAAAATTTGTTCTGGAAAATGAAATACAAATTAAGATGTAAAGCTAAGCTGGAGAACATTGAATAATTTGTAATTTTGTTCACCTGTCAATAAGTATGAACAGTTGTTAGCTCGTAGTAACAAAAGTGGAATGTTATACTCTTAATTGTTTGTGCTGATAGAAGGGAGAACAGGTAAAAATAGTTAGATCACAGTGCTTTGTAGTGAAAATTTTTGTCTATTCTCATCTCCCTCTCTTCCTCCCCTAAATTATTTTCTTGAGCTTCAGAAAATATTGTTGCCTAGATTAAGATTGTGGTTCTCATTAGGGGATAAACAGGTACTAATAAAGCATGTATAATCTCCAAAAGGCATCATTAACTTGGGGGCCGTGGACCAGGTGAGTCCATAAGTGAACCTTAGCGTGCTGATAAACCCGTGATATTTCATACAACATGTTATTTATAAGTTTCCTGAAGAAAAAAAGCTTTCATAAGATTATCAGTGGTCATAAATTGTTTTTGTAGTGTATTAACTACAATATAGATAATGGAGAATGTTCACTTCAAAAATAGTATGGTAGGCCAGGTGTGGTTGCTTCTGTGTGTAATCCCAGCACTTTGAGAGGCCAACATGAGTGGATCACCTGAGGTCAGGAGTTCAAGACCAGCCTGACCAACATGGTGAAACCCCATCTCTAATAAAAATACAAAATTAGCCAGGGGTGGTGGTGTGTACCAGTAATCCCAGCTACTCAGGAGGCTGAGGCATCAGAATCATTTGAACCCAGAGACGGAGGTTGCAGTGAGCTGAGATTTGTGCCACTGCATTCCAGCCTGGGCAGTAGAGTGAGACTCCATCTCAAAAAAAAAAAAAAAAAAGTATGTTAACAATAATTCAATATTTACAAGCATTATAAAGATTTTTGGCCCAGGGTAATGGCTCATGCCTGTAATCCCAGCACTTCGGGAGGCCCAGGGAGGTGGATCACTTGAGTTCAGGAGTTCAAGACCAGCCTGATCAACATGATGAAACCCCGTCTCTACTGAAAATACAAAGATTAGCCAGGTGTGGTGGTGCTCATGTGTAACCCCAGCTACTCGGGAGCCTGAGGCAGGAGAATCATTTGAACTTGGGAGGCAGAGGTTGCAGTGAGCTGAGATCACGCCACTGTACTCCAGCCTGGGGGACAGAGCAAGACTATGTCGCAAAAAAGATTTTAGTATTTTATACTATTTTTTCTCTTATTTAAATGATACAGTCATTGTAGGGAAAGAAAAGAAACTTTGATAAACTAGAGAATCGAAGTTAAATAAAAAACATGCCACGATTCAGAGTAACAACTTGTAACTTTTTGTGTATATCCATGGTGTGAGAGATTGCGAACAGTACAGTTTTAAATTTTACAAAAATGTGGTTTTACTATATGTATACTTTATGGTCTGATATTTCAGGTACAGTTAACCGTGGTCAGTCTCTGTGATCAAGTGTTATCTGTGCCATCATTTTTAAGTGCTGTTTAACAGTCATATAGCTGTCTCTACTTTGGCTATAACATGACGGAGGTCCTGCAGCCAATTAAGCCAACTGAGTTCCCTTCCTTATGGGGGCCCCAGTGTGCAGTCGCTGCAAACAGCAGCTTCCGGCCGGGCGCGGTGGCTCAAGCCTGTAATCCTAGCACTTTGGGAGGCCGAGACGGGCGGATCACAAGGTCAGCAGATCGAGACCATCCTGGTTAACACGGTGAAACCCTGTCTCTACTAAAAAATACAAAAGACTAGCCGGGCGAGGTGGCAGGCGCCTGTAGTCCCAGCTACTCGGGAGGCTGAGCCAGGAGAATGGCGTAAACCCGGGAGGCGGAGCTTGCAGTGAGCTGAGATCTGGCCACTGCACTCCAGCCTGGGCGACAGAGCTAGACTCCGTCTCAAAAAAAACAAACAAACAAAAAAAACAAACAAAAAAAAAAAAAAAACAAAAAAAAAAAAAAAACGGCAGCTTCCTTGGTAGTATATGCAGCCTGTTTGTTGTATGGGTTGCTCTAAGGGACCTTGGAGACAGGCCTTTCAGATGTATGTTCATGTTTCTGACCTTGCGCTATCCCAATGTAGGCTCCAAACAGGCATGCGAGGTGCCTTTGCAAAGCCCCAGGGCACTGTGTCCAGGGTTCATGCTGGCCAAGTTATGTCCACCTGCACTAAGCTGCAGAACAAGGAGCATGTGATTGAGGCCCTGCGCAGGGCCAAGTTCAGGTTCCCCAGCTGGAAAATCCACATCTCAAAAAAGTGGGGCTTCACCAAGTTCAATGCTGATGAATTTGAAGACATGGTGGCTGAGAAGCCGCTCATCCTAGATGGCTGTGGGTTCAAGTACATCCCCAGTCATGGCCCTCTGGACAAGTGGCTGGCCCTGCACTCATGAGGGCTTCCACTGTGCTGCGGCCTCTTAATACTCACCAATACATTCTACTTGCTGTCCCCCCCCCCCCCCCCGAAAAAAAAGATTAGGGAGGTTAATAACACATGTTTGTTTACCAGATTATCATCATTTTGTTAATTTAATGATTGGGAATGGAATAGGAGGAAAACTAACTCAGAAAATGGGAAGAGAAAGGAATAGGAGAATAAATTGAAGACTAAATTAGGGAAAGGGCATATACACATCTGCAAAGGAATATCATGTATGACAGAAGCTCCGCTACCACAGAGCATAATTCCTCATGTTGTAAGTGTTGTTGTTGTTGTTGTTGTTGTTGTTTTGCTTGTTTTAAGCTTACTACAAAATGGAGTTAGGTTTATATCTTGGAAATTCCATATTCCTTAGCAGGTATTTAAAGCTCTTTATTATCTCCTACCTATCAACTACTTAACTTTATTTCAGGAATTTCTTCTGTATAAGAACTCTGGATGCCAGCCAGGGTGAAGTTCTCTGTCAGGTTTCCAGGCTAAAAGTAGTACATTTTATACTTGTCATTTGTGCTTAGTCTTTGAAGCTTTTATTTTTATGTTTTCATTGTTTTAATAAATTTTATTTTTTAGAATAGTTTTAGAAGCCATTGCTTTTAAATAGGTTAAATGTATGTGGTTCACTCTTTTTGTTTTTTTTTTTGAGACGGAGTCTCGCTGTTGCCCAGGCTGGAGTACAGTGGTGTGATCTCGGCTCACTGCAAGCTCTCGGCCTCCCAAAGTGCTGGGATTACAGGCATGAGCTACCACGCCTGGCCAGTGTACGCATATGTGGTTCACTCTTTAAGGCTCTGCCTTTTATTTTGGCATCAAGAAATTTGTTTGGCCAATGGACTATTGATACTGACCGCTGTTTAAAGTAGTGCTTTTCATAAATTAGCTGATACATAAAACAGTTTTTGGTGAGGTTGAATACTGTAGAGTAATAGTCCTTTCATGCTTTCAGCAGAATCCTTTCATGCTTTCAGCAGAACTAGGCTAGGGAAATGATATTAGACCCATTGGAATATTTGTTGCTAGGTGGAATTCTAAAACCTAACCTGCAAAGAATTTTATTTTGACATGTAGATTCCTCATGAATGTTGACTTAGTATTAATTTTAAAATTAAAGCTACATATTTTATATGAGGCATTTAGAAATTTTTATCATTGCATTTCAAAAACATAAGTGCATTTTATTTAGGTGGGCAGCATATAATTCTACTTAGATACTTTTAGCAGGCAGGAATGAGACTGAGAAGAAAATGAGATAAGCTCAGATGGTGGAAGGATATGTATGATATTGGTGTACCAACATAAGTAATACAGAGTTAAAAAAAAAAAAATTAGTTGGCAGGGAAATGCCTATAATAAAAAAGTCTCTGTGTCCCCTGTCTCCTCACCCTTCTTTCTGTCTTCACCTTTTTCAGATGTTGGTTGGTTTTTTTTTTTTTTTGAGACAATCTCGCTCTGTCCCCCAGGTTGGAGTGCAGTGGCATGATCTCAGCTCACTGCAAGCTCCGCCTCCCGGGTTCACACCATTCTCCTGCCTCAGCCTCCTAAGTAGCTGGGACTACATGCGCCTGCCACCAGGCCCACTTAATTTTTTGTATTTTTAGTAGAGACGGGGTTTCACTCTGTTAGCCAGGACGGTCTTGATCTCCTGACCTCGGGATCTGGCCGCCTTGGCCTCCCAAAGTGCTGGGATTACAGGCGTGAGCCACCACACCAGGCTGGTTTTGATATTAACCTCTATATAGTATTCTGAAATACTCTTCTTATATTGCTGTTGCTACATCAATTTTAGGTGTAACCTATTAACTTCCATTTATGATATATAAGGATTTCATTCTTTTACCTTCTCCAATTCTCTCAGTATAGTTACATCTGTTCTTAGAGTAGTTCTAAAAATAAAAATGTTGCTCAGCAATGAGCCAAAAAAGTTCCCTAGTTCATTTTATATCTTGCATGTTCTCTCTTTCTTGGTTTACTTTTTTCATTCAGTTAATTTTCTGTGTGTGGATCACTTTATTCTTCTCAAACGCTCGTAAACTATGCATCATTAGGTGATCTATTATCCCCCCACCCCTGGTCATAGCCCTAGAGTATTGATTACTTTCTAGAATTACTAAACTACCTTCCCTTCACATCTCATCCTTATAATTCATTTTGCTTGTCTCTGAGGCAGGAGAACTTTAGGGTCTGGAGGCAGGGAATCTGAGACCAATTCACGCTGACTTCCTAGAATTAAATGAAAAGGAAAACCCTGAGATTCCATGCGTGAGTAGCAAAAGGACCAGAGGCTACCCGCTTTGCAACCTCCCCACACTTTTCTGTGTGGCAGGTGAAAAATTGAAATTACCATTGATTGGTCCCCTCCTGCAACTAATTACGCTGGTGGCAGGCCAAGTCTTCATCTGCATAGGAGTATAGCTTTGTAACTTCAGCCTCTGACTGGTCTTTGGCATAGGGTGTAACTTTGTAACTTCAGACTGATCATGGGCCACTACTTCATTTAGGTAGGGTGTACACCAAGTAACCAATAGGAAACCTCTAGAGGGTATTTAAACCCCAGAAAATTCTGTAACTGGGTCCTTGACTCCCTTGCTCTGACTGTTCCCACCCTGTGGAGTATACTGTCATTTTCAGCAAATCTCTGCTTTTGTTGCTTTATTCTTTGCTCACTTTGTTTGTGCTTTTGTCCTATTCTTTGCTCAAAGCGCCAAGAACCTGGGTACCCTCCTCTGGTAACATCTCCTTTCTTGGATCTCCAAGTTTCCTGGATTCCATTTTGTCATCTTTTTAGTTTACTTCCTTGTTGTGGAGGACATCTTTTCTGAGAGAGGATACATGGGGAGACAAATGTTTATTAGACCTTCCAGACCTGAAATGTCTCTCCTACCCTTATACTTACTGATAGGTCTTATTGGATACAGAATTATAGGTGGAAAATTGCTTGCAGAATTTCGGTAGTATTGATCCATTGTATTCTAGGTTCCAGTATTGCTTTGGAGAAGCAGTAGCCCTTTTTATTTCTGTGCTTTTCCTTAATACTCTTTTGTTTTTTAAAATTATTTATTTATTTTTGTAGAGACGGAGTCTCACTCTGTAGCCCAGGCTGGAGTGCTGGAGTGCAGTGACGTGATCTTGGCTCACTGCAGCCTCCGCCTCCTGGGTCCAAGCAGTTCTCCTGCCTTAGCCTCCCGAATAGCTGGGACTACAGGCACACGCTGCCACGCCTGGCTAATTTCTTTTGTATTTTAGTAGAGATGGGGTTTCACCATGTTGTCTGGGCTGGTCTCGAACTCTTGAGCTCAGGCAATCCACCCACCTTGGCCTCCCAAAGTGCTAGGATTACAGGCGTGAGCCACTGCACGTGGCCTCTTTTATTTTTTTTATTTTTTACTTTTTAAATTTTTTTGAGACAGAGTCTCGCTCTGTTGCCAGGCTGGAGTGCAATGGCGTGATCTTGGCTCACTGCAACTTCCGCCTTCCAGGTTCAAGCAATTCTCCTGCCTCAGCCTCCTGAGTATCTTAAACTACAGGCACATGCCACCACACCCAGCTAATTTTTGTATTTTTAGTAGAGTCGGGGTTTCACCATGGATGGTCTCTATCTCCTGACCTCGTGATCCGCCTGCCTCAGCCTCCCAAAGTGCTGGGTTTACAGGCATGAGCCACCACGCTCGGCCTC
This sequence comes from Macaca thibetana thibetana, assembly GCF_024542745.1. NCBI lineage: Eukaryota > Metazoa > Chordata > Mammalia > Primates > Cercopithecidae > Macaca > Macaca thibetana. The sequence continues at coordinate 45,636,030 of NC_065590.1, forward strand.
CTTGATACTCTTTATCACCCTCCCTGAAAGCTTTTAGGATCTGTATCCCTCCTCAGCTTCAGCAATGTTCTGTCTGTTTTGGTGGGCCTTTTGGTTGTGAAAATTTTATTTCATAATTTCCTTAATTCTGTATTTATTGCTCTCACTTCCTGGAACTATATTAGTGAGATATTGTACCCTTCTTGATTACTTCCTTTTCATATTCACCCCCTTTTTTTTTTTTTTTGAGATGGGATTGCTGTGTTGCTAAGGTTGGAGTGCAGTAGCGTGATTATGGCTGACTGTGGCCTCAACTTCCTGGGCTCAAGTGATTTTCCCACCTCAGCCTCCCAAGTAGCTGGGACCACAGGCATATGCCATTATACTCAGCTAATATATTTTTTTATTGTAGAGAGGAGGTCTCGTGATGTTGCCCAGGTTGGTCTTGAACTCCTGGGTTCAAGCAGTCATTCCACCTTGGCCTCCTAAAGTGCTGGGATTACAGGTGTGAGCCATTGCACCAAGTCTTTTCTCTCCATTATTCATATTTTTTTTCTATTTTGTGGGAGATTGCATTTTTCCCTTTTGCGGACCTTTTGTTGAATTTTACAAATTGCTATAATTTTAATTGGTTTTTAAATTGTAAATGATGTATATGCAAAAAGGTATATGACATGTATTTGTGTACATTATTACAGTGCTCTGAATTTTGTTATTATTTTGGCTGTCTGACCAAAAAAATGCTCTGTTTTGTAATCTGAATTTATATTTTCATAACATTTCATTCTTATTTCAGTAATCTAATATCTTATATCTCTCAGGATATAAATTACAGCTAAAGTCTTTTTTTTTCTTTTTGTGTTTTATCTATTTCCTCTAAATTTCTTTTGCTTTCTTTTTTCTTTTCTTTTTTTTTTTCTTTTTTTTTTGAGACAGTTTCACTCTTGTTGCCCAGGCTGGAGTGCAATAGCGTGATCTTGGCTCACTGCAACCTCTGCCTCCTGGGTTCAGGTGGTTCTCCTGCCTCAGCCTCCCAAGTAGCTGGGATTACAGGCATGTACCACCATGCCCAGCAGATTTTGTATTTTTAGTAGAGACAGGGTTTCTCCATGTTGGTCAGGCTGGTCTCAAACTTCTGACCTCAGGTGATCTGCCCGCCTCGTCTCCCAAAGTGTTGAGATTACAGGCATGAGCCACCGCGTCACCTTACTGTTTGTTTTTATATGCCTTTGGTGATCCAAAGGCAGATAAAATTTTTCTTGCAAATCTTATTATTGTTATTCTTTCTTGGTTATGAGAGGAGTACTAAACAGTGAATTTGAAGGTCTCTGTGGTCAGGGCATCTCAGATGTTGGCCACCACTGTATGATGGTTAAATGGTGAGTAGGCTTTCTTGTTGGGGCTAAATGGGCTTTTTCTATTCCAAACCCCACCACAAATACACTAAACTAAGAACACACTAGGACAGAAAGCATGGGACGAAAGATGACAACTATCAGCGTAGTTTGGATGACAGAAAAGGGACAAATAGTAACTCAGAGTGAAAGAAATAAACTTGGAAAGAGCTACAAAAAGACATTTAAAAGAAGTATCTTTCAATCTTTGGCTTTGCGATATGTTAGTCTGGTGGTTGGGGTACCAGATAGGAAAGGTACTTGAGGAGGTTTACCATTTAAGTCATATATTTCACTTATCTTGCTTTCAGTTTTTTTCCCTTTCTTTTCTTTTTCCAGACAGCGTCTCGATCTGTCACTGGGCTGGAGTGCAGTGGCATAGTCTAGCTCACTGCAGCCTTGACCTGTGGGGCTGATTTTTCTTTTTCTTTGTAAATCTCTTTCTTAGCTAGTTAGAAGTTTATTCCTTTCGAGTGGCAGGAGCCGAAGCAGCAGCGCAGGTTGTCCCCGTTTCCCCTCCCCCTTCCCTTCTCTAATTGCCTTCCCGGGCCCCCTACACTCCAGTCCCGGTCCCGCCATGTCCCAGAAAGAAGAAGAGAACCCTGCGGAGGAGATCGGCAAGGAGAAGCGGGACACGCAGGAGAAAGAAGGTATTCTCCCTGAGAGAGCTGAAGAGGCAAAGCTAAAGGCCAAATACCCAAGCCTAGGACAAAAGCCTGGAGGCTCCGACTTCCTCATGAAGAGACTCCAGAAAGGGCAAAAGTAATTTGACTCAGGAGGCTACAACATGGCCAAAGCCGAGATGAAGAATAAGCAGCTGCCCCGTACAGGACCAGATAAGAACCTGGTGACTGGTGACCACATCCCCAACCCACAGGATCTGCCCCAGAGAAAGTTCTTGCTCGTCACCAGCAAGCTTGCGGGTGGCCAAGTTGAACGATGCTGCCTGGGGCTCCGCCAGATCCTGAGATGCTGCCCCCCTCCCCCCCGCCCCACACCTGGGTCCTGTGCTGGCTCCTGCCCCTTCTTGCTTTTGCAGCCAGGGGTCAGGAGGTGGCTCGGGTGTGGGCTGGAGAGGCAGCAGCCCTTGCACGTTGGTGTCCCTGGCACGTGGAGCCCCTTGGGCTGAGCACCAAGACCTTGAACCTTTTTTGTTTTACCTTTTTTCCAAATAACAATTGGGAGAAATCTCAATGAAATTCTGGGGGTGGGGGTGGGAGATACGGAGGAATATGAATTAGGGCTTGGAGTTAGTAAAAAAAACATTCCTGACTATCCTTCTTAACCACGTGGCTGGTGTGGGGTAGGTGTGAGGGGAAGGAAGTGGAGTGGACTAATGAAGAGGAGTTCTAGTTGAGCTCTGTAGATAAATGTCTTGTTTCAGTGTGGTTGGAGACCTGGTGTCAGATGAAAGAAACTCCATCTGTACAGACAGATGCAAACAGCTCCTCTGGTTCTGCAGAGCTAGTTGAGAACTCAACGTTAATCATTTTAAAAAGTACTGTCCTTGAAATAGATTTGCTGTGGGGAGCGGTGAGTGTGGGAGAAAGGAGCCATAAGCATGGGGAACCCCACAGAGCCCAAAGGACTTTTTCAGTATTTGAAATAAACAAAACAAAAACCCATGAAAACACCCCCCCCCCCAAAAAAAGAACTTTATTTCTTTCACTCTGAATTACTTACTATTTTTCCCTTTTCTGTCACTCAAAGTGTGTTGATAGCTGTCATCTTCTGTTTCATTATTTCTATTTTGGTAGAGTGTTCTTTAGTATATTTGTAGTAGGATTTGGAATAGAGAACAAGTAAGTTTATGTGTAAAATCAAGCTGGTTTTCGTGAAGCTTGTAGCTAAAAAAAATTCAAGCTGGTTTTGATTGAAAGTGATGTTTTTATTTAAAACACCTTTCTGCCTTGCATTTTGGATACAATGTACAGCAAGGGTCCCCAGCCCCTTGGCCACACACTGGTACCCAATTAGGAACCGGGCCACACAGCAGGAGGTGAAGGGCAGATGAGTGAGTGAAGCTTCATCTGTATTTACAGCCATTCTCCATTGCTCACATTACCACCTGAACTCCACCTCCTGTCAGATCAGTGGCAGCATCAGATTCTCACAGGAGCGTGAATCCTGTTGTGAACTGTGCATGTGAGGGATCTAGGTTGCACACTCCTCATGAGAATATAATGCTTGATGATCTATCGCTGTCTCCTATCACCCCCAGATGGTACCATCTAGTTGTAGGAAAACAAGCTCAGGGCTCCCACTAATGCTACATTATGGTGAGTTGTATAATTATTTCATTATATATTACAGTGTGATACTATAACATGCACAATAAATGTAATGTGCTTGAATCATCCCAAAGTCCTCTGGGTCCTGGGAGAAATTATCTTCCATAAAACGGGTCCCTGGTGCCAAAAAGGTTGGAAACCATTGATATACAGAGGGAAATGCTGTATTGAGAATTCACATGCCTAGACTTCTCAGAATTGAGTGTAATAGAATGAAAAATATTATTTACGTAATATACAGTTATTTAAAAAATACATACATTTGTGTACGTGTGTGTTCCCTCATGAGACTCACAACTCCTTTTGAACTTGTTTATTTTGGGTCTGGAAGGACCCAGACCCAGTTTCTTTTGTTACTTTGTTGACGTAATTTTTGTCTTTGAAGATCATCAGTTTTAGGTCCATTACCAAGCAGTTTAATGCTCATTGTCTAACATTTTTATTTTATTTTATTTTTATTTTTGTTTTGTTTTATTTTATTTTATTTTATTTTTTAATTTAATTTAATTTTTAAAATTTTATTTATTTTAGAGATGGAGTCTCGCTCTGTTGCCCAGGCTGGAGTGCAGTGGCACAGTCTTGGCTCACTGCAACCTCCACTTCCTGGGTTCAAGCAATTCTCCTGTCTCTGCCTCCCAAGTAGCTGGAATTGCACCCGCCACCACACCTGGCTAATTTTTATAGTTTTAGTAGAGACGGGGTTTCACGATGTTGGCCAGGCTGGTCTCAAACTCCTGACCTCAAGTGATCCACCTGCCTTGGCCTCCCAAAGTGCTGGCCTTACAGACAAGAGCCACTGCACCTGGCCCTAACACTTATTTTAAAAGTAAATTTGGCTGAATCTTTGGCTTTCTCCATCCAAATCTGACTTCAAGATCGTTTTCTGGGATTTCAGATTCCATTTTTAGTAAATGATCTGCCTGCCTCAGCCTCCCAAAGTGCTTACAGGCGTGAGCCACCACACCTGGCCTGACCTCTTTGAACCTGATTTTTCTAAGTTTTTTATGTTTTTTGAGACAGTCTGCCTCTATCACCCAGGCTGGAGTACAGTGGTGCAATCTTGGCTCACTGCAACTTCCGCCTCCCAGGTTCAGACAATTCTTGTGCCTCAGCCTCCTGAGTAGGTGGAATTACAGGTGTTTGTCACCACGCCCAGCTAATTTTCGTATTTTTAGTAGAGACGAGGTTTTGCTATATTGGCCAGGCTGGTCTCGAACTCCTGGCCTCTAGTGATATGCCCACTTTGGCTTCCCAAAGTGCTGGGATTACAGGCTGAGACATTGCACCTGCCTTACACTCAAGTTTATATGACCTCTCACTTTGGTTTTGTATGTGTTTTGAGAGAGAGAGTCTCACTCTGTCGCCCGGGCTGGAGTGCAGGGGTGCTATCTCGGCTCGCTGCAACCTCCGCCTCCCAAGTTCAAGTGACTTTCCTGCCTCAGCCTCCTTAGTATCTAGGATTACAGGTAGACTACCACGCCCATCTGATTTTTTATTTTTAGTAGAGATGAGATTTCACCATGTTGGCCAGGCTGGTCTCAAACTCCTGACCTTAAGTGATCTGTCTGCCTCAGCCTCCCAAAGTGCTGGGATTACAGGCGTGAGCCACCACACCCAGCCTGACCTCTTACTTTAAACCTGATTTTTCCTAAACATCGGAGGAAGAAGCTGTTAATCAGAAGAATTGGAGGAGAAATGTGTTTATTTTTCTTCTTGTGGGAGTTGTGATATTATAGAATTGTAAAGCTGGAGAGGTCTTAGAGGTAAAAATAAAAACCCTTTCATTTTGCCATAGATAAAAAAGATGTGATGCATTATTTATATATATTTATATAATTATATATTTCTGTGTGACAGAAATGCTCCAAAAGTAGTACTGTATCTTAAAACAGCAGTAAACATTTATTATCCTCAAAGTTTCAATGGGACAGGAATTTGGGACTCCTTTAGCTGTTCGGTTCTGGGTTGAGTTTCTCATAATGTTTTAGTCAGGATGTTGGCCCGGTGATAGTCTTGTAAAGGCTCATGCGGGGCTGGAGGATATACTTCCAAGTTGGCTTGCTTTAGTTAGTGATCAGGTTAGTGCTGTTTTTTTTTTTTTTTTTTTTTTTTTTTTTTTTTGAGACAGAATCTTGCTTTGTCACCCAGACTGGAGTGCAGTGGCACGATATCCTGCCTCAGCATCCCGAGTAGCTGGGATTACAGGTGCCCACCACCACGCCTGGCTAATTTTTATATTTTTAGTAGAGATGGGGTTTCACCATGTTGGCCAGGCTGATCTCGAACTCCTGACTTCAGGTGTTCCACCCACCTCGGCCTCCCAAAGTGCTGGGATTACAGGCGTGAACCAACTCACCCAGCCTCAGTGCTGGTTGTTAATGGGGAGGTCTTGGTACTTCCTCTTGTGAACTCCTAAAGGGCTGCTTGAGTGTTTTTCCATGATAGGTGGCTTTCCCTAGAGTAAGTGATCCAAAAGAGAGCAAGGCAGAAGTGACAGTGTCTTTTATGACCTAGTCTCAGATGTCACACATTGTCACTTCTACCACATTCTATTCACTAGAAGTGAGTTCCATCTACACAGAAGAGTATCAAGTAATTTGTGGCTGTACTTCAAATTCACGCTTGGAGAAATAAAATTATTTCCACATGATCATACAGGGCATTGGTGATCTATTCAGACTACAATATAGATGTTTTGATGCTATTACTAGGTGCAGATTATAGATTATAGTTGCTTAGCTGTCATCTGTCATTGGATACAAGTATTAGAACCAGGTACTTGTGTGTGTATAAATTACCTATTGATTCACCAGACCATTCCCTGCCTTTTTTTGATACATGATTTCGCTCTGTCACTCAGGCATGATCAGGGCTCACTGCTGTCTCAGCCGCCTGGGCTAGCGTCTCGAATAGCTGGGACTGCAGGCACAAGCCACGATGCCTAGCTAATTCTTTTATTTTTATTTTTTGTAGAGATAGGCCTCATTATGTTGCCCTGGCTTGTCTTGAGCTCCTGGACTTAAGTGATTCTCCCACCTTGGTCTCCCAGAGTGTTGGGATTACAGGTGTGAGCCACCCCACCTGGCTGAGATCCTTTTAATTACCTACATATGCCAGGCATTGTGCTACTAACTGAACATGTCTAAGGAGAACTGGATTTGTTTGTAATACTTTTTTTTTTGAGACTGTGTTTTGGTCTTGTTGCCCAGGCTGGAGTGCAGTGGTGTAATCTTGGCTCACTACAACCTCCGCCTCCTGGGTTCAAGTGATTCTCCTACCTAAGCCTCCCAAGTAACTGGGATTACAGGTGCCCACAACCATACCCGGCTAATTTTTTTTGTATTTTTAGTAGAGACAGGGTTTCATCATGTTGATCAGGCTGGTTTCGAACTCCTGACCTCAAATGATCCACCTGCCTGGACCTTCCAAAGTGCTGGGATTACAGGTGTGAGCCACCGCGCCCGGCCGATCCTGTTTTTTATATATATGTATATTTTACAGGAGCTGGGGAGAGAAAGAGAGTGTGTGTGTGTGTTTTGTGCCTAAACACTTTTGATTTACCAGATGGTGTCAGAGCACCCCTCCCAAATAGCCTTCAAGGACATTAACTTAAAAATGTGGCTGTTTTATTAGTTGACAACAAAATTCCTTATATTAAATAGCTGGCTTTATTAGTAAGATATTTTGTTATAGCCAGTTTCCTAATAACTTGCTCAACATATATTGAGTACTTGATACTGGAGAAATGCCACAATTCTTGTTTTTAAATAGTTCCTTGTGTAGAAGGACAGACAAATCCATACATGAAACTGAAGATGATAGCTGTAAACCTAACATGATGACTTTATACTAAGATACCAGTTGTTGCGATGCTATCTTTATGTTATTAAGGTGTACCACAGCAGGAAGGAAAAAATAAAAGCAAGTCTAGAAATAACTTAGTATTTCCTTACTTATTATTTTTTATTAAAAAATATAACTGCTGCTCTACTACTAATTTATTCATTTTTTTTTTCTCTTATAGGCAATGTCTATGCTGCTTCAAGGAATATAAGCATTTGGAGATTTTTAATCAAGTAGTGTGTGCACTTATTAACTTAGTGATTGCCCAAGTTCAAGTGCTCCGGGACCAGCTTTGTAAACATTGTACTACTATTAACATAGATTCCACGTGGCAAGATGAGAGTAATCAAGCAGAGGAACCACTGAATATAGATAGAGAGTGTAATGAAGGAAGTTCAGAAAGACAAAAATCAATAGAAAAAAAATCAAACTCTACAAGAATTTGTAATCTGACTGAGGAGGAATCTTCAAAGAGTTCTGATCCTTTTAGTTTATGGAGTACAGATGAGAAGGAAAAACTCTTACTATGTGTGGCAAAAATTTTTCAAATTCAGTTTCCCTTATATACCGCTTACAAGCATAATACTCACCCTACTATTGAGGTATGTAAAAATAGCTGTTGTGAATTTTAAGTAATACCAAGACTTAACTTGGCAGTCTGTTTCTCACTGATAAGTACGAAGACAGTTTTTGCTGGCAGAAAATCATTATTGTCACCAGAATTATTTAATGTTTCTCCAGAACATTTTTTTTTAGCAGTTTGTGCTGTAAATTTGCTCAATATAGTTCATCCTGTCAAGGAAAGATGTATACATTGAACTCAGAAAGTAAACTGGTAGTGATCTAAACATTTTACTGGTATAGATCTATGCTTATTTTATGACTCTTAATAAAAGTTGGCCGGGTGCGGTGGCTCAAGCCTGTAACCTCAGCACTCTGGGAGGCCGAGACGGGCGGATCGCGAGGTCGAGATGGAGACCATCCTGGCTAACCTGGTGAAACCCCGTCTCTACTGAAAAATACAAAAAACTAGCCGGGCGAGGTGGCAGGTGCCTGTAGTCCCAGCTCCTCGGGAGGCTGAGGCAGGAGAATGGCGTAAAGCCGAGAGGCGGAGCTGGCAGTGAACTGAGATCCAGCCACTGCACTCCAGCCTGGGCGACAGAGCAAGACTCCGCCTCAAAAAAAAAATAAATAAAAAAATAAATAAATAATAGTTGAGGGAAAGGAAACACGTGGAATTTTAAATTTCATTCTTAGAAACAGTCTACAGACCAGAATTTGCTTTCATCAAGAGAAAAGCTTAGCAAATTATCTGTAATTAGTAGTTTCAAATAATAATATTTTCTTTTGTAAGTTAAGATGCAGCCTTTGAGATGTCACAGTATAATTCTGCCATATTCTATTGTGCTGCTTTCTGTTACTTGAAGCAGTTCACAAGGGCATCCCAGATTTAAAGGGGTAATGAAGTAGACTCCATTTCTGGGGGGAGGAGTGGTGTAAAATTTCATTTTATATCTTATACATTCTGTTTCCTGTGCATCCTGGGAAATGAAGAGTTATGGCCATTAGAGAATCTACTATATTTTTTTGTTGTTGGTTTTAATCTGCCTCTTTTCTCTAGCTTACTTGTTCTGTAACCTTTATACTTCTCTTTCTTCGTGTGGAAAGTAGTAGTCCTTTACTGGGATATTTTCAGGTCGAATGGAGACTTGCTTGAAAACATAGCCTGAGGGCAGATATTTTCCGTTAGAATTCTTTGTAAGAATATTTTAAATCAGGCACACTTGGTTTCTCAAGTCACCCACTTGGCCTTCTTCCAAGTTGTAGTTTCGGTCCTTTCTTTCTTTCCTTTCTTCCCTTACTGTTCTAAAAAGTTTTTTTTTTTGTTTTTTTGTTTTTATTTTTGAGATAGTCTTGCTCTGTAGCCCAGGCTGGAGTGCAGTGGCGCGATCTCTGCTCACTGCAAGCTCCACCTCCCGGGTTCACACCATTCTCCTGCCTCAGCCTCCTGAGTAGCTGGGACTACAGGCGCCTGCCACCACGCCTGGCTAATTTTTTTCTTTGTATTTTTTAGTAGAGATGGGGTTTCACCCTTTTAGCCAGGATGGTCTCCATCTCCTGGCCTCATGATCCGCCCACCTCGGCCTCCCAAAGTGCTGGGATTACAGGCGTGAGTCACTGCGCCCGGCCTCTAAAGCTTTTTGATAAACTTTCATTCACTCCTGCTCTAGGTGGGGGGAAAAAAAGAGTATTTAAAATCAGATTGTACTCTGTCTTCTAAAAATCTTAGCCTGTGATCATCCAGTATAGAAACTGTTAATCTCTTACATGATATAAAATATATTAAATATTCTGAAAAAGTCATTCAGTCTTTTTTCAACGAAAGAGAGTCCCATCAGGCAAACTTGAAACATTTAATCTACATAAACACCATCTACATGGTGCTTTAGTATCTTAACTTGGTAATTGAAAGATGCTGAAAATAGTTTTCGTTAGGGACTTAGATATGTGAAATTCACAGATTTTTTTTCCAACTAAATTTCTTAATGATATAGAACTATAAGCAATACTGAATCTGCTGCTTCTAAAATAAACTTGGTATCAGTGTTCTTTCTTATTTTCAAAAATGGTAATCTCTAAATATAGGCATAATTACACTCCTGTACTTTGTTTTAAAGTGCTTTGTTATTACTCTTCTTGAGTATTTTATGTTACTCCTTGGTTGAAAGCAATGGTTTTGTGAGGTCTTTGAGGAAAATTCTAACAAAAAATACCCATAGATATAGTAAAAGAGTAACCTCCTTATACCAAATTGTATAATTTATTAGATATGTGCTTTTAAAATTTTCTTTTCGTAATAGTTGTTTCCCAGGTTTCTGTTATGTTAATAATGATCTGTTACAAGTGCTCTAAAATTTCTAGTTTCTGTCCTAATGACGATTTAATTAAATGTGGTAAGTTGGGTCAACTGTTTCAGATGGTCCTAGATCAAACACTTGGTAGCATACATGTTATAAAATTATATATATGTATAAATTTGCGTGTATATACACATAATTATTTTAAAGCAAATTATTATGAAATGTAATAAAGCTTACTAGAGGTTTTTATCCCACTTTTCTTTGAGGAAATAGTCCATCCAGTCTTTTTTTTACTGCTGTGCTGTCCTTTCTGAAGCCTTTGATTTTGATTTTTAGTTAATTTTTTTTTTTTTTTTTTTTTTTTTTTTTTTTTTTTTTTTTTTTTTTTTTTTTGAGACGGAGTCTCGCTGTGTCTCCCAGGCTGGAGTGCAGTGGCGTGATCTCAGCTCACTGCAAGCTCCGCCTCCCGGGTTTACGCCATTCTCCTGCCTCAGCCTCCCGTGTAGCTGGGACTACAGGTGCCCGCCACCTCGCCCAGCTAGTTTTTTGTATTTTTAGTAGAGACGGGGTTTCACCATGTTAGCCAGGATAGTCTCGATCTCCTGACCTTGTGATCCACCCGCCTTAGCCTCCCAAAGTGCTGGGATTACAGGCTTGAGCCACCGCGCCCGGCCAGTTAATATTTTTTAAAGAGGCACAACTTGACCAAAATTCTTAGAAGGACAAGATTCAAAACTCATGTGTTAGTATTTTGATAGCTGTGTCTTTAGAAACCTACTCAACACTTTTATTTTATAGAAGAAGCAACTGGCCTACAGAGGCTAAAAGATTTGATCAGGCATACTGCTGAGAAGAGTCCTAGAATCCGGGTCTTACTCTACTGCACTACTTCTAAATCATTTTGAACGAATTACTGTATTCTAAATAATACGGAAATTTGGAGACCCTCCTTCTGTCTCTTCCTTCCTCTCTTTCCTATTGTCCCCATCAAAGCTGATAATATTGTGAAAGGTTCGGTAATTGGACATAAGTAATATTAATTCAGAATAAAAAGGGGGAACGGCCTAGTTTGTTTTTTCCCCCCTTAAAAGACAGGGTCTTGCTCTGTCTCCCAGGCTGGAGTGCAGTGGTGTGATCACAGGTCACCGTAACCTTGAATTCCTGGGCTCAAACGATCCACCCACCTCAGCCTCCTGAGTAACTTGGACACTAGGCACTCACCACAGTGCTTGGCTAAGTTTATTTTTATTTTATTATTATTACTTTAAGAGATGGAGTTTATCTGTGTTTATAGGGTTTATCGAGACCAGGCTGGTCTCGAACTCTTGGCCTCAGGTGATCCTCCTCCTGCCTTGGCCTCCAAAGTGCTGGGATTACAGACTTGAGCCACGGTGCCTTGCCATGCTAGTTGCATTCTTTTTTTTTTTTTTTTTTTTTTTTTTTTTTTTGAGAGGGAGTCTCGCTCTGTCGCCCAGGCTGGAGTGCAGTGGCGCGATCTCGGCTCACTGCAAGCTCCGCCTCCTGGGTTCACGCCATTCTCCTGCCTCAGCCTCCTGAGTAGCTGGGACTACAGGCGCCCGCCACCGCGCCTGGCTAATTTTTTGTATTTTTAGTAGAGACGGGGTTTCACTGTGGTCTCGATCTCCTGACCTTGTGATCCGCCCGCCTCGGCCTCCCAAAGTGCTGGGATTACAGGCGTGAGCCACCACACCCGGCCAGCTAGTTGCATTCTTTATCCTGAATAATTATGTGTAATTCTGTGAAATGAGATATTGCCCTAGTGTTGTAAGTTTTTTCTGAGTATAGGGAAAAAGATTATGAAAATGATAGAAAGGGCCAGGTACAGTGGCTCACACCTGTAATCCCAGCATTTTTGGAAGCCAAGGCAAGAGGACCACTTGAAGCCGGGAGTTCAAGTCTAGGCTGCGCAACATAGCAAGAGCTCATCTCTACAAAAGAAAAGAAAAAAAATTAACTGGGCATAGTGGTACATGCCTGTATTCCCAGCTACTTGGGAGGCTGAGGCAAAAGGATCACTTGAGCCAGGAGTTCAAGGCTGCAGTGAGCTATGATCATGCCTCTACATGACAGAGTGGGACCCTATCTTTAAAAAAGTAGAAAGGAGAGAAACCACTGCATTTATGTTAAATATACATATGGTATAATCAGACAGGTTATATACTTGAGGCGTTTATTTTTTAATTTTTTTTTTTTTTTGAGATGGAGTCTCGCTCAGTCGCCAGGCTAGCGTGCAATGGCGCAATCTCAGCTCACTGCAACCTCTGCCTCCTGGGTTCAAGCGATACTCCTGCCTTACCCTCCCAAGTAGCTGGGACTACAGGCGCCCACCACAACGCCCAGCTAATTTTTGTATTTTTAGTAGAGGTGAGGTTTCACCATGTTGGCCAGGATGGTCTCGATCTCTTGACCTTGTGACTCGCCAGCCTTGGCCTCCCAAAGTGCTGGAATTACAGGCATGAGCTACCGCACCTGGCCTTATTTTTAAATTTTTGAATCAGGGTCTTCCTCTGTCACCCAGGCTGGAGGAGTATACTGGCACAATTATGATTCACTGTAGCCTTGAATTCCTGGGCTTAAGTAATCCTTCAACTTCAGTATCCTAAGTAGCTGGGAGTACAGGTGCATGCCTCTATGCCTAGCTAGTTTTTTTTTTTTTTTTTTTTTGAGACGGAGTCTCGCTCTGTTGCCCAGGCTGGAGTGCAGTGGCCAGATCTCAGCTCACTGCAAGCTCCGCCTCCCGGGTTTACGCCATTCTCCTGCCTCAGCCTCCCGAGTAGCTGGGACTACAGGCGCCCGCCACCTCGCCCGGCTAGTTTTTTGTATTTTTTAGTAGAGACGGGGTTTCACCAGGCTAGCCAGGATGGTCTCGCGCTCCTGACCTCGTGATCCGCCTGTCTCGGCCTCCCAAAGTGCTGGGATTACAGGCTTGAGCCACCGCGCCCGGCCCCTAGCTTGTTTTTTAATTTTTTTGAGGAGACAGGGTCTCACTCTGTTGCCTGGGCTGGTTTCGAACTCCTGGCTTTGGGCAGTCCTCCTGCCTCAGCCTCCCAAAGTGCTGGGATTATGAGCATGAGCCACCACGACCAGCCAGTTTAGTATCTTTTAGAATAATTCCAATGTTGTACAATTATCACTACTAATTCCAACATCACTGACTGCCTTTTAAGTGAAAATTTTATTTGAGACATTGAGTTTTTCTTGGTTTGATCATGGAGCAACATTTGTTGAATTTACATAGAATTGCCTTTCCTCTATAGTTACTCTTTTATTTCTCTCTGTTTTCTCTTTTAAAATAACCAAATAGGCCAGGCGCGGTGGCTCAAGCCTGTAATCCCAGCACTTTGGGAGGCCGAGGTGGGTGGATCACGAGGTCAGGAGATCGAGACCATCCTGGCTAACATGGTGAAACCCCGTCTCTACTAAAAATACAAAAAACTAGCCAGGCGGGTGGCGGGTGCCTGTAGTCCCAGCTACTCGGGAGGCTGAGGCAGGAGAATGGTGTAAACCCGGGAGGCGGAGCTTGCAGTGAGCTGAGATCCGGCCACTGCACTCCAGCCTGGGCGACAGAGAGACTCCGCCTCAAAAATAAATAAAAATAAAATAAAATAACCAAATTTCTCTGCTATAAATAGGATGGGATCAACTCATGTAGTAAATGGGAGGTGTTTGAGGAAAAAAACCCAAGACTTTAAAATCATTGATAAGTTTATTAAGGCCTTTCTCAGGGATTACCTAAAATAAGAACTTTTGAAAAATATTGCTTTTTTTTTTTTTTTTTTGGGGGGGGGGAGACAGAGTCTTGCACTGTTGCTGAGGCTGGAGTGCAATGGTGTGATGTCAGCTCACTGCAACCTCCGCCTCCCAGGTACAAGCAATTCACCTGCCTCAGCCTCCCAAGTAGCTGGGATTACAGGTGCTCGCCAACCGCCTGGCTAGTTTTTTTGTATTTTTAGTAGAGACGGGGTTTCACTACGTTGGGCAGGGTGATCTCCACCTCCTGACCTCGTGATCCACCTGCCTCAGCCTTCCAAAGTCCTGGGATTATAGTTGTGAGCCACTGCGTCCAGGGCCGTTAATTCATTTTTTAATGAGACTTCCTAGTGGTGTTAGTGTTTTTTTAACCTATAGATCTGTGTTAATTTTTTATATACTACTAAAAAATGCGATTATAACAATATTTTAGGAGGCTAGCTTTATGTATTCAGATTAGAAATAGAGTGGTAAAACAGTTCCCCTGAATCACCAAAATAGATGTAATCAAACCTGAGTAACGCTGCATATCAGGACAGAACTCTGTTAGATTTTTTTTTTTTTTTTGAAACAGTTTTGATCCTGTCGCCCAGACTGGAGTGTGGTGGCATGATATCAGCTCACTGCAACCTCCACCTCCCAGGATTCAAGTGATTCTCCTGCTTCAGCCTCCTGAGTAGCTGGGATTACAAGCGCACGCCGCCACACCCCGCTAATTTTTGTAGTTTTAGTAGAGACCGTGTTAGGCTGGTCTTGAACTCCTGACCTCGTGATCCACCTGCCTAGGCCTCTAAAAGTGCTGGGATTACAAGCATGAGCCACTGCGCCAACCGCTAGGAGATTTTTTAACTGTGTCCATTATAGGCACTAGAAATCTTGACTCTTAAAATTATAGCATGGTTCACCTGGTCCATGATTCCGTATTTAACAGTACCACAGGAGGTCGTAAATTCTGGACTTCTTGAAGACCATGAAAAAGTTTGTTGAGACTAACATAAAACTTCGCCTCTGGCCCCGGTTGTCATAGCTAGGAGTGGATTTAGGAAGTTTAGTACACTTACTTTGAGAATTGATTTCTCTAAGGGCATTTTTTGTTTATTTTGAAATGTTCTGAGTTCTGTATGATTGCTTTCAAGTCAGTGGTTTTCAGACTTCATTTCAGCAGTGTAACTTAAATATCTAAAATAGGTGATGGCAATGAATGGATTTCTTTGGTAGCTTTTTTCCGATGAAAGTTTCTAACTAGCTTTCTGATCATAAAAGCAGTATTTTTTCTCTCCCTCCCCTTTCTCCCTCCCCTTTCTCCCTCCCCTTTCTCCCTCCCCTTTCTCCCTCCCCTTTCTCCCTCCCCTTTCTCCCTCCCCCTTTCTCCCTCCCCTTTCTCCCTCCCCTTTTCCCTCCCCCTCTCCCTTTCTCCCTCCCCTTTCTCCCTCCCCTTTCTCCCTCCCCTTTCTCCCTCCCCTTTCTCCCTCCCCTTTCTCCCTCCCCTTTCTCCCTCCCCCTTTTTCTCCCTCCCCTTTCTCCCTCCCCTTTCTCCCTCCCCTTTCTTCCTCCCCTTTCTCCCTCCTTCTCCCACTGTCCCCTCCTTCCCCCACTGTCCCCTCCTTCCCCCACTTTCCCCTCCTTCCCCCACTTTCCCCTCCTTCCCCCACTTTCCCCTCCTTCCCCCACTTTCCCCTCCTTCCTTCCCCTTTCTCCCCCCTTTTCCCCCTTCTCTCCCTCTCCTCCCTCTCCTCCCTCTCTTTGTTCTCCCCCACCTCTCTCCTCTGTGGCATGAACATGGCTCATTGCAGCCTAGACCTCCCAAGTTCATGCAATCCTCTCACCTCAGCCTCCTGAGTATCTGGGAGGACAGATACGCACCACCATGCCTGGCTAATATTTTAAAATTTTTAATAGAGATTGAGTCTCGCCCATGTGTACCAGGCTAGTCTTGAACTCCTGGGTTCAAGCAATCCTCCCGCCTCAGCCTCCCAAAGTGCTGGGATTACAGGTGCGAGCCACCATGCCCAACCTAAAAGCAATCTTTTTTTTGGAGATGGAGTCTCACTCTGTCGCCCAAGCTAGAGTGCAGTGGTGCGATCTCAGCTCACTGCAGCCCCCTCTCCTGGGTTCAAGTGATTCTTGTGCCTCAGCCTCCTGAACAGCTGGGATTACAGGTGTGCGCCACCACCCCTGGTTAGTTTTTCTTTCTTTCTTTCTTTTTTTTTTTTTTTTTTTTTTTTGAGACAGAGGCTTGCTCTGTCGTCCAGGCTGGAGTTCAGTGGTGTGATCTCAGCTTACTGCATTCTCCGCCTCCCGGGTTCAAGCAGTTCCACTGCCTCAGCCTCCTGAGGAGCTGGGACTACTGGTGTGTGCCACCACGCCCAGCTAATTTTTGTAATTTTAATAGAGACGGAGTTTTACCATGTTGGCCAGGATGGTCTCAATCTCCTGACCTCGTGATCCGCCCACCTTGGCCTCCCAAAGTGCTGGGATTACAGGTGTGAACCATTGCACACTTTAGTAGAGATGCGGTTTTACCATGTTGGCCAAGCTGGTCTTGAACTCCTGACCTCAAGTGATTCGCTGGCTTCAGCCTCCGAAAGTGTTGGGATTCTAAATGTGAGCCACTGGGCCCGGTCAAAAGCAGTCTTTTCGTGTGATTTTTTTTTTTTTTGAGATGGAGTCTTGCTCATCACCCAGGCTGGAGTGCGGTGGTGGCGCAATCTCGGCTCACTGCAAGCTCCACCTCCTGGGTTCACGCCATTCTCCTGTCTTAGCCTCCCGAGTAGCTGGGACTACAGGTGCCCACCACGACGCCCAGCTAATTTTTTGTATTTTTAGCAGAGATGGGGTTTCACCGTGTTAGCCAGGATGGTCTCGATCTCCTGACCTCGTGATCCGCCCGCTTCGGCCTCCCAAAGTGCTGAGATTACAGGCTTGAGCCACTGCGCCCGGCCTTTTTTTTTTGAGATGGAGCCTCAATTTGTCTCCCAGACTGGAGTGCAGTGGTGTGATTGCGGCTCACTGCAACCTCTGCCTCCTGGGTTCAAGCAGTTCTCCTTCCTCAGCCTCCCAAGTAGCTGGGATTACACGTGTCTACCACCACACCTGGCTAATTTTTGTATTTTTAGTAGAGACAGGGTTTCAGTATGTTGGCCAGACTGGTCTAGAACTCCTGATCTCGAGTGATCTGCCCACCTCGGCCTCCCAAAGTGCTGGGATTACATGCGTGAGCCGCCATGCGTGGCCTCTGTGTGAAAAATTAAATACAGAATATACAAAATACAGACTCTGAAAGGCCTTTGAACTTGTCTTTTTTCTTTTCTCTTCTCTAAAAAACACATAAGTTCAGATATTTCCAAATCTAAAAATTATGAAGATCAGATCATCGTAAATTTTCTTCTTTCAGAAATGTAACATAGGTGTTTTGGCTGTACATAAGATTTTGCTTTATTTTCAGACAGCCTTTTAAAGGTACAACCATAAAAATCACTTGATTATATAGTATATTTTCAGTAGATTTACAGAGTTGTGCAACCATCATCACATTCTAATTTTAGAGTATTTCCATCATCCCCCAAAGATCACTCATGCCTGTTTCACCTTATTGTAAAGAGTTAGGGCTAGGTGAGGTGTCTCATGCCTGTAATCCCAGCACTTTGGGAGGCCAAGGCGGGCGGATCACGAACAAGGTCAGGAGATCGAGACCATCCTGGCTAACATGGTGAAACCCCTGTTGCTACTAAAAATACAAAAAATTAGCAGGGCATGGTGGTGGGCGCCTGTAGTCCCACCTATTCTGGAGGCTGAGGCAGGAGAATGGTGTGAACTTGGGAGGCGGAGCTTGCAGTGATCTGAGATCTCAGTACTGCACTTGAGCCTGAGCGACAGTGCGAGACTCTGTCTCAAAAAAAAAAAAAAAAAAATTAGCTAGAATGGTTATGCCACCATCAAATTGATGGATGTCAGTTGTTACTAATTATGGGTTAATGAGCATTGTTATGCATTTATTTTCCAGTACTACTATGATTAGTTCCTTAGGACAAAAAGCTAGAATTGCTGGGTTAAAGGAATGTATATTTTAAATATTGATGAATATTGCCAAATTGCCTTCCAAAAAGTTCATACGAACTTATACTCACCAACAATGGGTAACTTTGCTTTTAGGCAGTTTAAATCTTATGCATGGAAAGCACATTGTATAACTCTTCAGTGTACCTCTAGGGAATTCCACAGCACAGTTTGAAAAACTATGAAAAAGTTTGTTGAGAAACTTTCCAAAACTCAGAAACCACTTAACTGTAATGTATTTTTATCAGAAGTGCCTTGAGTTTTATTTTAAACTTTTTTTTTTGGTTTGCTTTGGAGACAGTTTTGCTCTGTCACCCAGGCTGGAGTGCAATGGCGTGATTTCGGCTCACTGCAACCTCTGCCTCCCAGGTTCAAGCCCTTCTTGTGCCCTCAGTCTCCTGAGTATTATAGGTGCCTGCCACCACACTGGCAATTTTTTTATTTTTAGTAGAGACAGGGTTTTACCATGTTGGTCGGGCTGATCTCGAATTCCTGACCTCAGGTGATCCACCCACCTCAGCCTCCGAAAGTGCTGAGATTTTAAACATTTATGTTTTTAAGGTAAGATTACTTAATGTTTAATAAGGCAAAATAGTGCGTAGTATGTACTGTGGAATGGTTTCTATTTAAAGGAGGACTAAAATATACCTTAAAGCTGAATAATATTAGCTTCAGTTAGGAGTATCACTGTTTATCAGGAGTAATTGCAGAATAATCTGTTTATTCAGTTTTTATAAAATCAGTCTTACAGAATTGTATTTTTTAAAGATTAGTTGTAACCTAATTTTGCTTTTTTTTTAAAATTAGGATATATCAACTCAAGAAAGTAACATATTAGGGGCATTCTGTGATATGAATGTAAGTGTTTACCTTTTTTATTCTTTTATGGAAAATATTATTTTTCTTTTTTTAACAAAGCCTCATCCATATGTTTTATTATTTATGTATGTCTTTTGAGTTTCTCATCAGTATCTTTCCAGTATTGCTAATAAGATAATAATTATTGGTGTGTTTTCAAATAATGACATATTTTATTTTCCCAGGATGTAGAAGTACCATTGCATTTGCTTCGTTATGTATGTTTGTTTTGTGGGAAAAATGGCCTTTCTCTCATGAAGGATTGCTTTGAATATGGAACTCCTGAAACTTTGCCATTTCTTATAGCACATGCGTTTATTACAGTTGTGTCTAATGTAAGTATTGTTTTGAATTGATCTTAATTTGGGAGCAATGTCTAGTATATCAGTAACATGAATTTTATGCTGTGAAAAGGTTTTGAATGATTTGCATGTATAATTTTTTTTTTTTGGTTTTGACAAAATGAGTACAGAAACATTTTAACAGTATTAAGATTAGAGTTTGAATAAAATTTAAAGTTACTGTTTTAAAGCTAAAAGGAGTCATGGCTATAACTATCTATTTAATCTAAAATAGATAGGTGACGGTGCACAAAACTTTTGCTTTTTTATTTTTTAACTTTTTGTTTTGTTTTGTTTTGAGACAGGGTCTGTCTCTGTTGCCTAGGCTGCAGCTTCCACCTCCTGGGCTCAGGTGATCCTCTCACCTCACGCTCCTGAGTAGCTGGGACTAGAGGTGTGCACCACCATGCCTGGCTGAATTTTTGTACTTTTTTTTAGAGACAGGGTTTCACCATGTTGCCCAGGCCATTTTAAACTTGCTCTGCCTGGGATTCTGTCCTGGGAAATATTTGACTTTTTAGTTTATTGGTTACTTTAAATTATGCTTGCCTAGGTTACTATTGTAGTATGCCTGAATTCTCTCTATATTACACATGAAGATGTAACATTTCTTCTTGCCTTTGAAAATAGGGTAATTCTTCTGCATCCTGTGAATGTCAGTTTACTGTGAAGCACAGTGGATATGGAAAGAAAGATACTTTTATTTTTTTTCAGACAGAGTCTCGCTCTGTCCCCCAGGCTGGAGTGCAGTGGTGCAGTCTCAGCTCACTGCACCCTCTGCCTCCTGGGTTCAAGCGATTCTTCTGCCTCAGCCTCCCGAGTAGCTGGGACTATAGGCGTGAGCTACCATGCCTGGCTAATTTTTGTATTTTTAGTACATGTTGGCCAGGCTGGTCTCAAACTCCTGACCTCATGATCCACCCACCTTGGCCTCCCAAAGTGCTGGGATTACAGGCATGAGCCACCACGCCCGGCCTGGAAAGAAAGATATTTAAATACCCATATATTAAAATTCATCCTTTAATAACCTATTCTGGCCATCATTTAAAAAATTGGTAAAGCAAAAGTTCAGTGTACCTTTACCAAACCCTGAAATCTTGTGTAATGGAATTACCTTAATTAATAGCTAATATCAGCTGTTTAAATTATCTATAAAATAAAAATATTGAGTGAAAAGGTACTCAACCAAACATTTTGTTGCATTGCTTCCAATGCTACGTGCTTTGCAGTGATGTCGTACATTGGAAACAACACTGACATTACTAAAATTGGTAATAAATGATTATTGTCAAGGTCATTTTTAGTTAAAAAATTATGCATTCTGATAGGTTGAAAATATTACATACAGTAGTAGTATATAGCATGTAGGTTAATAATGTAGCTTTTTTTTTTTGAGACGGAGTCTTGCTCTGTTGCCCAGGCTGGAGTGCAGTGGCGTGATCTTGGCTCACTGTAAGCTCCGCTTCCTGGGTTCATGCCATTCTTCTGCCTCAGCCTCCCGAGTAGCTGGGACTATAGGCGGCCACCACCACACCTGGCTAATTTTTTGTATTTATTTTTTTAGTAGAGACAAGGTTTCACTGTATTAGCCAGGATGGTCTTGATCTGCTGACATTGTGATCTGCCCACCTCGGCCTCCCAAAGTGCTGGGATTACAGGCGTGAGCCCCTGCGCCCTACCTTTTTTTAGACAGAGTCTGGCTCTGTTGCCCAGGCTGGAGTGCAGTGGCATGATCTGGCTCACTGCAACCTCCGTCTCCCGGATTTAAGCGATTCTCCTGCTTCAGCCTCCCGAATAGCTGGGACTACAGGTGCATGCCACTATGCCTGGTTCATTTTTGTATTTTTAATAGAGATGGGGTTTCACCATGTTGTCTAGGCTGGTCTCAAACTCCTAACCTCAGGTGATCCTCCTACCTCAGCCTCCCAAAGTGCTGGGATTACATGCGTGAGCCAGTGTGTGTGATCTAAGCCTTAATTTTTTTCATTTGCAAAATGGCAATGATGATGGTATCCATCTACCTTAGAGGATTGTTGTGAGGTTTAAAATGAGAAAGAAAGATTTTAAGCTCATAATGTAGCACTTGACATATAAAGTATGTAGTAACTGGTAGCTTTTACTAACTTCGACTGTTATTAAATACTTAAGTGATCCTGTTATTCAGATTGAACTTACTTGTTTGATAGGAAGTTTTATGTACTTTGGCATTCTCTGAGAGAAAATATCTCAATTTAGTTAAGTGAAATGCTGTGATAACATTTTTAGTTTACACTGTGGTAATTTTGGAGAGGGCATATAATTTTGAAACACCAAATTATCAAAGGGTTTACTTAATCAGGAATATTACATAAACCTGAATTAAACTGTTTCTTGAATTTATTTGTACTAATTTTTGGTTAACAGTCTAGTATGGAAGGCTTGTTAAAGAGTTTATTACTGTATGTTTATAAGTTATTGTTTACAGGATTTTTTTTTTCCATTATCTGTTTTTTTGAGACAGAGTCTCACTCTGTCACCCAGGCTAGAGTTCAGTGGCACGATCTTGGCTCACTGCAGCGTCCACCTCCCGAGTTCAAGCGATTGTCCTGCCTCAGCCTCCCTAGTGGTTGGGATAACTAGTGCATGATACCACACCCGGCTAATTTTTGTGTTTTTGGTAGACATGGGGTTTCGCCATGTTGTCCAGGCTGGTCTCAAAATCCTGTCCTTCCATGATCTGCCCACCTCGGCCTCCCAAAGTGCTGGGATTACAGGCTTGCACCTGGCCTTTGTTTTGGTTTTGTTTTTGTTTTGAGAGAGAGGTCTGCTGTGCGGTAGCATAATAGCAGCTCACTGCAGCGTTAACCTCCCAGGCTCAAGCAAACCTCCAGTGTCAGCCTCCCAAGTACCTGCAACTAAAGGTGCATGTCACCATGCCTGGCTAAATTAAAAATTGTTTTTGTAGAGATGGAGTTATACTGTTGCCCAACCTGTATAGTTACCCTTTACTAAATAGCAAGGTTTAGGCTTAGATTCTGTTTTGTCTTTCTCTTCAGCTCTTTTATGACTGCTAATTAGTGGGCTGTTGACAATTTGCATAGTTTTCTTTATCTTGCAACTCAACTGAGGCCATCAAAGCAAAGTTGTACTATTTAAATTAATAATGTATTTTTTGAACACCATAATACTATAATACTATATAATCTGTTAATTTTCTGAGAATAATAACTCAATGGAGTTAAGCTTTAATTGGCATCTTTTCCTTATAAAAAAATAGATTGGCTCTCTGCAAGTTAATTTTTCATATAGTTAATATTTTAGTGTACATTAACAGAGTTCTTTTTGTAATCAAGCTTACTACAGAAGTTGTGCTTTATTTATTTATTTCATAGTAATTTCCTCTAGTGGGTCATTGTATAAACCCTAATCATTTTTATATGTTCATTCCTTTTCTTGCGAAGTGGGCAACTTGTTTAGCCATGGTGTTTTGGCTTCAATAGGGTGAGGTCTGTATTTGGGAATCTCTGAATTTCACAGGAAGGAGTAGAACTATATTTAGCAATGAAAAAAAATAGTATTAGATTTTAGGGCAATCCTTTGTAAAGAAAAGAAAATAACTCATAAATAACTTATGGCAAGACAGATAAGGGCTGACATTACTGAATAACTCTCAGTTTATTATAGTAAATTACACATTCAGAAGAGAACATGTTTATAGCATTTCCTGGGATTCAGGAAATGATCCCATTCTGTTTATTTTCTAGGATGATTTCCTCCTCACTTAAAGAAAAAAAAATCTGTATATTTATTTTGAGACTGGCTAATTTTTGTGTTTTTGGTAGAGACAGTGTTTCACCATGTTCCCCAGGCTGGTCTTGAACTCCTGGGCTCAAACGATCTGCCTGCCTCGGCCTCCTAAAGTGCTGGGATTACAGGTGTGTGCCGCTGCACCTGGCTGATTTCCTCACTCTTACTGAGGAAAAGTAACTTTGTCAGATGGTGTTTTTTTTTGTTTTTTTTGAAACGGAGTCTCTGTTGCCAGGCTGGATTGCAGTGGCATGATCTCTGCTTACCGCAGCCTCCGCCTCCTGGGTTCAAGCAATTCTCCTGCCTCAGCTTCCTGAGTAGCTGGAACTACAGGCACGCACCACCACGTCCAGCTAATTTTTGTATTTTTAGTAGAAATGGGGTTTCGCCATGTTGGCCAGGATGGTCTCGATCTCTTGACCTTGTGATGCCTCCACCTCAGCCTCCCAGAGTGCTGGGATTACAGGTGTGAGCCACCGCGTCTGACTCGTGAGTTATTTTTTAGAACCTGAATCTAGAATCCTGAAATTGCATCTCAGGAAAACTCACTCTGCTCTGGGTTTGAATTATCAACAAAGAAAGGAAATTCTTACCTTATCAGATTAAGGTTCAAATCTGATAATAACATCAAGCCCATACATTTATTTCAATCTCAAAAACTTTAACAGATTCTTAACTACAACTTCAGCAATTTTTTTTTTTTTTTTTTTTTTTTTTTTTTTTTGAGACGGAGTCTCACGCTGTTGCCCAGGCTGGAGTGCAGTGGCGCGATCTCGGCTCACTGCAAGCTCCGCCTCCCGGGTTCCCGCCATTCTCCTGGCTCAGCCTCCTGAGTAGCTGGGACTACAGGCGCCCGCCACCGCGCCCGGCTAATTTTTTGTATTTTTAGTAGAGACGGGGTTTCACTGTGGTCTCGATCTCCTGACCTTGTGATCCGCCCGCCTCGGCCTCCCAAAGTGCTGGGATTACAGGCTTGAGCCACCGCGCCCGGCCAACTTCAGCAATTCTTAACTAGCTCTGAGTTTTAGGAGATATCTCAGTTTGCACAAATATTATTCCACCTATTATATGGATCGTTGTTTAATAACAGCTGTACCCACAAGAAAACAATGAAGATCTTTATATAGTTTTTTTACTTTGCAAATGCAGTTTACTAACATTTAACACAGCTTAGAGAAATAGAACACAGAGACACACAAGTTTCTCCACTGAGACCCACATGAAAGTTAATTCTACTTTTGTTGAGTTACATTTGGTTTTAGCTTACAGTATCATTCCTCAGCCCTCAGCTCTTTGCCTGAGTTTGTCATCTCATAGATTACACCTTTTATTTATAAAGAATCCAATAGAGACAAGGGATTTATTTTGTTATGGAGGAGAAAGAAGTGCAAATGAGGCTTAACAAAAGAACGTCACACAAAATATGCTTTGGACAAATTATTAAGTAGGAGATGTGGGTCAAAGGTACAAGCTTGTAGGGCTTAAGTAACATAGAGGGGGACACAATAACAATTTCTGAATGCTCAGTGTCCTAAGACTGCTTTTTAGAAATATATTAGCAAAGACTGTTTAATATCAGAAGCTAGGGTAGGATTACATATTTTTTTTATATCTGTCTACTAGATAGGAGAATAGGAAATTAAGTTTTCATGATGCCACTTTGTCAGAACTAGGTTTGATGCAGACTGCTGTTTTTCTGCAGTTAGAGGGAGCAAGGAACTTTTTTTTTCTTTTTTTTCCCTATTTGAGAGTTTTAACCTAGAGGTTAGGAGGGCTGCTAGAATTCTGTTAGCACTAAGCAGGGATTGGGGAGATGCAAACCTGAAAAGCTCAAAACTTACAGTAAAATATGATAAAGGACACACTGTAGGATTAATGGCATATGGAATTTGGTTTTTATGATGGGATCTATAGTAGTGTTAAAGAATGCTGATTTTTATAACGATATAATCCTAGGTTTGAATTGTACCTCTGTTGCATAGTATGTAATTTTGTTTTCATTAGTTTTATAAGCCTTACTTTTCTCATTTATCACAATGGGACTTTTATCATTTATCATTTTATCATTTATCTCAATTTATCACTAAGGACTTAGTAAATGGTAGCTCTTTTTTGTATTAAAATTTATTCTTGTATTTACATTTTTTTCATTTGGTATTTTTTATTGAAATTTTTATTCACTTGTGTCTGTGTATTCTAAAATAAAAGATATACCTATGTCCTCCAATGTATCTTGTATAAAATAGGATTTTTTAACCTTTTGTTAAAATTTGAAAAATAACATTCATACAGAAACGTACACAAAGTGATAACATGTGGCTCAGTGATTTATCAAAGCAAATACTCGTTTAACCATCACTCAAACCAAGAAACAGAACATTGTCAACTCCCCAGAAGCCTACCTTATGAGTTCTTCTGGCCATTAACTATTCCATCTCTTCTTCTTTAAAAATAAACACAATTCATACTTTAATGCTGATCATTCTCCTGCTTTTTTTTTTTAAAGTTTTATCACCTAATCTTATATCCCTGAACACTATAATTTGGTTTTGTCTGTTTTCACCATGCAGTCAGAATCACATACTGTGCATTCTTTCATGCCTGGTTACTTTTTTTAAATGCTGAAATTTATATTGCATGTGTTTCTAGTATGTTCATTTTTATTGTTGAATAATCTTTTAAAATATACCAGTTTATTTTACTGGTGATGGACATTTAGGTTATTACAGTTCATATGGGTGTCAGCATTCTTTTATGTGTGTTTTGGTGCACATGTGTGTGCATTTAATTTGGATATATATTTAGTGGAATTTCTTATCAGTAGGGTGTGTGTGTGTATGTATATAATATATACAATTTTTGTTGTGTTTTTGAGATGGACTCTCGCTCTGTTGCCCAGGCTGTAGTGCAGTGGCGTGATCTTGGCTCCCTGCAGTCTCTACCTCCTGGGTTCAAGCCATTCTCTTGCCTCAGCTTCCCAAGTAGCTGGGATTACAGGGACCTGCCACCAAGCCTGGCTAAATTTTTTGTACTTTTAGTAGAGAAGGGGTTTCACTATGTTGGCCAGCTTGGTCTCGAACTCCTGACCTCAGAGTGATCCAACTGCTTCAGCCTCCAACGTGCTGGGATTATAGGTGTGAGCTACTGCACCTGACCTGTTATATATTTGTAATGACTAATGAGAATGAGCACGTTTTCATAGGCATATTAGTTATTTGGATTTTTTTTTTTTTTTTTTTGGCGAAGTACCTGTTTAAATCTTTTCCCATTTGCAAAATTGGATTGTCTTTTTCTTGCTGATGTTTAGGAGTTCCTTATGTGTTTTAGATAGAAGTCTTTTTAGGTAGAAGTCTTTTGTTTGATATATGTATTGCCAATATCTTCCACTCTCATGTTGCTTTTCACTCTTGTGTTTAAGAAATATTATGCATCAAGCTTCATATTGTATAATTTGTCAGTGTTTTTCTTCATGGTTAAGGTTTTCATTTTTGATTGAAAAAGTCATTTTTTACTCTAAGGCCGTGAAGATACTTACAAAGTTTTTTTTGCTCACTGCAACCTCCGCCTTTTGGGTTCAAGTGATTCTCCTGCCTCAGCCTCCTAAGTAGCTGAGACTACAGACACTTGCCACCACGCCCAGCTAATTTTTTGTATTTTTAGTATATATGGGGTTTCACCATGTTGGCCAGGATGGTATCGATCTCCTGACCTTGTGATCCGCCTGCCTCGGCCCCCCCAAAGTGCTGGGATTACAGGTGTGAGCCACCATGCCTGGCCAAAGTTTTTGTTTCTTTGAAAAGTTCTTTTATTTTTTCTTGCTTCCTTGATCAGGAAACAAGTATCATTGCTTTACCTTTCATATTTTGATCTATTCAATCAACTGCAGTACATTTATATTTATAGTTTCGGGGAGGGATTAAGATTCATTTTCCTTTTCATAGAGATATCCAGTATTCCTAACAGTGTCACAAAGACAGTCATTTCTTTGTTCTGTAGTACTACTTTTGTTGAACAGGTTAGTCTTGAACTCCTGGCCTGAAGTGATCCTTCCATCTCGGCCTCCAAAAGTATTGGTTATGGGTGACTCATGCCTCATCACTACACTGAGCCAAATCAGATGTCTTTATGTGCATGGGTTTGGGCTCTCTGGCACAGTACACTATTTTGTTTCCTTAATTTTGTGCTGTTTTGCCCATTGCCTTAATTATTGAAACTTTACAAGAAGTCTTGCTCTCTGGGAAAGCAAGTGCTACTTTCCTGTCGTATTTCTTTCCCCTCCGCTCCCCTCCCTTCCGCTCCCCTCTTGTCCCCTCTCCTCTCCTCTGTTTTTGAGACAGTCTTACTTTGTCACCTAGGCTGGAGTGCAGTGGGACGATCTTGGCTCACTGCAACCTCCGTCTCCTGGGGTTCAAGTGATTCTCCTGTCTCAGCATCCCAAGTAGCTGGGATCACACGTGTGCGTCACCACTCCCAGCTCATTTTTTTTTTTTTTGTATTTTCGGTAGAGACAGAGTTTCACCATGCTGGCCAAACTGGTCTTGAACTCCTGACCTCAGGTGATCTGCCCACCTCGGCCTCCTAGAGTGCTGGGATTACAGGCGTGAGCCACTGCACCCAACCTCTCCTTGTTGTGTTTCTTAGAGAGTTTTGGCTCTTCTTGGACTTTTGTGCTTTAAATGAGTTTTGTAAGTTCTGCACATAAACCTTTTTGGATTGCACTGAATCTATAGATGAATTTCGGGAGAACTATTATCTTCACGACAAATATGGCATATGTCTCCTTATTTACATGTTCTTTAATTGTTTTCCAGGTTTTTCTGTAGAGGTCTCATATCTGGTTAGATTATTTCTGGACACATGATATTTTTGATACTGTTGTTAAGGGAATCTTTTTGAAAACTGTGTTATTCGTTGCTGGTGTGTAAGAAAAAAGCATAGGGTGTTGTATGTGTGTATATATAGGTGTGTACATATTTGTTTATATTAACCTAAGCAGCAGTTTTGCTCAACTCTTGAGTTTCAGTGTTTGATAATTATTTTGAGTTTTCCAGTTACATTATCTCAGAGTATTATTTTAAATTCTTCCTTTCTAGTCCTTTGCCTTTTATTTAGTTTCTTACCTTATTACACTGTCTAGGGCCTTCAGTTCAAGTGGAATTAGGGCTTCCTTGTCTTGTTCCTAGTCTCAGAAGGCAGAGTTTTTAACTTTTCACCATTAATATAGTATTTACTACAGGATTTTTATAGACGTCTTTTATTTGATTAAAGTGAATCCCTACATTCTGTATTCCCAAATTCATTAAAAAAAAAACATTTTTTTTTTTTGTTTCGAGACAAGGTCTCGCTCGGTCGTCCATGGTGGAGTACAGTGATGCGATCTTGGCTCACTCAGACTTCCACCTCCTGTGTTCAAGTGAATCTCGCACCTCAACCTCCCAGAGTGTTGAAACTACAGACATGTGACACCATGCCTGGCTTATTTTTGTATTTTTTTGGTAGAGACGGGGTTTCAGCCATGTTGGCCAGGCTGGTCTTGAACTCCTGACTTCAAGTGATACACCTGCAGCGATCTCCCACCAGAGTGCTGGGATTATAGGCATTAGCCACCGCGCCTGTCCAGATTTGTATTTAATTTGTATCTCCTGCCTGTGTCAAGACTAAGTATCAGAGTTTTTTGTTTGATGGTTGGGTTAGGATTTTTATTCCTACTATTTTTGAAAATAAAACTATTATAATGTATTCACA
This sequence comes from Macaca thibetana thibetana, assembly GCF_024542745.1. Lineage (NCBI taxonomy): Eukaryota > Metazoa > Chordata > Mammalia > Primates > Cercopithecidae > Macaca > Macaca thibetana. The sequence continues at coordinate 45,664,955 of NC_065590.1, forward strand.
TTTGATTTATAAATGTTAAAATATAGTGCAGAAAAAATAAGGAAATATATTTATTATAACTTTTATTATAATTTCGTTAAGTTGTAAGTTACTTATAGTAAGAGCTTATTTCAGTAAGTACTTGTTGATACTGTAATCAGTGTGTGACTGTAAAATATATTTGTTTCAGATGGATATTGAAGTAACTAGAAAGTATGGGTAATTTGAAATTTTTTAGGAAGGAATGAGATGATTAGTTAAAAACTAATATGATCAAAAAACCAATGCAGTGTCTTGTATTGGGGATGCTACCATACAAAGAGGTATAGATAATTATTTGGTAAGAAAATATTACTTTGAGAGATGGTTTTTTTCTTTTCAGCAAGAAGCTAAGATTAATTTTTTAGATAAGACTTTATGTAAAATAAGATACAGGTAAAATTTCCTGATACATGTGTAATTCTGTTTTGTACTATACTCTTTTCATAATTGATAATATATGTAATTTTGGAGGCATCAAAATATTAAATGATCCTGGTTTTTGTTCTGTTTTGTTATTTGAGACGGAGTCTTGCTCCGTTGCCCAGGCTGGAGTGCAGTGGTGCAATCTAGGCTCACCACATCCTCTTCCCCACCAGGGTTCAAGCGATTCCCTTGCCTCAGCCTCTCAGCTAGCTGGGACTACAGGTGTGCGCCACCATGCCCAGCTAATTTTTGTGTTTTTAGTAGAGACGGGATTTTACTGTGTTGGCCAGACTAGTCTCAAACTCCTGACTTCGTGATCTGCCCGCCTCAGCCTCCCAAAGTGCTGGGATTACAGGCGTGAGCCACTGCGCCTGGCCAGTGCTCTTGTTTTTCATTAGTGAAAGACATATGTATTTCACATATTTGTTAGGCATTAATGTTGTTTTTATGTTTCTTATATAGATTAGAATATGGCTACATATTCCTGCTGTCATGCAGCACATTATACCTTTTAGGACCTATGTTATTAGGTAAGTTTATAAAGTCTCTTTCCCCTGATTATCAATGTAATATATTTAAACAGTTTATAATACAGAATTATATTGTTTGAAAGTCCCCTATAGTCATATCCTCTAGAGAAAATTTCAAGTAACAGTTTGGAATATAGTGTTTTTTATGCACATATATGGGTTTATATTTAATGTTTACTTTTTAGCAAATTATGTTGGACTTGTTTTTACATGAGTATGTAAAAAGAATTAAAGAAATTAATAATGGTTATTCCACTGTATTTAGTCAGTCAACAAATACACAGTAAGTGTCTGTTACATTCTAGGCACTGAGGATATAGCAGAGAAGAAAACAAATTGCAAAAATCTCTGCTCTTGTGCAGTCTGTTTACAAAAGAAGTAGATGATAATACTACATCAGAAAGTGATAAGTATGATAAGATAAATAGCAAATGTGGATTGAGAGTTCTAGAGGGTGGGTTACAGTTTAAATATGGGGACAGGGAAGGTCTCATCGAACGGGAGGTGACATTTGAATTTTATAAGTCTCAACCTAAAAAGGAAGCCTAAGAAGATGGAGAAAGGGTTGTACTGATTAGAATTAAAGTATGAGCTGTCAGGATTCTGCATATTTTATTGATAACATTTATGGGAGTATTGTACTTTTTTTCTCATTTGCAAAGGTTTGAGTTTCTCCCTTTTTCACAGTACTACTCAACTTTTGGGAGACAATATCAGGCAAAGAATCAGATAGTGATGAATGCTATGAAAGTAAGTTAGTGTGATACAGAGGGAGTATGGGGCCTTTCTGAAAGGTGATATCTTAAGGACATGAGTCAGCTATTCAAGTGATTATCAGAAAGATGTATTGTAGAAGGAACATGTGAGTATAGGCTTTGAAGTTAGCATAACTTCAAAGTTATGAAGAAGAAACTAGAAGCAGATTGGTGTGGAGAATAATGTGTAAGGGGATATAATTATGAGGGTGGAGGGATAAGCAGGGGCAGGTGATTCAGGACCTTGTAGGCCACTGTAAGGAGTATGGATTTAATTTTTTCAATGGGAATCTATTGAAGGGTTTTTAGCAGATGTTTCAGGATTTTTTAAAAGTTTTCTTTGGCTTTTTAGTGGATCATAAATATAGGGTGGCTGGAATAGAAGCTAGAGGGAGACCAATTGAAAGGTTTATGTATTAGTCCTGGAAGGAAAATGATGATTACTTGTAGTAGGATTGTTGTTGATGATTTTGAACACTGGATGAATGTAAGTGGAAATAAAATCAATAAGACTGGTCATTATAGGGTATAAAGAAAAGGGTAGTATTCTACATGTGGATGACATTCAGCACCCCCCTCCTCAATTTTTTATTTGTAGTGTGGATATCATTACTGAGATGTGAAAATCTAGGAGAACTTAAATGTCCCACAGGCCCCTCAAAGTCTTCTTGTCTTTAAGTGGCACTGGCAAATTGGGAATATGAACTTGTAGTTCAGAATAGTTTCATTAATTTAAGAGTTGTGAGTGTAAAGATGGTATTTAAAAACCACAGGAGTCACCTGAGGAGAGCATACAGGGAAAGAATAGAAGTGAGTCTAAGATAGAACTCTGTATCAGTTGGTTTTGCTGTGTAAGGAAACATCTCTCAAAATTTAGTGGCTTAAAACAATAGCCACCCAGGCATGGTGGCTCATGCCTGTAATCCCAGCCTTTTGGGAGGCCGAGGCAGGAGGATCACCTGAGCCCAGGAGTTCGAGACCAGCCTGGGCAACATAGCGAGACTCCATCTCTGCGCAGGGGAAAAAAATTAACTGGTGGTGGTGGTGGCACGCTCCTATAGTCCCAGCTACCAGAGAGGCTGAGGTAGGAGGATCACTGGAGCCCAGGAGGTCGAGGCTGCAGTGAGCTCTGATTGAGCAGTTGTACTCCAGCGTGAGTGACAAAGCAAGACTTTGTTTCATAAAAAAAGAAAATATAAAACAACAGCCATTTATTATTTCTCACAGTTCTCTGGTTAGCTGGGCAGTTTTGTCGATCTGTATTGACTTGGCTGAAACTGGATGGTCTAGGTTAGCCTTGTTCCCACATTGTGTGATTGCCATGCTGATTGGTCTTGTGGGGTGAGGGGGAATCTCATATATGTCTTGCAGTTGGCTTCATGTTAGTTGGAGCATCAGATACTTCTCTTTCATCCAGCAGGCTAACCTTGGTCCCTTGTTTTGGTGGTGATTAGAGTTCCCAGCAAGAGAAGGCAAGCTCAAAGGCTTTTCTAGCTTCCCCTTATGTCATGTCTATTAATATTTCACTGGCTAAAGCAGGTCATATGGCAAGGCCCAGATTTAAGGGTGTAGAAACAGATTACACCTTTTGATGAGAGGAATAGCTAAGTCACATTGCAAAGTCTTGTACATATAATGATGGGAGGAATTTGTGGCCATTTTGTAATCCATTACAGGCCTTCAGGAACACTAATGTTGAAAGGTTGGACAGCACAGATGGAATCTGCCAAAGAGATTAGGCAGGGCCTGAGAGGAAAACCAGAGGTTTGTGGGTTTTGGACACAAAAAAACGTTAATGCTTACAATGTACATTTTAAGTTATTGAGTGGTCTTTTAAAATGCTTTGAGTTTTTATGTATTTTCTATTTCTGAATCATTTCAGGTATTTATGCAAGCTCTCTGATCAGGAGTTACGACAGAGTGCAGCTCGTAACATGGCTGACTTAATGTGGAGCACAGTGAAAGAACCATTGGATACAACATTATGCTTTGATAAAGAAAGCCTAGATCTTGCATTTAAGTACTTTATGTCACCTACTTTGACTATGAGGTTGGCTGGATTGAGTCAGATAACAGTAAGCTGTGTTTGCTTTATTTTTGGTCATTGTTTATTTGCTTTCTGGTCTATCATAATACTACTACCCACTATTTATGGAGCCCTTCATACTAGGCATTGTGCTAAGTATTTTACATGGATTACTTTGTATGGCCTTCACAAATAATTTCTGTGTTTCTCTTATTTTAAAGATGAAGAAGTCTGAAACTTAGATTTATATGGATTTATACTGTGGGTCCATTTGATTTCCGGGTCCAACTCTTTCATCATTTTGTTTTTGTCTTTTTAAACTATTCAGGTTTTTATGTTTATAGATGTTTTGTGAAAGAGGAATAATTGGAGAGCTTTATAAGCAGTTAATTAATTTTCCAGGCAGAAACCATAGATTATTGGGCCGTAGGCCAAATTTTACTAAATGTTTGTTTTGAATAGTCTTAAATACTGTTTTTAAGTAGGACAAAATAACATAAAAATCTATTCTTGGCTTCTCTTGGTGAGGGGGTTGGAAGAAGGCCTGGTATCCTTGGGTCTGTATTCTTGCATAACGACAGTCTGTTAGAACTAAGTAATTAACTTTATCCTTCAGAATGAACATGCTTTCTCCGGTTTGTTACAGTCCCCATTTGCTTTACTCCTTTACATTTCTGGGTTTTGTTTTTTTTTTCTTTCCTTGGAGGTGGAGTCCCATTCCAGTGGCATGATCTCGGCTCACTGCAACCTCCACCTCTCGGGTTTCAGTGATTCTCTTGCCTCAGCCTCATGAGTAGCTGGGACTACAGGTGTGAGCCACAACGCTTGGCTAATTTTTTGTATTTTTAGTAGAGATGGGGTTTCACTGTGTTGGCCAGGCTGGTCTGGAATTCCTGACCTCAGGTGATCCAACCGCCTCGTCCTCCCAAAGTGTTGTGATTATAGGCATGAGCCACCCCACCCGGCCACATTACTGTTTTTTTTGTTTGTTTGTTTGTGTTTTTGTTTTGTTTTGTTTTGGTAGTGTAGTCACACTGAAAATCTGAAGTAGCTAGCGTTTACTTGTGTACCGGGCTTCATAAGATACTTGTTGACATTGTCCCAGATAAATTAAATCTTGAGTGGATTTATCTAGGAAGCCTTTCCTGAAGGTTTGTCTGTAATGACATTACTTGCTCTCTTGCATTAGATTGTTGTGTTTTTTTACTTACTCAGCTTTGTTTTCTCTAGTGTGCTTAGTGTAATAAAGAATACTATTTGCGGAATGAATTTAATTTTTTTTTTCCCTTTTTTTGAGATGGACTCTTACTCTGTCGCCCAGGCTGGAGTGCAGCGGCGCAATCTTGGCTCAGTGCAACCTCTGCCTCCTGGGTTCAAGTGATTCTTGTGCCTCAGCCTCCTGAGTAGCTGGTATTATAGGCGCGTGCCACCATACCCAGCTAATTTTGTATTTTTAATAGAAATGGAGATTTACTATGTTGGCAAGGCTGGTCTCGGAACTCCTGACCTCAGGTGATCCACCTGCCTCGGCCTCCTAAAGTGCTGGGATTACAGGTGTGAGCCCCTGCACCTGGCCCTTACTTAGTATTTTAATATAACAGAAGTAGTTTTACTAATTGAGAAGCGTATGTCTCTGATTATGTCTTAGATTTTGTAATGTTAATCTAGTTATCGTGATCTACATATGTCAATCAGTTTACCATGTTTCTTAGTACTTGCTGACATATGCAAGAATAATTTTGGAAATAAAAACCCTTAATTTCTTTTCTTTAATCATAGAATCAACTCCATACCTTCAATGATGTGTGCAATAATGAATCATTAGTATCAGACACAGAAACGTAAGTAGGAGCATTAATTTATATATAAGTATACCATTTTAATGTACAGTTGTTTATATGGTAAATTCTAATTTTAGATTTAAAATTTTTACTAGAAATTCTTTGCCCCGTGACAACTTGTGCAGTCTTCATCAAGCTTTCAGAACATTATGCTGTCTGTAACGTAACTTCCTCTCCCTCTTTTTTTTGAGACAGGGTCTTGCTCTGTTGCCCAGGGTGGAGTACAGTGGTGGGACCATGGCTCACTACGGCCTCAACTTCCCAGGGTCAGGCGATCCTCCCACCTTAGCCTCCTGGGTAGCTGGGACTACAGGCACATGCCAGCATGCCTGGCTAATTTTTGTAGAGTCAGAGTTTTGCCATGTTGCTCAATCTGGTCTTGCAGACTCAAGCCATCCACTTGCCTCAGCCTCCCAAAGTGCTCAGTCTGGTCTTGTAGACTCAAGCCATTCACTTGCCTCAGCCTCCCAAAGTGTTGGGATTACAGGTGTGAGCCACTGCGTCTGGCCACATTTCTCTCTTTTAAAAGCATATACCAACATATAGTACTATTTATCACGGTATGAAAGCATACTGTTTATACTAGAGAATTTAATCTTGAAGAATATGGTACTGATAGTTTTCAGAAAGTACACTGTCTTAGTCCAGGCTGCTGCAACAAAGTACCACAGATTGGATGACTTATAAACAACAGAAATTTATTTCCCATAGTTCTGGAGGCTGGAAGTCCAAGATCAGGTTGTTGCCAGCATCATCAAGTTCTGGTGGGGCCTTCTTCTGGACTGTAGACTGCCATTTTCTTTTTTTATTTTTGCATGGTGGAAAGAAGCAGAGAGGTCTCTGGAGTCCCTTTTATTAGGCCACTAATCTCATTCATGAAGGTTCCACCCTCATGACCTAATTATCTCCCAAAGGCCCCATTTCCAATAACATCACATTGGGAGTTAAAAAAGTAGTTTTTATAGCTTAGACTTCTTGGGTTCTGAGAAATATATATATTCCATTTAATTGTTCATCTAGTAGAGAAATCAGTTTTTAAAATCTAAACAGTAGGGTAGAATATCTTCTGGAACAGAGTTGTATTGCTTTGTTAGAAAATTCGTAATTATACGTGTGAGTCATTCTTTAGTGTAACTTGATCTTACTACTGCTCTAAGGTGCTAATCTCAGTTGAACTTAGGTCTTGAATTTGGAAACCAGAGACTGTCTCTTGACTCTTTTTTCCCTTTAGACTAAAGAGTTCTTATTCTCCCAGTTGTTCTTTATATGGTATGGTTTTTGAATTTATCACTATATGAGTCATTCATCTCTGGCAATATTCTTTGTCAGTAGTCCCCTTAAAATGTGTTGCCTAGAATTTTTCATTGCTTTATACATTCTGGATCATATTAGAAGTGTTATTTCACACTGTCAAGACATTATGTAGACCATATCCAATGTATTTATAAAGCTACGGCTCTGCGCCAGGCACAGTGGCTCACACCTGTATCCCAGCACTTTGGGAGGCTGAGGTGGGCAGATCACTTGAGGCCAGGAGTTTCAAGACCAGCCTGGCCAACGTGGCGAAATTCCATCTCTACTATAAATAACAAAAATTAGGTGTGGTGGCGCATGCCTATGATTCCAGCTATTTGGGTAGCTGAGGCACAAGAATCATTTAAACCCGGAGACAGAGATTGCAGTGAGCCGACATAGTGCCATTTTCACTTCAACCTGGGTGACAGAGCAAGATTCTGTCTCGGAAAAAAACCAAAACAAACAAAAGAAACCTACAGCTCTGGATTTTCCTTTTCATCCTCTATGTCCCCTCACCCTTCTACCTCTGCAAGACCGCTTAAAGAGAACCTTATATAATTGCTAATGTGATACTCATACTCCTCTCATCCCCTGTGAAAAGGATTAAAAATTTGGAATGTTCACTGCAGTAATAACACATTCAGGCTAGGTGTTGTGTGAAAACAGTGAATAGGGGAATAAGAAGGAATTCCAGTAACAAATGCAAGGAATATACATCCTAAAGACATGTTTAAGAGAATAGAGAGGAGAGTAAAAGTATCGAGGACTGGTGGTAAAGAGTTCAAAATGGGAAGGGAGAGTGTGTATACAGTGTGAGAAAATTGGAGTAAAGAGAAAAAGTATGTGGTAAATACTGTGGCGGCTGTGAACTGGGTGTTTTTAAGCAGTTTTATTAACATATACATATAAAATTCACTTGTTTTATATATACAAGTCAGTGCAGTGAATTTTACAATAGTAAAGTTTTAGAGTTGCGCAACTGTCACCACAGTCCAATTCTAGAACATTTCCATCACTTAAAAAAGATGTCTTTTGCCCATTTGTAGCCAGTACCTACCTATTATTTCCAGCCTCACTAATCTACTTTCTATCTCTGTAGATTTACCCATTTTGGGATATTTCATCTAAAAAGAATCAAATGATAGTGATCTTTTTCATCTGGCTTCTTTTCACTTAGTATACTCTTGTTTGAGGTTCATTGAGATTGTAGTTTGTCTCTGTACTTTATTCCTTTTTATTGCTTAATAGTATTACACTGTATGGATATACCACACTTGATCAATTGCCAGTTGATGGATATTTGGTTTGTTTCTACATTTTTTTTTTTTTTTTTTGAGACCGGAGTCTCCCTCTGACCCCCAGGCTGGAGTGCAGTGGCACGATCTCGTCTTACTGCAAGCTCCGCCTCCCGGGTTCACGCCATTCTCCCGCCTCAGCCTCCAGAGTAGCCGGGACTACAGGCGCCGGCCACCACGCCCGGCTAATTTGTTTTTGTATTTTTTGTAGAGACAGGGGTTTCACCGTGTTAGCCAGGATGGTCTCGATCTCCTGACCTCGTGATCCGCCTGCCTTGGCCTCCCAAAGTGCTGGGATTACAGGTGTGAGCCACCGCGCCCGGCTACATTTTTTGTTTGTTTGTTTGAGAGGGTCTCGCTCTGACCCCCAGGCTGGAGTGCAGTGGCAGCGATCTCAGCTCACTGCAAGCTCTACTTGCCGGGTTCATGCCATTCTTCCGCCTTAGCCTCCCGAGTAGCCGGGACTACAGGCGCCCGCCACCACACCTGGCTAATCTTTCGTAGTTTTAGTAGAGATGGGGTTTGACGGTGTTAGCCAGGATGAACTCGATCTCCTGACCTCGTGATCCGCCCGCTTGGCCTCCCAAAGTACTGGAATTACAGGCGTGAGCCACCGCGCCCAGCGTGTTTCTACTTTTTGATTAGTATAAATAATGCCATTATAAACATTTATGTAAAGTCCTTTTGTGATCGTATGTTTTCATTTTTTGTAGTAGATACTTACTTTTTGTAGTAGATACTTACCTTTAACTTTTATAGGAGCTATCAAACTGTTTTCCAGTATACCTGCATTATTTTACATGCCCACTAGCATTGTAGGAGGTTTCCAGTTTCTCCGCATTCTTGCCAGCAGTTATTATTATCTAGATTTATTATTGCCATTTGGGGATATAAAGTAGCATTTCATCATGGTTTTAATTTGCATTTCCCTAATTGTTGACATAGAACATCTTTTTATGTGATTATTTACCATAATGTTTCTTCGTTCACAACATTGCCCAGTTTTTAATTGGATTCTTGGTTTTGTTTTATGGCTTAATGTGGTCTGTACTACAGACTGTTCGGTGTGTGCTTAAGAAGACTGTACATTCTGCTGTTGTCGAATGGGGTGTTCTATAGATGTCTGTTAGGTCAAATTGGTTTGTAGCATTGTTGTCTGTCTCCTATATTCTTGTTGCATTTTCTGCCTCATTCTCTCTATTATTGAAAGTAGGAGATCGAGTGCAGTGGCTCATGCCTGTAATCCCAGCACTTTGGGAGGCCAAGACTGGTGGATCACCTGAAGTCGGGAGTTCAAGACTAGCCTGGGCAACATGGCGAAACCCCGTCTCTACTAAAAATACAAAAATTAGCTGGGCCTGGTGGTGTGGTGGTGCGCGCCTGTAGTCTGTAGCTACTTGGGAGGCTGAGGCAGGAGAATCACTTGAACCTGAGAGGTGGAGGTTGCAGTGAGCCGAGGTCACACCACTGTACTCCGGCCTGGGCAACAGAGCAAGAGTCTGTCCAAAAAAAAAGAAAAAAAAAAAAAGGATACTGAAGTCTCCAAATACATTTGATCCTGAGTGTTTGCAGATTTAGTCGTCTCTGTATGAGCTCTGAAGCAAGATGACAGAGTGCCACCTTGTTTGACTTTAGTTAGGAATGTGCATGTTGGAAAATTCTAATCTTTCACTGCTATGTGTATGTCTGTGAGTGCCTATGAAAATGCCACAAATACTGATTTTAGAGATACAAATAAATTGCAGCAAATGGATGAATTCACAAATATAGAAACCATGGAAGAGAAGAAAAAATATTTTTCTTTCTTCACAAATATGGAATATGGAGATGGAGGTGCTGAGGGGCAGTGTGGTGGAGTATAAGAAGTCCTGGCGCCACTTGGATGGGGTTTGAATCCCAACCCTAGCACTTGTTTAGACATAGGAGATGGCCTCAGGCAAGGCATCTAAACGCTTCTGAACCTCATTTTCTCTCTCTTTTTTTTTTTTTTTTTTTTTTTTCCTGAGATGGAGTCTTGCTCTGTTTGTTGCCCAGGCTGGAGTGCAACGGCACGATCTCAGCTCACTGCAACCTCTGCCTCCTGACTTCAAGCTATTGTGCTGCCTCAGTCTCCTGAGTAACTGGGATTACAGGCACCTGCCACCACACCCGGCTAATTTTTGTATTTTTGGTTAGAGACAGGGTTTCGCCGTGTTGGTCAGGCTGGTCTTAAGCTCCTGGCCTCGAGCAGTCCACCTGCCTTGGCCTCCCAAAGTGCTGAGATTACAGGTGTGAGCCGGCCACGCTGTTTTCTCTTTTATAAAATAGAGAAAATAGAATCAACCAGTATGAGAGGTTTTTCACATTAAAAATCTGTGTATGATATCTATATTATGTACATATTTCCTGTAGGACCAAGGGTTCAGCATTAGGTAATTCAGTGTTTGCAGTGACTCTGTAGAATATAACTAATGCGAGTATCAAGAATTAGCTGTATTGCTGAATTGTCTGTTTCTCCTTTTAATTCTGTCATCAGTTTTTGCTTCATGTATTTCAGGAATTCTTTTGTTAGGTCCATATGTATTCCTGATAACTTGATCCTTTTTTTCATTTTAAATGTCCTTCTTTGTCTCTTTCAGACATTTTTTTGGCTTAGTCTATTTTATTTGATATTGGTGTAACCCCTGAACCTTTCTTAAGCTTATTTTTGGCATGATTTATTTTTTTCCATTCTTTTATTTTCAGTCTGCTTGTTTTGAACCTAAAGTATGTCTTAGGGGTAGCATATGGTTGGATCTTTAAAAAAAATATATAATCGCATAATCTCTGTCTTGATGACAGTTCTTAATTCCCTAATAATTTTGTATAGCTTGTTTTACATCTGTCATTTTGCTGTTGGTTTTCTGTGTATCTCATATCTTGTTTCTCTGTTTCTCCTTCACTGTCTATTTTTATAGTGTATACGTAGATTCTAGTGTGCCATTTTAATTCCATTGATTTAAAAAATACCTCAATTTTCTTAGTGTTTTTATGGGTTAAATATGCATTTAATTTCTTGACATACTGATTTAACTCTAATAAAATAAGATAAAAAACTGCTCCTATGTAGCTCTGTTACTGTTTGGGATAAGAAGTTAGCTATTAATCTTATTCTGGTTCCCTTGTATATGCTTAGTTGTTTTTCTCTCACTGCTTTGAATCATTTGACTACAGTATGTATAGATGTGGATTTCTTTGTGTTTATCCTCCTGGGGTTTGTTCTACTTCTTGCTTGGATGTGTAGATGAATGTGTTTCATCAACTTTGGGAAGTTTGAGGTATTCAGATACTTTTTCTGGCACCTCTTCCCACTTTCTTTGACCCCCATTGCATGTATGTTTTCAGACCTCCGAATAGTGGTTGTTAATGATACTGTCCAATTTTATAGTTGCATCGTTATTATGAAAGTCCCTGGTCTCCCATTTAAATTTTTGAGACAGTGTCTTGCTCTGTTGCCCAAGCTGGGGTGTAGCAGCACAATTACGCCTTACTACAGCTCTGACCTGGGCTCAAATGATCTTCCCACCTCAACTCCTTAGTAGCTGAGACCACAGGCATGAGCCACCATGCCTGGCTGATTTTATTTTATTTTTTGTAGAAACAGGCTTTTATTATGTTACCCAGCCTGGCCTGGAACTCCTAGGCTCAAGCAGTCCGCCCCCGCCCCGACCTCAATCTCCCAAAGTGCTAGGATTACAGGTGTGAACCACAGCACCAGCCTGGGTCTTCTAGTGTTCTTTAATAGACTTACTTAATAGTGGGATTTTTTTTTAAATTAATTTTGTTTCTTGAACTATTATGTAAATCAGAGAGTTGAATCTTATGGATCATAACTTCAGTAGGGCTACTCAGAAATAGGTAAAATGTACCTAGTTTTATTTTTAATGTTTTACCCTTTGAGGCCCGTGTGTCTAATTCCTAGTGGTTTTTTTTTAAATAAATAAAAATTGTTAGCATAAAATTCTGTTATAGAATGTAAATTCTTTGTTGGCTATGTAATAAGAAAGTAAATTACTTAATCCTTCTAGTTTATCTGTATATAATATAGCTGAAAAAATTGGGGACCTTTTATTGTACAATTTATTTTGAAGCTTATTTTCTTCCACCCATTTTATAATGTAGTCATATGGTACTTAATGACAGAGATACTTTCTGAGAAATGCATCATGAGGTGATTTCGTTGTGCAAAGTTATACAAACCTAGGTGGTATAACCTGTTGCTCCTAGGCTTCAAGCCTGTACAGCATGTTACTGTCCTTAATTCTGTGGGCATTTGTAATGCTCTGTAAGTATTTGTGTACCTAAACATATCTAACTGTAGAAAAAATAATGTAAAAAATCCGCAAAAAAGATAAAATAGGGTATTGCCTGTATAGGACGCTTACCAAGAATGGAGTTTGCAGGACTGGAAGTTGCTCTGGGTGAGTTGGTGAGTGAGCGCTGAGCGGATGTGAAGGCCTAGGATGTGACTTTACGCTACTGTAGACTTTGTAAGCACTGTACACTTAGGCTACACAAATTATTTAAAAGTTTTTTTCTTCACTATTAAATTAACCTTAGCTTACTCTTTTTATTTAATTTTATAAACTTAAAAAAATTTTTAACGTTTTGACTCTTATAATAACATTTAAAATACAAACACGTTATATGGCTATACGGAAGTGTTTTTTCTTTATATCCTTATTTATATTCTAAGAAGAAAAAAAGAAGCTATATTCTTTTTTTTTGTTTTACTTTTTAATAATACACATGGAGCTGTCATCTCCCGTGCTGACAATGCCTTTCTTTTTTTAAAAACTAGAAAGAGTATCCTTTAAAGATAAAACGTATAGTAAATACATAAACTGGCAACAGTCATTTATTAAGTTTTATATACTGTATGTACATGCTGTACTTTTGTATTACTGGCAGTGCAGTAGATTTGTTTACATCAGCATCACCACAAACGTGTGAGTAATGCATTGCTCTATGACATGGTGGCCACAGTGACATTAGGTGATAGGAATTGTTCACCTCAGTTTTAATCTTATGGGACCACTGTTGTATATTTGGTCCATCCTTTGGTCTGTCATTGACCAAATCATTATTATGCAGTACATGACTGTCGGTTACTTTACTTTTCATCTATTAGTAGAATCTTCAATAGTATCAGCAAGGAGACTTACAGTTTGGCTTGGGGGTAATTCTTTTGTTGTTCATCCTTTTGGTAATCTGCTTTCCTGATATTATGTCATTATAAAGGGCATACTGGGAAACCTTTCCTGAGTGCTTCAGTACATACTATGGAAATTAAAAAGTGGGAAGGCAAAGACCTCGAGTAGGATAATACATCACTAATTCAGTGTTACACCTGTGTACCTGGTGTTACTCGTTAGTGTTTCAGTTATTTGTTGCTTGTTTATAAACTCAAGGAATTCGAATTTATAAATTCAGTATCATACTTCATTCTGGTTATGCTTTGTAGTATTCTGTAAAACTGATTGTATCTAATTCTTTGTAATTCCTATGGGAACAAATTTAGGTTTTCAATTGAGTCGACCTTTTAGACATGATTAAAGATGACAATATTTTTTTAATGTACTATTTTTTATTACTTTAGGTCCATTGCAAAAGAACTTGCAGACTGGCTTATTAGCAACAATGTGGTGGAGCATATATTTGGACCAAATTTACACATTGAGGTTTGTGGATAATTACATGACTTCTGTTTTCTGTTGATAGAGAAGAATATTTTAAAAAATTGATATGAAGTTTTTCTTTTCCAGATTATCAAACAATGCCAAGTGATTTTGAATTTTTTGGCAGCAGAAGGGCGACTAAGTACTCAACATATTGACTGCATTTGGGCTGCAGCACAGGTAATACTAACAGCTCACGTTTATTGAGTGCTTTGCTTATCATATATTGTAAGTGCTTCTCTATGAGGTAAATTCTGTTACCCTGTTTTATAGCTAAGGAGACCAAGACATGGACAAGCTGGGAGTGAAATCTGGCTTCCGAGTCCGTGTCTTACTATGTTACTGGTAGAATGGAAGGAAATCAGAGTCAGTCAGTTGGAGCTTCTTCATGAAACCATCCTGGTTTAATAAAGAGACATTTTCCTGTTATTCTCATTTATACAGTCTACCCTTCTATCTTGAATTATTTTATTGATATGTTTCTTGTCTATTATACTTTTTTTTTATTTTTTAAAATAGGCATATGTCCACATGATTCAAAATTCCGAAAGTAAATATAAAAGATATATTACATGTTTTTCCTTTTTGCCCCGTCTCTCAGGTATATAGTTCTTATCCTCTCAGGTATATCAGAGTTTTTTTTTGTATAAATAGTGAACTATATACATTTTTATTTTTCTTTTACACAAATGTAGCATACCAACCAGACTTGGCTTTGGTTTTTTTTTTTTCTTTTTTTTCTTTGTTCTGGAGATTACTCATCAGTATATGAAGTGCTTTTCATCTTCTTGGAAGACTATATAGTGTTTAATTAAATGTATGCACCATAATTAATTTAACCAGTTCCCATTTATGGGCAGTATTTTTTCCCCAGCCCTTTTTTTTTTTTTTTTTTTTTTCTTTTTGAGATGGAGTCTTGCTTTGTCGCCCAGGCTGGAGTGCCATGGCGCAATCTTGGCTTACTGCAACCTCCGCCTCCCCAGTTCAAGTGATTCTCCTGCCTCAGCCTCCTGAGTAGCTGGGAAACTACAGGTATGTGCCACCATGCCCAGCTAATTTTTGTATTTTTAGTGGACATGGGGTTTCACCATGTTGGTCAGGCTGGTCTCAGGCTCCTGACCTCATGATCCACCCGCTTTGGCCTCCCAATGTGCTGGGATTACAGGCATGAGCCACCACTCCTGGCCCCCCGAGTCTTTTCTGTTACAAACAATGCTGTAATAAGTAACTTCTAACATGTTTATTTCATCCTTGTGTAAAACTTTTGTGTAGCTATGATAAATTCCTACTTACAAGTAGAATTAGAATTACTAGGTTAAAGTATACGTGTGGTTTGCTTGTGGTAGATACTGGTATTGCAGTTTCACTTTCCCCTTAATTTCATCAGCACATTAAATTTCATGATCTTTGCCAACCTGATGGGTGAGAAGTGATATCATTGGTATTTTAAATTTGTGTTTCTTTTATTATGAGTGAGTTTGCAAATCTTGTGTTTAAGAGCCATTTTGTTGCTTTTTCTGGAATTGTTCATATTTTTTTGCCATTTATCAATTGTTTTTTTATTTTTTAATTTGTAGGAGCTCTTTATGTGTCGCTGAAATTGATCTTTTGTTTGTGATTACAACTTATGACTGTATCCTGGTTTGATGCCTTTTGCTTTGCTTAAGGTGGCTTTTACTGTTCAGTTTCATATTTGTGGTTGTAGTTATTAATGGTCTGTGGATTTTGTATCTTGGTCTGAAATGCCTTCTCCATTGACAACATTATAAAAGAATTCTCCTTTAGTTTCTTCCTGTATATTTTCTATTGCAATTATATATCTTAATCTTTGATCCAGCTGGGATTTATGTTGGCTTAAAGTGTTGTGTACGTGTCCAACTTTCCTCCCTTTTTTGTTGTAGAATTTTTCCAATTCTATTTGTTTACCAACTCTTCTTTCTGACTTGAGATGCCAATTTTGTCTTGACTGGGTCATTTTTTGAACTTTCTAGACTGACCTATTTGTATGTATAATTATGATCTGTACCAGGGATTGGTAAATTTATAGTCTGTGGGCCAACTATGTGTTTTTGGAAATTTTTGCTACACAGACATGCCAATTCTTCTTCTTTTTTTTTTTTTTTTTTCCCTGAGATGGAGTCTTGCTGTGTCGCCCAGGCTGGAGTTCTGTGGCATGATCTTGGCTCACCGCAACGTCCGCCTCTCAGGTTCAAGGAATTCTCCTGCCTCAGCCTCCCAAGTAGCTGGGATTACAGGCATACACCACTGCCCAGCTAATTTTTGTATTTTTAGTAGAGACGAGGTTTCACCATGTTGGCCAGGATGGTCTCAATCTCTTAACCTCATAATCCTTCTGCCTTGGCCTCCCAAAGTACTGGCATTGCAGGCGTGAGCCAGTGCGCCTGGCCTGATGTGCCCGTTTTTTTACGTATTGTCCATGGTGGCTTCCACAGCACAATAGCAGAGTTTAGTAATCATAACAGAGACCCTGTCACCCATAATCCTAAAATATTTACTTTCTGGTCCTTTAAGAACATGTTCGTTGAGTTTATACTATTTTTTTTTCTTTATTTTTACTTGTATCTTTGTAATATTTTAAAATGCATGAGACGACTAGTCCCTCCTCATTATTGTCATAACTTTTCTGTCTTATTTATTTATTCATGTGAATTTTAGTATTGACGTAAAATGTTTTCATTGTGTTAATGATGATTAATTTGAGAACCTAAGTTCTGTCTTCCTGTCCAAAGTATGATACTCCTTTTCTTTTTTCTTTTGCATTATTCACAGTCTCAAAGTTATTTGTATATAGATTTTTATTTCGTGCTCTGCTTAATCTTAGGAATTTGTTTTTTTATTGCTATTATAAATTGATTTCTTCAACTATATTTAAATTTTTCCATTATGTTGTTATTTCTTTTATTTAGTGATGGAGATATAGAGTTATATATAATTAAAATATTTTTCATTACTAATGATTGTTTGCCTTGAGCCTTCACTGAATTCTTAGCTTTTTCGCGGTAGGTTTTCTTTTATTTTTTTATTTTTTTATTTTTTTAATTTTTTAAATTTTTTTTTTGAGACGGAGTCTTGCTCTGTCGCCCAGGCTGGAGTGCAGTGGCCGGATCTCAGCTCACTGCAAGCTCCGCCTCCCGGGTTCAGGCCATTCTCCTGCCTCAGCCTCCCGAGTAGCTGGGACTACAGGCGCCAGCCACCTTGCCCGGCTACTTTTTTTGTATTTTTTTTAGTAGAGACGGGGTTTCACCATGTTAGCCAGGATGGTCTTGATCTCCCGACCTCATGATCCGCCCGTCTCGGCCTCCCAAAGTGCTGGGATTACAGGCTTGAGCCACCGCGCCCGGCCCGCGGTAGGTTTTCAATGTATTTTCTTTGGCTTCCCGTGTCTAACATTGTGTGCTTGTTTGAGATGGAGTCTCCAGCTCTCACCTAGGCTGGAGCGCAGTGGTGTAATTAGCTCATTGCAGCCTTGAACTTCTGGGCTGAAGTGAACTTTTCAAGTAGCTGAAACTACAGACACGAGCCACCACCTGGCTAAATGTGTGTGTGTGTGTGTGTGTGTGTGTGTGTGCGCGTGCATTTCTAAACTTATTTTATTATTGCTTTGTAAGACATTGTTGCATACTGCTAGTTTGTGAAGTTATAACTATACTTGAGTTATAGTCTGGCCACTGCAATGGCTGTTTCTATATTAAGTTTCATAATTTGAATCTTATTCCTTCTTGCCCTTTCAGGAACTGTTACTAGGAGGGATTATTTCTTCCTCTATTACATATTCATATCTCTTGTCTGTACTGGATTTTTTATGTTGTGGGTCTCTTCATATGCCTTTGCTGTTTGTTCTGTTGCCAAGGCTAGAGTACGGTGGTGCAGTCTTGACTTGCTGCAGCTTCTGCCTCCTGAGCTGAAATTACTGTCCCACCTCAGCCTCCTGAGTAGCTGGGACTACAGATGCACACCACTGTGCCTGGCTAATTTTTGTGTTTTTTGCAGAGACGAGACTTCGCCTTGTTGCCCAGACTGGTCTCTAACTCCTGAGCTCAAGCGATTCTCCCACCTTGTGCTCCCAAAGTGCAGGGATTGTAGGTGTGAGCCACCACACCTGGCCACATTCATATTTCTACAAGACAACTAGATGTATGTTGTATATACTTTGGAGTTTCATAAAATACTTTTCTAATAGTGCTGTCTCTCAAATGGAACTCTTGTCTGGCAACTTCTCGGGGAATAGTATTGGAGGCGTAACTACTTGTACTTTTCTTGTTTGTCTCATCAAGCTTTCATTTCAGGTTGTAGGACTCTAAATGAGAGAATGTGCAGCAGTACCAGTATCTATATTTACTTGCAATTACTTTATATAGTTTCCTCCCCCAGGGAAGATCTCTGGTGGATGGGTTACCTATATGTTGGCTGCTCGTGTTTTTCTGACTGATGGATGGCTGACAGAATCATTCTTTATGGAGAACTTCATTTAAGTCCCGTCTCCATCTCTGTTTCTTCATTCTGTCCATCATATCTGTTACTCTGAGCCCAGAATCTTTCTCAGTTATATTGGGAAGATTGTCTCACCTACCTCCTCAATAACTTTCTTTTTTTTTTTTTTTTGAGATGGAGTCTCGCTCTGCCGCCCAGGCTGGAGTGCAGTGGCCGGATCTCAGCTCACTGCAGGCTCCGCCTCCCGGGTTCACGCAATTCTCCTGCCTCAGCCTCCCCAGTAGCTGGGACTACAGGCGCCCGCCACCTCGCCCGGCTAGTTTTTTTTGTATTTTTTAGTAGAGACGGGGTTTCACCGTGTCAGCCAGGATGGTCTCGATCTCCTGACCTCGTGATCCGCCCGCCTCGGCCCTCAATAACTTTCTTACAGCTTACTCTGAGCTACAACTTTCTTTACCTATTACATTTTAAAAAGGTATTCTCATGCTGGGGATGGTGGCTCACGCCTGCAATCCCAGCACTTTAGGAGGCCAACATGGGCAGATCATGAGGTCAGCAGTTCAAGACCAGCCTGACCAACATGATGAAACCCCATCTCTACTAAAACTACAAAAATTAGCCAGGCATGGAGATGCATGCCTGTAATCCCAGCTACTCAGGAGACTGAGGCAGGAGAATTGCTTGAACCCGGGAGGCAGAGGTTACAGTGAGCCAAGATCACGCCATCATACCCCAGCCTGGGCAACAAAGTGAGACTGTGTCTCAAGCAGACAAACAAATAAATAAATAAAAAGATATTCCCAGTCATTTTAATCTTTCAGAAATTTGTAAGTTTCGTGTCTGATGGGAACTTTAATTTTCTTTGAGCCTCCCGAGCTCAAACAATACTTGTACCTCAGCCTCCCGAGTAACTGGGATTACAGATGTGCACCACCACATCAGCTAATTTTTGTGTTTTTAATAGAGACAGGGTTTCATCATGTCAACCAGGCTGTTCTCAAACTCCTGACCTCAAGTGATCTACCTGCCTCCACCTCCCTAAGTGCTGGGATAATAGGCATGAGCCACCGCACCTGGCCTTGGTCGAAGGCTTTTAATATATATGTTCTTTTTCTTGTATTTTCCTTTTATTTTATATTGTGGTAAAATATGCATAACATAAAATTTACCATTTTCACCATTTGTAAGTGTACAAGTCAGTGGGATTAAAAATATTCATAATGTTATGTAACTATCACCACTTTCTGTATGCAAAAACATTTTCATCACCAGTAACAAGTTGGTACCTATAAAACAACAACTCTTAATTTCCTTCCTTTCAGCCCCTGGTTTCTTCTATTTTACATTGGTTTTTTGGAGACAGCGTCTTGCTGTATCACTCGTGCTGGATGCAGCAGCGCAATTACAGCTCACTGCTGCAGCCTCAAAACTCTTGGGCTCAAGTGACCCTCCAGCCTCAGGCTCCAGAGTAGCTGGGACTAAAGCATGCCTACCTAATTTTTGTATTTTATGTAGAGATGGGGTCTTGTTGTATTGCTCAGGCTGATCTCCAGTGTTTGGGCTCAAGCCATTCACCTGCCTTGGTCTCCCAAAGTGCAGGGATTATAGGTGTGAGCCACCATGCTCAGCTGTTTTACATTCTGTTGTCTTCTGTCTCCATGAGTTTGCTTATTCTAGGTACCTCATATAAGTGGAATCAGAATATTTGTCTTCCTCTGTGTGGCTTACTTTACTAACATAATGTTTCCAAAGTCAGTCTATGTCATAGCATACATTACAACTTCATTCCTTTTATGACTAATATTCCACTATATGTATATACAGCATTTTATTCATCCATCAGTGGACATTTGGGTTGTTTCCACCTTTTGGATATTATGAGCAATGCTGCTGTGAACATGGGTTTACAAATATGTGTTCAGTTTCCTGCTTTCAGTTATTTTGTATATATAGTCATGCATTGTATAAGCATGTTTCAGTCAACAGAGCACATACATATACAACTGTGGTCCCATAAGATTATAATGGAGCTTATTATAATTCCTGTCACCTGGTGACATTGTGATAGCTGTCCTAGTATAGTGCAACAAATTACTTTTTCTGTGTTTACATACACAAAAACTTACCATTGAGTTACAGTTGCCTACAGTATTCAGTACAGTAACATGCTGTACAGGAGCAATAAACTGTAGCATGTAGCCTAAGTGTGTAGTAGACTTTACCATCTTTTGTGTAAGTATACTTTTATGTTCACAAGAGGGCATTTCTCAGAACGTATCCCTATCCTTAAGCCATACAGAACCGTATACCTAGGAGTAGCATGTCTGGATCACATGGTAATTCTGTGTTTAACTTTTTGAGAAGCCACCAAATTGTTTTGCACAGCAGCTGCACCATTTTACATTCTCACCAGTGACACCAGAGGGTTCTGGTTTCTCCACATCCTTGCCAATACTTGTTACTTCCCTTTTGAAAAAAAAATTCAGATATCCTAGTAGGTGTGAATTTGTATCTCATTGTGTTTTTTATTTGCATTTTCCTGATGATTGATCATATTGAACATGCTTTCCTGTGCTCGTTGGCTATTTGCATATTTGCTTTGGAAAAATGTCTGTTCATGACTTTTGCTCATTTTTGATTGGGTTTTGTTTGGTTTTCTTTTGAGTTTTACAAAAAATATTCTGGATATTAGTATTTTAAATCAGGTATATAATTTGCATATAATTTATCTGTCTGTTTTTCTTTTTAAATTGAGATATAGGCAAATATTGGAATACTATATAAATATAAAAATTATGTATTCAGGGTGTACAACTTGATGTTTTAATGTGCATAGTTGAAATAATCACTACAATGAAGCTAATTCACATGTATTACCTCACATAGTTACCATTTTCTTTCATGTATGCGATACAGTATTGTTAACTATAGTCACATTGCTGTATGTGAGATCTCCAGAATTTACTCATTTTGGAGAACTTAAATTTTATACCCTTTTACCGATGTCAACTTATTTCTCTGTCCTTCTGTATTCTGTGCTGCTTTGACTACTTTAAATTGATCATGTGACACTGTGCAGTATTTCTCTCTGTCTGCTTTATTTCACCTAGCATAGTGTTTTCTAGGGTCAGTCATGTTGTCAAAAATGGAAGGATTTCCTCCTCTTTAAAAGCTGAATAATATCCCTGTGTGTGTATGTATATGTACACCACATTTTGTTTTTTCATCTTTGGAAAGATAATTTAGTTTTTTTCCGTATCTTGGCTCTTGGGAATAATGCTGCAGTGAATGTGAGAGTGAAGATATCTCTGAGATAGTGATTTCATTTCCTTTGGATATATATCCAAAGTGGGATTGTGGATCATAACATAAGATAGTTCTTTTAATTTTTTGAGGAACATCCATATTGCTTTCAAAAATGACCGTACCAGTTTTCATTCCCACCAACAGTGTATAAGGATTCCCATTTCTCCACGTTCTTGCTAACATTTATCTTTTGTCCTTTTGATAATAGCTGTTACAACGTAGGTGTGAGATAATATCTCATGCTTTTGATTTGCGTTTCTCTCATGATTAGTAATATTGAGCAGCTTTTATACCTGTTGGCTATTTGTATGTCTTTTTTTGGAGAAATGTCTATTCTCTTTGCGCTACATAGGGTTATTTTTTTATTTTTTATTTTTATTTTTATTTTTTTGCTATTAAGTTGTATGAGTTTCTTAAATATTCTGAATATTAACCCCTAATCAAATACATGGTTTGTAAATATTTTCTTTCATTCTGTAGGTTGCCTTTTCACTCTGATTGTTTCCTTTGCTGTGCAGAAGCTTGTTGGTTTTGATAAAATCTCAATTGTATATTTTGGCTTATGTTGCCTATGCTAATAGTTCCTGTCAAAAAAATTATTTCCTAGACCATTGTCAAGAAGCTTTTTACCTATGTCACCTTCTAGTAGTTTTACAATTTCAGGTCTTAAATGTACTTTGAAGTTTTTAATTCATTTTGAGTTCATTTTTGTATGTGGTATAAGATAAGGATCCAATTTCATTCTGTATGTGGATATCAGGTTTTTCCATCACCTTTTGTTGAAGGGACTGTCCTTTCCCTATCACATGTTCTTGGCATCCTTCTGGAAGATCAGTTGATTGTAGATGCATGGATTTATTTCTGGGGTTTTTATTCGTTTTGTGGGTTCATATGTCTATTTTTATGCCAGTACCATATATAATATATATTTTTAATGTACAGGATCTTGCTCTGTTGTCCAGGTTGGAGTGCAGTGGTTCAGTCATAGCTCATTACAGGCTCAACTTCCTGCACTGAGGTGATCTTCCTGCCTCAGCTTCTCAAAATAGCTAGGACTTACAAGAGCATGCCACCATGCCCAGCTAATTTTTAATTTTTGTAAGTTGTTTTGTAGAGACTGGGTCTTGCTCTGTTGACCAGGCAGGTCTCAAACTTCTGGCCTCAAGCAATCCTCCTGCCTCAGCCTCCCAGAATGTTGAGATTACATGTGTGAGCCACTGCACCTGGCTCATATTGTTTTGATTACTGTAGTCATGTAGTGTATTTTGGAATTAAAAAGTGTGATACCTCCAGCTATATTCTTACTCAAGATTGTTTTTTGCTATTTGGGGCCTTTTGTGGTTCTGTATGAATTTCAGGATTGTTTTTTCTATTTTTGTAAGGGATGCCTTTGAGGCCGGGTGTGGTAGCGACCGCCTATTCATCCCAGCACTTTGCGCAGGCCAAGGAGGGTGGATAGCTTGAGCTCAGAAGTTCGCGTCTAGCCTGGGCAGCATGCTGAAACCCTGTCTCTACCAAAAATACTAAAAACTAGTTGGACATGGTGGTACGTCCCTGTAGTCCCAGCTACTCGGGAGGCTGAGGTGGAAGATTGCTTGGGCCCAGGACATTGAGGCTGCAATGAGCCAAGATGGTGCCACTGTACTCCAGCCTGGCTGACAAAGTGAGACCCTGTCTTGAAACAAAAGACTGCCATTGAGATTTTAATAGGGATTGTGTCGACTCTATAGATCACTTTGGGTAGTATGGACTTTTAATGGTATTTTTCTTTCAGTGCTTGAATGTTGGAATGTCTTTTTATTTATCTGTGTCTTCCTTAATTTTCTTCAGTGTTTTATAATTTTCAATGTACAACTCTTTTACTTATTTGGCTAAGTTTATTTCTAAATATTATAAAATGCTTTTGTTGCTGTGGTAAATGGGACTGTTTTCTTAATTGCCTTTTCAGATAGCCTGTTTGTGCTTAGAAATGCCTCTGGTTTTTGTATGTTAATTTGGATCCAGCAACCCTACTGTATTCACTATTAGTTCTAACAGTTTTTTATTGTTGTGGAGTCGTAAAGTTTTTCTACATATATATGATCATTTGTAAAAAGATAATTTTTCTTCCTGTTTTCTTTGTGGAGTCCTTTTATTCCTTAAGTCCTCTCTTGGAATTTCAGTATTAAATTGAATAGGAGTGGTGATACTGGGGGTCCTTGCCTGTCCCAGGTCTTAGAGGAAAAGCTTTCAGTTTTTCCCTATTGATTATGCTATTATTTATGTGCTTTATATATGAAAGAAAAGCTGGTAGGCATGCTGGCTAACACCTGTTATCCCAGCATTTTGGGAATCCGAGGCAGGTGGATCACGAGGTCAGGAGTTCGGGACCAGCCTGGCCAACATAGTGAAACCCCGTATCTACTAAAAATACAAAAATTAGCCGGGTGTGGTGGTGGGCACCTGTAGTCCCAGCTACTTGGGAGGCTACTTGGGAGGAGAATTGCTTCAACCTGGGAGGCAGAGGTTGCAGTGAGCCAAGATCGCACCATTGCACTTTAGGCTGTGTGACAGAGTGAGAGTCTGGCCCCAAAAAAAACCAAAAAAAAAAAAACGAAAACAAAACTTAGGCTTTTCATATATGGCCTCCCTTATGTTGAGGTAAGTTCCTTCTATGCCTATTCTTTTGAGCGTTTTTATTATGAATGGATGTTGAATTTTGTCAGATGCTTCTTTATTTTTTGCCGTGTGATCTATGGTTTATTTTCATTCTTTTAGTGTCCTTTGATACACAAAAGTTTTTAATTTTGATGAAGTCTAATGTATCTTTGTTGTTATTGTTGACTATTTTTGGTGTCATACCCATGAAATAATTTTAAAATCCAACATCATGAAGATTACAATCCTTACCTTTTTCTTCTAAGGGTTTTTTAAAAGATTTTTCTTTTAAGTTTAAGTATTTGATGTGCTTTGAGTTGTTATATATGGTTAAGGTAAAGATTAAACTTTATTCTTTTTACATGTAAATAATCAGTTTTCCTAACACCATTTGTTGAAAAAACTGTCCTTTCCCCCATTAAATGGTCTTGGCAACCATGGTTGAAAGTTAGTTGACCTTTTTCATGTGAATGTTTATTTTTGGGATCTTCATTCTACTCCATTGGCCTACATGTGTGTCCTTACGTCAGTACCATACTGTTTAATTACTACTGTAGCTTTTTGTTATTTCTTTTTTTCCTTTTTGCAGGTTTCAAAGTCATCTTTTTCAGACTGTTGGCTATTTAGAGTCCCTTGCAATTCTGTATGAATTTGAGGACCAGTTTTTCCAGTTTTGTAAAAAAGAATAGGTATTGCATTGACTCTGTGGATCACTTTGGAGGCAATATTAATATCTTAACAATATAAGTCTTCCTATCCATTAACATGAATATCTTTCTCTTTAGGTTTTTAATTTATTTTAGCAGTGTTTTGTAGTCTTCATTATACAAAACTTTACCTTCTTTGGTTAGATTTGTTCCTAAGTATTCTTTTAGATGCTATTGAAAATTCTGTTACTTTCTTAATTTTCTTTTCAGATTGTTCATTTCTAGTGTATAGAAATATAGCTGATTTTTGCATTTTGACCTTGTTCCTTGCAACTTTGTGAATTTGCTTCTCAGGTTAGTAGTTCTTCTGTGGATTCTTTAGGATTTTCTATATATATGATTATGTCATTTGCAGTCAGAGATAGTTTTACATCTTCCTTTCTCATTTGAATGACTTTCATTCTTTTGTCTAATAGCTCTGGCTAGAAGTTCAGTACAGTGTTAAGTAGCGGTGGTAAATATGGGCATCCTTGTCTTGTTCTGGTCTTAGGGGGAAATATGTCATTCATCATTGAGTATGATATTGCCTGTGGGTTTTTGTAAGTACCCCTTGTCATGTTGAGGATTTTTTTTCTTCTAGTTTTCTGAGAGTTTTTATCATGAAAGGAGTCTTACAGGTTGTCTAATTTTCTGGTGTACAATTAGTTATAATATCTCATAATTTTTTTAGAACTGTAAGTTTAGTATGAATGCCCTCATTTTCGTTGCAGCTTTTAGTTCTTTGTTTTTTTTTCCCCCATAATCTAACTAAAGGGTTGTCGTTGATAAAGTCCTTTAACAAACCCTCCTTTGGTTTTATTAGTTTTCTCTATTACTTTTTTTCTTTTTTGATACGGAATAGCTGTCTGTCTTGCCCAGGCTGGAGTGCCGTGGTGTAATCTTGGTTCACTGCAGCCTCCGCCTCCCAGGTTCAAGTGATTCTCCTGTCTCAGCCTCCTCAGTAGCTGGGACTACAGTCATGTGCCACCACACCCACCAAATTTTTTGTATTTTTAGTAGACACAGGACTTCGCCATTTTAGCCAGGCAGGTCTCAAACTCACAACCTCATGTGATCCACCTGCCTTGGCCTCCCAAAGTACTGGGATTACAGATGTGAGCCACTGTGCCTGGCCCATTCTTACTGTTTTTTAAAGAGAGAATTTCTTGCTCTGTTGCCCAAGCTGGAGTGCAGTGCTGTAATCTTAACCTCCTGAGCTCAGGCAGTCCTTCCGCCTTAGCCTCTCAAGGAGCTAGGACTACAGGCTTGTGCCATCACTCCTGGCTAATTTTAAAATATTTTTTGTAGAGAAAGGATTTCACTGTGTTGCTCAGGTTGGTCTTGAACTTCTGGTGTAAAACAGTCTTCCCTCCTTGGCCTCTCAAATTGAGAGTATTACAACAGGCATGAACTGCCTCTGACCAGCTTTCTCTACTATTTTCATATTCTTTATTTTATTTATCTCTGATCGTTGTCTTCCTTCTACTAGCTTTAGGTTTAATTATTTCTCTTGTAGTTCCTTCCCTAAGTTGTGAAGTTTGGTTGTTGAATTGAGATTTTTTTTTTAATTCACATTTATATTTGTAAATATAAGTTTTCATGTATAAATTTTCTTCTGAACATTGTTCTTTCTGCATTCTATTTTTTGTTGTATTTTATCTGTAAATATTTTCTGATTTCCCTTGTGATTCCCTTTTTGATCCTTTGGCTGTTTGAATGTGTTAATTTCTACAAATTTGTGAGCTTTCCAGTTTTTCTTCTGATACTGATTTTTAGCTTCTTCCTGCTGTGGGTAGAGAAACATTTTAGTATGATTATCTGTATTTTAATATCTGTTGAGACTTGTGGTCTAGCATCCAGTCTATCTTGGAACATGTCCCACACATTTGAGAAAAATGTGTTTGCTGCTGCTGTTGTATGAAGTGCTCTGTATATGCCTCCTACGTCTGTTTGGCTTATTGTGTTATTCAGATTCTCTATGTCCTTGTTTATGGTTATTCTCTTTATTGAAAATTGGATATTGAAGTCTCCAACTATTATTGTGGAACTTTTTATTTCTCTATTTCTTCCAGTCTTCATAATGTTTATGATCATATCTTCTTGGTATTTTGAATCTTTTATTACTAAAGTTTTTCTTTATCTTTGGTAAACTTATGAAAGATAAACTGTGGTTTGAAAAAAATAGTTTATCCCCTTTGATCATTTTTAAGTGTGTAGTTCACTAGTGTTAAGTCTATTCACATTGTGTAATAGATCTCTAGAACTTACATTGCAAAACTGAAACTCTATACCCATTGAACAACAACTCCTCATTTCCCTCTCTCATCGGCCTTGGGTAACCTCTATTCTACTTTGTGTTTCCATGATTTTGAGTACTCTAGGTTTCTGATATAAGTGGAATCATTAAATATTTGTCCTTTTGTGACTGGCTTTTTCACTCAGCCTAATCTCTTCAACATTCATCTGTGTTGTGGCATGTGTCAGCATTTTCTTCCTTTTTAAGGATGAATAATACTGGATTGTGCGCGTGCACACACACACACACACACAAACACACACAAAATTTTCTTTTCTTTGAGACACGGTCTTGTTCTTTCACCCAGGCTGGAGTGCTGTGGCACAATTATGGCTCACTGCAACCTTGACCTTCCAGGCTTAAGCCATCCTCCCACTTCAGCCTCTGAAGTAGATGGGACTATGGGCACATGCCCACCATGCCTGGCTAAGGTTTGTATTTTTTTAGTAGAGACAGGGTTTTGCCATGTTGACCCGGCTAGTTTTGAGCTCCTGGGCTCAAGTGATCCACCTGCCTTGGCCTCCCAAAGTGCTGGGATTACAGGCATGAGCCACCATGCCTGGCCTGTAGCACTTTTTTTTTTTTTTTTTTTTTTTTTTTTTCGTTCTTTCATCTGTTGATGGACATTTGGCTGCTTTTACATCCTGGCTGTTAGGAATAACGCTGTAGTGATCATGGGAGTACAGATACCTCTCTGAGATCTTGCTTTGAATTCTTTTAGACATATACCTGGGAATCAGATTACTGGATTAAATGATAATTCCATTTGTTTTTTCTGGTAACCTTTTTACAATTTAAATTGTATCTTATTTGATATTAGTATAGCCAGCCCAGCTTGCTTTTGCTTGCTGTTTGCATGGAATATCTTTTTCTGTCCTTTCACATCCAACCTTTTTGTGTCTTTGGATATAAAGCAAACCTCTTAAAGACAATTGGATCAAGTTTTTGAAAAATATCAATTCTGTCTTTTTCTTTTGATTGGAGAGTTAAACCATTTGCATTTAAAATACTCATAAAGAGGGACAAACTTGTGTTATTTTGCCTTTTCCTTTCTTTATGTCTTATCGTGGTTTTCTCCCTTCTTTCTTCCATTACTGCCTTTTTTGTATGTTTAGTTGTTTTGGTGGTAGTGTTTTTGTTTTTTTTTTGTTTGTTTTTTGTAGTGAAACAGATTGATTTCCTTTTAATTTTCTTTTGTATTTAATATGGAGATTACATTTAACATCCTAAAGGTATAACAGTCTAATTTCAATTTATACCAGCTTAACTTCAATGCCATGTAAAAACTCTGCTCCTAATAACTCCATCCCTCCATTTTTATTACTGCTGTCACAAATTGCAACTTGGTATGTTGTGTGCCCAGTAAGGCAGGTTAATAATAATTCTTTGTATTTGTTTTTTAAATCATGTGAAAAATAAAAAGTAGTTATAAACTAAAATTTCAATACTGTCTGTAATAATTGCCTATGTATTTATCAGATATCTTATTTCAACTGGAAGGACTCTTGTTAGCATTTGTCTCGTTTTTTTTCTCTTTGCAAGACAATTCATATTTATTCATCTTGTACCCTACTCAAAGACCAAATTAAATCATTCCGTTATTCCCCAGAACTTTTGAACACATGAAAAGGGTTCTTTCCAACAATTACTAGTGCCTGTTTGTGCTGGTTTCATGCTGGTCAGAGAACGCAGAGATAGTTCATTGCTGCTGTCCCTCTCCTCGGGGAGTGCCTGTCCTGCCGGAGACAGACAGGTGCCCCATGGGGGATACAGCAACAATAGAGGGATGTGGGGCTCTTGAGATTGGGCTGGTCCCAGCAAGCTTATATAGTATGGGGCATGGTACAGTGCTCCACGAGAGCACCAAGTACCCAGGAGTTGGAGGTGAGCTTGGGGCCAAGGTCCTTGAAGCACTCTGGCAACTAGCTGATCACCCAAGGGTCTGCCTCAATGTGAGCACCTCTGAGCCCCAGCCTCACATTTCCTCAATTCCTGGGCCCAGGCTCCAGGCTTTCATTTCCTCCACATGTTGCCCAACCCAACATAGTGAGCACTTTTTCCTCAAGCATTCTAGGTTTTCTGAGTCATTTGGCCGGCTGTGAAAAAAGAGCCACCCTTTCAACTCAGGCTAGCTCAGCCAAGTCATTTCAGCTCTGGCTGCCCCAGTGCTAACCAGGTCATTGAGCAGCGGTGGGAGGCTGGAGCTAGAATTTGTGGCTGCTGCCATCTTGTGTCCTCTTCTCCCATTTAGTGGCTGGAAGCACACTGGGAAACTGCCTTTTAGCAATTTTTATGGGGCAGGTATAAGTGTCACAAACTCCTTTAGCTTTTTTCTGTGAATGTCTTAATTTCAGCCCTAATTTTTGAAGGACAGTTTTGCTGAATTTAAAATTCTTATTGCAAGATTTTTATTTTAGCCTTTTGAATATATAAACTCATTGCTTCTGGCCTCTAAGTTTTTGGAAGAGTAATTCGCTGATAATCTTACTGAGGATCTCTTGTATGTGACAAGTTACTTGTGGTTTTTTGAGATTTTTGTCTTTGGCTTCCTGTATTCTGATTGCATTGTGTATCGATAGAGGTCTTTTTGAGTGTATCCTTCTTGGAGTTTGTTGAACATCTTGGATTTGTAGATTCATATCTTTCATCAAATTGGGTTGTATTTAGTTATTATTTAAGTATTCTGTCTTTCCATTTTTCTTTGCATTCTAGGATTTCCAAAATGAATGTGTTGCTCTGCTTCATGGTATCCCACAGGTCCTTTAGGCTATTCATTTTTCTTCTTTTCCTCAGACTTGATAATTTCAGTTGTCCTACTTTCAGGTATGCTGATTCTTTTTCCTGCTTGCTCAGAGCTGCCTTTGAATCCTTGTGTAGTGAAGTGCATTGTTCCTTTCTGTTCTTGTGCTTTTCATTTCCATAATTTCTTTTTGGTTCCTTTTTATAATTTCTGTTCCTTTGCTGATATTCTCATTTTGTTCATGCAGTGTTTTCCTGTCTTTATTCTTTTATTATCTTTGAGATAAAGTTATTTAAAATCTTTGTCTAGTGGCTGGGCATGGTGGCTCACACCTGTAATTGTAGAACTTTGGGAGGCCGAGGCAGGTGGATCACTTGAGGTCAGAAGTTCAAGACCAGCCTGGCCAACATGGCGAAACCCTGTCTTCACTAAAAATACAAAAACAAAACAAAAAACCCCACAGAATTAGCTAGGTGTGGTGGCGCACGCCTATGGTCCAGCTGCTCGGGAGGCTGAGGCAGGAGAATCACTTGAACCTGGGAGGTGCTGGTTGCAGTGAGCTGAGATCGCACCACCGCACTCCAGCCTGGGTAACAGAGCAAGACTGTCTCAAAAAAAAAATTCATCTAGGAAGTGCAACAGGTGGACTTCAGGTGTATTTTCTGTGGACTTTTTGTTGTTTCCTTTTTGGTTTTGTTCCCCAAAAAACTAGTACAACTCTAAGACGTCTAGTAATCCTTTCAGGTGATTTGTGTTGAAACAATGGCAGCCAGCCTCAGTGCCTGCACCTTATCGGTCAGAATTAGCAATCAGCTAGCTGTCAGAACAGAGAATCTTAATGTTGGGGGACGTGGTTCTTATTGCCCACCTGTGTCCAGAAACTGTACCAGAAACCTGTATTGCCGTCTCCATAGCTGCCTGTCACTGCATGGGCGGCTTGGGAGTATGTGTGTCAGAAATGGGTAGCAGTAGCAGCTATGGCATTGGAGGCTGAAATTGGTAAGTATAGAAATTCAGATTGACTCTGGAGTTCCAGGATACTTAGATCTGATTCGGCTAGTACAGTTTTTGTCTTGGTATAGAAATAGATTCCTGGCGTTTTCTATTCTCCCATCTTCCCTGATATCCTTTTGTTTCATCGTCATCGTCTTTGTTTTCGTCTTTCTTCTTTGTCTTCTTCATCATCCTTTGTTTCTTCATCTTCCTTCTCCTCCTCCTCTTTGTCCTCTTCCTCCTCCTCCTCTGCTGCTGCCACCACCACGCATTCTTAATATTTTTTCTGTATTTTGGAATTAAATAATGTACACATTTGAAAGAGTGGGTTTTTTTTTTTTTTTTTTTTTTTTTTTTTACCTCAGTTACAGGATTTTATGATTTTTTTTTTTTCTCAAGGATCTTGTTACTTAAAAATAAGCTCAGTGCCTCATTCCTGTAATTTCAACACTTGGGGAGGCTGAGGCAAGAGGATCACTTGAGCTTAGGCGTTTTAAAATTAGACTGGGCAATATCATGAGACTTCATCTCTCTATATAAAACAAAACAAAACAAAACAAAAATAACCAAGTGGCAGATTAATCCCTCAAAACCCCAACAAGATATTTGATTATCAAAATTAAGTATATTATGGAAATTTCATTATATTAATGGTTAAATTGGCAGAAAATCAGAAGTTTATTATACATTACGTGTAGTATATATGGTTTATATACATACATATATATATAAAAACATGTATATATGTGTGTTTATCATGTTTTAAGTAGAAAAACTATATATGAGTTACTTGTTGGCAAAAAGTAGAGAAAACTGTTAGTACAGATCGAGAATTCCTAATCCAAAACTCTAAAATTTGAACTGCTACGAAGTTTGAGATCTCAGTGCCAACATGGTGCTCAAAGGAAGTACTCATTGGAACATTTCAGATTTTGGAGTTTTGAATTAGAGATCTTCAACTGGTAAGTATATAATGCAGATAATCCAAAGTGGAAAAATCCAAAATCTGAAACACTTCTGCTTCCAAGCATTTCAGATAGGGGATACTTAACCTGTATATTTTAATCTGTAATGTTATTTAATACTATATTTAAATGAACATTCTTAGTCAAGACCTATAAAAGTGTTAAACTTATTGGTATTCACTTCTCCTTAAAATCAAATACTGTTTGTAGTATTGAAGTACTACCATTGTTTTTTAAATGAATATCTAATGATGTTAAAGTAAATAGTAGAAGCACATAGTGTAATTTATAAGAAACCTCACCAAGATAGAATTCCTCCAGTATTAGGTTTTCTTACATGTATTTCACCTTATATTTCAGTATTAGGTTATGCATATTTACCCTGAAAGAGAAGCAGCAGAAGAGAATTCATGTGTATGCCTACAAAATATAAAAATCAGTGTTTTTGAATAAAATCTATATTTTAATAGACTTTTTATGTATTAAAAGTAGGAAACTTTACACTTGACAGCCCTCAAATTGGGAATTACTTGTCTAATCTTCTGTTTATTACCTTATCTTGATTTAGTAGTTAGCAACTTGATGGCTGTAAAATGCTTTTATTTTACATGATGTAATATTTAGTTTTTATATCTTCATAAGTATTGTATTGTCCATGAATTTACATGTTTGTATTTATTATAACAAAGAAGTCTTTGTATCTCATGGTTTATTATTTCGTAGATCTTTGTCAGGGTTTCTGTTGTGTACTCTAGTGAAATAAAAGCATTATATAAATACTTTATAAAGATTTAATAAGAGAAATCTGGCATAGTTGTGATAATTTACTTTTTTCTCCTAAGTGTAATTTGTTGTCTTATTTGTATTTTAATTTACTATTTAACTTATTTTTGTATTATGACATGTAAATTAATTCCTTTGGTATCAAGAGATCTTCCACCATAGCCGCCTATGTAGCTGGGACCACAGGTGTGCACCTCAGCACCCAGCTAATTTTAAAATGTATTTTTTATAGAGGTGAGGTCTCGCTATGTTGCCCAGGCTGATCTGAGACTCCTGGGCTCAAGCTGTCCTGCCAGCTCAACCTCCCAAAGTATTGGAATTACAGACATCAGCCACCACACCCAGCCTTCCCTCTTGTAATTAGGCAATTCAGCTTGTCATTTGTTTAAGTTTAATTTCTGTTTAGGTGAATTTATTTTTGCTCTTTTATGCACTGCCGTTCCTCATCTTGGATAATTAGCATTTTACCATTATATTAAAAAATATTAGTGTACTGGCCAAATTTTTGACTTTCAAGCTGTTTTTATATCAGGTAATCTACATGTGTTGGGCAATTATTTTTGACCATTCTCTCTAACTTGATTTTCTAGTTGAAACATTGTAGTCGGTATATACATGACTTATTTCCTTCACTCATCAAGAATTTGGATCCGGTACCACTTAGACATCTACTTAATCTGGTCTCAGCTCTTGAGCCAAGTGTTCATACTGAACAGGTAATACATTCAAAACATAATGATAGTTTTTTTTTTTTCTCGTAAAGTGAAAATTTCTTTGTGATTCAGATAATTTAACTTTCATTTTATTGGCTTGGCATTTCAGTGTGACAAAAAGGATATTAAATTTGTTAGTGTTGCCTGGAATTCTCCAACTTTAATCTCTCCCTCTCTTTTTTTTAGACATTGTACTTGGCATCCATGTTAATTAAAGCACTGTGGAATAATGCACTAGCAGCTAAGGCTCAGTTATCTAAACAGAGTTCTTTTGCATCTTTATTAAATACTAATATTCCCATTGGAAATAAGAAAGGTTAGTAGTGTCATGTATTTTGAAGGAAATTGTTGAGAGCTTCTCATTCAGATTTGAAGTATTTTCTGCTTATACATTCAGTTCAATCTTTATTTTAAAATAAGTGTGGGATGGGTGGAAGAGTACATATAAAAGGATTAATACTGTGATTAGTTCGTGTTTTGGTTTACCTTTTAAGTGAAGGATAGTGATAAAGTCTTTGTAGTTACTGGATTTTCTCAGCTTTGGTTATCTTTTTTTTAAACAAGAGCTTTGGGGATTTCGTTTTGTAAACAAGTTTTGTTTTAAAAATTTAAGAGTAGAACATAATGATTCAGTTATCTTTCTGTGTTTTCTGCTTCAAAGTTTTCTGCCATGTCAGGTGCTTTGTGGGTTTTTTTTGTTTTTGTTTTGTTTTGTTTTGTTTTGTTTTTGAGATGGAGCCTTGCTCTGTTGCCCAGGCTGGAGTGCAGTGGCGTGATCTTGGCTCAGTGCAAGCTCTGCCTCCTGGGTTCAGGTCATTCTCCTGCCTCAGCCTCCCTTGTAGCTGGGACTAGAGGCGCCCGCCACCACGCCTGGCTAATTTTTTTGTATTTTTAGTAGAGACGGGGTTTCACCATGTTAGCCAGGATGGTCTCGATCTCCTGACCTCGTGATTCGCCTGCCTTGGCCTCCCAAAGTGCTGGGGTTACAGGCATGAGCCACTGCGCCCGGCCAGTGGGTATTTTTTTTTTTTTTTTTTTTTTTTTAACATATACAGCTTTCAAGGGCTTTCTGAAACGTTACTTGAACTCAGTTTTTGTCTCCTGGCAACGTATACTACCCTTCTCTTAAGGCTTTTCTGTGCAGGCACCCCCAACAACTACTGCAGGTGGCGGAGACTTGACCTTATTGCAAGTTTCTCTGCCTGTATCTTGTTGATTATACAATATAAACAACTGATACACTGTCCCAAAGAAGCTTAGTCACTTAGAATGTTTTTCTCTTGTTTTTTCCTTTTCCTTCAGAAGAAGAAGAGCTCAGAAGAACAGCTCCATCACCTTGTAAGTTGAGCGTTAGAAATTCATGGCAACATGACTTAGTTTTGTTTTAGTGATTTTCTAGAGTTCATTGATTTTATATAATGATTTATTTGTATCAGTCATAAAGTTCATTTTGAGGAGATGTAAACCTTTAACATATTCGTGTTACCCATTTTTCTTAAAACTATAAACATCTTGACTTTTAATTGAAATCTATTACATTTTTAGAAATCATGAGCAAATGTTAACATATTTAGAGATTTTATTTTTGGCTACTTAGCGTAAAGCTTTGGTAACTAGGTCAAGGAGTCAGATGATAATGTCATTTTGTTAAGTCCATGTTAATATAAATTAGAAGTAAAAATAAAAAATGTATTTTATATAGGGTCACCTGCAGCTAGTCCTCAAAGCAGTGATAATAGCGATACACATCAAAGTGGAGGTAGTGACATTGAAATGGATGAGCAGCTTATTAATAGAACCAAACATGTGCAACAACGACTTTCAGACACAGAGGTATGAAAATAGGTTTTTCTTCTTTTAAAGGCGTTTTTGGCTTTCTGGCATGTTTATCATTTGAATTGGGTATATATACATAATTCATGTTCCGGCTTGTCCTCTCCTTTACATAATATTTTTGATGTCCTTTGAGTTTTTAATTCCATTTTGTATTGTTCAAAGGAGTATAACAAGACTGACAGCGTTTTTAAAAAGTACAGTTTATTAATGTTGGTTACCTTTTTTCTTATTGGTTTAAATATTTATTTAAATCTGTTTGTTTCAAAATATAGGAATCCATGCAGGGAAGTTCTGATGAAACTGCCAACAGTGGTGAAGATGGAAGCAGTGGTCCTGGTAGCAGTAGTGGGCATAGTGATGGATCTAGCAATGAGGTCAATTCTAGCCATGCAAGCCATTCAGCTGGGAGCCCTGGCAGTGAGGTACAGTCAGAAGACATTGCAGATATTGAAGCCCTCAAAGAAGAAGATGAAGATGACGATCATGGTCATAATCCTCCCAAAAGCAGTTGTGGTGCAGATCTTCGGAATAGAAAGTTAGAGAGTCAAGCAGGCATTTGCCTGGGGGACTCCCAAGGCACGTCAGAAAGAAATGGGACGAGCAGCGGAACAGGAAAGGACCTGGTTTTTAACACCGAATCATTGCCGTCAGTAGATAATCGAATGCGAATGCTGGATGCTTGTTCACACTCTGAAGACCCAGAACACGATATTTCAGGGGAAATGAATGCTACTCATATAGCACAAGGGTCTCAGGAGTCTTGTATCACGCGAACTGGGGACTTCCTTGGGGAGACTATTGGGAATGAATTATTTAATTGTCGACAATTTATTGGTCCACAGCATCACCACCACCACCACCACCATCACCACCACCACGACGAGTAAGCCTACTTCAAAATAAATATTCAGTTCGTATTTCCTTTAGGGAAGTATTATATCCTATGTTTATTCAATTGCAATTTATTCTGTATTAGTGCTATTCATTAGTAGTATAGTGCAAAGTATTAATGTAAAGCTACAAATAGATAATTTCAAGTTTTCTATTGGGCACATTTAAAAACACAAAATGAAGCAGGTTGTTGGCCAGGCGCGGTGGCTCACACCTGTAATCCCAGCACTTTAGGAGGCCAGGCAGGTGGATCACTTGAGGTCAGGAGTTTGAGACCAGCCTGAACAACATGGCAAAACCCCATCTCTACTAAAAATAGTCAAATTCGCCAGGCATGGTGGTGCACGCCTGTAATCGCAGCTACTTGGGAGGCTGAGGCAGGAGAATTGCTTGAACCTGGGAGGTGGAGGTTGCAGTGAGCCGAGATCATGCCGCTGCACTCCAGCCTGGGCAACAGAGTGAGACTCAAAAACAAAACAACAACAACAATAAACCAGGTTGCTAATTTTAATCATGTTAAACCAATAATATCGCAATGCCATTTCCACGTGTAATAAGTATAAAAATTAGTAACGTATTTCCTTCCTTTTTTTCTTACCAAGTCTTCAATATTAAGTGCGTGTTTTATACTTACAGCACTTCTCAATTTAGACCGGCCACCTTTTAATTCTTTAAAATGTTTATTTATTTAGTTTCTTCTTCTTCTTTTCTTTGAGACAGAGTCTCGCTCTGATACCCAGGCTGGAGTGCGGTGGCACGATCTAGGCTCACTGCAACCTCCACTTCCCAGGCTCAAGCAATTCTTGTGCCTCAGCCTACTGAGTAGCTGGAATTACAGGCACCCATCACCGTGCCTGGCTAATTTTTTTGTATTTTTAATAGAGATGGGGTTTAACCATGTTGACCAAGCCGATCTTGAACTCCTGACCTCAGGTGATCCGCCCGCCTTGGCCTTCCAAAGTGCTGGGATCACAGGTGTACACCACGCCCGGCCTTTTTTTTTTTTGAGATGGAGTCTTGCTCTGTCGTCCAGGCTGGAGTGCAGTGGCACGATCTCAGCTCACTGCAACCTCCGTCTCCCAGGTTCAAGCAATTCTTCTGCCTTAGCCTCCCGAGTAGCTGGGACTACAGGTACCCCCCGTACCATGCCTGGCTAATTTTTGTATTTTTAGTAGAGATGGGGTTTCACCATATTGGCCAGGCTGGTCTCGAACTCCTGACCTTGTGATTTGGCTTACCAAAGTGCTGGGATTACAGGTGTGAGCCACTGCGCCTGGCTTTTTTTTTTTTTTTTTTTTAATTAAGAGACAGGGTCTCACTCTTGTCACCTAGGCTGTGGTGCAGTGATGTGATTATAGCTCACCATAGTCTCAAACTCTTGGGCTCAAGCAATCCTCCTGTCTCAGCTTTCTGAGTGCTTGAGACTTAAGGTGTGCGTTGCCACTCCTAGCTAATTCTTAATTTTTTTTTTATACAGACAGGGTATTGCTATGTTGCCCAGGCTAGTCTTGAACCCAAGACCTCAGATGGTCCTTCCGCCTCAGCCCAAAGCTCTGGGATTACAGGTGTGAGCCACTTATACCCAGCCTATTCCTGGCATGTTTTATGTGTGTAATGGTCACATATGGCTAGTCAGTATTATATTGGATAGCACAGGATTAGATTTTGCACTTCTTGTAGTAAATGCCTAAAAAAGATATGAGTACTTATGGAAACATGCCTAAATTGTGATGAAGAAAGGGAAATTTTACACATCTCCTAATTTTAGGATATTTAAAAGGATAAGCTCTATCATAAAACTTTTTGGTTATCTGTGAAATATGCCAGATATGTGATTCTGTCACTTACTGGTGGTATTATGATGGGCAAAATAATTAATTTTTCATTTTTTTCTTCTATAAAACGAGAACAATAATCCCAGCGCTTTGGAGGCTAAGGCAGGAGGATTGTTTGAGGCCAGGAGTTTGAGATCAGCCTGGGCAATGTAGTGGGGGCCCGTCTCTACAAAAATATTTTTAAAAACCTGCCAGGCATGGTAGCACACACCTGTAGTTCTAGATAATTGGGAGGCTGAGGTGGAAGGATCGCTTGAGTCCAGGAGATCAAGACTGCAGTGAGCTATGATTGCACCACTACACTCCAGCCTGGGCAATAGAATGAGACTCTGTCTCTAAAAATAAAATGGGCACAGTAGTATCTATCTCATGGTTTTATTGTGAGGATTTCCTGGGCTAACTAATGTGATTGGTACACAGTAAGTGCTCATTAAGTGTTAGCTGCATATTTATTATTGTCGTTACAAGTGATAGTATGTGAGTTTATGGTGAATCATGGATATGCCCTTTATCAGATTGAGTTTTGCTATACTCAACAATTTGTCAGATCTTCCAGAATTCAGTTAAGTTGTTAAGGTGAACTACATATCTATACGTATTACTTCTTTATTTCCTTTACTTTTTAATTCTTACCACTGATGCATCTGAGTTTAAGGAAGTGTTTTTTAAAGATTGGCATTTTGGGCCAGATAATTTTTTTTTTTTTTTGAAACAGCGTTACAGTCTGTTGTTGAGGCTGGAGTGCAGTGGCACGATCTTGGCTCACTGCAACCTCCACCTCCTGGGTTCAAGTGATTCTCCTGCCTCAGCCTCCCGAGTAGCTGGGATTATAGGCATTTGCCACCATGCCCCAGCTAATTTTTGTATTTTTAGTAGAGACGGGGTTTCACCATGTTGGCCAGGCTGGTCTTGAGCTGCTCACCTCAAGTGATCCGCCTGCCTTGGCCTCCCAAAGTGCTGGAATTACAGGTGTGAGCCACCATGCCCAGCCTTGGGCCAGAACATTTTTTTTGGTTTGAATTTAGCAATGTTAATGTTGTCCTGTGCATTGCAGAATGTTTGCCAGTATCCTGAGCCTTATCTCTAGATTCCACTAGCATCTCCTCAGTTTTGACATCCAAAAATATCTCTAGATATTTCTAGATTTCCCCCAGGGGCCTAAATTCACCCCTAATTGAGAACCACTGGCTCACTATCTGGCATTATAGATAGAAACATTCACAGTTGTCCCCAGCACAGCTTTTGATGAAGACAAAGAATTAGTTTGTTACAAAAATGAGGTGCAGTATATTCAGTTTGGTACACTGCAGATCTTAATTTTGACACATGTACCCATTCCATACCTCACAAGACGTAATGATTTAATTTTTCATTTTAGCTCTTCTCATATTCTGTGTATTAATAGTACTACTTTTGAGTCTCTAAATCAACCCTGAACTTCATGTTATTTTTTGATTTTTTAAAATCATTTTGTCTTTATGTCCAATAACTGTGTTTTAGAAATGAATACTTACTTTGGGTTTGTTGAGTTAGAAGTTCCCTATTTAATATTAAGTCCATCAAGACTGCAGCCTTAAATTGAAATATTTTTTGGTTTGATTCAGTTGTATAAAAACACATATTTTATGGTTTCACATTTTATAGACTTTGTATAATATGCAAATAGTGAGTATTAGTGATCTTGTTAAAATTGTTCTTTGAATTTGTTCTGATGAGGTGTGTTAGTAGGCCTGGTAATACGAGTGTGTATTGTAAAATTATTAAATAATACTGACGGTGTGAAGTTTTCAGTTTCGTAAAGCTCTCAACATTGCATATTGTTAATAAGCAGATGTAGCTTTGTTTCTGAGTGTATTTGTAAGTTTAAGAGAGGTGTTTTTTGTGGTTCCCAAATTAGATTTACATTTGTAATTACTAACTTTGTGCTTTTCTCTGTTTTGTAGGCATATGGTTGATGATATGCTAAGTGCAGATGATGTCAGTTGTAGTAGCTCCCAGGTCAGTGCAAAATCAGAAAAAAATATGGCTGATTTTGATGGTGAAGAATCTGGATGTGAAGAGGAGCTAGTTCAGATTAATTCACATGCAGAACTGACGTCTCACCTCCAACAACATCTTCCCAATTTAGCTTCCATTTACCATGAACATCTTAGTCAAGGTAAGACTCTACAGTAAGTGAAATATATTACCTTCTTCACAACAGGAATAATTTATCTTACATTGTTGAAAGGAATCGATAGTTAAGGTTTGGTACTTAAATGTTTTTGTCAAAACAGTTTCCATATGGTAGTTTTTTTCCCCTAAGGGAATTATTATAAATACTCCATCATGAATATAAATAAGGCCTTGCAGTTCTATCGAGATACTCAGTGGGAAAAGAAAATACATAGCAATAATATGTAATAATTAAAGCTCTGTATTTTAGAAAATATATGGTTGTATTATAATTTATATTTAGAAATCATAGGACCTAAAAGTAATAGGAAATCACAAAAGATAAAATTATATGATTCTGTTTATATGATATGTCTAGAATAGGCAAATCTGCAGGCAGAAGGAAGGTTAGTGGTTGCTTGGGGTTAGGGAAGGGTAGGAGGGAATAAAGAGGAGTGAGTTTGAGAAATCATTGTTCAAGTCTAAATCAATCTTAAAGTAATAGGACTTGACCAGACTTGAAAGAATGGAAGATGGAGGAAGGTAAAGAGTACTAGGGAATTAATGAGTAAAGCAAGAAAAAAATAAGAAAGTAAAAACAGTTTTAGAATTGGCAGTTTAAAGGCCTTTAACCTCTTGTTTGGTTGGTATCATCAATGTATACTGGCCTAGTAAATGGGTTTTGGGATGACAGTACATTAAAAGTAAACCTGATGGATTAGGTTTAGGCTGAGGCCATGAACGCACTTGGAAACACAACTTGTGGATCTTGGATCAATTTACCGATTTGTACATCTTTTTTGTACGTGATCTGTCTAGGTTAAGTTACTTTGACTTATTGTGCTGTTGTGGTTGTTGAGAAGGCAATAGGTTAGATTGAGGTCATCTGACTGAATGTGATGCCATATTTGTAAATTGTTACCATTCTTATCTCAAATTTTCCTTTAATCAGTATTTTACCTATTTTTTACCGCATGGAGTTAGAAATTGAACAAAATGGTTATTTTCTTTTCGCAACCTTTTGTAGACAGAATAAAATGATAGTATATGTTAATGCTTTCCAAGTCTACCTTGTATTACAATGTTTTTAGTACTAGAAGACCTCCTCCAACACAGTAAGACAATCACTTTAAAAATGGGCAAAAGTGTCAAACAGATACTGCATAAAAGATGATACATAGAATTGGTCAATAAGGGCTGGGTATGGTGGCTTACACCTATAATCCTAGCACTTTGGAAGGCTGAGGTGGGCAGATCCCTTGAGGTCAGGAGTTCGAGACTAGCCTAGCCAACATGGTGAAACTCCATCCCTACTAAAAATGCAAAAAAAAAAAAAAAAAATTAGCTGGGCATGGTGGTGCTCGCCTGTAGTGCCAGCTACTTGGGAGGCTGAGGGAGGAAAATCGCTTGAACCTGGGCAATGGAGGTTGCAGTGAGCCGAGATCACGCCACTGCACTCCAGCCTGGGTGACAGTGTGATACTCCGTTTAAAAAAAAAAAGAAATGGGCAATAAGTACATTCACAGTATTTCTTGTCACCTGGTAAATGTAAGTTAAAACCACAGCGAGGTACTACTACATGCCTATTGAAATGAGTAAAATTAAGGACTGATACTATCAAGGATTAACATTAGAATGTGGAGCTGGAACTGTCATATCTTGCTGTGGAACATAAAATATAATCACTTGGGAGAACTGTGTGTTAGTCCATTATTGTGTTGCTGTAAACAAATGGCCTGGTGCAGTGGCTCACGCCTGTAATCCCAGCACTTTGGGAGGCCGAGACAGGTGGATCACTTGAGGTCAGCAGCTCGAGGCCAGCTTGGCCAACATGGTGAAACCCTGTTGGTATTAAAAATACAAAAATTAGCTGGATGTGGTGGCGGGCACCTGTCGTCCCAGTTACTTGGGAGGCTGAAGCATGAGAATCACTTGAACCCGAGAGGTGGGGGTTGCAGTGAGCCAAGATCACACCACTCCACTCCATCCTGGGCAACAGAGTGAGACTGCATCTCAAAAAAAAAAAAAAAAAAAAAAAAAAAAAGAAATACCTGAGGCTGGGTAGTTTATGAACAGAAATGGTTTATTTTGGCTCACAGTTCTGCAGGTTGTGCAAGAAGCATAGTGCCAGCATCTGCTTCTGATGAGGGCCACAGGGAGCTTACAATCATGGCAGAATGTGAAGGGGGAACAGAGGTCTCATGGTGAAAGTGGAAACGGGGGGTTTGAGGGGTGCCACTCTTTTCTAAACCACCAGGTCTCATCTGAAGTCAATATGAGAACTCACACTATGATGAGGACAGCATGAAAACATTCATTAGGGATCTGCTGCCATGACCCAAACGCCTCCTACTAGGCTCACCTCCAACATTGGAGGTCACATTTCAACATGAGATTTGGAGGGGACAAAACATTCAAACTGTATCAAATTGCTTTATCACAAAGTTAAATACTTACCTACCATATGACCCAGAAGTGTTTTTGCCCTCAGTTTTTTTTTTTTTTTTTTTTTTTTTTTGAGACGGAGTCTCGCTTTGCCGCCCAGGCTGGAGTACAGTGGCCAGATCTCAGCTCACTGCAAGCTCCGCCTCCCGGGTTTATGCCATTCTCCTGCCTCAGCCTCCCGAGTAGCTGGGACTACAGGCGCCCGCCACTTCGCCCGGCTAGTTTTTTGTATTTTTAGTAGAGACGGGGTTTCACCGTGTTAGCCGGGATGGTCTCGATCTCCTGACCTCGTGATCCGCCCATCTCGGCCTCCCAAAGTGCTGGGATTACAGGCTTGAGCCACCGCGCCCGGCCTGCCCTCAGTTTTTACCCAAGAGAAATGAAAACATGTCTGCCAAAAGATTTATTCATGTGTGTGCCTTTATTCAGAAGCCCTTCCAACTGGAATTAACTGGTATATTCACATAGTGGAATTTTGCTGATGAATAGAAAGGAAAGAACTACATAGACACGTCCAAAATCATGGATGAATATTGAGAAACATCATTCTGAGCAAAAGAAGCTAGAAATAGAAGAAAGTACATACTATGTATTACTTATGTGCAGTTCTAGAACGGTCAAAAGTAATTTGTAAGGACAGAAAGCTCCTCAATCATTGCCTAGGGCTTGAGGGTGGGGATTGATTGTAAAGGATCACAAGGGAACTTTCTGAGGAGATAGAAATGTTCTCCATCTTGATTATATATGTATTTTAATAAAATTTTAAAAGGTAAATACCAAAACAATCCCCCCACCCATCCAAAAAAAAAAAAAAAAAAAGCCACAGACTAGAAGAAATATTTGAAAATTATATATGTAAGAAATTTATTGTATTTGGAATATAAAATAATTTCATAACTCAATAGTAAGACAGCCCAGTTAAAGAGTGGCAAATTATTTATTTCACCAAAAAGGTATACACATAGCTACTAAGCACACAAAAAGATTCACAACATCATTAGTCATTA
Source organism: Macaca thibetana thibetana (assembly GCF_024542745.1). NCBI lineage: Eukaryota > Metazoa > Chordata > Mammalia > Primates > Cercopithecidae > Macaca > Macaca thibetana. Next base: position 45,708,577 of record NC_065590.1, read on the forward strand.
GAGAAATGGAAATTAAAAACCTTAATGAGATTACACCACATACCTGTTAGAATGGCTGAAATTAAAGAGTGACAGTGCTACGGTATTAGGGAGGATATGGAAGAAAGGGACTAACTATTGCTGTCATACACTGCTGATGGGAATGTAAAATGGCACAACCACTTTGGAAATCTTTTCAGCAGTTTTCTGTTAAACATACATAATACCTTATGACTCAGCGATGTCAATCCTCGGTATTTACCCAAGAGAAAGGAAAGGAAATTACACAAAATTTGTTACATGGATGTTTATGGTAGTTTTTTAATAATAGTGTAAAACTAGAAACTATCCAAATATTTCTAGTTTGGATAGTTACAGGACTGTAACTGGTGAATGTCTAAACAAAATGTAGTATTTCTATAATAGTCTTTTAATTTGAATGTTTTGGGTAAATTATCTTCAATAAAAATAGTGTTTTTTTTTTAAAATATAGGAATTATAAAAGATTATATAGGTCATTTAGAGGAATGTCTGTTGGGAAAATAATTATTTCAAATATGTTGTCTTATTCACACTTAGTTTCAAGTATTTATGTACAGTTCTCTTGACGTGAAAATATTAATTATAAATAGCAAAGAGACTATAGCAAGGAAACGATTTCACTTTAGCCTTATCAAATCTAAATGGCACTATTCTTTTCATAAGTATTGTGCCATGCTGGGTGCAGTGACTTACACCTGTAATCCCAACACTTTGGGAGGCTGAGGAAGGAGATTATTAGAGGCCACAAGTTTGAGACCAGCCTGGCTAACAAAGTGAGACTCAGTCTCTTTAAAAAGAAACAAAAACAAAACAAAGCAACAAAAAAAAATTGTGCTAATGTGTTTTTATTTTATGATCTGAGAAAAATATCCTATACTTTTGTTTGGATTTGCTAACCACACGAATGCTATAATCAGTCAGCTGCGTTTCTCTATAGTATGCTGTTTTTTTTTTCCCCCGTTTTCAGGACCTGTAGTTCATAAACATCAATTCAACAGTAATGCTGTTACAGACATTAATTTGGATAATGTTTGCAAGAAAGGAAACACTTTGTTGTGGGATATAGTCCAGGATGAAGATGCAGTAAGTTATTTAAATTAAGAGCCAGACGACTAAGAAATTTCAGCAAGATGCAATTAGGATAAATAATAATTTTATGTACATTTTTTATAGGTTAATCTTTCTGAAGGATTAATAAATGAAGCAGAGAAACTTCTTTGTTCGTTAGTATGTTGGTTTACAGATAGACAGATTCGAATGAGATTCATTGAAGGTTGCCTTGAAAACTTGGGAAACAACAGGTAAAGAGGAATTTAAAAATTTTTAATGCAGTAGTCAAAGTATTTGGGTGTGGGGGACATTCTTGTTGACTAGGTGTGATGTTTTTATACTGTTTCATATACCTGTATTAATCTGTTTCTTAGTAATTGTAGTTCTCATATTAAATTTAGAGGCTTCTTCCTCACATGGTTCATATTTTAAGCACTCAGTGTTGCTCTTTTCAGCACCTTTCACCATTCTTTGTTAGATCCACCCAACAGAAACAAACAAAAAAAAAGATACTGTCTTTTTGATTCTGGAAACACCTTGGTGATTACTGTGTTTTCAAATTGCAGTTAAATGTTCTTGAACTGTCTCATAAAGGATGCTAAATAAGTTAAGTGAAATTTTACTTAAGCTACAATATAAACACTTTGATAACAGCATTGTTCTTCCATTTAGGTGTGTCTTTTAATGTCTCAGCATTTGTAGTACATAAAATACTAGGTTAGTAACTCATCAAGTTGTATATATTAGATATGTACAGTTCTTTGTCATACCTCAAAGTGTGTTTTTTTTTTTTTTTTAAACAGGTTAGTGTTTTTTCTCTCGTTTGAATTCTGCCTCATAGTTATGTACTTCTCATTGGGACTCAGTTGCTTACACATTTCTTGATTTTCAGTGTTCTTCCGTGGATATAGTTTCATGTTTCCTTGACCTATACTGCTCTGATAGTGTTCTATTCTCTACTATAGTGAAAATATGATTCTGATGTGTATGTTGTCAGTTCAGTTATTAATATATTGTTTTCCGCTCACATCTGTGTAGGCCTGCTATGATTGTTTAATTTTATCGAATATCTGAGTGCTTGAAAATATTTTTTCCCCAATTGAATTTTAAAAGTACATGCTATATTTTCTTTTCTTTTTTTTTTTTTGGTTCTTTAAAGGGCAATACATTGAACAGTTACAGTAGAAAAATTCCTTGTTCATGCACATATAAGAAACCACTAATAGAACTCTGTAAATGGATCAGTTGCCTCCTTTGGTATACATTCTTTGTTTTTTTTTGGCATGGAGTCTTGCGCCATTGTCCAGGCTGGAATGCAATGGTGTGATCTTGGCTCACTGAAACCTCTGCCTCACGCATTCAAGCAGTTCTCCCACCTCAGGCTCCTGCCATCATGGCTGGCTAATTTTTGTATTTTTGTAGAGAGGGGGTTTCACCATGTTGTCCCGGCTGGTCTTCAACTCCTCACCTCAGGTGATCCTCCTGCCTTGGCTTCCCAAAGTGCTGGGATTACACACTGTGCCTGGCCGGTATATATTCTTTGAAAAGAATTCCTTTAATGGCTGGATGATATGTCATCATTTTCATAGGCTTTATAACAGTTAATTGTAAAATGTTAATTTTCTTTTAAAAGTCTTTGTGAAAACACAAATTTTAATAAGTGGTTCAATAATTTGTACTCCCCATATGTGCGTCTGCCTACCCTGTGACCCAGTAATTCCTCTTCTACGTATATGCCTCACAAAATACACCCTGGTGATCACCCAAAGGCAGAGTCAAGAATGCTAACAGCAGCCCTATTGAAAATAACTGGGCCAGGTGTGGTAGCTCATGGCTATAATCTCAGCACTTTGGGAGGCCAAGATAGGTAGATTGCATGAGCCCAGGACTGAGACCAGCATGGGCAGTGTGGTAAAACCTCACCTCTACAAAAAATACAAATAAAAGTATCCAGGTGTGGTGGTGCGTGCCTGTAGTCCCAGCTACTTGGGAGGCTGAGGTAGGAGGATTGCTTGTGCCTGGGGAGGTTCAGGCTGCAATGAGTCATGATCATGTCACTGCACTCCAGCCCTGAGCAACAGAGTGAGATCCTGTCTCAAATAACTACATATTCTTTGCATAGCTATTCAAATGCAAAAAAAAAAAGTAGAAAGGATAATTGTGGACTACTCATAGAAATACTATATAGCAATAACATTGAATGAACAGTAAAACAACTACATGGAACAACTTGGATGAATATCACAAACAGTGTTGCAAGAAAGAAGCCAGACACAAAAGCAATATATATCTCTATTATTTTATTTATATCATGTAAAAACAGGTGAGTTCTTGTATTTAGTAGACTGGATAATAGCTACCCTGAGGGGTGACTAGTGGTTGGAAGGGGACACAGTAGAGGCTCTTGGAATGCTGATATTGATATGTTTCTTGATTTGGTTGCTGGTTGCATAGATGTGTTTACCTCAGAATTTTGAACTGTGCCCTCTTTTTGTATGTAAGTTTATTATACTTCAACAAGAAGAGAAAGCTGTATGAAAGATTAGATATCATGCAGCCATGAAGGGTTCTGTTTTCAAAGATTATATAATGATTGAGGCAAATAATTAGAGGCCTAACTGTTAAAAAGAAAAGATTGTAAGAAATAAGTCAGAATGTAATCTCTACAATAGTTATTTTTGGGAGGATTGAGGTTTGCTTTTTTGTTTTGTTTTTTGGAGATGGAATCTCGCTCAGTTGCTCAGGCTGGAGTGCAGTGACATGATCTTGGCTCACTGCAACCTCTGCTTCCCAGGTTCAAGTGATTCTCCTTACTCAGCCTCTGAAGTAACTGGGAATATAGGTGTACACCACCTTGCCCAGCTAACTTTTATATTTTTAGTAGAGATGGAGTTTTGCCATGTTGGCCAGACTGGTCTCGAACTCCCGACCTCAAGTGATCTGCTCGCCTTGACCTGTCAAAGTGTTGGGATTACAGGCGCGAGCCACCGCACCCAGTTTGAATTTTTTTTTCTTCGTGCCTTTTTGTTACTCAGTCTTCCTAAAATGAGTACATATTTCTTTTATAGGTAGGAAAATTTAAAAGATCCAAAAGGGACCAGGTACAGTGTCTCATGACTGTAATTCCAACACTTTGAGAGGCTGAGACGGGGGATCTATTGAGCCCAGTAGTTTGAGACGAGCCTTGGCAACATAGGAAGACCCCATCTCTACAGAAAAACTTTAAAATTAGCTGGGCATGGTGGCACATACCTGTAGTTACAGCTACTTGGGAGGCTGAGGTGGGAAGTCAAGGCTGCAGCGAGCCAAGATTGCACCACTGCACTCCAACTTGGGCAACACAGTGAGACCCTGTCTCAAAAAAAAAAAAAAAAAGTGCAGACACACACACATAATTTGTTTTCCTTCCCTAGAGACTATATTATATATGGCATTTCATGTCAACTTTTGATATATACTGTAGTTTTAAATGACTATTTTGTAGAATATACTTCTTTAAAATACGGAATCCTAGATTAGACAATCATCCATATGTAACTTCAGCTGTGAAGACCAACAGTGAATATCTCTGTTCTAAGATAACAAAAAACTGCGTTAGGAATTCTTATGGGACTACCACACTGTTGCATAGTCATAAGCTTTTGGTTACAACCAAACTCTTGAAATAAACCAAACAGCTAGTGCAATTCAGTATGATAGGATTATTCTTGAGTCTAAAATTAGTGTATTACTACTCTGGATCATTGAACCTTTTTCTTCTCTGTGAGACAGTCTCACTCTGTTGCCCAGGCCCAAGTGCAGTAGTGTGATCTCAGCTCACTGCAGTCTCCGCCTCCCAGGCTCAGGCAAGTCTCCCACCTCAGCCTCCTGAGGAGGTGGGACTACAGGCACGTGCCATCATGGCTGGCTAATCTTTTGTATTTTTTGCAGAGACTGGGTCTCACTGTGTTGTCCTGGCTGGTCTCAAACTCCTGGGCTCAATCTGTTCACCTCGACTTCCCAAAGTGTTGGGATTACAGGCATGAACCATTATGCATTGGCCATTGAGCCTTTGTGGTTGGCCATTGAACCTTTTTATCCTAACCACATTGTTGCCTAAAATTATGTGTTTTGGTATTTGCAATTTTCACTCTTGAAAGAATCTGTGAAATATAAGTTTGACTATAACACTTCCCTTTTATGCTTTTGTTAGTTTTGTAAGCATATCAGTAGTCAGAACTACTTGGGCAAAGAAGTTGGTAGTATAACATCTCATAGTCATTATACGAGAAATTCTACAATTTAATCATCATTGGAATGAGTTGTATATTTGATTTTGTAAAGTTTCCTTTTTCATTGAAACATAAATTATTATCACCAAGCCAATAAATTATCTTTCCCATTCTGTGTTTCATTAATATTTAGTCTAAAAGCTGTACTTTCTATCATTTAAAAACAAATTTCTCAGTTTTAATAATGTTTAGTGCTTTAGGATGACTTTGAATCTGTCCTTGGTCATTATAGCACTTAAAATGTGTGTCTTTGTTCTTTGGAATTTAATTCTTTTAAATGGGAGAAAAGTTGGAGTTTTTTAGATAATCTTAGGAAAAACTCTTTAAAATTTTTTAGTCATGTACAATGTAATTATTCCTCAATAATTCTGGAGAACAGCATTCTTTTAGGGTAGGAGTAGAAGGAAGATGAGTCTTATTTCTACATTCCTATTTCTGGTTTTTCTCTTACATGAACCACACCAGTATTCACTGAGCTCAATAACCACTTAATGCCTGGCATCCTGTTTCTCTAACGTCAAACATCATATACTTGCTTCCACATTGCATTTTATAAATGAAAACATGTTTATTGAAGAAATTTTATTTACTGCCTAAATTCATGAAAAATTTTTTCATGAAGCAATATTGGCTCCTAAGATTAAAATAAGTTTAGTTCTTCATTAGAATTTGTTTTGCCTCTCTTAAGGCTCATGCAGCCAACCTCCTTTCCTACTTCCAGAATTTCTGTGTCAGTATCTGGCCTATACCTGTTCCTTTCAGAGGACAGGCAGACTCAAATCTACTTGAAGTTTTTTTTTTTTTTTTTTTTTTTTTTTTTTTTTTTTTTTTTTTTTTTGAGACGGAGTCTCGCTGTGTCGCCCAGGCTGGAGTACAGTGGCCGGATCTCAGCTCACTGCAAGCTCCGCCTCCCGGGTTCACGCCATTCTCCTGCCTCAGCCTCCCGCATAGCTGGGACTACAGGCGCCGCCACCATGCCCGGCTAGTTTTTTGTATTTTTAGTAGAGACGGGGTTTCACCATGTTAGCCAGGATGATCTCGATCTCCTGACCTCGTGATCCACCCGCCTCGGCCTCCCAAAGTGCTGGGATTACAGGCTTGAGCCACCGCGCCCGGCCCTACTTGAAGTTTTAAAGTAACTTCCTTTCCCCTTTCTGCTCCTTATACTTTTGAGGTATGTGGCATGCTTCCATTAGTGACATGGTTCATAAGGCCGTGATTCTCAATTTGAATGCAAATCATGTTGAGAATTTAGGAGAAAGTGGTAGTGATGACTTGTGAAGAAATAGTTTAAGAAAGATCTTTAAATGCTCTTCACTTGCTTTTATACCCAGATATTTATAGTATGTTTTACCTTAAAGGTCTTGGATTGGAATTTTTAAACTTGGACTTCTTGCCCTAATATATATAAAGTGTAAAATGAATTTATACTTTTGAGAAAAAAATTTAATGTTTGTGTAAATAATATATCTCGATATAAAATTCATTAAAACTTTTAACATTTAAAATTTTAAATAGCCGAATTTCTATAAAAATAATTACTAAAATTACTTTATTCTGTGAATGTTTCTTCTGTTTCAGATCAGTAGTAATTTCACTTCGTCTTCTTCCAAAACTATTTGGTACTTTTCAGCAGTTTGGGAGCAGTTACGATACACACTGGATAACAATGTAAGTAAATAAAATCAAGTATTTATTTTAAAGATGTTTTTCAAATTATAGTTATCTAAAGGTTTTGACTAACCTACAAGCTTTTTTTTTTTTTTTTTTTTTCTTTTTTTGAGACGAAGTCACACTCTTTCACTCAGGCCTGACTGCAGTGGCGCTGTCTCGGCTCACTGCAAGCTCTGCCTCTTGGGTTCGCGCCATTCTCCTGCCTCAGCCTCCTGAGTAGCTGGGACTACAGGCGCCTGCCACCGTGCCCAGCTAATTTTTTGTATTTTTAGTAGAGGCAGGGTTTCACTGTGTTAGCCAGGATGGTCTTGATCTCCTGACCTCATGATCCACCCGCCTTGGCCTCCCAAAATGCTGGGATTACAAGTGTGAGCCACCACGCCTGGACAGCCTACAAGCTTTTACTCTGTACCAGGAAAATTTGAGTTTCATGTGATTTGTTTTCTTAGATTTCTCTGCCACTTAGCCCTGTGGAGATTATATCTTGATGAGTAGGAAAATCTGTGTTTTATTTTCTTTGTAGTTTGAGAACAATACTTTAGCAATTAATACTCTAATTTTAGAGAGATGTTTAGTGTATGCAGCTACAGCAGAGTACTTTTGAAGAAGAGCCACACTAAAGTAAACTCTAGCGTGCCTTTAATTTTTCCCGTTTCTAGGAATTGGCTGTAGACCTACAGTCGTGTTTGGGGCAATCTTGACACTACCCTATTACAGGTTGAGTATGCCTAATCTGAAAAATCTAAAATCTGAAATGCTCCATAATCCAACATTTTTAGAGCACCAGTATGATGCTCAAAGAAAATGTTCATTGGAGCATTTTGGAATTTGGATTTTTGGATTAGCTGTGTTCAACTGCTATGCATTCTGCAAATATTCCAGAATCTGAAAAAATCTGAAACACTTCTGGTCCCTGGCATTTTGGATAAGGGATATTCAACTTGTACTGCTTTACATTTATGGAGAACTTATGATTAATGAATATTAAAATAATTCTTCCAAAGGCAGAACTTTTATGTGAAATTGACCCCATGTTTTGGTAATAAGTCTGGAGAAAGTTGTCTACCACGAACAATACACTAGGAAGATGTGTTGTGTACTTTATTCTAAATAAGCTTTTGGAGAGATTGAAGAGACATTTGAATTTTAGGGAATATTCGACTTGTTGAAGGATTCATTTGTGAGGTCAAATTCTCAATTCTAAGCTTAGGTGGTAAGAACACTTGTTTGCTTTCACAATGGTGTATCGCTTTTATAGTTCTTGGAAGTCTGCAGTGTAATTCCAGATTGGGTGAAGTTAGTTCTTCTGAGTCATATACCTTGCTTCTTATTGTTCTTTTAAAGGGAATATGTTTAATCTGAACCTTTATTATTTAGAAGTATATTAGTCTCTTTCTTTGGTTAATACTACAGTAAGAATCCAGTGAAAGTTCTATTTTTGCAAGGACGGTCCTTAAGTTTCCAAAAGGAAGGGTAGGGGAAAGCATTTAACATCACTGAAGAACAAGAATAGTGTGAGCCCTTTTTCATTGCCTCTTTCTGTAGTTTTTAAGTGGCTGAATTTCAAAATTCTAATGCAGTAAAGGTATTTATTTGGTGCTAACACAGGTGAGCAGGTGTCATTTTAATCAGTGGAGGTGCTTCATATTAAGGAGCAACTTTCTTGTATAGAAGGGGCAGTCTCTGAATATTCAGTTCCTTAATCAAGTACTTGAACCTAAGTATTACTGAGTTGAAACCCTTTTAGCTTGTTCCTTAAATTAAATGTAAATAAACTTAATTAAGGAAAATTCACAGGGTTTCCATTACCACAAGAGATTGGTATCCTAAATTTCATAAAGTACATCACTTAAAAGAACTCTAAGCTCCTGTGGTTATTTGACATCAGTAACAACAAAAACTATCATTTATTGTGAATCTAGTATGTGTAGCAGTACTCAATATTTAGTACATATTCTCTCTTAAACTCACTCTAATGGCCCATAGTTTAAAATTGGAAACTTATCCTTGACTCTTTTAATAAACCTTCAAGCAAACAGACTTCCAGAGGTCAGCTTACTTGCCTGAAGCCGTGTTATAGCAAGTATATTGGAGCTGGTTTCAAACCCAGAGTCTTTCTTCTTTCTACCACTTGACCTTTAGTGATTAGCAAGGTGAAAGTAACTTCTGTTTAAAATATAGCTATAACAGAAACATGATGTAAATTATATTGGAACTTACAGAATTTTAGTACTTCTACATCTGTACATTTTAACAGATAAATTGCTAATAGGTGTTATATGAAATACATTATGTTAGTTATGGAAGTTATGGACCCTGGGATCTCTGAATGTATATGCCACTATTTGTGTTTTCATTGTAGTATTTCTACATTATTTTGGAACTCAGTGCTGGGTATTTCTTTGATTTTTTTTTTTTTTTTAATTCGTTCAAAAATAAGCAAATTAATGACAAAAGATATATGCAGTAAGTTTATTGTATGCCTTCCATATGCCAGATATTCTGCTAAGCAATGACCAAAGCACATAGTATATCCTTATATGAAATGGTATCATATTACTTTTAATATTAACTCAAATTAGTCATTGATAATAGCGCTTTCACAGGCATTATTTTGAGATTAAAAACTTATAAAGGTACTTTAAATTCATAAAAATGAAGGAACATTGCTTTATATCTTTTCACCATTCAAATATAAAACATGTATATTTTTGGTAACTGTAAAATTTTACATTTGAAGATTTTTTAAGATTTGCATATTTACTGTCATAGCATAGATTTATTCTCTTACCCTGACCACTTTAAAATTATTTTTTCTTTTATTTGGGCCAGGTGGGCAGAAAAAGAACTGAACATGATGAAGCTTTTCTTTGATAATTTGGTATACTACATTCAAACTGTGAGAGAAGGAAGACAAAAACATGCACTGTAAGTACCTCTCAACTGAGTTAAAGACGTTTGTGTGGATTGTCTTTCCTTTGAAAAATAATTTCCCAGTGTTTTAACTTTTTTCCATTTAGTAAATAATTGTAACAGAAAACTTCATTTGTATAAAATTATGAAAAGGCTGCTAGAACTTTTTAAGCTGAAAGATTCTTAGGTGTTACTCTTAAATTCTTAGGTAAATGTAACTGACTCACTTTTGGGGGTTGGTTAACCTTCACTATTGAGATTTGTTCAGACATACTGTTTTTAGGAATCAAAAGTAAATATATTTTTCAGAAACCATAGATATGCTTGTCTTAACATATTAGAGCATTGATTCTAAAATTTGTAAATATTTACTTAAAAAATACTATATTTAACATATAGTTAAGTTAAAACATTTTATTATAATTGCATACTAGTAGAAAGTTTAGGACGTGGAAGGTTTTAAAACTGGTGGTATATCATTAATGTTTTCTTATGTATCAAAATATTCTCTGGATATATTCAAGTGATTTAGGACAAGAATTGGTAGAAATGGATTGGTGGTGGTATAGCTGTATTTGAGGGGAGATGGCATAGGAGATTCAGAAGATTTCTGCGGGTGAACTGATTGTTGTGGACTGATGTCCATGTTGAGGAAACCAGTTCAGTGCCACTACTGGCGTGTTAGTGGAGAACAGGAGGAATCACGCTGTGATTGAAAAAAATCACATAGAAAACTTCCACAAAGGTGGAAACTAAGCAGACTGTGGAAGTGTTGGGAAAAGTCATAGATATTTAAGGCATACATACTTCTAAAAATAAATTTATTTCCCTGCACAAATCAGTTCTCTGGATGTTATTTTTACTGTGTCCTTTAGGGTGCAGCTATCTTCCCACTTGCCTAAAACTTGAGACTTGAGGCATTTTTGTACGCTTATTTCCAAACATGAGTAATGATGATGATGATGATAACCAAAAAGCCAGTGCTTATTGATATATACCAATGTGTCAGATACCAACTACTTTAAGATATGCAACAACCCGTTTGAGACAGTCTTACTTTACAAATGAGTTTACTGAAGCTATGATATGACAACTTCTCCAACGTCACACATAAAAATAGAGCGAGCTTTTTTACCGCCACAGTCTGTTTCTGTTATAGAATTTGTATTTGTAAATGTGACATTATGCTGCCATTATTCTCTACCTTTTTGTTAAAATATACCGCATGTCTTTTCACAAATTGACATTTCCCCAAGCACTACTTTTGTCCTTATAACTACCTCTAGGTAGTCTCCTTGCCTCAGTCTTCCCATATGGTGGTTCAGTCCTTCTGTCAAATTAGGAAAGCAGTATGGTACTGGTGGGAAGCCCATGGGCTTGAGAATCATACAGACATAGATCCAGGTTATTAATCTATTATTTTAACCTTATTTCAATTATTTACCCCTCTAATTCCAATTATTTACCTTATAAGTGTTTGTAAGAATTTAATGAAATGATATAGTGAATTGCACTTGGCACATAGATTATCTACAAATTGTAGTTACCTGGTTAAAACAAAGAATGTAGCATAAGAAAGATACAAGAATTCTGTCTCTTAACCCCATCCAGAGATTCTTCATGGCATAAATAAAATACCAGTCTCTTCAGCTTAATATTCTGGGCTGCCTATGATCTAAACTCAACCTTTCCAGTTTTATTGTTGAATTTTTTTTTTTTTTTTAAAGATAGCTTATTCTACAAGCTTATCAAATTATTTCTGGAGTATTTCTATTTACTGTATCCCATAGCTTTGCTTGCAAAGTTAGCTTTAAACAGAATGTATTCTTTTAAAATTAAAGTTCTAACTGTTCTTCCAAGTCAGTATCCTTCTTTATTCCTATTGAAGCAGAGTTTGAGGATAATGTTGGCCTCTTGAATCCGAACATTCTGTTTATGCTCTATAAAAATCATAGGATTGCCAGGCATGGTGGCTCATGGCTGTAATCCCAACACCTTGGGAGGCCGAGGCGGGCGGATCACCTGAGGTTGGGAGTTCAGGACCAGCCTGACCAACATGGAAAAACCTCGTCTCTACTAAAAATACAAAAAAAATTAGCCAGGTGTGGTGGCGCATACCTGTAATCCCAGCTACTCAGAAGGCTGAGGCAGGAGAACCACTTGAACCCAGGAGGTGGAGGTTGCAGTGAGCCAAGATTGCACCACTGTACTCCAGCCTGGGCAACAAGAGCGAAACTCCGTCTCAAAAACAAAACAAACAGAAATCACAGGATCAACAAAGAGCAGAAATAAAAACCACACATAACCCACGTTTTTATTAGGACATGGGGAGTTAATTACTTGTCAGCAAAGAAATAAACACTAGGTTATAAAAGAGCTCCCACCAAGAGCAGGACTTGAGAGGCATAGTGAAAGGGGAATGGAAGTCATAAAATGAATCATCCTCATAAAGAGAAAATCCAACATTAAGTATCAAAAAGGAACATACGTCTGAGACTTAGTTGTTCACTGCTTTGAAAACAGTGGAGTTACTCATTTTGTTAGTGGAATCAGAGGTGAGCAAAACATTGCTTCTGCATTGAAAAATGAGTAGGGCTCCTTGGATATGTGTTTTATGTTTTTTTTTTTAGAGTATACTAGAATAATCTTTCCAACCTTTCAATCTGCCTTGTTGGCTGCCGTCCTAGGAGACTAAAACTCTTAGAACAGAGAGATGTTGTCTGGACTAATTTGGTATAATTTCCCTATTCCTTCGGGGTGTAAAACAGTTGTACATTTGCTACTTTTTGTTCAAGCATACTTATTTCAGTATTTTTTTTTCAGTGCAGATTAAAATCGGAAAGTTCTGAAATGTTTCACTTTTCAGGGGGGAAAAAAGATTCTTGTAGCATGAAAGATAATATTTTTATTTTTTTATTTTGTAATTTTTGTTTTTTGCTTTTATATTTTTATTTTATTTTTATTTTATTTTATTTTTTGATGGAGTTTTTGCTCTTTTGTCCAGACTGGAGCGCAATGGTGTGATCGATCTCAGCTCACTGCAACCTCCACCTCCTTTCAAGTGATTCTCCTCCCTCAGCCTCCCGAGTAGCTGGGATTACAGGTGCCTGTCACTGCACCTGGCTAATTTTTGTGTTTTTAGTAGAAAAGGTTTCACCATGTTGGCCATGCTGGTCTCGAACTCTTGACCTCAGGCGATCCATCTGCCTCTGCCTCCCAAAGTGCTAGGATTACAGGCATGAGCCACCGCGCCAGTAGTATATTCGTAAAAGGACACATTAATGTGTTTCTTGAATCCAGGGGCCTCTAGAGAAAATCTTGTCTGCAGAGGCTACAAAGAGATTTTCTTTTAAGGCAGTAATCTGTTACTAAAGTTTCATATCTTTGGGGAGACTATTTTTGTCCTTTATTTCTTGTGATGTCAGAAGCCGTGGACAAGCCCGTCAGAATTTGTCAATATTGGTACCATCTTTGTCTGATATCCCAAGAAATTTTTCTCACTGGTGGTTTCAACAGCCCATAGGAACCTGAGGGAGCAGGGTCTTTGAAGTGCAGCGTCAGGGGCTATACTATGGGAGTACAAAGGGACTAGACCCATGCCTTCAGGGTTATGAGTCCCTTATTCCGAGATGCAAGTATAGGGGGAGAATTATTTCACATGTAAAGGCACTTAGTAAAGGGTGAGGCTTTATTCTCCCTTTACGTTTGATTGATGTCCCCTAGACAAGGCAAGAGGAATATAGTAACATAAAACTGCAGAACTGATGGGTCATACAACTCATTTTTGAATTTGTACTCAAGGCCTCTGCTACAAAATCTCTTGTTCTTTAACTTAAAAAGCCTTGAAGCCTTTAAGAGCTAGCTGTTCTTGAATGTTATCTGGGTTGCCTTGTAGTCTGAGAGGTGCTTATCAGATTTCCTCTCCCCTACATCTCATCATATGTATTTTCACCTTCACAAAGGTCAGTGCAGCATTAATGAAAAAGTTAATCTTATCTTTGCCAGCGTTAATAAGAGACCCTAAAGAGCAGCAAAGGCATGTCCAGTGAACTCAATCTTCAGAAAACTTAAGCTTTAAAACTTCGATAATGAATTTAGTGCAATTTTGGGAAGCTAATTTTGGGATGCTGTTAAAATTTTGTTCTTACTTGGGGATTACAGAACATCGAATTAAGATGCCCAGGCTGTGCACAGTGGCTCATGCCTGTAATCCCAGCACTTTGGGAGGCCAAGGTGGGCAGGTCACCTGAGGTCAGGAGTTCGAGACCAGCCTGGCCAACATGGTGACACCATATTTCTACTAAAGATACAAAAAAATTAGCCAGGCACCTGTAATTCCAGCTCCTCTGAAGGCTGAGGCAGGAGAATTGCTTGAACCCAGGAGGCGGAGGTTGCAGCGAGCCAAGATCACGCCATTGCACTCCAACCTGGGCAAGTGTGAGACTCCATTTCCAAAAAAAAAAAAAAGCCCTTTGACCCTCTCCATGCTAGGTTATAGATCAGAGCATAGACCAGCCACTGTTGCATGTTGGCAAAGCAGTTTGCGCAGTCGATCCACAATCTGCCTTTTGATCTGTAAAACAGAGATAATAGCTTGTTATTGACTTAAGTTTCATTGAGTGCTCAAGTACTTGGACTAGAATGTGATTATAGACACAGTTAAATATGCAGTTCACTGGGGTTGCTAAAGGAGAGGAATCCTTTTAAAATGCAAAACTGGGCCAGGCATGCTGACACCTGTTGTAATCCCAGCACTTTGGGAGGCCAAGGCAGGCAGATCACTTGAGGTCAGGAGTTTGAGACAGCCTGGCCAACATGGTGAAACCCCGTCTCTACTATAATAAAAATAACAAAAATTAGCTGGGAGTGGTGGCGCACGCCTGTAATCCCAGCTACTCCGGAAGCTTAGGCACGAGAATCACTTGAACCTGGAAGGCAGAGGTTGCAGTGAGTGGCGATTCTGCCCCTGCACTCCAGCTTAGTCAACAGAGTGAGACTCTGCCCCCGACTCCGCCAACACATACACACACACACACACAGTTTTAAAAAAGCAAACCTGATGATTACCTCCACCCCAAACATGGTCCCCTCACCCCCAACTCTCCAACACTCTTCCTTGACTTCCTTTTCCATCTCTACTTTCTTTTTTTTTTTTTTTTTTTTTTTTTGGGACAGAGTCTCGCTCTGCCGCCCAGGCTGGAGTGCAGTGGCGTGATCTTGGCTCACTGCAAGCTCCGCCTCCCGGGTTCACGCCATTCTCCTGCCTCAGCCTCCCGAGTAGCTGGGACTACAGGCGCCCGCCACCTCGCCCGGCTAGTTTTTTTTGTATTTTTTAGTAGAGACGGGGTTTCACTGTGTCAGCCAGGATGGTCTCGATCTCCTGACCTCGTGATCCGCCCGTCTCGGCCTCCCAAAGTGCTGGGATTACAGGCTTGAGCCACCGCGCCCAGCCTCCATCTCTACTTTCTGACATTAGGGCTGACCACAGTCTCTCATTTATCTAGTCAGACTCATCTCCTACCCTACCTCACTAAAAGTCGCTTCTTTAAAAGTTTCAAAAGCAACTTTTTTATTAAGCATCAAATTTTATGCATGTGAATTATAATTATTTAGATTTGAAATAACATTCAAAAATGCCAAGTTTGTGTCAGCTCTATTTTTCATGAACTAGATTTATGGAAATATTATTTTATTAGTGTTTCTTGGGTACAGAATATATTATCACTATAGGGACCATGATATGAAGCATGTACTTTTTAGATAGAGATGGTGTTATTTACTTGTTGCCTATTCTAATTTATGTGTGTATTGCATACTTTTAAAATGACATACTTCCTCTGCTTCACTAGTTGAATTTTTGTGTGCTTTCTTACATAATTTGAAAATAAACTGTTATAGTTTCAAGATTTGTATAATTTATTAGTTTAAATTTGTGTTTTGTTTTGTCTTTATGAACTTTTTTGTGTAACCAAAGATACATAGTTAAAATAATTAATTACAGATTATTAAAACAATTTTTGGTATAAGTTATGCATAGGACCACTAAAGTTTTAGAAGTAATTAAGAAATAGGGTGTTTAATTATTTTAATGACTTTTAAATTATAGGTACAGCCATAGTGCTGAAGTTCAAGTTCGACTTCAATTCTTGACTTGTGTATTTTCAACTCTGGGATCACCTGATCATTTCAGTAAGTTTTTAAATCAGTACTTTTTTCAAATCTGTTTTGACTAGTGAATTTACTCGCTCTTTGGATTTCTGCAGTGATTTTTTTTTAATTTAATTTTAGAGTAA
Source organism: Macaca thibetana thibetana (assembly GCF_024542745.1). NCBI lineage: Eukaryota > Metazoa > Chordata > Mammalia > Primates > Cercopithecidae > Macaca > Macaca thibetana. The sequence continues at coordinate 45,724,799 of NC_065590.1, forward strand.
GTGGGTACATGTATGTTTGTTACAGGGGTATATTGCATACTGGTGGGGATTGGGCTTCTTGTGTACCCATTACTCAAATAGTGAACACTGTACCCGATAGATTATTTTTCAACCCTTGTCCTGCTCCTGCCATATCCCCGTTTGGAGACCCTGGTGTCTAGTAGTTTCATTTATATGTCCATGTGTACCCATTGTTTAGCTCCTGCTTACAAGCAAGAATGTACGGTACTTGGTTTTCTGTTGCTGAGTTAGTTCACTTAGAATAATGGCCTCCAGTTCCATTTATGTTGCTGCAAAGGACACGATTTCATTTGTTTTTATGGCTGCTGCAGATTATTCTTAATACATTTATAAATTATACCAACATTCAGATAATTTATTCAAATAATTGAGATTGTTTGCATTTTAAATAAATTTTAAAAATTTTTTAGTTCTATAAGACCTTTTCTTTTTTCTTTTTTGAGACAGGATCTCATACTGTCTCCCAGGCTGGAGTACAGTGGTGCGATTACAGCTCATTGCAGCTGTTGACCTCCCCGGCTCAAGCAGTCATCCCACCTTAGCCTCCTGAGTAACTGGGACTATGCACCACCATAGCCAGCTAATTTTTTTTTAATTTGCATAGAGATAGGGTTTCACTGTGTTGCCCAGGCTGGTCTCAAACTCATGGGCCCAAACAGTCCTCCTGCCTTGGCCTCGCAAAGTGCTGGGATTACCAGCATGAGTCACTGCACCGGGCTGACTGCATCTTTTATTATTTTTGCTTATAGAATCTTGCTTTCCCTTTGGTTGGAGATAGGTATTAATTATGCATTATTATTGGGGCTATTCTTTTGAAAATTACTTGGCTTGATGGGTGATAGAGACACTTGGAGGCCCCAGTTTTATTTAGTTTCACTTTAAACTGAGTTTCGTTAACAGTTAATTTTTTTTTTTATTCAAGTTGTAGGGTACATGTGCACAACGTGCAGGTTTGTTACATATGTGTACGTGTGCCATGTTGGTGTGCTGCACCCATTAACTCGTCATTTACATTATGTATATCTCCTAATGCTATCCCTCCCCCCTCCCCCAACAGTTAATTTTTTTAAAGTAGAGCTTGGTCTGTTCACCATATCCAAATCCATGTGGTTGCAAACGAGCTTGATTTCTGTTAGCCAAAGCTCCTTTTTCCTTCATATACTGACTGTCATCTTTTACTCTACATCCTTCTTTTTCTGTGTGTCAGTATCAAGCCTTATTTTTTTAGAAGGATATTGTCTCTTTAACTGTGATTACTATATTGTCAGCCTGATGGGTGTCTTGCTAGCAGTTGTCATGACTTTTTTCAAGGCTGTACCTATGCTTGAGATATACTGTATTTATCTTATTATTTAAGTCTCTTATTTCTTTTTTTTGTTCAAACTATTTATAACGAATGCCACCAACACTGTGATAACGGATTTCAAAAATAAGCTACCTGATTTTGGTAGGAAATTTCTCTTTTGTGTTACTAGGTCATTTATTGACCCATTATGACTGATAAAATTCAAGAAATAAGTAAACTAAAATACGGCAAAACCAATCTATAGGGAGAAGTCAAACTAAAACACATATAGTCAACATAGATACTATGAACATTTAAGTTTCATATTTATTATACACAGTATAGATTCTCTGTGAATTTCCAACAGACACTAGCTACTGTCCAGATAGTATCAAATCTAAAACTTCACTTCTCCCACATCATGGCTCTTCTCCTGCCCACTTCACCTGCCCTCAAAGTGATCTTCCCATATCAATCTCCAGAGTAGCTGGGACCACAAGTGCATATCACCATACCTGGCTAATTTTTAAATTGTTTGTACAGAGTCTCATTATGTTGCCCAGCCTGGTCTGAAACTCCTGGGCTCAAGCGATACTCCGGCTGCCTTAACTTCCCAAAGTGCTAGGGTTACAGGCCTCAGACCACTGTGCATGGCTGGTTGTACTTCTCTTACTGGCACAGTTCCTGTTATCCATAACGAAGTTACTCCAAAGTTACACGTAATTACATCCAATATTTTAATACTGATTTTCAATATGACAATAACTATAGTCTTAAAAAAAAAACAATAATGAAAGTGTATAAGTTGCATGTTGAATGTGGACTGGTGATTCAGCCAATTATGGATATACTTCTGTTTTATTATTTAGTTGACTGTAATGAACCTGGATACTCTTTATCTTGTTCTCCTTAATTACTTAACGTGTTTAAGTTCTGATATATACTAGAGTTGTTTGGGGTTTATTTATATTTGCTCCTATGGGCACAAGTTCTCAAAACAAATAATGTACACATTAACTGTTTCAGTGAGAAACAGGATAACTTTTTTTCTGATAAAACTCTTTAGACTGATACTGCTCCTAGGGTGAATATGTCTGGGGAATTTTTCTTTATTTTGTCATTTCACCTACTTTTCCCAAGAAAAAGAAATTTCTTTTAATGGTACCATACCATCATGTCCCTTCTGGTTCTAGGGCACCACCCCAGGGTTTGGAACCTCTTAAAATGTACTTCAGAAATCCCTGGAATGCTTTTGTTCTAACCTTTTGGACTGTCTAATTTTTTTCATATTCATACTTGTGATTGCCTATAATGCCTTCCCTTTTGTTCTGAATAATTCATCTGTCTTCTACCACATTCGGGAATCCTTTAATACTTGGGTCAAAGTATAATACAAATTTTTTCTCATTAGTCTGACTCCCTAGCTGATTATGTCCTCTGATAGGTTGCTGTTGTCTGTTTTACGCACTTTCCTTTTGCTTTGTTCATCATAAGGGTCCTTTTTTCTTTTGTTTTGTTTTGAGATGAAGTCTCGCTCTTGTCGCCCAGGCTGGAGCGATCTTGACTCACCACAACCTCCACCTCCTGTGTTGAAGTGGTTCTCCTGCCTCAGCCTCCTGAGTAACTGGTATTACAGGCATGTGCCACCATGCCTGGCTAATTTTTTGTATTTTTAGTAGAGACGGGGTTTCTCCATGTTGGTCAGTCTGGTCTCGAACTCCTGACCTCAGGTGATCCGCCCAACTTAGCCTCCCAAAGTGCTGGGATTACAGGCATGAGCCACTGCACCCGGCCTCCTTTTTTCATATTTTACAAAAATAATATTATCTCCTATATAGAGAGTGACCTTTGAACATGGTATATGCTCTATTTATAATACTCAAACCTTACCACTGACTCCTGAATTTTTAGGATTACCTCCCCCAGTCATTATTACTAGTATACAGATATGCTCCTATTTTAGGGAGATGAATTTTCTTCCTAAATGAATTCTTTGAGAATACTTCATAAGTTGTGTATTTTTAGGTGATTTACATATGGGTTATCTTAAAGTACATTTTAAAAACATAAATTATGTGAAAATTCGTATTAAATAGTTGTAAAAGGCTCTACGATACCTCCTTTGTGTTTCTGGCTATATTGGTGTTTCTGGTACGTTCATTTAGGACCAAAATGTTGTATAAATATGATTTTAAATTTTACAAATGGGATGACATAAGAAATAGTTATTGAGATTTATTTATTTATTTTTTTTGAGATGGAGTCTCACTCTGTCACCAAGCTGGAGAGCAGTGGCACAATCTCAGCTCATTGCAACTTCCGCCTCCTGGGTTCAAGCAGTTCTCTTGCCTCAGCCTCCCGAGCAGCTGGGACTACAGGGGTGTGTGCCACCACACCTAGCTAATTTTTGTATTTTTAATAAAGACGAAGTTTCACCATGTTGGCCAGGTGGTCTTGATCTCCTGACCGTGTGATCTGCCCACCTCAGCCTCCCAAGGTGCTAGGATTACAGGCGTGAGCCACCGCACCCAGCTGTTTTTTGTTTGTTTTTTTTAGACAGTCTCGCTGTGTCATCCAGGCTGAAGTGCAGTGGCATGGTCATAGTTCACTGCAGCCTTTAACTCCTGGGCTCGAGGAGTCTTCCCACCTCAGCCTCCCGAGTAGCTAGGACTAAAGGTGCGTGTCACCCTGCCCAGCTACTTTTTTGTTTATTTTTGACGTGGAGTCTTGCTCTTTTTGCCCAGTCTGGAGTACAGTGGCGAGGCCTCGGCTCACTGCAACCTCCGCCTCCCGGGTTCCAGCAATTCTCGTGCCTCGTCTTCCCAAGTAGCTGGGATTACAGGCACCCACTACTACACCTGGCTAATTTTTGTATTTTTAGTAGAGACGGGATTTCACCATGTTGGCTAGACTGGTCCTGAACTGCTGACCTCAGGTGATCCACCCACCTCCTCTTCCCAAAGGGCTGGGATTACAGGCGTGAGCCCCCACGCCCGGCCTACAAATTTTTGTTTTTTAATTTTTTGTAAAGACAGGGTCTTCCTATATTGCCCAGGCTGGTCTCAAACTCATGGCCACAAGTGATTCTCCCACCTCGGCTTCCCAAAGTACTGGGATTACGTGTGTAAGCCACTGCGCCTGGATGAGATAATATTTTATACACTTCTATATAAATAAACTACAGGAGGTTGTCAAAGAATGTTTTAACATTATTGAGGAAAAAAACTGATTCCCGGCCAGGGCCACTGCCTGTGCAGAATTTGCACATTCTCCCCATGTCGGCGTGGATTTTCTCTGGGTACCCTGGTTTCCTCCCACGTCCCAAAGACATGCACTGTAGATTCATTGGCACATCTAAATGATCTCAATCTGAATGAGTGTGGGCATGTGTATGAGTGCAGTCTGCAATGGAATGGCATCCTGGTCAAGGTTAGTTAGTGCTTTGTCCTTGAGATGCTAGTCCCTAAGATGCTGGGATACGATTTGGCCAGCGACAGCCCTGAGCTCTGGAATAAGCGAGTTGGAAAACGAGCAAATGAATGAATACAAATTGTAACATAGAAATTTGTAAGCTCTATGATATTCATACAAATGCATAGTCATAAATGATGTGGTGCAAAAGCGAGCCCACTAAATTTGTTACTGTTTGTGTTTGAACTGCCTGGTGGTAGGAAGTGTTCCTTATAGTGTTTAATTTGTAACCATTTAGTCCTTGATTTTATTTACCACCACCACTGATTTGCCAAAAATTGGGTAACTAACTATCTGAGTGGTTTGTATTAATCTTTCTTAAATGTATGTATAGCTCACACTTATTCCAGTGTTTAATATTCAGAATGTTGACTTTTAAATAAGGAAGTTTAGCGATTTTTTTTTTTTTTTTTTTTTTTTTTTGTTATTTTTTGAGGTGGAGTCTTGCTCTGTTGCCCAGGCTGGAGTGCAGTGGCGCGATCTCAGCTCACCACAATCTCCACCTCCCAGGTTCAGGCAATTCTCCTGTCTCAGCCTCCTAAGTAATGGGGATTACAGATGTATGCCACCATGCCCAGCTAATTTTTTGTATTTTTGTAGAGGCGGCGTTTCACTGTGTTGGCGAGGCTGGTCTCGATCTCCCGAGCTCGGGCAATCCACCTCCCTTGGCCTCCCGAAATGCTAGGATTACAGACGTAAGCCACTACACCTGGCTGCTGTGATTTTTTTTTTTTTTAAATCATAAATATGCTGTAGGAACATAACTCTTCTTCATATCAATTAACATATGGTAAAATTCGTTTCATTATGCATCATTTCAATTAAAATTGCAATTTCCAAGAACCTATCCATGTTAAGTGAGGACTTACTATATGTACACATGCCTAAAAGAAGTATAATTTTTTTATGTGTAGTTAATAAAGTATAAAATTTATAATTTTTATCTAGGGTTAAGTTTAGAGCAAGTTGACATCTTATGGCATTGTTTGGTAGAGGATTCTGAATGTTATGATGATGCACTCCATTGGTTTTTAAATCAAGTTCGAAGTAAAGATCAACATGCTATGGGTATGGAAACCTACAAACATCTTTTCCTGGAGAAGGTAATTACATTTCTCACAGTTTGTTACTATTTTTCCATGTTCCCTTTTTCATCTCTTGAAATACGAATTCTGTAATGCTTTTTTTTGACAGTTTTTTTAAGTAGCCAAATGTAATGATTTTTAGTAGTCCTAGTATAATTTTTGGTCAGATTGTGCTCAGATTTTGGTTTTATACTGTGTACATCTAAATTAATTGTTTATATTTATAAAAATATTCTATTAGCTACAATAATTAAACTAACAATCAGAATAACTTTTGAAGGCAGCACTAATTAGAAATGTGGAGGGTTTTTCTTAGTGTTTGTTTTTTAAAATCATCAGTAATATTGTAGTCCAATTTTCGGGGGTGGTGTCCACACCCACAAGTGTGAGAGCTGTTTTCTGTGACTCTTTCTTATTTAAATGACTGACTGCATTGCGGTCAGTCTTTTGGGCAAAGATAAGCCATTCTCCAGTATGTGTAGATTCTGGAAAGGCATATTAGGAAGTGCTGTCATTATCGTAAAGATGTTCCAATTTTTGTTCTTCTTTACCACATGCCACAGTTACTTCAGGTGACATTATTCTGAATGAGCTATTCCCAATTGAATTTTGAAACTCAGTGAAAATAATGCAAAGACTTTTTTATGCTTATTTTTGAGATTATGAAGGCTGTCCGCAAAGTGTGACATTATCTCTGTGTTAGAACTGAGTATATATATGAATGAGTTTTAGTGTGTATAAACTAAATCACTTAACAGACCCAAGACAGAGCTACAAATATAACTTTTGCCATCTTAAATTTCAACTGCTGACTTTAACAAAAACTGTACTTGTAGCTGTACCTCCCGTAAGTTTGTATGATATAGATACACAATGCATGGTAGATGTTTTTATTTATGTCCTCTGATTTGGGTCTATGCACATCTTCAGAATTGAAACCTGTATCAGACAGGTTTCAGTTATTACCTGAATAAAATGTTCATTAAATCACATACATATGTATTTTCATTTTTCGTTTCATTTTTTTTTTTGAGATAGGCTTGCTCTGTCTCTAAGACTGGAGTGCAGTAGTGCGATCACGTCTCACTGTAGCCTTGACCTCCCGGGCTCAAGCAATTCTCCCACTACAGCCTCCTGAGTAGTTGGGACTGCAGCCACATACCACCATGCCTGGCTGATTTTTGTATTTTTCATAGAGATGAGGTTTCGCCGTGTTCCCCAGGCTGGTCTCAAACTTCTGAGCTCAAGCTGTCTGCCTGCCTTGGCTTCCCAAAGTACTGAGCCGCCGTGTCCAGCCAAATTATTATATATTTTTATTTTTTTAAATTATCACTAAAAATTCAAGCTGATCTGTTTCCTTCCACAATGTTTTCAGTAACGTTTATTTAAATTTAAGAAAATCTGTGAATTATCACACTAAATTAGCTTTGTGTTTTCCCCTACCCTCCCAAAGATGCCCCAGCTAAAACCTGAAACAATTAGCATGACTGGCTTAAACCTGTTTCAGCATCTCTGTAACTTGGCTCGATTGGCTACCAGTGCCTACGATGGTGGTTCAAATTCTGAGGTAAGGATTTAGACTTACTTTATTAGGCAACTTTATTCCTCAAATTAGATTATCAAATTTGGTTACCAAATTGTTTTTCTACAAAGCATAGAATTTACTACTTGTGCAATGCAGTTGGGTTGGTTGGTTTGTTTTGAAATGGAGTCTAGCTCTGTCGCCCAGGCTAGAGTGCAGTGGTGCGATTTCAGCTCACTGCAGCCTCCACCTCCCGGATTCAAGCGATTCTCCAGCCTCAGCCCCCCAAGTAGCTGGGATTACAGACACTTGCCACCATGCCTCGCTAATTTTTGTATTTTTGGTAGAGGCAGGGTTTTACTATGTTACTCAGGCTAGTCTCGCACTCCTGACCTTAAGTGATCTGCCTGCCTTGGCCTCCCAAAGTGCTGGAATTACAGGCATGAGCCAACATGCTCAGCCTAATTCTGTTCTCTGGTTTCAAAAGTTTTATAAAGCAAATTTATTTTTCAGTACCAAAGATAACATTGGGTGTGCTTAATGAAAACCTGTTACATATTTCTTGATTTATAAAGTGGTCATGTAAGTATTCTTTGATTCTCCTAGACATTCCTAGATAATACAGCCAAATATTTTACTTCAAATAAAAGATTGATTTGTCTCAAATACGATTTTTATGCCATTTGGTTCAGCCTGGGCAACAGAGCAAGACTCTATCTGAAAAAACAAAAATAAGAATAATTTTATCTCTTAGCAAATTTGGGGAAATTTTTTAAGAAAGGAAAAAGAATAAATTTTAAAAAATTTTTATTGTTTGTATTTTTTGAGATGGAGTCTGGCTCTGTCACCTAGGCAGGAGTGCAGTGGTGTGATCTCAGCTCACTGCAACCTCCACCTCCTGGGTTCTAGCAATTATCTTGCCCCAGTTTCCTGTAGTAGCTGGGAATACAGGGGTGTGCCACCATGCCTGGCTAATTTTTGTATTTTTAGTATAGACGGGGCTGGTTTCGAACTCCTGACCTCAGGTGATCCCACCCACCTTGGCCTCCCGAAGTGCTGGGATTACAGGCATGAGCCACTGCACCAGGCCATTATGATTAGTTTTTTTGAGACGGCGTCTTGCTCTGTCACCCAGGTTGGAGTACAGTGCCACAGTCTCGGCTCACTGTAGGCTCCGCCTCCCGGGTTCATGCCATTCTCCTGTCTCAGCCTCCTGAGTAGTTGGGACAACAGGTGTGTGCCACCACGCCCAGCTAATTTTTGTATTTTTTTTTTTTTTTTTTTGAGACGGAGTCTTGCTATGTCACCCAGGTTGGAGTGCAGTGGGACAATCTCGGCTCACTGCAAGCTCTGCCTCCTGGGTTCACGCCATTCTCCTGCCTCAGCCTCCTGAGTAGCTGGACCTACAGGCGCCCGCCACCACACCTGGCTAGTTTTTTGTGTTTTTTTAGTAGAGACGGGGTTTCACTGGGTTAGCCAGGATGGTCTCGATCTCCTGACCTCATGATCTGCCCACCTCGGCCTCCCAAAGTGCTGGGATTACAGGCTTGAGCCACCGCACCCGGCCTAATTTTTGTATTTTTAGTAGAGTTGGGTTTTCACCATATTGGCCAGACTAGTCTCGAACTCCTGACCTCAAGTTTTCCACCTGCCTTGGCCTCCCAAACTGCTAGGATTATAGATATGAGCCACTATGCCTGGCCAGAATAATTTTAGTTGTATCTAAAATGCTTTTATTTTATTTTCCTACTGCCTTCTTTTCTCGTCTGAGTAGGTTTTTCAGTGTTTTTTAGTCCTAACTCTTGCTTCAGTATCACTTTGATAACTTTTTTTTTTTTTTTTTTTTTTTTTTTTTTTTTGGAGATGGAGTCTTGCTCTGTCATCCAGGCTGGAGTCCAGTGGCACAATCTCAGCTCACTGCAACCTCTGCCTCCCAGGTTCAATCAATTCTCCTGCCTCAACCTCCAGAGTAGCTGGGATGACAGGAACATGCCTCCACGCCTGGCTTTTTTTTTTTTAAAGTAGAGACGGGGTTTCACTGTGCTGGCCAGGCTCAAACTCCAGGCTCAGGCAATCCGCCTGCCTCAGCCTCCCAAAGTGCTGGGATTAGAGGCGTGAGCCACTGTGCCCGGCCCACTATGATGATTTTCAATTTGGTAATTTCAGACAACTAAACATATTTGATTTACCTAAGAAGTAGTCATGCTCTATTATGAAATAATACTACCTTTTTAAAGAAGGTGACATTAACACTAAAGTTGTTCAGCTGCCAACATAGAAGGACATCTTTCTTTGCCCAACTTTTGAAAGTTCCACTCCCTACTTTTTCTGCAGTTTTTAGTGAAACCTTTTTTTTTTTTTTTTTTTTTTTGGTCATCTCATGGTTAACATCATAAATTTGAGTGAGGCTGGACGCAGTGGCCCCACGCCTGTAATTCTACCTTTTTGGGAGACCGAGGCGAGTGAATCAGCTGAGGTAGGGAGTTCGAGACCAGCCTGGCCAACATGGTGAAACCCTGTCTCTACTAAAATACAGAAAAATTAGCCAGACGTTGTGGCGCATGCCTGTAATCCCAGCTACTTGGGAGGCTAAGGCATGAGAATCCCTGGAATCCTGGGAGGCAGACGTTGTAGTGAGCCAAGATTGTGCCACTGCACTCCAGTCTGGGCAAGTGAGTGAGACCCTGTTCTCAAAAAAAAAAAAAAAAAAAGAGTGAGAACTTGAGTTAGCATATCTTGTTAATATTCTGTGAATACCAGAAGGCAATGGTTTTATCAGTGTAAGTTGGATGGATTCATTGAAGCATTGTGCTCATTATTGTATTTGTTTTTTATTCCTTTGTGGTATGTTTTTCAGGACTAGAATTTTCCTACTATGTAGTCACAACTTGTGAGTTAAATATTATGTATATATTGTTAGCTGCTGTGTAAATAGTTTTTAGAATTAGTACAGGTGTATTTCATCAATTGAGGAAATTCTTAAATCATTTATTTTTGTTATTTAATAGCTGAATAATAGGAGTTGCCTATGATTTTTACTTTTGATACTTCAGTCTTACGATGAGTTACATAGTTTGACAGACAAAATTTAGAGGTATCATATTTTTCTTTCTTAGCTGTGTGGTATGGACCAATTTTGGGGCATTGCTTTAAGAGCACAATCTGGTGATGTCAGTCGAGCAGCTATCCAGTATATTAACTCCTATTATATTAATGGTAAGTGATTTGAAATATTGTCTAATAGGTAATTTTTTTTTGAGAGTGTTTCGTTAAGCTAAAATTTTTCTTTGAGACAGCTAAACAAGAATGTAAGGCTAATATATGTGTCTAAACATTGTCTTTCAGGTAAAACGGGTTTGGAGAAGGAGCAAGAATTTATTAGTAAGTGCATGGAGAGTCTTATGATAGCTTCTAGCAGTCTTGAGCAGGAATCACACTCAAGTCTCATGGTTATAGAAAGAGGACTCCTTATGCTGAAGACACATCTGGAAGCATTTAGGAGAAGGTAATTTTTTAAATATCACACTGTTAGAATGAATTTCATTTTTATTCCTGACATATCCAGAAATATTCTTAAAGTGAATCTAAAGTTTTTGTTGGGGTCAGGTAGAAAGCATAATTTACCAAAATGAAGGGTCAGTAATAGAAGTAATTTTTATTAAGAGTATATACCATGTTGCCTTGGAATAGGCAATACGGGTTCCTGATAAATATTGCAGAGCTTTAATAATAATTAGAGTTTGAGCAGATATGCATGAATAAGAATCGTTAGAATTCCATCTCTAAGAAAGTATTGACTTTGATTAAAAAGGCAGAACACCACTACTAAAAAAAAGTTTCTCTCAAACTCTTACCAAGAACATCAAATAATCTCATAGTTGAATCAAGTTGAGTCATATGTTTCATTTGCTGTTTTTTTTTTCTTCCTGGACTAGGAGACAGTATTTTAATTTTGAATTTCCATTTACCATGGAAACATGACCAAAAAATTCTGTTAATGAATATCTGTATAATTAATTTAGACATAACCTGTGTAATACAGAAATAAAGCAAATTAATATTTATGAATATATCGACTGAAATGAAAGGTGAGTAGATAGTTTTAAGAAATTCTATTTGTTAAAAATCATTATGAGCAAATGTAAAAGTACTAAGAACTGTGTTGAAAAAAATTGTTAAAATTAGTAACTTTTTTCAACTTCAGATCTTAGTTTGATATTGAAAAGTGATACAATTGATATTTATTGACATTTTTAAAGTATCAAGAAATATTGCATAGTAAAGATATTTTATACATTCCCTATAAATAACATGCTTCCATGATTTGAAACATTTGGACATTATGAAATTCTTTATTTTGATTAAGATTGCAATTCATGGAAATTCCGCTTAAAGAATTCCTTGTGTTTTTTATGAATGTGGAAGGGAACTCGTTTTTTTGCACAGAAACTTTATACTGCCTTATAACTTTAACCACTTAAAAAGATAAAGTGTTAAAAAGAGCAAATGTGGTGGTGTATCTTATTCAAATTAATACATATTATAAAATTCAGATATTACACTGTAATGTAGAAAATGAAAGTCTGCTATAATTGCTGTCTTCCTCGTGGAGATATACTGTTAATGATATCCATACTTCCAGAATTTTTTCTATGCTATAGGATCTACAGACAACAAACCAATAAGGTCCTGTTGATTCACACCCTTAGTCCTTTCACAATACTACCAGTGTCTAAAATAAGTACTTACTTTAAGTCTTTAAAAATTACTCGTTTTTTGAGTGTTCAGTGGTGGTTTTGTAAATTTAATGAATTTGAGTCCAAAAATTCCTTCTCAGATGTACAGATTTTTTTCTAACTCAGTTGTGAAAAAAAAATTATGTTCTTGATATCTTTTTATTTGTTCATGTTTTTGCTGAAAGTTAATGTTGATGTTAAATAGTTTATATAAAAATGTTTTGTTACTAGTAGAATAACTAGGATATGGATAAAATTGAACAGTCACAAAACTAAGCAGTAGTTAAAAAAAATTTACCTAGGTATTTTTCATGCAAAATTTTGTTCTTGATGTGCTTAGTGCTATTATTAATTGAAGATTGCCTAACATCTGTAGATTGAAAAATAGAATTGTTTTTTGTGTTCTGTATATTAAGGGAATAAACAATAATGTCTTAAATTGTTTTCTTTTTAAAAAGAGATAAAGTTATAATCTTAAATAGTGGTTCCAGCCAGAAATGTTTTTGTTTCCCAAAATGTAGTATATAATCCCTGGAGACACTTCTGATTATCACAGCAAGGGAGCATGTTGTTGGTATCTGGTGAGATGCTGTTGAATATGAGAGCATGAGATATAGCCTCCTTCACCCCTATTCATCTCTGCCTTCTGATAACAACAAATTATTAATTGGGCCTAAAATGTCAGTAGTGCCACTGTGGAGAAACTGTGGTCTTCCAATATGTAGCAGGAAACATTGTTTTAAGATTACTCTTTTGCTCATACATCAGATCATGTGGAAATTAGACAAGTTCATTCATTCCCTCAGTTTTTATCCTATTCCGAATTTGCTGATTAGTTTTAGACTTTTTTTTTTTTTTTTTTTTTTAACTAAATTCAGGTACCTGAATTTAGTTAAAAAAAAAAAAAAAGGTATGTCTGAAAATTACTTAGAAAATTGTTTAGTGATTATCATGCTGGGTGCCTGTTTCCTTTAAAATACAAGTCTTTGTAATTCACTTTATAATTTTAACAGCCATGAATTGACTCTCAAATTCTATTAGGCTGGTTAGTATATATTACTAGAATGTTTCTGTCCCTGAAAAATTTTTCTTAATATGTTTTTTCCTTCTGAATGTAGGAATCACAGCTTGCTATTTCATTTACTAGATTAGTTTTTTTTTTTTTTTTAATTCCCCCTGACTCTCCTACTAATATTTCTGTTCTCTCTATTAAAAAAAAAAAGCAAAAAAAAAAAAACTGGCCTTGAGGAGATTTTGTTTTTTTCCTCAGTAATTTCTCTTGGTGACTATTTTGTTAGGAGCTCTTAGCTGTTATTATGCATTTAGCTTTGATTCAGTGTGATGAATCTGAACTTAAATTTGTTGCTGTAGAATAAATTGGAACGAACTTAGAACTTCTTTTGGACTTTTCCAGTCTGTAAGATGATAAAAGCTTGCATAACATTAAAATGGTTTAAAATGGCATAAAATGGTATCCTTTCTATTTGTTGTTTTTGTCATGTTTTAGGTTTGCATATCATCTGAGACAGTGGCAAATTGAAGGCACTGGTATTAGTAGTCATTTGAAAGCACTGAGTGACAAACAGTCTCTGCCGCTAAGGGTTGTATGCCAGCCAGCTGGACTTCCTGACAAGGTACTTACATAGTTTTAATTTCGAAGTTGATAACATTTCCCAGGTCAAATATATGTTCTTTTTGTATTTTTAAATTGGTTGCATCTCATATTTCAGATGACTATTGAAATGTATCCTAGTGACCAGGTAGCAGATCTTAGGGCTGAAGTAACTCATTGGTATGAAAATTTACAGAAAGAACAAATAAACCAACAAGCTCAGCTTCAGGAGTTTGGTCAAAGCAACCGAAAAGGAGAGTTTCCTGGTAAGCCCTTCAATTCAAATTTTCTCTTTCTCTTTCTTTCTTTCTTTCTTTCTCTTTTTTTCTTTTTTTCTTTCTCTCTTCTCTCTTCTCTTTTTTCTTTTCTTGGTTGTATCATATAGCAACTGTCTTGGTTTGTCTTGTGTTGCTATGACAATACTACAAACTAGGTAAAGAACAGAATTTGGGAAGTCCAAGATCAAGGTACCAGCATCTGGTGAGGGCTCCTCTCTGCTTTCAAAGTGGCAGCTTGAATGCTGCCTCCTCACAGGCAGAGGGTGAAAGGGTGAAAAAGGAACAGACTCCCTCCATCAGACCCTTTTATAATGTCATTAATTCATTCATGGCCTCTCCAAAGGCCCCACCTCTAAAACCTGTTGCATTGGAGACGAATGTTCAATATGAGTTTTCAGAGAGAACAAAAAAATTCAAACCAAAGTAGCAACTTTGAAGTTTTACTTTGAAGGTTCACCGTCCATGTTCATGGCTCCCCTTACCCTCCCCTCCCTTTAGTACCATTCATTCTTAGATAAGAAGCTGTTGAGAGTTGCTTCAGATGCTATTTGCAAAAAATTCTTTTGTTTCTCAAAAAATTCTATTTTAGACTTCTGATGTGATCATAAAATAATTCTTGAAATTTATTTCATAAGCAATTTGGGAATTTTTGGTAAATTTAAATTTCCATATACTACTCATCCACTTTAACCCAACAGTTTTTTTCATATATTTCATTTTCATTTTTTCTGAGTATATAAAAATAACACACCTTCATGTCCCACCTGTGCATCTCTCCTTGCCTACCAAAAGTATCTTAAGAAATTTTTCACATAGGCCTAATATATATATATATATTTCTCCTAATGTATGTTTCTGATCTCTTTCCAGAGATACCAAGATATAACGTAAGAATATATATATATATACACACACACACACACACACACACACACACACACGTATATGTAAAACACAAATGGTGGAATTCCATCTTTACTGTTCTGTTTGCTTGTAGGGCATATCATTATCTTAGAAAACACTTCATGTTAGTTCATGTAGAAAGTTACCTCATTCTTTTTGAGATCTGCATAGTTCACTATATAGTAATAACTTGCTTCATTTTCCCTGTTCTCTACGAATGGACATTTAGATTGTTTTCATTATTTTGCTGTTACAAACAATGTGACAGAGAATATCTTTGTCTCTACATTATTTCATGTATGTCGGATAAATATCTCATTATGGAATTTCTGAATCCAAATGTATCTACTTTCATTAGGTTGAAATGTAGTGTGTGTAAAGTGTATGAAAATAATAAAGTGAAAATCCATGTACCTACCATCCAGGTTAAGAACTGGAACGTTAGTAGAAGCTACTGTTGTGTCCCTACCCAATAACATAATTTCCACTTTTCCTTAACACTGTCTTGATTTTTGAATTTGTTTTTTTAGTGTTGTTTATAGCCTTACCTCCATGTATGTGTTTTTATTTAGTTTTGTGAAACAGTTTAGCAACCACAAACCTAGTGGATAAAGAAAAAGGGACATATGGCTACTATTAGATACAGGATTGCAGAAGATGACAAGTTATAAACCTTCCCTACAGATATGTATAGCCTAATTTGGGGATATCAGTGGGAAAGTTCTCAAGTATATGTCTCAGCACAGTTAAGACATATCCATTGCTATAATGTTGATAAAAATACTGGAATATCCAACAGAAATGTTTTCATAGAATTTGTATTTTCTTTTTCTAAGCTCTTCATGATCTACAGTAACTCTCAGGAGTAGGTCAAAGCAGAATTTCTTCTGTAGGATGAAATGAATGTCCTCTACTGATTCAAGCAGTAGTACATGGAGGTGAGAGCAGGAACCTCCCTAGCACTTGGTAAAGACGGTCCACATACAGATAAGAATCTGGACCAGGTTCATTGTCCATTCTTTTGTAACATAGAGAAGATAGTACAGTGGCAGCAGGGGTCTTGGTCATGATAACCCTCAATGCGTTTCTCCAAAGTCATACTGATCTTACTAATTGTCCTCCAAATTTGGTGCACAGCAGTCATTGTGTGATATCTTTTATCATCCTTCTGGTGATTCTCTTCTCTCCTATGTTGGGTATTCTGTTTCCATTATCCATACCTTTCTTGTTACTGGTTGACTGTGTGTGTGTGTGTTTCTGGAATACAAGAGAGTGTTCTATTCAGTGGTTTCTTGTGATAAGATTGTCGGGGTAATATTTTTTATTCCTTGCATGATTAATAATATGTATCTCATGTTTTCATACCCAAATGATAAATTAGCTGGGTATAAAATTTTAAGTTGGAAATAATTTTGTTGCAGAATTTTAGAGGTGCTTCTCCATTGTTTCTTGCTTTCATTGTTGCTGTTGAATTCTGAAGCCATTCTGATTTCTGATATTTTTTACATACAGTATGTCTTTTTTTTTTTTTTGAGATAGTCTCCCTCTGTCACCCAGGCTGGAGTGCAGTGGCATGATCATGGCTTACTGCAACCTTCATGTTCAAGTGATTCTCCCACCTCAGCCCCCTGAGTAGCTGGGGCTGCAGGCAGGTGCTACCATTCCCGGCTAATTTTTTGTATGTTTAGTAGAGACAGGTTTTCACCATGTTGCCTAGGCTGGTCTCAAACTCCTGAGCTCAAACTTTCTGCCCACTTAGGCCTCCCGAAGTGCTGGGATTACAGGCATGAGCCACCATGCCCAGCTAACATGCAGTATTTTTTCTTGTAGACATTAATCAGTCTTCACTTTTTTCTTAGTGTTCTGGACCTGAGTATAGGTCTTTTTTCAGTGATTGTGATGGGTTTTCCTCAGTATAGACGTATTTAGGTATTTAGCGTTGGGCCCTTTCAGTTTGGCAGATTATAATTTTCAGTTTGGAGAAATTTTCTTGAAATGGTTCATAGATTTCTTGTCTTCTGTTTTATCATTTTCTCTCTTTATGGAGCATATCCATTATCTAGATGTTTTGTCTCTAAGACTCTCCCTAATTTCTATGTTTCTTTTTATAAGTTTTAACTCAAGTTCCTGAGAGATGTTCTCAATATTATTTTGCAGTCTTTCTACTGAGTTTTTCATTTCTACTGTCATACTTTCAATATCTAAGAGCTCTTTTTTCTCTGAAAAAATATGCCTATTTTTAAAGTTGAAATACCTTTTTGAGATTAACATTTTGCTTAATTGTTGAATTTTGCTTTTTTTGGTTCATTCTGTTGGTGTCTACATTTTAGTGTTTAGATTATTTACATTCAATGTAAATATTTTCTATTTGTCCCATCTCTTCAGTTTCTTTTTTAGCACATATTTAGCACTTCTGACACTTTGCATTCCTGTGCATAGATCTGAGTTTCTCTTTGGTTTCTTTTCCACCTTTCTTTCTGTTATTTTATTTTATTTTTATTTATTTATTTTTTTGAAACAGGGTCTCACTCTGTCACCCGGGCTGGAGTGAAGTGGCATAATCATAGTTCACCACAGCCTTAACCTCCCGTTCTCAGGTGATCCTCCCACCTCAGTCTCCTGAGTAGCTGGGACTACAGGTGCCAGCCATCATGCCCAGCTGATTTTTTTTTTTTTTTTTTTTTTTTTTTGAGACGGAGTCTTGCTGTGTGCCCCAGGCTGGAGTGCAGTGGCGCGATCTCGGCTCACTGCAAGCTCCGCCCCCCCGGGTTCACTCCATTCTCCTACCTCAGCCTCCCGAGTAGCTGGGACTACAGGCGCCTGCCACCTCGCCCGGCTAATTTTCTTGTATTTTTAGTAGAGACGGGGTTTCACCGTGTTAGCCAGGATGGTCTCGATCTCCTGACCTCGTGATCCGCCCGTCTCGGCCTCCCAAAGTGCTAGGATTACAGGCTTGAGCCACCGCGCCCGGCCGCCCAGCTGATTTTTGTATTTTTTGTAGAGACAGGGTTTTGCCATATTGCCCAGGCTGGTCTTGAACTCCTGGGCTCAAGCGATTCTCTCACCTTGCCGCCCAAAGTCCTAGGATTACAGGGGTGACCCACTGCGCCGGACCTCTTCCCCTTCCTTCTAATAAACTTCCGTTAAAGCTTTGTACGCTAGGTGTTCTGGTGACAAATTTTCTTAAGCTTTTGTTTGTCTAGAAAAAAGTTTATTTAAAAATGTTTATTTTGCCTTCATTGTTGATGGGTAGTTTCACTGGACATCGAATTCTAGGTCATGAGGTTTTTTTATCCTCTTTCAGAACTTTAAAATTGTTGTTCTGTTATTATTTGGCTTGCAAAGTTTGTGACCTGAGTCGGTGGCTTTCCTTATCTTTTGTCCTTTAAAGCCGACGATGGAGGAAAGAAAAAGGATATAAAGCTTTTTCTTTAACATTGATTTTCAGCATTTTGATTATGAGTGTGCCTTTGTGTTTGAGATCTGGGTTTAGTTTACCTTCTCAGATCTGTGAGTTTATAACTTTTATCAAACTTAGAAAAGGTTAGCAATTATATAGTGCTTCATTTTTTTCTCTTTTTCTTCTCTCCTTACCCTTTTAATTTCTGAGCCTATAATGTTTCTAGGCTGTTGGTTAAGGTGTTGCATATTTCTGAGGTACTGTTCCTTTTCTTTCTTCCTTTTGTTTTTTGTGTGTGAGGGTTAGATGTTAATCTTACTCTTACGCTAAATCTTTTTGTGATGTATATTTTTTTGGGGCTTACTGTTCATCACGAGTTTATTTCGTGGTCACCTTGCAAACTTTATTGGTACGATCTCCTTTTTTTCTCCTTGTCAGTTTATGTCTGTAAATTTTTTTTTTTCCTTGAGTCTCGCACTGTTGCCCAGGCTGGAGTGCAGTGGCGCGATATCAGCTCACTGCAACCTCTGCCTTCGGGTTCAA
The DNA here is from genome assembly GCF_024542745.1 of Macaca thibetana thibetana. NCBI lineage: Eukaryota > Metazoa > Chordata > Mammalia > Primates > Cercopithecidae > Macaca > Macaca thibetana. Next base: position 45,743,655 of record NC_065590.1, read on the forward strand.
GCGATTTTCCTGCCTCAGCCTCCCAAGTAGCCGCAACTACAGGTGCATGCCACCACACCCTGCTAAGTTTTGTATTTTTGGTAGAGACAGGGTTTCGTCATACTGGCCAGGCTGGTCTCGAACTCCTGACCTCATGAGCGACCTACCTCGGCCTCCCAAAGTGCTGGGATTACAGGCGTGAACCACCACACCCGTCCTATCTCTGTAAAATTTTTAAAATTTATTTTATTGGAGTTGTAAAGGGGAAAAATTACATGTGTGTTTTCAGTATTCAATTAGAAATCAAGAATTTTTAAGATTTCATTTTGTCTTGAAACATTAATTTTTTTAAAAAGGTAAAAATTCTGTTTAGAACTGATAAGGAATAAGTAGCTCTTATGTTAAAAAGATCTTCTCAAAAGTAATAAAAGATAGAAAGCAGCTCAGTGTATTATAAAATCCAATTCAGCCATAATAGTCAACATTAATGTGTTGTCATTGTCCATCCAGTGTGCTATATAAAAATACCATAAACGGGGTAGCTTATAAACAAAGGAAATTTATTTCTCATGGTCTGGAACCTGGGAATTCCAAGATCAAGGTGCCGGCAGATTCAGTGTCTAGTGACAGCTTTCTCATAGATGGTGCTTTATTGCTGTGTCTTCATGTGGTAAAAGGCTGAAGCAAGCTCCTTTGGACCTCTTTTGTAGAGACACCACTCCCATTGATGGAGGACTCTGCCTAATACCTAATAACCTCTGAAAGATCCCACTTCCAAAATATCATCACCTTGATAATTAGGATTCGACATATGAATTTGGGGAACACATATGTTCAGACCATAACACTTGTCATTAACACACAGAATATTGGCCTATCTCACATCAAATACAGGCCATTATGCTAAATAAAATGCTAGTCATTGCATAACTTTTGGAACAAAGTTATGCATGCTTAATTAGAGTAGCAATTAATCATGACTAAGTGTTTTAATATTGCAAATATTAATAATTACATTTAATTGTCTCACCAAGTTAGACATTTAATAAAAATCTACCAAAGCTTTGCTAGGCACGGTAGCTCATGCCTGTAATCCCAAGGCTTTAAGGCTGAGGCAGGTGGATCATTTGTGGTCAGGAGTTCAAGACCAGCCTGGCCAACATGGCAAAACCCTGTCTCTGCTAAAAATATAAAAATTAGCTGGGCCTGGTGGTGTGCACCTGTAATCCCAGCTACTTGGGAGGCTGAGGCATGAGAATCGCTTAAGCCCGGGAGGTGGAGGTTGCAGTGAGCCGAGATCATGCCACTGCACTCCAGCCTGGGTGACAGAGCGAGACTCTGTCTTTAAAAAAAAAAAAAAAAAAAAAAAATTACCAAAGTATTAATGGCTCACGCCAGTAATCCCAACACTTTGGGAGGCCGAGGTGGGCAGATTATGAGGTCAGAAGATCGAAACCAACCATCCTGGCTAACACGGTGAAACCCCATCTCTACTAAAAAATACAAAAAATTAGCCGGGCGTGGTGGCGAGCGCCTGTAGTCCCAGCTACTTGGGAGGCTGAGGCAGGAGAATGGTGTGAACTCGGGAGGCGGAGCTTGCAGTGAGCCGAGATAGTGCCAGTGCACTCCAGCCTAGGTGACAGAGTGAGACTCCCATCTCAAAAAAAAAAAAAAAAAAAAAGTTTAATACAGAATTTCTGTCTATCCAGTAGCCAAAGCTTTTCTTAATGAACACGCTGCTTTATAAGCATTTACTTTTCTTTTAGTTTTGTATGATACAAAACGATACAAATTTATAACATAAAAAATAATAAATTTATAAAAATCAATAAATCAATAAAATAATAAAAAATGAATAAAATATACTGTAAAAAGTATAGCTATTAGATTATTCAGTTATAATTTGTGAGCAACATGATGAATCGGGCACTAAGAAATCAAGTATACAATAGCAATTTTTAAATGTTATGATATTCTGGCTGGGCGTGGTGGCTCATGCCTGTAATCCCAGCACTTTGGGTGACCGAGGCAGGCAGATCACTTGAGGTCAAGAGTTCGAGACCAGCCTGGCCAACATGGTCAAACCTGTCTCTACTAAAAACACAGAAATTAGTTAGGTGTGATGGTGCACGCCTGTAGTCACAGGTATTCAGGAGGCGAAGACTGGAGAACTGCTTGAACCCAGGAGGCAGAGGTTGCACTGAGCTGAGGTTGAGCCACTGCACTCCAGCCTGGGTGACAGAGTGTCTCAAAAAAAAAAAAAAAAAGAAAATTATGATATTATGAGGTCTTTGTAAAATGTGAGAATAAAACTTTTTGAGGTAATTGAACTGCTGAGTAAATTGAAATAGCATGCCTCTGTACAGAATATTGTAAAGATGTTAGGTAAATTTATTTTTTAACATGTTCTATCAAGAATTCCGGGCCGGGCGCGGTGGCTCAAGCCTGTAATCCCAGCACTTTGGGAGGCCGAGACGGGTGGATCACGAGGTCAGGAGATCGAGACCATCCTGGATAACACGGTGAAACCCCGTCTCTACTAAGAAATACAAAAAACTAGCCGGGCGAGGTGGCGGGCGCCTGTAGTCCCAGCTACTCGGGAGGCTGAGGCCGGAGAATGGCGTGAACCCGGGAGGTGGAGCTTGCAGTGAGCTGAGATCCGGCCACTGCACTCCAGCCTGGGCTACAGAGCGAGACTCCGTCAAAAAAAAAAAAAAAAAAAAAAAAAAAAAAAAAAAATTCCGATGTAATTTTTGTTTAAAATTTGATGAAATTATGGTGAAGTTATCTATATGAATAAACTAAGCAATATTAGAAGTTCTGGGAGGTCAGTAAATTGGTACTTTACAAAAAAAGGAAAAAGAACAAAAAAGTTCTGGGAGAAAAACTCAAGGATAATAGAAAGTTGAACTTCTGTACTAGCTATATAAACATTTAAACCATAATACGATTTTGGTGTGGGAATTGTTAGTTAAATGATACAGAATGGATACCGAAAATCAGTCATATGACTTGTTCAGTTTGGGGAAAGAAAAACCCCTTCTAATATTTAGGATATGTTTAAAATGTCATATCTGCATTAACAAATGGTAGGAAAATTTAGAAGAAAATAGGATTGTTTGTCAAACCATTTCGAGGGCCAAGATTGAGGGCTAGAAATAATGAGAAAGGGAAAGAATCATAGATTTAGCTACACAATGATTAGCAATTTAGTTATAAAAAAATTGTGCTTAAGGCAAATTGCCAATATGACTCCTCTTGGGAGAAAAACATATTCCTTCTCTGTGTTTGAAATATTTTTTCCACAGACCTTTTTTATGTGAAGGGAAAGGTAATTTTAAAATGTTATATGTCATTATAAAAAGCAATAACCTTAAACTCATTTTTCTTGAAAGTAATTGGTGTCCAGTGGAGTTTTTCTATATTGAATGAAATTTAGCAATAGTTTTAAAGTTTAAATTATTCATCAGACATTTAATTTTGCTTACTTTTCGTGCTGTAATCATTTCTTTCCCCCAAAAAACTTGTACATTATACATTACTTAATTTGAATGTGTTTTCCATTTTAGTGCCGGAATGCATGTGTGAATAAAACAACCTCTGCCCTTGTGGAACTGGGAATTTGTCATTCTTCCTTTCCTTTTTTTTTTTCTTTCTGTTTTTCTTTCCCTTTTTCCTTTGCTTCTGTCTTTTTTTCTCCTTCCCTTCCCGGATAACAAATATGAGGTGTTAACAAGTGCTTTAAAGAAAGATACAGCAGAATAAAGGGCTAATGGTGAAGTGAAGCTTTTAGATTGGGTGGTAAAGCGAAAGCTCCCATTAGATGAGAGAATTGAAAGAGGTGAGAAAATAAGTATCTTGAATTCCTGGAGAGGAATCTTAGTCCTTGAGGTCGTAATATACTTGGTATTTTCAAGAAAGGGCAAGGAGGCCAGTTGACTGAACATAGTGTGAGGTAGGGAAGCTGGTGGGAAATGAAGTTGAAGGTGTAGGCCGCAAAAAGGACTTAGTGCATTCTAGAAATGTCTATGCTTAATCTATTGAGTTTTCTCTCTTTACCTTGGATCTGGAGGGTTGGAATTACATTTAAGCTTTACGTGTAGTGTGATTAATTGCTACAACTACATATTCTTATCAGTAAATAAGTTAATTCTTATAAACAAATTCATTTCTATGTTCTGCTTTTAAGGAGGCCTCATGGGACCTGTCAGGATGATTTCATCTGGACACGAGTTAACAACAGATTATGATGAAAAAGCACTTCATGAGCTTGGTTTTAAGGATATGCAGGTACATATATAAAACGTGGCTTGAGTTTTAATGATCTGTTTATAATCAGTTGAATAGTCACATGTAGTTTAAAAACAGCTCTTATTACTTTTGTTATATTAAAATTCTAAGTGATTTTATACTTCAGATTCATTGTTTTATTAAACCAAAAGCTTGATCTGCATAAATTTTTTTTCCTGTTTTTTATAGATGGTATTTGTATCTTTGGGTGCACCAAGGAGAGAGCGGAAAGGGGAAGGTGTTCAGCTGCCAGCGTCTTGCCTCCCACCCCCTCAGAAGGACAACATTCCAATGCTTTTGCTTTTACAAGAACCTCATTTAACTACTCTTTTTGATTTATTAGAGATGCTTGCATCATTTAAACCACCCTCAGGAAAAGTAGCAGTGGATGATAGTGAGGTGACTATGTTTCATTTTCACAAATCTCGTTTTGTCTCTCTTTTGAGAGGATATAGTAACTTTAATACAACTATAGATTATAAAATGTTATAAAATACAATTTTCTCACTTTTATTTTTTTGAGACGGTGTCTCACTGTGTTAACCAGGCTGGAGTACAGTGGCATGATCTCAGCTCACTGCAAGCTCCGCCTTCCGGGTTCACGCCATTCTCCTGCCTCAGCCTCCTTTGTAGCTGGGATTACAGGTGCGTGCCACCACAGCCGGCTAATTTTTGTATTTCTAGTAGAGATGGGGTTTCACCATGCTGGTCAGGCTGGTCTTGAACTCCTGACCTTGTGATCCACCCACCTCGGCCTCCCAAATTGCTGGGATTACAGGCATGAGCCACTGTGCCTGGCCCTCAGTAATCTTTTAAGAGTAGTAAAATTGGGCTGGGTGCAGTGGCTCATGCCTGTAATCCTAGCACTTTGGGAAGCTGAAATGGGCAGATCACGAGGTCAGGAATTCAAGACCAGCCTGACCAACATGGTGAAACCCCGTCTCTACTGAAAATACAAAAATTAGCTGGGCGTGGTGGCACGCGCCTGTAATCCCAGCTACTCCAGAGGCTGAGGCAGGATAGTCGCTTGAATCCAGGAGGCAGAGGTTGCAGTGAGCTGAGATTGTGCCACTATACTCCAGCCTGGACAACAGAGCAAGACACCACCTCAAAACAAAAACAAAAAAAAGGTAAAATTAAGAACCCATTTATTTGTTCGTTAACTATTTAAGTACCTAACGTGATGTAGGCATACTGTTTTAATCAAATTATTGTTTATAATACTTTGGTCTAGAAAGGGCTCTCTGAGGGAGACTATATATAATCTGAGCTAGAAGGATGAAAAGCCAGTTAGAAAGATGAGATATGGTCTGGATAGAGTAATCTGGAGAAAGGGTTTCTGGGGAAATGCTTGATAAAAGGAGTTAGGCAGGTTTAGGAATTGTTACAGCTAGAAAGGAGAATGTGGAAGAGGATGGGAGAGTAGAATGAGAGGAAAGAAATTGGAAAGGTAGGCAGAGCAAAATAATGTAAACCTTTTGTATCATTGTGAGTCATTTCCATTTTACTCAAAGTGGACATCATTAAAAGATTTTAAACAGAGAATGAACACATGTTCTGATTTTTGTTTTATACCTGATACCTAATATACCTAGTAAGTTTCTTTGGCAAAAATAACAAAGTCAGTAAAGCATTTGATGTGCAAGTCCAGGAAGGAGTTGCCCTGGAATAGGATGGCAGCAGTGGAAATAAATGGACAACAGGTCAAAGCATCACTTGGTGGTGTTTTGGGTTTTAGGAGTAGGGAATGAAGAGGAGAAGGAAGACAGAAATGGCATTGGGTTTCTGGTCTGTGCAACGGGGTGGGGGGATTCCATTTGAACTGAAGGATAGATGGATTCCTGAGGGACATCAAGTAGAGATGTCAGGTCATCACTTGGATATGTAAGTATGGAGCTCAGAGAGAAGGTACAGTCTAGAAAAATGGTTTGTGGGTTATCACTATAAAGGTCCCATTTATTTTATTTTATTTTATTTTTTTGTGAGACACAGTCTTGGTGTGTCACCCAGGCTGCAGTGCAGTGGTATGATCATAGCTCAATATAGCCTTGATCTCTCAGGTTGAAGCGATTGCTGCCTCAGCCTCCTGCATAGGTGGAACTCCAGGTGCGTGCCAGTGTGCCTGGCTAATTTTTTAATTGTTTTGTAGACATGGTCTCTCTCTGTTGCCCAGGTCGGTTTCAAACCTTGGTCTCGAGCCATTCTCCCACCTCAGCCTCCCAAAGTGCTGGGATCATAGGCATAAGCTGCTGTGCCCAGCCTGAAGATGGCATTCAGAGGCAAGAATGTGTATGACATCACCTAAAGGAGCCATATTCAATCCACTGACTTTTAAAACAATGCCTTTAAACGGGCTGCTTCTAAGATATTTTCATGTATTCATGTAGCTTATGCAGTAAATTACAATTTTGAGATTTAGAGGCAGGTAAAATGGTGGTATTCTGATGGTTTTCTCTGTGTTAGGCTAGTATTCTTTCTTCCCCAAGATTGTTAAGTGACTTCTTCCCATTTCCATGATGTATTTGATCATGGATGCAGTGGGCTGCCATTGAGCCCTCTATTTCTTATACCTCAGTTTCTCACATGATGGTACATTCTTAAATTCCGTAGAAATCTCCATTGTTTTTTCAAGCAAAATAATCATTAATAGGTGCCCATGAAACCTCTGTTTTCTCACCTAGTGCTGGTGTTCTGTTCCATGTATTAGGGGAATAATGAGAGGGGGGGACAAAAATTTTGCAGAAGGTTTTTTCAAAAGAGGAGTTGTTCACATTGGGTCCAGCTACTGATAAGAGTGAAGAGAAAAGCATTACAGATTTTCTTCATTAAGAAAGCAAATGACATGTTTGAGGAACTGGGAATATGAGCATAGTGTAATTTAAGTATTAGGACAGAAAGGTTGACTGTAACCTATATCACAAAAGGACCTTAAATGATTTTTTTTTAAATCCATCATTATGGCTGGCTTTAAGCAGCAAAATGCGCTCTTTTCTGGGCTTTTAGAAACAATTTAGATGTTTGTGTGGAGGGTATAGTAGAGAAAACCAGGACCAGTGATAAGAGATTCTGGGCTATTATGTTAATAGGCTGTTACGTTATTCTGAGTAGTGAGGCTTAAACCAAAGGGAAAGCATTTCATTGTTTTAGCAGATTTTTTTTTTAGACAGAGTCTCACTCTGTCCTCCAGGCTGGAGTGTGGTGATGTGATACCGGCTCACTGCAACCTCCACCTCCCAGGTTCAAGCGATTCTCCTGCCTCAGCCTCCTGAGTAGCTGGGACTACAGGTGCACACCACCATGCCCAGCTAGTTTTGTTTGTATTTTTAGTAGAGACAGGGTTTCACTGTGTTAGCCAGGATGGTCTCGATCTCTGACCTCGTGATCCTCCTGCCTCGGCCTCCCAAAGTGCTGGGATTACAGGTGGGAGACACTGCGCCCAGCCGCAGATACTGTATTGAATCTTATTTTTGACAGGTTGATACAGGGATTCTTTGATACTTTGTTTGGCCCTGATGAGAGTTACACAAAAAAGAAAAAATAAAGTATCTTTACTGTGTATGTCTCATGAGACTTTCAGTCATAGAAGAACATAGTTATGCACACATGGAAGATATTTTTCCTTCAAATCCTTTTTTGCATAGAGTTCAAAATTTCTCTCTTTTTAATGGTTATTTACAAAGGAATGATGAGTCATTTTATTGAAGAACTGAGGGCCGTTTCCTCAAGTAAAGCGCCAGTGTTACTCAAGGGTTGCTTTTCTTTGTTCATCAAGCTTGTGAAAGACCAAATTTACCTTGAAACTTTCTAAGATTTCCTTGACATTGGAGAATCACTTGAACCTGGGAGGCAGAGGTTGCAGTGAGTTGAGATTGAATCATTACACTCCAGCCTGGGCAACAAGAGCGAAACTCTGTCTCAAAAAAAAAAAAAAAGATTTCCTTGCCATCAAAGTATACCATCTTTCTGCCGTTATACCAAAAGAACTACGTTTCTTTTTATAGGCTTATAGAATATCCCTAGACCATATTATACCAAAGAATCACTGTGTTAGTAGCAGTAGTAATAAATTTATACTCCGTGGAAAATACCAAAACTGTCAATTTAGTTTTTACTCTTTTTACCTCTCAGGGTGGTACTTTTAATTTTTTTTAATTGCCTATTTCCTAAGTGGTTTTTGAGACATTATTTAACTTATTCTTGCCTTAGCAAGTTTCTGAACTCAGATTTAACAAATGGTAATGGAAGAAAATAGGTCTCTAAAATCGTTTGCTTTCTTCTTAATGTCTGCCTATCTGAGACTGAAAAATGAAGTTTAGATTAGCAAAATAAGAGAAACAGATAGGCTCTTTTCCTAAATGGAAGTTCAAGGATTTAATTCATCAAGTCTTTGTTGTGCTTAGAATAGTGACCTGCAAAATGGAAATAGATGATAGTCATATTGAAATTTGTTAGAATGGCCTTTAGACAGATGTTTTCACTTTTATTTCAAAAGTTTCCTGAGGAACATCATCAGTCGTAGAGGAAAGCTTTTCTAGAAAAATGTTCAGTAAGAAGTTGAAAAAAACACTGCTTGACTATTAATTTTCTCAAATATTATGTATCATATAAGAAATGTTGCATTTCTCACTTTTCAAAAAGACTAAAAATATTAGCAAATTTGATAATATTTTTACACAAAAATTTGAACTTAAAACTTTTTTCTGATCTGTTTTGATAAAGCAGTTGTTCTTATTTGTGTAGAGCTTACGATGTGAAGAACTTCATCTTCATGCAGAAAATCTGTCTAGGCGGGTCTGGGAGCTACTGATGCTTCTTCCTACATGTCCTAATATGTTGATGGCATTCCAGAACATCTCAGATGAGCAGGTGAGGCCACAAAATCTGTTTACTCTCCTAGAGGCTGTTGCCAGTTTATATTCCTATTGATAGTGTAGAAGGTTGCCTGTTGACGTACCCTTAGTAAATCTGAATATAGTTTTTAACCCATATAATAGGTAAAAATTGCCACTTCATTTTAATGTTCATTTGTTTATTTAGTGAGGGTGAATAACATAGGCTGAATGCAAGATGAAGATGTTTTCTAAAATTGTTGACATTTTATATTAGTGTTTTATCATATTACAGTATGCTTTTAATACTGTTTTTTGCTCTTAGTAACAAAAGTAATGTTTAAAGAAAATACACCGAGGTGAAATGACGTGCATCAATGTTTGTTTTGTATGCTTATACAAATTAACTGACGGAATTGGAGAAAATGAGGCAAATAAATTTAGTATGTGTGTGGTAATTTTTTTTCCATATGGATACCACCTCACGTGTGTTGGGTATCTTTGTAAAGTCTTTAACATTAAAGACTGTTTTTATTTATTTTTTAATTTATTTTTGAGATATGTTCTCACTCTGTTACCCAGCCTGGAGTACAGTGGCGTGGTCTCAGCTCACTGCAGCCACAGCCACCAGGGCTCAAGTGATCCTTCCTCCCCCAACCTTCCCCAGTAGCTGAGACCATAGGCGTGTGCCACCATGCCTAGCTCATTTTTGTATTTTTAGTAAAGACAGGGTTTCACTGTTTTGGCCAAGTTGATCTCTAACTCCTGACCTCAAATGATCTGCCCACCTCAGCCTCCCAAAGTACTGGGATTGTAGGCATGAGCCACTGCTCCTGGCTTAAAGACTGTTTTTAAAATTTATGTAATAAGTAGTTTATTTGAGGAGATCTCCAAAAGAACTCCTGTAGGATGAATGAAAAAGCAAATGTCCTAATGTTATGCAAATTCTAGGATTTGGAACATTATCATGTGATTTTGGGAGATCCAGTATCTCACATGACTTGGAAGTCAAGAAGATGGGCTCTTGAAAATACTAAATGATGACTTACAGTAGCACTAGTAATAGCATTTCAAAGATGCACATTAAGTGTGAATTACATTATTTCATGAATTGATAGTAGAAAACAGCAATGTTCCTGAGTTCATATATTTGTATGACTTTTAAATATGTAGTTGTAACTATTAAGTACAGATGTTTAATTCATCACCATCTTCAGTTTACCCACTCAACTAGACTACAATGTTGTTTCTTTTAATTGGGAAGATTAACAGTTCATTATTTTCCCATGCTGCTGTTTGTATATTAATTTTATTAGTTTTATTTTCAGAAAATTTAATGAATAATGTTTTAAGCATACCATTTGTACCAGTTATATAACTAGTCTTCATATGTTTTAATATGTTTCAAAGTATATATAATATTTTAAGTTTTTATGTAGTGTCAGTTTGTTTAAAGTTTTTCTTTTTTGTGTTCCCTGAGTAAGTTGGCTTGAGAAACATGTTTTTCTAATTTAAGAGTAATGATGGATTTAATTGGAAAGAACTTCTCAAAATTAAGAGCGCCCACAAGCTATTGTATGCTCTGGAAATTATTGAAGCACTGGGAAAACCTAATAGAAGAATAAGGAGAGAGTCAACGGTAATTGCATTTCCGTTATCATCATTAAATGTTTGTATTTTCTGTGGAGCAAAATTCTGTAATGTCTTTTCCATTCTAGAATAATTTTTTCTTCCGCCATTCTGCCTTTTTTTTTTTGCCTTTCTCATAGGGAAGTTACAGTGATCTTTATCCAGATTCAGATGATTCAAGTGAGGATCAAGTGGAAAATAGTAAAAATTCCTGGAGTTGCAAGGTTTGATCATATGTGTTTTTCAATGTATTGATAAAAATAATTTATCTCCGGTTTTTCAAAAGTGCATACTATAATTCTTCATTGTTTTTAAACTAATAATACTATTAAAACAAAGCATAGTTTAAAAATTATGTATTACTTTAAGTTGCAATAATGTAAACTGAGATTATTTAATGCCTTGGTGCTCCTATTTTTAGCTCTGATTTTCCCTATGTCGAAATACTGTGAGAAGCCTGGCATGGTGGCTCACGCCTGTGATCCAGTACTTTTGGAGGCTGAGACGGATGGATCACTTGAGGTCAGGAGTTTGAGACCAACATGGCCAACATGGTAAAACCCATCTCCACTAAAAATGCAAAAATGAGCTGGGTGTGGTAGCACGTCGCCCATAATCCCAGATACCCAGGTGGCTGAGGCAGGAGAATCACTTGAATCCAGGAGGTGGAGGTTGCAGTAAGCCGAGATCGCACCACGGCACTCCAGCCTGGGCAGCAAAAAAAGATACTGTGAGGACATCTCAGTGTCTAGGACTAAATGGCTAATGGAATACAAAGACATTTATAGCCTTTTTCATGTGTGTGTGTGTCTATGTGTGTGTGTGTATATATATATATATTTACTTTATTTATATTTTTATATATATATATATATATATTTTTTTTTTTTTTTGAGACAGAGTCTCACTCTGTCACCCAGGCTGGAGTGCGGTGGCGCGATCTCTGCTCACTGCAAGCTCCGCTTTCCGGTTTAATGCCATTTTCCTGCCTCAGCCTCCGAAGTACCTGGTACTACAGACGCCCGCCACCACACCCGGCTAATTTTTTGTATTTTTAGTAGAGACGGGGTTTCACCTTGTTAGCCAGGATGGTCTCGATCTCCTGAACTCGTGATCCGCCCGCCTCAGCCTCCCAAAGTGCTGGGATTATAGGCGTGAGCCACTGCGCCCGGCCTCAAGTGTATCTTTTTAAAAATTCTTGTTTGTTTTATTTTGTTTTGTTTGAGACAGGGTCTCACCTTGTCACGCAGGCTGGATTGCAGTGGCATGATCATGGCTCACTGCAGCCTTGACCTCTTGGGTTCAAGTGATCCTCCTACCTCAGCCTCCCTAGTAGCTGAAACTGTAGGCACCAGCCACCATACCTGGCCAATTTTTTTACTTTTTGTAGCGATGAGGTCTTCCTAAGTTGCCTAGGCTGGTCTCAAAGTCCTAGCCTCAAGCCATCCTCTGGCTTTGGCCTCCCAAAGTGCTAGAATTGCAGGCATGAGCCATTGCACCCACCCTTAAATTCTTGAAAGTAGTCTCTATCTTATTGTTTTGTATAGAAATTATTTTGGTAATTTAAATGAAGGAATATAGTGTAAATAAAAGATGTGTAATATCCAGTTACTGAATCAACAAGCATTATTGCATTATGTATCTGCTTTTCTCTTACTATTACTTTCACAATTGCCTACAGTTTGTTGCTGCTGGAGGGCTTCAACAGTTACTAGAAATTTTTAATTCTGGAATTCTAGAGCCTAAAGAGCAGGAATCATGGACGGTGGTAAGTGCAAATTTACTGTTTCAACTAGTTACAGTAGTTACCGCATTTGATACACTTCCATTTCATCAGCAAGTATAGCTTTTGCCATATAGTTCATTATAATAAAGTATGGAATATAGCAGAAATGAATTTAAAAATACAGTTTAATTATGGAATAAGCATTTTTCATGTTAACTGTATTAAAAATTCTTATGATAAAATTAATTACTCTAAACTCTGGCCAGTTCATAAACATGTTTCCTTTAGGTTGATGAATTATATATTAATATTTATATAAAGTTTGGTTGCTTTTTAAAAATTTGGTTTACATCTTAGTTTTTTTTAAAAACTGTTTTTTTGTTTTATTTTGTTTTGATCATTTCTTCCTTTACAGTAGTAATACTAAAAAATGTGTTTCCAGACCATGTTGACTGGCTTACATTAAGATGGATACAGAAATTGAGAGTAAACCTCTAGAAATTTTTATAGCAGTTAGACGTTGTTTCTGTATTTTTATAATACTTGATAAAAGTATTGGTCCTCAACAAAGTGGAATTTTTTTTTCTGTGAACTTGCATGAAAAAATGGAAATTAAAAAAAATGTTTCTCTACCACTGTGATTTGAAGAAGTACTATATGAAAATAAAATTGCTTGTAGAATATTTAAATCTGCATAATGATATACAAAACTGCACAGGTCAGTTTCAAACTCAATGTGAAGGACATTCCATTTGCTTCCATCCCAAAACAGTTTAGCATTATCAAACATTGAATTCAAGTATTTTCTTAGTTCCTGTGTTTGTTTTGTTTTGTTTTGAATTGCCTTCGAACCTAGGAGTCAAGTGTAATGATTTGACATCAGGTACTCTTACGTCTAAATGTTTTAGCTCATCAACTATCATCAGTGTTAGTGTATTTCACATGTGGGCCAAGACAGTTGTTCTTCCAGTGTGGCCCTGGGAAGCCAAAAGATTGGACACCCCTGCACTAAAGGTTTTCTCTGTTTTTCTTGAAATTATGAATACTTTCCTGAAGTAGTATTAATAACATTTTATTGCCAATATGTGGCTTTTGTAGCTTTGTAATGCCCAAGATGCAAAGCGTGTCTAGGAAACAAATTGCTTCCAGGTCAACTGGTATTTCCTGTTTATAATGCATGTCTCTTAATATTATGAAATACTTCTAAGTTCAGGATTGTTCTTATTTCTTTTTTTTTTTTATTTTCCCTTTTCAAATGAGTTCAGTTGAAGTATATCTTTAAATTTTTTTTTGAGATGTAGTTAACATGCAATCAATGTACTTCTCCAAAATACAATGTTTTTACCATAGTCACAAAGTTGTGTGACCATGACCAGCATCTAATTCCAGAACAATTGTATCACCTCAAAAGAAACCTCCCCCCAAACGCTTTAGCCCTGGGCAAACACCATTATAGTCTGCTTTCTGTTTCTGTGGATTTGCCCATTCTGGACATTTCCTATAAATGGAAACCATACAATGTATCGTCCATTGTGACTGGTTTCTTTCACTTAGTCTATTTTCAAGATTCATCCTTGGAAGTAGCAAGTGTCAGTAATTCATTTTTTTATAGTTATATTACATGTTTATCCATTCACCAATTGAGAGGCATTTGGGTTATTTCTACACTTTGACTATTAGGAGCATTTGTTTATGAATTTATTATGCACGGATAATGCATTTTCACCTGTTTTTGGCATATGCTTAGGAGTGGTATACCTTGCCAATACTTAAGTAGTATTTTATTGTGATTTCTAACGTTTACATTTTCCCCGTGCTAAGGATCTTGAGCAGCTTTTCATGTGTCTGTTGACCATTCATAAGCATGTATGCATGTATGTGTGTGTACATATATATACACACACACACATTCATACATCTTTGGCGAAATGTTTGGTCAGTCACAGCTGAATCCAGGGAGTGGAAGATTGATCAGTTGGTGAACATTTGCATTGTTTCCAGTTTGGGGCTATTATCAATAATGTTGTTATAAACAGTGGTGCCTTGGGTATAGAGTGCAATTTCTGGGTCCTGTGGTAACTTCTGACTTTTTGAGGAATTTCCAAACAGTTTACCAGAGCTGCAACATTTCACATTTCTGCCAGCAATGTGTGAGGATTCCAGTTTCTCCACATCCTTTTCAAGACTTGTTAGTGTGTTTTTTATTTTAGCTATCCTAATGTGTAAAGTGGTACCTAGTTGTGGTTTTGATTTGCATTTCCTTGGTGACTAATGAGGTTGAACATCTTTTCATGTGCTTATTGGCCACTTGTTTTTCTTTCGAGTAATGTCAATTCACATCCATTACCCACTTTTAATTGGGTTGTCTTTTTGTTGATTTGTTAGAATTCCTTATGTATTTCAGATACTGATTCCTTACAGTGCATGTGATTTGCAAATGTTTTCTCCCATTATATGGGTTGCCTTTTTCCCTTTCTAGAGGCTATCCATTGATTTACAAACATTTCTAATTTTGATGAAGTCTAGTGTCTGTTTTCCTTTGTGCTTGTCCTTTTGGTGTTGTATCTACAAAACTTACCTAATCCCCTTATGCAGAGATTGATGACTCTGTTTTCTGTTAAGAGGTTTATGGTTTTAGCTCTTACTTTTTTAAGTCTTTGGTCCATTTTAAGTTAATTTTTGCATATGATGTGAGGTTGCAGTATACTTTTCATGTAATAATGCACTCATTTTAAAGAGTGAGATTTGAAAAATGTTTAATGCTCTAACATCCAAATAAAGAATATTTCTATTAAAAAGTTCCGTCCTGCAGTTTTGCTATTAATTTTTCTTTCTCTGCTTTCTGTTACAATAGGTGAGATTTTCATTTTATAGAATTTCATGTAATTGGATCAGTGCAATATGTACCCTTTTGTATCTGGCTGCTTTTATTCAGAATGCTTTTTGAGGTTGTTAAATGTGTATTAGTAGTTGGTTCGTTTTCATTGCTGAGTAATGTATTCGTTGTATAGGTATACCACAATTCATTTATCTGCTTACCTATTGACATTTGAGTGGTTTGTAGTTTTGGGTTATTACAAATAAAGCTTCTGTAAACATTCACATACAGGTCATTTGGTATATGTATGTTTTTATCTCTCGGATTAATGCCAAGTAATGAAATTGCTAAATAATATGGTGAGTGGAAGATTAACCTTGTAAGAAGCTGCCAAACTGTTTTCCAAAACAGTTGTAGTATGCAACATATGAGAATTTCATTTACTTCACATCCTTGTCAGAAGTTGATATGGCCAGGGTTTTAAAATTGGAGCTATTCTAGTGGATATAGTAGTGTTATCTCACGGTGGCTTCACTTGTCCTTCCCTCATTACTAATGATGTTTAGCATTATGTTGTGTGTTTGTTGATTGTGTATTTATCTTCTTTTGTGAAACGTCTTAGTATATAGTTGTGAGATGGTCTTTTCCCTTAAACATTATGGAGAAGTCTTTCTCTGATGTATGTATGGGGACAAGCCCCACACACATGCTATGGCTTACTTTTTCATTGTACTGACAGTATCTTTTAGGGGAGAGGTTTTAATTTTAATGAAATTTGTATCCAGTCTACAAATATTTGTTCTATGGTCACAAAGACTTTTCTCCTCTGCTTTCTGTAAGTTTTATAGTCTTCTTTTACATTTAGTTCTATAATGATACATTTTGCATTTTGTGTGTGCAGTATTGAATTTTTTTCCTTCTTCATACGGCTGTTTGGTTTTTGTAGCACCAATTTGTTGAAAAGACTTTTTTTCTGTCTGAATTATCTTGCTATCTTTCTTTTAGTTCAGTAATATGGTATTGCTATTATTGCAGGAAGAAAGTACTGTTTCCTGGTATATTTGTATAGGAATATATTTGGCAGTGGAATCAGGAAAGCAGGAGGTTAAGAGCTATTGAAGAAAAAGCTGTGAAACTTTCATCTTGTACATAAGTGATATTCTAATTAAAGAAAGTACACTAAGTTATTAAAATTGAGCTTCCAGTCAGCTGTAAATATTATTTTTTATACATACTAAACAATATTTAAAACAAATTTTAAAATAAATGTTTGTTTTTAATGTGGTCGTGGAAAGTGCAAGATTTTCGTTTGAATTATTTTCTAGAATTACTAAGAATTGCTTTGGTCCCTAAATTTTAAGAGTCTGTGCCACTTTTGTGGAGAAACAGCATAGAATACTTTGTTTCTCAGTTAATTTTACTGATAAGTAATATCCTTGACATCATTTTAATTTTAAAAAAAAATCTAAATTATGAGCAGTATGTTTTTCAAAAATCTCGTAGCTCTCTATTATATACATTTTTATGATGCCTTCATTAAAGAAATGAAAGTGTCATTTCCATTTCATTAAATACATCTTGTATACCCTCTTTATTTCTAGATAATTTTTCTTCATTTTTATAAGATTGAATTATTACTGACCATAATATTTGAGCAGCAAAATTTTTATAGTATGTGATTAAGTACTAGCTATAATTTTTTATTTTCTGGTCTTCTAATCTCAGGATTGTATAATGGCCATTCTAAATTAATGGAAATAGGGAAATGACCATTTCTTTTCATTTACAGTGGCAGCTAGACTGTCTTGCTTGCTTGCTGAAGTTAATATGCCAGTTTGCAGTAGATCCCTCCGATTTGGATTTAGCTTATCATGATGTCTTCGCCTGGTCTGGTATAGCGGAAAGCCATAGGAAAAGAACCTGGCCAGGCAAATCAAGGAAGGCTGCTGGTGATCATGCTAAGGGTCTTCATATACCACGATTAACAGAGGTAAAGAGCAGAAGTTAATGTTTAATTGTAGTGATGAATTCCATTTATTTTTATAAACTGAAGAAATATGCTAATGCTTAAGAAATGTATTCTAGATTACTGTGACTTAACCTGACAGCCAAACTGATGGCATTGTTTTAAAGCAGTAGTGATTATGAAGCAGTAATGCTTTTCATTTTATCATCCAGAATGCAGAAATGAATCATGTGCCATTTTAATATCTGTGAGACTGAATTTATTATTTGGACCCAGTAATTTATATACTTTGAGGGTGCATTTATGAAAACAGAAGCCATAGTTGGTATTTCAACATAGGTAATTTAAAATAGGGAATCGGTTTTATGTGTATGTGTTACAAGGCTTCAAAAGCAAAAGGGAATGGTGAGGTAATCCAGATAAGGAGCCATTTACCACCCCTAGATCTTGTGGAACATTAGGGAAGTGGTTGGGTCATCAGGAACTTAGAAGCTTGCAGGAGGGATCCCTTTAAACTGGGGTTTAGGCCTCTGAGAAATCAGTTACGCTCTTATGCTCATCTGCTAAGATTCTCAGAGGCGACCTGATAAAGCTAGTGCTAGGAGTGCCTAAAAAAGCCAAAGGCTGCAACCACCTGTCTCTTCTAGGTAAATACTTTTAGATAAATGCTGACAGAAAAAAGAAAGGAGTCTCTGTAGTATCCTAGACTGGCACAACCTAATAGGAAGCCAACTGGTGAAGGAAGAATTTGGTTTTTGATATATTAGCCCTAGCGTAATAGAACAAGTGTATAAGAGGGTAGATTTCGAGATGAAAGAAAATACAGTTGGCCCTTGAAAAATAGAGGAGTTAAGGATGCTGATCCTCCATACAGTCAAAAATCTGTGTATAACTTTTGACTCCCCCAGAACTTAACTACTAATAGCCTACTATTAACC
Organism: Macaca thibetana thibetana; assembly: GCF_024542745.1. Taxonomy (NCBI): domain Eukaryota; kingdom Metazoa; phylum Chordata; class Mammalia; order Primates; family Cercopithecidae; genus Macaca; species Macaca thibetana. The sequence goes on from NC_065590.1 coordinate 45,761,830, forward strand.
AGAAGCCTTACCAATAACATAAACAGTTGGTTAATGCATATTTTGTATGTTAATACTATTATATACTGTATTCTTAAAGTAAGCTAGAGAAAAGAAAGTATTAAGAAAATCATAAGGAAAAGAAAATATATTTTCTGTTCTTCAAGTGGAAGTGAGTCATCATAAAGGTCTTCATCCTCATGGTCTTCACACTGATTAGGCAGTAGAAGAGGAGGAGGAAGGTGAGGGGTTGGTGTTGCTGTCTTACGAGTGCCATAGTTGGGAGAAAACCCAGATATAAGTGGATCTGTGCAGTTCAGACCTGTGTTGTTCAAGGGTCAACTGTATTAACCAGGACATCCAGCAATAAAAATAGAATCTTTTTGATTGTGGATTCTGTAATCACATATTTGCCTTTCCAACATCTCCATCAGTGAGCTGGGAAGTAGGGATTGATCAAGATGAGATTTTAGGGAGATATATCATTCTGTAACCTTTTGAGAACCTCACCTCATATCTACCCAAGAAACATCAAAGTAATGAATTGTTACTGATAGATTGTGACGAACATAAGGTTAAAAAGTACTGGTATAAATGGAAACCTGAAGCAGATTTCCTTTTTAGAATTTTGGGGGTTAAATGGGAAAAGTGATCTCTGCCAGTATTCCAAATAATTTACATCTAATAAAATTAAATATATGCTGAGTACAATATAATCTGAATGTATTCTACAGTGTTGTGTTGTGAACTACCACTTTAGTAACCTTACTATAATGTTTTGGTCATGTTTTTTTCAGAATAAAGTTTCAGGTTATAGTAATTGTGATCCTTTCCATCAACTCACTAAATAATTTCAATGTTTATTGACCTTTATTAGCTATTTCCTTTTGAGATTTTAATAATACAAATATACATAAGTGTATGTGTAAAATACATGTGCACATTTATGGAGTTTTATAGGTTATTGGTTTGTGTTTAAAATAATATGCAACTACAAGCTTATTACAGGCACATGCCACTGTGTCTGGCTAATTTTTGTATTTTTAGTAGAGATGGGGTTTTGCCATCTTGGCCAGGCTGATCTCAAAGTCCTGACCTCAAGTGATCTGCCTGCCTCGGCCTCCCAAAGTGCTGGGATTATAGATGTGAGCCACCGCGCCTGGCCAATGTTATTTTTTTTTAGTTTAGAAAAGGTGTATATTATATAGTTTTGCATGAGTGTATTTCCCAAAATAATTACAGCTTAGTATGTATATCTAAGATCTATGGAAATAAAAATTTTTGTTGCGTTAATACCGAAGACGGTCATCTAATGTTGATATACTGTAGGTAGTAAGGAAGAACACTAACTTATTTGAGTTTACCATCATTTTTCCATGTGATCTTATTCATAGCATTTTAGAAAGTTACTTGCAAAATTTAGCCTAAACATCAACTTTTCTGGAAGCTTTCTCACTTCTGCCAGGGACAGGTTTAGTTGCTGCTCCCTTCTTTTGCTTATTTGCACATTGTATATACTTGTGTTACCATGTTTTCTGTAGCTGCCTGCCCCAGTGCAGAAACAGTACCTTATGAAGTATGCACAGAATGCCTTCCAACCTGCAGAAGGAATTTAATAATTCATTAAGTTAGTGAATTATTTTCTCCCATTATATGGAGGAAGAACTAGAACTGAGAAATTCCATATATATTAGGATCATGTAACCTGAAGCTGAATGTTGAGCCTCAGGATTTTGAATCTAGAATTCATGCTCTGTACCCGTGGTATATTATATGGCTTTTTAATTTTTATTTCAGGATAGTTGAGGAATCTATTACTACTTGATGTTTTTTATTTTCTTCCAAAGTAAAAACATGTTTAATTCTTCACCAACCCCTTCCCAAGAAACCACTGACATATATATATTTCTTTCCCCCAATTCAGTGGTATGCAGAGAATCTATGAATCGAATGTAAAGACTATTTTTGCCCCTATTTCTAAATTCTTAGTAATTTCTTTTTTTTTCTTTTTATTTTTTTTGAGACATTCTCATTTTGTTGTTCAGGCTGGAGTGCAGTGGCACAATCTCGGCTCACTGCAGCCACTGCTTCCGAGACTCAGGTGTTTCTCTTTTCTCAGCCTTCAAAATGGATGAGACTATAGACATGCATCACACACCCAGCTAATTTTTGTATTTTAGTGGAAACAGAGTTTCACCACGTTGGCCAGGCTAATGTCAGATTTCTGGGCTCAAGCAGTCCACCCACCTGAGCCTCCCTAATTGCTGGGATTACAGCATTTACAGTGAGCCACCATACCCAGCCTACAGTTGCTGCTCTTAAGTGTGATTATAAAATTCTGGTTTTCTGATTCTTGGCATTTTTACAGTATTTTCAAAGAATTCTTAAGACATTATTGTGTTACAGATAAATGTCAGTAATTTGGAATTTTGGGTTAAAGTTTTGTAATACACATCTCTTTAGTAACTAAGTAATGGGTGCTTTTTGAGGGTTTTCCTTTTGCTGTATTTAAATATCTTTTAAAATGTTTTTGTTTTAAAGGTATTTCTTGTTCTTGTCCAAGGAACCAGTTTGATTCAGCGACTTATGTCTGTTGCTTATACGTATGATAATCTGGCTCCTAGGTATGCATTTTAAAATATATTTTGTGTGTTCATGTATAGCAGGAATATAATATTTTAAAACTTTATTTTGAAAAATTTTAAACTTACTAGAAGAATTTGGGGAATATTATGAAATCTCTCATACCTTTCATCCAAATTTACATGTTATTAACCTCTTGCTAAAATGTGTCTTGTATTTATGAGTTACATATTTTCTGTGTTTACATGTTTTCCTGAATCTTGTGAGACTGAATTGCAGATATCATGACTGTTTACCAGTACTTTGTTGTATATCTCCTAAGACCAAGGACATTTTCTTAATATAGTAAAATTTTTAAATTTATAACATTTAACATTGACATATTATCCTTAACATATAGTTGGTATTAAAATAATCCTATTGGTATTCTGTATAACAATATTTTTCTTGCTTCAGGATCAACTAAATGTATTGCATTTAGTTGTCAGTTCTTCTATTCATCAGAGATAACATTCTCAGCCTTTCTCTCATGATACATTTTCAAGTAATACAGGCCAATTATTATATAGAGTACTTTTCAGTTTGGGTTTTCATGATTAGCCTTCATGATTAGATTCAGTTATTTTTTAAAAGACTCTTAAGTTTAGACTCTAAATCATTGTAACCTATGTGTTTGTCATACACATCTCTTTAGTAACTAAATCATGAGCACTTCTTGAGGGTTTACTTATTTCAGTCAATGTTTTATTCATTCAAATTTTGTTTATTAAATCTGAAGTCATTTGGTATTTGCTGTAATAAGATTTTACCAGTGATTCTTTTATTTGTTTTTTTTATTTTGAAACATACAATATATTTTTATTGACTAGACACCCTGCTGTGTGATAGATCTTAAAATATCCTGCTCTATCTGGAACTTCATACCCTTTGACTTAGACCCTCTGCCCCACCCCACCCTAGCCTACCCCACCTTCCAGCCTCTGGTAATCATTATTCTACTCTCTTCTTTAATGAGTTTGACTCTTCTTTAGTGAGTCTTTAAATAAATGATAAAAAATATAGAACAAATAAATAATGGAGCTCTCTTAAAATATAGTCTCTTTTGCAAAAATTAGCTGGGTGTGGTGGCACGTACCTGTAATCCCAGCTATTGGGAGGCTGAGGTGGGAGGATTGCTTGAACCTGGGAGGTCAAGCCTGCAGTGAGCCATGATCATGCCACTGCACTCTGGCCTGGGCAACAGAGTGAGACCCTGTCTCCTGTCTTTTAAAACACGTAAACACACATTCTCTCTCTCTCTCTTGCTCACTCAGTGTCTCACTCTGTCACTCTCACCCACTGCTTCCCTTTTTTGGGGGTAAGTGATAACCTTATAGGATATATGTTAATACATTGAATTATTTTTAATTCATTGCTGAATTTAATTGGTGGTGGTGTGTTTTTACTTTACAGAGTTTTAAAAGCTCAGTCTGATCACAGGTCTAGACATGAAGGTAAGGGTTCCACAAAGTTAACTTTTAGTGAATAAAAACTTGAATAATATATTGATATATTTTACCTTTAATAATGAACATTTTGTTTTCATTTTAGCACAGATCTTTATAGTGAACTGTTTTCTAATTTTTCTTTAGTTTCACATTATTCAATGTGGCTCTTGGTGAGTTGGGCTCATTGCTGTTCTTTAGTGAAATCTAGCCTTGCTGATAGTGATCATTTACAAGATTGGCTAAAGAAATTGACTCTCCTTATTCCTGAGGTAAGATAAAGGTTGAAGGTTAGTACTATTACTTTTATATGTTTTCATGTTATTAGCATTGATAATAAAAGAGCTAATGGAAACAAATGTGCATGAGTCCATAAATATATCACATTATCTACTTAATCCTTTAAGGTCTGGAGTGTTTTCAACTATGTATAATGTTTAAGAACTTTGGACTATTATATATTATGTAGCATTTATATTTTTCTGAAATGTTTATAGAATGATTATTTTGCTTTGGATTAATAAAAATTTTTTTCCAGGTAGTAGGAAAGGCTTGAGAATTTATTTTGGTAATTTATGTTTTAGAAAAGTTCTGTGGCCGTTTTTTTTTTCTTTGAGACAGGATCTCCATGTTCCCTGTATCACCCAGGCTAGAGTGCAGTGGTGCCATCATGGCTCCCTGCAGCCTCAACCTCCTGGGAGCAAGCAATCCTCTGACCTCAGCCTCCCAAGTAGCTGAGACCATAGGTGCACATCACCGTGCTCAGCTAGTTTTAAACTTTTTTGTAGAGACGGGGTCTCGCTGTGTTGTCCAGGCTGGTCTTGAACTCCTGGTGTCATGTAATACTCCTGCCTCGGCCTTCCAAACTGCTTGGGATTATAGGCATGAGCCACTGCACCCAGCCTGCGTTTTCTATTTAAGTAGAAAAATAGAGGCTAGAGAGACTACAAATAAAAGAAATATATTTTGCTTCCCATGTTCACACTGAGACCAGTATAATTTTTATTAGCCGTATCTTGGCATTACCTTATATTCCTACGTGAAATAATAGAAACACACTTACTAATACATTTAGCTCCAAAGTCACTTATTTTTTAAATCAGCATTGTCTAAGGGGCTGGGCACTGTGGCTCACACCTCTAATCCCAGCACTTGGGGAGGCCAAAGCGGGTGGATCACATGAGGTCAGGAGTGCAAGACTAGCCTGGCCAATATGGTGAAACCCCGTCTCTACTAGAAATACAAAAAATTGGCTGGGCGTGGTGGCAAGCGCCTGTAATCCCAGTTACTCGGGAGGCTGAGGCAGGAGAATCGCTTGAACCCAGGAGGTAGAGGTTGCAGTAACCCAAGATCATGCCACTGCACTCCAGCCTGGACAACAGAGTAAGACTATGTCTCAAACAGAAAAAAAAAAAAATTAGCTCTGGATTTAATGCCATATGTGTTCTTGTCCTGTCTCAGGTAACCATTTTGACATTTGGACGGTTTCCTTCCTATCTGTAGAATATTCTGATTGAAGTTGCTTCTGTGTTGCTTCTAGTTCTGAAAATATTTTATCCTCTGTCTTGTAAATAACTTAAATGATTCTAAATGTTCTTATTCAGTTATTCCTTGTATTTACTTGTTGTTCTTATTTTGTTTTGTTTCTGTTTTTATGACCATGCTTTAGGATTTCTAAAATACTGTATATATTATGGTATACCTTGAGGTACTTTATTTGATCACGTGTGATTTACATGTATATATGTATGGGTTTAGAACATTATATTTATTAATTATTTTTATGAGGCATAATCTTGTTCTGCCACCCAGTCTGGAGAGCAGTGGCATACCAGCTCACTGCAGGTTCTACCTTCCTGGTTCAAGCAATTCTTGTGCCTGTCTCCAGAGTAGCTGGGACTACAGATGCAAGCTACCACATCTGGTTAATTTTTGGATTTTTTGTAGTGATGGGGTTTTGCCATGTTGGCCAGGCTGGTCTCTAGACTCCTGGCCTCAGGTTATCCCCCTGCCTGGGCCTCCCAAAGTGCTGGGATTACAGGCTTGCCCAGCAGAATGTTGTATTTAAAATCACCTAAAATTGTTTCTGCTCACATATTATTAACTTTCTTTTTTTTTTTTTTTTTTTTTTTTTTTTTTGAGACGGAGTCTCGCTCTGCCGCCCAGGCTGGAGTGCAGTGGCCGGATCTCAGCTCACTGCAAGCTCCGCCTCCCGGGTTTATGCCATTCTCCTGCCTCAGCCTCCCAAGTAGCTGGGACTACAGGCGCCCGCCACCACGCCTGGCTAGTTTTTTGTATTTTTTAGTAGAGACGGGGTTTCACCAGGTTAGCCAGGATGGTCTCGATCTCCTGACCTCGTGATCCGCCCATCTCGGCCTCCCAAAGTGCTGGGGTTACAGGCTTGAGCCACCGCGCCTGGCCCATATTATTAACTTTCTAATACTAACTCAGACTGTCTTTGGAACTTTCTTTTTCATCTAGACTGCAGTTCGTCATGAATCATGCAATGGTCTTTATAAGTTATCCCTGTCAGGGCTGGATGGAGGAGACTCAATCAATCGTTCTTTTCTGCTCTTGGCTGCCTCAACATTATTGAAATTTCTTCCTGATGCTCAAGCACTCAAACCTATTAGGGTAAGATTTTACTGTGTTTAGAAGCAGTTTCTATTTTTGAAATTTCCTTTGCCTCAAGTTTACCATTGTAATATAACCTTAAAATTTTGATCATTTGACTATTGTGTGTGATTTTTTACCAAGAGGATAATAGTTATATACTTCTTAAGGTGACAGCATTGTGACACATTATGTCCATGTTACTACTAGGAAGAGACTGATTTCAGCTCTGTGGTCTTTCTCGTGGATACTCTATTTTAGATATGGCATTTATTCTCACTTGGTTCTGGGCCTTGTGTTAATAAGTTGACTGATAAAAAAATCATAAATGGAGCTCTCTTCTCTAGTAAGTCAGTTTTTTTATCTTTATGATATTCGGAATTTTAAATTTTATTTCCTACCTTAGTGCATATACTAGTCTTGTAAAAGGCTTCTACTACATAATAAATTTAGAGCCCACTTTTTACTAATCCCAGAAATTCAATGTGTTGTAGATTTACATTATTTTCCTCCTTATTCATATGTTTTTCAAGTGTTAGTAATTTGAGACTAATATTTTCTTGAAAGTTCTTATGTTAGTCATTTTTGTGCCTGGTTATTCTGATTTTATAGAAACTAAGTGTGTACTCTCCATTTTTAAAAAGATTTTGAATACTGTTTAGTTGATACAGGAATTTATTTCATAAAGCCTCTAGTTTCTTAAATGTATTATAATTTTATTTTTAAAATGTTTTCACACAGTATAAAATTTTTTTAATAGATAGATGATTATGAGGAAGAACCAATGTTAAAACCAGGATGTAAAGAGTATTTTTGGTTGTTATGCAAATTAGTTGACAACATACATATAAAGGACGCTAGTCAGGTATGTTCAGAAAATTATATACTATTCTATATATTCTATTCTTGTTAATAGATACAAATTATGACATACATGTTCATGACTTTATCGGTTCTTATTAAGTGTACTTTATTAATCTATAACTTGTTGGTAGTGTCATATTTCTATTATATTTGTGCTTTTCCACCTTATTCTAATTCCTTTAGTGTTTTTACTCTGACCTTAGTTGAAACGTCTTCATCTGGTATCTATCCTTAATTTCCTGTCTCTTCTCAATAAGATATGTGGATGTAACATCTTATTTGGAAAGGGAAATGTAGATTTTAAATTTAAAAATACAGCTTTCTATAATAGCATGTAGTTTGGAGTACCGAATATGTAAAATAAAATTGCAGTTCAAATAGAAGTTACTTTAAAGAAACAGTCAGTTTTTGCAGATCTAATATTCTTAGACTAAAATGACATTTCCATTCAAACAAAGTAATGTTTAAAACAAGTAAATTTCAGGCCCAGTGCAGTGGCTCATGCCTGTAATCCCAGCACTTTGGGAGGCCGAGGCGGGTGGATCACGAGGTCAAAAGATGGAGACCATCCTGGCCAACATGGTGAAACTCCATCTCTACTAAAAATACAAAAATTAGCCAGGCATGGTCACAGACACCTGTAGTTCCTGCTACTCAGGAGGGCTGAGGCAGAATCGCTTGAACCCGGCAGGCGGGGAGGTTGCAATCAGTGAGCTGAGATCATGCTACTGCACTCTAGCCTGGCGACAGAGTGAAACTCCGTCTCAAAAAAAAAAAAAAAAAAAAAGTAAATTTCAAAGCAAATCTTGCCACATAAACACTTGCGTTTTTTCCAGTGTACATAAATTTACTAAATTAAAATGTGTCTAAGTTGTCAGTTCAGAAGAAAATGAGAAACACATAAAGAAGATCCTTTGAAATATTTAGGACACGTTTTTCTTAAACTTTTAAATGTATGTAAATGAAAGTTTAATGTGTTCACTTTAAAAGTTCTATGGTGTTTATACTTTTTGCTTTTTAGTTAACATCTGAATTCTTAAAATCTTTTCATTTGAGAAATAATTACAAAACTTAGTATTGAGCAAGTTTTAATATACTTATTGTTAATTAAAATATTGATGCCAAATAAACATTGTACTTTAAAAAAGAAAAAAAGAAAAAAAAACCTGGGCTTTCCCCTTTAAGCTAAAATAGGAATCTGATCTTGCTTGCTTGTAAAGTAATTTTCCTTTTCAGAGATTTGGGTTTCTTTGAGGGGACTCAAGTTACATTTTGTGAAGTCTGTTTTAATATTGTTGCTCAGTTATAATGAGAAGTAAAGTTTTTTTTGGAATGAACTGTAGAATTTAATATATTGTTAAAAGTCTAATTTAAGGGTGTTGTTAAAAACAAACCTTGGTGAATTGTATGTGAATTACATCTCAATAAAGTCATTAAAAAAAAGCTTTAGTGTCTTCTCAATAGATTACTGTGACTTTCTTAATTTATTATCAACATTCCATTGATTCTTTTTTGTAGAATGATTAGTGATGTGTTTAAGACTAATTTGATTAATTGACATAATGTATAAGTGAAGAGTTAGGTGTATTATGTTTATAACTTAATTGAATTTGGGAGAACTAAATTATTGTTGCCTGTAAGGAAATGATTCTGTTTTAATTTATGTTTGGTAAAACATAAAAATTTATATTTGAATTTTTATTTTCTTTTTGTATTAAGACAACGCTCCTCGACTTAGATGCCTTGGCAAGACATTTGGCTGACTGTATTAGAAGGTAAAATTTGATGTGAAATTGAAATTCATATTGTTAAGAAAAGAAGACATAATTATGTGAACTATCTTGTTTGTGTGTATTTTTTTTCTTTTTTGTAGTAGGGAGATCCTTGATCATCAGGATGGTAATGTAGAAGATGATGGGCTTACAGGACTCCTAAGGCTTGCAACAAGTGTAATTAAACACAAACCACCCTTTAAATTTTCAAGGGAAGGACAGGTAAGTATTAAGGTATTCAATGTTTCTATGAAATGTGATTGAAACGTTTTGTTGTTACATTGTGTATTAGTCTGTTTTTTACACTGCTGATAAAGACATACCCCAGACTGGGCAGTTTACAGAAGAAAAGGGTTTAATTGGACTCAGAGTTCCACGTGGCTGGGGAGGCCTCACAATCATGCCGGTAGGCAAGTCGGAGCAAGTCGCATCTTATGTGGATGAGGACAGGCAAAAAAAGAATGAGAACCAAGTGAAAGGGGTTTCTCCTTATAAACCCATCATACCTCTTGAGACTTATTCACTTACCACAATATGGGGGAAACTGCCATCATGATTCAGTCATCTCCCACCACGTCCCTCCCACAACAATAGGAGTACAGGTGATATAATTCAAGCTGAGATTTGAGTGGAGACACGGCCAAACTATATCACATTGTATATGGATATGTTAAAAATTTTAAACATATAGACATAAAAATTGCTGGGACTTAATTACTGGCAAGAAAAGCAAATTTTAAATAAATTGAATTCTGGAAATATAAAACATGGGCTTGTTTTTAGAATGCAAAATCCGATGTTAATTCCTGTGATTGACTGTATATAGAAAGGTAACCTAAGGATGGGCATGGTGACTCATGCCTATAATCCTAGCACTTTGGGTGGCTGAGGTAGGTGGATTGCTTGAAATCAGGAGTTCCGAGACCAGCCAAGGCAACATGGTGAAACCTCATCCCTACAGAAAATACAAAAATTTGCTAGGTGTGGTGGCGCACACCTGTAGTCTCAGCTACTCAAGAGGCTGGGGTGGGAGGATTGCTTGAGCCCAAGAGGTCGAGGCTTCAGTGAGCCGTGATCACACCACTGCACTGTAGCCTAGGTGACAGAAGGAGACCCTGTCTCAAAAAAAAAAAAAAGATAACCTATATTTTATTAGTGTGCTTTCTATAGAATTGTATATTTTGAATTACTGTCCTAAACTGTGAATCATATCCTAATACAGTGGAATTAATAAGTAGTCATTATTGGGTACTTGTTTCATATTTTAAAGACCTATGTGACATAAAATCTATCTCTGAATATTGGAAACACTTCATGCCTCTGTACCAACAAATTTCTCATTTTGATTGTCTCTTGATTAAGTAGTTTATCTTACCTTACGATTGGTACATTTGTCCTGGTCATTGAAGGAATTTGTTATGGTCTGGAGAGCTGTTATCTTAAAGTTACTGAATGTGTTAGGAAACAGCAACCAAAGGGATAGAAGATTGTCCTCATAGGCATAGACTAAAGGATTCTTGAGAGCAACTTAAGATTACAGTCTTATCTGTTTGAAATCTTTGCTACTTCCCCTAATGCACAAAACTTCTTGTGCTATTTCTTACAGGGATTTTGCCTTTTCCATTACACTCACTGGAAATGATTTGGTTGATTTACAGTCTTGTTGGTTGAAGTCTTCTCTTGTATATAAACTAGTGTATAACTTTTATCCCCAAATATAAATATATTAATTGGTTTTTCTGATAACGTTGTAAAGCAAAAGTCATTGTTAAGAAAAAGTAATTTTAGATAGTATAAAAAAAGAATATTCCCATTTGGTTTGATTTCCTCTGATGCTGTGGTGATGGCCTTCCAGGACTTTTGATGGATACAGTAAATATGCATGTATAAAATTCATATTGATAGAAATTTTACAGTTTATAAATAGTATTCTGTGATCGGTTTTCACTAAAAAATGAGTACATTAGAAAAATGTAGTTTTTAAAATTGACTAAGAGGCAATAATTTAAATCTTTGAATTTATGATGTTATAGAAAAAACTGTAAAGGCAGCATCTTTGCATACTTGTCCCATTATTTACTCATGAACTCTTTAAAATAGGTTGATTTTAATCCATAGTTTATATGAGGATACAAAAGGATACATAAGTTTACACTTGTAGCCAAACTGTATGAGAATGCCTTTATCAAGCATCTGCAGATTCTTATGTCACTGAGATCTTTGCCAATTTTGATGTTGCTTTAGTTTTATTTCTTTGTTAATTGGTGAGTGAGTTTCTTTCCATTTATTTTTGTACTTGATATTTATTTGTTCAGTTGCTATATGGTTTCTCATTTATTTGTAAAAGTTATTTATTTTGAATATGTCAACCCTTTCTGTCGTATTTGCTGAATATATTTTTTCCAAAGTCTTATTTCTCTTTATTATATTTTTACTTGTCTTCTGTTTATTGATTTATACAAGTTGTTATCCTAGGACAAATTTTTGAGGCTTTAAAAGGTGGATATTATTAGACCCAATTTTGACAGATGATGCAACTGAGGCATAGACAGGTTAAGCGAGTTGTACGTGACTGAGTCACTTACTCTTCACTTGGCTAAGCTTTTAACCATTATGCAATACTGTCTACACATGATAACATATTAAACACACTGTTCTATACTTTGCTGTTTTTGAGCTGTCTTACAGATTTTCAAATTCAGTATATAACAGTTAATTTTTTTCAAAAAAGAAAAAAAAGTGGAGGGGAGGACAGGGTCTCTGTATTGAAGCTGGAGTGCAGTGGCACAATCATAGCTTATTGCAGCCTTGAACTACTGGGTCAAGTGATTCACCTGCCCCAACCTCCCAGGTAGCTAGGACTATAGGCATACGCCACCATGCCCAGCTAATTTATTTATTTATTTTTGTAGAGATGGGGTTTTACTGTGTTGCCCAGGCTGTTCTCAAACTCCTGCCCCTAAGTGATCCTCCTGTCTTGGCCTCCCAACTGTTGGGATTACTGATGTGAACCAATGCACACCGCCATACTTGGCTATTCATTTTGTAAAAGTAACTTCAAAATAATATTGTTATTATTGTTATTATCTTTGAGACAAGGGTCTGGCCCTGTCACCCAGGCTGGACTGCAGTGGCATGATCTCAGCTCACTGCAGCCTCCACCTCCCAGGCTCAAGCAGTCCTCCCACCTCAGCCTCCCGAGCAGCTGGGACTACAGGCGGACACCACCATACCCAGCTAATTTTTAAAAATCTTTTGTAGAGACGGGATTTCGCCATGTTTCCCTGGCTGGCCTCAAACTCCTGGGCTCAAGCAGTCCTTCTGCCTCGGCCTCCTAACGTGCCAGGATTATAGGCATGAGCCACCATGCCTGGCCCAGAATGTTATTTTATCTGCTTATATGTGGCATATATGTAATATATTTAACTAGCTTCCTAATGATCAGCTTTGTCTTAAACTATTTCTAGTGATATTACAGAGATCTTTATTCATTTAACACATAGATTTAGGAAATGGAGGAAGACATTCTAAAAGTTAGAACTGCTAGTTCATGGAGTATACATTTATAGTTTTGGTTATGTTAAAAACCAAAACCAAGTTAACTGTCTATGGAGGCTGAGCCAATTTATGATTGTACCTACAACCCAAGATTAAGTTGCAATTTTCCAACACATCTACCAACATACTATACATTTAGATAATTTCTACCAGTCTGATAGAAGCGAAGAAATTCTCTTGGTTTTATTTTCTATTACTTTTATTAGTTAGGCCGACTTCCCTTCATGTGTTTGAAAGCCATTTGTGTTATCTTTTCTCTGACTACTCAGATACTTTTCCTTTATCCCTATTATGTATGTTATGGTCCTTAACTAATTTGTAGAATATTTTATATTAAGGAAAGTATCTCATTGTAATGTGAATCGCAATATTTTTGTTTTCTGTCTTGACTTCATGGTTTTTGTTATGCTTGTTTCTTATTTATTTATTTATTTGAGACAGAGTCTTGCTCTATCACCTAGGCTGGAATGCAGTGGCATGATCTCAGCTCACCTTAACCTTCACCTCCCAGGTTCAAGCAATTCTCCTGCTTCAGCCTCCCTACTAGCTGGGATTACAGGGGTGCACCACCATGTCTGGCTAGCTTTTATATTTTTAGTGGAGACTGGATTTCACCATTTTGGCCAGTCTGGTCTTGAACGCCTGACCTCAGGTGACCTGCCCGCCTTGGCCTCCCAAAGTGCTGGCATTGCAGGTGTGAACTGCCTCACCTGGCCTGCTTATTTTCTAAGCAGAGTTTTTTTTTTTCATGTAGTCAGGTGTATTGATCTTTTATAGCTACTAGATGTGTTACACTTTAAAAACTGTTTTTTCATGCTTTCATAACTTAATATTTTACATTTAAGTTTTTCTATCAGGAAATTGTTTAGGTGAAAGGAATGAAATGGATAACTTTTTTTTTCAGATACATACCCAGTTATCCTAATAACTAACTGATTTATTTTTTTATCTACTGATTACAAATGCTTCCTTTATCAAGTAAACTGCCATATGTATTTCTGGACTTTCTGTTTCATCTTATTGATGTGTTTGTTCATTCACCAATATCATATTTTAATTATGTAGATTTAAAGTTAATACCCTGTAGAGATGGTCCCTTTGTTTGTTTTTTGAGACAGTGTCTCACTCTGTCACCCAGGCTGGAGTGCAGTGATGCAGTGGCTCACTGTAATCTCTGCCTCCCAGGTTCAAGTGATTCTCCTGCCTCAGCCTCCTGAGTAGCTGGGACTACAGGCACCCTGCCACCACGCCCAACTAACTTTTGTATCTTTGATAGAGAAGGGTTTCACCATGTTGGTCAAGCTGGTCTTAAACTCCTGACCTCAGGTGATCTGCCTGCCTCAGCCTCCCAAAGTGCTGGGATTACAAGCGTGAGCCACTACACCTGACCGAGGTAGTCCATTTTCATTATTATTTCTTTTCAGCATTTTCCTGGCTGTTTGTTTTTCCACATAAACTTTAGAATCGGTTCATCTAGTTCTTTTAAAAAATAAAATTGTGTTACTTTTTTCGTTGAGATTGTATTATATTTCCAGATTGATGCATAATTAACTTTATGATACTAAATTTGCCTATAGAAGAGTAGGATTTGTTGTATTTATACAAAACCAATCATTTTGTTTTTTATTTTAAAGATTTTTTTCCTACAGAATTCAGGTTTTAAGTGTTTCTTAGTAAGTTTATTCCTAGGAGTTTTGTCCTTTTTGTTGATACATTGATATGGAATCATTGCTTATGTTTTTTAACTTGTCATTTATGTATAGTAAGAATTTGTGTATGCATTTGTTGCAGGCTATCTGAATTTGACTTATTGTTGGTAGACTGTTTTCAGTTATCTTTAGCTGTTAGTGTTGTCTTTGGTTATTCATTTGTTTTTGGTTTATTATGTGCAAGTAATTCTTGTGTTTCTATTATTTTCCCCAAGCAGACTCATGTCACAATCATCTGCAAGTAATTCTATTACTTCCTCTTTTACAAGTTTAACTCTTTCCATTTCTTCATCAAATTTTTTTCTCAAACATTCAGAATAATGTCAAGTTAGTTGTTTTTAGCATTCTTTATTGAGAAGGTCTTCATGTACATGTAGTCAGATTATAATTTCCCCTTGGTTTCAGTGTTAAGGGAAAACTTTAGAAGCTTTCATACAGGAAAGATGTGATCTGAATTAACATTTTAAAGGGTTTACTCGTACTCCAGTTGGAAAATTCATCTATGGGCAAACTCAAAGGGCAAATGTATGAGTCAAGGGATCCAGTTAGGAAGTTTTTCAGTGGTTCCACAGAGGGACAGTGGTGAAAAGTGCTTTGACTTGGAATATTTATTGAAGGTAGAGCTCACAGGTCACAGATTTGGATAGATTTGTTGGGTTTGAGAAAAGTTAATAAAGAATGACTCCTAAATTTTAAGCCTGAGAAGCTAAGGGAATGATAATGCCAATTATTAAGAAAAGGAAAACTCAGAAATGGGAGAGGATAATGGCCGGTAAAATCAAGAGTTCTGTTTTGGAAATGTTAAATATGAAATGTCAATTAGATATCCGAGTGGATATTTGGTTTTATTGTAGTATTAAGGAAAACGTGCCTTAACTCCAAGGTATTTAAAATTTCTCTTACTTTAATGATTTTTACTTTTTTCCTTAAGTATTTTTAAAAATTATTTCTAGAATTTACTTTCATGCAGGATTTGGTAAACTTTTTTTTTATAAAGAGCCTTATGATAAATATTTTACACTTTACAGCTGTATAATAATCTGTCATCAGCAACACTACCACTATCACTACTACTGCTTCCTCCTCCTCCCCCTTTTTCTCCTCCTTTCTCCTCTTTCTTCTTTCTTTTACCTTTCCAGTGGTGCTAATCTTTATTTTCCCTTTTTTTCTCCTCCTTCCTTCCTTTTTCTTCTTTTTCCTCCTTTTCCATTCCTCCTTTCTTTTCCTTTTAAAGTATGAGTATCATTCTTATCTCTAATGCCTTGCATAGTGTCTAAAAACTATGTTGAGCAAATGGATGATTGCAACTCAGACCTGATTCTTAGAACTGACAGTCAAACTACATTTGTCTTATGCAAAATTTGCATGTCTCCTTACAAATTATGGCTGCTCATGATATTTATACTTCATGGAAATAAATAATAGTTATTAAAAAGAGATATCATCATAGATTTAGAAGATCAGATTGCATTGACATGATTAGGAAAGGCTTTGAAGAAGATACAGCTTTGCCCAGGTTGGAATGCAGTGGTGTGATCTCTGTCCACTGCAACCTCTGCCTCCCAGGTTTAAGCGATTCTCCTGCCTCAGCCTCCCGAGTAGCTGGGATTACAAGCGTTTGTCACCACACCCAGCTAATGTTTTTTTTCTTTTTCTTTTTTTCTTTCTTCTTTCCTTCCTTCCTTCCTTTCCTTCCCTTCCTTTCTTGTAGAGGCGGGTTTTTACCATGTTGGCCATGCTGGTCCCGAATTCCTGACCTCAGGTGATCCCCCTCTGCCTTGGCCTCCCAGTGTGCTGAGATAACAGGCATGAGCCACCGCGCCTGGCCAGATACAGCTTTTTTAATGGGTATCTTTTGTAGAAAAGTAAGGGGAACATTTAAGTCATAGGAAAGAATGTGAGTAAAAATTAAGTCATAGGAAAGCACTGGTTTCATGCAGAAAATTGGTTGGTTCAGCTTAGCCTGTGTTTTAGGAAGTATAGAAACTAGGTGGCCATCTATTATGGGCACAGGAAATTATTTTTATGTATAAAACAAAAGCATTGTCTTAGTCTCTTCAGGCTGCTGTGATAAAATACTGTAAACTGGGCCAGGCGCAGTGGCTCACGTCTGTAATCCTAGCACTTTGGGAGGCCAAGGCAGCTGGATTGCTTGAGCTCAGGAGTTTGAGACCAGCCTGGCCAATGTGGTGAAACCCCGTCTCTACTAAAAATACAAAAATTAGCTGGGCATGGTGGTGCATACCTGTAATCACAGCTACTCGGGAGGCTGAGGCACGAGAATCCCTTGAACCAGGGAGGTGGAGGCTGCAGTGAGCCAAGATTGTGCCACTGCACTCCAGACTGGCAACAGAGCAAGACTATCTCAAAAATAAATAAAATAAAATATTGTATACTGGGCAGCTTATAATGACAGAAGTTTATTTTTCACAATTCTGGAGGCTGGGAGTAGTACAAGATCAAAACTCTGGCAGCTTCACAGTGTCTTGTGAAGGCCTACATTTTGATTCATAGATGGCAACTTCTCGTGGAGCCCTTAGATGATGGGAGGGGTAGGAGGTCTCTCTAGTGCTTCTTTCATAAGGGCAGAGTCCTCATGACTTAATAACCTTCCAAAGGCCCCGCCTTCTAATACCATCACATTGGTGGTTAGGTTTCAACATACAGATTTCAGAGTGGCAAAAACTTGTAGACCATGGCAATTACTTTTGTAATTTTTGGCTGGGAAGGGATGGGATGAAGAGAGATTTGCTAATGAATATAAAGATACACTTGGAGTAATAAATTCTAGTGCTCAGTAGCACAGTAGGATGACTATTGTTAAAAATTTTTTGTGTGTATTTCAAAATAGCTAAAAGGGAGGATTTGAAATGTTCCCAATAAAAGAAATGATACATGCTTGAAATGATGGGTATTCCAAATACCCTGATTTGGTCATTACACATTGTATTTATGTGTCAAAATATCATGTATTCCATTAATATATAATTATTTTGTATCAATAGATAAATGTAAAAACAGGAGCCTTTGAAGGGTTTGATCAAATGTCAAGGATGTGCATTAACAAAATAAATATGGTAATGGATTGAGAGCCAGCAGAGTGCACAAGTCTTTAAACTTTTGTTTACGTATTTCTTAAAGAATGTTGGAAAACCTAGGTGTCTCCTAGGCAGATTTTTTAAATTTGTAAATTTTTGAGTTTTAAGTATTTGTAAACAAAATATATTCGGGAAATTATTGAAATTGATGTTTTTAAAGACAAAATTATGGTCGTCTTTTAGATTAATGAAATGTAAGTGCTGTAGCAACTTTTATTCATCTCTCTTAAAATGTATAAACTCTCAGCCATAATCTCAGCACTTCGTGAGGTTGAGGCAAGAGGATTGCTTGAGCCCAGGAGTTGGAGACCAGCCTGGGCAACCTGGTGAAACCCCATCTCTATAAAATAAATAAATAAATAAGCAAGCCAGGTGTGGTGAGCATCTGTAGTTCAAGCTACTCAGGAGGCTGAGTTGGGAGGATTGACTGAGCCTGGGAGATCGAGGCTGCAGTGAACCATGATCCCACCACTGTATTCTATCTAGCCTGGGTGATGGAGTGAGACCCTGTCTCCAAACTCCTTTCTGAAATTTTACTTAGCTGAATTTTTTCTTAATTCCTCCACAGTATTTCCACTTGACTCCCCCACAGAATGTAATTGTAATGTATTTATTAGTGTATTTGAACATCTTTTATTATTTGCATATCATACTTCTCTACAACAAAATAATGTTAATAAAAATTTTTCCTGTGTACATGATATTGTCTTAAATTTCTTCTATAGTTATTACATTTATTAGGACATGGCAATCAAAGGAGCATAAATATACTTTGTTTTGCCAAACTAGTATGAAACATTAAAAAATGAAATTTTACTGAAAATATGCATTAGTGAGAAGAACGGGCCTTATTAATATAGTTGTAGGTGAATATTAAGCTAGAATGATAGTGTTCATTAGTTCTTCCTACTTTCTATTTTTATATATGTGAATTCTGAAAAACCTTACATAATGTTTTTAGTGCACATGGAAGTTTTGGATAACTTTTTAAATTGAATTTCTTCTGAATTATAAGTCAGAAATTACACTATGATCTATTGCTGTATTATTCCATTTTGCGGTGTTTTAAGGGAATACCTGATGCTGGGTATAAAAAAAGAGGTTTATTTGTTGAGGCCTCAGGGGTCTTTGACTCATAGTAGAAGGCCTTGAGAGAACAGCTGTGTCACATGGTGAGAAAGGGAGGTGGGAGGTGCCACACTTTTTTTTTTTTTTTTTTTTTTTTTTAACAAGAGCTCTTGCATGAACTCAAAGAGTGAGATCTCTCCCATTCCTGTGTGGTAGGAACCAAGCTCTTCAGGGATACACCCTGATGATCCAAATACTACACCTCACCTCCAACATTGGGGAGCACATTTCACCATTAGATGTGGTGAAATGGGATTACAGATGTGAGCCACTGCACCCAGCCCAGTTTACAGTATTTTATTACAGCAGCCTAAACAGACTAAGACAATAATTCTTTTCTTTTTTTTTTTTGAGACGGAGTCTCGCTCTGTAGCCCAGGCTGGAGTGCAGTGGCTGGATCTCAGCTCACTGCAAGCTCCGCCTCCCGGGTTCACGCCATTCTCCTGCCTCAGCTTCCCGAGCAGCTGGGACTACAGGCCCCCGCCACCTCGCCCGGCTAGTTTTTTTGTATTTTTTAGTAGAGGCGGGGTTTCACCAGGTTAGCCAGGATGGTCTCGATCTCCTGACCTCGTGATCCGCCCATCTCGGCCTCCCAAAGTGCTGGGATTACAGGCTTGAGCCACCGCGCCTGGCGACAATAATTCTTTTATTGGACAAATACCCAAACCATATCAGTCACCAAAAACTACTTTTAGTATTCTCTCAGGTCATAGTTTGAGTAGGTTCTTATTTCTGTGAAGTATGAAGTCGTATAAAAATAAGCCCTTTGCCAGGCGCAGTGACTCACACCTGTAATCCCAGCACTTTGGGAGGCCGAGGCGGGCGAATTACGAGGTCAGGAGTTCAAGACCAGCCTGGCCAACATGGTGAAACCCCATCTCTACTAAAAATACAAAAATTGGCCAGGCTCATGCCTGTGGGAGGCCGAGGCAGGCAGATCACGAGGTCAGGAGGTCGGGTCTTGGCTAACATGGCGAAACCAGGTATCTACTAAAAATACAAAAAATTAGCCGGCCGTGGTAGCAATCACCTGTAGTCCCATCTACTCAGGAAGCTGAGGCAGAATGGTGTAAACCTGGGAGGCGGAGCTTGCAGTGAGCCGAGATGGCACTACTGCACTCCAGCCTGGGCAACAGAGCAAGACTCTGTCTCAACAAGACAAAAAATCAGCTGGGTGTAGGTTCAGATGCCTATAATCCCAGCTACTCAGGGGGCTGAGGCAGGAGAATCGCTCGAACCCAGGAGGCGGAGGTTGCAATGAGCTGAGATTGTGCTACTGCACTCCAGCCCAGGTGACAGAGTGAGATTTTGTCTTTTTTTGTTTTTGTTTTAAAAAAAGCTCCTAACCACTTTCCATATTTCCTAGCTAACCTTACTTGTGTTTGCTAAGAACTATGAATTACACATTCTTTAACAATAGTGAGTTGAATGAGGTGAGGTCATTATGGAAAAATATTTCAAAAATTTCTTTTTTTGGTACGTCTTTAAAGAGTTTCCCTGACCCACCCCCAGGTTTGTTGATTCACTGACTCACAGGACTCAGCATATAGTCATATTCATGGCTAAGATTTATTACAGCAAAATGATAAAAAGCAAAATCATGAAAAGAAAAAGGTGTCAAAGTCTGGAGGAACCCAGTTGCAACTTTCTAAGAGTTGTCTTCCATTGGAGTTCCACAAGATGTGCTCAGTGAGCATGACGACGCGTGTGAATTATTGTCTACCAAGAAAGTTCTCTTGAGCCTAGGAGTCCTTGGTTTTATCACAGCGTGGGTCATGTAGTCACATAGTGCCTGTGAAACTGACCAGAGTTGCCCAAATTCCAGACTCCTGAAAGGAAAACAGGTCTTTAGCATAAACCTGTTAGGCACAGTGAGCCACTGTTCTCACTTAGAGAGTTTTATATCAAGGTAGGGAGCTGTTTACCTACCAGTGATGTTTGCAGACTGTAGGCAAAGGCCTGCCTTTCTGTGGGTAGCAAGAGTCTCAGTCTTACTGTGTTATCTCTTTTCTGCATAGTACCCTGGGAAGTTTTATACTCCAGAACAATGTGTCATAGTACTATTTGGGATGTGTGAGGGTGATCACTTGGTAAAATAGCAAAGGACCAATTAGAAAAGAACATGTGGAAAAGATAACCCAGCACCCACTTTCTCAGACTACATTTTGGAAAAAGTACAACAGTACTACCGTACTACCTTTCAACAGTATGAGTAAATTGTTGATTTTGCCACTGTTACTGTTGCTATTATTTATTAGTAGAGTGAAGTAAGGGAAAAGTTAATGCAGAAGCGCCAGTCAGACTTGTCAAGGGAGTAATGAGGCCTTAACAAAAACTTTACATCGCTTAATGGAGAAAATAACAACATTGTACGTGAAAAGTCTAAGAATGAGCTGATTAGGTATCAAAAAGGAGAGAAGAGTAAAGATGTTCGCCACCTTCGTTTTTTCTAAGAAATGAACATAGGGAGGACTTTCAGATGATGGTATATCATGCTGCTATATGCTTTTGAGTAGCTTAATTGTAGCTTGTCATCCTGTTTATATGTTAACTATATTTGGAATGTAATTATTATCTCAGTTTAGATAACTTATGTTTCCCTTTACTCCCCAGGAATTTTTGAGAGATATCTTCAATCTCCTGTTTTTGTTGCCAAGTCTAAAGGACCGACAACAGCCAAAGTGCAAATCACATTCTTCAAGAGCTGCTGCTTACGATTTGTTAGTAGAGATGGTAAAGGGGTCTGTTGAGAACTACAGGCTAATACACAACTGGGTTATGGCACAACACATGCAGTGTAAGCATTCTTCTTTTCCTTTAAGCTTTATACAGTTTGAATTCAGAAATAAGATTTTGAGGGCACTGTTAAACAAAGGAATCTGCTCTTCACACACTTTAACATTATAAATGATTATTGGTAGGGTGTTATTAAAGTTAAAAAGTAAACATTGATGTGAAGGACCTTTTTATATGCATTTTAAATACTTTGGCTTTTTTTGTAAAAGTAATTTGATGCCAAGTAAAACTTTTAAAAAAAGTTTTAAAACTTTTAAAATCAAGTTTTAAAAGTCTTGAATTTTTAGAGAATAAATTAGTTTTCATGTGTTTTTTATTTAAAAAGTTATATATAATCTATATATATATTAACGAGGTAACTAATGGAGGTAGAGGCTGTTAATGTAAGCAAAATACATTATGTTTCATAGTTTGGGGGGGATCTTTTCCTCCCTCTTTCTTCAGCAGCCCATGCACCTTATAAATGGGATTACTGGCCTCATGAAGATGTCCGTGCTGAATGTAGATTTGTTGGCCTTACTAACCTTGGAGCTACTTGTTACTTGGCTTCTACTATTCAGCAACTTTATATGATACCTGAGGCAAGACAGGCTGTCTTCACTGCCAAGGTAGAATTTTCCTCACTTTAAAAATCAAAATTATAAACCAGATTTTAATATTTTGTTGATAATTTTTATTTCAGTGTAGTAAATGTTGTTTGAAAAAATAATTTGTGAATAAATAAGAGTAAATTTGATTACAGTAACTAGCTAATGTGTATTTTACATAGTTTTACATTTTAGTAGATTGCTGGGCACGGTGGCTCAAGCCTGTAATCCCAGCACTTTGGGAGGCTGAGGCGGGCGGATCATGAGGTCAGGAGATCGAGACCATCCTGGCTAACACGGTGAAACCCCATCTCTACTAAAAATACAAAAAATTAGCCGGGCGTGGTGGTGCGCGCCTGTAGTCCCAGCTACTCGGAGGCTGAGGCAGGAGAATGACGCGAACTCAGGAGGCGGAGCTTGCAGTGAGCCGAGATGGTGCCACTGCACTCCATCCTGGGTGACAAAGCGAGACTCCATCTCAAAAAAAAAAACCAAAAACGTTTTAGTAGATTACTCATAATGCTGTAGTACAATTTAGTTCTCAAAGGAAAACACAGCTATGGAAGATACGTACTCTATACAGTGAATATGTTGTCAGTAAAAACACATTCACTGGGAGAACATACGAGAATAAACAAAAATAAATAAATACATATTTTTTATTACAGAGAAAATAAGGAAACCCTGAATCCAAGTAGAGAAATATTACCAGAATCACTGAGCTTGTTTCTTTTATATTTATCTCAAAGTGAATCGGATTGTGGACCTAATTTGTTTGTGTAAGCTTTGCTTCATGTTATTTTTATTCACTTTCTAGTTTTCATTCTTTTTTCCCTTGGGCTATTTTTGTTTGTTTTTTAAAATAATAAATAGAGATGGGGTCTCTCTGTGTTGACCAGGGTGATCTCCAACTCCTGGCCTCAAGCGATCCTCCCATTTCAACTTCCCAAAGTGCTGGGATTACAGGTGTGAGCCACCATGCCCGGCCAACCATGGGATATTCTTTAGTTTGCCTTTTGTGCTGCTTTTAGGGTTTTTTGATGAACTTCCTTTATACTTGCTCTCGGATTTTTTTATTTTTATTTTTCTGAGGCAAGCCTCAGTGTCACCCTGACTGGAGTGCAGTGGCGTGAACATAGCTCACTGCAGTGTTGACATCCTGAGCTCAAGTGATCCTTCCACCTCAGCCTCCTGAGTAACTGGGACTATAGGCGTATGCCACTATGCCTGGCCAATTTTTTTACTTTTACTTTTTGTAGAGACAGGTTCTCACTGTGTTGCCCAGGCTAGTCTCAAATCCTGGGCTTACTAGATGCTGGGATTATTGGTGTAAAGCTACCAAGCCTGGCCTCATCATGTTATCTTTTGTCTTGGTTTCTTTTTCCCTGTTAAGTATTGCAGTGCTTTATATACTTTCTCTGAATTCTTTGTTATGTTTAAGTTACTCTTTAAAGTCTCCAGTTTATAGTTTACTCAAGTGGTTCTGGGTGTTTTGGCTTTAGTTATTGATTATTTTAAAATCTATTCTGTACATTATGACTAAAAGTAGTTGAATGATTAGTTCATTTAGCTTATGGAAATATTTCTGAATAAATTTGGTATACCCACCTGCATAGTCTTATAAAAGCAGTTGTTATTAAAGAAGCATGTTTTCAGTGGTTTTCTTTCTAGCTGGCAACTTGGTCATGCTTCTTGGTTTTTCTTCTTCATATTGATAACCACCTTTAAAGCTATTAACACTTTTAGGAATTAGTAGAAACAGAAGGAACACTCAGACATGCTGATTATGAGTAGGTCTCATAAATGGTATTTTTAGTTAAAAACTAAATTTACAAGCAAAAACAACCCCATTAAAAAGTGGACAAAGCAGCTTGGCCAGTATGGTGAAATCGTATCTCTACCAAATATACAAAAGTTAGCTGTGCGTGGGGTGCGGTGGCTCACACCTGTTATCCCAGCACTTTGGGAGGCAGAGGTGGGCGGATCACGAAGTTAGGAGATCAAGACCATCCTGGCCAACATGGTGAAACCCCATCTCTACTAAAAATACAAAAAATATAGCTGGGCGTGGTGGTGGATGCCTCTAATCCCCGCTATTTGGGAGGCTGAGGCAGGAGAATCGCTTGAATCCAGGAGGTGGAGGTTGCAGTGGGCCAAGATGGCGCCAATGCATTGCAACCTGGGCGACAGAGTGAGACTTTGTCTCAAAAAAAAAAAAAAAAGAAAGGCCTTTGGCCAGGCACACGCCTGTAATCCCAGCCCCTTGAAAAGCCGAGGCAGGCAGATCACCTGAGGTCAGGAGTTTGAGACCAGCCTGGCCAACATACAAAAATTAGCCAGGCATGATGGCAGGTGACTCAATCCCCGCTACTTGGGAGGCAGAGGCAGAAGAATTGTTTGAACTCGGGAGGCAGAGGTTGCAGTGAGCTGAGATGGAGCCACTGCACTCAAACTTGGGGGACAAGAGGGAGACTTCTCTCAGAAAAAAAAAAAAAAAGAAGGCTATGTGTGGTGCACGTGCCTATAGTCCCAGCTACTCCGGAGGTCAGGCCAGGAGAATCGCTTGATCCCAGGAAGCAGAGGTTGCAGTGAGCCGAGATTGTGCCACTGCATTCCAACCTAGGTCACAGAGCAAGACTATCTATAAAAAGAAAAAAAAAAAGGAAGTAGACAAAGGACACGAACAGACACTTTTCAAAAGAAGACATACATGCGGCCAATAAGCATATGAGAAAATGCTCGATATTACTAATCATTAGAGAAATACGAAACTAAACTGCAGTGAGATACTATCTCAAACCAGTCAGAATAGCTGTTAATAAAAAGTCAAAAAATAACATGCTGGCAATGTTGCAAAGAAAAGGGAATGCATATACACTGCTGGTGGAAATGTAAATTAGTTTAGCCATTGTTGGAAGCACCTTGGCAATTTCTGAAATAACTTAAAACAGAATTACTATTCGGCTCAGCTATCCCATTGGGTATATACCCAAAGAAATATAAAACATCCTACCGTAAAGACACATCCACGTGCATGTTTACCACAGCACTGTTCACAATAGCAAAAATGTGGAATCAACCTACATGCCCATCAACAGTGGACTAGGTAATGAAAATGTTGTACATATACAGCACAGAATACTATGCAGCTGTTTAAAAGAATAAGACCATGTCTTTTTGCAACAACATGTATGGAACTGGAGGCCATTATCCTAAGTGAACTAACACAGCAACAGGGAACCAAATACCATATGTTCTCGTTTATAAGTGGGAGCTAAGTGTTGAGTACATATGGACACACGGGAACAATGGACATTGTGTCCTCTTGAGGGTGGAGTATGAGAAGAGGATCAGGATTAAAAAACTACCTATTGGTACTATTATGGTGATAGAACAATCTATATACCAAACTCCCGTTACACACGGTTGACCTGTATAACAAACCTGCATATGTACCCCTGAATCTAAAATAAGAGTAAACAGTTAAAAAAAAAATGTAGAGCTATGTACATAGAAAAAAAAATTTTTTTGAGACGAAGTCTTGCTTTGTTGCCCAAGCTAGAGTGCAGTGGCATGATCTCAGCTCACTGCAACCTCCGCCTCCCGAGTTAAGGCAGTTCTCCTGCCTTAGCCTCCCGAGTAGCTGAAATTACAGGTGCCTGGCTAATTTTTGTATTTTTAGCAGAGACAGGGTTTCACCATCTTGGCCAGGCTGATATCAAACTCCTGACCTCGTGACCCACCTGCCTTGGCCTCTGAAAGTACTGGGATTACAGGTTTTAGCCACCGTGCCCAGTCAAAAATTCTTAACAGAATTTGATATGATTCTGGCAAGTACTCTAGTCAAGTGGGCACTTTATTCTTAAGATGAACGCTTCAGTTATTTCTATTGTTCCCTTTTCTGATGCTCACAGAAAATTTAAAGAAAGCTACATATATTCTAATTGTGGTGAAATACATACAACATAAAATTCATCATTTGAACCATTTATACATATATACAGTTTGTAGGATTAAATACATTCACATTATTTTGCAGCCATCACCACCGTTCCATCTCAAACTTTTTCACCTTCCCCACAGAAACTTGTTAAACCCTTAACTCTCCATTCTCCCTCTGAACCCCCCTTGCAACCACTATTCTACTTTCCATCTCTGTGAATTTACCTGTTTCAGGTACCTCATGTAAGTGGAGTCATATAGTATCAGCCCTTTTGTGACTGGCTGTGAGTGGCTTATTTCACTTAAGGTATCTTCAAGGGTTATCCATGCTGTTGTATGTATCAGAAGTTCTTTCCTTTTAAGGCTGAATTATAATTTATTGTATTTATGTACCACATTTTGTGTATTCTTTCACTTGTCAGTGGATACTTGGATTGCTTTCACCTTTTGGCTGTTCTGAATAATGCTATTATGGACATGGGTGTACAAACATGTTTGAGTTTCTGCTTTTTTTTTTGAGTTTTAGTTTTCGGTGTATACCAGAAGTGGAATTGTTGGATCATATGGGAATTCTGTGTTTAATTTTTTGAAGAATAGTCTTACCTTTTCCACAGGGCTTATACCATTTTACATCACAAGGGTTTAATTTCTCCACATCCTTGCTAACACTTGTCATTTTCTGTTTTAATAATAGCCATCCTCATGGATGTGAACACACTTTTTTAGGTAGTTAATACATATAGATGCAGGCTATGTATTTATTTTAAAATTGCACATTAAGTAAAATTCCCTCATTGTTGCTTAACTTCAATAAATTTAGGCAGCTCTTTCCTTGAGCCAACTCATACTTTATTCTCGAATAATAAAAATATAAATCCAGGTCTTTATTCCTGACCTTTTTTGTATTCTGAATCAATGCTTTGATACATTGGAAAATTTAATTTTGTGTGACTTTTTTCATAATATGGAATATTAAGCCTCTCATATAACAGGAGTACACTGGAGTTATTTTGCCAATTTTGTTGATTCCCTTTATTCAATTCCTGTTGCATTTAATATATAATTTTATAGTAATTACATGCTGAGCAGATCTCTGTTTTAGTCCGTATCTTGACCTCAATTTGATTATAAGCTGCTAAACAGCAGAGCCATATTACTTGCAGTCTTACTTCCATAAAGCCGGCAAAAATAACTAATATATACTCTTGACATGTGGATGCCTATTACTCCACAAGACTTTCAAAGTTATGAGAGGTAATAATTTGTAATAAGGATAATACCTACTTTATAGATTTATTTTAATACTTGAGTGAGGTAGGGTATGTCTAGTAAGTACCTTGCATGAATATGGATCTTTCCGATAAGGCTTGGTGTTCAATACTAAGTCTCTAATGTGTGAGTCTAGCCAGATTCCTGAATTTGAGTTATTGATAGTTGAATGTTTAGACAGTTTTCAAACATCCTGGCTGATATTCGTCTTCATTGTGAAGAATATACTGTTCCAGAAAGAGTAACGATATGAATAAATGATGATGGGATGTCATTGGTTAATATTTCAAATGTATTTTTTTTAATGTGTAGGTTTACTTGTGGAAGACAACTTTGATTGCACCTGAAGTGTTTTTCATTCTTGCATTCTTGGAAATCATCAGCATTGTACGAAATAAGTGTTAACCTAGAAAGTGATTTTTAAAAATCTCTCTTAAGTTTCCTTTTATGATTGATAATGATGGCTGTATTTATGTAACAAAGTATTACAATTTTTAATGCTATAATTACTAAAGAATTGAATGTGTCAGTGTTTTTCTTTTATATAGCCAAAAGAATGAAAACAGATACAGTGCACAATTGCACGACTTTCTTTGCTAGAATGCCTAATTTACTACTATCATGTCTGTGTTTTTAATGGTGTTTTCTCATGATTTTCAGTATTCAGAGGATATGAAGCACAAGACTACTCTTCTGGAGCTTCAGAAAATGTTTACATATTTAATGGTATGTTTAAGAATCATGGAGGCTAGGCCAGGCACTGTGGCTTATGCCTGTAATTATAGCATTTGGGGAGGCCAAGGTGGCTTGAGTTCAAGAGCTTGAGATGAGCCTGGGCAACATGGTGAAACCCCATCTCTACTAAAAAAAAATTACAAAAAATTAGCCAAGCGTGCTGGTGCATGCCTGTAGTTCCAGCTGCTTTGGAGGCTGAAATGGGAGGATCGCTTGAGCCCAGGAGGCAGAGGTTGCAGCAAGCTGAGATCTCACTACTGCACTCGAGTCTAGGTGACACAATGAGACTCTGTTTCAAAAAAAAAAAAAAAACACGGAGGGAAACGAATTAGGTATACCCTGTAACAGAACCTAAAAACATTAAATGGAGCTCGTTTGAACTGGCTTTGTCATAACTATGTACCTTCCTTTTTCTTACTTTTTTTTCTTTTATTTATTTATTTATTTTTTGAGTCAGAGTCTTGCTCTGTCAACTAGGCTAGAGTGCAGTGGCGTGATCTCAATTCACTGCAGCCCTCCACCTCCCAGGTTCAAGTGATTCTCCTGCCTCAGCCTCCCAAGTAGCTGGGAATACAGGCACACACCACCATGCCCGGCTAAATTTTGTATTTTTAGTAGAGATAGGTTTCACTATGTTGGCCAGGCTGGTCTTGAACTCCTGATCTCAAGTGATCTGCGCCTTGGCCTCCAAAGTGTTGGGATTATAGACGTGAGCCACCATACCCGGGGCTGTATGTCAGTTATGTTATTTGTCATAATAACTTTTAAAAGTTATTTCAGTTGTCTATTCTCTTAATTTGTCCTTTGAAGAATCTGTTGTGTCTCATCCTTTTTCTGTCACAAGGTCTTCCCCTTTTATGCTTGCAGCTTTCTAGCTGATTTATCTTTTTATCCCTTAATTACAATGCCTAAAACTATAAAAATGATCAGTCTTTTAAAAAGATAGTAGATCTTACAATATCATTCCCCTGCTTAAAACTCTTGAGTGCTGCTTCATTAGGAACAGAATGGTATTCAAGCTCATCACCATGGCACACACCCCCTGGGTTTTTTGCCCCTACCCTTCATTCAACCTCCTATCTTATCCCTCTCCATTTGGAGCCCATCACCCTGCTGTTTCATTACTTGTGGGTTTATTTTTGCTGTTGTTTCTTACCTGCATCACTCTTCTCCATTTTCTTCTGATGTTCATTTTTCAAGAGTCAGCTTGGTTTTTACCTCTGTAAGAGACCATCTATTCCACAGATTAACCGGAGGATTCCAAGTCACCATTCCTCTTTGTTGTTTCTACCTCATATATTTGTTACTTTTCTCACCTGTTACATCTTGAGGACAGGGATTGTGTCATACTTTTTTCTGTATTTTTTACTGTGTTTATCTTTTGAGGTAGGGTCTCACTCTGTCACCCAGGCTAGAGTTCAGTGGTGCCATCTCATCTCATGGCAATCTCGACACTTCCCCACCGGCTGGGACCATAGGCATGTACCCCCATGCCTGGCTATCTTTTTTATTTTTTGTAGAGACATGGTCTCACTATGTTCCCCAAGCTGGTGTTGAACTCCTGGCCTCAAGCAATCCGCTCGCCTCACCCTCCCAAAGTACTGGGATTACAGGCATGAGCCACCACCCCTGGCCTTTAGTCTCCTTTTAACAGAGCTAGAAATGCCATTCGAATTGACAAATAGAAAATTGCTGGTTTAAATGACTATTTTAAAAGCTATTAAAGTTCAATCTCTGGGAAAGTTTATTCAGCCTGTGAAGATTTTATATTTTATGCTTTGCAATATAGATGTGAGTGGTTTTTTTCTGTTTGTTTGTTTGAGATGGAGTCTTGCTCTGTTGCCAGGCTGGAGTGCAGTGGTATGATCTCGGCTCACTGCAACCTCTGCCTCCTGCGTAACTGGGACTACAAGCATGCGTAACCATACCCAGCTAATTTTTGTATTTTTAATAGAGACGAGGTTTGACCATGTTGGCCAGGATGGTCTCAATCTCTTGGCCTCATAATCTGCCTGCTTCGGTCTCCTAAAGTGCTAGGGTTATAGGCATGAGCCACTGCGCCCGGCTATGAGTCGTTTGAATCTCAGATTTCTTCCTATAAATTCCTTGACTTGAAAATACATATATCCTAGGTAATTTAAGAATCTTCTAGCACCAAGACCATTAAACTAAAAATGCTATGAAAATTAGACAGAAATAGACCATTTTAAAACTAACTTCATAGATTTACTACCTGTTCTTTTGTTTTTGTTATGCGTTCATTGAAGAACCTGTAATTTTCTTATTTTTATCTGACACTTAGAATGTTCCCCTTTCTTTTTCTTTGCAGGAGAGTGAATGCAAAGCATATAATCCTAGACCTTTCTGTAAAACATACACCATGGATAAGCAGCCTCTGAATACTGGGGAACAGAAAGATATGACAGAGTTTTTTACTGATCTGATTACCAAAATCGAAGAAATGTCTCCAGAACTGGTTAGTATCAGAATACTGAAAAGTGTCTTTGAAATTTGAACAAGTTTGCCTGTGTTTTAACTAGTTTCATATTTTTTATTTGTTTTATGTTAAAGAAAAATACTGTCAAAAGTTTATTTGGAGGTGTAATTACAAACAATGTTGTATCCTTGGTAAGTATTATACCTGGTTTTTACTTTTTGGGGCTCTTAATATATTTTCATTTATATTATAATTTGCTAATTTTTACTAATTTTTTTATGTCTGTTGATTAGGATTGTGAACATGTTAGTCAAACTGCTGAAGAGTTTTATACTGTGAGGTGCCAAGTGGCTGATATGAAGAACATTTATGTGAGTAATAATGCACATAATTTTTTTACTTTATGCTTTTAACTATTTGTGTATAGTGGGTTTATGTTTGTCATCTTGATATTTTTAAACTTTTTTCATGTTTTTATGTATTTTCTTCTTACTGTACTATTCAAATAAGAATTAAGGATCAACCATAAAGTTCTTTTTTGCCCAATCAAAATTTAAATTTTTAATTAACCCTTCAAAAAAGTTGCTAAGATTCGTAGAATATCTTAATATGAGGAAAAACAGTATACTAAAATTTAAGAATTTACTTTTAAAAAAAATTTTTTTTGTTGAGCATTCTGCCAAAATTGTAATTGCCATCTTTTGTATATTTGCATGGTATAAACAATCATGTGAAGCTTTTAAATGTGGTCTTATACACAGGAATCTCTTGATGAAGTTACTATAAAAGACACTTTGGAAGGTGATAACATGTATACTTGTTCTCATTGTGGGAAGAAAGTACGAGCCGAAAAAAGGTATGCTTTTTCAAATGATTTTTACTGTTTTCACCATAGATGTGGAACACAAACTAAGGGTAAACTAAGACTAAATTTTTATGGAAATTATATGATTAGGGTAAAATCAGCTGCATGGAGCTCAGTCTCGTGGAGCAACTTTTCATCTAGTTGTTCAGTGAATCACCATTTATTTTGACATATACTGAGCTGTATGAAAGTGGTAATCAGTCAACTTGAAACAGTGTAGATTTTGGGGAGCAGATACATGGACAATAAGTACATTGATCATTTTCATCATTATCTGTATCGAGTCTCAGATGTCTAGCTTTTGTGGCATTTTCTTAGGTAATACAGTGGACCCCTTTATCCTCGGGAAATTTTGCAAGACCCCACAATAGACGTCTGAAATCTCAATTGTACTGTACCCTATATGTACTGCTTTTTGCTGTACATAACATACCTATGATAAAGTTTAAATTACAAATGAAGCTCAGTATTCTTGCCCTTTGGGGCCATTATTAACTCAAATAAGGGTTACTTGAACACAAGCATTGCAATAATATGACAGTCCATGTAATAATTAAGGGAGCTACTAAGTGACCAGTAAGTGGGTAGTGTCTGCAGCATAGATAAGCTGGACAAAGGGATGATTCACATCCTAAGCAGGATGGTACAAGATTTTATCGTGATACTCAGAACACCACACCACTTATGAACTGTTTATTTTTGGAATTTTCCGTAGTAGCTAACTAGGGACTTTTGTACTAGCTAGCCTTTCCAAAGTATTTTTTGTTTAGCAAGCACTGTTCTGAGAACTTTAATCCAGTTAATCCTCACAACATTTCTTTGCAATAGATGCAGTTATTATCCCCATTTTACATGTGAAAACATGGAGTCACAGAATAAAGAAACTTTCCCAATGCTGATTCCTAAGATACAAATAAGCAAATTTTAGGGAGATAATCAAGTTGAATTTGAGTTCTCATTGGGGCATCCAGGTAGAAAGGTCCTGCAGGCAGTTGGCTGTTATGGTTAGAGCTTGATGAGAGGTCTAGAGTAGAGGTAGATTTGAGAGTTAATAACTGTTGAGTTAGAGTGTTAAATAAGTGTTTATACTATAATACATTCAAGCTGGTTCTTCTTTCCAGTGTATTGTTGTTATTTTTGGATACTATATTTTTGGTACATTGATCAAAAATAGTCTTCCTCAGCTTTCGTTTTTAGTAGAATTTCTTGTAAAATAACAATTTAGTGGTCTTCAAATAAAAATTTGAAGCCTTACACATACAGTGGCTCCCATCTGTAATCCCAGCACTCTGGGAGTTCAAGGATGTTCATTTGAGCCCAGGAGGGCAACATAGGGAAACACTGTTGCTACAAAAAATTTTAGAAATTAGCCAGATGTGGTGACATGCACTTATAGTCTCAGCTACTTGGCAGGCTGAATGGGGAGGATCACTTGAGCTTGGGAGGTAGCTTGCGGTGAACCATGATCGTGCCTTTGCATTGCAGCCTTGGCGATAAATTGAGAACCTGTCTCAAAAAAGTAAAAATAAAAATTGCTGTACTTGTTTTACTAATGCATGCCAAACATGCATTAGTTTTCTTTATTAATTATTATTTCATGATTGACGTGTTCCCCAGGCTGGTCTTGATCTCTTGGACTCAAACAATCTGCCCACCTCAGCCTCCAAAAATGCTGGGATTACAGGCATGAAGCCACTGCACCTGGCCAAAAGGCTCTTAAGAGCCATAAAATGGCAAGTTTAGGACAGAGTAGTTGAGTAAACATTTTAATGTTATATTGAAAGACAAATAGAAATTGAATTGAAAAGAGCGTCTTATGCAGTTAGTTTCTAGGAGCAAATGCTGAGAAATAGAAGTGGCCTTGAATGTGCTTAAAATCTAGGATTAGGTCAGCCTGCATTTTTAAGTACTGTATTCACATGGAACAGTAGTGGAAAATAAGATTGGTAACACGATGGCATCAAATTATTGCCATCCCAGTTTTAGATTTATCTGTGTGATTGAATCCATCAGAATATCTGCCTGAGAAATAATGTAGTTGTTGGAAAAGACGTAAGAGCTAAGCCAACCTAAAAGTACAGAAGACAAAGTGACAGATGAAAGACAAGGAAAGAAAGAAAATCAGGATAAAATGGTAACCCGAAAACTGGGAAGAGAATCTCAAGAAGAAAATAATCAATTAACGTAATTCACAGAGATGAAAGAAAATGACAGCTAAATAAAAGTACTGGGTTTTTCCAGAAGGTAGTTTAGTGATGTGTTTTGTCAGATTATAGGAATAGAAGCAACATTGTCGGGACACATGGAATCAAGCATAAATGATTCATTTTTAAAGTTTGGCAACAGGCCGGGCACGGTGGCTCATGCCTGTAATCCCAGCACTTTGGGAGCCCAAGTCAGGTGGATTGCCTGAGGTCAGGAGTTCAAGACCAGCCTGGCCAACATGGTGAAACCCTGTCTCTACTAAAAATACAAAAATTAGCTGGTTGTGGTGGCTCACACCTGTAGTCCCAGCTACTTAGGAGGCTGGGGCAGGAGAATCGCTTGAACCTGGGAGGTGGAGGTTGCAGTGAGCCAAGATCATGCCACTGCACTCCAGCCTCGGTGACAGAGCAAGACTACGTCTTTAAAAAAAAAAAAAAAAAAAAGGCAATAAAAACAGCAAGACAGCAAGGAAGATAGTAGCTAGAAAGAGTCTTGGGGCTCAAAGGATTTTTCTAGATGAAAGATACCTGAGCATGTTTGAAGGCAGAGAATAAAAAGTCATTATACAATAAGACACTGAAGTTGCTTAAGAGGAGGTTTTCCAGGTCAGTATTTATTTGAAAGGGATGGTATTCATTTTTCCAATTTCAAGAGGTGTAGTTGGACAAGTTGTTAGGTGGACATAGTCAAATGAAAGCATAGCTATGCAGGTTGTTACACGAAGAAGACAAACTCATCTGATGAGAGTTTGGTTAGGATAAGAGTTAGGGACAGATATATAATGGAGTCAGTCAAAAGTTAACTGTTGTAGAGCAATATAATAAATGAGTCGCTAAAAGATCATCAAGGGTCTGAGTCAAGTTCTTTGGAGAATCTCTTTCTAATTGGAATAAATGTATTGAATACATCCATCATTCTTGATAACCTCCTTCTTTTGACTGATAAGATTCTGCTGTTTTTCTGAAATACCTGTCACATCTCTCCCAGGTAGTCAGTCATTTTTGTTCTTACCATACTTTTGTATCTCTGTACTAACATAATATTCAACAGAAATGGGCCAATTGAGGAAGTGAACAAAGCGCTTATTATCCTCAGTAGGATCATATTCTGCACTATCTTCAGACCTCTGGTTTTCTCAGTCTATTCATTTTACCTGAGTAATTTATCAGTCACCATAATACCAATTTTTTACTGATACGCTACTGACAAAACATTGTAAACTAAGAAAATGACAGTTGAATAAAAGCATTGGGTTTTTCCAGAAGGTAGTTTAGTGATATGTTTTATTTTTGTCATCTTGGTTTAGAATGCTTTTCTGTGCTTATCACTTGTCCTCCAGTCTTTCCGGATCTGCTCATCTCTTTTATTGACACAATGCATGCTTTCACCCCATGCCACAAGCTCATTAGTTATTCTTCAGAATTGTTAGGAAGAAGTTCATACTCTGTCATTACATACATTTGACTCTGTTATACTTCATTTGCCAGTCTCCCAAATAATCTAAAATAGTGAAGTTTTGAATGTTTTATTCCCTCTGCCTGTAACATCTGTCATTCCTTGTTTCCCTAAATTCATACTTTTTTTATTTTTGACTGTGCTCTTGGTTTAAATTCTCTTTTGATTTTTGTATGCAGTGAAAAATTACTCCCTAAAATTCATTTTTTTGTATATCAAAGTTTGTATATTTTTGTTTGTTTAAATTGAGCATATTGCTAATTATGATATAGGATTTAGATGATCAGTTGATTTTCTGCTGTTGCTGCTGCTGCTATTGTTATTGTAGTAGCAGAAGTTGACACTTAACTGAATGCTGTTTGCCAGGCCATGTTTCAGTCTCCATTTTACAACCCAGCAATTAAGCTCAGAGAGGTTAAGTAACTTATATAGGGTCGTTCATCTAATAAGGGATTACAACCAGACTTTGCAATTCTGGTTCACAAGAATAAGTATTTTTATTCCTTTTATTTAGGGAAGAAAACTCTGAACCAAAGATCTCCTTGACCCCAGAGTGTGATGGGACTCATTTTCATGCTTCCATAGTACCCTTTTGTGTCTTTTTCATGGTGTTTACCATAGTTTACCATAACATTTTATTTTTCTTATCTTGACATAGGAAAATCTTTTCAGAATGGAAAAAGTTGTGAATGTGTTTGCTGTTTTTTTTAAATTAAAATGTTTGATTTATTTTAACAACCAAATTAAGTATGAAAAGATGAAACAAATGCACAGTCACGTATATACAGTATATCAAGGGGGCAGCCTTTCTAACAAGAATGCTGTAGAAAGAAAAAAATGTCCAAATGGGGAACAGTCCTGGTTTCATCAAGAAGCTTTTATGACATTTGATGTTAAACCTTATGTAAATACAGTAATCTGATGGATTTGGCAAAGATTTTTTTCATTTCCAGTCTTTTAAAGTAGACACAGATTTGCTTAGAATAAAGCTGATTTTTAAGAGCACACAAAAGTTGAGAACAAAGGATAGGAATAAATTCACAAATGCAGAGTGATGAAGAGTAAAAAGATACTGAGCAGCTGACTCATCATCCAAGGTGATTACCTAATAATCAGAGGCTGAAGACTTTATACTGCAAAAGCAAGGATAGTTTAGTATATAAACGATACAGCTGAGTTTGTAGTTATATCTTCGCTTCTGTTTATTAAGAAAAATTAGCATAGTTATGTATAATCTTCAGTAGACAACCTGCATTCATTTAAATTAAATAATATTTTCTTTTTTTTTTTTTTCTCTTTTTTTTTTTTTTTTTTGAGACGGAGTCTGGCTCTGTCGCCCAGGCTGGAATGCAGTGGCCAGATCTCAGCTCACTGCAAGCTCCGCCTTCCGGGTTCACACCATTCTCCTGCCTCAGCCTCCCGAGTAGCTGGGACTACAGGTGCCCGCCACCTCGCCCGGCTAGTTTTTTATATTTTTTAGTAGAGACAGGGTTTCACCAGGTTAGCCAGGATGGTCTCGATCTCCTGACCTCGTGATCCGCCCATCTCGGCCTCCCAAAGTGCTGGGAAATTAAATAATATTTTCTATAATAGTGGAATATAAGGCCACAGTATTTATTTTGGACAAACTCCTTAAAGTAGTGATTTTAATATCAGTGTTACTCATTCTTTACTATTCAAAACTAGTAAAACAGTGTTACTATTCAAAACTCATTGAAATATAGTTTTTTAACTGAATTAAGGTTATAATTTTTAAAATACTACATACATCAGGACTAGTAAAATAATTTATATTCAGGTATTTATATCTAATATCCAGTGAAAATGTACTACCAAGTTTTTACAGTAGATATTAATCAGTCTGACTTGCCTATTGATCCCATAAGTATAATTATACATCAGCCTGATTTTAGTGTCTATTCTTTGATTTTATTAAATTAGGAATGCAGCAGTTATAGAGCACATAAACACAAGTGATGCAGCCATACAAGGTTCATAACAGCTCTTCAGTTAACTATGTGCAAGCTCAAATACAGTCCCATTAATGAACAGCCAGATTCCAATTCTTCATGAAAAGGTGCTGGGTGGAGGTTGTCAGTCACCTTTTGATAGACATCCCCAATCCAGTGGCCAGTAAATGAGAGAACAGCCAGGACAGAAGAAAAATCTTCAGAAATTTTGCAGAGAATATGCCCCCCTTTCTTCATGATGCTTGTGTTTCTCATGCTGAGAGTGGCCATGCACGTGGGGTGTTTATAAACAGGAGAGAGTAACAGTACCTTCCTTATAGGATTGTTGTAAAACTTATATGCGTTAATGTACAGCAAGCCCTTAGGAGAGGAACTCCTTGGGGGAGGGGGGGGATTTTTTTCTGGTTAACTCAACCAATCCTATGTGCAGTCTGAGGTGTTTTTTGAAGATGCTTTCAACTTCTTTCCTTCTTTCAACGTAACTTTCCTCAGACTGAGAGCTGTTTTTCTTTTTTCTTTTTTGAGTCTTGCTCTGTTGTCCAGGCTGGAATGCTGTGGTGTGATCTTTGCTTCCTGCAGCCTCAGCCTCCCAAGTAGGTGGGATTATAGGCGTGCACACTCCCACACCTGCCTAATTTTTATATTTCTTATAGAGACATGGTTTCGCCATGTTGGCCAGAATGGTCTCGAACTCCTGGCCTCAAGCAATCTGCCCACCTTAGCCTTCCAAAGTGCTGGTATTACAGGCGTGAGCCACCGCGCCCAGCCTTAGAGCTGTTTTTCTCTCCAATGCTATGGCTGTCTGTTTCAGCAGCTCTGTTGATATATTCTGATGTCTGTGAGCGAGGTATCCTGTCACAGTGAGAACTCTTGGAGCTATTCTGTCTAGACTCATGCTGGGCATCCAACAGTCCTTTTTCCATGTCACCAGTAAAAGTAGAAACTAAGGCTGGAACACTGCTCCCATTCCTATTATTGCTAAAGTGTAATTCTACCCAGGAGCCTTGCGGACTCTAATCCTGCATCGTGGGGGCTGTGCTCTG
The DNA here is from genome assembly GCF_024542745.1 of Macaca thibetana thibetana. Taxonomy (NCBI): domain Eukaryota; kingdom Metazoa; phylum Chordata; class Mammalia; order Primates; family Cercopithecidae; genus Macaca; species Macaca thibetana. Next base: position 45,799,922 of record NC_065590.1, read on the forward strand.
TGACATGGTGCTAGAGGGCGCTGCCAGGCATCGGGCTGCCCTTCAGTGGTGGGCGGTGGGGAAAGAGTGAGCACGAGTGCTGCTGCCTAGTACTCAGGGACTGACTGTATAGTTTTAATAAGAAGGTTATTTAGAATACTTCTGTAGTTTCCCTTCTGTGTGGTGGTTTCGTTTTTTGTAGTTTGTTTACCTGCAGACAAGGAAGGTCTGAAAATATTACATAGAAAATTTCAAAAATAATTCTTAAGTTTTAAATTGCCCACTGGACTGAGTAGCATGATAAAATCTGGCACAGTCCCCACTTGGGATGTAAACCATCCTTTTGTTCTATTATGTCCATGGTGCATACACTACTTGTTCATTAGTCTGTTAGTAGCCCTTTTGGTTACCTTTGCAGTATTGCACTGCTTGTATTCAAGAAACCTTTATTTTACTTAATGGCACCAAAGTGTAAGAGTAGTGATCATAACAGTTGGGCTTTGCCAAAGAGAAGCTGTAAAATGCCTTAAAGTTCTCAACTTAATATGAAAAGAAAAAAGAATCATACGATGAGGTTGCTAACATCTGTGAAATTGTGAACAGTATATTGTTATAATTGTTCTATTTTATTAATACTTGTTAATCTCTTGCTGTGCCTAATTTATAAATTAAACTTTATCCAGAATATGGAAAGAAAAAATCTGATGAGGTTGCTAAAATCTGTGAAATTGTGAACAGTATATTGTTATAATTGTTCTATTTTGTTAATACTTGTTGTTAATCTCTTGCTGTGCCTAATTTATAAATTAACTTTATTATAGGTATGTCTGTTTAAGAGAAATCATAGTGTATATAGAGTTCAGTACTGTCCTCAGTTTCAGGCAGACACGGGGAGTCTCAGATGGTATCCCCTGCAGATAAGGGGGATTACTATAATTCTTAACTCTGAGTTGAAAATTAAAATGGATATAGCATAACAGAAATCAAACCAACTGAAGTATTTGTGAAAAGTAATCTTTATTAATTTTTTTCTTGTCTCTCAGGGCATGTTTTAAGAAATTGCCTCGCATTTTGAGTTTCAATACTATGAGATACACATTTAATATGGTCACGATGATGAAAGAGAAAGTGAATACACACTTTTCCTTCCCATTACGTTTGGACATGACGCCCTATACAGAAGATTTTCTTATGGGAAAGAGTGAGAGGAAAGAAGGTGATTTTTCCATTTATTTCTCTTGTTTGTGATTATTGTCAATCTCCATAACAAGGTAGTCATGATTACAAAGTTTTCATCAACTACATAGTTAACACAAATTGAATCTTAGAAGGGAGAATGTTTGTTAAGACAATGACGTGCGTTCAGTCAGTTAATCAGTAAATATTTAGTATCTACTAGGACTATGTTCCTAGACATTCTTACTGGAGTCACAGTGGTGAACAGGATAAGCATGGTTGTCGCTCTTGTGGAGCTTAAATCTCGTGGGGTGAGTCTTTTTATGTTGTTTTGTGTATGTGTGTGTGTGTGTGTTTTTTTTTTCCCCGAGACACAATCTTGCTCTGTCCCACAGGCTGGAATGCAGTGGCACGATCTTGGCTCACTCCACCTCCCAGGTTCAGGTAATTCTTGTGCCTTAGCCTCCCAAGAAGCTGGAACCATAGGCATGCACCACCAGGCCCAGCTAATTTTTGTATTTTTAGTAGAGACAGGGTTTCGCCGTGTTGGGCAGTCTGGTCTCGAAATCCTGATCTCAGGCGATCCACCTGCCTCGGCCTCCTCAAGTGCTTGGATTACAGGTGTGAGCCACTACGCCTGGCCTCTTGCTCATTTTTCCTTCTTTAGGAATAAGTTCTGTTTTGTCTAAACTAGGGTCCTGGCAACGTTTATTTGTATAAAGAGTTCTGATTAAAATTTTAAAGGTTTGGAGAAGCCACTTACACTGTACGCTAAGCTTCAGGAAAGAGAACCATGTTATAATCTTTAACTCCAGTGCCTAGCACTTAATGAGTATCCAATAAATGTTTTACCCTCACTCAATGGGAGATGAGAGGTGTAAGCAATGAATGCACACTATTTTTTCAGGAGACATACACTTTCCTTGAAGAGAGTAGAGAAGATGGTAACTATAGCTGTAAAGAAATACAGAGTTAAGAGAGGGAATTATTACTGTTAGGCTTTGGGTATATTTATACCTTGTAGAAGGCAGGGCACAGTGGCTCATGCTTGTAATCCCAGCACTTTGGCAGGCCAAGGCAGGCGGTCACCTTAGATCAGAAGTTCGAGACCAGGCTGGCCAACATGGTGAAACCCCGTCTCTACTAAAAATACAAAAAAATTAGCTAGATGCGGTAACACATGCCTATAATCCCAGCTACTCAGGAGTCTGAGGCAGGAGAATTACTTGAACCCAGGGAGGCAGAGGGTGCAGTGAGCTGAGATCCTGCCACTGCACTGCAGCCTGGGTGACAGAGCGAGACTCTGTCTCAAAAAAGTAAAAATAAGTTGTAAGGCATGGCCCAATAGAGATGACAGGCAAAGTTAAGAAGTGGGCATTGTATGTATACATCCTACTTTTTTTGGGGGGGAGCGGTTCATGTCATTCTCCTGCCTCAGCCTCCCAAGTAGCTGGGACTACAGGCGCCAACCACCACACCCGGCTAATTATTTTGTATTTTTAGTAGAGATGGGATTTTACTGTGTTAGCCAGGATGGTCTTGATCTCCTGACCTCGTGATCCGCCCGCCTCGGCCTCCCAAAGTGCTGGGATTACAGGCGTGAGCCACTGTGCCTGGCACATTCTACTTTTTAGACCTATTATTAAACCATTTAAAAAATTAGCCAGGTGCAGTGACACATGCCTGTAGTCACAGCTATTGGGAGGCTGAGATGGGAGGATCACTTGAGCCCAGGAGTCCAGGGCTGCGGTAAGCTATGATTATGCCACTACATTCCAGCCTGGATGGTAGAGCAAGACTCCATCTATTTGAAAAAAAAATTTTTTTTTTCTGGAAAAGTATAGCAGAACCTCCTCACAGCTGTGCTTCATTGTATTTCTTGTGATGTTTCCACTTGTGGAGATAGCAGAATTTATGCCACGATAAAGGAATTTGGTAGGCCACAAGTGATGCAGTCAGATCCTGGCACTGCCTCTGTAAGCATATCTACACTCCTTAGCCACTGCCTTGACACCTTGAGTCATATGCTTCTCTTACTGACCTAATTATCTCTTCATGTTCCAGTTCAGACTGTACCCTCAAGTCAGCCAAGTCTCGTCATTTCCTTATTCCATATTCTACTTTTTCCTTTCTGTGTGGTGGTGGGAATACAGATCATAAATCATACATCGTCTTTAAACTTGCTAGACTATTCTATATTTTTTTTCCTCAGTATCTTTTATTACCTTTAGATTTTAAATCTTTGGGGATAGGAAGTGTACCTTTTTCTTTATTTTGTTTCTGTCTACACAAATCTCCTAATACATAGTGTTTTTTATTAACTGATATGTATTTGGAAGCTGCCAGTACAATGCTTCGTTTTCCTTTTTTTGGCCAACTGTTCAAACCATGTTTAAACCACTTTTCTTAACATGAGAATAAAAGAAGTATGCCAGTTCCTTTTTAGGTCCTTTGTTTGCCTGCTCCTAGTAAAGATTAAATAGAATGGAGCATTTTATACTTCTTATTTCAAAAGACTAGTCAGATTAAACAAAAATATTTTATATTTATACTTTATATTGAAGTTGTCCATAATTATGTACTAACACGTGGTTGTTTTACTAGTGGTTTGTATAATATGTCCTTTATGGTACTAAGCTAAAGATGGTGAATGACTAGCAAATAGTTGTTTTGTACATATTTAACATACAAACTATTTGTGCCTATTTCTGTAAAGTTTATTATAAAAAGTGATTCTACGTAACTGTTGTGACATTGGGAAAATTATTTTTAGTTTATTAAAATGGTGTTAATAAAATAAAATATTGTAATAAAGTTTATTATAAAAAGGGCTTCTAAGTAACTGTTGTGAAGTTTGGAAAATTATTTCCATTCTATGTAAATCATTTCAGGTTTTAAAGAAGTCAATGATCATTCAAAAGACTCAGAGAGCTATGAATATGACTTGATAGGAGTGACTGTTCACACAGGAACGGCAGATGGTGGACACTATTATAGCTTTATCAGAGATATAGTAAATCCTCATGCTTATAAAAACAATAAATGGTGAGTTTTAAATATTTCAAAACTTTTTTCCTTTAAGAACTTATGGTATTTTTCTGAAATGTTTTCAGTGCTTAGTTTTCTAAAAACTTTCTACAAAAGTTGGAAATGAGGCAGACAAAATTTTTAAATGAAGATAACTTTCAACAGACAGTATAAATCAGTTCTTAAACATACAGATCTTTTAACTCTTGAGAATTCGTATCCTTTCCTCAGAGAAATGAATACACAGTTTTGCAGACAACTTTAGGAGCTTTATAGACAACATTTCAACTCTTACCTTCTCTATTAATTTAAGAGCTGTTTATTGAATATCTTCTGCAGGGTAGCCTTATATGTGCCATTAGAAGTTACCTGCATGCTCTGCTTGCTTCACCTCCTATTGGGAGGACCACACACACTTTCTTTTTATCCTTTTATCAAGTTAATGGTTGGAAGTCATTAAACAGTCCCTAGTACCTGTTTTTTGGTCTTCAGATATTGTTAGGTAGGGTCTAGCCTATAGGTACTGTATGTGTGCTAGTCACTGTTCTAAGTGCTGGGGATATTGCTTTGAAGAAAATGTACAATTGTTAATTGATTTTCAGTTAGCAGAATAGTTTCATTCAGTTATTATTCACTTCTTCACCCATTGTGTCCATGGTGCCTTTTCCTTTTTTTATCCATTTGAATGTTTCCATAAGTATATTTTGAATCTTTTTTTGATCATAAATTTTGAAATGGTATCTGTCTTTGAAAGTTCTCACATCTCTTAATTTTTCCTAATAGCATTACATGTTATATTTAAGCAAACTTTTTTATTTCTTTTATGAATTCTTCTATTAATCCTAGGTAATAAATGGATCTATCTGATTATAAGGTGGTTAAGAGTATGTTATAAAATTATATTTCCAATTTCTAGTAGATCAGAATTGTAAAAATAAGAACTTAGAATTTATCTCATGAAATAATAGACACTTGTAACATTGGTTATTCAAAAAATAGTAGACATAATATGAAGATATTCAGTATATGCATACTGGATTAATACTATATGCTCTATTTTAGGTATCTTTTTAATGATGCTGAGGTAAAACCTTTTGATTCTGCTCAGCTTGCATCTGAATGTTTTGGTGGAGAGATGACGGTAAGTTTTATTCAGAAATTATAAATGGTTTGTGCCTTGTCATATCCAAAATCCAGTAGCAGAGTTGCTTAACTTTCTTTTAATTGCTATGATTAAATTAAAGATGTATTCAATTGATATTTATTAGAAGTTTAGTATGTTTACAGAAATATTTTTAAAGTGCTGTTTCTACTTTCCACAACAGCCTGATTAAGAAGGTAAGACAAATAAAAAGCTTAGTAGTATGGGAGTTGAATTACAGTGCCATGAGAATAAGGATTGAGTAAATTGTTTACTCAGTGAATTCTGTGGGATTAGAGCAAAAAGAAATTACTGTTTACTGACTTAATCTGAAAAATCTTTGACAAGGGAGTCTCTCTTAGCTTACTGTGGCTCAAGAGGCTACCTGATTCACAATAGGAAAAAAAGAAATTTAAAAAATGTTTGGCAAGGAAGTTGGCTTGAGCTAAGTTTTAAAGGATTGTTCTTTCAGTGCTTTTTATAACACCAGCAGCAACCTGGATAACACTAGTTACTGGATAGAAAAAGGACATCTTCTCTGTGACATAATTGACAAAAGACTTTTGTTTTTTGCCCCCAAGTCAGAATCTTGCTGTGTCACCCAGACTGGAGTGCAGTGGCATGATCTTGGCTCACTGCAACCTCCACCTCCTGGGTTCCAGCTGTTCTCAAGCCTCAGCCTCGGGAGTAGCTGGGATTACAGGTGCCTGCCACCATCCCCAGCCAATTTTTGTATTTTTAATAGAGATGGGGTTTCACCATGTTGGCCAGGCTGGTCTCAAACTCCTGAACCCAAGTGATCCACCTACCTCAGCCTCCCAAGTGCTGGGATTACAGACATGAGCCACGGCACCTAGCTGACAATAGACGTTTAAAAAGACATTTTGGTTGGAGTAGTATTGTAATAATTTCACTTCTCTATAGACAGTTTATCCTAGAATCAATTTTCTGAGAACTGTGTTAAAATATTCTCTTGATTCTCCACAAGACAAATATTAGTCGTTTCTGTTTCATAGTTTCACCCAAATAAAGTTGTTGTTTGACTTAATAACCATATTTGTTATGAATTAGCCATTTACATTCTGGATTTTATAGTTGATCTTAGCCAAAAGTTGAGAAATAATACACATTCCAGATTTTAATGAAGCGTTTCCTTATTGCTTCTCAGTGTTCTTGTCTACTCTGCTGAATGGAAAAAGAAAAGCAGGCCACTTGCTAACAACTTGGAAATGGGTAGAATAGGGAAGTAAATATTTAGTTACAACTAAAGCCACCACTAAATGAATTGCATCTGTAGATGTTATTCCTAGAATGTTTCCTTTTTTTTTTTTTTTGAGACGGAGTCTCACTCTGTTGCCAAGCTGGGGTACAGTGGCATGATCTCGGCTCACTGCAACCTCCAACTCCCTGGTTCAACCGTTTCTCCTGCCTCGGCCTCCCAAATAGCTGGGATCAGAGGCACACGCCACCCTGCCCAGCCAATTTTTGTATTTTTAGTAGAGACGGGGTTTCACTGTGTTGGCCAGTATGGTCTCGATCACCTGACCTTGTGATCGCCCACCTCGGGCTCCCAAAGTGCAGGGATTACAGTCACGAGCCACTGTACCTGGCTGAATGTTTCCTTTTTTTAAAAAAAAATGAAGAGCAAGGCTCTTTCTCTTAAAAAGTAGTTTTTCAAATTGCAGGTCCACTTTTTTTTTTCTTTTATTTATTTTATCGTAAAGTATCTTTAAAAAATGTTTTGAGACCGGATGTGGTGGCTCATGCCTGTAATCCCAGCACATTGGGAGGCTGAAGTGGGTGGATCACCTGAGGTCAGGAGTTCAACACCAGCATGGCCAATGTGGGGAAACCCCACCTCCACTAAAAATATAAAAATCAGCCAGGCATAGTGGCAGGCGCCTGTAGTCCCAGCTGCTCGGGAGGCTGAGGCAGGAGAATCGCTTGAACCCGGAAAGTGGAGGTTGCAGTGAGCTGAGATCGTGCCATTGAACTCCAGCCTGGGTAACAAGAGCAAAACTCCACCTCAAGAAAAAAAAAAAAAAAAAAAAAGAAATAAATAGGCTGGGCGTGATGTCTCAGGCCTGTAATCTCAGCACTTTGGGCGGCCAAGGCGGGTGGATTGCTTGAGGTCAGGAGTTCAAGACCATCCTGGCCAACATGGTGAAACCCTGTCTCTACTAAAAACACACAAAAAATTAGCCGGGTGTGATAGCAGGCACCTGTAATCCCAGCTACTCGGGAGACTGAGGCAGGAGAATCGCTTGAATCAGGCAGAGGTTGCATTGAGCCGAGATCATGCCATTTTGCTCCAGCCTGGGAGACAAAAGCAAAACTCCGTCTCCAAAAAAAAAAGTTTTGAATCTTTGTGTTTTAAAATGTCTGCTTCTGTCCCTTCTGATTTCATTGCCCATAATGCTGCTTGTCTGCTTCCCTTGGCTTTTTAAATTTTTTCTGTCACAACACACCTGAAGTTCTCCAGAATTACCAGTAGAATCCTCATGTCCTTACTCATTAGGAAACAGCCTTTAAGTTCTCAGAAGCCCCACCACTAAATTCCTCATAATATTCCACAAGTTCACTTAGCTGTCTGTGATCCTTTGTTCAGCCTCCTTTTGTCCTATGATCTTTCTTTCTTATTCAAATCTAGATCTTTACTGATTGCTTCTCATTACTTCGTGGTCCGTTTTCTTTCCTTTGCATCTTGTGTGTGTTCATGCGTGTGTGCGTGTGTGTGTGTGTGTATTCTTTGGTTGACTCTTTTTCTGATGCTGCTTTTGCTGTCTCCCATCAGGCACTGCTTAAAGTGTGTACTGACCAATCCATTTCATCTGCATAAAGTTACTTACAACTCTGAGGTTCAAAATTATGTTTGTGAAGGATTGGTGGAGGTAGATGTTTTGAGATGTCAGAATAAGTTACAGCTTCATGACAATGAGATATTTTAATAATATGCTTTTCTCATTTATAATGTTGCTGAGTAATAACTATTTAAATTCAGTTTTTATTTCTACTTACCACATTTACCAAAATTAGGACAAGGCCAACTATTTCCTTGCCTCACTGTCTTCATTTGTTTTCTTTTGTTACAGTAAAATTTTCTCAGTCTCAACTTTATAGTGTTCTCTAAAAATAATAAAAATAATAAAAACTGAAAAAAAGATACTAGGATATATTGGCCAAATTGTGAAGTACATAGAATTTTTATGAACGCGGTGTTGTTTGAAAACTACTTACAAAGGTGCTGTTAAGTATAAAGTAGCTGTTTATGAAATAACATATATAAATATAGCTGAGTATACCCGTTTTTTCAAAGAAGTAAAACTTTTGTATTTTTAAACAGACCAAGACCTATGATTCTGTTACAGATAAATTTATGGATTTCTCTTTTGAAAAGGTAACCATTTTTTTATGTATAGTTTTATATTGTTTTTTCTTCTGCATTGTCTATTTTTGGAGTGATACTTTGTCAAAATGAAAATATGTCTTTTCTTGCTTCTTAAAGACACACAGTGCATATATGCTGTTTTACAAACGCATGGAACCAGAGGAAGAAAATGGCAGAGAATACAAATTTGATGTTTCGTCAGAGTTACTAGAGGTATAAGTTAATTTCACTTGAGCAACATTTTAAAAATATGTTAAGTGTTTATGCAAGGAATACTGTAGTGTAAGAACAGGCTCTACAGGTTGATACCTGTAATTCTGAGTAGATCTTAAGAGTATTTACAAATAGTCTTGGTAATACTGACATAAGACTGGTAAATGAAAATGAATGAGATTAAATGGAGTAGGAAGTATCACTAAAAGAGAGTAGGTGGCCGGGTGCGGTGGCTCATGCCTGTAATCTCAGCATGTTGGGAGGCCAAGGCGGGTGGATCACGAGGTCACGGGTTCATGACCAGCCTGGCCAAATGGTGAAACACCCTGTCTCTACTAAAAATACAAAAATTAGCTGAGTGTGGTGGTGGGCGCCTGTAATCCCAGCTACTTGGGAGGCTGAGGCAGAGGTAATTGCTTGAACCCGGGAGTCGGAGGTTGCAGTGAATGGAGATCGCACCACTGCACTTCATTCAGCCTAGGTGACAGTGAGACTCCATCTCAGAAACAACAACAAAAAATAGGCAGAAAGGTTGAGGGAATCAGAGTTACTTAACAATTTGTGAGGTTAGGTAATGTTTTGCTTCTTAGATTGGATGATGGGTTTGTAAGTGTTCCTTCTGTTGTGCCTCATGATATAGACATGCCCTCAAGCATGCATTGTAATTGAAATGCCGTTAAAATGTATTTTACACCCGGGGGCAATGGCTTACACCTACAATCCCAGCATTTTGGGAGGCCCAGACGGGTGGATCACCTGAGGTCAGGAGTTCGAGACCAACCTGGCCAACATGGCAAAACCGCAGCTCTACTAAAAATAGAAAGACTAGCTGGGCGTGTTGGTGGGTGCCTGTAATCCCAGCTACTCAGGAGTCCTAGGGGAGAGAACCCCTTGAACCCGAGAGGTGGAGGTTACAGTGAGCCGAGATAACACCACTGCATTTCAGCCTGGGCCACAGAGCAAAACTCTGTCTCAAAAAAAAAAAAGGGCCGGGCGCGGTAGCTCACGCCTGTAATCCCAGCACTTTGGGAGACTGAGGTGGGTGGATCACAAGGTCAGGAGAGCGAGACCATCCTGGCTAACATGGTAAAACCCTGTCTCTACTAAAAATACAAAAAATTCGCTGGGTGTGCTGGCGGGCACCTGTAGTCCCAGATACTCCGGAGGCTGAGGCAGGAGAATGGTGTGAACCCCGGAGGTGGAGCTTGAAGTGAGCCGAGATCTTGCCACTGCACTCCAGCCTGGGCGACAGAATGAGACTGTCTCAAAAAAAGTATTTTACATATGAAGGAATAAAAACATGTTCATTTGTAGTTATGAGGCTTTCTTCATTTCATAATATAGTAGGTAGTAATAGTACATTATTGAGTACATAGCTCAGTGTGTATTGTGTTGGTGTTAGGAATTCAGTCAGCCAAAAACACAAAAAAGTAAATCTTCTCCAGAAATGCATGCCTGATTAAATTGTATGCATTCATCTAGACAATTCAGCTTTTACTGTCTGGAAAAAAAAATTTTTTTTTGTATTATTGCAATCAAGTCTTAAAACTGGGTATTGTTCTGAAATGCTTTTGACTAGTATCTTGCCTGCACATGTGTTAATGGTAAAAAGCCAGGAATATTGTCTTTTTTAAATTCCTTGAATTGGATTTAGTAGCTGAATTAGATGGTATTCATTATAAATGGCTTCATTAGATTTGAAGCTACTAAACTTACCTATTTGTATAAAAATTTATCTCAACCGTCATTATAACCACAATTAATTTTAATCATTTTTTGTGCAAAGCTTTTTGCCCTAAAGATATTTAGACAAATCTAGACCTTGCTTTATATAAGTACCCGACAGTATTTAATGACAGTTACGCCACTTGTGAAGTAAAATGAAATTTTAAATAAAACCTTTACAGTGATGATGTATTTTGTTTGTTTACATCGGTGGTTCTCAAACTTCTGTGTGTATGTGTGAGTGACAGGGTCCTCATTTAAAGTGAGGAAGCTTAACCATTTCTGGCTTTTGATTTAAGGTGAAAGATGTGTGACTCCTCATTTTACTTGATAAAGAGAGGCCATTGTAGGGTTGTTAACTGACCTAATTCCAGTATTATCTCAGGGAATGTGGAGGCCTGAGGAGAGGGAGAAAGTGAACAGCTAGTTGGTGGAGCAGTCAGAACACACACAACGTGTATTAAGTGTGCCGTATTATATCGGTGTAGTTCGTGGTACCCTGAAACAATCACAATAGTAACCTCAAAAAATCACACTGATGATAGATCACCATAATAATATAATATGTAATATGATATAATACATAATATAATACTATATAATGACAAAAATGTTTGAAATATTTCAGGAATTACCAGAATGTGACAGACACAAAGTGAGGACATACTAGTAAAAAAATGGTGCCAATAGACTTGCTTAATTGCAAGGCTGCCACAGCCCTTCAGTTTGTTGAAAAATACAGCATCTGCAAAGTGCAGTGAAGTGAAGCACAATAAAATAAGATATGCCTGTACATTAGAAAATTCCTCATTGCAGACCTAAGCCAACAATTTTTTCTGTAATTGTTCCAGCTTACTATTGTTTAATGAGTGTGCCTACATGTTTTCTTAAAATTAAATTTAAAATGTAAAATACTGTGTACATGAACATTAATATGGTTTTAGATAGAAACCAGAATGTGGTTCTTTAGATTTGTACATTTAAAGCATAGACATTAATACCAAAAGATAACATAAGACATTTTAGAAGCATAAAAGAGATAAAGCAAACTAGTTATAAATTGTAATGATTCTTACAGATAATATAAGGTAAGAGTTCTCAGAAAGTGTAGTTGATAGGGTTTGCTAGAAAAGGGTCAGGAAATACTTCGGGAAGTTAACCTTAAACTGAAACTTGAAAGTTAGAGAAGAGGTAATCATGTGAAGAATGCTCGGGGCCAGGCAAAGAAAACATTATGTACAAATTGCCTAGGAAGGACAGAGCTTATTGGCATGTTTCAGAAGCCAAAAGATGACCTATATGGCTGTGATGGTAGTTCAAGGAAAAGTGGCCCAAGATGAGGATGGACAGTTACGTAGAAAATAGCTAGGGTAAGGCTGGGCGCAGTGGCTCCCACCTGTAATCCCAGCACTTTGGGAGGCTGAGGCAGTTGGTTCACCTGAGGTCAGGAGTTTGAGACCAGCCTGGCCACCATGATGAAACCCCCTCTCTACTAAAAACACAAAAATTCACTGGTTGTGGTGGCGGGCACCTGTAATCCCAGCTACTTGGGAGGCTGAAGCAAGAGAATCACTCGAACCTGGAGGTGGAGATTGCAGTGAGCCGAGATCGCACCATTGCACTCCAGCCTGGGCAACAAGAATGAAACTCTGTCTCAAAAAAAGAAAAAGAAAAGAAAAAAGAAAACAGGGTGGCTGGGCAGAGTGGGCAGGATGAGATTACCCCTGTAATCTCAGCACTTTGAGAGGTGGGCGGATTGCTTGACCCCAGGAGTTAAAGACCAGCCTGGGCAACATGGTAAAACCCCATCTGTACCAAAAAAAAATGTATATATATATTAGCTGGGCATGGTGGCACACACCTGTGGTCCCAGCTACTCAGAAAGCTGAGGTGGGAGGATCACTTGAGGCCAGGGAAGTCAAGGCTGCAGTAAGCTATCATGCTGCTGCACTCCAGCCCAGGTGACAGAGTGAGACCCTGTCTCCAAAATAAATAAATAAATAAATAAATCCACAAAAAATAGCTATACACATACATAGATACAATATAAAAAGAACTATCAAGCAGATGAATGTTTCTGTAAAACAAAAATAGAGCAGAACCAAAAACACTTACATGGTAGAAACCACAGTATTACCTGCCTTTAGGTTCAGGAGATCATGTTGACCAGTAGTTAGGCCCTAATGGGATAGAGGGGACAAAAATAGTGACACAGAATCTACAACTGAGCTTATGGCTGGAATCCAGAGTTTAGAATGGGGCTCCCTTGTTATAAAAAGTACTGAATGAGATGGGTAGAATGCTATCAGAGTCCGCGTGATACAGAGTCTGATACAGGGGCTACAGCTTAATAGAATGTTTTTGTACCTGGAAATGCTCAAGAACTCTGAAGCAGGCTATTCACTGATTAGACTGTGATTTCCCAAATATCACTGTAGAACAGGAACCCTATTAGGTTCTAAATTAGTGTAGTGGACTGGGGAGGCAAAGAGATAGTTGAAAATCTTCAATGGAAGATTAAAGATAAGATTGGGACTTTCAGCTCAAAATGAACCTATCGACCAAAATCCCAAAATAAAATCAGAAGTTTAGCCCTACAAAAGACAGCTAGTAATACCAGTAGTCAGAACATCTAGGTAAAAATAATTTTATGGAACTGACAAAAACATAAGGCCTATTTAAGGTATTCAGAGGGATGAAGACAAAAACAGCAGAGTGATCCTACAGTGCTAATTTTTCATGATTTTTATAAACAAATCACGTCTGATTTGGGTCTGCCAACCAGAATTAAGTATTGTACCAACTTTTAAATGTAAACCTTTCCTTGATAACCTTATCAGAATGTAACATGACTTATATTTTATTCATTTATATACTTGCTCTTCAGATAGGATTTCAGAATTCTTGCAGCATTTTAATAAATACAATAAAAACCTCACAGTTGCTTGAGGTAGCCAGATAAGTATTAATAATTACAAAATATTAGTAGCAACCATTTATATGAGTATACTTGGGGAAAAAATCAAAATGAACTTTAAGTGCATGTATTTTATTTTGCAGTTTTTTAGAGGAGACTTTTTGTCTAATAAAAATATTAGTAAAATGTAATGAAGTAAACTGCTTTATCATATATCTAATGTTAACTTTTTTGTTTTCAGTGGATTTGGCATGATAACATGCAGTTTCTTCAAGACAAAAACATTTTTGAACATACATATTTTGGGTAAGTTTGGTAAATTTCATAGATATTTTACACATTTAAAAAAAATCTTATGTGTGAATTTTAAATGATTATTTTTAAATTCTAGATTTATGTGGCAATTGTGTAGTTGTATTCCCAGTACATTACCAGATCCTAAAGCTGTGTCCCTAATGACAGCAAAGGTAATAAATATATGAACTTTAAATAATTCTGTCAAAATTTACTACTTTAAAATGATTGAAGCTTTTTTTGCTGTATTTTTTCTTACAGTTAAGCACTTCCTTTGTCCTTGAGACATTTATTCATTCTAAAGAAAAGGTATGTGTTTTATACTATGGATTTTTTTTTGTCATTTATGTTTTTATCAGGTATCTTTTGGTTTTTGTTATTGTTGGCTCAGAAGTTCATAAACTTTGACTGACTTCTTTTTCTTTTCTAGCCCACAATGCTTCAGTGGATTGAACTGTTGACCAAACAGTTTAATAATAGTCAGGCAGCTTGTGAGGTAAGGTGATAATTCAACAACTAATGCATAGCTTAAGATTCTTTTTTTTCCCCCTCTTATCTAAGATGCTATAGCAAAGTTGTTTTATCTATCACAGGGAGCCAAATGTAAGTCATTCCTAAAATCATTTAGCTGAGAAAGTTATAATTTAATATATCACATCCATTACACTGATTAAATAATTGATTATTAAGTCACTTAAAAATTCATGTTTTGGCCAAGTGTGATGGCTCATGCCTGTAACCCCAGCACCTTGGAAGGCTGAGGCGGGCAGAGTACGAGATCAAGAGATCGAGACCATCTTGGCCAACATGGTGAAACCCTGTCTGTACTAAAAATACAAAAAATAGCAGGGTAGGGTAACGCATGCCTGTCGTCCCAGTGCCTGGGGAGGCAGAGGCAGGAGAATCACTTGAACCTGGGAGGCGGAGGTTGCAGTGAGCTGAGGTTGTGCCACTGCACTCCAGCCTGATGACATAGCGAGACTCTGTCTCAAAAAAAAATTTTTTTCCGCCTTCATCTAACAGAAGGAAAAACTATGTATAGAATATTCAAGACTCTTCCAAATATTTCTTAACTACTTTTGTTTTTACAGCCTTATTAAGGTATAAATGACAAAAATTTTATATATTCAAGGTATACAAAATGATTTGATGTATGTATACATTGTGAAGTGATTACCACATTCAAATTAATTAACACATTTATCACCACATAGTTATGTGTATGTGTGAGTGGTGAGGACATACACCTCCCTTAGCAAATTTCAAGTAAACTATGCAAAAAATTTTTAATCTTTTTTTAGTCAGTTTTGTCTCAAAACAATACAATATTGTAACTAGTGTCATGATGCTGTACGTAAGATCCCCAGAATTTATTTAAAATGGAAACTTGGGATCGGGCACGGTGGCTCACGCCTGTAATCCCAGTACTTTGGGAGGCCAAGGCAGGCGGATCACTTGAGGTCAGGAGTTTGAGACCAGCCCAGGCCACATGCGAAACCACGTCTCTACTAAAAATAAAAAAAGTAACTGGTCATGGTGGTGTGCACTTGTAATCCCAACTACTGGGGAGCCTGAGGCAGGAGAATCGCTTGAACCCTGGAGCGAAGGTGCAGTGAGCTGAGATCACGCCACTGCATTCCAGCCTGAGTGACAGAGTGAGACTGTCTCAATTTAACAAAATAAAAATAAAAAACCTGAAACTTTGTACTCTTTGGCCAACCTCATCTTCCTATTTCTTCCATCCCTCTCTTAACTACTTTTGTATGTTGTTAGGAAATGCTTAACATCATCTGTCACTTCCTCTTTCCCCACTCTCTCCGCCAAAAAAAAATTCACCTATCCACCTATCTCAGTAGATTAGTTTATGCTCAGTTTTAGCTCCTCATCGCCCATTTTAAGAGATGCATCCCTAAGGATAACCTGCTCACAGGTAATGACAACTTAATCATATTGCCATCTTAATTTTTAGATTAGCAACCAAAGAGTTGTAAAATCCATAGGAATGCAAGTGTTACAAATTAACAGAAGTGGGAAATAGCAGTCTAGTATATAATTGATGAATTATATTTAAAGGTTTTTTGCGTATTTAGAAGTTCATCTAATTATACCTTATAGAAATAGAGTAAGGGAATCTATTCCTCAGAAATTTCAAACACAAAAGTGTAACTTCTTGAAACTTTGTAATGAGAATTTGGAAACATGGACAGAAGTAGAAAGGGACCATAAGCTGTCACATACCTGTTCCTCAGCTTCAATAAATAATAATATTCTTTCATTCTTGTTTCATCTACCCCCTGTTTTTTTCCCCCATAATGGAAGAATTTTAAAGGAGACGTAAATAAATTATACATCTATAAACACCCAGTATATATTTCTGACATAAGAAAACTTTAAAAACATATGCAACCAGTAATATTATAAGTGATTTCTCATCTTTATAACTTTTTTTTTACCCCCAGAGAGGGTGGTGTTCTGTCACCGAGGCTGTTGAATGCAGTGGTGCACAATCATAGCTCACTGCAACCTCAAAATCCTGGGCTTGAGCAATCCTCCTCCCTCAGCCTCCCGAGTAGCTGGGACCACAGGCACTCACCAACACACTCAGCTAATGTTTTTCTTTTTTTATAGAGACGGAGTCTCTTTGTTGCGCAGCTGGTCTCAAACTCCAAGCTTCAAGCTATCCTCCTGCCTCTGCCTCCCAAATTGCTGAGATTACAGGCATGAGCCATTACGCCTGGCCAGAAGTGATTTATTCTTGTCATCTAATACCCATCCTATGTTCAGTTTTCTTTATCTCAAAAAAAATTTTCAGTTGATAGGTTTAAAAGAGTGGTTCAGACAAGTTCCACATTTTGCATTCATCTGTCTCTTAAGTCTTCCTTAATCTGTAAAAGTTACTTTTTTTTCTCCATGCCATTTTTTGTCATTTGTGCTTTAGGATTTCCCTCATGCTTTCTTTGACTACTTGCATTTTCCTGGTGGTGGTTAACATGTTCCTCTGTTTCCTTCTCCTCTCATGGCTGTTTGATAGATCCAGAGTTTCTCCAGTGCTAATTAGATCATAATTTGTTTTTAAACAGAAAGAAAATGAATCATGCTAATATCATATATTATTAATAGGAGGCCGGGTGTGGTGGCTCACGCCTATAATACCAGCACTTTGGGAGGCCAAGGCGGCTGGATCACCTGAGGTCAGGAGTTCGAGACCAGCCTGGCCAACATAGTGAAACCCCGTTTCTACTAAAAATACAAAAATAAGCCGGGCATGGTGGTGTGTGCCTGTAATCTCAGCTACTCGGGAGGAGAATCACTTGAACCTGGGAGGCAGAGGTTTTAGTGAGCCAAGATTGTGCCACTGCACTCCAGCCTGGGCAACGGAGCAAGATCTGTCTCTGTCTCTCTCTCTCTCTTTCTCTCTCTATATGTCTTTATTTATTTTAATTAAAGAGTAAAGATTCTATAGTGTGATGAGGGCTAAGAGAATGATACTTAATTTTATTATGATAAAGGACCACAGGTTGTCGTCATGCACATTGTGTACTGTAATATAAATGGCATTCCATGGAGTTGTGTAATGATGTAACCCTTATTATGATTTTTAGAGTTTGGACTTTTATAACAATTAGAGAAACTTTTCTGGTAAGAACTTAAAAGAATTAAAACATTGACTAGAAATAAAATCCTTATGTGACTATTAGCCCATGTAACAAATATTTATTGAATGTTAAAGTCATACTGTGTTATTTTTACAGTGGTTTTTAGATCGCATGGCTGATGATGACTGGTGGCCAATGCAGATACTAATTAAGTGCCCTAATCAGATTGTGAGACAGGTAAGAAAAAATGTGTTTGAAAAAAATTATTTGGAAAATAAGTTACTTTCAATTTAATTATTCTAAATTTGCTTATTAGTGTGTCTTAACCTAATATTGATAATAGTATGAAAAGATCTACCTCCTATCATAAAAGTCATTTTGTTGTTGGTTTCACCAGGCTCTTTTAACATCAGCTCTCAAATAAGGTGATTAAAATTATGCACATTTCCTGGATATAGGAAGATTGACTGTAACTTCCTATTCTTTTATTATTAGATCCTGCTCTTTATTATTAGATGCTTTATGAGTTGTACTGATTCTTTTAAAATCCTTAGACATTCTAACCATGGTGTAGGGTACTATAGTGACCTCGAAAGCTAATGAGAAGACTGTAACTTACTTCTGTGATTGGGTCTGAACTGTCATATGAAACAGTTTGTTTTCTTTAAATTGTTGGGTACAATAGACAATGAAATGTAAATATTACTTTATAGTCACTTTTGACAAAATCAAAAACTTAATCTATGCCACTTTCCAGTTACTATTGAGATAGAGATGTGTGTGTATATAGAAAATATACATTATATATAACATATATGTATACATGTGTTATATATAATGTATATTATATATAATGTGTGTTATATATAATGTATATTATATATAATGTGTGTTATATATAATGTATATTTTATGTGTGTATATATATAGAATTTGTTTTTTTAGAGGATTTTGCTCTGTTTCAAGCAGTCCTCTTGCCTCAGCAGCTGGGACTACAGGCACATACCACCACACCTGGCTAATTTTGTTTTGTTTTATTTTGTTTTGTTTTTAGACAGGCTCTTGCTCTGTCACCCTGGCTGTAGTGCAGTGGTGCTACATGACTCACTGCAGCTTCCACCTCCTGGGCTCAAGCAGTTCTCCCACCTCAGCCTCCTGAGTAGCTGGAACTACAGGCACACACTACCACACCTAGCTAATTTTTATATTTTTTGTGGAGAGAATGTATGTCTCCCCTGTTGCCTAGGCTGGTCTCAAATTCCTGGGCTGAGGCAATCTTCCCACCTTAGCCTCCCAGAGTTCTGGGATTATACTGTGAGCCACTGAGCTGGCTTAAGATACAATTCTTACACCATAAAATTTACCCAAACCTTTCAAAATGTAAAATGTAGTGGTTTTTAGTATAGTCACAAAGTTGTGCAACCATCACTACTACCTAATTTTGGAACATTTGTCACCCCCACCCCCCACCAAAAAAAAAACCCCTATACCCATTAGCAATCAGTTCCTATTTTATGCTGTCCTTTCTCCTCAATCCCTGATAACTACTAGTCTACTTTCTATCTTTATAGATTTGCCTATTTTGACCATTTCATATTAATGGAATCATACAGTATTAGTCTTTTGTGACTTACTGCTTGGGTTTAACAATCTTTTAGGATTTATTCATGTTATAGCATGTATCCATATTACATTTTCTTTTTTTGCCCAATATTTTGTCAAATGTATATACCCCACATTTTGTATATCTGTTCATCAGCGGAACATTTGAGATGTTTCTACTTTTTGGCTATTTTTAATAATGCTATTAGGAACTTTTAGTACAAGTTTTTGTTTGGACATATATTGTCACTTCTTTTTATACATTTTCAGAACTGGTAAACTTTTTTGTTTTTGTGTTTTGTGTTTCTTTTTGAGACGGAGTTTCACTCTTGTGGCCCAGGCTGGAGTGCAATGCTGTGGTCTCAGCTCACTGCAACTTCTGCCTCCAGGGTTCAAGCGATTCTCTTGCCTCAGCTTTCCAAGTAGCTGAGATTACAGGCGTGCACCACCGTGCCCAGCTAATTTTTTGTATTTTTAGTAAACAGGATTTCACCTTTTTGTCCAGGCTGGCCTCAAACTCCTGACCTTAGGTGATCTGCCTGCCTTGGCCTCCCAAAGTGCTGTTATTACAGCCACCGCATCAGCGGTAAACTGGTGTTTTTTGGTTAGTTGGTTGGTTGTTGTTGGTTTTGAGATGGAGTCTTGCTCTGTCACCCAGGTTGGAGTGCAATGGCGTGATCGCGTCTCACTGCAACCTCCACCTCCCGAATTCACACAGTTCTCCCTGCCTCAGCCTCCTGAGTAGCTGAGATTACAGGTGCCCACTGCCACACCCAGCTAATTTTTGTATTTTTAGTACAAACGGGGTTTCACCATGTTGGCTAGGCTGGTCTCGAACTCCTGACCTCAGGTGGTCCACCCACCACAGCCTCCCAAAGTGCTGGGATTATAGGCTTCAGCCACCATGCCCGGCTGGTAAACTTTTTTTTTTTTTTTTATAGTGACTGCAGTGTTTGATGTTCTTGCCAGTGATATATAAGAGTTCCAATTTCACCATAATCTTTAGCAGGTAATACTGTCTTTTTTATTTTAGCCATCCTAGAAGGTATGAAGTGGTATCTTATTGTGGTTTTGGTATGCATTTTCCTAAAAATTGTTACGCATATTTTCATGTGATTGTGGTTCACTTGTGTATCTTTAAAGAATCCTCACATTTCCTTCTCCTAGCTGCTGACCCCATGATGAGCAGCTGCCCTTCCCCATTCCACTCTTCTTAAGGAATTGGATACTAGATTTTCCTTTCTCTGTATCCCCACTAGCTAAAAGGATTTTTTGAAACTTTGTTTTTGATCATCTGTATTACTGAAACGTGCAGTTTGTTGAGTTTTTTTTCTCTTTATCATAAAACTGATTTTTTTATGCTAACTTTGCCGTATTGCCTTAGTCCATTGTTGAGACTCCAGAAAAGCTCCAGAATACCAAGATAATCTTGTGCAAAGTATAAATGGGTGGCAGAGAATTTTGAATCAAGTTAATTTTTCAAATCTTTGTTACCTGATAAGTTGGCTCTTGTTTTATCTTTATCTTCACAGATGTTTCAGCGTTTGTGTATCCATGTGATTCAGAGGCTGAGACCTGTGCATGCTCATCTCTATTTGCAGCCAGGAATGGAAGATGGGTAAGAAGTACTTTTTGAACGTGTGTGTGTGTGTGTGTGTGTGTGTGTGTTGTTTTTGTTTTTTGCTGTTGTTGTTGTTGTTGTTGTTGTTTTAAAGAGATAGGGTTTCTTCATGTTGCCCAGGCTGGTCTCAAACTGGTAGGTTCAAATGATCTGCCCGCCTCATCCTCCCAGATTGCTAGGATTACAGGCGTGAGCCACCTTGCTTGGCCCTAATTTTTAAGTTTCTTGACGACTTGCCTACAAAGTATTTTTTAAAAATCCACACTGAAATATTTGTTCTGTTTAAAAATAATCTGTAATAATACATTCAAGAAGGTAAAACTATTTTTGTTTTGTTTAAATTTTGCATCTGCAAAATCCTTTACAAACTACATTATGGCTTAGTCTTTTTGTTTGCATTGATTTAGCCAGTCACAGTAATTGGAGTCTAGCTACTTACATTATTGCAGTTGATATTCATTATCTCAAAGATAGAGAAACTCAGAGTTTAAAAAATATTTTTCTCTTGAACAGTATTTCCAGGCCTCATACATTCTCTAAGATCTATTTAATTGTCTTTTAGGTCAGATGATATGGATGCCTCGGTTGAAGATATTGGCGGTCGTTCATGTGTCACTCGCTTTGTGAGAACCCTGTTATTAATTATGGAACATGGTGTAAAACCTCACAGTAAACATCTTACAGAGTATTTTGCCTTCCTTTACGAATTTGCAAAAATGGGTGAAGAAGAGGTGAGGCTATATCTTGTCTATTTTTTGGATTATCTGTCTTTTTTCAGTATTTGCAACTTAATTGCTTCTATTTTACATTTTTAAATTTTGTTTGTTTGTTTAGAGCCAATTTTTGCTTTCATTGCAAGCTATATCTACAATGGTACATTTTTACATGGGAACAAAAGGACCTGAAAATGTAAGTACAATTCTATTATACATCAGGAATTAGAGGCCATGGTTTTCATAGTTTGCATCGTGCGAAGTCCTGAGATGTTAGAACCCTTTTTAAAATCCCTTCTGGAACCTGATGTTAGATAATGTGAAGGGTCTAAGATTGGTTGATGTTTTTAATGTAACTTGAATGGATATAGCAGGAAAGAAACAACTAGGTCGTTCATTGGTCATGTCTGGAACAAAGCAAATAAACTGAGGCAAAGTGGTCACCTCGTTTGGGGTCTTATTAACAGTGAATTGTTTTTGTGAACATTTTGGTGGTCACATTTTGAAGTTCTTTGCTATTAAGTTTGTGAGAGTCTTTCCAAAATTTAAGTAGCTGGTCTATTAATAATATTAAAGTATTACATCAGTTTTGTGTTGTTCATAACAAATGCATTGGGTTGTATGATCTACTTGCACTCTTATTTAGTCCTTTTCTTAACCATAAGAGATAAGTACCCTTTATAACTCCATTTAACAGATGAAACAGTTGAGACTTAGAGAAGTTAATTTGTAATGCTTCACAGAATATACACTAGTAGATCATAAAATCTTTTGACTCTCTGCCTTTAAAAGTCCAAGTGAATGTCTCTTTGAAATACCTACTATTTGGATTATCAGGAAACTATAAATAAGAATTTCTTATTTTGTGTAACTGGCATTTTTATTAAATAGGAAATATTGTTTTATCATACTTGTAATTTTTATCCTGATTTGTCTTCCAATGAGCTTGCTTATAAGAAAAAAGTTATTCAAGGATTTATAGGTAAGGTAAGTAGTCAGTGTTGAGAATTTTTTTGTTGTTTTTGTTTTGTTTTGAGATGGAGTCTCACTCTCATCGAGGCTGGAGTGCAGTGGTGCTGTCTCGGCTCATTGCAACCTCTGCCTCCTGTGTTCAGGCGATTCTCCTGCCTCAGCCTCCTGAGTAGCTGGGATTCTAAGCGTGTGCCACCACTGCTGGCTAATTTTTGTATTTTTAGTAGAAACGGAATTTCAGCATGTCGGCCAGGCTGGTGTCGAACTCCCGACCTCAAATGATCCACCCGCCGCAGCCTCCCAGAGTGCTGGGATTACATGAGCCACCGTGCATGGCAGAAAATTGTTATTCTTCACAGTTCTGGCAATTTAATCTAAGATTGTCCTGAATGTGGTTTAGAATCTTTTACATTAGATTTAGGTCTTTGTGCAGTTGTTTTTCATGTTACAAGCTCCTGCCACCATCTACACTGTTAAATAAAACATGTCATTTGTTCTCAAAATGATATTAAAACTACTACCATATTAAAATTGAATTTTATTCCAACTTAGCCTCAAGTTGAAGTGTTATCAGAGGAAGAAGGGGAAGAAGAGGAGGAGGAAGAAGATATCCTCTCTCTGGCAGAAGAAAAATACAGGCCAGCTGCCCTTGAAAAGATGATAGCTTTAGTTGCTCTTTTGGTTGAACAGTCTCGATCAGAAAGGTGAAATGTTTCGAATTTAAAATGTTTAAAGCATGTTTGGTTTTATTATTTTTACATACTGTTTACCACTAGCTTTTCCACTAGCTTTTTATTATATATGTTTAATTATGTAATTGTTATGCACTAGCTTTTATTATATAATTCCTTTTAAATAATACTACTATTCATCAACTCTTGTGGCATAAGAATTTCAGTTTTTTTCTACCAAACTTTTGCTTTATCTTTGAGTCATGTTAGAAATAGTCATTGAAAAAATATACAGTAAAATATCTAGCAAAATAGAGCGTGCATTCGTTCTTTAACCTAGCAACTTCATTTCTAGGAATCTGTGTCCAAATTACAGAAAGATGTATATGCAAATCCGTTTATTGAAACCATGCTTCTGATAGTAAAAGACTAGAATCAGCTGAATGTACATCAAAAGGAAACTAGTTGAAAAAACAGTATCTATTCAAAAGAGTACTCTATAGCTGAAAAGGAAGTATGGAATTTATCTGTACTACCACAAAGAAATCTTTAGGATCTATTACTAGTAAAAAAAAAAGCAAAGGTGGGAAAACGTGTATATGGTATCGTATTTTTTCAGGGAATGCTATGATGACAGAGAGAGAGGGGGAGAGTGCGTGTGTGTGTGTGTGTGTACAACCAAACCTCATTATTTGTGGATTTCCTATTTGCAAATTCACTCATTTGCTAAAATGCATTTGTGATGCCAAAATTGGCACTCGGGGAGCTTTTGCAGTCATTCACAGATGTGTGCATATGCAGAGTGGCAAAAAACTTGAGTTGCCTGACATGCCTTTCTAGGTAAGGTCAAACAAGGCAACAATTTGCCTTTTTGTTTCAGTTTCCATATTGTAAACAAATGTACTTTTCATGGTGTATGCTGTGAAAATTTTTCGTATATTTATATTTTTTGTTCATGATTTTACTCTTTAAAAGGGCCCTCAACCAGGTGTGGTGGCACGCACCTGTAGTCCCAACTACTTGGGAGGATGAGGTGGATTTTGAGGCTGCAGTACGCTACTTTGGAACCTGTGAATAGCCATTATAGTCCAGTTTGGGCAATATAGAAAGATCCATCTGTAAAAATAAATAAATAAATAAATAAATAAATAAATAAAATGGCCCTCAAGTGTAGTGCTGAAGTGCTCTCTAGTGTTCTTAAGCTCAAGAAGGCTGTGATATGACTTACAGGGAAAATATATATGTTAGATATGTTTCATTCATATGAGTTTTAATACTACTGGCAGTGAGTTAAACATTAACGAATCAACAATATATACTAAATAAGGTATCTTTAAACAGAAACACTCATAAAACAAGGTAATTGTATTGATTGGTTGATAAAAATATTGCCAGAGGCTCACAGAAATTTGTGTATTTTCCCTAGTAGCGATAATTTGGTATTTGCTAATTCAGTATTTGCCACACTTTACAGAACACAACTACCTCAAATACAAGAATTGACTATAAATCAAAAACTTTTTTTTAAAATGGTTTCCAGTGGATAGAGGAAGAAAAACAGGGTGGAGGGGGCGGGAATGGATTCTCGACAGATTTAACTTTGGAATCATATAAATGTATAATTATAAATAAGTAAGAAGTAATCTCTAAAAATCAAAAGCACAGTGAAATAAATGAACTTAACTATATATTAAATAGGTAAATTTCTAGTGGGATGTATAGGAAGGACAAAGAGAATTGCAAAATTTTCCTAAACTGTAACAGTAATTACGTTGTTTGTAATAAAAGTATTATTCTGAAAATATTAATGTATATTACAGGATGAAGCAAATAAGTAACTGTTAATGTCATTGGAAACCAAGATTTTCAGCAAAAGAAAGATAAAAATATTATAGGGTTTTGCATAACTTATTTAAAACTAAATTTGAATTGGAAATATCAGTAGCAGTTTATGGTGTATTTGCAAACAGAAAATCTATTACAGAAAATGTTTTATCTACCACTGTTTTCTGAAAAGACCTGGAAACTCTGTACAACCCAGAATCAGTGAGTACCCTTGGCATCTAGGGTATAGTCTCTAGGTTTCACTTCCCACTGAAAGAATTGGGGTTCCTTGGAAAAACGACCAGTTCCAGTTCTTGGGAAAGAAATGAATGAGAAGCTTGGAATGTCTTGTCATTTTGGAAAGCAAGGAGGCAGTCTAAGACTACTGAGGTCATGGTAAAGAAACTCAAGAGCCAACTTACGGAGGTTTCTACTGGTCATAGATTGGACAGCTTTGAGCATCGGTAATAACTACAGTGGACTGTGAATCAAATCAAAGATATTTAAATCCATGAGTTCATAATAATACCTAAAAAGAAATTTTTTTTAGTTTACTGGCAACTTTTGGAGTATACTAGGAAATCAAATCATTATTTTTGAAACTGATAAATAATGGAAACAGTATCAAGCATTTATTCTACTTGCAAGTATACTTCATGGCAGCCAAATGGTGATTGAGGGGAAGTTTGTGTTCTTACATGTATTCAAGCTAATTAATGAGCAAGGACAATTGGAATTAGAATATCACTGTTTTGGAATCCCAGATGAAATAATGGATCTAGGCAGTTATCATCATTGACAGATAACCTTGCAGAAAGACTAACCCTTCCTTGTGTGCCTTCTACAAGATACTATTAATTAAAAAGTCAAACTTAGATCTCATGAAGTCTGGATCTGACTACCAGTTTATAGAAAATGCAGGGACAGAGTAACATGTTAAGACAGCACCATAAGGATACAATCAGCAAAGTATAAATGTGAGAGAAACTACAGGACAAATGACCTTCAACAGATAAATTGCAAACACAAAGCTGGTGGGGAAACCAATAGATTGAAATATTTAAGAGACATTTCAACTAATTATGGCAAAAGACTTTATTTGAATCCTGATTCAAACAAGTTAATTTTTTAAATGTTTTTAGAAACTTCAGGAAATGTGTACACTGGATATTGTATGATAGTGCGGAATTATTCATTTAGGCATGAATAGTGGTACTGTGGTTATGTTTTTGAAACCTATCTGTTAAAGATACTATGATTTATGGATTAAATGATAAAACACCTGGAGTTTGCTTCAGAATAATTCATATTGAGTGGATGGGGGTTCAAATGAAACAAGACTGGCTATGATTTTGGTAAATTTGAAGCTGACTGATGGAATACTTGTGCTATTCTATTTTTTAATATAGCTGAAATTTTTATAAGTTATAAAAGAAATACGCAATCTAGGTATAGTGGCTTGTGTCTGAATCCTGGTTATGTAGGAAGATTCCCTGAGCCTAGTAATTCGAGGCTGCAGTGAGCTGCGATCACATCACTGCACTCCTGCCTGGGCAACAGAAGTAGACTCCGTCTCTAAAAAGAAGGAAAGGAAAAAAGGAAGAAATATACAGTAATTTTAAACTGGGAGATGAAATGCTAATTTCTAGAAGTCCATTTGGTTTTGAAGGGTCTCATGTCCAAAAAAAAAAAAAAAAGTAAGTAAAGTAAGACCCATCCTACTGTTTTATATACTAAAATAGTAAGTTAATTAAATGAAAATGAAGTACATTTGGGCTTTCATTTACCAATCCTGGAATGTTGAAAAATTGCCTAAAAGACATTTAGCAAGCAAGTGTAGCTAGCAAAAAATCATTTTATGATGGCAGGTTAGTATAGTTACAATTGAATCAACAATTTTTGATACATGTTGTAAATCACTGTAAAGTAATACAGAAGGAAGAAAAACTTATTTCCACTAATATTTTCTTTCAGGCATTTGACATTATCACAGACTGACATGGCAGCATTAACAGGAGGAAAGGTAGTACATTCTCTAATATTAGACAATTTGATCATCACAAAAATAATAACAGTTCTTAAATGAACAACTTTTGCTTTTGACAGGGATTTCCCTTCTTGTTTCAACATATTCGTGATGGCATCAATATAAGACAAACTTGTAATCTGATTTTCAGCCTGTGTCGATACAATAATCGACTTGCAGAACATGTAAGTGCTAAGGAACAGTCTTAAAGATTTTTGGAAAATTTTAAAAAGATTACCCTGAAATCTGGCCGGGTGCGGTGGCTCATGCCTGTAATCCCAGCACTTTGGGAGGCCAAGGCGGGAGGATCGCTTGAGCCTAGGAGTTTGAGACCAGCCTAGGCAACATAGTGAGAACCCGTCTCTACACAAAATAGAAAAAGCTAGCCGGGTGTAGTGGCACGTGCCTGTAGTCCCAGCTATTCGGAGGCTGAGGCAGGAGGATTGCTTGAGCCTGAGAAGTCAAGGCTGCAGTGAGCTGTGATCTTGCCACTGCATCCCAGCCTGGGCGACAGAGCGAAACCCTGTCTCAAAAACAAAACAAAACAAGAATATCCTGAAATCCTCCTCTTTCTGTTTTAGATTGTATCTATGCTTTTCACATCAATAGCAAAGTTGACTCCTGAGGTATGTAAACATTTGTTTATGTTTTTAAAACAATTTTCAGCACTGCTAATGCTTTTAAATGAGCCTAATTGTTCTTGAGAACAAATTTATCAGGGTTTCTCCCATAATATAATAACTTATTTTTAAGTGTATAATGTTAATAAAATGAACTACTAATCATGTCTTATTACGAATATAATTTTCCCAACTAAATGTAAATATGTATGTAGACTCATTGTATCAGAGTGCCACCTGGATGCCAGGCTTTAAAGTTGTTTGATTTGGAGCATATATCGTAATTGTGCCCAAAGAAAAAGTAGAGCAACCAGGACTCAGCATATGTGTAAACGTATGTAGAAAATAGAATACAGTGTTATATAAAAGTATTTTCATAAAATGGAAATGTTATAACTATTTTAACAATCGATGTCAAACGTTACCATAAATTACCCCTAAGGTTGTTATAGGAAGCTTTTAATCTAAATTTTTCAGTAGAACACAGTTGTCTCATTAACAATTTATTTTTGGGGTTGGGGACATGTTGCTTAAAGGATACATGTTTTCATGAATAAGTTCCAGAGATCTCTTGTGCAGTGTGGTGACAAGAGTTAATTACACTTGAAAATCATTGAGTAGATTTTAAGTGTTCTGACAAAAAATAAGAGTGTGAGGTAATGCATATGTGATTAGCTTGATTTTGCCATTCTACAATGTGTACATATTCCAAAATATTGTACATCATAAATATTTACAGTGTTTGTCAATTTAGAGAATCTTTTTATAATTATCTTTTCCAAAATACACTTGACATCCAGAAAAATCTGTTGGACGTGGTTCCCAGTTGACTTTGTATCCCCTCGCTGATCCTGCTGCTTTATGGTAGTTCAGTTTCACATGTAGAAGTACTGGCTGAGCTCTTCTCCCCTAACACAGATTTAAACGTAGTGTATAGTAGAATATATGTTTCTTTTCTACTGAAAGAGATGGGTTCAGATTGATCTAAATACACAGTCATATATGTGTTTTACAGGCAGCCAATCCTTTCTTTAAGTTGTTGACTATGCTAATGGAGTTTGCTGGTGGACCTCCAGGGATGCCTCCCTTTGCATCTTATATTCTGCAGAGGATATGGGAGGTAAGTCTTGCAGCAGGTGTTTTCAATGTTTATTTCCCTGAGGCTTTTATTTTTATAATATAGTCACTACCATTTTAAGTACCAGTTTCTTATTACCCCAAGATGGTTTTAGTAAGTCACAGGTTTGGGGAAGAAAAGAGTTCTTAGCTAGTCTCCTATTGTATTAAAGACATTCTTGTAGCGTTATAAACAGCTTTAGCCTATTTGAAGTTTTCATTCCCCTACCCTCCAAAGTTCCATAAAGCAACTAGAAGTCCTAGAAATACAAACCAAGTGTTTTCAAGAATTGACAGAAATGGTAGAGGAAGCACCAACCACCCTTTTTCTTCGAGTTATGGCTGAGATCACAAAATTTCTCCTTGTTTGAGTATTGGAAAAGCTCAAGACCAGGGGACAGCAAATCTTTTCCTGAAAGGGTCAGAGAGCAAATATTTTAGACTTTGTGTGCCATACAGTGTCTGTTGAAACTACTCAACTTTGCTGTGGTAGCATATAAGCAATCATGGACAAGAAATGAGTGGGTATGGCTGTGTTTCAATAAAACAACAACAATTGGCAGCCACAGAATTTGACCTACTGGCCATAGTTTACCATCCCCTACTCTAGATTCCTAGGATTCCCCTTTCTCATGAAAAACTCTCCACAGCAGTACAGCGAGCTTCTTGTATTCTCACTTAGTACCAGGTTGGGCATGTAATCAGAAAAGTAAAGATGAGAAACCTTAGATAAATAAAAATACTTTTAAATAAATTTCCAAATTTAGCAAGACCTAGAAGTCTGGAGTTCTCATATTTGTCTTATGGCTCTTGGTTATTTTAAATTTATTTTGTAAACCAGTGACACATTTTTCTGAACATTTCTGTTGACAAAAGTAGTTTTTAAAATGGGAAAAAATAGGGTGAAACCTTTTAAATCTCTAATTGTCAAAAAAATACTTTAGCTTTAAGTGTTTAATAGTATATTCAAAAAGTAAGTAAAAGAAATAATTGCTCATTCAGTTGGCCTTATATTCTGTTCTTGTCATGTTATTTGTAGGTGATTGAATACAATCCTTCTCAGTGTCTAGATTGGTTGGCAGTGCAGACACCCCGAAATAAACTGGCACACAGCTGGGTCCTACAGAATATGGAAAACTGGGTCGAGCGGTTTCTTTTGGCTCACAATTATCCTAGAGTGAGGACTTGTAAGTCAAATATTCAGAATTTCATAAGCCATTTATTTATTGTTCAAAGTTATGTTTTGTTTTGTTTTTAGACAACTACATGCCCATTGTTGTATAATACAGAATTTTTGGAGGTATTATTTCCTTGTTTTTTATGTTTTTTTAAGGATAAGAAACCATGTTATATCTTGGGTAATATCGTCACTACTATCATTTTTGTTTCCTTGCTTGATAAGAGTGATAAGGCATGATCAGCATTAATGAAGGGAGTAAAAGCTTAGAAAATTCTGTCTCAAAAATAACTTTTGAGAAGGTTAAGGATAAAATGGTAATAAAGACATAAGCTGAGAAAAACTATTGGCTGAAATTATGAGAGTTATATAAACACTTTTAAGTTGTACACAAGCCAGTAAAAAAGGTCTTAGGTAGACAAATATCAAAAACAATTCACAAAATAGAAAGTTGCTTGGAAATAAACATAGAAAATGTTATTTTGATAGTTCAAAAAATGAAAATCTAATTTTTAAATTTCTTATAATTATTATAAACTTTTCCATTTGCTGAGAAGGCCCTACAGTCAGTGATACTTAAGTAGCAATAAACACATCTGGAATCCAGATGTTGGATTCTTTTTTTTTTTTTTTTTTTGAGACAGTTTCGCTCTATTGCTCAGGCTGGAGTGCAGTGGTTCAGTCTCAGCACACTGCAACCTCGGCCTGTTGGGTTCAACTGATTCATGTTAGCCTCCTGAGTAGCTGAGATAACAGGTGCACCCCACCACACACAGCTAATTTTTGTATTTTTAGTAGAGACAGGGTTTCACCATGTTGGCCAGGCTGGTCTGGAACTCCTGACCTCAAGTGATCCTCCTGCCTCTGCCTCCCAAAGTGTTGGGATCACAGGTGTGAGCCACTGCACCTGCCCCAGATGTTGGATTCTGAACACCATTCTCCAGTAAAAGAATTCACAGCTCCTAGGAGAAATCACTGATTTTAGGGCTAGGGCAGGGAATATACAAGATGAGTGTGGAATATCCTATATAGTGCCAGAAAGTGAAAGTACTCAAAAATCAAAATGGTGGGGGTATGTCAAAGAAACACAGAGCTAACCTGAAAAGAACTCCCAATGGCCAAAGCTGAAACAATTTGAGTAACAAATTATGTAGCACTGGATTATAACCCCAAGGATAAAATAAATATTCATTAGTCCATACTTAGTAGAAATAAATGATTGAATAAATAAATGTAGAAGAAGCAAATCTCCCATACAACAGAATTCCATATAATTTATGTGCACATCTCCCCAGGAGGTGGAGCTTAATTCCTCACTCCTTGAGTATGAGCTTAGTGACTTTCTTCCAAAGAGTTGGGTGTGGGGGAAGTAACTTTACAGTGAAGAAACTTTACAGATACAACTCAGCCAGGTGATAAAGGTTAACATCATTGTTGATCGATGAGGTTGATAGTATGTACCCTTGATATGGCGTGATGGCAAAGGGCACTTTATCTCTTGTGGTCTTCCTTCCAAAAACCCATAACCTGAATCTAACCGTGACACATATCAGACAAACTCAGATTGAGGGACATTCTATGAAATACCTGACCAGTATTCCTTGAAACTGTAAAGGTCATTAGAAACAAGGAAAATCTAAGAAACTGTCACAACCAAGAGGAAGTTAAGGAGACATAATGACTAGCTGTAATGTATACTAGATGGGATCCTGGAACAAAAAAAGGACATTAGGGCAAAACAAGTGAAATCTAAAGTTGAAAGTTTGGTTAGTAGTAATGTACTTGTGTTAGTTCCTTAGTCACAACAAATGTACCATCATAAAATGTTAACTATGGGGAAAACTAGGTGAGGGGGGTGTATCGAAATGGTTCTGCTTATTTTAAAATAGAAGATTCATTTGAGAGAAGCACCTTTCAGTGGTGTGAACACATATGGATTGGCATGGGCACTCTGCTCATGGGCCTTTTTTTTTCCTGCAAGTTTAGTTAACCCCGCCGTAATAGGATCCTTGTAAGAGCACATAGCCAAGAGCTATGTGAGAGCTGTGTGCTCTTACAAAGAGGTGTGTGCTGGTTGGCATTCATGTCTTGACCACTGACCATAAAACCAAAAAAAAAAAAAACTACTACCTTGAACCCCCAAAAAGGTTTTTCAGAAAGCTACTATGCCTAATACTGATGACAGTGCTGAGGAAATGGCATTCTTGTACACTGCAGTGGCATTGTTTAATATTACCCTTATGAAAGACAATTTAACAGATCTTTACCAAGATTCTTAAAAACTGTATGCCCTTTTATT
This sequence comes from Macaca thibetana thibetana, assembly GCF_024542745.1. Classification (NCBI taxonomy): domain Eukaryota; kingdom Metazoa; phylum Chordata; class Mammalia; order Primates; family Cercopithecidae; genus Macaca; species Macaca thibetana. The sequence continues at coordinate 45,832,019 of NC_065590.1, forward strand.
TATTTATTTTTATTTTCTTACTCTTTTTTTTTTTTTTTTTCGGGATGGAGTCTTGCTCTGTGACCCAGGCTGGAGTGTAGTGGCGCAATCTCGGCTCACTGCAACCTCTGCCTCCCAGGTTCAAGTGATTCTCCTGCCTCAGCCTCCTGAGTACCTGGGATTACAGGCACCCACCACCATGCCTGGCTAATTTTTTTGTAGTTTTAGTAGAGTCGGGGTTTCACCATATTGGTCAGGCTGGTCACAAAATCCTGACCTCGTGATCCGCCCACCTTGGCCTCCCAAAATGCTGGATTATAGGCGTGAGCCACTGTGCCCAGCCAGTATGCCCTTTCAATCTCAGTAATACTATTTTAGGGATTCTAGTGTAAGTATATGGATGCCCAACAGCATGATTTATAGTAGTGAAAAATTTTAAACTGTTCAGTTGGGAAACATTGTTATAATGCATCATTTTAAAATTATGATATGTGACGACTAGTAATACGAAAAAGTGCTTGTGCTGTAACTTGATAAGAGTCCAAATATTTGAATAGAATTAGTATAACTTAGAATTAAAATAACGTGTATAAAAGCTTCATAGAAATATTTCTAAATACAACAAAATAAGTGAGAACTTTTAATATAGAGAAAAGAAGAAAAATTGAGACGTCAGTGTCTTAGAGTTGCCATATATACATGGAAGTAGACTTAACGTTTTTTGTAACATACAGCTAGATCCAGGGACTCTTAAGTTAGAGGAAGGCAGTTAACCAAATGGCAAGATGGCCTTTTCTTCCAAATTAACCCTCCTATCTGTTCTTAAAGAAGAACATAATTTTAAAGTTGTATTTTTTCTGTAGCAGAATTTCCTTTTTATTTAAAAGCAAGTAGCTTTTATAGGAAAAGAAGAGGTGGTTAGGTATATGATAAAGCAAAGTAAAATGTTAATTGTAGAATCTCAGTGGTAGGACTTGGTCTTAGTAGAGTTCTTTCCAACCTTATAATGTGTCCAAAAAATTGTCCCAATGAAGTGTTGAAGTGAAAGTATATAACTCACACCAAGCAAATGACTTTTTTTTTGTTTTGTTGTTTTTTTTGTGTTTTTTTTTTTTTTGTTTTTTTTTTTTTTGAGATGGAGTCTTGTCCCATCGCCCAGGCTGGGATGTAGTGCTGCAATCCCAGCTCACTGCAGCCTCCACCTCCAGAGTTCAAGTGATTAATGTGCCTCAGCCTCCTGATTAGCTGGGATTACAGGCGCCCACCACCACGCCCAGCTAATTTTTGTATTCTTAGTAGAGATCGGGTTTCACCATGTTGGCCAGGCTGGTCTTGAACTCCTGACCTCAGATGATCTGCCCGCCCCAGCCTCCCAAAGTGCCGGGATTACAGGCGTGAGACACCGCAGCCAGCCAAATGACTTTTTTAAATCATAAATTACTTTTCTCAATTGCAGTTTGATGCAAAAATTGATCAGGATGATACCTACATGCCAGGTTTTTATATTTGAAACACATAAAAAACTGAGCCTTAAAAATTCTGGCTAAGAAGACTAGTATATAGGTAAAGAAATATCTAGAAAGTAATGCACAAAGTTTAATTTGGAAAGAAATTTGTAAGATAAACTAAAATTAATTTTAGAAACCCTAACTTCGTTTGCTTTGACAGTACAATGGAAATTAACAAATTATCATTAGAATAGGGGAAGACAAGTAATGGTTGTACTGAAAAGAACTCAAACTCGGCCGGGTGCGGTGGCTCAAGCCTGTAATCCCAGCACTTTGGGAGGCCGAGACGGGCGGATCACGAGGTCAGGAGATCGAGACCATCCTGGCTAACACAGTGAAACCCCGTCTCTACTAAAAAATACAAAAAATTAGCCGGGCGAGGTGGCGGGTGCCTGTAGTCCCAGCTACTCAGGAGGCTGAGGCAGGAGAATGGCGTAAACCTGGGAGGCGGAGTGAGCTGAGATCTGGCCACCGCACTCCAGCCTGGGCGACAGAGCGAGACTCCGTCTCAAAAAAAAAAAAAAAAAAAAAAAGAACTCAAACTCAGACATTAGAGAATCTTGAGGAGGTTCCGTAGTGAATGTTAGGAGCATTAACCTGTGAATCTGATAGGCTGGATTTGAATCCCAGCTCTGCCACTAGCTGTGTAAGCTGAGATAGCCCCATCGTTGTAAGCCTGAGTAAAAGTGGGGATAATAAACACAATGCCTAACACATAAAGTTATGATGTCCAATAGTATACATTCAGTAAAGGTTCACAGTTCTTATTATAGTTATTACTATTATTGTTTTACCGTTATCATTATCATCATCATTATTTCTCAAGGCAAAATCTAGGCTCCACCTCTTTATCTGTGTGACCTTGGTCTTTGCTTCTCTGAGATTCAGATTTTCCAGAGCACCGTTAACTCCATCCAGGGTGATTGTGAGGATTAAATGAGAAGTTTATACAGCACCTAGGTCAATGCTTTGTTGATAGTAACTGCTTTTACAGGTTAACGCAACTAATAAGTCATTAACCCCTCAGCATTATAACATAGGCTTAGTAAGTTTAACACCCAATTCCTTCCTTGGGTGTAAGTTTAGCCTTAAAAGACTTTTAAAGATTTTCCAAAGTTAATGTTCTATAATTAGCATATATGTAATCAAATAGGACTTTTATATGTATCTCATTCTTTCTTTATAACTTAAGTGTGTATTATCTGGTCACAGTTTAACACCCAATTCTTTCCTTTGGTGTAAGGTTAGGCTTAGAAGACTTTTAAAGATTTTCCATCGTGTTCTATAATGAGCATATATGTAATCTTATATATGAACTTTTATGTATATCTATTTCTGTCTTTATAACTTAAGTACATTTTACCATAACTGTAAGTTATTACAAAGTAATTTATCACTGTTTTTCAATTAAGAAGAAAACTAAGACTGTAGAACATTAAATGGTTTGACCTTCTCAGGCACCTTTTGGTAGATTTTCTGACTGCAGATGCTGGGTTCCCTCTGTTAAATCATACTACTTCCTGAGAAGAAATAAAAGATAAAGTGGGAAAATTCTGCATCTTAGGCAAGCTAAAGAAAAGTGGTTTAAAAATTATTGCCACTTCAAAAATAACAATGGCAGAATAGAAGGTATCTATTTTTATCACCCCTTGGGATCTTTTTGTGGGGCCAAGAGGAAAGCAGAAAGATATTAAAAGAGATGTTCATGTCCCTTTTTATTCATTTGAATTATTAAAGAGAACAGTGGTTTTGTGATTAATGACTGCTGTTCAGTCTATTTTATATCTTACAAGGATCTGACAGTTTTGTTTTACATTTTATAGCTGCAGCTTATCTTCTGGTGTCCCTTATACCAAGCAATTCATTCCGTCAGATGTTCCGGTCAACAAGGTCTTTGCACATCCCAACCCGTGACCTTCCACTCAGTCCAGACACAACAGTAGTCCTACATCAGGTCTACAACGTGCTCCTTGGTTTGCTCTCAAGAGCCAAACTTTATGTTGATGCTGCTGTTCATGGCACTACAAAACTAGTGCCCTATTTTAGCTTTATGACTTACTGTTTAATTTCCAAAACTGAGAAGCTGATGTTTTCCACATATTTCATGGATTTGTGGAACCTTTTCCAGCCTAAACTTTCTGAGCCAGCAATAGCTACAAATCACAATAAACAGGCTTTGCTTTCATTTTGGTACAATGTCTGTGCTGACTGTCCAGAGAATATCCGCCTTATTGTTCAGAACCCAGTGGTAACCAAGAACATTGCCTTCAATTACATCCTTGCTGACCATGATGATCAGGATGTGGTGCTTTTTAACCGTGGGATGCTGCCTGCCTACTATGGCATTCTGAGGCTCTGCTGTGAGCAGTCTCCTGCATTCACACGACAACTGGCTTCTCACCAGAACATCCAGTGGGCCTTTAAGAATCTTACACCACATGCCAGCCAATACCCTGGAGTGAGTAAAATTGATACTCTTTTATCTGTATCCTCAAATAGATTGGAAATACCTGTTTTTTCCCTTGTGGGAAGTGGTGGCAGAATATAGAATTGTCTCACCATTCTTTCTGAAGAACTTAATGTATATTTGTTTTTTTAAATACATATATAAAATGCTATGTTGTTATAAAATTGATAACTGTGAGGATAACTTTTCTTAGGGTGAAGTTAAAGTTTCATATCTAGTAAAACTTACCTGTTTTCTAATTTGTGGTTTTGTAAATGTATTCTTCATGTGTGCCTAATGAAAAAAGTCAGCTTTGTGGTACAGTTTTAAGGAATTGAGTACTTTGCTATTTAAAAATCAGATATTTGTATCAAGATCTATATGCTGTGCCTAAACTGTGAGCTAGACAATTTTGTATCTTAAGCTAGTAGTATTCCCCAGTATTTATTCTCAAGCTGCATCCAAACAAATGAAATGCTTAAGAGATCAATCAAGATACATGTATATGCAGTCTAAATTGGGTCCCTTTTTCTCTGTAGACTATTTGTAGGTTTTATATTAAGTTTCCTCCCCTCAGTGTAAAACTGTCAAACCTGGATAATACTTTTCACTGTTGCCTCTTATTCTCTGTTGTAAACTGTACTTGAAAGATAGACCATCCTTTATAGATCAGATTGTTTTTTCTAGATGATGTAATGAGTTGTATAGAATCTCACATCTGGGAGAATAACCTAATTTCTAGTCAGAGAAAATTAGAATCCCAGGCTGGCACGGTGGCTCACACCTCTAATTTCAGCACTTTGGGAGGCCAAGGCATGCGGATTCCTTGAGCCCAGGAGTTCAAGACCAGCCTGGGCAACATGCCGAAATTCCATCTCTACAAAAAATGCAAAATTAGCCGGGTGTAGTGGTGTGCACCTATAGTCCCAGCTACTTGGGAGGCTGAGGTGGGAGAATTGCTTGAGCCCAGGAGATTGAGGCTTCATTGAGCCATTGTACTACAGCCTGGGCAACAAAGCAAGACCCTGTCTCAAAAGAAAAAATCAGAATCCCCACAATGCAGGAAAGAAAGTGAGTGTACAAGTACCAAGAAATTCAAAACTAATGCCATAAGAATGTCAATCTTTCTGACTTAAAAGGGGTCAGGATAAGATTTACTAAGTTTCAATGAATTTGTCTGTATCATATTCACGTAAATAATATTTGATCTAGTTACTAGATGTGATGTCCAGAATTAAATATACTTTTGACAAGTACTAGTTGAGTTAGAATGTATCCCTCCATGTTATTTCTTGCCCTTGACATCAGTGAAATGTAATGTCTTTTATTGTTGAATGTCCTTATCTATTAGAAATTTTCATGAAAATGGTACTTAGTTTTTTGCTTTGAAAAATAAGCTGGGGTTTCAGTTCATTGACAAGTATGTGTTAGAAGAGCAGTCCTCTTCTGACATGTGCATATGAGTCTATAAAATTACAGCTAGTGATTTTACTAAAATGTTTGTTTTTACTTTTTATTCATCAGGAACTTGGACTAAGCATCATTCTAGAAAAGCATTTTAAATGTTGGAACAAAGGATTACCTCATATGCACTATTTATTGAAGGATTATTTAGGCATTTAAAATCTTTGTGACAAAGTAATGATTTCTCATTAAAGAAAAAGTGGGTAGGAGATGGTGTGACATGCCTCTGGGTTTACATTTGAAGTTACAAAAGTAGTGCTTTAAGCAGTAGTAAGACTAAAAATGAATTGCATTCACTTACGGTTTTTACTGTTTCTAAACTTGTATTTTAAGATTTGTTGAGTTCTTTTAGTGTTTTTTATTATTATTATTATTATTATTATTATTATTATTTGTATTTTAGTAGAGACAGGGTTTCATCATGTTGCCCTGGCTGGTCTCGAACTCCTGAGCTCAGGCAGTCTGCCCGCCTCGGCCTCCCAAAGTGCTAGGCGTGAGCCACCGCGCCTGGCCAAATTTGTTTAAATAGAATTTGTTACTAATTTTATAACTATCTCGGAATGGTAGCATAATCTAACTTATTTTGTATAGTTTTAAGGATTGGTTAATGAACATAGAAATGAGAAACTGACTCTCTAAAATGCTACAGGGTTAAAAGATCATATGGCTTATTTGGCTTTTTTAGGCAGTAGAAGAACTATTTAACCTGATGCAGCTGTTTATAGCTCAGAGGCCAGATATGAGAGAAGAAGAATTAGAAGATATTAAACAGTTCAAGAAAACAACCATAAGTTGTTACTTACGTTGCTTAGATGGCCGCTCCTGCTGGACTACTTTAATAAGGTAAAAAGATGTTTTTAGTTTTGTCTTGTTTTTTCAAGTGAGATGAGGACCATCTTTTTGATGTTATTTACATTGGGGAAGCATTTGTGCATGTAGCCACTTTGGAAGAACTTACATTTTGAAGGTTCATGAACTACTTTTAAACAGTGTTTGGTCTGGCTTTGGTTTGTATTTGTGATATGTTTTATCATTTTAGGGTTGAAAGGAACCTTAATGTACAGCCTTCTACCCAAAGCTTGAATTGTCTTGAATTGTCTTGTTTATGGCAATTTATCCTCAGACTTGATAGTTCTGTTCTAGAGGCCTCCAGAAAGTTTTCTGCACCTTTGGATGAGTCTTTTAATGTTTTGCATTCTGTTTAGCCCAAATATATCTATCTGGCCTTGCTATACGACTTGGCCAAAATTATAAAACATAATCTTTATAATTAATTTTTCAGAACTACAGAAGTTATTGAATGGTTATGGGAACTACTACAAATTACCCTTAATTCCCCTTACCTATAGAAATAAAATTCAGGCTAATTTCTTAAAATTCTATGTATTACATCTAAGATTTGGAAATGTTTTTTATTAGGCACTTTTTAAAAAAAAATGGTACTTTACTGAAGACTTCACTGTAATATCTTAAGCTACTCAATCTAAGATGAAGTTATTTCAGATTGTCTTCTTTGGAAATGTGAAGACATTTCAAAAGACTCACATTCTTTTCAAATGTGAGTCTTCATTAGTAAACAATGAAATTAACTATGCCGTTGCCGAGGTTTCTTAAAGAAATTGTTTTTAAATTTTGGATTAATTTTGAATACAATTGTTTTCCCAGGGTTTACTACTTAAAGCTTTATTTCAAAAAAGATTTAGAGCATCCTGGGCAATATAGTAAAACCCCATCTCTATAAAAATAAATTAATTAGCAAATACATTAGTGTGCGATGGCGTGCATCTGTAGTCCCAGCTCCTCGCAGGGCTGAGGTGGGAAGATCCTGGAGCCCAAAAGGTGGAAGCTGCAGTGAGCCATGATTGTGCCATTGCACTCCAGCCTGGGTGACAGAGCAAGTCTCAAAAAAAGAAAAAAAATGATTTGGAGATTTCTTAACTCTTCTTGAAAAAGGAAAGGAATAAAGTAGAAGGATTTCCAGTTGTAATCTATAACAACATTTTTCTGGTATCTAATGAAATAAGACCTGTTAACAGTAATATATAACTATGTGAGTAATTACAGTCATATATTGCATAACAACAGGGTTATATTGTGAGAAATGCATTTTTAGGCTATTTCATCATTGTGCAAACATCAGAGTGACTACTCACACACAACTGGATAGTAGCGCCTGCTGTACACCTAGGATATATGGTATAGCCAACTGCTCCGAGGCTGTAAATCTGTATAACCTGTTACTACACTGAATATTGTAGGCAATTTTAACACAAAGGTAACTATTTGTGTATCTAAACATATTTAAACATAGAAAAGTTACAGTAAAAATATGGAATAAAAGACAGAAAATGGTACACCTCTATAAGGCACTTACTGTGAATGGTGCTTGCAAGACTGGAAGTTGCCCTGGGTGAGCCCGTGAATGAGTGGTGAGGGAATGTGAAGGCCTGGGACATAACTGTACCCTACTGTAGACTTCACATTGTACACTAAAGCTACACTAAATTTATTTTAAAATACTTTTTCTTCAATATTAATGTACTGAACTTTTTTTATTTTATACATTTTTTAAATTTCTTGATTCTTTTATCGTAACTCTTAAAACACACATTTTATAGCTGAACAAAAGTATTTTCTTTATATCTTTATAAGATTTTCATATTTAAAATTTTTTTTCTTTTTAAATGTTTTTGTTAAAAACTAAGACATAAACACACACAATTAGGCTAGGCCTTTGCAGGGTCGGGATCATGAGTATCTCTGTCTCCCACCTCCACATCTTGTCCCACTTGGGAGGTCTTCAGAGGCAGTAACTAGCTTAGAGCTGTCATCTCCTCTGACAATGATGCCTTCTTCTGGAGTCCCTCCTGTAGGGCCTAAGGCTGTTTTACATTTAACTTTTTTTAAAATAAGTAATAATGATACTATAGTAAATACATAAGCCAGTAACAGTCATTTATTAACATTATCAAGTATTATGTACTGTACATAGTTGTGGTGTACTTACAAGACTGGCCAGTACAACAGGTTTGTTTATACCAGCATCATCAGAGACATGTGGGTAAGGCATTGTGAATGTTACCATGGCTGTGAAGTCACTAGGCTAATAGGAATTTATCAGCTCCATTGTAATCTTATGGGACCACCATTGTGTTTGTGATCCATCATTTACCAAAATTTCATTTTGTGGCACATGACTGTATTATATAAACTATTTTCGAGGCTGACACATTTTTAGTATTTTTTTCTTCATGTTACTCTTTCTTAATAACCAGCTGATGAGTGTTTAGATAATATGGGTGAATTTTATTATTATCCAGAATTTAACCATCAGAAGATGAGCCCATTATAAAAACCAACATTGTTTATGTGGAAACTTTAAAAATATTCCTATATCTTCTGCCATTGTAGATAATTAAGGGTGGTAGATATTAATATACATAATTTTTTTTAGAGTTTCTTATTTAATATTATTTCTTTATACTACATTTCCAGGAAACAGATGTAGCAGTCTCTTTTCTGTAGGTAGGAAAGCAGAGAGCTTAAATGACGATTTTATTTCTGTTTATTTTTTCATCACCTAAGTGTTGTGTTCTTATTCAGAGTTCTCAAACTGAACTTTGTTTTCTTCTAGTGCCTTCAGAATACTATTAGAATCTGATGAAGACAGACTTCTTGTTGTATTTAATCGAGGGTTGATTCTAATGACAGAGGTAAATATTTTATTGCATTTTACTGTGTGGCTATATCTCATTTTAATGTTCTCACCAAGACTTCTTATTTCATAGACATTTAGAGTTTATGGTAAACTGTTTTACAGGTGGCAAGGTTTTAATTATATAGATCAGTAAGCCTGAATTTATATTCCAAGAATAATTAGGTAATAATTTTTAGGGTGCTGTTTCTTTTTCCATAGTAATTCCATACTTTTCCCATCATTTTGTATTTAGAACAGCCAAGTGAAATAGACTAGTTTTATTCATTTTTAGGGACAAAAATGAAATACGTGTGATTTAATTAAGAGCACACATAATTTCCCAAAAGCCTACTTATTTGGCAGAGTATAGAAACTGAGGTTACCATTGTGAACCCAGAAAATCTGAGACAGGTCTCAGTTAATTTAGAAAGTTTATTTTGCCAAGGTTGAGGATGCACCCTTGACACAGCCTCAGGAAGTCCTGATGACATGTGCCCAAGGTGGTCAGGACACAGCTTGATTTTATATGTTTTAGGGAGATATGAGACATCAGTCTGTATGTAAGAAGTACATTAACTCCGTCCAGAAAGGCGGAGACAACCCAAAGCAAGGCCCCTCCCTCCTCTGGGGCCTTCTCGATCATAGGTACATGAGAGACAGATGGTTGCATTCTTTTGAGTCTCCCATAAGTCTTTCCAAAAGAGTCAGTCCGAATATGTATCTATCTCATTGAGTAGAGGGATGACTTTGAATAGTATGGGAGGCTGATTTGCCCTGAGCGGTTCCCAGCTTGAAGGGGCCCAAGATATTTTCCTTTCACACCATCCTCAGAGGAGACCAGAAGGATTATTACAGGGTTAAAATCAGCCGTTTATGCTTCCTATAATTCTTGAACATCCACAAGTATGAGATGGCTACAAAGTCACCAGAAGTACATTGAGCCCTTTAGCCTAATAAACATGCCAAGAGTACCGTAAGAATTCAAAGGTAGGATGTTTTTTCAGTTGATGATAATAAAAAATAAGAGAACAGGTTTGCACTTAGAAGAATGTGGATTTGCAAAGGTAAGGGGGAAAACATTTAGATAAATGACAATAAGCACTGAGGCAAAGAAATATTGGTTATGTTTGAGGAAGGCTAAGTATTTTAAAAAGGTATGTGAAGAGGAGTAGTAAGCGTTTCATTCTTTAAGATGCAACAGATGTTTATGCTGCTTTAGTTGTGTTTTTAGAAAAAAAATTTTTTTTAATGCAACAGATGTTTAAATGACTACCTTTGTGCCAAGCACTGTGCTAGGTACTAGGGACACAGCAGTGAACAAGACATACCTGGTTCCTGTCCTCACAGCTTACAGGTTAAATACTTTACAAGTACATTGTTCATATTAGGTACTGCCGCAGGTTCTGGGCTAAAAATTTTAACCTTTGAACTGTGGGTGTTACAGATAGTGTGTAAGCTGTAGTGAACTGGTTGAAGAGGGTTCAAAGAAGGGTGCTGTATAGTAAAACAGGGAAAAAACTAAGGGCTTAATTAAGCTAATACAGTTAAAGGAATTAAAAGATTTAACAAGCCAATATAAAGGAAATGAATTCCTACCTTTTGCAGCTGTATTTTACCTCTTTCAGGCCTACTGTTTTGAGTATGGCTGACAGTCACTTTACCATTGTCTTTGGACAGAGGCCCTGGAAAGTTAGTTAAGCTTTTGCCTATTCTCCCTAATCTTTTGTGACCTACTGTTTTGTAATTTCGAAGACTTATAATCTTAGAGCAAGTACTTCTTTTAAAAAAAAGTAATTAAACTATTTCTTCAGACTAGAATATACACACAAAATAGCAGAACTCCGAAGGTGAGGAATGTTTAAAAGAGCTTAATGAGAGAATTTAACTTCAGGATAGAAAGCGAATACATTTGCTTTGCACACATGTGCACACACAGTCTGAGTCTGAAAACATCTATCATAGAGGACGAGTACTACCATTTTGTGGCTCAGTAAGTAAAAATGAAATTAAGTTTTCAATTTTTTCAAATCATTTGTAGTCTTTCAACACTTTGCACATGATGTATCACGAAGCTACAGCTTGCCATGTGACTGGAGATTTAGTAGAACTTCTGTCAATATTTCTTTCGGTTTTGAAGTCTACACGCCCTTATCTTCAGAGAAAAGGTTTGGTCATTCCTACTTCTTATTTTTTGTTAGTGCTACTATTAGAGAGAAGGTTTTAAAATCATGTGCCCCAGAGAAATTGTTTTTATCCTAGTTTATGCACAGAAGATGAGGCTGAAGCTAGCTAACCATCAGGAAATGTTTGTCATGAACTCCTGATGTAAAGCTGGAAGGCTCTTCTATATTTTTGTACCTGTCTGAAAAATACGCAAGCAGGTATCAAGATTTCAGAGATTGGAAAACATTTCCAAACACAGTAACAAGTTGGGCACTTTGTAAAGATTCTCCAGCTGGAAACTTATTTGGCTTAGATTAGATCATTTGCAGTTTCAAGCGAGGTAACTATAAAACATACCTCTCTTATGTCCCTATAAGATAGTGTGAACTCTGAACTTTTTCATATACATTCCTAGAAAGTGGGGCATATTATCAATGAAATATGTTCTTTAAGAAATCTAGCAGGTTTAACATTAGCAGTAATCATCTCATGAAAATGACTTAGCTTTCACCAAAGATGTTTTTGTAATTAATCTGAATTTCTACCATTAGCGTTCTATAGTTTACAGTAGAAAACATTTGTGGGGAAGTTTGATCTCAGGTGGCATATTTATTTGTGCTTTTATGTTTGCAGATGTGAAACAAGCATTAATCCAGTGGCAGGAGCGAATTGAATTTGCCCATAAACTATTAACTCTTCTTAATTCCTATAGTCCTCCAGAACTTAGAAATGCCTGTATAGGTAAGTTACTTGAAAAGTTCACCTGTGTAAAAACCTAGTGGAAGAACATTGTTGTGAGTTTTTCCGTGATGTTAAGCCTGTATTGTTTGAAAGATATTTGTGCTTTTTATGTGTAACTCACACTAGCTAGCAGGTCCTAAGAAAAAGAAAATTTCTTAACTGGCTCATAATTACCCACATGATAATGGGCAGATTACTTAATATATATATATATACGGTCTCCCCGACCTTAGTTCATCTCTAGCTTCTTACAGCTCTAAAATCTTGTGATCCTATGTAAGCAAAGTTGAATCATATAAATGTTTACAAGGTAGAACTGACATTCTAAAAGATAGGAGTACTGATTTCACTGTGAGTTCTTTTGCCTAAAGATACTTCTCAGTATCTGTTCTTAGGCTCTGAGTATCGCATCTTTTTATTGATTGCATATTTATAATAAAATGCTAATTTGTGGCTTTTAAAAGACACCCATTTTAAGGTTATAGTGTTTTTTGTTTTGTTTTGTTTTGACTACCTTAGAAACTTCTTGAGAGCCATAACTGTTTTACACTTTCTCAAAATAGCGTGGATAACTAACTGGCTATCATGTATAAGCAATCCGTCTTGACGTTCTGTGTAATTGCTTCTCTAGCAAGAGGGGAGGGCACATAAGCAGTAACCTGTGATCACCAGAAACTGCCTATAGTCTGTCATCATGAACTTTATTCCTTCCTGTGTGATTGGAGAGTGAGAATCAGTCCAGCCAGCACCGTAAAACATTAAAAGTAGATTAAGGGTTATCCCTTAGAGCAAAAGAATTTTGAACCTTAGGTTTCTTTCTAAGCTGTTGTGGTTGATTTTATGAGACACATAATCAATGTACATTAAATAATCTGGGCTGACTCATGCCTGTAATCCATGCAGTTCAGGAGGTCTAGGCAGGAGAGGATTGCTTGAGACCAGCAGTTCAAAACATAGCGAGACCTCATCTCTACGAAAACAAAAAATAGCCGGGTGGTGGTGCATGCCTGTAGTTTCAGCTACTTGGGAGGCTGAGGCAGGAGGATCACTTGTGCCCAGGAGCTCAAGGCTGTAGTGAGCTGATTGTACCATTGCCCTCCAGCCTGGGAGACAGAGGAAAAAAAAAAAAATCCCTCACTGTACTTTGCCAGAAAGTATCTCATACTTAAACAAGATACCAATAAATAGTGTTTTAATCTTTTGTTTCCACATGATGCCCTATTGTAGTTAATAACTCTGCTGATCTGGTCTTGGTTGAGCATGAGACAGAATTTCTACTCATGTCAGGAGCTTAGTTTTAGACTCATTAAACTGGTTGCAGTGAGGCAATCATAGGATTTGTAAGATTGAAAGTAGCAGGCAGATATAACCCTAATTTTTTGCTACCCAAACTTTGTTTTTATTTTCAGATGTCCTCAAGGAACTTGTACTTTTGAGTCCCCATGATTTTCTTCATACTCTGGTTCCCTTTCTACAACACAACCATTGTACTTACCATCACAGTAATATACCAAGTACGTATTTATCTAGCACAGTACTTCAATATGGTTCGCATTTAATCGTTCTGCACACTGAAGCATGGAGATTTATTTTTTCCATTTATTCTTATTGTACACTTTTAATATCTTAGTGTCTCTTGGACCTTATTTCCCTTGTCGAGAAAATATCAAGCTAATAGGAGGGAAAAGCAATATTCGGCCTCCGCGCCCTGAACTCAATATGTGCCTCTTGCCCACAATGGTGGAAACCAGTAAGGTATGTTGGGATGCCAGGAAAATCCATGTTGCTATAGTACAAAGTAATTTGAAATTTTTCCCCTGGCAGTTATGAGTAGGTTAGACTTAAGTGACCAATTTTGTGGATCCTAAGAAGATTAGATTCATTTGGACTTTTTCCTTTTAGTGCTCTGAAATGTTGGTTGAACATTTGCAAAATCAACAATAAGCACAAGTAGTAAGTTTTTTTTCCCCCTCAAAAATTACCTTAATAGTCTTAATATTTGTCACTAGGCTAAATTATAACTGGGTCATATATCTAAATTTGAAAAGTCATTAGGTACTAACTGTTTTTTTTTTTTTAATTTGACCATATAATCAATGACTTCTTCTACTTCCCTTAAATTATATTCCTTTGACTTAAGCATAATATCATTGATTGATAGATTTGTCATCATTTTTAGTCTGGTTCCTTTCTTCTAACTCGTATTCTAAAATAATGCCAATTCTAAATTATAGAGACAAGGTACATTGATACAGGATAATTTATCTTAGTTTCAACTTTTTTAAAAACAATTTTTCCCTTTATCTTTCTTTACCCACACTTCATTCACACTCTCCCTTGCTTGCCATCTTTGGATCTTCAGTATACTTGAGAAGTTCTTACAAGATAAAATATTTAAAATAATTAACATTATAGGAATAACCTGGAATCTATTTCAAAAGTCAGACTTAATTCATTTTTCTTGATATGTCTGTAGAGCTAAAGTGTCAAATTTTAAAATCCTACAGTAATTTTACTTTATTAAAGTATATAGAAATAATGGGTAATTTTAATTGATAGCATTTGCACACTGAAAATAAACTTATGACAAGATCATAACATTACTAGAAATCTGGATTTTAAAACTAGGTTCTTACAGAATATAAATATTGAATCAGCTTTTTAGTTAAACTTATTACATTTGCACAAAATATGCTCTTTATTATACAATTTAAGTGCAACCATTTTATCATCTTTAACCTTCAGGGCAAAGATGACGTTTATGATCGTATGCTGCTAGACTACTTCTTTTCTTATCATCAGTTCATCCATCTATTATGCCGAGTTGCAATCAACTGTGAAAAATTTACTGAAACATTAGTTAAGCTGAGTAAGTATAAAAGATGAGCAGTAAATTCCACTGAATTATTTTAAGCCCCTAGGCATTCAGGAAGGGGAGAAAAAATATGAGACAATCCTTTTTTTCTTTTTAAAGTGAATGTTTAAAAATATTAATATTCTTGGGAACATTTTAATTTTCATTAAGAAAACACCAACTTACTGGTTTCCATTGACTAGTTCTGCCCAGAGTTTCAGCTGGCCTATAAAGGAGTGTGGAGTAGGGCTGATCGCTTCTGTACATAGAAGCCCACATCCTCCACCATCTGCCCAGCAGATTTTGAAAACAAAAAGCAAAACTGCTCTGCTTAGGGAGGCAGGCTTAGAGGTGGACTTCCCCAGCCCTGATCTTGAGGGTAAGATGAGATCTATAGTGCCAGCTGTGCTTTGGAGCTGGCAATGGCAAGAGCAAACAGTGGGCTTGCCAGTGTGAAGCAGAGGTGCATATATGAGTAATTAGGAGGTAAGTCTCATAAAATAGGTGAGTGAGAAGAAGAGAAACTTGAAAACGGAGACGATGAGAAATAGAAAACAAAACCAGCAGTGAATTATGTAGGTGGGGGAAAACTCAAATATCTTTAGTAATATTGTCTCTGCAGTGGTGTGCCTAAGAGCTGTTAGAGAACTGCTCCCTTCGGGTAACATTCCTATACCTGATAAGTTTTTCGGAGGCATGCAGCTCTCCTCCAGAGGTCCTCTATCTCAGGACTTCCAGAGTTCTAGGCCTGTGTGTCCTCTCTCTTGACTTCATTAGGGATCGGTCAGGATCCTCTCCAATGTTCTGTAGTTTTGAGGGTGGGAAGTGACATACATGTGGAACTACTACCCAGACCAAGAAATAAAACATTGCCATACCCTGCAAGTCGTCTTTGTGCCCCTCGTCAGTCACAGCATTCTCCTTCCTATGGAAAAGGTTTTGATCCATTCCAGGTAGGGCAGAAGATGTGACCCTACCTTAGATTTCATTATCCACGAAGAAGGAGGTGGTAACAGCTGTCAGGGATAATTCCACTTCAGCAAAACCATCTTATTGGCAAGTGATTTAGAGCATTTTTAGATTTGAAAGCTGGTTCCTGGTAACCTGGTATTGTTAGCTGGTTTTATATATGGGTGGCTGGAATGCCAAGATGTAGGGGGATGAGAATATATTCAAATTGGCCATTTCAGGATTATGCACCTGGGTCATGGTACTTGGTAAAAGGCCAAAACCCATCAGTGGCAGTAATCAGGTATAAGACAATATTCAGGAATTCTAGTATTACAGCCTTGCTCCTATATAAAGAAGGGGAATTATAAAAACACTGACCTTTTAAAAAGTTTTTGGTAATTGTGTTCATATAATTTATACTAAAAGTTATGTAAGAAACTATTCTAGTTACTTGGACAACTTTAAGCAAATACTGAATGTTCTACCCTGTTTTGGGTTGTCTTGTCAACGCAAGTGCACACTTTCAGGGAAATTAAACATGGTGGAGAAGTGGAAGAAGGGAAAGAATACTTGCCGTCACATCAGCTGAATCAACTTTTATGATATTTTATAGTCTTATCACTTTCATAACCATGAAGCACTATCACTGCTGCCTCATAGGGCTTAGTTCTCTATATTAGCACGATTTTATAGAACTTTCTGTAAGGGCTGGGTGCGGTGGCTCACACCTGTAATCCCAGCACTTTGGGAGGCCAAGGCGGGCGGATCACGAGGTCAAGAGATCAAGACCATCCTGGCCAACATGGTGAAACCCTGTCTCTACTAAAAATACAAAAATTAGCCAGGCGTGGTGGTGCACACCTGTAGTTCCAGCTACTCGGGAGGCTGAGGCAGGAGAATCGCTGGAACCTGGGAGGCGGAGGTTGCAGTGAGCCAAGATCCCGCCACTACACTCCCGCCTGGCGACAGAGTGTGAGACTCAGTCTCAAAAGAGGAAAAAAAAAAACCACTTTATATAAGGATGGAAATTTATTTGACTGTACCATAGTCAGTAGCCCGTCATTTGTGAGTATTGAGAACTTGAAATGTGACTAAGGAACTGAATTTTTACTTTCTTTAATTTTAACCAAAATAAATTTAAATAGCCAAATGTGACTGGTGGCACGGCACTAAATATAAATCAAAATCTTCACAAATTGAGCAAGAAAAAGAAATTTTTCTTGGTTAATACAGAAAATTGGAAATTGTCTTAGATCCAAAGTTCTTAGATCTTTGTCTAAGACCTAAAAACAATCTTATTGTTACGTCCTCTCTGAATGGAGAGAGTTGTGTCCCATAGTTTGAGCTGACAGAATTACTTTTTCCAAGGAGAGGCCCAGGAAGGGGCTTGAGAAAAGAAAGTCCACATTAATGACCACGCAGAGTTGGTAGAGAATTTTAATTTGTATAATTTCTTTAAGAAATTATATTTGGAAACAAGAAATGAAAAGGGTAAGTTTAAATTGGTTATATCTTTAATCATTTGAACGTTGAGGTTTCATGTCCAAGGGCCGCAATATTAAAATATTGTGACCATAGGTGAGAACATCTCAAGACCTATATTGGATTGTAAGTCATTTCCAGTTGTGAGGAAAAATCTTTTGTGTAATTTTTACATGGGCAACTGAGCAGATCTTAAGATTGGTTAGAGGATAAAGAGAAATATATAATAATTACAGATTTGAATTGCAGAGAACAGTACAGTTGCAGGTACTAAATAATAAGCAAGAGGGTTGGAGTGTTTTTGAAGTGAGGATGGTGAGGGATGGGGTTGGAGGAGACAGAAAGAAAGGGAAAGAGAACTCAGGAAGGGTGAACAAAGCTGCCAACTGCCGTCTGAAAAAACAGTGTCGGCAACCACAGTATTTTGATACTTAAAAATAACAGAAGCCTGGGCAACATGGGGAGACCCCTTCTCTACAAAAAAAAATTTTTTTAATTAGCCACACATGGTGTCACACACCTCTGGTCCCAGCTACTCGGGAGGCTGAGGTGGAAGGATCACTTTAGCCCAGGAAGTCAAAGCTGCAGTGAGCTGTGATCACACCACTATATTCCAGCCAGGGCAACAGAGCAAGACCCTCTCTCTCTGCCCCCAACCACACCCACACACACACACACCAGGGTTTAGCCTAAAAAAACGCTATAAAAGCGATGGTAAGAGGGACTGGCACTACTGATTTGTAAAATAGTTATTAAAGTTACGATAGTTTTTATTTTTTAGAATTTAATACATAGTCCACAGTTCAAAATATCAGAAAGATAAATATGAAGATATCACAGACCTGTCCCCACCATTTTTAATTTTTGTCCTTTTTTCAAATATAGATTTTTTTTTCCTTTCTTTCACAACAGTAAGCTATAATGATTAAAACCATGTAGTATAGGTTCAGAAATACATAGGCAAAACAGTGGGTAAACAGCCTCAACAAACATAAAGATACACAAGGATTTGGTAGATGATAAAGATGACATCTCAATTTGGTGGGATAGAGGTGGTACTGACATAACTGGCTAGCTCTCTATGCGGCAAGTCTTTAATACGTTACTCTTTAGACCAAAATTAATAGAAGGGTTAAAGACTTAATTGTGGGCAGGGCACGGTGGCTCGCGCCTATAATCCCAGCACTTTGGGAGGCCGAGGTGGGTGGATCACCTGAAGTCAGGAGTTCTGCCTAGGAGACCAGCCTAGCCTACATGGTGAAACCCTGTCTCTACTAAAAATAAAAAAAGTTAGCTGGGTGTGGTGACGAGCACTTGCGATCCCAGCTACTCAGGAGGCTGAGGCAGGAGAATCGCTTGAACCCAGGAGGTAGAGGTTGCAGTGAGCCAAGATCAACACCATTGCACTCCAGTTTGGGCGACAAGAGTGAAACTCCATCTCAAAAAAAAAAGGACTTAATTGTGAAAAAAATCATTGAAATATTAAAGGAAAACGTAACATCACATGAATACCACCATGAGATCTGAAAGACCATGCTACATAGGACACAAAACCTAGAAACAATAAAATAAGAAGTTGAAAGTTTTGACTACATAAAAATTGAAAATACTACATGGTGAAAATGCCATAAACTGAATTAAAACACAAACAGCTAATTGCGAAAATGTTTGCATACTTAATAGATAAACAGCCAATACTGCCAATATATAAAGAATTTTTAGGATTTGCTAAGATAGTGAAGAATGTTAAGTAAAATCAGCAAAGGACATGAATAGGCTGTTTACACACAAAAAAGTGTTTGGTAACCACATGAGCAGTTGCCCAGACTTACTAATGAAGCAAACAGTTTGAGACAGTGTCACTCTGTCGCCCAGGCTGAAGTGCAGTGGCATGACCTCGGCTCACGGCAACCTCCACCTCCCAGGTTCAAGCAATTCTCCTGCCTCAGCCTCCCAAGTAGCTGGGACTACAGGTGCCTGCCACCACGCCTGGCTAATTTTTGTATTTTTATTAGAGATGGGGTTTCACCATATTAGCCAGGCTGGTCTTGAACTCCTGACCTTGTGATCCACCTGCCTCTGCCTCCCAAAGTGCTGGGATTATAGGCATGAGCCACTGCACCCAGCGTATTTATTTCTCTTTAATATATATATATATATATGAGATAAGGTGAAGCTCAGATGATACCCGTATGGTTTCAGAAAAGAAGAGATCTCACAATGGAGTGCTAGTCAAGAGTCCATTTGGGAGGCAATTTGGCCTGATTAATTAAAATTTAGAATGTTCATGTTTGACCCAGCACTACCGTGTCCAGGAATCTACCATATTCTACTCATAAAAGTATACAGCAATATACAGAGGATATTTATTTTCACTTTGGTTGTAATGAGTAAAACTGGAAACAACCCAAATGTCTATCAGTAGGAGCTTGGTTAAGTAAACCGTAGTTCACCTATATTGAGACACGAAAACAAGATAGGAGTGTTCACTGAATTACATAAAAAAGTAAAAACAATATACAGAATATAAACATTTTTATAAACAAGGGGAAAATCGCTTAGTACATGTACAGAAAAAGAGGAATTTTACTCTATAATGATGAAATTATAAAATGCCTTCATTTTCCAGGTTAAATATATCTGTAAGGTTTAAGATTAATTGTAATGATTATGCATTGGTTTTGTAATTTTAATAAGTTATTTTAATATTATGGAAAACTGGTACTGCCAGCCGGGCACGGTGGCTCACGCCTGTAATCCAAGCACTTTGGGAGGCTGAGGCAGGCGGATCACGAGGTCAAGAGATTGAGACCATCCTGGCCAACATGGTGAAACCCTGTCTCTACTAAAAATACAAAAATCTAGCTGGGCGTGGTGATGTGCACCACCTATAGTCCCAGCTACTTGGGAGGCTGAGGCAAGAGAATCACTTGAACCTGGGAGGCAGAGGTTGCAGTGAGCTGAGATGGCGCCACTGCACTGCAGCCTGAGCAACAGAGTGAGACTCCATTTCCCCTAGCCCCCAAAAAAAGGAATAAAAAGAAAACTGGTACTGCAAATTCTGGAATGATACCATTTTTTTAGGTACCATAGTTCACATGTGAAATCAACAATGGACTATAAATCCCTAGTGTTCATCACTCTTTAAATAATTTTAACGACAAAACAAGGATCTCTTTATCACCTTTAGTTAACATTTTTAAAAATTTTCTTGATACATTAGTAAGTGAAAGTAAGCAAATTGATGTGCAAGTAACATTATTATATACCTAGAAAATCCAAAAATTTCCAAATCTGTGGAATTAAAATGTATAATTACAAAAAGTAAACATATAAAAATTCCAAGTATGGAACTCACAACTGATACACACTTCATTTCTTTGTGATATCATGATGGTGTTGACTGGGGAAATGCCTGGTTAGCTGTTTCCCAAAAGCCTTCCTAGGGTAAATATACTTCAGACCAGACCAGTGCCAGGCATCCAGTGCAGATCAGAAGCCAACTTTTTACCAGCTCACCAAGAGTAAATCCGTTTATGCCAGGCTAATACACAGTAATTACATTCAAGAGACATATTTATAATCCCAAAGTTGGTTACCAGTTTATAGAAAGGAAGAACTGGCACAGGATTTGTATATTTCATCATAGGGCCATCAGTCTTTTTCAGTAACCTCCGTGGGAAGCCAGACAGGTAACACTAGGTTGATTAGTGGGTGTGAAGTCAGAACAAGGGGAACTGGACAAATCAGTTGTCTCATATCCTTACAGTATCTTAATGAATCACTCACAGTAGAGCATTAGTCATGGGCTTTCATCCAGTGGCTAAAGCCACCACTTCCCCTGGATAATGCTTGGATGGGATTAAACACTCCTATAGAAAACTAGACAGAGAATCATGACACAATTCAGATTGTTTTTATATATATATATATGATACATATGAAATATTTCATCCTTACAGCAATCATAGAAGTACAAATAATTCAAAATACCATTTTACCTACAAAAGCAGTTTTTGTTTGTTTTGAGACAGGATCTCACTCTCTTGCCCCGGCTGGAGTGCAGTGGCATAATCTCTGCTTACTGTGACCTCTGCCCCCCGGGCTCAAGTGATTCTCCCATCTCAGCCTTCCAAGTAGCTGGGATTATAGGCACACGCCACCATGCTCAGCTAATTTTTGTATTTTTTAGTAGAGATGGAGTTTTGCCATGTTGGCCAGGCTGGTCTGGAACTCCTGACCTCAGGTGATCCGCCCATCTCAGCCTCCCAAAGTGCTGGGATTACAGGTGTGAGCCACCGTACCCAGCTAGTTTTTAAAAGATTTTTTTTTTTTTTTTTTAGTGACACATCCAGTAGCTTCTACAGTATACGCTGTTACTAATGAGGAAAGGGTACACTTGAAACAGTTTTTTGTTTTGTATATTCCTTCACGCGTGGGGATGGGACAGGTTACAGACCTTGTTGAGGATACCTGAAGTCACAGGGTGAAGAAAGTGGTACAGAAGCCAAGATATTTTAGATGTGCCCATCCTGTTTACAGAGGCAAAGCTTAGATGTGTGCCTGAGAACTTTGGTGATTGCATCTTCCTGTGCTTTGCATCCCGTTAGTGAGACACTCCATAAGGTATTGGAGGAGGCATGCATGGAATAGGAGGGCATTGGCCTTTAACTTGAGCCACTGAACCAAGGGGCTCCTTAACCCCAGTGCTTTGCAAAGATGCTAGAAAGAAACTGAAACTCAGTTGCTGAAGGGGTGGACTTCCAAAGGTGTTGCAGTTTTGAGAGGAAACAGGTAGGACTCTGAGAAAGGTGTCTTTAGCTCACCATGGGTGGTGGTATAGCGTTTTCCTGACTGAACTGTTCAAGAGAGTCTAGGGGAAATAATTTTTATATTAGTAAGTACATATGGTTCTTACTGTGTTACAAACTAGTACATCAAATTGACGATTTCCCAGATGTTATATTGCCTAAAATAAGGCTTAGGTAGTATTAGCCTCTGTAAGTGAATATAAAGAAAAGCATTAAGTAGACAGGTGTGATGATTCAGTCCTGTAATCTTAACACTTTGGGAGGCCAAGGCCAGAGGACTGCTTGAGCCAGGGATTGGAGACCAGACCGGGCAACAGCAGTTGCTACAAAAAAAAAAAAAAGGCAGGCTTGGTGGCATGCACCTGTAGTCATAGCTACTCAGGAGGCTGAGGCAGGAGGATTACTTGAGCCCAGGAGTTCAAGGTTACAATGAGCTATGATTGGACCACTGAACTACAGTCTGGGCAACAAAGCAAAATCCTGTCTCAAAAGAGAGAAAGTATTAACTAAATAGTATAGGTGATGGCAGATGTGAAGAAAATCATGAAAATGCTAACAAATGGACTGAAGTTGCGGAAAACGTTGAAAAGCTTATGGGCTTTAGAATCAGATAAATCTGGGGTGACTACAGTCTGAACTATATCAATACTGACTTTGGAATGAATTTGAGAGGATTATATAATCTCTGAGCCTGCCTAATTTCCTCATCCAAAAGAAGTGCAAAATTAGGATTAAAAAAAGGCTCTCAAAATTGATGAGAAAATTTAATGTAATGATCTGACATACCTAGAAAATGTTTATTTCCTTCTTTAATTGTTGTTGTTGTTGTTTTGAGACAAAGTCTCGCTCTGTCCCCCAGGCTGGAGTACAGTGGCACGATCTCGGCTCACTGCAACCTCTGCCTCCAGGGTTCAAGTGATTTCTCCTGCCTCTGCCTCCTGAGTAGCTGGGATTACATGCCCAACTAATTTTTTTTTTTTTTTTTTTTTTTTTTAGATAGAGTCGGGGTTTCACTATGTTGGCCAGGCTGGTCTCGAATTCCTAACTTCAAGTGATCCGCCAACCTTGGCCTCCCAAAGTCTGGGGATTATAGGCGTGAGCCACCATGCCTGGCCTATTTCCATCTTTACTTGTAAAACAGAGATACTTATAACAGAATGCCACTTCAAAGTGATTAGAGATCATAAAAGGCCTCCATGGTATTTTTTGTTTGTCGTGGTAGTGCTGGCTTTTTGGTAGTTGTGGAAAATAGGTATAGAGATTGCTTTTATATTTAGCTGCATGTGATGACTCACACCTGCAATCCCAGCACTCTGTAAAACTGAGGCAGCCGGATCACTTGAGCCTAGGAGTTCAAGAGCAGACTGGGCAACATGGCAGAACCCTGTCTCTACAAAAAATAGAAAAATAAGCTGGGCGTTGGAGGCACACACCAGTAGTCCCAGCTACTCGAGAGGCTGAGGTGGGAGAATCAGCTGAGCCTGGGAAGGTCGAGGCTGCAGTGAGCCAAGATGATGCCACTGCAACATGCCTTGGGCAACAGAGTGAGACTGCCTTAAAAAAAAAAAAAGAAAAATTGTTTAGGACTGGGTGCAGTGGCTCATACCCATAATCCCAGCACTTTGGGAGGCCAAGGCAAGCGATCACTTGAGCTCACGAATTGAAGATCAGCCTGGGCAACATGGTGAAACCTCATGTCTACAAAAAATACAAAAATTAACCATGTATGGTGGTGCACACCTGTAGTCCCAGCTACTCAGGAGGCTGAGCTGGGAGGATGGCTTGAGCCCAGGAGGCAAGGTTGCGGTGAGCCAAGATCGTGCCAGTTGTCCTCCAGCCTGGGTGATAAGAGCCAGACCTTGTCTCAAAAAAAGAAAAAAAAAATTGAAGATTATTTTACTTTGGGGGGATAATAGGGGAGAAATGACTAGAGAAATTACAGTATACAGTCTGCTTGCTCATAAGAGGGTTAATGTCAAAGCAGTCTCTAGTTCAGAGGTTAGCAGGTTAGCAGACTCTTTGCAAAGAGTAGACACGAAATATTTTAGACTTACACAGGCCACAAGGTCTCTGTCACATACTATTTTTTGTTTGGCTAATTATTTTTGTTTTGTTTGAGACAGTCTTGCTCTGTTGCCCAGGCTGGAGTGCAATGGCACAATCTCGTCTCACTGCAACTTCTGTCTCCCAGGTTCAAGTGATTTTCCTGCCTCAGCCTCGTGAATAGCTGGGATTATAGGCACATGCCACCACGCCTGGCTAATTTTTGTATTTTTAGTAGAGACAGGGTTTCACCATGTTGGTCAGGCTGGTCTCGAACTCCTGACCTCATGATCCACCTGTCTTGGCCTCCCAAAGTGCTGGGATTACAGGTGTGAGCCACCGTGCCCAACCTGGCTGATTTTTTTTTTTTTAACCTTTAAAAATATAAAAGCCAGCCAGACATGATGGCCCCCACCTGTACTCCCAGCACTTTCTTTTTTTTTTTTGAGACGGAGTCTCGCTCTGTTACCCAGGCTGGAGTGCAGTGGCCGGATCTCAGCTCAGTGCAAGCTCTGCCTCCCGGGTTTACGCCATTCTCCTGCCTCAGCCTCCCAAGTAACTGGGACTACAGGCGCCCGCCACCACGCCCAGCTAGTTTTTTGGTTTTTTTTTTTTTTTTTTTTTTTTTTTCAGTAGAGACGGGGTTTCACCGTGTTAGCCAGGATGGTCTCGATCTCCTGACCTCATAATCCGCCCGTCCCGGCCTCCCAAAGTGCTGGGATTACAGGCTTGAGCCACTGCGCCCGGCCTCTCCCAGCACTTTCAAAGTCCAGTGCAAGAGGATCAGTTATGCCAGGAGTTTGAGACTGGCCTGGGCAACATGGCAAGACCCCATTTCTGTAAAACTTTTTGAGAGAGTTTGCTCTGTCACCCAGGCTGGAGTGCAGTTGCGCAATCTCGGCTCACTGCAACCTCTGCCTTCTGGGTTCAAGCAATTCTTCTGCCTCAGCCTCCTGAATAGCTGGGATTACAGGTGTGTGCCACCATACCCAGCGAATTTTTGTATTTTTAGTAGAGACAGGGTTTCATTATTCTCCTGCCTCGGCCTCCCAAAGTGCCGGGATTACCAGTGTGAGTCACCATTCCTGGCCCAAAAGTTTTTTGGTTTTTTTTTTTTTTTTTTTGAGACAGAGTTTCACTCTTGTTGCCCAGGGTGGAGTGCAATGGCATGATCTTGGCTCACCACAACCTCCAACCTCCAAGGTTCAAGCAGTTCTCCTGCCTCAGCCTCCCGAGTAGCTGGGATTACTGGGATGCGCCACCATGCCCCGCTAATTTTGTATTTTTAGTAGAGATAGGGTTTCTCCATGTTGGTCAGGCTGGTCACGAACTCCTGACCTCAGGTGATCCACCCACCTCGGCCTCCCAAAGTGCTGGGATTACAGGCGTGAGCCACGGTGCCTGACCCCAAAACATTTTTTTTAGAAAATTGTGCGGGCTTGTAGTCTTAGCTATTACGGAGGCTAAGGTGTGAGGATCACTTGAGCACAGGAGTTCGAGGCTGCGCCTGATCTGTGATCACGCCACTGCCCTCCAACCTGGGCAAAAGAGTGAAGACACTGTCTCAAAGAAAAAGCCATTCTTAGCTCACAAGTCCATATAAAAACAGGGTATGGGTCAGATTTGGCCTGAGGGCCATAGTTTGCTAACCCCTCCTCTACTTTGATGAGTAATTAGGATACAGAAACATGGGAACGTAGGAACTCTCTTCCCTGTAGCCACAGATGTGATGACATGTCCTTGTGTACTTACGTGTATTGTGATACTATGGTGGGTATATGCTGCCAAACACCAACCAGATTAGGTTAGGATAAAGGGGAAGTAGCATTTCCTTGTGTCTTGCATCCAAAGGGACTCATCTTGACAGGAAAATAAATTGGCTTACCTGTGGAAGGGATCTTAGGCATCCTTGGTAAGGCTGAGTGAGTGACCTGACTTACCTGTGTAAGATGTTCTCAAGTCCTTGGTCTAACCCAGGGTTTGGCAAATTACAACCCACGTGCTACCTGTTTTTGTATAACCATGGCTACCTGCTAGCTAAGAATAGTTTTCGTATTTTTAAATTTTTTAAAAATACAGAATTATATTTTCTGATATATAAAAATTATGATTCCAATTTCAGTGTTCGTAAAGTTTTACTGAAAGACAGCCACACCCATTTCCTTACTCTTATCTAAGGCTGCCTTCACACTGCCTCAGCAGGGTTGAGCTGTGGTAACAGAGCATGGCCACAAAGCCTCACATACTATTTGGCCCTTCCCAGAACAAGTTTGCTGACTCCTGGTCTAACTTATAGTCTTAACTGGAGGAGGATGGTCTGTGTTATATTTCTTCTTTTCCATGACTGTACTTGCCCTGGGGACCCTGGGGGATGTGGAAGATGAGAAATTCATTTAAGACTGTGGTAATGAAGCTTCTATACTTTGAGAGATAGGATGACAGAGGATAGGGGCACACATCTCTTAGTGACATATTTTACATCTGGAATAGTCAAGAAGTGGAGAGGTAAATTCATAGAGGTTCCAAATAGCACTCTCTGACATAGTGCCAGATGCGGTCCACTCAGAAGATCCTGGGAACAAGCCAAGAAACTGGTGCTCAGGGCAGCGTTGACTTAAATGTACCACAAAGGGTCATTCTATCTTTGAAGAAAAGAAGGTAAAAGAGGAAAGATACGTTTAATTCTCCACATCTTTTTTTTTTTTTTTTCTTCACCTCTCCCCTCCTCCCTCCTGAAGTCTAGCCATTCTATGAAAATTTTCTAATAGGCAGAGTGGTACCTTAATCCAAGAAAGATTTGGAGCCACTTCAGTAACTTTTTTTTTCCCAGATAAAGTTCTAATACTCAAAAAGAAGAGTTGATTTAAGTCCCATATCCTTCAGGAATGAGGTATAAGATATAAATAAATGCAAGTACCACATTCTAAGATATTTCACTAAACATTGGAATGAATTTTTCCCCTTTACATACTTTCTTTAAAATGTAGAAAATATGCAAAGTTATGACTAGAAATAGCTGTAATATTGTACCTGCAGAGTATCTCAGTAGTATAATTTATAACCTATTCTGATTTCTTTTCAAATATTAGGTGTCCTAGTTGCCTATGAAGGTTTGCCACTTCATCTTGCACTGTTCCCCAAACTTTGGACTGAGCTATGCCAGACTCAGGTAAAGAAAATGAGTTTTAGATGATTGGTCTTTAATCTCATCTGACCAAGTGGTCAATAATTTTAGGAACAATGGATTGAAGACTTGCTGAAAAGTGGGGATGTTTTAGAATCTTGATAGGTAAAATATGAATGAATGAAAATACTATTACATATTGGGCATCTAGGTTCCGTTTGATTTTTTTTTAACTTGTATTTGTATCATAGAGGATATTTTAAATAAGCTGGTTATAATTGAATTTCTCATTTATAGATGTATATCAACAGTTGTGGGGGGAAATCCAAAACAGGGAGACAGTGGGGGAAAAAGGCACATGCCACTTCTTCTCCTTCACTTCCCTGTCTCTTCCTCTTTCCCACCATTCCAAAACCTCTAGCGGAAACCCTATCAGCAGTCTGTCCTTTAGCTTTTCATGATCTGTAGTTTTTCAAGGGTCTGATGCGCTTGTTTTCTTAAAACAATCTCCTTGGCCGGGCGCGGTGGCTCAAGCCTGTAATCCCAGCACTTTGGGAGGCCGAGACGGGCAGATCACGGGGTCAGGAGATCGAGACCATCCTGGCGAACACGGTGAAACCCCGTCTCTACTAAAAAAAATACAAAAAAACTAGCCGGGCGAGGCGGCGGGCGCCTGTAGTCCCAGCTACTCGGGAGGCTGAGGCAGGAGAATGGCGTAAACCCGAGGGGCGGAGCTTGCAGTGAGCTGAGATCCGGCCACTGCACTCCAGCCCGGGCGACAGAGCCAGACTCCGTCTCCAAAAAAAAAAAAAAAAAAAAAAAAAAAAAAAACTCCTTGAAAACAAGAAAGATTACCGTTCCTACCTTAAGTGTCTAAGAGCCAACTCCTTAAAATTAAGTGGCTGCATAAATAAAGCTTGTTAAGTTACAAAGGGAGAATTGGGAAGAGGAGAAAGAACCTGATGATAATAAATAATGCTTAAGTTATAAAGGGAGAATTGGGAAGAGAAGGAGGTACTAAGGTTTGGCTCATTCCCTAGATCA
This sequence comes from Macaca thibetana thibetana, assembly GCF_024542745.1. Taxonomy (NCBI): domain Eukaryota; kingdom Metazoa; phylum Chordata; class Mammalia; order Primates; family Cercopithecidae; genus Macaca; species Macaca thibetana. The sequence continues at coordinate 45,860,326 of NC_065590.1, forward strand.
GGCATAAAGGATCCCCACTCCCTTCAGTCAGTCCCTGAAAAAACTGGTGATTGTCCTGCCTGGTTGCATCTGCTCTACCCCATTGGAAGAGATGAATTTATTCACCTTCCTTAGGTCCAACTTTGACCCACATCATGCTTTCTGAAGTATTTTGAGTCTGGTTCAGCCTCCTACCAGGCTGTAGTGTGCTCTGTATTCTCCTACATGTTTGTCATCCCATACCATATTGGTTGTTTCTCTACTTTTCCCAAACAGAGCTCAAGTGTAGAGACCTTATCAGAGTCATCTCCATTCCCTGAAGAAATGCCACTTTGTTCTCTACAGTAGAAATCTTTCAGAGGCTAGTATACATTGATCTTAGCTCCCTTGACTTAGCATATAGTAGGCATTCAGAAAATGAGTTTATCAGTTGATTTTTGAGCTGACTGTTCTGTTCAGTCAGTTGGAGATCTCATTTTCCCTTTCCACTGCTACTGCTGCTCTTTTTCATTCTTCCTGATTTGGGTAGTGTCTTGATTTCTGTACTCTCCCACTACCTATTGCTCCCTATTGCCTTCTCTACTTCTGCACCGCAGGACTCCCTTCACTTGACTTCTTTCACAGACAGAACTCCCTGTGCCCCCGAATTTCCCTTAAAACAAAGCTGAACCATATAAGGCCTCCAAAGCTTCCAGTCTTACAGAAGCAGCCATCCTGAGCAAGAAACATAGGCAGAGGTTGTGACTGGTAGAACAAGGCAGATTTTTCTTAGTGTTAAGGATCTCAAGACCTGGGTCTTGGTCCTACTTGAATCCTAATTTCTTGACTGACCTTGAGTAATTTACTTACAACAGCTGCTTACTCTAATAAAATATACACATATGCATATATACATATTATCTAAATTTTGTCCTATTTAAAAAAAATTGATTTTTTCCATATAAATAAATGATCTATTATTAAAATACACATTTAAATCTACGGAGTATATCTGCTTAAAGACATACTACTTGTGTTTAAGAGCCATGACTATTTGAAAACAGGAAAACCAAATTTTAGTAAAATTTCCATATATTGGGACCACTGATTCTGTGTGAGATAATTAGGAAAGAAGGCTTATTGTTTATCTTTGTAGTGTTTATGGGGGGGAAAGGTATTTACAAAATTACTGTTGCTAATGAGAATATACAGTAGTTTAAAACATTTTGGAGAATTGATTTTGATTCTTAAAATGTGTCTTCACAACATACGGTCTGGTTACCTATAAATACATTAATTTGGCCCTTGAAAACATTCACATCCTATTCTTTGTTAGGTTTATTTTTCCAGTCCTTGTTCACTCTCTCAGTGCTGGATAATAAACCTGCATTTCTTTTACAACATTTGTTCAGTTTTGGCATCAGTGTCTTTCCCCCAGCACTCCCATAGTCCAAATTAGTAACATTTTACTGTATGAAAAAGTTGCTGTTAACTAAAAATTCAATAGGCAAGTTAGACATGGCTTTTCAAGTAGGATTTTCAATGGCTTCAGATTCCGTCATACACAAGTGTTTAAGCCCCAGTTATTTCTGTGCTCAACCATAAGTGCTTCTTCTCCCCACTTTAGTCTGCTATGTCAAAAAATTGCGTCAAGCTTTTGTGTGAAGATCCTGTTTTCGCAGAATATATTAAATGTATCCTAATGGATGAAAGAACTTTTTTAAACAACAACATTGTCTACACGTTCATGACACATTTCCTTCTAAAGGTATGTAGTACTCTGGAAACTCAGTGTATCATTTCCAATTAGTTAAGCTTGTGTTTTCATTATGCTGGTCTTTTGGAGATTTTTTTAAATCTTCTTTTTCAGGTTCAAAGTCAAGTGTTTTCTGAAGCAAACTGTGCCAATTTGATCAGCACTCTTATTACAAACTTGATAAGTCAGTATCAGAACCTACAGTCTGATTTCTCCAACCGAGTTGAAATTTCCAAAGCAAGTGCTTCTTTAAATGGGGTAAGAACTATGCAGAGGAGGAGGCGGCACACACTTCTAAACTGCCCTTCAGTTAACTATGTGGCCTTCGTATTTTGCTCTCATAACTTTAACTTACTGATTCGAACTCTAAGCCACGTACGACAAAAAACAAACTTTAATTACGCGTTCACGATGCCTTGTATGTACACAGCACACTCCATCACCTTGGAAGCTACAAGCTGGTATCATTAAATGCTAAGGGTAATAAAGGGAACGTCTTAGTGGTCTTCTCTCTACTTGAGTATATTTTTGGAAACATTACTTGTGATGTTTCTGTTACTGCCTATGGCTCCGAAGTAACTGAAACAATGATCTACTGATTTAAAAAGGCAGTTAAATCTAGAGCATTAGTTGCCTTGTGCAGACTCCCATGACAGCCATGTCCTAGAATAATGGAACACCCTGGAAATAGGCTAGAATGTTGAGCAGCAGCCTCCCGAATCACAATAGCATAAAAGCCAGAACAGATGACAGAGCTCAGTAAGGAAGACCTTACTATTTGTGACATCAGGATTTAACTTGAGAAACTATGATTTCAAGGTTTGTTTTTGAAATTCTTATATTTCCTTTTCCATTTTCAGAAAACACGATTTGTCTTTGGTCTGACTTACTTGTTTGTGGGCATAAAATAATGCTATTAGTGACTTTAAGAACTAATGAGGCCGGGCAGTGGCTCATGCCTGCAATCCCAGCATTTTGGGACGCCGAGGCCAGTAGATAAGGAGGTCAGAAGATTGAGACCATCCTGGCCAACATGGTGAAACCCCGTCTCTACTAAAATACAAAAAATTAAGCCAGGCGTGGTGGCGGGCGCCTGTAGTCCCAGCTACTCAGGAGGCTGAGGGAGGAGAATCGCTTGAACCCGGAGGTGGAAGTTGCAGCGAGCTATTACACCACTGCACTCCAGCCTTGCCATAGAACAAGAACACTACCTCAAAACAACAACAACAAAAAACTAATGAAATGCTGTAGTATCCTAACACTGGCTTTCTGGTTTTATCATTCTTCTAAGAATCCCAGAGAAACCAGAGTATTCTTAGGAAAGAATGGATTCCTGGGAAAATAAACATCTGCAATTAACTATAAACAACTGCATCAAAGTATTGGCTTTAGAATTTGAAATGTTCCTATCTGGGTTTTTGTAGGACCTGAGGGCACTTGCTTTGCTCCTGTCAGTACACACTCCCAAACAGTTAAACCCAGCTCTGATTCCAACTCTGCAAGAGCTTTTAAGCAAATGCAGGACTTGTCTGCAACAGAGAAACTCACTCCAAGAGCAAGAAGCCAAAGAAAGAAAAACTAAAGGTTAGCTTTATGGACTACTATCATTACTTTTAGGGTGGGAGGAGGGAGTAATACACTTGGTGTAGCTGGTTTCATAGTTGTATGTTCAGCTGAACCTCCTAAATATAAATGCTAGAAACAAAATTAACTTCCCACATCCCCCATGTGATCTTAATGACTTTCAGAGAAGTTTCCGTTTTGGCGTATGTTTTCACAGATGATGAAGGAGCAACTCCCGTTAAAAGAAGGCGTGTTAGCAGTGATGAGGAGCACACTGTAGACAGCTGCATCAGTGACATGAAAACAGAAACCAGGGAGGTCCTGACCCCAACGAGCACTTCTGACAATGAGACCAGAGACTCCTCAATTATTGATCCAGGAACTGAGCAAGATCTTCCTTCCCCCGAAAATAGTTCTGTTAAAGAATATCGAATGGAAGTTCCATCTTCGTTTTCAGAAGACATGTCAAATATCAGGTCACAGCACACAGAAGAACAGTCCAGCAATGGTAGATATGACGATTGTAAAGAATTTAAAGACCTCCACTGTTCCAAGGATTCTACCCTAGCTGAGGAAGAATCTGAGTTCCCTTCTACTTCTATCTCTGCAGTTCTGTCTGACTTAGCTGACTTGAGAAGCTGTGATGGCCAACCTTTGCCCTCCCAGGACCCCGAGGTTGCTTTGTCTCTCAGTTGTGGCCATTCCAGAGGACTCTTTAGTCATATGCAGCAACATGACATTTTAGATACCCTGTGTAGGACCATTGAATCTACAATCCATGTGGTCACAAGGATATCTGGCAAAGGAAACCAAGCTGCTTCTTGACATTAGGTGTAGCATGTCTACTTTTAAGTCCCTCACCCCCATGCTGTTTGTATAAGTTTTGCTTATTTGTTTTTGTGCTTCAGTTTGTCTAGTGCTCTCTGCTTGAATGGCAAGATAGATTTATAGGCTTAATTCTTGGTCAGGCAGAACTCCAGATGAAAAAAACTTGCATCTTCAGTATACTTCCTAAAGGGCAATCAGATAATGGATATGTTTTATGTAATTAAGAGTTCACTGTAGTGGCTTTCATTTAATATGGCTGTCTGGGAAGAACAGGGATCCCTAGCCCTGTACAATGTAATTTAAACTTACAGCATTTTTACTGTGTATAATATGGTGTCCTCTGTGCCAGTTTTGTACCTTATAGAGGCAGATTGCCTCCGATCGCTGTGGTTCTTATTATCAAAATTAAGTTTACTTGTATACGGAACAACCACAAGAAATTTGATTCTGTAAAGAATCCTCTTTAGCTGTGGCCTGGCAGTATATAAATGGTGCTTTATTTAACAGAATACCTGTGGAGGAAATAAAGCACACTTGATGTAAAAATAATTGTTTTATTTTTATTGACATGACTGATTGCTATTCTGTGCACTTAATTAAACTGATTGTGATGACTTTTCATTTGTTTACATACGTTGCTTCAGTCTTCTCAGGTGAAAGTAGTGAAAAACCGTGAACGAGGGGAAACACTTATCCATTATATGCTGTTTCACTGGAAGTGTTACCAGCAGTCTACAAAATTAATGTGTCCCCACAGACTTCTCAATCCTCTCCACCCCAAAGTGCAAAACCACAGCAGGAAGAAGTGGAGCAAAACACAGCCAATTTGCCCATCAATATGCTTTTGAATGCAATATACCACTGTTTGTTTTACTACCTTAAGATATACACACCTTAAAAACCCTAAGTAAAATAAAGGAACAGTGTCAACCTGCCATTTATTTTTTGTCATCTTGAACTAAAAGTACAGCTGCAAGCAAGCTTGCTGTAGGACAAGCTTCAGTTTGGGAAACCAACTCGCTACACTCGGGACTTAGCTATTTCTCGAGTATCTATGGAAGGTCAGGTTAATGCCTAATTTCAGGTTGTTTGCTACTTTTAACTCAGTGCAGTGTCTAGTTAAGAGTCAATGCTTTAAATTGTGTATACGTTCACAGATTTCATCCAATATAAAATAAAGATGGTCCTTTTTAAAAAAATATATATATATAGCGAAGAGGTCAATGTGACACTTCTGCGTACAAAAAGTAATGCCTTATAAAATTTTAATTCAACCATTTAGAGGGGTCAGCTGCAGTAAACCTTTTATTTCTTCAAAATGCTGCTTCTGCCAACAGAATTTCAAGTTCTCTTCTTTACAGACAGGAACTCCTTTACAGTCCAATTGTAATTCCGTTTGCCCTAGAGTAGGCACAAAATTCAGTGCAACCGTGGCATAGTGTTCTAAGAAAAAAAATAGGAACCTTATTACTGCATTATGAAAAGGAAAATGTATCCATATGAAAAACCCAGCCTTAAATGTTCTGGGGCCTTTAACATAAAGGGCACTAATTCGTAATATACCTTCTGGCCAGTTCTTACATCTCCATTTCATGACGATCTTCTTATTTGTTAACTGAAAAGAAAGGGGAAACTCCACTGAAAATCTTTTAAAACTCCCCACAATACAACACAGAAAAACAAATCCTTTCACTGAAACTCCTAAATACTAGAAGAATCAATGAACAATATACAGTCCCTCTTCCAGTTTATACATCAGCACCACTGATAATTGTCTTTAGTGTCAAAATGTCTCAAAACAGCAGTGACATCAAGAACAGTAGGAATATATAATATTGTTTTAAGTACAGTAATAGTAACCAGAACAGAGGGCTGCTATTAAGGGTGAGGCAACAGAGACCCTAGTGATTTTGGTGCTAAAAACAGCACGTATAAAAAGTAATAGAGTTAATCCCATCTTACTTTAACCTTGAGTCTACTTACCAATTCTAGATATTCACCAGTGATGTTCCCATCAAACATCTGGAATTTCCCTCCCTTTTCAGCTTCTAATACAGCAGTAGATTTAGAAAACTTTTGCACCAACTAACCAAATTGAAAACAGATGTTATTCCAGCACACACTATCACATATTTTAATGTAATTATGAGATACAAAATATAACAATTACTATGGTTTAAAAATCCTAAACATGTAGCTTTTACTTATGGAAAATAAAATACAAACTTTCTCTTCCTAGAAGAGAAAACTCAATGTAATATGGACATAGTCCCAAAGAATGCCCATCTCCTCTCCAATTATTCAGAAACTATGCTCAGACTTCCTGTCACCACCATCCCACATCCCTTCAATCAAAAACACAAGGAAAACCAAAAACCAGCTCCTGTTCTTTGTGATGTATTTTCTCCCAATGTCAGCATTTAACATGCTAGCTTAGGGAGTTACTCACATCCTTCACAGTGAAGATGCTATACAGCTGCTCTACAGTTGTGTCAAACAGTTCCATCATGTGAAGAGCCACAGTGGGAATCCTTACACCCAGTGCCACTGGAGATGAGGCCTGAACCTGGAGAAGGGAAGAAGTTCCAGGGAATGTTTAGCATAACAAGAGATAAAGCTGCTTGGATGGAAATAAGTCTTCTCAAGAAAACAGCAAATGTCCCAAATTCCATACTGCCTATTCCAGACACACACAAAAGCAGCATGAAAAGCCTTTTTAGCACCACCAGTCTTGGTCTTTACTTTGGAACCAGAGCTCACTGTTCCTACAGCTCTTCAGCTCCGTTCCCAGGTTATGACTGAATACCCCTAATCCTAGCTGGACTTCCAGATACAGCCGTGAGCAGATGAAAGACAACTGCACCTAAAGCTAAAGGGTGTCAATTACACATAAAACACCCATTCCAAGAACCGATCTAAAAATCTCCCAAAAGTCAGCAAAGAAGGTTCTTTCATTGTGCTATGTGTATCTTGAAAGTCATCTGGTTTTGTAATCTGTGGCCTACCAAAGAACACTGCCTTTAGGAGAGTCTTGAGTCAAATATCCCATAGAAAGGTGTGTCTGTAACAATCCATCAAGAATCAAAGTCTCATCATTTGCACAACAAAATGGGAGATCTTAGAGGACTCACGGGAGACCCAAAGGTGGAAAAGGCCCTCACTTCCTCATTTCTCCAACAACACAAGGTTATTCAGGGCCCTAACTCAAATACTTCCTTTACCCCTTCCCCACATTTTGGCCAACAGAGCTCATACCTGCAGGGTATTCTCACTCGGTTTTCTTTTGACAGTCAGTTCCTGGGTTGCCATAGCTTTCGCTGGTAAAATCATTCCCGTTGTAAATTCTATAAAGAAAAAAGGGAAGTGGTTTTAATAAAGACCTTTCTCCTTTTAAGCACAAAGAGTAAGGTAGAAAACCCAAAACAGCGTGTAAGAAAATAAAACATATTTATAAAAATAATTCCTATAACATTTTGAGAATTTCAAGACCATTCCATGTTTTTACATATAAAACTGATGATTAACAACGTGAGTTCCACAGCAACAAAAGCCTTTTTTTCAAACGCCTCACTTTTATCAAGTTTTTGCTAAAACTGCAAAATTTTCCAAAGTTCTTTTGCACACAGCTAAGTTTTATGACATTAACTACTAATAGCTTTGGGGCTCTAACCCACTGTGAAAACAGACAATTTCTCATGTGAGGGTGGCCACCGCCTCACAAAGCCTGTCTTCACAGTAGTCAAGCCTGTGAGCCAGCTACACGTGCACTCCCATGGGAAAAGTGACAACCCCAAACCCATCCATGCCAACACCCAGATACTCAGGTAGCAGGGTCCAAGAATGAGGTACAGAGATACAGGCACTACTGGCCATCTTGCCTGGCTCACTTCTCTAATTTAGGGAAGAAGACAATAACCACATTTCCATGCAATGTTGATATTATCTAGGTATTTCTCAACTACACCTGTAATACCTGCAGTCACTTTCATCCATTCATTCATTCATCCAACAAAGATGTATTAAGCACCTACTATGTGCCAGGCATTGTGCTAGATGCTGGAGATACAGCAGTGAACAAGACAGACACCTTCCATGCCCTCATGGAGCTTATAGTCTAGCAAGGAAGACAGACATTAAACAAGTAATTACACAAACAACTGATTTTCATTCCAGAAAACTACAATTAGCAGTTCTGTAGGCAAAATGGTTCATGCTGTGTACAATAGTGATGATCACTAATTATGGTCTTAACCATGACTAGCTCTCAACTTCCAGACTACAATTTATTCTGAAGTATAAACTTGCTTCTGGAGCCTCTGACCACAGTGCAGAGTATAATGGGTAAACAGAAAAGGGACCCTCTGGTTCACAAGGGATGCCTTCTTTACCCGTCTTAAGTGCCTTCAGGTAATCTCCAAGGGCCTGCCTGACCTTGGCGGTGCCTGCAGTTTTCATAAGATCCTTCAGTATATCCCCATCTCCTTTCTTTTTACTCACGTTCACCTACAAATCAGAAAAATACAAACCAAAGAAAGATCTGGTTTGATGTATTCTTACAACATTGGGCTGTATAGATGAGAGAACTATGGCAGTGGAGGAAGGAAAGAAGTGGATGTAAGAGATGTGCAGGGCAGGATTTTAAGGGTTTTTAATCCAGGGTCCATGACAGGGTTGGGGGCCAATCTTGCATAGACTTCATAGAATGTAAACCCCTTAATTTGCATACAAAATTGTGCATGTGTATGTACATAAATTCTATTGCTGATGTGGTCCGTGGCTTTCATGGCGTCTAGAAATGCACTGTCCGGTATGGTAGCCACTAGTCACATGTGGCTACTGAGAACCTGAAATGTGGCTGGCCTGAATCAAGAAGTGCTGTGTGAAATAATACGTGCCAGACTCCAAAGACTTAGTACCAAAAAAGAATGTAAAATACCTCATATTTTTTATATTAATTACATGCTAAAATCTTTTTTATATACTGGGTTAAATAAAATATATTAAAATTAATTTCACCTGTTTATCTTTTTTTTTCAAGAGCTTGTATCTCGTTATGTTGCCAAGGCTAGACCCAAACTCCTGGGCTCAAACGATCTTTCCCCTCGACCTCCCAAGCAGCTGGGATTACAGGCATCTGCCACTACACCTGGGCTCTAATTTTTTTTTTAAGAGACAGGGTCTCCCTGTTGCCTAGACTGGAGTTCAGTAGCATGACCATGGCTCACTGCAGCCTCGAACTCCTGGGCTCAAGTGAGCCTCGTACCTTGGCCTCCCAAAGTGCTGGGATCACAAGTGTGAGTCACCATGCCCAGCCATAGCTTTAACTTTTTAAGTACAGCTACTAGTAAAACTTAAATTGCACATGTGGCTTGCATTATATTTACATGGAACAGTGCTGGTATAGAACCCAAAGTCACTGTAATTAGGAAAATCAAGTTCCCATATAACCCAGCCTTGGACTATATACTTTTTTGACAAAGAACAAAATTGGGAAAGGGAGAAGAGTAGAAGACAGGCAGAGGGAAGGAAGAAGAGAGGGGAGGAGGGGGAGACCGAGGGATAAGGAAGCAACAGAGGGCTTTGGGGATGTCTCTAGTATTCCCAGAAGAAAAAGAGGTGTTGATTTGAAAAAATTTAGCGTCTCGATGCTTCAACTGAGGTGGGCCTGATCTTGGGCCCCAGTTTGAATCTATAGAGTTTGTTCTGTAATGCCACTGAGGGATTAAATCTTAAAAACCAGTTAAACATTCTGTTGAAAAACTTCTCAGCTGATGGATCTGAATATAACAAAGTGGAATCTCAAGCCCTGAGCGGAGGAACCACATAACTGAAGACAGGTCTGGGACAGCCCTGGCCTGTGGCACTGTATAACCTTCGGGCCAGAAGACATGCTGCTGGGCAGGAGTCAGCCTATCATGGAAAGCCCTCACGTTAAATACATTCACAAATCAAAAAAGATCCTTTGTCAGACTATCTTGGTGTGAAAAATATAGCAGCTGTAAAAATGGTCTCACCCCCAAAACCCAGCTTTCAGCCAGAAGAGGGCACTAACTGGAAGCCAAGCGTGGGAGTTACACACGACTCTGCCTCCCAGGAGAGCCACAAAAGCAACGCCTACTAACTGGGTAGTTCACAAAAAGCCGTGAGGCATAACCAAGGGATAGCTCACAGCTAAAAGCTGAGACTTCTCACCGTTAAAGGGAAACAGCAAAGGTGCAGGAGAGAGAGAAAGTCACGTTCATCAAGCCATGCAAGCTGCCTGAGCAGTTCACAGTGCACACACTGTCACATGCAACCTGACAACACCCCTGGAAGAGAAATTAACCCCTTTTCACAGATGAGGAGGCTAAGAAGGGTGCAGTCAGCTGCCCAGGCCCCTTGCCTGGTCCTTGGGGGAGCTCAGGGCTTCCTGGGGCTTACTCTCTTTCCTGTACCACTCCAGCTCCACACAACATGCTGCCCCCACAGTATGGCAATCCTTCTCAGCAAACAGGCCCTCCACAAGGCAACCGAACTACCACACAGGAACCACAGTCTGATCAACTATTTGAAATGCCCAATGTCTGTAGCAGAAGCTTGACTGAAAAAAGAACAAAAGAAATAGAAACTTGATCACATACCTCAGTGTCATCTACTTCATTTTCCTCAGAAAGATTGGGTATTTCAATCAATCCCTTGTGCTTCACTCCAGATTCTTTAACGATGCCTAAAATGAGCAAAATGGGTTCTTCAATTATAATAAAAAGTAACAACTGGGCCAGGCACTGTGGCACACGCCTATAATCTCAGCACTTTGAGAGGCTGAGGTGGGAGGATGGATTGAGCCCAGGAGTTTAAAAGACCATCCTGGGCAACACAGGGAGACACCGTCTCTACAAAATAAAATTATCTGGGCATGGTGCCGCACACCTGTGGTCTCAGTTACTTGGAAGGCTGAGGTGGGAGGATTGCTGGGCGGTCAAGGCTACAGTGAGCCTTGTCTCGAAAAGAAAAAAAAAACAAAACTGCTTTTATGAAAAACTGTCCTGCCTCACTGAATAGCCCAGTGGCCCTCACAGAGTTCCACCACTCCAGGGCCCCCTGAGCAGCCACGGAAGAAAGGTCAGGCAGACCATGACCAAGGAGAGGGCATGAAGAGTCAGCGGCCTGCCGTCCTGAGGGGAGTGTGGGGCAACTGTACCCCATATTTCTCTTTTTGTCCCAGGGTATTCTTTGCCTGGGCAAAGCAGGATAAAGGAGTACCCTGAAGGGGAGAAGCAGTCACAAAAGCGATGGAAGGAGAGAAAGGGACAGTGTGTTCTGACCACGGAGCGGAGGGAAGCTCTGGCTTGGGGACATTGTGTGGGGATGCCAGGTGGACTTCTCGCAGGACTAGAGTGTTGCCTCCTCCCCAGTGGGTCCCAGCTGCCACCCTAGACTCACTGCTAGAGGAGAGCAGCTGGAGGCGTTACAACAAGCCCTCACAGCCTGTCCCTAGGGCCCGGTGCTGGGGGAGCAGGCAGGGAGCCAGACTGCTATGATCCAGCCAGCAGCAGACACCGGAGGGTTGCAAGAGAGGCAAACTCCCAGCCAGAGGGTCCTGTTCTGAGGCGGTGGGGAGGGGCTGAACACCCTCGTCTGCTAGAAAGGCAGCCAGCAGGGCAGAGGCTCGAGGCCAACTCACTGGACTACTCTGGGACACAAACTCCAGATAGGAGCTGACTCCCGGACTGAGGCTCAAACCCTAACTCCTCCTCTTCCCTTCCCTGCATCTCCACAGCCTTGGCTCCCTCAACAAGGACTGAGTGCACACACGCTGTCTGTCCAGCCAGGATCGAGGCACCACTGAAGAACTGAACCCACAGACCCCAAAAGTGGACACACCTGAAATGCCCAGCAACTGATAAATGGAGAAACAGAATGCAGTATATGCACCCATGGAATATTCATCATCTATAAAAAAGAATAAAGTGCTGCTACCTGCCACAATACAGATGACCCTTGAACACATTATGAAGCAAAAGAAGGCAGACACCAAAAAACACATCCTGCATGATTCATCTATGTGAAATGTCCAGAGGCCAATCCAGAGAAAATGGGGGAGCGGATGCCAGGGGCTGGGGAAGAGGAGGGCAACAACAGTGACTGCTCATGGGTCCAGGGTTTTGTTTTGGGGTGGTTAAATGTTCCCAAATTGATTGTAGTGATGGCCGCACAACTCTGTGACTATACTGAAAACCAATGAATTATACACACTCAATGAGTGAACTATGTCTCAATAAAGCCGTTTAAAAAAAAAAATTCCCCGCACTAATGAATGACAGGAAGATGGAGCAGGACAGAAAGCAAACTATTTTTGTAAAGCAAGTTTCAGTGCCTTAGGGAAAAATAAAGTAGGGAAGAAAGATGGCACAAGGCAGGGGTCTCCAAGGATGCAGAGAGATGGCTTCACTCAGGACAAAGACCTGAAGGAGGCAGGCAGCTACCTGGAGGAAGAGTGCTCCAGGCAGCAACGCCCAGAGACTCCTGTTCACAAGTGCCTGATAGAAGAGGGCCCAGCTGACAGCAATGAACTCTAAGCAGCTGCAAGTGCTCCGAGAAGGGAAACCCCCACCCTTCTTGGACCATGGAACTCAAGTGTGGCCAGAATGTCAAGAACTACTAATGCTGATTCAGGAGCCAGTCAGTGCCAGGCCCATAGCAGGAGGTGTAAAAACATTCACTGAATGATGAACACACTTTGTCCCCAGCCTCACTAGTACCCTGAGGCCCCCGTTACCTTTCCAGCCCAGTTTGATGTACCACTCATAGAAGAAAATCAGCTTTCCTTTGCGACTACTGCACGAAGCCTCCCCTTCCACCTGCTTCAACTCGCTGATCTCGCCGCGGCCAGTGTCATTCTCCACAACGATGCCCACCAGGAGCTCCTGGAACTTCCCTTTGGACCAGCTGGTGGCATCCCGCTCTGTCCTGCCAGGGACCAGAAAGTCGTGAATGGAAGCCCCAGCTAGGATCCACCTGCCTGGGTGCCAGCGTCACGTCCAAGCCCAGCCCAGATCAGCCCAAGTCCTCTCAAGCAGCCTCGAGACCTGCCAACCTCCAACGTGCTCCTCAAACCTGCTTTCTACCAAATTATTTTCATTCTGCTCAGTTCTTTAAGATATTATTCTCCACTACGAAAGTAGTATTCTGTCTTAAAAACACTGGCTTATTTAGGGGAGAAGGGTCTAGCTAGCTCGCCCACTGGAAATAGACAAAGCCTGGGCCACATGGAAAGTAGCAGTAGTGAAATAATCAGAATCATGACAATACCAGCTATCAAGTTTCTTCACATACACATCGTCTAACGTAATCTTCCCAAGTAATAATTGTCTCCCTTTACGGGACAGAAACCAGCTGAGAGGACTGACGTGTCCATCGGGCCAAGGCCAGGACACTAGAAAGTCAGTTCTTGGCCGGCCGCCGTAGCTCACGCCTGTAATCCCAGCACTTTGGGAGGCCGAGGCGGGCGGATCACGAGGTCTGGAGTTCGAGACCAGCCTGACCAACATGGTGAAACCCCGTCTCTACTAAAAATACAAACATCAGACTGGCGTGGTGGTTCACGCCTGTGGTCCCAGCTACTCATGAGGCTGAGGCAGGAGACTCGCTTGACCCGGGAAGCGGAGATTGCGTGAGCCAAGATTGCCCATGCCCTCAGGGCTCCTCCGGACCAGCCAAGTCATGCTCCCCTGGGGACCGGCCTCAGCATCCCCTTGACGGCCTGGAGGGACCACAGCCCCGGCCAGGGGCACAGGGCAGAGGACACCCCTTCCGGAGGTTCTGCAGCAGAGGGCGGCCGACCTCGCCCCACGCGCCAGGTGAGGCGCGCAAAGTAAGGGGAGCTTGTCTCACTCACAGTAGGCCCGGCTGGCGGGGGACGCCTGCGGGGTGGGCGCGAACTGAGATCCAAATTTCTGCTCTTTCCACTACGTTCCATGCCCCCGCCCCCGCCCCTAACACACTCTCTCAATCCAGCTCCCTTCTAACTCCCCGAAACATCCAGAGGAGTGGGGCGGGAGGAGAAGGGAAGGCCCTAAGACCACAGACGGTGGGAGTGGAAAGGTCTGTCGGAAGTCACTCGTGGGGCCCAACCCAACTTTCAAAAAGAGGCAGCTGCAACCCGCCCTCGCCGGTCTCCGTACCCAAGGACGCTCCTGAACCGAGGCGGAGGCCGAAACCTGCGTCCAGCAGCAGAGGAGGGGCGTGGCCCCCTAGTCCCCTCACCCCCGCGACCCTGCGGCCCCGCACAGACCCCAGCGCAGTCTCAGCTCCCGCGGGCCGGCCCTCCCCAGATCCCGGAAGGAGGCCGCCGCCGGCCGCGCCACCCTGCCGGCCGCACCAATGCCAGTTGTTCACGTTGGTCCCGTCCTCCCGCTCCTCCACGATCCAGCGCGGGTCCCCCTGGCCCCACTTGGCCATGGCGGCGCAGACTGGACGGAAAACACGGAAAGGCCAAGGCGCTGCGGCTCCGAAGCCGGCGTTTCCGGCCGCCGAGCCCTGGAGCGGCGCGTTCGCAGCGCCCAGAAACTGCCAGAAGGCCCCGCCCCGCCGCGGCGCGCCCGGGAGCCCCGGCCGGGATCTGAGAGGCGGGTCGTACGGGCATGCGAAGGCGGGGAGGGGCTAGGACCGCCGGGGTTCCGCTGCGCGTCTCCTAATGCTGGGGCGAGACGGGGCTGCCTGGGCCGCCTGCGAAGGGCGGAGGCCGCTGCAGGACCCGCGGTGCTGGCTGGCTCGTGGTTCCCGGCGCCGGATAACAGGGCTCTGAGTAGCGGGTGCCCGAGAGCCCAACCGGCGGTGCAGACGCGACATGGTCGTGCGGTGGCCTCGGCAGGCTCCCTGGCCCTCGAGGACACGACCTTGAACGCCCAGGTCGCTGTGAGACCGGCCTTTGGGGCCACAACGCGCTCCCGTCACACCGTTTGCGGTTTTCGCTTGAGAGCGAGTTCGCGCGCAGTAGCTGCGCTGCGGCTTTCTCCGCGACGCGGTTTCTCTCCCTCCCGTATTCCCAGCACCTTTCCAACTAGTCCCATGTTACTGCAGGAGTATTTCCGTTTTATTCACGCAACAGCCCTTTAGAGAGAACCAAAGAATGTGATTGCAAACGCATATTACTGCAAACTGATGCACTTTATCTTGGAGTATTGATTCCTTTCACGAATTTTCGGCTTCTAGCAAAAACTTTGCCCGAACTATTTGGACAATGTTACTGGGGTGTTCTCTGCTAACTACATGGGTAGTTAGCACAGAAATGGGTAGGACAGTGAAAGGGTGGAAGCAGCTGGCTGTTCTCTTCCCCTGTGCCGACCTGTCCTTTGCCTGCGGTAGTCCACGAAATAACGCTCACGAGTGCAGACATTTTCTCTGTTTGACTACCGGAGCTACCACGTTCCAACATTATCTTCCAGAAAGCTACAACAGTCATGTAAACACACTGCTTCAAGGCGTTTTGACCTCAAAACAAAAAGACGTTTTGATTTCACCTTTCACACTTCACTAAAGCAGCTATAACAGAGTCACATGAAGGAGCAGCGGGGTGGGGTTGCCTGATCATAAGAAGCCTCGTTTCCCCTGCTAAGGAGCTTGCACTTGGTCGTACAGGCAATGGGCAACCACTGAGGCAACCTAAATGGAGAAATGACACGGTCAAATATGTTCTAGAAAAATCAGTCTTGGCCGGGCGCGGTGGCTCACGCCTGTAATCCCAGCACTTTGGAAGGCCAAGGCGAGCGGATCACGAGGTCAGGAGATGGAGACTATCATGTCTAACACCGTGAAACTCCGTCTCTACTAAAAATACAAAAAAATTAGCCGGGCGTGGTGGCGGGCGCCTGTAGTCCCACCTACTCGGGAGGTCGAGACAGGAGAATGGCGTGAACCCGGGAGCCGAGATCGCGCCACTGCGCTCCAGCCTGGGAAACAGAGCGAGACTCCGTCACCAAAAAAAAAAAAAATCATTCTTACGGACTTTTGGACAATGGATGGGGTAAGATGGAAACTGGAAGGAGGGGGACTTGTCAGGGTGGAGAAGGGGTGACAAATATTCAGGGATGAGAGGTGTTCAGAAGTGGAATCTGAGTGCGTCAGACACTGGGGTGCAGCAGAGAAAAACGTTTTGTTCAGCGACTGGGACTTGCAGCTTGGTTAGTAGCCGCACCCTCAGAGACTAGAATGGAAAGAGGCTGGAATGAGGCTTGGGCTATAACTCTGGAAAAAATCAGCAGGTAAGAGGTAGGCAGGGAAGAGGGGGCCTGCAAAGAGCGACTAAGAAGGAGGAAGGCAATCACGGAAGCATTTAATCAGGGACCCAGGGTGCACGGATTGACTTTTTTTGTGTGACGGAGTCTCGCACTGTTGCCCAGGCTGGAGTGCAGTGGCATGATCTCGGCTCACTGCAGCCTCCGCCTCCCAGGTTCAAGCAATTCCTTCCTCAGCTTCCCAAGTAGCTGGAATTACAGGCGCGTGCCACCACGCCCAGCTAAGTTTTGTATTTTTAGTAGAGACAGGGTTTCACCATATCGGCGAGGCTGGTCTTGAACTCCTGACCTCAGGTGATCCGCCTGCCTTGGCCTCCCAAAGTGCTGGGATTATAGGCATTAGCTACCACACCCAGCCCAGGATTGACTCTTATTAGCAATGCACTAGTGAATCAGGAGTTGGATGCCAGTTTCACATCACAGTAGACCCATGAGCTGCTAAGGGTCTGCTTTTGAGGAAGTCACTATTCCATTTTCTTTTTATAATTTTGGTGCCTATCCCTTAGTTTAATTCTCTTAATATTTGTTGAGCTACCAGCATGCACATGTGTCCCAAGCACACTACCACCATAGCACATAGCACTGTGTGTGTAGCCTTTGCTCTCAAACTCTGTTATCTTCATTGGCCTGCTCACTTTGAGGGCAAACACTCTTCCTCCTTTTTATCCCGATGCCAGAGCTGTGCCCAGCACATAGTGGGCACCAAGGACATCTTTGTTTAGATGATTGGGTGAAGGATGGAATGAATATTTCTCAAACTTGTGTGTTCCAGCTCATTAATAGGCTCTTAATTGGCTATAAAATTAATTTTAGTAGAGGTAAAATTTTACAGAAGGTATCAACCATCATTTTTATCTTAATGAAATAGAATAGAATTGAGTTTAAATGATCAGAATGGCTACATATAGTAAAGGTTAATATTGTTTCTTAAATCATTGGGGGTTGTGTGTGTGTGTGTGTGGTGATGTATTATGGTTAGACTATGTTTTTTAAGTTTGAAAGCCACTGCTGTAGCAAACCCAAAGATAAGTACAATAGCTTACAACTAACTTCATCTGTTTTACACATTGTAGAATCCCTTGTGCCCAGCACACAGCAGATCTCAATAAATATTTGTGAAATACATCAGTTCATAAGAGTGGATGAAGTCATTTGTTGGAGGAATATGAAAGAAGATGGGCCTTGATGGATGAATGGAATTTCAACAGGTAGAGAGATGGGAGAGTTCCTTCCAGACCAAAGAAGAATCACATCAGCAAAGATGTGCAGGTTAGGAATGAGTGGAAAGTAGGATGGGCACAAAGCAGAATGGGTGAGAAGACAAAAGTGAGGACATTTTGACAGGGGAGTGAAAGCCGCCATGAAGTCTTTTTATACCATCAGTGAAGCAAATGTGTGCTGAGTTGTGTCTTCTCTAGCAGCAGTGGCCCACACCGGCCGCCCACACTGGCCGCCCACACTGGCCGGCTCTGAAGCCCTGTGCTTGGATCCAAGTCTTGGCTCTGCCACTTACCGGATGAGTGACCTCAGGCAAGTTCCTTAATCTCTGTGTACTTCATTGTTTGTAAAATGGAAATAGTGTTACCATCTGTCTGCATTAGGATTAGATTCCACTGCTAGTAACAGTGGGAGACCAAAATTTGAAGGATTGTTGAGCTGAAGACAGTTAAGAAGCCAGCCAGGCACAGATGGATCTTTGCTTGGATCTTTGCAAGGTCTTCCTAATGGTCTCTCTGTCCCTGTTAGTCTCTTTCTCCTCCAGTCCAGCCTCCACTGCCTCCATGTGATCTCTCTAAAACCAGGGGCACCTTCACTTGGCAGTGTCTTAAAACTGCTCTTCACCTCTGCTGAAGTCAAGTACTTCCCAAGAGGACTGATGTTTGCTTTCCGCATCATCTAGGGCAGTACCAACCTGAGTCTCTGTGGCAGGCAGCCTCTGAGATGACCCTCACCTATCCCTCCCTCTTGGTATTTGTACCTTTCTGTAATCCCCTCCCCTTGAGTGTGGGCTGGACCCGGTGACTTGCTTCTGATGGACAGAATACAGCAAAAGTGATGAGATGTTCCCTACAGGATTAGGTTACCAAAAGACTGCCCTTTTTTTTTTTTTTTTTTTTTTTGGAGACAGAGTCACGCTCTGTTGCCAGGCTGGAGTGCAGTGGTACAATCTCAGCTCACTGCAACCTCTGCCTCTCGGGTTCAAGCCATTCTCCTGCCTCAGTCTCCCGAGTAGCTGGGATTACAGGCACATGCCACTATGCCCGGCTAATTTTTGTATTTTTAGTAGAGATGGAGTTTCACCATGTTGGCCAGGATGGTCTCCATCTCCTGACCTTGCAATCTGCCCAAATTGACCTCCCAAAGTGCTAGGATTACAGGTGTGAGCCACCGCGCCGGGCCTTTTTTGTTTTTTTAATTGAGACAGAGTCTTGCTCTGTCAACCAGGCTGGAGTGCAGTGGTGCAATCTCAGCTCACTGCAACTTCCGCCTCCTGGGTTCAAGTGATTCTCCTGCCTCAGCCTCCTAAGTAGCTGGGATTACAGGTGCCTGCTACCATGCCAAGCTGATTTTTATATTTTTAGTAGAGACGGGTTTCACCACCTTGGCCAGGCTGGTCTCAAATTACTGACCTCAGGTGATCCACCCACCTCAGCATCCCAAAGTGCTGGGATTACAGTCATGAGCAACCGTGCCCAGCCAAAACTCCCCATTTTCTTGCTGGTGGGTTGCCTACCTCTCTCTCTCCCTCTTTCCCTCTTCCTCTTTCTCTTTTCCTGCGCCTCACTTGGAGGAAACAAGCAAGTTTATGCATGAGTAAAGTTTTGCAAGTTTATCACAGGGTACATTCTAGCTAGTGGCATGCAGAATGGAAAGGTGCATATATTTTCAATTTTGACAGAAACTGCCCAGTTATCCTCCAGAAAGATTTATCAACTTACACAGCTGACCCCTATACAACATGGGGGGTTTAGGGAGACTGACTCTGCCACACAGTCAGAAATTTGTGTATAACTTTTGGCTTCCCCAAAACTTAACTATTATTAGCCTACTGTTGGCTGGAAGCCTTATCTAGAAGAGTTGATTAACATATATTTTGTATATTATATTTACCATATTCTTACAATAAAGTAAGCTAGAGGAAAAAAAGTTTTATTAAGAAAATCATAAGGAAGCCCAGGCACTGTGGCTCATGGCTGTAATGCTAGCACTTTGGAAGGCCAAGGCAGGCAGATCACCTGAGGTCAGGAATTCAAGCCCACCCTGGCCAACATGATGAAACCCCGCCTCTACAAAAATACAAAAATTAGCCGGGCATGATAGGGGGTGCCTGTAATCCCAGCTACTTGGGAGGCTGAGGCAGGAGAATCGCTTGAACCCGGGAGGCAGAGGTTGCAGTGAGTCAGAATCATGCCACTGCACTCCAGCCTGGGCGACAGAGTAAGACTCTGTCTCAAAAAAAAAAAAAAAAAAAAAGTAAGGAAGAGAAAATATATTTACTGTTCATTAAGTGGAAGTAGATCACCATAAAGGTCTTCATCCTTATCATCTTCATGCTGAGTAGGCTAAGGAGGAGGAAGAGGAGGGCTTGGTCTTGCTGTCTCAGGGCTGGCAGAGGCAGAAGAGGTGGAGGAGGTAGAAGGGGAGGCAGGAGAGGCAGGCACACACTCAGTAACTTTTACTGAAAAAAATCTGCATATAAGTGGGCCTATGTTGTTCACGGGTCAGTTACTTTTGTCTAATGAGAATTCTTTTCCTCCTCTTCTTTAACCCTTCACCAGTATCAGCCATCTTTCTAATATTTGACAGTATGATAGATTAAAAATCAATATAATTTTTTTATGAATAAATATTTATTGTTTTACTTTAGTATTTTTTTTGAAGTCAGGTGAGCATCTAAATTTTTTTTGGCCATTTATTTTTCTGCCTATACATATTATCTTTGTCAATTTAAAACTAGGTGATTCATATTTTCTTATTCCTATGGGTGAAATAATTTCTTATGTATCTGAATGTTCTTAATCATTTCTTTATAAGGAAATAAACTTTTGGTCATAAATTTAAAAAAAAAAACATTTCCCAGCATAACAATCACCAGAGTCAATAATGCTGGAGCTGAGGATACTTGACCCTGTGTTTGCTGGAATCATGATAAACAGGGGATTGAGCAATAAGTAAGTAAATTGAGCATAATGGAAGCCAGATTTCTTGTTATTAGAGAAGGGGTTTACAAATATGGAGTGAGTAAAGCTATAATACACCCTATTGGATTGGAATTGGAGGTGCTGGTGTGAGCCCATGGTCATGTATAAGGATAGATAGCTACAGAAATGGATACTCTGGTCCACAACTTTTTTGAAACTTTCCCCTTCAAAAGGTATAATCTCCTTGCCCTTGAACATGGGCTGGACTTAGTGACTTGCTTCTCACCAACCAGAACATGATGGAAGGGATGTATCTATATACATGTTCTTCTATACATATATATTTAATATATATATTAAATTGGGACACTGGAAAATTTTGAATGGGGACTGCAGATAGATAGTGGTAATAGTGAATCAGTCTTAATTGATGGTTGACCTGCAGTTATCTGGGAGAATGTTGCAGATTTTCAGAAATATGTGTTGAAGTACCAAGGGCAAATGATACATAATGTTTGCATCTTACTCTCAAATGCTGTAAAAATGTGAATATGTATGTATGGAGAGAGAAAATGGTAAGACTATTGTGGTAAACTGTTAACTGAGGAATCTGAGTGAAGTTCTTTCTACTACTCTTGCAGCCTTTTTATAAATCTGAAATTATTTCAGTATAAAAGTTGTTTTAGGCCGGGTGTGGTGGCTCACGCCTGTAATCCCAGCACTTTGGGAGGCTAAGGCAGGCAGATCACGAGGTCAGGAGATCGAGACCATCCTGGCTAACATGGTGAAACCCCATCTCTACTAAAAATGCAAAAATTAGCCGGGCGTGGTGGCGGGCGCCTGTAGTCACAGCTACTCTGGAGGCTGAGGCAGAAGAATGGCATGAACCTGGGAGGCGAAGCTTGCAGTGAGCCGAGATCGCACCACTGCACTCCAGCCTGGGTGACGGAGCGAGACTCCTTCTCAAAAAAAAAGTTGTTTTAAAAATAGGCCTTCCTAGTTTGTTGTTGGAGTTTTGACTTTATATATTTTTTGTTTTGTTTTGTTTTGTTTGCTAAACAAACAAACAAAAATTTTAAGTAGTCCAAGCTTTATCAAACTTTTCCCTTTTGGCTTTTGGGTGATGTGTCCTGTTTGAGGCAGTCATTTGAAGAAAGTCCCTGGACCAACAGCTAATTAAAGAGGTAAAGTGGCAAGTTTGATCCCACTTTTGCAAGAGAAACACCAACAGGCATTGAGAAAAAACTGCTCAACTTTTCTCTGGAGCCATAGCTTAGGAGATAGACACATGGAGCCCTACAGCTTCACTGTCCACGGAGCATCTTCAGTTGAATCTGTAGTCAGTACTTCAAATTTAACAGAGCTAAAACCTGCCTATCTTTTTGCCCTAACTAGTTACTTCTCTGGACTCTCCTATTCCTGTCTCGCAGGTATCCAAACTCAGGAGCCATCTTTGCGTCCTCCTCTCGCTCCTCCCACATCTAACCAGGAAGTGATGTGCCTTAATCTTTCATCTTCTCATTACATTCTGCCACCTCCTATTCCAGGTCCACATCCTTCAAATCTGAATTGTCACTGGAGCCATCTCCATTTACCACCTCCGAGTTGCTAATCCTCAATAACTTACTCCTGGAGGAAAGCTCTAATGGACTTCTTCCCTTATTACCTAAGATTATTTATATTATAGTGTCACTTAAAAATATGTAGAAATGCAAAGATGGATATCAACTCCCTAACCTAAGAGCTTTCATCCAACTTTAAAAGATATTTACAAATCAAATACAACAAAAGCACAGAACCAATAAAAGTCAAATGGACATCCTAGTGCCAGATGCTCTTTGTTGACTGTTCTGCTGTTCACGTTATAGTCATGATCTGGATGGCCTTCTGGAATTCCATGTGCCTATATGGTTATAGGTATTGATGGCCAATTTTCCCATCATGTTCCTCTATTGGAACTTCTACAAAACTGTGGTGACAGTTGCACTGCAATGTGAATGTACTTAAAACACTATTGAACTGTGCACTTAAAAGTGGCTAAGATGAAGCCAGGCATGGTGGCTTACACCTGTAATCCCAGCACTTTGGGAGGCCAAGGTGGGTGGATTGCTTGAGCTCAGCAGTTCGAGACCAGCCCGGGCAACATGATGAAATCCTAGCTCAACAAAAAATACTAAAGTTAGCTGGGCATGGTGGCATGTGCCTGTAGTCCCAGTTCCTCTGGTGGCTGAGGTGGGAGGATTGCTTAAGCCCCAGAGGTCAAGGCTGCAATGAGCCCTGATCACACCATTGCACTCCAGCCTGGGCAACAGAGTGAGACACTGTCTCAAAAAATAAAATTAAAATTAAAATTAAAATTAAATAAAATGTTAAGATGGCAAGTTTTATGTTATATATCTTTTACCAAAATGAAAAAAATTTTAAATTTAGTATTATCATCAGGCGAAAGACAAAAAATGTAAAGAGACTCTGAATATATGCGCAGGCAACCTCCCCCAGCAGTCCACACAGCTTGGATCCCTTTCCCACTTTATACCCTTAGCCTGGGATCCTAAGTGAACCTCACTTTGACTTCTCACCACACTTCACTGTTGCCCCTCAACTCTCCTCTACCTCCACCTTCAGCGCCAGCCAACTGGCGTGAATCAAACCCAATATACATCCTCACCTCTTTGCCTTGGCTCATGTTCTTCCCCAGCTGCTTGTCTTATCTATCTAATCCTTCCATTTGTCTAAGTCCCTTTTCCTCCTCACAGTGGGATGGTCCCAGCCCACAGCGACATGCCTCCCAGCAGAGGGTGTCAATACACCCCATTTGGCAATAGTTCCACATTCTAAAATATTTATCACTTATACTCCCAACCATTCCACAGACATTTATGGAACATCCACATGACAATGGGCTAAGCCCCTGAATTACACGAATCTGCTTTTTCTGTCTCTCAGAGCCCCTTAGACATTTCACAAATGTATACTGCAGGTGTGTGGATGATGTCGTACCAGTCTGTACTGTCATATTTCACACATGGACAGCAAGATTTAAACCACTGAAATCAAGAATAGTATAATCTCAGGACTTGCCTAAAATAATAGGATGTTTTGTTGTTGGTAGTAGTTTGTGTTTTTGTTTTATTTTTTGAGATGGAGTCTCCCTCTGTCACCCAGGCTGGTGTGCAGTGGCACAATCTCAGCTCATTGCAATCTCTGCCTCCCAGGTTCAAGCAATTCCCCTGCCTCAGTCTCCTGAGTAGCTGGGATTACAGGAGTGCGCTACCACGCCCTACTAGTTTTTTTGTATTTTTAGTAGAGATGGAGTTTTACATGTTGGCCAGGCTGGGTCTCAAACTCCTGGCCTCAGGTGATCTGCCCACCTCAGCCTCCCAAAGTGCTGGGATTAAAGGTGTGAGCCACCATGTCTGGCCTGTTTCTCCCTAGTAGCTGGGACCAAAGGCATGCACCACCATGCCAGGCTTATTTTATTTTATTTTTATTTTTTGTCAAGACAGAGTTTCCGTATATTGCCCAGGCTGGTGTAGTTTGTTTTCTGTACCAATTTTTTTTTTTTTTTTTTTTTGAGACGGGGTCTTTCTCTGTTGCCCAGGCTGAAGTGCAGTGGCACAATCTCGGCACCCTGGTTCAAGCAATTCTCCCACCTCAGCCTCCGGAGTAGCTGGGATTACAGGCACGCGCTACCGTGCCTGGCTAATTTTTGTATTTTTAGTAGAGATGGGGTTTCACCATGTTGGCCAGGCTGGTCTCAAACTCCTGACCTCAGGTGACCCACCCACCTCGGCCTCCCAGAGTGCTGGGATTACAGGCAGGAGCCACCGCGCCCAGCCTGTACCAATTTTTAAAAAGCAGTGGTCAGTACAAGAAACATTTCAGGACTGAGTTCAATGGGGATTATGTAGTAGAAGACGACAGTTATGGAAGCTTCCGTGATGACAGCTGTAATGTTATTTGGTCATGAATGCCTATGATCAGAGGATGCAGAACATGTATTATTTCAAAAAATCCCCCTTGAATAATGATGTACATAA
Organism: Macaca thibetana thibetana; assembly: GCF_024542745.1. Classification (NCBI taxonomy): domain Eukaryota; kingdom Metazoa; phylum Chordata; class Mammalia; order Primates; family Cercopithecidae; genus Macaca; species Macaca thibetana. Next base: position 45,884,888 of record NC_065590.1, read on the forward strand.
TAGGCATATGTACAAACAAAAATCACTTTATTCACATGCCAGAACGGTGTTTGAGTAGACAGTTTTAAGGGCAATAAAATCAATTTCTTGAACTCAGATTTGAATTTTTAAAAAACTATATTCAAGCTCTAAGTATTTTACTTACAGAATTTTGCATATGGCCCACTTCTTTCTGCACAAAGGTAAAATACTATCTTTATTTGCTTAATTCCCCATTGTTTTGTTGTTTCAACATGATTTTGTACCCTCAGTCATTTCAATGTTAGTCAAAGGTTACATTTTCTTTCACTCTTACCCTTTTTTGAGCTTCATTTTCTCTCTTTATGTTCTCGAGTATAGCTTCGAGGTGTAGGGTATTCATTTCCAAGATCCACAACAATTACCTCCCTAGAAAATGTCACTCCTTTTAAAGGTCTTTTTTGGCTTTCAACAGCTGATGGAGTTCTAGTGACAGATATGTGTATTTTCTGCAAACCATCATCCTGCAAGAGAATGGGACAAACAATATAAACAAATAATCAATTTATGACATGCCCTGCTTTTAAAATTACAGGTTATATGTACACTGTTAACGATAAACAGAAAAAGCATTTCTAAATGATACAGGAAAGCAGCAATAATCTATCACATTTTCACATTTTTATGGTTATAAAAGCATACACTGACATATTCAAATAACATTTGGTGACATGTAATTCTCTCCACGAAGCGGTCAAACCCAAGAGCCATCAGGACCATCATTCTGTCGTGGACTGGGCATGGCCATGCGGTGGGAGGGCATGTGAGTTGTTCTTATTAGGGAGTCCCAGACACGGAGCTCAAGAAGGCCCCAGCCATGCTGTGTGCTGTTGTAGGACCCTAGAGCTAGGACAGGGGGCCACAGTGTGGGCCTAAGCTTGGCCACAGTGGAGAGGTAAACAATTCATCTCATTTTCTTATTGGAAACAGGAGAGGGTTGGATCACTAGATAATCTCTTAACAGCTCTAAGATTCTAGGATTTTGAGAAAAACAAACTGAAGGGGAATTATTAAGAAAAACACAAATATAAGAATGAAGACTAAGCAAGTTTCTAGACTTGGCATATGTAATGGTTTAGTAACATGAACTGATAAGCAACTAGAATGGCTTAAATGACTGTGGGCATTGGACTCATTCTACCTACAAACCTAAGTTACAGGCAACTCCATCTCCTATTATTATTATTATTATTTTACTTTTATTTTTTGAGACGGAGTCTCGCTCTGTCGCCAGGCTGGAGTGCAGTGGCGATCTTGGCTCACTGCAACCTCCGACTCCCGGGTTCAAGTGATTCTCCTGCCTCAGTCTCCCAAGTAGCTGGGATTATGGGTGTGTGCCACCACGCCCGGCTAATTTTTGTATTTTTAGTAGAGATAGGGGTTTCACCGTGTTGACCAGGCTGGCCTCGATCTCCTGACCTCATGATCTGTCCTCCTTGGCCTCCCAAAGTGCTGGGATTACAGGCGTGAGCCACCGCACCTGGCCCTCCATCTCCTATTATTATACCTAGCTGAGGAATGTACCTTCTTTTCAATCAAACAAATTCTAAACTGCTCCTTGAGAGTAGAAAAACATATCACCTCTTCTTGACCAGTTTCTCCAGCATTCTTAGGCTCTTGCTTCTCATTTATTTGGTTCTCCTCTTCTGCCTCCATGTCCCTTCTGTTTTCTAAGGGTGTGGCCAACACTTCCTTACTCTGTCTCTGGACAAGAATGCCAGGCCTCATCGGCACATCCAAATTCATGACTTGCATTAATACCCTAGAAAATTAATCGGTAGAGTTTTAAACATTCATGCATCCTCATCCCCACTATCACGCACAAAATGGCCTCTGACATATCCTGCGCCACACTCGCCTTTCATGGTCCCCTGGATTGCTTGTCACCACTTCAGCAGCTGCACAGTCTACACCTCCGTTTGCATCTGTACAAGGCACTTTCTTTGTCTCTTTACCTTTCCTGCCTTGGAAACTGAAAACAAACAAGCCACAAATTCAGAAAAGGAAGAATGGCCCTGATTTTAAGGTGTGGCATAGAAACTTCACTTTTAAACAGCGTATCAGCATTTCTAAAATGCTGAAATGAAAAAAGTAGATAATGATGGTATCATTACTTGTTCTATTTTAAATTGTTTACATTATTTCTAGATACATTTGCTAATGTGACTTGAAATCTGATCCCAATTATCAGCATGGATTTATACCATTTATATAAAAAAACCACCAATAAAAGGAGGATGCAAATGAAGCAAATTAGAAGGATGATGAAGAAAGTGATTGCTGTGATTTCAAAGCTCATAGGTTTAGCTAGAAGACTCATCCACTCTCACAATCACAGATTGTCCAAATATTCTTTTCCAACTCAATTTGAATGTAGTTCTCTTGTTCTTTAAGTTTTCTAGAAACAGAGGAACAAAAAGCTGTTTTCATTGTTGTTCTTTTGGTCAGTTCAGCTTCATGAAAGATGCTCTGCTTGTTGCGCAGTTGACTCACACTGGCTAGTTTCTCTCCATAACTGTGGTGGGGGCTGAGGTGGCCAGAGGGGAGACTGAGCTGGGACACGTGTGATCACGCAGCTCACCTCCCTCACCCCAAAAACTATCAGGATCCAGAGGAGAGAGGAATCGGAACAGCTGGAGCTGAACCCAGCTCCCCATTCTTCTCTCTTCAGTGACATCACAGAATCATGGAGCCCTTGAGTTAGAGACACCAGAGAGCCAGTCCAACCCCAGCCCATCACCTGGAGGCTGGAGAACCACGAAGCTGTGGCCTGTTCATCCCCTCCTCTGAGAGGTCCAGGTTAGAGGCCATATGAAACTGCCTTGACCATTCTTTGGGCAAGGATTTTCTCCCTACTCTCCAAACACCACCTTTCCTTTCCTAACCTGAGCCTGTTTATTTTATTGCTTCTTTCACAGACCATGAACAATTGGTCTGCTTCCTTCTTATGAAATCCCTCTCTATAGCCCTGAGCTCAAGGCTTCACTGTGGAATTCTACCAAACATTTAACGAAGAACTAACACCAATCTTTCTCAAACCTTTCAAAAAATGGAAGAGGGAACACTTACTAGTCATTCTGTGAAGCTAGCATTACCCTGATACCAAAGCCACTACAAAAAAAGAAAGCTACAGACCAATATCCTTTATGAATATTGATGCACAAGTCTTCAACAAAGTACTAGGATACCAAATTCAGCAACATATTCAAAGGATTACACACCGTGACCAAGTGGGACTTATTCCTGGAATGCAAAGATGGTTTAGTACTCAAAAATCAACCAATGTAATATATCACATTAACAGAATGAAAGTGAAAAATAAACACATTATCATCTCAACTGATGCAGAAAAAGCACTTGACAAAATTTAACACACTTTCATGATAAAACCACTCAACAAATGAGAACTAGAACTACCTCAACATAATGAAAGCCATATGTGAAAATCCAACAACATAATATTTAATGGTGAGAACATATTTGTAAATCACATAGTCTATTAATGGACTGATATCCAGAATATATAAAGAACTCCTACAACTCAACAACAACAAACCCAATTTTGAAACAGGCAAAGAATTTCAAGACATTTCTCCAAAGAAGATACACAAATGATCAATAAGCACAAACAAAAAAAGATCAACATCACTAATCATTAGGGAAGTGCAAATCAAAACCACAATGTGTTACTACCTCATACCCAATAGGGGGGTTATTACTTTAGAAAGAAAAAAAAAGTGTTGGTGAGGATATGGAGAAATTGGAACCCTTGTGCATTGCTGGTGGGAATGTAAAATGGTACAGTCACTGTAGAAAACAGTATGGCAGTTCCTCAAAAAATTAAGTAAAGAATTACTATATGATGCAGTAATTCCATTTCTGGGTGCATACACTAAGAATTGCAAGAAGGGACTCAAACAGATATTTGTAAACCCTTGCTCATAGCAGAATTATTCAAAATAGCCAAAAGGTGGAAAAACCCAAAATGTCCATCGAAGGATGGATAGATAAAACGTGGTGGCCAGGCATGGTGGCTCATGCCTGTAATCCCAGCTCTTTGGGAGGCTGAGGCGGGTGGATCACCTGGGGTCAGGAGTTCAAGACAAGCCTGGTTAACGTGGTGAAACCCTGTTTCTACTAAAAATACAAAAATTAGCTGGGCATGGTAGCAGGTGCCTGTAATCCCAGCTACTCGGGAGGCTGAGGCAGAAGAATTGCTTGAACCTGGGAGGCAGAGGTGGCAGTCAGTGGAGATCATGCCATTCCACTCCAGCCTGGGTGACACAATGGGACTCCATCTAAAAAACAAAACAAAACAAAACAAAACAATGTGGTGTATACACACAATGGAATACTATTCAGCTTTAAAAGGAATGAAATTCTGGGCTGGGCACAGTGGCTCACGCCTGTAATCCTGGCACTTTGGGAGGCCGAGGCGGGTGGATCACCTGAGGAGGGGAGTTCTAGACCAGCCTGGCCAACATGGTGAAACCTCATCTCTACTAAAAATACAAAAATTAGCCAGGCCTGGTGGCAGGTGCCTGTAATCCCAGTTACTCAGGGAGCCAAGAAAGGAGAATTGCTTGAACCTGGGAGGCGGAGGTTGCAGTAAGCCAAGATTGTGCCATCGCACTCCAGCCTGGGGAACAAGAGTGAGATTTCATCTCAAAAAAAAAAAAAAGAATGACATTCTGATACATGCTACAACATGGATGAATTTTGTAGGCATTATGCTAAGTAAAGTAAGCCAGACACGATAGGTCACATGTTGTATGATTCCACTTATATGAAGTACCTGAAATAGTCAAATTTATAGACACAGAAAGAAGAATCATGGCTAGCAGGTGCTGCAGAGAGGAAGAAATGGGAAATCAGTGTTTAATGGCTGTAGAGTTTCAATTTAGAATTATGAAAAAGTTCTAGAGGTGGACACGTGATGGTAGCACAATAATGTGAATATACTTAATACCACCAAACTGCACACTTAAAAATGGTTAAAATGGTAAATTTTATGTTATGTATATTTTATCACAATTTTTAAAATTATTTATGGAACAAAGAAAAGGGAATTTGTCTGTAAAGTGGCCAGGTATACAGCAGGCATTGCAAAAATAAAAATACCAGCACATACAGATTTTATTTCAATCTCCACTCATTCGTTCAATTTGTTTCCCCACTGTGAATGTCCTACCCCTACCTCAGCCCTTTACCTGTCCCACCTCTCAATCCTTTAAGACTTGGTTCTTGGCCGGGTGTGGTGGCTCACGCCTGTAATCCCAGCACTTTGGGAGATCAAGGTGGGAGGATCATTTGAGGATAGGAGTTTGAGACCAGCCTGGTATGGGAAACCCTGTCTCAACTAAAAATACAAAAATTAGCCAGCATGGTGGTGTGCGCCTGTAATCCCAGCTACCTGGGAGGCTGAGGCAGGAGAATTGCTTGAACCGGGAAGGCAGAAGTAGCAGTGAGCTGAGATCGTGTCACTGCACTCCAGCCTAGGTGACAGAGACTTCATCTTGAAAAAAAAAAAAAAGGCCAGGTGCAGTGGCTCAAGCCTGTAATCCTAGCACTTTGGGAGGCTGAGGCAGGAGGATCATGAGGTCAGGAGATTGAGGTCATCCTGGCTAACATGGTGAAACCCCATCTCTACTAAAAATACAAAAAATTAGCTCGGTGTGTTGGCACGCCTCTGTAGTCTCAGCTACTTTGGAGGCTGAGGCAGAAGAATTGCTTGAACCCAGGAGGTGGAGGTTGCGGTGAGCTCAGATCACACCACTGCACTCCATCCTGGCAACAGAGTGAGACCCCATCTCAAAAAAAAAAAAAAAAAAAGGACTTGGTTCTTGGATTCCCTTCCATTATGCAATCACCATCCATTGGGCTTCCTTTTGAAATCAGCCCAATTGTCCCATAAAGCTAATAAGCTAATATTTATAGTTTGTTGAACAAACATAGAAATGGACTCTCCCTGGTCTTAAAACTTGAAACAGATTCATCTCATCAGAGTTTCTTCCTCAGGAAACTGACCCTCAGGCAAGGAACTAAAACCCATCAGATCACTACCTCCAGACAATGAGACACCAGACTCCCCATCCTGACTGCTTCTTTACCTCTCCCTAATTCCTGTTTTTCCGCCTTCCCCACTATGTAAATCCCTCAATTTTAATCGACTGGGGAGAGAGATTTGAGACTTTATCTCCAGTTCACCTCAGCTGCACCACCAGATTAAAGCCTAAGCCTTCTTCCCTGGCAATACTCGTTGTCTCAGTGATTGGCTTTCTGAGCAGCCGACAGCAAGACCTAGACAGAACCCCTGGCATTTCAGTGACACTTCCAATCGTGCTTTCTCCGAGTTCTCGCTTGATATAGAAAACACCTTGTCACTTACCTATATCCCAACCCCTTGCCCTGTCCAGCTCCGGTCCCAAGCATGCTGGGAAGTGACAGGGTCTTTCAGTCTTTGCAATTTCTCACCTCCTACCCCCAAGGTCTTTCATAGTCTTTGTAATTTCTCATCTCCTACCCTACACTGATTTTTATTCCCTCTTGTTAACAAAACCTGTTTTCTAACTCTTCACAATAAGAATGCTTGATAGTAACTCTCATGGATATCTATACCTTAACGTGGGCCTAAGGTTAAAGTAAGACGGTCATGGTAGAATTTCAGGCACTAACCAGAAGATGGGGGAGCAAGGGTTCTCTTTGGAGCAAGGGGGGCTTTTCTCGTGCTCCTGGCATCTGTCATGTTGGGGTCAGATATTGCCTCTTCCATACAGAATAAGCAGTCCTGCCCTACTGCCTACCTCCTGCCTGCAGACTTCTTTGCTATGGTGGCCAGAGGGTGTGCACTCCTGGTGACAGGGTCTGCAGCCCTTGGGCTCCAGATGGTCCAGGGCATATGTGAATCCCCAACCACCTCCCTAAGGCCTTGACCATGTGATCTGTTGAAATCCTGTGACAAAAACGTGATCCAGGAATTACAGGATGAGTGAGGACACTCAAAGGACTCTTGAATTCAGCTGCCTGAATTTAGAAACCAGGGGCAGTGGACACAGGACCCAGGCCTGGCTGATCAGGATAGTCCACAGTTGAAGGGTCAACATGTGATCTAAATGAGCTTAATTAACCTCAGTGTTAAGATATTTGCAGGAACTTCCAGCATGGAAGAAAGCAGGGCTGAGAGTATGGAGAGAGACAAATTAAAAAGGGCTCTGCTTGATCTAGCTATGCCTGAAGTCTTGACTTACAGTGTGGACTGAAAGCTGGACTTTCAGCTGTATGAGTCAATGCCTTTTCTTTTTGGCTTAAGCTGGTTTAATTGGGGTTCATGGGCATTGCACCCCAAGATTCCTGACCAACACAGCGTTGCAACGAGCATCACACTGCCTCCTTTTCTGAGCCCTGATACAAGAGTCATAGCACCCATCTGCCATTTCCCGATCTGACTTGTTGAGCATTAAATAGGTTCTCTCCAGGCCAGGCACAGTGGCTCACACCTGTTAATCCCAGCTCTTTGGGAGGCTGAGGCAGGTGGATCACTTGAGTCCAGGACTTCGAGACCAGCCTGGCCAAGATGGTAAAACCGGTCTCTACTAAAAATGCAAAAATTAGCCAGGTGTGGTGGTGTGGGCCTATAAACCCAGCTACTCAGGAGGCTGAGGCAGGAGAATGACTTGAACCCGGGAGGCAGATGGGAGGTTGCAGTGAGCCGAGATCACGCCACTGCACTCCAGCCTACGTGACAGAGTGAGACTTCATCTCAAATCAATCAATCAATCAAATATTTGAGGGATTTGGTCACTATTACTACTCTAAGTAGATCTATAGACTGGTGTAGTCCCTAAATTGTCATTGGTCTGCAACAAAACACAGAAATGGAGACTAAATACCTAGAATCTTTTTGTTGTGGTGGTTGTTTTTGAGAGGGTCTCACTGTCACCCAGGATGGAGTGTAGTGGCACGATCTTGGTTCATTGCAGCCTCCACCTCCTGGGCTCAAGCGATCCTCCTGCCTTAGCTCCCCAAGTAGTTGGAATTACAGGTGCATGCCACCATGCCCACTAACTTTTTGTATTTTTTTAGAGACGAGGTCTCACCATGTTGCCCATGCTGGTCTCAAACCCCTTAGCTCAAGCAATCTGCCCACCTTGGCCTCTGAAAGTGTTAGGATTACAGGCGTGAGCCACCATGCCCAGCCAATTACTTGCTTATTGTTGGACAACTTACTGCTTTTATTAATAGCATTGATGGACATATTTGTACATATATATGTGAGCACAACTCTGATATTAAAATATTAATGTTTTATTTTCAAAATTTATTGGCCTCTGGCTCTTCATCTTTTATTCTAAATCTCATCCATTTTGTTTCATTGTTTTTTGGCTCCAAATATCTTATGTTTTGATTTTTATTTTCTTTTTTAAAAGAGACAGAGTTTTGCCATGTTGCCCAGGCTGGTCTTGAACTCCTGGGCTTAAGTGATCCACCTTCCTCAGCCTCCCAAAGTGCCAGGATTATAGGCATGAGCCACAGAACCCAGCCGATTATTTTAACTTCTATTAATTCCCTTTTCTTCAATATGTTTTTACTTAATTTCTTTTTTCGGGACTGGGTCTTGCTCTGTTGTGCAGACTAGAGTGCAGTAGTGCAATCATAGCTCACTGCAGCCTTAACCTACCAGGGTCAAGTGATCCTCCCACCTCAGCCTCCCGAGTAGCTGGAACTACAGGCACATGCCATCATGCCTGGCTAATTTTTTATTTTTTTTGTAGAGACAAGGTCTGGTTATGTTGCCCTGGCTGGTCTCCAACTCCTGGGCTCAAGCAATCCTCCCACTTGACCTCCTAAAGTGCTGGGATTACAGGCATGAACCACCATGCCCGGCCTTATTTCTAATTCTCGAGATTCAGTCTCCTCTTAACCTTTGTTAAGAAAAAAGCAATGTTCTGCTTTAGGTTTAAAAACTGTTAGGCCGGGCGCGGTGGCTCAAGCCTGTAATCCCAGCACTTTGGGAGGCCGAGATGGGCGGATCATGAGGTCAGGAGATCGAGACCATCCTGGCTAACATGGTGAAACCCCGTCTCTACTAAAAAATACAAAAAACTAGCCAGGCGAGGTGGCGGGTGCCTGTAGTCCCAGCTACTCGGGAGGCTGAGGCAGGAGAATGGCGTTAACTCGGGAGGCGGAGCTTGCAGTGAGCTGAGATCCGGCCACGGCACTCCAGCCTGGGCAGCACAGCGAGACTTCGTCTCAAAAAAAAAAAAAAAAAAACCAACCAACCAACCTTGATTTCTTTATAATCTATCTCATTAGCTTGCAAAAGGGAGATAATAAATCACATTCATTTGAATAGCCAAACAACTATTCTGGCTTTTTGGGGGGATATAGAGGCGAGGATGAAAAAAATCAAAAGAGGAAAAAAAATTCATTGGTGATGAGACTGAAATTGTTAAAATAGTAGAAACATTTCATAAACAATTAATGGGAAATAAAACATATTTTCTGACTCAAAGCAATTTTCTCAAGCCTAGAAATTAGTTTTTCTTGTAGATGTCAAAGTCTTTCTTAACCACAGGAGTCTTTATTTCTCTTTGTTGAATTAAAAGAAACCCCTGAATCACAAATTTGTCATCTGAGCAACTTAATTGTATTGGGAACTTGCTTAAATATGATTAGTCAAACACTTTAAACTTTTCTGTTTCTTTTTTTTTTTTTTTTTTTTGAGACAGAGTCTCACTCTGTTGCCCAGGCTGGAGTGCAGTGGCTTGATCTCAGCTCACTGCAACCTCTGCCTCCTGGGTTCAAGCCATTCTCCGGTCTCAGCCTCCTGAGTAGCTGGGATTACAGGCATGCACCACCACACCTGACTAATTTTTGTATTTTTTTTTTTAGTAGAGACGGGGTTTCACCATGTTGGCCAGGCTGGTCTCGAACTCCTGACCTCAAGCAATCCGCCTACCTTGGCCTCCCGAAGTACTGGGATTATAGGTGTGAGCCACCCAGCCTGGCCTTTTCTGTTTCTTTTTAAGCACACACTAAAAATATTCACGGCTCATGATTGGTAACCTAGTGCTCAAGGGGATGTTTTCCTCTCTGTAAAGATTTTGGTAACTGTTGGGCAAAAACAGACTTAAAACAATTTTTTGGGATGTTTTTGGATTTATAGAAAAGTTGAGAAGACAGTACAGGGGGTTCTCATATACCTCATCCCCATTTTCCCCTATTATTAATATCATAAATCAGTGTGATCTATTCGTTATGATTTATGAACCAATACTGATAAATTATTATTAACTAAAGCCCATAGTTAATTCACATTCTCTTAGTTTTCACCTAATGTCTTTTTTGGGTCCAGGACCCCATTCGGGACACTATATTACAATGAAATCATGTCTCCTTAGGCTCCTCTTGGCTGTAACAATTTCTCAAACTTTCCTTGTTTTTGATGACCTTGACAGCTTTGTAAAGCACTGATCAAGTATACTGTAGGATGACCCACTATTGGAACTTGAACTTTTGAATTCTAATTTTTTCTTTTTTTGGGGGGGGACAGAATTTCGCTCTTATTGCCCAGGCTGGAGTGCAACGGCATGATCTCAGCTCACTGCAACCTCTGCCTCCCAGGTTCAAGAGATTCTCCTGCCTCAGCCTCCTGAGTAGCTGGGATTGGATTACACATCTGCAGCACCACGCCTAGCTAATTTTTATATTTTTAGTGGAGATGGGGTTTCACCATGTTGGCCTGGCTGGTCTTGAACTCTTGACCTCAGGTGATCTGCCAGCCTCAGCTTCCCAAAGTGCTGGGATTACAGGCGTGAGCCACCGCACCCAGTTTATACATTTTAAATTTCACATCTTTATCCTTCTACTACTGATTTACTGAAACATTTTAAATTGTCTTCCTCCTGTCTGTCCTCACTTCTATTTTCCCTTCATTTATAATGATGCTTGGTAATGTTTAGTAAACAGCACAGTCAGGCTACCAGGTAGCTTTAAGGAGAGAGTCCACTCCACAAACTGATGTTGGCAGGATCCCTGTCCTGCATTTCCTAACACACTCTTTGTTCTACCCCCAGCCTTTAAAACATGGCCTTCTGAAAACCTGACCCTGGGAGACCTGGGAGCCTCAACTTTGTGCAGACTCCAAATGAGACTCACCTTGATGCGTCAGAAATCTCACATCTCTAATCCACAAAAGGGAGAAGCTTCATGGTTTAAATACCATTGTCTCCAAGAGACTGAAATCACTGGATCTGCGGCAAACCAGGGCAGTGTGGCCTTTGCCACAATGCACCTGGGCTGAATTTGTGGAGATCAATGTGGTGTTGGACTTTGTGATGGTTTTAATTATTTAATATTCCTCCCTTCCCTCGAGTGTGGACTGGATTTATAGTAGTAAATCTCTTCTAATGACTAAAATGAAGCAAAAGGGAGGGCCTGTGAGTTCTGAGAGTGGGTCATAAAACGCACTGTGGCTTCCTCCTTGCCTTTTCTCTCAGGTCACCTGCTCTGTGAGAAGCCGGTTGCCGTGTCGTGGGGACACTCAAGCAGCCCATGGAATGACCCACATGTTGAAGAACTGAGCCCCACCTCCTTCCAACAGCCAGGAACTAGGGCTTCTTGCCAATAACCATGTGAAGAAGCTTGGAAATGGATTCTCCCCCAAATGAGTCTTCAGATTACTACAGACTAACATCTTGACTGCAACCTCTAGAAAGACCCTGAGCCAGGATCACCAAGCACACAGAAGCTAACAGTTCATAAATGTTTGCATTAAGCTGCTACGTTTTGGAGTCACTTGTTATGTAGCAATACGTATCTAGTACAGCCTGTATTTATATATTTTGATCTTCTGTATATTATGATGTATTGTATATCATATGTATACAATGTATGTATGTATGATCTTCTGTATATTATGATGTTTTGACATCTTTTTTTTTTTTTTTTTTTTTTTTTTTTTTTTGAGACGGAGTCTTGCTCCGTCACCCAGGCTAGAGTGCAGTGGTGCAATCTCGGCTCACTGCAACCTCCACCTCCCGGGTTCCAGCGATTCTCCTGCCTCAGCCTCTCAAGTAGCTGGGATTACAGGCATCTGCCATCACACCTGGCTAATTTTTGTATTTTTAGTAGAGACGGGGTTTCACCATCTTGGCCAGGCTGGTCTTGAGCTCCTGACCTTGTGATCCTTCTGCCTCGGCCTCCCAAAGTGCTGGGATTACAGGCGCGAGCCACTGCACCCAGCCTGTTTTGACATCTTAAAAACCTTTCTAGCTGAGGCTGCCCCTCCTGGGACTAGCCAATTCTTAGTGAAAGCAAAGGGTGCGGCCTGTGGCATCCCTCTGATATGAAACCAACCAATCCAGAGCCAAGTCTCCTCCATCTGGCCAGCACACCCCAGGAGACAATATTCCTCTGCCTTCAGCATCCCTGGGGCCAAGCAGAGCCCTGAAACTATTCAAACTAGCCAATCTTGAGAAACTGAGTTTCCTCAGAAACTCCAACAAAAACCATGACCTATTCTCTCCTCTAGTTCTTGCCCCCTCTACCTCCTGCTCCATGCTGCGGGGCTTTCCCACTGGCCCTATGTGGTGTGCAGGGCCTCCTGTTTTTAGGGCCTATGAGGACAGTCAGCTTTGTTTTCCTGATCTTCTCATGTCTCCTCTTGTAGCTGCATCTGACTGACTATATGTAGGCATAAAGGAACACACAACACAGCCTCTGTGATGGAACATGTGGAGGGAGGACCAATGTGGATCTTACAGCAGGCCCCAATGTGTCTCAGTGTTTCTGTCCAGGAGGCCCATTTTCCCTCTCAACATCACAGGATGATCCTCTTAGTGCAGGACTCACTGTAGCTCTCACTCCTTATAAAGATCAAGAAGGTACCTTCAAGAGGTAGGCTTCCCATCAAGGGGAGTTTATACAGTAACACCAGCTATACTCTTGCTGGAGGTGCTCTTAATGTTAGGAGGAATCCTGGATAGTCAAGACCTCACTAGAATCTAAAAGAAAACGGAAGGCCAGGTGCACCTCCATCCCAAGAATCCTAGATCTCTGGGGCACAGAACTTGGATCAGAGGAACGTGGCTGAGTTTTAGTTTATTGACTCTCGGCCTAAGGGAGAACCGAGATCTAACCCCAAAGGACAACTTCACCAACCCTCAGCACCTGGCCCTACAGAGAATATCCATGACTTGCCATAATATTTTTCCATTAACCATTATGGGATCTTTGCAGATCCAGTATTATGCAATATGACCATAACAGCTACCTAGTCCCAGGAAAGGCCATCTCCAACACAGGGACAAGAAGAACTAGACTAAGCCACTTCGTCTGTTGACTCAAATCTGCCTTCATGAAAATTACCCTTGAGATGCCTCTTTTGGGCTCCCCCATCAAGAAGCCCGACATCATCTGGGCACGGTGGCTCATGCCTGTAATCCCAGCACTTTGGGAGGCCAAGGCGGGTGAATTGCCTGAGGTCAGAAGTTCGAGACCAGCCTGACCAACATGGAGAAACCCCGTCTTTACTAAAAAAATACAAAATTAGCCAGGCGTGGTGGTGCATGCCTGTAATCCCAGCTACTCGTGAGGCTGAGGCAGGGGAATCACTTGAACCCAGGAGGTGGAAGTTGCAGTGAGCCAAGATTGCGCCACTGCACTCCAGCCTGGGCAACAGAGTGAGACTCCATCTAAAAAAAAAAAAATTAAAAACAAGGCACCCAACATCTAGACAGGGAAGTTGGCCCAGAAAGTCCACAGCATCCCTATTTTCAGTTGGACCAGGACAGCCTCGCAAGTGCTGAGGTGCATCGAAGGGCCAAAAGTTTTTCTGCCTTTAGCTCTGGAATAAACCTTGGCGTTGCACTTTTATAAACACCCTAGGCAGCTGTGAAATAGAACTAAGGTCTGCAGGAGGCCTTATTACAGCATCCAGGACTATGAAGCTATAAAAGGACACACCTAAGGCCCTGAAACACCCTTCCTGCTACATACTGGTTAACTCCCACTCTGGAGAAAACCTCACTCACTCTCCCGACTCTAATCCCCTGCAAAAATGTTATTCTTGTTGAATACAGATACACAGGCCATGCTTGAAGTCAGAGGGGAGATATTTTTTGGTCTCCATGGTTAGGCTTCATATCTGAAGCAACGTTTGTGAGTATCACCTTGCCCTTGAAGCTTATCTGCACTCACGTTTGTACCAGGAGGTTAGACAGATTGTGCAGGACTTCTTGTTTGTTTTGAAGACCTTATTTCTCTAGAGCAGTTTTAGGTTCATAGCAAAATTTAGCAGAAGATACAGAGTTTTCCCAAAGACCTCCTGCCCCAACACAGGCATAGCCTGCCAATTATCAACATCTCTGTCTCTACTGAAAATACAAAAATTAGCGGGGTGTGGTGGTGTGCACCTATAATCCCAGCTACTCGGGAGGCTGAGGCAGGAGAATCGCTTAAACCCAGGAGACGGAGGTTGAAGTGAGCTGAGATTGTGCCCACTGCACTTCAGCCTGGGTGACAGGGCAAGACTCCATCTCAAAAAAAAAAAAAAAGAAAAAAGACAAGACAAGCCAAAGACTATGTACAAAGGACATGTATTCAGAATATATAAAGAATTCTTGTAAATCAATAAAACAATAGAAAATGGGCAAAAGACTTGAACAGGCACTTCACACAAGAGGATATCCAAATGAGTAATAAACATTAGGGTCAGATTTTAAAATTAGTTAAAAAAAAAAAACCTCTCCTCTATTTCCAAAACAAGTAAAACAATAAAAATAATTTTATTAAAATATTCCTTTCCAGGTCAGGTATAGTGGCTGATGCCTGGAATCCCAGCACTTTGGGAGGCCGAGGTGAGTGGATCACCTGAAGTCAGGATTTCGAGACCAGCCTGGCCAACATGGTGAAACCTCATCTCTACTAAAAATATAAAAATCTGCTGGGAGCGGAGGCAGGCACCTGTAATCCCAGCTAATCAGGAGGCTGAGGCAGGAGAATTGCTTGAAGCTATGGGGTAGAGGTTGCAGTAAGCCGAGATGGCACCACTGCACTCCAGCCTGGGCGACAGAGCGAGACTCAGTCTCAGGACAAACAAAAACCAAACAAACAAAAAGGCAACCCACAGACTGGTAGAAAATATTTGCCACACAAATAATCTTTAAGAATCAACATATGGAATACATTTTTTAAAACTCCTATGAAAAAGGGAAAGGCAAAACAGAAAAAAGGTACTTCCCAAAAGACAAAGCATGAATGGGCAATAAATATAAGAGGCTCACCTCACTAATAATCACAGAAGTGCAAAGTGAAAACAAAATCAGGTAATATTTTATACCACAAGATTGACAAAAAAAGTAGTCTGTCAATTCTAAGAATTGGTGAGGACATGCAGCAAGGGGAAGATTTTCTATATTGCAGATGGAAATGTAAATTGGCAAAACACTTTGGATGAACTCTTGTTATTCCAAGAAAACTCTTGTGTGTTAAAAACATATAAAATAATATTCTTGTCTGGGAACAGTGGCTCACCCTGTAATCCCAACACTTTGGGAGCCTGGGCAGTGAGTTGTGATCACGCCGCTGCACTCCAGTCTGGGCAACAGAGGAAATCCTATCAAAAAAAAAAAAAAAAAAAAAAAAAAAGGAAAGGAAAAATCTTCCATAATTTCACCTTTTTTCTTTCTTTCTCTTTTTTTGAGAGTCTCCCTCTGTCACCCAGGCTGCAGTGCAGTGGCAGGATCTCAGCTCACTGTAACCGCTGCCTCCTGGGCTCAACCGGCCCTCCCACCTCAATCTCCCTGGTAGTTGGGACTACAGGTGCTCGCCACCACACTCCTATCTAATTTTGTTTTTTTGTTGTTGTTGTTGATGTTCTTTTTGTAGACACGGGTTTTCACCATGTTGCCCAGGTTGGTCTCAACGCCTGTGCTCAAGCAATCCTCCTGTCTCAGTCTTCCAAAGTGGTGGGATTACAGGTGTGAGCCACACACCCAGCCTCCAGTTTTTTGTTTTTGTTTTTTTTTTTTTTGAGATGAAGTCTTGCTCTGTCACCAGGCTGAAGTGCAGTGGCACCATCTCAGCTCACTGCAACCTCTGACTACCTGGTTCAAGCGATTCGATTCTCCTGCCTTAGCCTCCAGAGTAGCTAGGACTACAGGCATGCGCCATCACGCCTGTCTAATTTTTGTATTTTTAGTAGAGACGGGGTTTCACCACGTTGCCCACGATGGTCTCCATCTCCTGACCTCGTGATCTGCCCTTCTCAGCCTCCCAAAGTGCTGTGATTACAAGCAGGAGCCACCGCACCTGGCCCCTTTTTTTTATATTATACGTGTCTAGCTTTTTAAAAAAAAAGTTACTGTAGTCTTATTTTTGTTTTCAATGAACAGCATTCAGATAATTCAAAAAACAATATGTTATAATGAGGTACACATTAAGAAGTCTCTCACCCTATTTCAGTCCTACCCTCCATCTCATATGAAACCATGATTATTAGTTTCTTGAGTATATTACCAGAATTTATGTGGAAATAAGGATCATATACTCTCATTTATCTTTTTCTACACAAAAGCATAATTTATACACTGTTTGGCACCTGGGCTTTTTTCACTTAGTAAGATATGCTAGAGATGGTTCCACATTAGTATATTGGGAACTGATTCCTCATTCTTTTTCATAGCTGCACAATGCTCCATTGTGCATATGTACTATAGTTTATAATATCAGTCCTCTGATGGATACTCGCGTAGTTTACAATCTTTTGCTATTATAATCAATAACCTCCTACACATATTACTTTATATGTAAGCAAGTGTATTTGGAGGCAAAATTCCCCAAAGTGGGATTGTTGGGTCAAAATGCAAATGTTATTCAGTGTGGTTTTGATAACCACAAAGGATTGCTGCATTCAGCTCCTACTAGCACTGTAACTCGGCACCTGTTTCCCTTACATCCTCCTATATTTAGTATATTACCAAACGTTTCAATGTTTACCAATCATGATGATTTGCATTCTTATTAAAACTGATGCTGGCTTGTAATCCTAGCACCTGGTGAAACTAAGGTGGGAGGATTACTTGAGCCTGGGAAGTGGAGGCTGCAGTGAGCTGTGATCGTGCCACCTGTCTCAGAAAAACAAAACAAAACAAACAAAACAAAATAAACAAAACAGGCCAGGCGTGGTGGCTCACGCCTGTAATCTCAGCACTTTGGGAGGCTGAGGCGGGTGGATCACCTGAGGTCAGGAGTTTGAGACCAGCCTGGCTAACATCGTGAACCTCATTTCTACTAAAAATACAAACATTAGCTTGGCGTGGTGGCACCTGCCTGTAGTCCCAGCTACTCAGGAGGCTGAGGTGGGAGAATCGCTTGAACCTGGGAAGCGGAGGTTGCAGTGAGCCGAGATTGCATTACTGCACTCCAGCGTGGGCAACACAGTGAGACTCCATCTCAAATAAATAAATTAATTAATTAAATTAAATTTAAAAAAAAAACACAAAAACATGCAGCTAAGCATCTTTTCACATATATAAAGTCTATTTTGAACTATTATTTTTCTGTGAACTTTGCACCCCAGTCCTTTGCCTATTTGTCTAATGCACTGCTGCCTGTTAATTCTCAGATATTTTAAAATGAATATTTAATATATTTATATTTGGAAAAACTTATCCAAGGAAAAAAGACGACGCTAAAACTCCTGTTATAAAACGAACATACCATGCCTTTCCCCCTCGAGTCTGGAATCCGGCCAGAGCAGGTTTTTAACAGACTCTCGGACGACGTCAACATGTCCTCGGACCTGACCGCTCACGCTCCAAATAGTGCGCCCAAACCTTAACATCTGTGTGCGCATGCTCGCTTGATTCCTAGCGGAAAGTTTGTGTGCGCATGCTCCAAGGAGCCGCGCCCCATCGGCTTCCCTGACAGAAAATCCGCGGCGCATGCTGACAAACCTCTTTTCTTAGGAGACCTGAAGGCTGCTTCCGCTAACCCGGGCTGGCGCTGCTAACCTCACCCAGGGACCCTGCTGTCGGAAGATGTCCAGAGGCACCATCCCTCCTATGAAGAGGGAATACCAGTACAACAGCCACAAGGCATCTTCCTGTGGCTCTCAAACAAAAATACACCGCATTACATCAGCAGGTATTCAGCACCTGGCCCTCTCCAAACGGTGTCTAAATCGAGTTTTAAAAATTAATGTTGGCTGGGCGCGGTGGCTCACGTCTGTAATCCCAGCACTTTGGGAGGCCAAGGTGGGCGGATCACGAGGCCAGAAGATCGAGACCATCCTGGCTAACACGGTGAAACCCCGTCTCTACTAAAAATACAAAATAGCCAGGCGGGGTGGCGGGCGCCTGTAGCCCCAGCTACTCGGGCTGAGGCAGGAGAATGGCGTGAACCCGGTAGGCGGAGCTTGCAGTGAGCCGAGATCGCGTCACTGCACTGCAGCCTGGGCGACAGAGCAAGACTCCGTCTCAAAAAAAAAAAAAAAAAAAAAAAAAAAAAAAAAAAAATTATTATTGTTAGGAGCAGGACAGCGAGGGTGGAAAAAAATTAAAAATTACATTAATTTTTTTCTCTTTTTTAGAAGCGGAGTCTCACCCTGTCCCCAGGCTGGAGTGCAGTGGCGCGATCGGCTCACTGGGATTACAGGCGAGCCACCACTCCTGGCTAATTTTTATTTTAGTAGAGACGGAGTTTCGCCGTGTTGCCCAGGCTGGTCTCTAACTCCTGAGCTCAGGCAATCCACCCGCCTCGGCCTCCCAACGTGCTAGAATTACAGGCGTGAGTCACCCCGCCCGGCCAAATTACGTTAATATTTTATATTGAGGAGGAAGTTGGTTATAAAGGACTTTCAAGCGTGTCAGGGGTTAATAATCTACATATTTTAAAATATTCCAGGTTGGGCGCAGTGGCTCACGCCTGTAATCCCAGCACTATGGGAGGCCGAGACGTGCGGATCATGAGATCAGGAGATCGAGACCATCCTGGCTAACGCGGTGAAACCCCGTCTCTACTGAAAATACAAAAAATTAGCTGGCGTGGTGGCGGGCGCCTGTAGTCCCAGCTACTCGGGCGGCTGCGGCAGGAGAATGGCGTGAAACCAGGAGGCAGAGCTTGCCGTGAGCCGAGATCACACCACTGCCCTCTAGCCTGGGCGACAGAGCGAGACTCAGTCTCAAAAAAAAAATAATGTATTTCATAGACTGCATTGGAGAGAAAGGTGCCAGGACAGAAAAGCCTGAGAGAAACCACCTGTCATTCTTGGAGAAAAGGATGCTCCGGCTTTCCCGATTTGGTTGATGGGATGGAAATTCAACCCTTACAGAAAGACACCACCAATTCCGGAAAGGATGCTACGCCAGTCACGTTTCTACATTTGTGAGAGGTTGAAATCTCCAGAAGTTGCCCAAGGTTTTCAAGCTGAACACGGGAGAAATGACTGTGGATCCTTGAGGACTGTTTTCCTCAATAAGGAGCTGCAATCTTGGCTCCACGACCCTCCCTCCAAAACATCTCGGGTGTCTGGTATCTGGTTATATTGTGGCCTGAGAGAGAAGTTTCTTTAGGGGCCAGTGAATTAAAAAACAAAACAAAACAAAACAAAAATAAAACAAACAGGTCCTACCAACACATTAATACTTTAAATTTCCCTCTTTATAATAGGTTGAAATGTCAGTATCTCTTAAGAACAATGGCTGAACCAAATGTTTCCTCAAATCTCACAGTCTTTCCCACCATTTCAGAAGCTACCTCAGGACTAAGCTCTGATTTTTTTTTTTTTTTTGTTTTTTTGTTTTTTTTTTTGTTTTTAATCTTGCCCAAATTCCTATCTAAGGGGTTTGGGGAGTCATGCCCTACAAACCATAAATTCTCATCAGATGAGTTTTATTTAACCCTATATATGGTGACTTGCTTTCCAGTCTGACTTTGGCATGATATTATGTGACAAAGAAGAAAGTCAAAATATTTTACCCCAAAACATGTTTCTTTGCCATATTTTGAAATGGTCCTGCAAAGCTGTGCTTTGTGGGGGAAAATATGCATCTGTAAAGAATCTCTATTAACGTTGCTAGATCTTTTTCTTCCAGACCCTCCCAAACCTGAAGAGATTGAAAGTCTAGCATCTTTTTAAAGGTCTGAATAGGAAACATTTGTCATCTGTCATCTCTAAGGGCAGCCATTATAAGACTTCAAAAGAACCTTTTGTGAGTTTGGCCTGTGACAGCCCTCAGGAGCTCCTGAGAACATGTGCCCAAGGTGGTTGGGGCACAGCTTGGTTTTATACATTTTAGGGAGGCATGAGACATTAATGAAATACATTTAAGAAATACATTGGTTTGGTTCAGAAAGGCGGGACAACTCAAAGCAGGGACTTCCAGGCTATAGGTAAACGTAAACATTTTCTTTTTCTTTTTCTTTTTTGGGATGGAGTCTCACTTTGTCGCCCAAGCTGGAGTGCAGTGGCACCATCTCTGCTTACTGCAACCTCCGCCACGCCAGGTTCAAGCAATTCTGCCTCAGCTTCCTGAGTAGCTGGGTCTACAGGTGCATGCCTTTTGAACCTTTGAAGAACCTTTTGAAGTCTTATAATCTTTTATCTTAACCTGAACATGTCCTTCCTATTGATCCCAGGTCTTCAGACAATTGTCAACTCAACCAATTGTCAATTAGAAAATATTTAAATTGGCCAGGCGCAGTGTCTCATGCCTCTAATCCCAGCACTTTAAAAGGCCAACGCGGGCAGATTGCTGACCTCAGGAGTTCAAGACCAGCCTGGGCAACATGGTGAAACCCCATCTCTACTAAAATACAAAAAATTAGCCGGGCGTAGTGGCATGCACCTGTAGTCCCAGCTACTCAGGAAGCTGAGGCAGGAGAATTGCTTGAACCCAGGGGATGGAGGTTGCAGTAAGCAGAGATTGTGCCACTACACTCCAGCTTGGGCGACAAAGTGAGACTCCATCCCAAAAAAGAAAATGTTTACGTTTACCTATAGCCTGAAAGTCCCTGCTTTGAGTTGCCCCGCCTTTCTGAACCAAACCAATGTATTTCTTAAATGTATTTCATTGATGTCTCATGCATCCCTAAAATGTATAAAACCAAGCTGTGCCCCAACCACCTTGGGCACATGTTCTCAGGAGCTCCTGAGGGCTGTGTCATGGGCCATGGTCACTCATATTTGGCTCAGAATAAATCTCTTCAAACATTTTACAGAGTTGACTCTTCATCAACATGCCCATAACTGATGAGATGCTTCATCAAAATTCTAGTGGACTGTCTAGTTCAGAAAATGGACCAGCCAGGTTTGCTTAAATGCACCCCTCTACAACTATGTCACTCCTGCTTGGGGCTGGCTAGGTCAGGAGACCTGTCCCTAAACTAATGTACTCCATGTCTCAAGCCTTTTTTTTTTTTGAGACACAGTCTCAGTCTGTCACCCAGGCTGGAGTGCAGTGGCGCGATCTTGGCTTGCTGCAACCTCCGCCTCCCAGGTTCAAGTGATTCTCCTGTCTTGGCCTCCCAAGTAGCTGGGACTACAGGTGTGCACCACCATGCCCTGCTAATTTTTGTATTTTAAGTAGAGATGGGTTTTCACCATGTTGGCCAGGCTGGTCTCGAACTCCTGACCTCAGGTGATCCACCCACCTCGACCTCCCAAAGTGCTGGGATTACAGGTGTGAGCCACCACGCCTGGCCCATGTGTCTTCGTCTTTTTTACTAATATTGATTATAAAATGGGTGAAACTTTGGATAAAATTTCTGCATTAGAATTTCTTTTTATATGTCCTGAAGCTTGTAACTACTTGCTCATGATTTTTTGTGTATGTTTAGCAATGTGCATGTCATTGATGGCCTTTGTAAAAGTATGTTCGACATAGTTGTGGAGACAGAGGTGCAATTAGAGTAGGTTGTAAGAATTAAAAGGAGTAGGCAAAAAGGCATGTGTATACCAGTGGCCTTCAAAGCGTACACAGACTTTCTTCTTAAGGGATCAATTCCCAGATCTTCAGTTTCATATAAACTCTTCCCTAAAATTGACTTGCCTAAAAGCATGTTAAGTGTTGTAGGCACAGCTTCTCTTTTCTTATTTCTGCTTTTACAGTCATCCTTTTTCCAAAAGGAAGGTATATATGTCCTCCTCCTTGTCTAACAATGGCACATTGCCCCAGGGTGTAAAAAAGGTCAAGGGTGACAAGCAGAGACACAATTCAAAGCATTCATGTTAAGAGAGCAGTAACTCCAATGCCTTATTTTGCAAGTCACATTGTTTTGTTTTTGTTTGTTTTGAGACAGGGTCTCTGTTGCCCAGCCTGGAGTGCAGTGGTATGATCTCTGCTCATTGCAGCCTCGACCTCCCTGTTTGAAGGGATCCTCCCGCCTCAGCCCCCCAAGTAGCTGAGACTACAGGCATACAACACGCCTGGCTAGTTTTTGTATTTTTTGTAGAGACAGGATTTTGCCATGTTGCCTAGTCTGGTCTTGAACTCCTGAGTTCAAGCTATCTGCCCACCTCGGCCTCTCAAGGTGCTGGGATTACAGGCATGAGCCACCACACCTGGTTTGAATCTATAATTTCAAAGTTAAAAATTTTTTAAGTCAGAACTATGTAAAAAGTTATGCTTAGAAAAGTCTAGCTTCCTCAGCTCTATCCCTTCCACCTATTCCTTCCTCTGTCCCCCAGAGATAACCTATTTCACTATTTTTGGTACATCTCTGTTTCTGTTTTTTTTTTTTTAGATGCGGTCTCACTCTGTCGCCTGGGCTGCAGTGCAGTGGCGCGATCTCAGCTTACTGCAACCTCCGCCTCCCAGGTTCAAGCGATTCTCCTGCCTCAACCTCCTGAGTAGTTGGGATTACAGTCGCCCACCACTACACCTAGCTAATTTTTTGTGTTGTTAGTAGAGATGGGGTTTCACCACATTGGCCAGGCTGGTCTCGAACTCCTGACCTTGTGATTCGCCCGCCTCAGACTCCCAAAAATGCTGGGATTACAGGCGTGAACCATCATGCCCAGCCACATCTCTGTTTCTTTTTGCAAAAATAAATATATTTGTTTTTGGACTAATGTGGACATATTGTTAATTAAAATAATAAACTGTACTGTTAAAGAGAATCTATTAGATTCTTGTTTGTATTTCTTGAACGAAAGTATCTTGCTCTATATAGTTTTCTTTCCATTTCAATTCACAGAAATCGTCATTGTCCTTTTTTTTTTTTTTTTTTTTTTTTTGAGACAGGGTCTCATTTTGTCACCCAGGTTGAGTGGCATGATCTTATCTCACTACAGTCTCGACCTCCTGGGCTCAAGCAGTCCTCCCACTTCAGCCTCCCGAGTAGCTGGGACCATAAGGCTTGCCACCATACCCGGGTAATTTTATTTTTTGTAGAGATGACGTCTCACTATGTTGCCTAGGCTGGTCTTGAACTCCTGGGCTCAAGCTGTCCTCCCACCTCAGTCTCCCAAAGCGCTGGGATGACAGGAGTGAGCCACTGCGCAAAGCCTGTCCTTGTTTTTTTAATAGCTGTGCAATACTCCAGTGTGCTGATGTCCTATTATTCAACCCAGTCTCTTGCTAATGGACATTTGAGTTGTTTCCACATTATTGCTATTGTGTATAAATAATTCTACAATGAGTAATCTTATGCTCCTATTGTTCTATATTCGTCAAGTTGTATCTTCATAGTAAATTCCTAGAAGTGGCATTACTGGACCAAAAGATAAATATATATGAGCATTTGCTAGACATTGCCAAATTCCTCTCCTTGGAGTAGTACCATTTTGTACTTTTACATTTTTGCCAACATGATAGATAGGAATTAGTATTTCAGCATATTTTAAATTTGCATTTCCCTCATAATGAACATGTTGAGCATTTCATTTAAGGGCCATTCATATGTCTTTTTCTGTGGACAGTCTGTTCATATCTTTTTTTCTTTTTCATAATAGGTTTGTATCTTTTTGTCTTTTTCATCCTGATTTTTTTTTTTTTTTTAGACAGAGTCTCAGTCTGTCACCCAGGCTGGAGTGCAGTGGTGCAATCTTGGCTCACTGCAACCTCCACCTCCCGGGTTCAAGTGATTCTCCTGCCTCAGCCTCCTGAGTAGCTGGGATTACAGGCGCGTGCCACCACACCCAGCTAATTTTTGTGTTCTTTAGTAGAGACGAGGTTTCACCATATTGGTCATGCTGGTCTTGAACTCCTGACCTCGTGATCCGCCGGCCTTGGCCTCCCAAAGTGCTGGGATTACAGGTGTGAGCCACCACACCCAGCCTTTTCATCCTGATTTTTAAAGAACTTGTATATTAGCCTTGCAGTATTTTCTCTCAGTTTGTCATCTTTTCCGACTTTTTTTTTTTTTCCATGAAGTTTTCTTTTTTAAGTAGTTAAGGTTATCAATCTTTCCTCTTATTTTGTTCTCCTACTCCTTGCTTATAAAGTAACTCATCCATATTTTCTTCTATTACTTATATGAATTAATTCTTTACATATAGCTCTCATTTGGATTTTATCCTTGTATATGGTGCCAGGTATAATCCAAATCTGTATTTTTCAAAATATTCAGTTGTCCCAGTGATATTTATTAAAAAGCTATCTAGTGATTTGAGATGCCGCTTTTGCTATATATTAAACTTCTTTATTTTCTTGAGCCTATTTCTAGACTTTCTATTATGTTACAGTAATTTGCCAACACACTCAGTTTTTACTGCAGAGGCTTTATAGTATACTCTTGTATCTTGTAGGACTAGTCTGTCTCTCTGAACTAAACTGAATTTTCTTTTACAAGATTTTCCTAGCTCTTCTTTCATATTTATTTTTTTCCTATGAACTTTATAATCAACTGACCTAGTTCCAGAATAAAAGGTATTTGTAGGCCGGCACGGTGGCTCACGCCTGTAATCCCAGCACTTTGGGAGGCCGAGGCGGGTGGATCACGAGGTCTGGAGATCGAGACCATCCTGGCTAACACGGTGAAACCCCGTCTCTACTAAAAATACAAAAAATTAGCCGGGCGTGGTGGTGGGCGCCTGTAGTCCCAGCTACTCTAGAGGCTGAAGCAGGAGAATGGCAGGAACCCGGGAGGCGGAGCTTGCAGTGAGCCGACATCGCGCCACGGCACTCCAGCCTGGGCGACAGAGCGAGACTCCGTCTCAAAAACAAACAAACAAAAAGAACAAACAAACAAAAAACTGCCCTCTGGACTAAATTTAAGGAAGTGCCATGAGCTAGTAATGAGAAAAATGTTTTTTTTTTTTTTGAAATGGAGCCTCGTGCAGTGGCGCGATCTTGGCTCACTGCAAGCTCCGCCTCCCGGGTTCCTGCCATTCTCCTGCCTCAGCCTCTGGAGTAGCTGGGACTACAGGGACGCGCCACCACGTCTGGCTAATTTTCCGTATTTTTAGTAGAGATGGGGTTTCACCGTGTTAGCCAGGATGGTCTCGATCTCCTCACCTCATGATCCGCCCGCCTTCCAAGTCCTGGGATTGCAGCCACCGCGCCCGGCTTTGTTTTTTTTTTTGAGACGGAGTTTCGCCATTGTTGCCCAGGCTGGAGTGCAATGGCATGATCTTGGCTCACTGCAACCTATGCCTCCCGGTTCAAATGATTCTCTTGCCTCAGTCTCCAGAGTAGCTAGGATTATAGGCACCCACCACCACACCCAGCTAATTTTTGTATTTTTAGTAGAGATGGGGTTTCACCATGTTATCCGAGCTGGTCTTGAACTCCTGACCTCAGGTGATCCACCCACCTCAGCCTCCCAAAGTGCTGAGGTTACAGGTGTGAGCCACCACGCCTGGACTTAATGGGAATTTTTTTAAAAGTTGGTTTTTTGAAAAACCTTAAAATATATCAGCCTTGGACAAGATTGATTAATGAAAAGAAAAAACAATAGGGAATACTAATTAGAAATTAAAAGCCTCCTTGGTTGGGTGCAGTGACTCATGCCTGTAATCCCAGCACTTTGGGAGGCCGAGGTGGGTGGATTGCTGGAGCTCAGGAATTCGAGACCAGCCTGGGCAACATGGCAAAACCCCATCTCTACAAAAAATGCAAAAATTAGCAGGGTGTGGTAGCACATGCCTGTGGACCCAGCTACTGGGGAGGCTGAGGTGGTAGGACTGCTTTTGAGACTAAGAGGCAGAGGTTGTAGTAAGCCTAGATCACCCCACTATACTTCAGCCTGGGTAACATAGTGAGACCCTCTGTCTCAAAAAATAAAGAAAATAAAGAAAAGGTTCCTTAATGGAGAAATAGTAGATAGGTGTGGCCACGTGAGTGAATTCAGGCAACTGAATGTGAGCAAAAATGATATATGCCACTACCAGCCTGTCCCACAAAAGTGCCTCACAAGCAATACCCTGCTCTGTCTCTCTCTGTCCTCTGACTTGAGACAGAACACCACCACACCATGGAAGCCATGTTTTAAAGAGACTGGAACCAGAACATGAGAAGAGCCTTGAATTACCAATCGAGAAAGCTGCCTGCCAATCAGGAACACATATTTGCATTTTATTCAAATGCGAAATAAACTTCTATTGTGTTGGAACCATTTTTTGCAGTTAGCATTACCTTAAACCAGAATTTAGTATGTAATAAATGCAGTATTTCAAACTAGTGGAAGAAAAAATTGTATTCAATAAGCGTGTTTATGGACACTGGAAATTACACAGCCATCAGAAAGAAAAAAAAAGTTGGATGCCTATATCACACATTATACCATATGAAAACTTTCAAGTGGATCAGATATTTACATGGGAAAATAAAACCATGCAAGTTTTAGAAGAAAATACGAATTTCTTTATAGGCTTTAAGTGTGAAAGGTCTTTCTAAATGTGACTCAAATGTAAAGTCGTGAAAGATTAGATTGGTAAATTTGAGTAGCTAAAAAATTTTAAAAACCTTTCAGAATGGCCAAAAGACATAATTCACCAAGGAACAAAATGCAAATGAAAAACAGGAAATTGGCCGGGCGCTGTGGCTCACGCCTGTAATCCCAGCACTTTGGGAGGCCGAGACGGGCGGATCACAAGGTCAGGAGATCTGGACTACCCTGGCTAGCATGGTGAAACCCCGTCTCTACTAAAAATACAAAAAAAATTAGCCGGGCGTGGTAGCGGGCGCCTGTAGTCCCAGCGACTCGGGAAGCTGAGGCAGGAGAATGGCGTGAACCCAGGAGGTGGAGCTTGCAGTGAGCCGAGATCGCGCCACTGTACTCCAGCCTGAGTGACAGAGCAAGACTCTGTCTCAAAAAAAAAAAAAAAAAAAAAAGAAAAACAGGAAATTATTTGTTATTTGTATCAGGCAAAAAGCTAGTACCCCTACTAAATAAAGAACCCTTAGAAATTGATGAGAAAACACTAAAAATCCAACATAAAAATGGGCAAAAGGGGTAGCAATGGTGGTTCACACCTGTAATCCCAATACTTTGAGTGACTAAGGTGAGCTGATCACTTGAGCCCATGCATTTGAGACCAGCCTGGACAACATTGCAAAACCTTGTCTCTACAAAAAAATATATATATATATATACAAAAATCAGCTGAATGTGGTGGTGTGCATCTGTAGTCCCAGCTATTTGGGAGGCTGAGGTGGGAGGATCACCTGAGCCAGGGAAGATCAAGGCTGCAGTGAGCCATGATCACATTACTGTACTCCAGCCTGGGTGACAGAGTAAGACTCTGTCAAAAACGAAAGAAAAAGAAAAGGAAAGGGAAAGGAAAAAGGAAAGGAAAGGGAAAGGAAGGAAAAGGAAAGGGAAAGAGAGAGGAAAGAAGAAAAGGAAGGAAGGGAAAGAAAGAAAGAAAAAGAAAGGAAGGAAGGAAAAGAAAAGAAAAGAGAAAGAAAAGAAAGAAAAAAGAAAGGAAGGAAGGAAGGAGGGAAGAAAGGAAAAAGAAAAGAAAAGAAAAGGGCTCCATGCAGCATTTACCTAGCTTACCTTTCCACCTTTTGCCCTGTGAGGACACACAAGAAGGCCCTCACCAGACCAAATGCCAGTTACTTGAGCTTAGACTTCCCAGCCTCCAGAGCTGTGAGAAATACATTTCTGTTCTTTATAAGTTATCCACTCTGGGGTATTCTGTTATAGCAGCATAAATGGACTAAGACCATGGGCAAAGGATATAAACAGGTAATTTTCAAAAGAGAAAACATAAGTGACCAACAAACTTACGAATGTATGTTCAACCTCATTAATAATCAGGATATATAAATAAAAATAAAGAGACTATTTCATACTCACTGCACTAGAAAAAGTATAGTTTATCAGTACCTGCAGTCATCATTCACAGACATTCAGATCCTAAAGGTAGGAGTGGGAACTCTTTGAAGTTAGATGTGGTCACAAGACTTGTTAAAACAAGTGTTAGCCAATTAATTGTCAGTAGAATTGATATGGTCACTTGTGTGCAGAAATTGGGAAGAGCCAAATTTGAGCCCTTTAGTCAGTTTTTTCCCCCTACTTCATAGAAGCAAGTGTCAGGATGGAAGTTCTGTCAGCCCTGGTCCCTGAGTGACTATGATAACAGAACTTCATGAAGAAGAAATAGACCATTGAATTAAGACACTGAGATTTCTGTGATTGTGTTACTACAGCATAATTTAGTTATTCTGACTGATATAACCCCAACTGTTGCCGAGGAAACAACAACTGGGGCTTTCGTATGCTGCTTGCGAGCCTAAGCTGGTACAACTCTGGAGAAAACTTTTTGCAAATGTTCAGTCAAGTTGACAATGTGCATACGAATGTAGGCACAAGAAAAATGAGCGAAAGTTTTGCTACAACATTAAAGAAAAAACTGAAAATAACCTCAATGTCCGTAGACATGAAATATATTTTAGTAGATTAATAGAATAGATTACTATTGAGTAGCTAAAATAAACTTAAGCTACCTGAATCAAAATATATAATTCTCAAATAGAGTCTAAAAAATTGCATAAGGATATGAATAGTATGAAGTTATTATATAAAGTGTACATAACATATTATGCTGTAGCTACATAAAATATGTAGTAAAAGTATAACAACATGCATAGGCATAATAAGCATCAAATTCAGAGACATGTTCACTTCTGGGAAAAGAAGAGGAGGATGCAGGATCCTCGGTGATAGGGTATTTGTAATGTTTTATGTCTCATTTCAAACCATCAAATGCTATTATGTAAAAATGATGGGTGATGGGTACCTGGATATTTGTTGTATTATCCTTTGTACTTTTCTGTCTACTTGAAATACTGAATAATAATTAAAAAGAAAATATGAGCAAGCAAAAAGAAAAAGCATCTATAAGTCTTCCTCTCCTGCTCCATCTCTGAAATCACCTTAATTAATATATTGATGTAAATCTGTCCAATGTTCTTCCATATCTCTGTGTCTCTGCCTCACCTGGATAGGACGAAAAAAGTTATTCAGATAACTTATTCAGATAACTACGGTAAAAGTGTACAGTTTAGCAGGCTATATACTCTACACCTTAATTTACATGTTTAGAAGATGTCGTTTTGCCAAGTTAAAAATATTTACTAAAAGGAGAAACATTTCATTATAATAATAATAATTATTATTATTATTATTCAGACAGGGTCTCGTTCTGTTGCCCAGACTGGAGACTGGCGTACAGTGGCATGATTATCACTCACTACAGCCTTGACCTCTTGGGCTTAAATAAGCCTCCCACCTCAGCCTCCTGAGTAGCTGGGACTACAGGCATGCACCATCATGCCTCACTAATTTTTTTTTTTTTTGTAGAAATGGGGTCTCACTATGTTTCCTAGGCTTGTCTCACATTCTCAAGCGATCTTCCTACCTTGGTCTCCCAAAGTGCTGGGATTACAGGTGTGAGCCTCATTATTATTATTGTTGTTGTTGTTACTATTTTTGAGACAGTCTCATTCTGTTGCACAGGCTGGAGTGCAGTGACGCGATCTTGGCTCACTGCAACCTCTGCCTCCCGAGTTCAAGCAATTCTCTGCCTCAGCCTCCCGAGTAGCTGGGATTACAGGCACCTGCCACCACGCCTGGCTAATTTTTTTGTATTTTTAGTAGGGATGGGGTTTCACCATCTCGGCCAGGCTGGTCTTGAACTCCTGATCTCATGATCCACCCACCTTGGCCTCCCAAAGTGCTGGGATTACAGGTATGAGCCCCCACGCCTGGCCTAGCCTCATTATTCTTTAAGAGGTTGCATCAATTTGCTTGCTATCACCTTTTTTTTTTTTTGAGACATAGTCTCGCTCTGTCGCCCAGGCTGGAGTGCAGTGGCGCCATCTCAGCTCACTGCAACTTCTGCCTACAGTGATTCTCCCGCTTCAGCCTCCAGAGTAGCTGGGATTACAGGTGCATCCCACCATGCCCAGCTAATTTTTGTATTTTTAGTAGAGACAGGGTTTCACCATGTTAGTCAGGCTGGTCTTGAATCCCTGACTTGTGGTCTACCCACCTCGGCCTCCCAAAGTGCTGGGATTACAGGTGTGAGCCACTGTGCCTGGCCGCCATCCATTTATATTGATTTGTTTAGATTCTTTTTTTTTTTTTTTCCAGACGCAGTCTTGCTCTGTTGCCCAGGCTGGAGTGCAGTGGTGCGATCTTGGTTCACTGCAACCTCTACCTCCCAGGTTCAAGTGATTCTCCTGCCTTAGTCTCCCGAGTAGCTGGGACTACAGGCATGTGCCACCGTGCCCAGTGAATTTTTGTAGCTTAGGTAGAGATGTGGTTTCACCATGTTGGCCAGGCTGGTCTCGAACTCCTGACCTCAGGTGATTACAGGTGTGTGCCACCACATCTAGCTAATTTTTGTATTTTTAGTAGAGACGGAGTTTCACTATGTTGGCCAGGCTGGTCTTGAACTCCCGACCTCAGGTGATCTGCCCACCTCCTCGGCCTCCCAAAGTGCTGGGATTACAGGCGTGAGCCACCACTCCCAGCCAAAAAAATATTTATTTTTGAGTCTCACTCTGTTGCCAGGCTGGAGTGCAGTGGCGCAATTTTGGCTCACTGCAGCCTCCACCTCCTGGGTTGAAGCTATTCTCCTGCCTCAGCCTCCCAAGTAGCTGGGACTACAGGCATGTGCCACCACACCACCAGCTAATTTTTGTATTTTTAGTAGAGATAGGGGTTTCACCATGTTGGCCAGGATGGTCTCAATCCCCTGACCTCCTGATCTGCCCACCTTGGCCTCGCAGTGCTGGGACTACAGGCGTGAGCCACCGCACCCGGCCAACAAAATATTTCTAATAGAGCAGAAGAGCGGGTCACAGAGTCAAGACTAATAACAACAAGACAATGAGAACATTAGACTGCTAGAGTGTGTCAATGTTGTGAGCACAATACCACACAGAAAGAAGAGGTCAGCAGCTTCATGAAGGAGGTGAGATTTGAGCAGGGCCTTGAACAAGGGAACAATTTCAATAGGCAGCAAACAAAAGACAACCTTCTAGGTGGGGGAATAACGTGAGCCAAGCCAAAAATGGGAATAAGCACAATACAGCTATTTCTAAAAGTCCTTCATGTGGTCTACTAGTAATAGCTAACATTTTTGAGCACTTACTATATGTCAGGCAGTATTCCAAGTCCTTTCATGTAATAATTCGTTTAACACAGCAACACTGTCATCAAGAGCGCACTGCTCAAACCACTTTTTCTGTTGCTCTTAGACACAGTGCCATCTCTGGGTCTCAGTTTGTCTGTTTGTAAAAAAGCAGATAATAACACTGCCCTGTGCATGATGGATATACACACATGGGCAAACACAAGAAGAGATTAAACAAAATGATGTAACTGTTAGGATAAATTGGTGAGATTATGGGTTATATTTCTATTACCCAAATGCAATT
Source organism: Macaca thibetana thibetana (assembly GCF_024542745.1). Taxonomy (NCBI): domain Eukaryota; kingdom Metazoa; phylum Chordata; class Mammalia; order Primates; family Cercopithecidae; genus Macaca; species Macaca thibetana. Next base: position 45,916,744 of record NC_065590.1, read on the forward strand.
TAATGCAATATTGGCTTTTTTGAAACAGTTTTCTGGCAATATAATCCACATATCATACAATTCACCCATTTAAATGGTACAATCCAGTGGTTTTAAGTATACTCTCAGAGTTATGCAACCATTACCACAATCAGTTTTGAACATTTTCATCACCTCAAAGAGAAACTCTATAACCTTTAGCTATCATCCCAGGTGCCCATATCATTCTTCTCTCTCTTTCCCTGAGCAACCACTAATCTTGACTGTCTCTATATATTTCCCCATTCTGGACATTTTATAAAAGTGGAATCATATGTGACGTTTTGTGGTTGTCTTCTTTCACATAGCATGTTTTCAAGGTTTATCCATGTTGTAGCACAAACCTACTTCATTCCTTTTTAAAATTTTTATTAATTTTTTTGTAGAGATAGGGTCTCGCTATGTTGCCCAGCCTGGTCTTGAACTCCTGGGCTCAAGCAATCCTCCTTCCTCGGCTTCCCAAAGTGTTGGGATTACAGGCGTGAGCCACCATGCCCAGCCTTTATTTTTTATTGAAAGTGAAATTCACATAAGAAAATTAACAAAAGTGTACAATTTAATGACATTTAGTGCATCCACAATGTTGTGCAACCACCACCTTCATCAAGCTCCAAAACATTTTCATTACCCCAAACAAAAACCACACATCCATTACACACACATCCATTATGCAGTCACATTTTCTTCTCTCCAGTCCCTAACAATTTTTTTTTGAGAGTCTCACTGTGTTGCCCAGACTGGAGCACAGTGCAGTAACATGTTCTCAGCCCACTGCAACCTCCACCTCCCAGGTTCAAGCAATTCTCGTGCCTCAGCCTCCCAAGTAGCTGGGATTACAGGAATGCACCATCATGCCCAGCTAATTTTTGTACTTTTAGTAGAGACAGGGTTACACCATGTTGACCAGGCTGGTCTCGAGCTCCCGACCTCAAGTGATCCACCCGCCTTGGCCTCCCAAAGTGCTGGGATTACAGGCGTGAGTCACTGCGCCTGGCCAGTCCCTAACAATTTATAATTTGCTTTCTGTTGCTATGGATTTACCCATTCTGGATATTGTATACAAATAGAGTCATGCAGCGTGTGATCTTTTGTGTCTGGTTTCTTTCGCACAGCAAAACATTTACAAGGTTCATGCTTTTTGTGACTGATTAATATTCCATTGTATAGGTATATGACATTTTCTTTCTCCGTTTATCAGTCAATAGATACTTGGGTTTTTTCCCACATTTTGGCTATTGTGAATAGTGTTGCTATGAGCATTTGCGTACAAGTATTGGTTTGAGTACCTGTTTTCAATTATTTTGCATATATATCTGGGTCATATGGTAACTCTATATGTTTAACTTTTTGAAGAACTGACAGGTGGCTTTCCAAAGTGGCTGCATTATTTTACATTCCCATCAGCAGTGTAGAGGGTTCCAGTTTCTCCACATCCTTGGCAACATTTGTTGTTATGTAGCTTTTTGCTTATAGCCATTCTACTGAGTGTTAAAGTGATATCTCACTGTGGTTTTGATTTGCATTTCCCTGATGGCCAATGATGTTGAGCAACTTTTCATGCGCTTATTGACCGTTTGTATATCTTCTTTGGAAAAATGTCTATTCAAGTCTTTCACCATTTTAAAAATTGGGTTATTTTTCTTTTAAATGTTGAGTTGTAGGCATTATTTATATATTCTGGATACACGTTCCCTTATCAGATACATACTTTGTAAACATTTTCTCATATTCTGTAAGCTATCTTTTCACTTTCTTGATGTTCCTTGAAGCACAAAAGTTTTTAATTTTGGTGTCCAATTTATTTTTTTGCTTGTTGCTTGTGCTTTTAGTGTCTAAGAATCCATTGCCAAATCCAAGGTCACAAAGATTTACCCCTATGCTTTCTTATAAGAGTTTTACAGTTTTGACTCTTACGTTCAGGTCTTTGATCCATTTTGGGTCAATTTTTACATATGGTGTGATGTAAGGATCCAACTTCATTATTTTGCATTAGCCTGTCTAGCTATCCTAGTGCCATTTGTAGAAAAGACTATTCTTTTTCACCCTTGATGAAAATCGGTTGACCATGGAAATGTGGGTTTATTTCTGGACTCCCAATTCTGTTCCATTGATCTGTATGTCTATCCTTATGCCAGTACTGCACTGTCTTGATTATTGTAGCTTTGTAGTAAGATTGGAAATGGGAAAGTGTAAATCTTCTTTGTTGTTTTCCAAAATTGTTTTGGCTGTTTTGGTCCCTTGAGTTTTCACATAAATTTTAGAATCAGCTTGTTAATTTCTACAAGGAAGAGAGTCTCTTACAAGTCTCTCTGCTAGAGACTGTGGCGAATCTGTAGATTAAGTTGAGGAATATTCCCATCTTAACAACATTAAGTCTTATGATCCATGAACATAGGATGTCTTTCCATTTATTTAGGCCTTTAATTTCTTTCAACAATATTTTATTTGAATATGTTTTCAGAATGTTTTCTATTTGTTAAATTTATCCTTAAGCTCTTAATTTTTTGATGTTATAAGTTGTTTTCTTAATTTCAATTTTAGATTTTTCATTGCTACTGTATAGAAATAAGTTGATTTTGTCATATTGATCCTATATCCTGAAGTGCTGCTGAACTCAATTATCTGTTCTAATTTTTTTTAGTGATTTCATAGAATTTCCTGCATACAGGATCAGGTCATCTCTGAATAGATACAGTTTTACTTCTTTTCCAGTTTAGATGCATTTTATGTCATTTTTTTGGCCCGACTGCTCTGGCTAGATCCTCCAGTACAATATTGAATAGAAATGTTGAGAATGGGATTGTCTTGTTCCTGATCTTAGTGGGAAAGTATCCATTTCTTCACCATTACGTGTAACATTAACTGCGGGTGTTTTGTAGATGTCCTTTATCAAGTTAAGGAAGTTCCCTTCTATGTTGCTGTTTTTTTTATCATGAAAAAATATTGGGCTTGTCGATTGCTTTTTATGCATCTATTGAGATGATTGTGAAACCTTTTTTTTTTTTTTTTTTGAGACAGAGTCTTGCTCTGTCACCCAGACTGGAGTGTAGTGGTGTGATGTTGGCTCACTGCAACCTCCACTTCCCAAGTTCAAGCCAATTCTCCTGCCTCAGCCCCCCGAATAGCAGGGATTACAGGCATATGCCACCATGCCTAATTTTTGTATTTTTAGTAGAGACGGGGTTTCACCATGTTGTCCAGGCTGGTCTAGAACTCCCAAACCTTGTGATCTGCCCGCCTCGGCCTCCCGAAGTGCTGGGATTACAGGTATGAGCCATCGCACCCAGCCAATTGTGAAACTTAAAAAAAAATTATATTGATACAGTGTATTACATTAATTGATTTTCAAATATTAAGTCAACTTTCCATTCTTGGAATAAATTTCCCTTGGAGTATAATTATTTTTGTATGTTGCTGGATTGCACTAGCGTATGTTGAAGATTTTTGCATCTATATTCATAGGAGATATTGGTCTGTAGTTTTCTTTTTCTTGTGATATCTTTGTCTAGTGATGTCTGGGCTTTTCTTTGTAGGCAGTGTTGGACAATTCAATGTCTTTAGTTGTTATAGAGCTATTCATATTTTCTCTCCTTCTGAGTCAGTTTCAGTAGTTTGTGTCTTTCTAATAATTTGCTCATTTAATCTAAAGGCACACAATTGTTCATAGTACTCCTTTATAAGCCTTTTTGTTTATCTTCTTTTTTTTTTTTTTTTGAGACAGAGTCTTGCTCTGTCGCCCAGACTGGAGTGCTGTGGTGCAATCTCGGCTCACTGCAAGCTCTGGTTCCCGGGTTCACACCATTCTCCCGCTCAGCCTCCCAAGAAGCTGGAACTACAGGCGCCCGCCACCACCCCCAGCTAATTTTTTGTATTTTTTAGTAGAGACGGGATTTCACCACGTTAGCCAGGATGGTCTCGATCTCCTGACCTCGTGATCCACCCACCTCGGCCTCCCAAAGGGCTGGGATTACAGGCGTGAGCCACCATGCCCGGCCTTGTTTATCTTCTTTATATCTCTTCTTTCATTTCTGATTTTAGTAATTTGAGTCTCCCTTAGTTTAACTAAAAGGTTTGCCAATTTAAAAAATCTTTTCAAAACCTAGCTTTTGGTTTTGTTTTTCTCTATCGCATTTCTCTTCTCTAGTTCATTTGCTTCCATCTTTATTATTTTCTTTTAGTGTGCTTTTAATTGCTATTCTTTTTCCAGTGTCTTAAGGTGGAAGGTTAAGTGCTTGATTTGAAATCTTTCTTCATGGCTGGGCGTGGTGGCTCATGCCTATAATCTTAGCACTTATGGAGGCAAAGGCAGGCAGATCACTTGAGGCCAGGAGTTCAAGACCAGCCTGGGTAACATGGTGAAGCCTCAACTATACTAAAAATACAAAAATTAGCCAAGCATGGTGGCACATGCCTATAATCCCAGCTACTTGGGAGGCTGAGGCATGAGAATTGCTTGTGCCCGGGAGGTGGAGGTTGCAGTGAGCTGAGATCACGCCACTGCACTCCAGCCTAGGCAACAGAATGAGACTCTGTCTCAAAAACAAACAAACAAAAAACAAACCAAAAAACTTTCTTATTTTTTATTGTGTATATTTAAGGTATACATGATATAACATACACATATACAGTAAAATGGTTACTATAGTGGAACAAATGAACATATATATCCATCATCCTTACATAGTTATACATTTTCCTCTCTGTGGGCAGGAACAGCTATAAGCTACTCATTTAGCAAAAATCCCTAATAAAATACTCTATTACTAACTATAGTCTTCATGTTGTATATTAGATCTTTTTTTTTTTTGCATAAAGGAATATAAAACTATTTATTAACCACTGGTTCACCAGTATTTACAATCAAGTAAACAATATACAGTTGGATAACACTCTGATTACTACAAAGTTGTTCTTCCTGGCTTTTGTGGAACTAGTAAAGCAAATAACTGAAGATTGAGCCTACATGTAAGGAATCAGTTGGGGTAAAGAAAAAACATGCAGGTCAATAGGTCAGCTTACAAAAGGTTGTTCACACATTTACGGCAGCAGGTCCTCAACTGCCAATATCTCTAACCATCTGATTAGGTTTATATAAGCCAAGTCTTACATATTCCATTCATCATTACCTTTTAGTCAATGTAGCAACAGGGATTTCAACATTTTGTTAAGGAATGGCTCACTAGGGAAATTTTTAAATTTTCATTTAACTTAGTTTTGTTCAGCTAGTTAAAACACACTAGCATTTGTCTAGTGTCCTCATCTGGATGAGAAAACCTGCTGCGATGGCAGTGATAAAATCTTTCCTTTTAGGAAATTTGCAAAAAAACCACTGCAATTATAGATACTTTAAAATTATCCAATTTAAATTGTCCTATTTAGAATTACTTATTTCCCTTGAAATGTATGGCTTCAGGAAAATTTTCAATTTAACTTGAAGTGATTATTTCTTATTTTGCTTGGAATAATGGCATCTCAGAAACATGGGTTTACCTGTGATTTTTTGTTTGGGTGAATGCTTAAAAACAAAGAAAAATTTACATATGCATTTTATGGATACACACACACACAAAAAAAGACATGTTAAAAACCTAAAATGGTCCTTAGGCTTATAAGAACACAAGTTTTGATTGAGTAATGACTATGGACATTTCCCCCAACATTTAGAAAAGCTGTTCTTTAATGAAGAGGAAATAATATACCATGGTATCAAATGTTCTTTTCTGATAAAAGAAGCAACTACAGAAAGCTTTTATTTATTTGTTCAAAGTAACCAGTGCTATGGATGCAAAAAACCCCCCAACAACTCTTCCAATGCTACTTTCAGAACAAACATATCAAACTTGATTTTCATTAGGATGCAGTTATTTCATCACACTAGTAAATCAAAATCCAAGACCCAAATTATATATATATATAAAAATATATATAAAAAAACAATGTGAACAATTATTGAGCTTCATCTTCTGGACAAGAATGCCAAGGTAGTCTCTCTTCATAAAAAGCAATTACAATTTGAAGACACTTCGTATTTGCCTCTTTCGCCAGCACCAAGTCTGCCTCATCTGAATCTTTCCATTTCATAAGAAACATCAATTCTCCACTGCTGTCTGTGGCACCAATTATTCTTTCAGGATCAAGACCTCTGGCAAATCCTCTTGGTTTGTCAGCAGCATCTCTTTTCTTCTTTGATTTGCTGTCATCAGATTCACTATCAGATAAAGATTTTCTTTTTGTACCATCTTTTTCTTTGCCAGCTTTCTGAGAGTTAACAAATGCTTCAATCAACTCTGGACAATCTAAATTTTCTTCAGGTTCCCAAGTATTGTCAGCATCTGTAAATCCCTTCCACTTCAGGAAATACTCCACTTTCCCATTCACTACACATCGATCTAGTACTTTTTCCACCACAAATTCTTCCGGCTCTGCCTCTTCAACTTTTTTACTCTTCCTATTGTTTTTTTCCTATTTTTTGAAATGTAGTTTTATTGCAGGCCATTTTTTATTGCAGACGTGAAGAGCTATTATTCACCACCTCCGAGCTGCTCCAGGTCGTGGGTCTGCAGCGTCTCCGGCCCTGCATGCCTACAGCTCGAGCCTGTATATTAGATCTTTAAACCTGTTTATCCTACATTATTTCTTCCTGTTTATTTAAGCATTTACAGTTACAAATTTCTCTCTAGGCACTGCTTTAGCTACATCCCATATGTTTTGGTATGTTGTCTTTCTTTTCATTTATCTCAAAATATTTCCTAATTTCCCTTGTGATTTCTTCCTTCACCCATTAGTTACTCAGTAGTATGTTAACTTCCACATATCTGTGGATTTCTCAGATTTCCTTGTTCTTTCTCTTTCTTTTTTTGAGACAGGGTCTTGCTCTGTTGCCCACATTAGAGTGCAGTGGTTTGAACATGGCTCACTGCAGCCTTGATCTCCTAAGTCAAGCAATTCTCCCACCTAAACCTCCCGAGTAGCTGGGACTACAGGCATGTGCCACTGTACCCGGCTAATTAAAAATAAATTTTTGTAGAGATGGGGGTCACATCATGTTGCCCACGCTGGTCCCAAACTGCTGGGCTCAAGTGATTCTCCAGACTTGGCCTCTCAGTGCTGCAATTACTGATGTGTGCCACCACACCAGCCTCTAATTTCTATTGTGGTTATCGTATATTATTTTTAATTCCTTTGTGGTTAGAGAACATACTTTGTATTATTTCTTTCCTTTAAAATGTATTGGGTCTTGTATTATGGCTTAGCACATGGTCTATCCAGGAGAATGTTCCATATGCACTGGAGAAACATGTATATTCTGCTGTTGTTGAGTGGAGTGTCTATAGATGTCTGTTGGTTTCGTTGGTTTATAGTGTTGTTCAAGTCATCTGTTTCCTTGTCAATCTTCTGCCTTATTGGTTTATCCATTATTGAAAGCCCATTCTTGTTGAATTGTGTTATTTCCCCTTTCAGTTCTGGCAGTTTATACTTTATGAATTTTGGTGCTTTTGGTTCACATATGGTTATAATTGTTGTATCTTCCTGATGGAGTGACCCTTTTATTATAAAATGTCCCTCTTTATTTCTAATAATTTTTTGAAGCCTATTTTGTATAACCACTCCTGCTTATGGTTGCTGTTTGCATGTTATATAATTTTTTATCCTTTTACTTTTAATCCATCCATCCTTGAATTTAAAGTCTGTCTCCCATATACTGCGTTTAGTTGGGATTTTGTTTTCTTATCTAGTCTGATGTTCTCTGCCTTTTGATGGATAACATATTCACATTTAATGCTATTATTTATATAGCTGGATTTACTTTTGCTGGTTTACTTTTTGCTTTCTCCATGCCTCCTATGTTTTCTGTTTCTTTATTCCTCTTTTCCTTTCTTTTGCATTAAGTAAATATTTTCTGATGTAACATTAATTTTTAAATGATTTTTTACTATATATTTTTTGAATTGTTTCCTCAGTTGTTGCTCCAGGGCTTACCATACATACATGTTAACATCAGAATCTGCTTCACATTTACAATTCCAAAGAGATATAGAAACATTATTCGTATATAGCTCCATTCCCTGTTTCCTCTTGTGGTATTGTTATACATCTCTATATATGTTACAAACCCCGTAATATATTGCTATAATTATTACTTTACTTTTATACCTTTTTAAAAAGCTGAGGGAAGAAAATGGAGAAAAAAATATACTTACAGCTTTTGTTGCATTGGCCTATAAATATATATTTATAGCTTTTATTGTATCAAATTTATTTCTCATTTCTGGTTCTCTTCATTTGTTCCTGTATTACCACTGGGAGTCATTTCCTTAGTCCAATATAGCTTTGCTCCCATCCACCTCTTTTGTGCTGTTATTGGCAAATACATCACATTTCTTTGGTATAGTCCCAACAATAAAATTATATACATATTCAATTGCTTAAAATTAGTTAAGAAAATAAATATGCATGCCATCTTTACTAATGCTTTTGTGTATTAGTATCTAGAGTCACTTGTTTCAGCCTCAATAACTTTTTTTTTTTTTTTTTTTTTTGAGGTGGAGTTTCACTGTTGTTGCCCAGGCTGGAGTGCAATGCCACGATCTCAGTTCACTGCAACCTCTGCCTCCCAGGTTCAAGTGATTCTCTTGCCTCAGCCTCCCGAGTAGCTGGGATTACAGGTGCCTGCCACCACACCCAGCTAATTTTTGTATTTTTAGTAGAGTGCAGTTTCACCATGTTGGCCAGGCTGGTCTCAAACTCCTGACCTCAGGTGATCCACCTGCCTCGGCTTCCCAAAGTGCTGGGATTATACGTATGAGTCACTGTGCCTGGCCACCTAAATAACTTTCTTTTAGTATTTTTTGTACAGTGGGTCTGATAGCAATGAATTATCTCAATTTTTGTCTAGGAATCTCTTTATTTTGTCTTCATATTTGAAAGACAATTTTTGCTGAATGTAGGATTTTTAGTTGACAGATTTTCTTTGAGCACTTTGAATGTTATCCCACTGCCTTCTCCTTCTCCTTCATTTTAGGACAGGATCTCCCTCTGTCTCCCATGCTGGAGTACAGTGGTGTGATCATAGCTCACTGCAGCCTCCAACTCCTGGGCTCAAGTGATCCTCCCACCTAAGCCTCCCAAGTAGCTGGAATTACAGGTGTGTGCCACTATGTCTGGCTATTTAAAAAATTCATTTGTAAGGCCGGGTGCGGTGGCTCACGCCTGTAATCCCAGCACTTTGGGAGGCCAAGGCGGATGGATCACCTGAGGTCAGGAGTTCGAGACCAGCCTGACCAACATGGCGAAACTCCATCTCTACTAAAAATACAAAATATTAGTTGGGTGTGGTGGCCTGTAATCCCAGTTACTTGGAAGGCTGAGGCAGGAGAATCACTTGAACCTGGGAGGTGGAGGTTGCAGTGAGCTGAAATTACACCACTGTACTCCAGCCTGGGTGAAAAGAGCAAAACTCCATCTCAAAAAAACAAAAACAAAAACAAACAAACAAAAAAAACCCAAACAATTACTTGTAGAGGTCTCCCTGTGTTGGCCAGGCTGGTCTTGAACTCTTAGCTTCAGGCAATCCTCCCTCCTTGGCCTGAGCCACTGTGCCTGGGCTGTTATCCACTGCATTCTGTTCTCCACTGCCTCTGATAAGAAGTCAGCTGTTGATCTTACTGGGGTTCTCTTGTAAGGAAGGATTTTTCTTTTTTTTCCTTTGAGACAGAGTCTCGCTGTGTCACCCAGGCTGGGGTGCAGTGGTGTGATCTTGGCTCACTGCAACCTCCACCTCCTGGGTTCAAGCAATTCTCCTGCCTAAACCTCCCGAGTAGCTGGGACTACAGGCGCATGCCACCATGTCCAGCTAATTTTTTGTAGTTTTAGTAGAGATGGGGTTTCACCATGTTAGCTAGGATGGTTTCAATCTCCTGACCTCGTGATCTGCCCGGCTCGGCCTCCCAAAGTGCTGGGATTACAGGTGTGAGCCACTGTGCCCAACCATAAGTAAGGATTTTTCTCTTGCTTCTTCAAGCTTTTCTCTTTGTCCTTGACCATTTTTTACTATAATGTGTGTTTGTGGATATCTCTGCATTTAACCTCTTAGAGTTTGTTGAGCTTCTTGTATGTGTAAAGTTTTCCATCAGATTTGGAAAGTTTTCAGCCCCTATTTATTTAATTTTTTTTTTCTCTTCTTTTCTCTCGCTCCTCTCCTTTTGGAACTTCCATTAGATGTATGTTAGCAAGCTTAATGATGTCTCATATTTCTCTGAGGCTCTGTTCATTTTTCTTCATTCTTTTTTTCCGTTTATAATTTTATTTTTAGACAAAGAAAAAAGTGGGAAAAGGTGGGAAAATATAAGGATGGAAAACAATTACCTAATCACTTTGGTGAGCTTATGAGATGCTCATAATTCCATAGCATCTTCACCATAAAATGCTGCAGTGGTTACTTATTATCCAAGTGTTCATGTTTAATATACTGTTGAGATAAAAGGGTGGCCTCAGGTCAGCTTACTTAACTTTCTATTCTGCTCAGAACTTGAAGCTGCCCAGATTTCAGCAGAATTCACCTGGACTCATGTCTACATCAAACTAATCTAGTATAACTTTCTATAGGTGACAGACTGATCTCGAGAACCCATGACAAGGTATTTGTGACAAGGCCTCTATCTGCTGCAACTCCAACAGATACAGATTACGATGATGCCAGGCTGAGGACAGTCCAGATCCTGGAGATACCACCCAAAAACATGAACTCCAGAGGAAAGGTTTTTGGTGCCAGCTGCTCCAATCACTGTTCTAGGCACTGGGGACATAGCAGTAGTCAAGAAGACCAGGTCTCTGTTCTGGTGTTCACATTTTATCATGGGATACAGATTGCAAAACCAACAAATAAAGGAAGGAAAGTATCAGAGTAATAATGTCAGGTATGCACAGAAATAAACTATGAGGTGATGAGAGTGACTTGGATGGATATTTTATACTAAGCACACAGGAAATACCTCCTGTGAGGAAGTAACATCTAAACTAAAACCTGAATTATAACAGCCTTCTAGACAGCGGGAATGGCTAATGTCAAGGAATGGAAAGGTGGGAATGACTTACTACATTCCAACGTAGTAATTAAGAGGGAAAATGAAGTCTGAGAGGCAGCCAGGGGCTAGGCCATGTAGGACTAGTGTAGGTTGGGATGGTTTTTTTTTTTTTTTTTTTTTTTTTTTGAGACAGTGGCACGATCTCAGGTCACGGCAACCTCCACCTCCCGGGTTCAAGTAATTCTCCTGCTGCAGCTTCCTGAGTAGCTGGGATTGCAAGCACCCACCACCATTTCCAGCTAATTTTTCTATTTTTTAGTAGAGATGGGGTTTTGCCATGTTGGTCAGGCTGGTCTCAAACTCCCGACCTCAAGTGATCTGCCCATCTTGGCCTCCCAAAGTGCTGGGATTATAGGCGTGAGCAGCTGCGTCCAGCCCGAAGGTTGGATTTTATTCTAGGTTTGATGGGATGCTATTAGTGTTAAGCAGGGGAGTGATGTGATCTGAGTCACACTGAAAAATCACGAAAGTTGTTTTGTGCACAACAAGTTATACAGAGGTTGAAATGGAAGCTGGGGAATTACTTACGAGGCATTTGTAGCACTTCATGCAAAAGATGTTAATAACTGGGGGTGGTGATAGTGGAGATAGAGAGAAGCAAATCGATGTGCAGTAGGTATGGGACTAGCTGATAAATTGAATGCCAGGTGTGAAGAAAAGAGAAGAGTAAGGAATACTTTCTAGATATTTGCCTTGTGCACTTCGGTAGGCAATAATGCCATTTACTGAACTGGAAAAGAATGAGTTTGAATAAGCAGGGAGTTTAGGGGCAGGAATGGGAAGGGATATCACAAGTTCTGTTTTGATTATGTTAATTAAGTTGGAGATACCTACTGGTACTCCAAGTACAAATGTTAAGCAGACAGTTGAATAAACTAGTCTAGAACTACAGAAAGCGTGCTGCAGTTACCTGCTTTCAGTCTGAAGAAGCTGCCAGTGAGGCAGGAGGCCTCTAAGAGAAAATTTTCAGGCAACCCAAGGGAAAACTATTTCAAGAAGGTGTTGGAATGTATTGATAAGCCCAGGTTCCAACCCCAGTATGTAGTTTACTTTGCCTCGCTGAACATTCTTTTCCACCTGTAAAATGGGATAATGCTCAATTTTTTTGGGGGGGAGGTTGTGAGGTTAAAGAAGATAAAGAATATATCAGGAGCATGATCTTCAGCATATCCAAAGCATTCAACAAATAGCAACTACTAGGACCATCACCTTCAGTTTGCTAAGAATTGGCTGTGTTCATAAACAAATAGTAAGAACCAAACTGGCTATATTTTCTCAAGGAAAGATACATCTTAGAAAGAGAGCTGCTATTAGACTTCGCTATGGCCTTCACTTACTGTCCTTCAGTTGAAGCCTCTTTGAAAACAGCATAGCTCCCTACCACATACTTCCCTACCACGTATCAGGAAACAGTATTCTTTACCTAGCTCTTTCTACGAATGCCACTTACTTTGCCTAAATAAGATAAGACATTTAATACGATTTTCTTTTAAATCTCAAATGATGCCATAGAAACCATGAAAGTATTAGGTGCCTCCCTTCTTGCACTAAATACATGCACGCACACACATACACAGTCTTAGCAACTGAAGTTACAGGAAAGGGGATATGAAACTCTCAAAGAATTTAGGGTACCTTCCACATATTAACATAACAATGCAACAATAATAGCAAACCTTTATGGAGGGCTTACTATAGGCCAGAAAGTACTGTGCTAGTTGTTTTAGATCTATTAACTCATTTAATTGCCCCAAAATCTTAAAAGGGTGGAATAATATTATTCTTGTACCATCTTCCCCAATAGATCAGCTTTAAATAAGAGACAGAGAGTTAGCCTATTAGAATTAAACTGGATAGGTATCCCAGTCCTGGGAGGTGTGACATAGTTGCTCAGTGAATAGCTGAAAGTTGGCTGCAGAATTAATTCCAGGAATTAAAGACAAAATCCATTTTTTTGGTTTGTTTTTATATTATAACGTGCCTTTAGTAGACGAGCTTGACAGAGTTTCAGCCTCAGCTTCCAAAGCAATAAGCACATCTCACTGTAGCTGGCTGAGTATTGTGAAGAAGGAAAGTAACAAATAAATGCAATTGTGTACAATCAGCATTGTTATCAGATCATCTTTTCTGAAGTATTTTATCCCTTAAATGTTTGGTAAATCTTTACCAGCATAACCTCATTTAAAATAATCTTTTTTTTTTTTTTTTTTTAAGACAGGGTCTTGCTCTGCTGCACAGGTTGGAGTGCAGTGGCACAATCATGGCTCACTGAAGCCTTGAACTCCCAGGTTCAAGCATTTCTTCCACCTCAGCCTCCCTAATACCTGGGACCACAGGTGCATGCCACCATGCCAGGTTAATTTTTTTAATTTTTATTTTTGTAGAGACGAGGTCTCACTATGTTACCCAGGCCGATCTTGAACTCCTGGGCTCAAGCAATCCTCCTGCCTTGGCCTCCAAAAGTGCTGGGATTGCAGAAGTGAGTCACTGTGCCTGGCCTAAAATAATCTTAAAACTTAAAAATTTCACCTTGTAGTAGAGATAACTTTCCATGAAAACTTGTGGAATCTAGAGCCACTCTGGACTTTTTTTCTGAGAAGATGGAATAATTCAGATAAATAGACTTTCCAAACAACTTTTGTCATTAACATTTATTTCGATTAAAGAAATGTGAATCCAGGATTAATGTAAGGTGAAATATTGAAGTATCTGGCAAAAGAAATGCTATTAAGAGTTTAAGTAAAATGTTTGTGGTACCTGTGCTATGTATAACAGACAAACATTAACAAAATAAAAAACACATTCATTTTTTTTTTTTAATTGAAATGGAGTCTCACTCTGTCACCCAGGCTAGGAGAGCAGCGGCATGATCTCGGCTCACTGCAACCTCTGCCGCCCGGGTTCAAACAATTCTTGTGCCTCAGCCTCCTGAGTAGCTGGGACTATAGGTGTGTGCCACCACGCCCTGCTAATCTTTTTGTATTTTTAGTAGAGATGGGGTTTCGCCATGTTGGCCAGGCTGGTCTCAAAGTCCTGACCTCAGGTGATCCGCCTGCCTCGGCCTCCCAAAGTGCTGGGATTACTGGCATGAGCCACTGCACCTGGCCAAAAGCATTCTGAAGAGAATCAAATTCTGATAAATTCTGGTTTGTAAAATCAATTCAGTGGTACAGTCCCCTCAGGGGAGAAGCAGTTTGCCTTTTTACCATCAGTTAAAAATTGAAAGAGCATATGTATTTTTTCCTTATCTAGTGACCATTACAGCACTGTTTACATGTACAAACCCAAATCCTTTTAACAGAAAACACAGTAAGCTACAAAAAAACTCTGGTGTTTAACAGAGTACTTACATATAATATGTACTACAAGACATTTTCTTTAGAAAATAAAAGTCTATTTCCACAGTATCAAACAATCGAAACAAATATAAACTGGAACAAAATTTCCAAGCAGCAGTTCAAAAACCTTGGCAAAGCCAAGATTATCAAATAACATCTAGCTTCATTTATCAACTAAAAGACTCACTAAAAAGAATGATTTCTGTACGTGTAAACTGAGTGTAACACTTCAACATTTCAATGGAAATTGCTCTTTTGTCACACATTAAAGTCTGTTCTCTGAATAATTTGAAGAAATGTCAATTATAAGGCAAATTAAGACTTAAAAAAATAGAAACAGTGCATCTTAAAAGTTTTTCAGAGACCTACATATAATTTACAAACACATCATTTATTATATGATTATAGTTTGGAACAAATTTTCCCTGAGCACTCTTTCTGCCTGGTTAGAAAAATTTAAACATGATTTATAAAATAGAATTTTATTTTGATTTTTCTTGAATATATGCAATTTTTCACCCATCTATTGTATTTGGAAAATTTTAGACATCTCGAACTAGCAAGTATAACTGTTTTAAGTAGTTATTTGAATGGTTATAGAAATATGGTTGGGTTTTAGAGCCCTGAGAACTGTATAGTGGGTGTCTCATACAACAGAAATGATTTACTATCCTAAAACTATCAATGGTTATTTTACCAAATTCAGAATGCCACTAGTTTCACAGAGGACAGAGGTAATAATCAGTAATTCCAGCTCAGATGATCAATAGAAAAGCATTAAAAACTGAAAGAAAAAAAAAGTTGGATTAACATTGTACTTTCCATGATATAATGCTGAAAAAAATTAACCCTTCTGCCCAACACAGTACTGAAATACCTTACCCTGAAACTTTATCTAATGCAGTCTTGAGACCTGTCACTCCTTAACATTCATGCAGACTTAAAATTAGCATCATTGGGAATTTCATCACACAAACTGCAGTTCTCAATGCTATCTCAAGATTTACAGCTCCAAAGACATACTACAATCAGCACACATGCATGGTAACACTACCAGTTGTGTTCCCCTAACTTTTAAGGTCTTAAAAAAACTTAGCTACCTGACAGTTTAGGCCTCTTCTTTTTCAAATAAATAAAGGAAAACACTGGGCATCTCAACTATGCAGATTTGTAAATAATTGCTCTCTACATAGCCTAGAATCATACTAAAAGAAAATCAGATTTTAAAAGTTTCGTATTTACAATTAGATTTTCATAAAACCTAACTATATGTTTCTTTTAGCATTATGATTTATGTGGATTAAAATAATAATAACATAAAACAGTTGGAAGTCATTGTTCTGAAGATCTTCAAGAAGTGAGCAATTTCAGATGTCCAGGAGTGTGCCTTCTCTCTTTTTACTTATTATTTTAAGGTGCTTTATGCAGGACGCCCTTGACCAAAACGACTTTTAGACCTAGATTTTTTAAACAGAAAAGGAGGTCAGAGTTGCTTCTAAAACAATAGGAAGTTGGTGCTCCTTTAGATTATGCTGACTTGGCAACATCAAGGTTTAATAAATCTTCTTGCAGCTCTGTAATCCACTTTCTAAAACTCTTAAAGGAAGATGTATTTTTGGAATTCAGATTTGTTCTTTCTCAGAGATAATATGTTATGTACGTTGTATATAATGGATCTGGAGCAGTGCCCCATAATCAAATGTAAGTGGGATGAATAAAAAATATAAATGGTATCACAGCAGCTCAGTGCAAGTTTGAATTGCTACAAATGTATGAAAACAACTTTTAGCTTTTTGAACTTTCTGCATTTCAGAATTATAGATAAGGAATTAGAATCTGTAATATTAATGTTCAAATGTTCATCTCTAACAGAAAACTTGTGATGTAAAATGACACAAGACCCACCAGTTAGATTTTATTACGAGAAATAAAATATAAAGCAAGGAATGGTAAAGATTACAGTGATTTATACAAAGTATTAATATGTGATCTACAAACAGTACAAAAATTCTGCTACTTCACAGAAGCACTATAGCTTACATTTTTGTCAGGAGTTGGTTCAGAATGAAGCTAGTCCAACGAGCAGAAAACTTTAAAAATTCCACAAAGCTATACTTTCATTAGATTTTATCTTTTAAGTTAAAATCTGATTCTAATTAGTGCCTTGATAATATAATCACTGAAACAAAACATAAAACCAAACTCAAATTATATGTTTCTAGTGTTCATATGATTTATCTTAAAAAAAAAATTCACTTCAAAGCCAGTGACACTCCAGTTTAGTTTATGCTGATTTACCTTGTGTTTTTCTCCGAGCTGCTTTGGCGTGCACTGACTGGCACCGAGGCCTTGATTTGTGCTTCCAACCTGGAATAAATACCTCCCGCAAACTGCAGAATAAAGAAGCAATACTGTTATCTTCACAGAATCAATAGAAGCTCTGCTTTATTAAAATGGGATTAGTTTTTAATTTAGAAGTAATTCTATTTTGATTTTTTAAATCCAGTCTTTTTGAGGTTCAATTTACATAAAGAAAAATGTACCATTTTAGTGTACAGGTGTGGGTTTTGACAAATGCATACAGTTTTATAACTACTGTCACAATGAAGACATAGAAAATAGTCCTATCACCCCAAAGAAAATTCCCTTGTTCCCCTGTCAAGTCAATCTACCTACCACTACCAATTTCTGGCAACCATTTGTCTGTTTTCTATCCTTATAGTTTTGTATTTTCCAGAACATTATATAAGTAGAATCATATAGCATGCAGCCATTTGAACCCAGCTTCTTTCACGTATAGGAGATTCATCCATATTGATGTGTACATCAGAAATTTGTTCCTTTTTTTTTGGAGACAGCATCTCACTCTGTCAGCCAGGCTGGAGTGCAGTGGTGCGATCAAGGTTTACTGCAGCCCTGACCTCCTGGGTGATCCTCCTACCTCAGCCACCAGAGGAGCTGGGACCACAGGTGTGCACCACCATGCCCAACTAATTTCTTATTTTTTGTAGAAACAGGGTCTCCCTATTTTGCCCAGGCTGGTCTTGAATTCCTGGGCTCAATGTTCTTTTTTTTTTTTTTGAGATGCAGTCTCACTCTGTTGTCCAAGTTAGAGTGCAGTGCACGATCTTGGCTCACTGCAACCTCCGCCTCCCTGGTTCAAGTGATTCTCTTCCCTCAGCCTCCTGAGTAGCTGGGATTACAGGCCTGCGCTACCACACCCAGCTAATTTTTGTATTTTTAGTAGAGACGAGGTTTCACCATGTTGGCCAGGATGGTCTCAATCTCTTGACCTTGTGATCTGCCCACCTTGGCCTCCCAAACTGCTGGGATAACAGGTCTGAGTCACTGCACCCAGTCCAATGTTCTTTTTATATGCACAGTTTGTTTTCCCATTTGCCAGGTAAAGGACATCATTTATAGTATTTCTAGTTTTTAGCAATTATGAATAAAACTATTATAAAAATGTGTGAATTGACCATTCCTTTTTGCATTTCTACTAGCTATATATGAGAGTTCCAGTTGCTCCACATCCTCATCAGCACTTGGTATGGGATTTTTCCTTTGGAGACAGGGTCTCGTTCTGTTGCCCAGGCAGGAGTGTAGTGGCGTGCTCTTGGCTCATTGCAACTTCTGCCTCCCAGGCTCAAGTGATCCTCCTACTTCACAAGTAGCTGGGACTACAGGCATCCACCACCACACCCGGCTAATTTTTGTATTATTTTTTTGTAGAGATAGGGTTTCATCATGTTGCCCAGGCTGGTCTCAAACTCCTGGGTTCAAGTGATCCTTCTACCTTGGCCTCCCAAAGTGCTGGGATTACAGGTGTGAGCCACTGTATCTGGCCTCATTTAGGTTTTAATTTACATTTTCCTAAGGACTAATGATGTTGTATCTCAGCACATCTAATGATATATGCTTATTTGGCATGGAAATCCTTTTTTTCATAGTGTCTGTTTACTCTTTTGCCCATTTATTTTTATTAGGTTTTTAAATTTTATTATTGAGTTTTGAGAGTTCTTTATAGATTCTGGATCACACCCCTTATCAGGTGTTTTACACATATTTTCTCATAGTTTATGGCTTGTCTTTTCATTGTTTAAATAGTATCTTTTGAAAGGTAGAAATTTTAAATGCTGATGAAGTCCAATTTTTCATTTATGGATCATGCTTTTGGTATTGTAGGCCAAGAAGTATTTTCCTAAGGTCACGAAGATTTTCTCCTATGTTTCCTTTTAGAAGTTTTATAGGGAAGTAAATTTTTAAATACAAGAATTAGGGCAAGAGTATGGTACTTACATAATACCAATACTGATGATAATACATAATTGTCATGACTAAAATGTAATTCTATCAAGAATATAGGTGTTTCTTGTCACCATTTTCAGCAAGATAACATCTTATTTTAGAGATGACATCTAAGCACCACATGCAGAGTTGATGAAAATTGGTACTTTCAGATAGTCGCCCTCAGGAGTTAGCATTTGGTCAACAATGCACAGTTAACCTACTCTTGGTGTGATGACACATTTTCAGCAATGATGTATTTTATTATATGTGTTATAGATGACCTGTGGACCATGGATAATAAGACATGGTGGGAAACCTTTACGTGAATAAGCAGGCTAACTGGTACAGAATATTAAAAAATACATAATTGTGGCCAGGCATGATGGCTCATGCCTGTAATCCCAGCACTTTAGGAGGCTGAGGTGGGTGGATCATGAGGTCAAAAGCTCAAGACCAGCCTGGCCAACATGGTGAGACCCCATCTCTACTAAAAATGAAAAAATTATCTGGGCATAGTGGTGCACGCCTGTAGTCCCAGCTACTTGGGAGGCTGAGGCAGGAGAATCACTTGAACCTGGGAGGTAGAGGTTGCAGTGAGCCCAGATGGTGCCACTGCAAGTCTCAGTGAGCGAGACTCCGTCTCAAACAAACAAACAAACAAACAAAAACACATATATTTGGCCAGGTGCGGTGGCTCATGCCTGTAATCCCAGCACTTTGGGAGGCCAAAGCGGGTGGATCACCTGAGGTCAGGAGTTTGAGACCAGCCTGACCAACACGGTGAAACCCCATCTCTACTAAATACAAAAAAATCAGCTGGGCATGGTAGCGCACGCCTGTAACCCAGCTATTTGGGAGGTTGAGGCAGGAGAATCGCTTGAACCCGGGAGGCGAAGGTTGCAGTGAGCCAAGATTGCACCACTGCATTCCAGCCTGGGCAACAAGACTGAAACTCCATCTCAAAGGAAAAACAAAAACAAAAACACATAAATTACTCTTTTAAAATTCTGCCTAAAACATCTTTATAATCCTAAGCTGAAAATAAAAGTAGGAAGGCATATTTTACACAAGTACAATATACTAGTACACAATTCTTACTTCTTTTGCTTCCTTTGACTTGACTCGGTCCAGATCCCCCAATCTCATTTTTATTAGGTGCCCTGTAATTTCAGACATTCGCCGCTGATCTGAAGGGAAAAAAACAGTAAACTTTACTTTTTGTAAGGATGATATATAACTTTTTATTTCTCAAAAAAGACTGTAATCACCAAGGGTTTATGAAAATATCTTTTGATACTATTTTACAGATACATACATCTATTTGTGAAGAATTTAAGTTAGCAAGTGGCAAATGACTCATTTGTGGATAATTGTGCTGCTTTTTAGATTACCATAAAACAGCCTAAAACATATTCAGTCACCTTTATGGTGAACGTAACGGGCAAAAGTCAATGTGAGTGATCTCAAAACCACAGATGCATAAAATAATACATTATTTGGTGGGGTTGTGTAGTAATGAAACTCTGGTTGTTGCCTAAGGGAATATGTAAATTTTGGGCTTTACTTTAGTTAGAACCTCTGGAGCTATTCCGCATACTTTATAAACTGAAAGACACACTAATCATTGCTATTTACATCCAATTTGTACATTACCCAAATAATAAAATTTACCATCTTCTCTCTGTGCATCCTGGTTGAATCTCAAGGATCTTGTGGCATCCCACTTATTCTTCTGCATACTCACACTATTGAAAAAATTGAACAAAAATCAGCATTGATGCTTCTTTAAGAGTGGATATCCGATTGGATTAAGGAGCAATACTCACACGAAAGGAGACACATCTCTAGAAGCTGACTAAAAAAAAGTAGACAACATTAAGGCCCAATTAGAACATGTTTACTGATTAGCGCTATAGTTAGTAATAAAAAGAGTTCACTCTTATTGAGTGTGAAGACACTGTACCAAGAGCATTACAAGTGCTATTTCATTTAAACCTTGCACCAACCACATGAGACAGGCACTGTTAATATCTTCATAATAAAAGAGGTTCAGGGAAGTTAAGAAACTTCTCCAAAGAGATACAGACCTATAATTTGAATCCAGCTTCATTTGTTAACCTTGGAATCCCAGCTTATGCAATTTCTTTTTTTTGGAGACAGGGTCTCACTCTGTTGCCCAGGCTGGAGTGCAGTGGCATGATTATAGCTCACTGCAGCCTCGACTTCCTGGTCTCAAGTGATCCTCTCCCTCAGCCTCCTGAGTAGTTGGGACTACAGGTATGTGCCACCATGCTTCGCTAATTTTTGTATTTTTTTTTTTGTAGAAATGGGGTTTTGCCCAGGCTGGTCTCAAACTTTTGGGCTCAAGCAATCCACCTACCTTGACCTCCCAAAGTGCTAGGATTACAGGCATGAGCCATCATGCCCAGCCAGCTGATACAATTTTTTTAGAATTAACCCACTCATATGCCTGTGACACTTAACACAAAGATGAATGTACAATGTGTCCAATGTAACTCTGTGGATCTTAACCCAGCCTTAACCTATCACACATTTTTGAAATGCACAGTTTTTCTTTTAGCCAATTGTGGTTATTACTATTCTCTTATTCCCGTCTGGCTTTTTTACCCCTTCCTTCAAAGGCATGGAGAAATAAGAATTATTTTTAAATGTCATAAAATATAATTTATTTTTAATTTAACAGCCTATTTTTAATTTTTTGAATAAGTATATTGGTTTAAACTTCAAAAGGTATAAATAGCACATACAATAAAAGACTCTCACTTCTGTCCCTTATACATTCAGTTCCCTTCCTAAGAGGCAACCAATTTTATCAAGTTCTTATGTAGCCTTCCAGAGACATTTTATGCATATACAAGGAAGTTCATTTATATTTTCCCCCCATCTACTTTACACAAATGGTAGCATACTATACCACTATACATTTCTGCACCTTCCTTTTCTCATTTGTCAATATATCTTAGAGATCTTTAATCTCAGTCTATAAAAAACTTCATTTTTACATTGCTAGCATTCCATGTGTCTTCATTACTCTTAACTTTTTATTTTTTGCTGGCTATAGTCACTTGTTTATTTTTCCACATGAACTTTAAAATAACAACAGATAATTCAGAATTACCTTCTCCAATGCCTTTTCTTTCCTCTGAGCACAGGGTGAAGATACCTGCTTTTTTGGTTGTCTAGTGAACTTCTTTGGCTTCTCCTTTTTCCCTGATAATGAGAGGTCAATGTTATAAGCTTAGGCCCCATATACCTTTCCAGTCTACTTGTTACTTCTAAACAATAAGACCATTAAGAAAAACATTGTTTTAAGAAAACTAACAAATTAACTTCTGGGTAAAAAGCAAATACACCATGAAGCAAAGCTGAAATTGCTTTACAGCAGTTCATTTTCATTTTCTTTTTTTTTTTTTTTTTGAGACAGAATCTTGCTCTGTCACTCATGCTGGAGCACAGTGGCATGATCTCGGCTCACTGCAATCTCCGCTTTGCAGGTTTAAGCGATTCTCATGCCTTGGCCTCCCAAGTAGCTGTAAGAAAAAAGTATTGAAATCTCTAGCTATAAGTGGTAATCTGTGTATTTTTCCTTACAGATTTGTCAGTTTTTGCTTTGTATATTTTAGGGCTTTATAATTAGGCACATTTACATTTATACTAAAAGTACAAAAATTAGCCAAGTATGGTGGTGTGTGCCTGTAATCCCAGCTACTCGGGAGACTAAGGTACAAGAATCGCTTGACCCCAGGAGGTAGAAGTTGCAGTGAGCCGAGATTGTGCCATTTCAGCCTGGTGATAGAGTGAGATTCTGTCTCAAAAAAAAAAAAAGACTATGAGTGACTTTATGCCAATAAATCTGACAAATTGGATAAAATTCCTTGAAAGACAGAAATTATCAAAACAAATTGAAGAGGCAATAGAAAACTTGAATAGCATCTATTAACTAATGAAATTGAATTCATAATGTAAAGCCTTCCTATAACAAAAGCTCCAGGCCCATATGGCTTCACTGCTGAATTTTATTATTCTTTTAAGGGAGAAACAACACAAGTCCTATACAAACTCTTCCAGAAAAGAGGGGTGATGTCACTCATTTTCTAATGTCATTATGACTCTAGTACACCAGAATACTGGTGTAACATGTGAAAAATCAATTAATGTACCTAATTGATACAATAAAGGAGAACATCTATATGATCTTCTCAATAGATGGAGAAAAAGCATTTGACAAAAGGCAACACCTATTTGCTATAAAAACTCAGCAAAAGAGAAACAGAAAGGAACTTTCTCAACTGAGAAAGGACATTTATGGGAAGCCGAAAACTAACATTACATACTTAATGGTTAAAGACTGGATGTTTTCCCCATAAGACAAGGTAAGGATGTCTGTCTCTTTTCACCACTT
Source organism: Macaca thibetana thibetana (assembly GCF_024542745.1). Classification (NCBI taxonomy): domain Eukaryota; kingdom Metazoa; phylum Chordata; class Mammalia; order Primates; family Cercopithecidae; genus Macaca; species Macaca thibetana. The sequence goes on from NC_065590.1 coordinate 45,939,897, forward strand.
CTATTCAATATCAGGTCCTAACCAGCACAAAAGGCAAGACATGTAAATAAAAGGTATACAGGTTGGAATGAAATCTAATAAATGAAGAACAAATAACTGAATTTAGCAAGGTCATAGCACACAGTCAATATACAAACATCAATTGTATTTTGACCATCATTAGTATTACAATCAATAAGCAACCAGAAAAACAATTCCATTTATAATAGCATAAAAATAGGGAGGAATAAATTTAACAAAAGATGTTCAACACCTGTACACTGAAACTACAAACATTGTTGAGACACATTAAAAAAGTCCTAAATAAATGGAGAGATATTCCATGTTCATGGATGGGAAAAACTGCCATTGGAAAAAAAAGGAATTCACCCCAAATTGGATATGGGTTCAACATAATCCCAACAAAAATCCCAAAAAGATATTTGTAGAAATATCCACACAGACTCTAAAATTTGTAGAAAATGCAAAGCACCTTGAAAGGCCAAAATAATTTAAAATTAAAGAACAATTTTGGAGGACTCCCACCACCAGGTTTCAAGACTCACTAAAATCTACAAAAATTAATAGTGTGGTATTGATATGCAGATGTAAAGAAAGACATAAGAATCAATGGAAGAAAACAGAGAGTTTGGAAATGTAAACAGTCAACTGATTTTTAACAGAGATGCCAAGGTATTCCAATATATTAGAAAAGAATAGTCTTTTCAATAAACGGTGCTGGAACAACCAGCTATGCCTATGGAAAAAAAGGAAGCTTGACCCTTAACTCATACAATAAACAAAAATTAACCTGAATGGGATCATAATCTTAAATAAAAAGCTAAAATCATACAACTTCTAGAAGAAAGCAGCAGAAAATCTTTGTGACTTTGGGGTAGGCAAATACTTCTTAGCTATTAAATAATGGAACATAAAAAGGAAAAACTAAAATATTAGAATTCACAAAATTTAAAAGTTAAGCTCTTCAAAAGACATCATTAAGAAAATTAGGTCTGGTGCAGTGGCTCATGCCTGTAATCCTAGCACTTGGGAGGCCGAGACAGGCAGATCCTCTGAGGTCAGGAGTTCGAGACCAGCTTGGCCAACATGGCAAAACCCCATCTCCACTAAAAATACAAAAAGTAGTCCAGTGTGGTGGTGCACACCTGTAATCCCAGCTACTCAGGTGGCTGAGGCAGAAGAATCGCTGGAACCCAAGAGGCAGAGGTTGCAGTGAGAGATCGTACCTCTACACTCCAGTCTGGATGACAGAACAAGACTCTGTCTCAAAAAAAAAAAAAAAAAAAAAAAAAAAAAAAAAATTAAAAGGCAAGGCATAGACTAGGGGAAATATTGAGAAACATACGACTGACAAAAAAGATTTAGATCTAAAGTATATATAAAGAAATCTTACAACTCAATAATAAGGCAAAGGATTCAATAAAAATGGGCCGAAGATTTAAACAAACACTTCATTAAAAAGATATATAAATGGTCAATAAAAACATTAAAAGATGCTTATTACTATCTACCCACTAGAATGGCCAAAATTAAAAAGACCAGTAATACCAAGTATTAATGTGAATGTGCAGCAACTAGAACTCTCAGACACTGCTGGTGGGAACGCACAGTGGTGGGAATGCTCCACTGCTCGTGGAGATGCAAAACGGTCACTTTGCAAAACAATTTGGCAGTTTCTTATAAAGCGAAACATACACTTACCATACGATCTAGTAATTTTACTCCTAAGTACCTACCCAAGAAAAATGAAAACACATGTCCATACAGACTTGTATGCAAATGTTCATAGCAGCATTATTCACAACAGCCAACAAGAGGGAACAACCCATATGTCCATGAAATTGCGAATGGATAAACAAAGTATGGTATATCCATATAATGGAATATTACTCTGCAATAAAACGGACTAAACTACTGACACATGCAATAACATGGATGAATCTCAAAAACTTCATACTAAGCGAAAGAAGCCAGAGACAAAAAATTACTCATGATTCCATTCATATGAAACTTAAAAAGGTAAATTATTTTGACAAAACAGATTCATGGTTGCCTAAGGGCAGAACTGAAGAAAGGGAACTGAGTACAAAGGGGGATGAAGGAACTTTTTGAAATGATGTTCTAGATTTTTATTTTCGTGGTGGTTACACATCTGTGTGCCAAAACTCATCTACATGTACACTTAAAATGGGTGATTTTTGCAACATATAACTTATACCTCAAACTGTTGAAGAAAAAACCTAGTAGAACTTTCTCCTTTACTAATTAAAATTGACACAAAATTGCTAAAGAACCAGCTTTTTCATTGGAGGATTCAACATGTAAAGAAAAATTATGTAAAACTTGGAGAGAAGAGAAAGGGAAGGCAGCATGTGTTTTCAATGTCATATTGGAGGGCTGTTTAACATGCCTACTCAAGAATCATTTAATTCTCTAAGAGAATGTATCACGTCTGACTACCATCTGCTGATGGCATCTGAAAGTTACATGTTAACTTTCAGGTTTTTGTGTCTAATAAAAATGCAAACGATTTCTAAAAAGATAACCTAAGAGTTATGGGTTCACTAAGTTGTATGACACTGATCAATTTTGTATCTAACTTACAATCTTCTTTTAAATTTTTTTTTTTCAGATGGAATTTCACTCCGGTTGCCCAGGCTGGAGTGCAATGGGATGGTCTCGGCTCACTGCAACCTCCCCTTCCTGGGTTCAAGTGATTCTCCTGCCTCAGCCTCCTGAGTAGCTGGGATTACAGGCACCTGCCACCACATCCAGCTAATTTTTGTTTTTTTTTTTTTTTTTTTTTTGAGAGAGACTCTTGCTGCGTCGCCCAGGCTGGAGTGCAATGGCATGATCTCGGCTCACTGCAACCTCCACCTTGCGGGTTCAAGCAATTCTCCCACCTTAACCTCCCCATTAGCTGGGATTACAGGCACCTGTCATTATGCTCAGCTAATTTTTGTATTTTTGTAGAGATGGGGTTTCACCATGTTGGAGAGGCTGGTCTTGAGCTCCTAACCTCAGGTGATCTGCCTGCCTCAGCCTTCCAAAGTGCTGAGATTACAGGCATGAGTCACCACACCCAGTCTAATTTTTGCATTTTTAGTAGCGATGGGGTTTCACCATGTTGGCCAGGCTGGTCTTGAACTCCTGACCTTAGGTGATCTGCTCGCCTCAGCCTCCCAAAGTGCTGGGATTACAGGTATGAGCCACCGTGCCCAGACCAACATTCTTTTTTCAAAAGTAGTATAATGGAATACTACACTGCAATAAAAAGGAATAAACAATATGAACGAATCTCAAAAACCTTATACTAAGTGAAAGAAGCCAGAGACAAAAGATTACTCATGATTCCACTCATATGAAATCCTAAAAGAGGTAAATTATTGTAACAAAATGGATTCATAATTGCCTATAAATACTTGAGTCTTCAAAGGCTCTTTGAACCAATTTTCCTTGCTGTTTCTTGGAACTAATGAGTTGAGAAATTTTGACACAAGTTAATTTTATAGTTGTATAATAATCATGCTTTTGGCCAGGCACAGTGGCTCACGCCTGTAATCCCAGCACTCTGGGAGGCCGAGGCGGGTGGATCATCTGAGGTCAGGAGTTCAAGACCAGCCTGACCAACATTGTGAAACCCTGTCTCTATTAAAAATGCAAAAAAATTAGCCGGGTGTGGTGGCATGCGTCTGTAGTCCCAGCTACTCAGGAGACTGAGGCAGGAGAATTGCCTGAACCCAGGAAGTAGAGATTGCAGTGAGCCAAGATTGTGCCACTGTGACAGAGTGAGACTCCGTCTCAAAAGAAAGAAAAAAACACAAACAAAAAACAAAACATGCTTTCCACTAAAAAAATCATACATTTATGAATGTTATTTAATGGTTCATTTGAGTATCACTCCAAATCATCTCAGGTACACATCTCAGATCACATTTCATCTGACATGAGTCACACATTTAGTTGCACCTGAAGTGAAAACGTGGAGAGTTCTTTCTCAGTGTACTGCCCTTTCTTTATAGCTTTGAGTATTCTGTGTTCATGCCCAGGTTAGGAAATCTTGATGGTGTCTCCTTTCTAATTTTTTTTTCCTATGTTGCAACCTACTATATATATAAAACTAATTCCCTGTCCCTTGCATTAAAGGCTTCAGAATGTAACCCCTTCATAAACAGTGAGATTTGATTTTAACTTATAAACCAATACTTTGTTTTTTGGATACTTCTTCTTCATCTCCAACTTCATCTTCAGTGACCTCAGATCCAGTGGTATATTCTTCTTCTTCTGAAAACAGTGACTGTTGTTTCTAAGTTAAAAAAAAAATCTATTATAAATGTAATATTATGATATTTTTAATGAATTCTTTCAAACACATTTACCTAAATTTCTTTTGAATGAATAAGTCAATCAAGAGCTGATAAAATAACCTCTGGCTAGCACAATATCCAGGAAATGGACATAAGAATTTTTACATTCGGAGCAGGCTTACATTACATCATATATTTTTTAATTCCTTCACAGAATCTAGAACAGTAGTAGGCACATAAGTACTCAGTATTTATTGAATTGTACCTCTATCACTCTACTAAATGTATATTCCTTGATATAAGGTTAAATTATAATATAGTAACCACCACTATTAAAGTAGTCTTTTTTTTTTTTTTTTTTTGGAGACGGAGTCTCACTCTGTTGCCCAGGCTGGAGTGCAGTGGCGCAATCTCAGCTCACTGCAAGCTCTGCCTCCGAGGTTCACGCCATTCTCCTGCCTCAGCCTCCCGAGTAGCTGGGACTACAGGCGCCCACCACGGCGCCCGGTTGATTTTTTTGTATTTTTTTTTTAGTAGAGATGGGGTTTCACTGTGTTAGCCAGGATGGTCTTGATCTCCTGAGCTTGTGATGCACCTGCCTCGGCCTCCCAAAGTGCTGGGATTACAGGCGTAAGCCACTGCGCCCGGCCTAAAGTAGTCATAAACAAGCACATATGCACATTCTCCGGGTGAATGTGGCCCTGGATTATTCAACCATATCTGCATTACCTTCCTGCATCTCTATGCCCTACTGTCTGTTATCACTAATCCAAATTCCTATTCCATTCTTATGAATATTGATGGCAGACAGCATTTTAAAAAAAAAGTCAACCAATCACTCAAACAATCAAATAATTGGAACTCAACAGATTTGTTGCTTTGTTCAATGTCCTAAATATGATGTAAGAGTGACTTTAAAAAGTCTTTTAACTAGATCTATGGATTATGCAGCCAGATATGGAATATGTGTCTGTCTTAAATAATTTAACAGCATTTTTAGTTAAGTGAAAATAGGAGAATCTGAAAAGGAAGATGTATATTTAACTAAAATTTGTAAAATAAGATACTAATATTAAACTAAACTTTAATTTAGGAAGAAAGAGATCCAGGAATGCTAACTATAATTGCTCACTTACCAGTTGTAGAGTCCAGTTTTTCAATGACAAGAACTATAAGACAGGAATAAGCGATTAATAAATCTGCATTTACCCAGATTGTAGCTCCTTATTTTCATATAGATATTGTAGAAGAGTTGAAAGAAGTTACAAATATAGTTCCCTTCCAGGCTGAAACATAATTTAAAACTCAGGCTGAAAGTGATATGTTACAGTCTTTAATATTCTCTGCCAGAGGAGGATGTGGATGCTTTCTAAAAAGAAAGACACTTTCCCAGTATTATTTCCAAAGGACAAGTCAATCATGTGCAAGTAAATAACTAAAATAATTTGTCATTTTTAGAACTATTTCAATCACTTTTTAATGTATATATTTTAATATAAATTAAGGAAGCAGACTACATATGGACATTCTGGACATTCAATTAATCTAGTTTGTTGTTTGACATAAAATTGATAAATAAACGTTAGTGTGTGATTTTTTTTTTTTTTTTTTTTTTTTGAGACAGAGTCTCACTCTGTCGCCCAGGCTGGAGTGCAGTGGCACAATCTCCACTCACCACAACCTCCACCTTCTGGGTTTAAGGGATTCTCCTGCCTCAGCCTTCCGAGTAGCTGGGATTACAGGGGCATGCCACTGCACCCAGCTAAATTTTGTATTTTTAGTAGAGACAGGGTTTCACCATGTTGACCAGGCTGGTCTTGAACTCCTAATCTCAGGTTCCCAAAGTGCAGGGATTACAGGCATGAACTACCATGCCTAGCATGAGTGAATATTTGTATAGCTGTCTGAAGTTCATAAAGCACTTCACAGGGCATATTTCACTTTCTCAAGTAAATGCCATCTTAACCAACAAAAAGACAGAACATTCATAGGCAAACATATTTCCTGGTCTTCAGTAACAAAGGCAATGGCATAAAAAGGAGTCAAAGGAATCAAGTTTTCTGGTCACTTTAAAAATATTTCAGTTTTGAAACTTTTATGTGTTTGTTTTTTGAGACAGGGTCTCACTCTGTCACCTAGACTCCAGACTGGAACTTTTGAAGAATCTAAATATATTCCTAATTACAATAAAAGGATAATTTTAAGCCAAAAAAAAAGTTACAGAACGAGGAGGAAACAAAATATCCATTCATGCTATCTTCATTCTTCAAATCATAATTTGTCCATAATAAAAACCTTAAAGAGCATGTTATGTTTTTGGTTTTTCTTTTTTTTTGAGACAGAGTCTCCCTCTGTCACCAAGGCTGGAGTGCAGTAGTACGATCTCGGCTCACTGCAACCTCTGCCTCCTGGGCTTAAGCAATCTTCCCACCTCAGCCTCCCAGCGAAACTTCGACTATAGGCACAAGGCACTCCATTTGGCTAAGTTTTCAACCTTTTTTGTAGAGATGAGGTCTCACTATATTGCCCAGGCTGGTCTCAAACTCCTGAGCTCAAGCCATCTTCCTGCCTCAGCCTCCCAAAGTGCTGGGATTACAGGTGTGAGTTACCATGCCTGGCCCCATGTTGTTTTTTCCCCCAAATTTAAATGTATTCATTATTAATTCTTTGAGGGCAAGAAATGTGTCCTATTACCCTTAGAGTCCTATTAGTAGGCATAATACCTTCTTATGATTAGGTAGTCAGTTCAATTTCAACTTAAATTGATCAGGTTCCTGTCAAAAATTAAATGTCATTAATTATTTATGTAAATAAAGAATAAATGAAACAAGCTACTCACAGCATTGAGCTCCCCAGTTTTGGGACCCCATGGTGTATTTGGCTCCAGTAAAACATCACATTCTATACCCTTTTCATCACAGGGGCCAACCCCAACATCACTTGAAAGAAAAAGACATTTTTATGGAGAACAGTTTACTTTCTTAAAAATTTAAATGTGAATATCTTTTTATTGCAAATGTTTCATAAATTGCTCTTTAAAAATACAGTTCCTGAGTATAAGGATATCACTTCACAATGACATTTCCTTTTTTTTGTTTGTTTTTTTGAGATGGAGTCTCGCTCTGTCACCCAGGCTGGAGAGTAATGGCATGATCTTGGCTCACTGCAACCTCTGCCTCCCGGGTTCAAGCGATTCTCCTGCCTCAGCCTCCCGAGTAGCTGGGATTACAGGCACCTGCCATCACGCCTGGCTAATTTTGTATTTTCACCATGTTGGCCAGGCTGGTCGTGAACTCTTGCCCTCAGGTGATCCATCCACCTTGGCTCCTAAAATGCTGGGATTACAGGTGTGAGCCACCGTGCCCGGCCAACAATGACATTTCTTAATTCGTATAAGTGATTCCTCTAGCGAAAGACACCCCATACAGCAAGCACCATTGTACCTGAAGCATCGTACCTGCAAGGTGGCGGAATGGGCTGCATAATTGGTACTGTTTTGAGAACAGCCTTGGCTAAGTGCAGTGGATCACGCCTGTAATCCCAGCACTTTGGGAGGCTGAGGTGGGCAGATCATGAGGTCAGGAGATCGAGACCATCTTGGTCAACATGGTGAAACCCTGTCTCTACTAAAATACAAAAAATTAGCTGGGCATGGTGGTATATGTCTGTAATCCCAGCTACTTGGGAGGCTGAGGCAGGGCAATTGCTTGAACCCGGGAGGTGGAGGTTGCAGTGAGCTGAGATTGCGATGCTGCACTCCAGCCTAGTGACAGAGTGAGACTCCACCTCAACAACAACAACAACAACAAAAGTGGGGGGGGGGTGGCTAGGCGCGGTGGCTCACGCCTGTAATCCCAGCACTTTGGGAGGCTGAGGTGGGTGGATCACGAGGTCAGGAGTTCGAGACCAGTAGTTCGAGACCAGCCTAGCTGGCATGGTGAAACCCTGTCTCTACTAAAAATACAAAAATTAGCTGGGCGTAGTGGTGGGTGGCTGTAATCCCAGCTACTCAGGAGGCTGAGGCAGGAGAATCGCTTGAAACAGGGAGGCAGAGGTTGCAGTGAGCCGAGATTGTGCCACCACACTCCAGCCTGGGCAACAAGAGCGAAACTCCAACTGAAAAAAAAAAAAAGTATTTCTTTTTTTCTTTTTGTTTTGAGACAGAGTCTCCCTCTGTCACCCAGGCTGGAGTGCAGTGCACAATCTCAGCTCACTGCAGCCTCTGCCTCCCGGGTTCAAGCGATTCTCCTGCCTCAGCCTCCCGAATAGCTGGGATTACAGGCGCCCGCCACCATGCCTGGTTAGAAGAGACAGGGTTTCCACACATTGGCCAGGCTGGTCTCAAACTCCTGACTTCAAGTGATCGGCCTGCCTTGGCCTCCCAAAATACTGGGATTAAAGGTGTGAGCCACCACACCCGGCTAAGAACAGCCTCTTTTAAAGTGTCCTCCAGCCTCTAACCTTACAGCCTGCTGCCATTGCAAAATGATGAACATGACTTCAGAAATTACTGAATTTGAGGAGTTCATACTTACGGAGAGATGAACTCAACCATCAACATTTTTTTCTAGTTGTATCAATCATTCACTGATTGATACAATCAATTGGTTGATCAATTGATTGAGAGGGCCTCAAGCAAATTGGGAACCCTCACCACTCACCACCGCAAACTGGATTTAAGGTCTTAACCTTTTTAATCACCAGGGGCTCTTTTCATTTGTTTTTCCTCCCCTTGTACCTCCAGTATTTTTTTTTTTTTTTTTTGAGACGGAGTCTCGCTCTGTTGCCCAGGCTGGAGTGCAGTGGCGTGATCTCGGCTCACTGCCAGCTCTGCCTCCCGGGTTCACGCCATTCTCCTGCCTCAGTCTCCCGAGTAGCTGGGACTACAGGTGCCCACGACCATGCCCGGCTAATTTTTTGTATTTTTAGTAGAGACAGGGTTTCACCATGTTAGCCAGGATGATCTCGATCTCCTGATCTTGTGATCCGCCCACCTTGGCCTCCCAAGGTGCTGGGATTAAAGATGTGAGCCACCGTGCCCGGCCACCTTCAGCATTTTTAAGTGTTCTGCCTATCAAATAAATATCTCTCTGCTCTTATTGTAAGCTAACATATAATTTTAGTTTTCCGAAATAATGAAAACTACTTGAGGACTGACATTGCTGATTTGGGGAAGCACTATGGGATAAGGGATTCTGATATAGGAACCGCTGAATAAAGCTATAATACAGTGTTGGGTTTTTCCACTCCTCACCTAATTGTATCTTTTGAAAAAGGCACAACAATGACATCTCTGTACTTGTGCAAATCGTCCAATATTCTAGCAATGGGACAGGATGGCAAATCTCCACCTTCACCTTGATCACGAAGTGTAATCATGTGGTCCCTTACTTTACAACCCTGTCACATAAGAGACAATAAATTAGAGGTTAGTTTCTTATAGAACACTCCTTTAAAGATCACTGTTTTTCTTTTCTTTGCCTAGTCATATTGTCATATACATATTTTACAACTTTTTCTCAAGAAAAACATTCCTCATATAGAAAAGAGATTCAATCATAACTGTATGGCTTAACAAATACCCAAGAATACCCATATAATCACAATCCACATTAAGAATTAGAACATTGCCAACACTCCAGGAGTCCCCACAGACCCAATTCTGATCATAATGGTTTCCCTCCTCCCAACAGGTAACCTCTACCCTGGCTTGTGGTAATTACTTCCTTGCCCTCTGCCACTTAAGGATGCATTCCTAAACACTATAGTTTAGTTTTGTCTCACCTGTTTTGCTTGACATTATGTTTCTACTGGGTGAGGTGGCTCAAGCCTGTAATCCCAGCTCTTTGGGAGGCCGAGGTGGGTGGATTGCTTGAGCCCAGGAGTTTGAGATCAGCCTGGGCAACATGGCAAAACCCTGCCTCTAAAAGAGTAGAAAAAAATTAGCTGGGTGTGGTGGTGCATGCCTCCAGTCCCAGCTACCTCAGGAAGCTGAGGTGGGAGGATCACTTGAGCTCAGGGAGGTTGAGATTGCCATTAGCAGTGATCAGGCCATAGCACTCCAGCTTGGGTGACAGTGAAATCCTGTCTCAAAAAAAAAAGGCCAGGTGCAGTGGCTCACGCCTGTAATCCCAGCACTTTGGGAGGCCGAGGAGGGTGGATCACAAGTTCAGGAGATCGAGACCATCCTGGCTAACACAGCGAAACCCCGTCTCTACTAAAAATACAAAAAAAAAAAAAAAAAAAAAAAATTAGCCGGGTGTGGTGGCGGGCGCCTGTAGTCCCAGCTACTCGGGAGGCTGAGGCAGGAGAATGGCGTGAACCCGGGAGGCGGAGCTTGCAGTGAGCCGAGATCGCGCCACTGCACTCCAGCCTAGGTGACAGAGCAAGGCTCCGTCTCAAAAAAAAAAAAAAAAAATATGTTTTTATGATTCAACGATGTTATTTCATGTAATAATAACATTTGCTTTAATGTATAGTGTTTCACTGCTTGAATATATACCATTTATTTACCTCTTCTACCACTGATAGATGGGTTGTTTCTAGTTTGGGGCTACTAAAAATAATATTGCTATGAACATTCTTTTGTCTGTTTCCCAGTACAGAAGTGCTCATGTGTACCAAATTATATTACCATCAGCAGTATACGAGGATTTCTGTTACTCCACATCCTTGCTAACACTTGGTCAGACATTTAAATTGTAGTCATTCTGGCTGGGCATGGTGGCTCGTCACTTTGGGAGGCCGAGGCAGGCAGATCACTTGAGGTTAAGAGTTCGAGACCAGCCTGGCCAACATGGTGAAACCCCGTCTCTAATAAAAATACAAAAATTTAGCCAGGCGTGGTGCCAGGCACCTGTAATCCAGCTACTCAGGAGGCTGAGGCATGAGAATTGCTTGAACCTGGGAGACAGAGGTTGCAGTGTGCCAACACTGTGCCACTACACTGCAGCCTGGGCAACAGAGCAAGACTCCACCTCAAAAAAAAAAAAATTTAGTCATTCTGGTAAATGTGCATTGGTATTCATTCTGGCTTTAATTTGTACCTATCCAGTCACAAATGAGGTTGTCGTTTTCATGTTTACAGAACAACTGTTTTTTTGTCTGAAGTGCCTGTTGTCTTTCTCCTGTTTTTTTTTTGAGACACAGTCTTGCTCTGTTGCTAGGCTGGAGTGCAGTGGCACGATCTCACGTCAATGCAATCTCTGCCTCCTGGGTTCAAGCAATTCTCCTGCCTCAGCCTCCCAAGTAGCTGGGACTACAGGCACACACCACCACACCCAGCTAATTTTTGTATTTTTATTAGAGATGGGGTTTCACCATGTTGGCCAAGGTGGTCCCGATCTCTTGATCTCATGATCTGACCACCTCGGCCTCCCAAAGTGCTGGGATCACAGGCATGAGCAACCGTGCCCAGCCGGGATACAAGCAACATATATATCAACAAAAGATTCATCATATATATATTTTGGTTTTTTTGAGATAGAGTCTTGCTCTGTCACCCAGGCTGAAGTGCAATGGTCTGATCTTGGATCACTGCAACCTCCGCTTCCTGGATTCAAGCGATTCTCCTGCCTCAGCCTCCCGAGTAGCTGGGATTATAGGCACCCACCATGATGCCCAGCTAATTTTTGTATTTTCAGTAGAGACAGCGTTCTCCCCATATTGGCCAGGCTGGTCTTGAACTCCTGACCTCAGGTGATCCGCCCATCTCGGACTCCCAAAGTGCTGGGATTACAGGCATGAGCCACCCCGTGCCTGGCCTATATATATATATATATATATAATTTTTTTTTTTTCAGACAGTGTCTTGATTTGTTGCCCAGGCTGGAGTGCAGTGGCGTGATCTTGGCTCACTGCAAGCTCCACCTCCCAGGTTCACACCATTCTCCTGCCTCAGCCTCCTGAGTAGCTGGAACTATAGGCGCCCACCACCACGCCCAGCTAATTTTTTGTATTTTTAGTAGAGAAGGGGTTTCACTGTGTTAGCCAGGATGGTCTTGATCTCCTGACCTCATGATCCGCCCGCCTCAGCCTCCCAAAGTGCTGGGATTACAGGCGTGAGCCACCATGCCCGGCTGATATATTTTTTTAAAGATGCCTACAAAGAAATATATTTTGCTCGAAACGATGTGGAAATGTGATAGCTAAAATGGAAACAAACTAACCACAAATGTAAATTTGCGGTTACAAATTAATGAGGTTAAAAATTACTGTGGTTAGAAGGAAATGTAAAGACTAAAAAATCATGTTACTGAAAAAAACATAATAGTAATGATGAATTAATGAAATATCTTGGGTCTAGCAAAGTAATCTAATTTTGCTTAACGTCTCATGCCCAATTTAAGTATCTTTGTTTGTAAAATGTATAACTAAAACTTTAAGAATAAATGTTATATAAGTAATCTATTACCTCACCGATAAAACTTTTAAGTGATCAAAGTTGGTAACGGATTGCAAATACAAGAAAACGAATCCAGTTTAAATTCCATGACCCATCATTCAGTAACATTCACGCCAATATCCCAGATTCCTTGCCCCTAAATTTCATCATCCCCATCTGGCAAAATCTTAACTCTAGATGAACTCAACTACCCATTTTCTCCCTGCCTGTACTCATGCAGCCAAGGGTTACTGGAGAGAGTGATATAAACAGGCATGATGAATTATCTTGTGAACTTATGACTGCCAATCTCCAGTGAGCTCTCAAACTTCCTGGCAATATACATTTTCTCTGGAAAATTCACTCTTCTATTTTTCAAAATACTATTTCAAACCTTCCATACTTCCCTCAAACCTTGGAACCTTCCCTTTTCCCTCTTATTCTTAGTGGATGGCTTAATCTTCTACTTTTTAGAGAACAGAAAAAGCATTGGATTGGAATAAGTTATCAACTAAACGACAAAAACACAATTTTACTAATATCTACAACCATTCTACTCTTCTCTCCTGTTGTAATAGAGGAGCTGTCCACCCTCTTGTTGAAATTAATACCACTAAATGTGGTTAAGGTCCCACCCTACCCTGCCTTCTCACCTTATACCATCAACCTCTCCTTCTTAGCTGGATCCTTCCCACTGACTTTTAAAAGGTTCTCTCGTATCAAAACAGAAACAAGGTCAGGCATGGTGGCTCACGCCTGTATTCCCAGCACTTTGGGGGGCCCAGATGGGCGGGTCATTTGAGGTGAGGAGTTTGAGACCAGCCTGGCCAATATGGTGAGACTCCATCTCTACTAAAAATACAAAAATTAGCCAGGCATGGTGGCACGTGCCTGTAATTCCAGCTACTTGGGAGGCTGAGTCAGGAGAATCGCTTGAGCCCGGGAGGCAGAGATTGCAGTGAGCCGAGATCGTGCCACTGCATTCCAGCCTGGACAACAGTGAGACTCCTTCTCAAACAAACAAACAAAAAACAACCCCCAAAACACTAAACAAATATTCATAACTTAAATTACTAATCTATCTCCTCCCTTTCTCAAATTTCCCAAAAGAGATGTCATATATACTGTTCCCATTTGTTAATCTCTCACTCATTTCTCAACCCATACAAACCTGGCTTCTGGATCTAGCACTCCACCAAAACAGCTGTTCACACCTATGAATTCCCTGTCACTAAGGCCAAAGGACACAGTTCTTTCATTATTTTATTTGACCTCTTAGCCATACTAGGCACCACAGTCCACTCCTCTTTCTTTAATATTACTCCCTCAACATCCTCAATTTTTCTCCTATCATTCTGGCTGCCCCTGACCATTCTCCTTTGCAGGCTCATGCTGCTTCATCCAGCCATAGCTGTAGTTTCCCTTTGCTCTTCATATGCTCACCTATACCTGCTGGCTTTAACTATCATCTATTGCAAGAAAACTTATGAGTTATTATCTCCAGCCTAACCACTTGTCTGAGCTCCAAAACTCATATATCTAATGGCCTCTGTCTGGTTATCTCAGAAAGCACCTCAAACTCAAAATATCCAAACAGAACTCATGAGTCTCTCAAAACCTGATTTCCGTCTGCTGCTTCCTCTTCAGTGAATAGCACCACCAGCTATCCAGTAGCACCAACAAGAAACTGAGTCATCCTTCCCCCTCTCCCTCTGCAATACAATCTGTCAGATAATTTCAGTTTCATCTCTTAAATATTAAATTCATCCACTTCTCTTAATCTTCACTGCTCTGGTACCATCATCTCTCTCTAAGACTACTATGATAACTTCCTTTTGTACGTGATTCCACTGACTACCCCTCAAGTGTGCATTCTCCACACTGCAACTGATATTTTCAAAATGGAGATAAAAGAAAAACTTGAACATGGCTTATGACACCCTGCTCCAGCATGGACTGACACCTACCTACCTCTCCAGACTTGCCTTGAACTATGCATGTTTTCTACGACAGCCTCAGGTTGTCAGTCTCTTTTACTCACTGTGTTCCTTCTGACCTTGCTGTTCTGACTAGAACACTCTTTCCCTTCCTCTACACCTCACATACTCCTATGAATCCTTCAGATCTCAACTTAATGCCAACTCCTTTGAGGATTTCCTTGACATCTATGGCTGAATGATACCAGCCTATTATAGACATTTAGGGCCCTGTATGTGTCTTCAAACATTTATTTGGGTGCTTTTTTCCTTTTGGTATTACTGCCTCAGCTATAAGTTCCACAAGGGCATAAATGATCCAATTTTACATGCTATCCTCCGCCTTGCACAGTGTATGGCACATCTTTGGTGCTTTGTAAGTATTTTTTGTGTGGATGATGATAAAGAGCTTTAGGTTCCTTTCATTCACACATGACATTTAATTACAGAACATTTTCAAAAGTGTTTGTGATCAGAGAATCTAACCTACAGCAATACTCACACATTGCATCAATATATATGTGCAAGGATATTCACTGCAACACAGTAATACCATCAGTCTAGAAACCACCTAAATGTTCATTAATAGGAGAATGGTTAAATTGTGATATATACATAGCTTGGAATATTATACAGCAGTTAAATAAAATAGCACAGAAAGATACCCTAGTTACGTTGTTGAGTAAAAAAGGCAAATTACAGAATATTATTAGTATGATCTGGTTTCCAAAACAAAAAATCATATATAAGTCTGGGTGTGGCGGCTCACACCTGTAATCCCAGCACTCTGGGAGGCCAAAGCAGGTAGATCGCTTCAGTTCATGAGTTCGAGACCAGCCTGGGCAACATGGCAAAACCCCGTCTCTAACAAAAATACAAAAAATTACTGAGTATGGTGGCGTGTGCCTGGAGTCCCAGCTACTTGGAAGGCTGAGGTGGGAGGATTGTTTGAGCCTGGGAGGCAGAGGCTGGAGTGAGCCGAGATGGCACCACTGCACTCCAGCCTGGGCGACAGAGGGAGACCCCATCTTAAAAAACAAAAAACAAAAACCTCGAAAAAACAAAAAAAATATATAATTTGTGCCTGAAAGGTACAAAAGAAGGTCTGAAAGGAAACCATTTACAGTGATTATCTCTAAGAAGAGATGGAAAATGGGAGAGTGTTATAAAGAGGAACTTCTTCTTCCTATACTTATTTATGTATTGTTGGAAGTCTTTTATACATTAATGTATTACTGTTATACTTTAAAAACTGTAGCTACAAAAGAGCAATATTCAAAATTCACCTTTGTAAGCTGAGTAGGATCAAACCGAAGAATCTTTTGGTTACAACAGGGATAAATTCCAGTGCCAACAGTATTCAATGAACTTGCTGCAGTAGGATAAACCACTGTTTCTGAGTGGTACTGACAATGTGAAAATTCAATACAGAGAAAGGCCTAAGAAAGAAATAGATAAAATCAACTACTATTTCCACAACAAAATTATACATTTTAAAAATACTTAAGACCAAATATTATATGTTCCATTTATATGAAATATGCAGAAAAAGCCAACCTATACAGACACAAAATAGATCAGTGGTTGCCAGGGGTGGAAGGTTATAATGTGGAATAGCAG
Source organism: Macaca thibetana thibetana (assembly GCF_024542745.1). NCBI lineage: Eukaryota > Metazoa > Chordata > Mammalia > Primates > Cercopithecidae > Macaca > Macaca thibetana. The sequence goes on from NC_065590.1 coordinate 45,956,183, forward strand.
CAAATGGGCACAAGGGATCTTTTTGAGGTGATAGAAATGTGCTAAAATTGGATGATGGTGATGACTGTACAACTCTAAATTTACAAAAAAAAAAAAAGTGAACTGCAGATTTAAAAAGAGTAAATTCTGAACACAACCTAACTTAAAAAATAAAAATAAAAAAATAAAATGAGTAAATTTCATGGCATGTAATTCCACCTGAATAAAGCTATTAGAGAGCAAAAAATGAAATCACCTTAAGCAAAATTCAGATGAATTAAACTAATCTTGATATACATTCAATTTTACAATTGATCAATCACCTCAAATGTTTTCCAAAGAAAGATAAAATTTTGCTTCATTTGGTTATTCCTTGATACATTTTTTTTTGAGATGGAATCTCGCTCTATTGCCCAGGCTGGAGTGAAGTGGTGCCATCTCGGCTCACTGCAACCTCCACCTCTCAGATTCAAGCGATTCTCCTGCCTCAGCCTGCCGAGTAGCTGGGATTACAGGCACGCACCACCATACCGGGCTAATTTTTCTATTTTTAGTAGAGACAGGGTTTCGCCATGTTGGTCAGACTGGTCTTGAACTTTTGACATCAGGTGATCCGCCTGCCTTGGTCTCCCAAAGTGCTGGGATTACAGGCATGAGCCACCATGCCTGGTCCCTTGATGCATTTTTAAGGTAAATATTTAGCATCAGTATTAATAAAAACTATGACGTAACTTTGAATCATTGGCTTTGAAAACTTTGATAAAAGCTTATCAAGGTTTAATTGTCAAATTAACCATCAGGTTTCAATTGTTTATAAGTTGGTAAAATAGGGCCAGGTGTGATGGTACACACCTGTCACTCCAGCTACTAGGGAGGCTGAGGCAGAAGGACTGCTTAAACCTAGGAATTTGAGGCCAGCCTGGGCAACGTAGCAAGATCCCATCTCGGGAAAAAAGAAGAAGAAAAAAAAGAACATGGTGCAAGCACTGTCTAAGTGGAGTTTCAGTGGACACAGGTGCTGCTTGCAATGGGAAAGACCACTGGGCTAGGCAGCTGGGGGCTGGCGGGTAGACAGAGGTTATGCCACCAGCTCTGAGAAAAGGTTGGTAGGGATGGACCCTGAGTCCCAGAAGTTGGTTTGGAGAGGGAAACTGAGGCTCTGAGTGGTGAAATTATTGGATTCAGAGATACTGTGGGGCTCTGAAGGTTGGATTCTGTTAGCCTTGTGGGCTAGGGAGAGCATCCTTGAGTAGATGATATCTTACTCAGATGTAGAGGGGACAAGACTTTTGGGCCTGTGCAGGGGGCACCATTGGTGGGTGATGATAATGTTGGGTTTTGAAGGCAGGAGACCTTGAGAAGGCAAAACCATTTTATTTGGAAAGAAAGGAAGGGGATGTTGGGCTTTTGTGTCATGGGTGGGGGAGCCATTGGGAGGGCAATTCCATTAGCCAGTGGGAGGTAGAAAATTTGTAAGAAATACCATGCCAGGGGACTGGGGAAAGACCCCAGATGTCATTGCTTCTGGGTGGAGATTCTGTGTGAGTGGCAGTGGTGTATCCTAAAAGGGGGCAGTACCACTGGATGATTAAGGGCGGTCCCACAAGGCCTGGGGTGAAGAAAGACCTGAATGGGTAATACTATTAATCTCTGTCGGGGAAAGGACCAGAAAAGGTGAAAAAGTGATACCTTGGACTGGATGGAGGGGAGATCGCTGGGCTTTTGGGAGGTACCCTGACTGGTACTCTGATCACTTGTTTCTTTTTTGGGGGGACTCTGAGATGGCATGAAAAGCTATAGCATCGTACCAGGAGCGGGCCCTTGTTAAGAGAGTTCCTCACTCGGGGAGACTTTAAGAAGGGAAACCCTGAATAGGGTCCTGTCAGGGGAGAAGGGACTCTGAGTGAGAACAGGTTAAAAAAAACAAGTTAGTAAGATAATTCAAATAAAAACACAACATTAATAATTCTAAGCACTGATCTGTTTTTTCTATTTATATTATGATATACTGAAGTTGCTGAGATTTGATAAGCACTGATCTTTAACATAAATGCATTAAAGAATAGTCTATAATTCAGAATTTTTAGTTGTCTATAATTCAGAAATTTTAGTGTTAGTTTCAATTATGATGTTCACATAATGGTTTTTAATTTTAAAAATTTGAGAACTTATAAAAACTATAAGGTGTACATTCTCTTATATACAATATTCTGCATACAAACTATTTTATGAGTTTATGAGCTCTATAATAAATATTCAATATCAATCAATATTCAATTTGCTGTAAAGGAGAGGAAAATAATCTCTCAAAGTTTCCGCATTCTGACATGTTGAGCAAGTCAGATTTTAGAAGCTTGATATCCTTGATTATAAGTGACACTCTGATTGTGAGGAGGACCTTTACATACCTATTAGATTAACAAAAAAATCCAAACCTGACAATATCAATTGCTACTGAAATGTGGGGCAACTCTCATACGTAGCTGGTAGAAATGCAAAATGATTCTGGGACTTTGGAAAACCGTTAGGCACGGCGAGTGTTAAACCACCACACAAACCAGCAATCCTACTCCTAGGTAATAAGAAAGAAGAGAGGCCAGGCATAGTGGCTCAGGCCTGTAATCCCAGTACTTTGGGAGGCCGAGGCAGGCAGATCACCTGAGGTCATGAGTTCAAGACCATCCTGGCTAACACAGTGAAACCCCATTTCTACTAAAAATACAAAAAATTAGCCGGGTGTGTTGACATGTGCCAGCAATCTCAGCTACTTGGGAGGCTGAGACAGGAGAATCGCTTGAACCCGGGAGGTGGAGGTTGCAGTGAGCCAAGATGGCGCCATAGCACTCCAGCTTAGGCAAAAAGAGTGAAACTCCATCTCAAGAAAAAAAAAAAAAAAGAGAGAAATAAATACATCCAAGAGAAATAAAATCCTATGTTCACAGAAAAACCTATATGAAAATGTTTATAGCAGCTTTCTTCATAATGGCCCCACACTAGAACACTACAAACATCCTCCACCTGGTGAATGTCTGAACATACTGTGATATAGTCATACAACAGATTACTACTTAGCCATAAAAAATAACAAACTAATTTATGAAACAACATCATGAATAGATTTTATATCCATTTTTCGAAGTGAAAGAAGCTAGATTCAAAAAGCTAAATGCTATATGATTCTACTTATATGACGTTCTGGAAAAGGCAAAACTAAATATATATAAACAGAACAGTGGTTACCAGAGGCTAGGGTGGGGGAATGAATTGACTACAGAGGGGCACAAAGAAATTTCTTTTAGGATGATGTAAGTGTTACATGCTTTGATTGCAGAGGTAGTTATACAATTGTATGCATTGTCGAAGGTCACAAAAAGGATGAATTTTACTGTATATAATACTTCAACAAACCTTTTTAAAATTGTGGTAATGTAGAACCCATCGAGTGGGACCTTAAACAGTTTAAAATCCCAATCTGAAGATTCTGACAGGCTGTTCTTCCTTCCCTCTATTGAAAATCATCACGCAAATGAGAGAGGAAAAGTACTGGGGAGAGGAAAACTTCAGGGATTCAAAAGAAATTATATGTCGAGAACGCTACATTTCTACATAAGATTAATTAGGAACGAGTGTGACTTAGAAAAACCTATTTATTCCATAAAAGGGTTTATTATAGGTTCCTACAAATAGCAAGTTTTCTTATGCTTTTATTATAAACATTAATAAAAACCAAAACTTTTTGGGAACAAAATTGTTATAACAACAAAGGCACACATCAATAGCATCCTATCTGCAAAGGTGCTTCTGAATTTCTATAGAAATGTATAGAACATCAGAGAAAATAGTTTGGCTGGAAACAAGTGAAGGCAATAAGGACTTTTTTTATATAATTGTTTTCATTGAAAAACTGGATTTGATCACTTAAAACCAGTGAGGTTTTTTTTTTTTTTTTTTTTTTTTTTTTTGAGATGGAGTTTCCCTCCTTCCCAGACTGCAGTGCAATGGTGCAATCTCGGATCACCGCGACCTCTGCCTGCCGGGTTCAAGCGATTCTCCCGCTTCAGCACCCTGAGTAGTTGGGATTACAGGCATGCACCACCACGCCTGGCTAATTTTGTATTTTTAGTAGAGATGCGGTTTCTCCATGTCGGTCAGGCCGGTCTCGAATTCCTGAACTCCGGTGATCCACCTGTCTCGACCTCCCAAAGTGCTGGGATTACAGGCATGAGCCATCATGCTCGGCCAAAACGTGTTACTTTTCTAAACATTCAACAAGTCTTTGATTGTTTCAGGAATGGAAATAAAAAAAAAGAGAAAGAAGAAACATGTCAAGAGATATGAAGCCAGATGCAAAAAACATTTAGCAGCACCCTTGCTTTTGCCACTAGTTTTATTTTTTATTTTATTTTATTTTTGAGATAGAGTCTTGCTCTGTCGCCCAGGCTAGAGGGCAGTGGCGCAATCTTGGCTCACTGTAACCTCTGCCTCCCAGGTTCAAGTGATTCTCCTGCCTCAGCCTCCCAAATAGCTGGGACTACAGGCACGTGCCACCACACCCGGCTAATTTTTCGTATTTTTACAAGAGATGGGGTTTCACCATGTTAGACAGGATGGTCTTGATCTCCTGACCTCGTGATCCACCCACCTCAGCCTCCCAAAGTGCTGGGATTACAGGCGTGAGCCACCGCACCAGGCCTAGTTTTATTTTTTTAAGAGATGGAGTCTCACTATGTTGCCCAGGCTGGTCTTGAGCTCCTGGGCCAAAACGATCTGCCTGCCTCGGCCTCTAAATGTGCTGGGATTACAGGCATGAGCCACCATGCCCAGCTGCCGCTAGTTTCTTTAAAAAGATGTTGGATATTGTCCAAACACGTTTAAATACATTGATTAAACAGCAGATATCAAAAGAATATTGCTCTCAATATTTGCAGAGCAGGACACTAAAAAAAAAAACTTACCTGATAACATCTTGAACAAGTCAGCCAGTTGATTGTTCCCCACAATCGCCAGTATACATCTCTCCAAGATTTTAATTCTTCAAAAAGACTATTCAAATATTCATGAACATCCCATGTCTTATCTCTGGGGAAAGAGCCTCAATTTTACAAGAAAGTGACATAAATGATTTGCTTTATTTATTTATTATCTTTTTTGAGATGGAGTTTCGTTCTTGTTACCCAGGCAGGAGTGCAATGGCATGATCTTGGCTCACTGCAACCACCACCTCCAGGATGCAAGCAATTCTCCTGCCTTGGCTTCCCAACTAGCTGGGATTACAGGCGTGTGCCACCACACCCGGCTAATTTTGTATTTTCAGTAGAGACAGGGTTTGTATATTTGGTGGACAACAGGAAAAGGTATGAATTATTTGAATATCAAATTATTTTGCAAAGCTAGATATAGGATTACAAATTAAATATAGTTTGAACAGGCCAACAGTTGGGAATTAGGCATATGTTAAATGGAAGCTTTATTCTAAATGCATATGTTATAGGACTGGTGATTCTAGACATTAGAATCATTAATGTATTTGTACATTTCATTAACGTATTAGTATTTTACACTATTTTCAAGTATTTTTTAGTAATTGAGCGATACAGAATATACAATCAGGTCTTGGTAATATAGATTTTTTAATTAAATAATATAAAGCTAAAAAATAGCAAAGGCTCAAAACCATATCTGCTATGGTCATAAGCAACTCAAGTTTGTTTTTTTTGTTGTTATTGTTGTTTTGTTTTGTTTTTGAGACAGGGTCATACTCTGTCACCCAGCCTGGAGTGCAGTGGTGCAATCATCATAGTTTATTGGCAACCTCAAATTCCTTGGTTCAAGTGATCCTCCGACCTCAGCCTCCTAAGTAACTGGGATTACAGGTATGTGTCATCACACCTGGCTAATTTTTTTTTTTTTTAGACCCAGTTTCACTCTTTTGCCCAGGCTGGAGTGAAGTGTCATGATACTGGCTCACTGCAACCTCTGTCCTGACGGGTTCAAGCGATTCCTCTGCCTCAGCCTCCCGAGTAGCTGGGATTACAGGTGCATGCCACCATGCCTGGCTAATTTTTGTATTTTTAGTAGAGACGGGATTTTACCACGTTGGCCAGGCTGGTCCCGAACTCTTGACCTCAGGTGATCCACCCGCCTCAGCCTCCCAAAGTGCTAGGATTACAGGCATGAGCTACTGTGCCAAACCTACACCTGGCTAATATAAAAAATTTTTTGTAGAGAAGGGGGTCTCGCTATGTTGCCCAGGCCGGTCTTAAACTCCTGCCCCGAAGCAGTCCTCCTGACTCAGCCTCCCAAACTGCTGGGATTATAGACCTGATTCTTTTAAGTCTTTATTTCAGTCTTTTCTAACTTTGCCGGCTTTGTGCTTAGCTCAAAAATAAAATGTCATGATGTTATTACAAATTACACAGGCACATTTGTCTTAAAAGTAATTTTAGGTCAGAGGGGTTTACTCGGGAGGCTGAGGCTGAGGCAGAAGAATCATTTGAACCCGGGAGGTGGAGGTTGCAGTGAGCCAAGATTGCACCATTGCACTCCAGCCTGGGCAACAGAGTGAGACTCTATCTCAAAAAAAAAATTAATTTAAAAACAATTTTTTAAATGTATATATCTGCCAGGAATGGTGGCTCACACCTGTAATCCTAGCACTTTGAGAGGCTGAAGTGGGAGGACTGCTTGAGGCCTGCGCCAGTAGTTGAAGACCAGCCTTGGCAACACAGTGAAACCCTGTGCGCGCGCACACACACACACACACACACACACACACAATTGCCAGGTTGCCAGGCATGGTGGTGCGCAACCATGGTCCCAGCTCAGGAGGCTGATACGGGAGCCTTGAGAGTCCAGGAGTTCAAGGCTGCAGTGAGCTATGATCGCACCACTGCATTCTAGCCTGAGCAACAAAGACTGTCTCTTAAAAAAAAAAAAAAAAAAAAAAAAGTATACATCAACTGCTGACATGTAGGAAAATACTTTGAATAAAACAATAAAAATGGATGTTGAGGTTAGTATCAATTACTTTTTCACATACTACTAATAGGTGTGTGTGTATATATATATATATATGAAATTTAACATTTGTGGGGTTTCTTTCATAACAGTGCATGCTATAAATTTGTAATATAGAAAAAAGAACAAAAAGAAAATTAAAATCATCCATAATACTATCACTGAAAGGTAACACCACAATTAATGTTTTAGTGAACATCCTATTTTTTTAACCACTAACAACTTTTATGTATGTATATACTTTTTTATAACTTTGTTTTTAAGAAACAGGGTCTTGCTCTGTTGTCCAGACTTCAGTTCAGTGGTATGCTCCTAGTTCATTGCAACCTCAAACTCCCGGGATCAAATGATCCTCCTGCCTCAGACTCCTAGCTAGGATTACCATGCTCAGCTAATTTTTAATTTTTTTTGTAGAGATGGGGTCTGGCTATATTGCCCAGGCTGGTCTCAAACTCCTGGCCCTCAAGTAATCCTCTCACCTCAGCCTCCCAAAATGCTGGGAATACAGGCAAGAAGATCTCTTGAGCCCAGGAGTTCAAGGCTGCGGTGAGCTATGATCACACCACTGCGTTTCAGCCTGAATGATACTGGATGAAGGATGTTGTCAAAGAATACACATTTTGAGGTTTCTGCCTCCTGAGACATTATACCAAGTTACAACACCCACCCTCAACTCAGAATGAGAACTTGTTTTGAACACAAAGAGGAATACGTATTATGTATTTATTTATTTTACTGTTTTGAGACGGAATTTAACTTGTGTTGTCCAGGCTGGAGTGCAATGGCGTGATCTCAGCTCACTGCAACCTCCGCCTCCTGGGCTCAAGCGATTCTCCTGCCTTGGTCTCCCAAGTAGCTGGGGTTACAGGTGTGCACCACCATGTCCGGCTAATTTTTATTTTATTTGTTTAGTTTTTTGAGACGGAGTCTTGCTCTGTCGCCAGGCTGGAGTACAGTGGCATGATCTCGGCTCACTGCAACCTCCGCCTCCTGGGTTCAAGTGAGTCCCCTGCCTCAGCCTCCCAAGTAGCTGAGACTACAGGCGTCTGCCACCATGCCCGACTAGTTTTTTGTATTTAGTAGAGACAGGGTCTCACCACAGTGGTCAGGCTGGTCTCGAACTCCTGACCACAGGTGATCCACCTGCCTTGGCCTCCCAAAGTGCTGGGATTACAGGTGTAAGCCACAGCGTCCAGCCTATATATTAATGAAATACTGACAAAGTATGAAGAACAAATAGATGACAGAAAATACAACGCTAAAGACAATTTTCCCCACCAAAATTTACCAGAAAGTAAATTTGGTTTTCTTGTAAAATTCAATATAACATTTGTACAGATAACTAAAATCTGTTAGTGAAAAGACAGCATTTTAAAGGCACTAACCAGAATACCTTTCAAGATTAACATACAATATTTTTTATCATTTTAATGTTTAAAACATTATGACATTTACCCAGTAAATAAAATGTACTAACAACTACCTTGTTTTGAAAGTATTTTTCTAAATGAAAGTTGGATCACACGCAAAAAAGATGTTATCCCATTCCTTATAAAAGTAGTTATATTTTTATAAATATGCACTTTGGGAGGCTGAGGTGGGTGAATCACGAGGTCAGGAGTTCGAGACCAGCCTGGCCAACATAGTGAAATCCCATCTCTACTAAAAATACAAAATTAGCTGGGTGTCGTGGCACGCACCTGTAGTCCCAGCCACTCAGGAGGCTGAGGCAGGAGAATCACTTGAACCTGGGAGGGGGAGGTTGCAGTTAACCAAGACCATGCCATTGCATGCCAGCCTGAGTGACAGAGTAGAACTCCGTCTCCAAAACAACAACAACAACAAATACATATATAAAAATATATTTTATCTTCACGACACCTTATGTGAATATAGACAATATTTCCATGTCGATCCACATTGATTTTTCCAGGAATGCAAGGAATTCTTCTTTCTGTTTCTTTTGTTAAAAGTTTCTTACACAAACAGCATCTATAAACAAAGAAAATACAAAAAACATCCAGGAAGAAGAATGTAAATGTAGTAAATTACAGAATATAGCTGCATTATAAAGCATATCAAAGAAAAAACATGTTAGCATACCTATACAAGGTTGCTGCATTACTCCGAGAATCTGGATTCAAGTACTCAGGATCAAACAGTCTTTCAATCTTCTTACAAAAAAGTTTGCTATTAACAACAAATGATCAAAATATTAATTTTCTACATTTACTTTATAATGATGAAAATAAACAAACCAATCTGTGCATTTGTAAAATAAGATTAATAAATCCTTAGTGGCTCTCTTTGGGAGTTTGTAACACATTTTTAGTGTTCTAAGTAAATAAACAACAGTTTATCATTATCTAAGTAAATAAAATTAAGCAGTTCTGATGAAAACTGCTTGATCAATCAATCATCTATTTTCTCATAAAAAATAAGATTGATAAATAGCTATCTTTTAGTCATTTTTAAATTGTATTTATTTATTTATTTATTTATTTATTTATTTATTTTTTGAGATGGAGTCTCACTGTGTTGCCCAGGCTGGAGTGCAACGGTGCGATCTCTGCTCACTGCAACCTCTGCCTTCTGGGTTCAAGCGATTTTTCTGTCTCAGCCTCCCGAGTAGCTGGGACTACAGGCGTGCACCACCACGCCCAGCAAATTTTTTGTATTTTTAGTAGAGACGCGGTTTCACCATGTTGCCCAGGATAGTCTTGATCTCTTGACCTCGTGATCCACCCGCGTTGGCCTCCCAAAGTGCTGGGATTACAGGCGTGAGCCACCGCGTCCGGCCTTATTTTATTTTGTTAGAGACAGGGTCTTGCTCCATCACCCAGGCTGGAGTGCAATGCTGCCTCAGACTCCTGGGCCTCAAACTCCTGGGCTCAGGTCATCTCCCACATCAGCCTCCCAAGTAGCTAGGACTACTGTGTGCCACCACACTCAGTTAATTAAAAAAAAAAAAATCTGTAGAGATTGGGGCTGGCTATGTTGCCCAGGCTGGCCTCAGACTTCTGGCCTTCAAGTAATCCTCCTGCTTTGGCCTCCCAAAGTCCTGAGATTACAGGCTTGCACCACCTTGCCTGGCCTCTTTTAGTCCTTTGTTACTGGAATATCCCACATTAAAGATTTTGAGAATTTAACAACCCAGGCCTACCAATAACTAGATATACGATCTTTAGCAACTACTTAACCTCTTTGAACCTTGTTTTCTCAACTATAAAGTGTGGTTAGTATGTCCAATCTCATAAAGTTTTATGAGGGTTAAGTGATGTTTTTAAAGAGTACTAGATATAGTGTTAAGCATTCAATAAATGTTAACTGTTATTATGCATAACTGAAGTTGAGTCTTCTAAGCATGTCTTTAATTCTAAATGTATATCCTACCTGTCTCCATTTTTCCTTGTGTAATGTCTTCTGTTATTAAAAGTCAAACCTGGATTTAGAATTCCATTCCTGTTTTCAATTATTTAGCTCTTGGATAATTCCTCTCTGTCTCATTCCCCTTAAGGAATAAACTTTTTTTTTTCTTTTGAGACGGAGTCTCACTCTGCTAGGATGCAGTGCAGTGGCACGATCTCGGCTCACTGCAAGCTCTGCCTCCCGGGCTCACGCCATTCTCCTGCCTCAGCCTCCCGAGTAGCTGAGACTACTGGCACCCACCACCACGCCCGGCTAATTTTTTTTTTGTACATTTAGTAGAGACGGGGTTTCACTGTATTAGCCAGGATGGTCTCAATCTCCTGACCTCATGATCCACCCACCTCAGCCTCCCAAAGTGCTGGGATTACAGGCGTGAGCCACTGCGACCAGCCAGGATTAAATTCTTGAATAATCCTCTGAATTATTAATTTATTCCTAATGGATCATTCTGATCATATAAACATAATCTAGTATCTCCCTTCCTAAAAAAACAAAAAATCCTCTCTTGAGCCTACCTATCCCTAATAGATACTGCCAATTTTTTCAGCAATCATTCAAAGTAAAACATCTGGAAAAAAGTTTTCTAAATCCACTTGGTCACATTTCTGTCCCCATCTTACTCTATGTGACAGCAGCATTCCACATATTTGGTCATTTAATCATCATCTTCCTTTGGAAACCTTCTTTCCTTCTGCCTTCCTTTCTACTTCACTGGCTCCTCCTTCTCAGGCTCTTAACTGGCTACTTCTCCTCTGGTGAATCTAAATATTCGGTAGCTTTTATCAATACTATCTTGCTAACAATTAAAAAATGAAATAAATTAGAGTAGCACTTACAATAGCACCAACAATATTAAATACCTAGGAATAAGTTTAATTTTAAAAAGGAGGTTGGGTATGGTGGCTCACACCTGTAATTCCAAAACTTTGGAAGGTCAAAGTGGGAAGATGCTTGAGCCCAGGAGTTTGAGGCTGCAGTAAGCCATGACTGTACGTACCACTACACTCCAGCCTGGGTGACTGAGCAAGACCCTGTCTCAAAAATTAAAATAAAATAAATAAAAAAAGGAAAAATATCTCTACACTGAAAACTACAAGACATTGGTGAAATAAATTCAAATTAATGGAAGGTTATACCATATTCATGGATTGAAAGACACAGTATTATTAAAACGTTAAATCTAACTAAATTGATCTACAGATTACATGAATCCCAAATTCTAGCATGTTTATGTGTTTGTGAGAAAGAGAAAATGGGTAAGCTGATTATCAAATTTATATAGAAATGCCAAAAACTTAATAGAGAACACTACAATCTTGAAGATAGGCAAAACTTGAGAATTTAAATTACCAGATGCCAAAAATTATTATAAGGCTATCATAATTAAGACAGTGTGTTGCCTGGGTGTAGTGGCTCATGTCTGTAATCTCAGCACTTTGGGAGGCCAAGGCGGGTGGATCACCTGAGGTCAGGAGTTTGAGACCAGCCTGGCCAGCATGGTGAAACCCCATCTCTACTAAAAATACAAAAATTAGCTGGGTGTGGTGGTGGGTGCCTATAATCCCAGCTACTTGGGAGGCTGAGGCAGAATTGCTTGAACCCGGGAGGCGGAGGTTGCAGAGAGCTGAGATCTCATGATTGCACTCCAGCCTGGGTGACAAGAGTGAAACTCTGTCTCAAAAAAAAAAAGACAGTGTGACAGTGTGCTACTGATACAAGGATAGACAAAGAAATCAACAGAACAAAAAGGACAATTCAGAAACATATAGTAAACGTACCACTGCAATTCAGTGGGGGAAAGGATGGTCTTTTTAACATATGGTATTGTGTCAACTAGATATCTATTTGAGAAAAAAAGAAAATGAACCTTGACCCCTACCTCATACCATATAAAAAAATTAATTCAAGATGAATAACAGAAAAACATAGGACAATGTCTTCACCACTTTTAGGGAGGCAAAGATTTATTGAACAGGACATACAAAAAAAGTATGGTCTCATCCAGTTCCATGGTTTCAAATCTCATCTACTCTTAAATTTCTATTTTAAGTCCTGACCTTTGACCTAAACTCCAGACTAATATACCCAGGTATCTACTTGTCATCCTACTTGAATGTCCAAGAAGTATGTTAAATAATCTCAAAAAGACCTAAATCTATCCTTGATTTCCCTTACCCCATTCCTTCCCCTCCCAATGTTTCCTTTCTCCATTAATAGCACTACCATCCACTTAGTTACTCAAACTGAAAACCTAATAATTATCCTGGAATCCTCTCTCTTCCCACATCATTACATTCATAAATCTAACAACTGAGTCCATCTACTTCTTTCCAGCTCTGCTGTTTCTACCCTAGTGCAAACCCTTTCATTTCTCAACAGACTACTACACCAGCCTCTGAACAAGTCTCCTTGCTTCTTAAATCCCTAACATCTATTCTCCACATAGCAACCAAAATGGTCTCTTAAAAACAAATCAGATCACGTCACTCCCCTGCTTCCATTCACACCTAAAGTATATCCTCCTGGCTATGACCTAAACAGCCCCTAAATGATATAACCACTGCTGACCTCATTTCATACCACTTTTCCCTTTATCTAAGGTATGTTTTAATAATTTTGTTTTTTAGAAAAGGGTCTCACTATATTGCCCAGGCTGGAATGCAGTGGCTATTCACAGGGATAACAGCAGTGCCCTACAGCTTTGAACACCTGCCTCAAGTAATTATCCCACCTCAGCCTCTTCAGTAGTATCTTCATAATTAACATAATTCACTATCACTATATATTCATATGTCCATTATACAAAGTAACTAATTACTAATTTTTATCTTGAGCCATTGGCTCTGGATAAATTTTACTTCACTTTACTTACTTCATTTAAAATAAAATAGAAATATATTTCTAAATATATTCTAAAAATAGAGTATTTTGGCCAGGCATGGTGGCTCACACCTGTAATCCCAGCACTTTGGGAGGCCAAGGCGGTTGGATCGTTTGAGCCCAGGAATTCAAGACCAGGATGGGCAACGTGGCAAACCCCCATCTCTACAAAAAATACAAAAATTAGCTCTGCATGGTGGCGTGTGCCTGTGGTTCCACATACTTGGACTGAGGTGGAAGGATCACTTGAGCCTGAAGGTGAAAGTTGTGGCTAAGATCTTGCTACTGCACTCCAGCCTGGGCAACAGAGAGAGACCATCTCAAAATAATAATAATAAGCTAACTATAAATGAAAAGAGAGAGTAAAAATTAATTTCAAAAACTGGGCAACTTTGTTGCCTGGGAAACAAAGTGAGACCCTGTCTCTACAAAAAGTTAATTTTTTTTTTAAGTTAGCTGGGCATGGTGGTACACGCCTGTAGTCCCAGCTACTTTGGAGGCTGAGGTAGGAGAATCACTTGAGCTCAGGAGGTTGAGGCTACAGTGAGCCAAGATTGCATCACTGAACTCCAGCCTGAACAATACAGTGAAAACTTTTCTCAAAAAAAAAAAAAAAAAAAGAATATTTCACTCACATGAAACAGAAATATATTTCTTTTAACAGGAATATTAGGTTTAAAATTAAATTTTTGAAATTACCTTCTAAATTTATCTTTTTTGTCCTTTAAATCATCAACTTCATTGTGTGTGAACAGATCAGCTATACGTGTGAGAAGATTTGCATTAATACAGTTCATGTTGCATGGGGTAGCTACTATGGCATTCATATTTTTGTGGCAATACTGAATACACTGTTCAACCTAAAAAATCACAGAAAATAAATGTTGAAAATAGTAGCATGTAGGACAATGTCATAGCAATACCTTTCAAAGATAAAATTCATCAAAAGTCTAACCCATATATCGCTAGGTACTAACTGGGATTTGCCTATTTGACTTAATCTATACTGTTCCAAAGGCAATCCAGCAGGTCAAATTTGTAACAGCATATATACATACCTAAAAAATTATTTTCAACCTTCTTTAGAATATTTCAAATAATAATAATGAATCTTTTAAAATTGTGGCAGGTATAAATTTTAGTCTAAAAACTCAAGTGTACAGAATATGTAACTATTTTTTTTTTTTTTTTTTTCCTGAGATGGAGTCTTCTGTCACCCAGGCTGGAGTGCTGTGGCACAATCTCAGCTCACTGCAACCTCCACCTCCTGGGTTCAAGCGATTCTCCTGCCTCAGCATTCCTAGGCTCACAGGTGCCCGCCACCACGCCTGGCTAATTTTTGTATTTTTAGTAGAGACAGGGTTTCACCATGTTGGCTAGGCTGGTCTTGAACTCCTGACCTCGTGATCCACCTGCCTTGGCCTCCCAAGTGCTAGGATTACAGGCGTGAGCCACTGTGCCGGGTCTGTAACTTCTTATAATTAAACTTAGTTAGAACTTTAAGCCTCCTTTTCCCTGGGTGTCAGAAACAAAATTTCAGTCAATTCAGAATTTTCACTTATGGTGGGTTTGCTCTCTTCCTTACATCCTCTCTCTCTCCAACCTGAGGTATGTTTATTTACTTTAAAAGTAAAGAGAGGATAATCATGTATTCTTCCAAATACTTATGCTTACAGCATAAAAATTATCCTTTAGGGCTTAGATTTCAAAATTCAAAGGTTTCAAAAATTTCAAAACTCAAAAACTCATTTAGTCTCTGCTTTTTTTCTGTAACCCTTCCCTGAAGCAACTGATACCAGCTGGGCTAAATGGGGAAGAGCTAAGGAGTAGAAAGAATACAGGTAATTGGCCAGGCATGGTGGCTCACACCTATATCCCAGCACTTCAGGTGGCTGAGGCATGAGGATCACTTGAGCCCAGGAGTTTGAGACCAGCCTGAGTAACATAACAAGACCACCCCACCCCATCTCTATTTAATTTAAAAAATAAAAGAATACAGGGACTAGTACAAACCCCGAAGAGTCAAATAAATAAACTTCACATCTGCTAATATAGAAAAGGAGTATTCTGGCTGTGTGTGGTGGCTCACACCTGTAATTACAGCATTTTGGGAGGCCAAGGCAGGTGGATTGCTTGAGATTAGGAGTTCGAGACCAGCCTGGGCAACATAGCAAAACCCCGTCTCTATAAAAAATAGAAAAATTAGCCGGGTGTAGTGGCATGCGCCTGTAGTCCAAGCTACTAGGGAGGCTGAGGTAGGAGGATCACTTGAGCCAGGGAAGCAGAGGTTGCAGTGAGCTGAGATCATCCCACTGCATTCCAGCCTGGGCGACAGAGAAAGACTCTGTCTCAAAAAAAAAAGAAATTATACTCTTGAACTAACAATTTTTTAATTGTTTTTTTAATTAACAATAATTTTAATAAAGTGTCTCAGAATTTTTGAGATACTTGAAGGAAAAGAAAGCATAAGTGAACAGAAGCACTTTGATTTTTTAAGTCAATACTTACCAGTGAATCCATTTTTAAAAACTCTGAAGAAATAAGAATTGAAATGACATTTCCTGGCTCTAAAAAAAAAAGAAAGAAATTAGATTATCCTTTTGATGAGTACCCCAATCTCCTCTGAACAGGCTCCTTCTCACCTTAAAAGAGGACATTACTGTAACAAGAATAATTTAATATAACCTTATTATAGCTTATGGGTTAGACACACAAAATAAAGAAAATTCAATGTTAAAACTTAGGGTTATGGAGAAAATGCACAATAAATTTATTCTGGTGTTGGATTCATATAAAGTAAAAGACTCCAGTTAAAGATATGACATATGCAATCTTCTCCTTGACTAAATTAGGGAAAAAGATAATTGAGACTATAATTAATTGCATACACAAGTAATAGTTAGAAAACTTTTTAAATGATTAATGAGAGCATTTGTTATTAGAAAAGTTACTTTAAAAAGAGTTCAATGCTTGTTATGAACAAATATTTAATTTTAAAAGATTCTGAAAGATAAAAAATTTACTACTGCAGAGTACTAAACTTACTTCCTAAAGGCATAATGAGTGAGCTTTCAGGCATACAGAAAAGGAGATGCTGCCTGATGCTGTAGTTTAGCAAACCTGTCCTCTCCTATGAGGTATGTTTAAGGAAAGAAAACTGTGTTTTGCATCATTACAGTACTAAGACAATTCTAAATAAACGACTAAGCAGACAATAGTTAAAATAAGTAATCCCAATCTGTCTCTTTAATTAACAATTCTAGATTCAAGGCTTTTTTTTTTTTTTTTGAGAGGGAGTCTCACTCTGTTGCCAGGCCAGAGTGCAGTGGTGCAATCTCTGCTCACTGCAACCTCTGTTCCTGGGTTTAAGAGAGTCTCCTGCCTCAGCCTCCCGCGTAGCTGGGACTACACTTGTTCACCATCACACCCAGCTAATTTTTGTATTTTTAGTAGAGACAGGGTTTTGTCATGTTGGCCAGGATGGTCTCCATCTCTTGACCTCGTGATCCGCCCGCCTTGGCCTCCCAAAGTGCTGGGATGACAGGCGTGAGCCACCGCGCCCAGTCAAGTCTCTTAAACACAAATGGTGAAGGGAGGAAGCAGCTGGTGAAAAAGCTCCCAGTTAGGAACCAGTGGCTGGATTATTAGAAATGTAATTAAGCATTTTGGTAGTTTTCCTGGTTAGAAGACTTTTTTTTTTTTGTAAACATTTACATTTATAGCCACTGATTTAAGGTAAAGATAACAGAATGACTAGCTTTGCTGCATTTCTTTTTTTCTTTTTTGAGACAAAGTCTCGCTCCTTCGCCCAGACTGGAGTGTAGTGGCGCGATCTCGGCTCACTGCAACCTCCGCCTTCCGGTTTCAAGCGATTCTCCTGCCTCAGCCTCCCGAGTAGCTGAGACTACTGGCGC
This sequence comes from Macaca thibetana thibetana, assembly GCF_024542745.1. Taxonomy (NCBI): domain Eukaryota; kingdom Metazoa; phylum Chordata; class Mammalia; order Primates; family Cercopithecidae; genus Macaca; species Macaca thibetana. The sequence goes on from NC_065590.1 coordinate 45,973,402, forward strand.
CCTCAACCACACCCGGCTAATTTCTGTACTTTTAGTACAGACGGGGTTTCACCATGTTAGCCAGGCTAGTCTCGCCTCCTGACCTCAGGTGATCCGCCCACCTCGGCCTCCCAATGTGCTAGGATTACAGGCGTGAGCCACAGAGACCGGTTTTTTTTGGGTTTTTTTGTTTGTTTGTTTGTTTTTTAAATTGAGACAGAGTCTCGCTCTGTCACCAGGCTGGAGTGCAGTGGCACAATCTCTGCTCACTGCAACCTCTGCCTCCTGGGTTCAAGAGATTCTCCTGCTTCAGCCTCCCCGAGTAGCCTGGACTACAGGCACACACCACCATACCAGGTTAATATTTTTTGGATTTTTAGTAGGGACAGGGTTTCACTATGCTGGCCAGGCTTGCTGCATTTCTTTTACCTTTACTACACTCTACATGTTTTGACTTTTATTTAACACATACATATTATAGCTGGTTAGTCTGGGATCTCTGGATTCTGGCTGAAATTTTTGATTTAGCAATCTTGTAATTTTTATTTAAGGACCACTAGAAACCTCTCCTATTAATGTGGTCACTAAATAATACAATAAATTACTAACTTTTTTCAAAAACTTTTACACTGTCGGCATAGATATATTTTCCAATAAGAGTTCTATTTTAATACTACTGTAAATAGCAATTCTAGTGCACAGAAAGACTATTAAACCACAAGTGTGATCATACAAGTGTATGCCCATTGAAATATTACTCAGTAATTATTCTTATTACAGTAATTCTACTAGTAATACTAGTAGTATGCTATCATTTAGAACACTGGTTCTTGAACTTTTGATCTGAGGACCCCTTTACAAACTTAAAAACTGAGAATCCCAAAGGGTTTTTCTTTATGTGGGTTGTATCTGCCAGTATTTATCACATTAGAAATTAAAATAGAGAAAATAAAAAAATATGAATTCATTTACAAAGAACAAAAAACCTATCACATGTTAACATATTTTTATTAAAATAACTACGTTTTGTTTTTTTTTAGGAAGGGTCTCACTCTGTCGCCCAGGCTGGAATGCGGTGGTGCAATTTTGGCTCACTGCAGCCTCTACCTCATGGGCTCAAGCAATTCTCATGCCTAACCCTCCCAAGTAGCTGGGATTACAGGCGGGCACCACCGCGACAAGCTAATTTTTGTATGTTTAGTAGAGACGGGGTTTTGCCACGTTGGCCAGGCTGGTCTCAAACTCCTGGCCTCAAGTGATCCACCCACCTCAGCCTCCCAAAGTGCTGGGACTACAGGTGTGAGCCACCATGCCTGCCTAAAATAACTACCTTTTCTAAAATGAAAAATATTAGGCCAGGCGCCGTGGCTCACGCCTGTTATCTCAGTACTTTGGGCAGCTGAGGCGGGTGGATCAACTGAGGTCAGGAGTTTGAGACCAGCCTGATAAGGCAAAACCCTGTCTCTACTAAAAATACAAAAATTAGCCAGGCGTGGTGGCATGAGCCTATAATCCCAACTACTCGGGAGGCTGAGGCAGGAGAATCACCGGAACCCAGGAGGCAGAGGTTGCAGTGAGCTGAGATCACACTGTTGCACTCCAGCCTGGGTGACAGAGCGGACTCTTTCTCAACAAGAACAAAAAATAGAGTGAAGAGTAGCACTGTTTGACATTTTTTGTAAATCTCTTTAATGTCTGACTTAATAGAAGACAACTGGATTCTCATATCTGTTTCTGCATTCAATTTGTGGGTAGCCTTCTTTGATGTTACACCAAACTTGACAAATAGTAGTTTCTTAAAGGTTAATTGCAATGGTATCTGAATTGTGTCAGTGAACTTTTCTGACTCTGTTAACAACAAAATTATCTAATTTATATCTTGCACTTTGCATGAATCTTTCACCCATGCGTGACTTTTTGAAAATAAAATGCATTGGTCATTTGGAAAATGTTGGCTCAGTGAATTATACAGATATTCCAAATGTTGAAATACTTCATTGCACAATACATTTAAAAATCACAGTCATTAATATGATCACCAATCTCGTCAGAAAAGTCAAGTATTGAGAAGCCTTCTGTCAAGCACATGGAAGCAGGTAAGTTTTCCAAAACTGTAATTCTCACTCGAAACCCTGAATTTTGTCACTGACAGCAGGTGACAAATGCTTTCAGCTTTAAGTGAAGAGCTCATTTTCAAGAAAATGTCTGCCAAATACCTAAGTCTGAATTACCATTATTTCTCTGTCAGTTGTTTTCTCAAGTAAAAATGGTTTTCAATTTTTAAAAGAGCAGCTAATCTACTTCAGGACTGAAAACAATCACACAAGTGCTTTTCCTCAGGAGAATCATATGTTGGTGTGCAGCAGGAGTGGACTTTCCATTTCATCACAGTAAAGAGATGTATACTCAATGGTCAAGATTTAATAAAATTAGTAATTTTACTGCTTCACCAAGGACATTCTTAAGTGAAACTAGATTTTTTCTTATTAACTATGCAACTATGTACTTACTACTAGTACAGTTTGGTGCCCCTGCCTTGATCTTGTCTAAAGCTTCAACAGTTTTACCCACTATTGTTTTGGTACCATCTGAGCAACACAGTGAGAAAGTCAAGTGACATCTTGGTATTATTATGCAAACGTTTTGACCTTGTAGATACCCTAAAAGGGTACCTAGTATCCCACTGGTCCACATACCATACATTGCGAACTGCTGATCTAGAGATCTGTTCGTTTGCCATAAATTTACTATAATTTTCTAAAAAAGAGGAGATTATCAGTTTCCTAAAAGGCTGTTAGTAATATGAGCATAAACACTGGTGTCCAAACAATTTTCCATATTTCACTTTTGGCCTGAAGAAACTACCGGGTGACACACAAATTTCACTACAAAATAAGCAACAGATTGTTTTTTACCTAAAGTGGGCATCTCACAATCTTTATTCTCCTCAGTGTTCCTTTTAACATATTTTATCAACCAGTTGAAAATGTGAACGTCACAATGAACTGAAATGTCCACCTCTTCCCAGCGCTGGGCATCCATAGATAAATATTCAGCAAAGTACTTCATTTCTGATATCAAAAGATCTCGCGGGCAAGTAAAATCTTCTTTCAAGTTTTTTGCTTCATCACACACATGGATCACCATGTTTGGCCTTCATAAAAAATGTTACACAAAAATGCAATTATTAGAGTTTTAGAAAAGGAGCCAAGAATACTGACATTTAGTGAAGGGAAGAGAATAAGATGTTTTTGACAATTCTGACCACCAATCAGTTTTATAGGGTCTTGACATTTTTCAAGTGTCTTGCAAGCCTGATCATCTCTTAGATTATGACTAATTTTAGCAAATTACTGATGTAATAAAACAAATAAAATATTGTTACTACAGGACTAATAATTTACACAGTTTGAAATTTATTTTTCAAGTTATACATTAAAAATAAAGTTTATGGCCATGTGCAGTGGCTCGCACCTGTAATCCCAGCACTTTAGGAGGCTGAGGCAGGCGGATCACGAGGTCAGGAGATCGAGACCATCCTGGCTAATATGGTGAAACCCTGTCTCTGCTAAAAATACAAAAAATTAGCTGGGCATGGTGGCAGGGCCCGCAGTCCCAGCTACCTGGGAGGCTGAGGCAGGAGAATTGCTTGAACCCGGGAGGCGGAGGTTGCAGTGAGTCGAGATGGCTCCACTACACTCCAGCCTGGGCGACAGAGCAAGACTCCGTCTCTAAATAAATAAATAAAGTTTATAAAAATAGTACCATTTCACAAAGAAAAATTAACCAACACACTCTAATTCCTGTGAGGAACATAAAACAGCACTTTTATACGGTTATGGGCATGGGAGAGAGAGTATCATTAAATACTAAAATTTTCATTTTTTAAAAAAGGAAAAATAGCTATAATTCTTCACTGAAGAATCAAATGAAAAACTAGCATGGCTTCATTATTTTTAACAGCAAAAAAGTTTGCTTCTAGGCATTCATATACATAAAATATAAATATATTAAATATAAATTAATAAATGTAGTTAAAAGCATTCCTAAGACTACAATGTGCTTATTTACATATTTAAACATAATTTAAGCACAAGTTTAAATGATACATCAGAGAGTCTGCTTCAAAAATTATAATCTCCTAGTATTTACTTTCTTTAAAATTATGTCAGCTGGGCATGGTGGCTGATGCCTGTAATCCCAGCACTTTGGGAGGCCAAGGCAGGAGGACTGATTGGGCCCAGGAGTTTCAGGCCAGCCTGGGTAACATGATGAAACCCTATCTCTACAGAAAAATTTTAAAAATTAGCCAGCATGGTGGTGCATGCCCGTGGTCCCAGCTACTCAGGAGGCTGAAGTGGGAGGATCACCTGAGCCCAGGGAGGTCAAGCTCCAGTGAGTCGTGATAACATCACTGCACTCCATCCCAGGCAACAGAGTGAGACTTTGTCTCAAAAACAACAACAAAAAATTTTATCACCTTAAAAAGAAACATCAGTGTAATCTACATCTGTCTTCATGTCATTACAAAAGGAAGAGAATAGAGACACACTGTCCTACAACATGAATTTAATTGAATTGTGTGTTTAATTCACACATTCCTGATAGAAAAAAAGTACATTACTGGAGGGCCAGGCATGGTGGCTCACAACTGTAATCCCAGCACCTTGGGAGCCTGAAGTGGGAGGACTGCTTGAGCCCAGGAGTTTGGGACCAGACTGGGCAACACAGTGAGATCACGTCTCTAAAAAAAAAAAAAGAATTAAATAAAATTGGGCTACCAGAAAAAGGATTATAATCAATGCTCTATCAAAGTCAAAAGAATTTAAACAAATTTTCACAAAATTGCTCTTCCAAAGAAATTATGGTCAAAACATAAACAGGTAATAATTGACATAATGAAACATAGAGTTTCCACAGTTTTTTAGACTACAGTGTAAAATATTAGATTATTTCAGTAAAAAAAAATTTTTGGCAAATTTTTGTGTCACACAAACCAATCAATCAGTTAAAAATCTGTGTTGCCGGGCGCCGTGGCTCAAGCCTGTAATCCCAGCACTTTGGGAGGCCGAGACGGGCGGATCACGAGGTCAGGAGATCGAGACCATCCTGGCTAACCCGGTGAAACCCCGTCTCTACTAAAAAATACAAAAAAAACCTAGCTGGGCGAGGTGGCGGGCGCCTGTAGTCCCAGCTACTCGGGAGGCTGAGGCAGGAGAATGGCGTAAACCCAGGAGGCGGAGCTTGCAGTGAGCTGAGATGCGGCCACTGCACTCCAGCCTGGGCAATAAAGCGAGACTCTGTCTCAAAAAATAAAAATAAAAATAAAAAATCTGTGTGAATACGGCCAGGTGTGGTGGATCACACCTGTAATCCCAGCACTTTGGGAAGCCAAGGCAGGCAGATCACTTGAAGCCAGGAGTTCAAGACCAGGCTGGCCACCAAGGCGAATGTCCATCTCTACTAAAAATATGAAAATGGGCATGGTGGCACACACTGAAGTCCCAGTTACTCAGGTGACTGAGGCATGAGAATTGCCTGAACCTAGGAGGCAGAAGGTGCAGAGAGCTGAGATGGAGCCACTGCCCTCCAGCTTGGGTGACAGAGTGAGACTCTGTCTCAGAAGAAAACCTCCAAGACTGTGCCAATAAACTAAACATAACTGAACTACACACTTTAAAAGGGTGAATTTTTAAAATTGTGGTTAAATATACATAAAGGAAAATTTACCACTTTAACCACTTTTAAGTTCAGTGGCATTAAGTATATTCACACTGTTGTACAATCAGCATAATCATCAACCTCCAGAGCTTTTTCAAAGGTTCATTTTATGATATATGAATTACAGATAAAGCAAGCTGTTCTTGAAAATCTATAAAAAGTAAGATTTTCATAAAAATCCATGAAAAGTAAGTATACAAAGGAACTTTCAGAAATAATAAAAACATTCTGTGTCTTGATTTGGGTGATGGCTATATGGTATATCCATTTTTAAAAATTCATTAATTTTGAACACCTAACAATATTGTTTATTGTAAAAACAGGCAGAACAAAACAAAACTATCAAAACTTGCAATACACTGAAAGACATTTTAATTTTCTATAATGAGTAGTTATGTTCAAATAGTTCTAAAATACCGTTTTTGGTTTTTTTTTTTTTTTGAGATGGAGTCTCGCTCTGTTGCCCAGGCTGGAGTGCAGTGGCCAGATCTCAGCTCACTGCAAGCTCCGCCTCCTGGGTTTACGCCATTCTCCTGCCTCAGCCTCCCGAGTAGCTGGGACTACAGGCGCCCGCCACCTCGCCTGGCTAGTTTTTTGTATTTTTTTTTAGTAGAGACGGGGTTTCACTGTGTTAGCCAGGATGGTCTCGATCTCCTGACTTCGTGATCCGCCCGTCTCGGCCTCCCAAAGAGCTGGGATTACAGGCTTGAGCCACCGCGCCTGGCCACACATCCAATTTCTTTAGTAAAGTTGGAGAATTAATGGCATAGAGTTTTTTTCCTTGGGTATTAAAATTTACTTTTAAAAGTTTTGTGTTAACAGATATTATTTCTAATATTTATAAAAATAAAAATAAAAATCTTTAAATAGAAAACTGTAATCCAATTTATAAATAATAACATGAATAAGTCAAGTTTACGTCAGTTCCACACATGAACTAAGCTGATTCCAGTAGTTTCAGCAATTATGTAATATGAAATTCCTACCTTATGGTAACATGCATAAAACCACCAATCATATATTTTATAAAGTTGGTATCAATATTAAATCTTATCTAGCAAACAACCAGCTGCCTACCCTTCAGATTCTTCAGTCTTTTCTCCACCATTATGAGTAGTACAATTTTCACTTTCTGAAGAACAATTCCTTGTAGAAGCTATACTATGTCTTCCTTAAATACAGAGACAAACACACACAAAAAAAAAGGGTGGGGGTTAGTGTTTCTAGCTGAGAATGGGTTTTTATTTATTGAATGGTAATACTGTAAATGCATGGTTTCCAAGGCTAAAGATGGTACTTATCAGGGTGGCATTTTTCTTTAGTATTTCTAAAGATATATGGAAGAAACAGTACACAAAAATGAATCACAAATTGCTGTTAGAACGAGAATTTCAAAAACTACTAATGTGGTGTGTACAAACGGGATCAAATGTTCAAAAGCCAACAGCACAGTTTTCTCTTTCTGAAGCAAATTTTTACATCATACTCTGCTGCTGCTGAGATTAAAATAACTCGCTACACTCAGAGGATTTCCAGAGCCAGTGATTATTTCCAATGTAATTGCAGAAAACATCTTTTACCCCACTACTGTGTCAGCTGAAGCTCTTGTTGACTATAATAAAGAGTGGCTGTAGGCTCAGCACAGTAGCATGTACGTGTAGTTCCAGCCGCTCAGGAGGCTACAGCAGGAGGATTGCTTAAGCTCAGGAGTTCAAGAGCAGCCTGAGCAACACAGTGCAACCTCCATCTCCAAAAACAAAAAGAGTAGCTGTAAAAAAACAAACAAACAAACAAACAAAAACCAAAAAAAAAAAAAAACATAACATGAGAGACAAGCAAGAGTCTCTCAGGAAAGAGGAATATTAAGTAAAGGGCACAGGGCAAACCCCTCTAAAAGAAAGTAAAAAAATATTTGTAGTAAAAAAAAAAAATACATGAAATTAGCCAGGCCAGTAGATTAGAGTAGAACATTCTGACACAGTAAAGTGGGTTTTTTGGTGATTGTATCTGACCGATAGTTTAACACTTAAAAATTTATTTTTTAAAATGTTTAAATTTTTTTATAGACGGTGTCTTGCTCAGACACCTAGGCCGAAGTGCAGTGGCTTGATCATAGCTCACTGTAACCTTGACCTCCTGGGCATAAGCAAGCCTCACCTCAGCCTTCTGAGTAGCTAGGATCACAGGTGTGCACCATCACACCCAGCTAATTTTTATTTTTTATTTTTTTGTAGAGACAGGGTCTTGCTATGTTGCCCAGGCTGGTCTTGAACTCCTGGCCTCAAGTGATCCTTCCACCTTGGCCTCCTAAAGTGCTAAGATTACAGTTGTAAGCCACTGCATCTGGCCCTAAAACTTTTTTTTTAAAAGTAGCAAAGATAAACATAATTTTAAAAATTCAGGCCAGGTGCAGTGGCTCACATCTGTAATCCCAGCACTTTGGGAGGCTGAGGCGGACGGATGGCCTGAGCTCAGGAGCTCCAGACCAGCCTGGGCAACACAGCAAAACCCCATCTCTACAAAAAATACAAAAATTAAGCAAGCATGGTGGTGCACGCCTCTAGTCCCAGCTACTTGGGAGGCTGAGGCAGGAGGATCTCTTGAGCCTGGAAGATGGAGGTTGCAGTGAGCTGAGATGGTGCCACTGTACTCCAGCCTGGGCAACAGAACAAGACCTTGTCTCAGAAAGAAAAAACAACAAAATTCAGGAAGATACAAATATGAATACATTTCTCTATTAATGTTTATATTAGCCTTTAAACAAAGAAAGAAAAGTTGATTGGAATATATAATATTCTGCAGAATTATCATAAGGACAAGTACTACATTTTAGTTTAAAACCTTACCTGTTTTGGAAACTGCATCATGACCAACTGGAGTCTCCTGAAATTCTCCATGTATGTCAAGAAGTGAGGATTTGATATATGTGGCTAAAGTTTCAACAGGACTCTCTCCAGCAGCCATGAGGGAATTATACTGGTTGTCAACAGGTGAGCCTCCACTGCTTTTTAATTCATCAAACCTTTTTGCACACTGTCATAATATAAAATGAAAGAAATAGAGGTTTGGGAATTTTTTTTTTTTTTTTTTTTTGAGACAGAGTCTCACATTGTCGCATAGGCTGGAGTGTAGTGGCGTGATCTTGGCTCACTGCAACCTCTGTCTCCCGGGTTCAAGCAATTCTCCTGCCTCAGCCTCCTGAGTAGCTGAGATTGCAGGTGCCTGCCACCACGTCCAGCAAATTTTTTTGATTTTTGGTAGAGACAGGGTTTCACTATGTTGGTCAGGCTGGTCTTGAACTCCTGACCTCACGATCCACCTGCCTCTGCTTCCCAAAGTGCTGGGATTATAGGCATGAGCTACCATGCCCAGCGGTTTGGGAATTTTTTAAATAAAAAATTGAAAAGATACTTTCTTGCCTTCTATTTGAAGATATTTTTCAATAATTACTTTTTGTAAGTGAGTATTAACCTGTAGAGTAACATCTAAAATATTTGTACACATTTCACTATGCAAAAGTCTCTAACTTCTATTTTTACATTTTAAAATTCAGGATAGAGTTTTATTTTAATGTGCTTTAACTCAAAGGCATATATATTTATGCTCCTGTAAAACAAGGAACACCAGGTTGGGTATGGTGGACCATGCCTGTAATCCCAGCACTTTGGGAAGCAGAGGCAGAAAGATCATTTGAGGCCAGGAGTTCAAGACCAGCCTGGGCAACATAGTGAGACCCTGAGAGAGACTGTGAGATGCTGAGGTGGGAAGATCACTTAAGTTTGGAAGGTTAAGGCTGCAGTGAGCCGTAATGGCACCACTGTACTCCAGCCTGGGATGACAGAATGAGAGATCCTGCCTCAAAAAAGCAAAAACAACAACAAATATATATATATATATATATAATTTATGTAATTTGCATCTAGTCAAATTATATAGCTGTCTATTCAGTGTTAATACATACATTTGGATATGTAAAACTCAAATATTTTTCTCTCAGTTGGTGTTTCTTTAAATTGATGACCTTTTCTGAACATTTTCAGGAGATATTCTGGGGGGACTGTTATTTACCTCTTTCGGTGTTAATCCAGGCACGAGCCTTGCTATAGTTTCCCAGTTGATAGTCTGAGGGATTCCAACTAATGGATAAAGGATCATGTCCAACACCATTTGGTTATTATTGTTCAGGAAATTGTTGTTTTCTGAATATCCACGACTCATCTTTTGGAACTAGGGATAGAGAAAACAAAAAGCTTTATTTAACTCTGAAATCCAAATGTTTTCAGAACATTATAGATCAGTTATAATTCATTCCTAAGAATTATCTGCTACCATGTAAAGGAAAAATAAAACTAACCTAAAATAAACATAGTATAGCCTAAATCTCTTCACATAAAAGGATTTGAATATTATGCATTGATAAATGGATGTATAAAAATATGGAGATGAATAAATATATGATAAAAAGCATATAATATTTTTTATCTTTTTTTCTTTAGAGACAGAGTCCCCGATTTTACAAGATGAGGTTCAGAGATGTTAAGTAAGTTTTACAAGATCACAGAGCTAAGAAGAGGCAGAGCAAGGATTCAAACCCAGGTAAAAATGATTCTCAATTCCACGCTCTTTCCATTCCACACAAGAGGTATAGTACCGGCTAAGACAGCAGATTGGAAACAATGGTTTAGGGTCAGTAGGGACAGAGTCTAATATAATTTGAAGTTAGTTATGATTCAGTTAAGTAATTCTGAAACTTTCTGTTTGTGAGGTGTGGGGAGAGGGTTATGATATCAAATAGAAAAAGAAACTATGCATGCAAACATAAAACATTTGAGGAACTTTCTTACATCAATGTGGAAGACATACTTCTTCATTCAAACATTTACTGAGCCATCACTATGTGCCAGGCACTGTGTCTAAAGTTGGAACATTAATTTACAGATGAAAATAATGACAAAAGTTTTAACTAGTTATATCTATGATTCAGCTGACACTGGATTCTGGGTTAGGAATACAATCTCCAAATATAAACTGTTCCTATGGAAAAAAATGATCTATCTTAGGACAAGAAGTACAAAGCAGAGATTCACTGACAGATCAGTACAATAAAAAAAAGCAGCGTACACAGGCGTCTGAAGCTCTGGTTTGAGTTTTGGCTCCACCACCTGCTAGCCAAGGCAAGTCATCCAACTTTGCTGAAATGCAGCAATAAAAGCAGGTGATGGTAATACTTCTGACTGACAGTGTGGAAAGAATTAAAAGGGATTATTTTGTGAAAGCACTTTGAAGATGATAAAAGTACCTCACAAATGAGATGTTGCATAAATAATAGTATTTAGATTGTGCTGAGGCTTATGTGAAATTTTTTTTTTTTTTTTTGAGACTGAGTCTCGCTCTGTCACCCAGGCTGGAGTACAGGGGCGCGATCTCGGCTCACCGCAAGCTCCGCCTCCCGGGTTCACGCCATTCTCCCGCCTCAGCTGGGACCACGGGCGCCTGCGACCGCCACCGCACCTAGATAATTTTTTTTGTATTTTTAGTAGAGATGGGGTTTCACCGTGTTAGCCAGGATGGTCTCAATCTCCTGACCTTGTGATCTGCCCACTTCAGCCTCCCAAAGTGCTGGGATTTATGTGAAATATTTAAAACACAGCACAGGTGTCACGAATGCGGTACGCTCTCAAATGTTAATTATAATTAGTACTACGTCATTGTTTACATAAGACAGTGGTAGAGAACATCAGGTGGTAGACAACATAAAGTTATCCTACATATGTTTGAATGAACATTTAAAAGAAACAAAAACAGAAAAACATTTAGCACACTAAAATCACAGCTTCCTACCAACCAAAGATGTACCTTGTTGAAGGCCAGAACAGTGGAGTAGTTAAGTGTGCAGACTCAAGTCAGACTGTCCAAGTTTGCATCCCAGCTCTACTACTTATGGCATTATCTGGTTCAGATTAGCTAATCTCTGTGCCTCAATTTCCTCATCTGTAAAACAAAAATAATAACAGTAGCTAGCTTACGTACTTCTGAGGATATATGGAAAGTGCTACCTGGCAAAGAGTGAGGACTACATAATGTGTGTAGCAGCACTACCACTCCAGAGATCCTCAGATTTAAACAGATTCATAAAGATTAATGTGACAGATAAAAGGAGAGACAGCAACATTCCAATGAAGTATGCCACCAACAAAATGAGTAGAAAGAGTCAGCTACAGATTCTTACCCAGCTTTACCACTTCTAGCAGTGCAACCTATGGCTCTAATATACTGTCTCAGCTATACTGTAAGGAAAATACCTAACCTTTGGAGTTATGGTGAGAATTAAATAATACTATATATAAAGCACCAGCACACTCTCTGGCATACAAAAGGTGCTCAATAAATAATTTATTACTATTATTTTTCTCCTCTCTACTTTGCCCATTATTGGCACAAAAATTTCCAAGAATTAGTTTAATAACTGTAAAGCACTGTCTTGTGCCCAGCTGAAAACAGATTTTACAGAACTTCATTGTTTTTTAAAGAGCTGGTCATCTCAAAGTCAGATGAAAAAAGTGAGTAAATCTGAAAAGTAATGCCCTTTTTCATGTTCCAGACTGAGTTTGATGAAAACATGGGGAAAGAAGGCTTGGAAAAGGTCCTGGAAGAACCTTGGAAGGGCCCTGAGAAATTTCTGTTTATTTCTCTCTTTAACTCGCTGGATTATGATTTCTTTGATGGGCTGGGCCTTCTATCTTTGATTCCCCAGAAGTGTGACCAGCAAGGGAGATACTGCCAAAATGTTTGCTGAATTAATGAAAAGGTCACAAAACCTTAAGAGACATTTAATGTATCCTTTGGAACTCACTCCAAACCGCAGGTCCACAACTCATTTAAACATTTAAGTATAGATGGGGATGTGCAAAGATGGATGGGGATCTTGTCCTGCTGGATTAATCAATTTAGTTTTGAATCCTTTAAAGACTTGGTTTCTCTCTAGTGAACTGATCTCTACTTGTTTGCCTAGTACTTGGATCGCTTTTCATACCACACAATTATGGAGGCATGTTAGAGCATATGGTGCGCTGTTGTTGTTGTTTTAAGATGGAGTTTCGCTCGTTCTCTCTTCAGGCCAAAGTGTGGTGGCACAATCTCCATTCACTGCAACCTCTGCCTCCCAGGTTCAAGCGATTCTCCTGCCTCAGCCTCCCGAGTAGCTGGGATTACAGGCACGCACCACCATGCCCAGCTAATTTTTGTATTTTTAGTAGAGACAGGGTTCCACCATGTCGGCCAGGATGTTCTTGATCTCCTGACCTCGTGATCCGCCCGTCTCGGCCTCCCAAAGTGCTGGGATTACAGGCGTGAGCCACCGCACCCGGCCAGGGTGTTTTATTATGATTTTTTGGGCCTTGGTAGAAAACAATCTAAAATGGAATTCAGGGCAAGGATCCTCCCTGACAGCTTACTTCTCTTCACTTCCAAAAAGATTCATTTTAAAAATATTACCCACGTCAAACACTTAAAAGCTTATATTTCAAATGTGATACTCATTTATGCTATACATGTTTAACAGTACTTTAAATCATCCAAATGTGAAAAAAAGTTTTTCTGTTGACCAACTGTACAGTTGTTATACAACTATACTGGGCAAGGGAAGACTCCCCAGCATTAATTCTAGTTAAATGATTGTCCAAGAAATCAGAGTCTGAATTTAAGTATAAAAGGCATAGCACTGATGGATAATCCTTAATAAAACATAAATTATCTCTAAATAGCTGTCATAGTGCACCTCATTCTGGAAATTATAAATTTATCAAAAACAGTGACAAGAAAAAGTTCAAAATTCAAATTACTATGAATCCACTCCCATTCATAAAATACCAAAATCTTGAATATTTAAGGTAAAATACGTTATTTACCAAAAATAAAAATCCAATTTGTTTAACAGACTTCACTTTTTAAGAACACACTTCCCCTCCCATCCCCCACCCCCCTTCTCTTGGTTTATATATTTAATATATACGTATTAATAAGACTAGTCTAAGTCACTTCCACACCAGATAGAGGTGTACAACAGGAATCTGATATATTTTTTTTCTTATTTCAAATAGAAAAAAAAGCTCTTGGAGACAGAGACGTTTTTCCTTAGGCAGTGGAAAGATGGGAAGAGAGGGGACCCCGTGGGGCAGGCAGGCAGGCAGGTCAAAGGCCTCTGGCCTAACAGAAGGCGGCGGTAACACCGAGTCATCCCGGACCGGGAAGAAGCCTTGTACCCAGGCTTCCTGACTTCTGCACACACAAGAGATCGGAGGCAGCTGGAGGAGAAAATAAAATCACATCCCAGAGCCGGGATGAGGTCAAACCCCTTCAAACCTTGGGCCCGGAGGCTCACTGCGCGGCGCGTCCTCGGGGCACCCCCAGACCTTCGCGCCCCGCTCATGCCCGTGGAGGCACAGAAACTCCAGGGGCGCAGAGCAAACAAAGACTCCAGGCCGCGGGGCGAGGCGAGGCAGAGGCCCGGGGCGCGGCCGGGCGCGCAGACTGGGGTTCCCGCCGCTGTGCGAGGGCGGGACGGTCTGCAGGGACATGGACCGGGCGGGTGACTGGACACAGGCCGGCGGGCTGCTCGGGGAGCGGCCGGCTGAGGGCTGTCCACGGGGGCGTTCGGGGGCGTTTGGGCGAGTGGGACCCCCACCCGGGCCGCCGGGGGTGGGAAGCCGCGGCGGGAGCCGGCTGGCTGTGAGCGGTACCGCCCCATGCTGCACTTCCCTCCCCGCGGTGGCCACCCGAGCCCCCTAGGCGTCTCACTCACCTCCACAGGGCCGCGGCTGCCCTCGCAGCGCCTCTGTTACCTGCAGTGGCAGCACCTCCCGCGCTCGCGCCCTGAAGCGCCGCTACCGAGCCCGCAACCCCGTCCGCCGCGCCTCACACTCCGCCCCCGCCCCTTGCAGGCGGCTGCGGAGACTAGAGCCGACGGGCCGCGGGACGCCGAGCCGACGCCGCCCGGCCAATCGCGGGCCAACGCCGCAGCGGCAGAGCCAATGAGCGCCGAGCCCTGCCGGGCGGGAGGGAGCCAGACGGGCTGCGGCAGCTGACTGTCGCCTCGCCTTGCTTGCTCCTGCTCCTTCTTCCTCCGGCGTTCACTCCCAGGCTTGTCGCAGTGTAGCGTCCCCACCCTCCCAGCGTCTTGTCTCCTAGCAACCAGATCCTAGGAGCCTGATCTTAGGTGACCAACCCTGAGTCCAGAAGAAAGGGGGATATACAGGAGATAAAAGAACCTTGATTAAAGAATGGATGAAATTGTTATTGGTGCAGATCATTTGGTACACTGCTTAGGTAGAGCGGGAATATCGCATGATGAGGGACACCAAAAGTATGTTTTAGACCAAGGTCTTTGGGTAAGGACCTGAAGTGTCTTTACCAGGAGGTAGCTCTTTAAAAATGTAAATAGTTCTGGATTACAAATTCGGTTTTCATACATTAATAAGGTGTGTGTGGGTATGGGTGTGTGTGTGTGTTATTGTAAGGAACACTACTGTTGGGCATCTAGTAAAATGCAAACGGCTCAATATTGTAGGGTAACTGCTACATGTCAATATTTCTATCTAATTTCCACTTGGTCTATTCTGAGAACCAAAATTAAATATTAGGATTAGAAAGAACAGAAAAAGTAAAGCCTTATCCAAATGAATAATTACTATGAGATCTCATGATTAAGTAGAGATCAAGTGGTTCACTGTACAGAATGTCAGGAGTTGTTTCCAATTGTATCATCCTGTGACTTTCTGCAGATCTTTTACGATTTTTGTTCCATAAAGACATTAAAGTGGCTGGGTGCGTTGGCTCACACCTGTAATCCCATAATCCCAGCATTTAGGGAGACCAAGATGGGAGGATTGCTTGAGCACAGCCTGGGCAATAAAGTGAGACCCTGTCTCTACAAAAAAAAAAAAAAAAAAGGTTTTTTTAGAGTTAACTGGGCATGGTGGCACATGCCTGTGGTCCCAGCTACATAGGAGGCTGAAGTGGGAGGATTGTTTGAGCCTAGGAGGTCAAGGCCACAATGAGCTGTTTGCACCACTGCACTCCAAGCTGGGCAACAGAGTGAGACCCTGTCAAAAAAAAAAATTAAAGTTAGGCAAGTGTTGTATCACAAGATATTAGGTTAGGTTAGGTAAATTCTTTTTTTATTTTTATTTTATTTATTTTTTTTTGAGACGGAGTCTCACTCTGTCACCCAGGCTGGAGTGTAGTGGCCAGATCTCAGCTCACTGCAAGCTCCGCCTCCCGGGTTTACGCCATTCTCCCGCCTCAGCCTCCCGAGTAGCTGGGACTACAGGCGCCCGCCACCTCGCCCGGCTAAGTTTTTGTATTTTTTAGTAGAGACGGGGTTTCACCGTGTCAGCCAGGATGGTCTCGATCTCCTGACCTCGTGATCCGCCCGTCTCGGCCTCCCAAGGTGCTAGGATTACAGGTGTGAGCCACCACACCCAGCCCCAGACAGGTAAATTCTTAAAGAGAATCTACTTGCCCTCTACTTCCCCTCTTTCTTCTTTTACATAGCCTGGTACTCAGTTGTGATGGCGGTACTTTACAACCATGAAAACAAGAATAATGCATAAGGGGCTGGGCATAGTAGCTCGTGCTGTAATCCCAGAATTTTGGGAGGTCGAGGAAGGAGGATCACTTGAGGTTAGGAGTTCGAGACCAGCCTGGTGAAACCTCGTGTCTACTAAAAATACAAATATTAGCCAGGCGTGGTGGCGGGTGCCTGTAATACCAGCTACTCTGAGGCTGAGGGGGGAATATTGCTTGAACCTGAGAGGCAGAGGTTGCAGTGAGCTGAGATGGTGCCACTGCACTCCAGCCTGGGCCACAGAGCGAGATTCCATCTCAAAATGACAACAAAAAGAATAATACATAAGGGACTGTCGAGCATAATATAGAAGGAAACTGGGCCCTGAATTACCTTCCGAAGCAGAGAGTACCTCTGGTCTGTTATATGAGAGAAAAATGTTTATCTTAATTACTATATTTTTTAGTCTGTTACAGTAGCTTAGTGTGTTCCCTAGAAGAGAAAGTTGGTCCCTGAAAATGGTGTGCTACCTACCATAACAAAGATCTAAGATACATATGGCATTGGTTAGCAGGTGGAAACATATTGCAGGCCAGAAGGCTAGTGACTGTTCCCAAATGTATTGGGGAAAAATGTCACCCATATTAACTTTGAAGGCAGATCGTCAAGCCCATATATAGCTCTGAGGAAAGTGTCTAGAAAAGGCCAGAATGTGAGTTTGTGTTGGCTACTATTCCTTGCTTTTAGCAAGGTTCAACAAAACGACACCAAGTCAGTTAACCAGTTTGCTAGCCTGGACAACATGGTGAAACCCTGTCGCTACAGAAAATACAAAAATTAACCAGGTGTGGTGGCGTGTGCCTGTAGTCCCGGTTACTCGGGAGGTTGAAGCAGGAGAATCATTTGAGCCTGGGAGGTTGGGGCTGCAGAGAGCTGCAATGACACCACTGCAACCTAGCCTGAGTGACAGAGCAAGACCCTGTTTCAACAAACAAACACACACTAGTTTGTAAACAGAGATTGAAGACAATAAAACTGTACTGGACCCACTCCATTACATCTGCTCTGCTCCTGTTGTTGATCCACTTACTAGTAAGCATCTTAGGATCAATTTGGATACTTACTGTCTCAAGCTTTCTCGTTATTCCCTTTTCTAGAACAACATGCATTTATGAAATGATAGCTAGAAAGGATTCTTGAGAGGCCAACTTCTTCAATTTTTTCCAATTTAAGTCTCAAATACAGAGAAAGTTAAGTGACTTGTCCAAGGCCAAATGGCCAACTCATTAGGTTCAATGACTTTTGGTCAAGGACGAATCTTTCTTCCCCATTGTACAGATGTTCCTCCTTGATGCCGTTTATGCAGAATGGGCAATTTCACCTAAGGCTTTCATCCCATTCCCCCTTTTCACCAAGTCTAACCCTTTTGTGTTCAGAAGCTCATCTATTCCTCTATTAGTTTCAGTACAGTCTAAATTGTTTTAAGAAAAAGACCCAAAACACAGTGGCTTAAACACAATAAAAGTTTCTCAAATTACAGAGGTGGGTGGTCCAGGGCTGATACAGCTGCTTTGTCAAACTTGACAGACAACTTGTCTCTCAGTGTCTGAAATGGCTGCAGAATTTTCACTCCTACCTCAACAGGAGAGGCAGGGCAAGGGAAATGCATGCTCCAGTACTTTTTAAAAATCTGTTTTTAGGCCGGGCGCGGTGGCTTAAGCCTGTAATCCCAGCACTTTGGGAGGCCAAGGCGGGCGGATCACAGGGTCAGGAGATCGAGACCATCCTGGCTAACACGGTGAAACCCCGTCTCTACTAAAAATACAAGAAAATTAGCCGGGCGAGGTGGCGGGTGCCTGTAGTCCCAGCTACTCGGGAGGCTGAGGCAGGAGAATGGCGTGAACCTGGGGGGGCGGAGCTTGCAGTGAGCCGAGATCGCGCCACTGCACTCCAGCCTGGGGCACAGAGCAAGACTCTGTCTCAAAAAAAAAAAAAAAAAAATCTATTTTTAAAATTGACAAAAATTGTATATATTTATGGCATACAACATACTGTTCAAAATATGTGTAGTGAAATGACTAAATCAAGATGATTAACATATGCATTACCTCACATACTTGTGAAAACACTTAAAATCTCTCTTTGCAGTTTTCAAGTACACATTGTTGTTTGTTTTTGGAGTCAGGGTCTCACTCTGTAGCCAGGCTGGAGTGCAGTGTTGTGACCAGGGGTCACTGCAGCCTTGAACTCCTGGGCTCAAGTGATCCTCCTGCCTCAGCCTTCCTAATAGCTGGGATTATAGGCACTGCATTGTTACTAACTATAGTCTCCATGTTCTACAATAGATGTGTTGAACTTCATTCTTAAAGTTTTGTATGCTGTTACCAATAACTCCCCAATCCCCGCACCACCTATCTCCTGGTAACTGTCATTCTACTCTGTGACTTTAACTTTTTAGATTCCACATACGAGATCATGTGGTATTTGTCTTTCTGAGCCTAGCTTATTTCATTTAACATAATATCCTTCAGGTTCATTCATGTAGCCAAAAATGACAAGATGTCCTTCTTTTCTGAAGGCTGAATATTATTCCCTTAGGTATATATATCACATTTGCTTAATCCATTCGCCAGTTGATGGACACTTAGATTGATTCCTTATCTTGGCTATTGCGAATAATCCTACAATGAACAGAAGAATGCAAATATGTCTTTGACTGCTGATTTCATTTCCCTTGGATTTATACCCAGTAATGGGATTGCTGGATGATACGGTAGTTCTATTTTTTATTTTCTTTAGGAATCTCCATAACTGTTTTCCATGATGGCTGAACTGATTTACATTCCCACTAACAATGTGCAAGACTTCCCTTTTCTCCATACCCTTGCCAACACTTATCTTTTGTCTTTTTTATGGCCATTTTAACAGGTGTGAGGTAATGTCTCGTTGTGGCTTTAATTTGCATTTCCTTGATGATTAGTGATGTTGAGCATTTTTTCATATACCTGTTGCATGCCCCAGTACTTTTTAAGGACATGATCCCAAAGTCAAATGCATCACTTCCACTTACATCCCATTGGCTAGAACTTAACTACAAATGAGGTGGCTAGAAAATTCAGACTCTGGCTGGGCATGGTGGTTCACACCTGTAATCCTAGCACTTTGGGAGGCCGAGGCGGGCGGATCACCAGAGGTCAGGAGTTCGAGACCAGCCTGACCAACATGGAGAAACCCCATCTCTAATGGTGACGCAGGCCTGTAATCCCAGCTACTTGGGAAGCTGAGGCAGGAGAATCGCTTGAACCTGGGAGGCGGAGGTTGTGATGAGCTGAGATTGCGCCATTGCACTCTAGCTTGGACAACAAGAGCGAAACTCCATCTCAAAAAAAAAAAAAGAAAAGAAAAAGAAAACGTAGACTCTGAGCAGCTGTGTAGCTAAATAAAATGTGGGAGAGTTTCACTTTTAAATTATGGGAGTGAATACTGGTGGTCAATTAGCAGTCTCTACATAACAGCTTAATTTCAAGGATTATATGCTACCCAGATTTCTATTATTTACTTCATTAGAATACATTTTTTAAACATTTTAAATTACAGTGAAACATGAAACTAAAAAGGAATCCCATTCATACTAAAAATATACACACGGATAAATGTTTATGAATAAAAGGCAATAAAAATAAATTCAAATGCCTTTGAGATTCCAGCTACTACCAAACATTACCTGAGAATGAGATTTAAAATTAAACATCTTTTTCTCCATGACAAGGCATAGGGTTGTACAAAATAACAAAATGTGGAAAAGTAGGAGGTATCAATAAACATTTTTTGTCTATTTCAAGGTCTGTAAGAAAGGTATGTGTTAGAGGCCATGTTCACGTTCCAAGTGTCTCCGATAGTTACGTTCCAGCATGGAGCTTTTTACTACCAAAAGTAGAGGCCCCTGTTTATAATATTCTCCTAAATTGAGATGCCAAGTGTTGAGACTACAAGTGCTACATGGTGTCATCCCTTATGTGTATATGTGTGTGGCAGTTCCATATCTAACACTGCAGAATCTTGACTGACTTTTTTCCCCAAGCCTATCAAGCTTCTACTGATTGCTTACTGTTGAACAATATTTTTCCCCTTTGTCTCTCAGTACCTGTGCTAGAAACAGAGACTTTCCTATTCTTTTTGTTTGTTTTTGAGATGGAGTCTCGCTCTCTTGCCCAGGCTGGAGTGCAGTGATGTGATCTTGGCTCACTGCAAGCTCCGCCTCACAGGTTCACGCCATTCTCCTGCCTCAGCTTCCCGAGTAGCTGGGACTACCGGCGCATGCCACCACACCTGGCAAATTTTTTTGTATTTTTAGTAGAGATGGGGTTTCACCATGTTAGCCAAGATGGTCTCAATCTCCTGACCTTGTGATCCACCTGCCTTGGCCTCCCAAAGAGACTTTCCTATTCTTCTAATAGGCTGCTATTCAAGAATATCCCTATTCCTAGACACTGTTCCACCTGATCCCCTTAGCAGGGCTTTAGTCTTTAAGATAGCTCCTGATTGAAAACTGCATCTTGCTAATATGGTTATTAAAAAGTGCTTACCACTTTTAACAAGAGTTTATATTGAACCTTTACTATATGGGAAGTGCTCTAAGTGCACAGTACACAGCATTGCTTACTCCTCTCAACAACTTAATGAAGAAGGTATGATTATTATCCCCATTTTACAGAAGAAGAAACTGAGATACATGGGTTAAATTCTCTAAGGAAACTATAGGCTGGGCAGGGTGGCTCACACCTGTAATTCCGGCACTTCAGGAGGCTGAAGTGGGTGGACTGCTTGAGCTCAGGAGTTTGAGACCAGCCTGGCAACATGACAGAACCCTATCTCTACAAAAAATACAAAAAAAATTAGCCAGATGTGGTGTGTGTCTGTAGTCCCAGTTACTTGGGAGGTGGGAGGATGGCTTGAGCTCAGGAGGCAGAGATTGCAGTGAACCACTGCATTCCAGCCTAGATGACACAGCCAGACCCCGTCTTAATTTAAGAAAAGAAAAAAAACTAGAAAGTGACAGAACTGGAATTCAAACAGGGGTCTCATCCCAAATGTAACAATGTGGTAAGAAGTGAAATATTCTGCCCCGGAAAATACTGTTAGAAAAGGGAAATAAAAAGACTCCTTAATTTGGTGTTCACAATAACCTTTATTAGTTTACCAGTCATCTTACTTAATCTTCTCATTTTCCAGTCCCAGAAATATATGAAAAATTCTGATCCATTTTGAACTTAATGGATATTAACAAGTTTCAAATGGAAAATGTGTTTACCATTCATATTAAGAAACCCATTTTCATTGTTTAAAAAGTTTGTATATTTTCACATACAAATGGAAAAACACATTTAATCATTAAGACAGTGGTTAAAGAGTGGGCTTTTCCAATTAATCAGTTTAGTTGCCATGTATCATACATGAATGACCAATTTTCAAAGAATTTCAAATAAGAGTACCATAGACTACAAAAAATACATAAAATTACACTATTATAAATCTACCAGCTTTTGTCAGAAGATACTTAGGAAACTTCCTAAGTTTTAAAGCAGCAGTTTCCAAATGCCCATCTCAATTTAAGGCCCTATGAGGATCTGTGGCAAAATGAGAAAAATAAGATGAAATATACAGACTTGTTGAAATATACATGCTTGTCATTAAGTTTGCTAACATTTTTCTTCCTGAAATTATGGCTTTTCTATTTTCTAATGTCCTCCATTCCTTGCTCATATCCCATTAAGACATATTTCCCAGTTAATTTCAAACTGTGGATTAATTTGTATAAAGTAAATATTCTTAATAGTTAAAAAACCAAACATCTCGAAGAAACAAGGCCACTAGGTTTTATTGATTTCCTTTGTAATAACTGGCTATTAGAGTCTGGAATCTGGAGGAACTTCTACTTGTGGTGTGGTGGGCTATATGGGAAACTTCCTTGGTGAACAAGGAAGACCCTGGCTGGGACACATTAAAGCACTGCTGGACTCACAGAAGTGGGGAGAGGGTACCCTAAATCAATCAAAACCAGTGATCTGGGAAACTGCAGGGAGAAGAAAAGGGGTATGGGTGCCCTGAGGGTGGATGCCTATAATGGCCTAGCTGTCAGGACATTGAGCATTGGGCCACTAAGTAGAGTGGGCAAAAGCTGTTCATGTTTCCCATCCTTAGAACCTTCAAGGGAGGACGGAAGTGGTTCCAGAATGGTGGTACTCCCACACTGCCAGCAGAGGGAGAAGCAAGTCCTCTGTGGAGTTAATCCTAGATAGGTGTGCTCCAGTAGCCAGTACACCTTTCAAAATACACCAATTATGGATAATCCAATGTTTCTCAGAATTTGCTTAGGGCCTTGCCCAATGACCTCCCCAGAAAAGGCTCAGAAAAGGCCTCCCCAGTAAATTCTCAGAGGAATTGAAGCCAGTCTTATGACCTACTGCCTCTTTTCAGGTTATCATCACCTAGCACACCTCACCAAATAGTGGTAATATTGCCTTTTCTGTATACAGCTAGCTTTCTGCATGTTACCCTTTTTATTTTAATATTTGATAAAATAATTTCCTTAAAAATTATATCAAGTAAGAATACAAAGGTTCAATATCAGAAAACTCAATGTCATCTACCACATTACTAAAGGTGAGAAACTACAAAGCATCTAGACAAATGATTATTTCTTTTATATTTTATTTTTTTTGAGACAGGGTCTTGTTCTGTCATCCAGGCTGAAGTGCAGCGGTGCAATCATGTCTCACTGCATCCTCAACTTCCTGGGCTCAAGCAATCCTCCCTTCAGCCTTCCAAGTAGCTGGGACTGCAGGCACGTGCCACACAGGCACGTGCCACCATGCCTGGTTAATTTTACTTTTTGTAGAGATGGGGTTTCACCATATTGCCCAGGTTGGTCTGGAACTCCTGAGCTGAAATTATCTGCCTGCCTTGGCCTCCCAAAGTTCTGGGATTACACGTGTGAGCCACTGTACCTGGCTCCGCTAATGCAGATTTAAATTAGCTATAAAAGAGAAAAGCTTTCGGCCGGGCATGGTGACTCATGCTTGTAATCCCAGCACTTTGGGAGGCCAAGGTGGGCTGATCACAAGGTCAGGAGATCGAGACCATCCTGGCTAATACGGTGAAACTCCGTGTCTACTCCCAGCTACTTGGGAGGCTGAGGCAGGAGAATGGCGTGAACCCTAGAGGCGGAGCTTGTGGTGAGCCGAGATCGCACCACTGCACTCCACTGGGCGACAGTGCAAGACTCATCTCAAAAAAAAAAAAAAAAAAAAAAAAAAAGAGAGAGAGAGAGAGAGGAAAAAAAGAGAAAAAAATAGAAAAAAAAGAGAAAAGCTTTCAATAAAGACTAGTATAAAACTCACAGCAAACATTATGAGTTAATAGAGCAACCTTAGAATCTAAAGCAGAAATAAGATGAAAATGCCTGCTACCCCAGTTAGTGTCAAACATAGACTGACAACTTGGCCAAATCAACAAAACAGAAGTATAAGGACTGTGAGGGAAGGACATGCCAGGCGCAATGGCTCACACCTGTAATCTCAGCACTTTGGGAGGCTGAGGCAGGAAGATCACTTGAAGTCAGGAGTTCGAGGTCAGCCTGGCCAACATGGTGAAACCCCATCTCTACTAAAAAACTCAGCCAGACATGGTGGCACTTGCTTGTAGTCCCAGCTACTTGGGAGGCTGAAACAGGAGAATCGCTTGAACCCACCAGGCAGAGATTGCAGGGAGACGAGATCACGCCACTGCACCCCAGCCTGGGAGGCAGAGCAAGATTCTGTCTCAAAAAAATAAAAAAGGGCCAGGCGCTGTGGCTCACTCCTGTAATCTCAGCACTTTGGGAGACCGAGGCGGGTGGATCACAAGGTCAGGAGATCGAGACCATCCTGGCTAACACAGTGAAACCCCGTCTCTACTAAAAATACAAAAAATTAGCTGGGTGTGGCGGCAGGCACCTGTAGTCCCAGCTACTCGGGAGGCTGAGGCAGGAGAATGGCGTGAACCCGGGAGGCAGAGCTTGCAGTGAGCCGAGATCTTGCCACTGCACTCCAGCCTGGGCAACTGAGAGAGATTCCGTCTCTAGAATAGAATAGAATAGAATAGAATAGAATAGAATAGAATAGACTAGACTAGACTAGACTAGACTACAGTAGACTAGACTAGACTAGACTAGACTAGAATAGAATAGAGTAGAATAGACTAGAATAGAATAGACTAGACTAGACTAGAATACAATAGAATACAATAGACTAGAATAGACTAGAATAGAATAGACTAGAATAGACTAGAATACAATAGAATAGAATAGAATAGACTAGAATAGAATAGAATAGACTAGACTAGAATAGACTAGACCAGACCAGAATAGAATACAATAGACTAGACTAGAATAGACTAGACTAGACTAGAATAGACTAGACTAGAATAGACCAGACTAGAGTGGAATAGAATAGACTAGACTAGACTAGACCAGACTAGAATAGACTAGACTAGACTAGAATAGGACTAGACAAGAATAGACTAGACTAGACTAGAATAGACTAGAATAGAATGGAATAGAATAGACTAGACTAGAAGAGAATAGACTAGACTAGAATAGAATAGACTAGACTGGAATAGAATAGACTAGAATAGACTAGACTAGACTAGACTAGACTAGACTACAATAGACTAGACTAGACTAGAATAGACTAGAAGACTAGATTATACTAGAATAGACTAGACTAGAATAGACTAGAATAGACTAGACTAGAATAGACTAGACTAAAATAGACTAGATTAGACTAGAATAGACTAGACTAGAATAGACTAGATTAGACTAGAATAGACTAGAATAGAGTAGAATAGACTAGAATAGACTAGAACAGAATAGACTAGAAGACTAGAATAGAATAGACTAGAATAGACTAGAATAGACTAGAATAGAATAGACTAGGATAGAATAGACTAGAATAGACTAGTATAGACTAGACTAGACTAGAATAGAATAGAATAGACTAGAAGAGACTAGACTAGACTAGACTAGACTAGAATAGTAAAATAAAAGACAATGTTGTACTGGGAAAGAAACTGACACATACCAACAAAACAGAGAGCCCCAGTTTCATGCTTACAGAACTTGGAATGTAATGAAATGAGATGATAGGGATTATGTAGTAGATGGTGCCAGAAAAACTGACTGCAATCCTACTTGGCATGCTCTGCACACATTCACTCAGAAAACCCAAAATAATATAACTTGGCACCAAGGTCACTTAGGTTGGCAGAAAGATATAGCACAGTAAACAACTAGCATGTAAAGGAGGCATCCTCCTTAGGTAAACCTCGTGTGTGATAGGGAGCAGTATCTTGTAAAAAACCCTCAAGGTAGTTCCAGGTCCCTACAACAAGGAACAAGCTTGGTTACCGGTTTCATATCTTACTCAGATAAATCAACATCTGTGCTTTGTCTTTTTACAGTTAAAACAAGCAAAAAAGGCTGCCTGGTAAAGAGTTTACTTTCCATATTTATCTTAACTTTGTAGGTTACCAAGGAAACAGTGTGGAACAGAAAGTAAACCCCAGATAATTTTTTCCCCATAGCAAGAGAAGGGATTTTGTTAACCCCTTCCTTTTAATGACTAGATGGAGAAAAAGTTTAATTCATACCTCATACTATATCCAAAAATTAATTCCAATTAAATTTAAGACCTAAATGTAAATGGTAAAACTATAAAACCGATAGAAGAACAAGACCTAAGGCTGGGCGCAGTGGCTCACGCCTGTAATCCCAGCACTTTGGGAGGCCAAGGTGGGCAGATCACCTGAGGTCAGGAGTTCGAGACCAGCCTGGCCAACATGGTGAAACCCTCTCTATACTAAAAATACAATAAAAATTAGCCGGGTATGGTGGTGCATGCCTGTAGTCCTAGCTACACGGAAGGCTGAGGCAGGAGAATGGCTTGAACCCGGGAGGCGGAGGTTACAGTGAACCAAGATTGTGCCACTGCACTCCAGCCTGGGCAACAAGAGGGAAACTCCATCTCAAAAACAAAACAAAACAAAAGACATAAAAAACATAAACCATTGGGGGGATTTCTATTATATGAAAAACAACAAAGACAAGAATGAACAAATGGCAAGTTATTTCCAACATCTGAACTTGACAAGAAAATAGAATCTACATATAAATAATTTCTTGGCTGGGAGCAGTGGCTCATGCCTGTAATCCCACCACTTTGGGGGCAGAGAGGCAGGCAGATCTCTTGAGCTCACAAGTTCGAGACCAGCTTAGGCAATATGGAGAAACCCCATCTCTACAAAAAAATACAAAAATTAGCCAGGCGTGGTGGTACATGCCTTTAGTCCCAGCTACTTGGGATGCTGAGGTGGGAGGATGGTTTGAGCTCAGGAGGTGGAGATTGCAGTGAGGTGAGATCACACCATTGCACTCCAGCCTGGGCAACAGGGCCAGACTTTGTCTCAAAAAAAAAAAAAATGTGTATATATATGTGTATATATATACACACACACACAGAGTTTATACCATACTGTAATCAGCAAGAAAGAAAAACTTAATAGAAAAGAGACAAATTATAAGTACAGACTATCCACAGAATGGAAAATCAGAATGACTAAAAAGCATATACTTCATCAGTAATCAGATAATGCAGATTAAGAAAAAATAATATTTTATACACATCAGATTAGCAAAAATCAGAAAATATCAAGTGCTACTGAAAATGAAGAGAAAATGAAGCCCTCAGGTCTTGCTTGTGGAAAGGAAACTGGGACAACCATTCCTGAGAACGATCCAGCATGACTTAAATTAAATATGCATATACCTCAAACTCTAGGACATATATAGCAAAGAAATGAAAGGGCAGGTTTCCTGAAAGGGCATTCTTCCTTCATAGGAAGACATGTACAAGCTTGCAGAAGTGGAAATAGCTGGGAAAAATATAAGTATCTGTGACTAGAGGAAAAGATAAGCTTTGGTATATGAACACAATAGAATAATATGCACCGGTCAAAAGCACATTTTAGGTCAGGCGTGGTGGCTCACGCTTGTAATCCCAGCACTTTGGGAGGCCAAGGCGGGCGGATCATGAGGTCAGCAGATTGAGACCATCCTGGCTAACACGGTGAAACCCCATCTCTATAAAAATACAAAAAATTAGCCGGGTGTGGTGGCGCGCGCCTGTAGTCCCAGCTATTCGGGAGACTGAGGCAAGAGAATGGCATGAACCTGGGAGGCGGAGCTTGCAGTGAGCCTAGATCGTGCCACTGCACTCATGTCTGGGTGTTAAGAGTGAGACTCGGTCTCAAAAAATAAAAATACAAAAACTAGCTGGACATGGTATCAAGTGCCTGTAATCCTAGCTACTCAGGAGGCTGAGGCAGGAGAATCGCTTAAACCTGGGAGGCAGAGGTTGCAGTGAGCCAGAGGTTGCAGTGAGCCAGTGCCATTGCACTCCAGCTTGGGTGACAAGATGAAACTCCATCAAAAAATAGAACTACTCTTGTGTTCTGTTTTACCTTAAGAGTTTTAATTCATCTCCCTCCTGCAATTTCATACTGTACTCCCCCTAGTTAATATTTGTCCTTCCAAGTCATCTCTCATATTTTGGATATAGTTTCTTGAAAACCATATAATAGTATTTATATGTTTAAATTTTTAACATAAATTATATTGTGGCATAAATTGTATTCTTCTTTCATAAAATATTAGGTTTTTAAGACTTATCCACATTATTTATATAATGTGCTTTTTTGTTGTTGTCGTCGTTTTTTTGAGACAGAGTCTCGCTGTGTCACCCAGGCTGAGTGCCCGCCATCACGGCCGGCTAATTTTTTTAGTAGAGGACGGGGTTTCACCATGTTAACCAGGATGGTCTCGATCTCCTGACCTCATGATCCGCCCGCCTCGGCCTCCCAAAGTGCTGAGATTACAGGCGTGAGCCACCTTGCCCGGCCTAGGTTTTGCTTTTTTAGGAGAGATGGGGTTTCACCATGTTGGCCAGGCTGGTCTCGAACTTCTGACCTCAGGTGATCTGCCCACCTCAGCTTCCCAAAGTGCTGGGATTACAGGCGTGAGCCACCACAGCACCTCTCTCTCTCTCTCTCTCTCTCTCTATATATATATATACATAACTTTTTTTTTTTTTTTTTTTGGAGATAGTCTGTGTTGCCCACGCTGGAGTGCAGTGGTGCAAGGTCGGCTCCCGGGTTCAAGCAATTCTCCTGCCTCAGCCTCCCGAGTAGCTGGGACTAGAGGTATGTACCACCATGCCAGACTAACTTTTTGTATTTTTAGTGGAGACGGGGTTTCACCATGTTGCCCAGGCTAGTCTTGAACTCCTGAGCTCAGGTGATCTGCCCGCCTCAGCCTCCCAAAGTGCTAGGATTACAGGTGTGAGCCACCACACCTGGCCCATAAAATTTTTTTTTTTTTTTGGACAAAATTTCACTCTTGTTGCCCAGGCTAGAGTGCAATGGCGCAATCTCCGCTCACTGCAAACTCCACTTCCTGGGTTCAAGTGATTCTCCTGCCTCAGCCTCCCAAGTAGCTGGGATTACAGATGCATGCCACCACGCCCGGCTAAGTTTTGTATTTTTAGTAGAGACGGGGTTTCATCATGTTAGTCAGGCTAGTCTCCAACTCCTGATCTCAGGTGATCCACCTGCCTCAGCCTCCCAAAGTGCTAGGATTACAGACATGAGGCACCGCACCCAGCCCCTGTATTTTTTAAAAAGGACTTTCAGGCCCGGTGCGGTGGCTCACACCTGTAATCCCAGCACTTTGGGAGGCTGAGGTGGGCAGATCTCAGATCTGCAGAGCTGAGATCTCACCACTGCACTCTACCCTGGGCGACAAGAGCAAAACACGTCTCAGAAGAAAATTGAAATTAAAGTATATAAAAAAAGCACTTGTATGTGAGGCAGGTGTAGCAGTTATACCTATTGTTATAAATCAGGAAACTGAAAAACAAATAATGGGACTTAAATCTTAGAGTAAGCAGTGATGTCTAAACTAGAACCTAGATTCCCCAAAATCTAGGTATGAAGTCTTTTTATTTAACACACCTGTAGGTAATTCTATATACATGTATTATTTGTCTTTTTTATTTTTCTTTTTAGTTGGAGTCTCGCTCTGTAGCAGATTGGAGTACAGTGGCGTGATCTCGGCTCACTGCAATCTCCGCTTCCCGGGTTCAAGCAATTTTCCTGCCTCAGCCTCCCGAGTAGCTGGGACTACAGGCACCCACCACCATGCCTGGCTACTTTTTGTATTTTTAGTAGAGACAGGGTTTCATCATATTGGCCAGGCTGGACTCGAACTTCTGACCTTGTGATCCACCCACCTTGGCCTCCCAAAGTGCTGGGATTATAGGTGTGAGCTACCACGCCTGGCCTATTTTTCTTTAAATCACAAAGAAATAGAACAGACATGTTTGCAGTAGGTAATATATACAATCATGTTAAAAAGAGACTTCATATTAATTCTAATCCTGCAAAAGCATTAACAATTTATCTTAAAGAAAAAGTCAATCAAGTTTCACATATTTTTTTTTTTTTTTTTTTTTGAGACGGAGTCTCGCTCTGTCGCCCAGGCTGGAGTGCAGTGGCCGGATCTCAGCTCACTGCAAGCTCCGCCTCCTGGGTTCACGCCATTCTCCTGCCTCAGCCTCCCGAGTAGCTGGGACTACAGGCGCCCGCCACCTCGCCCAGCTAGTTTTTTGTATTTTTTTTAGTAGAGATGGGGTTTCACCGTGTTAGCCAGGATGGTCTCGATCTCCTGACCTCGTGATCCGCCCGTCTCGGCCTCCCAACGTGCTGGGATTACAGGCTTGAGCCACCGCGCCCGGCCAAGTTTCACATATTTTTATTTCTCCGTAAAAGTAACTTCACAACCTACTAAAAGTAAAAATTTAACTGCATTCAGTTTCTGTTCATTTTTCTATTAAAGAAAGCACAAGATAAAGGATAGCTGTGTTCAAGTAATGTGTAATTATGACACACAGATTGAATCAAGTACGTACATAAAATGTTAAAACATGAAAATGTATAGTTCTCTTACCATTTCCTTTCTGAACTCATAAAATATAATCAGAAAAATTAAAAGAAACATGTTTTATTATTGTAACATATTTTATTTAATTAAAAATGTTTTGGTGTGTTAGCAATTTCTGTAAAGTAGCACTCCTTAAATAAGTTCCTAAAAATAATATTGGAGCCTTGAACATTTATCTTAGCTAAAAAAATTATTCTAAAACTGTCATGATAAAAAAGGTTACAAAATTTCTCTTTATTCTAGTTCTCAATTCCTTCTCCAGAATTTTAATACAAAAGGAATTTTCAGACACTATAAATAGTCACCAGATAATGCATACTATAATTTAGCAGACTTAACCAAACAATAAACACCCTTACAAAAGTGCCACTGTTGTATCACTTTGTGCTATACTCTTCTCCCTATACATCTTTAATAGTGGTCACTTCTACTTTACTTCTAGCATTCAATTTAGACATCTCAACCCCAAATTTAATAATTTATCAAAAATTTGTTTTGAGAACAAAATTTCTACAAATTATTTAACAAATCAAAGCAGAACCTTTAATTGTAGAACACAAATGAAAAATAATACACAAGAAAACTTATCTCTTCAACTTCAAGGCTAATACCTGGGTGTTGGAAAATTGGCCAAAGATAAATCCATTTTACTATAAAGTATTTATTTTTCTGCACTGGGTCAAGATTTCTATTTTAAAAGATATGTTACTTATGATACTGTCATTTCAAAAAAGGGCTTTCCAAGAAGCCTTTAGTAAAGTTCTTCTATGCTGGGTATGTACTTGGTTCCTGTATGTTTCAGTCTGAACTATTTGAGAATTACTTATTTGTTGAACATAGTCTATTAGAAAAAAAATACTAAACCGCCAGGCGTGGTGGCTCATGCCTATTATAATCCCAGCACTTTGGGAGGCTGAGGTGGGTGGATCACCAGGTCAGGAGATGGAGACCATCCTGGCTAACATGGTGAAACCCCGTCTCTACTAAAAATACAAAAAAAATTAGCCGGGCCTGGTGGCGGGCGCCTGTAGTCCCAGCTACTCGGGAGGCTGAGGCAGGAGAATAGTGTGAACCCGGGAGGCGGAGCTTGCAGTATGCCGAGATTGCGCCACTGGACTCCAGCCTGGGCAACAGAGCAAGACTCCATCTCAAAAAAAAAAAAAAAGAAAAAGAAAAAGAAAAACATACTAAATCACAATTTTTATCAAACAGTTCAAAGTTTTCAACAATGTCTATAAATGTATTCTTATACACCTGTATTCCTGATAGTATTACTCTGTAGTACGTTCATAGCAAGTATATGAAGTTTCCTATTTTCTGGGGCAATATTCAGCGTACTGAAAGTTAACTGCATTTAAAATCATTATAAACCAAAAAACATGTCAAATAGCATATCGTATTATTTTGTTTTTGTTTTTGTTTTGTTTTGAGACACAGTCTTGCTCTATCCCCCACACTGGAGTGCAGTGGCGTGATCTCAGCTCCCTGCAACCTCTGCCTCCTGGGTTTAAGTGATTCTCCTGCCTCAGCCTCCTGAGTAGCTGGGACTACAGGTGCATGCCACTGCGCCCAGCTAACTTTTGTATTTTTAGTAGAGACAGGGTTTCACTGTGTTGGCCAGGCTGGTCTTAAATTCCTGACCGCAGATGATCCACCTGCCTTGGCCTCCCCAAGTGCTGAGATTACAGGCGTGAGGATTATCATATTCTAAATGGCAATTGAGCATTAAGACTATAAATAAGTCACAGCAGTAAAAATTAAACCTAAAAGAAAAATGTATCCAATGTGACACATTTTCAATATTTACAGAGCATCCTAAATATGGAATTAAAAAAAATCACACAAGGTAGAAGCAAAAAATCTATGAAAAGATTAAAAATTACTATTATAACTGATTGTATCATTAAGTGCAAACTCAAAAGAACTCAAGTATTTGTTGTAGGAAAAGAAAGTATACCTTTCATATACTTCTGATTCACCCAGTATGAAAACTAGTCATATTTTAAAGAGATAAATAATTTTTTTTTTTGAGATGGGGTTTCTCTCTTGTTGCCCAGGCTGGAGTGTAATGGCGAGATCTCCGGCTCACTGTAACCTCTGCCTCTCGGGTTCAAGTGATTCTCCTACCTCAGCCTCCCGAGTAGCTGGGATTACAGGCATGTGCCACCACACCCGGCTAATTTTGTATTTTTAGTAAAGATGGGGTTTCTCCATGTTGGTCAGGGTGGTCTCGAACTCCCAACCTCAGGTGATCTGCCCACCTCAGCCTCCCAAAGTGCTGGGATTACAGGCATGAGCCACCATGCCCAGCTTAAAGAGATAAATAAATAAGTGATCCTTAGAAGAAATGGAACAGTTTGTAAGAAAGATAAGTTTCAGACTTTTTGCTAGGAGGGAAAACTATTAGGGCTACATACTCTATCATTCTAGAACCATCTCCTTCAGAATGCTTCTGGGTGACCTTTTCAAGATAAATTTTTAAAAATACAGTAAAAGATAGTAGTGTCAGTTGTTTGTGGGTGAAAATATAAACCCAACACTGGATATAATACAGATCAGAAAATTTTATTGTTGAGATTACTTAAGGTTGTAAAAAAAAAAAATTTACCTTTTGCTTGTTCTCATACTGATATGTTATCACTCCATTTCTAAGGATTCCAAGTCAATTAATTTAGAACTTTTAAAAGTATTAATGATCCCTACTGTACCAAACTGTGCATGCTATAGTTCATCAATCTTACTCTTCCAATAAACCTAGAGATCTAAGTAAGATGAAAATGACAGCAGTCTCCATAATCTTAAAATCTAGGTGAAACAAATGTCCTTATGGTCCAATAATGTGTGTAATAAAATGTAACCAGGTCACCAGACCAACATACTAGTGTGTAACTTTAATTAAATTTCTAGCAGCAAAACACCTGAAATAGCCAATAACAAATGTTTTCATTGGATTGTACATTCATTTCTTTGTGAGAAATAATTTTAAAAAGTACTCTATTGTTCAACTGCAAGCAAACATGAAAGATATCAAAGATCTTGCTTTTCTCCATCTTTCCCAGTGGAATCAGGTGCAACTGGAACCTTATTAGTTTCAACAAAAACAGATTCAAAGGCAGCTTCCTGTTCATCCAAAGAATCAGCAACCATGGCTCCTTTAGGTAGTGTTGGGTTGGTAAAAGAAGGTTGCTGCTTGGAAATTTTACTTGATTCCACCATTTTCCTACCTTTTCTTTTACCAAGAATTTTGACATAATTTGCAGGTATAAGTCCTGTTGTTTGGCCATCAAGACTAGCCAGAAGCCAACCACGCACTTTGGGTTGTTGTTCTGATGGAAAAAAAAGACAGTCTTGTAATTACAATATACTTTGGAGGTCCAACAGAATATTAATGGTAAAGTATCATATTCAGGAAAATCTGTTATGCTTACATAGTAGATAACAAATAGTACATGCATATATCTTCAAAATCAAATGCTGAGTAGGCTTAACAGTTCTAGGGTCCATTCTTCTATTTTTATTTTATACTTACTAAATATTTCCTTCTACCTTGAAGAACATACAGTTTATATCAGTTGGTCCATTCATAGAGTAAGGAGATTTAGTTCTCTCAAAACTGAAAACAATGTCTTTCATATTTTAAATTGGAGTCTAAGAAATGAATATCTCATTCCTTCTCAACTGTGTAAGTTAGGAATAAGTATAGAAAAGATATACCTTTACGCACTCAGCTTTCTTAGCCTACTTTTGGCAAAAATATAAAATTCATTTCATGTGATTATGATAAACAATCCTGAAGATAGTGAATATTAATTTCAATCCAAGATGGGCAAAAAATTGAAGACCTCTGTTATTTCTAGTCATATGATAAATAAAGGCAATATTCTAAGCTTAAAGTAAGGAAGATTATTTAATGTATTCAATTTTCTATGGTATTTTCCTATCTTATCTATATCTTTAAAAAGCTGCTTAACTGTTACAATTTTAGTTCAACATTATAATTTAGGCACAATATAAGACTTTTTAATGTTTAATGCTCTATAATAACAGAAAAAAACAAATTTACCATGTCTATGACTGATTTTGTTCCAAATGCCCAAACATACGTTTCTTGAGCAATGGAGGAAAGCCAAGAAGCAAGCTAGTGTTGAGGCACTATTCATTGAAGAATGAAATATAAAATTTTTCTGAAGTGTTATTAAGTAACTGAAAGAAACCACATGACCCCTAATGAAAATTATCTGTGTTGTTCCGTCCCTAACAATAAATCTTTAAAAAATCACTCGTTTGAAACCCAAAATAGTAAATTGCTATTTTCTCTATAAGAAAAATACGAGTAGGCCAGGCGTGGTGGTACACATCTGTAATTCCAGCACTTTGGGAGGCCGAGGTGGGTGAATCACAAGGTCAGGAGTTCAAGACCAGCCTGACCAACATGGTGAAAGCCTGTCTCTACTAAAAATACAAAAACTAGCAGGGTGTGGTGGCATGTGCCTGTAGTCCCAGCTACTCAGGAGGCTGAGGCAGGAGGATTGCTTGAACCTGGGAGGTGGAGGTTGTAGTGAGCTGAGATGGTGCCACTGCACTCTAGCCCGGGCAACAGAGCAAGACTCTGTCTCAAAAAAAAAAAAAAAAAAAAAAAAGGGAAAAAAGAAAAATGTGAATAGAATACCTAAAAGTCTAGAGGTTTGTATTTTATTTTTTTCTTGAGACAAGGTTACGCTACATTGCCCAGGATGGAGTACAGTGGTGCTATTCCACAGGTATGATTACAGTGTACTACAGCCTCAAACTCCTGGCCTCAAGTGATCCTCCTGCCTCAGCTTCTTGAGTAGGTGGGACTATAGGCACACACCACTGTACCTCGCTTAAGTCTAGGATTTTTGTAATAGGGATGAGGCAAAGATTTAGTAATCTCATCCCAAATTTTCAATTATTTACATAGTAATGATTTCAACTACTTGCATAGTAATGAACATTGAAGGTATTTCTTCCCTGCATAGAATGACCAAAGCCAAAAAAATGGTGAAGTTTCCATTAATAGATCCTTCCATGAAAAAACAGCCAGAGTTGTTGAAAGCACAAGGTCTCAAGTTAGACAAACCTAGATTCATAGTCCAGCTCTATTGCACCTTGGCTTTGTGACACTGGACAATTTACTTATTCTGAGTCTCAGTTTCTTCAAGTGT
This sequence comes from Macaca thibetana thibetana, assembly GCF_024542745.1. NCBI lineage: Eukaryota > Metazoa > Chordata > Mammalia > Primates > Cercopithecidae > Macaca > Macaca thibetana. The sequence continues at coordinate 46,008,944 of NC_065590.1, forward strand.
AAAACAAGGACAGGATAATAATTGTACCACTTCACAGTATTATTGTAAGGGTTAAATGAAATATGTAAAATATAGTACTTTGTATATAGTAAGTACTCAATAAATAATATGTTTTTGTTATTAGTACCTTTATCAACAAAACATCACTTTTTGCAATAAACTTGAATCCCCACAAACACACATATTAAATAAAATCCACAAAAATTCTGATAATCATTACTCAGGAAAGGTGAAGGAAAAGGTCATTTTGCCTAGAGTCATTAAAAAGTATCAGTGACTTGGTCCAAAAATAAACCTGAGATGTGTATAAATTTCTTGCTGGGGTTCTATAATACTTCATGACAATATTTCCTAAAATACTCATGATGAAATTTCTGAAGTAAACACTATTGAAGTAATAAAGAAGCAACACCAGTCCCAGTAATCAAGGACTAACAGTAATGCTTAGATGATGCTAGATAATTTCTTTGCTTTATTAGATTTGTTATGTTTAGTTACTGACATCACATTTTTGTGTGGGGATTAACAGTTTGAAATTCAAGTATTTTGAGTTTAGAAAAGCCTATATAAATAAAGCCTTTCCTTATCTCAGTGAAATACTATTAGAATAGCTGCTGGGGCATTTCTTCCTGACTCCTCCAGATTTAGAAGCTCTAAATTGACATGAAAAAGAAGTTCTAGTAACTATCTCTTAAGTTAACTAACAACGAACAAGATCATTTGTTGTAGTTTTTAATACTGCATTTATGAATATCAAAATTTACAGATAATTCCAACTTATTCATAATTTATTACCTTTGAGAGCTAAGTTTAGCATATCACCAGCCCGGAAAGAAATTTCTTCTTCAGATACGGCAGCAAAATCATATTCTGCTCTGGCGACTACATGGTCATCCTCACCACTTGCCCAGTTGATGCTGTCTATAAGCCAAATTAAAATTAGGTTAATAAAATTTACAAAAGAAAAGTGCAGATATTTCACGGCCTATGGTTTGCAAACTGCATAAATTTGCCAAGAGAAAAGTCCTCCCCTCCCAAGTAAAATCTATAATGAATAATATGTTAAATCAACAATAGATCCACTAGAGATACCTATTATGAACTTTTTCCTTTCTTTAAGTTCCACTCTCCAGCTCCCTTACCGTGAGGCAGGGGTTGGCAAATTTTTTCTGCAAAGGGTCAGAGAGTAAATATTTTAGACTTTGAAAGCCAAGAGGCAAAACAGGATATTGTGCAATTCCTTATATAAAAAGAGGAAACAAAATTTCTATAAATTTATTGACAAGATTAAAAATACAATAACCATGTTCCTTTTTTGTAATACAGGTCTATTTGGAAGTTACTTAGAAGAATGAAATATTTTGGGGGAAGGATATTTCACTTAATTGGAATTCAATTATAAATATTCATTTGCTAATTCTAATTTGTAATAAAATTTGAGGTACTGCATTTTTGAAAATGCCTTTTCACACTGATAGGTAAGGTCAAATCCTAATATCAGTCTATGAGTATGTGGTTTTAATTGAGCATATTTATTAGATGGGAGAGTAACAGGCCAGAATATAATTCTGTTAAATTCTTCTCTTGATATTTGCCTTTTACCATGTTATTACATTGCAGATTAATCACTTCCAAATGAAGATTAAGTGAAAATTCCTCAATCGCATAGTTAAATGGATTTTGAAATATGGAAATTTCCTTTGTGCTTGCATGGAGGTAAAAAAAAATGGTCTGGCATCGTATTAGCTTAAGCTTGGAAAATGTATCTGCTGCCAACTTGCATGGGAATGGAGATACTGCTTGTGTTAACTTCTGATGGTCTGAGAGGTATATAAAGCAGTGTGACATTACTTGTGAGTCAAACTATACTAGGTGTCGTCAAAACTTTACTCCAGTGTAAGTTTTGCATATAAGCACTGTTCTGCTTTGTGGTTTCAATTTCAATTACTTAAGAATATAGGCCAGGCACAGTGGTTCATGCCTGTAATCTCAGCACTTTGGGAGGCCGAGGCGGGTGGATCACCTGAAGTCGGGAGTTTGAGACCAACCTGACCAACATGGAGAAACTCTGTCTCTACCAAAAATACAAAATTAGCCGGGCATGGTGGCACATGCCTGTAATCCCAGCTACTCAGAAGGCTGAGGCAGGAGAATCGCTTGAACCCGGGAGGCGGAGGTTGTGGTGAGCCGAGAGCGCGCCATTGCACTCCAGCCTGGGCAACAAGAGCGAAACCCTGTCTCAAACAAAAAGAATATGAACAAGTCAGCTAGGCATGGTGGCTCATGCCTGTAATTCCAGTACTTTGAGAGGCTGAGATAGGGAATTGCATGAGTCCAGGAGTTCAAGACCAACTTGGGCAACATAGGGAAACCTTGTTTCTACAAAAAAGTAAACAAAATTAGCCAGATGTGGTGGCACGACCCTATAGTCTCAGCTTGAATCGCCTGAACCTGGGAGGCAGAGGTTGCAGTGAGCTGAGACTGCACTACTGTACTGCAGCCTGGGCAACTGAGCGAGGCCCTGTCTCAAAAAGAAAACAACAACAAAGAATATAACTAAGTCTGGGCTGGACATGGTGGTTCATGCCTGTAATCTCATTCAGCACTTTGGGAGGCTGAGGCAGGATTGCTTGAGGCCAGGAGTTCAAGACCAGCCTGAGCAACACAGTGGGATCTTGTCTCCACAATAAATAAATATTAGCCAGGTGTGGTGGTGTGTACTACTAGTACTAGCTACTTGGGAAGCTGAGGTGGGAGAATCATCTGAGCCCGAGTATGAGGTTGCAGTGAGCTATGATTACGCTACTGCACTCCAGCCTGGCTGACAAAGTAAAACCCTGTCTCCAAAAAGAACTCAGAATTTAACTAAGTCTGCAGTAAAAGGTGATTTCCAAAGCTGAATGGGTTTAATAACAATAGCTGAAAAGGCGTTCTGTTCAGAAAAATTTCATTCTTGGCCTCAATCTCAAAAAAATAAAACTTAAGCCTTGTTCTGCCATTGAATTGCCATGCGGTAGGGCAAGTAGGGATCTTCAGCTTCTATATCTGACAAAAATTCACAAAACTGACAATGATTATGTCACAAGAGTGAATAAACTTTACCTCGACACTACCAGTTCAGTAACACATGATAAATTCAAATATTTTCTGCAATGTACCTGCTGATGAATAATAAAATGAATAACCACAGACAAAAAACCTGTATTTGCAAAAGTTTAACTTTTGTCCAACTAGGCCTTTTCCTGCTCCACCTATATTTTTCACCATTACCAGGTGCAACACATCTTAGCAGATTCAGGTTGTATAGAATCAGTGTTTTCACCTTCTTAGAAAATGTTCTTATCTGTAGTTGAACCATGACTATTCACAGAGGCTAATTCTTCAGTCATTTCCAATTCATCACTGACTTCTCAAACAACTAAGCGGTACTGTCTTTTTTTTTTTTTTTTTTTTTTTTAGTAGAGACAGGGTTTCACCATGTTAGCCAGGATGGTCTTGATCTCCTGACCTCGTGATCCGCCTGCCTCAGCCTCCCAAAGTGCTAGGATTACAGGCGTGAGTCACCGCACCTGGCCTGTCTTTGTTTTATGCTACTTTAACAGAATACTACAAACTGGGTAATTTGTAAACAATAAAAGTTTATTTGCTCACAGTTCTGAGGACTAGGAAATCCGAGATCAAGGGGCATTTGTTAAGGGCCTTCTTGTTGTGTCGTAACATGGCAGGAGGAATCACACGGCAAGAGAGTGCATGCAAGAGAGTAAGAGGGCCGAACTAGCTTGTATAACAAACTCACTCTCAAGATAATGAACTCACTCCCATGATGGTAACATTTAGCCAACAAATTTAGCAAGTATTCATATCCATTGTGTCATGATGAGCCAAGGAAAAACATTCAAATCATTTGTTTTATTTTAAGTTGGCCATGTTGTTCAAAATGTCATCAACTCTTCAAGAAACTGTTCTCACTGAGAAGCTAATAACCTTAGACAAGTCTACTTACTCTGGACATATTTTTTTGGCTGTTGCAATTACAAGTAAACAGGTTTCCTTGCCTGGGTAACACATGAACCTCTCAGGAACTTATTTTGGTTGCAGCCTCATTTTATTTTATTTTTCTTTTGATGAGGAAATTCTGCTGCGATGAGAATTCCATTTTAAATTTTCTAATTTTTTTGACTGTTGGTTTTCTGTGATGAGTGCTCAATCTGGTAATGCTGATTTGTAGTATAGCCATTTAACATAGCTATAGTGTCACTGTATAATAAATATAGTTCTTTACCATCTAATTCAATAACAAAAAAATTCATACTATATTGTACCTTGAAAGTATGACACTCAAAGTACACCTTTTTCTTGTGTGCCATGTATGTATTTGTAATTTCACCAAAAAAAAAAAAAAAACCACTGTGGTTTAACAATGTATATATTACTCATCATGCTATCAAGTTATAACTCAGTTACTGAAATTTGTAGTGGGCAGAGCAAAAGTGAAGCCATTGGAATTTCACATACAGTCTCTATGCAAACTATTCAATTCTGCTGTTACAGTGGAAAAGCAGCCATAACAGTATGTATGAAAATAAGTTTAGCTGTGCTCCAATATAACTTTATTAATGAAATTTGAATTCTATATTATTTTCCCATCACAAATTATTTCAATTTTTAAAACAATCTTTTAATTTTCCAACAACTGAAAAGTATAAAAACCATTTTTAGCTTGTGAGCTGTACAAAAATAGGAGCAGGTCAGATTTGGCCCACAGGACATGGTTTGCCAATCCCTGCTCTAAGCAGCTAAAGTAACAGGACCTCAGTTTTGCTTCTCCTCAAAAATCTCTTTGTATTACCGATTTCCTCTCCTTTTGACTCAGATAAAAAACTGTCCTTCCTTTTTACCTGCCAGGTTCTGTAAGATCACACCCTCTCTTACTTCCTATAGGAGCTTCTTCATCATTTAACTCGTATCTTTCCCTTATTTATAACTGCTCCTTCTCTACTGACTCCTTTCTTTCAGCCTAACAACATTCTCAGATCTCCTCACTTCTGAAAAGACAAAGCAAAACAAAAAACTGACAATCACCCACCACAACAACTTGATCACTCAATTTGGCCATTCTTTTCCTCCCTCCTTCCATTCACTGCTAATCTTTTCTTTTTCACTTCTGACTTTATTTACCCTTTATCCTCTGCAGTTTGTCTTCTCACTACCAAAACTACTTCCTGGAGCGTGATGATTTCCAGTTGCCAGATCTAATAATCTCTTCTCAGTTCTTGATCTTATCGTAGAACCTTACATCATTCATCATCCTTCCACCCTTCCTCCATAATGCAGCAATAATATGGTTCTATTTCTGTTCTTCCTGATTTCCATCTTATTCTGTCTTCTTTTGTCTTTCTATGATAGTAGTATCATTCACTTACATTAGTTCTTCCATTTATTTGAGACAGGGTCTTGCTGTGTCATCCAAACTGGAGTACAGTGGTACAATCTCAGCTCACTTCAGGCTCAACTTCCAGGACTCAAGCCACCCTCCCATTTCACCCTCCCAAGTAACTGGGACTACAGGCATGCACCACCACACCCGGATAATTTTTGTAATTGTTGTAGAGATAGGTTTTCCCTACGCTGTGCAGGCTGACCTTAAACTTCTGGGCTCAAGCGATTTGCCAGGCTCAAGCGATCTGCAGGCCTCAGCCTCCCAGTATTGGGATTACAGGTGTGAATAATCCCAATCTGACTGTATCTCAGGACCCATGTCACTGCCATGCTGAGCCAAGCCACCATCATTTCTCACTTGAATTAAGGTAATGGCTGCTTGACTCTCCTGATTGGTCTCTTCTGCCCTAGCTCAACCTAAAAACCATTTTTACCAAAAAGATATATATATATATTTAATACTTTAAGTTCTCAGGTACATGTGTACAATGTGCAGGTTTGTTACAGAGGTATATATGTGCCATGTTGGTTTGCTGCACCCATCAACTCATCATTTACATTAGGTATTTCTCCTAATGCTATCACTCCCCAAGCTCCCCCATTCCCCAACAGGCCCCGGTGTGTGATGCTCCCCGCCCTGTGTCCATGTGTTCTCATTTTTCAACTCCCACCTATGACTGAGAACATGCGCTGTTTGGTTTTCTGTCCTTGTGATAGTCTGCTGAGAATGATGGTTACTAGCTTCATTCACATCCCTGCAAAGGACATGAACTCATCCTTTTTTATGGCTGCATAGTATTCCATGGCATATACGTGCCACATTTTCTTAATCCAGTCTATCATTGATGGACATTTGGGTTGGTTCCAAGTCTTTGCTATTGTGAACAGTGCCACAATAAACATACATGTACATGTGTCTTTATAGCAGCATGATTTATAATCCTTTGGGTATATACCCAGTAATGGGATCACTGGGTCAAATGGTATTTCTAGTTATAGATCCTTGAGGAATCGCCACACTGTCTTCCACAATGATTGAACTAATTTACACTCCCACCAACAGTGTAAAATCCTCCACATCCTCTCCAGCATCTGTTGTTTCCTGACTTTTTAATGATCGTCACTCTAATTGGCGTGAGATGGTACCTCATTGTGGTTTTGATTTGCATTTCTCTGATGACCACTAATGATGGGCATTTTTTCATATGTCTGTTGGCTGCATTATAAATGTCTTCTTTTGAGAAGTATCTGTTCATATCTTTTGCCTACTTTTTGAAGGGGTTTTTTTTTTCTTGTAAATTTAAGTTATTTGTAGATTCTGGATATTAGCCCTTTGTCAGATGGGTAGATTGCAAACATTTTCTCCCATTCTGTAGGTTGCCTGTTCACTCTGATGATAGTTTCTTTTGCTGTGCAGAAGCTCTTTAGTTTGATTAGATCCCACTTGTCTATTCTGGCTTTTATTGCCATTGCTTTTGGTGTTTTAGTCATGAAGTCTTTGCCTATGCCTATGTCCTGAATGGTATTGCCTAGGTTTTCTTCTAGGGTTTTTTATGGTGTTAAGTCTTACATTTAAGTTTTTAATCCATCTTAATTTTTGTATATGGTATAAAGAAGGAATCCAGTTTCAGCTTTCTACATGTGGCTAGCCAGTTTTCCCAGCACCATTTATTACATAGGGAATCCTTTCCCCATTTCTTGCTTTTGTCAGATTTGTCAAAGATCAGATGGTTGTAGATGTGATGTTATTTCTGAGGCCTCTGTTCTGTTCCATTGGTCTATATATCTGTTTTGGTACCAGTACCATGTTGTTTTGGTTACTGTAGCCTTGTAGTATAGTTTGAAGTCAGGTAGCATGATGCCTCCAGCTTTGTTCTTTTTGCTTAGGATTGCCTTGGCTATGTGGGCTCTTTTTTTGGTTCCATATGAACTTTAAAGTAGTTTTTTCCAATTCTGTGAAGAAAGTTAGTGGTAGCTTGATGGGGATAGCATTGAATCTATAAATTACCTTGGGCAGTATGGCCATTTTCACGATATTGATTCTTCCTATCCATGAGCATTGAATGTCCTTCCATTTGTTTGTGTCCTGTTTGTAGTTCTCCTTGAAGAGGTCCTTCACATCCCTTGTAAGTTCGATTCCTAGGTATTTTATTCTCTTTGTAGTAATCGTGAATGGGAGTTCACTCATGATTTGGCTCCCTGTTTGTCTATTACTGGTGTATAGGAATGCTTGTGATTTTTGCACATCGATTTTGTATCCTGACACTTTGCTGAAGTTGCTTATCAGCTTAAGGAGATTTTGGGCTGACACGATGGGGTTTTCTAAATATACAATCATGTCATCTGCAAACAGAGCCAATTTGAGTTCCTCTTTTCCTAACTGAATACCCTTTATTTCTTTCTCTTGCCTGACTGCCTGCCCTAGCCAGAACTTCTAACACTATGTTGAACGGGAGTGGTAAGAGAGGGCATCCCTGTCTTGTGCCAGTTTTCAAAGGGAATGCTTCCAGTTTTTGACCATTCAGTATGATATTGGCTGTGGGTTTGTCATAAATAGCTCTTATTATTTTGAGATATGTTCCATCAACACCTAGTTTATTGAGAGTTTTTAGCATGAAGGGCTATGGAATTTTGTCAAAGGCCTTTTCTGCATCTATTGAGATGATTATTTGGTTTTTGTTGTTGGTTCTGTTTATATGCTGGATTACATTTATTGATCTGTGTATTTTGAACCAGCCTTGCATCCAGGGATGAAGCTGACTTGATCGTGCTGGATAAGCTTTTTGATGTGCTGCTGGATTCGGTTTGCCAGTATTTTATTGAGGATTTTTGCATTGATGTTCATCAGGGATATTGGCCTAAAATTCTTTTTGTGTGTGTGTGTCTCTGCCAGGCTTTGGTATCAGGATGATGCCAGCCTCATAAAATGAGTTAGGGAGGATTCCCTCTTTTTCTATTGATTAGAATAGTTTCAGAAGGAATGGTACCAGCTCCTTTTTGTACCTCTGGCACAATTTGGCTATGAATCCATCTGGTCCTGGACTTTTTTTGGTAGGTAGGCTATTAATTATTGCTTCAATTTCAGAACCTGTTATTGGTCTATTCAGAGATTCAACTTCTTCCTGGTTTAGTCTTGGGAGGGTGTATGTGTCCAGGAATTTATCCATTTCTTCTATATTTTCTAGTTTACTTGCGTAGAGGTGTTTATAGTATTCTCTGATGGTAGTTTGTATTTCTGTGGGATTGGTGGTGATATCCCCTTTATCATTTTTTATTGCATCTATTTGATTCTTCTCTTTTCTTCCTTATTAGTCTTGCTAGCAGTCTATTTTGTTGATCTTTTCAAAAAACCAGCTCCTGGATTGATTTTTTGAAGGGTTTTTTGTGTCTCTATCTCTTTCAGTTCTGCTCTGATCTTAGTTATTTCTTGCCTTCTGTTGCTTCTGAATTTATTTGCTCTTGCTTCTCTAATTCCTTTATTTATTTATTTATTATTATACTTTAAGTTCTAGGGTACATGTGCATAACGTGCAGGTTTGTTACATAGGTATACTTGTGCCATGTTGGTGTGCTGCTCCCATCAACTCGTCAGCACCCATCAACTCGTCATTTACATCAGGTATAACTCCCAATGCAATCCCTTCCCCCTCCCCCCTCCCCATGATAGGCCCCGGTGTGTGATGTTCCCCTTCCCGAGTCCAAGTGATCTCATTGTTCAGTTCCCACCTATGAGAACATGTGGTATTTGGTTTTCTGTTCTTGTGATAGTTTGCTGAGAATGATGGTTTCCAGCTGCATCCATGTCCCTACAAAGGACACAAACTCATCCTTTTTATGGCTGCATAGTATTCCATGGTGTATATGTGCCACATTTTCTTAATCCAGTCTGTCATTGATGGACATTTGGGTTGATTCCAAGTCTTTGCTATTGTGAATAGTGCTGCAATAAACATACGTGTGCATGTATCTTTACAGCAGCATGATTTATAATCCTTTGGGTATATACCCAGTAATGGGATGGCTGGGTCATATGGTACATCTAGTTCTAGATCCTTGAGGAATCGCCATCTTGTTTTCCATAATGGTTGAACTAGTTTACAATCCCACCAACAGTGTAAAAGTGTTCCTATTTCTCCACATCCTCTCCAGCACCTGTTGTTTCCTGACTTTTTAATGATTGCCATTCTAACTGGTGTGAGATGGTATCACATTGTGGTTTTGATTTGCATTTCTCTGATGGCCAGTGATGATGAGCATTTTTTCATGTGTCTGTTGGCTGTATGAATGTCTTCTTTTGAGAAATGTCTGTTCATATCCTTTGCCCACTTGTTGATGGGGTTGTTTTTTTCTTGTAAATTTGTTTGAGTTCTTTGTAGGTTCTGGATATTAGCCCTTTGTCAGATGAGTAGATTGCAAAAATTTTCTTCCATTCTGTAGGTTGCCTGTTCACTCTGATGATAGTTTCTTTTGCTGTGCAGAAGCTCTTTAGTTTAATGAGATCCCATTTGTCAATTTTGGCATTTGCTGCCGTTGCTTTTGGTGTTTTAGACATGAAGTCTTTGCCCATGCCTATGTCCTGAATGGTACTACCTAGGTTTTCTTCTAGGGTTTTTATGGTATTAGGTCTAACATTTAAGTCTCTAATCCATCTTGAATTAATTTTCGTATAAGGAGTAAGGAAAGGATCCAGTTTCAGCTTTCTACTTATGGCTAGCCAATTTTCCCAGCACCATTTATTAAATAGGGAATCCTTTCCCCATTTCTTGTTTCTCTCAGGTTTGTCAAAGATCAGATGGCTGTAGATGTGTGGTATTATTTCTGAGGACTCTGTTCTGTTCCATTGGTCTATATCTCTGTTTTGGTACCAGTACCATGCTGTTTTGGTTACTGTAGCCTTGTAGTATAATTTGAAGTCAGGTAGCGTGATGCCTCCAACTTTGTTCTTTTGACTTAGGATTGTCTTGGCAATGCGGGTTCTTTTTTGGTTCCATATGAACTTTAAAGCAGTTTTTTCCAATTCTGTGAAGAAAGTCATTGGTAGCTTGATGGGGATGGCATTGAATCTATAAATAACCTTGGGCAGTATGGCCATTTTCACGATATTGATTCTTCCTATCCATGAGCATGGTATGTTCTTCCATTTGTTTGTGTCCTCTTTTATTTCACTGAGCAGTGGTTTGTAGTTCTCCTTGAAGAAGTCCTTTACATCCCTTGTAAGTTGGATTACTAGGTATTTTATTCTCTTTGAAGCAATTGTGAATGGCAGTTCATTCATGATTTGGCTCTCTGTTTGTCTGTTACTGGTGTATAAGAATGCTTGTGATTTTTGCACATTGATTTTGTATCCTGAGACTTTGCTGAAGTTGCTTATCAGCTTAAGGAGATTTGGGGCTGAGACAATGGGGTTTTCTAAATATACAATCATGTCATCTGCAAACAAGGACAATTTGACTTCTTCTTTTCCTAACTGAATACCCTTGACTTCTTTCTCTTGCCTGATTGCCCTAGCCAGAACTTCCAACACAATGTTGAATAGGAGTGGTGAGAGAGGGCATCCCTGTCTTGTGCCAGTTTTCAAAGGGAATTTTTCCAGTTTTTGCCCATTCAGTATGATATTGGCTGTGGGTTTGTCATAAATAGCTCTTATTATTTTGAGGTACGTTCCATCAATACCGAATTTCGCTGTTCAGCAATATTCTATCTTCTGCAACCTCTGTTGCTGATATCCAGGCAAACAGGGTCTGGAGTGGACCTCAAGCAATCTCCAACAGACCTACAGCTGAGGGTCCTGACTGTTAGAAGGAAAACTATCAAACAGGAAGGACACCTACACCAAAACCCCATCAGTACGTCACCATCATCAAAGACCAGAGGCAGATAAAACCACAAAGATGGGGAAAAAGCAGGGCAGAAAAGCTGGAAATTCAAAAAATAAGAGCGCATCTCCCCCGGCAAAGGAGCGCAGCTCATCGCCAGCAACGAATCAAAGCTGGACGGAGAATGACTTTGATGAGATGAGAGAAGAAGGCTTCAGTCCATCAAACTTCTCAGAGCTTAAGGAGGAATTACGTACCCAGCGCAAAGAAACTAAAAATCTTGAAAAAAGAGTGGAAGAATTGATAGCTAGAGTAATTAATGCAGAGAAGGTCATAAACGAAATGACAGAGATGAAAACCATGACCCGAGAAATACGTGACAAATGCACAAGCTTCAGTAACCGACTCGATCAACTGGAAGAAAGAGTATCAGCGATTGAGGATCAAATGAATGAAATGAAGCGAGCAGAGAAACCAAAAGAAAAAAGAAGAAGAAGAAGAAATGAACAAAGCCTGCAAGAAGTATGGGATTATGTAAAAAGACCAAATCTACGTCTGATTGGGGTGCCTGAAAGTGAGGGGGAAAACAGAACCAAGTTGGAAAACACTCTTCAGGGTATCATCCAGGAGAACTTCCCCAACCTAGTAGGGCAGGCCAACATTCAAATCCAGGAAATACAGAGAACGCCACAAAGATACTTCTCTATTTCTTTTAATTGTGATGTTAGGGTGTCGATTTTAGATCTTTCCTGCTTCTTGTGGGCATTTAGTGCTATTAATTTCCCTCTACACACTACTTTAAATGTGTCCCAGAGACTCCAGTACGTTGTATCTGTTTTCATTCGTTTCAAAGAACATATTTCTGCCTTCATTTCATTATTTACCCAGTAGTCATTCCATAACAGGTTGTTCAGTCTCCATGTAGTTGTGTGGTTTTGAGTGAGTTTATTAATCCTGAGTTCTAGTTTGATTGCATTGTGGTCTGAGAGACAGTTTGTTGTGATTTCTGTTCTTTTACATTTGCTGAGGAGTGTTTTACTTCCAATTATGTGGTCAATTTTAGAATATGTGCAATGTGGTGCTGGGAAGAATGTATATTCTGTTGATTTGGGGTGTACAGTTCTGTAGATGTCTATTAGGTCCGCTTGGTCCAGAGGTGAGTTCAATTCCTGGATATCCTTGTTAACCTTCTGTCTCGTTGATCTAATATTGACAGTGGGTGTTAAAGTCTCCCATTACTATTGTGTGGGAGTCTAAGACTTTGTAAGTCTCTAAGGACTTTATGAATCTGGGGTGCTCCTATATTGGATGCATATATATTTAGGATAGTTAGCTCTTCTTGTTGAAGTGATCCCTTTATCATTATGTAATGGCCTTGTCTCTTTTGATCTTTGCTTAAAGTCAGTTTTACCAGAGACTAGGATAGCAACTCCTGCTTTTTTTGCACAAGAGATGGGTCTCCTGAATACAGCACACTCATGGGTCTTGACTCTATATCCAACTTGCCAGTGTGTGTATTTTAATTGGGGCATTTAGCCCATTTACATTTAAGGTTAATATTTTTATGTGTGAATTTGATCCAGTCATTATGATGTTAACTGGTTATTTTGTCCATTAATTGATACAGTTTCCTCATAGTGTTGATGGTCTTTACAATTTGGCAAGTTTTGCAGTGGCTGGTATCAGTTGTTTCTTTCCATGTTTAGTGCTTCCTTCAGGAGCTCTTGTAAAGCAAGCCTGGTGGTGACAAAATCTCTCAGCATTTGCTTGTCTGTAAAGGAATTTATTGCTCCTTCACTTATGAAGCTTAGTTTGGCTGGATATGAGATTCTGGGCTGAAAATTCTTTTCTTTAAGAATGTTGAATTATTGGCCCACACTGTCTTCTTGCTTGTAGGGTTTCTGCCAAGACCTGCTGTTAGTCTGATAGGCTTCCTTTTGTGGGTAACCTGGTCTTTCTCTCTGGCTGCCCTTAACATTTTTCCCTTCATTTCATCCTTGGTAAATCTGGCAATTATGTGTCTTGGGGTTGCTCTTCTCGAGGAGTATCTTCGTGGTGTTCTGTGTATTTCCCAAATTTGAATGTTGGCCCGCCTTGCTAGTTAGGGAAGTTCTCCTGGATAATATCCTGAAGAGTGTTTTCTAACTTGGTTTCATTCTCCCCATCACTTTCTGGTACACCAATCAAATGTAAATTTAGTCTTTTCACATAGTCCCATATTTCTTAGAGGTTTTGTTCGTTTCTTTTCACTCTTTTTTCTCTAATCTTGTCTTCTCATTTTATTTCATTAATTTGATCTTCAATCACTGATATCCTTTCTTCCATTTGATTGAAGCTTGTGCATGCGTCACCAAGTTCTTGTGCTGTGGTTTTTAGCTCCATCAGGTCATTTAAGGTCTTTTCTACACTGTTTATTCTAGTTAGCCATTTGTCTAACCTTTTTTCAAGGTTTTTAGCTTCCTTGCAATGGGTTAGAACATGCTCCTTTAGCTTGGAGAAGTTTATTACCGAACTTCGGAAGCCTACTTCTGTCAACTTGTCAAACTCATTCTCCACCCAGTTTTGTTTCCTTGCTGGTGAGAAGCTGCGATCCTTTGGAGAAGAGGTGCTCTGGTTTTTGGAATTTTCAGCTTTTCTGCTCTGGTTTCTCCCCACCTTTGTGGCTTTTATCTACCTTTGGTCTTTGATGTTGGCGACCTACAGACGGAGTTTTGGTGTGGATGTCCTTTTTGTTGACGTTGATGCTATTTCTTTCTGTTTGTTAGTTTTCCTTCTAACAGTCAGGCCCCTCAGATGCAGGTCTGTTGGAGTTTGCTGGAGGTCCACTCCAGACCCTGTTTGCCTGGGTATCACCAGCAGAGGCTGTAGAAGAACAAGTATTGCCGCCTGATCCTTCCTCTGGAAGCTTTGTCCCAGAGGGGCACCTGCCTGTTTGAGGTGTCTGTCGGCCCCTTTTGGGAGGTGTCTCCCAGTCACGCTACACAGGGGTCAGGGACCTGCTTGAGGAGGCAGTCTCCATTCTCAAAGCTCGAACACCGTGCTGAGAGAACCACTGTTCTCTTCAGAGCTGTCAGACATGGATGTTTAAGTCTGCAGAAGCTGTCTGCTGCCTTTTGTTCAGCTATGCCCTGCCCACAGAGGTGGAATCTATAGAGGCAATAGTCCTTGCTGAGCTGCAGTGGGCTCTGCCCAGTTCAAGCTTCCTAGACGCTCTGTTGACACTAGGACCTACTCAAGCCTCAGCAATGGCAGATGCTGCTCCCCCCAACAAGCTGCAGCATCGCAGGTTGATATTAGACTGCTGTGCTAGCAGTGAGCAAGGCTCTGTGGGCGTGGGACCTGCTAAGCCAGGCACAGGAGAGAATCTCCTGGTCTGCCGATTGTGAGGACAGTGGCAAAAGCACGGTATTTGGGCAGCAGTGTACCGTTCCTCCAGGTACAGTCACTCATAGCTTCCCTTGGCTAGGAAAGGGAAATCCCCTGATGCCTTGTGCTTCCTGGGTGAGGCGATGCCCCACCCTGCTTCAGCTCGCCCTCCATGGGCTGTACCCACTGTCCAACCAGTCCCAATGAGAAGAACTAGGTACCTTAGTTGGAAATGCAGAACTCACCCACCTTCTGTGTTGATTTTGCTGGGAGCTGAAGACCGGAGCTGTTCCTATTTGGCTATCTTGGAAGCAACTGCCCACAATAATGTATTCTTTTTAAAACCTACATTGGCTGGGCACGGTGGCTCATGCCTGTAATCCTAGCACTTTGGGAGGCTGAGGTGGGCAGATTGCCTGAGCTCAGGAGTTCGAGACCCAGCTGGGGCAACACAGTGAAACCCCATCTCTACTAAAATACAAAAACTTAGCCAGGTGTTGCGGCGTACACTTGTAGTCCCAGCTATTTGGGAGGCTGAGGCAGGAGAATTGCTTTAACCCAGGAAGTGGAGGTTGCAGTGAGCTGAGGTCATGCCACTGCACTCCAGCCTGGGTGACAGAGCAACACTGTGTCCCCCCACAAAAAAAAAAAAAACAAAACTAAGTCAGGTCATATTACTCCTTTACTCACAAATCTCCAGCGGTTTCCCATTTTTGAATAAAGGCCAATGTTCTTACACATGTCTACAACTTATACCATCTACTCCCTTCATTTCCTGCCACTAACACTTTGCTCCAATCACACTTGCCTCCTTCCTGTTCCCATGACATGCCACTTAAATACCTCTGCACTTTTGCTGTTCCATATGCCTCAAAACACTCTTCCTTCAAAGAGCTGTAGGAGTTATTCCCTTAATTCCTTCAGGGAGGCATTCCCTGACTATATGTAGCATTGCAATCCCTGTTCCTACTCCTGTACTCCTGACACTCCCAACATTCTTCCCTGTTTTGTTTTTTCCCCTATAGCACTTACCTTCTGGCTTACTATATATTTTACTTATTTATTTACTGTTTCTCCCTATTAGCCACAAAGGCAGAGATTTTTAAAATATATTTTATTCATTGTTATATCCCTAGCTCTGAGAATTCTTTGGTATGTAGTTGGCACCCAACAAATATGTATTGAGTCAATGAATAAAACATCCCTCTATAACCCAAATTTAAAGGTCTAGGGCATTTTGATTTCTACTTTGCCTTTATATATCTCATTTAGTCAGTAACTACATCCACTGAATCTATTATATGAATCCTGCTTCTCACACACTCTATTTTGGGTCTTCATTATCTCTCAAATAGTCTAATACAAAAGTATCATAACTGATGTCCCCAATTTAATAAATATTAAGTACCTTCTATGTGCCAAGCAGGTTAGACAGTAGGAATAAAAGGTGAACACAATCCAAATCCTTTATGCACTTTACCATCTAATTACAACCTGCTTTGACTTCTACTGATTTATCTTAAACACTTTAGACTGACTTATTGTTTACATGTATGTCACAATCTGCTTAAAAATAAAAACAAACATAAACTACCAAAAAACCATCCATTCCTTACCTAAAGATTAAGTCTCATAATGTCAATTAAGAGCTTCTACTATTAGCTTTCAACCTAATTTCTCAGCATTATTTCTTACTATCCAATGCAATACTATAGGACAACTGCTAAACAAATCTCGTATTTTCTGCCTATATACTTTTGTTCAAGCTGGTCTATCAGCTTGACAGTTTTTGTTTCTTTATCTAACTGATGAAAGGTTGCCTAGCTTTCAAAAATCTAACTTAGATACCATTTCTTCCTGGATACCACAGTCAAAAATGTTAGCTTCCCTTTTCGAAAGTTAGCTAATACTCTCTACTAGTTGAGAGAATATAGCATAACATTCATCAACCAGTCCTCGTTTTGTTTATAGTTCTGCCTTATTAAAGATGTGACCCTGGGGTAAGTGAGTTCTCTGGATTTCAGTTTTATCACTTGCAAAATGAGGATAATTCCTATCTGCTTGGGTTGTTGAAATAAATGAGATAAAACACACAAAATACCTAGCACAGTGTCTTGCATCTTAAAAAAGGGTTCAAGAAATCTTATGTCTCTCCCCAGTTGTTGTTATTTATCACATTTTCTGCCTCATTACAATTACCTGTGTATGTGTCTTAAACCACCTCCCTTCCAACAAATTTTAGAAAGATAGGAATTATGCCCTATGTATCTTTGTATCCTCCACAGCACCAATTTCAGTACCTTGTAAACAGTAAGGTAATGTGCACTGTTAAACTGAACTAACAATAAATTAATTAGCAAATCTATTTTTGCTACATATTCCTCTGCCAGTTTTGAAGCTCTTAAATGAAAATAGAACTAGACAGAAACAGTAAATACAAACGAATATAAAGAAAACTAACAAATATATTCTTGAAATTTGAGATTGTTATATGGTATCTGAACCTGTTCCCTTACAGTTCTCTTACCTGTTACTTCATCACTATGAGTAGACAATAGTTTCCAAATGAGGTAAGGACCACCAAGGATAACAGCAAAGAACAAGAATATTGGCCATGATTTTGCTGAGGTAGCTGCTCGGTCCTCAGCACCAAGGCATGCCACAGTTCCTTCACTTTCCGCCCAGAGGTCTTCATTCTCAGAGCCTCTTCTTAAACCTAACATCCGCTGTAACCTTCTGTAAAGATACCGTATAGTCCTAACTAATGCAAAAGCTGAAAACACTTTTGTAAAGTGTATTTTCAGTCGGGAAAAGTGATTTGCTACATCCAATACAGCCCTGAAACTGTTATAGACAGCTGAAAAGGTAGCATCCATCATCATACTGACAGAGGCAAATGCATGCACAATACTTTCAATGGACTGAAATGCACCCCTGCTGCTTTCTTCAGCTTGCTGAACAAATCTACTGGGTGGAAGATCATCTACACGGAGGCGGTTGTAGCCCAGCCCATTATATCCGTAACTATAAGGACTATAGCTTCCATAAAATGAATTTCCATAGGCACCATATCCAGAAGAAAATGAACTGTAAGCAGGTCTAAAAGTGTTCACACTGCTACTTCCTGTCTGCTGTGATGGCCTTGGAAGAATAGGTGGGGGCACTCTGGTAAGTGCTGGTTGTCCAGGTCTTGTCATTAAAGTAGGACCCAAATCAGCAGATCTAAAACCAAAAAAGATTCAAAACAGTTATTTAAGCATACAATAAATTCAATTCAAAGTAACTATTAAACACCTCCTATATACCTGGTGCTATGACAACTTCTTCTGTTGCCCAGGCTGGAGTATAGTAGCACAATCAAACCTCACTGTAGCCTCAACCTCCCAGGCTCAAGTGATCCTCCCACCTCAGCCTCCTGAGCAGCTCGAACTACAGGCGCATGCCACCATACCTGGCTAATTTTTTATAGAGATGGGGTTTTGCCATGTTGCCCAGCTGGTCTCAATCTCCTGGGCTCAAATGATCCACTGCCTTGGTTTCCTAAAGTGCTAGGATTACAAGTGTGAGTCACTGTGCCCAGGCATCATTTTAAAGTTTATAATTTAATAGTTTTTAGTATACTCACAGAGGTGTGTAACTATCACCATGTGTAATTCAGAAGATTTTCATCACCTCACAAAAGAAACCCCATATTCATCAGCAGGTATTCCCCATTTCCTGCCCACCCCTCCACCCATCTTTGGCAACCATGAGTCTACTTTCTGTACCTAGACTTGTCTATTCTGGACATTTCATATATAGTTAATTCTTGTTATTTAACATAGTTATATTCTGTAAAGTCACTGTGAACTCTGAACCAGCAGATACCAAATCATTGCTTCTTTCATCAATCAGTCAATACATATACTTATTTTATATGTGTTTCTGTTTAAAGTCACTTTATTCCAGGTATATTGTTAACTCATTAACAACTCATGGCCAACAGCACAATAGCTCATGCCTGAATGAAGCTTATCTAACACCTGTATTGTATCTGTAAGGCACACTACAGCCTTCCTGTGCTTAGGAACACTAGAGATCACTTCAGCACTATGCTTGGGGGCCATTTTAGACAGCAAAATCACCATTCAAAAATGTGAAAAAACCCGGCACTAAACAGACTTTGTTAAGGACAACTGTTTACAGCATGAGAGCTGAAATAAGAAACCAGAGTGTTGCTTTTTTTGTCTCTCGGTTGTTCCTCAGTTGTCAGCTGAGGGACAACTCAGATTTTTACCTGATCTATGTTTGCCCTCAAATGACTGTGAAAATGCCAGGAATATTGATTTTGGGATTACAAATAAATTTTAGTGAGCAGACCAATTTGAAAATACAGAATCCACAAATAATGAGGATCTATGGTAAATGGACTCATACAATATGTAGTATTTTGTGACTGGCTTCTTTCACTTAGCATAATGTTTCCAGGGTTTATCCATTTTATAGCATGTATCTGTACAGGCAGCCCTTGGTATCTGTGGGGGAGTGGTTTCAAAACCTCCTTCAGATACCAAAATTCATGAATGCTCAGGTCCCTAATATAAAACAATATGCTATTTGCATTTAACCTATGCACACCCTCCTGTATACTTAAAATCATCTCTAGATTATAGTATTTAACACAGTGTAAATGTTATGTAATTAGTTATACTGTAGTGTTTAGGAAATAATGACAAGGAAAAAGGTCTGTACATGTTCAGTACAGGTGCAATTTTTTTTTCTGCTTTTTTTTTTTTTCTTTTTAAGAGACAGGGTCTCACTCTGTTGTCCAGGCTAGAGCATTGTGGCATGATCATAGCTCACTGCAGCCTCCAACTCCTGGCCTCAAGTGATCCTCCCACCTCGGCCTCCCAAAATGTCAGGATTACAGGTATTAGCCAACACGTCTGGCCTATTTTCTGACTATTTTTGATCCACAGTTGGTTGAATCCCCAGATGTGGAAGGCCAACTGTATTTCATTCATTTTTATTGCCAAATTATATTTATTCACACATCAGTTGATGTATATTGGGGCTGTTTTTACTTCTTGCTATTACAAATAATACTGCAATGACCATTTATGTGCAAGTTTTTGTATGGACATGTTTGCTGGGTTATATGGAAACTCTACATTTAGCCTTTTGAGGAATTGCCAGATTGTGTTCCAAAGCAACTGTACCATTTTACATTCTCGCCAATATATGAGGGTTTCCAATTTCTCCACATCCTTGGCCACATCTGCTCTTATATTTTTCATTATAGCTATCCTAGTGGGCATGAAGTGGTATTTCACTGTGGTTTTAATTTGCATTTTCTTGACGGCTAACGATGTTGAGCATATTTTCATGTACTTATTAGTCATTTTGCAATCTTATTTGGAGAAATATCTGTTCAGATACTTTGCCCACTTTTAAGTTTGCCTTCTTTTTTTTGGAGACAGGGTCTCCCTCTGTCATTGAGGCTGGAGTGCAGTGGTACAAACACAGCTCAAGTGATCCTTCTGCCTCAGCTTCCTATGTAGCTGAGACCACCACTCCCAGCTAACTTTTTGGTAGAGATGAGGGTCCCACTTTTTTGCCCAAGCTAGTCTCAAATACCTGGGTTCAAGCAATCCTTCTACTTCTGCCTCTCAAAGTGTTGGGATTACAGGCATGAGCCATTGCACTTGGCTTAGCTTTTTTATTGCTGCTTTTTAAATTATTGTGCTACATGAGTCAAAAATATCTTTTAAAACTTTTTTTTGAACAAAAGTTCAATTAAGGCTCACACACTGCATTTGGTTGTTTTGTTTCTTTTATTTTCTAAACTAGAACAATTCAATTTTTTCAAATATCCCTGACCTTCTAAAGAGTCAACCCAGTTTTTTTCTAGAAATGTCCTACCCCCAGCCCAGGTGTGGTGGCTCATGCCTGTAATCCCAGTACTTTGGGAAGCCGAGGCAGGCGGATCCCCTGAAGTTAGGAGTTCGAGACCATCCTGGCCAACATGGTGAAACCCTGTCTCTACTAAAAATACAAAAATTAGCCAGACATGGTGGTGGGCGCCTGTAGTCCCAGCTACTCGGGAGGCTGAGGGAGGATAATAGCTTGAACCCGGGAGGCGGAGGTTGCGGTGAGCTGAGATCATGCCACTGCCCTCCAGTCTGGGTAACAGAGTGAGACTCTGTCTCAAAAAACAAAAAAAGAAATGTCCTACCCCCAGATTTGTGTTTCCCCAAAGTGTTGTTTAACTTGTACTCTTATTTCGCCTCTTATTAAATTAAGATTGCATTTAACAGTTTGATTAGAATCAGGTTCAATATTTTTTGGCAAGAATAACTCATAAGTGCTATTGTTTACTTCACACAGTATTACTTTAGGAGGCACATAAAATGCCATATTATTGCCTCCTCATTTGTGAAGCTAAGTTTGATTAGTTGGTTAAGGAGGTGACTATGAGAGCTTTCCATTAAAATGTATCTTTCCCTTTGTAATTAGTATATGATCTATGGGATGACAGTTTGGTACCACACAAATATTCTATTCCCCAGCAACTGTTCATTTGATAGTTTAGCATCCATTCATCATCCTTGCCTGAAACAAATATTAGATGTGGAACTGCAAAATGGTAATTTTCTAATCCAGGCTAAAGTTTTAATTTAGACTTGTATCATAATATTATAAACAAGCTACTAGAACTCTCTCTCTCTCTATATATATATAAATATATATTCTTTTTTTACTGGATCTAATATTTAAAAATGGAACAAAACTTAAAAGGAGCTAGTGAACGGCCAGATAGTGTAACGCATTCAGGCTTTGATGAAGGAGTTCTGCTCCAAAGTAGAAGCAATAATACAGAAAACAGAGAGACAAACAGACATTATCTAGATTTAACACAAGACAGATTTATGGAACAGAAATGAAACAGAAATGTAACACGGTAAGGAGGGCTGAAGCTACGGGCCTACTCAATTCTGGTTCTGTAATCAGGCAGTGACAGCCAAGATGCAGGCTTCCATGAAGTAATAAAAATGAAAAGTGCTCCATTAGAATGGAACCAGTTCATTGCTTGAGGCCGGGAGTGAGGATGTGTCACCTTGGCTCCTACAAAGAGATTATAAAATTTGCTGATGACAGTTTAATATTTTGAGAAAGAGAACTGAGAAAGGGAGAGGACTGTGAGAAGGCCTCCAACCCAGGAAATGAAAGAACTACTGACCAATTTGATCTGTGATATCCTTAATCTAACTCACTGTTTTTATGGCGTTTTGTTTTTGTTTTTGTTTTGACAGGGTCTTGCTCTGTCACCTAGGCTGAAGGCTCACTGCAACCTCAAACTCCTAGACTCAAGCAATCCCTCCCACCTCAGCTTCCGAAGTAGCTGGGACTACAGGCGTACACCACCATGCCTGCCTTTTTTTTTTTTTTTTTTTGGTATTTTTTATAGAGATGGGTTCTTGTTACATCTTGAGAGGCTGGTTTCCAACTCCTGGGCTCAAGCAATCCTCCTGCCTCGGCCTCCAAAAGAGCTAAGATTACAGGTGTGAGCCACCATGTCCAGTCTGACCCACTGTTTTTATACCTGATTCTTACCTAAGTGGTAAGTAGAGGGAACAGGTAGAGGCAACAGGAAACCTATTAGATAGAGAGAGGGGAACATGGAAGAGGGAAAGGAGAGAAAACAGAACTCTAAACTTACTACTCAAAATAACCATCTCAAAAATGCCACACACATGAAGAAATAAAAACACTAAGAAACAAAGCCAACAAAAATCAGCAAGTATAAAACCCAATTAAAAAAACTAATTTTATGTAACAGCTCAGGAATGATTTTAGATATGTTAAAAATTATCAGAGAGAGAAATGAAACAATATCTGTGAAATAAAAATTGAAATAAAAACATTTAAATATTTTAAAAATTCCATTAGAAATATTAGAAAAGGTGGCCACAGGCCAGGTGTGGTGGCTCACGTCTGTAATCCCAGCACTTTGGGAGGCTGAGGCAGGTGGATCACGAGGTCAAGAGTTCAAGACCAGCTTGACCAAGATGGTGAAACTCTGTCTCTACTAGAAATACAAAAATTAGCTGGGCGTGGTGGTGGGCACCTGTAATCCCAGTTCCTCGGGTGGCTGAGGCAGAGAATTGCTTGAACCAGGGAGGTGAAGGTTGTGGTGCGCCGAGATCGTGCCACTGCACTCCAGCCTGGGCGACAGAGTGAGACTCCATCTTGAAAAAAAAGAAAAAAGAAAAAAAGAAAAGGTGGCCACACCGATAGGAACCGTTTTCAACTACCAGTCAAGAAGAAAATTAGCTGCTGTACACTAAGGAGCAGAGTGGAAATACAGAACTTGGGAATTCTACTTTAAGTAATGGTTGTCGAGGTAATTAGATTAACCCTCCCACTGAACTAGAAGGGTAGGAAATAGAAAAGAATTCTGTTTACACATTAGAGAACAAGGCACTGAGGAATTCTGGAGTCAAAATCCAGGAGGAAAAAAAAAAGCCAGAGAGTCAGATCTTTTGAGATGTTTCCCTAGAAACTAGGGCCAATTCCAGAAGAGATGGTTGACAGAATGAGAAGCTAGGCAGAGATTTTAACAGACTCCCTGGGCTAAGGAGACATAAATTGGAGTTCAGAACCCTAAAGAAGAAGGCCATAGGGAACCCTCACACTTCAGATTGGGACCTTAAAAAGGGAAATATGCTAGTAGAAAGGGTAAAAAGGTTAATAGGAAATGGACTAACTCTGGTAGGAATGAAAACCAAGTTTTAAATCAGCTCAATCCTTTATTGGATTAAAGTGATTCTAGATTGTTAGTGGCCTAACATTCTGGTCAAAAGGAAAAGTCTTTAGAGAAAGATATCCCTAGGCCTCAAATCACATTAAACTGTCTATATACAATGTGCAGCTCTCATTTAAAAATAAATGGGCTTGGCTGGGCATGGTGGCTCACTCCTGTAATCCCAGCACTTTGGGAGGCTGAGGCAGGTAGGTCACTTGAATCCAAGAGTTTGGGACCAGCCTGTCCAGCATGGTGAAACCCTGTCTCTACTAAAAATATAAAAATTAGCCAGGTGTGATGGCGAATGCCTATAATCCCAGCTACTCAGGTGGCTGAAGTACAAGAATCACTCGAACTTGGGAGACAGGGGTTGTAGTGAGCCAAGACTGTACCACTGCACTCCAGCCTGGGCAACAGAGCAAGACTCAATTTTAATAATAATAATAATAATAATAATGGGGCTTATATAACAAAATTAGGGGTGGATCACAAGGTCAGGAGTTCAAGAACAGCCTGGCCAAGATGGTGAAACCCCGTCTTTATTAAAAACTACAAAAAATTAGCTGGGTGCAGTGGCAGGCACCTGTAATCCCAGCTACTTGGGATGCTGAGGCAGGAAAATTGCTTGAACCTGAGTGGCAGAGATTGCAGTGAGCTGAGATCACGCTACTGCACTCCAGCTTGGTCAACAGAGTGAGACTGTCTCAGAAAAAAAAAAAAGAAACTTCAGATAATACAAAGAGCTCCAAAGGGGATCCAGATAACAGAGTTATTATAGAGTTATTAGGCAGAGACTTTAAACAACTATGCTGAATATATTCAAATAAAAAAGGCAAGATTGGGATTTTCCAGAAGAAAATAGGAACTATAATATAAAGCAGGACCAAATGAAGATTCTACAACTAAAAACAAAACAAAACAAAACAAAACCGGAAACTATGAACTCAATGACTGGTTTAATACCAGATTAGACACAGTGAAAGAAAAATATCAGTGAACTAGGAAACAGACGGGAAGAAAATACCCAGAATGAAGCATAAGAAACAGAAGGATAAATACAGAAAAGAGAGTAAGATACAGAGAGTATAGTAACACATGGGGTATATATGCAAGTTGAGTTAAAGGAGTAAAGTGACAATAGATAAAAACCATATTTAAAGAAATAATGGCTTAAAGTTTTCTGGAATTAATGAGAGGCATCAAAGTCAGATTCAAGTATCTCTATGAATTCCACCAGAATAATACAAAGAAAACCACACTGAGGCCTAACAAAGCAAATTGCTGAACACTAAAACAGAGAAATTGAAAGCAGCCAGACATGGAGTGGGGTAAGGTTCTTTTTAAAGGAGCAAAGAATAAGACAAGGAGTGGTGGCTCATGCCTGTAAGCCCAGAACTTTGGGAGACCTAGGTGGGAAGATCAGTTGAGCCCAGGAGTTCAAGATGGGCCTTGGCAATATGGCAAAAACCCGTCTCCACAAAAAATACAAAAATTAGCTGGGCATTGTGGCATGTGCCTGTGGTCCTAGCCACTCGGGAGGCTGAGGTGGGAGGACTGCTTGAGCCCTGGGAGGCCGAAGCTGCAGTGAGGTATGACTGTGTCACCGCACTCCAGCCTGGTGACAGAGTGAAACTTATTTCAAGACAAACAAACAAAAGACAGAGATGGCCAAAAAGTCAGAGAGCTGACAAAAGAAAAAAAAAAAAAAAAAGGAAGTCAGGAAAAACTTAAGTCCCTTGATGACAATGTTGAGAAGGCAGATCTCTAGACTTCTTGCTAACTAAACAATACATGTCTTTATAGTCCAAATCACAGTAAGTCAGATACTGTTACTTATAGCAGACACTATTCCTGATATAATGCTTAACAGAAGAAGAGATAGTAAAGACTAGCGTTCAAACAAAACTTAAAATAATATTTAAAGGTATAATTAGTGAGAATTTTCCTGAATTAAAAAAATACATGAATCCTCAGACTGAATATGGTGGGCCGAGCAGGAAGGAAAAAAAATAAATGTGTGCGTGTGTGTGTGTGTGTGTGTGTGTCTGTATATTCATACCTGGATACAATATAATAAAGCTAGAGGACCAAACATATCAAGGCTACTAAGGAGAAGGCAGTCTGCCTACAAAGAAATGAATTAGGCCAGGTAAGGTGGCTCACGCCTGTAATCCCAGCATTTTGGGAGGCTGAGGTGAGTGGATTGCTTGAGCCCTGGAGTTTGAGACCAGCCTGGGCAACATGGCAAAACCCCATCTCTACTAAAAATATAAAAATTAGTTGGGCATGGCGGTATGCCCCTGTAGTCCCAGCTACTCAGGAGGCTGAGGCAAGAGGACTACTTAATCCCAGGATGTAGAAGCTGCAGTGAGCCATGATTTCACCACTGCACTGCAGCCTGGGTGGCAGAGTGAGATACTTTCAGGAAAAAAAAAAAAAAATAGACTCAACAGAAATATTTCTCTAGCTATAAAACTTTGATACAAAACCAGAATAGTACAAAGAAAGAAAACTTCAATTTTACCTAGGAAAATGTATGCAACAGTCTTACAATATTAGAATAGAATTCTTTTTCTTTTTGGAGACAGGGTTTTGCTATGTTACCCAGGCTGGAGTGCAGCAGTATGATGACAGCTCACTGCAGCCTTGAACTCCTGGACTCAAAGGGATCCTCCCACCTCAGCCTCCCTAGTAGCTAGGACTACAGGGGCATGCCACTACACCTGGTCAATTTAAAAATTTTTTATAGAGATAAGAGTCTTCCTATGTTGTTCAGGCTGGTCTCGAACTTCTGGCCTCAAGCAATCCTCCTGCCCTGGCCTTCCAAAGTGCTGGGATTACAGATGTGAACCACTCCACCTGGCCTAGAATAGAATTTGGAATACATATCAGAAAAAATCACGACTAATCAGAGTTCATTGAGAAATGCAAGGATGGTTCAACGATAGAAGGTCAATTGATACAATAAACCACATTTTCTCTAATCTTGTCTTCTCATTTTATTTCGTCAATTTGATCTTCAATTACTGATATCCTTTTTTCCACTTGATTGAATCAGCTGTTGAAGCTTGTGCGTGCATCACGAAGTTCTCGTGCCATGGTTTTCAGCTCCATCAGGTCATTTAAAATCTTCTCTACACTGTTTATTCTAGTTAGCCTTTTTTCAAGGTTTTTAGCTTCCTTGCAATGGGTTAGCTCGGAGAAGTTTGTTATTGCTGACCTTCTGCAGCCTACTTCGACAAACTCATCAAAGTCATTCTCTGTCTAGCTTTGTTCTGTTGCTGGCAAGGAGCTGCAATTCTTTGGAGGAGATGAGGTGCTCTGATTTTTAGAATTTTCAGCTTTTCTGCTCTGGTTTCTCCCCATCTTTGTGGCTTTTATCTACCTTTGCTCTTTGATGTTGGTAATCTACAGATGGTGTTTTGGTGTGGATGTCCTTTTTGTTGATGTTGAAGCTATTCCTTTCCGTTTGTTAGTTTTCCTTCTAACAGTCACGTCCCTCAGCTGCAGGTCTGTTGAAGTTTGCTGGAGGTCCACTCCAGACCCTGTTTGCCTGGGAATCACCAGCAGAGGATGTAGAACAGCAAATATTGCTGCCTGATCCTTCCTCTGGAAGCTTTGTCCCAAAGGGGCACCTGCCTGTTTGAGGTGTCTTTCGGTCCCTACTGGGAGATGTTTCCCAGTCAGGCTACACGGGGGTCAGGGACCCACTTTGAGGAGGCAGTCTGTCCGTTCTCAGAGCTCAAACACCGTGCTGGGAGAACCACTGCTCTCTTCAGAGCTGTCAGACAGGGACGTTTTAAGTCTGCAGAAGTTTCTGCTGCCTTTTGTTCAGCTATGCCCTGCCCACAGAGGTGGAGTCTATAGAGGCAGTAGGCCTTGCGGAACTGCAGTGGGCTCCTCCCAGTTCGAGCTTTCCTGCTGCTCTGTTTACCTACTCAACCCTCAGTAATGGCAGACGCCCCTCCCCCTGCCAGGCTGCTGCCTCACAGATTGATCTCAGACTGCTGTGCTAGCACTGAGTAAGGCTCCGTGAGCATGGGACCCACCGAGCCAGGCATGGGAGAGAATCTCCTGGTCTGCTGGTTGCTAAGAATGTGGGAAAAACCCAGTATTTGGGCGGAAGTGTCCCGTTTTTCCAGGTACAGTCTGTCATGGTGTCCTTTGCTTAGGAAAGGGAAATCCCCTGACCCCTTGCGCTTCCTGAGTGAGGTGACGTCCTGCCTTGCTTCGGCTCACCCTCCATGGAGTGCGCCCAGTGTCCAACCAGTTCCAATGAGATAAATCAGGTACCTCAGATGGAAATGCAGAAATCACCTGTCCTCTGCATCAATCACGCTGGGAGCTGCAGACCAGAGCTGTTCCTATTCCCACATTTTCATATTAAAGCAAAAATACACACAATGGTCTCAACAGATGCAGAAAAGCCATTCATAAAATTTAATATTTCTTCATGATAAAAATCTGAGCAAGGTAAGGGCCAGGCATAGTGGCTCACACCTGTAATCTCAGCGCTTTGGGAGGCCTAGGCAGGCAGATCACCTGAGTTCAGGAGTTCGAGACCAGCCTGGCCAACATAGTGAAACCCCATCTCTATTAAAAATACAAAAATTAGCTGGGCAGAGTGGCATGCACCTGTAGTCTCAACTGTCCGGGAGACTGAGGCAGGAGAATTGCTTGAACCCAGGAGGTAGAGGTTGCCATGAGCCAAGATTGCACCTCTGCACTCCAGCCTGGGAGACACAGTGAGACTCCATCTCAAACAAAAATAATAAAAATAAAATAAAATTAAAAAACTCTGAACAAGGTAGAGAGAGAGAATTTTGACAAGATATCTATCAAAAACAAAAAGCTAACTTCACATTTAACAGTAAAACTTCAGAAGCACTCCAATGGAAGTCAGGACCAATATAAGGATGCTAGCTTATCTGTAAATTACATAACTGGCTACACAGAACTAAAGAGAATTTCAACCAAACCATCAGAACTAATTAAGAGTTTGAGATTATGCTGCATATAATATTTACATTAAAAAAATAGCATTCTGCCATACCAGTTAATAACCAACTGGAAAATGTAAAAAGAAAAAAGAAAGCCCATTTGCAACTACTACAGCAAAAATAATCTATGAATAAAAAATATGGGAAAAAATTTCATGGAGATAGTTTAAGTTTTTTTTTTTTTTGAGGCAGAGTCCCGCTCTGTCACCCAGGCTGGAGTGCAGTGGCGCGATCTCGGCTTACTGCAAGCTCCGCCTCCCAGGTTGCCGCCATTCTCCTGCCTTAGCCTCCTGAGTAGCTGGGACTACAGGTGCCCGCCACCGCGCCCGGCTAATTTTTTGTATTTTTAGTAGAGACGGGGTTTAACCGTGGTCTCGATCTCCTGCCCTTGTGATCCGCCCGCCTCGGCCTCCCAAAGTGCTGGGATTACAGGCATGAGCCACCGCGCCCGGCCAAGTTTTTTTTTTTTTTGAGATGGGAGTCTTCCTCTGTTGCCCAGGCTGCTGTACAGTGGCATGATCTCAGCTCACTGCAAGCTCTGCTTTGTGGGTTCACGTCATTCTCCTGCCTCAGCCTCCTGAGTAGCTGGGACTACAGGTGCCCGCCACCACACCCGACTAATTTTTTTTTTGTATTTTTAGTAGAGACGGGGTTTCACCGTGTTAGCCAGGATGGTCTCGATCTCCTGACCTCGTGATCTGCTAGCCTCAGCCTCCCAAAGTGGATAATTATAAGATATTTAAGGCAAAAAGATTATCAAAATTCTCACCAATTGTAGCTTATACAACATTCATGGAATAAAAACTTACTTGATCCATAAATTCAGCTCAGTTCCAATAAAAATCCCAGTAAGTCTTTCTATAAAGGACTAAGTGTAACAAGGGCAATTACAAAGAACAGCAATGTGTGGAAACTCTTGACATACTACATATCAAAA
This sequence comes from Macaca thibetana thibetana, assembly GCF_024542745.1. Taxonomy (NCBI): domain Eukaryota; kingdom Metazoa; phylum Chordata; class Mammalia; order Primates; family Cercopithecidae; genus Macaca; species Macaca thibetana. The sequence goes on from NC_065590.1 coordinate 46,038,287, forward strand.
CTTATAAAATTCTGTATTAAGATAGTGTGGTGCTAGTAGAAAGTCAGAAAGTGCCCAAAACAGAACTACATATTTAGGAAAACTTGGTATGATATAGATGGCATTATAAACTGAGAATAGACTACTCAATAAATGGTGCTGAGACAATTAGTTACCTATATGGAAAAAAAATTAGATTCCCTACTTCACATTGATTTTTATACAAAGTTAGTTCCATGTGGATTAAATATATAAATGGGAAAACCAGAAGATTTAAAAGAAAACATACAGAAGAACCGTCCTGATCTAGGTAGACAGGATTTCTTGACCAAGACAAAAAGCACAAACAATAAAATACGACAGTTTTGGCAATATTAAAATCAAAAACATCTGTACAAAAAATTGAACATAAAGAAGAGAAGCCACACAGAGAAAGATATTAGCAAAATGTAGTAACAAAAAAGGATTAGTATTAACAATACTCTTACAAATTGATAAGCAAAGATAAAGCCAATAGAAAATTGGGCAACAGAAAAAACAAAAACAGATATAAAAAATAATAAACATTAACATGTAACTATATATAACATATATTACTGTTACATTGTTAAGTTTTAGATATAAAATGCATATAAATAGCACAAACCTAAGTACTAACGTTAAAAAACATTACTGGGTATGCGAAACACCAAATAAGGACAATAGTCACTACTACAAAGAAGAATGGGAGACTTTAACTTTTATTTTTAAAAATTCGACATAAATTTGGCAAATGTTAACATTTTTTAAAGTTGGGTAGTGAATAAACAGGTATTCTTACTCTCTGCTAGTCTCTGTGTTTAAAATATTTCATGATAAAGTGAGCAAATGGTTAATTTTACATAAAAAGAACTTTAACAGATGCAAAAAATAAAACCTCTTCTCATTCGACAAGCAGTCTAAATGGGGAAAAAAGAACCGAATCATAAAAAAGGTAGCAGATAATGTCACCGTGGCTTACCAGCCTAATTAAAGCTTATTACTTGTTATGTATATATCCTTATTAAACTAAGTAGTTACCGTGTTAAAGCATTTTAGTGTTTAAATAAAAGATTTCAGAACACAGCAGAAATACATTCCAATATGTTGGGGTTTTTACGCTTACGAAAATCTACAATAGTAGTTGATTTGACATTTGAATCACACCTATCTGAATTAAGATGTCCAGTACTACCAAACAAAAGCCACACGAGGCCATGAAACACTCCCAACTCTGCATGTTTTAGCCTTTTCAAAGTCCTAGAAACCAACTGATACTGATTAAAAACCAAACAAAAAACTATAGCCCTCAGAAAAATACATCATTTTGCACACAAAGGCCATCCATAGGCCTCAGATCTAGAACTCCTGCTTTAATGTTGCTTCTCCAATCTCAAACTGAAACACTGGCTGAGTTACGCTGGAAAAGAAGGCAAAGCGTTCGGGGCCTGAGTTCTAGTTGCGTAAAACCTTTCGGGCTTTCGGCAACTTCTCGAGAGGTTAACACCTTTAACGAGACTTTGTTCCCTACCGATGCCGTGGCTGGACAAATGCCTCTGTCAACTGCTACAGACCCAAAGTCTATGCTCTAAAGATAGTGAAGCCGTTCTGTCAAAGTGAAAACAGAAGGGGTAGGTAGGAAGCCGCCCCGCTTTCTTTCAAGCACAGAGACCCAGAGAGACGCCCAGGAGCTCCCGAAAAAAACGTTGGTGCTTAAGAGTTGCCGGGGGTCAGAAACAGCTGTGAGACACTGAAAAAATCCCCACTGGTAAGCGCCCCAACTCCACCTCGACTCCTACCCGCAAGGTTGGGGACTGGTTAAAAGGGGGGGAGGGAATACCTCCCCCAACAACCGCTTCAACCGCCTTCGGCCAAGTCCCCGCTCGGGCCCACCAACCTCACAGCCTGAAGAATCCCACACTCACTGGAAAGTGGGGCCGGGTCCTGGTCCCGGTCCGGCTCCCGGAATTCGGCGGGTCTCCCAGGGTTTCGGGGGAGGTGGCGGCTGGGACGCCATCTCCTCCGCCTCCGCTCGGCTCCCGCTCCTAGCCCGGACTGTCCAGGCCAGCGTAGACCAGCACCTCGAGCGCAAGGCACAACGGGAAGAACACCGAGCCGTCCACCCCTCCCACCCTGGCAGTCAGAACAAGGCTTGAGTTACTTCGCCAGCTGAATCCATACAGCGAGAGGATGCTACTAATTTGTAGGAAGAAACACGTTCTTTGTATTTGCCCCAGAAAGAGCTCCTGTTCTAAATCTCAGGGTAAAGGCTCATCGATATTTCTGGCAACGGCTACGACTCCCTAGACGTCAGAGTCCGACAGAGGCTTTTCTGGGAGTGGACCAGTAAGGCTGGGAGTAAAGCCCCACGCACTCCTACAGTCGCGTGGGCGGTGGGGTGAGGTGGCAAAGTAGGCGATTTGACGGATTTCCCTACAAACAAGAAGGGAGAAGCTCACTTAGTCCTAGCGAGAACGGGCTGGTACTTTCGTTTAAAGCTCACGTTTCCTCGGGGAACAGAATTGCTAGACGCAATAGGTGCGTTGTCTTTAGTCTTCCCCGTTCCCTTCGAGGGCCGGAAGGGGTTAAATCTCAGGCTCCGGCGTCTGGGGAGAAGGTGAGGCGGGTACGTATGAGGTGAAGGAGTGCAGACTGGATGCAGAAGAGGTGTGGCGAGAGAGAGAGGTCGTTTCTCTCCTGCTGGAGCGGCTTTGTTAGCAAAGGAGGGGTGAGTGGGAAGTTTGTTGCACCTGACCGAAGGGGGAAGGGCTTGCTTGGCCAAAACTGAGGCTTGAGGTTAGATCTCGGGATGAACTTTTCAAGAGTCCACAGTAGATTCCATAGCTGAATGTTTCAGAAGCCCAGTGAAGTGTGATCACCTTTTTCCCCGTAAATCCACACCCCCAGCCCCACGCCGCGGTACGAATGACACCCTTCGGTAGGGAAAGGAGTTTAAAAGATCTTAGGATATGAGACTCAGGCAGTTTTTTCTCACACCCTGCTCCTTTCCTCGTTTTCGATGACTAGTTTTTGTAATCGTCCAGGAGGTGAAAATAAAGTCCTTCCTCTCCTCCAGTAAGCCAGAGACTGGGCTAGTTATCCTTGGTCTGGGGAGGAGGGATTCAGTCCTCCTAGGGAGCCTGACACGTGAAAGGCCGCTGTGTAGCAACTTGTTAGCGTTGTTTCTATAAAACAAACACGTAAACGAAAAGCAAACATCTTGAGGGTAACCAACACTGGAAAACTTACATTATGGGATGCCTTTTTCAGGGCTTGCTTTCAAACATAATCTAATATGGACAACCGATTTCTGATGTCTTATGAAATCCTGACATTTCATTACCTCACGATGAAACAATCAAATTTAAGGCGTAACGTGTTTTCTCCTTTTAATGTTGATAGATTGTTGGTAGGTGAAATTGAGAAGTTGATAGATTGTTAGGAGGTGAAAATGATGTTGAGAGGTTTGTAAATTCCTAGCTCGTTTATTAACACACATTCAAAAGAGGTCTTTTTGTTTGTTTGGGGTCTATTTTTAGACCTCTTCAAATTACTCAGGACTGGAAGTTTTGTAATTCTCATCAATCAGGTTTGGGAACTTCTCAGAGCCAGGAGTTTGTAATGTGTCGTTTATTCGCTTTGCATGATACCTTTGTTCTTGTGAATTTATTGGAGAAATAAACATGGTCTTATAGCCATGGAAAATAAAATAAATTTTAATATAGCTATTTAAGTCTCTAGGGAAATCATTAAGTGTCCTTTTAAAGTGCTTATTGATTTGTTTATTGGAAGAGGGTGTATTTGTGTTTCTTTTTGAGTTAAATGTTACTTCTGAATTAAGTAAAATTCTTAAGCTAAACTAATGGAGAAAAAATAACTTAGAATAACCGGTGAAACAGAAACAGTTTCTCTGTGTATGTAAGTCAGAGATGCACTGTAAATGCTTATATTCAGCCCCTCACAGCATCCAATCTTTTCTCTGCATCAAACTAGATTAAATGGACTGGGAAAAGGGATACAGATCACTAGTAAATAATAATGACCTTGACCACACAGATTTTATTTATTTATTTATTTATTTATTTATTTATTTTGAGATGGAGTCTCGGTCTTTCGCCCAGGCTGGAGTACAGTGGTGCGATCTTGGCTCACTGCAACCTCTGCCTCCTGGGTTCAGGCGATTCTCCTGCCTCAGCCTCTGGAGTAGCTGGGACTACAAGCACGTGCCACGATGCCTGGCTAATTTTTTGTATTTTTAGTAGAGATGGCATTTCATCGTGTTAACCAGGATGGTCTTGATCTCCGGACCTTATGATCCGCCTGCCATGGCCTCCCAAAGTGCTGGGCTTACTGCAACCTCCACCTACTGGGTTCAAGCGATTCTCCTGCCTCAACCTCCCGAGTAGCAGGGATTAAAGGCACGTACCACCACACCTGGCTAATTTTTGTATTTTAATAAAGATGGAGTTTCACCATGTTGGCCAGGCTGGTCTTGAACTCCAAACCTCAAGTGATATGCCTGCCTTGGCCTCCCAAAGTGCTAGGATTACAGGTGTGAGCCACTGGGCCTGGCCAGATCTTCATTGTTTAGAGGTTGTTTTCCACATATTCTGTCCTCTTTCTTGAAAATATCATGGAGCCCAAATTCACTTAGGCAACCCTAAATACATGTTTCTCAATTCTGGTGTCTCAAAGTTGTCACCTAGTCAGCTTGTATGGTGTGTCCATACAAGCCTGATTTTTTTCTCCCTGCTGACTCACATATTCACCTGAATTAGAATTCAGCCAGATGCAATCTGTTTTTAGTCGTCCTGGCTGCTGAACTGATTTTTATGGTGAAGAGTTCTATGTAACTATATACCTGTCTTCCTCATTATTTTGTGCAAGAATCTTGATAAGTGGCAACATTTAACAACTTGCAAGTAAGTAGTAAGTTTTAGAGGTGTGGAAAACACAGACTAGAAGAATCACATCTTTATACTAAGCTGTTGGGAAGAGCTTCACCCTTCCACAAATTTTAAGCAAGTTCATTTGAATTATGAAACTGCACAAATTAAAAGATGCCACTGTGTTTCTATGACCACAGTTATAGCATGCCACAAGATTGCCATGCAATGATTATTTTCTAAAATATTGGTAGTTGATCATTTTAAGGTAATATGGACTGTTTCACTAATTAGAAGATCTAGTTTTGCTGAACAAATTAGGTTGTTTGAATTTTTAGTACCCCTCCTTCCTGGTAACAGGAGACAGATTTGCCCTCATTCTCTATATAGTATTTTTTTTGTGAGTTTATTTAAATTGCAAAAATTGGCAACTTAAGCAAACCGTTGCTCTCAAATACTATGTACTTAATTCGTTTTTGTTGGAGGTTTTTTGTTGTTGTTGTTTGTTTGTTTGTTTGAGATGGAGTTTCACTGTCATTGCCCAGGCTGGAGTGAAGTGGCACAATCTTGGCTCGTTGCAACCTCCGCCTCCCAGGGTTCAAGTGATTCTCTTGTCTCAGCCTCCTGAGTAGCTGGGAGTACAGGCACACGCCAACACACCTGGCTAATAGTTTTTGTATTTGTAGTAGAGATGGGGCTTCACCATGTTGGCCAGGCTGGTCTCAAACTCCTGACCTCAGAAGATCCACTCACCTCGGCCTCCCAAAGTGCTGGGATTACAGGCATGAGCTACTGCACCTGACCAAATTTGAGTAATATTTTTAGATTTTATGACTGGCTTTGGGGAAAGGGAGTTCTGGTTTCTATGACTCACCTTGAGGAAGAGGGACAGTAGTTTTTCTATGGCTAGTCTGGGGAAGAATGAGAGTGAGAGACAGGAGGGCAGAAGGTCAGAGAAAAAGTTTTGCTTCTGAGGCTGCTGCTGAGGCCTTCATTTTGGGGTATGGCTTTCTAAGCCCCACCACCAGCAAACTCATTTTTAATTTCTTATAGGAAAAGTTTAATGAATTAACTTTGTACAATACTGAATGGTACAAAACAAAGAGCAAAATTTCACCCTGTACCTCTGTTTTCATTACCCTCTTCAGAAGCAACCATTCTTGATTATTTTTATTTCTTTTGATCAACTTAGTTATATTGATATATTTTATCATAATCCAGAATGCTAAACTAAATTTCTTAACAATTAGAAACCTTTACTGGATCCATTTTATAAACTTCCTTCAAGTTTGTATTTTATGATATGTGTATAATGAAAGGGGCTTGGTTAGAGAGTACACAATAGTGCTTTTCAAATGAAAGCTAGTTTTTATCCCTAAACATGATGACTTGTCTGTGACAGTAAAATGCAGAAGCTGATCATTAGTTTTACTTTTTTTCTTTCTAGTTATAATTATTCAGTATGTTCCCACTGACTGAGGAAAACAAGCATGTGGCCCAGTTGTTGCTCAGTACTGGTACTTGTCCAAGATGTATCTTCAGATTCTGTGGTGTGGATTTTCATGCACCTTACAAACTTCCATACAAGGTATTTTCTTCTTTTTTTTTCAAGTTAAGAGAAGGTTCTCTATATTTTACAATGAATGCCTGTACTTTTGAGAGCAGGTATATATTCATAACTCTTTTTTAAATTAAAAATCTATAATAAAATGAGTGATAGTCTTAATTTTGGAATAGTCTCAGAAATGTAAGTTCCTTCTTAAGTGATTGTATCTAGGTATCTAACATTTAGTGTAATGGGATCTTTGTGGAGGAACTCCCTGGTGCATTTAACGTTTGTATAGATGTTTCCTAAAGGATATCTAAACACAATATCACAAAATATTGCTTCCTCCCAGGAGGGGCTAATATTCCTTACATGTCCTACTAAGTGGAAGCATTGTGGGTATGGTTGCCTTTTTCTGTTTTTTCCCATTTTCTATATTACTAGTGGTATTTATAAATAGGTATTTGGAGTCCTTTAGAAATAAATGCTTATCATAATCATTATTACTGTTATTAATGACAAAAGTAATATACAGAGATCTTTGACATTTATGGTGATATACAGAGAGCTTTGACGTTTAATATAATACTTTTTGCATAAGATGTGTAACATTTATGAAATGTTTGATTCTAAAAATGATACTCTTTTTAGAGGCAAATAGTAATAATACATATGTAAATATATACTTTATAGACAGTATGTATACAACATATACACACACAGTTTCTTGTAATTTAAAAAATTGTCCAGGAGTTAGTAGTATCAGTTATTTTTAAAATGTTGTTGTTTCTATTATTTTGGCAATAATAATATATAATATTCAATTATCATTACTATATGTCAAGCTCTCATATAATTCTCATAAACTGATTAGGTAAGTACATACTATGATTGTCTCTATTTTCAGATGAAGAAACTGAGATACAGAGAGGTTAAGCAACCTGCCCAAAGTTACACAGCTATTAAGTGAGCAAGCTAGGATTTGAGCAGTCTGACTGAATTCAAAACCTAGGATTTGGAGCTAGAAGACATGGATTTGAATCCCAGTTCCACCACTTTGCAGCTTCAGTTTACTCCTCTGTAAATGGGAATGATGATAATACCCACCTCACAGGACTTTAAGGGACGATACCTAATAAAGTATGTGGAAACACTGGAAACACTTTGAAAACCAGAAATTGGCCGGGCGTGGTGGCTCACGCCTGTAATCCCAGCACTTTGGGAGGTCAAGGTGGATAAATCATGAGGTCAGGGGTTCAAGACCAGCCTGGCCAAGACGGTAAAACCCTGTCTCTACTAAAAATACAAAAATTAGCTGGGCGCCGTGGCAGATGCCTGTAATCCCAGCTACTTGGGAGGCTGAGGCAGGAGAATCGCTTGAACTTGGGGGTCGGGGGTGTGGAGGTTGCAGTGAGCCGAGATTGTGCCACTGCACTCTAGCCTGGGTGACTGTGAGACTCCGTCTGAAAATTAAGAAAACAAAAACAAAAAACAAACCAGAAATGGTACTTGTGCTATGATGATTTAAATATGTGTATATTCATTTATACACAATATGACTGTAAAGTAATAAGACTGGTTTTGTGTAACCCTGCTTACACATTTTTTCAGATTATTATTCTATTATATGTTATTGGATTTTAAATTTATATTAAACTATTACTCTATTATGTTATTAGATTGTAAATTTATATTAAGAGACTGAGTGTTACCAATTTTTGTGTGTTTCATTTTATGTAAAGAAATATACAAGAATATTTGGACAAGTTTTTGGAAATGTTCTTAAATTTTGATCTGTTCTATTCATGTAGCTATGTATGTATATGCACATCTGTATATGCACTATGTTTTACCTATATTACAGATTTTAGGTAACAACAAACATTTGTGTGAGTCAAAATGTACCTGTATATGTATGTACGTATATTTATCTGTTAAAGCAGGTGAGCTAATTTCTCAATAAAGTGGATTTAAATTTGTTTGAGTGGAAGATTTTTTCCCTTTAGAGTCAGTAAATTGTCATCTGAATGAATTTGAAAAAGATACTTTTTCATCAATGGCATAAAAAACATGTCTAAACAAAACGGGAAAATACTCTGAGTATTTAGATGAGAGGGATATCTGAATGAGAGAAATATGAGAATGGTTTCAAAGAAATGCAAGTTCTAATACAAGACAGAAATTAGGCAAACTAGAATATAGTAGAGCATGTCTTTCAATTAATATATGGAAATAGTTTATAATCATATGCTAACTTTCAGCATTGTCAGCATTTGTGTACTTTTCTTAGTAAATTTTCTCCAAATTATTTTTACTTATTAGACTACCTCTAATGATCAGATTTCATATTAAATAAATATTATACTTGTGAGCGCTTAGTAATTGTGAGGTTATTAAATAACCTAGCAAGGATGGAAATTCAGTTTGTATTTTTATATGTTAATCATTAGAACTGAAGTTTGTTTTTACTGAAATTAGCAAGTGAATGACTCACAACAGAATTACAAATTAACAAATTTGTAATGGAGCCTTTCTCCCTCAGATTTATGACTTTTGCTTCACTGATATATGGAACTCTTTTGAAAAAGTATTCCCACATATATAATAGAGATAGGTAATTCTCTTTTAAATTCCATAAAAGCCAATGCTGGCTAATAAAATAACTGGATTGCTTCAGAATTGATATGTCAACATTGTAAAATCTGTGATATGTCCTAATTTTCACTCGTATTTTCTTGTTTCGTCTTACCTAGAAAGCCTTAAGGACATTGTCAGTGGGTCATTACTTTTTCTTTCATTAACTTTCCAGGAGTTGCTCAATGAACTACAGAAATTTCTGGAAACTGAAAAAGATGAATTAATTTTGGAAGTTATGAACCCACCTCCCAAGAAAATTCGACTGCAAGAACTGGAAGATAGTATTGATAATCTAAGTCAAAATGGAGAGGGAAGGATCTCTCTTAGTCAAGATGGAAGCATTGCTTCCAAGAACTCAAATTTAAATGTATGTAATGTATGCCTAGGAATTCTTCAAGAATTCTGTGAGAAAGATTTCGTTAAAAAGGTAAATAACCTGTTTTTCATTATAGGTGCAATTATGTAGAGATTTTCAGTCTTAAGACCAAGAATTCTTTTTTCTTTCCTTTTTTGGAGATAGGACAATTCTTTTTTCTTTTCTTTTTTGGGTTTTATTCTATTGCCTAGGCTGAAGTGCAGTGGTACAATCACAGCTCAGTGCAGCCTCTAACTCCTGGGACTCAAGCAATCCTCCTACATCAGCCTTCTGAGTAGCTAGGACTATAGGCATGTACCACCATGCCCACCTAATTTTTTTTTCTTTTTTTTTGAGATGGAGTTTTGTTCTTGTTGTCCAGGCCATAGTGCAATGACGCGATCTTGTCTCATCGCAACCTCCACTTCCCAGGTTCAAGTGATTGTCCTGCCTCAGCCTCCTGAGTAGCTGCGATTACAGGCATGCGCGACCATGCCTGGCTAATTTTGTATTTTTAGTAGAGACAAGGTTTCTCCATGTTGGTCAGGCTGGTCTCAAACTCCCAACCTCAGATGATCTGCCTGCCTTGGCCTCCCAAAGTGCTGGGATTACAGACATGAGCCACTGCGCCTGGCCCTAATTTTTAAATCTTTTTGTAGAGGTAGGGTCTCCCTATGTTACTGTGCTGGTCTTGAACAACTGGCCTCCAGTCATCCTCCTGCCTTGGCCTCTCAAAGTACTGGGATTACAGGTGTGAGTCACTGCACCCGGCCAAGGCCAAGAATTCAATTTTTTTTTTTTTTTTTTGAGACGGAGTCTCGCTCTGTTGCTCAGGCTAGAGCGCAATGAATGGCGTGATCTCGGCTCAGTGTAAGCTCTGCCTCTTGTGTCCACGCCATTCTCCTACCTCAGCCTCCCTAGTAACTGGCACTACAGGCACCCAACACCACGCCCGGCTAATTTTTAGTATTTTCAGTAGACACAGGGTTTTACTGTGTTAGCCAGGATGGTCTCGATCTCTTGACCTCGTGATCTGCCCACCTTGGCCCAAAGTGCTGGGATTACAGGCGCAGGCGTGAGCCACCACACCCGGCCGAATTCTTTTTTTTTTTTCCGAGACAGAGTTTCACTCTTGTCACCCAGGCTGGAGTGCAGTGGTGCAGTCTCAGCTCACTACAACCTCCACCTCCCAGGTTCAAATGATTCTCTTGCCTCAGCCTCCTGAGTAGCTGCGATTACAGGCATGTGCTGCCACGCCCAGCTAATTTTTGTATTTTTAGTAGATACGGGGTTTCACCATGTGGGCCTGACCTCAGGTCTCAAACTCCTGACCTCAGGTCATCTGTCTGACTTGGCCTCCCAAAATGTTGGGATTATAGGCATGAGCCATCGCGCCCGACCTTCTGGTTTTTGTTTTTGTTTTTGTTTTGAGACAGGGTCTCACTGTGTCACCCAGGCTGGAGTGCAGTGGCATGATACCGGCTCATTGCAACCTCCACCTCTGGGCTCAGGTGATCCTCATACCTTAGCCTCCCAAGTAGCTGGGACTACAGGTGCATGCCACCATGCCCCAGTACAAGACTTTTTATATTGAAAGGAACACTGCCATTCATTTCAACTTTTTTTCACACAATTGGATCATTAAAATATTTTCTTAATTTTTTTAAAAAACCAAAACCTACGATTCTCAAATTACTTTTTAATTGACATATCTGAAAATTAATAAAATGTATATTCATGTGTTTCAGTCATAAGTGCTATTTAATTGAAGAAAAATGTAGCAGTTTGTTTTCATTTTGCTGTTTAATATAGCTGAATTACAGAAAAGTTCATTTCTAGTTGTACTTATTATTGTCCCGAAAAGACAGGTGGTACAGCCCTGTAGAAGGTAAATGATTGAATGTGGGATTGCCTTTTGTTTGTTTTTTTCTGTCAAGAGTGCTATATTTGGGTTTGTTTTGTTTGAATGTTAGGGGGTGACCTAATAGAAAGCTATTTTGACACTTAACAGTTTATTCTGCAGATGTTATTCCTGGCTGTTTTGGTTCTTTGTAGTATTAGTCTTCAGGGTCATAGTTAGGCAATATTTAATCTCAAGATATTTGTGAGTGTTCCACTGTCAAATGTGAAAGTTTGGAAGTTTTGCCATGTCATCTCCCAGACCAGAAATTCATGTTATTAAGATTAGAGTAAGTAATATTTTCAGCAATTCCTGGGAATTTACGTAATTGTAATGCTTTTTTAGGTGTGCCAAAAGGTTGAAGCCTCTGGGTTTGAATTCACCAGCTTGGTATTTTCAGTCTCCTTCCCACCACAACTATCTGTAAGAGAGGTAAGGTCATTTGCATGCATAAAACTATATGTGAAGTGCATGCTAGGAATTTCTCAAAAAATGGGAATGTAGAAATATTCCTTACTCTATTATATTTTTTACATTTTGTGTACTTATTGAAGGATTGAAGCAATTTATAGCTGCTTAATAAATACTTGTTGAGTGAGTGAATGACAAAAGGAATTAGTTTTGTTCCTAGGACAGCCATCTTTTTTAAAGTCCCTCAATCGGTTGCAGACATTCATTATTAGCTCCATGTGAGGCATGATGGTCAGAGAAAGACATTTGACTAGGTTTCCAGAGATCTTTTGAGGTGGATATGTGCACTTTAGAATAGTCCTAGAATAGAGTCGTTTCAATTATGATGAGCCTTATTCTCTCTGGAGTAAAATATAAAAAGATGGCGTATCTTCCAGTCAATGATAAAAGGGAGAGAATTGGCCTTATTTTTTAAAACTGTTTTCTTTGTTAATTGAAAAAAAATTCATTGCTGTATTATTCTTATGTGTCAAAACTGACATGAAAACATAACATTTTGCTAATATTGTTAAATGAAGTATAGTGAGAAACTTCTGTAATCTTAAATTACAACCATGGGTTCTAAGCATATTCGTTTATATTTATGAGATGTCTTTCCCCTAAGAAACCTACAGTATCACCAGAACATTACATCGTAAACCCTCACTTTCTTTGGGTGAGCATGTTTATTAGCCCTAAATAAGCTGAAGATCGTTGAAGCTGGATAGAATGATAAAGAAGAGCCAGGAAGTGAAAAAGGGTAGGATGATTTTATATAGTATCTGTGTTGCTGACAAGATAACTGAGCAAATGGAAGAATAAAGATGATGATGATGATGATATACTGGGTTTATAAACACTTAATTTTCTAGTCAATCATCAAAGCATTTCTCACTGATGTGTCATCTTCTGGTCCAATTTTGGTACAGAGAAACAGACTTCCAAAAGCTAAGTGACTCTCACTTTAGTGAGAGTTTTGAGAAACAAATAGGAATAAGAAGTATATTTTCTGAATGTGGTTATATATCTTACCATCAAACCTTTCCTCTCAAAGCTTATATTTATATATTTCCATAACCCTCAGAACCTGTGAATCAAAGTTTATATTTTTACACTAAGATTCATATTATCCATTTTATCACTTATTTGATGATTTTAACAATATTAGCTTAATGTTACTATTCATAAGGTATTTCTATTCCATATTAGAAACAGAAGATACTGTTTTTGTTTGTTTGTGTTTTTGTGATGGAGTTTCACTCTTGTTGCCCAGGCTCGAGTACAATGGCGCCCTCTCAGCTCACTGCAACCTCTGCCTCCCGGGTTCAAGTGATTCTCCTGCCTCAGGCTCCCAAGTAGCTGGGCTTACGGGGATGCGTCACCACGCCAGCTAATTTTTTTTGTATTTTTAGTGGAGACGGGGTTTCTCTACGTTGATCAGGCTGGTCTCGGACACCTGACCTCAGATGATCCGCCCGCCTCAGCTTCCCAAAGTGCTGGGATTACAGGCGTGAGCCACCGTGCTTGGCCAGAAGATACTGTTTTTAAAAATAGAATTATTCTGCTTAAACTCTACTTTTCATAACTGATTTTAACCAGAAAACTATTTAGTAGAAATATGTAACTGTTCTAATTATTGAAGAATTAATATGTTTCCATAGTTTAATGTGCTATGTTTTATTGTTTTATTTGTAGTAATGAGTAATGTATTTTTACCTATTCATTTCCTAAGAATAATAGTTCAAGTAATTACAGTTTTATATGCAGTATACTCTTTTCACATCCCAGGTTTCTTCAGAAAATTATGTTTGTGGTTCAGTTTGTTATTTTCTGTTATTATTGTGTTACTTTCTTTTTTTTTTTTTTTTTGAGACAGAGTCTCGCTCTGTCACCCAGTCTAGAGTACAGTGGCATAATCTTGGCTCACTGCAAGCTCCGCCTTCTGGGTTCATGCCATTCTCCTGCCTCAGCCTCCCGAGTCGCTGTGACTACAGGCACCCGCCACCATGCCCGGCTAATTTTTTGTATTTTTTAGTAGAAATGGGGTTTCACCGTGTTAACCAGGATGGTCCTGATCGTCTGACCTCGTGATCTGTTGGCCTCGGCCTCCCAGAGTGCTGGGATTACAGGCGTGAGCCACCGCGCCTGGCCATATGTTACATTCTTTTATTGCCATCTTTTATTACTTCTTTGGAATTGAGATATGCTGTGCAAGCCAGGCTGTATATAAATTGCTTTTTAAACCACTTATTTGTTACACATCTCAATTTGAACTAGTTACACATATCTTCAGAATATTCTGCATTTTGAATATAAATTCTGTGATTTCTCTAGTGCCATGTTCTACATATATGGCTTTCAACTTAGACCTTGTAAATATCTCTACCTTAGAACTTCTTTGTCTGTTTGTAGAACAAACATCAATATACTATCCATAAAATTGATATATGTCAATTATCTCATAATTCACACTAGAATATACAATTGAGTCCATTTGAATGATTTGGTTTTTTCCACTTCTAAGAAGTAGATGATCACAGATCTATTTAAAGCAACAATATTTTATCAATATGGTGGTATTTATTATATTCCTGCTTACAAAAGAAATAAGGGGTGGCCTCAAGTAAAGTTTTTTTTTTTTAATTAAACGGCCAGTCGCAGTAGCTCATGCCTGTAATCCCAGCACTTTGGGAGGCTGAGGTGAGAGGATCTCTTGAGTTCAGTTGAAGACCAACCTGGGCAACACAGTGAGAGTCTGTCTCTACAAAAAAATTTAAAAATTAGCTAGGTGTGGTGATGCATATCTGTAGTCCCAGCTATCCTGGAGGGCAAGGTGGGAGGCTTGCTTGGGCCTGGGGGGTTGAAGCTGCATTGAGCCATGATCACACCACTGTACTCTAGCCTGGGTGACAGAGCGAGGCCCTGTCTCAAAAAAAAAAATTAAGCAATAAAATTTGCATTAACGCATCTATATTCCTGGTTATACTAATCCTTTTCTGATGATAGCATTTTTTTTTTTTTTTTTTTTTTTTTTTTTTTTTTTTTTTTTTTGAGACAAGGTCTTGTTCTGTCAGCCAGGCTGGAGTGCAGTGGTGCAGTCTTGGCCCACTGCAGCCTCCGCCTCCCAAGTTCAAGCCATTTTCCTGCCTCAGCCTCACAAGTAGCTGGCATTACAGGCATGTGCCACCACACCCAACTAATTTCTGTATGGGGTTTCACCATGTTGGTCAGGCTGGTCTTGACCTCCTGATCTCAAGTGATCCACTTGCCTCAGCCTCCCAAAGTTCTGGGATTACAGGTGTGAGCCACCTCTCCTGGCCCCAGTAGTTATTATTTATCATCATTATAAAAGCATTAATTTAAAAGCTTAGAAAGAAAAGTCTGTATTTTTGTTCATAGTATAATAATCATTTTCCACTGAGTTCGGGAGAATATGGAAGCAGGATGGAGTATATGTCCGAAATGTGTTTTCTTAGAAGGAACTAGCTAATCAACCAGAACAGTTTTAAACTGAATACTACTAAAGAGGAGAAGCATAAGCAGAATTTGAGATTATAAGAGAGTAATAAATACCTTACGACTGTCATGGTGACTTTCTGGGTTTGGTTTTATCATTTGAATGTAATAATGGAAGGATAAATCCTTCTTATAAGGCTCAGATTTGTTAAGGGGAAAGATGTAATAGCGTGATATGGCAAGAAATTATGTACCTGCACTGAGATTTGAGATCCTGAGAGTGATCTCACGGTGGTACCTGTGGTCCCAGCAACTGGGGAGACTGAGGTGGGAGGATCACTGTAGCCCAGGAGGCGGAGGTTGCAGTGAGCTGCGATTGTACCACTGCACTCCCACTCCAGCCTGGAACAAAGTAAGATCCTGTCTCAAAAAACAAAACACAACACAACAAAACAAAATAGGATAGATAGAGTAGTAGAAGTATACTGTATAATATCTGGCCAAGGGGAGGATTGATTAATTGCAGATACAAAATAATCACAAAGGCTAATGAATACAGTGGTGTGAGGGACTCTCAGTGTCTGGGTACATGATGGAAATCATGTTTAACTAAAAGTGTGTTATCTGTTATCTGACAACTTTTGGATTGGAACTGTTTCTTTTCCTAAAGTAGTGGTTCTCTAATATGCATGAGACTCACTTGGAGAGTTTCCCAGGCCCCATTCCCAGAGATGCTAATACAGTAGGTCAGGTGAGACTCATGAATTTGCATTTCTAACAAGCTCATAGGTAATGCTGGTGCTATTACAACAACACTCTGAGAACCATTTTCCTAAAGGATGGTGGGGCAACTAATCTAGTCCTAAATGAAAAATTGGTAGCCTTTTAAATTTGTATTCCTGAAGGATGGGAAGAAGAGGCATAAGTAGAATATATCCTAAGCTTCTGATAGGTGTATTTCAAACACTACAAAGAAAAGGCAAAGAAAAATGGCATAGGATTCTGTGCTGGAAGATAAAAGGATTGAGAGCATCAAACAAAGTGCAATTCACATTTTAATTCAAACCAAACTATCTCAATGAATAAAAAAAAGGTTGGGGGAAAATACATCTCAATGAATAAGAAATAGGGATCTCTTTCTGTCTCTACCTCTGTTTTTACACAAAGGCTTGTATTTAGATATATTTATTTGACATTTTAGTTTGGCCTATGAACCCTGTGTACCTGTCATCCAACTCCAACAGTTAAATTTTTTGCCAATCTGGGATCAATTTCAAAAGAAGTACAGGAAAGGTCAAGTCAAATTAATGCAAATGAAAGAGGATGACTTGGCTGGGTGTTGGCTCATGCCTATAATCCCAGCACTTTGGGAGGCTGAGGTGGGTGGATCACCTGAGGTCAGGAGTTCGAGACCAGCCTAGCCAACATAGTAAAATCCCGTCTCTACTAAAAATACAAAAATTAGCCGGGTGTGGTGGTGTGCACCTGTAGTCCCAGCTATTCAGGAGGCTGAGGCAGGATAATCATTTGAACTTGGGAGGCAGAGGCTGCAGTGAGCCGAGATTGTGCCACTGTACTCTATCCTGGGGAGACTACATCTCAAAACAAAAAAACAAAAAAAAGAAAGAGGTGGCTTATGGCTTATGTCTATAAGAACAGCAACCAGAAAACTGAAGCTACTAATGAATAGAAGCTTTCAAGAATTGCTAAGGAAGATTTGTGGACTTAAAGTTATGTTCAGAGCAAGAAAAAGATGAAAAGGATGGATAGATCTGCTATTTGGAACTGATATAGAGAAAGCAGGACTCTGAAAAATCCTGTTTTGCTTCTGTGCTTTATGTCGAGGAAAATGATCTTCCTTCCAAAAAGAGGTAGACTGGTCATTGGTAAGGGAGAATGAATGCTCCACATGGTGAAGCGTTTCAAGATGGGTTCAGGTGTTTAGACCTGGGTGCATTACATTCCAGTATAGCTTCAGAAAGAACTTGCAGCTGTTCCTGATTTTTGAGGGCTTTTAACCCATTTATGCTGGAGGTTGCAAATTTTTTTGGTGAAAAATCAGACCTTGGTGATGACCTTGAGCAGTAGGATATAAATATCTCCCACAAGCTTAGCGTTCTAATAATGGAACACTAGGGAAATGGGTTAAAAATAGCAGATTTTACAAATGACTGGAGACAGATAAAGGCAGTTGCAATTTTCCAAAGGGGAAGAAAGTTGGCCACAGAGGTCAGGATAAGAGGGAGATGTGATTATAAAATAATGGTAAGAGAGATGTAACATTTATTCTGAAGCTGGAGGAAGGGAGCCATGAGCCAAGGAATGCGGATGTTCTTTTGAAGCTAGAAAAGCCTAGGAAACAGATTTATTACTTACAGCCTCCAGAAGGGAACACAGCCCTGCTGGCACCTTGATTTTAACCCAGTGAGACCTGTGTCAGACCTGGGACCTGAAGATAATAAATTGGTGTTGTTTTAAACCACTAAATTTGTGATAACTTGTTATAGAAGCAATAGAAAATGAATGCACATTTAGAGGATTTAGTGCATTCAGGTGGTGGGGCCATCTGAAACCTGGTCACAGGATCCACTGCTGAAGGAGCTTGGGTTATTTAATTTGGAGAATAGATGATGCAGTGGGATGAGTTTGCTTTCCTTAAATATTTGAGGGGCTTCCTTATAAAAGAGGAATTAGATTGCTGCAAGAATAGAATCAAGAGCTATTAAGAATTAATAATTATCCAGAACAGGATAGATTGTTTCCAGAGACTTCCCGTCACTAGGGTGTTTAAGCCAAGGCTGGAAAATACGATTGTCCCTTGATAGCCATAGGGGGTTGGTTCCAGGACCCCCGAGCCCCTCACAGATACCAAAATCCACAGATGCTTAAGTTTCTCATATAAAATGGTATACTATTTGCATATAACTTACACACATCCTCTTATATATACTTTAAATCATCTCAAGATTACTTATATAATACAATGTGGGGCCGGGCGCAGTGGCTCACGACTGTAATCCCAGCACTTTGGGAGGCTGAGGTGGGCAGATCACGAGGTCAGGAGATCGAGACCATCCTGGCTAACATGGTGAAACCCCATCTCTATTAAAAATATAAAACGAAATTAGCCGGGCATGGTGGCAGGTGCCTGTAGTCCCAGCTACTAGGGAGGCTGAGGCAGGAGAATGGCATGAACCTGGGAGGCGGAGCTTGCACCACTGCATTCCAGCCTGGGCGACAGAGCGAGACTCCGTCTCAACAACAACAACAACAACAAATAATAATAATAATAATACAATGTGGATGCTATGTAAATAGTCGTTATGCTACATTATTTGGGGAATAATCACAGGAAAAAGTCTGTACCTGTTCAGTACAGATCCTTTTTTCCCCCAAATGTTTTCTATCCAGGATTGATTGAATCCATAGATGCAGGATCCATAGATACAGAGTGCCAATGTACTTGGCCAAGATACATAGAAAGTGTGCACTATATAGTTGGTTAGACTAGAGATCTTAAGCCTTTTCAACTCTAAGATTCTGTATAGTTTTAACAAAAATACTTATTACAGTGTTTATGTATTTGAGACGGGGTCTCACTCTGTCACCCAGGCTGGAGTGCAGTGGTATGATCACAGCTCACTGCAGCCTTGACCTCTTAGGTTCAAGTGATCCTCCTGCCTAACCTTCCTGAGTAACTGAGACCACAGGTGCATACCACTATGCCCAGCTAACTTATTTTTTATTTTTTTTAGAGATGGGGTCTCCCTATGTTGCCAAGGCTGGTCTTGAACTCCTGGGCTCAAGTGATCCTTCTGGTGTGGCCTCCCAAAGTGCTAGTGTTACAGGCCACTGCACCTGGCCCCATAGTGGTTATTTTATATTCATAATTGATTCCTCTAAACTTCTGCATCATAATGCCACACAAAAACTATAGAATGAATGTCTCAGACATATGCTAATATTAGGTTAAATTTGTATTTATGGGAAAAGATTCCATTAAGTCCTTTTAAAAGCTGAATGCTTTTCAGTTTTATTAGGGTCATCTTTACTAGTTGAGTCCAGTAGAGGGCAATATTGTACTATCACTTTGGTTTATTGGTCCCTTTTCATGGGTAGGGTATGGGAAACAGTTTGCTTAGTCCATTGACTTTAAATGTGTATATTGTCTTTTAAGTGTTACTTGGATGAAACACTTCTCAATATGCAACTTGATATGGTTGGAGTTTTGTCAGATCAAAACCTTTCCCTATCATTTATTACACTTTATAATTTCATACTTTGCAGTAAGTACTACAAATTATACACGACCCTAGAAAATTAGCTAAGAATAAAAGCAGTACCATTTCTACCCATCCAAGTACTAACCAGGCCCGACTCTGTTTAGCTTTTGAGATCATGCGAGATCAGGCACATTCAGGGTGGTATGGCCACAGACGGCAGTACAATTTCTGTAGCAGCATTTTTTTATTTTAAGAAATTGTCTTCTTTCTTTTTTTTTGAGATGAAATCTCACTGTCACCCAGACTGGAGTGCAGTGGCGTGATCTCGGCTCACCGAAACCTCCGCCCCCCAGGTTCAAGCGATTCTCCTGCTTCAGCCTCCCTGAGTAGCTGGGACTACAGGCATGTGCCACCACGCCTGGCTAATTTTTGTATTTTTAGTAGAGACGAGGTTTCATCTTGTTGGCCAGGCTGGTCTTGAACTCCTGACAGGTGATACATCTGCCTCGGCCTCCCAAAGTGCTGGAATTACAGGCATAAGCCACTGTGCCTGCCTGAAATTCTTTTTAAATTCTGAAAAATGGATATTCAAATGGCTTTGGATTTTTACTTAAATCTGTGGATTCTTAACTAATTTAGGATTATTGATCTCATTCAGAATCTGAAGAAAGCAGTGAATTCCTTTGTTCTAAAAATGCACATACTAAACGTTTTGTATGTATTTACAGAGGCTTCTTAAACTCTCAGGCCATTAGTCCTAGAATCTTTTTTAATTGGTAATTTCCTTTCTATTATTGATTGATGTTCTTTTTCTAAAGGACTATATTTTTTCTAATTATGTTTAGCTCATAAATAGAATGTGACAAAATTCTCTTAACTTCAAGTATAGAGAGCTATATATATATTGTGTGTGCAGGCATGAGCTGGCTGTCTTTGTTCATTAACTCAACTTTTCTGATTTAGCATGTGTATTTTCTGCTTTTTGTCCATTTGTGCATGGCTTCTCCATTTTTATTTTGTATGACAGGCACTCTTCCTAAATCTGTGTATGTTCTCTTTCACCTACCATTTAAGACCAACCCTAGGTCCACTTCATTCAATAAACCTTTTCTGAGCTTACTAAGGAGTTTTTAGAATTTATAGCTCCTATTTTGGTTAGATTAGTTTAGAACTCCCTTCAATTACTATATGGTCCACTTATCCATGCAAAGCAAGTTTGATTCCTCTAAACTTCTACAGCATAATGCCACACAAAACTACTATAGAATGAATGTCCCAGACGTATGCTAATATTAGGCCAAACTTGCATTTATGGGAAAAGAGAGAACATTCCACTAAGTCCTTTTTTTTTTTTTTTTGAGACAGAGTCTCGCTCTGTCCCCAGGCTGGAGTGCAATGCCGCGATCTCGGCTCACTGCAATCTCCGCCTCCTGGGTTCACGCCATTCTCCTGCCTCAGCCTCCTGAGTAGCTGGGACTACAGGCGCCCGCCACCACACCCAGCTAATTTTTTGTATTTTTAGTAGAGACGAGGTTTCACCGTGTTAGCCAGAATGATCTCGATCTCCTGACCTCGTGATCCGCCTGCCTCGGCCTCCCAAAGTGCTGGGAGTACAGGCGTGAGCCAACGCGCGCAGCCCCACTAAGTCCTTTTAAAAGTTAAATGCTTTTGAGTCTTAGTTCTTTTAGGGACTGCCCCTTAAGGATCTTTCAATAGACTTTTCATGAGAGGGTTGGGAAGTGTATAGTAACCTTGCTAGTTTTAGGTACGCAGGCTGCCACTTTTAAAACCATTAATAGGAAATGAGTGTGTTCATGCAGCAATCCACCCTATCTTATGAAAGGTAACTCCAAGAACTTGCTTCTGTGAATATAACATTGGTGTATGAAAGTCTGTGTTATTATAATCATGGAATCATAGATGTATATGAGACCTTGGTGATCGACTAGAACAGGACTCCCCAGCTTTTTATGGCACTTATTGAAAAAGTCAATGTATATATGGTTGTGATTTGTCAGAGTCTCAGCTAGGCTACCACCCAAGTGTAAACCTGTTTATACCTATTGGGAATGTCTGATTGAGAGTCCAGGAGTCTCCAACCTTTGTGTATAAGGGATCCCCCTTTAATATCTGAGAGTTAATGGGTAGTATCTGTAGATTGGAAAGAAGATATGCTATGCTTGGGTAATTTTTTTCAGCTTCACAGATTGAGACCACTTCAGTAGTCATCACACTCATCCCTACTTAAAGAGGAGAAAACCAGGGCTTGTAGAGGTTATGTGATTTGCCCAATGTGTCCCATTTATTGGAATCTGGATATGCCTCCCTGCTTCATGCTGCTGTTGCTTTTTAAGTTTTTTTTTTTTTTTTAAACCACACCATCTCTACATCTTGTATATTTTTGTATGTTTTATTTACCTGACTACCTTGGTTCCATGGGTATTACCTTTTCTTAACTACATACCCTATTAAGCCATACACTCATGAACATCACTAAAGGTCAGAGGATCACCAGAGTGATGAATCCAGGCAGAGCTGCTGTGTTTAGGAGAACGTAAGACTAGACATGGGTGCAGGTTTAGGACTCTGTTATGTGATACATCACTAGGATGTGTTCTGAGGGAGAAAGAATGAGTGACATGTGATTAGTCAAGGTCTATATAGAACCCAAGCCCTGGTTGGCCTGTATAATCAGAAGTCCAACTATCAAAGAGTCAAAGCAGATACTGAAGGGATCTAATAGCTCATTATTGGGGTACTGGCACAAGAAGCCCAATAGATAAAGCACCCAATCCCTGAGGTCACTGTGGCATGCAGCAAGGAGGAACAAATCACATTCCTGTGAGTAGGAAGCCATAGTCAAGCAGGTCTAGAAGCAAGCCTAATTCTAAAGACCACCACAGTAATATAATGTATATTGGATTCAGGATTGCAGTTGGAGATTATTCAGACATATGTTTAAATGCTTAAAGATGCATCTCTTTATGGCATTGCCTTTTCCTTGACCTGAACCCAGCTAAGTATAATGGAGGAGGAGGCAAGGAAGAAAAGAAGTTGCTGTGGCTCATCTAGCGTGTAGGTAATTGAGGGAGACCAGATGCATTAAGAACATGAGGTAGCCTCAAATATTTGAAGTTTCTTTTAAAAATTTGTATGGTCTTATTCTTGTGAATTGTCACATTTGGCATCTTTAAAATTTACAGTAAGAAATGGTAATATAGCAGAATAAAAAAGAATACAAGAGGAAACACATCCTTTTTCTTCAAAATGCTTTCCCTGTGAAATGGAACATATTAGCACATTGCTACCTTCTAACTGTAGAGATCATTATTAAACTATTTTTCCTCCATTAATTTTTAGGACCGTGTGGCTTAGTAGATTAAGTTGCTGAAAAAGGGAACTTCTAGTTTAGACTCTTGCCTAGTTCAGGTCTAGGTTTTTCTTGTTGCATAGAATTGTCCTTTTTTCTGATACCACCACTGTGTTTTATACCTAGTAATTCTAGCTTACTAAGATATGATTGTTTTTGAAAAATTATTCATAAAAATAACAAATATATGTGTATGTATGCATATGTATATAAAGCAACTGTTTATATGTAAAACAGCCACACCACCATAATATGTAGTTATTTTTTAGGAGCGGCAAGATAAAACCCCTTTCTTAGGGAAACAAGCCACCAACAGTTATTTAATATTTTCATGGCAGAGTATGCTGCATGTGCTCTTTCATTTAATAATCACAACTCCTTAAAGTAGGTGGTGTTATCGTCTCAATTTTACAGATGATGAAATTGAAGCTGAAGGTCACATTGCTGATAAATAGCAGAGCTAGGATTTGAACTCTGATCTATTAAACTCCAAAGTTTATGCTTTTTTTTTTTGAGACGGAGTTTCACTGTGTCACCCGTGCTATAGTGCAGTGGTGCGATCTCGGCTCACTGCTGTTGGGGTCCGCGTGTTTCCTAAACAAAGGAATGAACACACAATGTGTTGTCTTGTGTGTTCATTCCTTTGTTTAGGAAACACGCGGACCCCAACAACTGGCGCAGCGAGCAGGGTCCGTGGCTCCAAGAGAGCAAGGAACCGGAGGGGGAGCACCCCGGGTTTGTAAGTAAAACAAAAAAAGGGGGACCCTCGGGAAAATTATAGGGAATTCCACCTCTCTGGCCTCAGAATATTTACGGCTATTTCAAGAACTGTTGCTGTCTATAGGAGTAGAAGTGAAAGAAAAAGACTTTGAAGCGATTGTTTGCCCATGTTGAACAACATTGTTACTGGTTTCAGTATCAGACTAAAGTGCAGCTGAATCGGAGAGAATGGTTACAGGTAGTAAAAGCTTTGCTTAGAGCTCACCAGTTAGGGGATACTATGCCTCTAAATTTGTGGACCTTGTGTAACTCTGTCACTCAGGCATTAGAGTTACTTGAGACTGATTCAGAGTGTGGTGATGTAGCCACAGGAGGAAAGGCATCTGAGGATTTGGGAAAAAATAAATCTGAAATGGAGCCCATTTATGCCAGAGTAATAGAGGATGGGGGGGTAGCAAAAGGGGGAGAAGAGGAAGAGCCAGCTCTTCCTTCTTCTAAGGGGAATTCTGACATGCAGCATACTATGGGAATGCTTCAACAGATATTACAGATACATTCTTCTAATTCACCTTTGCGAGCTTTCCCTGTTTCTTTTCCTTCTGCCCTGTTAGAAGAGGATTTTCCAGTGCCTCCAACCCCCCAGCTTCCTTACCTTTGTCTGGCAAAGTTTTCTCAGTGCCTTTCCCGCCATTGGGGGAGGGAGAAAAGGAAAAGATAAGAAAATTTAAGGAGCTGGATCTGTTTCCAATTATTCGTGCTTCTTTTGCTCCTAATGCTCAGTTTCCAAATGGTGGCAATAATGTCCAATTTAATGCCTTACAATTTAAATTTTTAAAAGAAATAAAAGCTGCCATTTCTAACTATGGACCTCAATCTCCTTTTATCCTTGGTCTTCTTGATGCTTTTTCATCAGAAAATTTGATGATTCCTATAGACTGGGAGACTTTGGGGAAGGCTTTTCTTGATCGTTCTCAGTGGTTACAATTGCACAGCTGGTGGATGGACAAGGCACATGTACAGGCTAGAAAAAATGCTACGTGTGATCCCCCAGGACCCACTGAGGAACAACTCACAGGCATGGGCCAGTATGCTACTCTTAATGCTCAGGCTGGCCTAGATGATGTCGCCCTTACTCAAATCAAGACTTTGTTTTTAAGGGCCTGGAACAAGGTAGAGATAGCAGAAAAATCTTCCCTTTCCTTTGTGAAGATTTTACAGGGCACAAATGAACCATATCCAGATTTCGTAGCCCGTTTTCAGGATGCTGTCTTAAAAACTGTGGGTGTTGGCCCTGCTTCAAAAATTTTGTTACAAACATTGTCTTTTGAATATGCTAATGCTGACTGTCAAAAATTGTTAAAACCGTTAAAAGCCAGTGGGGCCAATTTAGATAAATATATTAAAACTTGTGCTGGTGTTGGAGGGGCTATTTATAATGCTCAATTATTTGCTGGAGCTTTGTCTAAAGCCTTAAAAGGAAATAACAAACAAGGTGTTTGCTTTCAGTGTGGTAAACCTGGACATTTCAAAAAAGAATGTCGTAAAAAATTGAACACTTTTATTCCTCAAGGCAGAAAGCTGCCTTCAGAGGTGTACAAATGTTGTGGTAAAGGTTGACATTAGACAAATGAATGTCGTTCCAAAACTGGTAAAAGTGGAAATTTACTGTCTCCTCTTCCGGGAAACGGGAGCCGGGGCCCACAGGCTTGGGGCCCCAACAATTACAATACAAGTCTACTACAATACCCAGTAAGCAATGGCCTACAACATCAAGGAATGAATTCAAGTCCTCCTTAAGGATCCCACACCTTACCCCAGTTTCTCAGCTCTATGCGGCAACTAAGCAGAGCGCCGCTGCTGACTTAGCTATTACTCAGCCTTATACCTTGTCTCCCAATAGAGGAGTATATAAATTAGCTGTTAGAGTGTGTGGCCCTTTGCCAAAAGGACATGTAGGACTTTTGTTAGGTCAAAATAACAGTGCTATACAGGGGTTAATGGTGATTCCAGGAATCATTGATCCTGATGTTACTAATAAAATTCTTATTATGATACAAGTCTCACAATTTATACGCCTAGAGGCAGGGGAGCGTATTGCACAATTACTTTTATTGCCTTTTTTTTTTTTTCCCGTTCCTATCTAGAGAGGTATCTCGACAGGGAGGGTTTGGTAACACAGAAAAAATTGTTTTTTGGGAAACTTTAGTTTCTAATCAAAAGCCCTTATGTTCATTGCACATTAATGAAATAGTTTTTAAAGGGTTAATTGATACGGAGTTGGATGTATCTATCATTTGTTTAAATTAGTGGCCTATACAATGGAAAAAAAAGATAAGTTTCAGTTATACTCACTGGCCTGGGTACTGCTTCTGTGGTTTATCAAAACGTAAAACCTTTAACCTGTGTCGGTCCTAAAGGTCAACAAGGTCAAGCGTTTTTTTTTATATTGTTCCTATCAATATTAATCTTTGGGGACAAGATCTTTCACAACAATTTGGTGCTTTTTTAAACATTCCTCATATTTCCTCAGCTGCCAAAAATATGATGTTCAAAATGGGCTACAATCCTTTAAACTCATAGCCACTGTTCACCAGCCTCAAGTTTTATAATTAAAGTGAAAAACTACCGCTCCTGTTTAGGTGAAACAGTGGCCATTATCTAAAGAAAAACTTAGGGCTTTAAAAGAGTAAGTCAAAAAACAAATGGCCGAGGGGCATATAAAGCCAAGTACTTCTGCATGGAATTCCCCTGTCTTTGTCATGTTAAAAAAATAATAATTAAAAAAATAAAAAATAAAAAATAAAAATAAAAATAAATTTAAAAAAGTGAAAAATGGCGTTTATTAACTAATCTTAAAACTATAAATGTTTACATTCAACCTAGGGAAAGTTTACAGCCTGGTCTTCCTAATCCTGCCCTTATCCCACAAAGTTAAAAATTAATGGTCATAGATCTCAAAAATTGTTTTTTCTCTATTCCATTACCACCTCAACATTGTAAAAAGTTTGCCTTTACTATTCCTAAATATAATAATAGACAGCCCATTCAAAAGCGTCATCCTTCTGTTCTTTTATATCATTATATGGATGACATTCTTCTTGCTGCACCCACCAGAAAAAAGCAGCAAGATGCTTTTGCATCATTACAAACTCAGCTTTCTTTCTACTCACTTAATATTGCCCCAGAAAAAATTCAAGTGGATTTTCCTATTCAATATTTAGGTTATACCTTGGGAGCACGAAATATTCGACCCCAAAAAATTCAAATTCGACGTGATCATTTAAAAACATTAAATGACTTTCAAAAGCTTTTAGGAGACATTAATTGGATGCGTCCTGTTTTAGGAATACCAACATATCAGTTACAACATCTTTTTTCTATTCTAGAAGGAGACAGTCACTTGGACAGCTCACGTCATTTAACTCCTTTGGCTTTACAGGAACTCCAGCTTATAGAAGAGCAACTTCAAAAGGCCCATTTACATTATATCCTTCCCGACGTTCCCCTTTCCTTTTGTTTATTTCATACTTTACATTCTCCCACAGGAATGATTCATCAAACTAATCGGCCGCTAGAATGGATCTTTTTGTCCAATAAAACATCTAAACGCTTGACTACTTATATCGACCGTTTAGCTGAACTGATCATCAAAGGACAGCATCGCTGTCGACAACTTTGGGGAGGAGATCCTTCCTTAATTATCTCTCAATTCACTCATAGATTACTTATCTTCTTGCAACTTCTGATTCTTGGCAAGTTGCTTGCGCTTCATTTGTTGGACAATTTTCTACCCAATATCCTAAGTCTCCGATCTTTTCATTTTTTAGGCAACATTCTGTGTTGCCTTTCTCACCAATTTCTGTATTTCCTGTTCAAGGTCCTACCTTTTTTACTGATGCTAGTAGCAATGGTAAGGCTGGATATTGGAGTGTTCATCAATCTCGAGTTACAGTTTATCCTTATCCCTCGGTGCAACAGGGAGAATTGTTTGCTAGTCTCATGGTCTTACTTGATTTTCCTACTACTAGTTGTAACATTGTTAGTGATTCTCAATACGCCGTTTATGTTACTTCTTATATTTCTCAGGCCACTTTACCTCTTTGTGCTACTTCTTCTCTTCAAAAACTCTTTTCTTTGTTATCCTCGACCTTAAGCCAACGTCGAGCTCCTTTATTCATCACTCATCTTCGTTCTCATTCTCAACTTCCTGGACCATTAGTTCATGGTAATACTTAGATTGATTCGCTTTTAATTTGCCACCTGCAGGCTGCAGAACAAGAACATGCTCTACATCACACTAATAGTTCTGGCCTTCAACGACGGTTTCATTTAACTCGTAAACAAGCTCGTTCTCTTATTCAAGCTTGTCCTTCCTGTGCTCCTTTGAGCATTCCATCCTTCCATCCTGGGGTTAATCTACGAGGTACTCAAGTTAATCAGATTTGGCAAATGGATGTCACACATGTCCCTTCTTTTGGACGATTAAAGTATGTTCATCATACCATTGATACCTTTTCTCATTTTCAATGGGCCACTCCGTTGCCATCTGAGAAAGCTGGTTCTGTTATTACACATCTCTTAGCTTGTTTCGCCATCATGGGCATTCCTCTTATACTTAAAACTGATAATGCCCCTGCCTATGTCTCTCGTAAATTACAAGTTTTCTTACAGCAATACAATAGTCAACATATCACTGGTATCCCGGGCAACAGTCAAGGTCAAGCCATCATTGAGCGTGCAAATTTAATCTTAAAAACTCAACTGCAAAAACAAAAAGGGGGAAATGAGTCCCCCAGAAACCAGATTCTGAAGGTTCTTTTTACCTTAAATTTTTTGAATCAATGGAGACAATTGCAAGACTCCGCTGCCGTAACCCATCATTCCTCACCTCCCTTGGTGATAGTCCCCGCTGACAATTTAAGGGTTTGGTATCCCAATGAAGAAGATAAGTATGTTCAAGGGCAAGTTCTAAAACAGGGACGGGGCTATGCTCTTGTCCTTACAGGGAGCGGACCTGAGTGGTTTCCTACAAGACGATTGAAACCCTGTTGAAAAGAAAACTGGATTCAGCATGCATTTCTTCCTTTGTTGGATGTGCCTCGGCGGGGGACTTATTTCCCTTAGTGAGGCTTTGTATGAATATTGGACTTATATTCCCTTTCCGCCCTTGTATCAGGGAGTCGCCTGGGGGGAGGCGGAAATTAAGGTTTTCACCAATGACACTACTTGGATGCCGTCCCCCTATATGGAAAAGGACAAGATAGAATGGGAAACGGGAATCATAAACAGCATATACCAATTTGGAGTGGAAGGACTTCCAGTATGCATGGGAAATAGTCCTCATTGTCTCCGAAAATTGCATGAAGCCTGGGCTGTTCGCTATAATCATAGTCATGTGGCTGCTAATACTGTTATTATTGTAACTAGAGGCTTTCAGTATAATCATACTGTATATAGTAATGAGACTATTCCTAGTTCTTTACCTTTTTGTCCTATCCCAGAGGTTTCCCCTAATATTGAGGTGCTGGAGTGGCAACAATGTCGGGGAACTAAACCCCGGATTTTATTAGAATACAATAGGATGCAAATAACTGATTGGAGTGTGCACGGTGATTTTCAAACAAAATTTAGTCACATACCTTTGAAACGGCACCGGGTAAATAAAAGTATTGCCGTTAATGGTAATGAAACCTTGGTATGGCGTGAAGGAGGCCTCATCTTAGACACTCTTTACAAGTACAGAGTCATCTTTGGAAGTTGTTAGCTGCAGGCGATGCCATTAGCACTTTTGTGGGGAATATGTCCCTTAATCTTTCTAACCCAAATAACTCCTTTCATATTCAGTTATATCGGAATACCTCCCGATATATTATTGCTTGTGTCCGTAAGCCCTACCTATTATTAGCGGGGAATTTGACATGGGATAATGATACGGGGATTGTTAATTGTACAGATACGTGTACATTTTTGTCTTGCCTCAATCATTCCTGGTGGCACAACTTTACTGGGGATATTTATATCCTCAGGGCTCGTAAGGAAATTTGGCTACCTGTTAACCTTATGCGACCGTGGGGGGCATCACCTCTTGAGACTTATATTTGGACTTCTCTCCAGCGAACCCGCCGTGCCCTTGGACTTATAATTGCCTCGGTGATGAGCCTTGTCGCCATCGCCTCCACTGCGGCCGTAGCAGGGCTCGCTCTACATCAAAGCATACAAAATGCTGAATTTGTGCAGCAATGGCACGAGCAATCTCACCGGTTATGGCTTCAACAACGAAACATTGATTCTCAACTTGCTGAAAGATTGGACAACATGGAGCAAGCATTGACATGGCTTGGAGATCAGCTCACTGTCCTCAGTACTCGGATAACATTACAATGTGATTGGAACTCCACTCAATTTTGTGTAACACCTTTGCCTTTTAATATCTCTCAAAATTGGACCGAAATCCGAAAATTATTAGTAGGCCATAAAAATATTAGTTTGGACATCCAAGAGCTCACTCAAAACATTTCCGAAGCATTTCAACAACAATTACATGTATTGTCCGGAACCGCAACCCTGCAGGAGCTGGGTCAACGCCTTGCTGCCCTTAACCCATGGACCCAGATGAAAACATGGATTTCTACAATCTCTGGAAGTATATTGCTTTGGGCGCTCGGATTGGGTCTGCTTCTCTTGGTGATCCGATGCTCCCTCCGTCACCTCCAAAAACAAAACACAGGAACAAATATGGGCTACCTTTTTAGGATTGAGGCAAAACAAAAAGGGGGAAATGCAGGGGCCCTTGAAAACAGTATGCTAAGAATAGATAGGGCTCAAGGACAGTATCTCCAATTGAACTTTTAATGAACTCCCGTAGGCGCCAAGAAGGCGGACAAATAAGGAAGAGCATAGAGACAAGGAACTAAGCAGAAGGTTACATCTGGGTAAAGAAAGCTTGTTTTGCACTGTGTTCTTTCTGCTGACGTGGGGTTTATGGAGTATAAATAAATGAGGCGGAGGCTCTGAGCGCGGCCGCCATGTATGTCTTGTCCTGTGTTGTCTTGTGTGTTCATTCCTTTGTTTAGGAAACATGCGGACCCCAACACACTGCAATCTCCACGTCCCGGGTTCAAGCAATTCTCCTGCCTCAGCCTCCCGAGTAGCTGGGGCTATAGGCGCTGTCACCTTGCCTAGCTGATTTTTCGTAATTTTAGTGGAGACAGGGTTTCACCATGTTGGCCAGGCTGGTCTCAAACTCCTGACCTCAGGTGATCCGCCTGCTTTAGCCTCCCCAAGTGCTGGGATTACAGGCATGAGCCACTGCACCTGGCCTTGGTCAGATTTCAAAAGGGTTATTGTCTTTCTGTGTTATAAGTGGGACTTAGCCTAGATTTTGACTTTAGTATTATCTTTCTCCAAATGGTCCAGTATCTTCAAGGTTAGGGAGAGGATTCTTGGTAAAAATATGAAACCAGAACTCTTGTAATTATTTAACAAGTGTTATAATTTAATAAGAATAATGATAAACCACCAGTTTATTTTGTGATTCTCTAAAATGATAACTCTAGAAATAAAATTTAAATTACAGTTTTAGCACTTTCCTATCACATTTATGTTCAGGTTTTGTTATCAGATGACTGGAATAGGTGCAAAGATGTTTCGAGTCAAATATTTTATTACAGCACCTATCTTAAAATACAGGAGTTTCAAGTCATTTTTGTGAGGAGCTATTTTTGATTTTCCCTTTTTTTTTTTTTTTTTTTTTTTTTTGCTCTTAGGAAGATTGATGCATGTATGTGTGATGATGAATTATGATGGTGAAGTCCCTTAATTGGAGGTGGAAGTCCCAATAAAGTTTTCAGCCACATCCTTTGTCATGGATATGTCCAAATGTCCAAGAAGAGGGGGCTAGGTGGCAAGTGCTACCTTGAAATCAGACACATCCAAACTCATTGTCAGAAACCTCTTTCTTAAGAAATAGTACTTCTACTTTCTTCCCTCTAAGCAAAAGGAAGGACCAGCAAAATAATCTTTGGCTGGGTTTGTCAATTAAGAAGTGTCGATAAATTGCAGTGCTACAGCTGCTCCTCCTTTTTAAAATTAGGTTTTACTGCTCCAAATATTGAAAGTTATTTTTACAAATCTTCCCTTTTAAATAAAACTGAATCTTTTTTTCCTCACTGATATTAATACAGGATCAATACTAGTGGAATCTATTTTTTAGACTAGATACCATTCAAGGCCCCAGGTGGAAATGTTTAGCTGGGGATTTTGTCTTAAAAAAACTGAGTATCTTTCTCCTTTCTCCTTGCCATTATGTTTATTATGCAAAGTTATCCAGTTTGTCTTAATGTAATACATATTTTCCAGTCAGTTTGTACACTTTCTTTTTTTCTTTTTTTTTGAGACAGAGTCTCACCCTGTTGCCCAGGCTGGAGTGCAGTGGCATGATCTTGGCTTACTGCAACCTCCGCCTCATGGGTTCAAGTGATTCTCCTGCCTCAGCCTCTCAAATAGTGGGGACTGCAGGCATGTGCTGCCACAGCCGGCTAATTTCTTTGTATTCTTAGTAGAGACGGGGTTTCACCATGTTGGCCAGGATGGTCTTGATCTCCTGACCTCGTGGTCTGCCCACCTCAGCCTTCCAAAGTCCTTGGATTACAGGCGTGAGCCACTGCGCCCGGCTTGGACACTTTCATAATTTATAACATAGTTGAGCATTGGATTGCCATTTCACAGGGCTACTTCCTTTTTATTGCGTGTAACTTTTGGTTTCACAATTAGTGTGTCAGAGATCAGCTGGATATATGGCAGTCTCCAGAGCCAGGGCAAGAGTGCTCAGTAGGTACTTGCAGAGGGCTAGTTTTTTATCTTTAAAAATTATATACATGGCAAATTAAAGAGCCATATATTATATTCATTAAATTATAATTTGAAAGCTACTTGTGTAAGTAAATGTTGCAGTGTTGAGTATGATTGAAACCTTTGATTCTTTTTTCTGGTGGAATCTAAGTTTCTGTCTAAACTTGTTGTTAAAATGTTACTGCCAGTAGCTGAGTAAAGATAATGTGAGGGGAACTAACTTGCGTGGGGAAAAAATAAAATGGATTTTATTTAAATGTGGTCATGAACCATATAAAAGCAAATGAAATAATAAAATAGATGCAAAGGTATCAACATAGATAGCCCTTTTAGGCTTGTATTAAGAAGCATAATATGAAATGGTTTCATTTAGAATTTAGTTCACATCCAGGATTTAAATTTTCTGTGAGGCTGGGGTGTTATGAAGTATATTGATTATCTGATATTCCTTTAGTATTATCACTAGAAATTCATATTAGAAATCATGAGTTGGTGATTTTAGTGAGACTTTCATATTCTGAAAGCATCACAGAAATTCATGACCTATTGTGGAGTGGGCATGTGCACTCATGCCCTATTGAGTAAATCAGTAGCTAGTCATGAATGCTAAATTTGTATTCCAAAACATTTTTTTTTATTGTAGACGTGTATTAAGGTACTTCTGGCTGGGTGCAGTGGCTTATGCCTATAATCCCAGCACTTTGGGAGGCTTAGACAGGTGAATCACTTGAAGCCAGGAGTTCACGACCAGCTTGGTCAACATAGCAAAAACCTGACTCTACTGAAAATATAAAAATTAGCTGGGTGTAGTGACAGGCACCTGTAGTCCCAGCTACTCGGAAACTGAGGCAGGAGAATCGCTTGAACCTGGGAAGTGGAGGTTGCAGTGAGCTGCGATCACACTACTACACTCCAGCCTGGGTGACAGAGCAAAACCCTGTCTAAAAAAAAAAAAAAAAAAAAAAAAAAAAAGAAGAAGGTAATTCTATTGAGTAACATTCAATCTGCAACTTGTTTCTTAGGTGGCATGCAGCAACTGATATTTCAGTTACTGCTTTATTGGTCTGGCCCCAGGGAGGTGTCCCCTACCCCTGTTAAATTGGAAGTCATATGGTCTGTACACAATGACTTTTCCCCTCCAATTTTCTTAATAATTATTTTTTTTCTTGCCTTGTTGCATTGGCTAAGATCTCTAGTACAATGTTACACAAAATTAGGGATAATGAGAATTCTTTTGGATTATTTTTCCATTTAAATTCTACCCCCTCATGCCTATCATTATCTTAGAAGTTAATGTATTTAAAGTTTTTCTTTTAATCTTAAAAGTACTGATTAAATTGGTACTCCCATTTCTACAAAAAATAAAAAATTAGCTGGACATGGTGGCACATGCCTGTAGTCCCAGCTACTCAAGAGGCTGAAATAGGAGGATTGTTTGAGCCTAGGAAGTTGAGGCTGCAGTGAGCCAAGATTGAGCCATTGCACTCCAACCTGGATGACAGAGTGAGACGCTCTATCTCAAATAAAAGTAAATAAATATTTCTATCTTTCCCAGAGAATGCAAAGACCCCGGAATACTTAGATTCCTTGTATCTCTTAATTTACATTTCATTGTGTGTGTTTTAATTTGACACATATTTCAATCCCATATGACATTATTTTATACAAGTAATATTCTATACAATCAGTCAATATTCACAGATTTACCCACATATTCATCTTGTGTATTACCCTTTATTTCAGCTTTTATCTGGGATTATATTCTTCTGCATGAAGAATATCCTTTCGTTTAGTTTTTATTTTTTAAAATATAGGTCAGGCCAGGTGCAGGGACTCATGCCTGTAATCCCAGCATTTTAGGAGACTGAGGCAGGAGGATTACCTGAGCACAGGAGTTTGAGACCAGCCTGGGCAACGTAGGGACACCCAGTCTCTACAAAAGAATAAAATGTTCGGCCAGGCGTGGTTGTTCACACCTGTAATTCCAGCACTTTGGGGGCCAACTCAGGATCGTTTGAGCCCGGGCGTTCAAGACCAGCCTGGGCAACCTAGCAAGACCTCATGTCTACAAAAAATCAAGACAGTTATCTGGGCGTGGTGGCATGCACCTGTAGTTCCAGCTACTCAGGAGGCTGAGGTAGGAGGATTGCTTGAACCCGGAGGTGGAGGCTGCAGTGAGCTGAAATTATGCCACTGCACTCCAGCCTGGGCAAGACAGCAAGACCCTGTCTCAAGAAAAAAAAAAAAAGAAAAGAAAATTTGGACATTGATTACGAAAAATATAATTTGAAACCTAAAATAATGTTCTCCTCCAGAGAGGATTTTTGTTTTCTTCTGAGTTCTAGCTAGAGGCTTTAGCAATTCTGAATTACCTTAATTCAGCAACAGGGATTGCAGTGATTTGAAGTTGATCTTTAGCACCTTTAAGGACTGTTCTCGTCCCCATTTACCCCTGCTTCTAGGGTGTCATCCTTCATGGTTTCAGCCAATGCATAGGGCTTATCAGGATTCCCTCTCTCTCTTCTGACTGACAGATGCCCCTTGGGGAAAAGCTGCTCAAAATGCCTGGCTCATCTTTGGTTTCCTTCTTCTGAATTTTGACCCTGTAAC
Organism: Macaca thibetana thibetana; assembly: GCF_024542745.1. Classification (NCBI taxonomy): domain Eukaryota; kingdom Metazoa; phylum Chordata; class Mammalia; order Primates; family Cercopithecidae; genus Macaca; species Macaca thibetana. Next base: position 46,073,287 of record NC_065590.1, read on the forward strand.
TCTTCACTGCCTTGTTAACTTTCTGATGTCTTCATGCAATTTTTTTTTTTTTTAGTTGTCCAGCTTTTCTAGTTGTCTTCAATAGGGTTGATCCACTATTAACAAATTTTCTCAACTTTGTGTTCTAATCTTGTTGAGTTTTTCATAAATAGTAATACTATGTTTTTAATTCCAAGACCTTGTCTGTTTTCTAGGTTTTTTCCCGTGCGTGTGTGTCAGAGTGTGTGTGTGTGTGTGTATGTGTTTTTTAGAAAAATAGGATCCTATTCTTTTTTTTTTTTTTTTTTTTTTTGAGACGGAGTCTCGCTCTGTCGCCCAGGCTGGAGTGCAGTGGCGCGATATCGGCTCACTGCAAGCTCCACCTCCCGGGTTCACGCCATTCTCCCGCCTCAGCCTCCGAGTAGCTGGGACTACAGGCGCCCACCACCACGCCCGGCTAGTTTTTTGTATTTTTAGTAGAGACGGGGTTTCATCATGTTAGCCAGGATGGTCTCGATCTCCTGACCTCGTGATCCACCCGCCTCGGCCTCCCAAAGTGCTGGGATTACAGGCTTGAGCCACCGCGCCCGGCCAGGATCCTATTCTTGTTTGATAAACACAATATTTTATCTTTCTGAGAATATCAATATGTGTTGCTATTGTGTAATGTTTTTGTCTCTAGTTTCTTAAAGTTGCTTTTTTCAGTTTATTTTGGTACATTCTATGTTAGGGGCTTTCCTCAGTTGCCTGTTTATCCTTGGTGAGTTGGTCATATTGAAGAGTACAGAATAAGAAGCAGTTGAGCCTGGGCGTGATGGCTCATGCCTGTAATCTTAGCACTTTGGGAGGCCGAGGCGGGTGGATCACTTGAGGTCAGGAGTTCAAGACCAGCCTGACCAACATGGTGAAAGTCCATCTCTAATAAAAATATGTTTTAAAAAATTAGCCGGGCGTAGTGGTGGGTGCCTATAGTCTCAGCTACTTGGGAGGCTGAGGCAGGAGAATCACTTGAGCCCAGGAGGCAGAGGTTGCAGTGAGCTGAGATTACACTTGGGTAACAAGAGCAAAACTCTGCCTCAGAAAAAAGAATAAATAAGAAACAGTTGGAAGCTAGATGTGTGAATAAAGAGGGAAGATTCACTGTGAGCTTTACTGAATACTGAGCTATCTGTGTTCATTTAGGTCTTGGGCAGGTGACGTTTCCTTATAGAAGATGCAGTCTCCATCTAGCAATCTGCCAAGGTCTAGAAATGGGTGGTGGCTGGGGTGATGTGTGTATATCATCATCTTTCTGCCTGTGTTTACTCAGTGAAGTATTAATGCCGTTAAGTGTTACTCAAAAGACTCGATCAAAAGACCTTCATTTTACCATCTCCAGGAAATAAAAAACTCTGGTCTTTTACTAGGGTTAGAGAGGGACATTCACCTGGCTGCATGAAGTGGGGTAGGGGACCTGAGAATCTGCCTCTTTTGCAAACAATTTTCTTTATTCCCACCTTTTACCTTCCACCACCACTTCCAGAATTCCTTGGTGCTGCTTATTTCTTAAACTCCTGTTTTGATTGTGGAGTATTCATTTCTTCTGCTGCCAATTTAGGATTCGACTTTTTGGGTATCTGCTAAGTCCTTTACCACTGTTCAATCTGCCTTCCAGCTTCTAAATTGTTGCTATTCCCTGCACTCCCACTGTCCCCATCCTAGTGGATTTTATGTACTTTTAACAAATCTTTGAATTGCTGTTTTAGGGGCTTAACAAAAGTGCATACCTGGCCGGGTGCGGGGGCTCATGCCTATAATCCCAGCACTTTGGGAAGCCAAGGCAGGTGGATCACTTGAGGTCAGGAGTTTGAGATCAGCCTGGCCAACCTGGTGAAACCCCGTCTCTACTAAAAAAACAAACAACAAAAAAAAATTAGCCTGGTGTGGTGGTGTGTGCTTGTAATCCCAGCTACTCAGGAGGCTGAGGCAGGAGAATCGCTTGAACCCAGGCGGTGGAGGTTGCAGTGAGCCGAAATCACACCGTTGCACCCTAGCCTGGGCTACAGAGCAAGACTCTGTCTCAAAAAACAAACAAACAAACAAACAACTGCGTCCTCAAATTCGATCTTCCCTTTTTACCAAGAAGGCCAGATATATTTGTTTACTTATAAGATAAAATTTTTCTTTTGTCTAATTTTAATTTGTATTATAGTTACATTATTTGTATTTACTGCATTAAGCAAATTACCAAGACCAAAGTGTACTATCTTGTTTTTTTCTTCATCTGTAAGGTCAGAAATACTTTCTTACACTAAAGCAACCCTAATGGAAATCTACCAATCTAGTTTTTATTTTACAAACTAATTACAAGGAGGATTATGAAGATAAAACATGTCAAAATTTTATTTATAGTAGTTTATATTCTTTTTGGCAGTTAATATAATATTAGAATTTACACCTAATGGTGACCCTTAGAATGTTTGCAGATTTTAAGGTTATGTAATGGAGGAGTAGTTGGCTAAAGAGAAAGGTAGAAAAAATTCATTACTGGTTATTTTCATAGTGTATTTAATAATCATTTTTGACATCTTATGAGCCTAGGCCTTTTAAAGTTTATTTATTTAATTTAATTAAATTAATTTATTTATTTATTTTAGACGGAGTCTTGTTTTGTCACCCAGACTGGAGTGCAGTGGCGCGATCTCGGCTCACTGCACCCTCCTCCTCCTGGATTTAAGCGATTCTCTTGCCTCAGCCTCCCAGATAGCTGGGACTACAGGCATGCACCACCATGCCCACTAATTTTTTTTTTTTTTTGAGATGGAGGCTTTGTGTGTCGCCCAGGCTGGAGTGCGGTCGCATGATCTCTGCTCGTTGCCAGTTTAGTTTGCCTCCACCTCCTGGGCTCAAGCTTTTCTCCTGCCTCAGCCTTCCGAGCAGCAGAGATTACAGGCATGCCCAGCTAATTTCTGTATTTTTAGTAGAGATGGGGTTTCGCCATGTTGGCCAGGCTTGTCTGGAACTCCTGACTTCAAGTGATCCGCCCACTTCAGCCTCCCAAAGTGCGGCACGAGCCACTGCACTGACCTGTTTAGTTATTTTAGCTTCTATTTTTGTATCATACTATATACAGTTAGTGGTGATATATGAATAGCTCATCACATTAACATTGTCCAAAAATTTGCTTGAAATTTCCCACACACCTTTATCATTAGACCTCGCCTTTAGATAGGTTGTCACCAAATTATTTTTAGGAATCTGTGGTTCCTTTTTTCTTCTTCCTTTAAATCTCTCTCTCTCTCTCACTTTCTGTATTTTTCTGCTTCTCTTTCTTCCTCCCTCCCTTCCTCTCTTCCCTGCAAATATTACATCAAGGTGTCCTAATAAAGATAGTGGCAGGATTTAAATTGGACAGGACTTAAGGTCCAAGGACCCCTGCCTTTCTCCTTTCCCCAGTGTCTTATTGCACTTTGTCATTGGGTGTGTGGTTAAATCTGCCTTGGTCATTCATTACGTCTTACACACCTGTTAACAAGCATTCATAGCTAGAAACTAACCCACTGCAGATACTGTTCCATTCTCAGATTCATGGCAAAATTCGATAAATATCATATCATCTACTTTAAACTTTTAGACTAAAACTAGAAAATTTGGGAAGATCAAAACTTGAGGAGATCCTTTTTAATTTAATGGACTTTACTTAATTTATTTTTTGAATTACTGAACAGAGAGTCAGGAGACCTGTATTATAAAAACAACAACTAACATTCTTATAAACTATCTCATTTAAACTTCCAATTTTACAAGAAACCTCATTTTTCCTGTCTTCTAGATGAGGAAAGAAGCACCCACAGGGCACTAGAACTTGCTCTAAATCACTTGCTGGCTAAGTAGGAGAGAGAACTTGAACCCTATTCTTTCTGTCTCCGAATCCCTTGCTTTGTTTGGGATACTTTATGACCTCCTTCCCATCCTGTTCTGATACTACTTAGGCAAGTCCCTGGAAAGAAAAGGAGATGGCAGGAACACTAAACTGGCAGATTGAAGAGTTTACTGTTTATATTGGAAAGATTTTGTTTGAAGTTTTTGGTGTATTGCTTTAATAAATTTAGAAAGACTTAAATATCAATAGCTTGACATACAACCTATTTTTCAGAAAATTCATATAATTTTAAGAAAAGTGCAAAATTTACTAAGTTTAGGAATACATTTCTTTAAAAGTAAAATTATGATATATGGGGCTTGTGTGCATTTCACAGTTTATAAAGCATTCATTCTATATCATAATACCTCTAAAGTTTAGCTGTTGCATTTATGGGGAATGAGGTTTACATTCAAATAAATGGGTAACTGTTCTCTTTGAAATGAAAATAAAATATAGAAAATTTTAAAACACGTACTTTTATTGCATTCAAATACATGTAGTAACTTAAACTAGGTCAACATAGTCCATTCATTAAATTTCAGCTTGAAAGAATCCTTGGAGTTATCTTTTAATGAATAGATAAAACCAAATTTGTAATTAGCATGTTAATTTTATGGTCTTTAAAAATGTATGTGAGAGCGCTTTAAAACTGTTTTTTTTAAAAACATTTAAAACATTGCCCCTGAAAATCTGGTTTGTGTTATTGATCTATCAATGAAGGAAGTACTTGCCAAAGAAAGGTAAATCCTCCCCGCCCCATTCAAAAACATCACACATTCTGAATTAGTAGGTAATTTTAATGCATTTTCCTTTGATTTCCCTCATGCAAAAGTGCAAGTAGCTTTTTTTTTTTTTTTTTTGGTGAAGTCTGGTTTCTCCTATAACAAGTGTTCTAATCTTAGGAGCATATTTCTGAAGGATTGCAGACCCAACCTAGAGTAAACCCATTAGATACGGCCCCATCCAAGTAAGACACCAAGGAATAAAAAAGAAGAGAAAAGGCCGGGTGCAGTGGCTTACACCTCTGTAGTCCCAGCACTTTAGGAGGCTAGGTGGGTGGATTGCTTGAGGCCAGGAGTTCAAGACTAACCTGACCAACATGGTGAAGCCCCATCTCTACTAAAAATACAAAAATTAGCTGGCTGTGGTGGTACATGCCTGTAATTCCAGCTACTCAGGAGGCTCAGGTGTGAGAATTACTTGAACCCAGTAATCAGAGGTTGTAGTGAGCTGAGATCATGCCACTGCACTCCAACTTGGGCAACACAGTGAGATCCTGTTTCAAAAAAAAAGTGAAAAAAAATTTCATCTTTAGCACAAACTCCTTATAGAAATAATAAATTTCAAAAAACCTATAAATTTTTCAAAAGTAAAAATTTGTTCTCAGCCCAAAGATAGAAACTCTTTTGTACTGTTCCTGTTTTTCATTGCTGAGAGGTAATAGTGAAGCAGCAAAGTTCCTAAAAATATAGTGCGTTTTAAAATAAAATAAAATAGATCTCAACCTATTAGATAATATTTAAATGAGGATTCCTCAAACTAATAGTACCCAAGCAAATATACTATGTAACACTTTAAAATTTTGTGATCTAATATTACTATTAATTTCTTTTTAGTAAATTGATTTGGTAATAAATTGAGATAATTCATTTTAGCAAACTTACTGTTATGCAAAAGATAACTTAGATAATTGGTTGGGAGTTTATAAAATAACCTTTAAATTTCTGAAAAGGACTCACAAGTTATTACATTTAATTTTTTTCTTTTTTAAATTATAAAAGCAGCACATGCTTACTGAAAATGCCAAAGAACTCAGAAGTATGTAAAGTTAACATTAGTCTCTCTCTTTCTCTTCCTCTTTTCTACTTCCCATTTTCTGGAGTAACATTTTGGTAATCTCTTTCTAAGACCTTTTGCTATATACATATAAACATATACATACATGCACTGCACATGGTTTGGATTTGTTTGCTTTAGTGAAACATACATATTCTGCAAACTTTTTATCTTGCAACAACCATTGACAACCTTCAACTGTGTTAGAACTTACAGAGCTCACATATGCATATATGAGCTTTCCCGTACAGATGGTTAAATCAGAATTTCTTAAATTAATTCATTTATCCAGTTGAAGAATATTCAGATCACCTTCAGTTTTCAGTTTTTATTATTACAAATGAAATTTGCAGTGAACATTTTTGTATATGGAGTCTAGCATATCTATATTTTTGTCTGATACATTCTTAGAACTGGAACTGCTGAACTGGTGGGAATACACATTTAGAATTGTGATAGGTATTTCCAAATTGCCCTCCTAAAAGGTGACCAGTTCACAGCAGTGTATTACAACTGCATGTCTTTTTCAAACTGAAGTTATACTCTTCAGTATTTTCTAACCTATATGCAAAAGTTTTCTTGTTTTAGTTTGCACTTGTAGTATTTGTATTTTCAAGTGAACTTTTACATCTTTTTATATGTTTACTAGCCATCTGGGTTTCTATTATCTGGTTATTTGGCTTTTTAAAATTGATTAGTAAGTGCTCTTTGGACATAGTGACTATGAATCTTTCATCAATTCTGTTTCCCCCAGCCTGTCATTTGTCATTTACCTTTGTTTGTGGTCATTTAACAAACATAAATTTCTAATTTTTATGGAACTTTTCATCTAGAAACAAATTTCTCTGTATTTTTTCAATATTTGTTTTGGTCTTTCAATTATATTATAGTTTTTCTCACATATTTCTTATGTTTATTCCTATGTGTTTTTAAATGTTTTTTATTTTTAATTTTAGTTGAAATTTGAGTGGAATCTCTTTTTCCCATTTTTTTTTTTTTTTTTGGGCTATTAGGAAAGTAATATATGTATGTTTGTAGGTGTGTGTGTTTAATGTTTGTCTTGGAACTCACTAACTTACAGGTCTCTATTATTAATGCTAGTGGTTTTTCAGTTATTATCTAGGTATGCAGTTACCTTATTTGCAAATAATGATACTTTTGTCACTTCTTTTTTACTATTTTTAAAATATATATACAGTATATTTAGGTGTATCATATGTATATATTTTAATACGAAGTATAGTGTTAGCTCTATTGTGATAGGTACCCTTTATCTAATTTTTTTTTTTTTTTTTTTTTTTTTTTTGAGGTAGCGTTTCGCTCTTGTCACTCAGGCTGAAGTGCAATGGCACAATATCGGCTCACTGCCACTTCCGCCTCCCAGGTTCAAGCGATTCTCCTGCCTCAGCTTCCTGAGCAGCTGGGATTACAGGCATGCACCACCACGCTCGGCTAATTTTTTGGTATTTTTTAGTAGAGGGGGTTTCACCATGTTGATCAGGTTGGTCTCAAACTCCTGACCTCAGGTGATCTACCTGCCTCAGCCTCCCAAAGTGCTGGGATTACAGGCATGAGCCACCATGCCTGGCCTATCCTTTATTTAATGAAATTTGCTTCTATTCCAAGTGTAGTATGTTTTATTAAAAATGATAAATGGATATTTGCAGTAATTATACTTTCCTCCTTTTATCTATTTTGTAGTCAAGTAAATTAATAATTTCCTTGTGTTGAATTTTTGTTTTCTTGAAATAAGCATTTTTCATTCTGATTATAATAACAATTAGACTTAAGGGCTGGGTATGGTGGCTCATGCCTGTAATCCCAGCACTTTGGGAGGCCAAGGCAGGAGGATTGCTTAAGGCCAGGAGTTTGAAACCACCATGGTCAACATAGCGAGACCCCCATCTCTACCAAGAAAAACAATTAGCTAGGTATGGTGGTGTGTGCCTGTAGTCCCAGCTACTCGAGACTATATTTTTATCTGATAAATTCTTAGAATTGGAAATGCTGAATTGAAGGGAATACAATTCAGCTGGCCGAGGCAGATGGATCACTTGAAGTCAGGAGTTTGAGACCGGCCTGGCCAACACTGCAAAACCCTGCCTCTACTAAAAATACAAAAATTAGCTGGGTGTGGTGGCGCACACCTGTAATCCCAGCTACTTGGGAGACTGAGACATAAGAATTGCATGAACCCGGGAGGTGGAAGTTTCAGTGAGCCAAGATTGTGCCACTGCACTTCGGCCTGGGTGACAGAGCAAGGCTCTGTCTCCAAAAAAAAAAAAAATAATAATAATAATAAATAAATCCAGGGATCAAGATAAAGACAGATTTTCTGGGGAGAGGAGAAAAATAAGTATAAGGAGTTACTGCGGGAGCCAGGCAGTCGTGTAGTCCTGGGACCAAATGCCTGCATTGTGACTAGGAGGAAGGGGTTCTTGAGGTCAAAAGTATTTTTATAATTTATAATAATTTGCTTTTTTCACTCTCATTCTTTTAAGAGTATACAGTGGAGTTTTCCAGAGACTATGTGATTACAGCAAATTGAATGTAGAGGCAGATATGAAAATCTAGGTATCTCCTATTAAGATGTATATTAAACAGATTTGCAAAAATGTACCACAGCATCAGTTTTCTCATTAAATTATTACGTTTGAAAAATATGTTTTTCAAGAAAAGTTATTTATGTTAACACATAATGGATTTATTACTTTGTCATTAATTTTTAATGAATTAATAATTTTTAGGCCAGGCGCGGTGGCTCACGCCAATAATCCCAGCACTTTGGGAGGCCAAGGTGGGCGGATCACCTGAGGTCAGGAGTTCAAGACCAGCCTGGCCAACATGGTGAAACCCCATCTCTACTAAAATACAAAAATTAGCCAGATGTGGTGGCAGGCACCTGTAATCCCAGCTACTCGGGAGGCTGAGGCAGGAGAATCACTTGAACCTGGGAGGCAAAGGTTGCAGTGAGCCGAGATCTTGCCATTGCACTCCAGCGTGGGTGACAGAGTGAAACTCAGTCTCAAAAAAAAAAAAAAAAAATTAATTCATGGTTTTAATTGCTAATATGGTAAATATTGATAGCTATAACCAACATAAACAAAAGCTACTTGAGGTTCTCAAAAACTTTTAAGAATGTAGGCTGGGCGTGGTGGCTCACACCTGTAATCCCAGCACTTTGGTAGGCCAAGGTGGGTGGATCACCTGAGGTCAGGAGTTTGAGACCAGCCTGGCCAACATGGTGAAACCCCATCTCTACTAAAAAAATACAAAAATTAGCCAGGCGTGGTCCCAGCTACTCTGGAGGCTGAGGCTGGAGAATTGCTTGAACCCAGGAAGCAGAGGTTGCAGTGAGACGAGATTGTGTCATTGCACTCTAGCCTTGGCGACAGAGTGAGAATCTGTCTCATAAAAAAAAGAATGTGATGGGTCCTTTAACCAAACTGTTAGAGAACCACCGATCTACATATAACAATTTAATTTTTTTGAAGGTGCCTGTACTCATCTTCTATAATTCTTTAAATCTTCTTTGAATAGAATAGTCTACTGTACATGTGTATATATCTGCATCTATATATATAATTACATTTTATGTGCATTTTTGTTTTTACACATTTATTATGTGTTCATGTGTGTTTGTCAACAGAACTGCAACTTGAATGGAAGCAAGTTGGTGTTTTGGTTCTTTCTTGTGGCTGATTTTGTCCACAGGCCGTTTCTAGAAGTGATTTAGATATGTGAGCTAGTGGATTTCTGATGATAGTCTTGGATGAAAGGCACAGAGTTCCGTAGCCACAGGCAGGAAGAGTTGGTGGGAGATGGGCAGTCCTCCAGAGAAGCTTCATCACAGGTCAGCCTTATTCTCTGATGGTTGTGCTGGATTTCTTGAAACTTGTATTGTGCTCAAGGCAGGAACTCAGAAGTATCCTTAGAATGGGGCTTCACTGTACAAAGTCCTGGCCACTATGAATGTTTCAGAGAAGATGCTGGCTCTCTAAAACCAAATTCAAAGAGGGAGTACATTTGCACTTCTCAGCCACACCGGCTGCCAAAAGATGTTTGAGATCCTTGCTTCACTGAGGTTGTTAACTCTAGAGTTACCTGAAATTCAGTTGCTATGCGTGTTCTCTTTCATTTTCATATGACACTAAAGGACAAGACTGAGCCATATCTGTCTTCATCTATCTATCCCAGAGCCTTTCATTTATTGTAACTGTTCTGTCTTTTCTGATCCCGCTCCCTGCCTCTACGTCTACCCCACCTAACTTGCAGAATTTCCTCTTGTTATTTCCAATCAAATCCTTCCGTGCTAAACAAACATCAGCACCTACAGTGTTGGAAGATGCAATGCAATTTCCTTAAAACTCACAACATAAAAATAGTGATTCCAGGAACTGGAGTAATAGAGCTGTAAAACCTAATTTGGCCCCACAGATTCATTCTATCTTTGCTCATCTGTCCTTGCTTTTCCCCTCTTGACTTGTCCTAAAAGAAGATCTTCAACCTTTTAAATGCTATCTAAAAGTTATTATTACCAAAGTAGAGAGAAAACCTAGAATTAAATGGTTTCTTCTTATGTCTCACTTCATTTTCTTTTTTCTCAACCGTGTAGGGAAAGAAAAGAGGATTTTGATGGGTTTTTAAACATGGCCAACATAAGTTTTATTTATCAGAGGAGACACCCAGATTCAGTCTGTTACATTCATTTAATCACAGGTCTGACATCCAAGGCTTTGGGGGAAAAGAAGAAAGTAGGATTGAGATGGGGAGGTGGTGGGGTGGAGGAGATGGTGGTGGTGCAAGAGTCAGCTAAGTGGTAGATCAAACAGTGGTTATAGGAAAATATTCCCCCTTCCTCTCTTACCTTCCTCTTTCTGCCACCACGCCTGAGACGCAAGGTGAGGGGCAGGCCCTGGAGCGGCAGATGTTCAAGGTTATAGCATGCTGCCACAACCCTGACACACAGTGAGGCACAGGCCCTGATGGGGCAGAAGTTTAAGGCACTAGCAGGCTGGGGATGGGGAGGAGAAGGAGGAAATCTTAGGCAGTGGTCTGGATAGAGAGAAGGAAGAAGAGTTTCTCTTGTCACTAACCTCCTTATTGAACCCAATTTCCAAATGAAGAGTGCAAGAAAAATTTACATAAATGTTTGTATGTATGTATGTATGCCTATGTGTATGTGTATGTGTATGTGTATGTGTATGTGTATGTGTATGTGTATGTGTTGGGAGAAGAGTTTGGAGCAGGGGGTACTGCTAAATGCCTCCAGCTGCCCACACAACTATTGTCATTTTTCTATTGTCATTATTCTCAGTATATTTATATTATCTTTGTTATTATAAATGAGTCCAAGAGATGTGTAAAATTCAAAAGAATATAGTTTGAAGGGCATTGGTGGTGATTTAGAAACCTCAACATCACTGCCAATCAGCAAGTCCTGCCAATCTGTGTCCTCAATACTTCTTAAAGTTGCCTACTCTTTATCATCACTAGCATTGCTGTAATATATTATTTCTTGCTTGAATTACTGCTTTAGTTTACGAAAAATCTTCCTTCTCTTTAATTCCCATCTTTTTCTTCTAATTCACAATGCAACCAGAATGGGCATTTCTGAAGACAAATATGATCATGCTACTTCATTCTTTAAAATCCTTCTGTGGCACCATATTGCCTTAAGGGGAATTTTATCTAAACCCCTTAGTATGGGTCCGATAGTTCTGTGATCTAAGTCCTGCTTCCTCCTTTGCATTTCCCAGCCACACATGCTCAGTTCTTTAGGGACCACTGACGTAGTCCCTAGAACCTTCCCAGTGCTCTCTGGCATTTGCACCTTAAGGTTGCCTCTGTTTGGAACATACTTTCCACATTTCTTTACCCTGTGAATTCTTTTTTTTTTTTTTTTTAAGATGGAGTCTCACCCTGTTGCCCAGGCTGGAGTACAGTGGTGCAGTCTCAGCTCACTGCAACTTCCGCCTCCCAGGTTCAAGTGATTCTCCTGCCTCAGTCTCCCTAGTAGCTGGGATTACAGGTGCACACTACCATACCTGGCTAATTTTTGTATTTTTAGTAGATATGGGGTTTCACCATGTTGGCCAGGGTGGTCTCGAACTCCTGGCCTCAGGTGATCCACCCACCTCAGCCTCCCAAAGTTCTGAGATTATAGGCGTGAGCCACCGAGCCCGGCCTGCCCTATGAATTCTAAGTAGCGGATCCTTCAAAGCTCAGATTAGGTGTCACTTCTCCTGCAAGACTGAGCCAAGGATCCTTTACATGCGCCTCCTAAGTGTATCTCTGTCTCAGCCCCCACCACTCTGTATTTTAATTATTTTCATTACTGTTACTATTAATATCTTAATGTTTATTATCCTTTTCCCTTAGTTCATGGGTTTGCTCATGGGCAGAGACTGATTTTTTATCTCTGCATTCTCAATTGCAATCTCACCACATAGGCAGTACCCCTAAATAAATTGAATACCTTCCTCTTACGGTTTGAGAAACCCAGAAAGAGAAGCTACCTTGCTAGTGATCACATAATAGAAGCAGAGCCCGCCTTTTGATCTAGTGTTTGTTTCCCTCCATCAGGAATTACAGACTCAGATGTCTAACTCAGATGTCTATAAGAGCCAGATAGACAACAAAAATGAGAAAAGTGGGCTGGACACATTCTCTCATTTTTCTGGAAAATATGACTTTCTCACACTACATTTTCCCATGTATGATAAAGAAATATTGTGGCACAAGACATATTTTCCTCTTAAACTGCCACACAAGAAAAACAATAGTATGAAAATGATGGTTATATTGCAACTTGATGAATTATAGAAGATTTAAAGATCAAATGTTTCTTTGTGCTGCCGCGAGACTTGGCATATACATAAATGAATCACATCTTATGTTATGGTTTCAGTCTTTGGGGTCATGACCTAGCTTGGCAGTCAAAACCTTCTGACCTTTCCAGTTTCATCTTTAATCGCTGAACCCCTAACCTCACTTATGAACACACATAATACACCCCAAAGTGTCCAACTTTACCGAATTGTAGTTTTGCAACACACCATTTTTAACACCTCTCTCTGTCTCTATCCTTTCTCTGTCACCTCTGCTTGAATCAACTTCAATCCCTGGTCCTACTGTTACCCACTGTCATTATTTGGTACTAGATGAACCTCTAACTCAGAAAGCTCAAACACCATTCCCAGGCATAGACCTTCTCGTCTATGGTGTGTGTGTTAGTGTTAGCAGAGTACACAAGCACTTTAGCAAGCACTTATTCAACTGCCCCATTTAGGACTTGCCTAACATTCTCTAATAAAGTTAAATATAGTCCAAGATTAATTGCATGTTTTCTGAGTTTTCCGGAGGTGACATACTGCCTCTGGTATCAAATTTGATTAAACCTGGTAACTTTAATGCCATTTGGTTCTGTTGGGGAGGAAAAATTTAATTGTTTACTCTAGAGAATGGATTTTTTCCCATTGACTAAGGGACAGAACATTTATTAAAATTATCTTGGTGATCTGAAAGGGAGAAATGTGCTTCTTTTTCCTTGCCAGAAGCAGGTCCAGGGCATTATTAGCTTGTGGTAACAACTGATAATCGAGCAATAATGACTGATTTCAGATTCAGCCTTTAAGCCCCTGCTGTGTGATTAGTTCTGTCCAATCTGTTGGCATGCTGGAGCAGGGAGCCTGCAGAAGCTTAGGAAGGAAAAACCCTTTAGCAAGTCTCGGGTACTAAAGACATTTGACTTAATTTCATGTATTACACATGGTTACCTGGTTTCCCTTGGCAACCTCCAGTTCCGCCCTACTATATAATTAGAGGATGGCAGGTTACATTGCAGACTTGATGACATTACCTGAAAGTGACTTGTGGAGAACAGAATTTGCTTCAAAAGAAGAGACACAGTGGTCACTAAGAAAAGACAGAAGAGTCTGAGATCCCTTAAAGAAGAGACAGATAGTTTTCTATAGCTCAGATTTCATTGAATCTGGAGGTTTCAAAACTAGCTATAGCAAAGCAGTTTGGAAATATGATGGAACGAGATCAAGTCCTGTAAATCTTTTAAGGGATAAATCTGAATTTTATTATTTGTAAAGTACAGATAAGGTTTCAGTTCAACAACAGCATTAATTACCATTTATTCAGTATTTGCCAGGAATATGACTTGGGTCTTTACAAACACATTAAATCCTCACAATATTCCTGCAAGGGAAGTATTAATATTTTTGTATATATAAGGACATGTGTTTATTGATCTCTTAAAGAATGAGGCTGGGCCAGGAGCGGTGGCTCATGCCTGTAATCCCAGCACTTTGAGAGGCCGAGGCAGGTGGATCACTTAAGGTCAGGAGTTTGAGAACAGCCTGGCCAACATGGTGAAACCCTGTCTCTACTAAAAATATAAAAATTAACTGGATGTGGTGGTGGGTGCCTGTAGTCCCCAGCTACTCAGGAGGCTGAGGCAGGAGAATCGTTTGAAACGGGGAGGAGGAGGGTGCAGTGAGCCGAGATCATGCCACTGCACTCCAGCCTGGGCGACAGATCGAGACTCTGTCTCAAAAAAAAAAAAAGAAAGAAAGAAAAAGAATGAGGCTGAAGGAAGGGCAGGACAAAATTAACGACAAAGTTTCAGTTTTAGGAGACCATTCTTCTTCTTTTTTTTTTTTTTTTTTGAATGCTCCCTAAGTCCCACAGGTCTCAATAGTGTATTACAAAACAGTTTAATAACAGTGTCTTTAAATGATTACCTTTAGCCATCCAGAAAAGTTTAAATAACAATCATCTTAGTAATCCTCTCATTGTACACATTAGAAAATTGAGTCCCAGAAATTAAGTAAAACCTAAAGTTAGGTTTCTGTATTATAATACTATGATACTGTCCGGGCACAGTGGCTCGCGCCTGTAATCCCAGCACTTTGGGAGGCCAAGGTGGGTGGATCATGAGGTCAAGATATTGAGACCATCCTGGCCAACATGGTGAAACCTGTCTCTACTAAAATACAAAAATTAGCTGGACATGGTGGCATGCACCTGTAATCCCAGCTACTCGGGAGGCTGAGGCAGGAGGATTGCTTGAACCCAGGAGGCAGAGAGGTTGCAGTGAGCCAAGATCACGTGATGGCACTCCAGCCTGGGTGACAGGGTGGTTTTTTCCACCCTGGGTGATTTTTTCCATCTCAAAAAAAAAAAAAAAAAAAATTACCATGATACTATGCCCATGCATTTTGAAATAAGGCTCGAATAAATGAGAGAAAAGAAGGAAGGGGTCTTGTGATACTACTATTATAAATGGTATTAGGTTGAGCTAGCAGAGTAAACAAACTAACAAATCAGAAGGTACTGGTGAGACATTCAGGCACTGGTGTTACGGGATCCTTGGGGTGTTGCTTCGCCAGCTAGAAGCCTCTGTGGACAGTGGCGTCTTTGCCCGAGTTTTTCTCTGGCCCGCTAGGCTAGTTCTGCCCACTCGGCCTGGGAGGCTATGCCTGGGTCCCATGCCTGCCAAGAGCAAGCCAGGCGTGGAGTAGCGAGGGGTGTGTGAGTGAGGATGGGGTCCAGCCATTGCACACAGCAGGCACGCTGGCTGCAGTGGGGCAGGCAGCTCCAGGGGCAGGCATGGCTCCCTGTGAAGCTGCAGCTGGACCAGACATACCATAAACAGCTTACACAGCTGACCCCGGGGAATATGGTGGCACCTGGAAACTTGGAGACGCTAGAAACCGCAGAGCCCTAAAGAGGGTGTCACAGCCCTGGCTCAGGGAGCTCCTCGGTCTGGGTTCCGGACCACAGCTCTTCTCTTCCTCTCTCCTCTCTCCTCTTCTCATCCCCACCGTGGTGAGCAAGGGGCGTGCTTCAGCCCTGTTTGTTTTACAGCTCTTTTAGTCCCACCATTCATCAGGTCCCAAGTTCTTGTCTTGAGTCCAGGAAGAATGTGGTATGCAAACATGTGGAGGATGAGCAAGATGAAAAGGAGCTTTATGGGCATGGTGGCGGGCGCCTGTAGTCCCAGCTACTCGAGAGGCTGAGGCAGGAGAAACACTTGAACTCGGGAGGCAGAGGTTACAGTGAGCTGATATCGCACACCACTGCATTCCAGCCTGGTGACAGAGCGAGACTCCGTCTCAAAAAAAAAAAAAAAAAAAAAAAAAAAGGAGCTTTATCAAGTGATAGAACAGTTCAGAGAAGACCTACAGTGGGTAGGGTAGCTCCTCTGCATAGCCAGGGTGTCCCGATAAGTGTTCAGGTCTCAGCAGAGAGAGTAGCTCCTCTCTGCGGGCAGGTCATCCTATCATTTCTTCACCTCTCAGCAGAGAGGGCAGCTCTTCTCTGCAGGCAGGTCGTCTGTCATTTCTTCAGCTCTGAGCAGAGAGACCCTGGGGTGGGTCGCACCTCTCTGCTGCTGGTTGTCCCCTCATCTCATTGGGTCTGGCTGAGTCTGGGGCTTTATATGGGCCTCAGAGGGGAGGAAGTGTGTGCCAGTTGGTCCATGGGCAGCCATGGGTGGGCCTGGATAAAGGACCACAAGTTCCTACTCCTGTCCCAGGGACTGGCAGCCCCACCCCCAGGCTTCAGGCCCTCCCCAACTTGAAGGTGGTGCTTCACTGTGGACTTGCTGCTTTCTGCCCAGGAACCTGTCTGCCTCCTGCTGCTGTTCGTTGCCCCCAGCTGTTCCTGCCAAGGGGCGCCTGCAGGCCAGGGCCAAACTGCCCTCAACCTCTCCTCGGCCTCCCTCCCGTGCTTGTTGGTGCCTAAAGTCTGCAGGGGGCTGAGGCAGCATGGAGCTGGCCTGTTAGCACTGCCCTGAGTGTGCACACACCTGGCTGGGCTGCGACAGTGCCCAGGCTTAGCCCCAACCTTGCTCAGAGATTGGTGCAAGCACAGGGAGCAGGGAGAGGCCAGGCAGCGGGAGCAGACACCTCCAAGCCTGTGGGAGGAAGGGGGGGCCTTCCAGAATCCCTGAAAGTGCAGAGATGCCTGGGTCCGCAGCCGCAAGTTGGGTGAGACTCCAGGGATTGCCTGCCTCTTTGCGTTTTCCCGACAGCAGAGGCCGCCCCAGCCAACCCCACGCAAATTAACCTGACTCTGCGACGGAGCCCTGGCTGCGCCTTTGGCCAGGTGCTCGTGGGCTTCTGAGATGGCAATGGGGAGCAAGGTTGAGGCTGGGACGGAGGCTTTGGGCCTGAGAACAGGTCCTGGCTGGCCAAGCGAGAGCAGAGGTGGCACAGTTGGCTGCCTTGGGAACGTGGAGCACAGGGGTCCCACCGCCGCCACTGCTGCTCCCACAACCCCTCCTGCCGCCGCCACCCACACCTCCCTGCTGCAGCAGGCCTGATGGCAGCAGCCACTCTGGACGGTCCATGCTGCCATCACTGGTAACAGGTTGTGCCTAGCTAGCAATTAATTTATTCTCCTTGGCTCACGTCAACCTTTCCAAGTGATCATCAGTCTTTAGGAGTCTATATAGTACCCTACTGGTCATTTGAAGGAAGTCCTGTTAGTTTAGAAGGACAGGTCTACATATAAACCACAGCACATCTATAAATTAAGCCGTGTCTTGAAGTGGATATGAATGATAATCATTGGCCTTTTTTGGTGACACGTAGAAGCAGACTACATATGGTATATTATTGACGTATACAATGTTTCCGTCATGTTTACAAAATACTGTGTGCTGTGGGGGATATATCATTGCCTTTCTTTAAGGTGAAAACTGTGGGAGTCTAACAGGAAACAGAAATCTCAGTGTCAGTCACTTACTACGCAAAGCATTTGGCATAAATTTCTTTTCTTTTTTTTCTTGAAAGGGAGCCTCGCTCTGCCGCCCAGGCTGGAGTGCAGCGACTCACTGCAAGCTCCGCCTCCCGGGTTCACGTCATTCTCCTGCCTTAGCCTCCCGAGTAGCTGGGACTACAGGCCCCCGCCACCACGCCCGGCTAATTTTTTTGTATTTTTTTTTTAGTAGAGACAGAGTTTCACCGTGTTAGCCAAGATGGTCTCTATCTCCTGATCTCGTGATCCGCCTGTCTCGGCCTCCCATAGTGCTGGGAATGCAGGCGTGAGTTACCACGCCCAGCCTGCATAAATTTCATTTAATCTGGGCCGGGCGCGGTGGCTCACGCCTGTAATCCCAGCACTTTGGGAGGCCGAGGCGGGTGGATCGCTTGAGGTCAGGAGTTCGAGACCAGCCTGGCCAACATGGCGAAACCCTGTCTCTACTAAAAATACAAAAGTTAGCCGAGTGTGGTGGCGGGCACTTGTAATCCCAGCTACTCAGAAGACTGAGGTGGAAGAATCGCTTGAACCTTGGGAAGCAGAGGTTGCAGTGAGCTGAGATCCTTCCATTACACTCCAGTTTGGGTGACAGAGTGAGACTCCCACTCAAAAAAAAAAAAAAAGAAAAAGAAAGAAAGAAAAAGAAAAACACTCATACCTCATTAATGAGAAATAGAAATCTGTAAGGAGGAGGGGGATACCCCTGCTAAATTCCTAGGCCACAGTAAACCAGCATTGCAAAATAAAATCTTACCTCATTTCTGATTTTAAATGAGACTGAGGTCACTGGTAAATTTTTGAATACTAACTCATCACCTAAAAAGGGGAGTTTGATTAGCAAATAGTTAAGCACTTCAGTAATGATATCGAGACTTAATTTCACTGAACATGTTTCCCCCTTTTCTCTTTCTGGGTGTGACTAAATTGCCTACAGCATGCTGCATGGTTGCTGGTAAAACAGGAAATGGGGTAAGTAATTTAGGTAGGGAATTTTTACTACCATTTAAATACAAGCTACCTGGTTCTTAAAGTACTTTTACTACTACCATCTCTATTTTTATAGTGCATTCACTAGCTACTAGAGAAATCAGCACAAATAACCAATTTTTATTGTATACATTTAGGGTATCAACCTTGTTTCATTAGTTTATTTGCATAACATATTAGTAGTTTATTAAAGCAGATTCATTTTTTGTGTGTTTCAATATGAATGTAAACACATGTTTATATGCATTAGGTACTTATGTAATGTAGTTTGGGCAATTATATTTTTAAAATAAATTTTATTTATTAATTATTATTATTATTATTATTTTTGAGATGGAGTCTTGCTCTGTCACCCAGGCTGGAGTGCAGTGGTGTGATCTCAGTTCACTGCAACCTCCACCTCGCTGGTTCAAGCGATTCTCCTCCCTCAGCCTCCCTAGTAACTGGGGTTACAGGAGCCTGCCACCATGCCTGGCTAATTTTTGTATTTTTAGTAGAGATGGGGTTTCACCATGTTGTCCAGGCTGGTGTTGAACCCCTGACCTCAGGTGATTTACCTGCCTCGGCCTCCCAAAGTACTGGGATTACAGGCATGAGCCACTGCGCACAGCCTAAAAATAAATTTTATATTGGTCTTAGAAACTAAACTATAAAGCTATGTCATAAAAGATAGAAAGTGAATAACTGGCGGAACAACAATGAGTTTACACATAGGTAAGACATAGAAAACATAGATTCACAATCCTTTATCTGAAACCCTTAGAGGCCAAAGATGTTTTGAAATATAAAATTTTTGGATTTTTAAAATGTGATATGATGTTAAAGATCATGTATATCATTCCTTCCTCCCCCCCAGGCTCTGGGGTGGTACTACATAATCAAACATACTGATATTTCTGCAACAAAACATATGAATATTCACAGTAAGTTTGATAAAGTCTCTAAATTGCCTCCTTCAAATCAGGATTTGATTCCCAACTGAGTTTAAAAAAATTTTTTTGGCCGGGCGCGATGGCTCACACCTGTAATCCCAGCACTTTGGGAGGCCGAGACGGGCAGATCACGACGAGGTCAGGAGATCAAGACCATCCTGGCTAACATGGTGAAACCCCGTCTCTACTAAAAATACAAAAAATTAGCCGGGTGCGGTGGCGGGCGCTTGTAGTCCCAGCTACATGGGAGGCTGAGGCAGGAAAATGGCGTGAACCCGGGAGGCGGAGCTTGCAGTGAGCTGAGATTGCGCCACTGCACTCCAGCCTGGGCGACAGAGCGAGACTCCGTCTCAAAAAAAAAAAAATTTTTTTAAATTCTCCAGAATATTTTGGAGTTTGAAACTAAAAAAATACCAGTACAAAAAAGGGCCATGTGACTATTGGCAGTACTTGTATACTCTGGAGAGAAAAATCCAGGAAGAGGTATAAATTTCTATTTTAGAATCTCATACTTGGTTAAGTGACTTATAGAAAAATAATTAATTTGGCTTTTTTGTTTGTTTTGTGTTATATATCTGCATTTTCAAAAGGGTAATAACTACATAAGGTTTGGGGGTTTCGTTAGGTTTTATTAAATTAGTCTCAAATGGTTTAGATTCTGGTGTAATAGTAAAACTTGATCCTATGTTTTTAGAAATTTGCTAGCATAGTCAGAGCATGCTTTTTTCTAAATGTTTTCAATTTATATCCATGTTGCTAATGAGTTACTGTTTCTATTTCGGTTTTTTTTTTTTTAGACGTATTTTCTCCCCTGTTGCCCAGGCTCGAGTGCAGTGGTGCAATCTCAGCTAATTGCAACCTCTGCCTCCGAGGTTCAAGCGATTCTCCTGCCTCAGCCTCCCAACTGTCTTGGGATTACAGGCAAGCGCCCATGCCTGGTTAATTTTTTGTATTTTTAGTAGACCCAGAGTTTCACCATGTTGGCCAGGCTGGTCTCTAACTCCTGACCTCAGGTGATCCACATGCCTCGGCCTCCCAAAGTGCTGAGATTACAGGCGTGAGCCACCGCTCCTGGCTTGTTTTTATTTCTTATCAAAGGATTTTAAACTAAGTTTAGTTCTTCCTAAAGATTCTGATTGATATAGGGATAATGGAACAGAAAGAAACACAGGTCACTGGTTTTTTCCCTTCAGTGTCCCTAGTTCATTCTGGGTTGAAAAGATTGTGGAGGAATTGCTGTTAAAGAATTGATTTAGGGAATTTACAAAAAAAATTAATTGCCTTGCATATTCCGGTTCATCTTTTCTCTAGAATGGTGGTTGTGTTGTATCTACAGCAAAAGTGATTGCAACTGACACCCTCATAAGCACTTATCTGACAGAGAAGAGAAAGAGAAGTGTAGTTACTAAGTATGAAATGGGGACTGAATTTACTTTAATGAGTACTAGTCCCTCTAAAGGACTATCTGGTATATGGTAGGGACCTCTATGAAAATATTTAGCCCAAATTGTATTAGGAAAGTTATTAGCCCCATTTAACTTTCAGATTGGAAATCTGGCATTTTAAGTATTATATTTGCTTTATATATAAGGATGAGGTTTCCAAGCTGTCTGTTAACCCTTTCCTCTGGCTTTATAATCTGGAGGGAAAAATTACCTATAGTTGAAGTTTTTAAACTAGACTCAAATGCACTAAATATATGTCAAAGACTGTGAAGGATTTAAAACACCGGTTTTCTTAAATAATGTTTTAATTCACTTTTGGGATTGGCTTTTGTAACAACCCTTTGGACTTTCCAGAATCTAAACAATTTAAAAAATAGTTTCCATTCTTGTGTTTTCTGTTTCAATGTTTATTCTTTAAAATGTATTTTCATATATTATTTACTTTCAACTGTGATGCTATTTTGTGCAAATATTAAATAGTTGAACTGTTGACACAATATCAGGATAGTCTTTTAAAATACCTGAAATCTTTCTGATATTCAGAGAATTTAGGAACAGTTTATGAAGCTCACACAGTATTTGGATAAGTTCTTGAATATAGAGAAATAATTTGATTATTTGTCAGATGTAGAGTTTATCTGGGTATTTCATTGTTAAATCACAATCCCAAAGCATACAAAAGCTATCTCTGTAACCAGTTATATTCTCAGCTGGATACAGAATGGGTAGATCAACTATTTCTTTCTTTCTTTTTTTTGGGGGGGTCAACTATTTCATATTTTGCATTTTTAGAGAAACAGTGATCTGCATATTCTTTTTTTTTTTTTTTTCTGATCAACTACATTCAGCCATTAGCTTAATTACTTTTTGTTTTTGACCTGTAGTTAGTAGTGTCTTTTGGTCTTAAATAACAATGGATGTTGCCTATAAGGAGTAATTTCTATCAGTGAAAATTGGGCATTAAAAGGGGTGATGCATAAGTTGGCCCTTACATCTCTTTCATAAAAGCAGTCCTATAAATAGCCATAAGGCTGGTTTGAAGTTTTAATTATTTGAATGATGTGGGCTTGTTAGTTTGTTAGTAATATCCCAGTGTTCTCAGCAGAGTAGAGGAGTTTTAATAATACCACACCATGTTTTTCATCCCTTTTATCTCAAGTTCCTTTCTATCACAATTTTAGGTTACAAACTAAAGCTAGAATTTATAAAAGGGACTTCCCAAAACCTATTTATTGTCTCATGAGTATATTTTGGGGGAATGTCAAATTTTTATTCAGCTATTTATCTGATAATACATTGATGAGCATTTCAGAACATTGATACTTTAGGATTTAATATTTCTTCTTCATCAGTAAAGTTTTTTAAAAAGTACAACTTTTATGTTGATTTCCCAAAAGTAAGCCCCATTTTCAACAAGAGAGGAAAAGCAAGCATTAAAATGTGGATGTGATTATTGTAATACACAGTTTATAGTTTGTGAGCAGTAAACAATCATCTCTATCCCATCTTTCTGTCTTCTGATGTATTCCAAATCCTGGAATCTGGCAATTCTAGCTCAGAAAAACCCAATAGTGTGCTTTTGACTTTGAAGCTTTAAAAATTGTGTTATATGCCTTTAAAAAAGTAATTCCATGATTCCACTAGAGTATAAGATCCATGAGGTGAGGAATTTTTGTCTGCTTTGTTCTCTGCTTTCTATTTAATGTGTAGAATAGTGCCTGGTACATACTAGGCACTCATTCAATATTTTAAAAATAATTGCATAAATTCTTGCCTTTAAAAGAAAAAGTAAAGTTTTTCATGTCAGTGAATTAATTTTTATGTTATTCAGAAAGCAGAGTCTGTCGCTGGGAAGAGATGATATAGTTCAGCTAAAAGAAGCCTACAAATGGATAACTCACCCCCTGTTTTCAGAGGAACTGGGTGTTCCCATTGATGGAAAGGTATCGGGTCAACAGCATTGTTAATTTTATTCTCTGATTTTACTAGTTTTGCTTAATTATATGGCAGGGTTTTGGTTAGCCAAAAAAACTTCTTTTTAAATAATCCAGTGAAGGATTTTTAAGCTTTTCAAATGTTAAATTCTGATAGTCTTAAACTGAAGTCAAAGCATTTCTTTTTTTTTTTCCCTAAAACTTCTTCATGACCTAAGACACTTATGAAGGTACCAGGTGCCCTAATTGACCTTAAAAGGTTAGAAATGAATCTTTGCCTTTAATGTATTTATAGTTCAATTGGAGGAACAGACTTGATGCAAAGCAACATATAAATAACTGCAAGCAAATGTAGAGTCAACTCTGGACTATTTAATTTTGGTTTATCTGTGGCTAGTCTTGTTTTCAAATGCATGGACAGAACCTATTCAACTACAATGAGTATGGGCTCAATCCTACCTTGTTGGTATCTCAAATCCCCCTGTTTACTTTTAGGCAGTAACTGCCTTTGAAAGCAGAACATTTCCCTTTTCCAGAGCAGACCTTACCTCAGTCTCTGAAATATATTGAATTTCAGGGAAGACTCAACAGGCTTCCAGATGTGAAAACAGGAAGGTCATCTTAAATTAGGTTTTAATATTATGGCCTCATTGTTTCATCATTTTGCTAGAAGGAAATTCCCTGAATATCAGATACACCCCTATTCAAATAAAATCACAAAACCGCCTACTAAAGCTAAACAGTTTTTCAAAACCATTCTGAATTATGCAGTAATATTTCCTTCTGTAAGAATATGCTCTGTTCTGTAAACTGAATATTGAGAGAATAGAGAATAAAACCACTTCTC
This sequence comes from Macaca thibetana thibetana, assembly GCF_024542745.1. Lineage (NCBI taxonomy): Eukaryota > Metazoa > Chordata > Mammalia > Primates > Cercopithecidae > Macaca > Macaca thibetana. The sequence continues at coordinate 46,096,929 of NC_065590.1, forward strand.
AGATAGCATGAAGAGGAAATGAGGTAATGAAAGTATTTTGGAAGTTAGAGAAGTCATTAATGCAAAATATTTTTACCTCAAATTTCAGTTTTGAAGCACAAATAATTTTACATGTCATATAAGTGAGAACAGAAAATAGAAAACAAAAGATGTGGGTTGAGTGAAGTTTCCCTGAATAAAAGGAATGCGTTGTTCACTTTAATTATTGTATAGATTAGAATAAGGAGCAAAAAAAAAAAAAAAAACAACAAAAAAACAGCTCTTCATTATTGTGATTCTAGAGTAGCTAATAGGTCTACTAACGATCCAATGAACTCAGTAAATATAAAGACAAAATTGTAACATAGTATGGCATTTTTAGCTATTCTCCCCACACACACTTCCCCCATATGGAATTTTGTGTATTCTCCATGGAGGTAAAAGTATAAAATCATGCTTTTTTGGTGTACAAGGATGTTCACTGTAGCATTTTTTGTTGTTATTGTTACAGAAAAATTTTCTACAGCTTAAATGTCTGACAGTCCCTAGAGTTGAAAAGATTTCCATGATATAATATTAAAGCAATTTTTCAAAAGCATGTCTTAAAAAATAATACATATACATTTATATTCACAAAAATGTCTAGAAAAAACATCAAATTGTTAATGGTTCTGCTTCAGTGGAGTGGGATTGAAAAACTACCTTGTATTTGATCATTTTATGACTTAAGTATATAATTTTTGAAATAAAACAAAAAAATTACAAATACATTAAGACGTTTGAGCACTTTAAAAAAAGCTTCATACAGTTTTTAGGGATCTGAATGTATGTTTTTTGCCTTGCTAATAATTTAAATCATAGTATTGGCAGAATAATTCTTCATTTCTTTGCATTATTATTTATTTTCAATTCTGTAAATTCTCATTCATCTTCACACCTAATTTACACATTTGTCCAAAAAGCATACAAATTTATTTTAAAACTTTTTTGGTGGGATCACTAATGACTGAGTTTTAGAAGTTAAGAAAAAAAACAAAAACCATTTCCTTTACAGCTGCCCTGTGAACAAGTTGATTTGAGAGCAGTAGTATTTCCAGTTTTTCTGGTCATTCTTTTCTGAGCCAATGTTTGAGAATTAATTTCTATTTCCATTCATAAGTTGTTAGATGTTAGTTTCCTTTTGCTCATTTTTAAACTGTCTTTATAATTTTTAGAGCTTGTTTGAAGTGAGTGTGGTCTTTGCTCACCCAGAAACAGTTGAGGATTGCCACTTCCTGTAAGTTGCCATGTAAACAACGTCAGTGGTGTAAAATTGTTAATGCTGTTTGGTTTTCATGAAAATAGTATTGCTTCTCATAAGCATAGGAAATGCTTCCTAATAAGCATTTCAGAACTTGTTATGTCTTAGTAGGTTTAAAATGTGCCCTCAAAAAATAAAATAAAACGTGTCCTTGAACATAGGTTCCTGGGCAAACCGACGTAGCTCCTACAGGGACTCATTTTGTCTGCTCCTGATGTCCTGAGTTTAGCAGCCATTTTGTATTAAATATATTTGAATTATATCTACCCCAAAATAAACTCAACCTTTTACATTAACTTGAATTTTATTTTAGAGCTGCGATATGCCCAGATTGTTTTAAGCCAGCCAAAAACAAACAGGTAAGGAAAGGTTCCTGCTTCTTACTCTTGAGTGAGTTTTGTCTGAGCTGAATATTCAAATTTCCAACAAAAAGGATATGCATTAGAAACATGGCAACTCTATTATACTAAGAATCAGTCTTTAAATATTTCCATTTGCTACATTAATTTTTATTTTTTTTCAACTTTTTCAACCTTCACCTCCGGCTAGGAAATTGTAGCACACAAACATCCTCATGTTTGTGTCAGTGTCTAGATTGTTCCCCTGACGGTGTTAAATTTAGAATCAATGTTTCGGTGATATTACTATTACTTATTAAATTCGACGTTTAGATTTTAATACCCCAAATTATATCATCTGGGAAAATCAATGGTAAGTGTCAGTAGCATTCCAAACTTTCAGCTGATACCCATTTTCCAGAAATTGAGGTTTACAATATATAAACCAAAGTAAGTTGTTTTATTTAGGACAGTCCTGAATTAACATGGCCTCTTTCTGGCTACATTTGCAAAAAGGGTGTTTTATTCAAACTCTTCCTTATCATCTTAATGTTAGCTAATCTTCATGTTAATGGACAAGTTAGTTAACATACACTCTTAGCTCGTATCATGTCAGGATAGAATGATGTGGTGCGATATTGGTCATCTTTCATGCGTCAGTTTCGTAGGTGGTTTCGTACACAGACTTAGGCATTCCTACAGTTTTACTTACATTCATTTTGTTGCTGTGATTGTTAAAAAGAACATAAACTCATTGTCAAATATACATCTGTTGGCTTTGCCTCTTGCTTTGACTAATTGCTGGGCCTTTTAGAACTGGGGGAAAGAAGTTTGTAACATTTGCCTAATGCCCTGTGCAGAAATAATTAGAAATGCAGACCAAGCCAAAAGCAGCGCCTCCCTACTTTTCTCTTATCGTGGCACATCTAAAATATTACCATGTTTGTTCAGCACCCTGAGCGTAACAGGATGGAGTTGCTTCAGATTGGCAGCAACAGGACTGGGGTTTCCATTGTCTGAGGCCCTGCCCAGCAGCCCTTCTGAACTAAAGAGATCAACATCTTGACACAACCATAGTCCACTGCTTTGCCACGCCAGTTGGGAAGCTCTGCCCAAATAACCTGTAAGATGTATCTATATTGAAGACCTAGTTTTATTTTATTTACCCTTGAGGAAATATAATAATAGGCATCAAGTAATAGGATTAAGAGATTTTTGTTAAAGCATCATAGACACCACACCATTTGGCCAGTGGGAGTTGTAGACTCAAGTATAGTTTGCTTGCCTCATGGCTGGGAGCAAATTGAATGACCTTTTGAGATTTTTTTCAGTCCTAAGATTTCATATCTTATCAAACAGGCACTTAATTTCAGTTGTAACCCTATGGTATCTTGTAGAATGCCATGGTGGTCCCCAGAATATGATTTTGAAAAAATCATTCCTTTGACTGGTGATAAACTGTTGAGCTGCCTCCATTGTAATCCTTTTCAGTCAAATGTGATTTCTCGTAACAGAAGAAATAATTGTGATTTATCATAGTAAGCCATGTATATATGCACTAATTAGTTCTAGTATATCTACCATGCAGTTTGGCTTTTCTTATCTTAAAAAATCCAAGTGGAACATTTGTTGTAGATGCCCTTCTGTTCAGTACAGTGGATTTGCTTATTCTGTGGCTGGTGAGTGAGACTGAGTTGCTAGATGCCAGGGCTGGCAGGTTGACTCTGCTTTACCCTTTACCCTGGCAGCCAACTCCTAAATTACATACTGTGACCTCTGAAGGGATGTAGGAAAGAAAAGGTAGCTGAATCAATCTAAATTCCTGTTGAAGTCAAGGGAAAAAAAAATTAAATCACACTTCCTACAATGTCATCATTTTTTTGTATTTGAATTATACCATAATTTGAGAGAAGTGGGACAGTGTGGTGAAGAAGACCTGTTCTGCTGGATCTACCTGTTATTATAGACATAGACCAGATTGAAGAGAAGGGTTATAGAGGTGTGCCAGTTGCAGAACTGACATGAATGCTTAAGTTTTATTTATTTTCTTAAAAAGCTTAAGTATTTCTCCATGTTAAGTATATGAAATGATGTAATGAAATGATACAATTTCTCCAACCATGTTCTATGTTTCACATCTGACGTTTTCTTGTCTGGATAATAAAATGTATTTTCTTCTCATTTTACCCTATATAGTCTGTATTCACTAGAATGGCAGTTATGAAAGCCTTGAATAAGATAAAAGAAGAGGATTTCCTTAAGTAAGTAGAAGTATAGAAACAAAGAAGCGTCATGAAATTTTAGAATAAAGGGAATGTTAGAGATAAGCTGGATTATCTCTGAAACAAGATGATATATTTCAGGGGCCAGGATTGTGTCTTAGTCATTGTTATCTCTCCAACCCCGATGCAGTACCTGGCATATAGTGGTGTTCAGTAAATGTTTGTCAAATTAATATCAAGTGTAACGTCTTTTAAAAATATATATTTATTTATTTTTTGAGATGGAGTTTCACCTTTGTTGCCCAGGCTGGAGTGCAGTGGAGCAATCTCAGCTCACTGCAACCTCTGCCTCTTGGGTTCTAGTGATTCTCCTGCCTCAGCCTCCCAAGTAGCTGGGATTATAGGCATGCACCACCACTGCCCGGCTAATTTTTTGTATTTTTAGTAGAGACAGGGTTTCGCCATGTTGGCCAGGCAGGTCTTGAACTCCTGACCTCAGGTGATCCAACCGCCTCATCCTCCCAAAGTGCTGGGATTACAGGCGTGAGCCACTGTGCCCAGCCAAATCAGGTCTAACTTCTTGATCTTTTAGAAGAGGGTATTGTGTCCAAAGAGGGAGTTGACTTGCCTAAGCTAGTAATAGAGTAGATCTGGAGCCAGATTTCCTGACATTCTAGCCCAGTGCTACGCCCATTACATCCTTAGTCCTGTATTTCCTAGTATCGTTCATCTCCAGAAAAGGGAGAGGAAGGCTCATGAGTTTCCTCACTTGTTAAAATATGGTAAAATAAAATAAATGCAATAAACCTTACATTTTAATTCTTGGTACATTCATTTTATTAAATAAAATATTACTGTAGTTTTCTTTCCAGAAGATCCTTCAATACATTTCAAACAATGATGTGATAAGGGGGGTAGAGTCAGCAGTAAACTGCACATGACCATAGACAGCAAAATGGTTAAAGAGCCTGACGGGGCTTCCACTTCCTTTGTATGGATTTTTCCCTCAAATCTTGAGACTATTGGAAAGTATTAGGTTGGTGCAAAAGTAATTGCAGTTTTTGCCTAGGAAGATAAGGCCTCCCAAGGGTGAAAGGTAGCAGCAGAGCCCTTATTTACTTACTGCCACTCTCATATGTTGAAATTGTTACTCCACAGGCCTGCAAGACCTTTATTGTTCTGAAACTAAAAGTTAGCGAGAGACTTGGGCTCTGTGTATGTCTCAGACGATGCTGATTCATCTAAGTTTTGTGATTCAATATTATGTCTGGAAAATAGCTATAAAATTTATTTTGTTTTGCAGGCAGTTTCCTTGTCCTCCAAACTCACCAAAGGCTGTATGCACTGTTCTTGAAATTGAATGTGCTCATGGTGCTGTTTTTGTGGCTGGTAAAATATTTAGTCTAGAATATACATACACTGTGAATGTACTCTCCTTTCTGAAAACTCAACTGACTCCTGTTCTATTTTATTCTTATTGCTGTTATTAGATTCTAATAAGTTTACTCTCTTGAGAAGTAGAATCAATAGCCAAACTTATTTTAGGTTTTGTGGGCATTCTAAAGGATCACTTAGGAGATCAGTTATTTTAAATGCCATGCCAAAAGGAAATGACACTTCCTAGGTTTTAATAGTTTTCATCAGAGATGGCCAAGTAGAAATATGGGTAGATGCAGAGACCCAAAACTGGTTTGGAGAAAAACAGCAGGACAGAGGCTGTTTTATAACATAAAAGCAAACTTGAAAAAACAATTTATTATCTCCAAAATGACTAAACACTTGGCTTCCACTGGAAAGAAATTGTTCATTGACTTTCCCTAAAGGTAATCTGGCAGACAAATTTTTGTTCAAAAGTTACAACTGTTTTATAGTAATGGCTGAAGTGAAATTGCTCTTCAGCCCTGACTATAATATCCTATCCTAGGGCAATGAAAGCTACCTGCCTTACTGTAGCTTTATTCATCAGGTGTAAAAGCAAGTTTGGTTGTGTTTTTTTTTTTTTTTAATCCTTGGTACATTAATAATATTATATAATTTGTTCAGTCAGCCAATCAAATTAAATATATTGAGCATTCCTTTCAAACTCATTTGATGCACCATTCATATCATATATTTACTCATCTATTTTATTGTTACTTTAAACCTTTTTATTTAATTCTCTACATGTCTGTGTCCCAGGTCTCCAAATTGAGTTGTTAGTTAGGTAAAGGATAGGCCTTGTTTTATATCGTAGCACTTAGGATATTGGCCCTTATAGTTGTTGCTTCTCTTTTTATCCTGTTATGTTAATTACTCCATTCCATCCAGGCTGCCTGATTGTTTCTTTCTCAGGGAGGTATAATAAATACTCCAGGAATCTACCACAAACTCCTTGGATAATTGATGGAGAAAGAAAGCTGGAATCTTCAGTGGAAGAATTAATTTCAGATCATCTGTTGGCAGTATTCAAAGCAGAGAGTAAGTGTTACAATCTTCATACTTTATTTCTTTTTTTTTTTTGAGATAGGGGCTTTCTTTGTCAACTAGGCTAGATTACAGTAGCACAATCACAGTTTACGGCAGCCTTAACCTTCTGGGCTCAAATGATCTGCCCACCTTGGTCTCCCAAAGTCCTGGGATTATAGGCATAAGCCACCCCACCTGACCTAATCTTCATATTTTGTTCTCTTTTTTTTGAGAGAGAGGGGGTCTCACCCTGTCACCTAGGCTGGAGCGCAGCCTCAACCTCCCAGGCTCAAGCAACCCTCCCATTTCAGTGTCCTGAGTAGCTGGGACCACAGGTATGGGCCACCATGCTCGGTTATTTTTTAATATATTTTTAGAGATGGGATTCTCACTACGTGGCCCAGGCTGGTCTTGAACTCCTGGGCTCAAGTGCCCCTCCTGCCTGGGATTCCCAAAGTGCTGGGATTATAGGCAGGAGCCACTGTACTCGGCCATATATTTAATACACTGACATTCATGAATAGAGTTCTTGGAGGTGGTAAGAAAAATTTCTATGTTTTGTTAATCACTACCAAGTCTGGGCCTCTTGGCCATAGGCTTCCTGTGAACAGGGATCATCATGTTCTGGGTGCCACTGGCCTGGGCTGGATTTCGGCCAAGGCACTCAAGAATATCTGCCTGTCTTCTCTCAAGATGACTGCTCTGCCGGGTGTAGTGGCGCGTGCCTGCAATCCCAGCACTCTGGGAGACTGAGGCAGGCGAATCACTTGCAGTCAGGAATTCAAGACCAGCCTGGGCAACATGGTGAGACCCTGTATCTACTAAAAATACGAAAATTAGCCAGTCCTTTTGGTGCACACCTATAGTCCCAGCTACTTAGAAGGCTGAGGCACGAATCGCTTGAACCCAGGAGGCGGAGGTTGCAGTGAGCTGAGATCACACTACTGCACTCCAGCCTGGGTGAAAGAGTGAGATTCTGCCTAAGAAAATAAAAAATAAAGTAAAAAATTGACTGTTCTTTCCTGGGGAAATTCAAAACAACTGAAACTAAATGAATGCACCTAAGCCCTGACCTTGGTACACCTCTGCCTTGGCCTCTTTGGGGGAATATGAGGAAATTAAAACACATCTTCCACATCCAGTGCTTCTTCAAGAGTAATCACTGGCAAGTGTTTGGCTTCTTTCTTAACCTATAAAGTGTCCTGGAATAAAGTTCAGGCCTAGATAAAGTAAATCAACAGCAGCCATTTTACAAAGACTGAATGACAGTTGTATTGTTTTTGAATTTAGGTATTAACGAGCCTAGGTTCATGGGATGAGTCAGGTTCCATCAGGTTTATGTTTTCCTTGTCTCAACAGGCCTGTCAGGTCAAAGGCAGCATAAAGTCTTGTGATTTCAATTGCAGGAAATTGTGTTACACGTCAGGAAAAACTGCAGGGCATGAATGATGTTACTCTTTGGAATGAGGCTCCTAGCATAATTAGAAAACTTTTTTTTTTTTTTGTGAGACAGAGTCTTACTTTGTTGCCCAGGCTATAGTGCCGTAGTGTGATCATGGCTCACTGTAGCCTTTACCTCCTGGGCTCAAGCAATCCTCCTGCCTCAGCCTCCCAAGTAGCTGGGACTACAGGTATGTACCACCATGCCTGGCTAATTTTTTTGTATTTTTTGTGGAGATGAAGTTTTGCCATGTTGCCAAGGCTAGTCTCAAACTCCTGAGCTCGAGCAATCCATCTGCCTCAGCCTCCCAAAGTGCTGAGATTACAGACGTGAACCACCACACTCAGCCAGCAAACCCTTTTTTGACAGACCAGCTAGAAATCCATCCTTCTCTCTGAAAGACCTTAAGATAAACATGCTTTGATCATGACAAACACATGGTCTAGATGAGACATGGCTGACCCTTCCAGCTCCCTGACTTGCAAGGAGGAAAGAGAAACACTTCAAACCACATCCCTCTTATAATTTGTTGCCTATCGCATAGGTGGACCTTCTTTAAGGGTCTTTAAGAATTGTTTACTGAATGGAAAAAAAAGTATCCGAGCACCCTAATATTTTCCCAAATCTTAGCAGTAAAGACCCTGGACTATTGCCATAAGCTTTTTTGCCCACTTAATTTGGTATTTACAAATGAATTATCATGTAAGACTTATGCAGATTATGAAGGGATGAAAATAAAGCTTTAGCACAAAAAGTTTCATCTGAATTCTTTTTGGGGCCACCTGTCACACCAACTGTCAGGTTCCAGCCCAAGCTGAAGACTGAAGGGAGTGGGTTGATGAGTGGCGGGTAGCTGAAAGAACACTCAGGGAGTCATAGGGAGTTTTGGACATGGCTTTATTCTCTCTCTCTCTGGGCAAAAGCCCAGGCATGAGCCATATGTACAGCATCAGCAGGATAGTTATACCTTTTACAGACAATAGTGGCTCCAAGCCAAGCGCAAGTTCATGTGAGTGATCACCTAATGTGCCTCACGTGGTGTGGTTACATAATGTGTGGGGTTGCGCGCCTGCGCACCAAACCTTCTGAGTCATGCTGTGCTGGAAGGCTGCCTCAATCTACTCCTGACTAAAGCGCAGCCATTTCCCTTATACTCCACCCTCCAGGCTGAGGGTGTCCTCTGGGCAGGGACACATGCCCATGGGGCAGAATCCTGAATCCATAGTCCACAACAACAATACAGAGAGCAACAGATCACTACTAGGATCTCAACTATGCTACTTATGTCTATTAGGGCCCAGCATAGGCCAGAGCCTGGGGATGCCCACCATCTCTGCAGGGGGTCATCAGTAAAGCCCTCAACTGTCTGAATCTCCCGTGAGACCCCTTGCAGAGCTGCTTTTATGTTCTGCTGATTATCCGGGATAAAGGTACAGCATTATGTTATGTTTATACAGACCATGATGGGTAGCCATCCCATAGTGGTATTACCCCAATGTTGCTCTATGCACCACAGTGCCTGGGCTGGGGGTACTACATGTTCCCCCACTGACCAGCTCCATCCATCATAAATGCCATGGGCCAACCAGGGGGCAAGCATGCCATGGGTCTTGCGGCATCCTTTGTCCAAAACTTGTGCATTGTGTTCCAGGCGTCAGCCGTGGGACCTGAAGTCTCCAACCATGTTCACTTCTCTACAGATGTGGGATGTATGTGCCAGGGCAAACCATCCACAGCTGCTGCTGGAAGGGCGGTACAGATCCAACAGTTGGAAACATTGGTCACCTCAGCACAGGTGTGGGCCCAATCCACAGTGCAGTTGGAGCATGTGAACCCAAAGGGCTTGTACCTGCTGAATAACCCGCTTGGCTGCTAGGAAGGCAGTCTCAGCCACATCATCCCAATCTCAGGCAAGAGGGGTGTTGTTGCTTCTAAATCTCAGTATCCTGCTACATCAAGTGCAACACCAAGTGTCGGGTTCCAGCCCAAGCGGAGGACCGAGGGCAGTGGGTGGATGAGTGGTGGGCAGCTGAAAGAACACTCAAGGAATCGTAGTGAGTTTCAACATGGCTTTATTCTCTGTCTCTGGGCACAAGCCCCAGTCTGAATGGTATGTACAGCGTCAGCAGGGTGGTTATACATTTTACAGACAATAGTGGTACTGAGCCAAGCACTAGCTCATGTGAGTGAGCACCTAATGTGCCTCACGTGGCGTGGTTACATAATGAGTGGGGTTGTGCACCTGCACTCTAAACCCGCTGAGTCATGCTGTGCCGGAAGGCCACCTCAGCCTACTCTTGACTAAAGCACAGCCATTTCCCTTATGCCACCTTACTCCTTTTTTTTAAGAAGATTCAAGAAAGTTTCAGTTCTATTTGGGCCCCAGGGAAGACCCTGTTATCTCTAGGGCTGCTGGAGGACTGACTCTGAAACAGTTGTGTTTTCCCCCTTACAATTTTTAATGAAGGTGGTTTGTTGTCATTTTCCATTTGATGGGGGGAAAATTATTCCCAAACTGAAAAGAAGAATATTGCATGTTTGATAGCTGTAAATGTGTCCTGACATAATTTATTGAGAGTCCCCTGAGAAAAAGCAGACCTCTGGGCCTCAGTGCTAACTGGCTCCCTGTCAGGAGACAAAATCTTGTTGTTTGAAATCTCTGATTGATAACATCAATTTGCTGAACCTGTCCTTCTCAGATATATTACTTATTATTGATTAGTGGTTCACATCTGACAACTCTGGGAAGATGGTTCTAACTGTGGTACTCCTAAGTGTTAAAGTTCTATAAACTGAGCCAGTATTGCATGGAGCAGTGTGGCTACCTATATAAACATCCCTTCCCCTATGTGAGATATACAAACGTGTTTCTCAGTCACTTCAGACTGCATGTCTTATTATCTACTTGTTAATTCCCTAATGAGTAATAATTTTGACATGCTCTCAAAAATCTGTATGTCTAAGAAATCTTCTCCTAATATATTTATTAATTCACTTATTGAATACATACTTTCCATGTCAGTTCCCTGCTAAAACCTGGTCAATGACTAGCTACAGGATGAAGTCCACTTACCTGAATATTCTGGGTCCTTCATTGTCTGGCCTCTGCCCATCTTTCGGTCCGATTGTCTGTCTGTCCCAAGTACGAGGACCACTGCAGATTAGCTGAACCCCTTATAGTTCCTGATCATTCTTGCCCTTGATTTTGGTTTTTAGGGGAATGAGACAAGGCACAATGTGAGTTTAAAAAACTCAACTAAGTTTTAAGCATGTATTTTCTAATACTTAAGGGAATGGCTTCTTTTCCTTTTTTGTCAGCTGCCATTTATAATTGCACACTAGTAAGTTTTCAGGTTTGCCCCCGCAAGTTTCTCTCACTCTGAGGTCCAAGGATGTTTCCTTAATTTTCAGGTTTGAAACATTTTTCTTTTTTTTGAGACGGAGTCTCGCCCTGTCACCCAGGCTGGAGTGCAGTGGCACGATCTTGGCTCACCGCAAGCTCCACCTTCCGGGTTCACGCCATTCTCCTGCCTCAGCCTCCTGAGTAGCTGGGACTACAGGCACGTGCCACCACACCCAGCTAATTTTTTTGTATTTTTAACAGAGATGGGTTTCACCATGTTAGCCAGGATGGTCTCGATCTCCTGACTTCATGATCCACCCGCCTCGGCCTCCCAAAGTGCTGGGATTACAGGCATGAGTCACCGTGCCCAGCCTGGTTTGAAACATTTTTCTAAAAGATCAGTAAATATGCCTTCTCCTTTAGTCTGGATCAAATGCTTTTGTGGCCTTCTCAAGGGCCTAGTTTCTACACCTCTTTCTTCACCTCTTTCTTACTGATGGGCTGGAATTTGTGGGAAGTTTTATGGCTGACTTACGAATTTAAGATTTCTGCTCCTTCAGTTACTAGTAGACTTAGCTCTTCGAGGCCTGTTCATTCCCTTCACCCCTGCCAGTCACAGGTTCCTGTTCAGTCACTGTGGACCCCCTGTTTTCCTGACAGGGCTGACTGGGAGACAGGGATGGGCAGGTAGAAGTCAAATCGTAGCCCCAAGGAGTCTGCATCTTCGGCTTCCCAGATGCCCTTTTTGAATTCACCACTGAGCCATGGCCACCCATCTGTTGTTAGCACTACAGGTTGAGTCTGTTGACTCTGATTAGAAGATACTGATGTTCCTATGGATTTATTAGTAACTTCACACTGGAGTGTAAACACAGAATGGAGAGTTTTTTGGGACTTAGTGGTTCACAGACTCCTACTTCCTGCCTGGCCTAGTTCTGTGTCTAAAAACGTAGTTGTATAAGCCCCTTGCCTTTAAAACAAAACAAAACAAAAAAACAATTTTCCTATTCCAATATTTGCAGCTTTTAGTCTGTGATGATCTACTTATGATAGAGCATACACTGGTTTTATCACGTTTCCAGCTTTGGTTTGATGACATATATAATGAATTTGCTTTTTAGAGTCAGACCTTTTTTTCCCTCCTTTTTCTTTCATGGAGTTTATTTTATTTTATTTTATTTTTGAGACGGAGTCTCGCTCTGTCGCCCAGGCTGGAGTGCAGTGGCGCGATCTCGGCTCACTGCAAGCTCCGCCTCCCGGGTTCACGCCATTCTCCTGCCTCAGCCTCCCGAGTAGCTGGGACTACAGGCGCCCACAACCGCGCCCGGCTAATTTTTTGTATTTTTAGTAGAGACAGGGTTTCACCGTGGTCTCGATCTCCTGACCTTGTGATCCGCCCGCCTCGGCCTCCCAAAGTGCTGGGATTACAGGCGTGAGCCACCGCGCCCGGCTTCTTTCATGGAGTTTAATTCTTAAATAATGAATGTTTTTGCTTGGTTGTGTTTTAAGGAAAAAGAGAAAGATGGTAGAGTTTTTACCATAGGCTTATGGCCAGAGGGGTGGTGGGCTCTTCTTCCAAACAGGACTCTGCCTTGGCTTTCCCATGGGATGGTAGTTAAGGTCAGATTTTAACATCAGAAACACCTAGCTCTGCCATTTACTTGTGCGACCTTGGGATCATTACCTAACTTTTCTGAAGCTTGGTGTTCTTTTATTTTGTACTTACTTTATAAGGTTATAATAAGGATTAAATAGTACATGGTTCAGGTGCAGTGGCTCACACCTGTAATTCCGGTGCTTTGGTAGGCCAAAGCAGGAGAATAGCTTGAATTCAGGAGTTAAAGACCAGCCTGGGCAATAAAGCAAGACCTTATCTCTACAAAAATTAAAAAATTAGCCAGGTGTGCTGGTGTGCACTTGTGATCCTAGCTACTTGGGAGGCTGAGACAAGAGGATTGATTGGGCCCAGGAGTTTGAGGTTGCAGTCGGCCATGATCATGGTACTGCACTCCAGCCTGGGTGACAGAGTAAGATCTCATTTCTAAGAAAAAAAATAAGTAAATAAAATTTAAATCATATATATAAAATTTTTAGTCCAATGCCTGGCATATAATAAGTTCTCAATAAATGGTGTTTACTATTAGCATTACTATTTTTAGTAGAGATTGACATTAGAGGTGGGACGATGACTCTCCCGGGGGATTCTCCTGTAGATTGTTCAAGACCTTCAATTGGGTTTCTACCAAAGGTTGGGAATGAATATCTTAGGGCTATGATGTCTCTAATTTTTTTTTCTTTATCTGCTTTTCAAAGGTTTTAATTTTTCATCCTCTGGAAGAGAAGATGTAGATGTGAGAACATTAGGAAATGGTAAGACTGCAACAGCATCACCTGATTAGAACTAACTTTCTGATATTCATCCTTTCTAGACAGCAGGCTTAGTAGTCACTCAGTGAAAAACAAAGTGAGCAAGGTCGAGAGCTTCTCCAAGGGAGGAAGCTTTGTGGATTATGGAGGCCCCTTTATGAATTATATGAAATACACCTTAACAGGAATCATTTCTTCAGAGGCCATCCTGATTGCATACCTGTAGGTTATAAGGGACTTGTATGTGCATTAACAAAGAGGTGACTGATTTTTTTATCCAAAAGTTTGATTATTAATTTTTTCATTTAATAACATTTCAGAAGTACCAATACAGTTTTCAAAATGTACATCTTCATTTAAAAAGTTATTCTGCTGTCTTAACCTTCATGTCTCTCATTTTACCCTGCTGCATTATCGGAAAGATGATGACATTTAATCCTCAACTGTTTGAGACTTATAGTTCCTTCCTCTCATGGAACGAAAGCTTTTCCATTTCACTAGTGGATCAGGCTAGGAGGATGGATTTCAACAGGGCATTGCTGCATGTGACAACTTTACATTAGTGTAACTAAGTTAATTAGCAGTTATTTGAACTGTGTTTTGTAATTAGCACAGGCTTGTTCATGGGCCTTTGGGAAAGCAGTCATTTTCACATATTGCGTGTGCTGGGGTTTAGCAGTCCTTCTGCCCCCACAAAAAGCCCCTTGATTCTTCTCACACATTCTTCCCTCCCTCAGATGTAGTCATGTCACTAAACTTTCAGTCCTCTAGAGCTCAACCCATTTTTCACACCTCCTAACCCTCTTGCATTAGCCCAAATGTTAACTCCATCAACACGTTTCTGTTTCATGACGGGGTGTGTGCTGCCAGGAAGGCCCTTTGCAATTGAGCTGGTGAATCCTCATAGAGTACATTTCACTTCACAAGAAATTAAGGAACTTCAGCAGGTAAACCACTTCATGACATGGAAATCGTCATGTTTCTGCAATTCTGTAACTGAGCTAGACTTGCTAATTGTTTTTCTTTTTCTGCTACTACAGAAAATTAATAACTCATCTAACAAAATCCAAGTACGTGACTTGCAGCTTGTCACAAGGTAAGAGTAGGCTCACTGGAGACGATTTTGAAGGGATGTTTTAGTTGCAGGTCATATATCTTGATAAGGGAATTGCATCCAGAATATATAAAGAACTCTTAACAACCCAACTAAAAATGGGGAAATGATTAAGTAGACATTTCTGCAAGGAGGATATAGGAATAGCCGATTAATGTATGAAAAAATGCTCAACATAATTAGTCATTGGGGAAATACAAATCTTAACCACTTCTAGATATTATATATGCAAGAGAAATGAAAACAAACATCCACACAAAGACTTGTACATGATATTCCTAGTAACATTATTCACAATAGCAAAGAAGTAGAAACTACCCAAGTGTCTATGAATAAACAAAATGTGATATATCCATACAATGGAATATTACTTGGTAATAAAAAGGAATGAAGTACTGATACATGCTGCAACCTGGATGAACCTTGAAAACATTATGAAATGAAAGTAGCCAGTCACCAAGCACCACATACTGTATGATTTCATTATATGAAATGTTCAGAATAGGTAAATCTATAGAGATAGAAAGTCAGTTAATGGTTGTCTAGGGCTTGGGGAGAATAATAATGGGAAGTGACACTAATGGGTACAAAGTTTCTTTTTCGGGGTGATGAAAGTTTCTAAAACTAGATTGTGGTAATAGCTGGACAACTCTGAAAACATACTAAAAATCATTGAATTGTACAGTTAAAACTGAGAAATTATATGTAAATTATATCTCATTGGAACTATTTTTAAAGAAAGGTTAATTTGGGGCAAGGTTTGTTTGCATTTTATTTATTTGGACAAGCTTTTAAAAATTGTTTTTGTTTAGAGAGGCAATAGGACATATGAAAGAAGGTGAAGAAGAAAAGACAAAGACCTACAGTGCCTTAATATGGACAGATAAAGCGATCCAGAAGAAAGACATTGAATTCCTAAATGACATAAAGGTAGTTTAAGTATGCTTGTTCTTTTTATTTCATTTTTCTGTTGCCTATCAAAGATCCCATTGTCTTCTAATTTATTACTAGCAAGTCACAGGGCATGGGCTTTGGGGTCAGCAAGACCTGGGTTCCACGCCTGGTTCTGCCACTGACTAGCTGAAGGACTGGGTATGTCATCTAACCTGCTCGAGCGGCAGTGTGGCCAGTGGGGAAGAGCCCCACTCTGAAGACAGATTGCCTGGGTGCAAATCCTGGATCTGCATTTCTGAGCTCTGTGGCTTTGGACAAGTTACTTAACCTCTTTCTGCTTCAATTTCTTCATCTATAAAATTAGTTAAAATAATTAAATGAGTTTAATTAGATAAAGCACTTAGAACAGTACCTGGCACATAGGAAAAACTCGGCAATGCTATTATCATCTTTGGTCATTTGTCAAAAATAAATATAAAATAGCACTTATCTAATAGAACTGAGGCTAAGATTAAGTACATGAGTAAAACACATGATAATATATGTAAAGCACATGCATTTTGCCACATGTGAAGTTTTCCTATACCTGAGCATGTGTCTGCCTGTTCACGTGCATACTTTTTACCACCTGCCCCCACCTCTTCTTATAAAAATAGTTTACTTCCTTTTTTCTTTCTTTTTTTTTTTTTTTTTTTTTTTTTGAGACAGAGTCTTGCTCTTGTCACCAGGCTGGAGTGCAATGGCACGATCTCGGCTCACTGCAACCTCCGCCTCCCAGGTTCAGGTGATTCTCCTGCCTCAGCCTTCCATGTAGCTGGGATTACAGGCACACGCCACCACACCTGGTTAATTTTTGTATTTTTAGTAGAGATGGGGTTTCACCATGTTGGCCTGTCTGGTCTTGAACTCCTGACCTTGTCATCTGCCTGCCCCAGCCTCCCAAAGTGCTGGGACTACAGACATGAGCCACCGTGCCCAGCCAGAAACAGTTTATTTTCAAATGCAAGGAATGAGCATACATGGGCAGCACAGAGACACATATATTTACCATTGTTTAAATAGGCAATATTTTGCAACAACCTAGATGACCTACTAGAAGGAACTGGTTTAATATTAATGACGTATCTGTATAATGGACTACTACTATTCAACCATTGAAAATTATGTGGTAGATAAATATTTATTGACACAGGAAAATGTTTCTGGTAAGTGCTAAGGAAAAAAATAAAAGTATAGACTCTAGAGAGGATCATATGCTGTGATTTAAGCCAGGGGTTCTCAACCCTCCGGTGGTACTGGCTGGTGACCTGTTAGGAATCTAGCCACGCAGCAGAAAATGAGCAGTGGATGAGAGAGCAAAGCTTCATCTGTATTTGCAGCTGCTCCCCATCACTCACATTACCACCTGAGCTTTGTCTCCTGTCAGATCAGTGGTGGCATTAGATTCTTATAAAAGCGTGAACCCTGTTGGAAATGACACATGCGAGGGATCTAGGTTGCATGCTCCTTATGAAAATCTAATGCCTGATGATCCATCAGTTGCAGGAAAACAGGCTCAGGGCTCCCACTGAATCTACATTATGGTGAGTTGTAAAATTATTTCATTATATATTACAATGTAATAATAATAGAAATAAAGTGCACAATAAATGTAACAAGCTTGAATCATCCCCAAACCATCCCCTCCTTCCCCAGTTCATAGAAAAATAGTCTTCCCAGAAACTGGTCCCTGGCGCCAAAAAGGTTGGGGACTGCTGATTTAAGCACACACAAACGCATATATATGTATATGTATACACATATAGCAGATTATGTAGAAAACAAATTGTATGGCAAAAGATACTATAAATAGAATTTATACTTATGAAAAATATGAACACGCAACAAATAAAAATAGACAAAGAATATGAACCAGTTAGCTGCAAAAAGAATAACTCCAGTGGCCAAGAATCATTTGAAAAGGTTGATGTAACAATAAGACATCACTTTATTCCCCTTAGACTAATAATACCTATCGGTGGGTTGGAGTGGAGGAGAGTTCTCAGTAGAAATGTAGTGTTTCAGCCTTTTTCAAAAACAACATGGTAGTGACTGTAAAAATTTAAAATATACTGAACTGTCCTGTAGAAATAAAACTCCAGTGCATACGAATATGTACACAGTGTTTAAGGGCTTTAAGTGGCAGAATCAACAACAAAAAGACTGGGAACATAATCAACGTCCCTCAATAAGGAAACGGTAGAGTAAATTGGGATATATACAGCTATTAAAAAAACAAAATCATGCCAGGCATGGTGGCTTATGCTTATAATCCCAGCACTTTAGGAGGCTGAGGTGGGTGGATAACTTACTTGAGGTCAGGAGGTTGAGACCAGCCTGGCCAACATGGTGAAACCCCATCTCTACTGAAAACACAAAAAATTAGCCGGGTGTGGTGGTGCATGCCTGTAGTCCCAGCTACTTGGAAGGATAAGGCATGAGAATAGCTTGAACCCAGAGGTCAGAGATTGCAGTGACCCAAGATTGCGTCACAGCACTCCAGCCTGGGGGACAGAGTCAGCCTGGGGAACAGAGTAAGACTGCATCTCAAAACAAAAGCAAAAACAAAACCAGCATATGACCCTATTTAATTTACATATTAGTATGTACATATGTACCTAAAAATGCTGGGAAAAAAGATAGAGGTATGTCTATATCTATGACTCGTAGGAGCACTTATGACATGAGAAAAAAGCAAAGTGCAGAATAATGTTTATAGTATGAGTATTTTCGTAAAAACGTACAAATCATTCACCTGCTTAAAGAAGGTCATTTATAAAATGAGGAGATGGACTAGATCATCTCCAATGGCCTCTCCAGTTCTCAGATTCTGTGATTCTATAGCTAAGGCCTTTTAGCTTTTGGCCATACTATGTAAGGTTCTTAGGATGGTAGTTATAATATAGACAGATATCTTTAAGATTGTAAAATGAATTTCTAAATTTCTCTATGCCTTCACATGGGTTGTACAAGTTATTGAGAATGCCGTGGGAATAATAAACTCATTTAAAAAATAGGTTCATAGTTTGGGGTAGCCATAGAGATAATTCAGAAATAACACTGAGGTCAGGTGCAGTGGCTCATGCCTGTAATCCCTACACTTTGGGAAGCCAAGGCAGGAGGATTGCTTGAGCCCACGAGATCGAGGCCACAGTGAGCCATCATTGTGCCATTGCACTCCAGCCTGGGCTGAAAGATGATTTTCATAGGTACAGACTAAGTGGTGAAAGGGTCTCTTTTAATGGTCCATAGCCTAAGTAGACTGATGCAACTAGTTGATTTCAAATAATGTTTTTAGTTTTCAAATATTCCAGTTAGCATAAAAATTATAAAAACCGACTTACTTCCCCATACTGAGAAAAAGTCATTTCACATTTACTACTTATCCCCTCTTCAGGAGCAACCTATTTCTAAAAAAAAAAAAAAAAAACAAGCATATGTGTGTGTTTGTGTGTTTCTGAAAACTCAGCAGTACAGGAGCAGCAGAGTGCAATATTAGAATAAATGAAGTAGTTTCCTTTTATCAACTAAAATCAAACAAACCAAAAAAGACATGTGACTCGTGGTATTTCCATTGACCGACTGTCTCATGGTCAAAGTACTAGGAATAACTCTAAAGGTAAAGGAAGCAGGGGAGAGGACTCCATAGATAGTCATTAATTTAAAGGCTGCTGTTTCTCTAAAGTGGAAGCCATGTCTTTATAGATTCCTTCACAGTTCAGCCTTGTCCTTTATTTATGTTTTTTTTGTTTTGTTTTGTTTTTTGTTTTTTTGTCTCTTTGACCAGAGAAAAATCAGGTCTTATGGAGACAGCTTATCTCATCAGGACAAAGTATTTCTGTAATAAAATCAAAGACTCATAAAAACCACAGAGTTAGGAGGAGCCATTGACTCACCACTCTGGTAAAAGCAGCCACACCCTTTCAAATGTGGTCTTTGTTAGAACTTGCTCTTTTTTTCTTGGTGGAGAACTTGATAGAGGAGAGACCAAACAGAAACTTTTCTTTCGTTAGCAGGCCTTCCGGCACTCAAGAACCATGGAAATTAGGAAGAGTTGTTCCGACAAGAAAATGCAGAGGATTCAGTTCTTATGAATCTGAATTTCTGATTACGCCCAATTTTTAAAACTTGGAATTAGTTGACCTTTTACAGTGTTAACCTGTATTTCTTAATTTTTATCTTGTGACAGAAAATCTCTAACTTGAACGAATTGTGAGAAAAACAAGCCTGTGTCCCTAAAAAATCTGAAATGTAAAAAGACATGCAGTATTATTAGTTGCAAGCTGGGCTAACAAACATTGAAAGGTCCTGGTTTATTATGCACATTGATTTGTAATTATTATATTGAAATATCACCCTAAACAAGATGTATTAATATTAATATATTTTCCAGATGTATCCTTTTGTATAACCCTTTTCCTTCACCAAAAAAAAAAAAAAAAAAAAAACGAAAAAAAAACAAATCCAAATAACCCACCCCTGACAGTAGGTATGTGGGTCTCCCTAAAACATGCAAACTCAGCGGGGCATGGTGGCGCGCACCTATAATCCCAGCACTTTGGGAGGCTGAGGAGGGCAGATCACCTGAGGTCAGGAGTTGGAGATTAGCCTGGCCAATATGGTGAAACCACGTCTCTACCAAAAAAATACAAAAATTAGCTGAGCGTGGTGGCGTGTGCCTGTGATTCCGGCTACTCTGGAGGCTGAGGCAGGAGAATCGCTTGAACCCAGGAATTGGAGGTTGCAAGTGAGCAGAGATGGCGCCCCTGCACTCAAGCCTGGGCAACAGAGCGAGACCTTGTTTCAAACAAACGCAAACTGCCATACACCCAAGCGATGCTGATGTCCCACCTTCTGCAACCAGCCATTTCTCACGCAGCCTGAAGTCCCCACTCTTAGGTCACTCTGTTGGGTTAGAAAACAAAGGTAAAGGGGCCGGGTGCGGTGGCTCACGCCTATAATCCCAGCACTTTGGGAGGCCGAGGCGGGCGAATCACAAGGTCAGGAGAAGTGAGACCAGCCTGGCTAACACGGTGAAACCCCGTCTCTACACGAATTAGCCTGGCGCGATGGCAGGCGCCTGTAGTCCCAGCTACTCGGAAGGCTGAGGCAGGAGAATCACTTGAACACGGGCGGCAGAGGTTGCGGTGAGCCGAGACTGCGCCACTGAGCTCCAGCCTGGGCGACAGAGCGAGAAAAAAAAAAAAAAAAAAAAAAAGTAAACAAAGGTAAAGGCCTTGTCTTTAGGGCAACCCGATAGACCTTAAGGGCAGGCCAGAACTCCAGGGCCTTCACCAATTTATTAAATATGAGAGTAAAAGAGACCTATTTACTTCAAAGCCCTCTTTAAATGGCGAGGTTACTGGGGCCCAGAAAATGAGTAATGATAGACTGGGTTCTGAGAAGTCCCACAGAGTTTGAACCTAACGGGACTCAATTCATTTTACCATTAATTAGTGTCCACCCCGTGATACAGATGGAGTTCTCTAAAGGAAACATCTGTGGTGAGCTATGGATGGTGAAGGAAGGGCTAAGATAGGCTTCACTGGGTGGCAAAGCTGTGACTCCGGGACTGTGTGTCACATTCTCCCCTAGGACTTAAAGATCGACCAGAAAACACCTTTGCGCGTCCTTCACCGAAGGCCCCTGGCTGTGCGAGCTCGCGTCATTCACTCCATGGAGACGCAGTACGTGGATGAGCACCACTTCCGCCTCCGCTTGAAAACTCAGGCCGGCACGTATCCTTCCACCTGCTGCACTGCCGCCATGAGCCAGAACCCTGTTGGAAAAGTTCATGCTGCCCTGGAAAACAGGGTCAGCTTGGTCTGGGAGGGATTCGGGAAAGGATTGTACTGCAGAAGAATATTTTTGTTTGTTTGTTCGATGTGTTTTTTTCCCACGAAATTTGTTTTTCAAAATGATTCTAAACACTGAGGTAGCAGTGAGTTCAATGTCAGCTTTAAAGTTATGTTTCCTGTAATTGCCGTGTCTTACACAGTGCTGAGCGCATAGTATCCAGAAAATACTTTTGATGGATTCATTTGCTGTCTTGACATTATTTGCAAGTCACGTATTTATGACCATATTTGGGTCTTTTCAACATTTCAAGTATTTGCCTCGGATGATTAAACACAGGTAGTAGATGGGAATAGCACTACTTTACATCATGATCTTTTACTTGGCCACTGGCCTAGTACAACAGAGAATATCTTTGTCTACGTACCTTGTGAAAAAAACAAAACTAAAACGACTCAGATGACATATCATTATCACCATTTTCAGACTGCAAAGAGTTTTGACTGTATTACAGAAAGGTTGAGATTCAGAGTTAAAATATCCATAGTCCAAGGCTGATAATTTGTTCATAATCTAACCTGACTTGTATGATTTTTGTATCAGAACTGAGTCGCTGATTAAAATATATCAGGGAGCTCTAACAGGCTTAGCTTTAGTTTACTTTTTGAAGGTCTTCCTAGTTTTTGTTTGCTTCTTGGTTTTATATTATTATGTGATCCAATAGCATGAAGTGACAAAATGCCTTCTAACTGGTATAGAACTAATGATGTACTATTGTATGTGTGTGTATATATGTAACACATATATACACACACACTATATATATATAGAAAAAAAGCAAGTTTTAATTACCAAATACCATTCTTACTATATTGCTGTAACTAGTCTGCCTGCCCTTCCCCACCAACCTGCATTCACTTCTTCCCCTGTACTACCCTAGGACCTGGATTTACTCAGCTAAGCCAAGTATAGGTTATCTACTCTTAAAATCTTCTAAATTTTGTAATTTGCATCAATTTCAATTTCGACTCCAGTGGATAGATCTTTGTATCTTTGTTGTTTGGAGCATATTTGCCTATTATGGATGGAATTTCAAATCATGTATATATTTTTAAAAAATCTTCTTACCTAATCCTGGCTTTTAGTTTTGGTGGGCCAAGGAGAAATGTCTTTTGTAGAATTTGATGTCTTTTCAATCCTATTAAAACATTCTTAGAACTACCCATGTACATGTACTTAAGGTATTAGCCAAGAAAAACTATGTGTTAAAGCTTTAGATGCCACATGGTTATACACAGAAGTATATGAATTTTTCACTTACTAAATTTACTTTATATATACCTTATATATTTACATCGATCAGTGCACTGAGATAGCTCATTTGACTTAAACCTTGTCCCTCTGGTTAGGAATAAGAACGTCTCTGGATGTTTTAACTGGTTATTCTGGGGCTATTTGGTTTTCTGTCTTCATCATTGCTACGCAGAAGGGGATTCTTTAAAGAAAATGAGAGACAATAAATAACAATTGTTGGGTAGTTGTGAGTTTATCAAAAAAGACAGTTACTAGATAATTATATGTCTTGTGCTTTAGTCAAAACATTTGGCAAAGGTAGAGTGAGTAAAACGTTCAGACAGTGAGGACATAATATCAGTATATTATAGTATAGATTTTTCACCATCTAGAAACAAATTTGTTTCTCTATTCAAGTTCCATTAATTATTTTCTACTAAATGCTGGTTTGTAGAACAAAACATAATGCTGCATTTTTACTGAATGGTGGCAAAAACAAATCTTTTAGATAAATATTGTCAAAGCTGCAGTACAGTCCTGTGTAAGGAATGTTAATCTGAAAAACAAATTCTAGAATTAGTTATTGATTTCAAAATTTGAAGACCTATGAGGGAAATACAAAGTTGCCCCTTAAAAAAAGAGAGACAGAATTAACTTAGTTCTTTTGCTAACCATGTTAGCAAACTAGATGGTAGGTCTGAAGAGCCATCATTAAGACTAAACTAATAGTCTCATTATTCCTTCCATCCTATTGCCTCTGGGTCATGTTACAAGGAATGCCATCATTGAGATCACTCTGTGTGTGACTCTGTGGAAACGTACCATCTGGCAGGTGACAGTTGCCATTATTAAAAAATGGGACTAACAAGATGATAATACAGAAATTGTGGCCAAGTTGTTTTTTAATAAAAGCATTCAGCTATAGTTAATTTTTAAAATCCACATCCAAACCTTGACACTTGGAGATGAGCTATAAAGAAAAAAGAAAGTAATGATTTTTGGTAAGTTTGATGTAAACACATTTCCCAGGCTCTGATGTTGGCTGCCAGCCTACTAGGAACCACCTGGCCAAAGCTTTTTTTTTAAGACACACAAGTCAGAGCTCAGAAATAACCTCTCTTTTGTAACATTTCTGCTCTTATTATTTTTGCCTGTCAAACCTTACCAAATAGTTGGTACAGCATGCTGTCTTCATTTTTTCCTTAAACAAACCCCAGCTACATTAAAGAGTTTGTACATGGAGACTTCGGGAGAACCAAGCCAAACATTGGGTCCCTGATGAATGTGACCGCAGACATTCTTGAGCTGGATGTTGAGGTAAACCATTCTATTATGGAATGCACATTGGCAAAGTGAATTCAACCAAAGTTATGCGCTTTGGCATTAAGCTGTTTTAGTACTACCCACCTCCATAGGTATTTGAGAATGGTGAAAATCTCACAGTAACATTGTATTGAAGGGCGGGACTGTCTTTGGATTTTTTTGTTTGTTTGTTTTTAATACGAGGTCTCATGTTCCTTGCAAATATATAGCTAATTTACTAACTGAGCTTTATCAAATCTAAACCCTTAAACCAAGCAAGGAAATAAAGTTGTAAGTGTTCTCCATATGTCCTTTGGACTCTAGAGAATTCATTCCCATACCTGTTGCGTTTTATAGACTTTAAAGCAACCGATTCAGAAACATTGATTCACAAGGGTAGAAAGTGAGGTGAGCCAATGTTTCTTCATAAAAGCAGTTCTATAAGGACCCCTGTGATGTGGTCCAAGTTCTCTGCTCTTATAGTCTGAATTGAAACAAGGTTAAATTCTAAAATAATTGTAAGAATGGTTCTGTCGGGCAAGTCTCCATAAATATTTCATTTGAGTATCAATAAGTGTTGAGTCATGAGTGGTGTTTCTTCATGAAAATCTGACTAGGAATAGAGTACCTCCCCCACTACTCTCCCCAGAATCTTAGGACTTGGGGATTTGTACTTGGGAATAATATCAAAGTTACAGAAAGAAGTGGGCATAGTTGCCCAATGTGAAAACATCTATGGTAATCAAATGATCACTGGAGTAGTATTTCCTTACCAGCAGTTCTCTCAAGTGCTCTGGGATTAGATTAGCTCCTGCAGTATAGCCAGTGATCGTGCCCTCAAGGTTGCAGGGAGCCTCTTCAGTGAAACTGTCATTTGGAGGAAGACAACTTCTGTTAAAGAAAAATCTCTACTCCATTCTTTTTTTTTTTTTTTTTTTTTTTTGAGACAGGGTCTTGCTCTGTCACCCAGGCTGGAGTGCAGTGGTGCGATCACGGCTCACTGCAACCCTGACCTCCCAGGCTTAAGCAGTCCTCCTGCCTCAGTCTCCCGAGTAGCTGGGACCACAGGCATGAGCCACTATGCCTGGCTTTTGTTGTTGTTGAGATGCGGTCTCACCATGTTGCCCAGGCTTGCATTAATCTTTTTTTTCCTTAATTCTCAGAACAATTAGGAGTGTCAAAGACTCACAGGCCAGTGTTTCTCAACACTGACTGCCCACTGGAATCACTGTGGAGCTTTGTAAGCACTACAACATGCCTCCCTCCACACACACAGAGATTGTGATCAGTCATGTTTTATTTTCAGCTTGAGAAAACACTCATTAATTTACATTTGGGTGTTTGGTATATGGCTATATTCTGAAACAGAACCAAAATATCTTCTTGAGATTTGTAAAAGACACACACACACGTAGCTTGTAGGCTTTTCTAATAAATTTTTTTTGAAGCCAGTACATGAAGTGACTCATGGATTAATGAAGAAATTTTCAGTAAATAATTTCACGTTTTAAACTTTAAATGTCAATAAAAACCACAGATACAGTGGGGTTTTTTTTGTTTTGTTTTAACTTTCTCTTAAAGTAGATCCTCTAGCCTTTGATAGACCTGGTATGTGTTTATGTGGAGACAAATAGTCTGTTTACTGTAATTTCATTCTGACTCAAAGGTCAAGGTTTTGTCCTAGAAGAACAAAATAAAGGTAAGTAGAGATAGATGAACTGGATTTTAAAGAAACAGAAATTCTACAGAAGTGAAGCACAAAGATCCTTAATCCTTTTCTAGTTCCAGGTCATCTTTCATAATCATTTATTTCACATTTTGTTGCTATGTTGCAAACAAGACTTATAGGCGTATAGACTACTTGAATATTTGTTCAATGCAAGATGAGAGAATGAAAATGATCAGAAGAATGAAAGTTTCTGAGACTTCTGAGGGAAAATTGGTGTAGTCACTTGAATTTGTTTGCTACTTTGACCCATAAATACCATTTTTTTTTTTTTTTTTTTTTTTTTTTTTTTTTTTTTTTTTGAGATGGAGTCTCATTCTGTCGCCCAGGCTGGAGTGCCGTGGCATGATTTTGGCTCACTGCAACCTCTGCCTCCTGGGCTCAAGCTATTCTCCTGCCTCAGCCTCCCGAGTAGCTGGGACTACAGGCGTGTGCCACCATGCTCGGCTAAATTTTGTATTTTTAGTGGAGACGGGGTTTTGCCATGTTGGCCAGGCTGGTCTTGAACTCTTGACCATGAGTGATCTGCCCACCTCGGCCTCCCAAAGTGCTGGGATTAAAGGTGTGAGCCACCACGTCTGGCCCCATAAATACCATTTAAAATTTTTAAATGTATTCTCTTGTCAGTTGGTTAATAACCAACTGAGTAGCCAAATACTGCTACTCAATTAATTCAGAAGATCTCAGGTCCAAGAATCCCTAGAACAGACTTGACGGTGTTAATTTATGGTATTCAATAGCTCTTTTCTTCAAATGCAGTTTCTTCTGTTGCATTATATTAAAACTATTACATTTATACAGCATTACCAGCAAATGCTTACCACAACAGCAATATCTGTTTTAATGACTTCTTGTCTCCCTTCTAGTCTGTAGATGTTGACTGGCCACCTGCTCTGGATGACTAGCTTTCAAAGTTGGAGACAAAGCGTAGGGTTTTCCTGGCATGGTGTGGACATCCACGGAGCACACGCCGTAAAATGGCTGTTTACCCACCATAACGGTGTCTTGGAAACCATTTGGATCATGTTGATCTATATAATTGTTAATTTGTTGTAACATCTCAGGATCTATATATGTGTATATTTTGTGTTAAATTGTTCCAAGGATGTCTTACGATTTTTCTCATTCCCTCTCTCACCCCCACAAACCAAACTATGAATAATGAAATAATTCTCCTTAATTCTTTCATTTAGAGAGGTACACAAACAGAACACATTCTCTCTTAAGAAGCTTTAATTTCAGCAAGATTTCCCTCCACAAGAGACATACTACCTTTAAAATCATGTTCTAATTTTTAAAAATTATCTGAATAAAAGTTACATCTAGATTTATGCAGCATAACATCCTATAATATTCTAAGATTGCAAATGCAAATCTGACATTATTATTTTTCCCAGGAAGCCTCAAACGAGCTATTACCAATGAAGTACTTTTGGCTGTGATTTGTCATAAATCTTAACCAAACTATGAATAATGAAATAATTCTCATTAATACTTTCATTAAGGAAGAATTTTGACAATCTAAAATTGTCAATACATTTTTCCTGTGGAGGGAAAGTAAAACCATAGGAACCAAGGCATGCCATGGTAGGAGCCTTTAATAAATCTTTTAAATAAGGAGAAACAAGTGCCTTTAATAACTTCAATCCCAGGGTTAAGAATTTGAAAAATTGAGAATGCTAAACAAAGAAGAACTGATATTATTTCAGAATACTTCAATATATTATCCAATTATAAACATTTTAATGATACCTTATTAAAGTAGATAGGATATTGTCTCCATTTTATAAATATGGAAACCAAAGACTAGAAGTTAAATGACTTATCCAAAATTGTTAGCTACTTCTATATTGAGGACTAGAACTGAAGTTTCTTGGTCTCCAGGGTCTTTCTAATAAGCCCTATTATTGAACACCTGTTTGTGTGAAGGGGCAGCTATGGATGCCATTTAAACTCACGTAACTGAGAATTAACTTTTGGAATGTAGTTACCAAATCAAAGAGCTCACCAAAAAATAGCCCAAGACTATTTAATGCAATCTTATATAGTTACCATTTGTTATTAAGTTAAAGCTCAGTTGGTATTACAAAGAGGAAAAACATTAAGCTAAACCTAAAAAAAATGAATGGGTCATTAAATTTCAGAAAGGAGCCTTATTACAATTTCAGATTTGAGTATAATTTCCATCACCCTAATTCAACTATTTGAGCTTTTTTTAAGAATACATGTAACTTGACTAGTATTAGATTACTCACCGTTTCCCATCTCTGTATTAAACATAAATCACAGATACCAAGATTCACTTTAGATATGAGGAAAATGGTTTTAATGGACACAAAGGAGTCAGCCACGTTGGAACCAACATGGTTTCATACCACGTTGAAACCATGTGTTTGATATGTGAATAACAGCAAATGCTTTTTTCACTATTGTCAATGCCAATGCATTGAAATGCCCAGAAAATGAGAAAAGGATAACAAATAAACTTTTGATAAAAAGGTAAGATTTTCTGTGTGGATGTTTCTCAGTTTCTGGGAAAATTTTGCTACAAAAGAGACTTAAATAGTTTAGGAGGCAGTCTTTCGCATGGTATTTTTGGCTTAGCTTTGAATTCAGTGGACCTGTAATGTGTAAGAATGAAGAACGTGCTTAGCAAACTGAAATGAGAAGACTTCTATTTCTTAAATTTCTATTCCTGAGATTATACAAAATTTCAAGCAAAGAGTAAGCATTAGCTTTAAATACTTCTTCCAAATGTTCATAGAATTTTGAGACAAAGATTGTAAAAAATTAATGTTTGTCTTTGTTTCAGGCAGAACTGGGAATATTAAGTAGTGAGAGTGCTACAATTTCCCTTTTGCCTACATAAAAGCATTTTAAAATTAGTTTTATGATTTCTTTGTAAGCTTTATTTAAATTCGAAGTCTTTTTCATAACACTTAGAGAAAGAGCCCTTTGTACTTCTTAGTATCTCTTTGTCCCAAATATAGTCTGTGGTTTATTTTAGGAAAAACATCAACTCTGGATACCTGGAAAAGTCAAGAGAAAATAAAATTGGCAAAATGAAAAATTTCCAAGTAAGATAACCGGTTACATTTGTGAGTTATGTGAAGTAAATTTAGAAGTTAAATTTCCATTTTCTAAGAGAAAAACATCTTACTTGGCAGATCTTTTCTTTTGGAGCTAATTATTCTTTAAGTCCACTTAAGAGAATGAACTTTGATATCAGCTTTTCTGATTTTTTAACAAAGGCTACCCTTGTTTATTATGAAAAATATTACTTTTATAATTCTATTTTGAATTTCTAAATTTTGAAATAATTCCAAACTTACAGGAAAAGTTGCAAAAAAAGTACAAAGAACCTTTTTCCCTGAGCCATGGAGTCAGTGATGCCCCATGATCTTAAAGGCTTCAGTGTGTCATTTCTACAAACCAGGACATTCTTTTACTTAACCACAACACAGTGATCAACATCGGGAAATTAACGCTGATATATTACCATCTAACCTACAGACCCTGTTCAAGTTGCCAGTTGTCCCATCAATGTCCTTCATAGTCAAGTGCTCACATTGCATTTTGTTACATCTCTTTAGTCTCCACCACTCTTACAAGTTTGTCTTTCTTGACTTTAATTACTTTAACATTTTTTAAGATTTCAGGTCAGTTATTTTGTAGACCATTCCTCAATTTGGGTTTGCCTGATGTTTCCTTTTTATTAGATTCAGATTGTACCTTTTTGGCAAGAAAACCACAAAAGAGAGATTGTCTTCTTCTTGCATCTTATCAGGTGTCACACAGTTTTGATTTGTCCAGTTTATTTCCTCTGCACTAACCCTGCAAAGGGCTTTTTCTCTAAGATCTGATCTCTTTTAGCAGAAAATGGTATTTAGAAACCAAGATCTGGGCAGTAGGCATGCTCATTGTTTTGTGCCATTGCTGTTTCCAAGCCCTCTCATGGAACAGAGCTAGGGAACAAACATGAATGCATATGCATGCACACACACACACACACACACATACACATACACCTATACGTCTCTGTATCTACACATACTGAAAGCTGTAAGAGTTTATACCAGTACTTCCAATTCCAACCTTATTCTAGTTTTCACCCTTTCCAAATTTGTAATTCTCTTCTCTGACTATAAGAAATCTGGCTCCTGCTTTTTCTCTGCCGCCACCGAGTTGTATAGAGGTGGAGTCTCGGGTGCATTCAAGATTTGGCTTCACTTGTAACCCACTGCCATGGCGGAGGAAGGCAGTGCTGCTGGAGGTGCAGTGGACATTAATACTGTTTTACAGGAGGTGCTGAAGACCGCCGTCATCCATGATGGCCTAGCACGTGAAATTTGCAAAGCTGCCAAAGGCTTAGACAAGTGCCAAGCCCATCTTTGGGTGCTGTGTGTGCTTGCATCCAACTGTGATGAGCCTATGTATGTCCAGTTGGTGGAGGCCCTTTGTGCTGAACACCAAATCAACCTAATTAAGGTTGATGACAAGAAACTAGGAGAATGGGCAGGCCTCTGTAAAACTGACAGAGGGGAAACCCCGTAAAGTGGTTGGTTGAAGTTGTGTAGTAGTTAAGAACTATGGCAAGGAGTCTCAGGCCAAGGACGTCATTGAAGAGTACTTCAAATGCAAGAAATGAACAAATAAATTTTTGGCACACACACACACAGACACGCACTTAAAAAAAAAGAAAAAAGAAAGAAAAAAGAAATTTGACTCAGTCCTCCTCAAAAATAACCAATCTATTGCTGCCTCATTATTCACAGTCCCCTCCCTGCTGCCCTCAGACGTTCTCCTCAGGCTCCACACTGCAGCCCTACACTAGGCCACTACCACTGCCCCCTGTGGTAACATCTTCTTGCACTTGGTACAGAACAAGCAAATGGCTTTTGTCCTGAATTATTCAGGAAGGGAGGGAGACAGGTGGGAAGGAAGTCAGGAAGGCAGAAAATAAAAATCGTTTGATACCACAGAAATACGAAGGATCAAAGGAGGTTATTAGGAACAATTATATATTATATGCCAACAATTGGATCACCTAGAAGTGGACAGATTTCCAGACGCATACAACCTACCAAGAATGAATCATAAACAGAAAATCTAAACAGACCAATAGCAAATAAGGGTCACCATTACTCTGAGGAGAGGACAGTAGGTAGGGAAGCAGTACAACTTTTAACTTGGAGCAAAACCATGCTCTAGGGAAACATTATTAGCATCCCCAGCAACAGCAGCAGCCATCGCTGCTGCCAATACCTGCAAATGGGAAAAAGGCCAGCAGCCAAAATGAAGGCTTGACTATTGACCCGAAGCATTTTAGGAAACCAGGAAAGAAGCCCTTCACCAAACAAAGCTATTTCTTTGTGGGAAGTGTTCACATCACTGAGGAGGAAATGAGGAAATGTGAGAAATACGGGAAGGCAATTTCACAGAAAGAGGATTTAAATAAACAAAAAGGAAAAATTAAAAAATTAAAAACAATAACAAGAAAAAAGAAACATGGGAAGGCAGGTGAGGTCTTCATAAGGATAAAGGCTTTGACTTTATGCACTTGGAAGCACAAACCCTAGTAGAGATTGCCAAAGTGGGTCTGGACAATATGCAGCTGTGTGCACTCTGCCTGCCACAGTGCATCCCTTACAGTCCGAAACCTTCTAACAAACTTTTGGAAGAAGCCTTTTCTTTATTTGGCCAGGTGGAGGGGGCTGTAGTCACTGTGGATAATCAAGGAAGGCCCTCAGGGAAAGGCACTGTTGAGTTCTCAGGGCAGCCAGCTGCTCAGAAAGTGCAGGCTGCTTCCTGCTAACCACATTTCCTCATCCTGTTACTGGGTAGCCCATAGGCTAATTAGGTGACAAAGAAGGACTTCCAGAGAAGCTGGTTGTAAAAAATCAGCAATTTCACAAGGAGTGAGAACAGCCACCCCAGTATGCACAGCATGGCTTTTGAATATGAGTATGGCATGCACTGGAGGGTGCTCATTGAGATGGAGAAGCAGCAGCAGGACGAAGTGGATCACAATATCAAGGAGGCTCATGAGAAGCTGGAGATGGAGATGGGGGTTGCTTGCCTTCATCAATGCCAGGTCATGCTAATGAGGCAGGATTTGATGAGGTGCCAAGAAGAGCTGTGGAGGATGGAAGAGCTGAACAACCAAGAGATGCAAAAACGACGGCAACTGGAGCCCATGCGAGAGGAGTGCAGGCACTAGAAGGAAGTGATGCACTGGTAATGGTAGGAAAGATTCACCGGAACCTTCTCTGATATGAGAGAGCAGGAGAGACAGCTGTGCCAGATGGCTGCGGGAGGTGCTACGGGCATAACAGAGGCACCATGCCCCCTGCTTTTGTGCCAGCTGTTACCCCAGCTCTTCCAGAACCTGAACCTATGATGCTAATTGACCTCACCAACGATGGAATGCTTTGGCCAAGCTGCTGCAATGGAAGGAATTGGGGCAATTGGTGGAACTCCTCCTGCATTGAACTGTGCAACTCCTGAAGCTGAATTTCCTCCAAACACACGTTGCTGATACTAATAAAGTTACAGTGTCTAGTTCCTGAAAACCTTTAAGAGGACCTATTTGGACTAGCCAGAATTCTACCCTAGAAAAGTGAGATTCCTCCCGATAGTTAGGTCTACGCTACCTACACTGCTCTAGGGAGTATTTTGGAGGAAGAGAGCAAGGGAGGAGTGGTATTTAACAAACCAGTTCTGTGTGGTATACTGTTTAACTGAAAATTCTCTGTGGTGCATTACTGAAGTCTCAAATGCGACTGTTGAAGACGTGGGGGAACCACGGTGAAATGAATCCAGTTAGAGACCCATTAATCTTGATGATTCCTTTTTTCTCCATCCTGTTTCATTTGCTTTCTTATCCATACACTAACCAACCCCAGAGACACCACACATACACCACAAAAAAAAAACCTCCTCCAATGCCCTTCGCCCCACTGCTCCATTCACTCCCAGGTGAGAATTCAGGCAAATGTCCACAGAGGTCACAAACAATGTACGTATAGTTCTTTTATATCCCATATATTATCCCCTTCATGTTCTAAGGAAGACATTTTCTCTTAGAGATTCATTTCAGTATATCTTTTTAAAAATCTTGTGTTAACTTGCCTCAATCTTTTTCTTGGATGAGGACAACCCAGGAATGGCCCTTTTGTGTCTATGATGTTGCTATTCACAGCTTTCCTTGATAGGCCTAGTACAGTCTTGGAAACAGGGTTGCTGGATGCTGAAGGTCTGAGAGCAGCTCTTAGCCTTGCCTATCTTACTTAGTAGTTATGCTGTGCATATTTAATTGATGTACTATGTTTGATTTGTTGCTAATACCTTAAATTTGAAGTTTTTCTGAGAAATGGAGCAGCAATGCAGCATCACTTGTTAAAATACATTTTAAGCCTTAAAAAAAAAGGAGATTGAATCAGTAATCCCAGCACATTGGGAGGCTGAGGTGGGTAGATCACAAGGTCAAGAGATCGAAACCATCCTGGCCAACATGTTGAAACCCCATCTCTACTAAAAATACAAAAATTAGCTGGGTGTTGTGGCGCGCACCTGTAGTCCCAGCTACTTGGGAGGCTGAGGCAAGAGAATCACTTGAACCCGGAAGGCAGAGGTTGTAGTGAGCCGAGATCGCACCACTGTACTCCAGCCTGGTGAGAGAGTGAGACTCAGCCTCAAAAAAAAAAAAGTCTCCTTTGGGTATATACCCAGTAATGGGATGGCTGGGTCATATGGTACATCTAGTTCTAGATCCTTGAGGAATCGCCATACTGTTTTCCGTAATGGTTGAACTAGTTTACAATCCCACCAACAGTGTAAAAGTGTTCCTATTTCTCCACATCCTCTCCAGCACCTGTTGTTTCCTGACTTTTTAATGATCGCCATTCTAACTGGTGTGAGATGGTATCTCATTGTGGTTTTGATTTGCATTTCTCTGATGGCCAGTGATGATGAGCATTTTTTCATGTGTCTGTTGGCTGTATGAATGTCTTCTTTTGAGAAATGTCTGTTCATATCCTTTGCCCACTTGTTGATGGGGTTGTTTTTTTCTTGTAAATTTGTTTGAGTCCTTTGTAGATTCTGGATATTAGCCCTTTGTCAGATGAGTAGATTGCAAAAATTTTCTCCCATTCTGTAGGTTGCCTGTTCACTCTGATGGTAGTTTCTTTTGCTGTGCAGAAGCTCTTTAGTTTAATGAGATCCCATTTGTCAATTTTGGCTTTTGCTGCTGTTGCTTTTGGTGTTTTAGACATGAAGTCTTTGCCCATGCCTATGTCCTGAATGGTACTACCTAGGTTTTCCTCTAGGGTTTTTATGGTATTAGGTCTAACATTTAAGTCTCTAATCCATCTTGAATTAATTTTCGTACAAGGAGTAAGGAAAGGATCCAGTTTCAGCTTTCTACTTATGGCTAGCCAATTTTCCCAGCACCATTTATTAAATAGGGAATCCTTTCCCCATTTCTTGTTTCTCTCAGGTTTGTCAAAGATCAGATGGCTGTAGATGTGTGGTATTATTTCTGAGGACTCTGTTCTGTTCCATTGGTCTATATCTCTGTTTTGGTACCAGTACCATGCTGTTTTGGTTACTGTAGCCTTGTAGTATAGTTTGAAGTCAGGTAGCGTGATGCCTCCAGCTAAAGGATTATAAATCATGCTGCTATAAAGACACATGCACACGTATGTTTATTGCGGCACTATTCACAATAGCAAAGACTTGGAATCAACCCAAATGTCCATCAGTGACAGACTGGATTAAGAAAATGTGGCACATATACACCATGGAATACTATGCAGCCATAAAAAAGGATGAGTTTGTGTCCTTTGTAGGGACATGGATGCAGCTGGAAACCATCATTCTTAGCAAACTATCACAAGAACAGAAAACCAAACACCGCATGTTCTCACTCATAGGTGGGAACTGAACAATGAGATCACTTGGACTTGGGAAGGGGAACATCACACACCGGGGCCTATCATGGGGAGGGGGCAGGGGGGAGGGATTGCATTGGGAGTTATACCTGATGTAAATGACGAGTTGATGGGTGCAGCACAGCAACATGGCACAAGTATACCTATGTAACAAACCTGCACGTTATGCACATGTACCCTAGAACTTAAAGTATAATAATAATAAAAAATAAATAAATAAATTAAAAAAAAAAAAAAAAGTCTCTCATCAAATAAAAGACCCAGAACCTGACAGCTTCACTGCTGAACGCTATCGAACATTTAAAGAACTACGGCCAGGCACGGTGGCTCACATCTGTTATCCCAGCACTTTGGGAGGCTTAGGTGGTAGGATTGCTTAAGCACAGGAGTTTGAGACCAGCCTGGGCAACATAGGGATAATCTGTCTCTACAAAAAAAAAAAAATTAGCTAGGTGTGGTGACGCATGTTGGTGGTCCAAACTACTTGGGAGGCTGAGGTGGCAGAATTAATTCAGCCCAGGCGGTGAAGGCTGCAGCGAGCCGTGATAGTGCCACTGCACTCCAGCCTGGGCAACAGGGCAAGACCCCCATCTCAAAAAAGGAAGAATACCAGCCCTTCTCAAACTCTTCCAAAAAATTGAAGAGGAAGGAATGCTTCCAAACTCATTTTACAAGGCCAGCATTACCCTGACACCAAAGCCAGACAAGGACACTATTAAAGAAAACTTGTCAATTAGACTGTGGCAAATATGGAAAAAAAGAAAAAAGAAAGCTACAGGTCAATATTTCTGATGACCACAGATGCAAAAATTCTTTTTTTTTTTTTTCTGAGACAGGGTCTCCCTCTGTTACCCAGGATGGAGTGCAGTGGTGCAATCATGGCTCACTGCAGCCTTGACCTTTCAGACTCAGGTGATCCTTCCACCTCAGCCTCCTGAGTAGCTGGGACTTCAGGTGCACACCATCATGCCCAGCTAATTAAAAACAAAAAATTATTCGTCTAGGCAGGGTCCCATTATGTTGTCCAGGCTGGTCTCGAACTCCTGGGTCAAGCCAGCCTCAGGCCTTGACTACCTAAAAGTGCTGAGATTACAAGTGTGAGCCACAATGCCTGGTCAAGATGCAAAAATTTTCAACAAAATACTAGTAAACCAATTCAACAGCACATTGAAAAGATTAATCACCATGACCAAGTAATATTTATGTCAGGGATTCACAGATGGTTCAACATACGCCAATCTATAAATATAATATACCACATGAACAGAATGAAAGACAAAAACCATATGATCATCTCAATAGATGCAGAAAAAGCATTTGACAAAATTTAACATACTTTCACAATAAAAGCTCTCAACAAATTAGAAGGAGTACACCTCAAAAGTAAAGGCCCTATGTAACAAAGCCATAGCTAACACCATACTCAACAGTGAAAAACTGAAAGCTTTTCCTCTAAGATCAGGAACTAGACAAGGACTTCCACTCCCATTTCTGTTTAACATAGTACTGGAACTGAAGTCCCAGCCAGAGCAATTGGGCAAGAGAAAGAAATAAAAGACATCCAAATTGGAAAGGAAGGAGATTGTCCCTGTTTGCAGATGATGATCTTATATATAGAAAAGCTGAAAGAATCCACCAAAAAGACTGTCAGAGCTAATAAATTCAGTAAGGTTGTGCGCATATCAATATACAATAATCAGTAGTGTTACAAAAAATAAAATACTTAGGAATAAATTTAACCAAGAAGGTAAAAGATCTCTACACTGAAAACTGTAAAACAGTGATATAAGAAATTGGAGACATAAATAAATGGAAAGATATCCCATGTTCATTGATTGGAAGACTTAATATTGCTAAAATGTCCATACTAACCAAAGTAATCTAAAGATTCAGTGTAATCCCTATCAAAATTCCAATGACATTTTCCACAGAAATAGAAAAAACAATCCTAAAATTCATATGGAACCAACAAACACCCTGAATAGCCAAAGCAATCTTGAGCAAAAAGAACAAAGCTAGAGATATCACACTACCTGATTTCAAAATTACTACAAAGCCATAGTAATCAAAACATTTTTATACTGGCATAAAAACAGACACTTAAACCAAAAGAATAGGAAGAAGAGCCCAGGAATAAATCCATATATTTACAGCCAGCTGATTTTTTACAAACGTGTGAAGAAACATAATGGGAAAAGACAGTCTCTTTAATAAATTGTGCTGGGAAAACTGGATATCCACATGCAGAAGAATGAAGTTAGACCCTTATCTTACACCATATTAAAAACTCAACTCAAAGTGACCTAAATCTAAGACCCCAAACTGTAAACTATTAGAAGAAAACGTAGAGAAAAAGCTCCATGACACTGGTCTGGGCAATTATTTGAATATGACCCTAAAAGCACAGGTAACCAAAAAAAAAAAAAAAAAAAAAAGACAAATCAAATGGGACTATAGCAAACAAAAGCTTCTGCACTGCAAAGGAAACTATGAACAGAGTGAAGAGACAACTTACGGAATGGGATATTTATAAGCCATACATCTAATGAGGGGTTAATATCCAAAATATACAAGGAACTCCAACAATTCAATACCAAGAAAACAAAGAGCCTGATTAAAAAATGGGCAAAGGACCTGAATAGACATTTCTCAAAAGACATACAAATGACCAACAGGTATAAGACACACAAATGCTCAACATCACTAACCAGGAAAATGCAAATTTAAAACCACAGTGAGACACCACCTCAAAACTATTAGAATGGCTATTACCAAAAACGATGAAAGATAACAAGTGTTGGCAAGGACACGGAGTAAAGAGAACCTTTGGCATACTGTTGGTGGGAATGTAAACAGAAAACAAAATTTAAAATAGAACTACCATATAATCCAGCAATCCTACTATTGGGTATATGTATCCCAAGGAAATAAAATCAGTATGTTGAAGAGGTATCTGACCCCCATGGTCTCTGCAGCATTATTCACAATAGCCATGATATGGCATCAACCTATGCGTCTATCAGTCAGTAGGTAAATGAAGAAAATGTGGTGTATATGTACAGTGAAATATTATTCACCCATAAGAAAGGAAATGCTGTCATTTGAAACAATGTGGATGAACCTGAAGAACATTTTGTTAAGTGAAGTAAGTCAGGCACAGAAAGACAACTACTGCATGATCTCATCTATATGTGGAATCTAAAATAGTTGGAACTCATAGAAATGGAGGGTAGAATGGTGGTTACTAGAACTGGGGAGGTGGGATTGGGATAGGGGTTGCGGAATTGGGGAGATATCGGTCAAAGGATTTAAAATTTCAGCTTTATAGGAATAAGTTTAAGAGTTCTACTGTACGACATGGTGACTATAGTTAATAACATATATTCTTGAAAGTTGCTAAGAGTAGATCTTAAGTGTTCTTACTACAAAATAACTATGTGAAGTAATACATGTTCATTAGCTCAGTTTAGCCATTCTACAATGTATACATATTTCAAAACATCATGCTATACAAGATAAATGTTAATATATACAGTTTTGTCAATTAAAAAAAAGGATTTAAGAAGAGGCCAGGCCAGCTATGGTGACTCGTGCTTGTAATCCCGCACTTTGGGAGGCCAAGGCGGGTGGATCACTTGAGCTTGAGTTTGAAACCAGCCTGGATAACATGGTGAAACTCCGTCTCTACAAAAAATACAAAAATTGGCCGGGCATGGTGTCATGCACCTGTAGTCCCAGCTACTTGGGAGGCTGAGGTGGGAGGATCTCTTGAGCCCAGGAGGCATAAGTTGCAGTGAGTTGTGATCGTGCCATTGCACTCCAGCCTGGGTGACACTCCAGCCTTTTGAGCCTCTGTCTCAAAAAAGAGAAGAGACACCCTAGATCTCCATCCTTCTCTCTCTACCATGTGAGGATGGTGGGAAGGCAGCCATCTGCAAGCCAGGAGGAGAGCCTAAGCATAAACCATCCTAGTACCCCTGATCTTGGACTTTTAGCCTCCAGGACTCTGAAAACAGACTTTTGTTGGTTAAGCCAAAAAAGGAAAAAGGAAAAAAATCTTGAAAGAAGGCACTTCAGTACTCTACAAAATTATTTCAAAGGACAGTTACATATGCAACCATATTCAGCAACAGCATTCCATAAAAAATGTCTAATGTTTCTAAGCAACCAAAACTACCTTTTCCTATTAGGAAGATGCTATAAATATGAAGAAAATCTGATTGATATTTTAAAAGCTAAATAGCAACAAAATTTCAGCAAGTATTTTAGAATATTTCCATTTATTATCAAGAAAAAAATCACTCTATACAAAGATATTACAAATGTAATAAAATATTCTGTATAACAAACAGCATTTTGGCATTTTAAAAACAATTGCATCTTGATACTAAACTTAACATTAAATAACTGAACAGTACCTGAGAACTTTAAAAAATCACTTTCATCAGTGCCTCCAAATTCATTTCAGTCATTAAGCATATACAAATACTCAGCCAAAAAAATAGGATTTTGGTATTCTGCTGGGATCTAGATTCATCACAGCCAAAGATATTTTAAGTACATACTTTTAAAACAGAAACCACTTCTAAAGGATTCACCTGGTCAAAACCATGCATTTAAGAATGCTGGTTACCCAAAAGTTTTGTGTTTTTCTTGCCACGTCATCTGAAAGCTACTTGAATTGTGAGACAGTGACCAACATTATCAGCTAATTACCCAGTAAAACTCAAGTGTATCACCAATGAAGTCTCATTAAACTCAATTCCACAAATGGATCCTCAAATATTCCAACCTTATCTATATTTTATTACATCTTATGGAAAACTATGTTTTGATTAGATAATAAAGTTTAACAGGAAAAATGGGCAAGATGAATGTTTGATACTTTTACCAAAAATTTATATTTCATTTACTTGCTGATTTCCCTGAAAACTCAATTTGTTGAAGCAGCAACATTCTGTACTAATTACTGTGTATTACTATTCACACACAGGTGTTTAATGAATTTGACTTGTAATTCTTTAAATTTTTGAAAGTCCAATAGTAAACTAAAGTTGTGGAAACAACTGATAAGAATATTAGAGGATGATAAATTCTACATCTTTAAATAGATAAGTACTAGCAGGTGGTATTTTCCTAAAGCCATAGACATTTAGAATAAATAGAGTGATTACTTTTTAACACTTTGATCTGTATTTTGTTTATTAATAGGGCATGAGTGGTTTTTTCTGTGCTTTTCGCATGCATTACAAACATTACAGACATGATTACTTTTGAGATTCAATCTTACCCACTGTTAACCTTGTGCTTAACTGCTAAGATGTATTAGTTAAAATATTAATTTGACTATGTCTCAGACAAAAAAGGCATAAAACTGGATACAGACAACCCATACATTTATCTCTGATTAGTCACCTATTTCTGGGCTTATAACAAATGATAAATGGCATGACATTTTCTATTACATGTGATATAAAAAGCATTACAATTTTTCCCCTTTTATAGTCAACATTTGAAAACAAAACAGATGAGAAACATTTCAGTGGCAACTTCATGAGCTATGAGATTCGTTTTTAGGAAAAGTCAAACCACTCCCAATTCATAATCAACTTTTACAAATAAATTAAGAGTCACAAAATTTCAGAATTGAAGTCATTAAAATTGGCCTTACCTTCACTAATCAATAGGAAATGTTTCTGGAAAAATAAGGCCAAAAGAAGGCTCTCCAAATCTGGGCAATAACTAGTCATTCTAATGAGAAGTCCATCTTAGGTTTCTTACTAAAGAACCTAATCCATAATGATCTTTCTCACTCTGTTGTGTATGAGATAACTAGAAGGAGTATCTGAATTAAAGATTAACCAGGGCCATAGGTTATACACAGATATTGGTTTATTAACAATATTTGCATATACACCATGGAATACTATGCAGCCATAAAAAAGGATGAGTTCGTGTCCTTTGTAGGGACATGGATGCAGCTGGAAACCATCATTCTCAGCAAACTATCGCAAGAACAGAAAACCAAACACTGCATGTTCTCACTCATAGAATTAGGGAATTGAACAATGAAATCACTTGGACACAGGAAGGGGAACATCACACACCGGGGCCTATTGTGGGGAGCAGGGAAGGGGGAGGGATAGCATTAGGAGATATACCTAATGTAAATGACAAGTTAATGGGTGCAGCACACCAACATGGCACATGTATACATATGTAACAAACCTGCATGTTGTGCACATGTATCCTAGAACTTAAAGTATAATAAAAAAAAAAAACCAATATTTGATTCGCACTACATAATTTACAGTGTATCTTATGTACCATTTTATTTAGTACAATACAACCTGTTAGGTAGCAGGCTGGGTATTACCTGACTAAAAAGTCCCTATTCTTTCCATTTCTCCATGCTACTTAATAGCATGTGGTGATCCTTCAAGAAATCAATTAAAGATATAACAAATTATTTGATGCCATTAGGCAGCCTGGATCACCAATTCCAAGTATTTTTTTTTTGAGACAGGGTCTTGCCCAGGCTGGAGTGCAGTGGCGTAATCGCTGCTCACTACAGACTCAACCTCCTGGGCTCAAGGGATTCTCCCACCTCAGCCTCCCTAATAGCTGGGACCACAGGCACATGTCACCATGCCAGGCTAATTTTTTTTTTTTTTTTGCAAAGACAGGTTTTCCTTATATTACCCAGGCTGGTCTTGAACTCCTGGGCTCAAGCAATCCCCTCACCTCGGCCTCCCAAAGTGCTGGGATTACAGGCGTGATCCATCCACCATGCCCAATGTCCAGCTCCATGTCTCTCTTAACATGGAAACTATCACAAGTTTTCCTGAAGTATTAGGTTATACATTGATAACCCAGCTGTTTCTGTTCACTATGGTTGTGAGAGGCCCAGTTATTTAAAAGGCCATTAAGATTGAAAATAGATTTAGAGGTGTAGGTACAGATTGGGAAGGGGCATGAAGGAAATTTCGGGGGTGGTTGGAAATGTCCTAAACATGGTGGTGACATGGGTGTTAACATACATAAAAATTAATTAAGCTGTACATTTAAAATTAGTCTCCTTTATGCATTTTACTCTACATGTGTTATCCTTGCAAAGAAAAAGACTGGCATCTTTGAGAGCAAGAGTTTTTGTCTTATTCACCTCTGTATAATTTCCAACATGGGGCTTTGTACATTAGACATTCAAAAAATGTTATACAAGATTGGTTGCATCAATACTGGAGTGTCTGTGTAAGGGTTAGGTGCTGAGGCTGAGAAGTATACGAGGGAGACTTGAGATTAAACCTGCCACATAAAGTGGAGAGAAGTAGCAAGGTCAGGGCTATGAAATAATCCTAAAAACTTTAGAATTTCTACATAATACAGTTGACACTACTGTTCTCAATAGAGCTGCTTTCAGTCTCAAAGGGCTGTGGTATGTGTGCGTGTGTGTGGTAAAAAAGGGAAGCAGCAGGTCAAGGAAGAGAAGTGTATTTCACAAGACTTAAGTAATCTTGTCATTGCTGCTTTTCCTGCCAGAAAATCATTACCATTCCCTTTAAAAATCATTTCCATATACATTGCAATAATCGCTCCTATGTCAATTCCACCCTTCCTTCTCTAATAATAGCTACTATTTATTCAGCACCAACTAGTATACTAGGGACTATGCTGGGTGCTGGAGTCCCAATGACGAATGAGACAAACACTTAAATAAAAGGATGTCCATAATACAGGCATGTACAAAGCTTCACCTCAACTGAGGAGGCAGGACCAACCTTCATAGAGAAGCCCAGTCTTCAAGGATGAGTGTTCTAGTTCCAGAAGAGCAGAAGCAGAGTGGGTAACATGTTAAAGGTATGGAGGCCTGAAAGAATTGCCTTTTTTCAAGGAATGCTAACTATGTAATAAGGTATAGGGAGAACGTGGTATTTTAACTGGAACATATGGAAAAGATTATTACTAGGGAAAAAAGAATGAAGGCCTTTACTAAGAAAGCAGCAGGAATGAAGAAGGGACAGATGCAAGAGGAGACAAGCTCAAAAGGACTTGATGATTAAGTATGAGTGTGACGGAGAAAAAGAATACAATACTTTGAGGTCCTAGTAAGCTTCTTGGGTGGCGTGGTAAATGGTAATGCCATTATGGAAGGTAAAGAAGAGAGGGAGCCAGTTTACCAGGGCATTCAGGTAGCATGAAAGAAAACCGAACCTGTGGGCTCTGATAAGATCATCCAGGGGGAATAATAGCACCAACTGAGGGGAGAGGTTGAGACTCATGGGAAATAAATCTCAGGGAGGAATCTTGTCTACCACAGAAAACCCAGACGAATATCCAAACAGGGAAGTATAGGAGGTTATAAATAGGTCAAGCAGTGTGAGGACAGATAAAAAGACACTAGACTTGACAAGACGGGCAGTCTCCGCTTATCTTTCCCAGAATATCCTAAGAAAATTGTAGGAGCCAAAGATAGAGATCACTGGGCTAAGGAATAACTGGGAAGG
Source organism: Macaca thibetana thibetana (assembly GCF_024542745.1). Classification (NCBI taxonomy): domain Eukaryota; kingdom Metazoa; phylum Chordata; class Mammalia; order Primates; family Cercopithecidae; genus Macaca; species Macaca thibetana. Next base: position 46,139,983 of record NC_065590.1, read on the forward strand.
GAGAAAACGGAGGCTGGAGGCATTTCAGAAGTCAGGATGCAAAGGCATCCAGGTGGTAGGAAAGGTTTTATTTGGTCTTTCCTTTTAGGCTAATGAAGACATTTACCATGTTTATACAAAGAAAGGAAGCACTAATTGGTGATGTAAGGATTTTAAACACAGCCTGGGAGAGAAAGGAGGAGGGATCCAGTGCACAAGTAGAGTTCAGAAAAGTGCCTTAGAAACTAAAAGTGGGTGTTAAAAGAGCAGGGGAAAGGATAAATACATGTAGAGATAGAGGAGAAATGTTGCCAAATTCATTTTAAATTAAAGTCTATGATCAAAAAATAGCACCTGAAAAATGAAAAATCCCTTGGGAATATTCTAAACACAGTGTAGCAGAACCTTAATTCTGCTTATACTTACTTATACTAAGTAGCCAAAGCTTATTTAGTTTAAAAAAAATCCATATAGCTATTCTAACAGTCAGTGTTTAAACTGATTGGTGCTAATTAATCTAAAACTATGAGATTCTGTGTTAAAAAAAAAACCAAAAAAAAAACCTCACCACCTATCCATCACCATCTAGAGCCATCCTGGGTTCATATTTTGAACAGAAAAGAAATTGTGCCTTCAGGTTTTTCTTTCTCCCTGGTAAGTTCTATTTATGTGCTTATGATTTTAAAAATTTATTTTAATTTATATTTTTAAATAAAAAATAAAAAAAAAAATTCTACCTTTTTTACTGAAGTCTATGATTCTTGTGAGATTTCACAACTGCTGCTCATGAAAAATTTATAATACAGAAATATTTCCTTTTGAAATAATAATTTCTGAGGAATATTAATGGTACTTAGGTTCTTTAATTCTTTTTGTTTTTCCTTCCTGAACCATCCTGACCCCAAGCCTTATCTTGCTCTCTTCCCTATTTCCCAGTATCATTTAACTGAGAATTTTTGTGTTTATGGCATTCATACATTCCTCAATTTGACCAAAACAACTAATTCATGTAAAGTTATGGTTTGGTTAGACATCGTGTAAGTAAAATGACAGACTGCTTCTTGCTAGGAAGATATTCAACATTTAGGGCAGGTTCTAGTTGTAGTAACAAACTAGGTCTTGAATAAGTTAATTACTTAGCATAATGATAATTCCATCACAATTAAGATTACTGCCCAACTTTAATCTGTAATAAAATATAATGATCTAATTAACCCTTACAATGTCTTTGAGAAATAAAAGGGCAAAATAAATAATTTTCATTACATTTTCATTACATGAAATAGTTTTCATTACATATCAAATGAAAACTCCTAAAATATAACTATGTTTTGAAGCACAAGTAAAAGGTTTCTAAATGCCAGAATTACCAAAAGTTAGGAAACAGAAAGGGCAAATAAAGTGTCATGTTACAGCTACAACAACTCAAATAAAGCATGCAGAAACAACTAGGAAACACTGAGAATTTTAAATCTGATGAAGGAGCCAGCAGAGATTACCCAGCATTCAGCTCACCATTTGAGACCAGCCAAATGAATATGTGACAAGTCTCTTTTAAAAATCTTGCACTTTGAAAAGGAAATGTGTTATAAGTGTTACTCAATCTGGAAGTTATGGTGAGCTTGACAATGTCAAAACATGGATTTAGAGATTCTCAATGAACAGATATTTTACCTTCAATAAAATCTCCTTTCATAAAAGGAAAAAAAAGATTACCCAAATTCTACCATCATTTTGCCACTGGGATTATTTTCCTTTCGAACAATTTGGATGACCATTATTATTCCTGGACTTGAATGTACATGATTCTTATAAACCCAATGTCACACTAAGTAAAACTGCAAAAATCATATACATCTTATAATTAAAGTTACTATTTCTTTCAAAAACTAAAGTTCTATTAGTATTACTTTTAATGTTCAATAAATATTTTCTGAGTGTTTAATATAAGGTAGCCATTTTTCTACAAATTGGAGATTCAACAATAAAGCACAAAAATTTCTGTCCTTAGAAAGTTAATATTTCAGTATGGGAAAACAAACAGTAAATGAATAAATGCTTAGTAAAGTCAGATCATGGTGAGTGCTATAGACATACATAAAGCAGGGGGGACAGGAAATGCTGATGTATATATTCAAGGAAGACCTGCTCAGGTAACAGTGGAGTGACACCTGAAGGATGTAAAAGAGTGAACTATGCATTTTTCTGGGAGAAGAACATTCAAGGCAGAGGGAATACAAAGAGTCCAAGGCATGTGCATACTTGATGCTTTGAGGAGCACTGAGGCCAAGGTGCCCGGAGCTGCATGACGAGGTGGGACATGGTAGTACCTGAAGTAGGACAGGGAGTCAAGGCCTGCAACTTTTAAGAACTTTGACTGCTCTGAGTGGATGGTTTTGAGCAGATGAATGGTAGGAGTTGACTTGTTTTAAAAATAATCATTCTGGCTACTTTATGGGGAACAGACTGTAGGGATGCAAGGATATAAGGAGAATTTTTGTAGATGATAGCTTCAATCCAGGGAAGAGATGATGGTGGCTTGGAATAGGGCGTTAATAGTAGAGATCAAAAGAAGTGGTCAGCTTTAGATATATTATGAAGGTAGGGTCTACTAGATTTGCTAATGGATTGGATATGGGATCTAAAAGAAGAATCAAGGATGACGTCAGGGTTTTTGGCCTGAGCAACTAGAAGTATGGCATTGCCATTTACTGAGTTGGGGAAGACTGAAGGAGAAGCAAGTTTGGGAGGGAAGACCAAGAATTCAGTTTCAGATACGCTGAGTGTGAGCTTTAATTAGATTTCTAGATAGAGATGTCAAATAGGCAGTTTTATGAGATCACGGGAAGTTAGAACATCTAAGAAAGGAGAGTGGTCCAAGGAAACTTCTTCCCCTTAAAAAATATGAGTGTAAAGCTAAAATCATAAGCAACTTTTAAGGCATAGACTGAAATAGTATAAAATGTAGAAAACCTCCCATACCTTGAAAGCTCACTTCAACTGCCTTCTGCCCAACTTAACATTTTAAAGATATTTTGATACACATACAAATCTAAGAAGCCCCAAGAAGCCTAAGAAAACCCCTTAGGGGTTACCTTGGCCCATGGGCCTCAAAAATAAGAAATTAAGTTTTTCAATGGCATAGCCATTACAAGTTTTATCTTAAATTTGCTTGAAATTTAAGAATACATTAAAACATTATAAAAAGAAATATAAAAAAGCATTTTTTTTTTTTTTTTTTTTTTTTTTTTTTGAGACAGAGTCTCACTCTGTCACCCACGCTGGAGTGCGGTGGTGTGATCTCAGCTCACTGCAACCTCCGCTTCCTGGGTTCAAGCAATTATTGTGCCTCAGCCTCCCAAGTAGCTGACAGTACAGGTGCGTACCACCATGCTCAGCTAATTTTTGTATTTTTAGTAGAGACGGGGTTTCACCATGTTGGCCAGGCTGGTCTCGAATTCCTGGTCTCAAGTGATCCACCCGCCTCGGCCTCCCAGAGTGCTAGGATTACAGGCGTGAGGTCCTGCACCTGGCCTCTGAGTTGTCCTTTTATGACAGCTTCCAATTTTGTATTCACTATGTCCAAAGTTGTATGCTTCTTCCCTGAAAAAAGTTTTTTATATTCTCAAATACAGTATTATTCTTCTCAGTCAGTATTATATATACAGTATAAATACAGTATTATATTCCCAGTTAGACAAATACAAAACGCTGCATCTATACAGGTGGTATCAAGATTTAAAAGGATTTAAATCTTGCAAGTTATACTTGAAAAAATTCATATGGAAAAGAGTCACTCAATTGCTCATTTTGCATACTGCCAATACCTGAATACTGACTATCTTGAACAAAACTATGACTGTTTGGATTAGTACTGTTTGATGGGCCCGACTCATTTATCATGCTGTTATCTGCACAACTGAAGTCAGATCCCTCAAATGCATCTGATTGTGAAACAAAAACAGTAGTATTGGAATTGGCACCTGCCGACATACTGGAAGAGGACATCTGATGGAGCTGTCTCAAGTCTCTTGGGTCTAACACTGAATTACATGAGGGGTTTTCAAGATTCATGCTCAGAAGTCTTGGATTATCCGTCTCTTCCATGCTATCATTGCTGGTTGTCATCATATTCACAGAACAATTAGACAGCATGTTGTGATCAGAAATACCATATAAGTCTGCTGGTGGCATGGATGACGCTTCCATTCCAACTATGTCATCGGCATTGTTATAAATGCAAGCGTTAGAAGCATTTAAATCATTCCCAATAGGTATTCTCAGGAATGGTGGGATACCTTGCGAATTAGAAGGAAGTGTCCCTGTTGAAAAACTACTCAGTGGGTTTGTATTGCCTGAGCGTGGGGTGGGGTGGGCCACTGATGACCAGCTTGAAGAAGGAAGAGGTGTCATTGAGGCATGATGTGACAATCCACTTGAGATGGGCCCAGGTGAGGGATAGTAGGATTCTGCTTGACTTGAAACCCCTGTAGGCATTTCTCTCACAACTGCATCATGAGAAAACAAGTTTGGTTCTGTGGGAGGAAAAATTTGTTTTACAAAATTAAAAGGAACAAAATTATAAAAAGTATTTCTAAATTAAAATTGCATAAGCACACAAATATATATAAAGAAAAATGTCAGGGAAACCAATGTAACATTTCAAATAAAAAAATGTTAAAAGCACTAAAATTATTACACGAATCCAAAATGAAATTCTGTAACATACATACCATTTTACAAATACAGGTAAAATGATTTTTGCAAGTTACTTTGGCATATGTAATGTCACTCCAGTTAAATATGAAAATCTAGTTTCTGAGGCTCTATAAAGGTATTTTTGAAAACTAAAAGATAAATATTAGAATTACAATTAATGGGACTCCAAATAGCCAAAATCATCTCTTAGGAGAAAATGGAAGGATGGAGAAAACACTCATTAGGGATAAGAAAATACACACAACTTTTAAGATATATTACGACAGAACCCTAAGAGACTATAAAATTCACAGTCAGAAAAAATTACAGAAAAAATTAATTCTGTATTTATTTACATATTATACAAATGCTTTATGAACTAAACCAGGAAAAAGCACTGATTTAAGAATGTACATGGGGGAAAAAGACTTCTAATTAGCCCTTGGTTGAATTATCTAAACTAGGAATTGGTAATTTTTTTTTTCTGTAAAAAGTCAGATTGTAAATATTTTAGGCTTTGTGAGCTATATACAGCCTCTGTTCGAACTATTCAACCCTGTTACCATAGTGTTATTAAAAAAAAAGCAGTTTAGAGATAATATTTAATCAAATATTCATAGCCATGTTCCAGTAAAATTTTATTTATAAAAATAGGTAACTAACCAAATCAATAACATTTTTTTCCATGACACAATGTAACTAATAAAATCACTACCATATGAATGACATGTAATTTCTTGAACAATAAATTCCAAAAACACGACCGGTTTCTAACACAACCTTCAGAAGTCATGCTTAATTTATTCTATACTGAAAGCATGAAAAATTTGGAGAGAAAATTTTCAAAGAAGCAGTTATTCATTCCTAAAAACAGAATTCCAATATATTGTGCACAGCACTGGTCTTTCTGATCACGAGAAATATGCTATAGGAAATAAAATACCTTTTTTGAAGTATCTTCCTTCTCCAATTGAACCGAGGAGACCAGGTCTTGGTCTCTCAGGAAAATTAACTGTTAGGATAAAGTTTTTCCATTATTAAATGGCATCTGAAAAATAACATTATCAGTTAAAATCTGAAAAACTGGCAGGGAGTGGTGGCTCCCACCTGCACTTTGGGAGGCCGAGGTGGGTGGATCACCTGAGGTCAGGAGTTCAAGACCATCCTGGTCAACAAGGCAAAACCCCGTTTCTACTAAAAATACAAAAATTAGCCGGGTGTGGTGGCACACACCTGTAATCTCAGTTACCCGGAAGGCTGAGGCAGAATTGTTGAACCTGCAAGGGGAGAGGTTGCAGTGAGTTGAGACTGCCCCACCGCACTCCAGCCTGGGTGACAGACAGAGACGCTGTCTCAAAAAACAAACAAAAACAAAACAAAACAAAAATAATAAAATTTGAAAAACTGAATACAGTAAATAAAACAAAACCTATTTAAATATGAATCGATCCAAAATATTCTTACCGTGATCCTGGCACAGTTTCTGGAAAAGCAGAGTTGTCTTTTGTTTCTTTGCTTTATTGCCATAAGTATCTGATTAGAAAGAAACCAGGAAAGCAGACAAAAAATTATAGGATTGTTTCCTCTCCTTTAATAAACAAATATTTTATTCACATATAGAAAATGTTTTCAATAAATACATATGTAATTTAGATTAAATAAGTATTATAGAATACGTCCCAAATCAGTAGTATCAGTAGAAAAGGATATTTTTCTCTTAGTAAAAAATTGTTTAAAGTAATCCCAGCACTTTGGGAGGCTGAGGCAGGTGGATCACTTGAGCCCAGGAGTTTGAGGCCAATCTGAGCAACATGGCAAAACCCTGTCTCCATAAAAAACAGAAAAACTGGCGGGGTGCAGTGGCTGATGCCTGCAATCCCAGCACTTTGGGAGGCTGAGGCAGGTGGATCACCTGAGTTCAGGAGCTTGAGACCAGCTTGGCCAACATGGTGAAACCCCATCTCTACTAAAAATAATACAAAATTAGTTGGGTGTGGTGGCACATGCCAGTAGTCCCAGCTAATCAGGAGGCTGAGACAGGAGAACTGCTTGAACCCAAGAGGCAGAGGCTGCAGTGAGGCGGGATTACGTCACTGTACTCCAGCCTGGGCAAGACAGAGTGAGACTCCATCTCAAAACAAAAAAACAAAAAAATCCCACCAAAATTAGCCAGGTGTGGTGGTGTGCACCTGTAGTCCCAGGTACTCAGGAGGCTGAGGTGGGATGATCACCTGAGCACAGGAGGTTGAAGTTCTGGTAAACCACGATCATGCCACTGTACTCCAGCTTGAGTGACAGAGTGAGACCCTGTCTCAAAAAAACCCAAAACAAACTGTTCAAAATATTCATCTTGTTTTCTTATCACACAAGTCAGTAATGTCAACTAGTGCAATAAGGTTTGATAAGAAACCAATATAGAGACTATTCTCTGAGTGGTAAGTGCACAAGGACTAAAATAGACCTTCAAAAATAAAACAGAAATTTTAGTAAGCAGTTTAGATACTTTGAAATTATTCCATCCTAATCAAACCTCTTTCTGAAGAAAGAGATGCAGAGACAAGTCTAGCCAACATGGTGAAACCCTGGCTCTACTAAAACTACAAAAGTAGCCTGGCGTGGTGGCACGTGCCTGTATAGTCCCAGCTACTCGGGAGGCTGAGGCAGGAGAATCGCTTGAACCCGGGAGGTGGAGGTTGCAGTGAGCTAAGATTGTGCCACTGCACTCTAGCCTGGGTGACAGTGAGACTCTGTCTCAAAGAAAAACGAAAAACAAAAAAACAAAACCAAACCAAAAAAACAAAGAAATGCAAAGAGCATAAAGAAAAAACCCAACAGAAAGCTTCCAGGAAAAGAAACATAAATTGTGAATATACATAACTGTACTCAAATGAATCTTACAAGATGTTATTAGCAGGACCACTTTAAGAAATATATAAATTATCACCAGCAAAATGTCATACCTTTTTCATCTGGCAGATATCTAAAATCCATAGATTCACTAACTTCCTGGTCAGAAGGTCTCCGCAACTGCATTTTTACTGTTACGGGTTCTGTGATAGCTTTGCAATATGGCGGAGTTTTGAAAACAATGGCTACTTGACGGTGTACATCAGCTTGTGAAAATATGCCTTTTGCTTCCCAATCGTTCAACACAAAACGAACTTCTATGTCATCTAGTGAATAAGAAACCAAAAAAATAATAATGGGAAAACAAAGTAACTGCATCTATTAATCTAAAATTTATTCTAAATTCAATGAAATAAATAAATACCTTTCTGAACTTTGTCGCAAAGTAGAAATATTTCATCTCCTCCTCTGACACTTCCACAATTCTTGTTTACACGACAAATCCTTAATTCTGCAGTATTTGGCGCACCTAAATAAAAAGGATTTTCAAAAAAACGAGTTGCTACCTTAGTAATATTTTATTCCTTTTTGCAGGGGAGAATTTGAGGAAAACCATATACAGAATAAAAGTTTTAGTGTATAAAGAACACTAAATACATTAATCATCTATGTATCTGTCCACTTCCTTTCTAACTGCTTTACTTCAGACTTTGTGGCTTCATTTCTAGGTAATGACATATTCTTTAATTACATCTCCCTGCTTCTGAATTCTGATTCTGCCAGTCAATCCTATGCACTGTCACCAGATTAATCTTCATAAATCATGACCATATCTCTATGGCAATACAATTTTCCCTACGGCAATACATCTCCCTATGGCAATACAACTTTCATGCTTCCTATTATGTGGCCATAAGATTATTATAATTATTCCTGGCATTTAAAGCTCTACATGATAAGGATACTCTGATCTACCTTTATAGCCCTACATCTCTCTATCCTTCTACACATAAAACAGGTATGGCCATACACCATTGGTGGACATATATATAAGTCTATGTACACACACACACACACACACACACACACAGTATTTTGGGGGAAAGTTTCATAATCTTTTAAAATGAGATATATCCATATCCTTTGATCCAGCATTTGCCATGCAGTGAGGCATGATTACACCACTGCACTCCAGCTTGGGTGACAGAGTGAGACCCTGTCTCCAAAAAAAAGCCAATTAAAAAAAAACATATACAAGAATATGTATTGCAGTACAGTTTGCTAGGCCAAAAAGAAAAAATGAGAAAAGAAACAAACCAAATGTCTTATAAGAAGGTAATTAATAAAATTATGATATAACTACATAATAAAATATGCTGCTACTGAAAAGAATAAGGTGATTGAAAGGAAAATGTTCAAGATATATGGTAAGAAGAAAGTTTTTAAACAATCATCACTTATGATTTTAAGTTGCCACAATTGTACTGTGTCAAAAATGATGACGACAATGTATTTATGTATATATAGGAAGAAAAAACTGGTAAAATATGCACCTAAGGATAGTGATTATCCCTGGAGGATGAGATTAGAGAAGATTTCCTTTCTGTTATATATTTCTGTAATGCCTGGAAGTTTTCCTATCATGAATATATTGTTTTTCTAATTACCAAAATACTTTTAAGACTTAAACCATTACAAAAAAACAAGACTACAAATGTAAGAAAATGAAGTACTTACGGTTATCATAAATTGGGTTCGAGACAACAGGAGGAAGAGCAGTCGTCAAATTACCATGTTCATCAGGGAGGAAAACTTGAAAACATAGTCTCACCACATTGAGGTCACAATCTTCAATATCATTCAGCTGTTTTTCAGGGACTGAATAGTAAAAAAAAAAAAAAAAAAAAATTTAAGAATGTAATAGTCACATAGACCTAAAGTCCTGCTAGGTCCTCCTCCCTGCCCATTATAGCCAATAACCTTGAATAGAATCCAAATCTGTACGAATACAAATAGGATAGTATACAAAGAATGCCTTGTATCATTCTTATCAAGTAGTCACTATCAAACAGTATTTAATAAATTATAGCCATGTTCAGGAAGTAACTATCTCCTCACCTGGGGATAATCCCAAGTTGACATTAATACCAAATCAAAGTTTTAAAAAAAAGTTGCAAGTTTGTACACAACAAAGAATGGCATTTACCCATTCATTCAACAAACATGTATTTGGTCCAGGTGTTGTATTAAGGACTCTGTAAATTATCTCCTAAATCTGTAAAAGAATTACTTTCATCCTCATTTTATAAATGAGGAACTGAGTTTAATTAGCTTTTTTGAGATGGGGGTCTCACTCTGTTTCCCAGGCGGGAGTGCAATGATGCGATTTTGCCTCACCCCAACCTCTGCCTCCCAGGCTCAAGTGATCTTCCCATCTCAGCCTCCCGAGTAGCTGGGACTACAGGCACATGCCACCACGCCCAGCTAATTTTTCTATTTTTTTGTAGAGATGGGGTTTCGCTATGTTGCCCAAGGTGGTCACGAACTCCCAGGCTGAAGTGATCCACCCACCTTGGCCTCCCAAAGTATTGAGTTTACAGGCGTAAGCCACTGAGCCTGGCCTGGAACTGATTTTAAAGAGAGGAATTACTTGCCCAAAGTTTCACAGTGGCAAAGTGGAAATGTGAACTCAAGTCATTAAATTTAGAGCCTATGCTTTTAAAAATTGAACTCTATTAGAAAATTGTACATATGTTATACATAAAAATGACATAAACAAGAATATCTACTAAAATGTGGATCAACATTTTAAGGATGAAATACCAAGAAACAAAGTAAGATAGCTAGTTTCCATAAGAAATTTTATGTGTAAATTAGCTTTGCTTAAAAATTTTTTTAATTAAAAATTTTACAGTTCTATAAAACTAGAAAAGCTCATGACAGAATATAGTATAATAGTTTGTTAAATTAATATTTGAACCAGAAATCCAGTTCCAAAAGAAAATATTGCCTTTTCAAATGCCATAAGCTAAAGCACTAAGTTATATTTTTAAAAAGCATGACATGCACATTATTTACACAATTTTACTTTGCAAAATATTAAATTTTGAAACACTAAATTTAGAAACACAGTTAAGCCCAAATTCCTTATTTTACAGGCAATAACTAATAAAAATGATAATGTATTTTGTACTGTTTTTATTTAATGACACTGACAGCCTACGTAGCTATCACAATATTTAGAAGTATCCCAGTATTAGCATTCTTAGCCTAACCTTTGAAAGAGTGCATTAAAAAAATCTGTACTCTGTACAACTGAAAGGTCAAAATGTTATGATACCAACGCTTGGGTTACAGCAGCATACTCTACTGGCACTATTGTGTAGGCGATACGAGCGCTACCTCTTCAAAACCCATTTTTATAGCATTATAAATGTAGCGTTCAAGATATTAGTGTCTATCAATTGCAAAGATGAGTAATCAATATGCAAAAAAGATAAATTTGTAGCTAGATGTTCCTGATAAGTTTAAAAACAAACCTATGTGAACTCTGTCAATGGACAAACCAACTGTGGTATAGTCCTACAATGGAATAAACTCAGCAATAAGAGAGAACAAACTGGCCAGGCGTGGTGGCTCACGCCTGTATTCCCAGTACTTTGGGAGGCCGAGGTGGGCGGATCATGAGGTCAGGAGATCGAGAACATCCTGGCTACCACGGTGAAACCCCGCCTCTACTAAAAATACAAAAAATTAGCCGGGCATGGGGGCGGGCGGCTATAATCCCAGCTACTCAGGAGGGTGAGGCAGGAGAATGGTGAACCCGGGAGACAGAGTTTGTAGTGAGCCAAGATCGTGCCACTGCATTCCAGCCAGGGGGACAGAGCGATACTCCATCTCAAAAAAAAAGAAAAAGAAAAAAAGAACTATGGGGGGTATATACTCCCAAATCAATGTATCTCAAAACCATGCTGAGCAAAAGAAACCAGATACAAAAGTATACTGTATGCTTCCATTTATATGCAGTTTTAGAAAAGATTAATCTCCAGTGACAGAAGGCAGATTAGTTATTGAGGCAGAGGCAGGGTAGGGAAATGAACGAGAAGGGGACCACGGAAATTTTAGGGGGTAATGGAGATGTTCCACATCTTGATTGTGGTGGTGGTTATGTGGCAGGATATATTCTGGTAGATTTTATTGCATCTCAATAAAAATTTATTTTAAATATTTTTAGGCCGGGCGCGGTGGCTCAAGCCTGTAATCCCAGCACTTTGGGAGGCCGAGACGGGCGGATCACGAGGTCACGAGATCGAGACCATCCTGGCTAACACGGTGAAACCCCGTCTCTACTAAAAATACAAAAAATTAGCCGGGCGAGGTGGCGGGCGCCTGTAGTCCCAACTACTCGGGAGGCTGAGGCAGGAGAATGGCGTGAACCCGGGAGGCGGAGCTTGCAGTGAGCTGAGATCCGGCCATTGCACTCCAGCCTGGGCGGCAGAGCGAGACTCCGTCTCAAAAAAAAAAAAAAAAAATAAATAAATAAATAAATAAATATTTTTAAATGTTACATAAAAGAAAAATAAATAAACTGGTCAATAAGCCAAAGTTTAAAAACATTTAGTCACATAATAGCTCTACTACAGGGAAGAAATTTTACCTACCTCTCAGAAAAAATCACTATGAGATTTTGCTTTGAATCTTCTCAATGTGTGGAAATACAATTACTACTGCATCAGAATTACTTTCATCTCTGCACAACATGGTTAAAAACTACTGACAGGCAAGAACGACAGATACCCTTTTTTACCCAATGCAAAATTCAGTGTAAGGCTGAAAACCCAGTTCAAAACTTCTTTTCTATAAAGCCTAACTTCATCCTCTGCAGTGGAAGGAATATTTCTCCTCTCTAAATCAGTGCAAGACTTGACCTATCCCTTTTTTTTTTTTTGAGACGGAGTCTTGCTCTGTTGCCCAGGCTGGAGTGCAGTGGCACGATCTCGGCTCACTGTAAGCTCCACCTCCTCGGTTCACACCATTCTCCCGAGTAGCTGGGACTACAGGTGCCCACCACCATGCCCGGCTAATTTTATTTTATTTTTTTTTTGTATTTTTAGTAGACGGGGTTTCACTGTGTTAGCCAGGATGGTCTCGATCTCCTGATCTCGTGATCTGCCCACCTCGGCCTCCCAAAGTGCTGGGATTACAGGCGTGAGCCACCGTGTCTGGACGACCTATACCTTTCTTATGCACTTAAAAGTTTTAAAATCTTACATGATAACCATTTATGTATGCCTTTTCTATCTTATTAGACAAAGTTTCAAATGAAGCCAGAAGGGGTGTCTGATGTATCTCCACTAGGCATCGAACATAGTGGTTTACAAACATTTGATATTTATTATACATTTCCTCAATTAACATAAATGACTGAAGAATTACTTAAAGGCCTATCAAATAACCAAACATTTAGATATTTTTTACAAATTACTGAAGAAAGCATAAAGTAAAAGTTAATAAAAAAGAAGTTCTACTTTTGGTAATGGCAGATGATAATCCATAAACTGGGACCAATTCAACCATAAGAAAGTGGAAAAAATGGCCGGGCGCGGTGGCTCAAGCCTGTAATCCCAGCACTTTGGGAGGCCGAGACGGGTGGATCACGAGGTCACGAGATCGAGACCATCCTGGCTAACACGGTGAAACCCCGTCTCTACTAAAAAAATACAAAAAAATAGCCGGGCGAGGTGGTGGGCGCCTGTAGTCCCAGCTACTCTGGAGGCTGAGGCAGGAGAATGGCGTGAACCCGGGAGGCGGAGCTTGCAGTGAGCTGAGATCGGGCCACTGCACTCCAGCCTGGGCGACAGAGCGAGACTCCGTCTCAAAAAAAAAAAAAAAAAAAAAAAAAAAAGAAAGTGGAAAAAATATGAAACAAAATTTCTCTAATGACATCAGACAGTTAACAAGGTCATAAAAAATCATGGGACCAAGATAGGAGAGAAGAAAACCCACAGTTCAGAATGAGAGGCCACTTTTATCTAAATATAGCCTGACAATTTTCTAAGAGATGGTTAAGAAGATTGAGATGAACTCTCAATAAACTATGGGGGAAAATAAAGGAGTTAAGAGTCTGCCAAGGATGTGGGATCTGATAAATACCCAAGGCTTTGGGGGATTTGAGGTCTGGAAGAGCTATACCCTAGGAGTACGGGTGAACTGGAAACATATCAGATTTCAGGGATGAAAGCCCATCTTCAAATAACCTAAATCATTCACTGATTTTAGGTGATCTGGGATTGCTAGTGTACTTGGCCACTAGCCAGAAGAAAATTTTCTGCAGGGAGATAATATTGTAGGCCTAAAATCTTTACACTTTTTCACAGAAAATGACTGGTATTTTATCTTAGATAATCAGACATATGAGGAGGCAAAATAAAATTTTTTTTTTTTTAAAAAGAAAGCAACAGGCAATAAAAACATACCACAAAATATCCAAATAATGAAGTTTTCAGAAACATAATTTAAAGTAACTATACTTAATATATTCAAGGAATTAAGATTGAGAGTTTACTGGAGATCTTGAAACTGAAAAAAAGGAATCAAATTCTAGAACTGAAAACTATAATAAATTGAGATGAAGAATACAATCAAATTTATCAAAAGTTTTATAGAAAATATGTTGTGTCTGGTCTTTTTATACCCCAAGGATTAAAATGTTTACCAACGTAGTCTACCATAAATTTTTAAAGCGTTGATTCACTTTAAAGCCTTTAATCCATCTTCAGCTGATATTTGTATATGATGTGAGGTAGGGAATCCAACTTAATTAAATAACTATTTTTTTCAAGCTTCCTTTCTCAAACATTTCCTCCTTTCCTCTTGATATGACATGCCACCTCTGTCATACATTAAAGTCGCGTATTTCCTTAGCTCTGTTTCTGGGCTCTCAATTCTTTTTTCTTTTTTCAATAATTATACATTTTTATCTTATAAAAATTGGGTGAATATGTAGATTTAAATTGACAAAAATGTGTATTGAACAGTTCTGTCTTTTATAGCTTAAAAGAAAGATTTTGGACAAAAATGAAATATCTCTTCTTGAAATGATTTATTTCTATTTTATAATACTTTTGAGCACTCTTGCAACTTCAGAAGATCTTTTATATTTTTAATTTCAAATCTGCTTATACAAACAGTAAGTCTTCACTTAATGTCTTCTAGGATGATGTCTATAGGTTCTTGGAAATCACAACTTCAAGTGAAACAACACTGTAATAAAACCAATTTTACCATAGGCTAATCAATATAAATAAGAGTTAAGTTTCTACGGCAAACTTCTGGTCACAAAAACATCACTAAATTTATATGTAAAGACCAAAACACTTGTAATATTAAATACTGAAATAAATCTGAGCTATACATACATTTAAGAAAGATTAATAAAAACAAGTTAAGATAATGATTTACCCAATTATTCCAGTTCAGGGTCACAGGTGATTGGAGTCTCTTCGGGGCTCTCAATTCTACTCTAATTAGTCAATCTGTCTATTCTTATCCCAATATGACACTGCCTTAATTAGTATTAATACTTTTCTCCGATGAGGTCAATTTCTCCTCACTGTTCTTTTTCTATAAAGTATTCTGTTCCTCTTTAGAATTACCATATTTAATATGGAATTGCATTGAATCTATTTATCAAGTGGGGGAAAATGACTTTTTTTTTTTTTTTGAGACAAGAGTCTTGCTCTTCACCCAGGCTGGAGTGCAGTGGCATGATCTTGGCTCACTGCAACCTCCACCTCCTGGGTTCAAGTGATTCTCCTGCCTCAGCCTCCCGAGTAGCTGGGACTACAGGCCCATGCCACCACGCCCAGCTAATTTTGTATTTTAAGTAGGGACAGGGTTTCATCATGTTGGCCAGGATAGTCTCAATCTCTTGACCTCGTGATCCGCCCACCTTGGCCTCCCAAAGTGCTGGGATTACAGGTGCAAGCCACCGTGCCCAGCCCAGGAAAATGACATTTTTACAATATTACTATTAGAGAGCATGGAATATCTCTCCATTTATTTAAGTATTCTCTAAGATCTCATAATAAAATTTTATAATTTCCCCTAAAGAAATCTTGATTATCATTTCTTTGTTTCTACGTACTTTGTATTTCCTGACGATATTTGCTTTAATGATGTTTTCTAGCTATTTGCTGCTGAGGTATGGAAACATGATTGACTTTTGTATACTAATTTTACATCCACTAATCCTTTTAAACTTTATTTTTTATTCAGTCTCCAAAAAGACTGTCAAAAATTGCCAATGCCGACTGTACTGAAAGTCATGACAACAGGGTATTAGGAAAAAGTTTTCAATTAACAATAACCACTCCTGAGATAAACCTCACTTGGCTATACTGTCAATGTGCAAAGCTCACTCTTTTAAACTTATTTGAAAAATCCATTTATGTATCTTTTGGGTTATCACTATAATAATTTCAAATAATTACAGTTTTATTTCCTCATTTTTCAATCCTATGCCTCTACTTTTTGGGGGAGTCTCACTGTACACTGGCTACAATGCTCACTGCCCTGGCTATGATCTTCACTACAATGTTGAATAGAAGTGGTAAAAGTGTGCCTCGGTTTCTCATTCTTAATTTCAAAGTGAATGCTTCTGATATTTCTCTTATTTAGGATAACGCTTACTGTAGGCTTTTTAATAGATACATATTCTATAATACAAAATGCAGTGTTTTATTCTGTAATGTGAAAACTGATACTCAGTTTTGTTTTGTTTTGTTTGAGATGGAGTCTCACTCTGTAGCCCAGGTTAGAGTGCAGTGTTGTGATCTTGGCTCACTGCAGCCTCCAGCTCCAGGGTTTAAGAGATTCTCATGCCTCAGCCTCCCAAGTAGCTGGGATTACAGGCGTGCACCACCATGCCTGGCTAATTTTTGTATTTTTAGTAGAAACAGGGTTTCACCATGTTGGCCACCAGGCTGGTCTGGAACTCCTGACCTCAAGTGATCTGCCCACCTTGGGCCCCCATAGTGCTGGGATTACAGGTGTGAGCGGCCATGCCTGGCCTGATACTCAGTTTTAACATTTGCAAAAACTAACGGAAGGAAGCATGAGACCAATAAAATGCTCTTAAATTCCTCTTAAACTAGTTTAAAATTTCACTTTGTAGTTAGTCAAAAGAATGTAAGGTAATAACTATTCTACTTCCTTTTTATGTGTTTTTGGTTTGTTTTTGTTTTTGTCTTTTGAGACGGAGTCTCGCTCTGTCGCCCAGGCTGGAGTGCAATGATGCGCTTGGTTCACTGCAAGCTCTGCCTCCCGGGTTCACGCCATTCTCCTGCCTCAGCCTCCCAAGTAGCTGGGACTCCAGGCGCCCATCACCACGCCCAGCTAATTTTTTGTATTTTTAGTAGAGACGGGGTTTCACCATGTTAGCCAGGATGGTCTTGATCTCCTTACCTCGTGATCCGACCGCCTCGGCCTCCCAAAGTGTTGGGATGACAGGCGTGAGCCACCGCGCCTAGCCCCTTCCTTTTTATGTTAAATGTTTAATCTACCTTTAGAAAGAAATATCACTCCTTTAACCCTAAAATCAGGTGTGTAATGAGAATTTCATTTTTAACCAAGAAGATATTATCATGCTACATTTCTTTCATAAGCAGGAATTAAATTTTTACAATCAATTATGATATTTACTAGCTCTAGAAGTGTAACATTTCTAAAATTCTAATACTGTCAAACACTACTAAAATAAATAATAAGGCAAAAATACACAGCATATGGAATAACAATTTTTTTTTTTTTTTTTTTGAGACGGAGTCTTGCTCTGTCGTCAGGCTGGAGTGCAGTGGCGCCATCTCAGCTCACTGCAACCTCCGCCTCCGGGTTCAAATGATTCTCCTCTTGCCTCAGCCTCCCAAGTAGCTAGGACTACAGGTGTGCACCACCATGCCCAGCTAATTTTTGTATTTTTAGTAGAGATAGGGTTTCACCACGTTGGCCAGGATGGTCTGTATCTCTTGACCTCGTGATCCGCCCATCTCGGCCTCCCAAAGTGCTGGGATTATAGGCATGAGTCACTGCACCTGGCCTGGAATAACAATTTTAAGAACTATGTCTCAGCCAGGCAAGGTGGCTCATGCCTGTAATCTCAGCACTTTAGGAAACTGAGGCAGGTAGTTCACTTCAGCCCAGGAGTTCAACACCAGCCTGGGCAACATACGGAGACCCTGTCTCTACAAATCATAGAAAAAAAAAAAAATGAACTAGGTCTCACTTAAGGACAAATTTAAAATTTAGTTATAATTAATTTACATTTTTGTTACTTAAAAAGTATATAAACTATCCTATATATATAATAATAAAAGCTGACATTTAAGTGTTCATGTGCCAGGCACACGGTAAAGATGCTAGAAGTATACTAGAAGTATATCATTAATTTACTCAATCTTTCAACATACTTATTGAGTATCTATTATGTGCTACCCCAGTAAAATGTTAGATACAAATATGAAAAGACAATGCCTGACCTCAGTGAGATGAGTATCCGGATGAGAAATACATACATAAACTGAAATTATATAATGCAACATGAAAAATGTTATAATGGAAGTATGCTCAAGGAATACTGAAAGCAAGAAAGTACACAAGTTCTGCCTAGGGTAATGAAAAAAAGGCTTCAAAAACTCTGACTACAATGAAGAAAGGACAACGAAGTACATATGAGCCAGTTTTTTCAAGCTTTAAGTTCTCAGTTGTAAGGAAAGGCTTTTTCTTGTATTAGACCAGACTTCAGAAATAAGAATCTATGTTAGACTACTTGTCTTATTAAACTGTATTCCCTTTCAGACTACTAAGTAATGTAGTTTTCCCAAACTCAACTGTATAGCAGCCTTTTACTCTCATAACGACTCAAGATTCTCTTCATGGGAAAATAGCAAAATACCTAATAAAACTTAATTGCAAATTCTTTATTGTCAAAATCAATTTTATTGCACAAAATTTAAAATTTAATATAGAGTTTAGATATTCTATGGAGTTTAATGCTGCATACTAGAAATCCTAACATTTCATTACCAAAACACGTAACTAGAAAATGATATATAATTAAAAATTTTTTGGCCGGGTGCGGTGGCTCACACCTGTAATTCCAACACTTTGGGAGGCTGAGGTGGGCGGACCACGAGGTCAGGAGATGGAGATCATCCTGGCTAACATGGTGAAATCCCGTCTCTACTAAAAAATACAAAAAATTAGCCAGGCATGGTGGTGGGTGCCTGGAGTCCCAGCTACTTGGGAGGCTGAGGCAGGAGAAGGGCGTGAACCCGGGAGGCGGAGCTTGCAGTGAGCCGAGATGGCGCCACTGCACTCCAGCCTGGGCGATAGAGCGAGACTCTGTATCAAAAATAACAATAATTTTTTTCAACTTTTGCAGTTAAGAGTCCTCTACAAAGTCTAACTGCCACTCTTGTTCTAGCTAAGTACACACTGTTAAAATCTGATATTGGAGTCTTTAAATTCCTCACCCAAGTTAGACTTTGGCACATATTAAACAATTTGAATAATCCTTTACTTGAAGCCTCAAATTTGACAGTATTAAACTGCTTTATGTCCCCTTAGATACTGTTCCTTAGTTTTAAAGAACTAATGACAAGAAAGATACAGACCGACCTTAAAACAACTAACTGGGGAATCTATTGTGTGCAGGCAGAAACTCAATAGCTCAAGGCACTTAGCTGAGAAGATAGAGATTTATGTAACAGTAAAACAAATACATTGTTTAGGTGCCAAAGTGAAATGGAAACAAGATTCCATCACAGACCCTGTCCACAATGAGCATGAAATTAATATTTGAAGACAATTCCTGAAGAATCAAATGATCTAACAGATAACACAAAACTTTCAATGATTAATTGCTGAGTATACAGTATAATTAGGAAGATACTACCTCAGACTTAAGAGAACTGAGAAGGCTTTCAGGGCATCTCAGATAAGGAAAACAACTGTGATATTTTTGGTAGAAAAGTACAAATAAGACATGTTCGTCCATTTATTCTTTCAACATTTTTTTGTCTGTTTTGTTTTTTGAGACAGGGTCTCACTGTTATCTAGGCTGAAGTGCAGCGGGATGATCTGGGCTCATTGCAACCCAGCCTGCTGGGCTCAAGTGATCCTCCCACCTCAGCCTCTGCAGCAGGCTGGGACTTGCAGCAAGCACCACTATACCCACCCAATTTTTTGTAAGACGGGGTTTCACCACGTTGGCCAGGCAGGTCTCGAACTCCTAGACTCAAGTGATCAACCACCTCGGCCTCCCCAAGTGCTGGGATTATAGGCATGAGCCACCGTGCCTGGCCCTTTAAACACATTTTAATCAAGCTTCTTTCATGTGCCAGAGATACATGGAAGACAGATCTCATCCTCCAGAATTTCATGATTTAGTGAAGGAAAAACATGTAAACAAAGTTATAGCAAACCATATTAGAAATATATACAGGATGGCCGGGTGCGGTGGCTCACGCCTGTAATCCCAGCACTTTGGGAGGCTGAGGCGGGTATATCACAAGGTCAGGAGATCGAGACCATCCTGGCTAACATGGTGAAACCCCGTCTCTACTAAAAATACAAAAAAAAATTAGCCGGGTGTGCTGGCAGGCACCTGTAGTCCCAGCAACTCAGGAGGCTGAGGCAGGAGAATGGCATGAACCTGGGAGGTGGAGCTTGCAGTGAACCTAGATCTCGCCACTGTACTCCAGCCTGGGCAAAGACTCCATCTTAAAAAAGAAAAAAGAAAAAAAGAAAGAAATATATACAGGTACTGGCCAGGCACGGTGGCTCATGCCTGTAATCCCAGCACGGTGGGAGGCCGAGGTGGGCAGATCACCTGAGGTCAGGAGTTCAAGACCAGTCTGGCCATGGTGAAACCCCGTCTCTACTAAAAATAAAAAAAAAATTAGCCGGGTGTGGTGGTGCGCACCTGTAATCCCAGCTACTCAGGAGGCTGAGGCAGGAGAATCACTTGAACCTGGGAGACAGAGGTTGCGGTGAGCCAAGATTGTATATATATATACAGGTACTTTGGTAAAACAGAGTAAAGGTCAGGGAAGGCTTTAAAGAGGATGTGATCCTTAAACTTGGAGGATGAGTAAGAAAAATTCACCAGGCAGATCAGGGTATTTCATGCAAAGGAACTGCACGTATAAAAGCACAGAGGTAAGAAAGAACATGGCTCTTCTAACGGTGCAGATAGTTCAGAATGGCAGAAACAAGTTACGTGCATGTGTGCACTCAGTGGTAGAGGAAGGTGGGGTAGGAAGCTGAGGTACAGAATCAAAGACAGAATGGAAAGCAAGGCTTCCAGATTATGAAAGGCTTTAAATGCCATACTTGACAAGCTGAATTCAGCATGTAGATCAGATCAAAGTTCCTCAAAGTAGACTCTGGATCACTTGCATCAGAATCATCTGAGATAGAGATTTTCAAATTGTAGTTTGGGAACCACTGACTGTAAAATTAATTTAGTGGGCTAGGTAAGCACTAACAAAGCAAGAGAGAAAGAAAAAGAAGAGAAAGGAAAGGTATAGAATAGAATAGAGAACACTGCATGTAGTAGGGTGATATGGTTTGGCTCTGTGTCTCCACCCAAATCTCATCTTGAATTGTACTCCCATAACTCTCATGCGTTGTGGGAGGGACCCAGTGGGAGATAATCTGAATCATCAGGGTGGTTCCCCCATACTGCTCTCGTGGTAGTGAATAAGTCTCACAAGATATGATGGTTTTATCAGGGGTTTCTGCTTTTGCATTTTCCTCATTTTCTCTTGCTGCCGCCATGTAAGAAGTGCCTTTCACCTCCTGCCATGATACTGAGGCCTCCCCAGCCATGTGGAAACTGTAAGTCCAATTAAACTTCTTTTTCTTCCCATTCTCAGGTACGTCTTTATCAGCAGAGTGAAAACGGACTAATACACAGGGTATCGTTGTCCTAAGGGTGTGGTGTATGTATATATATTGAGCTGAAAAATAAAATCTATTTCTTACTGTGGGTCACAGTCAAAGAGTTAAGAAATACTGATCTAGATGTTTGTTAAAATGCAGATTCCCAGCACACCTGTCTTTCAAGTCACCTGCTTGGCCCTCTTCCAAGTGTACTTTTCTTCCTTTCCTTCCTGCTCTAAAGCTTTTTAATAAACTTTCACTCCTGCTCTAAAGCTTGTCTCAGTCTCTCCTTCTGTCTCCTGAGGAGGCAAGAATTGGGGCTGCTGCAGACCTGAACAGATACTTCTGGCTGCTAACACACTTTGGTGCCATGTGACTCAGATAAGTTATTATTTTAAAAATGTTTTTTAAAATGCAGATTCCCAGGACCCATACCAGCCCCATCAAATTAGTGGAAGTGAGGCCTGAAATCTACATTTTTAACAAGTACTCAGATATTCCTATGCACATTCAAATTGAGAACCACTGAAGTGCTCGGGAAGGAATGAATGTTTTAAAAACAAGTAAACAACAACAGAAAACGTAAATAGTGGGAAGGATTAACTGGCAGAATTGTTCCTTCCCCAAATCAATATTCATTCAGGCAGCATGGTAGAGCTGTTAAAAGCATGACCTTAGAGCCAGGCTCCCTGTGTTCAAATCCTGGCGCTACCACTCATCAGCTATATAACCTTGAACAAATTACTTTCCTTTTCTTTGCTTAGAGACGGGGTCTCGTTCTGTCGCCCAGGCTGAAGTGCAATAGTGAGAACCCCGTTCACTGCAGGCTTGACCTCCCAGGCTGAAGCAGTTTTCCTACCTCGGCCTCCTGAGTAGCTAAGACCACAGCTGTGTGACACTGCATCTGGTTAATTAAAACATTTCTTTTGTAGAGATGGGGTTTCACCGTATTGCGTAGGCTGGTCTCAAACTACTGGGCTCAAGCAATCCTCTCCCCCTTGGCCTCCCAAAGTGCTGGGATTATAGGTGTAAGCCACCGTGCCTGGCCTACTTATTTTTTTTTTTTAATAATCAATTTTTTTTTTTTTGGAGACGGACTTTCACTCTTGTTGCCCAGGTTAGAGTTCAATGGCACGATCTCAGCTCACCACAACCTCCGCCTCCCGGATTCAAGCAATTCTTCTGCCTCAGCCTCCTGAGTAGCTGGGATTACAGATGTGCGCTACCACGCCCGGCTAATCTTTTTTTTTTTTTTTAAATTGAGACAAAGTATCGTTCTGTTGCCCAGGCTGGAGTGCAGTGGCGCAATCTCGGCTCACTGCAACCTCCACCTCCTGGGTTCAAGCAATTCTCCTGCCTTAGCCTCCCAAGTAGCTGGGACTACAGGTGCATGCCACCACATCCAGCTAATTTTTTGTATTTTTAGTAGAGATGAGGTTTCACCACGTTGGTCAGGCTGGTCTCGAACTCCTGATCTCGTGATCCACCCTCCTTGGCCTCCCAAAGTGCTGGGATTACAGGCCTGAGTTAACTTTTCTATGCTTCCATTTTCTTATTTATAAAATTGAGTTAATAATAGTACCTATTTCGTAGGTTGTTATAAACATTAAATGAAATAAAATAAAGCACTTACTATCTACCAAGAACTATTTTAAGTGCCATTATGAGTATTCACTATTAATTATCATGCCTGAGTCGGGCTCAGTGGCTCACACCTGTAATCCCAGCACTTTGCGAGGCAGAGACAGGTGGATCACTGGAGCCCAGGAGTCTGAAACCAGCCTGGGGAATATGGCAAAACCCATCTCTACAAAAAATATAAAAACTCTTGCTGGGCGTGGTGGTAACACCTGTAATCCCAACACTTTTGAAGGCCAAGGCAGGAGGATCACTTGAGGTCGGGAGTTCAAGACCAGGCTGGCCGACATGGTGAAACCCTGTGTCTACTAAAAATACAAAAATTAGCCAGGTATAGTACACGTCTATAATTCCAGCTACTCGAGAGGCTGAGGCACGAGAATTGCTTGAATCCAGGAGGTGGGGGTTGCAGCGAGCCGAGACTGTGACACTGCACTCCAGCCTGGGTGACAGGGTGAGACTCTGTCTCAAAAAAAAAAAAAAATTAGCTGGGCATGGTGATGCACACCTGTAGTCCCAGCTACTTGGGAAGCTGAGGTGGGAGAATCACCTGAGCCTGGGAGATCAAGGCTGCAGTGAGCTGTGATCACATCACTGCACTCCAGCCCAGGCATCTCAAAAAAATGCCTGATTCTGAACTGCCAAAACTAAGAAAAAGAAACTCCACAGACAGCATCTTCCTTTTTAACCCTTTATCACTGGAGTCAAGGAACCTGTATATGAATCCCAGGTCTGCCACTTATATTTGCAGCATGATTTGGGACAGTTAACTAACAAAAGCCTTGGTATTCTCTTCCGTAAAGCAGAATTGTTCCAACGATTAAATAGTGTACATAAAGCACTAACGTTTACTCCCTGACATACAACAAGTGCTTAATAAATGACAGCTATCACTTATAATTTCCTTGTTTTATATTGCATTTACACTTATCTGCCTCTTTAATTTAAAAGTCTGGCCTATTAATTTGGCAATGATTCACAATTTTCAATGAGCATACTCTTGACCCAGAAATTTTCCATTTCCAAAAATTTATCCTAGGGAAATAATCACACAAGAGCTCAAAGTGTATGTTCAGTGGAGCTTTTAAAACAAAATGAAAACAACATAAATGTTCATTAATAGAAGACTAAATAGACCAGGTGCAGAGGCTCATGCCTGTAATCCCAGCACTTCAGGAGGCCGAGGCAAGTGGATTGCTGAGCTCAGAAGTTCTGAGACCAGCCTGGGAAACATGGCGAGACCCTGTCTCTACAAAAAATACAAAAACTAGCTGGGCATGGTGGTGCGCCAACTACTCAGGAGGTGAGGTGGGATGATCGCTTGAGCCCAGGATGTCAACGCTGCAGTGATCTGTGATCACATCACTGCACTCCATCCTGGGTAACAGAACAAGACTACCTCAAAAGAAAAAAAATAAAAAAGATGACTAAATAAACAAGTTATGTTCTACCCAAACAATAAAATACTCTGTTAAAAAAAAATAAAAAGATTTGTAAGTACTGACACGGAAAGTTTAAGGTATATTCCTGAGTGGAAAAAAAATGAAGGAGTAGAATAGGATATATGGCATGATTCCTTTTATATAAAATATATATTTCTACATATAACTAAATATGTATAAAGAAAATTCTAGAAAAATATACGTCAAACTTAATAGCAGTCTCCCCTGCTAAGGCTGGAAGGGAAGAAGGGGACTTTTGCTTTCAGCTTTATACTAAATAGTATGAAAAATAAAACCTAGAGAAAAGAGATGCAGATCTTATGGCTCATAAAACAGTAATTATCTGTGAATATATTCCTTAAATTATCAACATAGCTCTTAAATTATTTTTATACATCCAGGAAAAATACAAACCACCAGTATAAGGATGTCTTAAATATGACCAAGAAATATATTCTTTGAAAACATTATAGTCAATTAATTCCTGACTTCTGCATATTTAAGTAGCTGCAGAAGACTTCAGAATGGAGGCTACTCTAAGTATAGGATGCCAGCATCTACTGTGGTAGTACTTACCTACTCAAACAATACAGACAGCTTACAAGTAACAGGAAGTATTAAGTATTTATACCTATAGCACAAGGCAGATAGTACTGTAAGTATAAATACTTAATAAATGCTATCCTCAATAAAATTCACTAAACAGTAGATAAACATATACACAAATATGCTATGAAAATACTTTGTGTGATATCTATTATCTCTATGCTTCTTCTTCCACATTGGGATTAAATCTTACTGGCGAATATACCCTTGAGCTAAATGCACCCCAATACCTTATAAACACAGTGCCTATTTAACATTCAAAAGGGGGAGAGTATGTTGTCAGCTGGAAGTGGCATAAGGATGGCCACATTCAGAAAGGATCACAACATTTTGAAGTTTTATTATATAAAACAGTGATACTCTCCAACAATACCAAAAACCTCAGTGTGCGTAAGATTTTTTTTCAACAACTGTGAAGAAACTATTTTAAATAGTATACTTCATTCCTCAGATACAGGTATAAGTCAACAAGTAGAAAAGTAAACACAGAACTTAAAACACAGGTTCAAGATATAAAGAGCTGGGCACGATGGCTCACGCCTGTAATCCCAGCACTTTGGGATGCCGAAGCAGGTAGATCACCTGATGTCAGGTGTTCGAGACCAGCCTGGCTAACATGGTGAAACCCCATCTCTACTTAAAATACAAAAATTAGCTGGGTGTGATGGTGGGCGCCTGTAATCCCAGCTACTTCGGAGGCTGAGGCAGGAGAATCGCTTGAACCTGGGAGATGGAGGTTGCAGTGAGCTGAGATTGTGCCATTGCGCTCCAGCCTGGTGACAAGAGCAAAATTCCGTCTCAAAAAAAAAAAAAAAAAAAAAAAGGCCGGGGGTGGGGGGGGAAGAAAAAATAAATAGAAATCAACACCCAAATAAAGAGGAATGATTTTATCAAACATACTTACCATTGAATGGATTGATTCCTGCCTTTATTCTTGAAATAATAGCTTCTTTTACTTCTTTTTTCTTCACACATCGAATACCCAGATTTTGGAAACTAGGAGGAAAAAAACAATATTCAAAACTGCATTATAAACACATGGAATACTGCAAAAAGCAAACATAGCAATACTGAAGTTATCATGCTGTCATCTGGACATACCAAAGCATGAATGTGCTTCCAATTGCCCTTAATAAAGATCAGAGAGTAAGAAGTGGGGTTATATGGCTGGGTGCGTGGCATGCCTATAATCCCAGCACTTTGGGAGGCCAAGGTGGGTGGATCACCTGAGGTCGGGAGTTCGAGACCAGCCTGACCAACATGGAGAAACCCCATCTCTAGTAAAAATACAAAATTAGCCGGGCATAGCGGTGCATGCTTGTAATCTCAGCTACTCGGGAGGCTGAGGCAGGAGAATCGCTTGAGCCCGGGAGGCAGAGGTTGCAGTGAGCCGAGATCATACCATTGCGCTCCAGCCTGGGAAGCAAGAGCAAAACTCCGTCTCAAAAAAAAAAACAAAGGAAGTGGGGTTGTACTTCTAAGAACTGTTAAAATGATAAATATCATTTTAACATACAGTGTTTTACAATTACATCTTACTAATATGCCTATGTCAAACATACCAAAATATAGATTAACAGTAAAGCAATACCAAATGGTAAAATTTACCTCCCAAATTTGGAATCAAATCAATAAAGTCTGTATG
The DNA here is from genome assembly GCF_024542745.1 of Macaca thibetana thibetana. Lineage (NCBI taxonomy): Eukaryota > Metazoa > Chordata > Mammalia > Primates > Cercopithecidae > Macaca > Macaca thibetana. The sequence continues at coordinate 46,166,782 of NC_065590.1, forward strand.
TTTGATAACACAAAGCAAAAGCTGTAAAAAGATGTTCACAGGTTGGAGCTCACACCTATGTTTTGCTAGGTCCACAAAAGTGTTGCCTGTATTTTTAAAAATCTGCACAGATTATCTACATTTAGAAATCGGGTAATTGCATATGAACATCTGGATTTCTGGCTTCTCTTGTACATGTTAAAGACCTGGCAATACTAGGTTGGCACAGAAACAACAGGCTAGGGACTGAACCCCATTTATGCAGGGCTCTTCAGTTTGCTACAGTGCCTGTTAGTCCTCCTACACTTGACACCACTCTTTTATGCTGTTTGCCTAGCTCCACGGAGATTTGCTTTTTGAGCCCTGAATTCACTGTTACTAGCAGTAGAATATGTTTTGTGCCATATAAAGTTATAGCCATTCATCACAAAAAATTACTAAAATTTTTTTATTAGAAAGAATTTTAATGCTAACAATAATATTTAACAAGTTTCAAAATGTCATTTATGAAAAACTTCCCGATAGCTACAAATATTACTAATTTGCATATGTGTAGCATAGATGATGGTGGGGGGAACTCCCCCACCACCATCAGTCATACTTGTTCCCACATGGAAAAACCATGACATCAGTAAAATTGGGTGGGTGTGAATAAGGAAGCAAAACTCAATTAAAATAACATTACTATTGTTCAAACTTCACATGACACTTGCAACTAGAGGCTACTTTGTCTGCCTGTCTCCATGCTCATGCTGTCTTATGTTCATGCTCTTCACATTCAACACACTTACAATTTTGCTAGCACCTAAAATATCTTACATTTCCTTCCTCTGCCTCCAATAACTACAAAAATAAATCTTAAAAAAAAAAATTTTTTTTTGAGATGATCTCACTCGGCCACCCAGGCTGGAGTGCAGTGGCACCATAACAGCTCACTGCAACCTCCACCTCCCAGGCTCAGGTGATCCTCCCACCTCAGTCTCCTGAGTAGCTGGACTACAGGTACATGACACTCTACCCAGCTAATTTTTATATTTTTCTAGAGTAAGGGTTTCACCATGTTGCCCAGGCTGGTCTCAAGCTCCTGGACTCAAGCATCTGCCTGCCTCAGCCTCCCAAAGTGCTAAGATTATAGGGATGAGCCACTATGCTTGGTCGGCTAAAGCTTGAATTCTTAATCCTTCTTGAAATCTAGGAACTATAATCCTCTTCCTGAAAAGTATTCCACTTCTTTGAAAGATTCTTGGTTTGATTCTTTTTCTTTGGCAAAAGATTTTACAGAATTCTTCATATTAATATATTTATATTACTTCATTTTGTTTCATCTGGATAATCTCATATTTGACTGCTAGTCACAGAATATTAGAGGTGGTGGTAATTTTTGAAATTCTGAAATGAAGGATCAAGAGATTGAATCAATTATTCATTCATTCATTCACAGACATTCAACAAGTTTTGGGGTTCGTACTATATACCAAAAACTCTGCAAAGTAATGGGGATATACAATCCCTTTCCTCAAGAAGCTTACAGTCTAGTGGAAAGGTTGGCAAACTAACTCATCGACCAAATCCAGCATCTTGTCTGTCTTTGCACATAAAGTTTTACTGGAACACAGCCAAACTGATGTTTACATATTATCTATGGCCGCTTTCATGCTACAACAGCACAGCTGAGCAACAGAGACCATACAGCTTGTAAAACCCCAAATATTTACTATCTAGTACTTTACAGAAAAAGTCTGGTAGTCTCTGGTCTAGTGAAGCAGATATACATTAAATAATCACACATACACAAATGCTAAACTGCAATCATAACAAGTTTTATGAAGGAAGTATACATGATGTTATGGGAGCCTATGATGGAACAGAAGAGACTTCCAGGCAAAAGGAACAGGTCACACAAAGACCCCTATAGAAGAGCACTGGAGGAGGAAACAGAGGAAACTAAAGGAAGGCTTTGTGAGTGGAGTGTAAAAATTAAGGAAAGTAGAGTTAATTGGAGGCTAGAAATACAGGTGGGTCATGTGGGCCTTACAGGATATAGAAGGAATGCTGTCTTTATTCCAAGAGCCAAACAAACCCGTTAAAATGTTTTAAGCAAGGGAGAGACAATTCCATTTGTATGTGGAATTCCATAAGATCACTCTGGCTAAAGTGAGGAAAGATAGAAGGTTTGGAAAAGGTACAAAATGGTTGATGCAAGACCAGTCAGATTATTCCAGCAGCCCCGGTTTAGACTATAGTGGTAGTACGACAGTGATGAATTTCACTGAGTGAAGTGGATAGATTCAGAACCGCTTGAGAAAGTAATTGTTAGTAGATTCAACGTGTACACCTGGATGAGGAATGCCAGAGATGACACCTATAGGCCTTTCATAGCAATCACTAACACATGGCACATTGGAACAAGACCAATTATGAGGGGAAAGAGAGATGATCACAGTAAAATCATGGTTTGGGGCATATTCTATTTGAAGTGCTTTTTTTTTTTTTTTTTTTAAAGAGATAAGATCTCGCTATGTTGCCCAGGCTGGACTCAAACTCCTGGGCTCAAGCAATCCTCCTGCTTCAGCCTCCTAAGTAGCTGTAACTACAAGCATTGGGCACTGTGCCTGGCTACTTAAGGTACTTTTGAGACATTAAAGGGAATATGTTGAGAAGGCAATCAGACTAAATACCATTCCCCACCAAAAGGAACCAAGAATCTCTGGAAAAAGCTGATAGCTTCATGGCTGGGCAAACAAAGCACAAGATGGCCAGGCATGGTGGCTCATGTCTGTAATCCCAGCATTTTGGGAGGCTGAGGCAGGAGGATCATTGAGGTCAGGAGTTTGAGACAAGCCTGGCCAACGTAATGAAACCCTGTATCTACTAAAAATACAAAAATTACCTGGGTATGGTGGTGCACGCTGGTAATCCCAGCTACTTGGGAGGCCAAGGCACAAAAATCACATGAACTCGGAAAGGGGAGGTTGCAGTGAGGCGAGATCGCACCACTGCACTCCAGCCTGGGCAACAGAGCGAGGCTCTGTCTCAAAAAAGAAAAGCACAAGTCTTGAACATTTTGTTTTGTCAGAAAGTAAAAAAGTGCTCAAAGAAAGATGAAGACATATCAAAAAAACACAGGAGACAGTTTGAAGAGGCTTGCATTAATCAAATCTGGGTCAATTTGAAAATCAAAAGAATAACAATAACTATAATACATTAAATACAAGAATGCATGAGTTTACAGTGATACTTTTTAAATGGAGAAAGAGAGGAAGGGAAAGTTCTTCTTTATAATAGAATGCCAAGATAATATTGCTAATAATGTAAAAAACTGAAGGAATATTTTGAGAATTATACTGCATCACTTCTATAGATTTCTTGCCCAAAATGTTTAATGTTAACATGAAAATATTATTCATGTTATTCATGTTAAATATAATGCTACCTATAGTGTGTAATCCTTAATGGGATCCTGAATTGGGGAGAGGGATGGAACAGCCATAAAGAGCATTATTAGGACAGTAAGTAAGGTGATCCGAAAATGTAACTGCCTGTAACTAAGAAAGAACAGCCAGAAAAGCAGGAAGTAAAACAGAAGTTTGTTTTCACAGAAGATAAGGAATAAAAATATTTCAGGTAAAGAGTGATCACAGTGTAAAATGTTGTTGGGAGGTCAAGTAATATAGACAAATATTTGCCAAGTGTGTATAATACTAGATATTTTGTGTTATTGTAAGAGGAGCATTTAAAGCATTTTTTTCTAAATGGTTATTACTAATATATGTAGAGATTATTAACCTCTTTTCTGTTGTAATTAGTTCATTTTTCCCCAAAAGCCAATACATGTTCATTACAAAAATGAATTATAAAATATAAGTTAAAAGAAAAACATAAAACCCTACAATCTTACCCACCCAGACAACTACTAATACCTTAGTATTAACATATATACTTCATATATATGTATAAATTTATCTTAAACGAAAATAGGATTATTCTTTACATATCGTTTTAAAACCTATTTATCTGGCCAGGTGACGTGGCTCATGCTTGTAATCCCAGTACTTTGGGAGGCTGAGGCAGGTGGATCACCTGAGGTCAGGAATTCGAGACCAGCCCAGTCAACATGGTGAAACCCTGTCTCTAATAAAAATACCAAAAAATTAGCTGGGCGTGGTGGCACATGCCTGTAATACCAGCTAACATGGGAGGCTCAGGCAGGAGAATCGCTTGAACCAGGGAGGTGGAGGCTGCAGTGAGCCAAAATCACACCACTGCACTGCAGCCTGGGCAACAAAGACTCTGTCTCAAACACAAAAACAAAAAAACAAAAAAACAGAAAACCTATTTATCTAATATATTGTGACTATCTTTACATACCAATAGACATACTGGCAATATGATTTTTAAGGCTGTACAGGAGTACATTGCATGAATGTATCAGTTTATTTAATTAATCCCCTTTGCTTACTATTTGAATTGCTTCTAGCTTTTTGCCATTAAAAAGAGAACTGCAATGAACAGCATTAGAGCATAATGTCTGAGTACATGTAATTATTTTCTGAGGCTAAACTCCTAGAAGTGGAATGGCTGGCTCAAGAGGCATTCATATTTTTCGGGCTTTTGTTATGCAGTTAAATTGCCTACCAGACGACTTTATTAATTTACATTCTAACATGATGAATGGGCCCATCTTCTGGTAGCCTCACTATCATGAAATATTACATGATTATTTTTCTCTTAGAACTATTGTTATATGTTAATTCTATAACCTGCCATTTTCTAAATAATAACTCTAGAGTTTTCCAGTTGATTTTTCTCACATCCAGGCATTTTTATGTTAACTGTAAATGGGCGTGGCACAATGGCTCACATCTGTAATCCCAAGCACTTTGGGAGGCCAAAGCGGGAAGACTGCTTGAGTCTAGGAGTTCAAGACCACCCTGGGCAACACAGCAAAACCCAATCTCTACAAAAAATACAAAAATTAGCCGGGCATGGTGGTGCATGCCTATAGTCCCAGCTACTCAGGAGGCTGAGGCTGAAGATGGCTTGAGTCTGGAGGTGAAGGATGCAATGGGCCGAGATCATGCCACTGCACTCCAGCCTGGGTAACAGAGGGAGACCCTGTCTCAAAATAATAAGTTAACTATAAATGAAAAGACAGAGGCCGGGCGCAGTGGCCCACGCCTGTAATCCCAACACTTTGGGAGGCAGAGGCAGGCAGATCATCTGAGGTTGGGAGTTCGAGACCAGCCTGACCAACATGCAGAAACCCCATCTCTAATAAAAATACAAAAAAAATTAGCCAGGCGTGGTGGCGCATGCCTGTAATCCCAGCTACTCGGGAGGCTGAGGCAGGAGAATCGCTTGAACCCAGGAGGTGGAGGTTGCAGTGAGCCAAGATTGTGCCACTGCACTCTAGCCTAGGCAACAAGAGCAAAACTCCGTCTTGGAAAAAAAAAAAAGAGTGAAAAATTATTTCAAAAACTGTCCACCCCAAGAAAGGAAATCACGGTATACAGTAAGTTTACGTTTACTTTTAATAACAATAAAAATGTCTTCCTGCTAACCATCATAAGATGTGTCTACTAATGAAGAATGAAAGGGTAGTTCTAATGCAAATAGTAAAAATATAAGTGTAAAATATAGTAAATAGAAGTAGAATGAGAAAATTATTCTGCTAAAAAGTAACAGACTGTCATGGAGAAGAAACAGAACGTCCTATGTCTCATCTTATTTCTGAAGATGTCTGTAGCTGTGTACTTACAACAAAGGTCTGCGTTCTTGTCCAAATTCCGCTTCATAGTAGCCGTCTCTGCAGTCTTTTCCCACTAAATCATGAGGATGAGGTTTATATGGGTCATTCTTTGTTACTAATGTAATTCTCACTTTTCCTTTTCCATAATAGTTCATAATCTGAAAAAAGGGGGAAATTAAATATATGATCCAAATAGATCGCATTAGAAACTGATCTACTAAATGAGAGTTCAATTTACATTAATTATAATGTAATTGGCACTAAATAAATAAAGTCCAACTGACAAACAACTGCACTTTAGATGAAACTTTCCAGAGAATACCAGTATAGAAGAACTTACCTCTCAGCTTCTTGACATATTTTCTGCCCTAATTTCATTTGGTCATATCATTTGACTCTGCTTAATTTTCCTTTTAAAACAAGTAAAACTCTACCCAAATTTTATCATAGAACATGAGAAAACAGATGTTAAGTCACTAAATGCCCAGCTCTTAAATGTACTGTCATACCATAAACATTCTTTGAATATATATTTAAGCCATATTGGAAAGGATAGCACATAAATATGATCATTTTACTTAATATGTGACATTTCACTTCACAAAAATATTTTTTCAGTAGGCATACCCCAACCACACTCTAGAACAGGCAATAAATCAAATTGAGTTTAACAACATCAAATTTCACATAGAAAGTACATCTTAGAACACAGAGTAAAAAGGAGAGTTTAACATGGAAGAGGAATGAGGACAGGAAATAATGCTTAGTTTGAAAGCTAGTAAATTTGCAAGAACAAAGCGGGGAATATAAAAACCAGCATACCACAAAGGAGCAAGGTAAAGTAAGAATGGCTAGCTTACGAGGTAGAGGAAACTAAAATCCATAATTTTGAATTAGAATTTGAAAGTAACCAGGAAGTATTACATTTCTTTCTGTATGAAAGTAAAGGTAATTGCTCAAGACTATAAGTAGGCAAATACACAACTCAAGCTGTAAAGTGTTTAGGACCTACTGGAATAGTAAAAATACAGATCTTAGAAATATTTTAGAGATGCATAGGATAAGATGAATTATGAAGAAAACTTTAAAAATGACTCAAAAAACTGGCCAAAGAGTATTTCCTTAGTTCCTTTTTATTAGCATCTCACCCATTTTAACATTTAAAAGACTTAGATAACCCAAATCCATACTACTGCCAAAAATGTGATAAAAATAGAAATCTGGAATTCAATATATAATTTTGCCACTGATTTATTCTATAACTTAGCAATTCCCTTTAAGTTCATCAACAGAATAGACTTTGTAAATAATCTAGTTATAAAACAATGAATTAAGATCTGTTGATAAAAGTAACACTTTTCAAATAAAAAAAAAAGTAACACTTTTCAAAATCTACTTTACCATTCAAGTTTTTAATTGGCATTTAAAGGATAAACCCTTCACTGAAACTCAAATGAAAAACAGTTTACAAATAGAAAATATAAATTTAGTACATTGGGCTGGGTGCAGTGGCTCACGCCTGTAATCCCAGCACTTTGGGAGACCGAGGCGAGCGGATCATGAGGTCAGGAGATTGAGACCATCCTGGCTAACACGGTGAAACCCCGTCTCTACTAAAAATACAAAAATTAGCTGGGTGTGGTGGCACACGCCTGTAGTCCCAGCTACTCATAAGGCTGAGACAGGAGAATCACTTGAACCTGGGAGGCAGAGGTTGCAGTGAGCCAAGATCATGCCATTGCCCTCCAGCCTGGGCGACAGAGTGAAACTCTGTCTCAAAAAAATAAAAAATAGGCCGGGCGTGGTGGCTCACACCTGTAATCCCAGCACTTTGGGAGGCTGAGGTGGGTGGATCACGAGGTCAGGAGATCAAGACCATCCTATCCTGGCTAACATGGTGAAACCCCATTTCTACTGAAAATGCAAAAAAATTAGCCAGGCACCAGTGGTGGTGGGCACCTGTAGTCCCAGCTACTTGGGAGGCTGAGGCAGGAGAATGGCGTGAACCCGGGAGGTGGAGCTTGCAGTGAGCAGAGATTGTGACACTGCACTACAGCCTGGGCAAAAGAGTGAGACTCCGTCTCAAAAAAAAAAAAATAAATATATAATAAGTAAATAAATTTAGTACATCTTGGCTGTGCGCGGTGGCTCATGCCTGTAATCCCAACACTTTGGGAGGCCGAGACGGGTGGATCACCTGAGGTCAGGAGTTCGAGATCAGCCTGGCCAACATGGTGAAACCTTGCCTCTACTAAAAAATACAAAAATCAGCTGGGCGTGGTGGTGGGCACCTGTAATCCCAGCTACTCGGTAGGCTGAGGCAGGAGAATCACTTGAACCCAGGAGGTGGAGGTTGCAGTGAGCCAAGATTGTGACATTGCACTCCAGCCTGGGCAACAAGCACGAAACTCCATCTCAAAAATAAATAAATAAATTTAGTACATCTTATAACTATTAGTATGTTTACCAAAGTCATTTTTAGTCAAAAGCTTTTAAAAATTTATGCTAATGTGAGAAAATTACATTTATAAAGTGGTATTTCAAATCAGTCAATGACCCAGAGAATCAGAGACAAGCAACAAAGGTAAGAAAAAGGACAAAAAAATGTTCTAGCCCTAAGACTAGCCAAGAAGAATTATGATTGAGTTATCAAACCTATGTTTAATCTACAGAATAGTATCACCCACCTCTGTAGAGAATGGGTTTTCCTTATTATCTTTGTGTTCCATGAAAAAGAACATGATCCAAAAGCTGCCAACTATCCCCACTGCAGATAGCTATATGGTGCTGTGTATTAACCTAAGTAGAGCGACTAAACATTATGAGGAAAAGGAAAAAGAAAAAGAAAAAAGGAAAAAAGAAAAAGACAAAACTGTGGAGATGATTGTTAAGAAACTGTCCCTTTAGGCCGGGCGCGGTGGCTCACGCCTGTAATCCCAGCACTTTGGGAGGCCGAGGCGGGCGGATCACAAGGTCAGGAGATGGAGACCACGGTGAAACCCCGTCTCTACTAAAAATAGAAAAAAAAATTAGCCGGGCGTGGTGGCGGGCGCCTGTAGTCCCAGCTACTCGGGAGGCTGAGGCAGGAGAATGGCGTGAACCCGGGAGGCGGAGCTTGCAGTGAGCCGAGATCGCGCCACTGCACTCCAGCCTGGCCGACAGAGCGAGACTCCGTCTCAAAGAAAAAAAAAAAAAAAAAAAAGAAACTGTCCCTTTAAAATAATTGCTACAGCTAATATATGAAGCAACTAATAGCGAGATAGACATAGAAGAAGGGTCTATTACCTGGATAGAAGGGTATGTTCGGTTGTTGTCTGTGCTGTGCTCCCCTGGAATGCTGCCCGCTGATCGCCCTTCACATTTGTATCTAAAACGCATTCCCCTCTGCCTGGGTTGTTCAATTATCTCTATATACGGGTTATACGCACCTGAAAAGTTTTTTAAAAGGAGGAGGTCAGTGAGATTAATATAGCAATTAATAATGGATTTTAACACGTCTGTTTTTTCATAACAGCAGACTAAAATAAAGATTTTTTTTTCCTCCTAACATTAAATAACAAGGTTGAAATGTTATCTTGGAGATTGGCTGGGAGAGGCACCTTTTTTTCCCATTCAGATTGAGTCCCTATGTAGTGTCAAAACAAGTCATTCAAACCATATTGATTGGTTAGCACTTTATAGCTTAATATCTATAGCTAACATCAATATGAACTTCTGAGATAACCACTTCAGAGATATCCACCTCCCACGTGAGACCTAGCAGAAGGGTTTCCCCCAAGATTCCCCAAGAAGGGTAAAGAAGATAGTACTCAGAAGTAAAATATTACACTCCTAAAGTGAGTTAAATGTATTTAACTGCTTGATTTTACATCATATTCATAATACTGAATGAAAAGACCATTCACTGAAAATGAAAATGCATTTAAATCCCTGCAGAAGCATATGTAAGTTTTTTCTATCTCCATTCAAATGTTAAAGGACTTACACATAGTATATCAAAACAAGCCCCAGGAGGGACTTTAGGCTCAAAGAATGTGTCACCAGTCCCATGTAAACCTTTTCTAAAGATACAACAGAGAAAAAAAATTATTTACTTTCTATAATAACTAAAATTCAAAATAAGCATCTGCAGAATGAATTGCTGATACATATAATAACATGATGACTCTCAAAATCATTATGCTGAGTGAAAGAAGTTAGACCAGAAGAGCACATACTGCATGACTCCATTTATATGAAACTCTAGGATATGTAAAGTAACATACAATGAACAACAGCAGATCACTGGTTGCCTAAGAACAAGAATATATGGTGGATAGGAAAGGCAGGGGGGACAATGGACATGTTAATTATCTTGTGATGATGATTCCAAGGTTGTATAGGTATGTCAAAAATTATCAAATTGCATTCTTTAAAAGTGCAGTTTGTTGTACATAAATTATATATCAATATGTCAATAAAGTTATTTAAAATATATGTAACTTTACTATTTTTTATTATCCAAATTGTGGGGGAAAAGGTAAATAGACACTCAACTGTACTTGCAAGTAGGGGAGTTAATAGGGGTGTGAAGATGTTTTCCATTAAAAAAAAAAAAAGGGTCCCTTAATCAGTTTAGTGCCGACTAAGGCTTCTCCTGTTAGAATGCAAGCAATCCTGAGAAATGGTAACACAGTGGGCCTTATCAGAACAGTATGAAGAAGAGGCCTCTGGAATCCTACCCCAGCTACTTCCTAACAGTAAGACCACAGAAAAGTTATTAAAACTAAAATCTCTTAGTTTCCGCCTCTGTAAAATAGGAATAATCATAATAGCACCTACCTCATTGGGTTGTTGTGAAGATTACAGATTATACGTGCTAAATTCTTACCAAGTGTCATATATACATATATGTTCAATAAATGGTGTCTATTATTTCAGATGCTTTCTTGATAACAATGATTTAGTGATACCATGGTGGCATCACAACAGTCACTCTAAAGGACCTTACAGAAGAGCAAGGCGAACAACACATATTATTAGACTACAGAAGGAAGGAAAGCACTAACAAAATTTTGTGGAAATAAGAGCGGAAGAGTCAGGAACGCCCAACTGTGTCAGTGGAAAAAGAGCGGTTAATGAAGCAAAAGAGTGGGGGAAATAAAGAGGAAAAAGTTAGGTATTCTAGGGAAAGGGGAACAATGTGTCCACAGAGGAGGGTTTATTTAAGAATCACCAATGTTTGTAAGTGGAATACACTTCCTCTCTTAGAAAGAGAACTAAAAGTCAGAGCACACTTGGCAATGTGGATTTCATTTTATGTGTGATGAAATCAATGAATAATTTGATGCAGGCAAATCACATGATCATATTTACGTTTTAGAGTAAAAATTTTAAGCGGGGCACAGTGGCTCACGCCTGTAATCCCAGCACTTTGGGAGGCCGAGGCGGGTAGATCACGAGGTCAGGAGATCGAGACCATCCTGGCTAACACGGTGAAACCCCGTCTCTACTAAACATATAAAAAAAATTAGCCGGGCGTGGTGGTGGATGCCTGTAGTCCCAGCTACTCAGGAGGCTGAGGCAGGAGAATGGCGTGAACCCGGGAGGCAGAGGTTGCAGTCAGCCGAGATCGGCCGCTGCACTCCAGCCTGGGCAACAGAGCGAGACTCTGTCTCAAAAAAAAAAAAAAAATTTTTGGTCACAGCAGACAGAAAAAAGAAAGCAACGTGATCAGTTTAGAGACCACTATAATAATGTGGGCAATGATGACAGTATGTCTGATATATGGCAGTGATAAAAGGAATGAAAGATTATTTAAAAGATAAAATTGACAGCACCTGGTGCCTGAACATTAGGGTTAAGAGAAATTAAAAAATCACTGATGGCTCAGAAATTAAAGAATCATTGATGGTTCCATGGCTTCTACTTTGGGTTACTGAATAAAGTATTACCATTACTTTCAATTTTATTCTGTATGGTGCAAACTCTCTGTGCTTGAATCTACTACCTATTTGTTTATTCAAAAGATGAAGAGCCAGAGAAAACTGACTTTAACCCATACATAATCCTTATTTCAGTTTTACTCAAAAACATAAGATATGCAGATGAGTATTTCACAATTTTATCCTTGCATATTTCAAATATTTCAAATTCATACTGCAATTTCAATTTTTTTTTTTTTTTTTTTTTTTTTTTGAGACTTAGTCTCGCTCTGTCATCCAGGCTGGAGTGCAGTGGCGTGATATCGCCTCACTGCAAGCTCCGCCTCCCATGTTCACGCCATTCTCCTGCCTCAGCCTCCCGAGTAGCTGGGACTACAGGCGCCCGCCACCACGCCAGCTATACCTGGCTAGTTTTTTGTAATTTTAGTAGAGACAGGGTTTCACCGTGGTCTCGATCTCCTGACCTCGTAATCCGCCCACTTCGGCCTCCCAAAGTGCTGGGATTACAGATGTGAGCCACTGCGCCTGGCCGCAATTTCAAATATTTCATACCCTTATATATCCTTGTAGGAGTATTTAAGAAAGAGTATATTTTCCTCTTTAAAACTGTTAAAATCAACATTATTTTTTAAGTGACATTTTAAATAATTTATGTGGCTGAAGTAAAAGCCAAATAAATCCCCGCCCACTACTTATTTAAAGGTGTCTTGGTGGGAAACTGATATAAAATGACATCGTTGGCCGGGCACGGTGGCTCAAGACTGTAATCCCAGCACTTTGGGAGGCCGAGACAGGCGGATCACGAGGTCAGGAGATCGAGACCATCCTGGCTAACACAGTGAAACCCCGTCTCTACTAAAAAAAATACAAAAAACTAGCCGGGCGAGGTGGTGGGCGCCTGTAGTCCCAGCTACTTGGGAGGCTGAAGCAGGAGAATGGCGTAAACCCGGGAGGTGGAGCTTGCAGTGACCTGAGATCCGGCCACTGCACTCCAGCCTGGGCAACAGAGTGAGACTCCATCTCAACAAAAAAAAATAATACTAATAAAATAAAATAAAATGACATCGTTAATAAGTGTTTAACTTTGGGAGGGGAAGAGTATGAATTAAAATTCTAGGTTCATAGTGAGCATTCAAGTATTTAACTGAGGCTGGGCATGGTGGCTCATACCTGTAAACCCAGCACTTTGGGAGGCCAAGGTGGGTGGATCACTTGAGGTCGGGAGTTCCAGACCAGCCTGGTCAACGTGGTGAAACACCATCTCTACTAAAAATACAAAAAATTAGCTGGATGTAGTGGCAGGCACATGTAATCCCAGCTACTTAGGAGACTGAGGCAGTAGAATTGCTTGAATCCAAGAGGCAGAGGCTGCAGTGAGCCAAGATTGCACGATTGTACTCTAGCCTGGGTGACAGAGCGAGACTCCATCTCAAAAAAACCAAAACCAAAAACAAAAACAAAACAAAACTTCATTGGTTACAAGACACTTCTTTAGATTGTTTATTAAAATGTCTATTAAAAGAACAGAAAAGTAGTTGTTGAAAAAATTAAATAAAATATTTTTAAATAGTAAAAATTACATAAATATTGGTTATCATATAATATTGAGTATTTAAAATCCTTGGAATTTATTTTTCTTATTGCAGAAGCTCTTAATTGGTAAAAATTAACAAGCTGGGGGAATGTAGAGTATTACAACCAAGTAACAGAGTATATTGTAATGCTCTACATTCCCCCAGCTGGAAATAATCTCCCCTCCTTTAAACTACCATAGTATTCTGTTTATAGTAATTATTCCAAATAACTGTAATTTAGGGAAAATTACATCTTACCATCTTATTAAACTTACCATCTTATTTAATTAAAATTAAACTTACCATCTTATTTCTTCTTGAGATAAAGCTACTTGTTTTATTTCTTCAAGCTACTTGAAGGCAGAAATTGTGTTTTACTCATCAGTGCCTTGTATACAGATATTCATTAAACACCTATTGAATGAATGACTAAAATATCTTAAGGTATTTTGTTTATACAAGTTACTCAAACGTTAAATAATCATGTACGTGATTAGTCAGATTTTTTAATTAGATTCCACTACCAAGGGAAAAAAAAAAATAGTGCTTTGTAGGTACCAGGATTGCTACACCTCAGCATTTCCTCATACTCATTCATATTTCGATTTATCTGTGTTTATGATTTTTAAAAAACTTCCCAGCTATAAATCATTTATATAATGCATCAGTACAATGCACCAGTTATTTCCTTCCTCAGTACTGTGCTTTGCGCAGTGCCATTCTTCCTGAATATAAAATGTGCTGAAAAGTAGTCATCTATGGAGTGGAAGAGGGTAAAATATAAATCAGGAAATTGTAGGGAAAATAAGTACTCTTAATTAAGATAACCTCAAATCGCCACAGTTTTGAAAAGCACAAAAACGTCTCCAAAGTTGGCTCTAAACAAGTTGATTACTGTATTTTTCTTTAAGCAATACTATGCAAAGTTGGGACTGACCCCTATATTCTGAAGAGTATTTTAAAAGGCTAATATACATCAGAATAATATCTGAAATACAGTCAAAATGTTTGTAAGATATATTTATGTTTTTATTTGCACTTAGGCAAGAAAGAGTGCTATTTTAAAACATAGTGCCTATTTAATAAAGTATGAGTTTTTAAGATAAAAAATTACATTGAAATAAATGTTTAAATGGATCATAAATTATCAGAAATAGACACATTAACTAACATCTTATTGCTAGAATGAGCAACCAGCATCAAGTATATAGAACAAAAAGTTAATTATTGTAATTACAACACTTTTGAAAGACCCTTTTATATACATTTCTCATTTGATCCTCTTAACTTTAATCTCCATTTGAAAAACAATAGAAATTATTATCCCAACTTAAAGATGATAAAACTAAAGTTGAAAATTATATGGTTATAAGAAAAATGAATTATGAATGGTACGCTAATATGGCACTGCCAAATTTAAAAAACAAGCATAAAAGCAACTGGAGGTAATAACTGATACAGCACATAACCTGCAATCTAAAATAAATGCAACTTAATTTAAGAAGATAATGCATCCTGGTATAGCCAAATGAGTATTTAGATCCAAAGAAATCCCTAGAACAGAGTTCATCCTGGGGATGAACATCAGAATCACTTAGGCAGTTTTTTCAAAACATGAATGTCCTTACCCCACTTGAGATGTTTAAAAGAAAAAGAAATCTTCAAAGTTTTTAAAGCCCAGATACATGTTTCTGAAAAAGCCTTCCAAGAAATTCTAACACACTCCTGATTAAGAATAATTGCCTTAAAACATGAAGTGAAAGCAACAATGCACATATTGAGAGAAGCAATCTGGGCAAAGCAATTCTGGCTACTCGTAACTTGTTTTTCTCTCCCACTCAAAAAAGAACCTTATTCAAATGCAAGCAAGAAAAATGACAATACAGCGATAGCCTTCAAATGCTCTCATTTATTTAAAAAGTAAATAATTTACAACACAAATATTTTAACTCTTGCAACACATCACACAAATGATTGTCACGCCAGTGTGTCAACACTATAGTTGAGAATAGCTGACTAGACTGCATGTCTCTCATAAAGGTCCTGGGTGACAGACTTTGCCTAAGACCTAAAGGAGCCAATGGAGCTAACAATGTACCTTTTTCCAAATATCACCTCTACTCAGTTTGGAGAAAAAGAAAATAAGATCTACTATTTTTTTCCTCAAACCAGGTCTCTCATCAGCCAAAGGCTATTCCAATATATGAGGCTGACTTCATTACTCCAATACATCAGCTGACTTTCAACTGGGCCTTCAGAATCAAAGAAAGGAAATTTTCAGATGAGTATTCAACTGATTCATGCACCACAAGGTAAAAACTGTAAAAGATTCTGGCAATAGGGATTCTGTTACCATGGGGGGTAAAAAGGTAAGTCTTGAAAAAACTCTTGTACGTGCCAGGGTAAAATAAAGAAATTTTAAATTCTGTCCTAGATTATACAGGTATTAAAGTTAAAAACAAATGGCAAGACCAAATCACCTCTATTTTAAAAATAAAAATAGAGGAGGCCCAGATAAATAGGAATTTCAGAAAAACAATTTTATCCCATGCAATATTTGGGTCATGTGCCTACAAACAAAACCATTTTCAGAGAACCCAGATGAGAGAAAGTTGGAACAAAAGGAAACTCTGAGTCCCTTAAAATGCATAACCTAGATGTTCCTAATTATGATTCATTGTCTGGCTCCTCCCTAGTTATTACATTAACTCATTCCCTTTATCTATGCCTATCATATGTCACCTTAATTATTTAACACCACTGTTATTTCTATTTTTTCAAGTGTTGCATTTCTGAAACATTCATGCTCATGTGTGGCCTTTTACTTAAAAAAAGAAGTCATTAGCTGTAGCTATCCATTCCTAACTTGCAGCCCTGTTATTAAAGATTAAGTTGCATCTTTACTTACTTCCATTTCCCCTCTTTAATCGAGAAAAATAACAGTTCTCTTGAAATTCACACTACAAATAGTTGGTAAGAAGTGAGGTTTACAAAAACAATTCATTCCAGTACTTTCTATTGTGTGACATAGAAGAACCATACTAACGAAAAATGTGAATAAAAATAAATTATCTAAATTTTAAAACATTTTACCAAAGACAGCACTAATTATTAGTTAACAGAGCTACATGCCACACAAAGACATTTTGCTCTTTTTACTGGAACAATGAGAAGGTTTAAATTCAGACATAAAATATCTAATTTTACTTATATTAAATAAAATAGAATAAATATACAAAAGCAACGACTGCCTACTATGCATACCTTAGTTGGGTTTGGGAACATTTTCCTTCACTATGTCTATTATTATGTCAAAAGACTGTAATCAAGGTGTAATTTTTTTTAAAAAAGCAACAAAAAGCAGCTTAATACAAGCTGTGAAATCCTAATTAACGTGCTAACTTATCTAAACAAAATTTAGAATCATATTATATACATGATTTTAAACTACATTCTAAATCACAAAATTTTGCTTGTAAGATTATGATTTATGTTACTTTTACATCATAGCTATCACATAATCAACACTTATACCTATTTACATATGACATCTGGTGAGAAATGAAGAAATGCTCTTAAATGCTTTGTAATGAATAAAAGTACTTTTTGAGGTTTTAATACTACCTTACTACAAAGAGAATCTAAACTAGACAACGAAAAACTAAGCAATTTCTTTTTCTTTTTTTTTGTGTGTGTCACTTTTCTGGTTAAATTGCTGTTTCAAAACAGAATAGGAATTTAGAATTTCATTACTGAATCTTTTTCTATCTCTAAGGTCTTTATAACAGATTAAGGAAAAGTACACAGATTCCTTTAAACATTTTTTTTTTTTTTTTTTTTTTAATTCCAGGCTTGGCAGTTTTCTAACAACTGAATTACAATTTAAATAACTTGTTACATTTTAAATAGTGCCATTTTAATGCAACTCTTGAGAAAAGACCAAAAAAACAAAAAGTTAATCACCCTTCAACTTCTAAACCTTTAAAATTTTCTATTTCTTTAAACATTTCCTCCTTACTTTTAGGGAATCCTTCCTCCTCACAACAGCACAAAATACAGTGTCAATGTACAAATTTAAATTGTATTACATTTTAAAATCCTGTGGGTCTTAACAATACTCTATACAGAAATGGTTGTTTCCTCTCTCATTTGAAAAAATTATAAGTATTACATTTATGCAATACATCAATAAAGTTTGATTAAATCGCCAAGAGGCTGAACTTAACTTACAATGCTAGGCATTCTTCATTACTTCCAAACAAAATCTTTCTGATAACCAATAAATTAACAAAACATTTGAAGTCATCTTAGCACTTCTAATCTACACATGCTTTGAATTCACAAATTTACAGGATTATCTGAAAGTCTGGTGTCACTTAAGTGGGAAAAGGGAAAGCTGAAATATTTTAAACTTCACTTAGTATTCTCACAACCACAGACAAACTGAAATCAAATGTCATGTGAAACACCCCAATTTCCTTTTCTGCCTACAGCAGTAGCTATGGCATTGTTCTGCTCAACCTTTTAAAAAGGTTCTTTAAGCTTCCTACTTCCTCATCTCCACTAGACAACAACCAACTTCTGAGGGTCACTGGACCAGGCAGTTTTGGGATGCGAGTCAAGTTCATAAACGGTGCCCCGTCTTCACTCTCTTAGGTACAGCATTTAACATATGCATTTAGCCCTCCCTGCCTTTGCTCACGCTGCTTCCTCTGTCTGGAAAGCGCCCCCCACTCACCTTGGCAAAATCCTGGTAAAAGACCAACTCGAACCCAGGCTACTTAATTTCTCCCACCATCCCGGCTCTCCCGTCCCCCCAACCTTGAGCTCCAGGCACCCCGAAACCACGTCTGTGCATACAGGAGGCTCTTCCCTGCTCTGCAATGTTTCTTATAAATTTATTTCCCCCCAAAGGGAGAGATCGAGCATTTATTAAGGGAAAATATACAGTCAAATAAGTGATAAAGTTGTATTCACTACTACCCATTATTTTAAAGCACGGATATTCTAACACTCCTCTTTCCCCTTATTTCCAGCGGGAAGGAAGGGGGATTCAACGTCTCTATTCGTCAGATTAGAAACTGTGTGCTTTATCTCACAGTAAAAATTACACACTCTATTTTTTTTTTTTTTTTTTAATAGAGACAGGGTCTCTGTCGCCCATGCTGGAGAGAAGGGGCGCGATCTTGGCTCACTGCAACCTCCACCTCGCCCAGGTTCGAGCGATTCTCCTGCCTCAGCCTTCCGAGTAGCTGGGATTACAGGCGTGCGCCACCACGCCAGACTAATTTTTGTATTTTCAGTAGAAACGGAGTTTCAAAATGTTCGCCAGGTTGGTCTCGAACTTCCGACCTCAGATGACCCGCCCGCCTCGGCCTCCCAAAGTGCTGGGATTACAGGCGTGAGCCACCGCGCCCGGCCTACACCTGGTCGATGCAACATTAACACTTAAAATACCACGGATTTTTAAATTCGTGTTAAAATACCACGAATGATTTTTAAAGCCGTGCCGCATTTTGTACAACTGTCAGTACAAGGGGGATCACCTCTTTGCATTTGACGAAATTAAAAAGGGGGAGAGAGCTTGCCCGAGGTTTGAAGGTTCCTCATTCTTGTTCTAAAACATAAAACCACCACTTCAATACATATCCATTTTTAACATGAGAACTCCTCGTCCTCCTTTAGTTCGCTTATGACTTCCCTAATCCTAAAATCAAGTCATTAGGAATTTCTAAGTTTCCTGCTATGACAACAGGATCAAATTACAGACCGCGGCTTGGATTTTGCACGCAAGCCCTGAAACAGGTAACTTTTTTAAAAGCTGACAATTTTACCATATGAGATTTTAAAGACAGAACGCGCCCCAGCCAAAACTGAGCTCCCTAAACTCACAGCGGCAGGACCCCAAGAAAAGCTCCTTCCCCCCGGCCCAGGTCCCCGACCCGGAACACTCACCGGAGGCCATGGCTCCGTTCCCCGCACCTTCCCGCAGGCAGTTCCCGGCGTCCTGGCCAGAGGCGGCCGTGGTCAGTCAGTCAGTCAGTCAGGAGGCCGAGGGACCTCTGCCGGCGGGGCCCCCAGTCCCCCGACCACCCCAGGGTCCTCCTCCTTCTTCCCGCCCTCCGCTGGGTTTGCGGCTCACACCTTCCCACCCCCTGAATTCTTGCGCTCCGGGTCACCAGCGTCGCCCGTCCACCGTGCGGGAGCCAGGGGCAGGGGGCGCAGCGGGGCGAGAGCCGAGTGCCGGCCAGGCCGAGAGGCTGGCAGCCTGGCGGGAGGGGAATTTCCCGCGGCTGACGTAGGCCCGGCGCAGCCTTCAAGCCGGAGGCGTGGGGCGGGGCGTCCTAGCTGCCGTCGCGCGCGCGACCGCCCCCAGCGCCCCGCCCTGCCCGCCCCCGCTCACGCTCACCGTCCGCCCCGGCGCGTACGCCCCCGGCGCTGCTGCGGCGGCGGGCTTGGGAGGGGGTCGAGGGAGCGGGAGCTTGGGGTGGGCTTCGGGAGCACAGGGAACGGCGGCAGCCGGGAGGTCGCAGCGTGAGAAGGCCGCCGGCTCCCGAGAAATCCCCCTCCTCCAGGTTGTTCTTCCGAGTGTGGTTTAAAGTTCAGGAGCGGGCGGGGGGGTGCGGATGACGTAGAGAGGGCCGGCCGCCCGGGAGCTTTTAGGGGCGCGCCGGGCGGCCGAGCGGGGCCGACCCTCCAGGCCGGGGAGGGCGACGCCCGGGGTTTTCGAGAGGTGGTTCCCCCTCTTCCCGACTTCGCGCATGCAAATCTCCACCCCCGCGCCAGCGCGGAGGGGGAAGTGCGGCTGCGGCAGAGCCTGTCTTCTTCTATAATTCCTCTATTTGCATACGGGGACCCCCCCACCCGGCTGATTTTTTCCTCTTTCTATCTAAATTGCGAGGGTACTGTGAACTTTACGTCTTTTACCTACTGAAACCCGTTTAAACTCAAAAGGTCCGCACATCCAGGTCGTTGTCTCATTACGCAGTGCGCTGAAGTTTAGTGGACACTGTATCCTGAGATTTCACACAGATACCAAGAAAGGGGGAAATGGAGCAAACATTTAGTGCATTAAAGGACCTAGGATAACTTCGTTTCCTTCATTTGAATAGTACCTGCTATGCGTCAGATAATGTCTATACCTAATCTATGACGTATTTATTATTCCTAATTGTATAGATGAAGTATTCGGGGTTCAAAGAAGTTACTTCAATATACAGCACTTCCAAATGCTGGTAAGAAAAGGCACAGTTTAAAAAAGCCAGGGTTGTCTGACTCCAAAGCTCCATACCCTTGCCCCATCCCTTACTAGTTAAAATAAGTACGGAGAGGGAATGGGGAGTATCAGCCTGCCATACAAGTGCCCAAAACTGGGGGACCCAGGTGGGCAAATAATTAAAAATATCCCGCCAACTCCAAAGTATTCTTTCCACGAAATGCACAATGTACAACAAAAGAATGAAACAGTTTTGTTATTGGATACGTACTAAAACATACCATGATGCACATCACAGGCAATCCACTGAAGAGGGTGCAAAGACCAAAAAAAAAAAAAAAGAAACTTAATCCTTTCATATGGTCAGGCACATACAATCCATTATATACCTGTTAATTGTCTTTATCCAAAGGAAAATAATGGAAAGTTGTATCTTGGAGCCAAGAGCCAAGGCTTAAACCCCCGTAGAGACAGAGACGTGGAGCACCATCCTTGTTCGCTTTCCAAGAGATGGCTCCAAGGCCCCCAAGAAAGACCTTCTGAGGATGCAAAACTAGCAAGAGGCTTATTTAGCTTTTTAAAACATGTACATACCTTTCAAAGAGATGGAAAGCATTTTCAATTCTCTGAAGGAATTTCAAAATGAAAAGTGACTGAGGGAGAGGAATGTTCTGAGGAGGTGACATTTGAGCTGAGTCCTCAGTATAAGAAAGAGCTGGCGGGGTGCGGTGGCTCACGACTGTAATCCCAGCACTTTGGGAGGCTGAGGCAGGTGGATCACGAGGTCGGGAGTTCAAGACCAGCCTGGCCAAGATGATGAAACTCCGTCTCTACTAAAAATACAAAACTTAGCCAGGCGTGGTGGCAGGCTCCTTGTAACCCCAGCTACTCGGGAGGCTGAGGCAGAGAATTGCTTGAACCTGGGAGGCGGAGGTTGCAGTGAGCCGAGATCATGCCACTTGCACTCCAGCCTGGGTGACACAGTGAGACTCTGTCTCAAAAAAAAAAAAATGCCATTCACAGAGAGATTCAGGGAAAGAACATTCCAGCTGGGGGAACAGCAGGCAGCAGGTCCTTGAGATAGGAAAGAGCACAGTCAAGAATTGTCCCTCATCCTCACGACCTTCAAATGTCTCACCAAACATTCACATTTGTGTAGTTGAAATGCCTATTTTAATAATATATGGTTAGAACACAACTCCCTTTCATATATAAATATACCATATTTTTGTATGGTTTTAATATACACTGAATTTCCCAGGAATACAAATACTGTACAAATTGAAGACAGACTGTTTTATTAAAAAAGTTTTAAGAGTTGGAAAATTGTAACTCTGACAGCTCATCAATACAACATAGTATGCCAGGTGTGGTGGCTCACACCTGTAATCCCAGTATTTTGGGAGGCCGAGGTGGGTGGATTACCTGAATTCAGGAGTTCAAGACCAGCCTGGGCAACATGGTGAAACCCTGTCTCTACTAAAAATACAGAAATTAGCTGGGCGTGGTGGTGTGCACCTGTATGCCAGCTACTCGGGAGGCTGAGGCACGAGAATCGCTAGAACCGGGCTGGCGGTGGTTGCAGTGAGCCGAGATCGTGCCATTGCACTCTAACCTGGGTGACAGAGCTAGACTCTGTCTTGGGGGAAAAAAAAATACAACACAGTAATATCAGGCTGCATTTGCAGCACTTGCATTCACACTGATTCTAGGTACAAGTACAAACATCTGCCAACTTCATTGTGTCTTTTTTTTTTTTTTTTGGAGACAGGGTCTCGCTCTGTCACCAAGGCTGGAATGCACTGGCATGAACACAGCTCACTGAAGCCTCCATCTCCTAGGCTCAAGCTATCCTCCTACCTCAGCCTCCCAAATAGCTGGGACTACAGGCATGTGCTACCACACCCGGCCCATTATAGCTTTTTTTTTTTTTAAAGAGACGGGGTCTTGCTACATTGGCCAGGCTGGTCTCGAACTCCTGAGCTCAAGCAATCCTCCTGCCTCAGCCTCCCAAAATGCTGGGATTACAGGCATGAGCCACTGCATCTGGCCATATTATGTCTTTTAATGTAGTTATGCCCAAGTATTTACATACTGAGGTCGATATTATTTTCCTATAAATTGCTTTCTTTTTATTTCTTAATATTGCTGTTAGAATATTATTTTTATTTATTTGAAAATGTTCATGTAAAGTAGATTATGAATTTCATTTCAAGCTACTAAAGGGGATGTTACAAATATATGTTATAAAACAGTAGGCACTGATCTGAAAGGGCAGAGAACCTTTAGAACTCTTGATACTAAAGAACTTACCTTAAATATATGAAAAAAAATTTTTTAATGATGCAGCAGTCAAAAAGTCACAATTCTCCAGGAAACAAACAAATCTGATTAGCAAATGGATGTGTTCTGAGTCTGTGATCCCAGAATATGAAAAAGTAAGAGTGAGGGATCATAAGTGAAATTGCTCCATATGAGATTTTTTTCCTTGTTGAAAGAACAAGACACCCATCATTAAACTGAATGGATACAGTTGTAACAGTTTCAGAATAAAATCAAACGTTGTGGTCACCATAGGCTTGTAGAACTGGAACAAACATATATTATTTTGGCAGTCTTGAGCTTTCCCAGGCAGGAACTAAAGGTGACTGAAGTCATCATCCTAGGGACATGCTAGTATTTGTTTGGGTCTCTTAGTGTGGGGCATGGGTAAAATAATGTGTGCTCAGAATCTGCAGTAGTTACAGGCCAAGGCTGAAGCCTAGTGGAGAACAGGGCTCAGAGAAGCCTTGTTAGAGTGTCACCAAGGAGAGAGTCTTTGTAACCCACCACCCGGATTAAGATACAGAATGCTTTCAGCCACTCAAAAGGCTGCCTCAGGGCTGCTTCTAGTCAATATCCACCCCCAGAAGGCACTGGATATTCTGATCTCCTTGACAATAATTAGTTGTATCTGTTTTTAAACTTGATATAAATGGAGTCATGCAGTGTATACTCTTTTAAGTATGACTTTCTCACTTAACATTATGTTTATGTGTCATGTCCATACTGTGTGACAGTAGTACATTCATTATTGGGGAGAAATCCATTGTATGAACATAGCACATTTCATTCATCCAGTCTGTTGATAAATATTTGAGTTGTGTCCACATTGTTGTCCATCTTTTGGTGGATATAAGCACTTATTTCCGTTGGTTTACACCCAGGAGTAGTACTGCTGGATCATATGATAAATATATGTTAGTTTTAGTAGACACTGCCAGTTTTCCAAGGTTGTTGTACCAAATTATATTCCCACAAAAAAAAACTTAAGAGGCTGGGCGTGGTGGCTCACGCCTGTAATCCCAGTACTTTGGGAGGCCAAGGTGGGCGGGTCACCTTAGGTCAGGAGTTCAAGACCAGCCTGACCAACATGGAGAAATCCTGTCTCTACTAAAAATACAAAATTAGCCCTGCATGGTGGCGCATGCCTGTAATCCCAGCTACTTGAGAGGCTGAGGCAGGAGAATCGCTTGAACTCAGGAGGCAGAGGTTGCAGTGAGCCAAGATCGTGCCATCGCATTCCAGCCTGGGAGACAAGGGCGAAACTCCGTCTAAACAAACAAACAAACAAGATAATTCAATTTGTTTCACCAACACTTGGTATTGTCCTTTTAATTTTAGCCATTCTGATGGAGGTGTAGCAATACCTTCTTGTGGTTTTTATATACATTTCCCTGATAACTAGAGATGCTGAACCCTTTTTTTGTTTTTGTTTTTGTTTTTTTTGGAGACAGAGTCTCGCTTTGTCTCCCAGGCTGGAGTGCAGTGGCGTAATCTCAGCTCACTGGAACCTCCGCCTCCCAGGTTCAAGCGATTCTTCTGCCTCCACTTCCTGAGTAACTGGGACTACAGGCACGCCCACCGCACGTGGCTAATTTTTGTATTTTTTTGGGTTTTGTTTTAATTTTTTTTTTATTTTTGTATTTTTAGTAGAGACAGGGTTTCTCCGTGTTGGTCAGACTAGTCTCGAACTCCTGTCCTCAGGTGATCCGCCTGACTTGGCCTCCCAAAGTGCTGGGCTTACAGGCGTGAGCCACCACGTCTGTCTGTATTTTTTTTTTTTTTTTTTTAGAAGAGACAGGGTTTCACCATATTGGCCAGGCTGGTCTCCAACTCCTGACCTTGTGATCTGCCCCCGTTCGCCTTCCAAAGTGCTGGAATTACAGGTGTGAGCCACTGCACCTGGCCAAGATACTGAACACCTTTGTACAAATTTATTAGTCATTTGGCTATCTTCCTTTGCAGAGTACCTGTTTCAGTCTTTTGTCCATTAAAAAAAAAATTGGGGCTGGGCACTTTGGGAGGCCGAGGCAGGCGGATCACGAGGTCGGTAGTTCGAGACCAGCCTGACCAACATGGTATAACCCCGTCTCTACTAAAAATACAAAATTTAGCCGGGCGTGGTGGCACACACATGTAATCCCAGCTGCTCAGGAGGCTGAGGCAGGAGAATTGCTTGAACCTGGGAGGAGGAGGCTGCAGTGAGCCGAGATCACACCACTGCACTCCAAACTGGCGACAAAGTGAGACTCATCTCAAAAAAAAAAAAAAAAAAAATCGGATTATCTATCTTTTTCTTATAGATTTGTAGACATTCTTTATGCATTCTGGATATGAGTATATCAGGTGGGTTCTTTGGGAAGCAGGTACCAATATGAAATTAACAATGCAAGAGATTTATCGGGAGTAACATCTATGAAAGATAAAGGGGAAAGAAAAAAGTTACAGGCAGGGAAAATCTTAAGATGCAGGTCTGACACTGGTGAAAAGAAATGGGAAAGGAAGGTAAATTTGGTAGAGTGAGATGAGAGTGCATCTTTGAGGAAGTCTCAGTAAATCCAATGGGGAGCTCTAACACAAACACTGTGCACAGAGCTAGTGAGTCCTTACACTACCTCTGTGCTTATAATTGGCTAGGTGGCTCCGAGGAAATTTGTGGCCTTGGCTTGAAAGCTGAGGCAGATCCCCTCTAGAATGGAGATCTGAGCAGAGCACCTCTATGAATGCCACAGAGTTGTTATCAAATATATGCATTGCAAGTATCCTCTCCTAGTATGTGGCTTGCCTTTTCGTTATTTTAGAGAAGTTTTTAACTTAATTAAGTCTGATTTATTTTCTTTGATAGTGTTTTACATGTAATGTTGGAGAACTCTTCTTGGACTGAGGTTATGAAACTATCTTCGTATGTTTTCTTCTAAAAGTTTTATAATACTCAGTAATATTTAACGGAGGCTCTGAAAAACATCTGCTGAATTCTCTCTGTTCCACAGCTAAAGGCCCTGGCTTTGCAAACACACAGGCCTGGATTTGAATCTTAACTCGTCCTAGATTGTTAGCTGTGAGACTCTGGGCAAGTCCCTTAGCCTCTCTGTGCCTGTTTGCTTATCTGTAAAATAGGGGTAGTAATATGGTACCTACCTCACAGGCTTCTTGTGAGGACTAATTGTGATCACTAATACAAAGTGCCTGACACAGGGAAAGCACTCAAAAATGTTGGCAGGTTTTTTTCCTGTTTTACTATAAAAATTATTGGGACCAGACATGGTGGCTCATGCCTGTAATCCTAGCACTTTGGGATGCAAAGGTGGGAGGATCACTTGAGCCTGGAGTTCAGGACCAGCCTGGACAACAAAGTGAGACACCATCTCTACAAAAGATTTTTTTTTTTTAAATTAGTCGGGTGTGGTGGCACATACCTGTGGTTCCAGCTACTTGCAAGGCTGAGGAGGGAGGATTGCTTGAGCCTAGGAGGTCAAGGCTACAGTGAGCCATGATCCTTGCACTGCATTCCAGCCTGGGCAAGAGAGCAAGACCCGTCTCAAAAAAAAAAAAAAAAATTCAAATATACAGCCAAACTGAAAAATTTTTTCAGGGAACATATGTATACCCACTAACTGGATTCCACCACTAACATTTTACTGCACTTGCCTTATCACCTGTTTATTTTTCCATCCCTCTGTCTATCCATTCATCTATCTGGTTTTTAAAAATGTATTTCAAAATAAGTTGCAGACACTGGTACTCTTCCCTCTGAATACGTGGACATGTATAACAGTGATTCTTACACTTTAATAACCACCAGAATGATTGTATTTGTTGGATTCAATGGTGTTCTCCCTCAGATAATTCTAGATAAATGGCCAAATTTCGTCTTTGATACCCTCTTTATCTGAGTTACCTGTCTTCCTTTATGTAGTTTATGTAGATACTTTACATCAATTTAAGCCACACGGTTCTCTTACAAAAAATTAGACCTGATCGAGAGTACCCTGTAGTCCCAATTAGCGTACTACAAGTACTGCCCAACTCTCTGTAGTGAGGAGGTGTCCTTCCACTATTAAGGACAAATAGCTGCAACAGCTGGGTTCGACCACTATAAGTGAATTTCACCAGTGCTGTTGGCCAAACCCCACTCCTGCTCTCCTGTTTACTTACTGCATTAGTATTGTTTGAGATCTCTGAAACTCACTTACGTGATTTATAAGGTTGTAAAAGACAAAACTAAGGGCAAAACAAACAAAAAAACCATAAAGAATGAGAGTTGGGGCCGGGCGCGGTGGCTCACGCCTGTAATCCCAGCACTTTGGGAGGCTGAGGCAGGCAGATCACGAGGTCAGCAGATCGAGACCATCCTGGCTAACATGGTGAAACCCCGTCTCTACTAAAAATACAAAAAAATTAGCCAGACATGGTGGTGGATGCCTGTAGTCCCAGCTACTAGGGAGGCTGAGGCAGGAGAATGGCATGAACCTGGGAGGCGGAGCTTGCAGTGAGCCGAGATCACGCCCCTACACTCCAGCCTGGGAGACAGAGCAAGACTCCATCTCAAAAAAAAAAAAAAAATGAGAGTCGGGTGTGGTGGCTCACCCATGTAACCCCAGCACTTTGAGACTGAGACTTGAGACCAGGAATTGGAGACCAGCCTGGGCAGCATAGCGAGACCCCCATCTGTACAAAAAAAAAAAATCCAGGTGTGGGGGCGTGCACCCGTAATATTAGCTACTTGAGAGGCTTAGGTGGGAGAATCACTTGAACCCAGGAGTTTGAGACTGCAGTGAGCTTTGAACACACCACTGCACTCCAGCCTGGATGACAGAGCAAGACCCTGTCTCTTAAAAAAATTTCATAAATAGTTTGGCATGTGGCAGCAGACCCAGATCCTGTCATCAGTTTTGCCTGCTGTCCCTCCTATCTAACACAAGTTCATGTGCTGCCATCTTTAAAGCACACTTTAGGGGAAAGGGATAGTCCCTAAAGTAAAAACTATACCTCTGAGGAAACCTGCACCATTCACCTATTTTCATTTAAGGAACTGAAACATAAAATTAATGAACACCCAGAGAAATGAAATCTTAGTACATAAAAACTCCAAAAAGCATTCGTAAGATATCCATTGTTAAAAATTTTCTTGGCTGGGCGCGGCGGCTCACACCTGTAATCTTGACACTTTGGGAGGCTGAGGCAGGAGGATTGCTTGATCCCAGGATTTCTAAACCAGCCTGGGCAACATAGCAAAACCCTGTCTCTATTAAAAAAAAAAAAAAAAAAAAAAAAAATTGGCGGGTTGTGGTGGCTCACGCCTGTAATCCTAGCACTTTGGGAGGCCGAGGCAGGCATATCACTTGTGGTCAGGAGTTTGAAACCAGTTTGGCCATCATGGTGAAACCCCATCTCTACTAAAAATACAAAAAATTAGCGGGGCATGGTGGTGCATGCCTGTAATCCCAGCTACTCAGGAGACTGAGGCAGGAGAATCACTTGAACCTGGGAGGCAGAGATTGCAGTGAGCCGATCTCGTGCCACCGCACTCCAGCCTGGGCAACAAAGCAAGACTACATCTCAAAAAAAAAAAATCTCTTTTTAATCTTTTATTTATATTGTGTAGGCCCTATACTGTGGTATGCTAGTTTTGCGTATATAGCACTGCTTAGAAGTGTGACACAGTGTGCTGACTTGGGTTTCTCTAACTATAGTAATATCTGATGTGTCACAACCATGAGATCCAGTGATTACTTGTTCCGATTTAGAATTAACATTTTTCAGAACGAGTAATGAAGTCATCATCACCTTCAAGTCATATGGTGCCTCTTTTATGTCTCAACAGGAGATAGTTCAATTTTAAGGTTGGAAGGAACCCTATAGATCATTTAGTTCATCTCCCTCGTTTTACACATGAGGAAAATGAGGCACGGAAAGTGTAAGTACCTTGCCCATGTTCATTTGCTAGTTAATTGTTGAGTTGAGACTTGAAACCAGACCTCCAGACTCTTTGTTTCTTTTTCACTGTGTCATATCACCTTTCAAAATATGACCTGAGATATAAAGCAATATAACTGGCAGCCATAATCTTACTAATAAAAATGCAAATATATGAAGGTTTAGCATTCACAGGCTCCATATCTTTTAAGACTCTCATGTCTTTTGCCAAAAATTCTCAATTCAATACCTGTATGGGAAAAGTAAAAATCAGTGCGTTTACTTTTTTAATTAAAGGCATTGACTGTGTCTTGTTCATCTTTTATTCCCTAGAGTGGCTAGTATAGTGCCTTGAGCATTGTGGATGCTCATTAAATGCCAAATAAAATATAAATTATTACATATTGAATCACTCCAGTATTGATAGGAGTGACAATGTATCACCACTGGGCATTAGATACCACCAAGAAAAAAAAAAAGACACAAGGCTCAACTCCTGCCCAAAGTGATAACTATGCCTGCAGAGAGGTATGATAGTTATTATATTAAGACAGGTATCAAAATCATGGATTAGTGTCATGAAAGCAGGCAAGCTGGGCCAACTGGTTACTAAGTTCATATGTATATTTTACTTATTTATTTTTAGATTGAGATGAGATTTCAGTATGTTGCCCAGGGCTGGTCTCAAACTCCTGGGCTCGAGCAGCCGTCCCACCTCAGCCTGCCAAAGTGCTGGGAATACAGGCATGAACCACTGCTCCCGGACCTAAATTCTTTAATAACATTCAAAGTCTTTGATTTTTTGCTAAAATATGTTTATTTTTAAATTACAACCTAAAAAAAATACACATATAAAACATTAAAGAAAGGCTGGGCATAGTGACTCACACCTGTAATCCCAGCACTTTGGGAGACCATGGTGGCAGGATCAGTTGAGGCCAGGAGTTCAAGACCAGCCTGGGCAACATAGTGAGACCCTGTCTCTATAAAACAAAACAAATAAACAAAATTAAATAAAGATTGGAGAAAAGAAGAAAACTCACCTATAATTCTACCTCAGTAATACAGACATCACCTACATGCATCTGTGAGTATGTTTGTATGTGTTGTCTTCTAGAGCTTTTTCATATGCAGGCTTTGGTTTATTTCTTCTTCTATTACTTGATCATGGTAAAAAAAATTAAGGCAGAGAAAATGAAAGTCAAGTAAAATGACCAACCCTATGCAAAAAATAACCAAGAGTAAAATTTGGAGTATATCCTTGTGTAACTTTTATTGTATATTTTATATCACTATAGATCATATATATATAAACTTTGGTAGCCTGGATTTTTCTTTCATGCCATAGACTTTTTTTTTTCTTTTTAGAGACCAGCTGTCACCCTGCAATGGCACAGTCACAGCTCACTGTAGCTTCAAATTCCTGGGCTCAAGTGATTCTCCTGCTTCAGCGTCATGAGAAGCTGGGATTACAGGCAAGCCACCATATCTGGCTAATTTTACAATTATTTTTGTAGAGATGGGGTCTCCCTATGCTCGCTGGGCTCATCTCGAACTCCTGGATTAAAGCAGTCCTCCTGCTTTGACCTCCCATAGTGCTGAGGTTATAGGCATGAGCCATCGCGCCTGACCTGGATTTTATGCTGAGCACTATAAGGAAGGAGGTTGTCTAGAGAATAGATATCCTAGGAAACTGAGAATGGTTCCAAGGCTTGTAGGTCCTAATCAGCTTAAAGAACAGATTTTATGTAACCAGGGAGTTGAAAAATTAGAAAAATAGGAAATTATGAGCAGGAAGTTGGGCTTTCTAAGTTATTGCATAAAAAAACCAGGCTTATATTTAGATATCTAATACCATTGAGATTGAAGACAAGCATGACTTTCATGTAATAATAGTTACGGCAAACTATCAAAAAGTCTAATGAGATTTAAAATATATTAAACCTAATTTTGGATATTCCAGATGAAATATTTTCATTTTCTTTTCTTTTTTTTTTTTTTTTTTTGAGACAAAATCTCACTCTGTCGCCAGACTGGAGTGCTGTGACGTGATCTCAGCTTGCTGCAACCCCTGACTCCCTGGTTCAAGCAGTTCTCCTGCCTCAGGCTCCCGAGTAGCTGAGATTACAGGCACACGCCACCATGCCCAGCTTATTTTTTTTTTTGTATTTTTAGTAGAGACAGGGTTTCACTGTGCTGGCCAGGATGGTCTCAATCTCCTGACCTCGTGATCCGCCTGCCCCTGCCTCCTAAAGTGCTGGGATTACAGGCTTTGGGAGCCACCACACCCAGCTGAAATGTTTTCATTTTCACAGTAAATGTGTACATCTTTATTTTTACTTAGCGCTTAACTAAAAGTGATAGATCAGGTTGGGTGTGGTGGCTAATGCCTGTAATCCCAGCACTTTGGGAGGCCGAGGCAGGGAGATCACTTGAGGTCAGGAGTTTGAGACCAGCCTGGCCAGCCTGGTAAAACCCTATCTCTACCAAAAATATAAAAAATTAGCCAGGTGTGGTGGTGTGTGCCTGTAATCCCAGCTACTTGGGAGGCTGAGGCAGGATAATTGCTTGAACCCGGGAGGCGGAGGTTGCAGTGAGCCAAGATCGTGCCACTGCCCTCCAGCCTGGGCAACAGAGCGAGACTCCATCTCAAAAAAAAAAAAGGGTGATAGATCAATATTATAAATAATAAACTTATACTTTCCTATTATTGGGTATATTTTGAATATATTTTTTTGCCTTAGACTTTTGAAACAATCTTGGTCACATTACTTATTATTATTTATTTTTTTGAGACAGAGTCTCACTCTGTTGTCCAGGCTGGAGTGCAGTGGCACAATCTTGGCTCACTGCAACCTCCACCTCCTGGATTTAAGTGATTTTCAATACCTCAGCCTCCTGAGTAGCTGGGACTACAGGCATGTGCCATCTCGCCTGGCTAATTTTTGTATTTTTTGTAGAGACGGGTTTTCACCATGTTGGCCAGGCTGGTCTCAAACTCCTGACCTCAGGTGATGTGCCTGCCTTGGCCTCCCAAAGTTCTGGGATTCCGTGTGCAGCCTGGAATAGGTTTTTGCTATGGCTTGAATGTGTCCCTCAAAATTCATGTGTTGGAAGCCTAATTCCCAATGTAATAATATTAAGAGGTGGGGCCTTTAAGAGATGATTAAGTCATAAGGGTGGTGCCTTTATGGATGGGATTAGGGCCCTTATAAAAAGACTCAAGGTTGAAGGGGGAGCTCTCTTGCACTCTTACATGTGATGACACGCCAAGAAGGTCCTTGCAAGATGTCAGCACCTTGATCTTGGACTTCCCAGCCTCCAGAACTATGAGACAATTAATTTCTGTTCTTTATAAATTACTGAAAGTCTCCAATATTCTGTTATAGCGGCTCAAATGAACTGAAATAGTTTTTTTGTTTTGTTTTTTTCCCACTCATAAAAAGGGACACTCAGGAATTCACTAGACTTTGCTGTGTCTGCATGTGACAAGTAAACCACAGAAGCCATTTTAAGACAATGAGTTAAAAATAAAGCCACCATGGGCTGGGCGCAGTGGCTCACGCCTGTAATCTCAGCACTTTAGGAGGCCAAGGCAGGCAGATCACTTGAGGCCAGGAGTTCAAGACCAGCCTGGTCAACATGGCGAAACCCCATTTCTACTAAAAATACAAAAATTAGCCAGGCATGGTGGTGCGCACCTGTAATCCCAGCTACTTGGGAGGCTGAGGCACGAGAATCACTTGAACCTGGGAGGTGCAGGTTGCAGTGAGCCAAGATCATGCCACTACATTCCAGCCTGGGTGACAGAGTGAGACCCTTTCTCAAAAAATAAATAAAGCCACCATGCTGAAGATGTTAGAGCAGAAAGAACTGGAAGGAATCTGAGTTTTTGGTGACATGATTAGCTGCTGAATTAGAACCGTCCTACCTCAGACTCTTTGTTATATGAGATAACACATTTACATTATGATTTAAATCAGTTGAGTTTCCTGTTATTTGCAGCCCAAAATAAGAGAGATCCAACTATCCCTAAAAGAGAGACTCAGCCTGGCTGAGGTCTGAGCTCCTGAAAAATGGTCTCCACCATGTATTTCCTTAAACTGAGCATTTAATTCTATCAATCTTCAGACATAGTACTTTAATTTTCACTTCCTGTATTATACTTAACAGTTACCGTATGCGTACTGTTGCTCAAGACCACTGGCGGATTCAGAAATAGAACACAGTGCCTAGGTCAAAATGGAAGTTTACAACTTTAATGAAGCGCTTTGACAGAGTACAGGAAATCAAAGTCAACCAAACAGGAAGTAGATAGAGCAGAACAGAGCAGCCGGAAATATTTGGGCCTGGCACAAGAATTGGTCTATATACAGAACACCTATAAAACAAACAAAATATTTAGAGCTGAAATTTTTAAATTTGTAAACACTTAAAGGGGATCATTTAAAGAAGAAGAAAAACAAGGAAGTAAACGGAAGACAGAAATGTCTCTTGCCAGAGTACTTATTGCGTAAACCAAAGAATGTTTCTGCACAGCTTGTAGCAGTTTTAAAACATTATATAACTTAATTAATTAATTTCTTTTCAAGGCAGGGTATTGCACTATCTCCCAGGCAGGAGAGCAGTGGTGCAATCACCGCTCACTGCAGCCTCCACCTTGTGGGCTCAAGCAGTCCTCCCACCTTAGCCCCCCAAGTAGCTGGGACCACATTAGGTGCACGCCACTAGGCCCAGCTAATTTTAGTTTTAAAACATACCTGCAAATTCCTTGATCTTCCCCCCATGAAGAGGTGAACTTTGTGGCCCTCCCTTTGATTTTGGGCCAAACATTAGTGACTCGTTGACCAGTAGGGTATGGCAGAAATGATTCTGTGTGACCTTCTGGACTCAGTCAAAAAAGGTGGTACAGATTCTCCCTGGTTCTCTGTACCCTGCATTAGAGCCTTGAGCCACTGTCTAAGAAGCATTACTACCCTGAGACCACCATGCTGCTAGGAAGCACAAATTAACTCATGTAAACAGATCACATGGAGAGGCCCTGACATCCCAAGCTCTCCCAATGCCTGCTCTTCCATCTACTGCCACTGCATGTGAGATATTAAGTCAGAACCACCGAGTGGAGCTCTTCCTGAATTCCTGACCCACAGAAACCATGAGATAATAAAATGATTGTTGTTGTTTTAAGCCAGTAAGCTTTGGGGTGGATTGTTATGCAGCAATAGATAACCGGAACGGTAGATGAGGTGATTTAAATGCTATGGCTCTTTAATAAGTAAGGAAAGAACTCAAGGACCCATTAAAAGTCATTATAACTAATTACTATAACCATCAAGATGAAGTGGTAGCTTCCAGTCAGAGGACCTGTTAGCAATAATAAAAGCAAATGATTATTGGTGAGGCCAAGCATGGTTTAAAAAAAAAAATCTCAATTCTGAAAGAACAAAGAACACTTTAGTTAAAATGAAATATTTAAATACTATGCCATATTTCTCAAGGGCAATTTGTGCAAGCAATTTTCTTTTTACCACTTTTTCTCCTCATTTCAGAGATTCATATTATCTATAAGCTATAACAGATATTTGGGCTGATTCCTGACATAGCATAACTTAGCAACTCAAAAAGCTACAAGCTGGGAGATTGAGGACTCCTATGCACTGAGTACCACTTTCTTGGCCTTTGGATATTCAATCATTTAACATTTCTGTAAGGGAAATGTAGCCAGTGGGACCCTATCTGTAGGATAAATTTCGTGATGGAAAAGATAGGATGTCAGAAGTGTCAAAGATTCCTAAGACTCACACAGTATTGATTCTTGTTTTAAAGTATTAAAAGAATATAAATAAAAATTAAGAGCAGTCAAAGCAAATACAGAAAAGTCACATGGAAAATGTATATGTAATGTCCAGAGTGGGCAAATCCATACACAGAAAGTAGATGAGTGATTACCTGGGGCCGGGGGTACATGGGATCTGACTACTAAGGAATTTCTTTATGGAGTGCTGAAAATGTTCTAAAATTAATTGTAATGAAGATTGTAAAACTGAATTTACTAATATCCATTAAATTGTGTACTTCAAGTGCATGAACTGCACGGATGAATTTCATGATGTGTGAATTATATCTCAATAAAGCTGCTATAAAAAAAGTAACTGGAAAATTATATAAGATGAAAACAGATTAAAAAATAGATCCTTTTTATCATAATAAAAATGTTTCTACTGATGCTTAGAAATTCCCTGGCTAAATGAGTAGGTGAAACAGATTCCTCTAGAGAAGAGTTCAGCAAACTTTTTCTCTAATAGGCCACATAGAAAATACTTTGTAGCCTGGGCAACATAGCAAGACCCCATCTCTACAAAAAAATTTTTTAAATTAGCTGGGTATGGTCACCTGTGCCTGTAGTCCTAGCTACTTGGGAGGCTGAGGTGGGAGGATTCCTTGAACTCAGGAACTGGAGGTTATAGTAAGCTATAATCAGTGCCACTGCACTCCAGCCTGGGCAACAGAGACTCTGTCTCTATTTTTTAAAAAAGAAAATATTTTAGGATTTATGGGTGTGTTAGTCCATTCTCACACTGCTACTAAAGACATACCTGAGACTGGGTAATTTATAAAGGAAAGAGGCTTAATTGACTCACAGTTCAGTATGGCTGGAGAAGCCTCAGGAAACCTACAATCATGGCAGAAGGAGAAGCAAACACATCCTTCTTCACATGGTGTCAGGAAGGAGAAGTGCTAAGCAAAGGGGGAAAAGCCCCTTATAAAACCATCAGATCTGTGAGAACTCACTATCGTGAGAACATCCTGGGGCTAACTGTCCCCATGATTCAATTACCTCCCACTGGGTTCCTCTACAACAGATGGGCATTATGGGAAGTACAGTTCGAGAAGAGATTTGGGTAGGGACATGGACAAACTATATCCGTGGGCCAAGAGGCAAAATTGTGGATACTACATAGGTCCTCATATAACAAGAGAAAACAAACTTCTGCACATTTTTAATTGATGAAATTAAAAATGTAACAATAATTGGGTACAATTTTTTGTAATAGAAGTCTGCTAATGAGAAGACAGATTCCTTTTTTGGGGATAACATTTTGCTTAACTGATGTTTAAAGTTGGTGTTTCCTATCATCAGATTGACTGCAAATGTTATTCTGAAAAAAATAATTCCTAGTTCACGGGTCATACAAAATCAGGCAGTGGGCTGGATTTGGCCCATGGGCTATAGTTTGCCACCCTGTGCTCTAAAGGAATAAATTCCTAAAGGTTGATACATTCATTTCTTAGGGCTTCTGTAACAAAGTATCACAAACTAAGTGGCTTGAAATAACAGAAATGTATTGTCTCACAGTTCTAGAGGCCAAAAGCCTTAAAGCTAAGTGTTGGCAAGGCCTTTCCCCTCCAAAGGCTCTAGAGGAGGATGCTTCCTTTCCTCTTCCAGCTTTTAGTAGCCTCAGGTGTTCCTTGGCTTGTTGCAGCACAGCTCAAATCTCTGCCTCTGTCTTTATATGGTCTTCTTCCCTCTGTGTCTGTGTCTGTGTTTTGTCTCATCTTCTTCTAAGAACACCAGTCATATACTAATTCAGTATGATCTCTTTTTTTTTTTTTTTTTTTTTTTTTTTTTTTTTTTTTTTTGAGAAGGAGTCTTGCTCTGTCTCCCAGGCTGGAGTGCAGTGGCGCAATCTCGGCTCACTGCAACCTCTGCCTCCTGGGTTCAAGTGATTCTCCTGCCTCAGCCTCCTGAGTAGCTGGGATTACAGGTGTCTGCCACTGCTAATTTTTGTATTTTTTAATAGAGATGGGGCTTTGCCATGTTGGCCAGGCTGGTCTCGAGCTCCGACCTCAGGTGATCCCCCACCTCGGCCTTCCAAACTGCTGGGATTACAAGTGTGAGCCACCACTCCTGGCCTGATCTCATCTTAACTAACTATATCTGAGATTCTAGAGATCTCAGTTTGTTTCTTTGGTTTGTTTCCACTTTAAAACTTTTTAAAACAATATAATGTATAAAGATTCTAGTAACACCCACCACTCCCAAAAGAAGAAAATGATAAAGCTCACAAATTCGAAATCCATCCCTGTTTGTGCCATCAGAATCTGGGACATCTCAGTAGGGTATGGTTTGGAGGTTTTATGGATTGTCTTATGTGCACCAGAAGGGTAGCTAGAAACATCAGGCCACACCTGTAATTTAACTTTCTTGAGAGAGAGGGGATAAACTCTTGAAAGCAGAGATGCCTTTTAACCTGTGAGACTGTTGTGTATGCTGTATTTCCCAGTAGACTGTGGACAGGTGGGAGCAGCACAGTTGTCTCAAGGATTTCCTCTTTATGACTGAGACTTCAATGGTTAAAATTTGAAAAAAAAAGAGAATTTCCTCTTTAATGATTTTATCTTCAACTGAGCAATTTTAGTATTCAAAGGAGTACTTTGCAGTCATAAAATCATGAACTGTTCACATTGGAAGAAACCTCCCTTCCTCTAGCTTAACAGATGAAGAAACTGAGGCTCAAAGTGAAAAAACTATGGGCTCAAGATCATTCATTCATTCAACAGATGTGTATTAAACAACCACCACAAGGCAGGCTATGTACTAGGCCCTGAGACCTAGAAGTGAACAAAGTGGACACAGTTCCAATTCGGAAGGAGCTTCAAGTCTACAGGAGATACAAAGTGACCACATATCGATAATGGTGACAAGTGTTACACAGGACAAGTGCAGGAGCTGGAGCCCAGGCAAGGAATGAAAGGGCCGGACTGGGGATATGGGAGCTGATGGAGCTTTCTGGGCAGATGGAACTGGAATGGAATGTTTGATGTTCTGAGGTGGAGAGGAGTAAGGCGTTTCAAGGAATCGAGAAGGCCAGTGTGTCTGGAGTGCCGTTTGTGAAGACGATTTAGTTCTTCATGAGGCAGGCCAAGGGCAAGATCCTGAAAGGCCTTTTAAGCTATGGTGAGCCCTTGGACTTTATCCTTAAAAAAACTTTTTTTTTCCTCTTACTCTCTCCTTCCCAATGGAGTTTATCGTATGACCAGTTGGGAGCCCTAAAAGCTTCTAAGCGGAAGACTATCATGCTCAGATTTGATTTTAAAACATGCAAAAGGCCTTGGATACTGATTAAAGAATGGTTGAGAGGTCAGGGAAGAAGAAAGCTGAACTCATAGGACTGTAAGGTAATACTATGTCCAGGCAAGAGTTGATGATGGCTTGTACTGGGGTATAGCTATGATGGTGGAGAGAAGTGGATGGATTGGATAAATGATCTGTTCATAGGATCTACCATATCTGAAAAATTAATATATATAAGGGTGAAAAAAAAGCTGTCAAGAATGACTTTCAGGTTTGGGGCATGAGCAGCGGTATGGAGAGTGGTACCATGGAATGAAACAGGAAACACTGGAGGAGCCCCAGGTTTGAGGGTAGAAAGAGGAAGATTATGAGTTTGCTGTGAGTATGTTCAATGAGGAGCCTGTGGAACAACAAGACAGCTGCCCATATGGGTCTAAAACTGGAGATACACAATTGAGAGTGGTTGTTGGGATGTAAGGGAACCAGTGAATGATGTCCCATATATTCTGAGTGCCGAAGCAGCTGAGAACTAGATACCGATCTTGGGAATCAAAAATCTCAATTTTTTTATTGGTTAAACTGGATTATAGAATGTATCTTATATCTGTAGACAAAATTGGGCTTTTTAATATCTTCTCCTTCAATTTCACCTATTGGCCCCTGATACAGTTTGGATGTCCCCTTCAAATCTCATGTTGAGATGTAATCCCCAGGGTTGGAGGGAGGCCTGATGGGAGGTATGTGGGTCATGGGGGTGGCTACCTCAAGGGTTGGTGCTGCCCTCCCCATAGTGAGTGAGTTCTCAGGACATCTGGTGGTTTGAAAGTGTGTGGCACCACCACTCCCCTCCATTCCATCCCCATGCACTCCTATTTCCTCCATGTGACGTGCCTGCTCCTGCTTCCCCTTCCACGGTGAGTAAAAGCTTCCTGAGGCCTCCCTAGAAGCAGATGCCAGCACTGTACAGCCTGCAGAACTGTGAGCCAATGAAACCTCTTTTCTTATACATTACCTAGTCTCCAGTATTTATAGGAACGCAGGAATGGCCTAATACAGCCCCCATTTGCAGAACAGAACCTGGCCCAGCCAGATTTTGTTATGTAGGAGAGAGGACTGGGTGCCTGGTGCAGGGGCACCAACCCAGAGAGGAAGGGAGAGGAGAGGAGAGAGAGGCACTCAACTGTCTGTGAGTCACCCACTTTGGGAAGGACTGAGTGTTCCAACAGGAAACAGATGGTACATTCAGAGTGGAACCTGAAGAGAGTTTAGCAAAGGGACACCACCTTTAACCATGTCCACACCTTGTGGAGGTGTGGGCAAGGTTAAAAGTACCAACAGGGTATGCAGATGTATTCAGGAACTAGATACTAGAAAGTTCTAGTAGGGACAAGGGGCGGGAGCTGTTACTATAACTCAGTGGGAGCTGTTGCCAAGGCAGGCAGAGATGCTGCTCAACAGGAATGTGGCAGAGGAAAGAAGCCAGAACCAAAACTGACTGGCCAGGTGTGAGGGTGGGCTGTGAGGGGAGGTAAATATCATCCTGTCTACTCACTCTTCCCCCCTTATAACTCCCTCCTATCGATGAAACCCACCAGAAACCAGAGGACTGTCATGAGTAGGGAATGTAGTCTGCAGCAGTCAGCCTGCCTGGGCACATAGCAGGGCAGAGAAGGGTGGAGAGTGGGCCATTCAAAAATTGCCAGCATGGGTAATGAGGGCTGGAGAGAGGACAAGAGGCATCACTCTGCTGTCCTACCAGTGAACTTCCCTGAGGTGAGCACTGGAGACCTGCTACCCTGCTCCCATTTTATAAGGCTCACCTCCACCTCTCTCTCCATAAAATCCATTGCCCTTTTGAATTCTTTCTTCAACCACTCATGGGTAGTTAGCCTTTGTTCCAAAAAGGCTGTGAAGTGGGAGCAGAACCATTCTTTAATTAAATTATCAATACCTACTGCACCGTGGGGTGAAAATTCATCACTGTCCTATTTCTTAATCTCATATGTCCTCAGCTGTAGCATCAAATTGGCTCACCAGAAGATATGAAGTAGATCAAATAATAGAAATGTGTGACAATATGCTGTCTGACAATGATACAATGCCAGTAACATGGAAATGTCCTAAATAACCTACTTTTATTACAGTATTTCATTGATTCTAAGATGTCCATGTTCATTTTCTTCCCCCACATTTTTTTTTTAAGAGACTAGGTCTTGCTGTGTTGCCCAGGCTGGTCTTGAACTCCTGGGCTCAAGATATTGTCCCACCTCAGCCTCCCAAGTAACTGGGATTGCAGGCACCCACCACTATACCTGGCAATTTTTCATATTTTAACCTCTCTGAAATTGGTGTTCATATTATAGTCTCATCATCCAGGCTGCAGTTATGATGGAGTTGTCATTGTCTGCACATGTGTATTAGAACTTTAAGAACAGATACCAGCAGCTTGGAAGAAAATACTGCAGACAGAACGAAGCACTCTGCTATAAAATGCTCTATCATCAGTGCTCTTGGTGACACAGAGAGTGACACTGAGATGCACACAGGCCATTCTGAATTAAAAAGTGATTCAGAAAGCAAGTAGATGAGTGGTTGCAGGGGCTGGGGGAGCAGGAGGAGTAGAATGGAGAGTGACTGCTAATAGATAACAGGGTTTCTTTGGGGAGTGATAGAAATGTTCTGGAATATTCCCTTGAAGGATTTTAATAAAGAAATCAAGAGAAATGTTCTAGAATAGATAGTGGACAGTTGTACAACTTCGTGAATGCACTAAAAACACTGAATTGTACACTTTAAAGGGATGTATTTTATGGTGTGTGAATTATATCCTGGTTTTCAAAAAGTGATTCAGAACATGGGGAAAAGCCAGGTAATGAGCACATGAGAACTCTATACTTATTGTGAATCCAAAATTATTTCAAAATAAAAAACTTTAAAAAACTTTTGGAATATCATCCAAAATTGAGGTCCTATATAGAAAAATCTGTATTCAGAGTATGTTACAGGCTTGTGTGAACTATGTCTTAGCGGGGGAAAAAGACATTCAATAAAAACTTGTCCAACTTTCAGCTAGGCGTGGTGGCTCATACCTGTAATCCCAGCACTTTGGGAGGCCGAGGCGTGTGGATCATCTGAGGTCAGGAGTTAGAGACCAGCCTGACCAACATGGTGAAACCCTGTCTCTACTAAAAATACAAAAATTAGCCAGGTGCGGTGGCGGGCTCCTGTAATCTCAGCTACTCACGAGGCCAAGGCCAGAGAATCGCTTGAACCCAGGAGGTGGAGGTTGCAGTGAGCTGAGATTGCGCCATTGCACTCCAGCCTGGGCGACGACAGTGAAACTCTGTCTAAAAATTAAAAAAAAAAAAAAAAAAAAAAATTCTTGTTCAACTTTGAAAGCAAAGATGATTCAGAATATTTGGATTCCTAATACAAAGAGCTTCTAAGAATACGTTATTTTGCTTATATTTTCCCTTGTATACATGCACAAGCACAACCTATGATACAAATCTATATCCAAGTAAGTCTAAAAGAGGTTGTTAATGAAGTATAAACATTTTAAGTGACAAAAGAGCATTTTGTCGAAGTTTAGCTGGCATTTTCCCCCTTCTTAATAGTATGTTAGTTATTAAATACATTCCCAAGGAGGAATGCCCCCCGAATCAAATTTCCTTTCTCTTATAAGGTAAAGACCAAGGATATTAAAGTCCATGAAGATCTCCTGCAAACACTCTCATACCATTCAGCCTCAGCCCAGGGCCTTCACCTGGTGGCTGCAGTCAATGTCTCTTGTGTGTTCCACTTTTAGAGTTCATAGGGTTAACAGAACAGAGAAGATTATCCCAGCACCAGCCCCACGCCCGACTTAGAAAACATGAACTAATTTGCTTTCCCCTACAGCAGTTAGACCAGTTATATCAGTCCTGATTCTAGGTTATGAGCCACAGAAACCAACATTGCCTGATTTAAGCAAAGAAGGAATTTATCCATAGTCCATTGGGTAGTTGGGGAATTACATGGAAGACAGGAAAACCTGGCTTTGCATACTATGACCTATGAACTAGTCTGGTGAAGGCATTGTCAGCAGCTGAACGGTGTCCCCGTCATCATGGGGACCTCTCTGTCGGGCCTCATCTGTGCATTGCTGACTCCTGGTTCAAAGTCCAGAGTGGGTCCATCTTGCTGGCTGAGCCTTGGTCACATGGCTGCATCTTGGCCACATGACTGCAAGGGAAGCTGGGAAAGTAAGTGACATTTTACGCTTCTATAAAAGGAGATAGACTCTGCCTCCTACCAAGACTTTTAAGGAGGGGAAAGAGGTTCAGTTGATGAACAGACAAAAATCATATGAACATCTACTTCACCAATCAAAATAAAGTCCCCAGAATCACAGAATACACACATAGTATTGGCACCAGCTAACAAGCCTAGCAGAGGCCCAGCAGTATCTGTGGGAAGTAGAGAAAACAGAAAAGAAAAGAAAAAACTTTTAGATATCAGCCTGTTCTTAATACCTCTCAATCGATGTCGGTTTTCTATAGTTCTTGACCAATGAACTTAACACTATGTTAGGAGAAGTCTTTCAACAATAAGTTAATTATGGCCTAGGGCAGGTCTGGA
This sequence comes from Macaca thibetana thibetana, assembly GCF_024542745.1. NCBI lineage: Eukaryota > Metazoa > Chordata > Mammalia > Primates > Cercopithecidae > Macaca > Macaca thibetana. The sequence continues at coordinate 46,209,158 of NC_065590.1, forward strand.
AATCGAAATCTTCCTAGCCTCTTGCAAAATTTATAAATTTTCAGTGATGCTTTAGAAGTTACTGGAAAATCCTAGGGCTCGGTGGATTACAGGCGTGCTGGCTCACACCTGTAATCCCAGCACTTTGGAAGGCCGAGGCGGGCGGATCACGAGGTCAGGAGAGCAAGACTATCCTGCTTAACACGGTGAAATCCCGTCTCTACTAAAAATACAAAAATTTAGCTGGGCATGGTGGCAGGCGCCTGTAGTCTCAGCTACTCGGGAGGCTGAGGCAGGAGAATGGCGTGAACCCGGGAGGCGGAGCTTGCAGTGAGCCGAGATCGCGCCACTGCACTCCAGCCTGAGCGACAGAGCGAGATTCCGTCTCAAAAAAAAAGTTAGGGCCGGGCGCGGTGGCTCAAGCCTGTAATCCCAGCACTTTGGGAGGCCGAGACGGGCGGATCACGAGGTCAGGAGATCGAGACCATCCTGGCTAACCCGGTGAAACCCCGTCTCTACTAAAAAATACAAAAAACTAGCCGGGCGAGGTGGCGGGCGCCTGTAGTCCCAGCTACTCGGGAGGCTGAGGCAGGAGAATGGCGTAAACTCGGGAGGCGGAGCTTGCAGTGAGCTGAGATCTGGCCACTGCACTCCAGCCTGGGAGACAGAGCGAGACTCCATCTCAAAAAAAAAAAAAAAAAAAAAAAAAAAAAAAAAAAAAAAAAAAAAGTTGCTGGAGAAACCTTTCCTCACCGTTCTGTAGATTTAACGCCCCTTAATTTCCATTTCCCCTGTGTCCCCGTCGAGCCAGGAACACAGCCCCACGTCCTCTCGTAAGCAGCCATTGGAATGGTGTGCTGGTAAACTGGCTCTCAAATAAATAAGCCCTGATTGGCAGTGTTTTCTCATTTCTTTGGTGTAAATACTCTCACTGTGGAAGATTTTAAGCTGTCAAGGTTGTGGCATGCAAAATTCCTAAATATTTATCACCCCTTTTGAATGCCTAGGAGCGATTGCCCACGCTCTGTCACCCAGGCTGGAGTACAGTGGCACAATGTACTTTAAAAAACTTTTGGAATATCATCCAAAATTGAGGTCCTATATAGAAAAATCTGTATTCAGAGTATGTTACAGGCTTGTGTTCATGCGATTCTCCTGCCGTTCATGCGATTCTCCTGCCTCAGCCTCTCGAGTAGTTGGGATTACAGGCGCACGCCATCACGCCGGGCTGATTTTTGTATTTTTAGTAGAGACAGCGTTTTGCTTTGCCATGTTGGCCGGGCTGGTCTTGAACTCCTGGTCTCAAATGATCTGCCTACCTTGGCCTCCCAAAGTACTGGGATTACAGGTGTGAGCTACCATGCCTGGCCATTGCCTGGATTTTCAAAGGACTATGATACCTGCCTCTTGGGGCAGTTTTCTCACTTGTTTAATCTGGAGAATCATTAGTAGTAGATTCCTCAACTGAAGCTGCCATGGAATGCATGTTCCCAGGGGGCAGAGGTCTTTATTTTGTTCACTGCTGTACTCCCAGTGCCTAGAACAGCACCTGGCACATAGAAGGTTCTTAGTACCTATTCGTCTGTGGCTCTGAGGCTTTTCACTAAGGCTTGGTGAGGACAAACATCTCTGCCATGTGCTGGTCCACAGAGCACTGCCTCTCTCTGCCTTGAGGATTAAAGCTGTGTCAAAGGCAGCAGCAGATTACCTTATGTCCTGTCTTTTGCTGAGAAGTGGACTATGTCTCTGATCATCTATATGCCTCTGTTGTTCCACTTCTCTTTTCAGGGCAGCGCAGCTGAGTCTTTCACATTTTACCTTGCTTCTTCAGTTGGCCATTTCCTTCTTTATCACATGTCAGCCAGCACTGTTTGCTGTACTGATTAGTGTTTTCATCTTTATTTCCCTTTGCTTTTGAGTCAGGACATTTGTTTTTCTGATATGGTCCTTAAGTTCTGCTTTGTGGGGTCCACCATAGTGAGCAATATGAAATTATGAAGTTTTGAATCTGCTAACAACATGACTGTTGAAACACATCTTATCCTTCTTTCTCCTTGCAGGTGGTTTTGTCCTGTTGGATCAATTATCTAACCTGGGCCGGGACTCCGTCTACCACTGTGCTGCCTGGTTCACTGCAGCTCACTTCATCTTCCTGTGCCTTCTCTGAAAGGCCTCCTCCAAAAGTTTCCTGGGTATGTCCCCTCAAGGTACATACCATGCCTACATTCCCACCTGTAGTATTCTGATTGAGCCACCTCAAAACTCACTGGTAATGCTGGACACATTCTGTGCCCATCTTCCCAGACCTCCCTCCCCAAATCCGGCCACAGTTGCATGACTACCTGGTATAACTGTCGTACTCTTTAAAGGGTGATTTCCCCAATTAAACTTATTGTTGACTCCTTATCTGACCTTTTAAGAGAGGACCTCTCAAGAGCTTCCTGGAACTATGCTCCCTGGTTGAGGGTGGGGTGGGTATGTAGATTATTCCAGTCTCTTCTCTGAAATCTCTCCTTTTTTATTGGAGTTCTTTGGACCCGTGTCACCCCTTTTGGCCTAGTAGTAGCCAAAGGAAAAGAGTCTCTATTAATAATACCTTATTTGAGAGCAGTTGGGTCCAGGCATATCTCCCTTTGCCTTTCAGATTGGACTAGTCTTGCCTTCACAATCAAAACATTTCTCTTAAGGAAATCCTTCCCTCTACATGGCAGTGGTGCTAAGACTCAACTTTAGCCAGTCAGAATGGACACTGCCTGCAAACAACCAAGGTGTGTCTCTGGCTGAACCCCAGGCTTCCCCTGCTGTCCTCCCTTCCCCCATTATCAGCCTAGCTCTTTCTCTCCAACTGCTCTCATTCTGACTTTAGGTCAACGTGTCTAAATCAATTCAGCTCCTCCTTGATTCTTGGAGACAGTATGCTCCTGCCACAGGTCTTTTTACTACTCATTTTTTGTTTGTTTCTTTCTTTTTTTTTTGAGATGGAGTCTTGCTCTGTCGCCCAGGCTGGAGTGCAGAGGCGTGGTCTTGGCTCACTGCAACCTCCACCTCCCAGGTCCAAGCGATTCTCCTACCTCAGCCTCCCGAGTAGCTGGGATTACAGGCACACACTACCACACCCGGCTAATTTTTGTATTTTTAGTAGAGACGGGGTTTTGCCATGTTGGCCAGGCTGGTCTCAAACTCCTGACCTCAAGTGATCTGCCCGCCTCAGCTTTCCAAAGTGCTGGGATTACAGGCATGAGCCACCACGCCTGGCCAGTTTTTCTGTTTGTTTGTTTTTTGTTTGAGACAGGGTCTTGCTCTGTGCCCGGGCTAACTAAGTGCAGTGGTATGATCATGGCTCACTGCAGCCTTGATATCCCGGGCTCAAGCAGTCCTCCCATCTCAGCTTCTCATGTAGCTGGGACTATAGGCATTCATAAACAACCACTCCTGGTTAATTTTTAATTTTTATTTTTGAAATGAGGTCTCATTATGTTGTCCAGGCTGGTCTCAAACTCCTGGAGGCATGCAATCCTCCCTCCTTGTTCTCCCAAAGTGCTGGGATTACAGGTGTGAGTCACCCCATCCAGCCTATTCCTCTTAATCTTTGGTTTTACTAAGATTTTCATTAATGCCCCAAAAGATGGCCAGCCATCTATAAAATAAGGGCCCCAATTTCTCTATCTGTTCATTGATAAAAAGCCACTACACTCTGTGGCTGAACCTCCAAATCTGGGTCTCTGATCAAAACCATGGCCAGGGTTAAGTAACAAATCTACAGAAGACTTTATGCCATGGGCTTTGAGAGTGATTCTAGGAGTCTGTAGGTAAGTATACAGAATCAGGATATTAATTCCACCACAGTTCTTTTCTTGGCCCTAAAATTGGATTCAGGTCAACACAACATAAATAGGAAGAGAATTTGAAGCAGTTGATCGAATGCGCGGAAGGCTAGAGTCACACAGGCTAGTGTACTGTAACCCAGTGGTCCTCAGACCAGTAGCATCACCTAGGAACCTGTTAGAAATGCAAATTCCTAGGTTTTACCCCAGACCTACTCAATCATGGAGTGGTCTCCATGATTGTATCCAGTGGGACTAGATACAGCCCAGGAAACTGTATTTTAATAAGCTTACTCAGTGACTCTTATGCATGTGAGAGTTTGAGAACCGAAGCTCTAGCCCACATGGAGCTTAGCTTCCTTTGGCCTATCCCTGCCTGAGGAGCATGGTAGGAATGACAAAAAAGTATCCCAACTACTGATACCTAAATAATGTATTCACTGAAGCTCTGCAAGTTTTAAGTGACTGAACGATTCCTCTAATGTTGTCTGCACCTGCTTAGATCTATCAGTTACAAAGTCTGCGCAGCCTGTGTATACTGAGGTAGCAAAGGCCTGAGTTTGCTGAGGTCCTGCAACACCAGTCTCATTAAACTGCTGTATCCTAAATAAGTCAAGGACCTAGAATCCCCTCCTGTCCAAAGCATCCTTCTTACTGGGTATATGTTAAGTCTCCATCCCTGTGCCCGTTCCTTAAGCTTTCCTGGGCTTTGGGCCCTGTGCGGGTTTTGAGGGTGGTAGAATGAGTCCACAGCTAGGGATCAATGTCAACTTTATTGCTGACAAAGTTGGATTGGAAAATGCAACTGGAACTCTGCAGACACCACTGAGCTTCCTAGTACCTTCCCCAGCGCTGAATCTCCCCACCCAGCTATTGACCTCCCCTCAGCAGAGGCAGAGGCTCCTTGGTGGGATTGCCAGACCAGCCATATGGTCCAGTTTGGCTCACTAGAGCTTATGCAGCCTTTCCCCAAACCCCACGTCCATCCCCCCGTCAGCTCATTTACCTGGTCTTTGGAAAAGAGTGGTAAATGGTGGAGAGACAGCCAGGGGAGGTGCTCCAGTACTGTCCCCTCTGGGGTGGATGTGAAGATAGAGAAATAAGGCTTTCCCTGGCTGTGGGAATCATATCTGAGGTCATGAATAGGAATAGGAATGAGTCTAGAATAGGAAGAAGGGAAGGTCAGGACAGGCTTAAGTGAAGCTTACATGTAAACATGGTTGCAAGGAGGAAGCCCCAAACTAAGAGGAAAAAGGAGAGTAGGAGGAGAAACCCAAGGAGCATGTGGCGTCACAGAGGCAGGGGGAAGAGCATTTTGAGGAGAGAGTGATCCGCAGGGCCAGAGTTTCCTGAGTGGGCAGTAATATGAGGAACAAAACCAGTTCCTTGGATTTAACCACATGGAATTACTGGTGACTTTACAGAAGGGTGGAAAGGGGAACTGAGCTTTAAGATAGTCACTGGAAGGAGACAGGGTGTCCTGGGGTAGGCTAGAGCTTGTCTGAACACTGATGCAGAAGGACAGCCACATGTACTGTGGAGGCTATGGCGGGGACTATAGCCCAGGCCCCATGCTCCTGGCCAGGCATCTTGAGTGCAGGCTCTGTCATCTATCTGGAGGACCTTCCCTAATTTGCACAAAAATCCTTCATGAGCTAACAGCTGCCCTGGATGGGAAAGATCTCCCAGCTTGAGTCCTGAGATACCTCCAAACCCCAATTTTCAGTGACAACTCCTTAGTCTCCTAGGAACCACACTTTAGATTAACGAGGAGTGGACTGCAAAGGCAACGGGACAGCTCTGACTCTCAGGATGGGAGAGCATCTCCCTGGACCAATTGCTGCCCTCTCTCCTGTCCTGATCCTCAGAGCCCGTATTCCTTAAGAGCTGGTCTTCAGGCATGGTTTTTAGAAACATGGATTTAACTCTTATTTACAATATCTTACCTTTTTCAATGAAATAACTTGCAACTATGATATCGTAGAAATATTACTACCACGAGAGACATCTTAATGATAAGCTGCCCCTGCTAATACCACACACCTACAGTTTCCCACACAACTTATCATATGCTCACATTCCTAGAAAACCAAAATAAATGGAATTGGAAAAAACTGTTTAGCAATTTTGGTCAGGGTGCATTTATTTATTTATTTATCTATTTATTTGTTGTTGTTTTTTTCTTTTTTTCTTTTTTCTTTTTTTTTTTTTTTTTTTTACAGTCCAGAGGTCGTTTAATTTTTTTTTACACTGATTACACCATGAATTCATATAGGGAAGACGGTCCAGCGGCTCAGGCTGTTTCCCGTTGACTCTCACTCAGTGAGCTCCTCCGGGTGAAGCAGGCTGGCGCCTCAGTTGAACCCAAGTGCCTTCCTCTTTGGCTTCCTTCTTTTTCTGATCATTTTCCTTCACATGTTTCAGGAATCTATGGTGGCTGCGCTTAATGTGCTCAATAAATACCCCCATTAATTCTCTTGGCAAGAATCTTGCCCTCAACTTGTTTGTTTACGACAATGCCAATAGCATGCTGTGGAACACTGTAGACTCTTCCAGTCTCGCCATGATAACATTTGTGGGACATTCCTTTTTGAACAGTACATATTCCCTTGATGTCTACAATATCACCTTTCTTTAGATTGGCATATATGTGGCCAAAGGAACAACTCCATGTTTTCTAAAAGGCCTAGAGAACGCAGGTTGGGTGCCTCGCCTCTTTCTCTTTGTGTTTGTCATTTTGGGAAATTACTGGAAGATGCCAGTTCTGACTGAAAGGGTCATTTAGTTCATATTAAGATTTAAATCTGGCTGGGTGTGGTGGCTCACACCTGTAACTCCAGTACTTTGGCAAGTTGAGGCAGCAGGATCCCTTGAGCTCAGGGTTCAAGACCAACCTGGGCAACAAAGTGAGACCCTCTCTAAAAACAAAAAGAAGAAAAAGATTTAAATGTGTTATTAAAGGGAAAAAATTAGGATTGATACTAAAAGTTTATTTTAAATTGGCCTCAGGATAATTTAGATATGTAAATTATTTTTTAACACACACACACACACACACACACACAATCCTATGAAACAACCAGATTTCGTTTATTTTATTTTATTTTTTAGGTTTTTTTTTTTGCCTTAGATCCAGGGACAGACTGGATGACAGCCAGATTTGAAATGTCTGCACTTTGGATGCTATAATTAGGAGTCAATTAATCAGCTATTTTGTGTTAATAAAATTCTACCCATGTTTCTGGTATCCCAAGGTAATAGAAATGACAAAACAAAATGATTATCAGGAAATGACTAAAGGAGATAACTGTAATATAAAAGATAAAGAATTATAATTACTATTATACACTTGGTAGCCAGAAACTTAAAACAGACTGGTTTCCGGGGAAAAAAAATTAGTACAGGCACATTACCCACTGTAGGACATTTATGACAAACTCTTTTTTAGGAGATTAAAATATGATACTGGAATGGGATAGGCTTCAAAATAACATAACAACAAAACATGTCAGGGACTTATTTACAGATGAAAATGAATTCTAGTGGGATTTTGGCACTTCCTTTCTACAGGGTCCAAGGTGGAGTGATCTATGCAAAAGTCCATTCTAGGCTTAATAAGGCCTTCTAGAAGTTTTAACGTGTTCTAGTCTTCCTGCAAGGCCTAGGAGGGAGCCAGCTATATCCTGTCCTGGACATGGAGGATGCATGACCACTTTGAAGAGACATAACAGATCTATGTAGAGGAATGGTTCCTGGGTTCAGACAGGGCTATTGCATGCAGGAGTGAAGAGAGAGGGGTCAGGATGGCCCCCTGTGTATACAAAATACCATTTAATATATTACAGTTGTTGCCAATGGGGATGTGGGGTGGGCATTGGGGAATGAAAATGAAATAAATACGTAAATAAAACAAGAGTGACCTTTTACCACCCAAATATATAATAAGGATGATGATGATGTGCCTTGAACTGGGGAGTAGGATTAATGGTTCAATTAAAAATGCATACATCAGCTGGGCACAGTGGCTCACACCTGTAATCCCAGCACTTTGGAGGCTGAGGCAGGCAGATCACCTGAGGTCAGGAGTTCGAGACCAGTCTAGCCAACATGGTGAAACCCTGTCTCTACTAAAAATACAAAAATTAGCCAGATGTGGTGGCAGGCACCTGTAATACCAGCTACTCAGGAGGCTGAGGCATGAGAATCACTCGAACTAGGAGGCAGAGGTTTCAGTGAGCCGAGATCGCACCACTACATTCCAGCCTGGGAGATAGAGCGAGACTCTGTCTCAAAAACAAACAAAAAACATGCATCACACATACATAACTAAAATATACCCAAAGGGAGCAAGGTTTGTTATCAAGTAGGTTTGTTTTCAGTGCCTTTTTACTTTCCATTCACCTCCTTTCACATTCCTGCTTTCCTAGCTTTTCTTTCCCCAGTCTTGGGCTGGCCCCCTGGCTGCCCAGGGACTCCTCATTGTGAGCTCCTCCCCAGGCAGCATCCCATTGTGTCCACATATTCTCCTTTCATTCTTCCTTGGTATTTCTCTGTTACCTGCTTCACTCATTAGAACTGGCAAGAGGGCCCTTGCCCTGAGTCCTGCACTTTAGAGGGGCCTGCTCCTGCCATGCACCTCTCCATGGGGTGAAGAGTCCTTAGGACCAAGGGGACTCCTCCCCAGCCCGGAGCCCATGCTCTCCTTCAAGATCAGAGTTTGGGAACCTGAGAACTCAAAGAGCCCCAGCTCTCCTGCAGGCCTGTTCCCAGTGTCGGTGCTCTTGAGGGCAGACTACGTTTGTGGTGTGTGCATCCCAAAGCCCAGAGTAGCGAAGGGGCAGTTGGACAGAGCTTGAATGTGCAGGCAGGGGTGTCCACATACCTATACAGGAGGCCCCTGTGGTGTGGGAGGGATCCAGGGTGGGAGGAGAAGGGAGGCTGGACATGAGCTGAGGCTAGAGGCTGACTGGCCCTTCATGTGCCACCACTTCTGGCAGAAGTCTAAGTAGAGTCTGAGAATTCTGAAGTTGAACCCAGCCTTCCAAATTGTCATCAGGGTAGGAAGATGGAACATATTTCATCAGTTTGTTGGCTTGATTGTAACTTTTAAATATTTAGACACGTATGATGTAGACCTCCTTTGGAACTGACAGGTCTAAAGGATTGTCTTGGATTGAACCCTCTGCCTTCCACAAGGACATCTAGGGCTTTGAAAGGTGGCCCCTAGAAACATGGGGTCTTTACCCAAGGAAGGGCTATCCTGATCAGAGCACGGTAAATACTGTGGCAGGGGGTTGGTGCAACAGAGTCTTTGGTGTCCCTCAGATCACACTAGATGAGCGGCTGCCTCATCTGCTTTTGCTGGCTGGTCCTAGCTGGGGGACAGGTTGGCCATGCAGTGATCACTACTGTATATAAATGAGTAAAGCAAACTGCCCCCTCCCCACCAGGCACTGGGACTGTCAGCATCTCCTCCACCCTCTCCCACCTTTAATTTACACAGGCTATAAATACCATTTTTATTTTTTTCTTAAGACATGCCACTGGATAGTGGTTTTTGTTTTTGTGGGTTTTTTTTTTTTTTTAGATAGAGTCTTGCTTAGTCACCCAGGCTGGAGTGCAGTGTTGTGATCTCAGCTCACTGCTGTTCACGATGGCTCATGCCTGTAATCCTAGCACTTTAGGAGGCTGAGGCACAAGGATTGCTTGAGCCTAGGAGTTTAAGGCTGCAGTAAGCCATGAGTGCACCACTGCACCCCAACTCTGGGCAATGGAGCAAGACCCTGTCTCAAAAACAAAACAAAACACACACACACACACACACACAAACAAAAAGCAAAACTACTACTTCGTTTCCCACCCCAGACCAATTAAATTAGAAGCCCCCGGGTGGGGCACAGGACAGGTGTTTTTAGGAGTGCAGCCAGGGGTGAGAACACTGCCTTCTCCTTTGTTGGTGCTTTCATCCCAGGGGAAGATCAAAGACTGTGTCTGGGTACTGCTGAAAGTGCCTCAAGGCGGTGAGGGGACAGGGCTGTCTTCGGGAGGGAAGGAAGGTAGCAGGAATGGCCCACACCTCCACACCTCTGAAAGCGAGGACAGGCTTCTCCCCCGAGGCAGTGAATGAAGACTACCACCAGCCTTCTGGGGCTGCCCCGGCTGTCCTCCCTTAAGAAATTCCTGAATTTAATTTCAGGCTTACTCTTCAGAACAGTTGCAGCTTTTTGGTATTTTTATTTGCCTGGTCCTTTGTGGAGGTTTTGTCTCTTAATTTGTATTTTTGTGTTTTACCGTAGTGGACAGGTTGTTGTTTAAATTCTTCTCTGTCTTCCTTTTAATCATATAATCTTTTAGTCTGCAAACTAAACAACCTCATCCGATTGTGCCATCATCTGCCAGGTGATGTGAGCTGGTTTTCTAACTCTTGTCCTACATGTGAGGGACAAATTCTGAATACATGCCACTCTTCGTCTTCGCTATTCACGACTATTCTCAATTAAGAAAAGGGTTATAAACATGGAGACCCTTTAGTATCTCTTGACTTTATTCTGATTTCTTTCTTCTATGGATCTCCTCTGTGGAGATATTCTGGTTTCATAAATGAAAAACATTTATGGGTCAAGCTATGTAGCTTGATAAAAGATCCTACTACGCTTCTAACATATCTTCAGGGGTTTTACCAAAATAATACCACTAGACTTCAACTTAAATAGCATTTTAATAAGACTGTAGCCTCTTGAACATTTATTAAAATAGCTAGATATAGATGTTTAAAGCTATTTGTATTACATAATATTGAAGGTATTATCAAAAGAAATAAACTGTTATAATTCCAAACTCATAGCAAAAATTATATAAATTTTGTGTATTATATAGATTATATAAGGAACTTGAAATAATGCATAAATATCTTTCTAGATGCAAACACATTCTTCATATGACCATTACAATTTCTGAAAGAAAATCTGTATGCATACATACCTACTACACAGAAAAAAAGCTGTCTACTGTGGCTATCGTTGGATTATGAATGATTTCACATGTTTTCACTTTTTTTTCTTTTTTTTGAGATGGAATCTCACTCTGTTGTCCAGGCTGGAGTACAGTGTACCATCTCGGCTCACTACAACCTCTGCCTCCTGGGTTCAATCAATTCTCCTGCCTCAGCCACCTGAGTAGCTGGGATTACAGGCATGTGCCACCATGTCTGTCTACTTTTTGTATTTTTAGTAGAGGTGGAGTTTCACCATGTTGGCTAGGCTGGTCTCGAACTCCTGACCTCAGGTGATCCGCCTCCCAAAGTGCTGGGATTACAGGCATGAGCCACCGCGCCCGGCCTGTTTTCACTTTTGTTTGCATTTTTTTTTTTTTTTTTTGCTTCAGTAAAAAACACTTGAGAAGAAGTAGAAAATAAGAAATATAGGCATCCTTCTCTACGTTGCAATTAAGGTCTTAATAGCAAAGAAACTGACTTCTGGGACTGGCAGTGTCAGCATCACCTGGGAACTTGTTAGAAATGCAAATTCTTGAGCCCACCCCAGACCTGCTAAATTAGAAACTCTGGGGGTAGATTCAGCAATCTGCTTTAAGGAGCCCTCCAGGTGACGCTGATGCATACTAAATTTGAAGACCACTGTTCTAAAGAATAGCACAGGCCGGGCGCGGTGGCTCAAGCCTGTAATCCCAGCACTTTGGGAGGCCGAGACGGGCGGATCACTAGGTCAGGAGATCGAGACCATCCTGGCTAACACGGTGAAACCCCGTCTCTACTAAAAAATACAAAAAAACTAGCCGGGCGAGGTGGCGGGCGCCTGTAGTCCCAGCTACTCAGGAGGCTGAGACAGGAGAATGGCCCGAACCCGGGAGGCGGAGCTTGCAGTGAGCTGAGATCCGGCCACTGCACTCCAGCCTGGGCGACAGAGCGAGACTCCGTCTCAAAAAAAAAAAAAAAAAAAAAAAAAAAAAAAGAATAGCACAAAACCAATTTGGCAAATGCTTAAGAGAGATCCAGTCTGGGAATAGATGTTTTGTTTTGTTCAATTTGGTCTCTGCCCCTTCCCTTCCCCAGCCGCCCTGATTCATCTTGCTCCAATCAAACCTGTACCAGTGTTTCTCAACCCTGGCTGGGAAGCTCTTAAAAAATGCGTGTGCCCAGGTGTCTCCCCAGGCCAATCTAATCACACCCTCTGTGGATGGGTCCTGGGCATCCAGGTGCTCCTGCTGTATGCCAGGCTTGACAAATTCTGTTCTATATTCAGGCACTTTTGCGGTTAAAACAGATGATTGTTAGCACCTGCCCTCAACTTCTTTCATTTATTTCCTGCAGACTATGAAGCAGAACTCGGACCTCTAGCGTCTGCTAGTCTAGATCTAAAGGTGTTTCCTGAGGGACAGTTTGGCCTGGCATGCAGGTACCTCTGCAGACCACAACAGCGCGCAGAAAACACTCCCTCCCAGCACGCACACGAGGCTGGCTCCTCAGCCAGACAGCAAACACCAACACTGCTGCCCATGCCAGATGCCAAGTGAGATAATGTGTGTGATACCCTTAGTGTGTTACAAAGAGAAAAGATTAATAAACGTTAGCTATCCTTATCTTCATTATCTAAGTAAGGCATGTGGATCTCTTTTCATTTAAACTCACAAAATATCTGCTCAGAAGGCCTATCATGGTTTTTTCATCTTGAATTTCATAACCCCCAACTTTCAGGTAAAGCTGGTGAGGGACCACTCACATTCATGAGGGATGTTCTAAGCCAGCAGTTCTTAAAATGTGTATCACGCAGGATCTTGTTAGAAATGCAAACTCTGGGCCCGGTACGGTGGCTCACGCCTGTAATCCCAGCACTTTGGGAGGCCGAGGTGGACGGATCACAAGGTCAGGAGATCGAAACCATCCTGGCTAACACGGTGAAACCCCATCTCTACTAAAAATACAAAAAAAATTAGCCAGGCGCGGTGGTGGGCGCCTGTAGTCCCAGCTACTCGGGAGGCTGAGGCAGGAGAATGGCGTGAACCCAGGAGGTGGAGCTTGCAGTGAGCAGAGATCTGGCCACTGCACTCCAGCCTGGGCGACAGAGCAAGACTCCGTCTCAAAAGAAAAAAAACCCAAAAAACAAATGCAAACTCTGCTGGGCCTAGCGGCTTTTGCCTGTAATCTCAGTGCTTTAGGAGGCTGAGGTGGGAGAATTCTTGAGCTCAGGAGTTCAAGACCAGCCTGGGGAACTTAGTGAGACCCCCCCCGCCCCCACTTCACCACTTCCCTTCTCATAAATGAATGAATGAATGAGTAAAAAGAAATGCAAATTCTTTATTTTATTTATTGTTTTTGAGACAGGGTCTCACTCTTACCCTGGCTGGAGTGCAGTAGCTTCATCTTGGCTCACTGCAGCCTCTGTCTCCTGGGTTCAAGTGATTCTCCTGCCTCAGCCTCCTGAGTAGCTGGGATTACAGGCACCTGCCACCACGCCCAGCTGATTTTTGTATTTTTAGTAGAGGTGGGGTTTCGCCATGTTGGCCAGGCTGATCTGGAACTCCTGGCCTCAAGCGATCCACCCGCCTCGGCCTCCCAAAGTGCTGGGACTACAGGTGTGAGCCACCATGCCCAGCTAAGAAATACAAATTCTTGAGGCCCACCTCAATACTACTATATCAAAAACCCTGGAGGTGGTGCCCAGCCACCCGTTTTCACAAGGCCCCTTGTGTTTCTGATGCATGCTCAGGTTTGAGAACTGCTGCTCTAAGCCTTCAGCCTCTCAAGCTTGTTGGAAATGCGTGACCTCAGGCCCCACCCCAGATGACTGATTTAGAATCCGCACGTCATTCAGATGCACATTAGAGCTTGAAAAGCACTGCTCTCCACTGTCTTCCACGGTCAGATTAGAGTTAGAGCACCAGAAAGGGGTACTCTTAGATGGAAGCTTCTCAGCTCCCCACACAAATGCCACCACAAGACAACAATTTAAGTGTAAGACACATGAAAGACATTTCTGTATCTGTGAAAAAGAATTTTACTGCCATTCACCATCCCTGAATAAAGATTCTCTCTGTCAGCTTTCTTAGAGTTTAGAGCAACCACGTGTGTCCTTTTTTAAAAAAAAGAAGGTGAAGTTATGAAACTCATGATACCTAAATTGCCAGAACACTTTCATTTTAGCTCAATTCTTTTTTTATTTTTTGAGACAGAGTCTTGCTCTGTCGCCCAGGCTGAAGTGTAGTGGTGTGATCTTGGCTCACTGCAACCTCCGCCTCCTGGGTTCAAGTGATTCTCCTGCCTCAGCTTCCCGAGTAGCTGGGATTATAGGAGTCAGCCACCATGCCTGGCTAATTTTTGTATTTTTAGTAGAGTCAGGGTTTCACCATGTTGGCCAGGCTGGTTTTGAACTCCTGACCTCAAGTGATCCTCCTGCCTTGGCTTCCCAAAGTGCTAGGATGACAGGCATGAGCCACTGAGGCAGCATTTTAGCTCAATTCTAAGAAATATTCTTAGTCTAGGTTTTCTCATATAGCTCTCTCTTCTCTTCCTAAAAGTGATCTTTGTGTTCCATTCTTGTTTTAACAATCTATTATGGCTGCACTTTTTTAATAAGTAGCTTCAAATATTGTGTGAGAACATAAGGAGAAATATCTTTTCCTGACCCATCGCTAGGTTTACAGTGGAGAGCTCTATAACAAAAGACAGATTAACAAGAGAAAAACATGCAAATTTATTTGGTATGTTTTACGTGACACAGGGACCTTTTAAGCAAATGAATACCCAAAGGCACAGGGTTGTGTATTGTTATTGCTACCTTTGATGAAGAGTGGACGGTCATGGAGAAATATAACAGGACAAAGGGGATATGATCTAAAGATAATAAACTGGGGGGAGCTTAGCAACATACGTTTGTTCAAATTCTTCTCTGTCTTCCTATGTCTTCAGAGATAAGAGTGTTCCTTTCTTCTGACCCGGCACGGTGGCTCACTCTTGTAATCCCAGCACTTTGGGAGGCCGAGGTGGGCAAATCGCTTGAGCCCAGGAGTTTGAGACCAGCCTGGCCAACATGGTGAACCCCTGTCTCTACTAAAAATACAAAAATTAGCCAGGCATGGAGGCACATGCCTGTAATCCCAACTACTCAAGAGGCTGAGGCAGGAAAATCGCTTGAACCCAGAAGGTGGAGGTTGCAATGAGCTGAGATCGCGCCACTGTACTCCAGCCTGGGTGACAGAGTGAGACTCTGTCTCAAAAAAAAAAAAAAAAAAAAAAAAAGAAAAGAAAAGAAAAGAAAAAAGACAGTTCCTTTCTTCTGGATATAGGGAGGGCACCTCTTGAATAAAAGTCTTATGACCTGCTTCAGGGCAGAAGGGCAGGGAACGGTCAGAGAGACCTTCCAGTAAATGTTGTTTCTCAAATTCCTTCAGTTTGAAATAATGTGCCAAGGTGCTGTATTCTGGGGATACCATGTCCTGAACCACATCAGGGCTACTAAGAAATGAGCGTCTGTGCTATGACTCGAAGCATCTCTACCTGGATAAAGCACAGTGACCCCAAGAGCTCCATTCAGATTCCCTTTGCTCCATGAACCTTCCCTGCTGTTCCCCGGAAAGCCGTAATTAATATGGCCCCAGATAACACAGTTTGTGATTTGTCATTATACATCACACTCTGCCTTATATTTTGAGGTAATGTTTGTGAAGTGCTTAGAGTAGTGTAGGAACATAGTACACACTCAAATGATGATGATGGGCATTATTATTGCTGTTGTTTATGTGTGTGTGTGTGTGTGTGTGTATATATATATATATATGTCATTCCTACTTGACTGTAAGCCTCATTGGGGTGAGGAGAGGACCTTATTTACTGATGGATTCCCAAGTGAGCCTGGTTTATGCTGCACTCACAAGAGTTTCTTACATATAACATTAATGAGAGTAAATATTAGAGTACTTTGAAAAGGAAGACATAATTTGTTATCATAAATTGGAGTATTGGGTGTCAGCCGATCCTATCCAAAAGGAGAAGCCGTTTGACCAACAAGAGCATCACATCCCCTAACCTCAGCCCCAGAGGGCAGCAGAAAAAAAAAGGAAGTGAAGGATAAATGTCACCGAAGTTCTCAGTGAAACAGAAGAAACTCTGACCAAAACCAAAATGCAACCGACTGAAAATGTTAATGGTCATTTTTAGTAAGTCACAAGAAGGTTAAGAAATGCTATTTTAATAAGTAGAACAATTTCATTTTCCATATACCCTGGGAAATTGAGATTTAGATGGTTTCTTTTACATAGTCTCAGATCAACTTTGCAACTCTTTTGCCGAAAGCAGTATGGTTTCGCCTTCAGTAACTTGTGGAAAAAAAGAACAAAAGGGTAATATCTTAAGTAATTGTTTACAAGAGAAAAGCACATTGGAAGTGAATGTTATATGTGGGATTATCCAACATAGTATTCTGGGAGGAAAAAGTTCAGACAAGAGAAGAAAACTGAGCAAAGAATCAAGTTTGCATGAGGTATAGAAGCAGGTTCATGGAGAAACCAATAAAGACTGAGTCCCAGCCTCCTCCAGCACCCCAAGAGGGGCCCTAGTGATTTTGTGTTTACGATTATGCAGTGTTCACGAAAAGGGCTTCCCAAGGTGTGTAAGTTTCAGGCTCTATAAAACTTGAACCACTCTTGATGAAATGCCTGTAAATTTGTGTAGCTCTTGTTTCTCAGTTTACTTTTTTGCAACCATTTAGCTCTGCCTTGCCAGATGAAGTGATACAACAACTGGGGACTTGGTCATGAGGAAGAAGGTCCTCGGAGAACTGCTAGTTAGGGAGATCATCACAGTTGAGTTCAAAGTGATAAAATGTGGACACTAGTATGGTTTTCATCAAGGATTATTATTGTACTTCTAGGGTAGTGATTCCCAACCAGGGGCAAATTCTACCCCCAGCGGGGAGGGCTGCTACTGGCACCTAGTGGGTAGAGGCCAGGGATACTGCTAAACATCTTATAATCCACAGGACAACCTTCACAGCAAAGAATTATCTGGCATCATATTTCGTTAGTGCTGAGGTTGAGAAACTATTCTAGGGTGTTCCTTTTACTATAGGTCAATTGACAATCGAAGTTGTCAAAAAGAATGACCAGCAGCGTAAGGTAACATCTCAAAGGCATTCTGTATCAAAGGCATTTGTTGGGTCTGTCATAAACCATTGCTTATCATATATCTGGCTCTTCCTTCTGTACACACACACAGGAAGGTTGTTAGGGCAGTGACTTGCATGAAAACTGGTGGAAACCTGTCTGATGCTAATGGCTGTGAAACAGGGAGTCCTAGAATTATAAGCACTGGAGTGGTGCTTTGTCGTGCAAACCCGGATCAAAAGACCAGCTTCCCTAAAACTAGAGTTTAGACACTTCCTTCACGGATGTGAATGTCCACACAATGTTAATGGAAATGTTGATCCCTCTCCATGGCTGCTGGGATCCCACTCCCAGGCTGCTGAACCCTACCAGTTAAAGTCCCAGAGTTACCAATGGACTGGCCCGAATTCCTGCCCTTGGACCTTTGCTGGTCCTTTACCACCTCATGGCCTTCCTTCTAGTCGCCTTCAGACTATCTCTGTAATAGTCCCATGGCGGCTTGCTTCCCCAAAGCGCCTAAACCATCCTCTCCCTGTTACCCTCCTGTGGATGCCTGCACCTCCTGCTTCCTTGAGATGAGTAACAGTAGTAATAATCACAGCTGCTACCATGTATGCAGCAGCCACAAGCACTAGACTGGTGCCACAACTACACTTCATCTGCAAGGCGAGTATCGATAACCTTGTCTTGCAGATGATGAATCCTGGGTTTAAAGAGGCCTCTAACTTCCTCCAAGTCACAATGCAGGCATTTGGTCCCAGGACTGCCTGGCTCCAGTAGGAACTCCCTATACTTACTTCTCTCCTCTCCCTAGAAAAATCTGTTTTTGTCTTGATCCCTGGATTTGTTTCTTTTTTCTTTCTTTCTTTTTTTTCTTCTTCTTTTTTAAGATGGAGTCTTGCTTTGTGGCCCAGGCTGGAGTGCAGTGGAGCGATCTCACTGCAACCTCTGCCTCCTGGATTCAAGTGATTCTCCTGCCTCAGTCTCCTGAGTAGCTGGGATTACAGGCGTGTGCCACCATGCCTGGCTCATTGTTTTTGGATTTTTAGTAGAGATAGGGTTTTGCCATGTACTCCAGGCTGGTCTCGAACTCCTGACCTCAGGTGATCTGCCCACCTCGGCCTCCCAAAGTGCTGGGATTACAGGCGTGAGCAACTGTGCCCGGTCAATCCCTGAATTTTAGATGAGGAAAAGTTCTTTCAAACCAAAGTGGACTCCTCCATCTTGATTTTGTTCTGCTGTCTCCTACTGCCTTTCACTCTGTCTCTCTTTTATCTACCACAGCCTCTCCTCTCTAGCGGCTCCTTCCTCTACAAATGCACCCCCTGACCCTGCTTCACCGCCTGCCTCATCTGCTTCCTTTGCTTCACTGTCAACTTATCAAAAGCAAGAGCGTCTCAGTTTGGCCACTCATCTGCTCCCTCATTCATTTCCTGGCCTGTCAATGAACAAAGTCTTGCTCTCTTCCCCGGCTCCATGCCTCGGGATGGTGATTTGTCTGTGTACCCTCGGGACCCTCCGCTCTCTCTGGATGGAGACCATATCTACCTCCCACCCTTTTGTTTCTCAGGGCCTGGGACAGTGCCCTGAAGGGTGTGCGTGATGGGGATGACCTCACATTCAGACCAAGGCAAAAACCAGATAAACCCCTCCCTCCCAGGGGGCCAGGGAGACAGCTGAAGCAGGGCTCCTAGGGAAATTCCTTTGGGCTGGAGCTCTATTCAACAGAATGACAACACACTATTGACATATTTAGAGCAGTGATTGCCTCATGGAAATACCCTATTTCACCAGGGACTGAGATCCGAGCTTCATATCTAAATGTCATATACCTCTTCACTATAACTGAGGCTCTGAGAAAACAGAAACACATGACTACATACTAGGGGATTCAATTCCTGTTTTTCCTTCCTGTTTGTCCTCTTCTAAAATAAAAAAGAAACTTCTTGGTATTGTTATCCTGAGGGTATATTACTACTACATATGTGGAGATAAAGTTAAATGAAACAAGTAGTTTCTGAGCTGTTGGCAGTAAAGGCCATCCATTTTTAAAAGGAAAGTAAGTAACATCTAAATCTATATCTGATGGCAAAGATCCCTTCTCTGGATAATTCCTTTCTCATACCCTCTCCACTGAAATGTGTGTAGGAATTTCCATAAATTGGTATTAGGCTTCTGTCTAACCTTCATCCATCTATCTACTGGTTCATTCCTTAATTCAACAAATCTTTATCCAACCTGTATGCTCAGTCATTGGACAAGAGAGAAGAAAGACACTGTGCCTGTTCTCAAAGAGCGAAGTCTAACCTGGCACCTACAATCAGAGTGACAGATGCTGGATAAGAGAAATGTAGGGTGTGGCAGGAACATTCACACAGACGCTGACCCCAGACTTGGGGGCAGCCAGTCAGGGACAGTAATGTCTAAGGTAAACTCTAAGAGCGGTAGGTGAAGGTGGAAGGGGTCAGGTTGCGAGGAGAGGTTGACCCAACAAGAGAGAATAGTGTTTAGAAGGCCCAGGTCAAGGGAGAGAGAAACAGAGACAAAAGACAGGAGAGAGTTTTAAGGGACCAACAAGTTCGTGCTTACTGGATCAGAGAAGAGGAGATGAATGGAGAAAGATTCAGGCACATGAAGTGGGTGCCATTATCATCCCCACATTGCAGATGTGGAACTGAAGCACTGAGAGGTTAAGTAACTTGCCCAAGGTCATCCAGCTAGTACGCAGCAGATCCTAACTCAACCTAGTATCTGTGCCCTTCACTGACCGATGCTGCCTTTGAGATCATTTTCTTTTCTTTTTTTGG
This sequence comes from Macaca thibetana thibetana, assembly GCF_024542745.1. NCBI lineage: Eukaryota > Metazoa > Chordata > Mammalia > Primates > Cercopithecidae > Macaca > Macaca thibetana. Next base: position 46,228,881 of record NC_065590.1, read on the forward strand.
AGATGGGTCTCGCTCTGTCGACTAGGCTGGAGTGCAGTGGCATGATCTCAGCTCACTGCAGCCTTGATGAGATCATTTTCAAAACTCCCTCCCAGCTATGGTTTGGAGGCTCCAGGAGAAAAGAGTAGATTGAGGCAGTAATTTTATATTCAGTGAGAAGTCTGAGTGGGAATGTCAGCCCCAGAAAACCTGTCCTCCTCTGCCTGCTGCCCTCCGTAAGTCCGATTAAGGCAAAAGTACCACTCTTCTGGGGGGATTTTCATTTAAATGGGGTAGGGCCCAGCACGTTTTCAGCACCCTAACTGGCAGGGGAGATTGAGGGAGACATTTTGTTGTAGCGGTCCAGCCTGTGTCCCTTCAAGGGGATAAATATGAGGGACCACCTCATCATATAATCAGAGGCATCTTTTTGCCTAGAAGGGTTGGTATGAATCACTAAGCTCTGAATTTTCTGTCAGAGAATGACTTAGGTTGTTGAAAGTTACACATTAGAAGGTTTTTTTCCCCCTTCCAATTACGAATGGCATAAGTGAAAATTACTCAAGTTGACTCAAGGACTAGATTGTTTTATTCAAAGGAGTTGAGTTTTGTTTTCATTCAGTGACTGATTTCGAGCTTCATAGCCCTTAAGGGGGAAGACAAAAAGGCTTTAATGCCATACATTTTGCAAGGGAAGACTTCAAAGTGGTGAAGTGTGTGAACAGTTCACCCAAGCATGGAACATGGAGAGCAGACTTCTTACGACCAGGTAATTTCTCATCGCCAATTACCCACCAGTTAGATTAACCCTTTAGCCAATTAATTCTTCCTAGAATAAAAATATTTCAGTGTGAGAAGCGTCACCCCCAAATGCTCACTTTTCTTGTTTCATTCCAGTTGCCTAGTTCCTTCTCAAGGGATAGACTAATCCCTTAGCTGCTGAGACCGGTTTGAGTTGAAAAGCCCGTCTCCAAGACCGCCTATGGTTATATGGAAGAGGACTTTTCCACGTCTATTTTCAACACTGGTGGAGTTGATGGTCTGGAGAGTATGTGTGTATATACATATAGTATAGAATATTATAATATATTATATATACACAAACATATATTATGTGTATTACATATACACAAATATATAAATATATATGAAACTGGATATGGATATATATATGGAGTTGGATTGGAAAAGAAGCTTTGGAAAAACTGACGACCAATGACTATGAACACGAACATGTTGGTTTGGTTAAGGCAGAAAGAGTGTGTGTGTTTTGTATCCTTGTTTATACCAGGACCTAGGGAACTCAAAGTCACATGGAAATTAGATATGGTTTATCAGTTAGCTCTGTCTACTCAAACCATTCTTCCCACCAAAAAATGGACAGTAGTTTGATCAGCCCTTTTCCTACTACTTAAAACTCTTTCTTCCACTTGGCCAGATCTGATTTTGTAATTCCTTTCTGGCAAGTGGATAGAAAGCTTGGTTAACAACTTCTGCTTGTTGAATTATTGTATAAATTATTAGTTGATTCATCACTATGAAAATTCAGGAATGCCAGCTATAATGTACTATGCTGATCAGGTGTCTGCTCTGATTTTGGCATCAATGTGGTGACCTCCCAGGAGCATGGGACCACCGGGTTGCCTAAGGAGGGGTGAACCAGCCCAGGTCAGAAATGGAGCAGGTCAAAACTCCCGTGCTGATCAGTAGTAGTATCGCACTTGTGAACAGTCACTGCCCTCCAGTGTGGGCAACATGGTAAGATCCTGTCTCTAAAACAAAAACAAAAAAAAAAAAAAAAAAGAAAGAAAAGAAAAATCAGGAATGCCATTTATATAGTGATTAACCTGTTTTTTCCATTGGGACATAGGCTGACATATGTACCCTTTAGATCCATATTGTGGTCACAAAATGAGCAGTTAGCAATGAGCCTTTATCCTTGTCTATTTCTCTGTTGCCATTGAGTTTTCTTGTCACAGTGGTGAGAAAATAGATGGTATGTAATTTCTGGCTTGGAAGTCATTGAGAGAGTGATTGAGTGGAAGAGGAGAAGGGAAGTGAACGACTAACAAACCCAACTCTACCAAACCAGTGTCTTCATGAGTGCTGAAACAATAAGCATGCCATGGTGGTTCTCATTCCACAACCATTTATTCATTCAGACAGATGGAGCCTACTGTGAGCCCACACTAGGAAGATACAAGGTCTGACCTCGAGAGCTCGCATTAGGACTTGCCCAAAAGTGGGCCCATCAAAGGTGCTGAAAAGAACAGACGTGCATTTGCAATCAGCAGGCGCTTCCCCTTTTCACAAGACACAATGGGTTGAGTTTTCTTCCACATTCCTCAGTCCTGAACTTACCTATATTAGCAAAGTTGAGAGGGACAGGCTCAAAATGATTTAGACAAAAGAGGAGATTGATTGAAAGGCATATAACAGAAAGTTCAACAACCAAATCACAGGAAGGGCAGGGCATCAGGGATGACGGAACCAGGGAATCCCTCCCTCCCTCACCCCTGCACTCCATTCCACACTCCTCTCTGGCCAACTCACTTCCTTTCCTCTCTGCAGAGAGTGGCTCTCTCCACAATGGTGGTGCCCCAGCCTTACATCTTCCAGACTCTATCCTTCTCCTTCTCTCTCTCCTTAGTAGGCTCAGCCCCCTACCTGCCCATCAAATGCTGGAGTTCCTGCAGGCTACATCCTAGGCCCTCTTACTCCCTCCCTGAGATCTTGCTCATGTGAGGTCAGTCACCACCTCTATCTAAAGGATTCTCAAATGTATTCTACAACACAGACCTTTCTCCAAGCTCTAGGCCTGTGTATCCAAATGCCTTCCTGATATCTGCTCTTGGGTATCTCAAAGCCATATGAAACTTTCCCCTTCTTTCTTGGTAACAGAATCCCCATGTTGTTGGAAGTGGCAATGAACCCAGTGAAAAGACGACATTTCCCAGCATCCCTTGCAGCCAGAGGTAGACAATGAGATGTAAACGGAAGTAATTAGATTGAGTTCCTGCAAAAGTCCTTCACAAAAGGCTGATTCAGCTGGATGTTTTGCCATTTTCATCCTTATGCCTTCCTCCTTCTTCTGCCTGGCATGTGGACATAATAGCTAGTGCTACAGTGATCATCTTGAGACTATGAGAACTTGAAGACTGAAACTAGCACCCAAAATGGCAGAGAGAACGGTATAAGGATCTTGGGATAAAGGTACTTATTTGCTAGCTTTAGACAACTTTTAGGTGAGAAATTATAAATTTATATCTTATTGAAGTCCCCTCTATTTATAACTAGAAGACAAACAATTTATAACAGATATAACAGCCTCTTCCTACCCTTCCAGCCTTATCTGGAACCAGGCCCCCCCTGCACCCTTCTCCCTCTCTCGTCACACTGCCCTCTTGTTCTCCCTGCACTTGCCATGCCCTCTTCTGCCACTCAGTCTTCTCACATGCCATTCCCATTACGTAGATCTCAGCTCCGTCATCGTTTCCTTGGGGAAACCATCCTTGACCTACTTCCCCAGGTAGTTCCCCCACCACAGGTTCTCAAAGTGCCACCAGCCTCTCCTTTTTTGCATCTGTCTTCAGTGTAATTTTATATTTATTTGCATCAGCTTTGGACTCACACATGTCCCTCTCACTAGATTGTAAGCTCTGGGGAGGCAGGGACTGTGCTTTCCTTTTCTTACTACTGTATTCTTTATACCTAAGCACAGTATTATCATAAGTGTTCACCCCCAAAGAGAAAAATGTTGAATACATTAATGCACCACAAAGGAATTACTCAGACCTCTCTGGTCTATGTTTTTTAAATCCTGGGGAAGAATTCTGAATGGCCTAGCTAGGACCAAGTTTCTACCTCAGGACTGTGGCCAAGAGTAGGCTCTATAAGAATGTAGCTGGCCGGGTGCGGTGGCTCACACCTGTAATCCTAGCTCTTTGGGCGGCCAAGGCAGGATGATCCCTTGAGCCTGGAAGTTCAAAACCAGCCTGGACACCAAGCCAGACCCAGCCTCTACATAAAAATAAAAAATAAAATTAGTGCAGTGTAGTGGCATGTGCCCGTTTTCCCAGCTACTTGAGAGACTGAGGTGGGAGGATGGCTTGAACCCAGGAGTTTGAGACTGCAGTGAGACAATGATTGCACCACTGTACTCCAGCCTCGGTGACAGAGCAGACTCTGTCCAAAAAAAAAAAAAAAGAAAGAAAAAAGAAAGGGAAAAGAAACATAGCAGCCCCCATTCAAATCACATGTCCAGAATAGGGAAAACAATAATCCCAAAAGAAACTAAAGGCGACAGGCAGAACAATAAACATCCACTCTTAAGGCCATCCTTGATGCATATTTTAACATGATTTTACCGGGAGGAGAGCCTGTGGAAAGAGAGTACACAATATAACTTGGCTCAGGTCCTCCATGCCCTAGGAAAGGATGTGGTTCCCAAACTCCTGGGACGACCTTGTCATATTCCCCCGGGGTCTATTATGCATTCATTGTCAATAGATTAAAAAATGAGAAACCCTGTTTTATCTGATTTTATGATTCCCATTCAGTTCAACAGACACCTAGAATAAAATATAAACTCTTCACTTAGCCCAGAGCCCTTACCGCCTCGCACCTCCCCTCCTTCCTGCCCCCATTGAGTTCCGTCCACTCAGGCCTCCTCTGATTTCTCAAAGCCTGAGCTCAGTTCTGCCTGGGGAACTTTACATTGCTGTTCCCCTCTGTCTGAAACTCTCTGCCCTTAGATCTGGGCAAGGCTGACTCCTGCGGAGGCCGAGCCAGCAGGGCTACCAGAACACTTCTCCAGTCTAGGCACTGCACAAAGATGCTGGACTGTGGGGGTGGTGATATCTGAAATTCAGTCCCAGTGCCGTCTGCTCTCTTGTGCTCTGAGAAGTGGTGCATTTTTCTTCACCAAATACAGCATCCTGTAGCAAAGTCAGGGTCCTTGGGGCTACATCTGGCTAAAGGGGAGATCTTTGTCTAATTTATATACATCACATAAGGCTAGTAGTGGTGGCCAGGCTAGAGGGCCTCCTCATCAGAGCTGGAGAATTTTCTCCCCTACTGGATGATGACCATGTGGCTAAGAGCCAGAATCTTGAAACTTAGGACAAAGGTCACCTGGTCATCAGTTGACCCCTCTAACTGAAGATGAGGGAGAGGGAGCTTCAGAGGGTGATTCCGAAAGCTGGTTCTAGGCTTTGCCTGTCTCCATACTCTTTCAGTTCAGGTGCTTCTTCACCTATGCACTCCGTGTCCCACTATCTGAACTCCCATCATGTGTGAACCAGGGATTACAGGCCCTGCCCTCAGAGAGTTTACAGTCCACAGGGAGATATAAATAAAATAATCACACCAACAACATGGACATTAAACTGTGATGAGTGACGGGTGCAGTGACTCACGCCTGTAATCCTAGCACTTTGGGAGGCCGAGGTGGCTGGATCACTTGAGGTCAGGAGTTTGAGACCAGCCTGGTCAACATGGTGAAGCCCTATCTCTATTAAAAATACAAAAATTAGCCAGGGGTGGTGGCACACACCTATAACCCCAGCTACTTGAGAGGCTGAGGCAGGAGAATCGCTTGAACCTGGGAGGCAGAGGTTGCAGTGAGCCGAGATTGCGCCACTGCACTCCAGCCTGGGCAACAGAGCCAGACTCCGTCTCAAACAAACAAAAACTGTGATGAGGGCCAGGAAGGAGGAGTGGGTGGGGCTTTGAGAGCATGTGGTGAAGGGACTTAACCTAAGGTGGAAGGGTGGGGGTGAGAAGACATCCACGAAGAAGTGATTCCAGTTGAGAATAGAAGGACAGTGGCCGGGTGCGGTGGCTCATGCTTGTAAACTCAGTACTTTGGGAGGCTGAGGTGGGCGGATCGCTTGAGCCCAGGAGTTCAAGAGCAGCCTGGGCAACATGGGGAGTCCTGGTCTCTATAAAAAATAAATAATTAGCTGGGTGCAGTGGCACATGCCTATAGTCCCAGCTACTTGGGAGGCTGAGGTGCAGGATCTGCTTGAGCCTGGAAGATCGAGGCTGCAGTGAACCATAAGTATGCCACTGTGCTCTAGCCTGGATGACAAAGTGAGACTTCGTCTCAAAAAAACAAACAAAAAAAAGAGACTAGAGGGATGGGTAGGAGGTGACCAGGCAGAGAAAAGATGGGACATGTGGAAGGCAGTAGCCTGGTCCAAAGAAGTTTTTAAAGGAAAAACTTCAGCAGAATTAAATTTAAAAGAGTTTGAGCAAAAAAGAATTCATGAATCAGGCAGCCTGCTGAGCCAGAGTAGGCTCAGAGATTCCAGTGCAGCCACGTAGTGGAAGATTTACGGACAGAAAAAGGAAAGCGGTGTACAGAAAATGAAAGTGAGAAACAGCTGGATTGGTGCCAGCTGCAGTGGCTCACACCTGTAATCCCAGCACTTTGGGAGGCTGAAGCAGACAGATCACCTGAGGTCGGGAGTTCGAGACAAGCCTAGCCAACATGGTGAAACCCCGTCTCTACTGAAAATGCAAAAATTAGCTGAGTGTGGGGTCGCGCACCTGTAATCCCAGCTACTCAGGAGGCTGAGATGGGAGAATGGCTTGAACCCAGGAGGCAGAGTTTGCAGTGAGCTGAGATCACTCCACTGCACTCCAGCCTGGGCCATAGAGCAAGACTCCATCTCAAAAAAGAAAAAAGAAAAAAAAAAAAAAAAAAAAAGAAAGAAAGAAACAACAGGATTGGTTATAGCTCGGCATTTGCCTTATTTGAACGCAATTTGAACAGTTGGCCACATTTGATTGGCCAAAACTCAGTGATTGGCACAAGAGTAGGCTACAGTCTGTTTACAGTTCCATTTAGGTTATAGTTCATGAGTACAGAAAAACATTTAGGCTGAACTTAAAATATGTAAGGAGGTAGCTTCAGGCTACACTTGATTTAACAAAATGCAGAGGCCCAGACCCAGCTCAGGGTGCAGGTCATGCCAGTGCCCAGACGTGTTTCAAACAAGGCTTTTTGTCTTTTAAGAATCTGCTGTTATTCATCACTGAGGTGACATGTGCATATCATTCTGGCAAGTTTTCTCTCAGGTCCAAGTAGAGCATGACTCAGTGGCATGCTGGAGGAGGTTCCTCTCTGCTTGCAAGAGCTGACTGCACGTATCCCTTCCCAACTGCACATTCGGTGATGTCTCATTGGCCTGGTGGCACTGTTGCTCATGGTGGCAGTTTTTGCACCAGGGAAATCAGCACACACTGCAAAGCAGGGCATTTTGTTTTTCTTAAGAGTTGATGATAAATATTTACTAGCATGCCACAGCATGAGCCACCTTTCACAGTCCCAGAGAAGATGCCCAATTTCTCAGAGCATCACAAATTTTCTTGAAAAGGTTAGATTTATGACAAAGTGACATGACAGCCTTTGGATCCTGCCTCAGACAGCTGGAAAAAGACAGCTGCTGCCAACATACTAAAGATCTAGCATGATTTCTGTCACTCATGGAATGTTTCCTGCAATCGGCTTTCAAGAAACAGAACTTCCTAACTGCTGTCATTTGAGGGGGATAGAGAGGGTTAGACTTGGCCAGTCAGCGCTGTTTGCTAATTCCCTCCATAGCCAGAGGCTGTTACCACATCCTGGGACAAATAGTAACGGCACCCATGACCTCATCTCTCTCCTCTGAGGACTAGCAGTTGATTAGCAACATAGGACAGTTACAAATTATGGGTGTAGGCCTTGTGTGGTGGCTCATGCTTGTAATCCCAGCACTTTGTGAGCCTGAGGTGGGCAGATCACCAGAGGTCAAGAGTTCGAGACCAGCCTGCCCAACATAGCTAAACCCCATCTCTACTAAAAATACGAAAAAAAAAAAAAATTTAACCAAACCTGGTGGCGGGTGCCTGTAATCCCAGCTACTCAGGAGGCTGAGGCAGGAGGATGGCTTGAGCCCGGGAGGCAGAGGTTGCCGTGAGCCAAGATTGCACCACTGCACTCTAGCCTAGGGTGACAGAGCGAGACTCTGTCTCAAAAAAACAAAACAAAAAACAAACAAAAACAAAACCCAAAGCAAACAAAGCATAAAAACAAACAAAAAGACCTCACAAATTATGTGTGTAATTCTGTAATTCTGATCCCCAGCTTTCTACCATCCTAGTGCTTTTGGAGGGCCTGATTCAGATGAAGAGTCTCCTGAGAGCATGTATCTGTGTGTTCCTCAGTGTCTGGCCTGGTGACTGGCACACAATCTTGCACTAGCTGCTGGCTTTTGAATTAATGCATGCCATGAAAGAGGACCCAGAAAGTTTGCACAGCTGGAGCTTCTCCTCACCCTGGGTCTTTGTGATTTGACTTGCTGGTGATTTCTATTTATCCTGCTAAACTCAACTCAGGGGAGTCCTGGAAGCCCTTCCTAGCACGCTGAGACTGGGAAGATATGGCACTCCTTATCGCAAGGTATCCCCAGTACCTGTCCTCCCAGGTGGTTCTCCCCACTCTGAGTGTCTACATCTCATTTATTCCTCCCGGCCCAGTCTTTGGCACAGTGCCAGTGAATATTTAATATGTGAATGAGGGGCTGAAGCTAATGCAAACAGGAGTGTAAAGTTCAGGAAAGATTGGAGAAAGCCACACTTAACAAGCTCCTTCTGTATGCCAGGTATACGAAGGACAGCACAGAACATGCCACCCCAAAATATGCTACTTTGGCATAGGATTTTTTTGAGCTGATGAACATTGAGGAGAAGCAGATACAAGAAAGGCTCTCTGCTTGTCCTCTATTTGCCCAAAAGCAGGACGCCAATTTTTCTTTCTTTTTTTTTTTTGAGATGGAGTTTCACTCTTGTTGCCAACTGCCAACTCTCGTTACTCCCAGGCTGGAGTGCAATGGTGAGATCTCTGCTCACTGCAACCTCCGCTTCCCAGGTTTAAGCAATTCCCTTGCCTCAGCCTCCTGAGCATCTGGGACTATAGGCACATGCCACCACACCCAGCTGATTTTTGTATTTTTAGTAGAGACGAAGTTTCACCATGTTGGCCAGGTTGGTCTCAAACTCCTGACCTCAGGTGATCTGCACGCCTTGGCCTCCCAAACTGTTGGGATTACAGACATCAGCCATGGCCTGGCCCAGGACACCAATTTGTAAAGGTTTCTCCTCCTCTCCTCTCTACCAGGAAGGACAGAAGTTAATCACTGGAGACAAGTCTAGACCCTTATAAACCCAGAGAGGGCACCAGAGGAATATGCATAGCACACCTTACTCACTAGCCCTTATCTTCCATTGGTTTCCCACAAGCCCAACTTCGAACCACCCTTTTAAGTTACTCAGCACAGGGTACTCCCATACGTATGTGTGATGCACATGTTAATCTATTTTTCGTCAGTCAAATTTACAGAGCCCTAGCTGGAAAATTTAGGAGAGTAGAGGGAAAAATATTTTCCTCCCCTACACATTGTACAAAGTCCTTGCATACTTTCTCTCTTTTAATTTTTATAACAACCCCTTGAGGTAAATTCTACTATTCCCATTTTACAGAGGAGGAACTGAAAATCAGAGCTGTTAAGGAACTTACCCAAAGTCACGCAGCTCATCACAGGAGGGGCTCTTATTAGGGTCCAGATATAATGTTGTGCCTTCTAGTGTAGTGATGTAGGGTGGGCTGGAGTCAGAACACTAAATTGCAGCCAATGAGACACTGCTGAGCATAAGGGCCCCTTTCTTTGCCTGTTCCTTTCCTGCAACATCACCACCTTCACCCCTAGAAGCCAGTTTGATATTGATATTGATTTGATATTGATTGATTTGCATATTGATTTGATTTAGGCTTACAGGAGTTCAGGGTCTATTCCGTTGTGCTTCTCAGGGAACATTTTGCAGTATTTGTTTCATTCACTTCAAATTCTTTAGACTTATGTTTTCCCATTTATGGGAACATGGACCAAGAAGCTGATGGAACCAGTATGTGTATGCTGCTGAGACTCTTGACCAGTGTGTCTTACAGTGAAAACTAAAACTAAAATTCTAAGCCCCCAGTTGACTGCATGGACCCCCTCTTGGTCAAGGGGAACCCCAGAGATAGCTGAAAAACAGACTACCTGGCCATAATGGGAAGGAAGGTCAGACCTGCCTCATTATACCCACTCCCTTTTGGAGTTTAGGCACCACAACTGACCAGCCTTAATGTTAAAATAGAGATCACAAGACTGACAAAACAGATGCTTTGTGGCACTAAGATTCCAGATTTTAAACCATGCCAGGTCAGGGTGAAGTCATGCCTGCAGGCCATCAATGTTGCTACATAGCATCCTTATCTTAATTTAAAACATTCTTTTCTGCTGGCGCCAAATTTTAGACAGAGCCTTACTCCTTTAACCAACTGTAAATTAAAGAATATCTGAATCCACTTATAACCTGTAAGCCCTCCACTTCAAGATATCCCAACTTTTTGGGTCAAACCGATATATCCCTTCCATGTATTGATTTATGTGTTTGCCTGTAAACTCTTGCCTCTCTAAAACATATAAAAGCAAATTAATCCGACTGCCTTTGGCACACTTTTTTTTTTTTTTTTGAGACTGAGTCTCGCTCTGTTGCCCAGGCTGGAGTGCAGTGGCGTGATCTCAGCTCACTGCAACCTCTGCCTCCTCGGTTCAAGCAATTCTCCTGCCTCAGCCTCCTGAGTAGCTGGGACTACAGGTGCCCACCACCACGCCTGGCTAATTTTTTGTATTTTTAGTAGAGACAGGGTTTCACCATGTTGGCCAGGCTGATATGAAACTCCTGACCTCAGGTGATCTGCTTGCCTTGGCCTCTCAAAATGCTGGGATTACAGGCGTGAGCCACCTCGCCCAGCCACCTTTGGCATACTTTCTTGGGACCTCTTGAGGCTGTTTCCCCAGACCATGGTCACTCATGAATTGGCTCAGAATAAACCTCTTTAAAATACTGTACACAGTTTGTTTTTTTCCATTAACAGAGTGTAACTCCAGGATAACCTGCATCAGAATCCCTGGGGCCATGGGTAAGATTTAGCGTCTCAGTCCATAGAGCAGGTCTTTGGATGAGACCCTGAAATCTGCATCTTACCCAGGAACCCCTGTCTGAATGTTCTGAAGGAACTTGCAAGGATCTGTTTAAAATTTTAAGGTACCATTTACATAGAGCTAAGTACACAAATCTTAAGTGTATTATAGCTAGAATTTTTATATAAGTCTACACATTTTAACCTAATTACACATTTGCAGAATAACCGTTCAAATCAAGATAGGAAAGAAAAATTTCCCTCTAAGTCTTCCCAGAGGTACATACTATTCTGTCACCGTGGGCTAGTTTTGGTTGTTCTTGAACTTCATAGATCCTACAGCACATACTCTTTTGCATCTGTTTCCTTTTACTTATACTATGTTTTTGCAGTTTGTCCATATTGTATGTGTAGCAGTAGGTAGTTCCTTTTTATTGCTGGTAAAATTGCATTGTATGAATATATCCCCATTTACTTACATATTGTCTTGTTGAAGTTCATTTCAATTGTTTCCAGTCTGTGGTTATTGTGAATAAAGCTGCTGTGAGCATTCTTGTAATAGTCTTTTGGTGGTCTTAGGCACTTGAGGTTTTCTTGGGCAACTACCTAGGAGTGAAACTGCATCAGGCTTAAGGTTTGACAGAAGTAGGTGAGGGCTTATATATAACCATGAACAAGTGATGCCTGTTGGGCAGGAATATCAACAGCTCCCACCCCAAAGGAAGAGAGGGCCTGGGTGGGGCACTTAGTGGCTGAGCCTAGCTCATGGACTTCCAAAAGGTGATATTGAAGCTGGGCGCGGTGGCTCACACCTGTAATCTCAGCACTCTGGGAGGCCGAGGTGGGAGGATCAGGTGGTCAGGAGTTTGAGACCAGTCTGGCCAACATGGCAAAACCCTGTCTCTACTAAAAATAGAAAAATTAGCTGAATGTGGTGGTGTGTGCCTATAATCCCAGCTACTTGGGAGGCTGAAGCAGGAGCATCGCTTGAACCTGGGAGGTGGAGTTGTAGTGAGCCAAGATTGTGCCACCGCACTCCAGCCTGGGAGAAGAGCGAGACTCCATCTCAAAAAACCCCAAGAAACAAAAGGTGATATTGCCCCCAAGGGGCTGAAAATTGTTTACTGAGAGAGATGTGTATGTGAAAAAAGATCTTAGACATTACAATGATTTGTAGCCTTTAGATATGCTGACATACAGTAATGTCATGGGGAGAGGAGCAATAGAAAAAAATGTCTTCCAAGGCTCCTGGGGGGTGAAAATGAAAAAAGCTTGAGAAACATCAGTCTAGCTAAGTCTGGACTTTCTCATATCTCCAAACCAGAACCTGCAAGGGTGATCTCACTCTTTGGTCAAGGAGTCAACTTGGGAATAATAAGCCTCACAACGCAGAGATGCCCAGCGAAAACCAAACAGCTAGGCCAGGTGTAGTAGCTGCCGCCTGTCATCCCTGCACTTTGGGAGGCCAAGGCAGGTGGATAGCTTGAGCCTAGGAGTTCAAGACCAGCCTGGGCAACATGGTGAAACCCCATCTCTACAAAAAATACAAAAATTAGTCAGGGGTGGTGGTACATACCTGTAGCCCCAGCTACAGGGAAGCTGAGGTGGGAGGATCGCTTGAGCCTGGGAGGTTGAGGCTGCAGAGAGCTGGGATCGTGATATGGACAGTAGACAGGGAAGTACTGGGTAGAAGAGGGTGGCTCCCCGGCAAAGACCTCACCCTTAAGCCTAAAGACCCATGGCCCTAAACAAGGACAGCATTCCTGTTTTTGTGCCCAAAAAGTTGCCTTTTGGTCTGCCATGCCACCTATCCTGTACCATCCTGTCCCCATACAAACACCAAACCCCAGGCTCCAGGAGCAGACAAGCGGGTGAAAAGACGAGAAGACAAGCAGATGGAGGGCGCGGCAGAGAAAGAGAGAAGAGGAGAAACATCTGAATGCCGAGAGGAGTTGGGCTGTTGCTGGTGGGAGAGGAGTTCAGCTGCTGGACGGCCAGGCTCCAGGGGAAGATTGTCTTCCCACTCCATCCCCTGCTTCCGTCTCCCCATCCATCCCGCTGAGAGCCACCTCCACCACTCAATAAAATTCTCACATTTATCCTTCGAGTCCCTGTGTGACCCAGTTTTTCTGGGATGCTGGACAAGAGCTTAGGATACAGAAAGCTGTCACATTGGCCCTCTGCCCTTGCAGAAAGGCAGAGGGTCCATGGAGCTGGTTAACACTTGAGCCATCCATGGACGGCAAGGCTAAAGGGGCACATTGTAACACACACCCACTTGGGCCCCTGCACCAGTCCATCTGTGTGCTCCCCCTCCCTTAAGGGCTTTGAGCAACGGTGGCGACCCAACAGGTGAGCCACACCCCTGTCGTGCGTCCTACGAGGGGGATCAGGGAGCTCTACCACTTCGGTCATGCCACTGCACTCCAGCCTGGGTGACAGAACAACACCCTGTCTCAAAAATAAATAAAACAAAAACTAAAACTCCCAAATCGCTAAATTCCTGTGTGCATGTGGGGTAGGGCAGGGGCTTGTAGGCACAAGGACACACTAGCGCCCTGAAAGGACAGGTAAGTAACCAGAGTCTAGAGAGATCCTGCTCCACTCAGCACAGGGACCACCTAGCCTGGAAGAGGAAAACTTTCTTGGGTTCACACCTTTCGTTGAGGGAGGAAGTGATGAATGTCTCCGTAGGCCCTGCTGGGCGTCACTGAAGATCAGATCTGGCGTGGAGGAAGCTCAGGAACCACAACACAGCCGCCACACTCAAGGCTTACTCGGCACCTCTCACCCATTGTTCTCCTTTAACTCATGCGTGATGTTTCCGCCCTCAGAAGGTCTTCCCTTGTGAGCGAATGGAAAGTAAAAAATCTGGAAAGAATGAATGCGCCAAAGAGAGAGCAAAAACCGTGAATCAAGCCAGAGGGAGACACACTCAGCCCACAGACACCAGCCAGGAAGAAGGGAGGCTCTGAGAGAAGGCTTGCAGCTCTCCTTCACCCATGTTCTCTGTAAGCCAGGTGTCCAGTGGGCCGTTCACTGCATCTGAGGGGTATGTGGCCAGCTGGGAGAAGGGCCACAGGGGCAGTGCACCCCACCAGGCCAGGCCCTGCCTTCAGCCCTGGATGACACATCCCGGCAGTGTAGGACGGTGGTGGAACCCACGCATAACCATGTGGCCCGAGCAGGTTTCAGACCCATCCATTCTTTAGCTTTCTGTGCTTCAGTCTCCTCATCTGCAGAACAGGGCTGGGAATAATGGTCTCTTCCTCACTGTGGTGTTATGAGGATTCAATTAGTGAATATACGTTAAGTACTCAGAACAGATCTTGGGACACAGTCTCGCTACACGGGCACTGGCTTTTTTTTTTTTTTTTTTTCGAGACAGGGTCTCATTCTGTTGCCCAGGCTGGAGTGCAGTGGCACAATCATAGCTCACTGCAGCCTTGAACTCCTGGGCTCAAGGGATCCTCCCTTCTCAGCTTCCCAACTAGCTAGGACTACAGGCATGCTGCTATCCCTGGCTAATTTTAAACATATATTTTGTGGAGATGGGGTCTTGCTACGTCACTCAGCCTGGTCTTGAATTCCTGGCCTCAAGTGATTCTCCCACGTTGGCCTCCCAAAGTGTTGGAATTACAGATGTGAGCCACCACACCCCACCAAGGACTGGCTTTTATTATTACAAAAGACAAGTGATGCCGGCCCTCAAGTTGCTCCCACACCAGGGAGGGTACCACCTTCCCATTTCTTGTTCAACTGAGAAGGCTGACAGGAAAGAATAATTTTAATAATACTTTTGCCTGTTCTTCTCTAGACTTCAGGCAGGGATACTGCTGCCCCCTTGGGGTTGTCATTTCTTGACTGACTCACTTTCCCCTTCTCCTTTCCCCTCAGCAGCAGACTCCCAAAAGGGATGATCACTGTCTTTGGGGTGGGGGTGGGATGTGTAGCCAAGAGGAAATGTTGATCGAGCCCCTGATGACTCATGAGTCACTGTATGTTGGACTCCACAGGGCGAGGTCACAGTACAAACAGGGAGCCCAAGCTCTGGGTCTGAAATGGAGCTTGGCCAAGAAATGGAGCCGTCTTCACATGAGGGATGCTTCCGAGCCATAGCAGTGACTGTGGACCCTGCATACCACATTCTCTTCCTTCCCATGTTAGTTTGTTAAGAGCGATATGATGAGCCGGGGTCATGAAAACACAGGTAGGATTGATTCCTCTGCTTGTTGGTGTGGCTTTCAGTGGCCCAGCTTATTTGTTCTGTGTCCACCTACCCATAGATCCTTCAACCTCCTTAGGAAGCCATCGAATGAATAATTCTGAGCATCACGGGTTGCATTCTCCAGGAAACAGTCTCCACGACAGCAATTTGTGCACAGAAAGTTTACTGGGGAATGCTGTCAAGATCAACACCTGTGTGGGGAGAGGAGGAAGACAGATGAATAGAGGAAAAAGCTGAACTTTAATGCTGTGGAAACAATGGCTCCTGCCAATGCCACAAGGAGCTCCGGAGCTAGGACAGCCCTTTGAAAATGGAGCGTGGGGCAGGTTGCTACCCTTGCATTGACCATGGGATGCAGGCTGCCCTAGAAAGTGGTAATGGCCTTGATTGAGGCAGCTTCTCCTCAGCCCAGATCAAACCCTGGAAAAGATGCAGCTGCAAGCTCCAGCTGCCAACACTCCTGGGAGCTGGCATTACGAACGCCTCTACTGCAGCCCAGCATCCACCACACTGGGCATAGGCTTCAGACCTTTCTTACTTTTACCATGTGTGTGTGTTTGTTTTTGTTTGTTTGTTTGTTTTTTTGACAGTCTCACTCTGTTGCCCAGCTGCAGTGCAGTGGTGTGATCTTGGTTCACTACCACCTCCGCCTCCACGTTCAAGTGATTCTCCTGCCTCAGCCTCCTGAGTAGCTGGGATTACAGACATGCACCACCATGCCTGGCTAATTTTTTGCATTTTTAGTCAAGATGGGTTTCACCATGTTGGCCAGGCTGGTCTCGAACTCCTGACCTCAGGTGAACCGTCCATCTCAGCCTCCCAAAGTGCTGGGATTACAGGCGTGAGCCACCGCACCCAGTCGCTGCCATGAGTTTAAATCCTTCACATTCTCTATGATCTTTAAGTATAATAGTTATGGACACAAGTTTTGAAGTCCGACAGATTTGTGTTTACATCCCATTCCTGCCATTCATTTGACAATATTTATGGAGCATCTCTATATTTCAGGTGTGTTTAAGGCACTGAGGGTACATCAGGGAGTAAAAAAGATAAAAGCCCTGCCTCTGGGGCTGAAGTTCCATGAGCGACAGGAGATACATAGATGATTAAAAGAGAAACATAGAATACATGGTGATTAGTGCCATGTGATAATATATACTTATTACACTTAAAAAATTCAGTGGGGCATGTGGGGGCGGCAGAGGGAGGGGGAGGAGGGAACTCAGGAAAGGCTTCCCTGAGAGGTGTGGCCATGGAGAGATCAGGGAAGCTGGATTTGGGGTTGGGGGAAACTGTGCAAAGGCCCTGAGAAGAAGGTGTGATGGGGATGTACAAGGCACACAAGGAGGAAGGGAGAATGAGTAGAAAACAGGGTGTCAGAAGTAGGAGGTAAAATCAGAGAGGTTTATATGAAACATCCAGAATGGGCAAATCTATAGGCACAGAAAGCAAGTTGCTTAGGGCTACAGGAGTGGGCACAATGGGGAGAGGTGACTTTGGGGTGCAGGTTTCTTCTTGAAATAATGAAAATAACCTGAAAGGCACTGAGGTGACAACAGCTGCACAGCTCTGTGATTATATGGAAAATCATACAGGGGTTTTTTCAATGTATGCTTTAAATGAGTGAACTGTGTGGTATGTGAATTGTATCTTAATAAAGCTGCTTATTGTGTGTGGGTTTTTTGTTTTGTTTTGTTTTTATGGAGTCTCGCTCTGTCGCCCAGGCTGGAGTGCAATGGTGTGATCTCAGCTCACTGCAACCTTTGCCTCCCAGATTTAAAAGACTCTCCTGCCTCAGCCTCCTGAGTAGCTGGGATTACAGGCACCTGCGACCATGCCCGGCTATTTTTTTTTTTTTTTTTTTTTTGTATTTTTAGTAGAGACGGGGTTTCACCATGTTGGCCAGGCTGCTTTTGAACTCCTGACTTCAAGTGATCTGCCTGCCTTGGCCTCCTAAAGTGCTAGGATTACAGGTGTGAGCCATTGCGCCCGGCCAATAAAGCTATTTAAAGAATCGGGGTAGTGACTGACACGAGACTGTACCATGCAGGGCCT
Organism: Macaca thibetana thibetana; assembly: GCF_024542745.1. Taxonomy (NCBI): domain Eukaryota; kingdom Metazoa; phylum Chordata; class Mammalia; order Primates; family Cercopithecidae; genus Macaca; species Macaca thibetana. The sequence goes on from NC_065590.1 coordinate 46,246,154, forward strand.
GGTGGGCCATGGTCAGGATTTGTGCTTTGACTCTGAGATGGGACACTACCAGTTGGTTTTAACCAGAAGGGTGAAATGATCAGATTTACATTAAAAAAGAATCCCAGGCCGGGCGCGGTGGCTCACGCCTGTAATCCCAGCACTTTGGGAGGCCAAAGCGGGCGAATCACGAGGTCGAGAGATCGAGACTATCCTGGCCAACATGGTGAAACCCCGTCTCTACTAAAAACACAAAAATTAGCTGGGCACAGTGGCAGGTGCCTGTAGTCCCAGCTACTCAAGAGGCTGAGGCAGGAGAATTGCTTGAACCCTGGAGGTGGAGGTTGCAGTGAGCCGATATCGCACCCCTACACTCTAGCCTGGCAACAGAGCGAGACTCCATCTCAAAAAAAAAAGAAAGAATCCCAGCTGAAACATGGTGGCTCACAACTGTAATCCCAGCACTTCGGGAGGCCGAGGGCGGGGATTGTTTGAGCCCGGGAGTTTGAGACCAGCCCAGGCAACTATTGGAAGACCCCATCTCTGTTTCAAAAATTAAAATAAATAACAAAAGAAGAAAAAGAAAAGACTCTCTGCTGCTGTATTGAGAACTGGCTGAAAGGGGACACTCATGGATGCAGGGAGAGGAGCAAGGAGCTTAATGCAAGGATCCAGGTAAGAGGTGATGGTGGCTTCCAAGCAGGTGCTGGAAGCAGGGGGCAAGTGGTTGAAGGTAGACATACTTTGATATCAGAGCTGGCAGCAAGTGGCCCGAGGATGGCTGGTTGTGGGTGTGTGAGAGAGAGGAGCTGAGGTTTCTTGGTTCTAGCTGGTTCTAGAGTGGAGCTGTCATTTACTAGGCTGGAGACAGCGGTGGGAACAACACATTTGGGGTTGGAATCAGGAGTTTCTGTATGATATGTGAAGTCTGGGAGGCCTGTGAGAGAGACCTCCGAGGCAGTTGGGAATTGTGTCCAGAATTCAACATGGGAGCAGTCTGCACAGGAGACTCTGCAGGAATCTAGGAGCCATCAGCATATCATGGAATTTATTCTTGAGACTGGATCAGACCCTCAGGAGGAGCAGAGACACACAAGTCACGGCCAAGTGTCTGACCCTTTGAGGCTCAGTCGTCAAAGCTATAGGAGATCTCCCTTGCATGGTTGTTGTGAGTGGGCAGCAGATGCAGAATGGACCCAGTGCTCAGTGGGTAGCTCTCTCCCACTGAATTTTTTTTTTTTTTTGGTCTCAGAATGGCACTATTGTCGGCTCAGCTCCCTTTGGACCTTAGTGTCTTCGGTCTTCTTTTGTTTTTTTTTCCTGTACCCTCATTAGAAGTGAAGGCTAATCTTCAGCCTTTATTATTTTTAACTACTTGATCCAGTTCAGCACTGAGCACCAACTGAGAAGAAGCTGCTCTGCTAGAACATCAGCTACCTAAGGATCTTGGCCCATGCTTTCCACTCCCCAGGGATGCACCTTCCAATGGAGAAAACAGAAAACCCCATCGCCTTCCTCAGAATGTACGGCCAACTGCAAGGCTGTGCAGGTGCAACACTGGGCTGGGGGTGGGGAGACATTAATTCAGACTGGGGACATTTGTGGGACTCACCAAGGAAGCAGAACATGAGCTTGAGCTTGAGAGTTGAAAAGGAATGCGTTGGGGAAAGATGAAGGGCAGATGGGGTGGGGGTGGAAGGGAGGGCAGCATAGGCAGATGTGACGAGAACAGACCAGAGAAATCCTTTATGGCTAAAGCAGGGTGTTTGTGGTGATGATGCAGAGGGGACTCAGACTGGCTTGAGCTAGACTGGAGGAGTTGACAGGGGGCCACTCCATGTTAGCAAGCATCACCCATGGGTATACCCCGAGTTGTCTAGATACCCAGAAGTCTTCCCCTAAAATATTTTGACTCCTCTCACTCTTAAGCCCAGCACATCAACTCATTAGTTTCAATGAGACTGCCATTTTCTGCCCAGCCATCCAGGAGCTAGCCTCCTCTGTTCCTGTCCTGTGGTTCTATTGCTGTGGCCCATCTCTTGCCAGCATCCTCAACTGTTTGCCTCTTTGGTTTTTGACCCATCATCTTATAAACTTTGAGTCCTGGATCATTTCAATAGCTTATCTCTCTTCTTTTATTTCAGGATGTCAAGGTGGTTGGACAACAATCCTTCAACTGCATATGGTAATAGCTTTGACTTTGTTGCCACTAGTCTCAACTGGGTCCTTAGGGGTACTGTTCCATTCTTTTATTTATCCTCACCCAGCTTAATTTTCCATTTTCCATGGTGGCCATGCCAAACCTTTGTACCTCTTCTTAACTTGTTCTCAGCAAAGAAAATAGAAGGCTTTCGGGCTCATGCTCCTTCAAATGTTTGCCTTCCCTGCATGCAAACTTGTGTACTTTATTTTATTTTATCTTTGAGACAGGGTCTCACTCTGTCACCCAGGCTGGAGTGCAGTACATGAACATGGCTCACTGAAATCAGGCGCTTCTTTATGCCACCACTCACAACAACCATGCAAGGTAGATCTCCTATAGCTTTGACAACTAAGCCTCAAAGGGTCAGACACTTGGCCGTGACTTGTGTGTCTCTGCTCCTCCTGAGGGTCTGATTCAGTCTCAAGACTAAATTCCATGAATACGCTGGTGGCTTCTGGATTCTGTCTCCTGCACAGATGGCTCCCATGTTGAATTCTGGACACAATTCCCAAATGCGTATGGCCTCTCTCATAAGCCTCTCAGGACTTCACGTATCACAGAGAAACTCCTGATTCCATCCCAAAAGGTGTTGCTCCCCCAGCTGTCTCCATCCTAGAGGCAGCTTCCTCCTCCTGGGCTCAATTGATCCTCCCACCTCAGCTTCCTCAGTAGCTCGGACTACAGATGCACATCACCATGCCTGGCTAACTTTTATATTTATTTTTTGTAGAGACAGGGTTTCACCATGTTGCCCAGGCTGGTCTGGAACTCTGGTGCCCAAGTAATCCACCTACCAGGCGTGAGCCACTGTGCCTGGCCACTTGTTTACTTATTAGCTGTCTATTGCTGTGTAATAAATTACTCCAAAACTGAATGTCTTAGAACAATAAACATTTACTATCTTATAGTCTGTAGACTCTGGTTTTGGTTTAGCTGGGTCTCTCTCCTTCAGGGTCTCTCATAAGATTACAATCAAGCTATTGGCTGGAGCTGCAGTCACCTCAAGGCTTGACTGGGGCTGAAGGCTCCTAAGGTCGTTCATGTGGCTTTACATAGGGTTGCCTTAAAATAATATGACAGCTGACCTCCTCCAGGGTGAGCAATCCAAGAGAGAACAAGACAGAATGCCTGTGATATTATGATATATATAACATATTATATATTATACATATTATATATACATATATAATATACATATACATATATAATATATATTTATATATATTAACATATATTTAATATGTGTGTCTGTGGTGTGTGTGTGTGTTTCTGTCCACAGTTCCTGGCTGATAACTCCTATCGTCCTTCTTGTGTCCTAAGTGACTAAAACAATAGCATATCTTTTGCTAAAGTATTTGTCCCTTTGTCATTGGTTCCTAAAGTAGCTTCAGAGGATAAAGGTGAAAGACAGTGTTTTGTTACAATGTTGGGGCACTTTAGGCCTCAGGAAGCAGAATCTCTGTCTCTGACCTTCTCCTGCGGCCCTTTCACCTGATCTTTTTTTCTCCCCAAGGCAGGCCACAGGAACTAAAAGTAAAATCTTGCCCCACCTTTCTGCCTTGGTACTGGTCATAAATAAGTTCTCTGGCCTACCTTGTCTGATTGTAGGTTATAAGACCCCCACTTCAGAAGGGGTCCTGCCCCATACCCAGGAGAAAGGAACGCTGCACAGAAGGCCAAGAAGAATCGGAACCGATGGGCCTTGCTGAATTTCCCCACTCAGCCTATTAGTATTAGATTATACCCTTTTTGTCCAGTCACATTTCTGCATGGTTGTCCAGGCTTCAGTCATGCCTATCCAAGGAAGTCTCAAGGCCCAGGAAGATGGGGTATGGGAAGCCTCCGAACAGCTGAACTCATGGAGGCTTCCAGGAAGGTGAATAAGAACTCATTAAAGAGGCCGGGGGCGGTGGCTCATGCCTATAATCCCAGCACTGTGGGAGTCTGAAGCAGGCAGATCACTTGAGGCCAGGAATTTGAGATCAGCCCGGCGAAACTCTGTCTCTATTAGAAATACAAAAATTAGCCGGGTGTGGTGGCAGGCACATGTAATCCCAGCTACTAGGGTGCATGAGGCAGGAGAATCGCTTGAATCCCGGAGGCAGAGGTTGCAGTGAGCCAAGATAGAGCCACTGCACTCCAGCCTGAGCAAGTCTCAAAATAAATAAATAAATGTAAAAATAAATAAATAAAATAATAAATCAGTAAACATAAGTGTTTCCCAGAGTTTCATGAGCCACTCCAGCAAATGAATCACGCCTAAAGAGGGCATCGTGGGCAACTGGTCAGTCTGAAGTGATGGAGGCCTAGACTTGTGACTGGTGTCAGAAGTGGGGGCAGTCTTGTGGGACTGAGCCCTTAACTTATGGTATCTGATGCTATCTCCAGGTAGATAGTGTCAGTGTCAGAACAAAACTGAATTAGAAGACACTCAGCTGGTGTCCACTGCAGAACTGACCGCTCGCTTGCTGGTGGGGAGAAATCTCCACACATGTGCTCACAGAAGTCTTCTGTGCTGATTACTGTGATATGACAGCAGAGGAAAAAGTTTGTTTTTCAATACAGTGCCCTAAGATGAAAGCCACATGCTTTTTATAACCTAATATATCAGAAGTGACATCCCATCACAGTTTTTTTTTTTTTTTTTTTTTTTGAGGTCGCCCAGGCTGGAGTGCAGTGGCATGATCTCAGCTCACTGCAACCTCTGCCTCCCAGGTTCAAGGGATTCTCATGCCTCAGCCTCTCGAGTAGCTGGGACTACAGGCATGCACCACCACACCTGGCTAATTTTTGTGTTTTTAGTAGAGACAGAATTTCTTTTATCTTTCTTTTTTTTTTCTTTTTTGAGACGGAGTTTCGTTTTGTTGCCCTAGTTGGAGTGCAATGGCACGATCTCAGCTCACCACAACCTCTGCCTCCCAGGTTCAAGTGATTCTCCTGCTTCAGCCCACCGAATAGCTGGGATTACAGGCATGCGCCACCATGCCCGGCTAATTTTTTATTTTTAGTAGAGACAGGGTTTCTCCATATTGGTCAGGCTGGTCTTGAACTCCCGACCTCAGGTGATCCACCTGCCTCGGCCTCCCAAAGTGCTGGGATTACAAGCATGAGTCACCATGCCCGGCCAAGATAGGGTTTCACTATGTTGGCTAGTCTGGTCTCAAACTCCTGACCTAAAGTGATCTGCCTGCCTCGGCCTCCCAAAATGCTGGGATTAAAGGTGCACACCACTACACCCAGCTACGCGAATAATATTTTGTGTGTTAGAAGTGGGTCAATAAGTATAGCACCCACTTAAGGGGAGGGGTTACACCAGAGCATGAACACCAGGAGGCAGAGATCGTTGGGGGCCATCTTAGAAGCTGTCTACCACAACTTCTCCTCTTCTTTCCATGTTTCTACTTGCCTCCAGGGCCAGTTCCTCAATATGTGCAAATGTCCCTGTCTTCTGGGTCTGGCTCTATAGAGTATCTGCCATTGTTCCATTGCCTCCTTCCCCTCAACCTTAAGCCATGTCCAGAAATCTCCCAAGTTAAAAATAAACCTTCCCTCCACCTTCATCTATGACCAGTAGTCTCTCCTTCTTTCCCCTGCAACTCTTCTTGAGAATGTGACCTTTCTTCTCTGCATTCACTTCCACCTCCACAGCACCGCTCTGCTAAGGTCATCAGTGACCTCCAAATGCCAGATCACATACCTACCTTCTTTTAATCCTAGTCTTAGTTGTCCTCTGCAGCATTGAATGCCATTAACCCTCCTCTTCAGCTTCTCCTGTCTTGCTGACTTCACATTTTTGGCCTCCTCTATCTTCACTTACCCCTAAATCTGAGATTGTCCAGGCTTTGCCCACACTCCTCGGCTTCACTCCCTCTGAATCCCCACCTCCCATACTCCCAGCACTTCTATGTTCTGATTACTATTGCTGCTGTGAATTTTAGTCTTCCAACTCACATGTGAAAGAAGTAACTCAGGTGTTTTGTTTGCTTGTTTGTTTGTTTTTGAGACACAGTCTTGCTCCGTCACCCAGGCTGGAGTGCAGTGGCACCATTTCGGCTCACTGCAACCTCTGCTTCCCAGGTTCAAGTGATTCTCCTGTCTTAGCCTCCTGAGTAGCTGGGATTACAGGCGCCCACCACCACGCTCAGCTAATTTTTGTATTTTTAGTAGAGACAGGGTTTCACCATGTTGGCCAGGCTGGTCTCGATCTCCTGAACTTAGGTGATCCACTCATCTCGGCTTCCCAAAGTGCTGGGATTACAGACTTGAGCCACTGCACCCGGCCATGACACACTTCCTGACTTTGTTTAAATCAACTTCAATCTGACATTGAGCCGCCTTCTACTGAAGTGACAGGAAATTAATCTCAGTAATTGCTGAATGTCCCACATTCTACTCAGGGGTGTGCCAAAGTCGGCTCCTCCTGGGAGGTCTTGCTAGGCAAAGGCACTGGTCTTCGGCTCATGCTGGTCACTGCTGAGGTGCTCCCTGGTTAGACTGCATTGTCCCTTGAGGTTTAATAGTCTTGCTGCTTAAAGCAAAGGAATCTTTGGCAAAGTGAATGCTCCTGGGCCTGGAGTTCAGCCTTCCTAACAACACAGATCAACCACCCCCTTGAGGACTTGCCCCAGTGACCTGACATGGAGCAGCACCCAGACCCCAGTCTGCTGGAACCTGTTATTTCCTCTCTCCCAATCCCAGGGTGACTCTCTTCTCTCTCCTCTTGCAGCTGTCAAAGTCTCCACACCACAAACACTAAAGAAAACCAGTATCTGTTCTTTACCCTGAAAAAACATGTCAGGAAAGGAACTAGGCCTGGCCACCAGCTTGGAATGCAGAGGAGGGAAAAACAACAAACAAAACACAAATTAGCCTGGCATGGTGGCTCACACCTGTAATCCCAACACTTAGGGAGGGTGAGGTGGGAGGATCACCTGAGGCCAGGAGTTTGAGACCAGCCTGGGCAACATAGGGAGACTGCAACTCTCCAAAAAAAATTTTTTTTAAAAAACTGGGCATAGTCTCAGCTACTTGGGAGGCTGAGGCAGAAGGATCGCTGGAGTCCAGGAGGTCAACACTGCAGTGAGCCGGAATCACACCACTGCACCCCAGTTTGGGCAAGAGAGTGAGGCCCTTTTCCAAAAAACAAACCAACCCACACAAATTAATACTGTTGGGGGCCTGGCAGTGGGGTTCAATACATGACACTCTCCTTTCTCCTTTGCGAGTTTAGGACACAGACGGAGTCCAAAACATTTACCTTATTACTAATAGAGCTCATTGAAGACAGTGCCTTCGAGTGTGCTCCAAACAGAGGCTCTTCACAGTCAGCGCCACCAGCAGGCACAATGGAGCCACTGTGCAAGGCGGGAAAAACGTAAAAGGGAGGAGCCACGGGGTGTGGCCGCACATGCTCAGTTCCTTCCCCGAGCTGACCAATCGGGTAAGCCACCCGTCCTGCTTGGCAGGGCAAAGACCAGAGCAGCCCGGGGCTCCTGCAGCAGGTCTGGGGCGGTAGGAACCGAGGTTCCCCCTTAAATATCCATAAAGATGACCCTGTCACGCTGTGAAGCCTGGACATCCAGCCAAGGTCTCTCTCCTGGGCTCCAGACCAATATTTCCCATGGTCTACCGTACATCTCCACGTGGATGGCCATGAGGCAGCTCCAGTTCAACACCCCCAAATCTAAATTCAGGTCCCCTCTATCCCAGCCCTCCCCTAGTATCTCAGAGTTGATTAATGACAATACAGTCAGCCTTCCAATCCAAGGAAGGTGGACACCCTTCTCCACTATTCCCTGAATACAGTTTGTCAGCGACCCCATCCTTTCTACCTCCAAAGTTTGCAACGTGTTCTTTTATGTCACTTTAGTTTCTTCTCCCCATCTCTTAGCCTCCTTATCCTTACCAACTCCATGCCTCTGTCTTTTCCTCTCCCTCTCCTGTCCATGGGAAGCAGGACTCTGCCTACATTCCAGCCTCATACCTTTTCCCCAAATGCAACTAATGCTCCTTTCACACAGCCCTACTACAACATCCAATTTCCACAATCTTTCCCGCCTTCCAGCTCCCCCAACTTTCACCTGGAAAACTCTTAGTTGGCCTACAACATTCAGCTCTGGGGTTGTACTTCCCCAACACCATCCCTGACCAAGGCAGAATTAAGGGGTCCCTCTGCAGTGCTCCCAACAGTGCAGCATAACCTAGATATTTGTCAGCTAACTTTCCACCAGTCTGAGGGGTCCTTCAGTGTGGGGTTTAAAATCTTGTTTATGCTCTGGGTGCCTGGCTAGCTCAATGCCAGGTGGATGCTAGGGGCTCAATAAATGTTCATGGAATGAATAGCCATGTCCCACAGGCCCCATCAATTTAACCTTGTCAAGCCCATAGCATCTTTTCTTCTCTCCTTCCCCACGCCCTTCACCTGGTGACCTCGGTGCAGCGAATCGGTTGAAGAGCTCACAGGGAATTTAATGGTGCTTTCCCTCTGGTGTGCTCAGCTGGAGGCAGGCAAAGCAGGCTTCTTAGCAGGCAGTGAGTGGGCCATGCTAGAGGAGTGACTGCTTTGTGCAACCTCGGGGCCTCCTGCAAATCAGACTCAATCGCCTTCACTTCCTGTGCTTAGGGAGATTAGATACTGCCTAATCAACGCCAATTTTTTTTTCTTTTCTTAATATTTGAAACTACCAAGTACCAGTTGCCATCCTAGTGGGTGGCTTTCAGAAATCCCCTCTTTTCTGGTGTTTGACTTCTTGTGAGTTTCAAGAAACCAATCTATTTGGAAAGAACCTGCACATAGAAGTTCTTTGAACTGCTGAGAAGCCCTGGCAGGAAGTGACTTGGGATCTGGGTTAGACAGTTTTGTCTCACTCCCAGGAGAGGTGGGAGTAATGAGATACAGTTGCATCTGGGTGTGGGTGTGGCTTTAGATCATTCCTGTGGCCATCTCTCCACGTGTGGCCCATTTTCTAGATCTCGTCAGAGCTGAAATTAGGATGACTGTTTATGCTGTAGAACATCTATTACACATTGGTGGTGCACTCTGCCAGGCATTCTGGGAATCCTGGGCTGGCAGAGATGAGCCTGATAAGCTTTTTCATCTCAGCTTAATGTTATAATCTTTTGTTGTTGTTTTTTTGAGACAAGGTCTCACTGTCGCCCAGGCTGGAATGCAGTGGTATGATCACGGCTCACTGCAGCCTCAACCTCCCAGGCTCAGATGAATCTCCTGCCTCAGCCTCCTGAGAAGCTGGGACCATAGGCATGTGCCACCATGCCCGGCTAATTTTTAAGTTATTTGTTGAGACAGGGTCTTCCTATATTGCGCAGGTTGGCCTTGAACTCCTGGGCTCAAGTGATCCACCTACCTTGGCCTCCCAAAGTGCTAGGATTACAGGTATGAGCCACCACGCCTGGCCCTATTATAATCTTTAAGTGAACTGAAGTACTCAGTGAAACTTTTTCTTTTCTTTTTTTGCCAGAGACAGGATCTCACTTAGTTGCCTAGGCTGGAATGTGGTGGCACAATCATAGCTCACTGTAACCTTCAACTCTTGGGCTCAAGCAAACCTCCTTCCTCAACCTCCCAAGTAGCTGGGACTTTAGGCACACACCACCGTGACTGGCTGATGTTTTCTTCTGTAGAGACGGGGGTCTCACTGTGTTGCCCAGGCTGGTCTTGAACTCCTGGCTTCAAGTGATCCTCTCACCTTGGCCTCCCAAAGTGTTGAGATTAGAGGCATGAGCCACTGAGCCAGGCCTTCATGGAAACTTTGTAAGAATTAATGAGTTCTACACATTTCTCCGAATAAAACTGTTTAGAGATGTATACTTGGAGGAGGGCTTGGTGACAGGGCAAAGGCCATGTATTTTCACACTATTGCACAGGAGGTGGAGATCTATTCCTCAGTCTGGCTAGAGAGACAGACAGTGGCCTTCTTCCCCAATTCTTATGATGTATTTTTAGGAGAAGGGGTCACTGTGGGTCAAGCACCATGCGTAGTGTGTGACATACGCTATTTCATGTAACTCATCATGCCGCAAAACCATCTCTTGAACTCCACTTTATACTAGGAACTTTTGGATTGCCTCTTTTAATCCATTTAGCAACTCTTTGGGTGTAGATTCTGTTATTATCGTCACCATTTTTTCCGAAGAGAAAACTGAGGGACTGAGGCATTAACTTCCACCATTTCTCATAGTCAATAAATAAGTGCTAGAGCTGGCAACTGAGGCTAGGCCATTGAACTACAGAGCCTCTTAAACCCTTCACTTTTTGTCATATGAAGTAAGTGTTGAGATTCCCACTTTACAGAATAGTAACCTTGAACCCAAAGGTTAAGCAATGTGTCCAAGGTCTCACAAGTGGTAAGAGATGTAGCTGAGGTATCTACCTAGGTCTGTCAGCTTCAAAGTCTACAACATTCTTCTACCCCCTACTGGTTAGATAGTGGATATATCAGTTTAAAACTCAGAAAGTTCAGCCAGGCACGGTGACTCACACCTGTAATCCTCGCACTTTGGGAGGCCAAGTCGGGCAGATCTCCTGAGGTCAGGAGTTTGAGACCAGCCTGGCCAACATGGCGAAACTCCGTCTCTATTAAAAATACAAGAATTAGCTGGGCATGGTGGCACATGCCTGTAATCCCAGCTACTCAGGAGGCTGAGGCAGGAGAATCACTTGAACCTAGAAAACAGAGGTTATAGTGAGCTGAGATTGTGCCAGTGCACTCCAGCCTGGGCGACAGATCGAGACTCCGTCTCAAAAACAAACAAACAAACAAATTTCATCTCCTACTTTCCTGTTTCTCATTCTTGATATCTGCTCCCTAGAGGCAAACATTTTCATCATTTTAAGACTTTTCTCTTACTGATTACTTACAATTTTCTAAATAACTTGCTTATATTATTCTAGATTTTTGTCTTAGATATCTATTTTCTACTCACTACCACTGAAGATGAGGATTTCACTCTCATACCCTGTCCTACCTCCCTCCCCCATTCTTCCGAATGTAGTTACAATTTTCGGCTAGTTCAATATTCTCTATTCTCTACTTGTAAAGACTATGTGAACATTCACAGCCAAGCCATTGATGGCAGCAGCGGCCCATGTGGAGCGGCCGCTGTGAAGATGCTGGCTGCAGCAGGGAAGGTTCGGCCAGGGCTGCGTGTTCCACGAAGCCAGCAGGAGCCTGGAACAGGTGGGAGCCCTGCCCACTTCTGAGTTCGCAGGGCAGGAGCCTGATGCTCCTGGGCGCAGCTACAGCCACCCAGCCACAACCGTGGACCCAGGCATCCCTAGCTCTCATGGGCCTGGGAAGCCCCTCTTCTCCCACAGGCTTGGAAGTGCCTGCTCCCGCTGCTTGGCCTTTCCCTGGTCCTGGCCCCCACTCCAGGGCAGAGCAAAGTTGTGGCTGAGCCTGGGTGCTGTCACGACCTGGCCAGGTGTGCATGCGCTCGAAGTGGAGTTGACACACCAGCTCCCTCCTGCCTAAGCCCCTCCGGACTTTGGGCACCAAGGAGCACAGGACGGGGGCCGAGGGGTTGCTGAGGGTGGCTCCACGCAGGCCTGCAGGTGCCCCTTGGTAGGAATAGCCTGGGCACCATGGATGACATGATTGATAGAGGCAGGATGTAGACAGGCTCCTAAGCGCAAAGGTGAAGCCACAGCTTCAGGCCAGGGAAGGGGGCTGGGGTGCCAGTTCTGGATGGAGTCTGCGGCCCAGGGTGGCAACTTATGGTGCTTTTTCTGGGGCCGCCCATGGCCACCCATGGACCAACCATGGAAAACCTTGGGCTCAGACAGACTCACACAGATGTTTGGACTACCAGCTGTGGGAAGGAGCTTGCCACTTCGGGTCTTAGTTCGTCAGGATGAGCTGTCTGCAGAAAGGAGCTAGCCACTCCAGGTCTCCTCTCTGTTGAGAGCTGGACACCCATCAGGGTGACCTGCCTGTGGAAAGGAGCTACCCACTTCAGGTCTCCTCTCTAGTGACAGCTGGACACCTGTAGGGGTGACCTGCCTGCAGAAAGGAGCTTGGACCAGCTTCAGGTCTCCTGAGAGCGGTTCTGCTGCTCAATAAAGCTCCTCTCTGCCTTGCTCACCCTCCAGTTGTCCATGTACCTCATTCTTCCTGGACAGGGGAAAAGAACTTGGGACCTGCTGAATGGCTGGACTAAAGGAGCTGTAACACAAACAGGGCTAAAACACACTGCCCCACACTTGCCATGTTGTGGGTGACAAGAAAGAGAGAAAGCTGTGGCCCTTTGGGGATCCCAGACCTAGATGCTCTCTGAGCCAGGACTATGACCACACTCTTTGGGGCTCTGCAGTTTGTGGCATCTCCAAGTTTCTGGGCACTACTGCATTTCCCTCATCCAGACACAGGTGCTCACAGTGGAAGCCACTTGCGGTGCATCTGATCCAGTCACAGGCTTGCCTTGCATGGAGCTGGTGCCTGGAGCTGACTGCCCTGCCACAGCAGCTGGCATGCTTTGTTGTGCACAGTGGCCAGACCCCTGTGCTCACTTGCCCACACACCCCTCGCCACTTCATGCCTGGCTCGCCCTTGGCAGATGTGGGATCCAGGCTGGTAGTGCAAGCCGAGCGCAGCCTGCCAGGCTGAGAGGGCAGAATGAGCCCAGTGGGCCCAAGCAAGACTTGGGCAAAGGCACCACCGGCCACAGAGTTTTCCTGTAGGAAAAGCGACACCTGAAGGATCCTGTGACACCAAGTGAATGCTGCAGTTACATTTCCTTTTATTTAGCTTTTGGATTTCTCTGGAATATGTATCATTTTTAAAAATTTTACTTGGTTATTTTTGGGCCAGGCGCAGTGGCTCACACCTGTAATCCCAGCACTTTGGGAGGCTGAGGTGGGTGGATAATGAAGTCAGGAGTTCTAGACCAGCCTGACCAGCATGGTGAAACCCCGTCTCTACAAAAATACAAAAAATTAGCCAGGCATGGTGGCGTGTGACTGTAGTCCCAGTTACTCGGGAGGCTGAGGCAGGAGAATTGCTTGAACCCAGCAGGTGGAGGTTGCAGTGAGCCGAGATCGCGCCACTGCACTCTAGCCTGGGCGACAGAGTGAGACTCCATCTCAAAAACAAAAACAAACAAAAAAAAGCCTGGTGTGGTGGTGCGTGCCTGTAATCCCATCTGCTCGCGAGGCTGAGGCAGGAGAATCCCTTGGGCCCAGGAGGTGGAGGTTGCAGTAAGCTGAGATCGCACCACTGCACTCCAGCCTGGGTCACAGAGAGAGACCTTGTCTCAAAAAAAAAAAAAAAAATTTACTTGGTTACTTTCAAGCTCTTTGACAGAATCATTAATATATTCTCACAATGTTCAAGCATATCAGATAAGCTTTCATTTTTTTCCTTTCTTTTCTTTTCCTCTTGGAGATATTCCTCCTGGATCCCTTTGTCTGTCTGCTCCAAGCTGGCCTGATGGGTAAGGAATGCTACGTAGCTCTTATATTGGGAGATTAACTGTCCTCCCTATTTGAAAACCCCTGCTGATCCTTTGGAATATTTTCACGTTATAGCTACCCTGTGAGGTTTGAAGGGTGTTTCAGATGGGAGAAAACAAAGCAGTGTCAGTTAGAATTACACAGGTGCAAGCAGCAGAGCCAGGCTAGAACTGGGCTCCCTGCAGGAGGTACAGCGCCCCCTGCAGCCTGACACAAATGACCATCGTTGCCACTGGCCAGGCTACTCTCAAAAGTTCCTGATCTCATGGAACGACAGAGGATGGTGGGAAGTTGATTCACGTATCTCCATCTAACTTCTTTCATAAGTAGAAGATGGGGTTGAGCACTTGGACTTTGAGTCTGCCACTTAATAGTTATGCATTTTGAAGCCGGTCATGTAATCCCTCTCAGCCTCAGTTTCCTCATCTGTAGAATAAGAATAATAGCGCTATTCAACATAGTGCTAAGATTAAGTACCATAATATTTTAAAAGGCACATTGTAAATGCTTAGTAAACATTAAGTACTTAATGAGGAAGTTTACTATTGGACCCCTGCAGTCCAGTATACTTGAGTGTCTGGACCATGTTGGGATATTATATAAGAGAGTGGCGTACACAATCAGATTTTCTAAAGGAGTAGTTTGTGCATCTCATTTGTGCAAATCTTTGTTAATAAGATGTCCTTGTTATTCTTGAGTTTACCCCAGTCCACTCTCTGAGCATCTTGCTATCTCTTGGCCTCCTGAGGTTAACTAATATTGAGATGAATACCTTCCAAGTGTCCAAATTCATGCTTTTGGCTTTTATTTATTTATTTATTTATTTATTTATTTATTTATTTACTGAGCCAGAGTCTTACTCTGTCACCCAGGCTGGATTGCAGTGGCATGATCTTGGCTCACTGCCACGTCTGCCTCCCGGGTTCAAGCAATTCTCCTGCCTTAGCCTCCTGAGTAGCTGGGATTACAGGCACCTGCCACCACATTCGGCTAATTTTTTTGTATTTTTAGTAGAAACAGGGTTTCACCATGTTGGCCAGGCTAGTCTTGAACTCCTGACCTCAGGTGATCCGCCTGCCTCGTCTTTCCAAAGTGCTGGGATTATAGGCGTGAGCCACCATGCCCGGCCACTTTTGGCTTAATTTTGGCTTTTACATTTTTTTCTTCATTGTTGATTGGTGCAAAGATGTTCTTTAGGTAAGAATTTTTCTTTGGGAGCTGAGCACAGTGGCTCAGGCCTGTAATCCCAGCATTTTGGGAGGCTGAGGTGGGTGGATGGCCTGAAGTCAGGAGTTCGAGACCAGTCTGACCAATATGGTGAAACCCTGCCTCTACTAAAAATACAAAAATCAGCCGGGTGTGGTGGTGGGCGCCTGTAGTCCCAGCTACTTGGGAGGTTGAGGCAGGAGAATTGCTTGAACCCAGGAGGCAAAGGTTGCAGTGAGCTGAGATCGTGCCACGGCACTCCAGCCTGGGCAACAGAGTGACACTCCATCTCAAAAAAACAAAAACAAAAACAAAAACAAAAACAATTTTTCCTTGGGACAAAGGATTGTCTATTCTTCATCTACTTTTCCCACTTCCTTCATAATACCAAGCTTTACAGAAGTGTTTAACAGTCTGAATTGTAGAACAGACAGAAAAAAGAAAGATGACTAAGTTTGAGACGAACTTTTGGGACCTTCTAATGCAGTGTATTTCAAACTGTAGGTCATGACTCAAGACAGGTTGTAAAATCACCTTAGCGAAATCACAGCACTTAAAAAATGAAATAAAATAAACTTCATCACACACAGTAAGGAAAAAACTGTTTTGTGGTTTTATGTGTGTATATACATTTATTTACACACATATTCATGTATGTATGGATACATGTCCTGGCTTGCAATGTAAAATGTATTTCTTATTAAGGGTTACAGTCTAAATTTGGAAAACATGTCTTTTTTTTTTTTTTTTTTTTGAGACAGAGTCTTGCTCTGTTGCCCAGGCTGGAGTGTAGTGGTGTGATCCTGGCTCACTGCAACCTCTGCCTCCTGGGTTCAAGCAATTCTCTTGCCTCAGCCTCCGGAGTAGCTGGGATTACAGGCATGCCCCACCATGCTGGGCTAGTTTTTGTATTTTTAGTAGAGACGAGGTTTTGCTTCACCATGTTGGCCAGGCTGGTCTTGAACTCTGACCTCAAGTGTTCATCTGCCTGCCTCGGCCTCCCACAGTGCTGGGATTACAGGAGTGAGCCACTGTGCCCGGCACAGAAAACGTGTCTTAATGGCCTCAGGAAGTTTTGTTTGCCTTCTTGCATCTTAGTTCCTTCATTGGGCTACTCTTTAAGATAATCCTATTTAAATTTAAAAACAAAACAACGCCACCCCTCAAACCAAACAAGGACTCATATGTTTTCCTCTTAAATATTTTCTGGGGCTGGGCGCGGTGGCTCAAGCCTGTAATCCCAGCACTTTGGGAGGCCGAGGTGGGCGGATCACGAGGTCAGGAGATCGAGACCATCCTGGCTAACATGGTGAAACCCCGTCTCTACTAAAAAATACAAAAAATTAGCCAGGCGAGGTGGCGGGTGCCTGTAGTCCCAGCTACTCGGGAGGCTGAGGCAGGAGAATGGCGTAAACCCGGGAGGCAGAGCTTGCAGTGAGCTGAGATCCGGCCACTGCACTCCAGCCTGGGCGACAGAAGCGAGACTCCATCTTAAAAAAAAAAATATATTTTCTGGGTATTCACTACATAAAGATTTTTAGATAAAGGTCTCTTTCTCTCTCTCTTTCTTTCTTCTTTTTCTCCTGCTGGGCTCCAGTAGTCTGCCCACCTCAGCCTCTTAAGTAGCTGGGACACCACCACACCAGGCTAATTTTATTCGTAGAGACACTGTGTTGGCCAGGCTGGTCTTCAGCTCCTGGCTTCAAGTGATCCTCCCTCCTTGGCCTCCCAAAGTGTTGGGGTTACGGGCATGAGCCACTGTGCTTGGCTGGAGGTCACTATTCTCAAACCTACAATCATGTCAGGGGAAACAAACAGGTAAACTGAGCATTACACAAGTCGGAAGAATTTAAACGTTAAAACATACAAATAACATACTGAAAAGGTAGAGTCTGGCCAGGGTATAGTGGAAGTCTCTATGCAGCAGTAAGCCAAAAATGTCAATAATCAAAGATTGGCAAGGAAGGCCCTGAAGTATGTATTTTTAAACACTTATCCATTAAAACAGTTTGGCTGGATCATACGGTTAGAAAGATGGTTTTTAGGATAGGGGATTAAAAAGCAATACATTTTATTTTTTGAGATGGAGTCTCGCTCTGTCTCCCCCAGACTGGAGTGCAGTTGTGAGATCTTGCAGCCTCTGCCTCCCGGGTTCAAGTGATTCTCCTGTCTCAGACTGTCAAATAGCTGGGATTACAGGTGCACAGCACTACTACCTGGTTAGTTGTTTGTATTTTTAGTAGAGACGGAATTTCACCATGTTGGCCAGGCTGATTTTGAACTCCTGACCTCAGGCCATCCACCCGCCTCAGCCTCCCAAAGTGCTGGGATTACAGGAGTGAGCCACCATGCCTGGCCCAATATATTTTATTATTTTTTATTTTTGAGATAGGGTCTCACTCTGTTGCCCAGGCTGGAGTGCAGTGGCACGATCTTGACTCACGGCAACTCTGCCTCACAGGCTCAAGCAATTCTGCCTCAGCCTCCTGAGTAGCTGGGATTACAGGTGCACGCCAGTGCCACCCAGCTAATTTTTGTATTTTTAGTAGAGACGGGGGTTTCACCATGTTGGCCAGGCTGGTCTTGAACTCCTGACCTCAAATGATCCACCTGCCTCGGCCTCCCAGCGTACTGGGATTACAGGTGTGAGCCATTGCGCCCCGCCCCAATACATTTTACTGTAACACATTTGGATCCACAAAGAACCTGTCATGATGTTAATTGACTTTAGAACACATTTTATCACAGCATGGTAATTGCGTTAGTATGTTATGTCCTAGAAGCAGTGAGTTGCCCCATCAGAAATTTACACTCAGAGGTGGCCAGCTAGCAATCCAATCAAGAAGCCCACACTTCACAAGTGACTATTAGAAGCCCTTGTTATCCATAGCTCAATCAACACAGACTTTGCCAATTAGCTTAATAAATGTCAAATGTGTTTCCATTGGTGACATGAACAGCTTGCTAGTAATATTAACGATGCAGACACAAGCTCTTATTTGTGAATTCAGCACCAGTCACTGTCCATTCTTACAAGCGGTTTAAGAATGTAACCAGCCCTGTAACCTGTACTTGTATGGATAGTACCCAGAACTTGATCCTGTGTCCAGCCATTATTAGTACAGAGGCCTGATTGCCTGATCCTGATCAGAAGGATGACAGAATTTTGTCCCTAGCGCTTGACACAGACACCTCAAGTGGCCCTTTCATGAAAGGGTGGTCAGATCACCAAAAGGGAGAGAAAGCTGGGACACTCCATTAAGCTTACAGAGCAGATTGTATAAACTGTTGTGCCACTGCTTGCTGATAAACGTTTAATAAATTGTGTGATGCAATTGTGTGTGATGCAAATTAGGTCTGGGCTTTGCATACATACTAAGTGTGTAGTAGATACCATTATCTACCAAAAAGAGTCTGAGTGGTAAATGACAAAATTGGTTGTCACTGAAAAGTAAAGACTTCTGGTACTTTTGAGTTAGTCCCAAATAACATCACTCAATCATCACCTATTTATCAAAGCAAGTTTATTTGATTACTTATTCCAGGCAAATAATGAGGTTCATGTGTACAACTAAGAAATCAGACAATCCAAATAAAAGGCAGCGTAAATTAATATGAACTACACAAACAGCTAGCTAGAAAGGAACAGCAGCTGCATTCATTTTACATAGTACTGTGGAGTGATGTAGCACCATTAATCTCAAATATATCCTAAGTACTTTCTAAGATACGTGGGTCTTCGTTCAAATGTAGCAATAGCTTAAAAATTATAGCAAGCTTGATGATCATCTTATGTTCAACTAATTTCAAATATTAAAGTATATCCGAAAAATTATTTCAGAAAAAATAGGGGCCAGGAACAGTGGCTTACACCTGTAATCCCAGTACTTTGGGAGGCCGAGGGCAGGTGCATCACTTGAGCTGAGTTTGAGACCAGCCTGGCCAACGTGTTGAAACCCCGTTTCTACAAAAACACAAAAATTAGCCAGGCGTGGTGGTGGGTGCCTGTAGTCCCAGCTACTTGGGAGGCTGAGGTAGGAGAATCGCTTGCACCTGGGAGGTGGAGGTTGCAATGAGCCAAGATTGCACCACTGCATTCCAGCCTTCCAGCCTGGGTGACAGAGCGAGACTCCGTCTCCAAAAAAAAAAAAAAAAAAAGAAAAGAAAAGAAAAAGAAAAGAAAAAATAGAGAATTTGGGGGATGATGTGACCTTGTACAATTGGGGGGAAAAAAAAAACACCATTATTGAGACTGGTTTTCTTCCATCATCTGCACTATTTGCTACTTTGACCAATTTAAATTCTAAGCTTTGGATGATTTAATAGGTAGTTATTTGACAACACGTACAATTTTATTTATACAAGTTTCCATCCCCCCAAAAACGAACGCTCTTATATTTATTGGTCTGTTTAGTTTGTTCTGGCCTGAACTACAAACACAGAGGAGCAAAAGAGGTTTCATGCTACAGAACTCAACATTTTGGGATCTTTAATGATTTATTCTATTTTCTACCATTTCTAATGATCATTCTGAGCTATTGTACTCTGATAATATTGGGTTGAAATTTGCTGAACTAAAGTTTGACCCTGTTAACGAATCTAAGTTATCATGAGGTCATCTGTAAATTTAAGATTAAGCATTTTTCTAAATACCGAGGACTTTACAGTTTCATCTTAAGTTATAAACTTAGAAATTCAGAATTCCAGAGTCCCTCACCAGCCCATTTTACTAGTTAGGAGCCACAGCACATTTTCAGAAATATATCACAGCAAAATCAAAAGGAGGAAATTATGTAATATTCCAGGATTATTCAATCCTGGTGGTTCCTAACCCTAACTCCCCTACTTTTTTGGGGTAATGAACCACTTCGAGAAGCTGATCTAAACTATACACTTCCCCCCAGAAAAATCCATGTAAACTAGAACTTCTTATACACAATTACAAAGGATTCCCTAAGGGTTCATGATTCTCAAGTTAGGAATTCCTATTTCAAAGGTGTGGAATATAGTGGAAAATAAGTTTAGCCATTTTGATATTGCCCATCTTTACCTAATTGCTACTATAGTGAAGTAAGCATTTTAATAATGCTACTACATTGCTGCTTTAAAACAAAGCACTCATTTTAAACACTAATACAGACTTTTAAAATTCATTCTCCTGGCTAAGCGTGGTAGCTTATGCCTGTAATCCCAGCACTTTGGGAGGCCGAGGCAGCCAGATCACTTGAGGTCAGGAGTTCAAGACTACCCTGGACAACATGGTGAAATCCCATTTCTACTGAAAATACAAAAATTAGCCGGGCATGATGGCACAGGACTGTAATTTCAGCTATCTGGGAGGCTGAGGCAAGACAATCACTTGAACCCAGGAGGCAGAGGTTGCAGTGAGGTGAGATCATGCCACTGTGCTCCACCCTGGGTGACAGCGAGTGAGACTGTCTCCAAAAAAAAAAAAAAAAAAAAATCATTCTCCTGTCCCAGTTTTACAAAGTTTTAAGCCATGTACCTCTATCTTAAATTGGTTAAGTCCCTAAGGTTTAAGCTAGAAGATAACTGTTTTCCTTTCATACATGTTCTCCAGAGCTACTGAAAAATGAGCAAATTAAAATGTAATGCCCTTGTGAAAATGAACATGTGTCTGTCTATAAAATGAAGAACAGATTATTTGACTTTATAAAATATACTTCTAGGTATTTTTTCACACTTGAAAACACAGCCAGGTGCGGTGGCTCACACCTGTAATCCCAGCACTTTGGGACGCCGAGGTGGGTGGATCACCTGAGGTTAGGAGTTCCAAGACCAGCCTGGCCAACATGGTGAAACCCTGTCTTACTAAAAATACAAAAATTAGCTGGGCGTGGTGGTGGGCGCCTGTGATCCCAGCTACTTGGGAGGCTGAGGCAAGAGAATCGCTTGAACCTGGGAGGCAGAGGTTGCAGTGAGCCGAGATCGTGCCACTGTACTCCAGCTTGGGCAACAAGAGTGAAACTCCATCTCAAACAAAACACAACAAAACAAACACATGTACTTAGTGCCTCTGATCAAACACAAAATCCCAGATCATACTTTCTCCTTTTTCACTTGGAACCAGTACAATGGAAGCTTCCCACCAAGTTAACGAAATGTACTGAAAGTTCTACCTACTGGTCAGTGTAGAAAACATTTTATTTCTGACAAACCCCAACATCTCAGAAGCATTTTATCAACTCCTCAGTTACCAAACAGGTTGAAGAATGCTATCTTTGAGGACTCTAATGTTGACTCATTTACATGTTGAATGGGCTCCTTAATCTAAAATAAATGCCTATCCTATAGTACAAGATTAGACTTGCTGCTTCCTTATTAAAGAAAAACTCTACTAGTCACTCCAAAGAATCTATTTATGTAATAGGGTAAACATGGATATAGAAGGAATTCCTAAAGATACTCTGAAGGCTGATTTAAAAGCAAGAGATATTAAGCAGAAATGCATACACATCAAGTATATAAAATTTAATCAAATTCCTTACTAAAGTTTTCAAAGGTTGAAGTCAGGTGATAATTATTCAGTTCTTTCATAATCATTCATTTTTGCTCAAATAAAGTATTTGTAGAACAAATCCCAACACATCTGAATAAAGGGAAAGAGTCAGCTAAGACAACAGCTTTGCCAAGGAAGCTACAACTTGGTTATGTGATTTTATTCTTATCTTTTGCTGCTATATAAAAAGGGAATAATAGAACAAACATTTTTTCCTTGTTGTTCTTTACTTCTAAGACTCTTTTCATGTTTTCCATGGTACAAGGTAAACATTAGAATTTACATTTCAGAGACCTAAGGGGCAAGGAACAGGAGTGGGACCTGGAGGATACGGCTCTCTGGCAATTCAAGAATTTCAACTCAATGGTAAAGGGCTTGCAAGAGAAAATGGACTGCTATTTCTCCACTTGCTAGATGGCATCCCGTGAGTCCTATAACACACGAAGTATCTTCCCCACACTACTCAATGTACCATTTTGGGTTCTTCCTACTGGACCTACTAAATGCTGAGTGAAATCTGAAGGTGGTGGTAGATACTAGCATTCCTGGCTGTGTAATCTTACACATTTTCATTTTAAATATAATAATTCAAGCATAATCCATATTTAAAAAATTAGACTAAGGAGAGACAATAAAGGTTTTAAACGTTTCTCTTTGAAAAGATGGTATCTTACAGTACATACAAAAATACTCTGAAAATACATACGACTTCATTTACAAAACACTGAATCAACATATTACAAGAATTACATGGTTATGGATTTTAATAAACTGAGCATGCATTCATGAAACTTAAAAAATATTAAGAAATGCATTGAAAAAAGCAGCATAAAAAAAGACAACTCATATAGTTAAATAAAAATTACAAAGGTCCTGAGCCAATTAATGGTTGGTAACAATGTCATTCAAAATGCCTTTAGGTTTCAATAAAATCCACTGCTTATTTCTGCATGCCTAGTCCGTGAAGAAACTATTTGAAGTTGTGGCATAAATAATGGTCAGGAATTATCATGCCAAGTTAATTTTACACCTCAAAAATACAAGTTTGCCATACTTAAAGGTATCTTATTGTTGATGCTGGAATGAGTTGCTCCTCAGTAAAAAATACCAGTCAACTAACAAGAATGGCATGAAATAGGATATGTAACAATTTTACCATTCATATACTGACTTTCAGTATCCTGGTTATATTTTGATTTTTAATAAAGATGCATTTCAAAGGCCTCCATGGGAGGCAATATATAAAGAATTTATGGTGCCCAACTCTTCTGTAATCACTGGACTAATCTTCCCTGCTAACTATGCAACATTTGGATAGAAAGGCACACAAAAAAGTTTAAATATTTCATGTGCCAATCTGGAAAAAAATAATTTAAATCAACAGAACAGACAGTACATCTACACAAATGAGGAAAGCAGAAAAGATACCTCACATTCATTTATCTCAGGTTTCACAAAGTGGCTTCAATGCTAAAGTAAATGTATTAACATTTGGAAAATACAAGATAATTTTTTTGTTTGTTTTCAATTTTTTTAGCTCTATACAATGATCACAACATAAGACAAAAAAAACAAAAAAAAAACAAAACAAAACAAAAACAAAAAAAGGAGTTCAGGACTTGTTATCAGTGTCCAAGTGGCTAAGAACTGGTTCCCATAACAAGCATTGAAAGTTAAGGCAGTAAAACCCCCAAATGCAAAGCTGTAATACTGTAGATGGCAATTTGACAGCAGGTGATCCTCAGAGAAGTGTATGTAGCAATCAGTGAGAGAATGCTACAGCATCTGCAGGTCAAAGTGTGATAGTTCAAAAACCACTTCAAGGTTATTAGGCTGAAGGCTGTAACGTTCACCTTATTTCACGTATGACAGCCACTTCTATTTTAAAACAAGTGGCTGCATCTATGCCACTAAATGACTGCTTGTTCACTTAAGTGAGGAGGCACTGCTTTTACCGATTAAGGGTCAGTCGAATGGAATTTTTGATGACACGGATGTTATTTGCTGGAACTGGAGATGATGAATCTGGTAGTTCTTTACTGGGTAGTCTCTGTTAGAAAGAAAGAGGAAACAAAAAAGGAAAAGCACATCATATATATTATAAAGGCCCAGCTAGAAAGTCAGTCACAAACTTTTTCTCCCAATCCCTCTAGCTCTTAAACACTCAAGTATGCAATGAATATTTCCTTCCAGTGTTCATAGGGAACTCTTGCTTTCAGAACTACTACTTCTTTTTACAGTCAGAGGTGAAAAGCAGAGGGATAAGAGAAAGGGCAGAAGTGGCAGGAGTGTGAATATGTACAGGAAAAGAGGAACTGCCATGCCTGGATCGAGAAATGCATAAAGAATACAGTCCTTAAGGTCAAGCAAAGAAAAAAAAAAAAGGAAGTGTATGGTGACTAAACAGGAAGCTCTTGGGGTGTGAAGTGAAAAATGAGTGTGTGTAGTACAGAAAAATTTAATATCTGAGAGTTATGTTCCTCAATTTGTTTCTGTAATACATTCATGGAGAAGAACAGACTCAATCGCTGAGATACTTAAGTTCTCAGGAAAACCAAACTTTGTACTTAGGCTAGATAACTTTGATGGTTATGAAATTCAGGGACATCAGTTTGAGGGACTCTGAGGACACTAATATTACATAAAGAAGGCAAAATCTAGGACCATGGTGGTTTCACGCCTGTAATCCCAGCACTTTGGGAGGCCGAGGCGGGAGACTCACTTGAGGTCAGGAGTTCGAAAGCACTCCACTACAAATACAAAAATTAGCCACTACAAATACAAAAAGATCGCGCCACCGCACTCCAACCTGGGCAACAACAGTGAGACTCTATGTCAAAAAAAAAAAAAAAAAAAAAAAAAGGAAGGCAAAATCTAGACTTGTGTAATGAGGATAGTTTCTTGTCAAGAGATGACTGTTTAATTTTCCTGTTTTACCTTGGCTAAGCCAGTATCTGTATCGTATCCATATGCATTAAAACAATTATGAACAATTTCAGATATACAAAGAAGTAGAGAACAGGGCAATAAGGACTTAAATGCCAAAACCAAGTCTCAGACATTATTAAAATTTTGTTGCAATTGTTTGGTGTACCCACTTTCCCTTTAGACTTGATATATTAAAAAGTCCAGATATGTCATTTCACTCTTTTGTACTTTAATATCCATCTCAAAATTTGTTCTTCCACCATCACACATAATTATATATTCATGTTTTTTGTAATTTAATCTTATGTTAAAGGCTCAAATTCTACAAATAATAGCCTGTGAGTATACTATTTTGCTTTAGAATAGTTAATACATCCTGGAGAACCGGGCAGGGTAACAGTTGATGATGAGAAGCACTTTACCATTTAATGGCGGGGGTGGGGGTGGTAAGAGAGGGGTGAAAATAAGCCATTCTGTTCACTATAAACTCTCAGAGAAGGGCTTTCTCTAGTTACACAAGGCTGGTTTTTGAGTACTTGCTTTTTAGCATACCACACTTAATACTACATATTGTTAGCTATAAAAGTAATTCTTCAAATAATAAACATTTAAATTACAATTCAGGGGCGTTTAGCTCATGTTTTAAAGGTACTTACTATATATACCACTACATTTGGTTCCTCTAAAATATTAACACATATGGTTCCTAATTATCAAATCTATCTTTTGACAGTAAGCAATAGTACACAACAGAGATATACCTCCAGGTGCTTGGTAAGAAATTAATGTGCTGAGCATCCAACTGCTTCTTTAAAGATAAAAAACAAAGGGTGAACATAATCTAAATAGATAATAAAGTTGTCTTAAACTACTGACTCTTTTTTAGACTTCTGAGGTACCTACATTCACAACGATATACTTTGCTATATCCAACCCCAACTATACTGCTAGTCCTTGAGGACAGGGACAAAATCTTACTTTTTCCCAGTGCTAGGCTCTTGATAAGACTTTTGTACTTGTAGATTACCTATGAGTTTTTACCTATGTACTGTACCTATGAACAAGACTATTTTGTTACCTTTTTGCGTGATGTATCAATAGTTGGAATAGGCATAGATTCTCCTCCAATGGCATCCTAAAAACAGAAGAATCAACACAAGTGAAAACTAACTTTCCTATATGCAAACACTTAATTCTAATTAAAATAAAACCTAACTAAAATCTGACAGTAGATCTAATCTGACCTACTTTCTAACATGGCACTTTTTCTTTTTTTTTTGGAGACGGAGTCTCGCTCTGTCCCCCAGGCTGGAGTGCAGGGGCCGGATCTCAGCTCACTGCAAGCTCCGCCTCCCGGATTCACGCCATTCTCCTGCCTCAGCCTCCCGAGTAGCTGGGACTACAGGTGCCCGCCACCACGCCCGGCTAATTTTTTGTATTTTTAGTAGAGACGGGGTTTCACCGTGTTAGCCAGGATGGTCTCGATCTCCTGACCTCGTGATCCACCCGCCTCGGCCTCCCAAAGTGCTGGGATTACAGGCTTGAGCCACCGCGCCCGGCGATACATGGCACTTTACAGTAAATATTCTGAAGCACACTATTAATATATTTACCACTGATTTTCTTTTTCTTTCTTCAGCAGCACGGGGGTCCTTAAATGTTGATTCAAGTCGAATAAACTAAAATATAAACATTGAAATAAATTGCTATTATGTACCTACAAAAAACCATACAAATCTATATAAACTGGAAGACTAATTATCAGTTACGCTATTATAAAAATTACTATAAATATGGGTTGGTAAGAGAAGATAATTTAAATTAGATTGAATTCAACTGCCACCGTTAATTTCTACAGTTTGGGTCATCTTTTTGGTTAAATCAATTCAGATTCTAACAAATATAGTTTTACTACCACCTACTGGAAGTAGGGCATATCAACACACAAGAAATGAGATTTTGTTATCAGTAATGACTTCTGTAAGTCGAGGAGAAACTCAGACCAATCATTCAAATTTTCAGACACATTAGTAATTTCAATTTAGGATGAGCAATTAATATTGTTCCTTTAATATTTGGGTAAATATTCTTTTCAGCCAACTCCTAACAGAACACCAACAGCTATGGAAAATTGTTTCTTTAGTATTAACTATAAGAAATATCAACACGAAAGTTGTAACTTTACCTTTTCTATGTCTTTCAACCTCTTAGGAGTTCCATCTATGGATGGGGAATGGGCTCTCTTGGGTGTAACAGTCTTAGTTATATTTGACATTCCATTCAGATGCGGTTGTCCCTGGGCAGGGTTGTGAGGTGTTGTGATTCTAGGAATGACATTTCGTCCTACTACAGTAGGAATGGTACACACAGCGGGGGGTGATACAGCTTTTACTGTAGAGTCAACTTCTGAAAATGAAAAAAAGGATTTTAATAATTAAACATTTATGTAATTTTTTTTTTCTTCTTGAGACAGGATCTCTCATTCCCATCACCCAGGCTGCACTGCAGTGGCTTGATCACGGCTCACTGCAGCCTCGACTTACTAGGCTCAGGTGATCCTCCCACCTTAGCCTCCCAAGTAGCTAGGACTACAGGCGTGTGCCACCATGCCTGGCTAATTTTTTGTATACAGAATTATTAATATATACAAGTTTAGATACCTACTTGCACCAATGACCGGAATGGAAAGTCCTTGGGCTGGTGGTACACTCAGTGGCTTCTCCACAATTACAGCAGCAGGCTCAGCACTATTCCTAATGAAAGTGTTAAATTATCATCAATAAATGATTTAAATATTACTTTTTTTCTCCTTTTTTGAGGAAAGGCCTCACTCTACTGCCCAAGTTGGAGTGCAGTGGCACAATCACAGCTCACTGCAGCCTCAACCTCCTGGACTCAAGTAACTCTGCCACCTCAGCCTCCCAGGTAGCTAGCAATATAGGTGTGTGCCATCATGTCTGGCTAATTTTTAAAATTTTCATTTTTGTGGAGACAGGATCTCACTATGTTGCCCAGGCTGGTCTTGAACTCCTGAGGCTCAAGCAATCCTCCTGCCTCAACCTCCCAAAGTGCTGAAATTATAGATGTGACCCACCATGCCTGGCCCCATTAGTTATTTAAAACACTCTTTTTTGCAACATTTACCACTGCCGTCTTTTTTTTTTTTTAGACATGGTATTGTTCTGTCACCTAGGCTGGAGTGCAGTGGCATGAACACATGGCTCAATGCAGCCTCAACCTTCCGGGCTCAAGCAATTCTCCCACCTTGGCCTCCCGAGTAGCTGGGACTACAGGTGTGTACTACCACGCCAAGCTAATTGTTTGTTTTTGTTTTGTTTGAGACGGAGTCTCGCTCTTGTTGCCCAGGCTGGAGTGCAATGGCACGATCTCGGCTCACCGCAACCTCCACCTCTTGGGCTCAAGCGATTCTCCTGCCTCAGCCTCCCAAGTAGCTGGGATTACAGGCACATGCCACCACACCCTGCTAATTTTTGTATTTTTAGTAGAGATGTGGTTCTGCCATGTTGGCCAGGCTGGTCTCAAACTCCTGACCTTAGGTGATCTGCCCGCCTCAGCCTCCCAAAGTGTTGGGATTACAGGCGTGAGCCACTGTGCCTGGCCAATTAATTTTTGTATTTTTTTGTATAGACAGGGTTTCGCCATGGTGTCCCGGCTGGTCTTGGAACTCCTGGGCTCCAGCAATCCGCCTGCCTTAACCTCTCAAAGTGCTAGGATTACAGGCCTGAGCCAGCATGCCTGATCACAACTGTTGGCTCAGGCCTGTACTTTAACATTTCATTGAAATAAAAGGGGGGAAAAAGGCAGAGGAGCCAGTAAGAAGAAAAAAATTTAAGCAAAAAATGTGTACGTTTCTGTGTAGCTCTCTAGTCCCATATGCTCATAAGCCTATACCATCTCCCACAGGATTACCGTGAGTTATTTTTAAACAAGAAATTGACTACCAGCCTGTAAAATAAAATATTCTAACAATTTAAAAAGGCAGTAGCAGGGGTATAGAAAAGTTCAGATTACCTTCAAATAAACTGAACAGAAAACCAAAAGGACACATTTGAAATAAAGACAGACCTTTCTGTTTCTCCTACAGACGGGCTATCAGACTTGGACGCTGGAGAATTAAAAGGTGTTCCATTATCAGTGTCTCTGGAGCTATCCAGACAACTGCTATCCAGAGATGATCTTTTGGACTGAAGTCCGCTCGAGCTTCGACTGACATCAGAGAGACTTTGCTGAAAGAAGGGAATGATTTTAGGATTTCAAAATGCAAATGAGAATATAAAGACTGGTTTCAATTCTGACGGTCACTTAAGCAAATTATCTCTTGTGATTAATGAAAATGAGATTTTAGTCCTAGATTGAACTGCCTATATCTTCCTTATTTTTCTCAATAGGTTTGGGAGCTGTTAAGAATGCAAATTTGGTCCTAGATCATTTGTCTGAGTAAAGTCATACTAGAGGGTTAAGATTACAAACTCAAACTACTCAAACTCACCTTTTTCTTCTTTTGAAGAATTTCTGCAGGAAGGTAGTGGTGAAGTTGTTTTTTCTTTACATGAGTTGCTTCAATTTTCATTCCCTCCTTTAGCATATTTATATTGTTTGCCTGTCTGTATACTGTAACAATGTTAATATGTTAAATGGGAAACTTCTTTCTGAACCAAGAGTTCTGCCTAATTTTTCTGAAATGCATATACCTTTACCCTGCTATCACCACCAGCCACCCACGCACAACCCTCTCACAAAACAAGTATTTTTAATACATTTCCATCACATCACAATCCTATTCATGAATCCACTAGTTTTTCTTTTTTTGAGATGGAGTTTTGCTCTTGTTGCCTGGGCTGGAGTGCAATGGCGCAATCTCGGCTCACCACAACCTCTGCCTCCTGGGTTCAAGCGATTCTCCTGCCTCAGCCTCCCGAGTAGCTGGGATTACAGGCATACGCCACCACGCCCAGCTAACTTTTTGGATTTTTCAGAGAGACAGGGTTTCTCCATGTTGGTCAGGCTGGTCTAGAACTCCCGACTTCAGGTGATCCGCCCACCTCGGCCTCCAAAAGTGCTGGGATTACAGGCGTAAGCCACTGCACCTAGCCGTGAATCCATTAGTTTTTTCATGTCTACCTTCTAAGACTTTCTCATAATCAAACCTTATTAACAGAATAAGTATATTTAAAAAAAGGTATTTTCCAGATTTTATTTTCTGATATTTTCCCAAAAGGCAATCTCTCCTTATAATTACTTGCCCAAGTCTAAGCTAATTCTTTTTTTATTTTTTGACACAGAGTCTCACTCTGTCACCCAGGCTTGAGTGTAGTAGCACAATCTTAATTCACTGCATCCTCTGCCTCCTGGGTTCAAGTTATTCTCCTGCCTCAGCCTCCCCAGTAGCTAGGACTAGAGGTGCATGCCACCACACCCAGCTACTTTTTGGATTTTTTGTAGAGACAGGGTTTCACTATGTTGGCCAGGCTGGTCTCAAACTCCTGACCTCAAGTGATCCACCCGCTTTGGCCTCCCAAAGTGCTGGGATTACAGGTGTGAGCCACCGCACCTGGCCTTCTAAGCTAATTCTTAGGCCAAATATCCAAGATGCAATTCAAGCTGTCCTCCTCCTCCATGAGAATTTACTACTGCAGCTACCACACCAACCATAGAATGACAGACTTCAGGAACCATCTTACAAATACATCCTTATTGTACAGTTGAGAAAAGGAGGCTAAACAGCCCTGAAAGCCTTGCCAGGATCAGAATCCACACAGCCCTAGATTCCCATTCTAGTGCTTTTCACACCTTATAAGAAAATGGGTTTTATTAACACACAAATTTCTTAAAATGTTTTAATTGTAAATACACCCAAAGGGAAAACAGGTTTTATTAACTACCACACAAATTTCTTAGTATGTTTTAATTGTAAATATACTCAATGAGACACTGAAGACAGGGATGGGAAGCTTGTTTTACACAGCAAGTACTGTGAGATGTGGTAAATTATTTAATCTCTTGGGGCCTCAAGTTTCTTCATCTGAAAAATAGTATCTTATAAATTTATAATAAACTATGTCCCAATCTTCTTTTTAAAAAATGTAAGCCCAAATTAGAATGGAAAAATTTATGGCGAATGTTTTTATTCCAGATTGCTTATAAAAGAGTTACCAAGAACACTTGTTCAAGTTGTAGATTCTCTGGCTCCCTCCCCAGAGTATGATTTAGTGGTTCTAAGGTGAAACACAGGAATCTGCATTTTCTTTTTTCTGAGATGGAGTCTCGCTCTTGTTGCCCAGGCTGGAGTGCAATGGTGAGATCTCAGCTGACTGCAACCTCTGCTTCCCAGGTTCAAGTGATTCTTCTGCCTTAGCCTCTGGAATAGCTGGGATTACAGGCGCCCACCACCACACCTGGCTTATTTTTGTATATTTAGTACAGATGGGGTTTCACCATGTTGGCCAGGCTGGTCTCGAACTCCTGACCTCAGGTGATCCGCCTGCCTTGGCCTCCCAAAGTGCTGGGATTACAGGCGTCAGCCCCTGCGCCCAGCCAGGAATCTGCATTTTCATGATAAATATGAGGGCTCTTTCAAAAGAATTCAGAAAACCCAGATGAGCCAAACCAATACTTTTAATTGTATGAATGTATTCCAGATTCTTCAAGATAAATAACCCCAAATTTATAACAGATACATTAAGATATTCCAGAGTTGTGACGAGAGGGCTGGATGTGAAAGACATACTTTTCACTGATCCTGAAATATATTCAGCAATTCTGTACTTACTGATATTTATATCATATCAAAAACATAAAAGTCTGGCCAGGTGCAGTGGCTGACATCTGTAATCCCAGCACTTGAAGAGGCCAAGATGGGCAAATTGCTTGAGCCTAGGAGTTCGAGACCAGCCTGGGCAACATGGCAAAATCCTGCCTCTATTTAAAACAAACAAACAAAAAACCCATAAAAATCAAGTTTTTATTTTTTGAGACAGGGTCTCACTTTGTCACCCAGGCTGGAGAGCAATGGCGCAATCTCAGCTCACTGCAGCCTTGACCTTCTGGGTTCAAGCAATTCTCCCACCTCAGCCTCCCAGATAGCTGGGACCATAGGCACAATACCTGACAAACTTTTTTTGTATCTTTTGTAGAGATGGGGTTTCACCATGTTGCCCAGATTGGTCTCGAACTCTTGAGTTCAAGAGATTCACCAATCCCAGTCTCCCAAAGTATTAAGATTACAGGCGCTTGTGAGCCACCGCGCCTGGCAAAAATCAAGTCATCTTTATTAAAAATTTATGGCGAATGTTTTTATTCCAGATTGCTTATAAAAGAGTTTATTATTGTGATCACAAACCCTGGTTGTACATACAAAGAGCTTTCCTTTCTTTGTGTTTTAAAACAGATAACATTCAGCCAGGCGAGGTGGCTCACGCCTCTAATCCCAGCACTTTTGGGAGGCTGAGGCAGGTGGATCAGTTGAGGTCAGGTGTTCGAGACCAGCCTGGCCAACATGGTGAAACTCTGTCTCTACTAAAAATACAAAATTAGCCAGGCCTGGTAGTACGTACCCGTTAAGTCCAGCTACTCGGGAGGCTGGGGCATGAGAATTACTTGAACCCCAGAGGCGGAGGTTGCAGTGAGCTGAGATCGCACCACTGCAGTCCGGCCTGGGTGACAGAGTGAGACTCTGTCTCAAAAAATAAAGACTTGATTTTTATGGGTTGATTTTTATTTTATTTCATAAAATAAAATAAAACAAATAACATTCACATGCTACAAAACTCAAAGCGTTGAAGAGTATTCAGTGATGTCTCCTTATCCTGCACCCTGACCTAGAAGCAACCAGTCTTGCCATTTTTTTTAAACTAAGTATCCTTCCAGAGATATTCTATGCATTTGTAAGCAAATGTGTATTTATCTTTTCTTTTTATATAAATAGCACAGTGTACACAGTGTTCTGTAATTTTACCCCCCACTTAATATACCTTGGAAATTGCTTCATAATGCTTTTTTTTTTTTTTTTTGAGACAGTCTCACTCTGTGGGCCAGGCTGGAGTGCAGTGGGGAGATCTCAGCTCACTGCAACCTCCTCCTCCCAGGTTCACGCAATTTTCCTGCCTCAGCCTCCCAAGCAGCTGGCATCCACCACCGCACCCCACTAACTTTGTATATTTAGTAGAGACAGGGTTTCACCATATTAGCCAGGCTGGTCTCGAACTCCTGACCTCAGGTAATCTGCCCACCTCCGCCTCCCAAAGTGCTGGGATTACAGGCGTGAGCCACCGCACCCGGCTCCTTTCCTGTTTTAACAGCAGTATGGATATGCCATGTTCGCTTAACCAATTGTGGAACTTTAATAAGTACAGCCAGCCAGATCGTAGGCAGATGACACTGAGTAACAGCCAGGTTTGAGAATCACAGCTCTATGATGATGAAGTCTTACCTGTATCAGTAAATGACTGTATATCATATGTCAAGTCTATGTTGACACTTTCTGCATTTTCTACTCTCCGAAAAATTATCCCAAGGAACCACATTGATACGTAATTGTTGCTATAAAGTAAAATTTAAGAATTTCCATTA
The DNA here is from genome assembly GCF_024542745.1 of Macaca thibetana thibetana. Taxonomy (NCBI): domain Eukaryota; kingdom Metazoa; phylum Chordata; class Mammalia; order Primates; family Cercopithecidae; genus Macaca; species Macaca thibetana. Next base: position 46,279,046 of record NC_065590.1, read on the forward strand.
ATTATTATTATTTTACAATTTTACAGATGCTATTTCATAATTAAAACTTGGTCTCTATGTCTCTATCTCACAAATACAGATTTCAGTGGTCTGGCCAGATTCTTAAAAGTGACATCCAGAACTGGTAAGTTATCCCCTGTTGTTCTAAGAAGGATTAAGTGGCTATGAAAATGACTTACTAAATATATTCTTAAAGATGCTCCAAATATTGTGATGGTGTTTTGCTGGGGTTTGTGGGCTACCAAAGTAGTTGCGTACTTATTTTTAATGCCTAGACACTCAAACTCAAATATATAATGTGTCATACTCCCATCAATGCCTGTTAAACAAAAATCTCATAATTACTCTGAAATGATGCATATGCCAAATAACATTATTTAAGAAACATAGTATTAAAAAACAATTAACTTACTCTTTATGATGTTCCTTATTCCCTGGGAATGACTGGGGATTCACATGGGCAAGAGTAATAAATTCATTCCGTTCTAAGTTTCCAACAAGTACACGGATTTTAGATTCTACTAATCCAACCCTAAAATAAACAACACAATTTATCTTACATCCACTTTAAATTTGAAAGTTACACTCAAGTAAACCAAACAGTATATTAACTATGAAGCTTTACATGTTCATTAAAAAATTTCAGGCTGGGTGCTGTGGCTCACATCTGTAATCCCAGCACTTTGGGAGGCAAGAGCGGGCAGATAGCCTGAGGTCAGGAGTTTAAAACCAGTTTTGGCCAACATGGCAAAAACCCATCTCCACTAAAAATACAAAAAAATTAGCTGGGCCGTGGTGGTGGGTGCCTGTAATCCCACCCAGCCACTTGGGAGGCTGAGGCAGGAGAATCACTTGAACCTGGGAGGTGAAGGCTGCAGTGAGCTGAGATCACGCCATTGCACTCCAGCTGGGGCAACAGAGCAAGACTCCATTTCAAAAAAAAAAAAAATCAGGCCAGGTGCAGTGGCTCATGCTTGTAATCCCAGCACTTTGGAAGGCTGAGGTAGGTGGATCACCTGAGGTCAGGAGTTCGAGACCAGCCTGGCCAACATGGTAAAACCTTATTTTACTAAAAATACAAAAAAAAAAAAAAAAAATTAGCTGAGTATGGTGGCGCACACCTACATTCCCAGCTACTCCGGAGGCTGAGGCAGGAGAACTGCTTGAAGCTGGGAGGTGGAGGTTGCAGTGAGCTAAGATCACCCCACTGCATTCCAGCCTGGGTGACAGAGTGAGGTTCCATCTCTAAATAAATAAATAAATAAATAAATAAAATAAAAATTTCAGCTCAATATATTAGGAACCCCATTTTAAATGCCATTGTAAACACTATGTCAACTTTAAATATGAAAGCTATACTCAAGTAAACCAAACAGCATATTAGCTATGAATCTTTACAAGTTCATTTAAAAATTTCAGCCTAATATATCAGGAACCCCATTTAAAATGCCATTGTAGTAAATGACAAGTTAGTAGATTTCTGTGTGTTCTTTTTTTTAATAGAAGAACTAATCTATTTAATGCATTACTGAATCTAAAATACCTTGCTTTAGTTAAGACTATAAAACAGTCATGGCTTAGGGCATGAACAAAAACTACTGGTTAATCTAGTCCTGAATCTTTTTCTACCTTCAAATCTTATGTCTCAAACCTAAGGCTAGGCTAGGCCCATGCTTGTTAATCCCAGCACTTTGGGAAGCTGAGGCAGGAGGATCACATGAAGCTAGGAGTTCGAGATCACCTGGGGCAACAAAGTGAGACTCCATCCATATAAGATTAAAAAAAAAAAAAAAAAAAATCAGCCAGGCATGGCGGCATGGGCCTGCAGGCCCCAGCTACTTGGGGAGCTGAGGCAGGAGGCATTGCTTGAACCCAGGAGTTTGAGGCTGCAGTATGATCACACCACTATACTCCAGACTAGGTGACACTGAGACTCATCTCTAAAAAAAAAAATAAATAAATCCTCAGGCTAAGATAAGTTTAAACAATGAAACTAATATTGGCACATAATATGTGAAACAATCAGCTAGACTTTGCATTTAAAACAGAATTCACGGGCTGGGTGCGGTGGCCAACGCCTGTAATCCCAGCACTTTGGGAGGCCGAGGCGGGTGGATCACGAGGTCAGGAGATCGAGACCATCCTGGCTAACACGGTAAAACCCCGTCTCTACCAGAAATACAAAAAATTAGCCGGGCAAGGTGGCGGGCACCTGTAGTCTCAGCTACTCAGGAGGCTGAGGCAGGTGAATAGCATGAACCCGGGAGGCGGAGCTTGCAGCGAGCTGAGATCGCGCCACTGCACTCCAGTCTGGGCGACAGAGCAAGACTCCATCTCAAAGAAAAAAAAAAAAAAAGAATTCACTAAATTTGTATCAGATACTATCAAAATACAGTAAGTTTCATCAGATTTCTGCAATTGCATTTCTATTTCACTTAAGAAATGTGACCAATGGCAGCTTACTTATTAATGACTTATGAATTAGAATAATTACAAGAACATTTTAAGTTTTTTAAAAACATCAGCAAAAGCTTATACATTATAATTGTGTGTGTTTTAACAGTGAATCTACAAAAATCTGTGTTATTCCAGTGTCATCTAAACGACAGATTGGCAAACTTTTTCTGTAAAGGGGTAAATAGTAAATTTTAGGGTTTCTGGGCCATACAGTCTTTGTTACACCTATTCAACTTTGCTGTCAAGCACAGAAGCAACCATAGATAATACGTAAATGAAGAAACATGGCTGTGTTCCAATAAAACTTTATAAACATAGGTGGCAGACTGAATTTGGCCTAGACCCTATTTTCTGACTCCTGATCTATACAAACAAAATACTGTTTCAGTGTCAGGACTATTTTCAGAGTCCCTTTAATTATCAATGAAATAAGAATTAAACTCTTGAAGCAAAAATAAAACAGTATTGCTGTTTTGCTTTTCCAGAAGTCAGACCCAAGGAAAGTACAACTATCTCTGGTGGTCTAATAGCTTCCGTCTGATAGAGCCAAGGATGTGAATATACGGGAGGCAGAAGGGATAAATTTAGATGCACTAGAAAGAACACACTACTTCTTGGCCACAAACATCTCCTACCTATTGACAGAAGCTTAATCTGAACGATTTAAGCCATTATCTCCTAAATTAAAAGGATATACAAAATGTCTTTTCTATTGAGTTTTGTTGGAGGTAAACATGATGGCAAAAATGAAAAACTTAGGCCAGGTGTGGTAGCTCACGCCTGTAATCCCAGCACTTTAAGAGGCTGAGGTGGGTGGATCATGAGGTCAGGAGTTCAAGACCAGCCTGGCCAAGATGGTGAAACCCCATCTCTACTAAAAATAGCCGGGTGTGGTGGTGGGTGCTTGTAATCCCAGCTACTCTGGAGGCTGAGGCAGAGAATTGCTTGAACCCAGGAGGTAGAGGCTGCAGTGAGCCAAGATCGCGCCACTGCATTCCAGCTTGAGTGACACAGCGAGACTCTGTCTCAAAAAAAAAAAAAAAAAAAAGGGGCCGGGCGCGGTGGCTCAAGCCTGTAATCCCAGCACTTTGGGAGGCCGAGACAGGCGGATCACGAGGTCAGGAGATCGAGACCATCCTGGCTAACACGGTGAAACCCCGTCTCTACTAAAAAATACAAAAAACTAGCCGGGCGAGGTGGCGGGCGCCTGTAGTCCCAGCTACTCGGGAGGCTGAGCCAGGAGAATGGCGTGAACCCGGGGGTGGAGCTTGCAGTGAGCTGAGATCTGGCCACTGCACTCCAGCCTGGGCAACAGAGCGAGACTCCGTCTCAAAAAAAAAAAAAAAAAAAAAAAAAAAAAAAAAAGGAAAGAAAGAGAAAAGAAAAACTTAGACGGTGCTATCAGAATCATCCAAACTAGCTCAAAATTTTGCTTAAATCTGACTCCGAGAAGCAACAAGAAGCAAAATCTATACATGTATCTTTCGCTCATGTCCCTCCTGATTCTGAAACATTAATTTGATGGCATATTCTAAACACTGAAGCTCCACGGTTATGCACAACAATCACCAGTAAGATATAATAATTTTACAGATCACTTGAGGTCAGGAGTTCGAGACCAGCCTGGCCAACACGGTGAAACCCCATCTCTACTAAAAATACAAAATTAGGCACAGGGCATGGTAGTGCGCACCTACAGTCCCAGCTACTCAGGAGGCTAAGGCAGGAGAATCACTTGAACCCAGGAGGCGGACGTTGCAGTGAGCCGAGATTATGCCACTACACTCCAGTCTGGGTGACAGAGGGAGACTCCTTCTCAAAAAAAAAAAAAAAAAGAAAAAAAGAAAAAAAAAGGCCCGGAGAGGTGGCTAAGGCCTATAATCCCAGCACTTTGGGAGGCTGAGGTGGGCAGATCACCTGAGGTCAGGAGCTCGAGACCAGCCTGACTAACATGGCAAAACTGAGATCGCGACACTGCACTCCAGCCTGGACAACCGAGACTCTGTCTCAGAAAAAAAAAAGATATAATAATTTTGAAAATCAAGCAAGAAAGTACTTCATAAATGGTAAAGCACCATATAAATACTATCACCACACAGTAGGTAGAAAACTTGAAATAAAAGTCTTACCACTCTAGATGGTTTTCTTCTGTTGATGCGCTGGCAGTCAATACTATATAATGTCTGAAGAATTTTCAGCAACAATCAGAAAAAAAAGCCAGAAAAATTGTTACGGCCTGCTTTTTAATCATCCCCTTTTCTCCCTCCCTCTCATTGAACAAATGAGCTAATAAAGGCACACAGTTTATGAAAATTAAATGTGCTCTGATTTTCACAAAATTAATTCTAGGTCCCACAAGTAAAAAACAATTCACTTTAAAAAGTCACTAATACTGGATTAGATACTACTAGAATAAAGAAACACTCTTATCTCAGGATTTTTGTTCATCTATTCTGTCTTGCTTAAGAAATAAAAGAGCTGTCACCTACCATATATTAACTATGTTTAACATTCTTCTTAAAAAAAAAAAAAAATCACATACACACAAAATACAAAATTTCACATACCTATACTTTTGAAAGAAATTTGGTGGCTCAAGTAGTTTGGACCAATCTGATTTGCCTTGGAGAATTTCATCTGTGACTGCAAGACCTAAATTTAAAAAAAAAAAAAAAAAGAAGGATTTTGAAAAGGGACCAGCTCTTAAATCACCCTACTACTGCAAAATCTCAAATTCCACCACACCAAATTATTATTATTTTTTTTCTTTTTTTGAGACAGAGTCTCACTCTGTCACCCAGGCTGGAGTGTGGTGGCTCTATCTTGGCTCACTGCAACCTCTACCTCCCAGGTTCAAGCGATTCTCCTGCCTCAGCCTCCTGAGTAGCTGGAATTACAGGTGCCCACCACCATGTCGGCTAATTTTCGTATTTTTAGTAGAGACTGGGTTTCACCATGTTGGCCAGGCTGGTCTTAAACTCCTGACCTCGGGTGATCTGCTCGCCTCAGCCTCCCAAAGTGCTGGGATTATAGGCGTGAGCCACCACGCCCGGCCCACCCAATTCTTGAGTAACAAAATATAAACATATATTATGTTGTTTCTTAAAACACAAAAAATTAGGTTCAACCAGATTGGGCTGGCTCCATTTTTGGCCTTAATATTATCATATACTTTTGAAAACTCATTACTAAAACACAAAATAACCATACTTGAAAGAGTTTCTAATTTAGAAAGAATAAACTCTTAACTGTCAATCCATAGCTCCAACAGAGAATAAAAACTGTCAACCTAAAACTTGTGGGAATATGTAAAGGGCAACAGGGCCACATGTTTACCTTGTTTAAATTCTTCTACCATTACTGTTCGAGTTGATGTGGACACATTATACGTAGAATTCTGTTGTGGGTAGGCAGGGGTGATTATGGGCATGAGATGATACCTATCTGATGGATTTACCTGTGAAATTAGAAGCAGAATAACTGATCTATTCTCCTATTTCAGTTGTCCTCACTTCATTTCCCCAAAAGTCTGAAGAATATGAAATATAAATTTAATACTACATTTCCTCAAGTTTAAGAAGTACATTTTCCCTCCCCAACTACATTTATTTTTGAAGTTGGATATGTCTGATAGTCAAAGTCAAAGGAAATACTGTAGAAGTGTATTTTTCCTCAGAAAAGCTGTTAAATTGATGTGCATCTTATAAACAATGATCTCTTATAATCAAGGAAATACAGTATTATAACTACAAAAGCATTATCTGGTTTCATGGTTCTCAATCCTTTTTCACCACCCACTCGATGGATGACTTCCCCTTGGTTACCTAGAGGAATGAGCACTCACTCTAAAAGCAAATTAAAATGCAAGATATGTGAGAATTATGCTATCTTGGAACAATGAATCTGCTTTAAATTGTATCTCAAAGTAAATCTTTTATTATACTTTAGTACTTTATTATTAGTAACCAATTACTTTTTTTTCTGAGACGAAGTCTTAACTCACCCAGGCTGGAGTGCAGTGGCACAATCTTGGCTCACTGCAACCTCTGCCTCTGGGGTTCAGGCGATTCTCGTGCCTCAGCCTCCAGAGTAGCTGGGACTACAGGTGTGCACCACCATGCCCGGCTAATATTTTGTATTTTCAGTAGAGAGGGGGTTTCACCACGTTGGCCAGGTTGGTCTCGAACTCCTGATCTCAGGTGACCCACCCACCTGGGCCTCCCAAAATGCTGGGATTACAGGCGTGAACCATTGCGCCCAGCCAAGTAACCAATTATTTTTGAGACAGTTTTTCCACAATGGATTATGACACTGCCCTTGAGACACCCACTCATCTTACATGGGCGATTTTTAATGACATAACATTTGGATCAGCATCAGTGATCCAAATCATCTGCACAAAAAACAAAAAACAAAACAAAACAAAAACCACAGCAGAAGGAGCAAGAGGACAATAGTCATACAGAAGATAAGAACAGAGACAAGAGGAACTATCTTTAACTAGACTGTAATTTAGAGAAATGTCCTTTTCCTTAAAAGGTTTACAGAAACTCCATAATAAATCACATACCCGAGGATCCCAGACAGGCAAATTCAAATTGCTTTCTTCTGGTTGCTTCAGCAGCACAGGATTTGGCCATTCCCTGACATGAATAAGGCAAATTAACTTACACATGATCTCACTTCAGGTACCACATGAAACCTCATAATTATTAGATTGTTCTAACCTTCTAGAGCGAATGTTCTGGGTATTTGGTATTAAGGGGGAAAAAAAGGCCGAGCGTGGTGGCTCACACCTGTAATCCCAGCACTGTGGGAAGCTGAGGCGGGCAGATCACTTGAGCTCAGGAGTTTGAGACCACCCTGGGCATCATGGAGAAACCCTGTCTCTACTAAAAATCCAAAAATTAGCCATGCCTACCGGCGCATGCTTATAGTCCCAGCTTCTCACGAGGCTGAGGTGGGAGGATCACTTGAGCCCAGGAGGCAGAGGCTGCAGTGAGCTGAGATGCATGCACTCTAGCCTGGGCAACAGAGTGAGACCCTGTCTCAATTAAAAAAAAAAAAAAAAAGAAGAAATGGGCTAAGGAAGAAGGTAAGAAGGTATACAAAGGAAAGGCTGCTCATTTTAATGCAGTGTTCTCTGAAAGGGTAAACATTACTTTTCATTAACTGTAACTAATTTGCACCTGAATCTTTCACTTCCTTCTCATTTGCTTTCATGGATTTAATTCTGATAATTCAGTAACAGCAACAGCTAACATTTACTGAAAATACTAATAAATCAATGTGATTATCATCTCTGTTTTACAAATGAGGAAAGCTTAAACAACTTCTACATAACTAGTAATTTGCAAAGCCAAACTTATTTTAACTGCTCTCCCTAGTTAAGGGCCCACATTTATAAATCCCTGAAGAAGGTGACAACTGGATGTCCCATCATTGCCTCAAATTTGATGTTTTATATTTTTGCCTTTACAAAGGAATGTAAAACAACAGAAAAGGTCTATGTATAGTTCTTATATGTCCAAACAAACTTACATATAGGTAGAGGTTAGTAAACAGTCAAAGAACACATATAAATACTTACCACTTGGAAAAAACTAAAAAGAACTTATGAACTAAAGTAGATGCTGCTGCATTTGGATACAATTGGCAAGTTCTTGCAACTAGCATTGCCCAGGAGACACCACCAAGGAATCCTAGCATGTTGGAATAAATACCACGTCCTAGAAAATCAACATATTTGCTAATTACTATTAGGACCTACTATCTGTGACATTCTTTTTATTTTTTCTGCTCTTTACAAGGTGAATGAATATCCGTGACATTCAACAAGGTAACTGTATTCATAAGACGGTTGGTTGGAAATTTTCCCCTATAAACAAAACATTAAAACTGATAAGCAGACCTTCACATAAGGCCTATAGTCTAATGAGTAAACCATAAGTTGCTAATCTTACCCTCCTTACTTTCCCTTCTAATATAGACACCTCCGTTCTTTGCCTCAGTTCCAACTGCTCAACTGGGCTCCACTGATATTACATTGAAATTCCCCATTTTTCAGTATTTATGATTGAGAGAAAAATGAAAGGAAGGAGACATGTGAAGAGACAATGGGGAAGAATGACTATTTAATTAATAATCACATTCATGGGTATTTTAAAATCAAGTGTAAAGCTGAAGACTTCAGTATTTCACAGAATTTGGATACCTCTCCATAAAGTAGAATACACCACTGATATTACTCATTTCTATGATTTTTTTTTCTTAAGAGATGGCCTCTCACTCTGTCACCCAGACTGAACTGGCACAATCATAACTCACTGTAGCCTCAAACTCCCGGGCTCAACTGATCCTCCACCTCAGCCTCTCGAGCAGCTATAACTACAGGGGTGCACCACCATGGCTGTCATGACCGATTCTCATATAGCTATCTGTATTACGTCCCGCCAAGCGAGCAAAAGAAGAACACCTACAAAATACCAATTTCAGACATGGTAAACATGAAAAATATGCATCTAATGGACAAAACATGGCATTTAATCTTTAAGGAAGGGCAAATTGTTCATGTTATCCCGTCAGTGCAAATTTTAACTATACAAGACACTTGAGCCCAAGGACAAATTCTACTTGCTTAATATCTTGTTAGACCTGCACTGTCCAATATGGTAGCCACAAGCCATGTGTTGCTATTTTTTAACTTGTAACAGCTTTATTGAGATGTAATTCACATAAGATTCATCCATTTAAAGTACACAATTCAATGGTTTTTAGTATAGAGTTGTGCAATCATCAACATGATCAATTCTAGAATGTCTTCAGCACCCCAAAAAGAAACTTTTAACTGTCATACTCAGCCAGGCACTGCCAAGGCAGGACTGGTTGAGCTCAGGAGCTTGAGACTAGCCTAGGTAACATAGCAACACCTCGTCTCTGCTTAAAAAAAAAAAAAATTAGCCAGGCGTGGTAGCTCACGCCTGTAATCCCAGCACTTCGGGAGGCCAAGGTGGGCGGATCACGAGGTCAGGAGATCGAGACCATCCTGGCTAACACAGTGAAACCCGTCTCTACTAAAAATACAAAAAATTAGCCGGGCATGGTGGCGGGCGCCTGTAGTCCTAGCTACTTGGGAGGCTGAGGCAGGAGAATGGCGTGAACCCAGGAGGTGGAGCTTGCAGTGAGCCAAGATCGTGCCACTGCACTCCAGCCTGGGCAACAGAGCAGGACTCTGTCTCAAAAAAAAAAACAAAAACAAAAATAAAAGCAAACAAACAAAAAAATTCGCCGGGCATGGTGGCATATGCCTGTAGTCCCAGCTACTCAGGAGGCTACAGTGGAAGTATTGCTTGGGCCCAGCAGGTCGAGGCTGTGGTAAGCTATGATTACACCACTGCATTCTGGCCTATGAGACAGAGCAAGTCCCTGTCTAAAAAAATAAAATGAAATAAAACAAATATAAAGGCATACCTCGTTTTATTGTGTTTTGCTTTATTACACTTCACAGATACTGAGTTTTTTACAAATTGAAGGGTTGCGGCAACCCTGAGTTGAGCAAATCTGTAAGCAACATTTTTCTAACAGCATAAGCTCTCACTTCATGTCTCTGTGTCACATTTTAGTAATTCTCACAATATTTCAAACTTTTTCATTATTATTATATCTGTTATGGTGACTTGTGATCAGTGATCGTTGATGTTACTATTGTAATTGTTTTGGGGCACCACAGACTGAGCCCATATAAGACGGTGAACTTAGTTGGTTAATGTGTATGTTCTGAATGCTCCACCAACTGGTCATTACCCATCTCTCTCCCTCTCCTCAGGTCTCCCTATTCCTTGAGACACAATACTTAAATTAGGCCAATTAAGAACCCTTAACGGCCTCTAAGTGTTCAAGGAAGAGTCACATGTCTCTCACTTTAAATCAAAAGCTAGAAAAGATTAAGCTCAGTGAAAAACACATTTTGAAAGCTATGATAGTCTGAAAGTTATGCTCCTTGTGCCAATCAGTTAACCAAGTTGTGAATGCCAAGGAAAAGTTACTGACAGAAATTACAAGTGCTACTCTCCAGTGAATACAGGAACGACAAAAAAGTAAAACTGCCTTATTGCTGATAGAAAAAATTTTTTTGTTGTTGAGACGGAGTCTTGCTGTCGCCCAGGCTGGAGTGCAGTGGTGCGATCTCAGCTCACCACAACCTCCACCTCCCAGGTTCAAGTGATTCTCCTGCCTCAGCTTCCTGAGTAGCTGGGATTATAGGCGCACGCCACCACGCCCAGCTAAATTTTGTATTTTTAGTAGAGATGGGGTTTCACTATGTTGGTCAGGCTGATCTCGAACTCCTGACCTCATGATCCACTTGCTCTGGCCTCCCAAAGTGCTGGGATTACAGGTGTGAGCCACTCCACCCGGCTGCTAATAGAAAATTTTAATAGTCTGGATGAAAGATAAACAAGACACAAAGTTTCCTTAGGCCAAAGTCTAATCCAGAGCAAAGTCCTAACCTCTCTTCAATTGTATGAAGGCTGAGAGAGGTGAGGAAGGTGCACAAGAAAAGTCTGAAGCTAGTAAAGATTGGTTCATAAGGTTTAAGGAAAGAAGCCATCTCCACAACATAAAAGTGCAACAAGTGCTGAGGCAGAAGCTGCGGGAAGTTATTCAGAAGATCTAGCTAAAATCATTGATGAAGGTGGCTACACTAAACAACAAATTATCAATGTAGATGAAACAGCCTTATACTGGAAGAAGATGCAATCTAGGACTTTCACAGCTAGAGAGGAGAAGCTTGGTTTCAAAGCTTCAAAGGGTAGGTGATTCTCTTGTTAGATGACAGCACAGCTGTTTACATCATGGTTTAATGAGTATTTTAAAGCCCATTGGTGAGATCTACTGCTCAGAAAAAAAAAAGATTCCTTTCTAAGTAAGACTGCTCTTTGACAATGCACCTAGTCACGCAAGAGCTCTAGTGGACATATACTAGGAGATTAAAGTTATTTTCATATCTGCTAATACAGCATCTATTCTGTAGCCCATGGATCAAGGAGTTATCTTCTTATTTTACCATTTAAGAAACACATTTTGGAGCCGGGCTTGATGGCTCACGCCTGTAATCCCAGCACTTTGGGAGGCCGAGGCCAGCGGATCACAAGGTCAGGAGTTCCAGCCCAGCCTGACAAACATGGTGACATCCCACCTCTACTAAAAATACAAAAAATTACCGAGGTATGGTGGTGCGTGCCTGTAGTCCCAGCTACTTGTGAGGCTGAGGCAGAAGAATCACTTGAACCCAGGAGGTGGAGGTTGCTGTGAGCTGAGATTGCACCACTGCACTTCAGCCTGGGCGACAGAGCGAGACTCTGTCTCAAAAAAAAAAAAAAAAAAAAGACTACAGTATAATGTAAATGTAACTTTTATATGCACTGGGAAACAAAACAAAAAAATTGTAATTTGCTTTACTGCAGTTGTCTGGAACCAAACCTACAATATCTCAGAGGTGTGCTTTAATAATAATGCAGAATGTGCTATGCTAGCTCAGTGGTAAGCAAAGGGATTTTTATGAACCTAAATATATGAACTATATATATACACACACATATATAAAAACTAGTAACAGTTCCAGGCTTTATTAGAAAAGTGTTATAAGGTAAAAACAAGTGAAAGTTATCACTGTGGGCTCTTCACTTAATGAACACCTACTACAGTGAAAACCAGACTCTGCGGGTGGGAATACAAAGATATATAAGGTGGTGCTACCCACAGGGAGGGTGTCAGTCTTCAACTTCTGAATTATTCTGACTGCCTGACTGAACCTAAGACGAAAAATCAGGGGCTTTTAGTTTTTACCCAAGTTAGGAAGAGGTACACTACTTTTCAAAACACCATAACCATTGTACCCGAAAAACAAATAGCTACTCCAGAGTTTATTGGCCCTCAACCTCCAACAATATCATTAGATTCAAAGTTTCTATATGTGCTTCTATCACTGGCAAGAGAAAATTAGAATTTTATAATGCAAACATAGAAGACTAGGGATACTTACGTTTTGCCCATAATTTGACAGCTCTTAGGGTGAGTCTAAAAGTTTCTTTATTTGGCACTAAATGCAAAATTTCATCAGTAACTCTACATCCTGAAAAAGACAAAGCATTCATTTTCAATATGCAGCAAATAGTTAATTCAAATGCCCTCCTAACTTCCAGACTCTCGAATACTAAAAATATGAAAGATAATAAAACATCAGGGTTTATTTTATGTATATGAAATTTAGCACTTAGGAGAAATCAGTTTGTTTTAGGATAATTAAAAAATACATGGGTAATGCAATCCAAAATGTGATGTGTCTGAGTATTTTTTAGTTTTCTTCCATATTTGACTGTTAATCAAATACCTCCCAATTACAACACTGTAATTACTTCAATGTAAACCTTTTCCACAAATACTGTAATTTACTGTTACAATCTGGAAATACACCAAAGTCCAATAGTGATTTGGTTAAACAAAAGACACTATAAAACAGTGGTTCTCAATCCCAGCCCTTTGGGAGGCCGAGGTGGGTGGATCACCTGAGGTCAGGAGCTCGACACCAGTCTGGCCAAAATGGTGAAACATACAAAAATTAGCTGGGTGTGGTGGTGGGCATCTATAATCCCAGCTACTCAAAGGGCTGAGGCAGGAGAATCGCTTAGAACCCAGGAGGCGGTGGTTGTAGTGAGCCGAGATTGCGCCACTGCACTCTAGCCTTGGCAACAGAGTGAGACTCTGTCTCAAAAAAAAAAAAAAAACAAAAAAAAAAACAATGGTTCTCAAAGTATGGTCTGGGTACCCCTGGGAATCTGTGAGGTCAAACTTTTTTTATAATAATACTAAGGCTTTCTTTGCTTTTTTCACCGTGTTAACATTTGCACTGATGGTGCAAAAGAAACGGTGGATAAAACTGCAGGTACCTTTGCAGTCAATCAAGATGGGGCAACAGCCGGGCGCGGTGGCTCAAGCCTGTAATCCCAGCACTTTGGGAGGAGACGGGCGGATCACGAGGTCAGGAGATCGAGACCATCCTGGGTAACACAGTGAAACCCCGTCTCTACTAAAAATACAAAAACTTAGCCGGGCGAGGTGGCAGGCGCCTGTAGTCCCAGCTACTCGGGAGGCTGAGGCAGGAGAATGGCGTGAACCCGGGAGGCAGAGCTTGCAGTGAGCTGAGATCCGGCCACTGCACTCCAGCCTGGGTGACAGAGCGAGACTCCGTCTCAAAAAAAAAAAAAAAAAAAAAAAAAAAAAAGATGGGGCAACAAACTGTACTAGCAGAAAAAAATATCTTCACTACCAAACATTTGCAGTTAAAAATAAAGGTGGGGAAAGAACACGTGAGACTGTGTGAGTTGTAAGCTGAACCACCTGCTTTTTTCAAGGAACACCAGTTTTACCTGAAAAAGTAACTGGCAGATGAACTATAGTTATTCAGTGAGGTATTTCTTTTAAAATGAACAAAAGGAACCCCTCCGTTCAAGTAAAATGACAAAATTTGTTGCCAACAATAAAATTTAACCTTTCAAGTCAAACATGAATTTTAGACAACTTTTATCTGTTACTATGAACTTGACACCTTTCCATACTTTTCTGTTGAGACTGGTGGTGATATTAATGAATGCTAGTTTTTTTTTTTCACATTTTATAGTGAAATGTGTATTAACATTTGGAAGATCCAAGTAACTTTGTGACCCAATATTTTCCAAATGACCAAGGCATGATAGTACAGAATCATGCATGAATAAAGGGACCACTCAAAGAACAAGACAGATCAGTGGATTGTTATGTAACAGAATACAAAAAGTCTGATATGATTTTAGACTCCATACTCTAACCTTTAAGAAACTACCATTTTTATTCAGCAACAAAACAGAATATGGATGAACCTCACAAACATGCCAAATGAAAGAACCCTTATGCAAAAGACCACATAGGATTCTTTTTATATGAAATGTCTTTAAGAGGCAAATCTACAAAGCAAGCAAGCACATTAGTGGTTGCCTGGGACTGGGGACTGGAAGGGGAAATGACTGCAAATGTGTACAAAGCATCTTTCGAGAGTGATAAAATATTCTAACATTGGATTGTAGTGTACTAAAGACCAGTGAAGGCCAGGTGAGGTGGTTCACATCTGTAATCCCAGCACTTTGGGAGGCCAAGGTGGGCAGATCACCTGATATCAAGAGTCGGAGGCCAGTGTGACCTACATGGAGAAACCCTGTCTCTAATAAAAATACAAAAAAATCAGCCGGGCGTGGTGGCACATGGCTGTAATCTCAGCTACTCAGGAGGCTGAGGCAGGAGAATCGCTTGAACCCAGGAGGCGGAGGTTGCAGTGAGCTGAGATCGCGCCATCGCACTTCAGCCTGGGCAACAGTGTGAGACTCCGTCTCCAAAAAAAAAAACGAAAGAAAAGAAAAAGACCAGTGAGGTGCACACCTGAAAATGATAAATTTAACGGTATGTAATTATACCTCAATAAAACTGTTAAAAAGAAAAAAAAGTCACTGGTCAAGAAGAACATCTATAATTATCTGAAAAGGCTATGAAAACACTCCTCCCTTTTCCAATTAATTTTTTTTTTTTTTTGAGGCGGAGTCTTCACTCTGTCGCCCAGGCTGGAGTGCAGTGGCACGATCTCGGCTCACTGCAAGCTCCGCCTCCCGGGTCCGCGCCATTCTCCTGCCTCAGCCTCCCAAGTAGCTGGGACTACAGGCCCCCGCCACCACGCCCGGCTAATTTTTTGTATTTTAGTAGAGACGGGGTTTCACCGTGTTAGCCAGGATGGTCTCGATCTCCTGACCTCGTGATCCACCCGCCTCGGCCTCCCAAAGTGCAGGGATTATAGGCGTGAGCCACCGCGCCCGGCCCCTTTTCCAATTAAGAGGACAGATTTTTTTTCTTTCTTTTTTGAGATGGAGACTCGCTCTGTCACCCTGGCTGGAGTGTGGTGGCATGATCTTAGCTCACTGTAACCTCTGCCTTCTGGGTTCAAGCGATATTCCTGCCTCTGTCTCCTGAGTAGCTGGGATTGCAGGCAAGCACCACCTCGCTTGGCTAATTTTTTATTTTTAATAGAAACGGGGTTTGCCATGTTGTACAGGCTGGTCTCAAACTCCTGACCTCAGGTGATCCGCCTGCCTCGGCCTCCCAAAGTGCTGGCATTAGACGCATAAGCCACGGCACCCGGCCTCTTTTTTTTTTTTTTTTTCTAGACAGGGTCTCGCTCTGTCACCTAGGCTAGAGTGCAGTGGTGTAATCACGGCTCACTGCAGCCTCCACCTCCTGAGCTCAGGTGATCCTCCCACCTCAGCCTCCTGAGTAGCTGGAACTACAGGCGAGTGCCACTACATCCAACTAAATTTTTTGTATTTTTTATAGGGATGGGGTTTCAACATGTTATCCCAGCTGGTCTGGAACTCCCAGGCTCAAGTAATCCATTCACCTTGGCCTCCCAAAGTGCTGGTATTATAGGCGTGAGCCACCACGCCCAGCCAGATTTTCTTCTTATATGTTAACCAAAACAAAATATTACAATTGACTGTAGACACAAATAAGAATCTAGCTGTCTTCTATCAGGTCAAATATTAAAGAGATTTGCAAAATGCAAAAAAAAAAAAAAAAAAAGTCATTCTTCACACACAAGTTTATATTAATTTAAAATGGGTTTATTATTTATAAATGACTAAGTATTTTTTAAATTTCTCAGTTTTTATTTCTAACATGGTAAATATTGAAAGATATAACCCACATAAACAAAAGCTTTTTGGGGTCCTCCATAAATCTTAAGAGTGTAAAGAAGTCTTGAGACCAGTAAGTTTGAGAACCACTACTATATATATACACAGTCTTTCAAATAAATTCGTGGTTTTTAGGATTCTTAAATGTGGTCACATTATCTGTATAAACAAAATTACATTTTAAACTGAGTCCAATCTCCAAAATTGAATTATTAGTCAATTCTGCCAAAATGTATCTAATTGTTTTGAAGCAGGTATCTGAGATTTCTTTTTAGAAGCTTACCATTTAAGCTGCGAATACACCTTATATCAAGGCTTCTCAGGCGAGAGTCGTCTCTTAGATCTAAATTATCTGATATGGTTTGTATTGCCAGTCTTGCAAAGACTAGATCAATCTTTGGAAAGATGCGAAAAAAGAGAAAAAAATTACATTTTCTCCTTTCAATCCATCCTCTCCCATCCCACCATAAAAATGTGAAAACCTCTGATTATTAGTTTGGGAAGTTCTACCAAAGCTTCAATAGGCCTATATAGGCAATCTCACATGGGAAAATAACTGTAAAGTTTTGTTAAGGTAATTAAACTTTCGAATTAATGAAAGCATTTAAATTTTAGCATATATGCCAAGCATAAAAAAAAAAAAATCAAAGCCTTATGAGCAAATTTCTAGATAAAGATAGAAGATCCAACACACATTTACATTCGCTCCCTCTTGAAACCTCACTAAAATACCAGGAAAATTTAATTTAGTTTTTTTGTTTAGTATTATTTTTATTTTAAATGCAAAATTCACTAGGACAAAGAACAGAAAGTGACAACAGCAAAAGCTATGAAAGCTGGAAAGCAGATGGACAAGTGGTAACAGACCCAGTAGACCTAAGAAAGCAGGTAAAAATGTTGTATCTAGGAAATAAGGTCAGGAGGCTGTAAATAAATACAGACATAAAAAAAAAGGCACATTTAAAGAATAAAATAGTATTCTTAGAAATTAAAAATATGGGCTGGGCGCAGTGGCTCACACCTGTAATCCCACCATTTTGGGAGGCTGAGGTGGGTGGATCACGAGGTCAGGAGATCCTGGCTAACATGGTGAAACCCCATTTCTACTAAAAATACAAAAAATTAAGTCAGGTGTGGTGGTGTGTGCCTGGAATCCCAGCCACTCAGGAGGCTGAGGTGGAAGGATCACTTGAACTCAGGTGCTCAAAGGTGCAGTGAGTTATGATTGTGTCACTATACTCCAGCCTGGGCCACAGAGTTAGACCCCATCTCTTTATTTAAAAAAAAAAAAAAAAAAAAAAATTTGATTTTTTAAAATATGCACTTATGTTAAGCCTGTTTTCAGAAAACAAACTTACGAGTTAAACAGTTCAATTGTAAAGTCACAAAAATATTAAACACTTACTTCAATACCATCAAATTCAAATTTTATAAC
Source organism: Macaca thibetana thibetana (assembly GCF_024542745.1). Taxonomy (NCBI): domain Eukaryota; kingdom Metazoa; phylum Chordata; class Mammalia; order Primates; family Cercopithecidae; genus Macaca; species Macaca thibetana. Next base: position 46,296,707 of record NC_065590.1, read on the forward strand.
AGGTACAAAGGCATCTTCTACAGCCTACAAAAAAGGAAAACAATTTTAACATATAGGTGTAATCCCTTCTTTATCCTTCCTAACTACCAATAATGTGAATATCTTTGCTCCCAATTTGTATTTTAACTCAACAGACAAAGTGAAAATGCTTTTGGTCTTACATTCTAGGTATTTCTACTTTGTGACCTGTATTATGTAAGAAACACAAAATGCTTATAATGGTATCTAATTTATTATCCCTCTAAAAATATTCCTCAGAACTGGAAAGCAAAACTGCTATCGTCTGCAGCCATAAAAAAGAATGAGTTCATGTCCTTTGTAGGGACGTGGATGAAACTGGAAGCCATCATTCTCAGCAAACATAGGAACAGAAAACCAAACACTGCATGTTCTCACTTATAAGTGAGAGTTGAACAATGAGAACACATGGACATAGGGAGAGGAACGTCACACATTGGGGCCTGTCTGGGGGTGGGGAACAAGGGGAGGGAGAACATTAGGACAAATACCTAATGCATGCAGGGCTTAAAATCTAGATGACAGGTTGATGGGTACAGCAAACCACCGTGGCACAAGTATACCTATGTAACAAACCTGCACGTTCTGCACATGTATCTTAGAAGTTAAAGTAAAATTAAAAAACAAACAAACAAACAAAAAAACAAAAAGCTGCTATTATCTGGGTACTTATAATTTCTTGAGTCTAAACTGAAAACTGATTATTTAGAAAGGCTACTAGGGTTAGAAATTTTAAAATAATGAGAGCTCATGATTTATATATTAAAAATTTAATTAATACAGTTGAGATTAGTAGAAATAATGGTTTTCTGAGTCTTCCTTAACTCCCCAACCTAATAAATTCTTAACTTCCTTGTCTAAAAACATTCCCAGATTCCCCAAATATCACAGATTCTTTGACCTTCACCTTATTCTAGTACTTCAGAATGCATTAACACTGTTTTGTTTATTTAGTTCACATAACCCCCTCTTCAACAAACAATGTCAGGTTTACTACTGTATCTGTAAGACTAATGACAGCATCTAACAAATTACTGGTGCTGAAATTTTATTTGCTGAATGAATGGCTAGATATACACATATAAAGAGTTACTAACTGAACTTTACACATAATAGCACTCATCATTTGATATGTATCAATCATTATTGGCTATTACAGTAAATGGTTTATGTAAATATCTCATCAATACTCAAAAACCTTATAAAAAAGTTACTACCACATTTCCATTTTACAGATTGGGAAATAGGCTCAGAGGATTATTAGGTTACCTGACCAAGATCTAGGAGCTATTATGTAGTAGGTTCTAGATGCCAACCCAAGTCTGTATAACTCTAAGGCCCATGTTCTTAATCATCATTTAATCATCACGTATTAAAGTTACTCTTATTAAATATCTCCTAATAGTAACTTAGGAGGTATTTCAATAGTCTTAAGCCCTAGCTTTTATAGATATTTGTTACTAATCTAAATTCAAAATATTAAATGCCAGAGGATACTTACTCTTAAGTTTCTAATGCCATCTTGATGTTTCAATTTTTCAAAAAAAGACTGAAAAAAATCAGATCTCTCCACGTGTCTTGGAGCTACACAAAGTGCATCAATGTCAGCTCCTGTAAATTAAAGTAGTTCTTAAGAAGAATATATTATGTGTTATATTTTTTGTTAAAGTACACTCAAACATATGCACAGAAGAAAGTATGGAAGCTAGGTACAAGAAAATGTTAACAATGATTAGCTGTAAGTAGTGGAATAATGGGAACTTTGTTCTCCTGTATTTTCTAATTATGAACAAGAGTTTGTCATTGAATGTTCTTAGCACTAGAACACAGAAAAGCAGTTACCTTTGGTGTGTACTCCAAGCCTATAGGATCCAAATGTGAAAATTTTACCACCAACAGTAGCCACAACAGAAGGTGGGAGGTTCTAAAATAAAATTAAGCAGAAGATATTCAATTATTCAAATTATTTAGCACAAAAGTCACCTCAACATTGGCTGCGCGTGGTGGCTCACACCTGTAATCCCAGCACTTTGGGAGGTTGAGGCCAGCAGATCACCTGAGGTCAGGAGTTTGAGACCAGCCTGGCCAACATGGCAAAACCCCTTCTCTACTAGAAATACAAAAGTTAGCTGGGCCTGGTGGTGGGCGCCTGTAATTCTAGCTACTTGGTAGGCTGAGGCAGGAGAATCACTTGAACCTGGGAAGTGGAGGTTGCAGTGAGCCGAGATCGTGCCATTGTACTCCAGCCTGGGGAACAAGAGCGAAACTCCACCTCAAAAATTAAAAAAAAAAAAAAAAATCACCATAATGTCTACCGGCCTTTATTGAGCAAATGATCAGACTTGTCAACTTTGTCAAGATTAGACTAGTAAAAGTACTTCACAGATCCTCTGACTGTGATTTGAAGTAGTAAGGGTATTACCAGAGGGAAGACAAAACAAATTCACCCCCACTACACATGCATACATCTCTATCTAAAGAAAAGCTTTTCTTTTTAATCACTTGACCATACATGTCCCCTCCAATTGCCTGTCTTTTGCTTCATCACTCTTTTGGTAGTCACCAAGGAACTCTCACTAAACTAATGTGCTTTCATCTCTCTAAAACATAATACTCTTGGCCAATCCATATCCCCTTTAGTTTTTGTGACAGGTATGTTTAATTTCTTGATTCTAGCTGTACAACCTTTCTGTAAGAACGGGGTCATTCCTGACATGATCTCCTTATGAGAGCTATTCCAACAAGCTTAATTAACATTTCTTGGTTTATAACATAATTAAAATGCTACCTTTTGGCTGGGCATGGTCATGTCTGCAATCCCAGCACTTTGGGAGACTGAGGCAAGAGGACCACTTGTGTCCAGTTCAAGACCAGCCTGGGCAACACAATGAGACTCCATCTCTACAAAAAATAAAAAATTAGCTGGGCATGGTGGTGTGTGCCTCTAGTCCAGCTACTCGGGAGGTTGTGATGGGAGGACTGCTTGAGCCCAGGAGGTTGAGCCTCAGCAAGAGTGAAATCCTACCTCAAAAAAAAAAACAAAAGAAAAGAAAAAAAGCTAATTTTCGCCTCTCTTCAGAGCCAATTCCAAAAGCCCATCAGATATTCACTCAAGTATCCTGATCCACTTCAATATCTAGCCTCAAGCAAGCAAAAAAAATTATTCCAATGCTAACAGATATTGCTTCTGAGTTCTCTATTTTTGTTCCTCATTTTCCTCACTGCCCAAACCTTTTCCTTCTTCTTGGCTTACCAATTCTTAGCTTATATCCCTCAAATTTGTGGCCTCCTTTCTATTCAACGAATACTCCCCTAATTCTAGGCTATTTAATGGCATCCTAAACTACCCTCTAATTAATCTTCCTTTTCTCTTTCACTATCTTGTATAAAATTCACTGGCTGATGTTCTTAAATTACTCTATTAAAATATAGCTGTTCTACTCAAAAGTTGCCAATGCCTTTTTCTCTAACTACTGAGGTAAGGATCCTTGGGCCTGTTGTTGAAAATCTCCACGTGTTCCTAGGGATCCTTCTCGCCTTCTTATCTTCCTTTCTGAAGCTCCAACTACCAACCAACCAACCAACCAACCAACCAACCAACCAACCAACCAACATGGTTACAGAATCCAGCCTCCTTTCCACTGCATTTGCCATTGTCCCTGCCTCAAGTGCTTGCCCATCCTCTCTGGGCATCTTTTGTTTTTTGGGGTTTTTTTTTTTTTAAAAAACAGATGGAGATGGGGTCTCACTGTGTTGCCTAGGCTGAAGTAAGCACAGCAGTGTGATCTTAGCTCACCGCAGCCTCAAACTACTGAGCACAAAATACTCCTCCTGCCTTGGCTTCCAGAGTATCTGAGACTACAGGCATGTACCACCGCGCCTGGATAATTTTTAAATAATTTTTGTAAAGATGGGGTCTTGCTTTGTTGCCCAGGCTGGTCTCAAGTTCCTGTTTTTAAGCAATCCCCCTGTGTCGGCCTCCCAAAGTGTTGAGATCACGGGCATGAGCCACAATGTCCAGCTTCTGGCTATCAGTATCATCCACTTTTGGAAGTTCACTTCAAGTTCCACCTCTTCCATGAAGCCTTCCCTGGTTATCCTTACTCCCTAACAAGCTTTTTTTTCCTCTGTGCTCTCAGCCCTTAAAATTCTTAAATTCTTTTTTGCTATATTTACTGACTTTTTTGGTATGTAAAATCATATTTAATCTTTAATATTTAAATTTCTCAAAGTTAAGAACTTTGTCTACTACTTCTCTGTATTTTCTCACAATGCCCAGTACAAGTTCTGAAGAATAATATGTGCTGATTAACTTCACCTTGAATAAAAGTATCTATATAATAGGATATTATGCTTAACGCCTCTGTGTAATGAATATTAATGTTCAGAGTATCACAAATAATTTTATAGCTAAAAAGAAGTCAGTAAATTTATTAATCAGATTTTTTAAAGAGACAGAGTCTCATTATGCTGCCAGGCTGGCCTTGAACTCTTGGGCTCAAGATCTTCCTGCTTCAGCCTCCTGAGTAGCTGGGACTACAGGCATGCACCACTATGCCCAGGAATCTATAAATTTATTCATAATTAACATGAATGAAATGGACAGAGAAGCCAGGACCTTAAAAAAATCTTTTAGTTCACATTTCTACTTTGAGAAGTCTGATTCTTGGATGATTTATGAGAAAGTGATACACTAAATCACAGTTTGCCACGGCCATAGTATCTAACTAAAATTATTTGATCTGGGGTTCTATACTATTTAAAGTTTAAATATCCCAATTGTGTATGGATTCAAATCATCTTTGATTGAACCCAAATCCTTCAGTTACTTTCCAAAGTAAAACATACATAAAGAGAATTATAGGCTGTGAGTGGTGGCTCTTGCCTGCAATCCTAACACTGCGGGAGGCTGAGGTGGAAGGTTCACTTGAGCTCAAGAGTTCAAGATCAGCCTGGACAACACAGTGAGACCTCATGACTTTTTTTTTTATTTGAAAAAAAAGAGAGAATTATAGGTTGGGCATGGTTGCGACTCACGCCTGTAATCTCAACACTTTGGGAAGCCAAGGCAGGAGGATCACTTGAGTACAAGAGTTTGAGGCCAACCCGGGCGACATGGCAAGACCCTATCTCTACAAAAAAAAAAAAAAGTAGCTGGGCATCAGGATGTGTACCTGCAGTCTCTGCTACTTGGGGGGCTTGGGTGGGAGGATTGCTTGAGCCCAGGAGTTTTGAGGCTGTAGTGAGCCATGATTATGCATGCCACCGCACTACAGCTTGGGAGACAGAGATCCTTCCCGCATTCCCCCACATGAAAGAGACAATTATAATTCACATAGAAAAATGACCTCATCTACTCAATGGAAGATGTTAACTTATTTTTTTTTTTAATTACTTGTGACTAGAATTTCACCTGCTCAGAATTTGACTCATCCAATAACTTTAACTATTGATAACCCTGTTGAGTTCAGAAATGAGACAGACGGCCTTTTGGCAACAAAAGTAAACAGCATAAAGACCATGTTAAACTCAATGACTATAGTCCTTAGGAGACTCAACTTTATTCTGAGCCCACTGTTTAAAGCTGTAAAAGAAAAATTCTAGACCAGGTGTGGTGGCTCACGCTTATAATCCTAGCACTTTGGGAGGCCAAGGCGGGTGGATTGCTTGAACTCAGGAGTTTGAGATCAGCCTGGCCAACATGGCAAAACCCTGTCTCTAACAAAAATACAAAAATTACCCAGGCATGGTGGCGCATGCCTGTGGTCCCAACTATGTCGGAGGACTGCTGGAGCCTGGGAGGCGGAGGTTGCAGTGAGCTGAGATCGCGCCACTGTATTCCAGCCTGGGTGACGGAGTGAGACTCTCATCTCCAAAAAAAAAAAAAAAAAATCTGCAGGTGATTACCTAATTTCTAAATCCGTGCAGATTAAGGGACAGAAAGGGACTTTACAGGTAGACACACTGACAACTGTGAGACGTTACCTTTCAACTGACTGCTGTTAGGGCAAAGATGGGAAAACTATGAAAATCAAAAACCTTAAAATGTAACAGTATTGTCTACCTAGTGATGAGGCAAATGGTATCACCCAGTTGAACATTCTCTCCCTCATTCTGGTACAGCCAGTAAAATAATCTTCACAGTGGTGATTCTCAGACAACAATAAAAATTCAATTGTGAGGCTGGGCACGGTGGCTCATGCCTGTAAGTCAAGAGCTGAGGTGAGATCGTGCCACTGCACTACAGCCTGGGCGACACAGCAAGACTCTGCTTCCAAAAAAAATAATAATAATAAATAAAATTTAGGCTGGGCATGGTGGCTCACACCTGTAATCCCAGCACTGTGGGAAGCTGAGGCAGGCGATCACTTTGGGAGGCCGAAGAGAACGGATCACTTGAGGTCAGGAGTTCGAGACCAGCCTGGCCAACATGGTGAAACCCCATCTCTACTAAAAATACAAAAATTAGCTGATGGCATGGTGGCATGCACCTGTAATCCCAGCTACTCGGGAGGCTGAGGCAAGTGAACTGTTTGAACCCAGGGGCAGAGGCTGCAGTGAGCCAAGATTATGCCACTGCACTGCAGCCTGGGCAACAGAGACAGACCATGTCTCAAACAAAAACAAAACCAAGGCCAGGTGTGCTGTAATCCCAGCACTTTGGGAGGCTGAGACGGATAGATCACCTGAGGTCAGGAGTTCGAGACCAGCCTGACCATTACAGTGAAACCCCGTCTCTACTAAAACTACAAAAATTAGCCGGGTATGGTGGGAAGTATCCCAGCTACTTGGGAGGCTAAGACAGGAGAATCGCTTGAACCTGGGAGGTAGAGATTGCTGTGAGCTGAGATCTCACCACTGCACTCCAGCTAGGGCAACAGAGCAAGATTATGTCTCAAAACAAAAACAAAAACAAAAACAATTATATTCAAAATATAGTTGGCCTTCCATATCTGCAGATTCAACCAATCGTGCACGGATAAAAAATATTGGGGGGGAAAAAGCCATAAAAAATAAAGCAAATTTTAGGCAAGGCGCAGTGGCTCATGCCTGTAATTCCAGCACTTTGGAAGGCTGAGGTCAGAGGACTGCTGGAAACCAGGAGTTTGAGACCAGCCTGGGTAATATAGTGAGACTCTTGTCTCTACAAAAAATAATGAAGAAAATAAGCCAAGCACAATTGTGCATTCCTACAGTTACAGCTATTCACGAGGCTAAGGTGGGAGGATCACTTGAGCCCAGGAGTTTGAGACTGCAGTGAGCTATATAACTGTGCCACTGTACTGCAGCCTGGGTGACAGAGGAAGAGTCTATCTATAAAAAAAAATAAAATAAAATTTATGGCCGGGCATGGTGGCTCACGCCTGTAATGCCAGCACTTGGGGAGGCTGAGGTGAGATCGTGCCACTGCACTACAGCCTGGGCGACAGAGCGAGACTCTGTCTCCAAAAAAATAATAACAATAAATAAAATTTAGGCTGAGCGTGGTGGCTCACGCCTGTAATCGCAGCACTGTGGGAGGCTGAAGCAGGTAGATCACCTGAGATCAGGAGTTCGAGACCAGCCTGGTCAACATGATGAAACCACGTCTCTATTAAAAATACAAAAATTTGTCCAGAGTGGTGGTACACGCCTGTAGTCCCAGCTACTCAGGAGGCTGAGGCAAGATAATCGCTTGAACTGGGAGGAGTAGGTTGCAGTGAGCCAAGATTGCGCCACTGTACTCCAGCCTAGGTGAAAGAGTGAGATTCCGTCTCAAAAAAAAAAAAAAAATTAAACATGCTAATAAAAAAAAAATTACAGTGACAACTATTTACATAGCATTAACATTGTATTAGATATTTTAAGTAATCTAGAAATGATTGAAAGTATGCAAAAGGATATGAAAGGGTAACATGCAAATATGTACTATATTACTTTATATAAGGAACCTGAGCATCCACAGATTTTAGTATCTTTGGAGGTCACAGAACCAATCCCCCAGAGGATACCAAGGGAGGACTGCACTACACAAAGCAGGAAAATGTAATCAATTTCAGGGGAAAAATAGTTAAGCTACAGGAGGGGAAAAGAGTTCTGTAGTTATAAATTAGTTTGCAAATTCCTATGTCTTAGGAACCAAGCAGGTAGGCAAATAAGGGAATCCCACATGAGAAACATAGTAACTGCTCAACTAATCACCTTGCAAAGAAAACAAGGAGTGGTGGGGGCCATGAGGCAATGGAAGATAGGAGCCCAATCCCCTTCAAGCCTCTTCCTGCTGTGCACAAAGGCAGGCCCAGCATTGCCAGATCTAACACTTTATAAAAACAGTTGAAATGTGATTTTTAAGTAAAATCTGATATTTGGCCTACTACATACGAGTCAAACAAGACAATTATGTAGACTCACAGCTATATATTGGCTACTTCTGGGTAAATCCTCATCTACTTAGAAATTCAACCGTCTAGACCAGTTCATTCCTATGTATACCAGAGAGCCAAGCTTTGATGTATTTCAGCTACTTCTCAACACCTGCATCTCATTGCCAGGATGAATGACCAAGATATAATAAAAACAAGAATTCCACATAGTTTAAAGTCTTACCTTACTCTCACTGACATCAGAAATCCATTCTTTTACTAAATTGTTCAATTTACCAAGAACCACTAGCCTATTAAAAAAAAAAAAAAAAGCTTCAGATTAAAATGAACAAACAGTATTTTTAAAAACCCATATAGGCAATACCCTTTGTGTTGATGTTAGGGTAAAACCAAAACATACATGCAATAATGCTATCACATCTATTGACACAGGGCCATCTCTTTGGCATTCTTAGATCCTTAATAGTGTCAAAGAGGTGATAAATCTGATTACAATATTTTAGTTTTTGAGCTATGTTCAAAATTCAAAAAGCCTAATAAAAACCATAAAATTGCCTTCAATGAGGCTCTAAAGGCCTAGTGAATTGTCAACTTTCTTGGCTTTACTATGGAATTAATTCAATTCAATGTGGTAATAGAAGCTAGAATTGCTAGTAATAGGTCTTTGACTAATTAAAATGGGCAAACTAATTACTGGCTAATTTCTGTCTAATAGTATTAAAGAAGTTTAGTATTATTAAAACAAACTTATAACCAATGGCATAAATGAATCCACATTTAGAAGAGAAAAGCAGGGTTTAAGACATCCCAAAGAAGGCCAGGTGTGGTGGCTCACGCCTTTAATCCCAGCACTTTGGGAGGCTGAGGTGGGCAGATCACGAGGTCAGGAGATCGAGACTATCCTGGCTAACACGGTGAAATCCCATCTCTACTAAAAATACAAAAAAAATTAGCTGGCCATGGCGGCATGCGCCTGTAGTCTCAGCTGCTGGGGAGGCTGAGGCAGCAGAATGGCGTGAATCTGGGAGGCGGAGCTTGCAGTGAGCCAAGATCATGCCACTGCACTTCAGCCTGGGTGACATAGCAAGACTCTGTCTACAAAAAAAAAAAAAAAAAAAAAAAAAAAAAAGACATCCCAAAGATAACATGCAAAACTGAACTTCTGTCCAAACTTACTCCTTCAAGGTGCCGAGACCAAAAATCTTGGCCATCATCCTTGACCTCTCTCTCACACACATTCCAGTCATTAAACTCTAAGAACCCTACCTTTAAAATATATCCAGATTTCTACTTTTTATTACCTCTATGACCATCCTCCAGGTTCTAGCCAGCATTATTTCCTCCTGGGGCTATTATAATTGCTAGATAACTGGTTTCTCTGCTCTGCCCTTGCACTTCTCTTAAGATTACTCTAATACAGCAGCCAGAGTGACTGTTAAAACTTTTTTAAGTCCAGTCATGTCAACCTTCTTCTCAAAACTCTAATAGCTTCTCACTTCACTCAGAATAAACCAAACCTTGACAACACCTTACAAGGTCCTAAGAGCTCTTGCCCTCCAAGCTCCTTCCCACCTTGCTTTCTGCAAGCCTATATCTTCCTGCTTCCTCACTGCTGATACCCAGGGTATCTTGCTAAGTACTCTTCAAATACACCACTTCAAGAGTTCTGCCTAGAACACTTTTCCTTCAGATAGACACATGGCTCCCTCTTTCATCTTTAAATATTCCCTTAAATGTGACTTTTTCAATGAGGCTTTCCCTGAAACCTCTACCCCCTCAGCTTTTTCTCAGTAGCACTTATCATGTGTAATATTACTCACGAGTGTAATACTGATATTATTGATGACAAATCTCTTCCTCTAACCCCTACCTAAAATGTAAGCTCCAAGAGGGCCAAGACTTTTCTTTTTGTCATTTCTGCACCTGTATGTAGAGACATAGTAGGTATTCAATATGTTCGTAGAATTAATGATTAAACAGTACACTGTCAAATATTTTATGGTTTTCAATGACACACCTGTGGTTCAATTCTTCCTCATCTTCAAACACTCCAAATGGTTTCATGGCGTCAATTAATTTCTGTGTGTAAATATGATCAATTTCTTTAGGACACGCCAAACTAATCGGAGAGGTAATTCCATAATGCTTTTGTTGACACTGGCTGTCCAGCATGGTGTTTCTGTTCAAGAAAATAAGAAAAATGAAACAACAGAAAAAATTTAAAATATATATCATACTGATACATTGAATCTCTCAATCTACTCATGTTAATTCAGTTACCTTAAAAGTTTACTTAGTACTAACAGTGGGGGCAGATACTTTCTTTTAAAGGAAAAATGAGTATTTTATGTTTATGTTTATGAAGGGGCTATTCATACTGCCTGCAGCTTTCATGGTTAGGATGTCTTTTAAAGCCAAACGCAGCATGTGTTGGCATCAAGACAATTGTACCAACACCACTCAGCTCAAACCCAGAGTTTGATTGGGATCTGCGCCAGGGCCACCTCCACTACCCTGCAGACTTAAGTCAAGTACCATCCAGATTCTAGAATCTTTGAAAAGCAGTCAACCACTTGAAAGAAAGCTTTTAGTAAAAACAATGGGTTTTTTTTCCCCAGGAAAGAAATGAAAACATCCCATTAGAAGGTCCTTGTGAAATAATCTGGCTTTTAAAAAGGAAATCACAATTAGATTTGTCCTTGGGAAACCTAGGTTAACATCCTCTGCTTGAATCAGAGTTTACAGTCCTAGTATTTTGCCACTCTAGCTAATTATTCTCTTCATTTTAGACTGGTACCCATACCATCTTCGCATTGAAATAAAATTCTTTACACTACTGGCAATCTTTTGGAAGATACATGAGCCACCCTCTAAAGATCTTAGCCATCAGGAAACTACGGTCTTGAATAAAGTACAACAGAAGTTCTGAGAGTTCTTTTTTTTTTTTTTTTTTTTTTGAGATGGAGTCTCTCTCTGTCTCCCAGGCTGAAGTGCACTAGGGAGATCTCAGCTCACTGCAACCTCCGCCTCTTGGGTTCAAGCAATTCTCCTGCCTCAGCCTCTCAAGTAGCTGGGATTACAGGAATGTGCCACCACATCCAGCTAATTTTTGTATTTTTAGTAGAGATGGAGTTTCGCCATGTTGGCCAGGCTGGTCTCGAACTCCTGACCTCAGGTGATCCACCAGTCTCGGCCTCCCACAGTGCTGGGATCAAGAGCCACTGCGCTCGGCCAATTGAAGTTCTGAGACTTTGAGTTTACACAAACTAATTAACTTCAAAATAAATTCTGGGACCAACAGGGGTTGGCAAAACTTCTAATTTTGCTATGAAAGTGAAAACATACACACTAAACAACCAACGCTACCATTTGTCTTCAACATGCTTCCATGAAGGGCCATTAACACCAAGAGTAAGAATGTAATCTCAAAATTATAATCAATCTTTCAAGTTGAATAAATTAGCCCTGTAAAAAATAACACATTATAGAGATCGTTTAATTGTTTTTGGATTTTAACTCGTCAAAACACTGTCTTACCCCTACTAAGTGCACAGAGTAAGACACGCTCTTTAGATAAAGATCTCATTAGAGGCCAGGCGTGGTGGCTCATGCCTGTAATCCCAGTACTCTGGGAGGCTGAGGTGGGTGGATTACCTGAGGTCAGAAGCTCAAGACCAACCTGGACAACATGGTGAAACCCCGTCTCTACGGAAAATACAAAAAATTAGCTGGGCGTGGTGGCTGACGTCTGTAATCCCGGCTACTCGGGAGGCTGAGGCAGGAGATTCGCTTGAACCTAGGAGGTGGAGGTTGCAGTGAACTGAGATCGCACCACTGCACTCCAGCCTGGGCAACAAGAGCGAAACTCCGCCTCAAAAAAAAAAAAAAAAAAAAAAAAAGATCTCATTAGGTAGAGAGGGAGAAAGAATCAATGGAAGATAAAACAGCGTGTATACCTTCCAAAATGACTCAAAAAAAAAACACAAAACCCAAAAAACAAAATACAGCTTAATTTCTCTTCTGTATTTATTTTGTTGTAGAACAAACAAAACTCCAATTAGTTATTTCAAGTTGTAATTTCTTTTTAAAGATTTGGCTTTTTACCTCTGAGAAAGCTAGAGCAGTGTTTTGGTATTATTTGTGTTATATATATGTAAATATACATGGTAAATGAATAGGACAGAGTAATTATCTACATATGTATATAATATCACTCAATCACACTAATCCTAAGAGGTATTGAATAAGTGCCATTTTACAGATAAGTATCTGAAAGTTAAGAGAGGACAAGCCAGAATCTGACCTCCAAAACCTCTTTCCACTACTCCATTCTCTCCTCCATAACTACTTCAGCTCTGACACTATGATGACAGCCTCACTTTCTTACCTGTATGCTGACAAAGTTAGCCAACTAGCCTACTGGCCCTAAAATTCCAAATCTAGAGTTCTGAACTTCCCCCATCTAGAGGGGAGGGAAAAGTAAACAACAGAATCCCACATTTCCTTTAAACCATCAATTTCACTTGTAGGCAAACACCCTAGAGAAATTTTGGTTACAAACGCACAAAGAGACTGTAAAAGAATGTTCGCTGTCACACTGTAACACTAAAAACTTAGAAATAACCTAAAATAGTCACTAATAAGAAAAGAATTAAATTAGGATGCATTCCTACAGTAGAATACAATATTAATTAATTACAACTAAAATACTAACGTGAACAAAGCTCAGAGACACTATGTTGTGCTAAAGAAGTTACAGAATTCCAAGTGTGATACCAGCTATATAGTTTAAAAACAACTAGAACTACGCCAGTTATTATGAACACATGTGTATGCAGTAATAGCATTAAAAAACATGCAGCTCCCATGATTCGAGGGCGAAAAAAAAAAATGTAAAATAAAAAACACGCAGCAACAATACACATCAAATTCAAGACTGTGGAGACATCTGGAGCAAGAGATGATTGGGACCAGAGAAGGAGGTAGGAGAGTCCTTCAGATGTATCTGGAATGCTTGATTTCTTTAATATAAATACATAGATATGTATATACACACTGTGTGTGTGTGTGTGTGTGTACAGTTATGTTTTGGGAGAAATGGGTGGTGGCTCCACAAATGATGCTTATGTTATTCTCTGCATTTTTCTGCATGTTTAAATTGTTTCCTAATAGGCCAAAATGGAAGAAGCTACAACAAAATCTTGCCAAGTCTGGGAACTGTTTCTGACTTATCAAAGTGTGAACAAGAGGTACGACCGGTAGATGTTGTGGGTAGGTGGGGAGGCAGGGGGTGAGGGAGAGGGTGGGGACAGGCATGAAAAGACTTTACCCTCATATGAAAGAGAAACCCCTGGGCTGCGATAGGTCTTTCACTCCTGAAGACGTGGAGACAGCCGGTCGGGAAGGGAGGAGGGGGAGGCAGGGGGATGGTATTTGCGCCAATGCAGACAGGAGCAGACGGGCTCAGACAGTGCTGGGGACAGGCGAGTGACCGACAATTTCTCCCTACGGACACAGGCACCTCTTTCCCTCCTCATCCTTTTCTGAGGGCGTTCTCAGAGGCGGGACAGCTGGGGACTCCCAGAGTCCCCAAGTCCGTGCAGGGGTGGCCAGGTAAGCCGCCGGGTTTAGGGGAGGTGCCCTTGCGGACCGGCCGGGAGCCGGGAAGGAGACCACCCCCGGCGAGCTGCGTGCAGGGCGCAAGGGACAGGGAACGGAAACGAGGACACAGACGGACCACCCCAGCTCACCCCAACCCGCCTCACCCCAACCGCCGCCCCCCACCACTTACGCAGACATCTCTTTCATCGCTTCCTGCGTCTCCCTCTCCAGCAAGTGTTTATCGCTCTGGAGTCCTGTTCTTGCTGTTCCCTTCTCCCCCTGTTCACTTTCCTCCGGTCGCTTGTAGCTCGCTTGCTCCCTCACTTTCCCACTTACTATGGCTGAGGCATCCAACCGAGTAGTGAAAACACCACAAAACCGGCTCTATTTATGACAATACAGCGCGGCCGACGCCAATATGGCGCCGCTTCCCAGCCTGCCTCTCGCCGGCCGCGGCCCCGCCCCTGGAGGTCTGGACCACCCTCAGCCACGCCCCCTCTGTCTTTGAGCCCCGGGAGGCTCCGGGGCCCCGCCCACAGGCTCAGGGCTTTCCGTGTACCGTTGGTTCAAAGGAGCATTTGGTACCCTCCTTTGTCCGCGGTACTGTCAATCCCGGTAGACTGCTTGGAAGGAAATTTGGAAATGTTTTCCTTGCTTCTCGAATGGCAGCATATATTATACATTTTTTAAAAAGATCACACCCTTGCCTAGCAAATACTATTTCAACGCTTCCATTATCCTACATCTTTGATTTAATTATAGTAATATGTAATTAACTCACCAGTTGAAATTTTTGTCTCGAAAGTGTCACACCCAGGAACGTGCGACTTTAACACAAGTATCCCAGGGAAAAACAAGCTTGTAAATTGGAGGCTTAACTGTTCACTTCACCCCTAAGTACCACCTTTGATTAGTGACATTCTGGCATTTAGCCGGGAAAGGTTGAAAATTATAGCTAGCAGTTTGCAATAGGATAAATCCCAGGCTGAAACAAAAATCTTACACTTTTAAATAGTGGAGATCATGTTCTATGTGAGTGTGGGGATGAAAATGGGAAAATAATGACCAATTTTAAAATGCTGATGGGTAGAAGTAATTTCAAGCACTAAATCATTACAAAGAAAAGGGAAGTCAAGAACTGCTTGCCCTTGAACATAACTCAGAGTCACAGTAAATAGAGAAGATTACTTGCTGATTAATTCATTCAAAAATATTTATTGAGACAGGACACAGTGCCTCACACCTGTAATTCCAGCACTTTGGGAGGCCAAGGTGGGAGAATTGCTTGAGGCCAGGAGTTCGAGAACAGCCTGGGCAACATAGTGAGACCCTGTCTCTACAAAAAGTTAAAAAAAAAAATTAGCTGGGCCTGGTGGCCCGTGCCTGTAGTCCCAGCTACTCAGGAGGCTGGGATGGGAGGATCTCTTGAGTCTGGGAGGTGGAGGCTGTAGTGAACCAGGACAGCACCACTGCGCTCTAGCAGAGTGATAGAAGGAGACCCTGTCTCAAGAAAAAAAAAGACTACAAAAAAATATTTTTGAAAACCTGGGCAAGGTGCAGTGGCTCTTGCCTGTAATCCCAGCACTTTGGGATGCCAAGGCTGGTGGATCACTTGAGGCCATGAGTTCTATCAAGACCAGCCTGGCCAACATGGTAAAAAACCATCTTTGCTTAAAAAGCAACAACAGAAACCTGATGTGGGCTGGCGCGGTGGCTCACGCCTGTAATCCCAGCACTTTGGGAGGCTGAGGCAGGTGGATCACTTGAGGTCAGGAGTTCGAGACCAGCCTGGCCACCATGGCGAGACCCCATCTCTACTAAAAATAGAAAAATTAGCTGGGTGCATGGCGCGCCTGTGATCCCAGCTACTCAGGAGGCTGAGGCAGGAGAATTGCTTGAACCTGAGAGGCAGAGGTTGCAGTGAGCCGAGATTATGCCATTTGCACTGCAGCCTAGGCGACAGAGCAATAGTCTGTTTCAAAAAAACAAAAATCCTGATCTATGTCAAGCTGTGTGTTAGGCTGCAATGATTTCATGGTGCATAAAACCAGATATATTCTTTGATCCTATAAAGTTCATTCACAGGTTAGGGAGGAAATAGTCATATAGAAATATAAGTGATATTCTTCTGTTGTAGAACGAAACCACCTACTATGTGTCAAGCACTTCAATAGTATCTCCAGATACTTAATTCCTGCCCTTAAGAGTTTACTATGTAATGGAGAACCTATACATAGATCATTAAAATACAGTATGGTCTGTGATACAGATGGTGTCAAAGTATTAAGGGAGGCCTAAAGAGGGCCATTTAAACATGGTGGTGGGGGCCCTCAATCGTGCCTTTTTAGAAGAGGGGATTCGGTCTAAGCCGGCAAGATTTGAGAGGAGGGATTGAGTGCAGGTGGTGGAGAGAAGTCAAAACCTATTCCAGATGGCATAGAGTAGTAGCTGGCATGGGCTTCAGTGCAAGGTAGACCCAAATTTGAGTTCTAGTTTTGCACTTTCTAGTTTTGTCACTTCAGAACAATGAACTTAAAAACATCTTTTTTTTTTTTCGCCCGGGCACGGTGGCTCACGCCTGTAATCCCAGCACTTTGGGAGGCCGAGGCGGGTGGATCACCTGAGGTCGACAGTTTGAGACCAGCCTGGCCAACGTGGTGAAACCCCGTCTCTACTAAAAATACAAAAATTAGCTGGGCCTGGTGGTGCATGCCTGTAATCCCAGCTACTCAGGAGGCTGAGGCAGGAGAATCGCTTGAACCCGGGAGACTCTGTCTCAAACAAACAAACAAACAAACAAAAGACAAAAAACCTTTTTTCCTTATATGTAACGTGAAAATAATAGGGTTGCAAAAGAATGAAATGAGAAGAGTATATATAGACAATATGAATCTCAGCTCAAAAATTCAGACATGCAAGAAATAACACCGTATTTTTCTTTTTGTTTCTTTTTCTTTTTTTTTTTTTTTTTTTTTTTTTTGAGTTGGAGTCTCGCTCCGTGGCCCAGGCTGGAGTGCAGTGGCACAATTTCGACTCACTGCAAGCTATGCCTCCCAGGTTCACGCCATTCTCCTGCCTCAGCCTCCCAAGTAGCTGGGGTTACAGGTGCCCGCCACTACACCCAGCTAATTTTTGTGTTTTTAGTAGAGACAGCATTTCGCCATGTTGGCGGGGCTAGTCTTGAACTCCTAACCTCAGGTGATCCGCCTGCCTCAGCCTCCCAAAGTGCTGAGATTACAGGCGTGGGCCACCGTGGCTGGCCTTTATTTTATTTTTGAGACAGACTCTCCCTCTGTTGCCCAAGCTGGAGTGCAGTGGTGTGATCTTGGCTCACAGCCTCCCTAGTGGCTGGGATTACAGGTGCACGCTACCATGCCTGGCTAATTTTTGTATTTTTAGTAGAGATGGAGTTTCACCATGTTGGCCAGGTTGGTCTCAAACTCCTGACCTCAAGTGATGCGTCCGCCTAGGTCTCCTAAAGTACTGGGATTACAGGCGCGAGCTACCTTGTCCTGCCGATATGTATATTGTAAAATAAAATGTATATATTCGAAATTGTCCTCTTAGAAGTTTATACCAGTATATACTCCAATATGTATGTGATGGTCTGTTTTCTCAAACACTCACAAATGCTGGATATTATTATTTATTTTGAGACAGAGTTTCGCTCTTGTTGCCCAGGCTGGAGTGCAATGGCGTCACTGCAACCTCCATCCCTGAGTTCAAGCAATTCTCCTGCCTTAGCCTCCCAACTAGCTGGGATTACAGGTGCCTACTGCCATGCTGGGCTAATTTTTTGTATTTTTAGTAGAGACAGAGTTTTGCCATGTTGGCGAGGCTGGTCTCAAACTGCTGACCTCAGGTGATCCACCCTCCTTGGCCTCCCAAAGTGCTAGGATTACAAGCATGAGAGACTGTGCCCCGCCAAATATCCGGGGTTTTTTGTTTGTTTGTTTTTTGTTTTTTTTTTATGGCTGGGCGTGGTGGCTCTGGCCTGTAATCCCAGCATTTTGAGAGGCTGAGGCACGTGGATCACTTGAGGCCAGGAGCTCCAGACCATCCTGGCCAACAGGGTGAAAACTCGTCTCTACTAAAAATATAAAAATTAGCTGATCGTCGTGGTGCACGTCTGTAATCCCAGCCCCTTGGGAGGCTGAGGCACGAGAATCACTTGAACCTGGGATGTGGAGGTTGCAGTGAGCCACTACACTCCAGCCTGGGTGACAGAGGGAGACTCTGTCTCAAAAAAAAAAAATAAATAAAATAAACCAACCAGAAAAACAATTTTTGGCCAGGCACGATGGCTCACACCTGTAATCCCAGCACTTTGGGAGGCCCAGGTGGGTTTATCACCTGAGTTCAGGGGTTCGACACCAGCCTGGCCAACATGGTGAAACCCTGTCTCTACTAAAAATACAAAAAAATTAGCTGGGTGTGGTGGCGGGTGACTGTAATCTCAGCTACTATAGAAACCGAGGCTGGAGAATCGCTTGAACCCAGGAGATGGAGGTTGCAGTGAGCCGAGATCTCACCATTGCACTCCAGCCTGGGCAACAAGAGTGAAACTCCATCTTGAAAACAAACAAACAAAAAACAAAAAACAACTTTTTAATTTGGCTAGGTGTGGTGGCTTATGGTTGCAATCCTAGTACTTTAGAGACTGAGGCAGGAGGATCCCTTAAGCTCAGGAGTTGAGACCAGCCTGGGCAACAACGAAACCCCAACTCTATTTTAAAAAAATGTTTTCATGCTTATAAAAAAGAACTATAAATGTACAGAAAAAGTAGAGAGAATAATATACTAAACACCATATACCTATCACGTAGAATTTTTTTAGCATTTTGTCATGTTTCACACATTTTTCATTGAAATCTTTTTAAGTAAATGCATAAAATTTTACTCCCAAATATTTTGATACACATATCTAATGATAATACTTTCCTGTACAACCATAATAATATTAACACACTCAAGTTTTGTTGCCCAAATATCTTTTGCACCAAGTTTGTTTATAGTGTGATCCAAGCAAGAAGTATGATGGCATTTAGTTGTTGGGTCTCTGAAATGGCTTTTTTTTTTCCCTTAAAAGTCTTTATTTTTTAATTAGCTGGGCATGGTGGCGGGTGCCTGTAATCCCAGCTACTTAGGAGGCTTCGGCAGGAGAATTGCTTGAACTTGAGCGATTCTTGAGTGGAGGTTGCAGTGAGCCAAGATTGCATCACTGTACCACTGCACTCCAGCCTGGGCAACAGAGTGAAACTCTGTCTCAAAAAAAAAAAAAAAAAAAAAAGGCTTTATTTTTTAAGAGCAGTTTTAGGTTCATGGCAAAATTGAAAAAAAAAAAAAATACAAAGATTCCCCGTGTGCTGCCTCCCCCAAGATATGCATAGTCTCCTCCATTATCAACATCCTGAAATATATTTTGATCTAGAACAGACTTTCTCCCTAGCTTTTCATTTTTCCTGTTACATTGATTTGTAGAGAGTAGACTAGTATTTCCTTAGAATGTTTCAACTTCTAGATGTTTCTGGTTGTTTCCTTGTGGTGTCATTTAACAATAACCTCAGTATTTTCTATTAATGGAAGTTGGATTTAAAGGCTTGATGAGATTCAGGCTGAATACTGCATCATACCAGAAGGTACATAGTGAAGCTCTGTTTATCCCATTATTAATGATATTAAGATTGATCACTGGGTCTATGTGGTGACAGTCATCTTAGAACTCGTTAGTAAGCTGCAGGGTGATAACTTTAGCACCAGATGAATATGCAGCTCCCCAGTCTTTCACCTAATTGTTTCAGCATCCATTGATAATTCGTGGCTTAATAAATTATTTCCCTAGGGATTGCAAATTCTGTTTTTTTGTTTGTTTGTTTTCAATTCTGTCTACATTGATAGCTAGCCTTTTTTAGAAAGAAGGGCTCTTGCTCATCAGCTGGGACTATTAGGTTACTCTGCAATAGGTTACTGCAAATAACCTAATTCTTTGCCCTTTCAGATAAGAACTTGGTGGAATGGCCACCTGTAGAAAAGTTTTTGTTTATTTGCTCACTTCTTTTATTCCTCCTCCTCTTTTTTTTTTTTTTAAAGTATTCTATGGATGCAGGGATATTTATTTATTTATTTGAGATGGAGTCTAGCTCTGTTACCCAGGCTGGAGTACAGTGGTGCAATATCGGCTCACTGCAACCTCCGTCTCCCAGGTTCAAGCTATTCTCCCGCCTCAGTCTCCTGAGTAGCTGGGATTACTGGCATGTGTCAACATGCCTGGCTAAGTTTTGTATTTTTAGTAGAGATAGGTTTTTGCCATGTTGGCCAGGCTGGTCTCAAACTCCTGACCTCAAGTGATCTGCCCAACCCGCCTCCCAAAGTCCTGGGATTACAGGTGGGAATCATCATGCCCGGCCTGACTCATGGATTTTTATATAGTCAATGTGTTTCAATTTGTTACAGGCATTGTTCTTTTGATGCTAAAATTGTCCCAACTTTGGCCAATAAATGCCTCTGTCAAGCTGCTGGTTCTGTAAATTTTATTCTATTTTTTTTAATTTTTATTTTTTTAGGTAGAGTCTCGCTCTGTCACCCAGGCTGGAGTGTAGTGGCATGATACTGGCTCACTGCAACCTCCACCTTCCAGGTTCAAGTGATTCTCCCACTTCAGCCTCCCAAGTAGCTGGGATTATAGGCACCAGCCACCATGTCCAGCTAATTTTTGTATTTTTAGTAGAGATTCGGTTTCTCCATGTTGGCCAGGCTGTTCTCAAACTCCTGACCTCAGGTGATCCTCCTACCTCGGCCTCCCAAAGTGTTGGGATTACAGGCATGAGCCACCGAGCCTGGCCAGTATTTTTTAGAAATTTAAAAAATCAATCTGGTAGGTTGGAAAGTGCTATTTCTTTGTGATTTTAACTTGCAGATCCCTCATCAGTGGTGAAAGGTGAGCATCTTTCATATTTTACCAGTGGTGAATATCTTTCATATTTTATCAGCCATTTATATTTCTTACTCTGTGGATTGCCTATTCATATCTTTTGTCCATTGTCCTATTGATATAACTGTGTATATGTATATGTAACTAATTATCAACACTCATCTCTACAGATGAACTGTTTTCAGTGCTTACTGCCAGTCTTTTCCAGCTACAACTTCCCTATGCTTGAATTTTTTCTTTTGATGATTCCCTGCTCTAGAATGTCAGCTTATTCAGAAAAGGGATACATTTTCTTCTGGTTTATTTGAAAATACCCTTCTACTGCATGATAACATTTTCTTCAGAGCTTGATAGATGTTTTATTATTAGCTGTTGTATCTTAGACATTGTAAAGATTCTTCTTTTTTTGAGACAGGATCTTGCTCTGCTGACCAGGCTGGAGTGCAGTGGCATGATCATGGCCCACTGCAGCCTTAACCACTTGGACTCAAGCGATCCTCTTGCCTCAGATTCTCCTGCCTCAGCCTCCAGAGTAGCTAAGACTATAGGTGCACACCACCATGCCTGGTTAATTTTTTTTTTTTCATTTTTAGTAGGGACCAGTCTTGTCATGTTGCCCAGGCTGGTTTCGAATTCCTGACCTCAAGTGATTCTCCCATCTCAGTCTCCTGAAATGCTGGGGTTACAGGCATTAGCCACTGTGCCCAGTGAAATTCTTATTTTTGAAGTTTAAAAATTCCTCCAAGTTAGGCCTTTTTCCTAAAAATGTATATAGAACAAGTTAAACATTATTTTTTCTGAGTATTTTTTAAAAGATTAGATACATTCTTTTTTTGTTGTTCTGCTATAAAAAGTATTATTGCTTCTATTCCATTCATTGGCTCTATTATTTTTTTAAAATTTCATTCAGATAAACAGAATTGCAACTTGGAAGAATGTTAAAATGTTAGTACAAGTAATTCTATGGGGAAAAAATCTTTAAAAATGATTATCTTGGCCAGGTGTGGTGGCTTATGCCTGTAATCCCAGCATTTTGGGAGGCCAAGGTGGGGGAATCACCTGGGGACAGAAGTTCGAGACCAGCCTGATCAACATGGTAAAACCTCATCTCTACTAAAAATATAAAATTATCCGGGCATGGTGGCACATGCCTGTAATCCCAGCTACTTGGGAGGCTGAGGCAGGAGAATTGCTTGAACCCAGGAGGTAGAGGTTGCAGTGAGTTGAGATCGTGCCATTGCATTCCAGTCCAGGCAACAAGAGTGAAACTCCGTCTCAATAAAATAAAATATTATTTTAACTTTTGTAAATATCTACTACTGGGTTATTTACTTGACTGTAGGACAGGGACCATCTCAGTCTTGTACACTGGGTCATCCTCAAAACTTAGCACAAGTGCTCAATAGTCATTGAAAAATTCATTTCAACTATTATTTTCTTATATCTGCGTTTATCTCATCATTTCTCCATCTTTTGCCCCAATTGACAGACTATGTCAACCTTGCCTTCTCCCTCACTAACTTAATAAATATTGTGATGTGTCTGAATGTTATACAATTACTCCATTGAAACTTTTCATCTCTGGACTCTTTCATTGACTTGGAGAATTTCTTTTTTTTCTGGCAGATTATTGTAGCATGGTATTGCTTGCACTGGTCATCAGCCGGTCAATATTGTGGGCTGTGAGCACTTTTTAAAGAATGAATAGAAAAGTGTGGTGATCCTACCTGACAATAGTATCCTCCAAAAACAATCTTGGGAGCTAGTGCTAGGGTTGCCTGCATGTTGTGCCAGGTGGGGCTAAGGTCTCCCCTTCTAAAAACAGGAGGGAGCCTGCACTTAGCTTCTCCCACGATGGCTTTTTGCTGAGTTGCTGGCTTTCCCAGACAACTCCTAAAGCTGGCACCTAAACTCAGCCACCCTGGCTCTAAATAGTCTCTGTGTCCACATTCTGACACATTTTAAGAGGGTGTCATCTCAGGGGGCACACGTCCTTCCGTTGGAACACAGATAGCACATAGCTTTAGCATCCCTCTGGGATGATGGGAGACTGTGACGATGTCATCTCTTGGTGACCCTTGGCTTGTATGTTTTTCCATTAAAGCCTGTTCCTTAACTCAAGCTGAATGACCATGTGAAATTCATCCCAAGCCCTATTGCACAAAGGGTGGCAACCATGAAGGGAATCCCCACTCACTTTGAACAACCCAAATGAAATGAAAAAGACATATTGTTGAATGGGCTCCAAGAGGATTCATGTCTGGTCTTACTTGGTTGATTTTGAACAAACAGGAGCTGAGTTGGATGTTGTCAGAAATTGATGTGGATCCCCAACCAATTTTTATTTTTTGAGACAAGGTCTTCCTGGAGTGCAGTGGTTTGATTATGGCTCACTGCAACCTCTGCCTCCATGGCTCAAGTAATCCTCTCACCTCAGCCTCCAAGGGTAGCTGGAACCACACACCTGCAACCATGCAAGGCTAATTTTTTTTTTTTTCAGTTTTTGTAGATATGGGGTCGCCCTATGTTGTCCATGCTGGTCTCTAACTCCTGGGCTCAAGTGATCCACCCACCTCAGCCTCCCAAAGTGCTGGGATTATAGCCATGAGCCACTGCACCTGGGCTTCCAATCAAAATTTTAATGGTAGGACATCAGATCCAGATACCATAAAAAAAGAATAAAGCTGGCAGTAGTGACATTTCAGAAATATAGCAGATTTCTTATAAAATTGTGAGGGAGGAGCAGAGTCGAATGGGGAAAGTAGAGTGACAACTGAAGCCATATTTCTAATGTGAGTAGGATTGCTAAGAAAAGGACTCTCCCCTTTAAGGTTTTATACTTAAATGGCGAATTTGTGCCTCGTTGAGACCTCAGACACCACTAAGGATGTCAGAAGAGGAAAGGACACCCAAGTGTTGCAATTCCTAAAAGGACTGTCAACAAACTTTTCTTTTAGCCCCCTGTGACAGGGGAGTGGAGTGTAAGGTACATGAATGTGTTTGCAGGTCCCCTGCAAGCGTGGAGAAGGCGCTGAAGCACCCGGCACTGAGAAGAAGCATGCCTTTACCAGCAGAGTCAGATGGGCATTTGTGACTGTGCTGCAGGAAGTGCGCGCCCAGTCCCTGTGGGATGCAGCACAGGAAGGAGGAAGAACCTCCGTGGCAGGCTAACCTAGTGGTCTGCCAGGAACTACTGCATGAGCAGCTGTTAGGCCCCAAGACTGGGCCCAGAGACACACCCCACTACCATGGTGAAGCACATTTCCTGTGGTGCCTGTGCCCCTGCTGAGTTGTGGGAGTTAGGCAAGTAATGTCGGCAGTCGTATACAGATTTAGAGCAAATCATTCAGAAGGACATTGCTTCTCCCTGATGTGCAAGCCGGTCCTGCCTGAGCGTTCCAATTTAGAGAGTACCTGCTGGAGTGAGGCAGAAGTGTAAAGCCTTTTCTGTTTGATAAGAGACTGACCAAGATACCTGACTGAGGGGTTACCAGACAACTGGAGCCACATGTGGACTTGGCAATCCACTGGTCCCTGAACCTGGGTAAGTTTCTGGGCAGAGCTGCATTTATTGATGGCTATGAAGAGTGGTCAGTGAACGTGAAACCTGTATCTCTACATCTTGGCATCAGCCGCTTGGCTCTCTGCTTATGCACTGTGTATGTCTGTTCTGTACCTGAAGACATTCTGGGAGTGGATGTTTTGCACAGGTTAGCAGCTGTGCCGTCTGTCGCGGACTTGATGGACCATTTGACAATGGAACTGGGACAGTCCACCGAGAGCCAGGAACAGTTTCTGGAACATTTGCCTTCATGGGAGGGCAACAGTGGACTTTTACAGTGTTGCCACATGGATATATGTACAACCCCACCATGTGTCATGATTTTATTAATAATGTTATGCCAATCTCTGATTTTCTTGCAGGTTTAGAAGCAGTAGCACCCTTCTTGCCTGAGATTGGGATAATGAGGCTGAGACAGCTTTTCTGGGTAGTAAACCAAGGGTGCCCATTCATGTAACCACATTCATGTAGATGTACATGTAACCACAGATAGTTTTGGATAGGGCCTATAGCAATGCACGGAGCTCTTGGAAGCCCCAATGGGCTGTTAGTCCCAACTGCCGAAGGGAGCTGAGCTCCGGCGTTCATTAATAAAGAAGCAGTTAGTGACTGCATATGCTGCCCTTCAGGCTCATAAGAACATGGCAGGATGGTTTACAGTTGTTGTGCAGATGACTTACCTGGTAGCAGGATGGGTGTGTTCATAGGTAATGATCTTCTGGATTGGGACAACACAGACATCTACTTTAGTGAAGTGGGATGCCTACTTAGAACAGCAGAGTATGCTGAGTGCAAGTCCCTTAGCAGCAGAGATACAAGAAGCCTTAGGACCTGTAGTCCTAATGCAAGATAAGGCCATGCGCCTAAGGCCATGGTGCCTGAGGCACCCCTAGACCCTGAGCCTTCACCGTTAGGAAGGGCATCCTTCCATTCCTAATAGGGCATGGTACACAGCTAGGTCTAGCTGGGGTGCTATTGCTGCCTGGACTGCTGGTGCATATATGTATACATGGATGTCAGAGGGCACCTCGTAGCGTCTTTGGTTTACACTTATAATTTGCTGTCTCTGAGGAAAGATTGCCTTGCGTGGTTTGGTTTTTATTTTGCTACCCAGTTCATTTAGCATTTAATTTTAGCATAAATTCCTGGGTTTTTTTTTTGTTTTGTTTTGTTTTGTTTTTTTTTGGAGATGGAGTCTCACTCTGTCCCCAGGCTGGAGTGCAGTGGTGCTATCTCGGCTCACTGCAACCTCTGCTTTCCAGGTTCAAGCAATTCTCCTGCCTCAGCCTCCCAAGTAGTTGGGACTACAGGTGCGTATCACCATGCCCAGCTAATTTTTGTATTTTTAGTAGAGACAGGGTTTCACCATGTTGGCCTGGATGGTCTCGATCTCCTGACCTCATGATCCGCCTGCCTTGGCCTCCCAGAGAGCTGGGATTACAGGCGTGAGCCACCGCGCCCAGCTTCCTGTGTTTCTAATATGAAGTTTCCGTGGCTGGTGCAGATATTTGTATAACTTGTAGCCTTTTTTTTCCTTAAAAATAGTTTGGTGCAAAGTCAGGTATCTATTCATTTTCCCGTACCTAGAACAATAAAGTCCTGGACATGCTTTAAGCAATTCAAGAATCCATTAATTAGATGAGTTTGCCCTCAGAAAAACTTCCCAATTCCAAGTCTTTGGATTTTCATGATTTATGTTTGTAAGGTGAGGCTCCCTGTTTTCTTGCATTAAAAAACCCGCTAACTTCATTGGAAGAGGCTTTGATCTGTGAGCTTAGATGCGTCAAACCAAACAAGGCAGTGATCCACAGCTTTCCTAGGAGGCATCTTAACTGCTGAAGTTAAGGAACTCAGCCATCCTTCCCAAACGTTTGTTCTCCACACATTAGGAAGAGCAGAAAAAGTCTTTATTCCAATGTTAAAACTTTCCCCCAGAACTCAGGGGATTAATGTATAAACTCAGTGGACAGGGAGGTAGGTTTTCTGCTTCCCTCCAAATTGAAGCCAAGATTAATTACGGTATTCACCTGTTTCTGAAACATGCTGGTTAATGGATCCTAGCTGTGCGCTCTCCGAAGCAGCACTGGTCCCACAGTTCTTAGCCGACTCACTTGCTTTGATCAACTCATTCTCTCTCAGCAGGCCAAAACGCTAGCCACAGGACACAAGTGCTTAGTTTACAATCATGTTAATTTTGCTTTTTGTTTGTCTTCAGCAGTTGGAGATTAATGAGTAAAAAGGGTGTTTAAATTTTCAACCAACCTTCTTCTAATCACTTGGCTGCATTGTCACTGGCAGTTTTATTACTTTGATTTCCTGAATCAATCAGGTGTACAGTTTCTATATCCAATGTAGGTTATGGTGCAGGAAAAGACAGTCCTACCAGGAATTACTGCTGTTGTTCTGGATTCCAGGAAGGCCTATTGTGAAAATTCTTAAGCACTGTTGTAGGACTTCTGTTTTTTCTTTTGAGACAAAGTCTCGCTCTATTGCCCAGGCTGGAGGGCAGTGGTGTGATCTCGACTCACTGCAACCTCCACCTCCCAGGTTCAAGTGATTCTCCTGCCTCAGCCTCCTGAGTAGCTGGGATTACAGGTGTGCACCACCACACCCAGCTAATTTTTGTATTTTTAGTAGAGACAGGATTCCACCATGTTGACCAGGCTGGTCTCAAACTCCTGACCTCAAATGATCCACACACTTTGGCCTCCCAAAGTGCTGGGATTACAGATTTGAGCAATGTGCAGGGCCTAGATTTATATTATTTGGAGAAAAGGTCTTACTATGTTGCCCAGGTGGGAATGCAGTAGCTATTCACAGGCATGATCATAGCTCACTGCAGCCTCGAATTCCTGGCCTCAAATTGAAAGATTCTCTCCAGGGCATGAAAGTTTAAGGGAATGAATAACTCCTCCCTCTTCGGGCCCAGTCCCAAGGCGCAAGGCCACTTGCGCCAGCAGTGTGCGTCAGCAAGATAGCAGAAGCAGGAAGAGAGCTGGCTGGAAGACACGTATCCCCTGAAGACGGAGAGAGAGGCTATCCGGTACTGTGTAGCAGTTACATCAGACTGAGACACTTCCTGTTTACAGGAGACTATAAAATCCCTGCCCCATCCTCTTTTGGTGCTGATGCCATATTAGGCCTCAGCCCGACTGCATCCAGGCGCTCATTAAAACAGCGTGTTGCTCCACACCGCCTTGTGTTTGTTGGTGCCCTTTCAGGGTTTGAACCGATGCAAGAGCCTTGCACCAAATGATCCTCCTTTATCAGCCTCCAGGATAGGTGGGATTACAGGCAAGTGCCACCTGGACTGGATTATTCCTTGCATTTTTAAGAAATCAGACATTTTCTAAACATTTAACAAAGGATGTTGCTATGGACATTTCTCATAGCTAGGGAATCAAATTAGCTTGTCCGTTGGAATGGTGAAAGTTAATTAAGAATTTGAAGTAGGCCGGGCGTGGTGGCTCACGCCTGTAATCCCAGCACTTTGGGAGGCTGAGGCTGGTGGATCACCTGATGTCAGGAGTTCGAGACCAGCCTGGCCAACATGGAGTAACCCCATCTTTACCAAAAATACAAAAAATTAGCCAGGCGTGGTGGCACATGCCTGTAATCCCGGCTACTCGGAAGGCTGAGGCAGGAGAATCACTTGAACTCAGGAGGCAGAGGTTGCAGTGAGCCGAGATCACGCCATTGCACTCCAGCCTGGGCAACAAGAGTGAAACTCCGTCTCAAAAAAAAAAAAAAAGAAAAGAAAAGAATTTGAAGTAAATTCATTATAAGATGAGTTTGTTGCTACTCCAACTCCTCATCCTGTTTTCCTAACTGAGGAAAACGAACTCCATTCTGTTGCAGGTTTTCTTCAGTGTATGCTTCCTGGTATATACAGAAACAAACCTAGCCTGGATGATTCTCAAAGAGGTCTCATATCAGATAAATCCCCTTCAGGTCTAATACATTGTAATGGAGATTTTGTACACAAATTGCAACTGACTATGCCTTGTTCCTGGCAGTAAAGGACACGAATAGTTTTGCTTTCACATAGTGAGGTACAAACCCGATCATAATACTTCTTGCCTTCACGTTTTTAAATGTTCCCTGCGACCTCTGGATGATACTCCCATGAGTTTATACATGCCTGTCTCCACTGTGAGTTCCTTCTGGAGCAGTGGCTTCTTTATCATTGTGCTGCCAGCTCCTAAAACAGTCCTGGGGACAGGAGGCCCTCACTGAACAAATGTTTAAGGCATTGAGGAAAGAACTTCATCCTGATGCCTTGGCATGAAGATGCATTTAGGGGTCCCAGGGGTGTAATTACATTTCTCAGGACCTCTATCTAGCCTGGGTGATGTGTGACACTCATTTCTTAAGCCCACAGGAGCTCTCCCTTACCCTTCAAAATCACAGGGAGAGTATCTGAGAGAAGCTTAAGAACCTCTCTTAGGCCAGGTGCGGTGGCTCAGGCTTATAATCTCAGTACTTCGGGCGGCTGAGGCAGGAGGATCGCTTGAGGCCAGGAATTTGAGACCAGCCTGGACAACATAGTGAGTCCTTGTCTCTACTGAAAATAAACTATTAGCCAGATGTGGTGGTACGTGCCTGTAGTCCCAGCTACTCAGGAGGCTGAGGCAGGAGGACAGCCTGAGCCGGGGGAGGTCAAAGCTACAGCAAGCAGTGATTGCACCACTGCATTCCAGCCTGGGTGACAGAGTGAGGCCATGTCTTAAAAAAGAAAAAAAAAAAAAAAAAAAAAAAAAAAAAGCCGGGTAAGGGGTCTGTTGCCTGTAATACCAGCGTTTGGGAGGCTGAGTGGGGAGGATTGCTTGAGTTCAGGAGTTGGAGACCAGCCTGGGCAATGTGGAGTCCTATCTAGGGAAAAGGAGTCAGGCTGGCAAGACCAAGAGAAAGCAAAAGCATATAACCTGTGGGTCTGCCTTTCTTCATGGTCCAGGATATGTGGCTCTCCTGCACCCAATTTATCACAAGACACCTGCAGATTAATTAGCTCATTGCAACCTTGGTGTTATCAGCACTGCTGTAAGCCCTTGTCAGCACACAGTACCATCCTATAAAATCCCCAGCAAACCTTTGTCTCCTTGCAGTCTGCCCCTCTCTCACTGACCTGCCCCTTGCATCCTTGCAATGTATTTTCATACTTTCTCTCTCTCTTTTTTTTTTTTGAGATGGAGTCTGGCTCTTGTCACCCAGGCTGAAGTGCAATGGAGGGATCTCGGCTCACCGCAACCTCAACCTCCCACGCTCAAGTGATTCTCCTATCTCAGCCTCCTGAGTAGCTGGGATTACAGGCATGGGCCACCACACCCGGCTAAATTTTGTATTTTTAGTAGAGATGGGGTTTCACCATCTTGGCCAGGCTGGTCTCTAACTCCTGACCTCGTGATCTGCCTACCTCAGCCTCCCTAAATGCTGGGATTACAGGTGTGAGCCACCGCGCCCAGCTTTTTTCATACTTTCTGTAATAAATCTGCCTTTTTTTACCAACAACTGTCTTGGTAAATTCCTTTACCGCCTGCATGATAGCAATCTTAGATAGTTGCCACTCACCTGCAACAGGCAACATGGCGAAACCCCATCTCTACAAAAAATACAAAAATCAGCTGGGTGTGGTGGCACATGCCTGTGCTCCCAGCTACTTGGCAGGGCTGAGGTGGGAGGATCACTTGAGTCCAAGAGGTTGAGTCTGCAGTGAGCCGTGTTTGCACCACTGCCCTCCAGCCAAAGAAACAAGAAACAAACAAGAAAAGACCTTGCCTTTAAGCACAAGGACTATGGGACTCCAGAGTGTGGCTATGCATGAAAGACAATGAAGTGGGCACTATGCTGCTGGGGGCAGAGAAAAAAAGGACATATGTGACCTAACACAAAAGCTAGAGCTGGGTCTGATGGCAAAGATGACCATCAGGCTGCTTGTGGGACTTGTGGGATGCTGCTACGGCAAGCTGCATTTTCTAAGACTGCCCTGGCAGTACGTATCTGATTCTACATGTTCTCCTTACAATGTGACTGGATATTCCTCCTTTGAGAGATAGGTCTATGTTCCCTACCCTTAAACCTGAGTAACCTTTTGTGTCTACCTCAACCAAAAAAAATCTGGTGGAATGATGCCATGTGACTTCTAAGATTAGGTCATAAAACAGCTTCTCCCTGCCTATTAGGGCACCTACCTTGGGAACCCCTGAGCTGTTATGTAAATCTAACTACCTTCAAGCTGCCTTGCAGGAGACACCACACAGAGTTAAAAGGGATGTCTGAGGAGCCCCAGGTGTTCCAGTACCTAGCTGTTGGAGTCTCCTCAGCATAAGCACCAGGCATGTAAACGAAGAAACCTTTGAGATAAGCTAACCCCAACCAGTCAGGCTGCAATCTCATGAGAGAACTTGAGCAGAACTGCCCTTGAGCTGCTCTAGAATTCTTGACACATAGAAACCATGAGAAGTAAAAATGATTGTTGTTCAAAACAATTAATTTTATGGGCGATTTGTTATATGGTCATAGTGTTTGGGAAAGGAAACTAGACACATTTACCAAAATTGACCATA
Source organism: Macaca thibetana thibetana (assembly GCF_024542745.1). Taxonomy (NCBI): domain Eukaryota; kingdom Metazoa; phylum Chordata; class Mammalia; order Primates; family Cercopithecidae; genus Macaca; species Macaca thibetana. The sequence continues at coordinate 46,327,745 of NC_065590.1, forward strand.
ACCTGGGCCAAATTGTAGTTAGGATTAAAAAAACCATTTGGGGTAACTGCAATTTAGTTTTATTTATTTATTTATTTATTTATTTTGAGATGGAGTTTCACTGTTGTTTGCCCAGGCTGGAGTGCAATGGCTCAGTCTAGGCTCAGTGCAACCTCTGCCTCCTAGGTTCAAGCGATTCTCCTCCCTCAGCCTACCCAGTAGCTGGGATTACAGGCATGCACCACCACGCCTGGCTAATTTTTGTATTTTAGTAGAGATTGGGTTTCATCACGTTGCCCAGGCTGGTCTTGAATTTCTTTTTTTTTTTTTTTTTTTTTTTTTGAGACAGAGTCTCACTCTGTCACCCAGGCTGGAGTGCAGTGGCTGGATCTCAGCTCACTACAAGCTCTGCCTCCCAGGTTTACGCCATTCTCCTGCCTCAGCCTCCCGAGTAGCTGGGACTACAGGCGCCCGCCACCTCGCCCGGCTAGTTTTTTGTATTTTTAGTAGAGACGGGGTTTCACCGTGTTAGCCAGGCTGGTCTCGATCTCCTGACCTCGTGATCCGCCCGCCTCGGCCTCCCAAAGTGCTGGGATTATAGGCGGGAGCCACTGTGCGCGGCCGCAATTTACTCTTAAAAATAAGAACCTAGGGGCCGGGCGCAGTGGCTCATGCCTATAATCCCAGCACTTCAGGAGGCCAAGGAGGGTGGATTGCCTGAGGTCAGGAGTTTGAGACCAGCCTCATGGCGAAACCCCATTTCTACTAAAATTCAAAGATTAGCCAGGTGTAGTGGCAGGCACCTGTAATTCCAGCTACTCGGGAGGCTGATGCAGGAGAATCGCTTGAACCCGGGAGGCAGAGGTTGCAGTGAGCCGAGACTGAGCCACTGCACTCCAGCCTGGGCAACAGAGCCAGACTCCATCTCAAAAAAAAAAAAAAAAGAAAGAACCTAGACTGACTGCCGTGGCTCAGGCCGTGGCTCATCCTGGCATTTTGGGAGGCTGAGGCAGGCAAATCACTTGAGGCAGGGAGTTTGAGACCATGGCAATACCCCCTCTCTACTAAAAAATACAAAAACAAGCCAGATGTGGTGGCACACGCCTATAATCCCAGCACTTTGGGAGGCTGAGGAGGGTGGATCACTTGAGGCCAGGAGTTTGAGACCAGCCTGGCCAACATGGTGAAACTCCATCTTTACAAAAAATAGAAAAAGCATCCAGGTGTGGTGGCACATGCCTGTAATCCTAGCTACTCAGGTGACTGAGGCACGAGAATCCCTTGAACCTGAGAGGTGGAGGCTGTAGTGAGCTGAGATTGCTCCACTGCACTGCAGCCTGGGCAACAGAGCAATACTCCATCTCAAACAAAACAAAACAACAAAAAAGAAGAAAAGGCCGGGCGCACGGGCACAGTGGCTCATGCCTGTAATCCCAGCACTTTGGGAGGCCGAGGCAGGTGGATCACCTGAGGTCAGGAGTTTGAGACCAGCCTGACCAAAATGGCAAAACCCTGTCTCTACTAAAAACACAAAATTAGCTGGGTGTGGCGGTGCACGTCTGTAGTCCTAGTTACTCAGGAGGCTGAGGAAGGAGAATCACTTGAACCTGGGAGGCAGAGGTTGCAGTGAGCCGAGGCTGTGCCACTGCACTCCAGCCTGGGAGATGGAGCAAGACTTTCTCTCCAAAAAAAAAAAAAAATTCTAATGTCAATGGATAGAAAAGATCTTCCCTAATCTGATAAGTGACTCAATGAAAAACTGTAGCAAATATCATATTAAATAGTAAAATAGTAGTAAAATATCAAAGTTTTTCCTCTTGAAGTTGGGAGCAAGACAATGATATCCACTACCTCTACATTGTCCTAGCAAATACAGAAGGCAAGAAAAAATAAAACATATAAGGCTCAAAACAGAAGGAAAAAACTGTCATTATGTAGCAGGACAAGCCGCAGACAAAACCTCTCAGACACCGAGTTGTAGAAGGAAGGGCTTTATCCAGCTGGGAGCATGGGCAAGCTACTGCCTTAAAATCCAAGCTTCCCGAGTGCACAATTTCTGTCCCTTTTAAGGGCTCACAACACTAAAGATTTCACATGAAAGCGTCGTGATTGATTTGAGCAAGCAGGGGGTACGTGACAGGGGCTGCATGCACCAGTGGTCAGAGAGAAACAAAACAGGGCCGGGAGTTTCACTACGTTCTTTTATACAATGCCTGGAATCTATGAATAATATCGGTTTCTAAGTTATTAGTTGATTTTTAACTACTGGGTTTAGGACAGGCAGGCCCAGGCCTGGTTTTGGGCCTGGCACCGGGCTGCCTGTCTTTGGTTTTACTTCCTTGTTTTTTTCTTAAAACAGGTACTGAATATAAAACAATATAAAACAATATGACTCTCTCCGCCAGACCGCCGCTGCGCCGCCATCATGGACACCAGCCGTGTGCAGCCTATCAAGCTCGCCAGGGTCACTAAGGTCCTGGGCAGGACCGGCTCTCAGGGACAGTGCACGCAGGTGCGCGTGGAATTCATGGACGACACGAGCCGCTCTATCATCCGCAATGTAAAAGGCCCCGTGCGCGAGGGCGACATGCTCACCCTGTTGGAGTCAGAGCGAGAAGCCCGGAGGTTGCGCTGAGCTTGCCTGCTCGCTGGGTCTTGGATGTTGGGTTCGACCACTTGGCGGATGGGATTGGTGTGTCACAATCTGCTCCTTTATTTTTTGCCCGCCACGCGGAATTGAGATGCTCCTTTAAATAAAGCGTTTGTGTTTCAAGTTAAAAAAAAAAAAAAAAAAAACAAAAAACAATATGAGAGGGTCTCTCTCTCTCTCTCCCCCCCCTCAATTATATGGAATTGACATACTTGCATGTCAAGAAAATTCAAAATAATCTACAGAAAAATTATTAGAATAAAAAGAATTTTAAAAGAATTAAAACATTAAAGGTCAGGTACGGTGGCTGACACCTGTTATCTCAGCAGTTTGGGAGGCCAAGGCTGGCGGATCACCTGAGGTTGGGGGTTCAAGACCTGACCAACATGGGGAAACCCCGTCTCTACTAAAAATACAAAATTAGCTAGGCGTGGTGGTGTACACCTGTAATCCTAGCTGCTGGGGAGGCTGAGGCAGGAGAACCGCTTGAACCCTGGAGGTGGAGGTTGTCGTGAGCCGAGATTGCGCCACTGCACTCCAGCCTGGGCAACAACAGTGAAACTCCATCTCAAAAAAAAAAAAAAAAAAAAAAAAAAAAAAAATTCTTTTTAAGTAAATAAAAATGAAAGAAAGAAAAAGACAGACTGAGAAACTATTCTAGAGTAAAGAAGACTAAAGAGACATGATGTGGTATAAAATGTATTTGGTTAGTTTCTGCCCCAGAACTCTTAAAATCCTAGAAATATCCTGAGTGCTAGGAGGAGTTTTGTGATTCATAATTAATTCCTTTGATAAATCCTGAGTTTATGCTAATGAACATGCTTAGGGCGGGCCCGTAGATAGCTTCAGGATGGGGCTGGTCACCAGAAAGTCCAGGTGATTAGAAGATTAGAGGGTTGGAACTTAAGCCCCACCCACCAACATCTGGAAGGGCTGAGGGTGCAAGAAATTTAGCTCTATTAAAAATGTAAACACTGGGCCGGGCGCGGTGGCTCAAGCCTGTAATCCCAGCACTTTGGGAGGCCGAGACGGGCGGATCACGAGGTCAGGAGATCGAGACCATCCTGGCTAACACAGTGAAACCCCGTCTCTACTAAAAAATACAAAAAACTAGCCGGGCGAGGTGGCGGGCGCCTGTAGTCCCAGCTACTCGGGAGGCTGAGGCAGGAGAATGGCGTAAACCCGGGAGGCGGAGCTTGCAGTGAGCTGAGATCCGGCCACTGCACTCCAGCCTGGGCGACAGAGTGAGACTCCGTCTCAAAAAAAAAAAAAAAAAAAAAAAAAATGTAAACACTGTAGTCGGCTCGAGTACTCCTAATAACGAGGAGGTGTTCCCGGGCGTCCCACCCTCCTCTGCAGTCGCCGGGCTGCGCCGCCGGAGCCCGGACGCACCCCTGCTGCCCTCGCCGGCTCCATCCCCGCTGCCCTCGCCGCCTCCATCCCCGCTGCCCTCGCCGCCTCCATCCCCGCTGCCCTCGCCGCCTCCAACCCCGCTGCCTCCGCTCCCCTCGCCGTCCGCGCGCACACCGTGACGAAGAACGAGAAGTCCCTCAACCAGAGCCTCGCCCAGTGGAAGCTCTTCATATGCAACCTGACCACCGGAGAGTTCCTGGGGCGCACTGCCAACAGCTGGGGTTTGATCTTGCTCTTCTACCTAGTTTTTTTATGGGTTCCTGGCTGCACTCTTCTCATTCACGATGTGGGTTATGCTTGAGACTCTCAACCAAATACCGTGTTCCAAAATACCGTGACCAGATTCCTAGCCCAGGACTTACGGTTTTTCCAAAACCAGTGACTGCATTGGAATATACATTCAGTAGGTCTGATCCAACTTCGTATGCAGGGTACATTGAAGACCTTAAGAAGTTTCTAAAACCATATACTTTAGAAGAACAGAAGAACCTCACAATCTGTCCTGATGGAGCACTTTCCGAACAGAAGGGTCCAGTTTATGTTGCATGTCAGTTTCCTATTTCGTTACTTCAAGCATGCAGTGGTATGAATGATCCTGATTTTGGCTATTCTCAAGGAAACCCTTGTATTCTTGTGAAAATGAACAGAATAATTGGATTAAAGCCTGAAGGAGTGCCAAGGATAAAGTGTGTTTCAAAGAACGAAAATATACCAAATGTAGCATTTTATCCTCATAATGGAATTATAGACTTAAAATATTTCCCATATTATGGTAAAAAACTTCATGTGGGGTATCTACAGCCATTGGTTACTGTTCAGGTCAGCTTTGCTCCTAACAATACTGGGAAAGAAGTAACAGTTGAGGGCAAGATTGATGGATGAGCCAACCTAAAAAGTCAGGATGATGGTGACAAGTTTTTGGGATGAGCTATGTTCAAAATCACAGCAAGTGCATAGTATAAGTAGGATATCTCCACAGAGTAAATGTTGTGTTGTCTGTCTTCATTTTGTATGAGCTGGACCTTCCTTTCTAGAATTATGAGACCACCTTGGAGAAAGATGTGTGGTACATGACTCTGGGTTACATCATAACGTGCTTCCAGATCGTAGTGTTCAATGTCCTCTGAAGTAACTGCCTGTTGCCTCTGCTGCCCTTTGAACCAGTGTACAGTCGCCAGATAGGGACCGGTGAACACCTGATTCCAAACATGTAGGATGGGGGTCTTGTCTTTTTTTTATGTGGTTTAATTGTTAAGTGTCTAAAGCTTAATATGCTGTGCTATGTAAATATTTTATGGATATAACACTGTCATGTTTTGATGTCAACAGAATTTTAGAGATAAAATGGTATCCGGCCAACATCAAGTGACTTTATAGCTGCAAGAAATGTGGTATGTGGAGAAGTTCTGTATGTGAGGAAGGAAAAAAAGAAAATTAAAGTGCATTTGAAAAATATTTTTAAACAATTTAAACACTAAGATTTGATGAATTTCCTTTCTGCTGAACACCAGAAGGTGCTGGGAGGGTGGCACACCCAGAGGTCATGGCAGCACCACAACCCTCCCTCTCTACTTTGCCATATCCATCTCTTCATTTGGTTGTTCATCTGTAACTTTTTATGATTTTTTTTTTTTTTTGAGACAATCTCACTCTGTCGCCCAGGCTGGTTTGCAGAGGCATGATCATGGCTCCCTGCAACCTCTGCCTCCCAAGTAGCTGGGATTACAGGCATATAGTCTAATTTTTGTATTTTTTAGTACAGATGGGGTTTTACCATGATGGCTAGGCTGTTCTTGAACTCTTGACCTCATGTAATCCACCTGCCTTGGCCTCCCAAAGTGCTGGGATTACAGACATATACCACCAGGCCCGTCTAATTTTTGTATTTTTTAGTACAGACGGGGTTTTACCATGATGGCTAGGCTGTTCTTGAACTCCTGACCTCATGTAATCCACCTGCCTTGGCCTCCCAAAGTGCTGGGATTACAGGCCTGAGCCACCGTGACCGGACAAGACCCTGCTTTTTTTTTTTGAGTCTTACTCTGTCGTCCTGGCTGGAGTGCAGTGGCGCGATCGCAGCTCACTGCAACCTCTGCCTTGCAGGTTCAAGCGATTCTCCTGCCTCAGCCTCATGAGTAGCTGGGATTACAGGTGCCTGCCACCACGCCCAGCTAATTTTTGTATTTTTAGTAGAGATGAGGTTTCACCGCGTTGACCAGCTACTTGGGAGGCTGAGATGGGAGAATCACTTGAACCTGGGATGTGGGGGTTGCAGTGAGCCAAGATCATGCCACTGCACTCCAGCCTAGGCAACAGAGCAAGACAGCAGGACTCTTTTTTTTTTTTTTTTTTTTTTTTTTTTGAGATGGAGTTTCACTCTTGTTGCCCAGGCTGGAGTGCAATGGTGCGATCTCGGCTCGCTGCAACCTCTACCTTCCTGGTTCAAGCCTTCCAAAGTGCTGGGATTACAGGAGTGAGCCACCGCGCCCATTTCATGGCAGGCGTACAAAAAACTTTTGTATTTTTAGTAGCCACCACGTTGGCCAGGCTGGTCTCGAACTCCTGGCCTCAAGTAATCCTCCTGCCTTGGCCTCCCAAAGTGCTAGGATTAGGCAGGAGAATAGGACCTGGAGGCAGGGAACCTAAGGACTTCCGAAAACTAAATCAAATGGAAACATCTCAGCTATGACAGGAAATATCCTTTTCATTTACCTAGGCTGTACAGTGAGTAAATGATTTTGTAACTTTACTTCATCCTCTTCATTTACATAGGGTGTACGTCGAGTAACTAATGGAAACCTCTGGAGGGTATTTAAACCCCAGAAAATTCTGTAACGGGGCTCTTGATCCCCTATGCTCAGGCCTACTTTCAACCTCTGGAGTGTACTTTTGTTTTCGAGAAATCTCTGCTTTTGTTGCTTCATTCTGTCCTTGCTTTGTTTGTGCATTTTGTCCAATTCTTTGTTCAAGATGCCAAGAACCTGGACACCCTCAACCGGTAACAGGATTACAGGCCTGAGCCACCATGCCCGGCCTATGATATCTTTTATAATAAACTAGCAATGTGTTTGCCTGAGTTCTGTGAGCTGTCCTAGCAAAGTGGTCAAACCCAAGGAGAGGTTGCAGGAACCCTGATTTCTAGCCAGTCAGAAGTACCAGTGGCCTAAGGATCGTGTCAGAGTTTTCATTCACTCATTCATTCATTTACTTATCATTCTTGTAAGTACATAGTAGGTGTATGCATTTCTGGAGTACATGAGATATTTTGGTACAGGCATGCAATGTGTGGCATCAGAATTAAACTGAATTATGGGACACCCCGATGGAGAACCCACTGAAGCATTGCTTAGTGGGATAAAAATCCCCACACATTTTAGTGGCCAAGGGTCTCAGAAGTCTTCTCTGTTGGTTGTGAGATTAAAGGCCAAAAAAAAAAAGGTTTTTCTTTTTTGTAGAAATGTGGTCTCCACCTGTTGTCCAGGCTGGTCTTGAATTCCTGGCCTCAAGCAATCCTCCCACCTCACATCACTGCACCCAGCCTGGTTTTTCTTTTTACGCGTGACAACTAAGTGTAATACGTGATGCTGGACTGAATTCTGGACCAAGGTTTTAAAAAACTCATTATTTTGCTACAGGGGACATTAGTGAGATAACTGATGAAACTTAAATAAGGTACACCAATTATAGTACTGTATCAGTGTTAATTTCATGATTTTCATAACTGTATTGTGATTATGTAAGAGAATATCATTGTTTTTGCAAAGTTATTTAGTGGTAAAGTGGCATCGTGTCTGCAGTTTACTCAAATGTATAAACAGAGGGGCCAGGTTGGGTAGCCCACGCCTGTAATCCCAGCAGGTTGGGAGGCCAAGGCAGCCGGACACTTGAGGTCAGAAGTATAAGACCAGCCTGACCAACATGATGAAACCTAATCTGTACTAAAAATACAAAAATTAGCTGGGTGCAGTGGTGCATGCCTGTAATCCCAGCTACTTGGGAGGCTGAAGCACAAGAATTATTTGAATCCCAGAGGCCAAAGTTGCAGTGAGCTGAGATTCCAGCTGAGGTGCGCAGACTGCTTGAACCTAGGAGGTTAAAGTTGCAGTAAGCGATGATCATGCCACTGCACTCCAGCCTGGGTGACAGAGCGAGACCCCATCTGTAAAAATAAATAAATAAATAAATTGGTATGATCACTCTGGAAAGCTGTTAGTATACTCAATTGAACACACACATATCCTAAGACCCAGCAATTTTACTACTAAATATGTGTCCTGCAGAAAAGACAGATGCACCAAAAGACATATACAGGAATATTATTCACATCAGCTCCAAACTGGATACAACCCCAAAATAGAATAGATAAATAAAATGTGGCATATTTATACAACTGAACACTATGGGCAATAAAAATGAATGAACTGCAACTATATACAACCACGCGGATGAATTTCTCAAACCTAATGTTGAGCAAGACACAAAAGAACACACGCAGTATGAGTCCATTTACACATAGTTCAAAAACAGGCAAAATTCATTCTTAAAACATTTTTACGGCCGGGCGCGGTGGCTCACGCCTGTAATCCCAGCACTTTGGGAGGCTGAGGTGGGTGGATCACAAGGTCAGGAGATCGAGACCACGGTGAAACCCCGTCTCTACTAAACATACAAAAAATTAACCAGGCGCTGTGGCGGGCACCTGTAGTCCCAGCTAGTCCGGACGCTGAGGCAGGAGAATGGCGTGAACCCGGGAGACAGAGCTTGCAGTGAGCCGAGATCGCGCCACTGCACTCCAGCCTGGGGGACAGAGCGAGACTCCGTCTCAAAAAAAAAAACACAAAACATTTTTACTTTTTAATTGAATTATAACCAGAGAAAATGTACAAATCTTAAATGTATAGCATTATAGCATTTTGACATATGGAAAACATTCATAATGTTAAATACCTAGATTCAGATATGGACTATTTCATCCCCCAGTAGCTGTGTCCCCCTCCCAGATGATAACTCCAAACTTCAACTACTATTCTGATCTATTTGTACCTTGAATTAGATTTTCCATAGACTACTCTTTTTTTCCTTCTTTTTTTTAAAGACAGAGTCTGAACTCTATCATCCATTAAATAATAATGAGCATTGCCCCTTCCCACTAACCCCTAGCAATCAGTTTCACTTTTTGTCTTTATGATTTTGTATTATTTATTTAGAAACAAGGTCTCGCTTCGTTGCCCAGGCTGGAGTGCAATGGCATGAACACAGCTTACTGCAGCCTCTAGTTCCTCGGTTCAAGTGAGTCTCCTGCCACAGCCTCCCGAGTAGCTGAGACTACAGACACATGCCACCATGACCAGCTAATTGTTTTAAATTTATGTTTTATAGGGATGGGGTCTCACTCTGTTGCCCCTGGTGGCCTCAAACTCCTGAGCTCAAGCAATCCTCCCACCTCAGCCTCCCAGTGTTGAGATTACAGGCATAAACCACCATGCCTGATTTTTTTTTAAAAAATCTTTTGTAGATATGGGTCTCCCTGTGTTGCCCAGGCTGGCCTTGAAATCCTGGGCTCAAGTAATCATCCTGCTTTGGCCTGATTACTATTTCTACTATTTCTTGACCTGACTGTTGTTTCCATAGATGTAGTCACCCTTTTATTATTTATTGATCTCTATATTTAGGATTTGTATACTTTTCTGTATATATGTTACACTCCAATAATTTTTTTCTCAAAAAAATCTAAAGATTTTATTAGCTATTCCTCCTCAACTCAGTACAGTGACTGTAGAATTTTATCTAGGTATGTTCTAAGCATTAGCTTCTGTCATTTCTGTGACTACAGGCATATTTAATGATTTTATGATTATTATCATTTTATGAGTCTGCCTATTTAAACTAAAGACTTATATTAAAATAGGAAGGGGGTAACATTTGAAAAATTAGTATATTATAAAAGTCATTGTTTGTGAGGAGAGGTGATGAATACATGAATTGTTTTTTCTCTCTCAGCTTCTAGTTACTAAAGAACAATCTGAGATCTGAGAGACATTCTGAAGAGGTGGGGAAAGGGGCTTACCAATGAGCAATAAGAGCAACTTGTTTGGACACAGTGTCTACCTGGACACCATTTCCCAGTCAGTCCCATTTAGATTAAAATATGTCTCTATCTGGGTGCAGTAGCTCATGCCTGTAATCCCAGCACTTTGGGCCAGGTGGGTGGATCACCTGAGGTCAGGAGTTCGAGATTAACCTGGCCAACATAGTGAAACCCCATCTCTACTAAACATACAAAAATTACTTGGGCATGGTGGTGTGCAACTGTAGTCCCAGCTATTTGGGTGGCTGAGGCAGGAGCATCGCTTGAACCCTGGGGGATGGAGGTTGCAGTGAGCCAAGATGGCGCCACTGCACTCCAGCCTGGGTAACAGAGTAAGACTCCATCTCTAAATAAAATAAATTAATAAATAAATAAAAGTATAGCTCCAAGTCTTGTCTTCAATGTTAAAGTCTAACACTAACATCCCAAGGCAGAATCTTGTTATTTCCAGTGGTATTCGTTGTCATGAATTCATTAGTTTAATGCTGGGACTATATATAATTCTTTTTTTATTTTTTATTTTGCAGAGCATAGTAGAGGTGTGAGACTATGTATAATTATATAATTATCTTGGCTGTTTTCTGAGAAAACTTACAGAGGAATGGATACCAATAATTTCTTTTTTTTAGACGGAGTCTCAATCTGTCACCCAGGCTGGAGTGCAGTGGTGTGATCTTGGCTCACTGCAACCTCTGCCTCCTGGGTTCAAGCGATTCTCCTGCCTCAGCCTCCTGAGTAGCTGGGATTACAGGCATGCGCCACCATACCTGGCTGGTCTCAAAGCCCTGACCTCAGGTGATCCGCCCACCTTGGCCTCCCAAAGTGCTAGGATTACAGGCATGAGCCACCTGTACCAATAATTATCGAAACTAGAGTTTTATGTAAGAATTGACATTTCTTTTTGTTGTTTATATTTCTCCCCACTTCCACGATGTACAGCCTTCCTAATATGAGAATGTTGAGCTGTTGTGATGACTAATGTTAAATGATATTATATTTATCTGAATTAGTTTCAACTTAATCACCATTTCATGAAGTCACCTCAAAATGAATTGATGACTCTAAGAAAATAATCACTTTTAGGAAACAATTAGTTTGGACACTGTGTTTCTACGTGAAAATCAAATAGAATTTTATGTTTGAAAAATTAGAAGCAGTTAATTGCACTCAAATCATGACTCTCTCCTGAGGAAAGTACGTTGCAGATTATAATTATCAGTAATACTTTGTAAATGAAAAAGCAAGCATTGAAGAAATTAAGCATTTTGTGGTTCTCTGTGAAATTAGAGCCAGGAATGAGACTCTGTATTTCTGGTTCTTGTTCTTGTACCAAACCATCTGACTATAGATAGGCAACTTTTAGAATTTAGCCAAGAATAAAGGAAATTGTCAAGATAACCTTAATAAATTTATGCAATATTAATATGCAATCCTCTTTCACATTAAATTTATGAAATCATATTTAATGCCAGGCCTGGTGGCTCACACCTGTAATCCCAGTACTTTGGGAGGCCCAGGTGGGCAGATCACTTGAGGTCAGGAGTTTGAGACCAGCCTGGCCAACATGGTGAATCCCTGTCTCTACTAAAAGTACAAAAATTAGCCAGGTGTGGTGGTGTGCACCTTTAGTTGCAGCTACTCTGGAGGCTGAGGCAGGAGAATCGCTTGAACCTAGGAGGCGCAGTTTGCAGTGAGCCAAGATCGCTTTTCCAGCCTGGGCAACACACTGAGACTCTGCCTCAAAAAAAAAAAAAAAAAAAAAAAAAGAAAAAGAAAAAAAAATCATATTTAATGTGTGCTCTAAGATATGAAATTTTATATTCTCACGTTCAGTGACTAGATCCCTAGTCACTTAAGAGAGTCATTCTTTTTCTTCAAAACAGAGTCTGTCTCTTATCACCCAGGCTGGAGTGCAGTGGCTCGATCTCAGCTCACTGCGGCCTTGACCTCCCAGGCTAAAGAGATTCTCCCACCTCAGCCTCCTAAATGGCTGGGAATACAGGTGCACGTCACCACACCTGACTTTTTGGAGAGACAAGGTTTCGCCATGTTGCCTAGGTTGGTCTTGAACTCCTGGGCTCAAGCAATCCTCCCGCCTGGACCTCCCAAAGTATTGGGATTATAGGTGTGACCCATTGCACATGACCCTGGAAGTCATTCTTGACTCCTCCTGTTACCAGAAAGGGGTCCCAATCTAGACCCCAGATTTCAAGAGAAGGTTCTTGACTCTTGGGCAAGAAAGAACTGGGGTGAGTCCACAGTGCAAAATGGAAGCAAGTTTATTAGAGAAGTAAATAGACAAAAGAATGGCTACTCCATAGGCAGAGGAGCCCCGAGGCCTGGTTGTTGACTATTTTTATGGTTATTTCTTGATCACATGCTAAACAAGGGGTGGATTATTCATGAGTGTTCAAGGAGTGGGTGGGTAATTCCTGGAACTGAGGGTTCCTCCCCTTTTAGATCATATAGACTAACTTCCTGATGTTGCCAAGGCATTTGTAAACTGTCATGGCGCTGGTGGGAGTCTTTTAGCATGCTAATGCATTATAATTATAATTAAATATAATGAGCAGTGAGGACCACCAGGGGTCACTTTCATCGCCATCTTGGCTTTGGTGGGATTTGGCCGGCTTCTTTACTGCATCCTTTTATCAGCAAGGTCTTTGTGACCTGTGTCTTATGCTGACCTCTTATCTCATCCTGTGACTGTGAACCACCTGGGAATGCAGTCCAGCAGGTCTCAACCTTATTTATTTATTTTTTTTCAAGACGAAGTCTTGCTCTGTCACTTAGGCTGGAGTGCAATGGTGCAATCTCGGCTCACTGCAACCTCTGCCTCCCGGGTTCAAGGGATTCTCCTGCCTCAGCCTCCCGAGTAGTTGGGATTACAGCTGCCCACCACCACGCCCGGCTGATTTTTGTATTTTTAGCAGAGATGGAGTTTTGCCATTTTGGTCAGGCTGGTCTCAAACTCCTGGCCTCAGCTGCCTGCCTTGGCCTTGCACAGTGCTGGGATTACAGGCATGAGCCACCGTGCCCGGCCAACTCAGCCTTATTTTACCTAGACACAATTCAAGATGGAGTTGCTCTGGTTCAAATGCCTCTGACACTGCCTGTCTCAAGTTCAAACTTTTAAGCTCTGCTCTTACTTTTTTCTTTTTCCTTTTTTTGGAAATAATTTCAAGCTTATAAGACAAGTTGCAAGAGTAGTGAAAAGAATAGTTTTTCCTCAAACCATTAACTTTAACTTTATTTTTTTTTTTGGGACAGAGTCTTGCTGTGTCACCCAGGCTGGAGTGCAGTGGCAGGATCTCAGCTCACTGCAGCCTCCACCTCCTGGGACAAGTGATTGTCCTATCTCAGCCTCCCAAGTAGCTGGGATTACAGATGTGTACTACCATGCCTAGATAATTTTTTATATTTCTAGTAGAGACAGGGTTTCACCATGTTGGCCTGGCTGGTCTCAAACTCCTGGCCTCAAGTAATCCACCCACCTCAGCCTCTCAAAGTGCTTGGATTACAGGCATGAGCCACTGCGCCGGGCCTAATTTTTTCTTTTTCATTTCTTTATTTTATTTTATTTTTTAAGACAGGGTCTCACTCTTATTGCCCAGGATGGAGTGCAGTGGTGCAATCATAGCTCACTGTAGACTCAACCTTCAGGGCTCAAAGCAATTCTCCCACCTCAGGCTACCACATAGCCGAGACTACAGGCACGGGCCATGATCCCCAGCTAATTTTTGTATTTTTTGTAGAGACGGGGTTTTGCCATGATGCCCAGGCTGGTCTCGAACTCGTGGACTCAAGTCATCCTCTTGTCTCAGCCTCCCAAGTAGCTAGGATTACAGGCGCCCACCACCATGCCCAGCTAATTTTTGTATTTTTGGTAGAGGCAGGGTTTCACCATGTTGGCCAGGCTGGTCTCAAACTCCTGACCTCAAGTGATCTGGCTGCCTCAGTCTCCCAAAGTGCTGTCCTTTTGTTTTTTTGAGACAGGGTCTTGGTCTGGTTGCCAGGCTGGAGTGCAGTGGGACGATCACAGTTTACTGCAGCCTCGACCTCCTGGGCTCAAGTAATCTTTCCTGCCTCAGCCAGGCATACACCACCACGCCGGGCTAATTGTTTGTGTTTTTTGTAGAGACAAGATTTCACCATATTGTCTAGGGTGATCTTAAATTCCTGAGTTCAATCCCGCCGCCTCCCGCCTCGGCCTCCCAAAGTGCTAGGATTATAGGCGTAAGCCACCTCGCCAGAACATTTGTTTTCTTTTCTTTGGGATAAAAGTTCAGGAGGGGCCAGCGTGGTGGTTCACACCTGTAATCCCAGCACTTTGGGAGGCAGAGGTGGGCGGATCACTTGAGGTCAGGAGTTCAAGACCAGCCTGACCAACATGGTGAAATCCTGTCTCTACTGAAAATACAAAAATTAGCCAGGCGTGGTGGTGCATGTCTATAATTCCAGCTACTTGAGAGGCTGAGGCACTAAAATCGCTTGAAACCAGGAGGCGGAGATTGCAGTGAGCTGAGATCGTGCCACTGGACTTGAGCCTAGGAAGTCGCTCCAAACTCCATCTCAAAAAAAAAAAAAAAAAAAAAAAAAAAAAAATCCAGGAGGGCAGTTAGTTGCTGGGTCAAATAGTAATTGCATGTTGTTATAGAAAAAATTGTTTGTCACAGGCTGACAAGAAATTGCATGGTGGCACACGCAGGTTATTCCAGCTACTTGGGAGGCTGAGACAGGAGAATTGCTTGACCCAGGGAGGCAGAGGTTGCAGTGAGCCAAGAACCCTCCACTTCCCTCCAGCCTGGGCAATAGAGGGAGACTTAATCTCAAGAAAAAAAAAAAAACGGGCCGGGCGCGGTGGCTCAAGCCTGTAATCCCAGCACTTTGGGAGGCCGAGACGGGCGGATCACGAGGTCAGGAGATCGAGACCATCCTGGCTAACACAATGAAACCCCGTCTCTACTAAAAATACAAAAAAATTAGCCGGGCGAGGTGGCGGGCGCCTGTAGTCCCAGCTACTCGGGAGGCTGAGGCAGGAGAATGGCGTAAACCCGGGAGGCGGAGCTTGCAGTGAGCAGAGATAGCGCCACTGCACTCCAGCCTGGGCGACAGAGCGAGACTTTGTCTCAAAAAAAAAGAAAAAAAAAGAAAAAAAAAAAAAACGACTTGTTTCGTGTGGTGGCTCACGCCTGTAATCCTGGCATTTTTTTTTTTTTTTTTTTTTTTTTAAGACAGAGTCTTGCTCTGTCACGCAGGCTGGAGTGTGAGTGGCATGATCTCAGCTCACTGCAACCTCTGACTCCTGGGTTCAAGCAATTCTCCTGCCTCAGCCTCCCGAGTAGCTGGGACTACAGGTGCGTGCCACCACACCCAGCTAATTTATTGTATTTTTAGTAGAGACGGGGTTTCAACATGTTGTCCAGGCTGTTCTCGATCTCCTGTCCTCATGATCCAACCGCCTTGGCCTCCCAAAGTGCTGGGATTACAGGTGTGAGCCACTGCTCCTAGCCGAATCCTGGCATTTTGGGAGGCCAAGATGGGAGGATTGCTTGAGGTCAGGAATTGAAGACCAGCCTGGTCAAGATAGTGAGACCCCCATCTCTAATTAAAAAAATTTTTTTTCAGACTTTTTTCTAGAGTAGTTGTATTATTTTACATACCCACCAGCAGTGTATGAATGATCTAGTTTCTCAAAATCCTTACCAGCATTTGGCAATGTCACTATATTTTATTTTGGCCACTCTAATAGATGTGTAGTGGTATTCCACTGTGGTTTTAATTTGCATACGGTTAATGGCCAGTGGTGTTGGACATCTATTCATGCGCCTTTTTGCTTTCTGAATATTCTCTTTGATGAAATGTCTGTTTATATCTTGTGCCCATGTAAGTGGTTTGTATTTTTACTGTTGAGTTTTGAGGGCTATTTTTTATGTGTTTTAGATATTAGTCCTTTGTCTGATGTAAACTTTGCCAATATTTCCCCCTACAGTCTGTAGCTTTTACTTATATATTCTCTTAACAGCATCTTTTATGAAGCAATAAATATTTTAATTTTGATGAGGGCCAAGTTGTCAATTTTTCCATCATGCTTTTGATGTTAAGTGTAAGAATCCCTTGTCTAGCCTGAGATTCCAAAGACTTTCTCTTATTTTTTTCTAAAAGTTTTATAGTTTTACATTTTACGTTTAAGTCTATGATTTATTTTTGTTAAATTTTGTAGAAGGTATGAAGTTTAGGTTGAAGTTCATTTTTTTTGCCTATGCATGTTCAATGCTCCAGCATCATTTGTTAAAAAGGCTATCTTTCCTCCATTGAATTGCTTTCATACCATTGTCAAAAATCAATTTGCCACATTTGTGTGGGTCTATTTCTGGGTTCTCTATTCCTTCACCAATATCACTCATTTGATTACTGCAACTAAATAGTAAGACTTAATATTTGGTAGAGTGATTCTTTTCTGTTTCTTCTTTTTCAAGATTGTTTGAGATATTCTAGGACCTGTGCCTTTCCATATAAATGTTAGAATAAGCTTGTCTATGTCTGCAAGAAACCTTTTTAGGATTCTTATAGGAATTGCATAAAACCTGTAGATAAATTTTGGAGGGAATTAACATCTTTGTTATTTTGAGTCTTCCAATCCATGAACATGGTATGTCTCTCCATTTATTTAGGTCTTTCAGAATTTCTTTCATCAGCATTTTGTAATCTGTAGGATACAAATCCTGTACTGTTTTATTTTATCTATGTATATACTTTTTTGGGACAGAGTCTCACTCTGTTGCCCAGGCTGGAGTTCAGTGGCACGATCTTGGCTCACGGCAGCTACTCTGCTTCCTGGGTTCAAGTGATTCTTCTGCTTCAGCCACCCAAGTAGCTGGGAATACGGCATGTGCCACCACTCCCAGCTTATTTTTAGTAGAGATGGAGTTTTACCATGGCCAGACTGGTCTTGAACTCATGATCTCAAGTGATCCACATGTCTTGGCCTCCAAAAGAGCTGAGATTACAGGCATGAGCTACTGAGCCCAGCCCTGTACATGTTTTATAAGTTTATACCTAAGTATTTAATTTTCTTTGGAGTGATTGTACATAGTATTGTGTTTTTAATTTCAGTTTCCACATGTTCATTATTAACATATAGAAATGCAATTGATTTTTCTGTGTTGGTTTTGTGTCTGTGACCTTGCTGTACCCATTTATTGGTTCTAGGAATTTCTTTGGCAGATTCCTTGGAATTTTCTAGATAGAGAATCATATCATCTGCAAATTGGGACAGTTTTATCTCCTTCCTTCCTTCCTTGCCTCCTCTTTTTCTCTTTTCTTTCTTTCTCTTTCTTTCTTTCTTTCTTTCTTTCTTTCTTTCTTTCTTTTTCTTTCTTTCTTTCTTTCTTTCTTTCTTTCTTTTTTCTTTCTTTCTTTCCTTCCTTCCTTCCTTCCTTCTTTCTTTCTCTCCTTCTTTCTTTCTCTCTCTCTCTTTCTTTCTTTCTCTCTCTTTTCTTTTTTTTCTTATTAAACTTTCAGTACTATGTTGAATGAGAGTCGTGAGAGGACATCCTATTTTAGTGGAAAAACATTCAGTCTTTCACCATTAAAAGTATGATGTTAGCTGTAAGTTTTTTTTTGTAAGCCTACATTCATTTTGGAAACAAATCTACCATGTTGGCTTTTGATTAATCCATGTTCTGGAAAGGCCTCTATGAATTCCAGTTTATATACTGTTCCTTTCGTAAGAGCAGGTACTTACCACAAATTCTGCCCTTAGGTCATACACATCCCTTCTGAACTACCCCCCCCCATATGATATAAAAGCCCTCAGTCAGCCAGGCGTGATGGCTCACCCTGTAATCTTAGCACTTTGGGAGGCCAAGGCTGGCAGATCACCTGAGGTCAGGGGTTTGAGACCAGCCTGGCCAAAATGGTGAAACCCCGTTTCTACTAAAAATCCAAAAATTGCCAGGTGTGGTGGTTCACGTCTGTAATCCCAGCACTTTGGGAGGCCGAGGCAGGTGGATCACCTGAGGTCGGGAGTTTGAGACCAGCTTGACCAATGTGGAGAAACCCCATCTCTACTAAAAATACAAAAAATTAGCTGGGTGTGGTGGCGCATGCCTGTAATCCCAGCTACTCAGAAGGCTGAGGCAGGAGAATCGCTTGAACCCGGCAGGCGGAGGTTGCGGTGAGCCGAGATCACCCCATTGCACTTCAGCCTGGGCAACAAGAGCGAACTTCGTCTCAAAAAAAAAAAAAAAGAAAAAAAGAAAGAAAATTAGCCAGGTGTGGTGGCGCATGCCTATGATCCCAGCTACTCAGGAGGCTGAGGCAGGAGAATTGCTTGAACCTGGGAGGCAGAAGTTGCAGTGAGCTGAGATCGTGCCACTGCACTCCAGCCTGGGTGACAGAGTGAGACTCCGTCTCAGGAAAAAAAAAAAAAAGAAAAATGCCCTGAGTCTTGTGAGTAAGGGTACAGCATCCAACATCTTGTCATCGCTGCTACCCGAGACACAGACATAACTTCTGTGAGTAAGTCTCTATTAATGTTTTTTTCTAAGAAGCTGGATTTATCCACCTCTTTCTTCAGCCTCTCAGCTTCCTCAGACTTTGGGGCAGATTTACATAGATCTGTGGGCCATGGAACAATGCTCTTTCTCAAGTTGGGAAATTCCTTTCATTCCTGGTGTGCTGAGACTTTTTTATTTTATTTTATCTTATTTTATTTTGAGACAGGGTCTTTTTACTCTGTCACCCAGGCTGGAGTGCAGTGGTGTGATCATAGCTCACTGAACCTTCAATTTCCTAGGCTCAAGCAGTCCTCCTGCCTTAGCCTCTGGGGTAGCTGGAACATTTTGCTAAATCTTTTTTTCAATTGATATGGTTATGTGATTTTTCTTTAGCTTATTGATGTGGTGGATTATACTGATTATTTTTTGAAATATTGAACCAGCCTTGCATATATAGAATAAATCCTACTTGGTTATGGTTATTTATACCATAAACAAACCATTACCATTTTCATACATTGATTAGATTTGCTAACATTTTGTTGAGGCTTTTCGTGCCTAAGTGATCTGTTATAATATATTGGTCTTTAATTTTTTTCTTTTGCCGTCTTGGTACTTTGGCTCAAGCCTGTAATCCCAGCACTTTGGGAGGCTGAAGTGAGCGGATCATTTGAGGTCAGGAGTTCCTGACCAGCCTGGCCAATGTGGTGCAACCCCGTCTCTAGTACAACCACAAATATCAGCTGGGAGTGGTGTCAGGCGCCTGTAGTCGCAGCTACTTGGGAGGCTGAGGCAGGAGAATTGCTTGAATCCTGGAATGGGAGTTTGCAGTGAGCTGAGATCATACTGCTGCATTCCAGCCTGGGCTATGGAGCAAGACTCCATCTCAAATGAACAAATAAAAAACACAGAAAGAACATTTACTCCAAATTACATTGAAGAATATTCACCATTTTGGAAAACAAATATTCAAATACTAATAATGAGACCAAATCACACGCCTACTTTATATAATTGTTCCTGTTACATGATTAGATAGTAAGCCACGGCTGGGTTGAGGTGGTTCACGCCTATAATCCCAGCACTTTTGGAAGTCCGAGGCAGGTGGATCACTTGAAGTCACGAGTTCGAGACCAGCCTGGCCAACATGGAGAAACCCCTTCTCCACTAAAAATGCAAAAAATTAGCCTGTGTGGTGGCTCACGCCTGTAGTCCCAGCTGCTCGGAAGGCTGAGGCAGGAGAATTGGCTGAACCCGGGAGACGGAGGCTGCAGTGAGCCGAGGTCGTGCCACTGCACTTTAGCCTGGGCGACAGAGTGAGAATCTGTCTCAAAAAAAGGAAAAAAAAAAAAAAAAAAAAAAAAAAAAAAGATAGTAAGCTACTCTTTCATAGAATTACCCAGATTCAGGGACATCAGAAATGATGTTTATAGCAAGTTCTTGGTCAAAACCAAAGTCAATTGGCTGATTCTGGCTTAACTCATTTTAGTATATGCCTAATGTATTTGTTTATTATGTAATATAAAATAATATACTGTAGTAATACCCTAATGCAGTATTATATTATGTTTCTGCAGTAGGGTATTATTAATATATTATCTTAGTCTGTTTTATGTTGCTTATAACAGAATACCTGAAGGTGGGTAATTTATAAAGAAAGTGATTTTTTTTTTTTTTTTTTTTTTTGAGACAGGATCTCACTCTGTCACCCAGGCTGGAGTGCAGTGGCACAATCTCGGTTCACTGCAACCTTCACCTCCCAGGCTCAAGTGATCCTCCCACCTCAGCCTCCCAAGTAGCTTGGATTACAGGCATGTACCACCATGCCCGGCTAATTTTTGTATTTTTAGTAGAGACGAGGTTTTGTCGTGTTGACCAGGCTGGTCTTGAACTCCTGACCTCAGGTGATCCACCCACCTCGGCCCCCAAAGTGCTAGGATTACAGGCGTGAGCCATCAAGCCCAGTAAGTCATTGCCTTTTAAAGGTCCATCTCTTAATATTGCCACACTGGGGATTAAATTTCTTCTTTTTCTTTTTATTATTTTTTCTAAGATGGAGTCTCACTATGTTGCCCAGGCTATTCTTAAACTCTTAGGCTCAAGCAGTCCTCCTGTCTTGGCTTCCCAAAATGCTGGGATAACAGGCCTAAGCTGCCATCTCCGGCAGGGATTAAATCCTAACACAAGTTTTGGAGGGGACAAACACCTTACAAAACATACATAAAATTTTTTTAAGTTAAAGCACAAGATAGAAGCTGTAACATTTTCTTCCTGTATTCTAGTGAACTTTCTTCTGTACATGGGGTGTGTGTACCCCTCCTTATAGACCACTGACCTATAACACAGAGTTCAAAGTCCTTCCCCTGTTATAAACAGAGTCCTTGCCTCTCACCTTTCCCTGCCTTGAACCTTATACTCCCACAACATTGATTTTTTTTTTTTTTTTTTTGAGTTGGAGTCTCACTCTGTTGCCTAGGCTGGAGTTCAGTGGTGTGATCTCGGCTCACTGCAACCTCTGCCTCCTGGGTTCAAGTGATTCTTGTGTCTCAGCCTCCTGAGGAGCTGGGATTATAGGTGCGCACCACCACACCTGGCTAACTTTTGTATTTTTAGTGGAGATGGAGTGTCGCCATGTTGGCCAGGCTGGTCTCGAACTCCTGACCTCAAGTAATCCTCCCACTTCGGCCTCCCAAAGTGCTGGGATTACAGGCGTGAGCCACCATGCCAAGCCTGAATTTATTTATTTATTTATTTGTTTATTATTTATTTTTATTTTTTGAGAAATGTCTCGTTCTGTCGCCCAGACTGGAGTTCAGTGGCATGATCTTGGCTCACTGCAACCTCTGCCTCCTGGGTTCAAGCAATTCTCCCTGCCTCATTCTCCCGAGTAGCTGGGATTACAGGTATGTGCCATCATGCCTGGCTAATTTTTGTACTTTTTAGTAGAGGTGGGGTTTCACCATGTTGGCCAGGCTGCTGTTGAACTCCTGGCCTCAAGTGATCCACCTGCCTTGGCCTCCCAAAGTGCTGGGAATACAGGTGTGAGCCACCGCTCCTGGCTCTGAATTTATTTTATTTTATTATTTATTTATTTTTGAGACGGAGTTTCACTCTTGTTGCCCAGGCTGGAGTGCAGTGGCGCGATCTCAGCTCACTGCAACAACCTCTCCCTCCCAGGTTCAAGCCGTTCTCCTGCCTCAGCCTCCGGAGTAGCTGAGATTACAGGCATGTGCCGCCACGCCCCACTAATTTTGTATTTTTAGTAGAGATGGGGTTTCTCCATGTTGGTCAGGCTGGTCTGAAACTCCCGACCTCAGGTGATCCGCCCATCTCAGCCTCCCTAAGTGTTGGGATTACAGGTGTGAGTCACCGCACCTGGCCTGAATTTATTTTTTTAAAAATATTTTTATTATTTGTTTGCTTTGGAATGCTTCACGAATTTACATGTCATCTTAGTGTAGGGGCCATGCTAATTTTCTCTGTATTGTTCCAATTTTAAGTCTCCTACACGTTGTGCTATTTCTTGCCTCTGTGACTTTGCTCAGGCTGTTCCCTGCGCTAGCATATCATTTCCTTTCAAGTCTGGCTAACTTGATTCATTGTTTTGTCTCATCTCAAACACATCACACTCTCTGGGAAGTTCCCTGACATTTCTTTTTTTTCTCCCTTGAGGTTAGGTTAGGTGTCCCTCCTCTTGGTTCCTAAGTTCCCAGTGTGTCATTCTATTCTTATGCCTATTAATTGTATTTAATTTAATTAATTAATTTATTTATTTATTTTGAGACAGAGTTTCACTCTTGTTGCCCAGGCTGGAGTGCAATGGCACGATCTCGGCTCACCGCAACCTCTGCCTCCCGGGTTCAAGTGATTCTCCTGCCTCAGTCTCCCAAGTAGCTGGGATTACAGGCATATGCCACCATGCCCAGCTTATTTTTAGTAGAGACAGGGTTTCTCCATGTGGGTCAGGCTGGTCTCAAATTCCTGACCTCAGGTGATCCGCCTGCCTCGGCCTCCCAAAGTGCTGGGATTACAGGCGTGAGCCACCGCGTCTGGCTATTAATTGTATTTTAATTGTTAGGGGGCAACCTGTGCTGATTTAACTTACGTTTCTATCACCCTGGAGGATTGGGGCTGAAAGAGAAATTAAGTCGGAGTATAAAAAAGTAGAAACAGTTGGGCCAGGTGCGGTGGGTCAGGCCTGTAATTCCAGCACTTTGGGAGGCCGAAGCGGGCGGTTTGCCTTAGCTCAGGAGTTCAAGAGCAGCCAGGGCAACATGATGAAACCCCATTTTTACTAAAATACAAAAAGATTAGCCAGGCATGGCGGCATGCACCTATAGTCCCAGCTTCTCGGGAGGCTGAGGCAGGATAATTGTTTGAACCTGGGAGGCAGAGGTTGCAGTGAGCCAAGATGCCAAGATTGTACCTCTGCATTCCAGCCTGGGCAACAGAGCGAGACTCCGTCTCAAAAAAAAAAAAAAGGAAAAGAAAAGTAGAAAAAGTTGTATTTTTTGCACACTTGAGAGTTTTCAGACTGATGTTTGAAACTACTATTCTTATTGACCTTGGCTCTTGGTACAGAGAGTTGTACTTTACCCAGGTACTAGGTTCAAAAGGGAGTTATGTGAAAAGCACATATACATTCATCAGGTAGAGTGCTAGGAAATAGATGGCATTGCCAAATGAAGATATTTAAGGAGAGTTTAAAAGGGGACTCTACGAAGCTATCGCTGTGAGGTTTACCTCCACAATGGATTGGGCAACACTCAAGACTTGTCATAGCAGGTTCTGTTCCCATTCCTAGGCCTGCAGAGGCCATGAGAGGAACTGGTTACAGGAACGCAGAGTCAGGGAAAGCTGTGTGGGCAAGGTCACCTGACTGAGTATAGATGTTTGAAGTGACCCTGATAGGAAACAAGCACCCTGACCTTGTTCTCTTGTTCTTCCATCTCCCACCAGCGGCCCCCACCTTTAACTGAACCCAACTCGAAGGCAGAGAGCAAGTCAGCCTGTTGCTGATGTAGTCCCGGGCACAGGGCATGGTGGGTAAGGTGGAGAGAACATCAAGTGGGCACACCAAAGACACCAGCACAACAGATAACCCTAAGCGTCACAGTAGGTATCGAGTCAGATGTGAGCAGGGTAGGAGAGTCCCCCTCCTCAAACCACCACTAGGAATGTCAGGCAGCCATCAGGTGATGGTCAGGTGGTTATTAAATGGTGTCTCTAAAATAATAATTGGTCACAGCCAGAGCCAGGGAAAGGCAGTCTCTCAATAGATAAAAGCACCTGAAACTGGTGATCAGCAGCTTCCCAGTCAGATCTCAGGAGTTGGGCAAGTGGGCTCAAGCATGCTCATTAAGAGACAAAATGGGCCGGACACGGTAGCTCAAGCCTGTAATCCCAGCACTTTCAGAGGCCGAGGTGGGCGGATCACAAGGTCAGGGGTTCAAGACCAGCCTGGCCAATATGGTGAAACCCTGTCTCTACTAAAAATACAAAAAAACATTAGCTGGGTGTGGTGGCGCATCTACTGTAGTGTAATCCCAGCTACCCAGGACGCTGAGGCAGGAGAATTGCTTGAACCCAGGAGGTGGAGGTTGCAGTGAGCCGAGATTGTGCCACTGTACTCCAGCCTGGGCAACAAAGCAAGACACTGTCTCAAAAAATAAATAAATAAATAAATAACAAATACATACAAATAAATACATAAGAGAGACAAAGTGGTGGAGTTTAACTGGTATATGACCTTCTATATGACCTTCCTCTAGGAATGGTAGACTGGTAAGGGAAGTATGTTAGCAGTGGAAAGCGTCCGAGTCACACAGCACGAAAATATGTTACCAGTGGCAAATCCTTACAGGTCTGCAGCAACCTCAGTTCTTGCTCCTTAGAAGAAAGAATGTAACTGAAGGGTAAGAGGCAGAAGGAGAGACAGACAAGTTTTAGAGCAGGAGTGAACGTTTATTAAAAAGCTTTAGAGCAGGAAGGAAAGGAAGAAAAGTACACTTGGAAGAGGGCAGACAACTTGAAAGGCAAGTGTGTGGTTTGACCTGTTGACTTGGGGTTTTATATGCTGGCAGACTTCTGGGGGCTTGCATCCCTTCTCCCCTGATTCTTCCCTTGGGGTGGGCTATGCTTATGTGCAGTGGCCTGCTAGCACTTGGGAGGTGAGCACGCACGATGTGTTTTCTGGAGTCGTGCCCATGCTCACTTGAGGTGTCCTTCCCTTACCAGTCAAATGTCCCTAGAGGGTGGCCACGTATGTTAAACTCCGTCATTTTGCCTCTTAATGCTTGTGCTTGAGCCCACTTGCCCAACTCCTAAGATCTTATCGGGAAGCTGCTGATCACCAGTTTCAGGCGTTTTTATCTATTGGAAGACTGCCTGTCCCTGGTACTGGCTGTGAACAATTTTAGAGAGACTGTTTAACAACCACCTGACCAGCACCTGATGGTTGCCTGACATTCCCGGTGTGTGTGTGTGTCTGTGTGGGGGGCTCTCTTACCCTGCTCATGTCTGACTCACTGTCTACTCTAACAAAAGTATTTATGAAAACCCCTAAAATCCACTCCCAGCCCTCTGTCCACTTAGCTTTGAGGTTTCACATATGAAACCTTTAACTAAGTGACTTATCATACAGTGATGGAAAATGCTAAAGTCTTTTCTTTATTCCTTTACGTCTGACAGGATTGCTCTCTCTCAGCCAATAAACCATTACTGAAGTGGTGGAGAATTCCATAATGAAGATGATTAGCAAAATATCATATGTCACAAACTCAAATGCCTCAGGGGGCCAGGCAGGTCATGGAAATCAGAGCAAATGATACATGGATGGATGCAGTTGCAGGCCAGTGGGTGATCTCCGGCTCACTTTCTTTCCGATACCCCTTGATACGGTTTGGCTGTGTCTCCACCCACATCTCATTTTGAATTGTAGTTCCCGCAATCTCCGTGAGTCGTGGGAGGGACCCATTGGGAGGTAATTGAATCATGGGGGTGGTTTCTCCCGGATTCCTGTTCTTGCCATAGTGAGTTAGTTTTCACAAAATCTGGTGTTTTCATAAGGGGCTTCTCCCTTTGCTGGGCATTTGTTTTCTCTCCTGCCGCCATGTGAAGAAAGACATATTTGCTTCCCCTTCCACCATAATTGTAAGTTTCCTGAGGCCTTGCCAGCCATGCTGAACTGTGAGTCAGTTATTATTATTTATTTCTTTTTGAAACAGAGTCTTGCTCTGTCACCCAGGCTGGAGTGCAGTGGCGCCATCTCGGCTCACTGCAACTCCCCCTCCCCGGTTCAAGTGATTCTCCTGCCTCAGCCTCCCAAGTAGCTGGGATTACAGGCATGCGCCACCACACCCGGCTAATTTTTGTATTTTTTAGTAGAGACGGGGTTTCACCATGTTGGCCAGGCTGGTCTCGAACTCCTGACCTTGTGATCGCCCACCTCGGCCTCCCAAAGTACCGGGATTACAGGTGTGAGCCACAGCGCCCGGCCTATTATTATTATTTTTGAGATGGAGTCTTGCTCTGTCACCCAGGCTGGAGTGTAGTGGTGCCATCTCTGCTATTGCAACCTCCGCCTCCCAGGTTCAATCAATTTTCCTGTCCCAGCTTCCTGAGTAGCTAGGACTACATGTGCCTGCTACCATGCCTGGCTAATTTTTGTGTTTTTAGTAGAGACGGGGTTTCACTGTATTATTCACGCTGGTCTTGAACTCCTGACCTCAGGTGATCCACCTGCCTTGGCCTCCCAAAGTGTTGGGATTACAGGCATGAGCCTCTGCACCCAGCCTTAACTGCTAGTCAGTTAAGCCTCTTTCCTTTATACATTACCCAGTCTCAGGTATGTCTTTATTAGCAGCACGAGAACAGACTAATACACCCCCTTTCATCAGTCTTTGATAGTGAGGAGCAAACACTCTATTGGCAAATTGTTTCTGGTTTCGGGGTGGGATTGGTAGAAAGCCTTCTCTTTCATGCCCTGCTGAAAGGCTGATCTCCCTAATAACTGCAAGTCACAGGCTAGGGCACTTCTGAAGGCCTACTATGTGCAAACACTGTTCTAAGTGCTTCCACCCCAATTGGCTTTTTTTTTTTTTTTTTTTTTTTTTGAGATGGAGTCTTGCTTTGTCACCCAGACTGGAGTGCAGTGGTGCGCTCTCAGCTCACTATAACCTCCGCCTCCTGGGTGCAAGCGATTATCCTGCCTCAGCCAACTGACTAGCTGGGATTACAGGCACCTGCCACAATGCCTGGTGCCTGGCAAATTTTTGTCTTTTTTTTTTTTTTTTTTTAAGTAGAGACAGGGTTTCACCATGTTGGCCAAGCTGGTCTCGAACTCCTGACTTCAAGCGATCTGCCCACCTCAGCCTCTCAAAGTGCTGGGATTACAGGCATGAGCCACTGTGCCTGCCCCCCCTTATTAGCTTCTTTAATCCTCTGCATCACCACAAGATAAGTACTACTATGATCCTATTTTACAGGTGAGCAAATGAAGCACAGAGAGGTTAAGGAGGAACAGGGTTATCTGTTACAACTCTTCAGCAGGGCATTCTGGGAAGTACTGTCTAATTTGTGAGAGGCAAGGGGACTATTTGTTAATTATTTATTATTATTATTATTATCATTTTGAGTAGAGCCTTGCTCTGTCACCCAGGTTGGAGTGCAGTGATACAATCTTGTCTCATTGCAACCTCTGCCTCCTAGGTTCAAGTGATTCTCATGCCTCAACCTCCTGAGTAGCTGGGATTACAGGCATGCACCACCATGCCTGGCTGAATTTTGTATTTTTTAGGAGAGACAGGGTTTCACCACATTGGCCAGAATGGTCTTGAACCCTTGATCTGTATTAGTCCGTTTTCACGCTGCTGATAAAGACATACCTGAGACTGGGCAATTTACAAAAGAAAGAGGTTTAATGGACTTATAGTTCCACACGACTGGAGAAGCCTCACAATCATGGCAGAAGGCAAGGAGGAGCAAGTCACATCTTACTTGGAAGGCAGCAGGCAAAGAGAAACAGCCTGTGCAGCGAAACTCCCATTTTTAAAACCATCAGATCTCGTGAGACTTATTCAGTATCACGAGAACAGCACAAGAAAGACCCGCCCCCGTGATTCAATTATCTCCCACCAGGTCCCTGCCACAACACCTGGGAATTATGGGAGCTATGGGTGTGAGAGAGAGCCAAACCATATCTTTCTGCCCCTGGGCCCTCTCAAATCTCATGCCTTCACATTTCAAAACCAATCATGCCTTCCCAACAGTCCCCTAAAGTCTTTTTTTTTTTTTTTGAGACAGAGTCTCGCTCTGTCTCCCAGGCTGGAGTGCAATGGCGTGGTCTCTGCTCACTGCAAGCTCCACCTCCTGGGTTCATGCCATTCTCCTGCCTCAGCCTCCCGAGTAGCTGGGACTATAGGCACCCGCCACCACGCCTGGTTCATTTTTTGTATTTTTAGTAGAGACGGGGTTCCACCATGTTATCCAGGATGATCTCGATCTCCTGACCTCGTGATCCACCACCTCAGCCTCTCAAAGTGCTGGGATTACAGACTTGAGCCACTGCACCCAGCCATCCCTAAAGTCTTATTTCAGCATTAACTCAAAAGTCCACAGTACAAAATCTCATCTGACACAAGGCAAGTCCCTTCCACCTATGAGGCTGTAAAATCAAAAGCAAGTTAGTTACTTCCTAGATACAATGGGGGTACATGAATTGGGTAAATATAGCCATTCTGAATGGAATAAATTAGCCAAAACAGAGGCGCTACAGGCCCATGCAAGACTGAAATCCAGCAGGGCAGGCAAATCTTTTTTTTTTTTTTTTAAGAACAGTACAGGTTTTATTTATAGGGCTCGAATTTTAGTTTTCTTACTGCATCATCAATGTCAGAAATCTGTTCCTTCAGCTGGCTCCATTGTTCTGGATTTAAAGAAATACCTTTTCTTCCTGGTTTCATTTCACCTTCAGGATCCATCCAGTATTCTCTAATATCAATTAGCACTTTGCTTTTAAAATCTCAAACGCTAACGTACCTCATTTTCCCAATCTGAAACATGTTATCATCTCTGCTGCTGCTACTCTGTTTAGAAGATGACAGAGCTCTTGAAGTTTCACCTGTCTTTTGCTTTTTTACAGGTTTTTCTGGAGCAACTTGCTTTTTCCTCTTTAACTTTTTGTCAACTTCACTGTCAGAATCATTGCCAGAAGAGCTTGAAGAAACAAGTTCCTTTGATTTAGGCACCGCTTCGCTTGGCTCTAGCAGTCGAACACCCTCTTGCTTATTCTCTCGCGACTGGCAGGCAAATCTTAAAATTCCCAAATGATCTCCTTTGACTCCATGTCTCCTATCCAGGTCACACTGATGCAAGAGGTGGGCTCCCACTGCCTTGGACAGCTCCGCCCCTGTGGCTTTGCAGGTATAGCCCCTCTCCTGGCTGCTTTCACGGGCTGGCATTGTCTGCGGCTTTTCCAGGTGCACGGTGCAAGCCGTTAGTGGATCTACCATTCTGGGGTCTGAAGGATGGTGGCCCTCTTCTCACAGCTCCACTAGGTGGTGCCCCCAGTAGGGACTCTGTGTGGGGGCTCTGACCCCACATTTCCCTTTAGCACTACCCCAGCAGAGGTTCTCCATGAGGGCTCTGCCCCTGCAGCAAACTTCTGCCTAAGCACCCAGGCGTTCTTATACATCCTCTGACATCTAGGCAAAGGTTAAAAAAAAAAAAAAAGGCCAGGCGTGGTGGCTCACGCCTGTAATCCCAGCACTTTGGGAGGCCAAGGCGGGTGGATTACCTGAGGTCGGGAGTTTGAGACCAGCCTGACCAACATGGAGAAACCCCGTCTCTACTAAAAATATAAAATTAGCCGGGCATGGTGGCACACGCCTGTAATCCCAGCTACTCGGGAGGCTGAGGCAGGAGAATCACTTGAACCTGGGAGGCAGAGGTTGTGGTGAGCCGAAATCAAGTCATTGCACTCCATCCAGCCTGGGCAACAAGAGGGAAACTCCATCTCAAAAAAAAAAATATACACACACACACACACACACACACACACACACACACACACACACCTCAAGGTGAAGTTTCCCAAACCTTAATTCTTGACTTCTGTGCACCCACAGGCTCAACACCACATGGAATCTGCCAAGGCTTGGGGCTTTCATTGTCGGAAGCAACAGCCTGAGCTGTACCTTGGCTCCTTTTAGTCATGGCTGGAGTGGCTGGGACGCAGGACACCAAGTCCCTAGGCTGCACACAGCACAGGGACCCTGGGCCCAGCCCAGGAAACCATTTTCTCCCAGGCCTCTGGGCCTGTGATAGGAGGGCCTGCAGTGAAGACCTCTGATATGCCCTGGAGACATTTTCCCCATTGTCTTGGTGATTAACATTTGGCTCCTCGTTACTTAGGCAAATTTCTGCAGCCAGCTTGAATTTCTCCTCAGAAAATGTTTTTTCTTTTTTATCTCATTGTCAGACTGCAAATTTTCCAAACTTTTATGCTATTTCCCTTTTAAAACTGAATGCTTTTAAGAGCACCTAAGTCATCTCTTGTATGCTTAGCTGCTTAGAAATTTATTTTTCCAGATACCCTAAATCATCTCTCTCAAGTTCAAAGTTTCACAAATCTCTAGGGCAGGGGAAAATGCTGCCAGTCTCTTTGCTAAAACATAACTAGAGTCACCTTTGCTCCAGTTTCCATCCTCATCTTCATCTGAGACCACCTCAGCCTGGACCTTATTGTTCATATCACTATCAGCATTTTTGCCAAAGCCAGTCAACAAATCTCTAGGAAGTTCCAAACTTTCCAACATTTTCCTGTCTTCTTCTGAGCCCTCCAAACTGTTCCAACCCCTGCTTGTTACCTAGTTCCAAAGTTGCTTCCACATTTTGGGGTATCTTTTTTTTTTTTTTTTTTTTGAGATGAAGTTTGGCTCTTGTTGCCCAGGCTGGAGTGCAATGGCATGATCTCGGCTCACCACAACCTCTGCCTCCTGGGTTCAAGTGACTCTCTTGTCTCAGCCTCCCAAGTAGCTGGGATTACAGGCATATGCCACCACGCCTGGCTAAGTTTGTATTTGTAGTAGAGATGGTGTTTCTCCATGTTGGTCAGGCTGGTCTTGAACTCCCAACCTCAGGTGATCTGCCCGCCTTGGCTTCCCAAAGTGCTGGGATTACAGGTGTGAGCCACTATGTCTAGCCAATTTTGGGATATCTTTTCAGCAATGCCCCATTCCTGGTACGAATTTATTGTATTTGTCTGTTTTCATGCCACTGATAAAGGCATACCTGAGACTGGGAAATTTACAAAAGAAAGAGGTTTAATGGCCTTACAGTTCTGTATGTCTGGTGAGGCCTCACAATCATGGTGGAAGGCAAGGAGGAGCAAGTCCACATCTTACATGGATGGCAGCAGGCAAAGAGAGAGTTTGTGCAGGGAAATTCCCATTTTTGAAACCATCAGATCTCATGAGAGTTATTCACTATCAGGAGAACAGCACTGGAAAGACCCACCCCCATGGTTCAATTATGTCCCACTGGGTCCCTCCCACAACGTGGTAATTATGGGAGCTACGAGATGACCTCAAGTGATCTGACCACCTTGGCCTCCCGAAGTGCTGGGATTACAGGCGGGAGCCACTGCACCTGGCCTATTTGTTAATTTTTGAAATTTATTTAAATATAATCTGATTTTAAAAATGATTTGAGGTATCTAGAATGTTTCATCTTTGAAATAGATTACATATTATATCATTAAGGAAATAGTAAATCTGGAAAGTAATAACACTTACCTTTAAGGGGCTGGATATGAGTATATCCATATATGGCCACAATCATGGCTACAATAACCCCATGGGGCAGGAAGTCATTTCAGCTCTGCTTCCATTAGTCTGAACATCAGCCTGGGGCTCTTGGAGCCTGTGGGTTTCCAGGTGCTACAGGTGCACCCTGCATTCCAGGCAAATTCCCTTAAAATAGACAAATGGTGGGAGATGTGGGCTCTCTGGAAGGTTCTCCCTCCATGGGCTCCCTAAATGCACCACATGCAGTTCCTCTGTATTGGAAAATTTCCAAGTGTTCTATCTTAACTATGGCCATCCAATCACATCCAAGATACATCAACGTAAGACCACCATTAATTGAAAACCTCTAGCACTGTGCT
This sequence comes from Macaca thibetana thibetana, assembly GCF_024542745.1. Taxonomy (NCBI): domain Eukaryota; kingdom Metazoa; phylum Chordata; class Mammalia; order Primates; family Cercopithecidae; genus Macaca; species Macaca thibetana. The sequence goes on from NC_065590.1 coordinate 46,359,541, forward strand.
GAATAAGAGTAGTGAGAAAGGACATCTTGCTTTGTTCTTGCTCTTAGGGTGAAAGCATTCATTCTTTCACCATGAAGAATAATGCGACTATAGGTCTGCAGATGCTCATTATAAAGTTGGGAAAATCTTCCTTTATTCCTATTTTTATCATAAATGAATGTTTAATTTTGTCTAATGATTTTTCTGCATCAATTAATTTGATCATATAATGTTTCTTCTTTAGCTTATTGATATGGTGGATTATACTGTGTCCAAAATGTTGAACCAGCCTTGCTTACCTGAAATAAATCCCACTTGATGATAGTGTATATACTTTTTTTATACATTGCTGGAATAGGTTTGTTAATGTTTTGTTGAGAATTTTCACATCGAAGTTCTTGAGAGATAATGGTCTGTAGTTTTCTTTTTCATACTACCTTTGTCTAGTTTTTGTATCAGGATAACACTAACTCCATAAAATGAATTAGGAAACGTTTTCTTCTATTTTATAGAAGAGATTATGTAGGGCCAGGCATGGTGGCTCATGCCTGTAATTCCAACACTTTGGGAGGCCAAGGCAGGCAGATCACTTGAAGTCAGGAGTTTGAGACCAGCCTGGCCAACATGGGGAAACCCTGTCTCTACTAAAAATACAAAAATTAGCCACGCATGGTGGCGGGTGCCTGTAATCTCAGCTATTTGGGAGACTGAGGCAGGAAAATTGCTTGAGCCCAGGAAGTGGAGCTTGCAGTGAGCCAAGATGGCGCCACTGCACTCTAGCCTGGGCAACAGAGCGAGATTCCATCTCAAAAACAAAAAAGAAGAAAAGTGTATTATTGATATACTTTTATTGATATACTTTTGGATTGATTCCATTGTGGTTGAAAACACACTGTATGATTTCAATTCTTTTAAATTTGTTGAGGTTTGTTTTACGGCACATTTATGGTGTGTCTTGATATATGTTCTATGGACACCTAAATAGAATGTGTATTCTGCTGTTGTTGGGTGGAGTGTTCTATATATGTCGACAGCTCCCGTTGGTTAATGATAGTGTTGCATTCCTCTCTACCCTTCCTTATTTTCTGTCTAATATTCTATCAGTTTTTCTTCACATATTTTGCAGTTCTGTTGGTTGCTGTGTACACATTTAGAATGGCTATGTCACCTAGAATTGCCCCCCCCCAACCTTTTTTTTGGAAGATGGAGTTTCACTCTTGTTGCCCAGGCTGGAGATTCCGACTCAAAAAAACAAAACAAAAACAAAACAATCTTATGTTCATTTCTGTAAATTTGACGTCTTTTAAAGCATAATGACTTTTCTGATGAGATTGGTGGGGATATTAAAAAGTGTGGTTAAAAAATGTATAATGAAATGTGTGAACATTCAAAAGGTCTACATAATTCAGTGAACCAATATTTCCCAAGTGACCAATGAATGATGTTCAAAATTATGCCTGGACAAATGATCCAAAGTGCAAAATAGACTGATTTTTTGTTTGCTTGTTTGCTTGTTTTTTGTATTTTTAGTAGAGATGGGGTTTCATCATGTTGGCCAGGCTGGTCTCAAACTCCTGACCTCAAGTGATCCACCCGCCTCAGCCTCCCAAAGTGCTGGGATTATAGGCGTGAGCCACTGTGCCTGGCCTAGACTCATGAATTTTAATGTAATAGAGTATGGAATGTTTACTGATGTGGTTTCAGATTCCACATTGCAAGTAACCTTTAAGAAATCATCCCTTGTTGGCTGGGCGCGGTGGCTCATGCCTGTAATCCCAGCACTTTGGGAGGCTGAGGCGGGTGGATCACAAGGTCAGGAGATAGAGACCATCCTGGCTAACATGGTGAAACCCTGTCTCCACTAAAAATAGAAAAATTAGCTGGGCATGGTGGTGCATGCCTGTATTCCCAGCTACTTGGGAGGCTGAGGCAGGAGAATCACTTAAACCCAGGAGGTGGAGGTTGCAGTGAGCCGAGGTTGCAACACTGTACTATAGCCTGGGCAACAGAGCGAGACCCCGTCTCAAGAAAACAACAACAACAAAAAAAGAAAAATCATAACTTGTTGAATTTTGGCATAGTATCAGAGAAAAACGTCCACAATAACCTTTTTGTTGTTGTTGCTGTTTGTTTTTTTTAAGACGAAGTTTCACTCTTGTTGCCCAGGCTGCAGTACAATGATGCGATCTCAGCTCACTGCAACCTCCACCTCCCAGGTTCAAGCAATTCTTCTGCCTCAGCCTCTCAAGTAGCTGGGATTACAGGCGTGCACCTCCACCCCTGGCTAATTTTTGTATTTTTTTTTTTTTTTTTTTTTGTGAGACGGAGTCTTGCTCTGTAGCCCGGGCTGGAGTGCAGTGGCCAGATCTCAGCTCACTGCAAGCTCCGCCTCCCGGGTTTACGCCATTCTCCTGCCTCAGCCTCCGGAGTAGCTGGGACTACAGGAGCCCGCCACCTCGCCCGGCTAGTTTTTTGTATTTTTAGTAGAGACGGGGTTTCACCGTGTTAGCCAGGATGGTCTCGATCTCCTGACCTCGTGATCCGCCCGTCTCGGCCTCCCAAAGTGCTGGGATTATAGGCTTGAGCCACCGCGCCCGGCCTAATTTTTGTATTTTTAATAGAGGCAGGGTTTCACCATGTTGGCCATGATCTCGAACTCCTGATCTCAGGTGATCCACCCACCTCAGCCTCCAAAGGACTGGGATTATAGACGTGAACCACTGCTCCTGGCCCACTCCTTCCTTTTCTAACTGTGCCAGGCGTGCACCACCACACCCGGCCTCCCAAAGTGCTGGGATTACAGGTGTGAGCCACTGCGCCTGACCACTCTTTCCTCCCTTCCATGTGTCAATGCCTAATGCCTTCCAGACAAAGACCACGGGGAACACAGCTGTAATTGGAAAAGATGGATTTGTTAATCATTGCAGTGAGGGAGAACATACATAATAGGGAACTGTTGGGCACCTTAGTAAGATAGTTTTAGAAAATAATTGTAGATTTGGGCTTGTGTTAGGTGATTTTGGGGACAGTTTAAGAAAATGAGATTTTGCTTTGGATTGGATTGTTAGGAAATGGGATAATTCTATAATTGGGTATCGTAATCTTTTTTTCACTTCAAGTTTTTTCTTTTTTTTTTCTGAGACAGAGTCTTGCTCTGCTGCCCAGGCTGGAGAGCAGTGGCGTGATCTCAGCTCACTGCAACCTCTGCCTCCCGGGTTCAAGCAATTCTCCTGCCTCAGCCTCCTGAGTAGCTGGGATTACAGGCGTGCACCACCACGTCTGGCTAATTTTTATTTTGTATTTTTTTTTTTTTTTGAGACGGAGTCTCGCTCTGTCGCCCAGGCTGGAGTGCAGTGGCCGGCTCTCAGCTCACTGCAAGCTCTGCCTCCCGGGTTTAGGCCATTCTCCTGCCTCAGCCTCCCGAGTAGCTGAGACTACAGGCGCCTGCCACCTTGCCCGGCTAGTTTTTTGTATTTTTTAGTAGAGATGGGGTTTCACCGTGTTAGCCAGGATGGTCTCGATTTCCTGACCTCATGATCCGCCCGTCTCGGCCCCCCAAAGTGCTGGGATTACAGGCTTGAGCCACCGCGCCCGGCCTTTTTTTTGTATTTTTATTAGAGACAGGGTTTCACCATGTTGGCCAGGCTGGTCTGGAACTCCTCACCTTGTGATCCCACCGCCTCAGCTTCTCAAAGTGCTGAGATTACAAATGTCAGCCACCGTGCCTGGCCGCACTTCAAGTTTTAATAAAAGCTTAATAAGATTATTTTATTCCTGCATCTTCTATTGTTTCTTTCTTGTATTTGCCATTTTCCTTTCCTACTTGGCGAGATGTGATTTTCCATTCAAGGATCTTTTTGTGGTCTTTGTCCAGTTTCAGCCTAGTGATAACCACCTTGCTGGGTGAATGCCCACAGGCACACCTGTGCTGTTAGCCTTTTCCCACTGCACCCATTCAATGTAGATGACATATTTCTTCCTGTAAACCTGGATTATTTGGCCAATTTGCTGACCCTTATAGTGTCCTCGCACAACCTGAACTTCATCATCCTTTTGGATGGTCTTGGATTGAACATTGTACTTTTGTCTCAGCTCTTTGGAAAGAGGGGAAGACATAATCTTTCTGCGAGTGTGGGAAGGTGCATTGAAATGCCTTTTGCAATTCTTGCTTTGATCAGAAGTCACGAAGGGATTGAACTTCATTTTGGACGCTCCACCTTTGGTGATGGCTGCAAAGGTTTAAAAAATCTTATTTATGGGAAGGTATAGTGGGTTGAATGGTGGCCCCCCAAAAAGTATGTCTACATCCCAACCCCCAGAACCTGTAAATGTGAGGTTATTTGGAAAAGGATCTTTGTAGGTGTGATTAAGGTTCTCAAGATGAGATCATTCTGGATTATCTGGATTACCTAGAGGAAGAGAAAATCGAGATTTGAGACAGGTACAGAGAAAGACCATGGGAAGGTGGAGGCAGAGATTGAAGTTGTCCAACCAAGGAATGCCTGGAGCCACCGGAAGCTGGAAGCAGCAGGGAAGGATTCTCCCTGGAGCCTTCAGAGGGAGCACAGCCCCACCTATCCCTTCACTTTGGACTTCTAGAGTTTAGGACTGAGAGAGGCTATATTCTGTTTGAATCCATCAGGTCTGTGGTACTCCACCACAGCAGCTGCAGGAAAGAAGAGAAGGGCTCAGTGGAGCCACGCTGTAGCTGTCAGCAGTGACTCAGATTGACTGGAAAAGGAGGATGTTTGGTCATTTCAGACAAGTTCCTGGTTCTGTTTTTGTTTTGGTTCATCACAGTCACAGGGTGGCCTTGTCTGATGTGGATGTTCTGTGACATGATGTTCAGCAGGAGACTACGAAGGCCAGCTATGTGCCAGGCCAGCTCCTGGAAGAACCAAGGCCTGGTTGGGCATCGGGGGCTACTTTTCTTTCTCTCATATGTGAGACTGGGTGTTCTTTATGGACTTCAACCAAAACAACACATCCCAACAGACGGAATCCAGCTCTTTTCTATTCAGCCAGATGTTAAAAAGATTTGCCAAAATGTGAAACAATGCCATTTTCTCCTCCTCCCCCCCCCTTTTTTTAAAAGGGCATTTTTTTCCCCACAAAAATGTTATTTATGAGAACATGCAATGGATTTTTAATTATTGTTATTTTATTTTATATTTTTTATTTTTTGTAGAGACAGCATCTTGCTACGTTCCCAGGCTGGTCTTGAACTTCTGGCTTCAAATGATCCTCCCAAAGTGTTGGGATTATAGACATGAGCCATCTGGCCTATTGTTATTTTAAAATTTATTTAATATGTTCATAGATAAAATATCTTTCAATTTTAATTTCTAATATAATAAATCTTGGTAAATATAACCCGAATAAACACAGGTCATTGAGTCCTCAGTAATTTTAGGTGTGTAAATACAACTTATAAATATAATATTTGTTAAGGGGTTCAGAGACCAGAAATTTTGAGTACTACTTACCTAGTTCATTGTCAATCTTTGTAAATGCGTGTGTGCTTGTCTACTTATTGGAGATGGTATTCTATATTTGTCCACTAGATCGAGCTTGCTAAGTGTGTTCTCATCATTTATGTCTTTTTTTTTTTTTTTTTTGAGATGGAGTCTTGCTCTGTTGCCCAGGCTCACTGCAGCCTTCACCTCCTGGGTTCAAGTGACTCTCCTGCCTCAGCCTTCCGAGTAGCTGGGATTACAGGTGCATGCTACCATGTCTGGCTAATTTTTGAATTTTCAGTAGTGATGGGGTTTTGCCATGTTGGCCAGGCTGGTCTCGAACTCCTGGCCTCAAGTGATCTGCCCACTTTGGCCTCCCAAAGTTCTGGAATTACAGGTGTGGGCCACCGTGCCTTTACATGTTTTAAATACATTTGATTAAGCCAGATTGTGTGGCTTACTCCCTGTGTAACCTAGGGCGATTTACTAATTCCCTCACGACCTTGTTTTTCTCATTCATCATCTACTGATAATAACAGTGCTTTTTCATGAAGTAACTATCAATAAATATTTGCTATTGTTATCTTCACTAGCAGTGTTTAGTGTAGGAGCAACAAAAAGGAACAATCCAACAACGGTTGGATTTATACAGTTGGGGTTTTGACACTGGGTAATGGGGAAGAAAGATAAGTGGATAAGGATATTAAGGAGGACAGAAAAATAGTAGTGGGAGTGTAGGTTGGATAGGAAAAGAAGTGGAGGCTGAGCTGTGAGGAGCAAATGTAGTGGAAGCTTAGTGAGAGGCAGGAGATAGTATGGGGAGTGGGGACTGAGTAAACTGGAGACACAATTACTAGGGCCCATGTAAAGGCCAATGTGAGATCCCAGGTGTGGGCTCAATGAAGGAGTGAGGGGAATGGACAAGTTATCCGCACAGAACAGGGTAGTACTGGATCGACATGAGAACCCAAAGTCTTCTATGCTGTCTTGACCAGTAGATAAACAAGGGGCGGTGGAGCAGCAGAATGACACAAATCTCCCAGCAGAAGTGATGCCTTGAGAGCAGTGCTGGCAGCTGGGCAAATGCCAATCCTGCTTACGATACTGGGGCCTTGGGAGAACCTGCCACCTTTCCCAGAGACAAAGGCAGGGGAGCCAGACCTTCTTGAGGACAGCCAGCTTTCAGTCATGGCAAGAAATGAAGCATTTTCCTGTGGGAGGGGTGCTGACAATGTTGGGGGTAGGCTTACTGTGTGAGCAGTGGGCCAGTGGGTCAATGGAGAGAAAACACAGGGGCCTTCCATCTGGAGCAGTGGCTGAGGATGGGAAGGGTGGGAGGCGTGCTAGCATAGACTGGCCAAGACTCCAAATGATATTCTAGACAATATGGCTCAGCCTAGAGCCCAAAGTAGCGTTGGTTTATTTTCTTTTTTCTCTTCTTTTCTTTTTCTTTTTCTGATACGAAGTCTCATTCTATCCCCCAGATTGGAGTGCAGTGGTGCAATCTTGGCTCACTACAACCACCGCCTCCCAGGTTCAAGCGATTCTCCTGCCTCAACCTCCTGTGTAGCTGGAATTACAGGCGCCTGGGAATTTGTGTATTTTAGTAGAGACGGGGTTTCACCACGTTGGCCAGGCTGGTCTCGAACTCCTGGCCTCAAGTGATCTGCCAGCCTTAGTCTTCCAAAGTGTTGAGATTACAGGTGTGAGCCACCGTGCCTGGCTTTTCCCCCCTCATTTTAAGATCTGCTTCTAAGTGTTGATTTCTTTTATTTTTATATTTGAGACAGTCTCCCTCTGTCCCACAGGCTGGAGTGCAGTGACGAGATCTTGGCTCACTGCAACCTCCATCTCCCAGGCTGAAGCGATTCTTGTGCCTCAGCCTCCCAAGTAGCTGCGGCCATAGGCTCGGGCCAACACACCTGGCTAATTTTTTTTTGTATTTTTAGTAGAGATGGGGTTTTGCCATGTTGGCCAGGCTGGGCTCCAACTCCTGGCCTCCAGTGATCCACCCACCTTGGCCTCCCAAAGTGCTGGGACTACAGGCATGAGCCATTGCTCCTGGCCTGGTGTTGGCGTCTTAATGGTTTTGAACAAGGCAGTTACAGATAGGTCAAGGACAAAGAGGACTTTCTAAGTAATGGTGCTGCCCTGCTGAAGAATAGTCTGTCCCATGAGGTAGTGACTTCATCATATATTGCTTGTTTTTAAAGAAGTGGGATGGACATCTGTCAGGGAAGCTGGAAGTAGGGTTGGGCTGCAGAACTTCAAAAAATTCTCTCTGAAAAAGCTTAAATTTCAGAGTATAGTATTTGGCCATGGCCCCCTCTAGTGGCCATTGTGCAGAATTAACCATAATACAACTATTTCAGAACTGAACTCAAAATTTCAAACCTTAAGACTAGCTAGGGTTTGTGGCTTTTAGGGAATATCCTAAATTCTGTTATGTGGATAATTCTGCATGAAATCCATTGAAGTGTCTTGGCTTTACTGTTTAAATCATATTAATGACTTTTTTCTAAATCGGAGGCAGCTGTATCAGGAAGATGTCGTTGGCTGGTAGACTTCTGCACCAGGCACATAAAGTCTAGGAGAGCAAAACAAATCAGATTCCTGTCTTCATGGTGTTTGCATTCTCGTGTGGGGAACAGATAATAACTAACCAGTCAATAAAAAGGTAAGGCTCTGGCCGGGCGCGGTGGCTCAAGCCTGTAATCCCAGCACTTTGGGAGGCCGAGACGGGCGGATCACGAGGTCAGGAGATCGAGACCATCCTGGCTAACACGGTGAAACCCCGTCTCTACTAAAAAATACAAAAAAAAACTAGCCGGGCGAAGTGGCGGGCGCCTGTAGTCCCAGCTACTTGGGAGGCTGAGGCAGGAGAATGGCGTGTACCCGGGAGGCGGAGCTTGCAGTGAGCTGAGATCCGGCCACTGCACTCCAGCCTGGGTGACAGAGCATGACTCCGTCTCAAAAAAAAAAAAAAAAAAAAAAAAGGTAAGGCTCTGATTAATGTTATGGCAGGAAATAGGCAGAGTGTGGTGACAGGGACTGAGGAGGCTGACCTACTTGCATAGGGCGCTCGGGGAAGGTTTCTTAAAAGAGGTGACCTTTAAATGAGAAGAGGCAGAAGAATATTCCAGGCAGGGAAAACAATAAATGCAAAGGACCTGTGGTAGGAACAGCTCATCTAGGAGCTGAGGGAAGGCTGACATACCTGGAAAACGAAATTAGCAAATCGCATAAGGCCTGGGTTGTGGCTGGAAGACACCCCAAGGGCCAGATCACACCAGTTTTTGAAGGCCATAGGAAACCTCAAAAGCCATGGGAAGTTCAGTTATGATAACTTTCATCCCATCTTAAGAGACTGTGTTTATTTATTTGAGATGGAGTCTTAGACTCTGTCACCCAGGTTGGAGTGCAATGGCATGATCTCCGCTCACTGAAACCTCTGCCTCCCAGGCTCAACTGATTGATTCTCCTGCCTCGGTCTCCTGAGTAGCTGGGACTACCGGCACACACCACCACACACGGCTTATTTTTGTATTTTTAGTAGTGATGGGGTTTCGCCATGTTGGCAGTGGCTGGTCTTGAACTCCTGGCCTCAAATGATCCACCTGCCTCGGCTTGCCGAAGTGCTGGGATTACAGGCATGAGCCACCGCGCCCAGCCTGTATTCACTTAAAAATTAATTTTGTTGAAATTATCTGTACACATACTTTGCTTCTAAATGGAAGAAATATTTTTTAAAAACTTGAATTTGATTTCATATTAACTGATTTGATCTGTTGGTTTCTAAGACCATAGATTTCTTTTGTACTAAACATTCTTTCTGTACCAGCATTTGGCAGTGAATTTAGACAGGTTATTGAATTGGAAGCAGCAGGTTCTTTGTTGGAAAACATAGGACATTGTTCTCTTGAAGAGAACATCATCAAGGCACTGACCTCTTTCTAAGGAGGAACTGGAGAGAGTTTTCTCTTTTCATGAAGACAGCTTCTGTGCTTGAACTACTTCATCCAAAAAGAGACTTACTAGAATTAGCCAAGCCCCAAAGTATGAGAGTTTTTCTGCAATGTGAAAAACTTAACATTGTTTTACTTTGTCAGGGAATTTCAGAAGTGAGTTAAAAATTTAAAGCTCAATGTAGATTAGTCAGCCTCTTTTTATCTAAATGTTTCTTAATTTAGAAGCACTGTGAGAAATGAGGATGATGAATGCTAGACAGAGCCAACACTATTAAGTTTATAAAAGAAAATTCAGGATGACTTCAAGGTTGGTGGATGGCACGCATACAGCCAGTGGGCCCATTGTGCTATGCGTAGGGAAACTGTGTGGTCGTGCCAAGAGGATCGCCTTACCTACCTGTGCTGTGTGTCAGCACCTGAGTGGTCTGACAGACTGATAGTAAAGCTCACTTTATTACACAATGCAAGATATGTGGATATGTTAATTTCTCAGTCAGAAAGTATAGTACTGTCCTATGGCACAAAATGGGCAATTTTAAGAATGTTAACTGTTGAGAAGGAGGAAGGGAAGAGGGAGAGAAGAGGCATCAGTGGGATTGACTCTGGTATTGAACGTGACATGGCATGAGGAAAAGAACATTAGAATTGCCTACTGCCACTGCCACCCAACTGGAGGTAAAGATTCTGTCTGCCAGTATACATGCACTTAACGAGGCCAAGACTCAGCCAGCTACTCAGTCATCTACAGGGAGTGGGAGGAATAATTCTACAACTGGGTATCTTCAAATTCTAGCCAAGATTAAATTTTTTTTGGTTGCAAATTAAATATTCTAAAAAAAGAAACTATTTAGCAGGTTGTGGTGGCGTGCACTTGTAGTCCCAGCTACTCGGGTGGCTGAGGTGAGAGGATTGTTTGAGCCCAAGAGTTCAAGGCTGCAGTTGAGCTATGATAATGCCACTGCACTCCAACCTGGGTGAGAGCAAGACCCTGCCTCAAAACAAAACAAAACAAACCCCCAAAAATCAACATTAGTACAGTTTGGAGCATCCAAATCATCCATATAATACCTTTGTGAGCACTGCCATGTGATTTTAATTCCCAAGTTTGCACTTTTATATATAATCAAGATCATGCTAAGTGATGATATTTAACTGTTTTGTTTATACGTATAGAATTATTTTATTGGTTTCCATAAAGTACATATTTGACACTAAAAATAAAATTTAAGCCAGGTGTGGTGGTGTTGCCCCTATAGTCCCAGCTACTTGGTGGGCTGAGGTGGAGGGTCATTTGAGCCCAAGAGTTCCAGACTAGCCTGGGCAACATCATGGGACCTATCTGTTAAAAACAAAACAAAACAAAACAACAAGAACAACAACAAAACAAATGGTGCTAGAACACGTGGACATTTATAGGTTAATAAAAAAAGGAACAATAATAAGTAAATATAAAAATTTGCCTTTTGTTGTTCACTCCAGCTAAAACCATGCAGTCTTGCTCAGTCAGCTCATGCTGTGTTTATCTCTGGGATACAATATGGTGGAATTGGCCTAATAGAGGTAGAGATTCTGTCGGTTAGTGTATGCTCATTTAATGAGACCAAGACCCAGTCAGCTACTCAGAGGGTCTGTGGATCACATTACTCACAACTCTGAACCTAGGTGATAAGTGCGTGGATAGAGCACCAGAAGCCTCTAGCTTTGGTCAACGTGCTGGCGAATCAAGCTGTGCTTATAGGTCACGTTGAAAGTAAATGCTGGTAAAGGAGCAGACAGTCCTAAAGGTATCCTCTCTGCCAGGAGTACTCCAGACCTGCCGGTTCCCATGGCTTCTACTTTCTCTACTTCAATGTCACATTCTCAAAAGGAAAAATTCAAGGATACTATCCATACAAGAAAAACAAATGGAAATAAAAATACAGTTCTTGAAAGAGAAGTCAATAGCTGAGACAAATTCCGGATCAGAAAGGATTAGAGTATTAGTAGATTGGAAAGGAGAACTGAGGAAATTTAAATATTTTAAAATTCTAGGATTGAAACAAAATCTAGAATTAAATAATATGCATCCTGAAATGAAAGTGCATCCCAAATACCAAGCAGAATATATGAAAATAAGTCCACACACTGGCCACATTGTGACACTACATCAGAAATAAATAGAAAAGTTGGCCAGGAGGGGTGGCTCACGCCTATAATCCCAGCACTTTGGGAAGCCAAGGCAGGCAGATCACCTGAGGTCAGGAGTTTGAGACCAGCCTGGCTAACATGGCAAAACCCCATCTCTATTAAAAATACAAAAAAAATTAGCCAGGTGTAGTGGCACGTGCCTGTAATCCCAGCTACTTGGGAGGCTGAGGCAGGATAATCTCTTGAACCCGGGAGGTGGAGGTTGCAGTGAGCTGAGATCACTCCATTGCACTCTAGCCTGGGCAACAAGAGTGAAACTCCGTCTCAGAAAAAAGAAAAAGAAAAAGAAAAATCTTAGAAGTGACCAGAAGGAGGAAGAAGACCAATTATCTACAAAGGAATGACAACTACATTGACAGCTGGCTTCTCATCAACAATGATAGATGCCAGAAGACAAAGATGTAAAATTATGACAGTGTTTGTTGAGGAAAAAAAACAACCATCAACCTAGAATTGTATGCCCCATTCAACTGTCACTCAAAAATAAAAGTAAAACAGGCTCTCATTGAAGAGATGGTTAAGAATCTCCTCAAGAAGAAAAGTGCACCCAGAGGGAAAGCATGGCATACAAACGTAAGTAACCGACTGACCGAAAGAGTAGGCACAGGTGCAGATGAACTATATCAGGATATGTATTTATGTGGCTGAACAGTCCCCCATAAAACACATTTTTGTATGTTTTTATAAAACAATAAAAACAATAACTCCCCTCCATAAAAAGATTATGGCTGATTGTGGTGACTCATGCCTATAATCCTAATACTCTAGGAGGCTGAGTGGGGAGGATTGCTTGAGGCCAGGAGTGCCAGGTTACAGTGAACTATGATTGTGTTGGTGTGCTCCAGCCTGGTCGACAGAGAGACCCAGTCTCTCAAAAGACAACAAAAAAGGGCCAGGCGCGGTGGCTCACACCTGTAATCCCAGCACTTTGGGAGGCCAGGGCGGGTGGATCACATGGTCAGGAGTTCGAGACCATCCTGAACAACATGGTGAAACCTCGTCTCTACCAAAAATATAAAAATTAGCTGGGCATGGTGCCGTGTGCCTGTAGTCCCAGCTACTCAGGATGCTGAGGCAGAAGAATCGCTTGAACTCAGGAGGTGGAGGTTGCAGTGAGTCAAGATCATGCCACTGCACTCCAGCTTGGGCAACAGAGGCAGACTCCGTCTCAAAAACAAAACAAAACAAAAGATTGTGTGTGTGTTCAATGGATAGTTTATTCTAAGTCCTTTAAAATACTGTAGTCATTACCCCGCTTTAGCAATAATTAACATTTTGCCAACTTTTTTTTTTTGTTTTGAGACAGAGTTTCACTCTTGTCACCCAGGCTGGGGTGTAGTGGCGTGATTTTGGCTCACTGTAACTTGTGCCTCCCAGGTTCAAGTGATTCTCCTGCCTCAGCCTTCCGTCTAGCTGAGACTACAAGCACATGCCAGCATGCTCGGCAAATTTTGTATTTTTAGTAGAGGTGGGGTTTCATCATGTTGGTCAGGGTGGTCTTGAACTCCTGACCTCAGGTGACTCATCTGCCTCAGCCTCCTAAAGTGCTAGGATTACAGGTGTGAACCAGTGTGCCCGGACTTTATGTGCTTTTTATAATCAGGAAGAGGATACAAATAGAAAGTAATTTTAGATGTTATTGAAAACTTATGGTGAAGAATATATGCTAAATATTTGGCCAGGTGACGTGGCTCACACCTATAATCCCAGCACTGTGGGAGGCCAAGGCAGGAGGGTCACTTGAGCCCAGGAGTTCAAGACCAACCTGGGCAAAATGGAAGAATTCCATCTCTATAAAAAGATACAAAAATTAGCCGGGCATGGTGGTGAGTGCCTGTGATCCCTGGTACTTGGGAGGCTGAGGTAGGCTGATTGCTTGAGCCCCTGGAGGTGGAGATTACACTGCACTCCAGCCCAGGCAACAGAGTGAGACTCTGTTTCAAAAAAAAAAAAAAAAAAAGAATGAAAGAAAACAAAGAATATATGCTAAATATTTAAGAGCCTAAACATAGAAATATAATGGACAGATTTTGAAAGTGAAGTGACATTGTAAAAATTTATCAGTCCAACAGAAAACAAGGAAGAAAAGAGAAAAAACTGACAAAAAGAATTGCAAATAGTAAAGAAAACAACCATGGTGGTAGAAATAAATCTATATAGATCACTGAAACAACAAATATATGTAAATGAAAGTCATACATCGAAAGACAAGTGGCTACCAGATTTGATTATGCTTCTTACAATAGGTACATCTATAACAGAATGACATAGGAAGGTTTAAACTAAAGGAAGGTAATAATACTCAAGAAAAGCATAACCTGGGCCAGGCACGGTGGCTCATGCTTGTAATCTAGATCTTTCTTTCAATTTTGCTGTGAGCCAAAAACTGCTTAAAAATATAGTATTAAGGCTGCCTGTGGTGGCTTACACCTGTAATCCCAGCACCTTGGGAGGCTGAGGCAGGCAGATCACTTGAGGTCAGGAGTTCAAGACCAGCTTGGCCAATATGGAGGAACCCCATCTCTAGTAAAAATACAAAAATTAGCCGGGCATGGTGGCGTGTGCCTGTAATCCTGGCTCCTCAGGAGGCTGAGGCAGGAGAATCACTTGAATTCAGGAGGCGGACATTGCAGTGAGCCGAGATTGCTCCACTGCACTCTAGCCTGGGCAATAGAGCGAGACTGTCTCAAAAAAAAAAAAAAAAAAAAAATATATATATATATATACACACACACATACACATATATATAGTATTAAGAATTTTTACTTGCAAGTGCTATTTAGTGTAATCTGAAAAATTTGGTAGAGCCAAACTACATTACAATGTGTAGGATAAGAATCATCCACCGAAACTGCTTCAATTGCTCAACAGTACTTTTTTATTAAATACACTGAATTTGGTCATAACATATATGGAATTGTTTTTGAATTTTCTACAACATTTATTTATTTTTGTTTGCTTTTAGATGTGGAAAGGACAAAGTGATCCTCCCACATCAGCCTCTTGAGTATTTCAGACTCCAAGTGCACACCAGTGTGCCCAGCTAATTGTTATTAAAATTTACTTTTTGGCTGGGCATGGTGGCTCACTCCTGTAATCCCAGCACTTTGGGAGGCTGAGGGGGGCGGATCATGAGGTCAAGAGATTGAGACCACTCTGCCTAACATGGTGAAACCCCATCTCAACTAAAAATACAAAAAATTAGCCAGGTCAGGCTGAGGCAGGAGAATTGCTTGAACCTGGGAGGTGGAGGTTGCAGAGAGCCGAGATGGGGCCACTGCAGTCCAGCCTGGGCCACAGAGCAAGAGTCTGTCTCAAAAAAAAAAAAAAAAGCCTCGTTATTTTAGCTACATGTTATACTGCATTATTATAAATTGCGCAAGGAGAAACAGCATATAGATAGATCTACTCATGTTTTTATATATATATCCACATATATATATATATAATATATATATATATGCCTTTCTTTTTATTTATTTATTTTTTGAGACAGAGTTTCGCTCTTGTTGCCCAGGCTGGAGTGCAATGGCGGGATCTCCGCTCACTGCAACCTTCATCTCCTGGGTTCAAGCCATTCTTCTGCCTCAGCCTCCCAAGTAGCTGGGATTACAGGCATGCACCACCACACCTGGATACTTTTTGTATTTTTAGTAGAGATGGGGTTTCTCCATATTGGTCAGGCTGGTCTTGAACTCCCAACATCAGGTGATCCACCCGCCTCGACCTCCCAAAGTGCTGGGATTATAGGTGTGAGCCACCACGCCCGGCCTATATATATGTATATATATGTATATATATATATATCTTTCTATCATCATCTGTCTTTCATTGTTTTTGTTGAGAAGTCAACTGTGAGTATTATTGTTATGAGATCGACAGTAATATTTCTTTTCTCTCTGGGTGCTTTGGGTTAGAAATTATCCTTTTTGTTTAGCTTTTTTTTTTTTTTTTTTTTTTTTTTTTTTTCTTTTTGTTGAGACGGAGTCTCGCTTGTCGCCCAGGCTGGAGTGCAGTGGCGCGATCTCCACTCACTGCAAGCTCCGCCTTCCAGGTTCAAGCCATTCTCCTGCCTCAGCCTCCGGTATAGCTGGGACTACAGGCGCCCGCCACCTCGCCCGGCTAATTTTTGTATTTTTTTAGTAGAGACAGGGTTTCACCGTGTTAGCCAGGATGGTCTCCATCTCCTGACCTCGTGATCCACCCGTCTTGGCCTCCCAAAGTGCTGGGATTGCAGGCGTGAGCCACCGCGCCCGGCCCCTTTTTGTTTAGTTTTAAGAAATTCTGTTCCAATATGTCTGTTTTAATATTTTTATTTATTTATTTACTTATTTACTTATTTAGTTTTTTTGAGACAGAGTTTCGCTCTTGTTGCCCAGGCTGGAGTGCAATGGTGCAATCTCAGCTCACCACAACCTCTGTCTCCTGGGTTCCAGCAATTCTGCCTCAGCCTCCCAAGTAGCTGGGATTACAGGTGTGCACCACCATGCCCGGCTATTTTGTATTTATAGTAGAGACGGGGTTTCTCCATGTTGGTCAGACTGGTCTCAAACACCCAACCTCAGGTGATCTGTCCACCTCGGCCTCCCAAAGTGCTGGGATTACAGGTGTGAGCCACTGCACCTGGCCATTAATATTTATTTTATTTGGCCCATGTAGGGGTTCAATTTTATTATTTATTTAATTTTTAAATTTTGTTATGATGAGTCTTGCCATGTTGCCCAGGCTGATGTTGAACCCCTGGGCTCAAGTGACTCTTCCTCCTTGGCCTCAAGTGTTGGGGTTATAGGCGTGAACCATTGTGCACAGTCTGTAGTGGTTCTTGAATCTTGAAATTGATGCTTTCATTAGTTTTAGAAAAATTGTGGGAAGGAGTAGGCACTCAAGTGTTCAGAAATATTGTTCTATGTGCTTTAATATTCATATCAAATATTTAAAAAAAGTTTTAAAAAGCAAACTGACAGGTCTTGCCTCAGTTATTGACGTAGAACTCTACTCCCATTTCATTGTTTAGAGATTGCTCCTTACTCTTGAATTCCTGGCTTGCCATTTTGATTCCCTAATTTACTTCCTTAATAGCAATGTTTTCTAGTGTTCTGACTGTGAACAAATCTGAGATTTACTGCCTAAAATTCAGAAGCTTGAAATGTATTTTAGAAGCTAACACGAATGCAGAAGTAGCACAAAGAGGGGCGCTGAAAAGAAAGCAATCCTTGCCAAAGATGATAAGATCGAGAGATAAGAAGGAGAGAAGATGCTGCTATGAGAGCTTAGTCTAAGGGACATCAGTGGGAGCAGGGAACTACATGATAATCAGACTCAGGGATATTGCAAGAGGAGTCTGAGAACTTCTCTGCCAACCTGAAGGCTCATCAAGATACCTAGGAAATAAACTACATATGTCCAGGACAAAACAAAACAAAACAAAAACAATATGCCCAGTTAGTCGCTCCTTAGGAGTAAGTTATAAGTTTAGAGAGCCCACTAAGGTACTAACCTCTTCAAGTAGTTATGCCTTAAGTAGCCTAAAAACATTAATACACCTCCTTAACCATTTCATTCACTTCCCAGGGAGAGACCTAAGCACAAGAGCGTATAAGGACAAATATATTTTATTTTATTCATTGTGCTTATAATGCCTACTACTCTCTAGGCACACATAAATATTGTATAAAAATCTGATTTGTATAAAGTCAGCTTTGATCAAGAGAGGGTTTGTTGATAGGTTTTAAAACCCGCTTATACTTTTTTTATTAATATGAAGCTCCTATTTGGAAGCCTCCACTGCACAATTATGAGCTAGAAAGGGCTTGTCCTTCAGCAAGTGAAATGATTTTAAAGGTCCAGTATAAGTCCTTGATTTGAATTGAATGAAATTCTCCAAATCCCGCCAATGTGCTGCTTTGCATATCAGGAGGTTTCTTGCTGGGCTGGAAAGGTGGATCTGCATTTGAGTATTTGGTGCCAGTAAAAAATGTCACAAAGTAAGCAGAGACTAACTGGGCATATTACCCTCTAAATTACATAAAAAGCTTCATCTAGTGCTAAAGGTACAAGGGAAGTATTATTCTAGATATTCTAGGAATACAGTCAGCACGAAGTAACTTTTAGCCTACCTGGAAAACAATGCTGCAGAAACTGCAGTGGGCCATGTTTCCCAAAGTAAGAAATGGGAGGTAAGGTACGTGGAATAAGTAAATGTTCTTATTTTCTCACACAGGAAGAATTATTTAATAGCTCAGCTAAGGGTGGGACTCCCCTGCTCTGTCAAATCTTATATAAATAAATGTATCTTCCTAGATCAGTACTTGGTGTCATTGTTATATTTGGGTTTTTCTTATATTCTGAAAATATTTACACTGTTGCCATCCGGTTGTGTTTTAAAATGCAGGTGTTATGGTTTCAGTAAAAAAAAACAAAAAAAAAACCCAAAAAGGCTGGACATGGTGGCTCACGCCTATAACCTTAGCACTTTGGGAGGCTGAGGCGGGAGGATCCCTTGAGCTCAGGAGTTTGAAATCAGCCTGGACAACATAGTGAGAACTTCACACACACACACACACACACACACACACACACACGAGCTATTGAAGATCAAAACAGCTTATAGATTTTGCTTCCAGCTACTCATGGAAAAATTTATCAATCCTCTGCAAGTAATACACATCAAACAAGAATGCATTTATATATACTTATAACAAGCAGCTGGGGTTAAGTAAACCAGAGTGTGAGATATAAAGTCAGACATTCTTATTGATTTCTACTTTGTCATAGCTACATGGCCTTGGCAAGTCATATTCTTTCTGGGGCCTTACTTTTTGTGAAATGAGTATGATAAAAAAATCAACCCTACCACTTTCACAGGACTATAGTGAGAAAGAGTACTGTAAACTAGTGAAGAGCATGGACTCAGGCGCGTCGGGGCTCGTCTTTTTTTTTTTTTTTTTTTTTTTGAGACAGGGTTTGCCTTTTGTTGCCCAGGCTAGAGTACAATGGCGTGATTTTGGCTCACTGCAACCTCCATCTCCCAGGTTCAAGTGATTCTCCTGTCTCAGCCTCCCAAGTAGCTGGGATTACAGGCATGTGCCACCAAGCATAGCTAATTTTTTTTTTTTTGTATTTTAGGTAGAGATGGGGTTTCACCATGTTGGTCAGGCTGGTCTTGAACTCCTGATTTCAAGTGACCCACCCGCCGTGGCCTCCCAAAATGCTGGGATTACAGGTGTTAGCCACTGTGCCCACCTAGGCTCGAGTCTTAATCGTGATACTTACTTGAATATATTGGGTAAGTCTCAATGTCTTTAAACCTCAATATCTTCATTTGTAGAATGGGATTAATGATGGTCCCTCAGGAGTGACTAGAGTATGTTGAAATTTTTGCACAATGAGGATATACAGCAATTAATATTTTCTATTAATATATAAATCAGAAATGAGACAATGTATATATAAGTACTTTGAAAATTGTAAAGTGTTATACAGTTATTAATGATGATCATCTTTACCACAAGTCTTATTTTGGTTCTTGAAAGTGATTGTATTATTTCCAAAGTCCCGAACCCTCAAGGAACTCTGATTATATGCAGGATGCTTGATCTCAGTTGGACTGAACAAACCATTGAGAGATGAGCTACCTTTGATAGGGTCTACTTGATGCTGATTACACAGCTGGTTATGTATGCTGATTACATAAAGGCCTTAAGAGGGACTCATTCTCTTAGGGCATCCCAATGCCTTTTAGTACTATACATCTTAACTGTCCCAACAAATGAGGTACTTTGACAGAGAGTGGCAGAAAGAGCAAAGGACAAAGGACACATGAGAACCAGTGTATGAGCTCTGTTCTCTTTTATATTTGCCTAGGCTGATTATAGACAGAGAAACCCTAAGTATTAGTTAGGGTTCTTCAGAAAAACAGAACCAATAAGATCGATTGATCTATCTATCTATCTATCTATCTATCTATCTATCTATCTATCTACCTACCTACCTACCAATCATCAATCTATCTCTATCTGTATATTTATAAAACTCAGACTGGGGCTTACACTATTGGCCTCTGCTTCTCAGGCTTTGGAGCTTGGACTGAAACTACACCACCAACTTTCCCGGGCCCTCCAGCTTGCAGACTGCGGATCAAGGGACTGCTCCATACTCAAGTGAGCCAATCCCTCATATAAAACCTCTATCTGGCCGGGGGCGGTGGCTCACTCCTGTAATCCCATCACTTTGGGAGGCTGAGGCGGGCGGATCACTTGAGGTCAGGAGTTCAAGACCAGCCTAGCCAGCATGGTGAAACCCCACCTCTACTAAAAATACAAAAATTAAACCGGGCATGGTGGTGGGCACTGGTAATCCCAGCTACTCGGGAGGCTGAGGCAGGAGAATTGCTTGAACCTGGGAGGTGGAGGTTGTAGTGAGCCGAGATTGTGCCACTGCACTCCAGCCTGGGTGACAGAGCGAGACTGCATCTCAAAAACAAAAAACAAAACAAAACAAAACAAAAAAACAAAGCACACATCTGAGCCCGGAGTTGGAGACGCTTGCTGAAGAAGAATCCAGGGGAAGGTGAAGTGGTTGAAGGCCAGCTGATGCTCTCCATGCCAAAGAGATGAGCCAACAGATGCACAACATTGTGTGTGAACTACAAAAGTGCCTGCTTCCACCTTTTCTGCAAAAAATTAAAATGGCTTTGTTTCACTTCTGCTTCTGAAACCTCATGCAGAAGTGTCTCCTGAGGCCCACTTTAACTGGAAACAAATTGGGAAAGGAATTCTGGGAAATGTAGTTTAGGCTAGTCAAGTTGACGCATTACAGAGGCACTACATACATGCCATTTTTGTCTCTTACACAAATGCTACCATACTGTATACATTCTTTTGCACCTTGCTTAGAGGTCCTACCAAATTCTTTTTTCTTTTTCTTTTCTTTTGTTTTTTGAGACCGAGTTTTGCTCTTGCTGCCCAGGCTGGAGTGCAATGGAGCAATCTCAGCTTACTGCAACTTGTGCCTCCTGGGTTCAAGCAGTTCTCCTGCCTCAGCCTCTGGAGTAGCTGGGATTACAGGCGCGTGCCACCACGCCTGGCTAATTTTGTATTTTTAGTAGAGACAGGGTTTTGCCACATAGGTCAGGCTGGTCTTGAACTCCTGACCTCAGGTGATCGACCTGCCTTGGCCTCCCAAAGTGTTGGGATTACAGACGTGAGCCACCACGCCCGGCCCAAATTTTTATATATAGATTTATGCTTTTTTTTTTTTTAGTGGTGGCACAGTATTCCATTGTGCTTGGGTTGTTCCAATCCTTTGCTATTTCAAACAGTGCTTCAATGAATGGCTTTGTGCATACACCATTTTGCATGTGTGCAAGCATATCTGTATATTAAGTTCCTGGAAGTTCAATTTCTCAGCCAAATGGTTTCTGCATTTAAAATACTTATCTATTGTCTAATTGTTCTTTATAGAGGTTATATCAATTTCCTCTCCTGTTAAGTAAAATATAACAGTGCCTGGTTTCCCATACTTGTAACACAGTATATGACCAAATCTGTTTATCTTTGTACATTTTATAGATAAAAATATATATTTCACATTGCAGTGTGATTGTAATTTGCATTTTTCTTTTTATGAATGGGTTTGATCTCTAGGGGATATTTCTGGGTAGGGAAAGTAAGGTAAAGAATAAGTTTAGAAATTTCAATTTGAGTTAGATTCAATGTCCCTTTGAAAAGTTATCTTTAAAATACTGGCCCCTCTTCTTTCAAAACACATTTGATATTCAAGAACTTCTCACTAGTAACAAATGATAATACTGATGAGAAGTAGTACAATTTTACTATACAGCTCTATCATTTTAGTGAAAAGCAAAGAGTAAAGTTCAAACTAAAGTGGTTAAACCTGCTTTTATCTCAGTTTACAGTAGAAATATCATATACATATTTGGATTGAATGAGGAAAATTTCGTATAAATCTCTAGTTTACTGCAATTAAGCATCTTTAGAACAATCTTGGATTGTATTAGTCTGAAAAACAAGGCATAGATACTAGAAAACAATTTCTAGACTATCTCTGGATGATCATTAATAACAAAATATGAAATATATTCTACATCTCAGGTGTCCAGTGTAGATCAAAGTTATCTAACACAAGTTTGGAGTTAAGTATCATAATCTGTTACTGTTAGAGATGGCCAGATTCTCTCATGTTTTTAGTTTTTTCATTCTTAGAAAAAGATTTACAGTTTGAATGGAAAGTAACTGATAATCAAAATATGTCATTAGGTATAGCTGGCAAAATATTGATGGTTCACTTTATAACTGAGGTATCTGCATATGACTTTTGTATATTTTATTGTTTCCTAGTTGAAGATTATTTGATTTAGTAGAAATTTTTTAACATTTTTCAGCTTTCATTCTCTAAACTCTGTCTTCTTCCTGGAAGAACTCTGTTCTATTCAATGAGAACAAAACAGCGCCCTCCTGGGAAAGCTCTATTCAAAAGTAAGTGCGTGCATAGCCTGGCCACACAGTTGGTGTTTATAGTGGTGTTACATTTGCTAAAGACATTCAGGCCTGGTGCAGTGGCTCATGCCTGTAATCCTAGCACTTTGGGAGGCTGACGCAGGCAGATTTCACCAGCCTGGCCAACATGATGAAACCCTATCTCTACCAAAAATACAAAAATTAGCTGGGTGTTGTGGTGCACACCTGTAATCCCAGCTACTCAGGAGGCTGAGGCAGGAGAATCGCTTGAATCTGGGAGGCAGAGGTTGCAGTGAGCAGAGATCATGCCACTGAACTCCAGCCTGGGCAACAGAGCAAGACTTTGTCTCAAAATAAACAAATAAATAAATAAAAATAAAAATAAAAGCAAGTAAATAAATAAATAAATAAATAAATAAATAAATAAAGGAGAGAGCCCTGAATTTCTAACTTGACTTCTCAGGGAAGCTTCAAATGTCCCTACATCTTCTTGGATTTTTAAGTGATATCCAAGTAGGTGAGACAAAGATTCTCTGGGATCTAATATAGCAATGAAGGCAGATATTTTAATGAAGGTGAGAAATTGTGGGTTTGGACGCAGGTGGCACTTTTTGATACTCACTGATGAGCTTAAGAATCTCAAAGATACTCAGGAAGTTTAAAAGACCTTGTAGAAAAAAGGGGTTTTCAGGGACAGAATTATGGTTTCCATAAGAAAACACATCACATACACCAACCCCCTGAAATAGCTAACCTTTGCCTAAGGATGCAAAACAGACTTTCTCGGATTTCTCAGTAACTCCCTGAGGTAATAGGGTACGCTGAACACAGTGAATATTTAAAGAAAGGATCTCTTCGGAGCTTCTGCCAATAAAATATTCTCTAAGTCAAAGAGTAGCCTCACCTCTCAGCTTCTTAATAATGAAAGTGCTGGTCAGAGTAGCAGATTTTGGGCATCCTCAGTGTTAGGAAAAGACTGACCAGTGTTTGTGTATCCTCTAGGAAAGTGTTCTTTTCTCATGCTTTAAAAAATTAATTTCCCCCAGTTTTGATCAGGGGACTATAATTTTTAAAAATTCTACACTTCACTTTAGAACTGCTTACTCTGCCAGTCTCGATGAAAATGGTGACTGTCTCCTACTGAAGAATGGAAGGCTTCTTACACCTGTGTTAAGAACAGGAAAGGATTCTTCTTTTACTTTGTTCTTTTGCAATAAATTGGAAACAAATGGTTAACAGTAAGATGTAAAAATATTAGAGAAAATATTAAAAGGAGAAAATATGCCACTCATAATCATATTGCCTGAGCATAGTGGTTACTCTTTTTGTTTTTGAATGTTGCCTGTTGGTCCTTACTTAAATATGTACGTAGTTTGGGCATAGTTGCAATCGATGTTTTTGGCAAGTATCAAGTCACTTTATGTATATTTCATGCTAGGTCTTTAAGGAATGGGTTTTTTCTTTTAAAAGTCATAGTATGCTGCTAACATGTTTTAAAAGCCGTGCCTTAATTTATCTCAACTATCATCTCACTTCATTAAAGGGAATACATTTTCTTCTGGTCATAGACATTTAGACCAATTGCTCTTTGGGGTCATTCCTAGTTTAGATACAGAAGCCACATTATCATCCCCTCTTTATCTAGTGTGACATATAGACATGCATTCAGGTAACCTAAAAGTCATATCCATCTATTAAAGTATAGGTTAAACAGAAAAGGGGCTAAAATAATAGCCCCATTTCCTGCTCCTTGAGATTGTGATCTATCATAAGTTAATGTTTGCTCCAAACATTATCAAAAGGTATCAAAACACTTCTCAAAAGCGTTGATAGCTGAGGAGCCTGTGCTTGGTTAAATCTTCTGGACCTTAGCTGATACCTCTCTATGGGAGTAATCAGTGAAA
Source organism: Macaca thibetana thibetana (assembly GCF_024542745.1). Lineage (NCBI taxonomy): Eukaryota > Metazoa > Chordata > Mammalia > Primates > Cercopithecidae > Macaca > Macaca thibetana. The sequence continues at coordinate 46,383,514 of NC_065590.1, forward strand.
GCATCAAACTGTCATATTACTTGTGGTTTTTCTTTTTTTTTTTTGAGATGGAGTCTTGCTCTGTCGCCCAGGCTGGGGTGCAGTGGCCGGATCTCAGCTCACTGCAAGCTCCGCCTCCCAGGTTCACGCCATTCTCCTGCCTCAGCCTCCCGAGTAGCTGGGACTACAGGCACCCGCCACCTCGCCCGGCTAGTTTTTTGTATGTTTTAGTAGAGATGGGGTTTCACCGTGTTAGCCAGGATGGTCTCGATCTCCTGACCTCGTGATCCACCCGTCTCAGCCTCCCAAAGTGCTGGGATTACAGGCTTGAGCCACCGCGCCCGGCCACTTGTGGTTTTCATTTTCATTTTATTTATTTATTTGTTTAGAGACAGGGTCTCACTCTGTCAGTCATGTTGGAGTACAGTGGCATGATCACAGCTCACTGCAGCCTTGACTTCCCAGGCTCAAGTGATCCTCCCACCTCAGCCTCCCGAGCAGCTGGAACTACAGGCGGGTAATTTTTGTATTTTTTTTAGATGCGGGGTTTCACCATGTTCCCAGGCTGGTCTGGAACTCCTGGACTCAGGCAATCTGCCCCCTTTGCAAAGTGCTGACATTATAGAAGTGAGCCACCAAGCCCAGCCATACTTGTGGTTTTTTAATCTGTAAGGTTAAAAAAGGGATAAAGGGCCAGGCACCATGGCTCATGCCTGCAATCCCAGCACTTTGGGAGGCCGAGGCAGGCAGATAACTTGAGGTCAGGAGTTCTAGACCAGCCTGCTCTACATGGTGAAACCCCGTCTCTACTAAAAATACAAAAATTAGCTGGGTGTGGTGGTGCACACCAGTAATCCTAGCTACTAGGGAAGCTGAGGCAGGAGAATCACTTGAACCCGTGAGGCAGAGGTTGCAGTGAGCCGAGATCATGCCACTGCACTCCAACTTGGGTAACAGAGTGAGACCCTAACACAAAAAACAAAACAAAATAAAATAAAATAAAATAGGCGTAAGGGTATGTAATGATAGATGCATTCAAGGGGAGTTTTAGGCAAAGTCTTCACTTGTTGGTGGTCCATTTTACCTACCCAAGACACTTTTCAGTGACTTGAGTCTCTGGCTCAGGAGAGCTCTGAAAACATTACCTAGGCAAACGCATTGATGGATGGGAAGGCTATCATGGAAGACTGCCATTTGTATTCACCCAAAACCTGTTTTCTCATTTCCTGGCATGCACAACTGGTTGAGATTTGCCAGCTTTCTTTCTTTTATTTTTTAGAAGGAGTCTTGCTCTGTTGCCTAGGCTGGAGTGCAGTGGCGCGATCTCAGCTCATTGCAACCTCCGCCTCCCAAGTTTAAGCAATTCTCCTGCCTCAGCCTCCCAAGTAGCTGGGATTATAGGTGCCCACCACCATGCTTGGCTAATTTTTTGTAGTTTTAGTAGAGACGGGGTTTCACCATGTTGGCCAGGCTGGTTTCGAACTCCTGACCTCAGGTGATCTGCCCGCCTCGGCCTTCCAAAGTGCTGGGATTACAGGCGTGAGCCACTGTACCCTGCCAATTTTTGTATTTTTTAGTAGAGATGGGTTTTCACCATGTTGCCCAGCCTGGTCTTGAGCTCTTGACCTCAAGTATATCTGCCTGCCTCAGCATCTCAAAGTGCTGGAATTACAGGTATGAGCCACTGCAACCGGCTGAGATTTGCCAGCTTTCTTTGCAGCTAGGTATGGCCATGTTACTGAGTTCTGGCAAATGGGATGTGAACTCATGTGATGAGTGCCTCTTCCAGGCCTGGATCATAATAACCTTCTACAGATAAGCCTCCATGTTCTTTCTCTTTCCTGCTTGATGCAGAAGAGCACGATGTCCTTAGAATCTCTGACTTTCCTAGAAGGGGACGCCATAAGTTGGAAGCCTGTGTCAGGAGAGACTCATCCTCTGATTAGGAACACCTATTTTGCACTTTAGCAAGAATTAGTCTTTCATTGTGTTAGGCGAATGAAAACTTTGGGGTTGTAACCATAACAGCTGCTAATGTTACCATAATTAATATAATTATGAAATAGAAAGTTATTTGATTTGTATAATCACACACACACACACAGACATTATTTTTGTTTCTCTGTAAACCTATGACGATGGCAGAGAGGATACTAGCTAAAAATATTTTGAAGTTAAAACACAGCTGGAAACTGAGATACTACTCAGAGAAGAAAATTATCTGTAAGATAACAAGAAGCAGCACAAAGTAATGCTTAAGCAAGAGGGAACTGGGGTCAGACTGGGTTTGAATCCTGGCTCTGCCACTTGTAATCTGCAACCTTGGACAGATGAACTTTTTTTGCTCCCATTTCCTCATTTATAAAATGGAAATAATAATAATGATAATATCTACCTTATAAGAATCTTGTAAGATTCAAATGAGGTAATATGTGTTAAATGCTTATAGCAGTGCCTGGCAAAGGAAGCACTCCATAAATATTAGTTAATTATTATTACCAAGTAAAAAACTTGTGTCAAGCAGGGGTCCAGAGTCCAGAGAAGGTGAGGGTAGGGTGGGGTGGGGAGGAGAAGCTGCTTCTACTCCTGGCTAGCACCACATGTCATCAACGTGATTCCCAACTAGGCAGGTTAAATCTTGTGGTAGGACACCTCCAAATGGAGGAGCATCTTAAACTTCTGGAAAGAATATCCCTCCTTTCTGATCATCTGGCACAGGCATCTCCTGCCTCCTGTGGGTGCTCCGGCCTTGGTCAGCACCAAATGGAAGGTTGCACATATTTCCTCCTCTTTCTCTCCAGATCCCTTCTATTCTCCATGTCTTCAAGATGGGGAAGCAAAGCAGATATTTAGGGAGCCACAGACCTCTGTATTTATTTATTTATTTATTTGAGATGGAGTTTAACTCTTGTGCCCAGGCTGGAGTGGATGGCGCGATCTTGGCTCACTGCAACATCTGCTTCCTGGGTTCAAGTGATTCTCCTGCCTCAGCCTCATGAGTAGCTGGGATTACAGGTGCCCGCCATCACGCCCGGCTATTTTTTTGTTGTATGTTTAGTAGAGACGGGGTTTCACCACGTTGGTCAGGATGATCTTGAACTCCTCAAGATCATCCACCTGCCTTGGCCTTCCAAAGTGCTGGGATTACAGGCGTGAGCCACTGCGCCTGGCCTGTCATTATTTATTATTGGTTTCACTTCTAGTTAGCCTCAGGTAAAATGAACTGCCTTCAAAACACCTTCAGTAGTAAGCTAGAGTCCTATTTAAAGTCAGTAACATATGGAATCTTTATACAAAATATAGGATTGAGAGACCCAGACTAACAATTTGTTAGGTAGAAAATAAGCATAAGGATTTAAAAATTTGTATTTTTTTGTAGTAAAACATACATAATAAAACATTTACTGCTGTAACCGTTTTGAGTGTACGATTGAGTGGCGTTATACACATTCACAATGTTGTGCAGCCACCAGCACTGTCTATTCCAGAACTGGTTCATCATTGCAAACAGAAGCTCCATACTCATTCAACAACTTCCCATTCCTCCTTCCTGCCTGTCCCTGGTAACCTCTATTCTACTTTCTGTCTCTATGTATTTGCTTATTCTTGGTGCCTTGTATAATTGGAATAATGCAGTATTTGTCCTGTGTCGGGCTTATTTCACTTAGCATAATTGTTTTTAAAGTTTATCCCTATTGTAGCATGTAGCAGAATTTCTTTCCTGTTTATGGTTAAATAATATTCCATCACAGGGTGTATACCACGTTTTGTTTATCCACTCATCTACATGGGGTGTTTCCACCTTTTGGCTATCAGGAGTAATGCTGCAATGAATATTGGTGAACAAGGATTTGTTTGAGTCCCTGCTTTCAATTTTTTTTGGAATATACCTGGGAGTGGAAATTCCAGTAATTCGTGTTTTTATTCTTTTGAGATGGAGTCTCACTCTGTGGCCCCAGCTGAAGTGCAGTGGTGCAGTCTTGGCTCACTGCAACCTCCATCTCCCACGTTCAAGTGAGTCTCCTGCCTCAGCCTTTCGAGTAGCTGGAATTACAAGTGTGTGCCACCACGCCCGGCTAATTTTTGTATTTTTGGTAGAGACAAGGTTTCACCATATTGGCCAGGTTGGTCTTGAACTTCTGTCCTCAAGTGATCTGCCCACCTCGGCCTCCCAAAGTTCTGGGAGTAGAGGGGTGAGCCACCACACCAGGCTAGTTTATGTTTTTAAGTAGGGGATTTGTACATGTGTCTCACTGACAGGAACTGTGTCACATGGTGTGTCCTTACTGCAAGGGAATGGGGTGGGGCTGAGAAAATGAGGTTTTAATTTTTTTCTGCAGTCTTTTAAATTTTTTTTCTTTGAGATGGAGTCTTGCTCTGTTGCCCAGGCTAGAGTGCAATGGCGTGGTCTCCACTCACTGCAACCCATCTCCCAGGTTCAAGCAATTCTCTTGCCTCAGCCTCCCAAGTAGCTGGGACTACAGGTGCCTGCCACCACACCTGGCTAATTATTGTATTTTCAGTAGAGATGGAGTTTTGCTATGTTGGCCAGGCTGGTCTTGAACCCCTGACCTCGTGACCTATCCGCCTCAGCCTTCCAAAGTGTTGGGATTACAGGTATGAGCCAACGTGCCTGGCCTCTCCAGTACAGTAGATAAAGGCAAGATAATGTGGGCTGGGAAAAGGTGGTGAATGAGTCCACATACAGTACCTGCCACAATTTACATCCTGGAGGATGAATTTAGAACTAAGATTCTATACTCCCCTAGCAGGGAATATGAATAGGCATTGATTCCCGATGGTACCTATAATGTTGTTGGTATTCTATAAATTCAAATTCAATGCTGGCCTTTTTTCCTGGATCTAATTTTGAATGATTTTATGACTTAAGGGAACTGCTTCATCTAGTTTCAGTGGGAATTTAGATAAATCTGCTTTTGATAGGTAATTACCCATGGTTTGGTTTGTATAAAATAAGCTTTCCAACAGAAGGGGGGCACTCAACTGTAGATGAAGATAATTAAATGATAATTAAAATGGGGGTGGTTTAGCAATAACAATACAAACAGGGAAAGGGCAAGATGGCATACTGTAAAGGAAACCATTTCTATTGGAATACTCAGAATTAAATACAACTAGTTCTGTTTAAAGATTACTATTCAAAAAATGTTGTTCAATTACTCCAGTATTTGCTATCTAACTTACCCAAAGACATCAAAGACATTCATTTATCACCATAAGCTTGGGAATAGGATCTAGCCATTGCAACTGTAGACTGCAGAAATTCAGAAAGAAAATTCAGCCTTATCTTTGATATAATTTTTTTTTTTTTTTTGGAGACAGAGTCTTGTTCTGTCACCCAGGCTGGAGTGCATTGGCGAGATCTTGGCTCACTGCACCTCCACCTTCCAGGTTCAAGTGATTCTCCTGCCTCAGCCTCCCGAGTAGCTGGGATCACAGGCATCCACCACTATGCCCAGCTAATTTTTGTATTTTTAATAAAGATGGGGTTTCACTATATTGGCCAGGCTGGTCTCGAACTCCTGACCTCAGGTGATCTGCCTGTCTTGGTCACCCAAAGTGTTGGGATTACAGGTGTGAGCCACCATGCTCAGCCTGATATAAATCTTAAATGCTCTATTATTAAGAAGAAAATCACCAAGGTAACAATCTTATTAATGATGGATTCAAGAATGGAATGAAGGATGGAAAGAGGAAAGCATGCATTAGGCATTTTGTACGTGTCTGTCACCTATATAGCTAAAGAAAGAGAAGGATGAAGGTATTAGTTAGGATACAATCTCAGGTGATGGTAACAGAGCCCCAAAGTAACAGTGTGCTGAACAAGATGGAAGCTTATTTCTGTCTTGTGAAGATGGTCCAGGGCAGGTATAGTGGCTCTGATCCACAAGATCATGCAGAGACCTTGGCTCCTTCTGCCCTGTTTCTTTGCCATTCCAAGCAGAGAGGTAGAGGCAAGAAAAAGGGGAAGGGAAGACCCATCCTTACTTTTAAGGATATGACTAGAAATCACACCCCATTGTGCTCAGGATTCAGATTTATGACCACACCTAGCTACAAATGAGTCTGGTTTTTATTTTGGATACCCATGTGTCCAGCTAAAAATTAGCAGTGCTATTATTTAAAAAGAAGAGAATAAATTTTGAAATGTTATCTTAGCTGTTTGTGTTGCTGTAACAACATACCTGAGACTGGGTAATTTATAAAGAACAGAAATTTATTTCTCACAGTTTTCATAGTTGGGAAGTTGAGGATCAAGGTACCAACAGGTTTGGTTGTCTGGTGAAGGTTGCTCTTTGATTCCAAGATGGCGCCTTGTTGCTGTATGCTATGGAGGGGAAGAATGCTGTGTGTGGCTTCCTTTCTAAGAGCCTTAATCCCATTCATGAGGAAGAAGCCCACACGGCCTACCCACCTCTTAAAGGCCCAGCTCTTAATACTATCAATTGGCCATTGTATTAGTCCATTCTCACACTGCTATAAAGAACTACCTGAGCCTAGGTAATTTATAAAGAAAAGAGGTTTAATTGGTTCACAGTTCCACAGGCTGTACAGGCAGCATGGCTGGGGAGGCCTCAGGAAACTTACAATCATTGTGGAAGGGCAAAGGGGAAGCAAGCACGTCTTTAGATGGCAACAGGAGAGAGAGAGAGTGGTGGTGGGGGGGATGTGCAACACACTTTTAAACTACCAAATCTCATGAGAACTCACTTACTATCATGAGAACAGCAAGGGGAAAATTCTCCCCCATGTTCAATCACCTCCCACCAGGTCCCTCTCTAACATGGGGAATTACAATTTGACATGAGATTTGGGTGGGGACACAGAGCCAAACCATATTGGCCATTAAGTTTCAACAGTTACATTTTGGAGGGGACACAGTCAAACCATAGCAGACACAATGAACCATCTTTGCTACAATAAAATTGTTGCTATTATAGAAAACAGAACAATTATTTTAAAGCAAATTTGGAAAACTTCAAGCCAGGGGGATCTCGGGTGTGTGCAGAAACAAATCTCTCACATCCTCTTGCCATATTAATAACCCATGATTCCTTATGAGTTTTGGGACATCCAAATGGACACCCAGAGCCAGTTATTGTTGGCTATTGCCCTGCATTAGCCCCTTGCCAAGCAAGCCAGGCCCTGGGGAATTCTACTACCATAGGAGATACACACAGACTATGCTCTCTCTCTCTCTGACTACATGAGGTATTACAGAGTGGATTAATTCTGGAGTCTGGCTCTGTTGCCCATGCTGGAGTGCAGTGGCACCATCTCGGCTCACTGCAAACTCTGCCTCCCAGATTCATGCCATTCTCCTGCCTCAGCTTCCTGAGAAGCTGGGACTACAGGCAGCCGCCACCACACCTGGGTAATTTTTGTATTTTCTTTTAGTAGAGACAGGGTTTCACCATGTTAGCCAAGATGGTCTTGATCTCCTGACCTTGTGATCTGCCCGCCTCGGCCTCCCAAAGTGTTTGGATTACAGGCGTGAGCCACCGCGCCTGGCTGCAGCCTGGATTAATTCTTTACAACTGCCAGTTATTTCCTGTAAAGAGGATGGTGGTCACACCCTTCCCCTGTAAACTTTATCTGCAACCACTTCTTGTTCTAATCTGATGAACAAAAATTTGAAAGGAAGTCAAAAGAAAAACTAGGACACAACCGTGGTGGTGTGGGAGGCACCACAGGGAGAGGAGTCAATGGGTTGGTTGGAGAGAGAAAGTTTCTACGAGGCCTCTGGGTGGCCCATGGAGACGGAGGTGGATGTTAGGAAGAAAAAGAACCAAGAGACGGGAAGAAAATGGATAATGAGTCTGGGCACGGTGGCTCACTCCTGTAATCCTAGCACTTTGGGAGGTTGAGGTGGATGGATCACCCGAGGTCAGGAGTTCAAGGCCAGCCTGGCCAACGTGGTGAAACTCCGTCTCTACTAAAAATACAAAAATTAGCCAGGTGTGATGGTGCACGCCTGTAGTCCCACTACTTGGGAGGCTGAGACAGGAGAATCACTTGAACCCGGGAGGTGGAGGTTGCAGTGAGCCGAGATCGCATCATTGCACTCTAGCCTGGGAGACAGAGTAAGACTCCATCTTAAAAAACAACAACAACAACAACAAAAACAACAAAACAAAGAAAATGGATAATGAGGAAAGAAAATAGGTTTCCTCCCTAATGAAAGTGAGGTAGGTCTGGGGAAGCTATGAATCTCACATATTAGAGAGGTTGAGGTAGGCATACATCTGAGGTATCAGAGGCTACTAACCCAACATAAAGGGGGCCCACAGAAAGATCGTTAAGTGAGGCAGTGCTAGGGAATTACAGCAAGAACAGTGGGAACAAGTGTGTCATGGTGTGGAGGAAATCCCAGGAAAACCACCAAATGTTCAGTCTCTTGACATGCTCCAGCATTCTTCCCACTGGGACCCCAGTCCACCGACCTCCCCTCAATTACCCACTTTCATATGACCTCCTTGCCTACCTACTTCCCACCTTGATCAGTTTGGATTCCATGGTTCATCCCTGACATCACACCCTGATACGACATTCAATATACCTGCCTCTCTCTTCATCCACACTTCCCTAGCAAAACCCCAACTCTGATGAACTTAGCACCCTTCATCCTCCATTCCCTGCCTGAGCAGCTGGCTGTGGCTGGAGAGAAGCCCACAAAGGATGGTGAATGTCAGGAGCCCACAGCCTCGTCCAGTTGTCCAGCTTATTGCCATGGTCAAGTTGCTCTCCTCCTTTGAAATGACTACATTATAGCTTTTCCTCTGTCATCAAACTTTCAATATCACCTCTCTCTTTCTCAGTCTTCGCTGTTGGCCTGGCTCCTTTTGTCTCTTTTTATTTTCATTTTATTTATTTATTTTTTATTTTTCATCTTTATTGTTTTATTTTTTGAGACAGAGTCTTGGCAGGGCACATTGGCTCACACCTGTAATCCCAGCACTTTGGGAGGCCAAGGTGAGTGGATCACTTGAGGTCAGGAGTTCAAGACGGAGTCTTGCTCTGTCACTCAGGCTGGAGTGCAATGGCATGATCTTGGCTCACTGCAATCTCTGCCTCCCGGGTTCAAGCAATTCTCTGTCTCAGCCTCCTGAGTAGCTGGGGTTATAGACATGCGCCACCACACCCAGCTGATTTTTGTATTTTTAGTAGAGATGAGGTTTTACCATGTTGGCTAGGCTGGTCTTGAACTCCTGACCTCAAGTGATCCACCCACCTCTGCCTCCCAAAGTTCTGGGATTACAGGCATGATTTTTTATTTTTATTTTTCGAGATGGAGTCTCGCTGTGTTGCCTAGGCTGGAGGGCAGTGGTGTGATCATAGCTCACTGTAACCTGGAACTCCTGGGTTCAAGACATCCTTCTGCCTCAGCTTCCCAAATAGCTGAGACTACAGGTGTGTGCCACTACACTTGGCTTGTGTCTCCTTTTTTCACTAAAGAAATGAAAACAATCAGCAGAGAATGATTCAGAATCTTCAAATGTACCTTCATTGGTAGCCACCTATGCTCTGCCTTCTGGAGAGCTGCGATAACTGTCCCATCCTTGCTCCTATTGCTGGCACTGTGCACTCCCTGGTCCATGCCTTCTTGCCTGCTCAAGGACTTGCTGTTGCAATCATCCCCTTTCTCTGTGTCATTATCTGCTCTCCACTACTGGGTTATTCTGATCAGTGTACAAACATGTGGCAATACTTCCCAGTTAAGAAAATACCTCCCCGGGCCCAGCATGGTGGCTCATGCTTGTAATCCCAGCCCTTTGGGATTGGGAGGCCAAGACAGGAAAATCACTTGAGGCCGAGTTTGAGACCAGCTTGGGCAACATAGCGAGACTCCGTCTATACAAAAATAATGAAAAAAATTAGCTAGGTGTAGTGGTGCTCACCTGAGGCTGCAATGAGGTATGATTGTGCCACTATATTCCAGCCTAAAAAAAAAAAGAAGGGAAGGAAAAAAAGAAGGAAGAAATAAAAGGAAAGTAAGATAAAGAAATAAATAAAGGAAATGCCTCTCTGATTCCCATATCCTCCTCCAGCAATGGCTCCATTTCTCTGCTTCTCTCAACAGCAACACTCCAAGAAATCCTGAAATACCATATTGGGTGGGACTTTCTCTGTGGTCCTGGAACTGATGAGGGCCAAAGATGGAGACAATTAAGTGTATTAAGAGATGGTTTAACTGTCTCTGTTTCCCCCAGCTGTCACTTCCCTTTTCCTATCAATCCTTAGTTTATATTAAAAAGAAACAAATAGAGGGATCACACCGGCTGTCAGCCTAGTGGGGAGAGCTGTGCCCTTCATTCTCCTCCTGTAAAGCAAGTGAGGAGTCCCAGCGATCCACCTGTGACCGCGAGTGGAGGGGATGATGTCCTTTCTCCAGCTGGGCATCTGTCTCCCTCTGCCCATCTGAATGCGGGACATGGGAGCTGGGGGATGGTCAGGCAGAGGGGAGGCTGCAGCAGGCAGCTTGTCCTCCCTGTTGGGAGTGTTAGTTTTTGTGATTCAAGGAAACCTAAGGATAGGTTTTGAGCTCACCAACCAGGACTGTCAGGGATGAAGTGGGAGGGGAAGCTTAGCAGGTGGAAGAGGTCTGAGCCAAGGTCAGGTATCCCACCTCAGGAAATTGGCAGCAGGAGTTGAAAAGAACAGACTCCTCCAGGTCCACACTCCAACTCCAAAAGCCAGTTGCCTTGTGGGAGTGGGTGGGAATGAGATTAAAATTATTGATGAGATTAGCACTTAAAATGCGATGGAGTTAGTAGTCAAAAGTCACCAGAAAGTTAGGAAATCTGCTCAATATTTCATTAAGTAACAGGAAAATGAAATTCAATTGGAAAGTGATTGAAAGCAACAATGGAAGAAAATTAAAGCTGTTTGCTGTCTACACTAAGTCCAGACTTTTCAATAGACCTGTTGCATCTTTACTTTTCTCTATCTCGTCTCATATTTTCTTTTGCTTTATTTTTTAGACATTAAAATGTATTTTATCAACGCTGTACATGTATTGTTTCAAAAAGTCATGTAAATAGTTTTAAATTGTAAGAAAATTAAAATCAAACAGTTTTAAAATGCTTAAAATAAAAAGGATTATCCAATGCCTTCCCCCCAGAAGCAACTTCTTTCCATTTTTAAACTGTTTCTTTAGGTTTTCTTTATCTCTATTTTTTTCCCCCAGATAACATATGTACTGCTACTTCTTGATTTTTTAGTTTTATGTGTTATATATTGACTTCCTGTTGTGGGAGATAAGGAGTTGGTCTTTTTACCCTCTGTTTCTTCTTACCATCCTCCCAATATTTCTCCTTCCTTCCTTCCTTCCTTCCTTCCTTCCTTCCTTCCTTCCTTCCTTCCTTCCTTCCTTCCTTCCTTCCTTCCTTCCTTCCCTTCCCTCTCTCCCTCCCTCCCTCCTTCCTCCCTCCCTCCTTCCCTCCTTTCTTTCTTTCTTTCTTTCTTTCTTTCTTTCTTTCTTTCTTTCTTTCTTTCTTTCTTTCTCTCTTTCTCTCTTTCTCTCTTTCTCTCTTTCTCTCTTTCTCTCTTTCTCTCTTTCTTCTTCCTCTCTCTTTCAATGAGAAACTGGTCTTTTTACCCTGTTTTTTCTTATCATCCTCCCAGTCTTCCCCTCCCTCCCTCCCTCCCTCCCTCCCTCCCTCCTCTTTCTTTCTTTCTTTCTTTCTTTCTTTCTTTCTTTCTTTCTTTCTTTCTTTCTTTCTTTCTTTCTTTCTTTCTTTCTTTCTTTCTTTCTTTCTTTCTTTCTTTTTCTTCTTCCTCTCTCTTTCAATGAGAAACTGGTCTTTTTACCCTGTTTTTTCTTATCATCCTCCCAATCTTCCCCTCCCTCCCTCCCTCCCTCCCTCCCTTCCTTCCTTCCTTCCTTCTTTCTTTTTGAGTCTCACTCTGTTGCCCAGGCTAGAATGCAGTGCCACAATTTCTGCTCCCTGCAACCTCTGCCTCCCAGGCTCAAGCTATTGTCCTGCCTCAGCCTCCTGAGTAGCTGGGATTACAGGAACACACCACCATGTGCAGCTATTTTTTTTTTTTCGTGTTTTAGTAGAAATGGGTTTCACCATGTTGGCCAGGCTGGTCTTGAACTCACAACCTCAAATGATCCACCTGCCTCAGCCTCCCAAAGTGCTGGGATTACAGGCATGAGCCACCCGGCCTGGCTGAGGTTCTAGTCTTTTGATTGGGTGGTAGAGGGGCAGTCACCCAGCTGTGTGGGCGTGAGGAGAGGAGCTAGGAGTCTTTTTCTTCCTATGAAGATTTTCACTCATTCCTGCTTTCATCTCCTTCTAGCAACTTCACCTTCCCGCAACCTCACCTTCCCAAGTACTTGGTACCTTCAACTCCTGAGGTTCTTTGGTATGAATTAGACCACTTCTTTTTTTTGTTTGTTTTTTTGAGATGGAGTCTCGCTTTGTCGCCCAGGCTGGAGTGCAGTAGTGCAATCTTGGCTCACTGCAAGATCTGCCTCCTAGGTTCATGCCATTCTCCTGTCTCAGCCTCCCGAGTAGCTGGGACTACAGGTGCCCGCCACCACGCTTAAACCCGGCTAATTTTTTGTATTTTTTAGTAGAGACGGAGTTTCACCGTGTTGGCCAGGATGGTCTCGATCTCCTGAACTCGTGATCCGCCCACCTCGGCCTCCTAAAGTGCTGGGATTACAGGCGTGAGCCACCGCGCCTGGCCGAATTAGACCACTTCTTGCTCATCTAGACTACAGATCCTCAACTTTAAATTTTTTTCAGGCTTTTGAGTCACTTACAACTCATCCATCTATTTTCTTTTCTTTTCTCTTTTCTTTTCTTTTCTTTTCTTTTCTTTTCTTTTCTTTTCTTTTCTTTTCTTAGATGGAGTTTCTTAGATGGAGTCTGTTGCACCGACTGGAGTGCAGTGGCACAATCTTGGCTCACTGCAACCTCTGCCTCCCGGGTTCAAGTGAGTCTCCTGCCTTAGCCTCCTAAGTAGCTGGGACTGCAGGCACACGCCACCACACCCAGCTAATTTTTTGTATTTTTAGTAGAGATGGGGTTTCACTATGTTGGCCAGGCTGGTCTTGAACTCCTGACCTCAGGCGATCACCCGCCTCAGTCTTCCAAAGTGCTGGGATTGCAGGCGTGAGCCACTGTGCCCGGCCTCATCCATCTACTTTCTAGATTCCAAAATTGTACTGACATCTCTCGTATTCTCCTATCACTGCTCTTGTTTTCTTTGTTCCATAGGTTTATGCATTTTAAACACTGTTGTCATTTTAGTGAGAATTCAAGAGGAAACAGAAATAAATGCAGCTGGAGAAGCATCCCACCATCCTGACCACAGCTGATCTTCCCTGGACACCATGAACCATGCTGTCCAGACCATCTTCACTTCCGCCAACACCAGCCACCCCTCAACTGCGAAATGCTCAAGGAGGAGCAGGAGGTAGCTGTGCTGAGGGTACCCCACAACCCTGCTCCCCCGACATCCACCGTGATCCACATCCACAGTGAGACCGCTGTGCCCGACCACGTCATCTGGTCCCTGTTCAACACCCTCTTCATGAACTGGTGCTACCTGGGCTTCATAGCATTCACCTACTCCATGAAGTCTAGGGACAGGAAGATGGTTGGCGACCTGAGCGGGGCCCAGGCCTACGCCTCCACTGCCAAGTGCCTGAACGTTTGCATCCTCATCCTGGACATCCATGTGACCACAGCACTCATCATCCTTTTCACCAGTAGCTCTATGATAATATTCCAAGCAATTTCTCAAACGGTAAAGAATCTCCAAGGCCAGCAGTAGCGCCCAGTTACTCGCCGTCCACTGCAGGCCCTACACCCTGGGCCTGAGTTCTGTATCAGCCCTTTATTCTCACATACTTTTCTACAATGGCATTCAATAAAGTGCACATGTTCCTGGAAAAAAGAAAGAAAGAAAGAAATGCAGCTGTTCAGTCCTCCACATTCAGCACAGAGGTCTTTATTCTCTCAACCCACTTCAACCAGACTTTTATCCCTGCCTCTTTGCTGAAACTGTTCTTATCAAGGTCAAAACTTTGCCTAATCCACTGGACAATTCTCAAGCCTTATCTTACTTAAATTCTCAGTAGGATTTGATATGATTAATCCCTTCTCCTTGAAGCCCTCTCTGTCTTTCTTGCCATCTCTCGGCGTCCTTTTCTGGTATCTCCTTCTCACCTTTAACTGTTGTGTGCCCTCAGGCTCAGTCCTTTTTTCTTCTCTACTTACATTCTCTTGGGTGGCATGCGGTCATGTGGGTTTAAATACCATCTATTTGCCAATATCTATTGGCTCTCCATATCCGTGGGTTCTGTGTACATGGAGTCAACCAATTGTGGATCAGAAATATTCAGAAAAAAATATGTTTGTACTGAACATGTACAGAATTTTCTTGTCATCATAGCAAGAATGACAATTAAACAATATAAAGTATAACAACTATTTATATAGCATTTGCATTGTATTAGGTATGATATCAGTAATTTAGCTATGATTTAAAGTACACAAGCCAGATGCAGTGGCTCATGCCTGTAATCCCAGCACTCTGGGAGGCTGAGGCAGGTGGATCACTTGAGGTCAGGAGTTCAAGACCAGCCTGGCCAACATGGCAAAACTCTGTCTCTACTAAAAATACAAAAGTTAGCCAGGTGTGATGACATACACCTGTAGTCTCAGCTACTCGGGAGGCTGAGGCAGGAGAATAGCTTGAACCTGGGAGGTGGAGGTTGCAGTGAGCTGAGATTGCACCACTACACTCCAGCCTGGGTGACAGAGTGAGACTTTTTCTCAAAAAAAAAAAAAAAAAAAAAAAAAAAAAAAAGAAAGAAAGCAAAAGAAATACACAGGAGAATATGCATTGGTTATATGCAAATACTACACCACTTTTTTTTTGTTTGTTTGTTTTTGAGACTGTCACCCAGGGTGGAGTACAGTGGTGCAATCATGGCTCACTGCAGCTTTGACCTTTCTGGCTCAAGCAATCCTCTTGTCTCAGCCTCCTGAGTAGCTGGAACTACAGGCGTGAGCCTCCACACTGGGCTAATTTTTGTATTTTTCATAGAGATGGAGTTCCGCCATATTGCCCAGTCTGGTCTCCAACTCCTGGGCTCAAGTGATCCTCCCACCTTGGCTTCCCAAAATGCTGGGATTACCAGGTGGGATGAGCCACTGCACCTGGCCTACTACACCATTTTGTATCAGGAACTTGAGCATCTGTGGATTTTGGTATCCCCAGGAGGTCCTGGAACCAATCCCCCTGCATACCACAGTCGACTGTATATATCTTCAGCTCCAACCTCTGCAACACACTGGAGCTTCATACTTGCCTATGTTTACCCATCTATCTGAGACTTCCCATTGGAAGTCCAATAAGTGTCTCAAATTGGACCTCTTCAAAATAGAACTTGCTTTTATCCTTCAAATCGCCTACCTCAGTCTTCTCCATTTCAGTATATACTACTAAGATTCACCTAGATTTTGCTTGGGTTGAACACCCAGGGGTCATCCTTGGTTAAGCTATTCCCCTGACACCTACATTAATCCAACTTCATGATCCAATTTCAACTCCAAAATATATCTTGGTTGGTGGGGCACAATGACTCATGTCCATAATCCCAGCACTTTGGGGTATTGAGGTGGGCAGATCATTTGAGCCCAGGAGTTCAAGATCAGCCTGGGCAACATAGTGAGACACTAAAAGTACTAAAAAACAAGAACAAAAACAAACAAACAAACAAAAAACACCAAAAAAAAAAAAAAAAAACCCGCAAAAAGAAATCCAAAACAGATCTTGGTCAAACAACTTCTCACCATGTCCTCTGCTGCTCCCCTAGTCCAAGTCAGCCCTCTCTTACCTGGACACCTGTCATGGCTGCCAGGCTTATGGTTTTTCTGCCATCATTCTTGCTCCTTTCCCACACTGCAGTCTATTTTCTGCATAGCAGTGAGAGTGCTAGTTATTTATTTAGTTATTTAGTTATTTTAGAGACAGGGTCCCGCTCTGTTGCCCAGGCTGGAGTTCAGTGGTGTAATCAAAGCTCACTGCAGCCTCAAATTCCTGGGCTCAATCCTCCTGCCTCCTGAGTAGCTGGGACCACAGGCATAAGCCATCGTGCCTAGCTGAGAGTGCTGTTTGCAAAGAGCAAGTCAGCTAGGTCACCCCTACTCATAGCCATCCAATGGCATCCATCACACTCTGGATGAAACCACCTGCTTACCAAGGCCTACAACGCTTAACAAAGACAGGCCCCCACCTCCCTCTCAACCTCACTTTCACACTGTTCTGGTCACACCAGCCTTCGTGCTTTTCCTTCACATGCCCAGCTCAGCCCTGCCTCAGATCTTTATGTTTCTTCTTTTGCCTGATGCTTTCCTTGAAGATCTTTATGTCATTCACATATCTGCTTAAATGCCATCTCCTCAAAGAAGTCTTCTCTGGCTATCCTATCTAAAAGAAGCCCCCTTCCTCATCAGTCTCCATCTCCTTAGATAGCTGCCTGCTTCTGGCCGGGCGCAGTGGCTCATGCCTGTAATCCCAGCACTTTGGGAGGCTGAGGGAGATGGATCACTTGAGGTCAGGAGTTTGAGACCAGCCTGGCCAACATGGTGAAACCCCGTCTCTACTAGAAATACAAAAATTAGCCAAGCATGGTGGCGGGTGCCTGTAATGCCAGCTACTAGGGAGGCTGAGGCAGCAGAATCACTTGAACCCAGGAGACTCTGTCTCAAAAAAAAAAAAAAAAAAAAAAAAAAAAAAGAAAAGAAAAAGAAAAAAGAAAATAAAGAAACAAGCAAGATAGCTCCCTGCTTCCTTGAGGTCCTCATTCCCCTGGAGACAGCTCCTCCAAGTAATGACCACTGTGGCCATTGCCAGGGAGAGGGTGTCATCATGACACCTGTGCTGAATATCCCACCAGACAGGATGCGTGCCTAGAAAATCAATGTGGCATTGTTTTCATCCTGAGTCTACAAAGCAAAACTCACACCTGCTAAGAGAGCTCTGTGATCAGGGTACATGTCCTCCCTGTATTTTGTTGTATTTTTACCATTGTCTGATGTGAATTGGCCAGAGCGGGTAAGACAGAGGAAGAGTGACCTGCCTGTATTGTAGATTTAGGGAGTGCAGAGGGACATTCTGTCAGGAAAATGTGTGTAGACTGGGAAGGACATGCCAATCAGGAAAGATCCCATAAAACTAACTTTTAAAAACATTTGTATAAGACCAGACCTTTTTTTTTTTTTTTTTTTTTTTTTTTTTTTTTGAGACGGAGTCTCGCGCTGTCACCCAGGCTGGAGTGCAGTGGCCGGATCTCAGCTCACTGCAAGCTCCGCCTCCCGGGTTCACGCCATTCTCCGGCCTCAGCCTCCCGAGTAGCTGGGACTACAGGCGCCCGCCACCTCGCCCGGCTAGTTTTTTTTGTATTTCTTAATAGAGACGGGGTTTCACCGTGTTAGCCAGGATGGTCTCGATCTCCTGACCTCGTGATCCGCCCGTCTCGGCCTCCCAAAGTGCTGGGATTACAGGCTTGAGCCACCGCGCCCGGCCAAGACCAGACCTTAATGACTTCATCTTCTGGCTCTGCTAATTCCCTTCTTGGCTTCACACTGAGATTCAGATTAAGCAGCGGTTGACTCGAGCCAACTGCAGTCAGCACTGGGGGACTTGGACATCGGTTGAGTTCGGAAAGACACCAACTGCGGGAAGGAGGAATTTTTGCCACACTCCTATTTCGGGGGTGTACTTTGTGCTTGAGGAGCAGCCAGGATTTCTTTGGGATCTTTCCTTGAGAAAGGGCTGCAAGAACCCAGATCCCTAGCCATGACCTGGCCAATGAAGGCTGTCGGGAACGGGAGGATTCAGTCTATCAGCAAGCAGTCTCTCAGCCAAGATGGAGAGTAAAGGTATTGAGTGCAGACCGCGTGTCCTGCAGGTGCTACGTAATGTGCTCTACCTGTATGATCACAGAAATCCTGGCACTGGTCCTAGGAGGGTCTATTTTGCTACATCACCCCAGTCATTTACTCATTCATGTAACAAACATTTACTATGTACATATATGTTCCAAGCATTCTTTTTCACTCCTGAAATTGTGGTTACAAGGGAGCAAAAGGCCAAGTCATTGCTCTTATAGGGCTTATAGCCAGGTGGCGGGGATGCCAAGTAGACAAATACACGAGACAAGGTGATAAAAGCAGAATCATGGCTGGGCGTGGTGGCTCACTCCTGTAATCCCAGCACTTTAGGAGGCCGAGGGGGGCGGAGCCCATGAGGTCAGCAGTTCAAGATCAGCCTGACCAACATGGAGAAACCCCATCTCTACTAAAAATACAAAAAATTAGCAGGGCGTGGTGGTGCATGCCTGCAATCCCAACTACTCCGGAGGCTGAGACAGGAGAATTGCTTGAATCCAGGAGGCGGAGGTTGTGGTGAGCCGAGATCGTGCCATTGCACTCCAGCCTGGGTGATAAGAGAAAAATTCCATCTCTAAAAAAAAAGGGCAGAATCATGAGACAGGTCAGGGATTGTCCAAGTATGGTCCACAGACCTCTGGGAGTTCCTAAGACCTTTTCAGGAGGTCCAGGAGGTTGAAACAACTGTATTTGCACAAAAATATTGATATGTTATTTGCCTTTGTCACTCTTGTGGCATAGCAGTTCTCAAATTGGCTCTCTGGGCTGGGGTCATGAATGTCACTCTAGGGAGGCACAGCCCCAGGCCTGAGAAGGACCCCAGGGACTTAGTGAATCTGTCCCTGGGGCATGTGTCCTTGTAAAGGGGCTATGAGCTGATGCCCAGGCTCTAAGGAGACAGTGTTGGCTGGTGTCACCTAACAGGAGGTTTCTTCCTACTCTTTGAATCCCAGGAAGACTCTCCTGGGGTTTCGCCTGTTACTCCCACTCTTACAATCATAGAACTCACATGAGGAGCCTGGGAAGTGAGAGCTGGGGCCACGTGTGACAGCAGCTATGAGAAGCGGAGAACTCTCAGGCCCCAGTCTGCAACCCCTGTCCTCTCATGCCAGTGTTCAGGGCACTGAATTGTCCTGACTTGGTTTCTCCTGGCAGAATCGCGGGAGGCACAAGGCTGGAAGCTGGATCACCCCCCAAATGAGTTGTTGAGGCTCTGCGTGACATGATGACGTTTGCTGGGCCGCTCAGCAGATTGCTCCCCCAGTAGACCTGCCTCACGGCTTGACAGTCTGTCAGTTGCGTTTATTGGGAACCCGCTAGCAATGTGAATTGGTAGGCAATCCAAGCATTGCAGTAGCGGTTCCCAAGAGTTGTGGACTAAGTTATCTATCTATCAAATCCTGTCTGTCTGCTGACATCTGGGAAAACCAGGTGACACCCACACACCTGAGGCCTTGGCAGCAGCCCAATTAAAGGTTGCAGTTTTTCTTTAGTTACTTTCTGACCTTGGAGTTTGAGAATGCAGGTATTGGGCTTTGCTTCTGTTCAAACTGCATGAACATTTCAAAGTCTAAGCGTTTGAAAATTAACATAGTCAGAGGTACATACACAGGCATTACACGCGTTGCTGGGTCACTTTCAGTAGGAAATAGATTGATCCTTGGATAGTGACTGATCACTGAGTACTCACTTATTTCCACAGGCAGAAGAAACCTGTCCAGAAAAAAACCCTGAGCATACCACTGGAGAAAGGTTTAAATGGGCTTTCTGCCAGTGAACTGCATTTGATAGCTACGTGGGTGCAGCCTGTGGCAGGAATCCACACAGCTCACAGGAGATCTGTGGGGCCCTGGGATGTTGCAATGTCACTCTGTCTGGGTAAGTGACAGCCAGGATGTGGGATTTGGTGATTATTTTTGGTTTGGTTTGTTTCTAGCTCAGAAGAAAGACTATATATAACATTGAGAGAGGCATAACTTCCAGATTGTCAAGGTTGGTGCTAATAGTGAATGATATACTAATATATGTTACATGGAATCACAAGCTTGCAAGAGCAATGCTCATGTACAAGATGAAAGGATAAATCTTCTGTTGTGTAATGGGAAAAGAAAGCTGGCAATGTAAATGCAGTCTTAATATTTTTTTCCAGCATTGCATGTGTAATTAGGCATTCAGTGACTTTCTCATCTAAGGAAATTTGACTTTAATGGGAGCGATATAGCTAACTATCGAAGGAGTATTTTGAAAATTCAGGGGTGAGGATCGGAAGGTATTAACTGTAAAGATGTATTATATCCTTGGCCTTCAAACAAGACAAAAGAAAACAAATAACTCCGTCAGCACCGATCTGCCATCATGTAAGCTGTGTAGATAGAAGTTAGACTCATATTCTGAGCTCTTGGAAATTAAGCCAGAAACAGAATGGTCAGATAATTTTTATACACTAGTGCGTATGTTACATTTTGATCATTTAAGATTTCCCCCCTAAAAGGGCTCTGTTTCATGAATGCAGTTTCATCGGTGCCTGGAAATCGCACAGTTTATGATGCAGTCTCATGACGTCTTGGGAAATTAAGGCATAACCTTGGGTAAATCCAAAGTTCATCTTTAAAAAGAGAAAGTTTCAAATGCAGAGTTTAACCAAAGGTGATACAATAGAGTCCCTTCCCATCCACTACCTTTCCCCGCAAACTTCCAGAGAATCACAGGGCACAGTTAGGAGCAGTGACAACCTAAGCCAGCATAACTATTCAATCTGACAGCAGTAAAAATGTTTGCTGGAAACCAGTGCAGGAAAGGGTTAGGAAATTAAAGACAGAAGCTTGAGTTTAAAGATTGGACACCACAGACAGGTCTCAAAAGCAACTGCTCACTTCCCAAGCCCCAGCTATCCCTGCGTGGTTCATCTTCAGGACAGTCTTCAGAGGTTACCCTCTTAGATAGTGGCGCTGAGTCACTCCCTATCATATTTGTAGTGTAAATGGCCAGGGTCTCTACATGGTTTCAACAGACAGGGCTACACAGTTTATTAGATAAATGAATTCTTTCTAACCAATAATGATTTAAAAGACTTTGTTTTGGGAGAAAATATATCTGCTATTCCTCTCCAGGCATTTTACAGAAAATATTTTGAGCTGTCAAAAGGGGGCATCCTTGCTTTTCCAGACAAAAGAAATCATTCGAGTTTGCTCTGTAGAGCAGCCTTGGCAGGAGTGGTGGGCAGCAAGAGTGCTTAATGATTCTAAATAGCACGGGTGTGCTTAGTTAAGGCTACAGCTAAGGGTGTGGACCTCACATAACTACAACCCTGCTACTCAAAGCGTGGCCCTAGGCAGCAGTACCAGCAGCAGCAGCAGCTGGAAGCCTGTTACAGGTGTGGGCTATCAGGCCTCAACTGGGACCTACTGGATCAGAATCAGGATTTAACAAGGTCCCACGTGGCCAGTTGAGCATCTCCACATTCAAGATGCACAGCTTCCTAGCTGTATTTCTCAAACTTCCTCCAGGGAGGGGAGACAAGAATCACCTGTGGAGCTTGTTAAACACAGATTCCTGGGCTTGCAACTGTTTACCTACTGACCCAGAATTTGCAGCAGAGAGGCCTGGTAATTTGTATATTTAACAAATGCCCCACAGGATACAAGTCATGAATGAAGTGTGAAGAACACTACAGGATACCTTTATGTTTTTGAAAGAAATATATAATGATCTAAAAAAGAAACTGCTTCTTCCAGATCATGTTTTCCTTTTGAAAAGATGCAGTCTCCCTTTTCTTTGCCACCTTATCTCTTAAAAACAGTGCTATCAAAAGGGAAGAGGGAAGCAGAGGAGAAGTGTGAGAACAGCTCCCAGGGTGCAGCAGGAGAGGCCAGTGCCTGGGGACTGTGGGAAGTGGGACGCGGCCAGCAGAGGGCAGCAAAGCACGTCCTACACGGGGACCTGCTGGGTGCACGGTGTGGCCCGGAGGCAAGATTGGAGTGTCCTTCTGCGACTAGCTTCTGGCGCTTTCTGGAGCTGTTTATGGACATCAGATCTGATCCTAGGTTTGTCAAGTCAGTGGGGGGCACAGTAGACTCTGCCGAGTCTGAATGGGAGCCAGGTAAGGTATGAGCTAGTATAGCCCAGTAGAAATACAATGCAAACTACAAAGGTTATTTAAACTTTTCTAGAGGATACATTTTTACTTATTTTGTTTATTATTATTTTTGTATAGAGAAGTAGTCTTGCTATGTTGCCCAGGCTGGTCTTGAACTCCTGGTCTCAAGTAATCCTCCTGTCTTGGCCTCCCAAAGTGCTGGGATTACAGGCATGAGCTACCATGCTGGCTGTATTTTTTTTTTTTTTTTTTTTTCTTTTGAGATGATGTCTCACCCTGTTGTCCAGGCTGGAGTGCAGTGGCATGATCATGGCTCACTGCAGCCTCAACCTCCTGAACTCAAGCAATCCTCCTGCCTCAGTCTCCCTTGCAGCTGGGACCACAGGCATGCACCACCATACCCAGCTAATTTTTTTTTTTTTGTAGAGGCAGCATCTTGCTTTGTTGCCAGGCTGGTCTCTAACTCCTGGGCTTAAGCAACCCTCCCTTCTTGGCCTCCCAAAGTGCTGGGATTATAGGCGTGAGCCCGAAGCTACATTTTTAAAAAGTTAAAGGAAATGGGTGAAATTAATTTTTATAATATATTTTATTTAACCCAATATATCCAAAATCATTTCAACATGTAGTTAGTATTAATATTGTTAATGAAACAGTTTATATTCCATTTTCCCTCCACTAACTTTTTGAGGGTCTGTGTATATTTCAGCACATCTCAATTCTGACTAGCCACAGTTCCAGTGCTCAATGGCCACACATGGCTGGTGGCCACCGTATTAGACAGTGCATGTCTAAGAGTATATCTAAAGCTGGGGGAGAGGGGAGATTAGGACCAGAAATGGGGAAAGATTAACGTTTGGCCTGGGGACAGATTCTGGTGTTTTTTTTTTTTTTTTTTTTTTTTGAGACAGATTCTCTCTCTGTCGCCCAGGCTGGAGTGCAGTGGCGCGATCTCGGCTCACTGCAATCTCTGCCTCCCAGGTTCACGCCATTCTTCTGCCTCAGCCTCCTGCGTAGCTGGGACTACAGGTGCCCGCCACCACGACTGGCTAATTTTTTGTGTTTTAGTAGAGATGGGGTTTCACCATGTTAGCCAGGATGGCCTTGATCTCCTGACCTTATGATCTGCCTGCCTCGGACTCCCAAAGTGCTGGGAGTACAGGCATGAGCCACCGCACTTGGCCGATTCTGGTGTTTTTGTACATAAATAAATATTCACCAAAGAGCTACATTTTTTTTTTTTTGTTTTTTTGTGTTTTTTTTTGAGACAGGGTCTTGCTGTCACCCAGGCTGGAATGCAATGGTGTGATCACACCTCGAGGCAGCCTTGATCCTCCTGCCTCAGCCACCCAGGTAGCTGGAACTACAGGCACATGCCCCCATGCCTGGCTAATTTACATTTTTTTTTGTAGAGATGGGGTCTCCCTATGTTGCCCAAGCTGGTCTCAAGCTCCTGGGCTTAAGCCATCCTCCTGCCTCGGCCTCCCAAAGTTCTGGGATTACAGATGTGAGCCACTGTGCCCAGCCTTCAGTTCATTATTGAGCATCTACTATATGCTAGCAGTTGGGCCAGAGGCTGGAGATATATAAGCCACCACACACAGTCCCTGATCTGAGGACCTGGGTCCAGAGTAGTTGGGAGACAGCATGGAAACAGAACCTTTCAAATCCCTAAAACACCCACCACAGCAAGTCTATGGGCAGGCTCTGGTGTGGACTCTGGGAGAGATCGTTAGACCCACCCTGGAGGAGAGACTCTGAATGATAACTAAGTCAGAGGCTTTTGTTGGATTTTATTTTTCCTTTTTCATAATCATTTCCAGATTTACTTAGAAGTTGTCTGAAATACACATTTGTCTGGAGAAAGAAAATCTGGCTGAGGTGAGAATCCCTAAGCTGGCTCTAAGCTTCCCTGAAAGGCCAATGTATCATCAGCTAACTGTCACACAGGAATCCCTTCTGGGGCATCCCCTGGACCTTTTACCAAAGGTTGGACCCACCACATCCAAGGTCTCTTATTCCCTCATCAGTGCTGTTCTAGGTTAACGCTATTTTGGGAATGCAGTTCTTCATTTCAGTGTGAATTTCCTCATCTTTCTGCACAAATTGAGTGAAATCCTTGGTGCATTTTTTTTTTCTTAGATGGATGGAAGCTAAAAGAGAATGGAAGGCCTCCAGCTGTTTGAGGCTCTGTCCTCAACGACAATCAAAATTCTCCATCTTTTCTTGTTCTTGGCACTTTCTGATTGAAATAAGATTCCAGCATTTATCTGCACCTGCAATTTTGACAAGAAAGGAAAATTTAAAAGACAAGTGAAAGAATTCTCTGAGGGAAGTCAATGAGTCGACAGTAGTCAGACGCCTCCAAATCTCTTTTTGCATTCCTCCGTCAATTAAGCTACAGTCACATATTGGAGAGCAGAACTTAAGTCTGTGAGTAGAAATGCAAAAATGTGTGTCGATCAGTAGCTGGAACCTTCCACTGGAGCGAGTATTACTTGGAGAGCAGCTGATGATCCATTTGGCATTGAAATGGAGAGGATTTTGAGTCAAAGAGGCCACTTTAAATTATAGATTTGAGTTTAGTTGAAGGTCACACTTATCTTGCATGAATAAAATCTTCAGAGATTTTGGAATATACTCAGAAAATGCAGGCAATCCTGAGCACATAAGCATTTCCTTCAGGGGATAAAAGCAGTTTAATATTATTGCCCTCTGCATAATTATTGATCATATTAGCATAGGAGATACTGAAAGGGAAGGCAGAGTAACCATCTGATGGACACCTTGATGCTCAGCAGCTAGGACCATGAACTTAGACAGGAAGTTGCCTGGAGACCTGGGAAGATTGTAAAGGGAATTTGGTAGTGGCCTTTTCATTTTGACTCAACAGATGACAAAAATGACCCACTGAGAGGGGAAGGATTATTTAGCTAATCCTATATGACATAAATAATCTCCCACCTCTAGAAATTTGGGAATCACCCGCCAAATATTGATTTGATTATCTGGATGTGTGTTTAACCTGATTCAAAGCTTCCTGGCAGCCAAGATGAAGAGGGAAATGTGGTGAATTATAAACTCATCATTTGAAAGGGAGAAATGTACTCAACTTTCAAAGGAAACTAGGACATTAATAAAGAAAATTCCGGGCCAGGCACGGTGGCTCACGCCTGTGATCCCAGCACTTTGGGAGGCCGAGACGGGCGGATCACGAAGTCAGGAGATCGAGACCACGGTGAAACCCGATCTCCACTAAAAATACAAAAAAAATTAGCCGGGCTCAGTGGCGGGCGCCTGTAGTCCCAGCTACTCAGGAGGCTGAGGCAAGAGAATGGCGTGAACCCCGGAGGCGGAGCTTGCAGTGAACCCAGATCGCGCCACTGCACTCCAGCCTGGGCGAGAGAGCAAGACTCCGTCTCAAAAAAAAAAAAAAAAAAAAAAAAAAAAAAAAAAATTCCAAACATTAAAAACATTTGATTTGGCGGGGTGCGGTGGCTCACGCCTGTAATCCCAACACTTTGGGAGGCTGAGGCAAGCGGATTACCTGAGGTCGGGTGTTTGAGACCAGACTGGTCAACACGATGAAACCCCGTCTCTACTAAAAATACACAAAAAATTAGCCGCGCGTGGTGGCGGGAGCCTGTAATCCCAGCTACTCGGCAGGCTGAGGCAGGAGAGTCGCTTGAATCTGGGAGGCAGAGATTGCAGTGAGCAGAGACGGTGCCACTGCACTCCAGCCTGGGCAACAAGAGCAAACTCGGTCTCAAACAAAACAAAACAAAACAAAACAAAACAAAACAAAACACACGATTCATAGCTGTAATATTCTTTCCAAAAGCTACTGGTTCACAATGCAGATTAATGATTAGGATTTAGGAAATTATAAATGTACTTCAGAGGTTTTTGAACCTGTTAATATGAATTAACTTCTAGAATGTCCCAATTCCTCCCCACAACACTAATCTAAAGCCTATGTTTTTCCCCTGTTGCTTGCTGTGTTAATTGGATTACAGAGATAATTCCCCTCCCATAAAATGTAATCTCTGCAGGTTTTGGAATCTGCATTCTGCTGCATTTTGTAGGATTATCTCTTAAAGGTAACAGATTAGAAACCCTGGATGGTGCAAATTAACTGAAATTTGTGCTCTAATCCCTTTCAGTGAGGATGGGGATGGGGGAGCCTTCCAGGTTCTAATGAATGAGAGAATGCTAGATTCGCAGTCTGTGGTTTTTTTTTGTTGTTTTTTTTTTTTTTTGAGACAGAGTCTCACTCTGTGGCCCAGGCTGGAGTGCAGTGGTGCGATCTCGGCTCATTGCAACCTCCACCTCCCAGGTTCAAGCAATTCTCGTGCCTCAGCCTCCTGAGTAGCTGGGCTTACAGGTGTGCCCCACCGCGCCTGGCAAATTTTTATATTTTTAGTAGAGATGGGGTTTTGCCATGTTGGCCAGGCTGGTCTTGAACTCCTGACCTCAGGTAATCTGCCTGCCTCGGCCTCCCAAAGTGCTGGGATTACAGGGGTGAGCCACCGTACTCGACCTATAGTCTATTTGTTCCCTCCCTCCCTTCCTTTCTTCCTTCCCTTGTTTCCTTTTTTTTTTTTTTTTTTGACAGAGTCTTACTTTGTTGCCCAGACTGGAGTGCAGTGGCTTGATCTGGGCTCACTGCAACCTCTGCCTCCCAGGCTCAAGCAAAACTCTTACTTCAGCCTCCCGAGTAGCTGGGACCACCATGTCTGGCTAGATTGGCAGTCTGAACACCTGAGTCCTAGTCTCTATATAGCCACCAATTAGTAGTATAATTTATGGCACTATTTCTCTGATAGTTCTCTGTGATTAGGATTTAGGAAACTTCTAGAATGTCCCAATTCAGTTTCCTCTGCAAAATGAGGAGGTAGTACTAGGTCAGCATTTCTCAAAATGCAGTCCAAGAAAAGCTAGTCTCTCTTTTTTTTTTTTTTTTTTTTTGAGATGGAGTGTCACTCTGTCACGCAGGCTAGAGTGCAATGGCACCATTTCGGCTCCCTACAACCTCTGCCTCCTGGGTTCAAGTGATTCTCCTCCCTCCTCCCCTCCTGAGTAGCTGGGACTACAGATGTGTGCCACCACACCCGACTAATTTTTTGTATTTTTAGTAGAGATGGGGTTTTACCATGTTTGCCAAGCTGGTCTTGAACTCCTGACCTCTGGTGATCTGCCCACCTCAGCCTCCCAAAGTGCTGGGATTACAGGCAGGAGCCACTGTGCCTGGCCATTAATGATTTTTTTTTTTTTTTTTTTTTTTGAGATGGAGTCTCGCTCTGTCACCAAGGCTGGCATGCAATGGCATGATCTCGGCTCACTGCAACCTCCGCCTCCTGGGCTCAAGCAATTCTCCTCCCTCAGCCTCCCGAGTAACTGGGACTACAGGCACCTGCCACCACGCCCGGCTAATTTTTTGTATTTTTAGTAGAGATGGGGTTTCACCGTGTTAGCCAGGATGGTCTCAATCTCCTGACCTCATGATCCCCCCACCTTGGCCTCCCAAAGTGCTGGTATTACAGGCAGAAGCCACTGCACCTGGTCCCCATTTATGATTTTATAACATTGTGTGTTCATCATTTGGAAAATATTAGTTCACAGAGTTAAGCAAATATTTGAATTGTGGACACATTCCATTATACAATATCATATATACAATACCAAATATACAACATTTAAAAATCACATTTGTTACTATCACCACAAACCTTATCCAGAAAGTTACTAAGTATTGGGAAGCTATTAAGCACATTATGGCAAGGACAAATTTTCCAGCTTCAAAATTTTATTTGAAAGCTTGAGTTTTATCATTGGCAACAAATACTGTCAATTGTTTTCCTTGAGCGAACAGATACACTTAGTTATTTTGGAGAAAATCTCTGCCTCATACCCTAGTCTGAAGAATGACTCTTTGTCAGTTGTTCTTTCACATAAAAATAAAGTTGCATGAAAAAAATGACTGGTTCGGCTTTCAACTAAACAATTGCACAAGTACTTTCACTCAGGATCTTTGTCCTGGAATGCGGCAGATGCTCTATTTATTCTCCCCATTTTGTCCCACTAAATATTAACTCAAGGGTTGAGATTTAATACAATTAAAAATTTTTATTGCTTCATCAAGGACATTTTTCGGGGACACTGGCTGTTTTCTTCGTAACTGCTCCTATGATGAACACCGGTACGGTTTAGTGCCATTGCTTTGATTCATGCTAAGGTATGAGCCATTTTGTTCACCATTGTTTTCATATCATTAGTGAAAATGTCATTACAGTGAAAAAGACAAATAATGTCTTAGTATTATTATGAAATAATTTTTGACCTCTCAGATGACCCTGAAAATGTCTTGGGTACCATCAGGTCTTGGGGTCTCAAAGTGGAGTCTGCAGATGCATGGATTGCACTTTGCGAACCACTGGGCTTGATCATTTTGAAGGTCCTGCTCAGCTGATTTTTTTTTTTTTTTGAGATGGAGTCTTGCTCTGTTGCCTAGGCTGGAATGCAATGGCACGATCTTGGCTTACTGTAACCTCTGCCCCCCAGGTTCAAGCAATTCTCCTGCCTCAGCCTCCCAAGTAGCTGGGATTACAGAAGTGCACCACCACACCTGGCTAATTTTTTATATTTTTGGTAGAGACAGGGTTTTGCCATGTTGGCCATGCTGGTCTTGAACTCTTGACCTCAGGTGATCCACCCGCCTAGACCTCCCAAAGTTCTGGGATTACAGGCGTGAGTCACTGTGCCCGGCTGCCTCCTCTAGTTTTTTATTCTTCCCGTCAGTTCTTCCCTTGTTTATTTACTTACCATAACTACATAGAAGTGACCTCAGGATGCTCTTTAACAAGTCATCACCATCATAATGTACACCATTGCCTTCTCTCCAGCTTTTGGGTATTGTATTAGTTCGTTCTCACATTGTTATAAGGAAAATATCTGAGACTGGGTAATTATAAAGGAAAGAGGTTTAATTGACTCACAGTTCTACATGGTTGAGAAGGCCTCAGGAAACTTAGAATCATGGTGGAAGGTGAAGGGTAAGAAAGCACCTTCTTCACAGGGTGGCAGGAAGGAGAAGTGCCAGCAGGGGAAATGCCAGGTGCTTATAAAACCATCAGATCTCATGAGAACTCACTATCAAGAGAACAGCATGGGGGAACCACCCCCACGATTCAATTACCTCCTG
Organism: Macaca thibetana thibetana; assembly: GCF_024542745.1. NCBI lineage: Eukaryota > Metazoa > Chordata > Mammalia > Primates > Cercopithecidae > Macaca > Macaca thibetana. The sequence goes on from NC_065590.1 coordinate 46,412,726, forward strand.
CCAGGTCTCTCCCACAACATGTGGGGATTGGGGGGAATACATTCAAGGTGAGGTCTGGGTGGGGATGCAGCCAAACCATAACAGGCATGGAGGAGCAGGAAACACACACACAGTGTTTATCAACTTAGTTCAATGCCAGAAATATTAACGTCTAAAAACACTTGAGTTTTAAACCAAGAATAGACAGGTAAGGGGGAGGAAACAATACCTTAATATGTTATCCAGAGCCATTAACACATGTGAAAAAGAATACGTGTCTGATAAGTGGCTTGTATTTAGAGCACATAGAGAACTATCACAACTCAATAATAAAAAGAAAATAACCTAATTAAAAAATGATCGGAACAGACATTTCTCCAAAGATGTACAAATGGCCAATAAGCACATGAAAAGATGCTTAACATCAGGGAAATGAAAATCAAAACCATGAGAGAGCATTTTATGCCCAGTGGCTATATATGGCTGTAATCAGAAAGTTAGTCAAGTGTTGACGAGGATGTGGAGAAATCAGAACCTCATACATTGTTGGTAGGAATGCAAAATGGTGCAACTACTTTGGAAAACAGTTCAGCAGTTCCTGAAGAAGTTAAACATAAAGTTGCCATGTGACCCAGGAGTTTTACTCCTAGATGTATACCCAAGAGAGATAAAAGCATATGTCCACACAAAACTTGTACTTGAATGTGTATAGCAGCATTATTCCTAATAGCCAAAAGCAAAAGGTGGAAGCAACCCAAATTTCTATCAACTGATGAATAGATGAGCAAAATGCGGCATATATATAGAATGGAATGTTATTCGGCCATAGAAAGGAAGGAAATCCCGACTCAGGCTACAACATCGATGAACCTTGAAAATCGTGTGTTAAGTGAAAGAAGCCAGGCACAGAGACCATATGAAATGTCCTGAATAGGCAAATAGATAGGGGCAGAAAGTAGATCACTGGTTGGTTAGGGCTGGGGGAGGAGGTGGATGGAAAAAGTGGGGGGTGATAGCTAAAGGACACAGGGTTTCTTTTTGAGGTGATGAAAATGTTCAAAAACTTATTGTGCTGGTAGCTGCACAACTCTGCAAATATACTGAAAAGTATTGAATTGTATACTTTAAATAGGTGAAGTGTATGGTACGTGACTTATAGCTCCATAAAGCTGTTACAAAAAAGAAAAAGGAATGTGTAGGTAGTGGAGGAGGTCGTCACTGAAAAACTGGATCCAGAAAACTTGGCCAATTAGTATCTGTAGAGAAGAGTAGGATGGGGCTTCTTTTCCCTTGAGAAGGATTTTCTGCTGAGGACAAAATAAGGCTCAAGACCTCCCATTTCCTTGTGCTCTGTTTCTATTGCACCAAGAAATCTTCAGATTATTAGTTCAGCATGACACAGGGAAGGGGTGGAGCTTGGGTTGGGAAATTGAAACTTTCTGGCTTCTGGAAAGAAATAAGCCGTGTAAAAAGAACGAACTAGTATTCTGATTTATATTTGAGTCTTTTGTGAGTTTAGTTAGCTGGAGTTTACCATTGAAAGTCTGATTGGCCGGGCACGGTGGCTTATAGCTCCATAAAGCTGTTACAAAAAAGAAAAAGGAATGTGTAGGTAGTGGAGGAGGTCGTCACTGAAAAACTGGATCCAGAAAACTTGGCCAATTAGTATCTGTAGATACTAATCCCAACACTTTGGGAGGTCGAGGCGGGCCTGTAATCCCAACACTTTGGGAGGTTGAGGCGGGCGGATCACAAGGTCAGGAGATCGAGACCATCCTGGCTAACACGGTGAAACCCCGTCTTCACTAAAAATACAAAAATTAGCCGGGTGTGGTGGCTGGCACCTGTAGTCCCAGCTACTCGGGAGGCTGAGGCAGGAGAATGGCGTGAACCCGGGAGGCGGAGCTTGCAGTGAGCTGAGATTGCGTCACTGCACTCCAGCCTGGGTGACAGAGCGAGACTCCATCTCAAAGAAAAAAAAAAGAAAAAAAAGAAAGTCTGATCATCTCTGGGTTTGTTGAGCAAGTTCATTTCGGATACTGCGAAGTTGAAGATCTGATGTTGGACAGTGATATATTCATCAAGGCCAGACCAAGCCCTGAGGTCTCTTGAAAGCCTAGCCACTGACTTTTCCTGGGTGAGACCCACGACCTTCCTGCCTACACATCTTTCTAACTGCAACCAATGTGGCATCATGATACATGTGGTGACATTGATTTTCAGTAGCCTGTGCAAGAATCCTGCCAGTTCTGTGGACCAACCATCCAGTTTTTAAGTGAGACTCTTAATTGCTATTGACGGATCTGACATTCTCAGTATGGGCCTGTGGCCATTTATTTGGCTGCTTTGACTTGGGAGGGTGAAAAATGCACTCAGAAATGGAAGAGTGTTTGACCCTGCTGGGAGACTCAGTGGCCTAGAACTTGTTACTAAGGCGATGCTGTGCATGTCTCTCCTGCTCTTGGCCCTGCTTTTTCAGCTGGCAAGGACGCAGGAAGGCACATCATGCAAGGTTGAGATGGAGAGGGAGAGGAAGATGGGAGGACCATCCAGGAAGTGGGCAACATGTGTGAGCCAGGAAGGTGAAAGGCACATTTGGAGGTCATGTTATCTCCTTGGCAGGTTTTCATTTATACAGCAAATACTTACTGAGTTCCAGGCGAGGCAGTACTAGAGAGCCAAGAGGACTAACCAGCCACGCCCTCAAGGGGTTCATGTTCTGAAATATGGGTTAGGTGACCACATTCACTAATCTGCTGATGAGGATGCCTAATTGGTTGCATAGTTGGCTGCATGGTCATAGGTGCTAAATATTTAAGTCAGGATGCTTCCAGAAGGCTCTGAAAGTATGGGTCTGGGGAGGGTGGGAAGGACACAGATAGTGACAGAACTGGTGTCCTCCAACACTGAGGATGAGGAACAGGGCCGGCTTGAGCAGCAGAATTCAGGGGCAAGATCTGCATATTGACTCATATATGTATATCGCATAGTGATTGCCCCCTTCTGCTTCCTTCTTCAATGCCCATCGCACGGTACTCTCCAAAGGCCCCATGCTTTGGGGACCCTGTTGTAATCACCCTATTTGCTAGTGCCTAGTGGGCATCACATTGAGAAGACAAAGTTTGACTTTGAAGGAAAGACCTGGGGCTGTGACCTCAGGCCTGTCAGAGGCTCAGAGAAAAGAGTGGTAAGGTAAATTAGCAGAAAAGGAAGGTAAATTAGCAGAAGGTAAGCAGGAAGGGAGAACCCCAGAGAGAGGAGAAGCTGGTCAGAGGTTTAGCAATAGGGGCAGAGGGGCCTTGCAGGGGAAGTCTTTGCCGGCAGAAGGCTCTGCTCCATGATGGATGGGGTCTGTATGGCATTATTCTATTTCCATTTCACCATACTCTGTTGTTATTTACACTTTAAAATATTATGAGGTGCAACAGAGAGAGAGAAATGGTATGAAAAGCAGCAGAAGTTTGACAGTAACAAATATAACTAGGTGGCAAAATGAAAGCAAGAAGATAAGAATAGATTAGGATATTAAGAAAAACAAGGTATTTATTTCAAAAAAGAGGAAGAGAAACTAAAGTCAAAAGAGGAATTTAAAGAAGATGAATTTTACTACAGTGCTGGGAATTGGAAACTGGCATAAGAAAACAATAACTATTCACAGGGGCAGATCTAGATTTTGGGGGCCTGGAGCTTAACCAGTTTTGGTAGAGGGCTTATAAGAGAAAGGCTACAAAACTATGGATACAAAATTAGAAATAAATCCTGGAAGGGGCCTCTACTGGTGGTGGTCCCTGAAACTTCAGCTGCAGAAGTGTCACAGTAAATCCTCCTATGATTATGTGGTAGAGGCTCCCTGATCTGTCCAGCCACTCTAGTGTTCCTTCATATGGCCTCCAGCATCAGCTGTAGAAGGGCCCTGTTTGGGGTTGGATGTGGTGGCTCACACCTGTAATCCTAGCACTTGGGGAGGCTGAGTCAGGAGGATTGCTTGAGCCCAGGAATTCAAGATTAGCCTGGGCAACATGGCAAGACCCTGTCTCAATAACAAATTAAAAAAATAAATATTTAAAAATTAAAAAAGAAGGACCCTTTCTGGCATCCTTTGCCAGTGACCCATTGTCTCCCGGGCACAGACGAGACTCCATAGTGGGCACATCAAACCCTCCATGGACCAGCCTGGTATCCCTGTTCCTCCTTTGCATTTTACAGGTTGCCAACGCCTATTACCTGCCACTCCCTGAAGACTCCAGCAATACTGTTCTATTGCCTCTGTCTGGCACATTCCCCCAACTCACGCTCTCTACATCCTCATTCTGCTCATCCTTCAAGAGCCCCAACTTCTGTCTTCCTGGGCTGGGTGACCTGTCCAGCCTGGGTGCTCTCATAGCCCTCATTGCCTACTTTTATCATAGGACTTTCCGTGATACAATACAATAGGTATTGCATTTACCTATTACTCCCCACTGTCTATACCCCCTGGCCGCATGCTCAAATTAAGACATGAGCGGATAGCTTGGATTTAAATCTGGCTATGCAACCTTGAGCAAGTAGTGTAACCTCTTTAGTACTTACTTATAAAAAAGAAATAATGATAGTACTCACTTCTGAGTTGTCATGAGGGTCAAATGAGATAATTCATGTAGTGATTAGCCTGGCACATGGACAGTGGTCTGTGGTGCTTACTCCTCCAGCTATGGAGAATGGGGACTGCTGAATTTATTCTTGTATCCCCTGCATCTAGCACAGTGCCTGGTGTTTAGAAGACACCATGGAATTTAGCCAAAATGCATAATTTGGATTAACCTGGAAGACAGTCCATTTAAATGACTGAGAAATGAAAATGATAAAGTGCTTTCCCCTCAAAAATGAAAATAGCTATTAAAAGTAATGGCAAAAGGAGCGGGTGGAGCTCGGAGGTACAACATTGGACAGCAGATCAAAAGTAATGGCGAAAGTCACCATTACTTTTGCGCCTACCTAATTGATTTTTAAAAAGAAAGCATGCTAAAATATAAAAATACAAGCATAAAGTAAAACTACCAATAGCTAAGGTGACCATACAATTTATCACACAGACAGGAACACTTTGCAGAATGAAGCAGAGTGTTCTTAAAATTAGACTGTACCTTGGCCGGGCGCGGTGGCTCAAGCCTGTAATCCCAGCACTTTGGGAGGCCGAGACGGGCGGATCACGAGGTCAGGAGATCGAGACCATCCTGGCTAACACGGTGAAACCCCGTCTCTACTAAAAAATACAAAAAACTAGCCGGGCGTGGTGGCGGCGCCTGTAATCCCAGCTACTCGGGAGGCTGAGGCAGGAGAATGGCGGGAACCCGGGAGGCGGAGCTTGCAGTGAGCTGAGATCCGGCCACCGCACTCCAGCCTGGGCGGCAGAGCAAGACTCCGTCTCAAAAAAAAAAAAAAAAAAAAAAAAAAAAAAAATTAGACTGTACCTGGCAGACCAAGATGTATGGTCACCCCTCCTACAAGTTCCACTCTCCAGAGATGGCCACAGTTAGCATTTTTGTTACATAGCCATCTAGTCTTTTTTTCCTTATGCTTATTCTGTAAATAATATTTTCTAATTTGCTTTCCTTTTACTTAACAATATGTCACAAAATCCTTTTGTGTCAATAAATACAGATCCTTATTATTTTTAATGACTGTTTACTACTTCATTCAAATGTACCTAAGTTTATCTAACGGGTCCTGCATTGATGAATATTTAGATTATTTCAAATTTTTGAGAATGATAAAATATTTATAAATAAATTTCAAGTTGCTTGTTATCACTTCATGGATTGGAATTTTGCAGGGACAATATTCACCTGGCCAATTTTTTTCTGTAGGGTGCTTTACCCTCCTCCCCTTCTCCATGTCTGTGTCTGTGTCTCTAGCGGCCTAGTTACTAGTTACACTCTTGTGGACTGGCTATTCTCCCTATGAGCATTCGCAGAGAGAAGTTAGCGTGTCCTCCCTCTCAATTAAATGCTATTTTTAAAAGCCATTTTATTGAAATAACTAGGTAGAAACAGCAACTAATATCTTTGACAATTGTATTTAAATAGTTGAATTTCATCAAGAAGTAAAGACTGATGGATGCTGGTGTTTGTTAGGTACCATTCTTACTGGTCCATCATTCTATTGCTGATTGAGTAAATTGTTTGGTTCCTTCATTCACACATTCTTTCATTTAGAAACTACTAATCACACACTTGTGCGGGTCATGGAGAAAGTTTCTGCAATTTAAATCAAATACAGTAAAACCTCATTATGCAGATTCCACTGATTCATTAAAGAACTTTCACTGTCCTCATGATTGGTGTCAGTCATTCATATATCTCACTTTAATTGAGAAATCCCAGCTCCTATTTCTACCAATGATTGTCTTCTGTGTGGAACTCCAAGGCATGCTAGCCCCTTGATACCCTTAAGGAATATAGCTGAGAGAACTTTGCAATCTCCGGACTTGGGCAATCCATAAGAGCACTTCTTGTGAGCATGGTGTAGATGAAGACTAGCAGAGAAAAGCAAAGCTGTGCTGAGCTGCATGCAGATGCTGGGCTATTGTATTAGTCTGTTCTCATGCTGCTAATAAAGACATACCCAAGACTGGGTAATTTATGAAGCAAAAGAGGTTTAATGGACTCACAGTTCCATGTGGCTGGGGAGGCCCCACAATCACAGTGGAAGGCAAAAGGCATGTCTTACCTGGTGGTAGACGAGAAAAAAAATGAAAAAAACCAAGCAACAGGGGTTTCCCCTTATAAAACTATAAAACCATCAGATCTCGTGGGACTTATTCACTACGATGAGAACAGTATGGGGAAAACCACCACCATAATTCAATTATCTCCCACTGGGTCCTTCCCCTAACAGGTGGGCATTATGGGAACTACAATTCAAGATGAGATTTGGGTGGGGACACAGCCAAACATATCGGCTATTAAACAGAGAACTTATCAGGTCCCAGCAGATGGGAGGCTGAGGAGCGCTGGATGAACTGAGGATTTCACAGTTATTTCAGAGCAGGATAATGAGCCAAGAGGTGAGAGCATATTGATAGAAAGACAATGCAAAGCTGAAAATGGAGAGACACATAAGAAGTATCTGAGGGAAAAGGCTAAAGATGACCAAGCTACACAGAAACAGACCTACAGCCGGCCCTAACTTCAAACTGATGTGATATGATCAAGCGCCAAGGTGAGTGTATCAGTTTTCTATGGCTGTGTAACAAATTACCATGAACTTTGTGGCTTAAAACAACACCCTCTTGTAATCTCACAGTTTCCGTAGGTTAGAGGTCTGGGCACAGTGAACCGGGTTCTCTGCTCAAGGTCTCTTACAAAGTTGAAATCAAGTTGTCGACAGGCCTGGATTCTCACCTGGAGCTCAGCATTCCCTTCCACATTTATACACTTATTTTTTTTTCTTTTTTCTTTTTCTTTTTTTGAGATGGAGTGTCACTCTGTCACCCAGCTGAAGTACAGTGGCACCATCTCTGCTCACTGCAACCTCTGCCTCCTGGGTTCAAGTGATTCTCCTGCTTCAACCTCCCAAGTAGCTGGGATTACAGGTGCATGCCACCATGCCCGGCTAATTTTTTTTTTTTTTTTTTTTTAGTAGAGACAGGGTTTCACCATATCAGCCAGGCTGGTCTCGAACTCCTGATCTCAAGTGATCAGCCCACCTCAGCCTCTCAAATTGCTGAGATTACAAGTGTGAGCCCTTGTGTCTGGCCCCCACTCACTCTTAATGGACAGACACATTCAGGATGGTGTGTATAAGAAGGCAACTGATAAGGGATGCTCTGTCCTAGACCTGCTCTATCCTTTCTTGCCCTCCAGAGGTTCTGTGGACAGGTCAGTGAAGCACTGTGGTGAAAGCCTCATTGGTCATCATCTCACACAGATGGGACTACGTTTTTACCTTGCGAATTTCAAGCTGCTAAGGGCTCCCTCCACATCCTTCACATGCTTCAGTGGTAAAAATGAAGGGAGAGGAAGGCAGCGGGATGTCAGGGCCCTTTGGTCCTGAAGAGGTGCCCTGTTCAGCCAGACTCTAGCAAGGGAAATGGGTAGGGAGGGAAGCAGGAATCCTTGTAATCATAGTAACCAGTGGTGTAAATTGAGACACAGAGACTTGGGCTTTGGTTGCATTTCAAGTCCTAGCCTCTGAAACTCTAGCCTTTGGGGGCCACTGTCTTATGCTATAGGTTGAATGGGTTAAACCCATATTCACAAAGCTCGTGGAGAGACTTCCTTTGGCAACTACTGAAAACTGTCAGCATCAGGGAAAGGTCTTGGTGGAACCAGAAAAGCAATAAAACTCTGAAACACCAGAGTCTGCAGGAACTTACACCACCCAGCACTGGGGAACTCAGGAAACAGTGAGGAGTGGAGGAGTCGGGTGAGGATTCAGCCTCGGAGTTTTGTGGGCATCCTAATGCTGGACGAGTGGCTAGACTCACTTATTAGTGATGTGAAGTAATGCCTCACATTCTCCTTGCTAGGCTCGTATTTAAATCAATGCTTAGTAGAGGGACAGCTTGTTTAGTTCATAGTATTTAGTCTTTCACGTAGAGCGCTACATTATTGGCGAGCACTGAGGTCAATTGCTTTCTCTGCATGCAGGCCTGGGCTGAAAAATTAGAAAGAAGAGGGAGTCCAGTTCTATGCCTGCCCTCTGATGTCCTCCTATCTGCCAGGAACCATGTTCTAAGTGACTTATATAAGTATGGTTATCCACCCACCCCACTGCTACTGCTTTTTTTTTTTTAACAGGTGGGGAAACTAAGGCATAAAGAGGTCAATTGTTTGAGGCCACATGAATAATAAGTGGCAGAACTGGGATTTGAACCAACTCAGGGTAGGGTCAGAGTCCTTGTGCTTAGGGGCCAGGCTATTCTGGCCTCCCGCCATGCTGTGAGGCATGATGGCATAGAGCATGCACAGAATTGGCACTCTTTTTCCTGACATGCAATATCCGCAAAACAGGTAAAAATGTCTAGTGCCTAGAGGTCAGTAAAGGGGAGTGTGGGGTGCCTAGGTGGCAATGATGGGTCTAAGGGGGTGTCCTTTCTCTCTCCACCACACCCTGCCTGCAGGATTACTGATTGCAGCATTACAGAAATGCCGCTTTCCTCTTCAGGGTGATTGGTGCTTGCAGTGCCAGATGGTTGTCCTCAGGGTTCACCGCAGCTGAGCATAAATATAAAAACCACCATTTCTAAGGGGGGCCCGATGATGCCCAGGTGTGTGGTTCCAGAGCAATTTTGCCTCGAGTAAGTCAGCAGGTCCATATTAAAGACACGTGTTAATTTATTGCAGCAGGATTTTATGGCTTCGTCAGTCATTAGAAAATTTCGTACCAGAAATTCTTTCCTCTTTAATCTTAGTGGGATTGGCATTACACATAACTTGACTATTAAGACAAGAATATCTTGCAGATAGGGAGGTCATTAATCTAAAGGGTTTTTGCAGTGTGAAATGCAAATGCTCAGTGACAGGTATGCCAGGATCCCCCAAAGCCTTCTTAATCTGCCATAAAGGGATCCAAGGAAAGGTTTGATTATTTTGTTAACACAAATAAGAAGCCCTCGTGCAGCTCAGCTCTCTTTGCAGCTCCAATTCCTTTCCCGTTTGTGCAGATAAACTTTCCAGCCCCTGGAGGGTCAGCTCATCAGCAGCTTCTTTCCCCCTGTGTTCCCAATGACAGACCTGGGATTTGGGGTCTACATTCACAGAAGGTGAGGGTAAAACAAAGATGCTGTCTCTGCAGTGGAGCTCTGCGAGCCTCTGTGACCAGTCCTTTCTTGTAGACTCCTCTCCCTCTGCGGGGGCACACCTGAATGTTTCCATATATGTCTTCTGGGCTGATGGTGTCACTGGTCAATTCTAGGAGCCAAGCGATATTAACGCATCAGTCATCCCTGCAACAAGCCAGGAGTTGGTAGGCTCCAATTCTAAAACAGCTTTGCCAGAGTAGTTGTGTGACCTTGGGCAAATCCTCCCTGTTGCCTCAGTTTCCCTAACTGGGACAATTGATTGCTAAAGTCCTTTCAGGCTTTTTTTTTTTTTTTTTTTTTTGAGATCAAGTCTTACTGTGTCACCAGGCTGGGGTGTAGTGGTGTGATCTCTGCTCACTACAACCTCTGCCTCCTGGGTTTAAGTGATTCTCTTGCCTCAGCTAATTTTTCTATTTTTAGTAGAGATGGGATTTCACTATGTTGGCCAGGATGGTCTCGATCTCTTGACCTTGTGATCCACCCACCTTGGCCTCCCAAAGTGCTGGGATTACAAGTGTGAGCCACTGCACCCAGCCTGTCCTTTCAGTTTTAAATGCTATTATAAAATCCATTTAAGGCCGGGCGCGGTGGCTCAAGCCTGTAATCCCAGCACTTTGGGAGGCCGAGACGGGCGGATCACGAGGTCAGGAGATCGAGACCATCCTGGCTAACCCGGTGAAACCCCGTCTCTACTAAAAAATACAAAAAAAACTAGCCGGGCGAGGTGGCGGGCGCCTGTAGTCCCAGCTACTCGGGAGGCTGAGACAGGAGAATGGCGGGAACCCGGGAGGCGGAGCTTGCAGTGAGCTGAGATCCGGCCACTGCACTCCAGCCTGGGCGACAGAGCCAGACTCCGTCTCAAAAAAAAAAAAAAAAAATCCATTTAAAATGGATTATTAATGAAACAAATTGCCATAAACTTGGTGGCTTAGAATGACAGTAGCTTCTGTTCCACAATGTGCGGGTCTGGAGATCCTCATTGAAGAGTCTCATAATTAGCTCACTTTATTCAGTATGTTACACCTCTGGTTATTTATTACACTAGGCCAGACAATGGTGTAGTAGAGTAAGTGTTCAAAGGGTTGGCTCTGCTGTTGGACTTCCTAGTTCAAATCCTGGCTCTGAGTGATTTTGGACAAATTTTGCAACCTGTCTATGTCTTAGTTCTCTCCTCTAAAAGTGGGCATGACAATAATAGCACCAACCTCACAGAAAGCTTGTGAGAATTAAAGAAGCTTAATGCAATTCTTGGTATACACTAAATACTAAATGTTAGCTGTATTATGAATTTTATTATTTGCTGTAACTTAGAAAAACTATGGGCTTAAATTGCTGTGGCAAGTTTAGCGAGCAAACCACTTCCCCCAGCAAAAAATAAAAAAATTGGCCTTGATTTAGAGACTGGTATAGAAAGGTGGAGAACCCTTTCCTTTCCCCATACCCTAAGTTTTTTGAGGGTATTTGCCTTCCTTGGGAGGAGGAAGGTGAGGACAGAAACTCTTTTGGGTTCTGCAGTGGTCCTTCCCGGGGTTGGCTCATGGTCTGCTCCCTCCTTGCCTTTCTGGAATCCATGGACCCTCCTCTCCTACTCCCAATAATCCCTCACCCAGGTGCTCTGTGTGCAGCTTCCTGGTTGCCCACCCCACAAACCTGTGGAGCACTCGTGGAACCGCCTGTGGTTTTGTGGCAGCAAGGCATCTTTGTGTCTTTCTTTCCCCCTTCACCACTTTCTCTCCCTCCTCTTTGCCTGTTTTTTTTTTTTTTTTTTTTTGCCTCCCCTGCACCACCCTCCAGGGACTCCCTTCTGATTCCCTTCTCCATCTTCTTCTCCTCATGTTGAGTTCTCTAAGGACTCATCCACAGTGGTTGCAGCTTTGTGCCTTGCAAAGAAAATTCTGTCCCTCTGCACCTTTCAGGAAAACTACCAGCCCAAAAAGTTTAGGGAAAAAAATTCATTATCTTTAATAGGATTTCTTTACTAGCCCTGGCCAGGAGGGACCCAAGTTCCCAGGAAATCTAAATTAATAAGTACCCTATCATGGGGTGTGGAAAGGAGGAGGGTGGGCGCGGGGGCGGTGGGTAACCAAACTGAGGTCTAATTTCCATTTAAGCTTTGCCAGGAAGGGTGAGAGTCTTGAGCAGAAAATCTAAAAGACAGTCTAGCTAGGAAAAAGAATTGAAAGCATCCCTGAGAATCCCAGGACTGTTTGGAATCCATTTTGAGCGAAGTGGAAATATTTGGATGAGTGAAACGGCTGCTCTCTTTTAATTGGCCTCCGGTTGATCAGGGACTGCTATCTACGACCATAAGAGGGTTGTCAGGAAAATCAGCGTATAGAACATTTCACTAACAAATTCCTAATTTCATCTGTGCCAGCCACAAAACTTATTGTACTCATTTTGGCTCTCGAACGAAAGAGCAACTGGCGGGTACCTTTGGGGTCTCAGAAGAAGATTTAGAGAGGTTTGTTAGTCTATTAGGAAGCAGAGGGAGCAGCTCTTCCCTTCAGCTGCGCACTCTAGAGAAGTCTATTAGAAACTCTCCATGTACGGCTCCAATCTCCTTCCTCTTTGATTCAATCACCCCAAGTCATTAGGCTGGTTGAATGCCACTTTAGACTGTACACCATAAATAATTAAAACGTAGAAACATGTGCGGTCACCTGATGCAGTCCCCACGGGAGGTGGCAACACAGAGGATGTCTGACTCTGTGCCGAGCTTCTTGCCGATGGCCGGGATTTTAAAACTGCCTCTTTAGTCCCAGCCCAGTCCTGTAAGCAACAGTCCCACATTTCACACCAGCACCATCCTGGCGTTTGTGGCGCCCGACGAAATCCACAGAGCTAATCTTGACATTAGAACCTGCCCGCCTAGGCCAGCTCCTCTTCCTGCTGTTACATTTCAAGACCATCCCCCCAAATCTTCAAGTCACCCAGTATGGCAGATGGCATTCTCCAAAAAGGGCTGTGTGTTAATTTCTTATGGCCGCTGAAACAAATTGCCATAAACTTGGTGGCTTAGAATGACAGAAATGTATTTTCTCATTGTTCTGGGGGCCCCAACTCTGAAATCAAAGTGTTGGTGGGGTTATGCTCCCTCCAGAGGCGCTAGGGGAGGAGACTTTCATGCCTCTTCCAGCTTCTGGTGGCTCCTGGCTTCCCTTGGCATGTGGCTGCACCACTCCAGTCTCTGCCTCAGTCTTCACGTGGCTTCCTTCCCTGTGTGTCTGTCTCTGTGTCTGCATGTCAAATCCTCTTTTTATGACACCAGTCATTGGATTTAGGGCATATCCTAAAGCAGTATGACCTCATCTTAACTAAAATTCATCTGCAAAGACCCATTTTCCAAATAAGGTCACATTCTGAGGTCCTCAGTAACATGAAGTGTGTGTGTGTGGGCGGGGGGGAGGGGCGGGGCGTGGGGTGTTTGGAGTCCATTCAACCCACTATATTACATAAGTCATCTTTCCTATCCCATGGGCTCTTCCAGAACCTTGCTGTTCTCCCACGAACAAGTGAAGTTGATGCCCCTTCTCCTTGAACTGGGTGGGCCTTGGCAACCACTTTGACTAACCAAGTGTGGTGGAGTGATGCTGTGTGACTCCTGAGGCCAGCTCATAAAAGACACACAGCTTCTGCCTGCCTCTTTTGCCACGCTTGCCCTTGGGATGCAGCCACCATGCTGTGTGGAAACCCAGGCCCATGGACATGACCATGTGGAGAGAAACTGAGGGTCCCCTCCCCTTAGCCTTAGTTTAGTTCCTAGAGACAGCCAACACCAAGGTGCCAGCCAACCCACTGAGCCATCTGGGAAGTGGACTCTCTCGCCTCAGTCAGTTGCCCCAGCTGGTGCTGCATGGAGCACAGATCAGCCCTCCCTACTGAGCCCTACCCAAATTGCATATTTATAAGCAAAATAGTGATTGTTGTTTTAAGCCACTAATAGGGACATTTTAAGCCACTGGTGATTGGTGTTTTATGTAGCCTTAGACATTCCTAGAATACAGAGCCTAAAACCTTCAGAGCATTGTAATTCTTCTCTCCGCAGTCCCCTTCCTACCTGTAACTAGTTAGTTCACAGTCTTCTTTCTTATGGTCCCACCTAGCTGGGTACCTGATTATGTCACTCTGGGTTTATTATTAGCATCCTTTTTTTTCTTTCTGCTATTAAATTTGCCGTATTAGTTTCCATTTTATTAGTGTTTGTCTGATATTGCTTTTTTTCATTTAATTTTAGACTGTTTTGTGCCATTTCTTCTTAAGTATGTCTCTTACAAATAGCACAAAGTTGAATTTCAGTTTTGTTTTTCAGATAGCGTTTTGCTCTGTTGCCCATCCTGGAGTACAATGGTGTGATCTCTGCTCACTGTAGCCTTGATTTCCTGGGCTCAAGTGATCTTGCTGCCTCATCACCCCAAGGAGCTGGGACTATAGGTATGAGGCACCATGCCCGGCTATTTTTTTTTGTAGAGATGGGGTTTTTGCCATGTTGCTCAGGCTGGTCTCAAACTCCTGAGCTCAAGTGATCTGCCCACCTTGGCTTCCCAAAGTGCTAGGATTACAGGAAGGAGCCACAGAGCCTGGCCTATGGTTAGCATGTTAACTGGCCTCTAGACTTTGATTCCTCCCTTCCTGCATCCTACCAAAAGATCTCTCTAGCACACTTTGGTCTTGCCATGGTCCTGCTCAAAATTCATTGATGGCTCTCTATTGCTTAGAAGATTTTTCCCATGTCCTTTAACTGACAGTCAAGACTTTAATCTGGCCTCAGTTCTGGCCTACATTATCTCCCATATCTTCTCCATAAAGATTCTATGCATCCAACAAACTAGGTTATTCACTGTTCTGAACATATCTTGAGCTGGATTTTCTGCTTTCTGATATTCCCTTGGTACCTTTTCAACATTTAATAATGTTTTTTGAGCACCTGTTCGTGCCAGGCAATGTACAGGAAACTGGAGAACACCGCCTCCCTTTCCTGTCTTCTCACTTCATCTAACTGAAATCCTACCCATTTGCCAAAGCTCAGCTCCAAACCTCATTTCCTCCACAAAGCCTCCCCAGATATGTAGCCATTCTTTTTTCTGAAATCGCTGATATCTTCTTCTCTAAGCAAATTAAGTGACTTGCAGCTCTGTGGCCACCCTATGTTTTCCCAAGCCTCCTGGCCCTCGTGCATTGCTGGCTTTTCTTTCTTTACCCGTTTCCAATGGCTAACTCCCACTAATCTTCATGCTTCAACTCAGGTACCATTTCGTTTTCAGAAGTTTTCTGTGACACACTTGGTCTGGCTTAGAAATCCCAATGGATGATGATGCTAGGCATAGAATGGATCCCAGGGCTATCTCTGTGGCCCTGGGAGGCATGGACTGGGTCTTTAATAAAATAGAGACCTTATGCCTAGACCACAGAGAGTGCCCCATCAGTGTTTATTCAAAGACTGAAGGTTGAATACATGAGGAATGCACTAGAAAGATTTCAAAGGCCTTTCAACATGGTAGATATGGGAAAAAGATTTGGAAAGTGGCTTTGCTTACCTGTTAAAGGTTTGTGGTTGTATTTCAGGTTCCTTGAGTTGATTTTTTGAGCTCAGCTCCAGGTAAAGAAAATTTGTACATCCTCTTCTTGGTCCCCAAGCATACTTCAGTAATGAGGAAACTTTTTAACCATAAGACAACCAATTTAGCATTTTGCTAGTTGTTCTTTGTCTTCTGTGTAAAAGTATTATCTTGTCAACCAAACTGTAAACTTTACAAGCATAGGGAGTGCATAGTCTATTTCTTTTTCTTTTCTATTCCTTTCTTTCCTTTTTTCTCCCTGCCTTCCTGCCTCCCTCCCTCCCTTCCTCCCTTCTTGTGTATGTGTGCGTGATTCTGATGCACACTGAAGTTTGGAAACCACTGCTCTAAAGAATAGCAGGGAACCAACTTGGCCAATTTGGCAAACCCTTAAGAGATCCACTCTGGGAACAGGTGTTTTGTTTTGTTAAGTTTGGGTCTGCCCCCCATTCATTTTGTCTCAGATCAAACCTATACCAGTAGTTCTTATTCCTGGCTGGGGAGCTTTTATTTTATTTTTGACTTTTAGAAATTGACAAATAAAAATTGTATCTATTTATTGTGTACAATATATTGTTTTGAAGTATGTATACATCATGAAATTACTAAATTGAGCTAATTAACATATCCATTACCTCACATACTTATCATTTTTTTGTGGTGAGAACACTTAAAATCTACTCTTTTAGCAATTTTCAAGAATACAATACATCATTATTAACTATAGTCACTATGCTGTACAATCACATGCTCCATTTCTCTTTATTCTTCCAAAGCCTCTATTTTGTATTGGAAACATAAAAAACCCTCAATATTTATTTAGCAGATATTAGTGGGGAGACATAACTAACCCTGCAAAGTATTGTTGATTTGCTTTGAAAATCACTGCTTTCATGTATACCAATTTAGAAAGTGTTTCTTTGCTTTGAATGGATAAAAACTCCTAGACTTGTTGGACTACTGGAAGAAGTGAATTCTAAAGAAAACTGCATTCTGGGAGGAATTCCCCATCTCACATTCTTCAACTTGTCTTTCCTTTTGGGGATAGGATTGTGAACCCTGAGCTTCTTGGGATGTCATTATATATCCTAGGGTTTAATCACCCAGGACTTCCTCCCTCCCCTTGAATTGTCCCCAGGGACCATGAAGCCATTACTGTGAGAGAGAGGTAGGATCTTAGAAAAATCCAAGGTTTGAGCTATAGTTAGACCACCTTTCTTAGGCTCTAATATTAAATCCGTGACTCTTGAGAGCATTTGCTGGGGAAATCCATCATCCTTTTATTTGTATTTCCTGGGTCTCACTCAATATTATGACTCTAGGGAAAAAAATACCATGACTAGTATTTGAGAGGCTGGCACCTATAGTATCTTGAGTTAATGTTACTTGCAGCTTTATCCAGGAACAATTCTGTTGTGAAATACTTAACTGTAAAAGAAACGAGACTACTGAGTAGGACTCTTTTGAGTGTCTCTGGCATGCAGAGAGGCGATGGGGATCTTCTTGTGTACGTGTGGGAAAGTGAGGGGGGATGATAAATCGTGTGCTACCTCTCCTTTAAGAGCACGTCCTTTTATTTCTGACACTTAAAAAGACACTGTCAAAAAGATGTTTTACTGATTTGACTTTCTGTGCAGGAGAACGTGCAACAGTTACCTAGTAAGTGGTTTTATAGGGAGTTTCACCCACACGTTATAATAAACTGAGCCCAAAGATAACATATCTTTTGTGCTTTTACAGTGCTTGGATGATAACTGTGAAAAATTATCTAGTGGAGGTTAGCAAACTGTACCTGTGGTCTTTTTCTCATGACCTCTGTATGATAAAGTTTACTATCTTGGAGCATGATGCATTGTCAAATAATAGGTTTGCTTGTCTGGCCAACAAGAAGTAATTGAGGAGTGTTATAGTTTTACAATCGTGTTTCAATGACTCTGCTGCTTTTGAGTTGTTAGACCTGAACAAAATGGGTCAATGTTGAAAGAATAAAGTTTTTTTTCCTCTCTCCCCCTCCTCCATCTATCACCTTCCTTCATTTGAGAGTCTTTATGGGGATTTCTTGAAAAGGAGGGCTGGGGTAGGGGCCTCGGTTCTGATGATTCTCTGTCTAGGCATCCCAGGCTTTCAATCTGGGGCTCGAAATGGGACATTTGGTCTTAGTTTAATGACTGAGAGCAAAATCAGATTTGACTTACCCACGGATATCCACTGAGCACTCTTATTGTTTCTGTCCTTAGGGAGAAAATGGGCTAACCAGCTTATTTTGGTTTAAAGGTTCTTTGAATTCCAGATCTATGTCTTTAAGGAACTATTTCCCCTGTACATTCCTAAGACTTGCTGGAAGCAGATCAAAGCTGAATGATCTGGGACAGGTAGCAAATTTGCTACATTCCATTTTCTTTGGGGCAGGTCTCACCTAGCATTTTATAAAATACGCTCCATATAATACTAGTACCATGAGCTCTTTGTGATGAGGTGAGTTTGGGAAACATTACACATCTAATCTAAACCCTTATTTTGGTGCCACATGATGAACATTCCATATTAAAGGCTTGTAGAAGGCCAATAGTAGAGAAACATTGGACTCTGGCATTTCTCCCAATGACCACAGAACCCCAACATCCTGAAGAGCTGGTGTGCTGCACAATGTATTTGGAAGGATTTTGAAAGTTGGAGGTTTGGTGATACATAAATATAGCCATAGTTCCTTCCAAAAAGGGTCCATCTGGAGACCAATCACTGCTTAGCAGCAAAACCCTGCAATATACACATGTACATACTTATCTTAGAAATAAATTTTAAATGGGGCTATTAAGATTAAAACTTGAGAGCTTCCCCACTCAGAGAAAGAGTCATCTCATTGTTATAGGGGCCAAGAAACTTTTTAGGAAAATAAATAAGATAAATGACTAGGATTCGTTTATTTGTACAGGAATGCTTGGTGGGCTTGTTTGTGTCTGCTGCTGGTGGGATTACTAAGCAATGAAGAAGGAGGCTGTTGGCTCTGGGAGAGAATCTAGTCTGAAGAACAAAAGTGTTAGGTGTGTCTAGCTAAATTCTGCAATAGGGCTCTGGAGGTCAAAAGGGAGTGATGGTTCTTCTCTGGCATGCTGCCTGCTACCTGTATGTGGTACCTCATGGTGGCAGCCTCCCCATAGAAAGGAAGGCTGTGCCTATAAAGTTCATGGAGACCTAACACTGCATTGGGACCCCTCTAAGAGATACAAACAGATGAGAGGACAGCTGTCAGCTCAGCATCCAGTGACAATGACAGGGCCCCATGGAGTAGTCTCAGTAGCCAAGCAGCAGGCAATGGTAGCAGCTTAGCTGGTGGCCTGGGGAAGCATGAAGAGGGCCCCTGGAGATGTGCAGGGGCGCCTGCCTGGCGTGTAGGAAGCAGACAGGATTAAACTGGGAGTGCTGTGGGTGCCACTTCCCATCCCACCAGGGGGTGGGAATCTTGAAAGCAGGCCCCTCTCATGACAGGATTGAACTTTACCCAGAAGGTGGAGTCCATGGACATCCTTCCCATTACTCAAGTAATAGCACTCTAGACCAACCCAGTCCAGCTGCTGCAGATGGATGAGACAAGTGCTCCAGGGTGTACAGCTGGACCATCATATGAGATCCCATAAGATGGTTATATTAGTATCTATTTCTGCATGACAAGTGACTTCAAACGTTAGTGGCTTAAAAAATATTAAGCATTTATTATCTCTTACAGTTGGTCAGAAATTCAGGAGCAGCTTAGCTGGGTGATTCTTTTATTTTGTAGTGTATTTTTTTTTTTTTTTTTTTTTTTTGAGACAGAGTCTCGTTCTGTTACCCAGGCTGGAGGGCAGTGGTGGGATCTTGGCTCACTGCAGCCTCTACCTCTGGGGTTCAAGCGATCCTCCTGCCTCAGCCTCCCAAGCAGCTGGGATTACAGGTGCATACCACCATGCCTGGTTAATTTTTGTATTTTTAGTAGAGATAGGGTTTCATGTTGGCCAGGCTGGTTTTGAACTCCTGGCCTCAAGTCAACCACCCGCCTTGGCCCCCCAAAGTGCTGGGATTACAGGCATGAGCCACTGCACCTGGCTTTAGTGGGGCAATTCTGTCTCAGAGTCTCTCATGAGGTCAAAGTGAAGATGTGGTCAGGGCTGCATTCACCCAAAGGGTAACTGGAGCTGGAGGATCCACTTCCACGGTGCCACACTCACACGGCTGTGGGCAAAATCCTTAGCTCCTTCCTGGCTGTTGGCAAGAGGAGTTGGTTTCTTACCTTGTGGATCTCTCCATGGAGCTGCCTCAGTGTCTTTATGACACGTCACCTGGCTATTCCCAGAGTGAGTGATCCAAGAAAAACAAAGAGGCCACAATGCTTTTTATAACCCAGCCTCGGAAGTCAAACACATCACTTTGCCTTTAGAAGTTTATCACTGAGTCCAGCTCACACGTGAGGGGAGGGTAATGAAACTCCACCTTTTGAAGAGAGAAGTGTTAAAGAAATTGTGGACATATTTGAAGACCACCATAGTGGTCGTTCACTTGTACTTAATCTTCTCAAGTGGCGAAAAGGTTAATGGGAGAGTCAGGGAGCCTATGAAAGAAAGACTTTATTTGGAGAACGGTGACGATAAATTTGCTGGCCTGCCCAGAGGAGAAATCTGAGTTATAGAAAATCTTTTTTATTTATTTTGAAGTCAGAAGATGGGCTCCAGCTAGGACTGCTTGTTAACTTGGATGAAATTAAAAATAGCTTACACGTTAGGAAAGTAGGGGGATGATTAGTTCTCAGGATATATTAAATGTCCTCACACGAGACAGAGTCAGCCATTGGGAAGGGCTGCTTTGGCAAACATATGCTGTGTCAAACTCCGCCAGCAGATGCAGAATCTGCTGCTAAAGTTAGCTCCCTGAGAACAGAGCTGGATGGGCTGCCATGACAGATGTCTCTGAAACCAGCACTGAGACAAATATAATTCTTACCACTGGAAAGCAAGGCCCCACGCAAGAGCCTTCTCACCCTGTTGGAGGGGTTAAAGGGAGGTGTGAAGGCAGATTGAGGACCCCAAATGCTGACTCTTCCGTGATTCTTAAGAATAACGTCTGGTTTTGAAGCCACAAGGTATTGTGGTATTTTGCATTTCTAAATTTGGAAATCCCTCATAAGGTGAATGCTTGTTACTTTCAGAGGAATCCATGCTATGTAAAATCCAGGGCCTGATTGGAAGGCTTTTAAAACATGTATTTTGAGACTTATAGTCTGAAATGTTAGAGGCAGAGGAGATGAGATAAGTGTTCAAAATGCCTAAAACAGTAGGAGAGGAGTCAGAAAACTACAATAATGAGAAATGATTTAAATTATTTCTCTAGCACACAAACCAAATGCTTTTCCCCAAACAAGAAGGAGACCCAGTTTCATGGAGGATGACATACAGATGATGTCCACATGCCAAGCAATTCACTACATGACAGAGCGGGATTTCCCCAAGTGGCCCTCACAGAATTCTGTCCATGGGGATGCCTCACAAAAGAAGAATTCTCTGATAAATAAATTTGGGGAGTGATGCATCGCAATTCCCCTCTTACAGAGCCATGGAATGCAGCTGCATTTGAATGACTCTGAGAAGCCCTTACATGAAGAAGCCTGTTTAATTTTGTTTAGCATCTTAGTTTCCAAACCTATGACCATGGACCTATTCCCCCTCTAAGTTCTATTGATCTCCAGCTCCCATTTCTATCCCTTTAGAATGTCAGCTTCATGAGGGCTGGTCTTTGTCTGTTTCATCTGTAATTATTAGCCCCACAGCCAGGAGCAGTGCCTGAAACCAGAGACGAAAGTGTTGTGAAGTGATAGAACTTAAGCTTTGGGGGCCCCTCATTTGCACAGGCCCCTTCCAAGGCCCTGTGCCTAATTTTGTATCCACAAATTGTGTTCTTTTCCTTAAAAAGGACTGTGAGAATTTGTATAAGCTTCTGACCTCACAAAACCTAGATCCACCCCTGTCTGGGACACACTAGGTGCTCAGCAAATCATTATTGGATAAATGAATGAACAAATGGATACTGTGAAACTATTGGGTGGGAGCAACAGTAACTGTGGTTACAAAAGTAATGGCAAAAACCGTAATTAGTGTAATTACTGTTGCACCGAGGGAACAGTGTTCCCTGAAATACACACTGGGAAATTCCATCCTAGAGACAGAAGACTCCAGACAGGAGGGTGCAATGGTTAATGTCCATAGCAGATTCGGGAGGTATGAGTGCAAAATAAAATCTCATCTGGGAAAGAAAATAACTGCAAGATGTTGGAGCTGGAAGTAAAGTCCGGTTGATTTATGATTGACTATTTGCGTTTAACAGTGTGTTGTGCTCTCACCAGTTAGGATTTATCTGATAGAATGTGAGGGAATTTCGTTATGAGGGTTTAGAGGACTAACAAAAATCACAACGCAATATTGAATCATCTCACCTGGTTGCAGAGTTTCCTGGAAAGAAAAGTCTGGTGTCCCTGAACAGAGATCCTTAGCAGCTCCTGGGGTTGGCTGTCGCTCTGCTGGCCTGGAATGAGGTCCCTCTTAGGTGCAGCAGATTGGATTCTGACAGTGTAGGGTGATGAACAGAGAGGACCATAAAGCCCAGGGGCTGTTCGGTTCTGACCCCTCCCACCAGTTTTCCCCCTTTCAATTCTAAATTTGGGTTTGACCCTTACATAATGAGGCAGACTTTTAATAGTCCCGCCAGCCCTCACACATCCAGATCAACATTGTCTTTTAATGACAGTGCTTTGGGGAGCAGCATGCGGGCTCCAATACAGCTGTTACTAATAAAAATGTTTGTGGCCCTCTTTTGGAATTGCTTTTTGTGTCAATTATGAGGCGCATGAGACAAATCCATCCCCTTGGCCATATGTTGTGTTTGACCAAAAATGGTCTTACCCAGTTTATCCTGCAAAATGGCCCAGCATATTCAGCGAGCTTGATTTTGGAATCATTTGAGGGTTTTTATCCAAACTCAAATCCACTGTCAAAAGACAAAAATTTGCCAGTATTGAGAGTGCTCCAAAATATATGCTACATGGTCTGAAAGCAGCTTCCCCCGAGGGCACCAAAACCATTCTGATCAAGGGCAATATTTCTGCAGAATGCACAGAGGGTTCTGGGAGAGCTGCCTACAAGTGGATGGCCTGTGCTGTCATTTGTCAAGTTCTGATAGAGTTTTGAAATCTCCGATTCTGAGTCCCGGCTACTCATCAGAATCACCTACAGAGCTTTAAAAACTCTTCATGCTTGGACCTTTCCCCCAGACGGTCAGATTCAACTGGTTTGGGGTGGAGCCCAGGCATTGATGTGTGTATGTGTGTGTGTGATTTTAATGTGCAGCCAGGATTAACCTCTATGCTAAACAATCAATCTTATTAACTTTAGTCACAGTTGTTCCTGTTCAATTTTTCTGTTGAGATAAAAATCTGTTGTGACTAGGCAGGAGGCACCATTGAACGTTAATCAAACACAGATGGGGGATATGTTTCGGGGCTGAATTTTCATCTGCGTAAGCTCGTGCTGTGTGGCATGACCACTAGGGGGCAGACTCTAACACTTATTGATAAGTGCCAAAAAAAAAAAAAAAAAAATTCCAGGAAATAAAAGGAAAACTGGTTGGGGGCTTTGTTTGTAATCATATCACCCTTTCAAGTGAATCATTTTTATTAAGTCTTCCAAATGCCATAATTTCTCTCTCTCTCTCTGTCTTTTAAACAGATATCACTCTATTGCGAGGGTGAAGTGCCTGGTGTCATCATGGCTCACTGCAGCCTTGACCTCCTGGGCTCAATAGATCTTCCCACCATGCCTGGCTAATTTTGTATTTTTGGTAGAGATGAGGTTTCGCTAGGTTGCCCAGCCTAGTTTCAAACTCCTGGGCTCAAGAGATTTGCCTGCCTCTGCCTCCCACTGCACCTGGCCTATGATTTCCTCAGAGGCCAGCAATGGAACTGCAGTGCTAACTATAGCAGAGGGGGTGGTAGAGGAAGAAAAGTTGCTGATGTGTTTTGAGCACTGTGGTGTGTTAGGGACTGTGTTGCGTGAATTGCATCCATTGGTCCATTACCTCATTTAATCCTGCAATAACCCTATGAAATAGCATTATCACTTCCTTTTTATAGGTGAGGAAACAGGCCCAGTGAGGTAAAGTCCCTTGCACAGCATCACACAGCTAGTAACTATTAACAGTAGATCAGTTTCAAATCCAGGGCTTTCTGATTTCTAAGTTCATGCTCTTTTTTTACGCACACAACCATTCTGTGGAAGGGTGGTGCTTTGGTGTGCACATTTTCATTTTGGTTTTTGTCATCACAGGTCAGATGGATTAAAGTGAGTGGTTTCATGCTATTCTTGTC
Organism: Macaca thibetana thibetana; assembly: GCF_024542745.1. Taxonomy (NCBI): domain Eukaryota; kingdom Metazoa; phylum Chordata; class Mammalia; order Primates; family Cercopithecidae; genus Macaca; species Macaca thibetana. The sequence goes on from NC_065590.1 coordinate 46,436,430, forward strand.
ATTCTTATAAGTGATATGCATCTGAATTGCAGATGTGCCTCCATAGATGTGGAGGGTCAGATTCTGTGCTCAAATCCCAGCTGTGAGGTGTAGGGAAAGAGCTCTGGGCTATAAATCTATGTGGAAATGGTCCATTTGCTGCCTTGTGTCCCCTGGGAGGGCGGGTCCTGTCTTGCTAATCTAGTGCTAGGCACATCACAGATACTCAAAAATGCTTGTCAAATACCCTAGTTGAAGAATGAATGCATGCATGAATACTTGAAAGTCTTGAGGTCTAAATTACATTCTGGATCTCAGAGTTATTAGCTCTGTAGTCTTGTCTAAATCCTGTCTCTTCTCTGGATGCAGTGTCCTTTTCAGTAAGTTGAAGTGTTGGTTCTAGATGGTATCTGCGGTATCTTTCAGATCCAACACCTCTAGAACTCAGCTTTTACCCCTGGTTGGATGGATGAACATGAGAACTCAGCTTTTACCCCTGGTTGGATGGATGAACATGAGCAGCGACTCTGAGGATCAGCTCTGGTGTTAGAGATCTAGGGACAGAAGGACATGGTGGGACAGACCCTCAGAGCCTGATGTGGCTCTTAAGGAGCACCCTACACTGCTGCTGATAGCATGGAGGCGGAAAATGAGGAACAGGAGGACACCAGAGAGGAATCAGCAAAGCATAACCACAACTTTATTTAAATAGAGATGGGGTCTCACTATGTTGCCCAGGCTGGAGTGCAGTGGCTACTCACCAGTATGATCCCAGTATTGATCTGCATGGGAGTTTTGACCTGCTCTGTTTCCAACCTGGGCTGGTTCACTTCTCCTTAGGCAGCCTGGTGGTCCTCTGCTCCTGGAAGGTCACAATGTTGGTGCCGAACTTAGTGTGGATAGCCAATTGACATAGCACACTACAACCCAGAACTCCTGGACTCAAGCGATTCTCCCACCTCAGCCTTCCAAGTAGCTGGGACCACAGGTGCATACCACCATGTCTGACATTGCTCACAACTTTAAATCCTTGCTATTTTATCTTTCAAAGTAAAAAATAGAGGGTGGGGCCCTGGAGGGTGAACTGTCTATGTGAATTAAATATCATTATTGGCCAGGTGCAGTGGCTCACAACTGTAATCCCAGCACTTTGGGAGGCTGAGGCGGGTGGATCACTTGAGGTCAGGAGTTTGAGACCAGACTGCCAACATGGTGAAACCCTTCTCTGCTAAAAATACAAAAATTAGCCAGGCGTGGTCCCGCACAGCTGTAATCCCAGCTACTCGGGAGGCTGAGGCAGGAGAATCACTTGAACCCAGGAGGCAGAGGTTGCAGTGAGCTGAGATAGTGCCACTGCACTCCAGCCTGGGCAACAAAGGGAGACTCTGTCTCTAAACAAATAAATAAAATTATTGAATCTCACCATGATCTGAAGGAGAGGTGATTTGTCTCATTCTTCGCTTTACATTTTAAGACATGGTGAGGGAGCCTCAATTTCTCCCATCTTTAGCTTCCCTGATCTTAGGACTGAGACATTCACATGGAATTGTCAGCGAGGTGGAGCCTGGAAGGAGGGAAAGGGAGGGCATTGTTTATTGTCACTGGTTTAAAATAACGAATTCCCCAAGTTCTGTGGACATTCCTCAGCCTTCAGAAAGCTGGTTTCAGCAGAGCATGAGACACACACTGAGCCTCCATCACACTCAAAAAGCCTGTGTAAACACGCGCTGATCACCAATGGAGACTTTTGGAAGATTACTTTTAGTTCTTATGGGCTTTCTGATTTGTCTCCAGGCATACTAAAAATAACTTTGCTCCTGGTCCTGTTAATGAGCATAATCACAAAAGCACGCGGAGCATGACTTTGGGTCATCAAAGGACGAACCTCCCAGAGACAGCCTCTCAAATCCAAGTTGAATATAATTGAGAAGACATACTGGTCATTTTTTCACTCATGGAGCAGGAGCTTCATAATTCAAGACCAGCTTCCCGAATTCAGTCCTCATTGCTGCCACAACTGATTCAACTTTCATTCATTGAAAATATAGTAACATTAGTCAAAAGTTATTGGTTGCTAACAATGTGTGAAGCATGTTCTAAGCATTTTCCAGCTATTAATTTAATCACCACAATCAATTTATAAGACAGGTACTATTATTGTTCCCATTTTATGAATGAGGAAACTAGGGAGGAGAGAGGTCAAGTAACTTACCCAAGGGTGCACAGTAAGTGATGGAGCCACTGGCTGCAGTGTTTGTACTTTAAACCGTTACCTTAAAGCCTCTTTCAAAAAAAGACAAGTACCAGGTGCGGTGGCTTACCTCTGTAATCCCAGCACTCTGGGAGGCCGAGGTGGGTGGATCACCTGTGGTCAGGAGTTAGCGACCAGCCTGATCAACATGGTGAAATCCTGTCTCTACTAATAATACAAAAAAAATTAGCCAGGTGTGGTAGCAGGTGCCTGTAATCCCAGCTACTTGGGAGGCTGAGGCAGGAGAATCGCTTGAACCTGGGAGATGGAGGTTGCAGTAAGCCGAGATCCCACCATTGCACTCCAGCCTGGGTGACAGAGTGAGACTGTCTCAAAAAAACAAAACAAAAAACAAATACCAAGCACTGTTTTACAATGGGACAGGACCATGTCCAGAAAGTGGGGGAGTCAGGCCGAACAGGCTGGAGCTTAGGTGAACTTCCCATGCCTGCTGGGGACTAGAGAACAAACTAGGAGAGGAAACAGAAGCCCAACCTGTGGACTCGGTGTAGGAGATGGGAGATAAGGGTCGGGGGCACAGCTCTGCAGGCATGCAGGTCCTCAGAGGCTTTCTCCAGAAACACGACACGACTACCCGGGCCCTGTCCCCGCATCCCCGCTGCCCACTGTGGTCTCATTGGTCAGGGCTTGGGGTAAAGCCCATGAGGACGGGGTAATTGTAAGGTGAGCTGGCCATGCTGGGGTAGGCAGGGACAGTTTTCTGGAGTGTATTTGCCTGAGAAATTACAGTCTGCTTGGAGTTCCTGCCTTCTCGACCCTCTGGAAGCCATGCCTCTCTCCCACTGCTGGCAGATTTTGAGTAGGAGGAAAGCCCACCACCACGTCTTTCCCTGCAGTTCGAACATATTAGGAGCAGAAGATTCCAGAGAGTTAGGGTCCCCAGGAGCCATTGATGCTGGCTTGGCTGGGTATTCTACTTGTCCCTCTAGATCCCTGTCTGCCTTCTCTGCTTGCTCTGTGTCCTGGGAGGCCAACCTCTGCAGAATGCATTATGCGGCTCCTTCGTGCTCTGGGTTGGCCAAGAGGAGGCACCAGCAGGAGGTTGAGGTGGGTGAGAAAGAGCCCGGGCATGGCAGTGGCTGTATCCTTCTTTGACTTTAGCTCCTGCTGGGCGGCCCTTCCTCATGGAGGGACTCCACCTGTCACTGGCTTCCAGCAATACAATTTCTCCCCTGGTTCCCTCAGCCTGGGGGATGAAAAAAAACTGTGGCCCCCTCTTGCTGGTCTCTGGGACCCACACACCTCGCAGGAGTTCACTTAACCTTGACCATGCCTCTGTAAGTCATCTGCAAATATTAGGTTGGTGCCAAAGTAATTGCACCAAGCGAACAGTTTGCTAAACTCTTCAGTCAGACCCTTTGGCATGGGTTGTGATTCTTGCCAGGTCCTGCCTGGCATCGCCATCCTCGCCCCCTGTTCCCTAGGCCGTCTCCCCACCAGGTCTGACTCTGACCGGCTATAGCTGCTTGGCTTGTTCCAGGGACAGTGCCACATGCTTGTTCTGGAACTTTTCTCCTCTGTCGTGCCACACACTTCAGTTTGTCCCTCTTCTCTGCACTGCCTCTGCTCTGGGCCACACACTTTACTGGTACTCTGCTCTGAAGTTTCTGTGCTGGTTCCCCTCTCTGTTGTAGCCCCTTATAACCAGTCACATGTATCTTTTAAGCTCCTGCGATGTGCCTGGCACTATGCTAAATGTGTTCCTGCGTGGCGTCTCATTCCATTCTCATAATTGTCTGATAAAGTAAGTATTATACTAAGGGATGAAAAAAATAAGCTTCTGTTGTGTTATGGTTTGAGTTTGTCCCCACCAAAAATCGTGTTGATGTTTGATCCCTGAGGTGGCGGTGTTGGGAGGTGAGGCCTAGTGGGAGGTGTTTGGGTTGTGGGGACGGATCCCTCATGAATGGCTTGGGGCTGTTCTCGCTCTCTGGAGACTGGACTAGTTCTTGAGGGAATGTTCCCACGAGAGTGGGTTGATATAAAGCCAGTGCGCCTCTCAGGTTTTGCGTCTTCCCATGAGCGCACTTCCCCCTCCACATTTTGCCATGTTGTGATGCAGCACGAAAGCCCTCACCAGAAGCCAAGCCATGCTGGTGCTTTGCTTCTTGTACTTCCCTGCCTGCAGAAACATGAGCTACATAAACCTCTTTTTTTTATGAATCATCTAGCCTCATGTATTGTTATAGTAACACAAAATGGACAAAGACATGTTGCTTCTGCCTAACCAGCATAATTCTCCCCTTTCTTCTAATAGCATCCTCAGTTTCCTTTGGAGAACCACTCTTGGCCCTTGTGATTCAGGTGAGGCCAGCCCCACCTAGCTCCAGGCCAGTCAGAGACACCATGATTGGCTCAAAGATGTATAAATCACCTCTGCTGGACCAGAGTTGACTTCGGGTCTTTGATTGGGACAATCAGAAAGGGGCTCTTCCTTCTTCTGGGGTTGCTAAGTAAGGAGATGATAAGCTCTGCTGGTTGGCTTGCTAACACCTGATAAGAGAACCTGCCTGGGAATGATGCCAGTCCCAGAGAGAAGCAGAGTCCAAGACTGAGACAGAGCCATGAGGTTGGATTCAGACATGCCTAAAGCTAGACAACCTTTTAAACTTCTGGGTCGGGGGGCAAGTAAATTCCCTTTTTAATGTAAGTCAATTTGAATTGGCCTCTGTCACTTGCAACCAGAAGAGTTTTGGATAATGTAGCAGTTCAGTAACTTGCTTGATGTCACGTATTTTGTGACTGGTGGAACTGGGAGTTAAACCCAGGTTTGCCCAAGGAACCTGAACTAAGTCCTCCAAAGGCCCCAGAGTATACCAATGGCTGTGAGAGCTGCACATGCTCACTATTCCTCTCTGGTGGTTTTCATTCGGCCTTGAAGTAGGGTGAATGAAATGGACTGCTTCTTGCCTGGTTGTGATCTTGCCTTCAGGTTGTGCAATCATTACCATGTCCATCTTCAGTGACTTCACTGGGAGTTCCACAGTCTTCCTCAAAGGAACTTGAGTTCTGTGGTAAGTAGTTTCTTACCATACATTTCCTCCTCTTCCTTAGTAATAGAACCCTTGATGTTTTGCTGGTTACATGGCTATCCAGAATAAAGACCATATTTATTCTCAGTCTCCCTTGCAGTGTGGTATGGCCATCTGATAAATTCTAACCAATAGGTTGCAAGCATAAGAAGTGTTTGTAACCCCAAGGAAGTGTCCTTAAAGAGAAAAGTATGCACATCTTCCAGAAATTACTTTTTTTATGTTGGCTGGAAGACAGATGATGGCTGGACTTGAGCAGCCATATTGGACCATGAGGTTGAAGCTGTGTATTAAGAATAATGGGCCGGGCGCGGTGGCTCAAGCCTGTAATCCCAGCACTTTGGGAGGCCGAGACGGGCGGATCACGAGGTCAGGAGATCAAGACCATCCTGACTAACACGGTGAAACCCCGTCTCTACTAAAAAGTACAAAAAACTAGCTGGGCGAGGTGGTGGGCGCCTGTAGTCCCAGCTACTCGGAAGGCTGAGGCAGGAGAATGGCGTGAACCCGGGAGGCGGAGCTTGCAGTGAGCTGAGATCCTGCCACTGCACTCCAGCCCGGGCGACAGAACGAGACTCTGTCTCAAAAAAAAAAAAAAAGAGTAATGGAACAACAAGATAGAAGGAGTGTGAGTCTCTTTTATCTTGATCATTAGTTATCCTATAAACCCCAAATGGTCTACATTTACATTGGGAAAGGTAACCTCTTTCATCTATGCTACTGTTTTGGTGTTGCTGTTATTGTTGTCACTGACAGCTGAGTCTAATCCAAACTAATACAGATCCTTTCTATAGATCAGGTCCCAGGGAAGGGCAGGAGCCTTTCCTGGTTTTGGAAGCGGATCAGCAGATAGGTCTGAATAGGATCTGGGGGCTTATGAATATCAGTGATGACCAAAGAAGGGTTTATGTGATGCTAAAAATTTGTAGAGACCTATTCCAGGGGCCCTGAGGGGATCTGTATTCTTTTTCTTCAATGTTACAAACCCCAGGCTCCACAATATCTGGATCCAACTCTGGCACAGACTGATGTTTTAGTCTTGATTTGCAAGGATATGACCCAGAGACACCTCAGGACATCTCAGGGGGAGAGTCTGACCTTGCTCAGGATATATTCTCTTCCTTCTCTCTAACGCCCACTCACCTGCAGGTTCTCCCCCCAAATCTTTTTTTTTTTTTTTTTTTTTTGAGACGGAGTCTCGCTCTGTCGCCCAGGCTGGAGTGCAGTGGCCGGATCTCAGCTCACTGCAAGCTCCGCCTCTCGGGTTCACGCCATTCTCCGGCCTCAGCCTCCCAAGTAGCTGGGACTACAGGCGCCCGCCACCTCGCCCGGCTAGTTTTTTGTATTTCTTAATAGAGACGGGGTTTCACCGTGTTAGCCAGGATGGTCTCGATCTCCTGACCTCGTGATCCGCCCGTCTCGGCCTCCCAAAGTGCTGGCATTACAGGCTTGAGCCACCGCGCCCGGCCTCCCCCCAAATCTTGATTCCTTCAGGAAACCTCCCCTGATGTCAGGTGTCATGTCTTTCTCCCCTCACTAAAGGTCCTTAGTATCCTCTCATTTACTTTCCTGATCTCAGCTGGGTATTGTGGGAGCACTGGCTTTGGAATCAGGAGATGTGGCTTGACTTTAACTAGCTATAAGACTTGGACCAAGTAACTGAAGCTCTCTGGTCTTCAGGTTTTTTGTCTGTAAAGAGGGGATGATAGCACTTGCTTCAACTGGTTAGTGAGAGGATTAAATTAGATCAAATATGTGTAATTGCTTTATTGATGATGAAGTGTGATAAAATTAAACATATTATGATTACTAGTATCACAGCTCTAGTCCCCAAGGGATGTGTTTCTCTTTCAACTTTCATGCAAATACTGTCTGATGAGCCCTACCTAATACTCAATTACTTATTACCATATATTGTCCTCTAATTGTTTTGTATGTCAAGTGTTATTCTTCTGAGTCGGTTGGCAGGACCTTATTTTATTGCCTTCAAGCACCTAGACCAGGTCTGGGCACACAGAAAGCATTTTAGGTACAAAAGGGGGCATAGATTGCTTCAGAGTTACTATCTAACAAAAGGTAATTTGTTGGTAAATGTACAGTTGTCTTGGGTTTAGCCCTTTGCCATGTCATTGTAGCTGATTGGACTTGGGGAGGCAGACCCACATCAATCAAGCTCACAGATGACTGCTGCATACATAGCAGCCAGATGTCAGCTTATTGTTTAGAGTGGGGAACTGCTTTCTGATCCCTGAAATGTTCATACTTCCTGCCTAGCCCCTTCTGGGTACCTGCATGATTGGGAAGCCAGGTTTGTCTAGGGAAGATTGCTTGGTGAGCCTGGAACCCTGGTGTGGATAAGTGGACTCTTAAAAGTGTTCAATCTTGCCTACCATGTGGCTTCATGAGTCATTCCTACCCTACAACAAAGTCCATTTCTCCAGGGAGTAGGAGGTTCACAATCCCCCGACTTCAATGCCTCCTCCCCTTGAACACCAATGACTAAACAGGGTCAACTTCCCACTCCTTAGAGTTTCCCTTCTGTGTTCCAGGCTTTCTCCTAACAGGGTACCATATAATTGATTTTGTGTCTGCTTACTCAATTATGGTCACGTCCGGTTCTGCTTCTCCAAGATTATACTCTGATTACTTCAATGGGTTCAACTGATGTTTGCCTCTATCTATCTATCTATCTATCTATCTATCTATCTATCTAATCTATCATCTATCAATCAATATCTATTACTTAGAGGTAATTTGAAATTCACAGTATTTGTCCCAGTAGGCTGAAGTCCTGGTTTATGTGTGGTTTACTTGCTGTCTTTGTGGATCTGTATGGCTTTCTGAGGATGTGAGGGAGGATCCTGGTTTAGGGGCTGCCATTGTCAATTGGGGTTTGAAGCTCCTAAACTTCCCAGTCTCTTGGCTTTCTCCTATAAAAGGTAATCATATAAGTGTGTCATTTTTCATTTTTAAAAAGTGGTTTAACTCTTACAAAGTAACCTGGATTTTAAATTCTTGAGGACACTTTCCTGTTGTCCTTCCTGGAATCAGAGATTCTGGGACTACCTGTGCATGGAATAAGTGAATAATGTGAGTGGGGTTGACTGCCGGACCCTGTCCTGCATCTTCCGGCCTTACCGGCAGGGACTGACTTGTTGATTTTTATTGCCACCTGTTTTCAGCCCACTTGAAATGAATCATCTGAAAATGCACTGCGGCTCTATCACCAGGCCCTAAGCCATAATCCAATGCAGTTAAAAGGCACTTTCTCTCCTGCTGAGAAATTAACACCTTCTCCTTTGTCCCAACTTTCTGGGATCATTTCCAATAGGTCCTGGCTGGGAGTTAATTAAATCTGTGTTGACACATACTCAATTTCAAGTGGCTTTGCACATACAGGAAACCTGTTGAGATTTTCCCTTTTGGGTCCAAAACCGCTGATCCATCTCCTCACCCCAGTTTTTAGGGCAAGTTTTCCACTCGCCAGGAGACGATGGAATTTAAAGTGGAAAATTTATGGGATTCCCCGCTCTTTGAAAATCATGGTCTGCCACTTTCCCATAAAGCTTTCTAAATTTTAAAACCTGTCTTCTGCATAAAACTTCATATTTTCTGTTAAAACAACTGGATTTGTGATTACAGAAAGCTCTCAGAGGCAGAGCAGAAGCAAATAACAAGTAGGGTCAGAATTCTGAATCAGCAGCAGCTGTTTCAAGAACGCAGTGCTGAAAAACAGAGTCAGAAGATCTAAATGTAGGTCAAGTAATTTTTAATTCCAATTGGAGGATATTGCATATGCATAGCCAGGAGCTTTTTTTTTTTCCCATCAAGAATTACAGATTTGGAGAGTTAGGTGGCTTACAGGAAAGTTATTAGCAGCAACATCTAGGGTCTTCTAGGTTCACCTCAAGAGGCACGTGTCAGCCTCTTCTCTCTGTCTCTCTGTTAATGACCACCCTTCATCCACTCCCCCAACCTACCCCTTTCCACACTCAAATACGTGTATCCACGCACAAGATATATGCTTACACATGTGTTGCTGTGTGCTTATTTTAGCACTGTTCTTAATTTTTAATTTTTATTTTTTTTGAGACAATCTTGCTCTGTTGCCCCTAGAGTGCAGTGGTGTGATCCTGGCTCACTGCAACCTCTGCCTCCTGGGTTCAAGTGATTCTTATGCCTCAGCCTCCAGAGTAACTGGGACTACAGGCTTGTGGTTCCCACACCCGGCTAATTTTTGTATTTTTAGTAGAGACGGGGTTTCACCTTGTTGGTCAGGCTGGTCTCGAATTCCTGGCCTCAAGGGATCCGCCTGCCTGGGCCTCCCAAAGTGCTGGGACTATGGGCATAAGCCAAGGTTTTTGAAACCCTGTGCAGCCGGGTGCAGTGGCTTACACCTGCAATTCCAGCACGTTGAGAGGCTGAGGCTGGAGGATTGCTTGAGTCCAGGAGTTTGAGACCAGCCTGGGCAACATAGTGAGACCCCGTCTTTATAAATAATAAATGCGGCCGGGTGTGGTGGCTCATGCCTGTAAACCCAGCACTTTGGGAGACACAGGCGAGTGGATCACCTGAGGTCAGGAGTGAGACCAGTCTGGCTAGCATGGTGAAATCCTGTTTCTACTAAAAATACAAAAACTAGCTGGGTGTGGTGGCAGGCGCCTGCAATCCCAGCTACTTGGGAGGCTGAGGGAGGAGAATTGCTTGAACCCAGGAGGTGGAGGTTGCAGTGAACAGAGATTATACGACTGCACTACAGTCTGGGTGACAGAGTGAGACTCCACCTCAAAAATAAAACAAAACAGAAAACAATTAGCCAGACGTGGTGGCGCACACCTGTAGTCCCAGCTACTCGTGAGGCTGAGGCAGGAGGATCACTTGAGTCCAGGAAGTTGAGGCTGCAGTAAGTGGTGATCCCACTGCTGTACTCCACCCTGGACAACAGAGGGGGACCCTGTTCCAAAATAAGAAAGCAAGCCTGTGCAGAGCATCCCTCCTGCGGGGAGCCGTGGCTGTGGCACTGGAGACTGCTGCTCTATAGGCCATCACATAACTGGTCTGTCAATGCTGCTTGTGTAACGGTGGGGCAGAGGTTGCAAACTGGCAGCTGTGGACTGTATTTGTTTAGCCTGTATGGCATTTTATTTTATTTTTTACTGAACCAACTTAAAAAAATTAGAATGTTTTGAATAAAAATCAGGATGCTGTATTTTCCTTGAAAGCTGGGGTGCTCTGGGGACACTGATTGGTAGCCATGGGCTGTTGCTGAGTGGTGCTGCCCCTTTTAGATGGAACTTGTTTGTCTAGTTGGTCAGTTTTCATGTAGCTTACTTCATTCGTTTACATTTCCTGCCCTGTACAAGAATTTACGGCTCCGCCATCAGGAAATGTCCACACAAATGGCTTGATTCTCTTAAATAGTACAAAATAGTTGCTCATAGCCTCTCTGGGAGGAGAAAAGCTACTAAAGTTATTCTCAGTTATTTATGCGTAAGTCTAGGATGAGTGTGTCAGAATAATTGGCCTCATGAAAATGAGTCGTGGGTTCAGGACTTTGTTTTGTTTTCTTTTGTTTTTGGTGAGGGGATGGGGAAGGAAGAGAAAAGTCTGAAGTAAGGTGAGAAAGACAAAGGGTGGCTCTGAGTCACTGGGGAAGGTGATATCAGAAGGGAGGTTCCAGCCTGGGCAACAAGGCGAAACCCTGTTGCTACAAAAAAATACAAAAAATAATTAGCCGGGCATGCTGGTGGCCCCTGTAGTCACAGCTACTCAGGAGGCTAAGGTGGCAGGATCCCTTGAGCTTGAGAGGCAGAGGTTGCAGTGAGCCAAGATCACACCACTGCACTCCAGCCTGGGCAACAGAGTGAGACCCTGTCAAAGAAAGAAGGAAAGAAGGAAAGAAGGAGAAAGAAAGAAAGAGAGAGAAAGAAAGAAAGAGAGAAAGAGAGAAAGAAAGAAAGAGAGAAAGAAAGAGTTAGGAAGAAAGAGAGGAAGAAAGAAAGAAAGGAGGGAGGTTGACACACTTGCAAAAAGGACTCTGAAAAAGTGTTGGGTTGTCTGGGATTAGGCCAAGAGAGTTACGGCCATGAGATGGTGGGCATGATTACTGAACCACTCCCTCCTCCCTAGAAGACCGAGCCCTCCTTCAAGTACAGAGCCATGGGCACAGACCCTTTTTCATTCATCTCTGTTTCCTATGTTGGCATATGTATTAGTCCGTTTTCACGCTACTGATAAAGACATAATTGTCCGAGACTGGGCAATTTACAAAAGAAAGAGGTTTAATTGGACTCACAGTTCCACATGGCTAGGGAAGCCTCATAATTATGGCGGAAGGCAAGGAAGAGCAAGTTCCATCTTACATGGATGGCAGCAGGCAAAGAGAGAATGAGGAAGATGCAAAAGTGGAAACCCCTGGTAAAACCATCAGATCTCATGAGACTTATTCACACCACGAGAATAGTATAGGGGAAACTGCCCCCATGATTCAATTATCTCCCACCAAGTCCCTCTCACAACATGTGGGAATTATGGGAGTACAATTCAAGATGAGATTTGGGTGGGGACACAGAGCCAAACCATATCAGCATAGTACCTGCCCCACACTATGGACTCAGTAAATGTCCATGAAATGGGACTAAATGGTATGCCTGTGCATGTGTGCATGTGCACCTGTGTTGCATGTGTGAGCACATTGTGTGGATCTGTGTGCACACATCTGAGTGTGGGAAGAGGCAGATTAGGAGAGTGGAGGAAGGGTGGACCTTAACAGAGAGAGAGAGAGAGAAGAGGAAGGTGTCTTGGGAGTACCCAATACATGCCAAGAAATACAGGGCTTTTTCATTAGATGACAATGGCTCATCTAGAAATATTTCCTCTCCCTTCCCAAAGACAAGGAGTAGTAATGGTTAGTGGATTGCATTCTTGCCCCCAAGGCCCAAGAATCCACAGTGACAGCTCTGAATAATGAAGGCTGGGGTGAGTGGCCTCATTTAGTGAATTATTCATTGGATACTCACCAACCTTCCTCTAACATCCATTTTCTTTAAGTCTATCCCTGTTGCTAACTCAGAATATACTCAGCACGTCACATGGCACAGATGGCAAAATGAAAGACAATGGGACGGAGTAGGTAAGAACCAGAAGTCAAGCAGACTTGGGTGCAAGCCTGTCCCCTCCCTACACTCTGCTGTGTGCCTTAGGCAAGCTGCTTAGTCTTTCTGACCTCTGGCTTCTTTGCCAAAAATGGGGATAATCATTGTATCTAACTCTTGGGTTTATGTAGAGAGTAAACAGTGCCTGGCATTTGGTAAGTGCTTAATAAATGTTACCTATTGTTATTCTAAAGTTCAAAGTTAAACAGACTTCCCAGTTTGTCTCCTTCTTCTGATAATGGTTTCGTAACATTGTGGTCTGCACAGAAGATGACTGGCCTAGATGGTTTCAGATGAAGCGCAGTACTGGGGTACCCAATGTGCAATTCTTTTCCACGTTTTGGGGTGTGGACAAGCAGCGGTCACCCATGAGGATATTGCAGAATGGACTTCTGTGTGTGTGCTGTGACTTTCTTTCTTTTGGAATAAGGAGCTGGCTTTGGTCCCTGCGGTATCACACCAACTTTTAGATCGCTTTCCCTGGTGAAAAGCCATCTGCCTCAGTCTTTTTGCAGAAAGCCTCCCTGACTCCCATCCGGGTGTCCCAGGGAGCTTCCTGACCACACTGCTCAAACCTAACTACGCTGACTGCCTGCATCACAGCAGGAGAGGTTGGCTGAAAACCTCACACCAATTTTCCCCTCCTTCTCTTTTAGAAACCCAGAACTTCTCCCAAGTGTAGACAGACGCCCACTTTAGACCTGAACTAGAGAAAATTCCTTATAGCCCAACATATGAAATCGAAGGCTCTGTCTTGCTTCTGCCATCTCCTCTCCTCTCCTCTCCCTCCCCTTCCCAGTCGTAGAGAGGGAAGATGAAATGCAGCATTAGCCCTTGTTGCTACAGCCCAGCTCCTCGGATGAGCATGTCAGGCTGGATACTGTAGCTAAACATAAATGAATGGTTATTAATGATGGTCATAATGTTTTCTAGCAGTTAGCTGGCTGGGATTGTAGGATTTTTTTTCCACTGTGTTTTGAAGGGTTAGGTTATTTAAACTTACCATCAAATAGAATCAAATCAAAGTGAGCTAATTTTTCTTAAACACTAATCATTTTAAGGCTATTGAACTAAATATAGAGGCAGTTCATTAAATCATTAAAACAGCCTGCAATAATGCTCACAAAGTCATTATGGAGCTATTCCCTAGCCAGAGAGGTAGTGTTGCCTTAAGCACAGTTTAATCAAATTAGATGGTGGGCTATGTCATGGGGTTTCTCCTATTGATATTCATTAAAAATACATGATTTATCACTAATCTCTGTGAGGTAGATCCCACTCTTCCAAATGAATTTTGTAAATGTCAAGGGGAAGAAAACAGAATGGCGTATTGTTATAATAATTTAAGAGTGGTGTGATCACATTTACATTTTATATACTATGCAATTTAGGAACAGATAATAGCTTTAACAAGGCTAAACTTTTTTCCTTAGTTAAAGTTAGAACAGAAAGGCTGAACCCTGAGGATTAGCCATTATGTTTTATTGCAGAACGAGCCCCAACATTTGAATTATCTTTTAGTAGAATGATAGCTTGTCCCATTGTTCAGCTACTGCTTTTCTTAGATTCTTAGGTGGACGAATTTCTACATAAATGTATGCTGTCCCATTCAGACAAAATAAGATTCCTATTTTCAGGTCCGGCCATGATTTGGCACATGGGAGAAGCGGTTTGTTTTCTGGCCCTTGGATCTTTCTTGGATGCCCACACGACACCCTCTGTGGCTTTTCGGCCTCCAGATCTACCCTCCAATGCTTAGTGAAATTTGCCCAGCTCCTTCCTCCTTGGTGGACTGTAAAGGGCTGATAACAGTTTAAGTATTACCCCACCCAGAGGTATTTGCATTTTAACAGTGATCAAAGCTGAAACTAAAGGGATTATGTCCTAATAGTAGAATTTTGAGCATCAGCCAGTGGGTGGAAGAGGATATTCTGTTGCCAGAGGGACCTTCCCTCCAGGCTTGAAGGGAGAGGAGGACGGTCCAGGGAGGGCAAGGCCAGATTGCAGATGGGTGGATGGATGGACAGTAGACCCAGACTGCTTTTTCTTTTTTCATTCTTTGCCTTTTCTTTTCTTTGTTTTCTTTAAACTGTGAAATGAGCTTTCTCTGAGAACAGGTATCTTTCTGGTGGGTATACTTTGAAATATTGATGTTCTGGCTTGTCCTCTAAACAATTTTTTCCCCTAAAACTGGGGACTAATGTTTGAATGTTGAATTTAGAGTTTAATTTAAAATTCTCTGTATTGCTTATAAAGTACCCCTGAAGGAAGAGGGAGACTTTCAAAAGGCACAGCACCTTTTCGATATGAAAATGTGCCTGTGCTTAGCAAGACACATGAGATGTCTGTCTACACTTAAGACGCTTATCAAGAGCTTTTCAGAATATGCAGCCAGAATGGTCGGAACCAGCAGACAGAAGCACTCGATTTGTACAAGACAGGAAGGCTTTTAGGATCTTGGCCATTTAACCTAATCTAAAAAACAAAAACCACACAGCCTAAATGAAATCCTACTTATTTTACTCTGCTATATTGCAGAATAATGGAATGCCCACCCCTTTCTGCACAGGAGATCTCTAACTTGACTCTTGGCTCAGTGGGAAGCTCTTATAACCATTTCCAATGCCAAACTCGAGATACAATAGGGACTGGCCATTAGCCACGGAATCTCCTGCCTGTGAAATGATGGAGATGTAAACGCTACTGAATTATTGGCAGGAACTGACTTAACTTCTCAAAATAATAAATGAGAGTCCCAGCAAAACCTCTTGTTAAATAGTTGAATGTCTAATTCACCTAGGATATTTTTTCAAAATTCATTTCATTTTCGATAATTTGATGAAAAAAAGAGCTGTATTGGTGGTTTCTCTTGTTCAAGGCTGCACTTGCCTAAGGGCAAGGTACATTTATTTTGGTGATTAATAACTGCAAGTTCCATGGCTTAATGGGAATGTGCTGGATATATTTGAAATGATAATGCCTTCTTCCCCCTCTTCATTCATCAGGTAAATGCCTTGATTAGTTGCCTCCCAAGTTTGTGCTCAGTAGAACTTATGTTCTCCACTGACACTTTGAAAACATTATTCTTGCATATCTGTGGTTGGAGAAGCCTGGGAGTCGCACAGTGACTGATTTCAGGTGGCCAGTGTTGAGTGTGCATTGTTCAACTCACAGCTCTTCTCAAAGATGAGTAACAGGAGGCTGGGAGAAGAAACAGAATGAAAGAGAATATTTTTTTTCTGCTGCTCCTTTGGTACCCCTAATATTTCACCAAGGACCACAGGGACAGCTTTTCTGTCACTCATTCAATATCTGACCTCACTCAAGGATATTGTCTTTATTTTGCATTTTTAGTAGAGACAGGGTTTTCTGTTAACACTCTGTTAGAAATAAGAAAACTGAACTTGGAGCTCATGGAATTAAGAGAGTTGAACAGGGACAGGTGAAAATCTCATCCTGGTTTTCCCACTTCTGTTCTGGTTTTAGCACTGAAAACACTCAGGGAAACTTCTTAGTCCTGGGCAAACTGAAATCAATAGTGACATGGAAAACTCTTCTGCGCTTTTCTCCGTAAACCCCATTTACATGACCTGGGTGAACTAAGAGTCACTTGTATAATCCATATATTCTAGACTGAGAACATCTCCTTTTAAAGCATTATATTCTTACCCTTAATAAGGTGAAACATTTAAACAGGTGTTTAAACTATTTAAACTAAAAATAATTTCTTACATTTATAATCCCTTTAATAATTAAATAAATTTTCAGTTATCGTTCCATGTAATTCTCAAAACTGGGGTAATAGCCTCATTTTAAAGGAAAGAAAACTGAGGCTTCGAGCAATAGTCAGTTTCTTGTCTCTGCTCTTGTCTTGCCCCCAGGGTGATGGAGAGGCAGCCTTGCCCACCTTTCTGGGATTTGAAGAGTCTTCATTTAGCAGGTATTCACAGAGCACATGCTGCAGGCTAGGGACAGAGTAAGACAGACACAGTTTCCAAGTGTGCCTGGTTGACCTTTTCCCAGTGGGTCCAATTGAGAAACATACATTGCCTTAAAAGTCTCACTCTAAGGAAACCTTAAAACTCTCTCCATGCTAAGCTTTAGCATTTTGGTATCTTCAAATGAGTTTCACCCAATGCATTAGTCCATTCTCACATTGCTGTAAAGAACTACCCGAGACTGGGTAGTTAATAAAGAAAAGAAATTTAACTGACTCACAGTTCTTCAGGCTGTCCAGGTAGCATGGCTGGGGAGGCTTCAGGAAATTTATAATCACAGTGGAAGGTGAAGAGGAAGCAAGGATGTCTTCACATGGCAGCAGGAGAGAGAGAGCAAAGGGGGAAGCATGACACATTTTCAAAGAACCAGATCTCATGAGAGCTCACTCACTATCACGAGAACAGCAAAGGGGAAATCCACTCCCATTATCAAATCACCTCCCAGCAGGGCCCTCTCACAACATTGGGAATTACAATTTAACATGAGATTTGGGTGGGGACACAGAGTCAAACCATATCACCCAATAACCAAAAGAATAATTAAGCTCTCCCAATTTTAACTGATGCCATGATCATCTGAGAAGCCAAAGATGGTGGAGAGAGTCTCCTTGCAAAGTGCTTGGTGTGTGTGCGTGTGCGTTTGCGTCTTCTAATAATGCCCCCGTTTTTACTGCCCTGTCTCTGTGCACCAGAAGAGTGGTTATAGTCAATTATGTTATTGTTAAAAAGAAGTCCATCTCTTTATTGTTAATTGTCATAGAACAATATAGACTCTTTGAGTATATAGTAGTGCCATTAACCTTCACACAGTCACCAGCCAGCTCTTCCCCACAATGTTGCTCAAAGTGTGAGCTCCCTGGGAAGTAATTAACCTTAGAGTCATATTTTCTTTCTTTTTCCTTACTCCCCACAAAGATTCACACGTGAAGTCTCATCCCAGGCCCTAATCCCACACCCACCATGGGCTCTGGAGCAGTTTCCTGTCAAGTCTTGTGTGTGCCAAGGTCCTGCAGGGAGAAGACACAAACACATATTATTAGCAAGAGCATCTAGCACTGGGCTCTGTCCAGGTGGCAGCTCAGTAAGGACTCTGGGTGATGGAATTGAGTTGTCAGGCTCTGCGTTCTCCTGGCTATTCATCCTTTTCTGTCATGGTTTAAAAGACAGAATGAGGCAACCAGAAAAATAAAAAAACAAAAAAAGCTCTTCAAGCCTGGCCTTCAACTGACCAGTGAAAAAGAGTGTTTCAAAAAGATGAGTGAGGTTAAAGTTGTTTGCACAGAATG
Source organism: Macaca thibetana thibetana (assembly GCF_024542745.1). NCBI lineage: Eukaryota > Metazoa > Chordata > Mammalia > Primates > Cercopithecidae > Macaca > Macaca thibetana. Next base: position 46,454,151 of record NC_065590.1, read on the forward strand.
GATGACCACTTGACCACTGGACCCCATGGTCTCAGAAGGCTATTTTAAAATTGAAAGGCAGTGAGGGTTTTCTTTTCAAAATTTACCTTTTCCTTTTTTTATCTTACTTACACTAACCAGTTTTCATCGTCAACAGCATGTATCACTCCAGGACAACACGGATCTGTCTTTTCAGTGCTTATTCCCAGTATGTAACACAGTACCTAGCACTTGGTAGGCGCTCAATGCATGTTTGTTGAATGAATGAATATCATAAGCTTTGGCTAAAAACAGAGTAAAAGTAATATCTGTTATTTAACTACCTCCGCAGTCCTACACTTACCAATGCTAGATAGTAGTCTTAAGTATAGTAGGTAATAGAAGCTGCATCTGTGTGAAGCATGTTTAATAAAATATTTACTGTTGGTTGGGTACATTAACCACTGTTAACACTTCTTCATTTGCATTAATTAAGCCTTGAAATTTCTTCTTCTATTGAATAAGTACAAGTGCTACTAGGAGACTGGGGAGTGGGCAGAGGGATCATATTTAGTATTTGACTCAGCCAGGTGAGTGCCAGTTTCCTTGAATGAGTCACAAATCCAAGCTTTCTGCTTCTGTCTACCAAAAGCAAGGACTGTTTTGCTTAGTTTGGGCTTTTTTCATTTTTACTTTGAACCCAGAGAAGCCAATTTTGGGCTATCTTTATAACCTCCTGAGTTGTTTTGACTTCCAGACCAGAATGGATGGTATCACAGAAGGGGCCCTGGCCAGAGTCATCTGCACTTGTTCCATTGGTCCCTGGTGAAAGCCCCAGGGACAATGGCTTTCTAACATCAAGCATAAGAGAGGTCTCATATCTGTTCCAGGACTGGGTCCTTTCAGAACACAACCTACAGTACTGCATGTCATAGTTCCTGCTTTCCTTAGATGGAGGCATAAGATGCAGTGAAGAGAAGGTAGGAGGTAGATTACTTAAGGGAAGGAGCAGTTGTAAAATGAAGATGGAAGGAAGAATCTAATGTAATTTAAATAACAGAGGGAAGGAGAACCCAACACAGAAGGTTCAACTTCTGTAAAACTAGAGAGAGGCACAGAGAGTACAGTTGACCCAACACCAGTAAGGCCCACTTGGAGCTGTCTTCAACTACAATGTGCACAAATGACATTCTGAATTGCATCTTTTCTTATCACCAACGTCCTCATGCAGGATACCATGACCCAAGTTTGAGTCTGGGCCAGATCTGCCTACAAAGAAAGAGTGTTACTTCTATGTTCCAACTAATGAGACAGCTATGTCAGGGGATGTGAAGATAAATCACAATACCCAAAGGCACATAGACCAAAGAGAATCACAGCACCCACATCTAAGAAGCCATCAGGTTGTGGCTGCTTTAAGTCTCCCTTCTCAAAGAGAAATCAAGGTAGAATGGTGGAACTGAACTCAAGCTTTTCCAGAAAGTCTCAAAAGTTTCTCTCTTATCCCTTTAAGAATAAATACTAGCCAGCTGCAGCGGTTTACGCCTATGATCCCAGCACTTTGGGAGGCTGAGGTGGGTGGATCGCCTGAGGTTAGGAGTTCAAGACCAGCCTGACCAATAAGGTAAAACGCTGTCTCTACTAAAAATACAAAAATTAGCCAGGTCTGGTGGCATGTGCCTGTAGTCCCAGCTACTCGGGAGGCTGAGGCAGGAGAATTGCTTGATAAATTTATTCAGAAGGAAAAAAAAATTATGTTAAAATCCCAATGAACCTGTTTTCATTAAAGGCTCCCAAGAAACAAAGCACCAAGCCTGAAAGCAACAGAGTACAGATGAGAGGTTTCTCCCCACTGAAACGTCTACCCCATGAGGCAGTCCGTGCAGCCTCCAGACCCAGGAGGTGAGACAGAAAATCATTTTGTTGGATAAAAGTATTCATAATAATTACCTTCTTTGGAAATGGAAAAATTTCATTTTTCCATCTGACAAACAGAGAAGAACCTGTTTTCAGTGGAGACACTGGGGTTAATCGTCCCAGGATAATGGTTACCTTTGACCAAAGACACAGCCCCAGGAGTTGGGGCTTCATTCCCTTCAAGTGTTGATCAATTCTGAATCTTCAGGATGGTTGTGACATATTCTATTTCTGTAACTCCCTTTAAGAAAAGCATCCTATAATTTTTAGCCACTTCTTATAGTTGCTGCTGATGGTGATTCGTATCTCCACTAGAACCACGCTGGGCGGAATTGACCCTTTGCAAGCATTTCTCCATGACACTATGAATAGGAAAATAGAGGGGTGGGAAAAGGAGAAAGCCAGCAAGCAAAGAGGAGGTAGGAGATAGTGGTGGGGTGACAGAGCCAAGAGGAATTGGGCTCTCTCTGCAATTTGACCCTCACTTGCCTTTGCACCACATTCAATTTGTTTTATTAAATACATGTTGCTTTGAAAGTCTTACCTGTAGAGCTGGGTTTAGAGACATGAAAGTGCTCCAGGCATGACAATAATTTGACTTCCCTTCAAATCAGTTTTTTAAAAAAAAATTGCTTAGCTTGTATTTAATAGGATATGGAAAACACTGATTTTCTACAAATAAAAATTGTAGTCACAGGCTAATTTTCTTACTAAATGTACATCTGGATGAAGTTGTGACAATGTTCTGAAAAAAACGCAGCATAATGTTTCTTACCTTTCTGTTCTTGTCCTCTTTTCAGTTTTTTTTTAGATGGAGTCTTGCTCTGTTGTCCAGGGTGGAGTGAGGTGGCGTGATGTCGGCTCACTGCAACCTCCACCTCCCGGGTTCAAGCAATTATCCTGCCTCAGCCTCCCGAGTAGCTGGGATTGCAGATGCATGACACCATGCCCAGCTAAATTTGTATTTTTAGTAGAGACAGGGTTTCACCATGTTGGCCAGGGCTGATCTCAAGCTCCTGACCTCAAGTGATCCACCGGCCGTGGCCTCCCGAAGTGCTGGGATTATAGGCGTGAGCCACTGCGCCTGGCCAAAATGCAACACTTGTTCCTGATAGTCACACTGTGCTTAGCATTATGCAGTTTCAGAATTTCACTGACTGTAGCTGTGAGCCGGCCGACTTCAGGGCTAGTGTCTCCGTTGGTGGGCAGCTTGCATACGAGTGGCGCAAAAATACTCAGGAAGACAGCTTTGGTCGGGAGTGTTGCTGTTTATTAATTTTTTTCAAAACTTTGTATTTTGAAATAATTTCAGACTCAAGAATTCGCAAAAACAGTAAGATAATTCTGTGTACTCTTCAGCCAGCTTCCCCCAAAGGTGACGTTTTATTTTTTATTAATTAAAAAAAAAATTTTTTTTTTAAACCAGAGTCTCATTCTGTCACCCAGGCTGGAGGGTGATGGTGTGATCACAGCTCACTGCAGCCTTAACCTCCTGCTTCAAGCCATCCTCCCACTTCAGCCTCCTGAGTAGCTGGGACTGCAGGCACACGCCACCATGCCCAGCTAATTTTTAAATGTTTTATACATATGAGATCTCAGTATGTGTCCCTAGTTGGTCTTGAGCTCCTGGGCTCAGGTAATCTGCCCACCTCTGCCTCCCAAAGTGCTAGGATTACCGGCGTGAGCCACCCTGCCCAGTCTGAGGTGACATCTTGTACAGCTGTAGTATAATATCAAAGCCAAGAGGTTGACATTAGCATATTTCTGTTAACTAGAGATAGACCTTATGCAGTTTTCACCATTTTTAAAACCTGCACTCCTTGGAATGTGTGTGTATAGTTCTGTGCACTTTTGTTCCATGTATAGGTTTGTGTAACCACCACTGCAATCAACACACAGAGCTATTCTATCACCACAAACAACTTCCACATACTACCAGGATTTTTTTTTTTTTTTTTTTTTTTTTTAATTTCCATTCCAAATGACTCCACTATACCACTCCGGACCTGTTTCTGAAGGAAGAGAACTATGTTGGTTTGCCAGGGTTGCCTTAACAGAGTACCACAAACTGGATGGCATAAACAGTAGAAATGTATAGTCTCATAGTTCTGGAGGCTAGAAATCCACCATCAAGGTGTTGGCAGGGTTGTGAATTTCTTCTCAGGGCTGTCGGGGAGAATCTGTTCCATGATTCTGTCCTAGCTTCTGGTGGTTGCTGGCGATCTTTGGCATTCCTTGGCTTGTAGATGCCTCACTCCAATCTCTGCCTTCATCTTCATGTGGCCTTCTTCCTCTGTGCATGTCTTGGCTCACTGCAACCTCCGCCTCCCAGGCTCAAGTGATTCTCCTACTTCAGTCTCCTGAGTAGCTGGGACTACAGGCACCTGCCACCATACCTGGCTAATTTTTGTATTTTTAGTAGAGACAGGGTTTTGCCATGTTGGTCAGGCTGGTCTCGAATTCCTGACCCCAGGTGATCCACCCACCTCAGCCTCCCAAAGTGCTGGGATTACAGGCATGAGCAACTGCGCCCAGCCGTTATGTGATGTTTTAATGCCGTGTACAGATTTGAACCTAGGAGGCTGCCTGGAAGATCCAGGTTTAATGATCTTGATGAGTGGATTCTCTGGGATCTAAGAAAATCCTAACATTTTGATAAATGAAAAGAATATAGAGAAAATTGATGTATATATTTGGGAACGCAATAGCCTATAGAAAACTTCCATACTGGATGGTGGGTTTTCACCAAGCGTGAAGTGACCACAGGTTACTTCTATTTTTTTATATATATATATGTGTGTGTGTGTATACATATATATATATTTTTTCTTTTTTCTTTTTTTTTTTTTGAGAAGGAGTTGCATTCTGTCACCCAGGCTGAAGTGCAATGGCACAATCTCGGCTCACTGCAATCTCCGCCTCCCAGGTTCAAGCAATTCTCCTGCCTCAGCCTCCTGAGTAGCTGGGATTACAGGTGCCTGCCGCCATGCCTGGCTAATTTTTGTGTTTTCAGTAGAGACATGTTGGCCAGGCTAGTCTCGAACTGCTGACCTCAGGTGATCCGACTGCCTCGGCTTCCCAAAATGCAGGGGTTACAGGCGTTGGCCACTGTGCCCAGCCCTAGACACCTTTTTAAAAAAGAAAATACTCTCAACAATAAAGAAGACAAACAGTTCGATTCAAAAATGGGCAAAGGAATTTGAATAGACATTTCTTCAAAGAAGATAATAAAAATGGCCAATAAACACATGAAAAGATGCTCAACATCATTAGTCATTAGAGAAATGCAAATCAAAACCACAATGAGATACCATTTCATACTTACTAGTATGGCTATAATAATTTTTTTCAAAAAAGAAAATAACAAGTGTTAGTGAGAATGTGGAGAAACTGGAACCCCTGTGTGTTGCCGGTGAGAATGTAAAATGGTGCAGCCACTATAGAAAACAGTTGGCAGATCCTCAAACAGTTAAACATAGAATTACCACATGACCCAGCAATTCCACTCCTAGGTATATAGCCAAAGAATTGAAAGCAGGGATTCAGTGTCCACCAATGCTCACAGCAGCGTTATTCACAATAGGTAAAAGGTGGAAATAACCCACGTCTATGAGTAGATGACTAAATAAAATGTGGTATATATGCACAGTGGAATACTATTTGCCCATAAAAGTGAATAAAATCTTGATACATGATACGACATAGATGGACCTTGAAAACATCATGCTCAGTAAAATAAACCAGACACAGAAGGACAGATATTATATGATTCTACTTATGTGAGATTCCTAGAACAGGTAAATTCACAGACACAGAAAGTGGAATAGAGGTTACCAGGGGCTGGGGAGAAGGAGGCAAGGGGGAAAGGGAAGTTACTGTTTAGTGGGTACAGAGTTTATGTTGGGGATAATGAGAAAGTCTGGGTATAAATAATGATGATGGGTGCACAGCCTTATGAATATATTTAATGGCATTGAATTATACACTTACAAATGGGTTAAAATAATAAATATAGTCTTGCATTGTTTAATAATGGGGACACATTCTGAGAAATGCGTCGTTAGGCGATTTTGTCATTGTGTGAACATCACAGAGTGTAGTTAGACTTAGATGGTGGTGCCTACCACACACCTAGGCTATATGGTATGCCCTGTTGCTCCTGGGCTCCAAATGTGTATAGCATGTGACCATACTGAATACTGCAGGCAACCGTAACACAATGGTAAGCATTTGTGCATCTAAACACATCTAAACATAGAAAAAGTACAGTAAAAATATGGTATAAAAGGTAAGAAATAGTACAGCTCTATAGGGCACTTACCATGAATGGAGCTTGCAGGACTAGAAGTTGTCTGGGTAAGTCACTGACTGAGTGGTGAGTGAAAGTGAAGGCCTAGGATAAAAAGTGTAAAAACTATACACGTTGGCTACACCAAGTTTATTTTAAAAATTTTCTTCATTCTGCCAGGCACGGTGGCTCACACCTGTTATCTCAGCACTTTGGGAGGCTGAGGCAGGCTGATCACTTGAGGTCAGGAGTTCAAGACCAGCCTGGCCAACATGGTGAAACCTCATCTTTACTAAAAAAAAGAAAAAAAAAAAAACAAAGAAAAAAAATTAGCCGGGCATGGTGGCATGTGCCTGTGGTCCCATATACTGGGAAGGCTGAGGCATGAGAATTGCTTGAAGCTGGGAGCCGGAGGTTACAGTGAGCTGAGATCGCACCACTGCACTCCAGCCTGGGTGACACAGTGAGACTCCATCTCAAAAAATAAAATAAAAATAAATAAACAAATAAAATTGACTTCTTCAATAATAAATTAACCTTAGCTTACTGTAACATTTTTACTTTATAAACTTTTTAACAAAAAATATTTGTTTTGTAGTAACGCTTAGCTTAAAACACGAGCACATTGTACAGCTGTACAAAAAGATTTTTTCTTTATATCCTTATCCTAAAAACTTTTTCTCTTTTAAGCATTCTTTTTTTTACTTTTAAAATTTTTTGTTAAAAACTAAGACAAAGCACACACACATTATCCTGGCCTACACAAGGGCAGGATCATCAATATCACTGTCTTTCTCCTCTACCTCTTATCCCTCTGGAAGGTTTTCAGGGGCAACAACATGCATAGAGCTGTCATCTCCTATGATAACACTGCCTTCTTCTGGAATCCCTCCTGGAGGACCTGACTTTTTAACAAGTAGAAGGAGTACACTAAAATAATGATTAAAAGTGTAGTATAATAAATACATAAACCAGTAACATAGTCAATTATTATCAAGTATTATGTACTGTACATAATTGTATGTGCTGTACTTTTTTTTCTTTTTTGAAACAGGTGTGACTCTGTCACCCAGGCTGGAGTGCAGAGGCACGATCATAGCTCACTGCAGCCTCTGCCTCCCAGGGTCAAGTGATCCTCCCACCTCAGCCTCCCAAGTAGCTAGGACTACAGGTGCACAACATCATGCCCAGCTAATTTTTTTTTTTTTTTTTTAGAAATGGGGTCTCACTATGTTGCTCAGACTGGTCTCTAACTCCTGGCCTCAAGTGATCCTCTCACCTCAGCTTCCCAAAGTACTGGGATTACAGGCCATATGTGCTATGCTTGTATACAACTTGTGCACAGTAGGCTTGTTTACACCGGCATCACCACAAGCATGTGGATAAAATAATGCATTGTCCTATGACATTATGACAGGAGTTGCTAGGCAATAGAAATTTTTTGAGCTCCATTATAATCTTACGAGGTTGCATATGTGGTCTATCTATGAGTGAAACATCGTTGTGTGGCACATGAATTTACTATGTTATATATATTTTACCACAGTGAAAAATGTGATATATCCTTTAAAAAAAGAAGGAACTGTTTTGCCAGAAATAAAGCTTAAGAGCTCATCAATTATTGCCATATTGACTAAAGAGTAGCCTGCTTGAAGTCCTGCTTAGACATGACTCTCTTCCTAAATCCCATGTTATTAATTTAACATAACTCAATGTAGTAAATACTTATTGTATACCTACTGTGTACAAGGCATTGTCTGTGCTCCTAGTGAGTTTACCAAAGGACTGTGGGAAGAAGAAAATAAGAGAAGTATTAGCAAAGATCCATGGAAAGGAGATGTTATGTCCAACACAAGAAATCTGATATGTTTTGAGAAGAGACTGGTCTTGAATGGCAGAGATTTCACTCAGGAGGCTGGCAGAGAGGGCATTCTTATCTAGGGAGTGAAGAACATGAGCAGAGGCACCAAGGCAGGAAAACACAAAGTATATCTGGGAGGCAGTGAGTAGTCAATGTGACTAAAGATCGGGGTATATGGAAGAGAATGAGCAGCTAAGGCTCTGAAGTATGGTTGATGGCCTACTGTAGGAAGCTGGGAACCTGGGGCTGGGGATACTGGCCATCCTTTCGTAGTGAAGACGTGACATGATTGGAGCCATGCTCCTACATGGTTAGTCTGGATTTCACTAAGTGATGGAGGAGGAGCTGAGAGAGAGAGAGTGACAGACAGACAAGGGCCTCAAGTAGGGTGATGGTAGCAGATACAGAACAGCCCAAAGCCAGCTGAGACATGGTCGTCAGAGGAGCACCCCTTTGGGTGAAGGTTTGAGTAAAGGAAGCAGCCAAATCTGCAGAAGAAGACATATGAAGAGGTAAGTCGGAGAGTTTGGTTTCCCACAGATGGGTTACAAGGGACCTCACCTACTGGAAGCACTACATGTTCGTAAGATTCATGTTGTGAATCTTACCAAGACCTTCCACACTGCCAGCAAACCATATCTCATTTCCCTTGTCAGTTCTCTCTCTCATTCTCCATGGGTGGTGGTTCGAGCCTTCTCGGCTTTCTACAGATTTCCCCTTGTGTCACCATCTTCCTTCTCACTCTTAGCCTTCAACTTTGCCAAGGATCAAGTCAGAATTCCTTCAGTTTTCTGCTTCCTGACTCCAAACTGACCTGCTTTCTTCCTTCCCTTTTCCTGCCCCTTGCATCTTGCAATGGACTGAATGTTTGTATTCCCCCAGCAATCCATATGTTGAAACTTTTAATCACCAAGTTGATGATATTAGGAGATGAGCCTCTGGGAGGTGATTACGTCATGAGGGTGGAGACCCCATGAGCAGGATTAGTGCCCTTATAAAAGAGGCCCCAGGGAGCTGCCTTCACCCTTCCATCACACAAGGACATAGCAAGTAGGTGCCATTTATGAACCAGAAAGAAGATCCTCACACAACACTAAATCCACTGATGCCTTGAGTTTGGACTTCCCACCTTTCAGAACTGTGAGAAATAAGTTTCTGTTGTTTCTAAGCTACCCAGTTCATGACTTTTTTTTTTTTTTTTTCTTTTTTTTTTGAGACAGGGTCTTACTTTGTTGCCAAGGTTGCAGTGCAGTGGTGCAATCACATTTTACTACAGCCTTGACTTCTTGGGCTCAGATGGTCCTCCCACCTCAGCCTCCTGAGTAGCTGGGACTACAGGTACACACCACCACTCTGGGCTAATTTTTGTATTTTTCTGTAGGGACGGGGTTTCACCATGTTGCCCAGGCCAGTCTCGACCTCCTGTGCTCAAGCCATCCACTCGCTTTGGCCTCCCAAAGTGCTGGGATTACAGGCTTGAGCCACTGTGCCCAGCTGGCATTTTGTTACAGCAGCTCAAATGAACTAACACATACCTGAACTCTACCTACCTCCTTCAGAACCTGGGAAGATCAATTATCCCCTCACTCTCCTGTAACATTGACTTTTGTCCATTATTCTTTGTATGGATGCTTTTAGATGCTCAAATTTCTCTCTTCTTAGGAACATTCTCCACTGGAATATTGTGTGTGTATATATACATATACACAATACATATATATGTATGTCTTGCTGTGTTTTTCAGGCTGGTTTCGAACTCCTGGCCTCAAGCAATCCTCCCACCTAGGCCTCCCAAAGTGCTGGGATTACAGGTGTGAGCCAACACACCTGGCCAATAATTCTATTTTAAATTTTTTGAAAAACTGCCATGCTGTTTACCACAGAAACTGAACCATTTTACATTCTTACCAACCAACAGTGCACAAATATTTCGATTTTTCTACATTTTTGCAAACATTTATTTTCTGTTCCTTAAAAATAGTAGCCATGCTAATGGGTGTGAGGTGGTATCTCATTGTGGTTTTGATTTGCATCTTCCTAATGACTAGTGATGTTGAATATCTTTTCATGTGCTTATTGGTTTCTTTGGAAAAATAATTCAAGTCCTTTGCCCATTTGAATTTTTTGTTGTTGTTGTTCATTTGTAGGAATTCTGTATATATTCTGGATATTAATCACCCCCATCAATTTTAGAATATTTTTATTACTCCAGAAAGAAAACTCACACCCCTTAGCCACTCGTCAAGCTCCCATTCTCTCCTCTTGGATTTTTGACACTGATGATGCTGAATGCTTTCTTGAAGCACTCTCTTGCTCTGGCTTCTAGAGAATTATCCTCTTCTGGTTTCTTCCTAGTTATTTAGTCATACCTTTGCTTCATTCCCTCTGCCATCAATTAAACTCTGACATTCTTCAGGATTCCATCCTTGGCTTTCTTCCCTTCTTACTCTATACTCTCCGTGGATGATCTTGCTTATTTTTATGATTTATATGATGACTCTCAAATCTCTATTTCCAGTTCACATCCAGTCCACCTCCACTTCTGACTGGCTCCAACTTTTTCATAACCCTGAATTCATGAGCTTTTCTCCATTTCCACTGTTGTTCTCCAATTCTCAACCACTGCCATCCACTATCTCTTGCCTGGGTTACCCCACAGCCTCCTAATTGGTCTCCCTACCTGTAGTCTTGCCTCCTTCAAATATGCATGGTTTTGAGAGATTTACTACGTTTGAATCTATTCATGGTTCCCAGTCCCTTTAGTGTAGCTTCTCTTGCTGCAGGGTCTCTATAGGCAGTTTCTTCTGCTTGAATGCTCCTCGGAACCCAACACACCTGGTTGACTTGCCCTTCCTGTATCAGCTGAGACCTCACTCCCTCCAGAAAATGAAGTGCCCTGCTTCCCACAGATGGGAGCAGCCCATGTAGCTTCCCCAAGCACTCTGTGACCCTGCTCATACCCTAATTATCTGTTCATCTTTCTATATGTCCCACCGGGGTGCAAGTTCTCTGTGTGGCTTGTCTGGCACACAGTAGATACTTACCATGTATTTGCTGTGTGAATTTGTGGTATCTGTTGTTTAGCATAAATTGAGAGTGTTGCTCTGGAACTTGGTAGAGAAGATCAGGTTGCAGATTTAAATGGAAATTTGAGAACTAATTGTACGTAGGAGACAGTGGAAGCATTGGATGGTCGCCTTACTATATTTGGATTCATAAGCCAATTGCAAAGAATTCTCAAATTTCTCTGTCTTCAAAATCTCTGTTTGTGTTTTAAGTCTAGAGTCATTAATAACTAGGCAGCTCCAGGTTATCCCATTTCTGACTTGAACTGCACAAACTTGTTTTGTGCTGGAACTTAATTTAAGAAAGTCCATTTCAGTCGGCTTCATGCTCCGCAAAATCACCTCTGCCTGTTGTCTTGACTATCTGTCACTGGCTTTTTGGAAGGACAGGGGTAACTCCCGAGCTGATCACTATCTAAATTATTTGGATTACATCAGAAAATGGTTGAATTTTGGTCTCCAATTATTTCAAACTTATTCATGGGCAAGCTACTTGAACGTAGCCAGGGACCAGATAGACTTGGGACATTATAGCGACTGAGTATTATTTCTATAAAAGAATATCTCCTTATATGCCTATAACCAAGAAGTCTGATGATGGCATTAAGTGCTCATTAGGTATATTTAGTCCCTATGACTCATTTAGTCCGCACAGCAACCCTAAGAGGTAGGTATCATTTTGTCCACTTTACAGATGTGGCTACTGAGAGATAGAGAAGTTATACAGTTTGCCCTAGGTCACTCAGTTTATAAAGAGTGGAGCCAGTATTTAAACCTAGGGTGGTTGGACTGAGTGCCCAGCCTCACAAGTCCTGCACTGGGCTGCTCTGAAAAGGTACCCTGAAGCCAATCCTGGCTCCCTGGTGTCTAAAGAAGGCATGAATAAAACCCTTCGGTGGCAAAAAAACATGGCAAATACACTGTACTCCTAATTCATGATAGGCTTCTACTTCCATCACTGCTTTTAATCTTTACAAGAACCCCAAGTGTGCAAGGACGGGGCCACTATCCCCATTTTAGAGATGAAGGCACTGAGACGCAGGCAGGTTAAGCGACTTGCCTACTGTCTCACAGCGAGGCAGCAGCCTGGCTATTAGAACCCAGGTCTCCTGGCTTTTAGTTAAAAAGCTTTTTTCCATTACAGCACAACCCTGTGGCCTTCAGCTTTCAGACTCCGATTGAACAGCGGCATACGAATTAACTGAGGTTACTATATTATCTCCTAAAATGACGACTTCCCATTAAAAAAAAAAAAAAAAGAACAGCAAAAATTCACCAATGGAACATGTGCAAAATACATTTTCACAAGGTCATTGTTACCCAGAGCTGTTTTAAAAAATTATTATTCTCCAGTTGGGCTTTTGGTCCATGATCCCATGGCATGTGCAGTTAAATTGCAATTTAAAAATTTAAACAAATAATGTTTCAGAATTGATTTCTGGTTAATAGGCCTGGTTTGGGAAGATGGTGGGTTTGGAAGATGTGTATTAAAAGGAACTGAGAAATTGACTGACCAACACAGTTAAGGGATTTGAAGATGTTGATCTGGATAAGAACAATTCAAGGAGATATAGCAGCAATTGGGTTCAGTGGACCCACATGACAGTACCATTAGCACTACATGCTGGTAACGTGTCTTCCTCAGTATCTAAGTGCACAATGGACTGCCATGGGGACAGCAACAGTATACATACTTACCATGCTTGTTGGGATTTGTGTTGGTTTTATCATATATATATAATTTTTATTTTTATTTTGAGGCAAAGTCTTGCTCTGTTGCCAAGGCTGGAGTGCAGTGGTGTGATCCTAGCTCACTACAAACTTGAACTCCTGAGTTTAAGGATTCTCCTGCCCTGGCCTCCCAAAGTGTTGGGATTACAGACATGAGCCACCACACCTGGCCGTAATTTTAGTTGTGAAAAGTATTGTCTTTAAAACACCTACAGATATATGTATTAGATCATAATTCAAGAAATTAATCAGGGTCTTACTCTGTTTAAGGTGAGGTGCCAGTTTCTGCATCTGAATTTTTGATGTTATGTGAGTCTGTGAGATTTGGGGGTGCAGGAGCTGCTTCAGGGTTGCAGCAGGAGCTGCCCGGTGACTGTCTCCTGCCCGCTGCTCTTTGGGGGAGCTGGAGCCCTCACTTCATCCATAAAGGTGCTTAGGGGATTCCCAGTTTCTGAGCCTCCCAGAGATCCAAGAAGCAGATGTTAGAGGGGGAAGCCCCACCTACCTTTCGGCTTTGTTCCCAGGCCAAATAAAACCAGAAAAATCTTTCTATTTTGAGAAAGGCAATTTATTCTGGACTCATGTTTTCTCCCACACTTGGGCAGGTGAGATAATCTTAATGCAGTTTTATCAGCCTTAACTCTTGAATTCTTGGCTGCTAAACTTAAAAAAACAAAACAAAACAAAACAAAACAAAAAATCAAAGAAGCATAAACCCCAAATTTCCATACCAAAGAGCAATAGGCTCTTATTGGAAAGCTTTATCTCTTTTGTGGTGGTGCTTGTCTCATATTCTGTAACAGAATGGTGAGAAAATCAGCTATACAAGGAGAAAATGCTGCAAAGACAGAAATTTAAAACTAACTGGCTGATAACAATGAAGCAATACACATATGTTCTTTTTATCCTCTTTCTTTAGCAAATATGTTGAGAAGGAAAAATGCCTTACTTAAAACGACCTTTCACATCTTCATCCGTGGAAACTCAAATTGACTTCACAATGTTGGATACAGAACTGGTTTTGTTTTTAGCTTTTGATTAAGTTCTTAAGAAATACCTCTCAAGATGGACTAAAATACAAAACAAGGAAAATTAAAAGGTACATCTAGGAAAGTGGAACACAAACCAGGGTTCATCTCCAACTAGAAATTCTTAGGTGTTTGTGTATAGTGGAAGTTTTTCTGAAAGTTCCAAAGGTCACCAGATGTGAAGGGAAGTCTGCAGTTACAATTTCACGTCTGTGCTTATGCGCTCTATGATAAATCACATTTATCTCTCTGAACATTTCAGCCACTTGTTATCATTTTTCAATTATTTTTACTCTGTTCTAGGAGGCTTTCTCTGGGATAATTTGTCTCCTAAATCTTCTGTTTTTTATTTGCCCCTAGTGAGAGAAGCAGGAAGTACAAGGCAGGTCTTGGAAAAGAAGTTGGCTATTCCCCATGAAACTCTGAGCAACTCTTAACTCCCGCCCTACAAGACTTTTTTTTTTTTTTTTTTTTTTTTTTTAACCTAATGAGACAATGGCCAAAAATTCAATGAATCAAAGGATAGGAATATGAGTTCAAAACGTGGGAACCTTCCTGAAGAAAATATTTATACTTGGGGAAGAATTAAATATGTCCAAAAAAACCCAAAATATAATAAAAGAGAAACACACAGGGCTTATTTAAAATTTATATTTGTGATTTTCTAATGATTCATGGGATTTCTATCTTAAAATATTTATATGAAACTCTTTCCTTTCTGTCTTGTGAATATCACTATTGTCACACTTAATATGTAGCAGATTAGCCAACTCTACTGAAAGTGGTAAAGTAAGGATAAAAATAGGACTTCCATAGGGCTGTTGTAAGGATTAAGCTACATGAAATTCTTAGAACAGGGCTTGGCATAGTGTAAAGTGTTCAATATTTGTTTATTGTTATTGTTATTACTTCTGAATATATCTTCATATCTATTTTTCACACAATTGGGATCAAGTTATACACACTCTTTTGACACCTACAATCTTTTTAACATAATAGCTTGCAGTCAACTTTTTATATTAATAGCTATAAATATATTTTTCTCAAAAAAAACGTGGACTGTACTGGTTATTTGTTGGACTCAACCAGTCTAGAAAATGAACGCCATGAATTCACTAAGTCATTCTCTAGATTCCTCTCACGATTTAGCATCGTCAAAGAGATCAAAATCAGTAACATCCAGATCCTGTAAGCAGACTTGCCAACCAGACCCCCAGCAAACAGAGGTGGTTTGGTCTGCAGGAGCCCCTGAGTGACTCATGGACATCAAGGCAGGCTCCAGAGCCCCCGGCAGCCTAGTGGTATCCCTGGGTGGGAACGTGGTGGGATTACGTCTCATGCAGAATCAAAATTTTATTATTGTTTGGGGACTTGAGACCCAATCAGGTTTCCTCCCTAGGTATAAGCTGGTTCCCATTTGTTGAACTTAATCTAGAAGCCAGCTGGCCCTGCTGCCTGTCCTGTCCTTGACACTGGTTTCGATCTGAATGGCCTCCTTGTGGGAGCCTATGGTGAGGGGAAAGGGAACTGACTACATACCTAATGGTATTCACCTTCTGTTCTAGGTTAAATAGTGTCCCCCAAAAGTTAGTTCACACCCCGCTGGAACCTGTGAATGTGACCTCATTTGGAAATTGTGTCTTTGCAGATGTAATCAAATAAAAATGAGGTCATATGGGATTCAGTTGGACCCCAAATCCAGCAGGGCTGGTGTCTCTATAAGATGGAAATTTGAACACAGACACATAGGGAGAATACCAGCCGATAACGACGACAGGGATTGGAGTTATGCTGCCCCAAGCCAACAGATTCCAGAGATTGCCAGCAACCACCAGAAGGCAGGGGAGAGGCATGAACAGACCCTTCTTTTGAGCCCCAAGAAGGAGCCAACCTTGCAGATACCTTGATTTCAGCCTTCTGGTCTCCAGAACTGTGAGAGAATAAATTTCATTATTTTAAGCCACCTAGTTTGTGGTCATTACTCATGGCAGCCCTAGAAAATTAATGTACTTTCTTATGAATATATGCATATCGGAGTGGAAATATGCAAACGATGTACCCTGAGTAGATAAGGAAGGAAGGGAGGAGAAAGGAAAAGTCGGTAGCTGGCCAACACTGTTTAATCAGAGGATATCAGATATTGCTTGTCAAGGTATTAAGGCTCAATTACAGGTGTGGTGCCTCACATCTGTAATCCCAGCACTTTGGGAGGCCAAGGTAGGCTTGAGTTCAGAAGTTCGAGACCAGCCCTGGCAACATAGTGAGACCTCGTATCTACAAAAAATAAAAAACAAAATTAACCAGGCAGGGTGACACATGCCTGTAGTCCCAGCTACTTGGGAGACTGAGGTGGAAGGATTGCTTGAACCTGGGAGGTAGAGGTTGCAGTGAGCCAAGATCACACCACTGCACTCCAGTCTGGGTGACAGAGTGAGACTCCATTAAAAAAAAATAATAAAAAAAAATAAAAATTAAAAAAATGCTTAATTTAAATTATCCAAGAATCTGACCCTGAATTCATAGCTGATGGTACATATACTCTGATGGAAAAACAAGGTAGTTATAATTCATACATGTGAGTGGTAGGGTGTTTATCTGTACGTAACATACTACTCAGATGATGCATGCAAAGAAAAGCATAGACTCATCAGATTTTTATTTTATTTTATTTTATTTTTTTGAGATGGAGTCTCGCTCTGTCGCCAGGCTGGAGTGCAGTAGGCTTGGCTCACTGCAACCTCTGCCTCCCGGATTCAAGTGATTTTCCTGCCTCAGCCTCCTGAGTAGCTGGGACTACAGGCACGTACCACCACGCCCAGCTAATTTTTGTATTTTTAGTAGAGACAGGGTTTCACAACGTTTACCAGGATTGTCCCGATCTCTTGACCTCACGATTTGCCCGCCTTGGCAAATCATGCACTGGGATTACAGACATGAGCCACCGCGCCCAGGCACTTATCAGGTTTTAAGACACTTCACTCTTTCCTTCTTTGGGCTACTCAAATGGAAACATAAGACTAGGACCTGAGTTCTCTCTCGCATTTCCTGAGCAAAATTTACTTTCTGTTTATGCTACATAGCAGAGAAAATGCCACTTGCCTTTTTCCAGTGCCTTGCATCTTAAAGAGTAATGTGTTTTACTGCTGTTCTCCCCGCTCCTCAGCTCCTCTCACTCTGCCACCCTGTTATTCATTTTAGATCCCAACCAGGCTGAGCTCTGCGCTCTGCTCCCAGTCTTTGACTATGTGCTCCCTCTGACGCCCTTCCCAACCCTCTTTTCACCTGCCTCACATCTATTGCACTTTAGGTCTCTGGGAAGCTTCCTGATCCCCCCAAATGGGATTCCACGGTATATATCCATACCTCCTATAGGCTGTATCACAGTGTGTGGTGATTGTCTCCTTGTTCTTCTTCCCAGAACTAAGAGCTCCTTCTTATTCACAAGATCCCAGGGGTACCATTTTCTTGGAGCCCTGCTCACTGCTAGAATCCCGGAAGTTGGCACATCATAGGGGCTTAACAAATATTTGTTGAATGAAATAACTACTCAATAGATTTCTTGATTTATGTATAGCCTTTTAGAGTTTGTGCTAAATAAGGGAACATATATGGACACAAATAGTATCATCTACTTATACATAAATATATAATCTTCATAATAACTACAATTTATTTGGCAACTGCAGTGTGCCAGGCTCAGTGCTGTGTTTTTTACATACATTGTTCTAGTACTTACCATAATCCTGTAAGATAGATATTGTCCCTATGTTACAGACGATGAGCATGAGGCTCAAAGAGGTTAAGATGCATGTTCTGACTTCCACAGGTCACAAGTCGGCTTCCAAAGATTGTGTTCTCTCCACCACAAGATTCTCTCCGTGTGTTATATACTGGCAGCTACTGTATTTTTCAGGCACCTGCCATGCTCCCAATCCACCAGGCTCTGATGATGACCTGCTGTCCATACCTGGGATTGCCATAAAGTGGTTGCCAGGGCAAGGTCCACAGGAGGAGGAGGAGGGGGCTGGACTGGGTTAAGAGGGTCTCCAGGAGCTGCAGTAACCACAGTGTCTGCCCCTTTTGCTGCAGAAAGTCCTGAGAACTGTCAAGGCAGATGTGTCTTGGGGTTCTCGGTGTACCCAAGCCCTCAGTACTCTCCTGCAAGGTGGAAGTGTCCCTTGCACCTCCTTATGTCGCTCACCCTGATATCTGGTCATGAGGGCTGTGCTGCCTTCACTCTCAACGTGTCACTGGGCTTGAGTCCACCCACTCCTACATTATTCACCTGCCATTCCATGACCTCTCTTGAAGACCCAGGCCCAAGTTTGCTGGGCAGGAGGAGGATTCGAGTGTCCCTCCAGGTGCTGTCCATAAACTCACACCAAGTTATTCTCTTTTAAGCAAATCGGATGACTTGACTCTTTGCTGGCAAAGATGTTCCTGGGAACCTCAGCTGTCTTGGGCCCAGTCATAGTCAAGTCCCTGGCTTACTCCGGGCTTTGCTATGGATGCACAGAAACTTGATGCATATTACAGACCATTGCATAAGAACACCTTAATCTCTGTTAGGTCAGACTCCACCTAGGCTTCAAGAGTGTGTGAACTCCAATCAGGGTCCAATGATCACACTGAAAGAGAAACCGAGAGTTTTTGCTAAATGAATTTTGACCCTAGAGTGACTTTGCTTTACAATGAGGATCACTAATAATATTAGTTTCCTAGGGCTACTGTGACAAAGTACCACAAACTGGGTGGCTCAAACAACAGAAATTTATTCTCTAACAATTTTTGGAGGCCTGAAGTCTGAAATTGGGGTGTTGGCAGAGTTGGTTCCTTCTGTGAGCTATGGGTGAGGGATCTGTCCCCAGTCACTCTTCTTGGCTTGTAGATGGTCTGCTTCTCTATGTATGTCTCTTCACATCATCGTCCCTCTAAGTGTGTCCAAATTTCCCCTTTTTGTAAGGACACGGGGGATAATGGATTAAGGCCCTCCTTAATGACCTCACTTTAAATTGATTACCTGTTTAAAGACCCTATCTCCATATA
Source organism: Macaca thibetana thibetana (assembly GCF_024542745.1). Taxonomy (NCBI): domain Eukaryota; kingdom Metazoa; phylum Chordata; class Mammalia; order Primates; family Cercopithecidae; genus Macaca; species Macaca thibetana. Next base: position 46,473,045 of record NC_065590.1, read on the forward strand.
AGGTAACATTCTGAGGTACTAGGGTTTAAGACTCCAATATATCTTTTTTGGGGGACACGGTTCAACACATAACATGAACCGAGTCAAGCCAAGAGCTTGGGCTTTGAGCCAGACCATTCAAGTTCACATTCTGGCTCTGTTCTCTACTCACTTTGAACCTTTAGGCAAGTTGTGTGTGCTCAATGGGCCTCCGTTTCCTCACTGCAAATGGGAATGGTAATAATAGAACCTCCTTTTTTGTGTAGTTGTGAAGCATCTATGTGGTTGCACTTGTCCCATGCTGAGCACAGTGCTGGTGGCTATAAGCACTCAATGAATAAATTTCATTATGATGAAAAGGGAGGCAAGAGACTGAGGAAGAAGATGCCAGGATGATGATTTGGGGCCTACCTGATGCAAGCTGACTTACTGTGGAACTGGCTGTTTTCTAAGAAGGTGGGGGCCTGTAGTGTCCTCCCGGAGTTTTTGAGGCCCCAAACCCCTGAGAGCTGTCTGTGTTTCTGGAAGATTCCAGGGAATACTCACACTCGCTTCCCTGAGGTTTGACCTGTGCCCTTGTTCCAGCAAATCTGAGTCTACTTTTGGGCTTTGGGTTACCGTTAGCCGTCTCAGTGAACTAAAATAAACCCCATTAACATCAACGGGTTCTTTGAAAACAAGGCTATATGTGTGTTTGTTCCTCTTTCTTCTCCAGAAAATGGCAGCGTGCCCTTCATTGAAATTAGAAGAGACTTTTCTACATTCCAGCACCACGAGGCACTCACTCCACATTCCACTCCTCCATTGCTTTAAAATATATATAAACAGACAACACTTTAGATGCTAGGAAATGATGTGACCTAGAAAGTGAGATGACAGATAAATGAGGGAGGGATCTCCAGGAACACAATCTTGTCGAGCTGGATCTTGTCAGAGCAGATTTTCTGTGACCATAATAAAGGGCTTTTAACACGAGCTGCGTTGCCTCATTTCCGAAGAGTAGAGGCTACGGAGATTCTTAAAAAGGAAAAATAAATATTGCTCTAATTGGAGCCAGAGGTGAGGCAGGGTGGGACAATGAGCGAGCAAGAACTATTTATGTTGGAAAAAGGGAAGCGTTAGAAACGATTTAGCTGAGAAATTCAGGAAGATGAAGGGCTTGGTCAAGACCGAAGTAGGCCCCTTGTTTGAGAAGAAAGGAGAGAGTCCAGGAATGAAGGGGAAGAATCAAATTACAGGGCAGCAAATGTAAGCTAAATGAAAAGAGAAACCACAGCTTTCCACAGGTATTGAGGCCAGGAAATTCAGTGTTAGGACAGGGTGTGCTGGCTGAATCTCAAAAGCATTGGGAAAATTTTCATGCTAATGAAATACATTCATGGTTAGTCAGGATAAGATAATAGTTACCTGAGCAGAGGTTGGAAGATATTTTAAAAGATGATCATAAATAATAGTGTCCCCAGCTAGACTGGAGATTTCTAGAAAGTTGATTTAATATCTTACATTTTTCTTTTGTATTTCCCCATTAGTGCTTGACACATTGGTCATGGTTCTTTTTTTTTTTTTTTTTTTTTTTTAAGGCAGATGCTTTACATTCTTCATGTCTAATTGTTACCAACGACCCCCTTTTACATTTGGGCACACAGAAAAAGATAACTTATTCATTGAAAAGCAGAGCTGAAATTCAAACCCAGCTCTGCCCCGGGTCTAAATGAGCACAATATCTCAGTATATTTCATAGGATTCGGAGAACTTGAGACACAAAGTAGAAATTCGAAAATACGTGATCTGACCACCTTTCCTCTTATTTTACAATTGAAGACACTAGGTTCAGAGGTGAGAAGGAATGTGTCCAAGGTCCTGTAGGAAACGGCAAAGCAGGGAGTCATTTGCTAAATAAATGAATTCATGAATCTGTGGAATTTCTGTAGCAGTCAGAAGAAGCATATTTTTGAACACCTCACACTTGCAAGTTCTTTCTGAAATGTCTAAGTATTCTCACATGTCTCATGTTTTAAACAATTTATACCATGGCAAATAATGAAAGAAATTATATCACCTACTTTTAACAAATGTCAAAAAATAGCACTGGAGAATGTAAAAAAAAAATTCTTATTAATCTTTCTGCCTCTGCTAGTTTCAGTTTACCAGAACTCAATTTATATCCAAATTCCTCTTGGGAGTAGAACTAGATTAATGATGGCAATTTTTAATCAAACAAAAGTTTGATAGAGATTTTGAGAATATTCAACAACTAGAATCTCATTCAACAAACACTTGGTCACTACTGACTCTACACGCCAAGCTAAGTGTTTGGGCTGCGAAGCTGAATAGAGGAGCATTCTTGTCTTCTAAGATCTTCTAGCTTAATGGAGAGACAGACATACAAAGAGATATGTCAAAGTGTTATAAGTAGAGAACATATACAAATAAAAGTCTAATTCAGTAGAAGTTATTAGGAAACCTATCGAATTAAATATAAACATGAGCCAGGTTTACTGGCTCATGCCTGTAATGCCAGCACTTTGAGAGGCCGAGGTGGGCAGATTATCTGAGGTCAGGAGTTTGAGACCAGGCTGGCCAACATGACGAAACCCTGTCTCTACTAAAAATACAAAAATTAGCCGGGTATGGTGGCATGTGCCTATAGTCCCAGCTACCCAGGAGGCTGATGCAGGAGAATTGCTGGAACCCAGGAGGTGGAGGCTGCAGTGAGCAAAGATTGTACTGCTGCACTCCAGCCTGGGTGACAGAGCGAGACTCTGTCTCAAAAAAAAAAAAAAAAAAAAAAAAAAAAAAAAGCATAAAAGAAATATAAACATGATTCATCCTTAGAAAACTATTGTTTATAAATTAGTGCTCCAGGCCAGGCATGGTGGCTCATGCCTGTAATCCCAGCACTTTGGGAGGCTGAGGTGGGCAGATCACCTGAGGTCAGGAGTTCCCGACCAGCTTGGCCAACATGGTGAAACCCCATCTCTACTGAAAAAGAAAGACAAAAAATTAGCTGGACATGGTGATGTGTGCCTGTAGTCCCAGCTACTCGAGAGGCTGAGGCAGGAGAATCGCTTGTATCTCGGAGGCGGAGGTTGCAGTGAGCTGAGATCACACCATTACACTCCAGCCTGGGCAAGAGAGCAAGACCAGGTTACAACAAAAACAAATAGATAAATAAATTAGTGCTCCAGAAGTTCTCCAAATGTACTTGAAATTTTCCTTCTCTTATTCCTTGTGACTATAACCCTATCTTGCTTATTGTACTGATGAGCTATTACTGTATAACAAATTACTTCAAAACACTGTGCCTTAAAGCTACAGCATTTATCACCTCACGGTGTCTGTGCATCTGGAATCTGCATGTGGCTTAGCTGGGTCCCCTGGCTCTGTTTTCTCATGAGGCTTTGAGGTATTGGCTGGGGCTCTAGTCATCTAAAGGCTTAACTGGAGTGGATCTGCTTGCAAGCTCACTCAGGTGGTGGTTGGCAGGATGCAGTTGTCTGCAGGCTGTTGACCAGAGGCCTCCTGGCCTCTCCTTGCCATATGGGCTCTCCACAGGGCAGGTCACAGTATGATAGCCACCTTTTCTTACTGTGAGTGAGGAGGAGGGCAAGAGAGATAGAACCAGTGAGAAACAGATGAGTGTCATAATATTTTATAACCAAATCTCAGAAGCAACGTCTCATAACCTTTGCCATATTCTATTCATTGGAGGCAAGTCACTAGGTCTATCCCACTTTCACGAGGAGGGGATTACACAAGGACATCAATAGCAGAACGTGATCATGGGGGACTGCCTATCCCATAAATTTATTCCATGAGCAGTGTAATGGACCCCGACGAGGGGCCATTCTCCCATTGGCCCAAACCAGAAATACAAACTCACCCTTTGCTCCTTCTCTTCCCTTCCACCCCAGCGAGTCTACCACCTTGTCTTATTGTTTCTATTCTACCTCTGAAATATCTCTCAAGGTCACTCAACTGGGGGTCCATTCTCTCCATTCCAACTGCCACCTCCTTGGTTCAGGTCCTTGTGGCTTCTTGCATGGATTTAGGATTGAAACAAACACCTCAGTGTTCTTTCTGGCTCCAATCTGGCTACCTCTATACAGAGCTGGCACCATCTTTCTAAGGCCCCAATCTGAGTCAGTCAGTCCAGTTTAAAGCCCCTCAGTGGCTCCCCGTAGTCTAAGGATAACGCTGGAATGCTTAGCTTGCAGAGCAAGGCACCTTGTGATGTCGGCCTCCTTCTCTGAGTGCTCCTCTTCCCCATACTCCAGCTACTTGGAATGATTTGCAGCTTCCAAACTGGCCATGTACTCCCTGCCTCCTTGGAATAACTGCTCCCTGTTCTTCCTCTGAATGCTCCTCACTCAAGACTCTGCTCAGAAGAGATGCTCTCAGAAAAACCTTTGCTGCCCTCCCTAAGGCAGCTTGGGGCCCTCTTGGTGCTCCCATAGACCCCTGGCGGACTTCCTCCTGATGAAAGGAGGATTGAAAACAAATCATTGCTCCCGCACATAGCCCTGCAATGATTTGTTTTCATGTGTATCCATTCAGCCCTCCCAGTCTCTAAGCTTACTGGAATCAGGAACTATGCTTTTCAGTCATTTTATTCCTAGGTCTGTGAGGTGCTTGGTAACTAATAGTTGGATAAATGGTGATGGAAACTCTAGGAAACTTTCTGCTTCTCAGTTCTTTCAGCTCCTTTTATGCCAGTTACCAGGAACAGCTACATTAATTCATGCTCTCAGTACAAAATGGAAATGTGGGAGCCCTTGTTTAAAAAGCAGGAAACCTGTTTTCATTCTTCTTCTCTCTTGACCCATTGTAGTGTTCTTTTTTGTTTGTTTTTTGTTTGTTTGTTTTTTAATTTGCTATATAATGTTGTGTACCCTGGAGCATAGGGATATTTGCAAGAGGAATGCAGACCCCCCAGAGGCACCTGCCTGCTCCTGGGCCCTCTCACTCACTCACTTACTCTGGGCGGGGGGGCGGGCATCATTTCTCGGTAAGGATATGAGAGCTGAAGGTAAAGAGCCCGATCTGGGAGGTGGTGGGAGGCAGGACCACATGTGAGCTGAGGTTCTAAGCCCTTGGGGTACACTCCACTGTCTCATCAGACTTCACTTACAAAATAAAAATTCAAAGATAAAGCTATTGACAGTTTGGTCAGGGTGTGGTGGCTCACATATGTCATCTCAGCACTTTGGGAGGCCAAGGTGAGAAGATTGTTTGAACTTGGGAGTTAGAGAACAGCCTGGACAAGATGGCGAGACTCTGTATCTACAAAAACAAACTTACAAATTAGCTGAGTGTGGTGGCATGCACCCATAGTCTCAGCTACTTGGGATGCTTAGTTGGGAAGATCGCTTGAGCCTCGGAGGTCGGGGCTGCAGTGAGCCATGATTGCTCCACTGCACTCCGGCCTGGGTGACATAGTGAGATCTTATGTCAAAAAAAAAGTTATTGACATTTTGAAGATGGTGACCACAGAGCATTAAACACCTAGCCTGGGGTTCCCTTCTGAACACAGGGTGCTGTGAGACTGCAAGAGTTATATACACATGAAGCCACCCTCTCTGTCATCCATGTCCTATTGAAGTCCTTCCTGTGGAATTTGGCCTATTCTCACTGTTTGTTTGTTTGTTTGTTTGTTTTTTGTTTTCCCTGTATCTACCAGCCATGGTAGGACCAGAGTGTGGAAACTTCCTAAAGCATATCTGCAATGCATAGGAGGAAGTAGCAATAGATTTTCAGGGAATAGCAAGGAAAACTGGAAGCCTTCCTGAGATCATGCTCCTACCGTATCCTTGAGCATGTATATCCAGGAAGTCCAGAGTTCTCCACCATGTTTATTAGTTATTAACAAAAAGCATTCTCAAGGTAAAATAAGATTAAGACATAGTAGAGTGGGAGCATTTATTCCTTCTGAAGATCACCTTCCATTAATTGCTTCTGCCATCCTCTTCATGGTCAAGCTAATTTCCCTGACCCTGCAAACTGGACTCCATCCCTTCCTCCCTTCCAATGTCTTTTAAGAGTTTTATGCTCTTCAGTAGATCCAATTGATATTTAGGAAAAAAAAAAAAGTTTTCTGCTCTAGAATACTCCATCTTTGCCATTTCACTCACAGTCATACAGGAGTCTGACTCATGGCCCCACTCCCTGGGTGCCTGGACCTGCTCTCTCCATGGTCCCTCAGCAAAATCCTAATCCCCAAGTTCCATGAGCCCCTTGCAGAGTTCTAGCTTGGGCTCCCTGTTGCAGCGGACACCATTGATCTCCCTCTCCGTGAAGCACCTATCTTTTTGGCCCTGGGATGACATACTGTGGTCTCTTCCTCTTGAGCTTTTCTCTCCTTCTTTGCCTCCAGTAGGTTTCTTTGCCTCTACCTGTATCTTAGGACATGGTTTCACCAATGTTCTTGCTAGGCCTAATCTGTTTCTTACTGGATCCTGGTTCCAGTTTTGCCCTAATTTTCTTAGAGATTTTGTGAATTGCTTAAGCCCTCTAAGCTTCCATTTCTGTATCTCTAAAAGAGGGTTCCTCAGTATTGAAACTATTCACATTTTGAGTCTGATAATTCTTTGTTGTAAGAGACTGTTCTGAGCACTGTAGAATGTTTCGTAGCATTTCTGGCCTCTATCCATTGGATGCCATAGCACCTCCCAGCTGTGACAACCAAAAATATCTTGAGATGTTGCCAAATACTCCCTGGAGGGCAAAATTCCCTGGCTGAGAACTACTGCTCTAAGATAAGGAGGTTAAGTAGGTTATTTGTATTCATCTCCTAGGGCTGCCATAACAAAGGATGACAAACTGGGCAGCTTAAGCAGCAGTAATGTATTGTCTCACAGTTTTGGAGGCTAGAAGTCCAAGATCAAGGTATCAGCAGGGCTGGTTCCTTCTGAGAAAAAAAAAAAAAAAAATCTCTTCCAAACTCTCTGCTAGCTTCTGGAGATTTGCTGGCAATCTTTGGCATTCCTTGGCTGATCTCTGACTTTACATTCATGAAGTGTTCCCCATGCGTGTGCTCGTGTGCAAATCTCCCATTTTTATAAGGTTGCTGCATTTGTTTTCACACTGCTATAAAGAACTACCTGAGGGAGACGGTGCGATGACTCGTGCCTGTAATCCCAGCACTTTGGGAGGCCAAGGTAGGTGGATTACTTGAGGTCAGGAGTTTGAGACCAGGCTGGCCAATATGGTGAAACCCCGTGTCTACTAAAAATACAAAAATTATCTGAGTGTGGTTGTGCGTGCCTATAATCCCAGCTACTCGGGAGGCTGAGGCAGGAGAATCGCTTGGCCCCCGGAGGTGGAGGTTGCAGTGAGCTGAGATCATGCCACTGTACTCCAGCCTGGGCAACAGAGACTCCATCTCAAAAAACAAAAACAAAAACAAAAACAAAAAAAAGAGGTACCCGAGACTGGGTAATTTGTAAAGAAAAGAGGTTTAATTGACTGACAGTTCTGCATGGCTGTGGAGACCTCAGGAACTTACAATCATGGTGGAAGTCAAGGGGGAAGCAAGGCACATCTTACATAGTGGCAGGAGAGAGAGACAGAGAGCAGGAGGAAGTGTCACACAGTTTTAAACTGTCAGATCTTGTGAAACCTCACTATCACGAGAACAAGGGGGAAATCTGCTCCCATAATCCAATCACCTCCCACCAGGTCCCTCCACTGACATGTGGGGATTATAATTTGAGATGAGATTTGGGTGGGGACATAGAACCAAGCCATATCAGTTATCAGTCATATCGTCTTAGGGACCCACCTTATTCCATTATGACTTCATATTAAATCTTCATATTAAATAATTACATCTCAATGACCTTATTTCCAAATAAGGTCACATTCTGAGGATCTGGAGGTTAGGACTTGAAATGAATTTTGGGGAGATAATATTCAGCCCATAATATAATCTCTTATGTCTCTTTTGAGCTTTAACATTTTATAATCCTAATGAAAAGAGAGGGAATATTACTCTTTGTGGACCCCAGTGTAGATTCAGATTCTTCCTCCTGTGTTTCTGTAACCAAGCCTGTATGATATGATCATCCAAGTGTTTGTTTTACTTATTTTCTTTTCTCTTTGTCCTTTTCTTTCTCCATGCATGATTACTTGCACGTAGTCATTTCGGTAGAGTGTGGTCACTAATTCACTAATCATTGATTAACTTCATATCCTGATCCCTGGGGCTGTCTGCAAGATTAATGAACTTGTTTTTCTTTCAAAGAACAGTGATCCTTTGGTCATACAGACCTTCTTGGAGGCATCCAGAAGTTTGATGGCCGAGAGATGCAAATAGCTTTGATCATCAGAAATCTCACCTCCTGCATACCTACCTTACTCATAAATCCCCCAGTGATGCTCAAAGGCAAGTCGGATTTAAGGTTTGCCACTCCCATCTTCACACTGTGGGCACACCAAATAAACCTTTCTCTGCTCCTAAGTGCTGACATGTTAGTGTTTGGCTTACTGAGCATCAGGTACTAGAATCTAGCTTTTGAGGTTCTACAACATTTCTTCTTGCACCATCCACATCTCTGGATGCTTCTATTTTGGCAACCTATTCCTTTTGACTTCAGATAAATTTCATAGCAAGTGATGAGGGAATGGGAATTTTGACTGCAGCTAGTCTACACAGTCTGTGACAGGTAAAACTGACAAAGACCTCAAAGAACGTAGTGGGCCACTCTTACAAGGCCCATCTCCTGTCCTTGTGTTACTATAGACACACTTCATGGAATTATTAATATGAATTCATTTGCATAGTTAAGGAAATTGTGTTAGTTTGGAATTACTCAATGACTCCCCTGTCACAAAAAACTTATGACCATAGCTCTGCCCACCTGTCCAAAGAGACAGTTTTCAGAATAGAAATGATGAGCCACTTGGTTGAGGCATCATCATTTGGTTCTCTTAATGCTTATTTACTTATCTTTTAAGAAAAATCTCTGCTTAGTTTGCTAGGGATAGATCCTAGGAGGTGCTGACAAAACACCTTTGGGAGTCCTGATATCCCTTAAGCCACCATGGTCTCAGCCAGTCAGAAGGTGGCTGTTGTGGAAGGAAGCACAGCATTCCTGAACCATGAAGCCTTTTTGAAATGGGTCTTCAGTGTGGTTGAGCTCCAATAGCTCTTGCTCGGATGTCAAAGGCATGAGGGGGATATCAGATCCACAGCTGTGTCTCAGAGACCTGGTTCTTTATGAACACAGGGTTCCCAAAATAGAGCAGCAGCTCACCCTTCACCCCTGCCCCAACCATCTGCCCAGTTTGCTGCCTTTATTTGCAAATAGCATTTTGAAGAGCTTTGAGCCATGATGATCTCATAGCCTTGTCTAAAATGTTGGAAGACAAAAAATATTTCTGCTGTGACATTCTGAAGTTTGCAGTTGAGCAATTAGTTGAGCAGTTTAAGTCAGAAATCTTCCCTCTCCAAATTGGTGTTTTGGCCTTGAGTTGTTTGGAAAGCACCCAAGTGCTCACTCTCCACCCTCTGTTGCCTTTTCATAAACCTAAACACTAGTGGTATTACAGGGGAGTAGACGAACAGGTTCTCTGAAGGATGGCCTAGCCATCAGGTGCAGGCACCATTCAGAAGAGAAGGCATTCACTGAATTTTCCAGCACTTACATAGAGCATCAGGGAGGAAGCAGTGCTTGTAGGATTTTGCTGGAGGAGATAACTAAACTAAGAAATGGCAAAAGGGCTCTGTTCAATCTAAGGCAGAAAGAGAGGAGGAAAGCTGAATATATGTAAGAGGTCATATAAGGGAAGATGGGTACATTGGCAGTCTCTGGAGTCCTTTGGTCCTCTCCACTCCTTGATGACTAAAACCAGGCCTCTTCCTACACTTCCGTGACCTGAATGGCACCTGTCCATTTTAGAGTTCCAGAAACTGAGTTCCACAAAAGGCTACTGGCCCAGAGTTCTACAGCTAGTTAGCAACATACCTCAGCCCAGAGCCCTGTCTCTCTGGCCCAGTGTTCTTAATCACTCTTTAAGAAGCAAAGAGAGAAAAGCCAAGAGAAAAGAAGGAACTACATGGAGGCTTGGGGTACAGAGGGCTCTGAACAGTGATTTATGTTGCAACCACCACTCTTGTCTGAGATGAATTTTATTGAGAACCTGCCACCCATATTCCTAGCCTTTTGCTAGGTACCATGCAGCACTTTCAATATTTTTTATAATTGATAAATAATAGATGTATATATTTTCAGGGCACACGTGATAATTTAATACATTCGTATGATTTGTAAAAATCAAATCAGTGTAATTGGGGTATTTAGCACCTTAAACATTTGTCTTTTCTTTATGCTAGAGCCATTTGAGTTATTCTCTTCCATCTATTTTGAGATATATAATAGATTATTGCAAACTATAGTCACTCTACTAATCTATCAAGCATGAGGTCTTATTTCTTTCATCAAACTTTTAATTTGTTTTTTCTATGTTTATTTGGACCCATTAATCAACCTCTTTGCATCTGCCCCTCACCCCTCTGACCATTTCTGGCATCTGGTAACCACCAATCTACTGTCTGGCTTCAGCTCCCACATATGAGTGAGAATATGAGATATTTGTTTTTGTGTGCTTGACTTGTTTTACTTAACATAATCACCTCCAGTTCCATCCATGTTTCCATAAATGATAGGATTTCATTCTTTTTGATGACTAAATAATATTCTGTTGTGCATATGTATCACATTTTCTTTATCCATTCATCCACTGATGAACACTTAGGTTGATTCCATATTTTAGCTATTGTAAATAACGTTGCAATAAACATGGAAGTGTGGATATCTCTTTGATATATTGATTTTCTTTCTCTTGGGTATATACCCAGTAGTGAAATTGCTAAATTATATGGTAGTTCTATTTTTAGTTTTTTGAAGAACCTCCATACAGTTTTCCTTTGTGGCTGCTCTGATTTGCATTTCCACCAACAGTGTATGAGGGTTCCCCTTCCTCCATATCCTAGCCAGCATCCATTATTCCCTGTCTTTTTGATAAAAGCCATTTTAACTGGGGTGAGATGGATGATATCTCATTATGGTTTTGATTTGCATTTCTCTGATAATGTGTGATACTAAGCATTTTTTCATATATCTGTTGGCCATTTGTATATATTATTTTGAGAAATGTCTACTCAGTTCTTTTTCTCATTTTTTAATTGGATTGTTTCAGGTTTTTTTTTTTTTTGCTGTTGAGATGTTTGAGTTCTTTATATGTTCTAGTTACTAATCCCTTGTCAGATGGATAATTTGTAAATATTTTCTCTCATTCTGTGGGTTGTCTCTTTGTTGATTATTTCCTTTGTTGTGCAGAAATTTTTTAGCTGGATGTAATCACACTTGTCTATTTTTGCTTTGGTTACCTATGCTTTTGAGGTCTTACACAAAAACTTTTTGCCCAGAATGATGTCCTAGAATATTTCCTCAGTGTTCCCTTCTAGTAGTTTTATAGTTTCAGGTCTTACATTTAAGTCTTTAATCTATTTGATTTTATTTTTGCTTGTGGTGAGAGTTAGGGGTCTAGTTTTGTTCTTCTGCATATAGTTATAGAGTTTTCCCAGCACCATTTATTGAAGAGGGAGTCCTTTCCCTGTTGTATGTTCTCAGTGCCTTTATTGAAAATCAGTTGGCTATAAATGAATGAATTTTTATCTGGTTCCCTATTCTGTTCCATTGGTCTATGTGTCTGTTTTTCTTTTTTTGTTTTTGGCTTTTTTTTTTTTTTTTTTTTGGCAGTACCATACTGATTTGGTTAATATAGCTTTGTTATATATTTTAAAGTCAGATAATTTGATGTCTCCAGCTTTGTTCTTTTTGTTCAGGATTTTTTTTTTTTTTTTTTTTTTTTTTTTTTTTTGGCTATTTGTGGTCTTTTATGGTTCCATGTACATTTTAGGATTTTTTTTCTATTTCTGTGAAGAATATATTTGTATTTTGATAGGGATTACATTGAATCTGTAAATTGTTTTAGGTAGTAATGTCATTTTAATGGCATTAATTCTTTCAATCCATGAGCATGGAATATATCTTTCTTTTTTGTGTGTGTCCTCTTCAATTTCTTTCAACCGTGTTTTGTAATTTTGCTTGTACAGAGCTTTCTCTTCTTTGGTCAAATTGATTCGTAAGTATTTTTTGTAGCTATTGTAGATGAAATTGCTTTTTTGATTTCTTTTTCAAATTGTTTGCTGTTGGTACATGTAAATGCTGCTGACTTTTGTATGTTTATTTTATATCCTGCAACTTTACTGAATCCATTTATCAGTTCTAACAATTTTTTGGTGGAGTCTTTAGGCATTTCTAAGTATAAGATCGTGTTGTCTGTGAAAAAGGCTAATTTGACTTCTTTCTTTCCAATTTGGGTGCCCTTTCTTTTTTTCTCTTGCCTAATTGCTCTGGCCAAGACTTCCAGTATTATGTTGAATAAAAGTGGTGAAAGTGGGCATCCTTGTCTTTTTCCAGATCTTGAAGGAAAGGCTTTCAATTTTTTCCCATTCGGTATGATGTTAGCTGTGGGTTTGTCATATATGGACTTTATTATTTTGAGATATGTTCCTCCTCTATCCAGTTTTTTGAGGGTTTTAACATTTTAATTTTATGGAATGCTTTTTCAGCATCTATTGAATTGATCATATGAATTTTGTTTTTGGTTCTGTTAATGTGATGTATCATGTATTAATTTGTATATGTTGAATCATCTTTGCATCCCTGAGATGAATACCACCTGATCATGGTGAATAATCTTTTTAATGTGTTGTTGAATTTGGTTTGCTACTATTTTGTTGAGGGTTTTTACACCTTTGTTCATTGGTAATATTGGCCTGTAGTTTTCTTTATTCATCATGTCCTTGCCTGGCTTTGGTAGGAGGGAAATGCTGGCCTTGTAGGATGAGTTTGGAAGTATTCCCTTCTCTTCAATTTTTCTGAGAAGTTTTAGTAAAATTGGTGTTAGTTCTTTAAATGTTTCGTAGAATTCAGCAGTGAAGTCATCAGGTCCTGGGTTTTTCTTTGTTGGGAAACTTCAATCTGGTTACTCATTATTGGCATGTTGAGGTTTTCCATTTCTTCATGGTTCAATCTGGGTCAGTTTTATGTATCCAGGAATGTATCAATTCATTCTAGATTTTCAAATTTGTTGGTGTATAGTTGTTTGGAATAGTCTCTAATGATTCTTTGTCTTTCTGTGGTGTCGGTTGTAAGGTCTCCCTTTCCTGAAGATGGTTTTGATTTCCAAAGTGTGTAAACTATCACTGGAAAGGTTAAAAGATTGAACCAGTTAGTTAGGGAGCAACATAAGAAATAGTCAAAGGTACTTATTTTGCTTCTATTCCCTGCAAGAGCACTTTCTTGCTCCTGGAGAATAGCAGTGAACCAGACAGATTGCCAGCCTTCAAAGATCTTACATTCCACAGAGGTGACACTCCAGAACACAAAATGGTAATACATCAATAAGATAATTTCATGTGCAATGAGGTCCTATGAAAAAGACAAATTAGAGTAATGTGGTAGAAACCTTACGCAGATAACTGAGAATGTGAGAGTGGAGAGGAATTCTGTGGAGGTGACATTTAAGTTGAGGTCTAAACAGTGAGGAGGGAGCCACGTGAGGTCCTGAGGAAAGGGCATTCCAAGCAGGAGGAACAGCTGCTGCCAAGGCTCCAGGGTGTGAACAGGCATGTCTGAGAGTGCGGGTACCTAAAGATAGAGAATAAATGGGACAGTGCAGGGAAATGAGGCCCAAGGAGCATGAGGGGTCAAAATATATAGGACCTTGGAGGACTCTGGATTTATATTTTGATTGCAGTGGGAAGATATTGAAGGTTTTTTTTTGAGACAGAATCTCACCCCATTGCCCAGGCTGGACTTGAGCCTCTAGGGCTCAAGGGATCCTCTCACTTCAGCCTCCCAAGTAGCTAGAACTGCAGGTGTGCACCACCAATCCTGGATAATTTTTGTATTTTTTGTAGAGCTGGGCAACACAATGTTGTCCAGGCTGGTCTCAAACTCCTGGTTTCAAGTGGTCTGCCTGCCTTGGTCTCCCAAAGTGTTGAGATACAGGTATGAGCCACCACGCATGGCCTGGTATTGAAGGTTTTAAGGAGGGGAAAGGAAGGGTTTGGATTTAAGATTCAGAAAGATTTTCTGGTTACTGTGTGAAGGATAGGCTGCTGTAAATAGGGCAAGAGGGGAAACTGTGAGTGTAGCTGACAGACTGTTGCAGTCACCCAGGTAAGAGATGGTGGTAGCTGGAATAAATTTTAGCAGTAGAGGTGGCAAGAGGCAGTTACCCTGGTAATGTAGTTTGGAGATAGAGCTAACAGGACCAATTGGTGAATTAACTTGCAGTTTCCCTTCTGTCATTTATAGAGATGGGGAGAACTTTGGGGAGAAGATTAGGGAGCAGTCATGGAACAATTCTGTTTGGGCCACTTGATGTTTGAGATGCCTTTTATCTTATTATTATTATTATTAATTAATTTATTTTTTGAGATAGAGTCTCACTCTGTTGCCGAGGCTGGAGTGCAGTGGTGGGATCTCAGCTCACTGCAACCTCTGCCTCCCGGGTTTAAGTGATTCTTGTGCCTCAGCCTCCTGAGTAGCTGGGATTACAGACATAAGCCACTGCGCCTGGCTAATTTTTATATTTTTAGTAGAGAAGGGGTTTCACCACGTTGGCCAGGTTGGTCTTAAACTCCTGACCTCAGATGATCTGCCCACTCTGGCTTCCCAAAGTGCTGGGATTACAGGTGTGAGCCACACACCCAGCTTGATATGCCTTTTAGAAATCAATATCTCTCAGAGTTCAAGAATTCAACCAGAGAAGTTGAACCACTAGAACATATATATATGTATGTGTGTGTGTATATATGTATGTGCATATATATATAGTATGTGTGCATATATATATGTTTATAAAACCCTTAGATAGATATATCCTGCAGAAGCTGGGGCCCTTTGTCCTGGATCTAAACACACACACCAGATTCAAGAGTCAGAAAAGCTGAAGAAAGATCCCAGGGAAGATAGTGCAGTTGCAGGCCCAACTGCTGCTTCACACCAATGAAGTGAGTCAGCAGATCAGCCATAATATCTGTGAGCTATAAAGTGGATGCTGCTTTTGTGACCTTCCAAAATCTCCCAGGAATCACCTTTGTAGCCCATCCTAACTAAAAATACACAGATGGTCCCTGACGTCTGATGGTTTGACTTACTAGTTTTATTTTACTCTATTAAAAAAAGTTGCCAGCCCATTCAGAACACAGAATTCCTTATGATTTTTGACTTTATGATGGTGTGAAAGCAATACATATTGAGTAGAAAATACTTAGGGTACCCATATAACTATTCTGTTTTTCACTTTCAGTATGGTATTCAATAAATTACATGAGAAATTCAACACATTATTATAAAAGAGGCTTTGTGTTAGATGATTTTGCCAGCTATAAGCTAACGTAGGTTGGGCACAATGGCTCATGTCTATAATCCCAGCACTTCGGGAGTCTAAGGCTGCAGGATTGCTTGAAGCCAGGAGTTTGAGACCAGCCTGAGCAAAAAAGTCACACCTCGTTTCTACAACAAAGAAAGAAAGAAACAAACAAACAAATAAGCCAGGTGTGGTAGCTGGTGCCTATAGTTCTAGATATTCAGGAGGCTAGGATAAGAGGATTGCTTGAGCCCAGGAGTTCAAGGCTGCAGTGAGCTTTGATCATGCCACTGCATTCCAGCAAGGGCGAAAGAGCAAGACCTTGTCTTTAAAAAACATATAAATAAGTAAGTAGGCTAATGTAAGTGTTCTGAGCACATGTAAGTTAGGCTTGGCTAAGCTATGATGTAGGTATATGCAGCTATATGTTAGGTATATTAGACGCATTTTTGATTTATGATACTTGCAATGGGTTTATCAGGATATAACCCCATTTTAAGCCAAGAAGCATGCGTATAAGAAAGGGAGTGCTGAAAAATGTAGTTTAGTCTAGCCAAGCTGACAAATTACAAATCCGCCACAACATCCATGTGGAGCTGTTGAGTGAATTGTTGGAAATATGAGTTCAGAATTCAGAGAAGAGGTTCAGGCTGTGGGTAGCATTTGGCAGTTATCACAAAGCCATGGTTCATAAAATCATGGAACCATATAAGATCATCTAGGGAGAGAGGTGGACAGAGAATGAAAAGAACAAAAGACAGCAACCTGGAGTACTTCAACATTTAGAGATTTGTTAGAGAACAAGAAATCAGTAAAGAATTTAAAAAGTCCAGTGACGTGTGAGAAAAACTAGGCAAGTATGTGTCACAGAGGTCTAGAAACAAAAGGAGGAAGAAGCGGTTACCTCAAATACTTCTGAAAACTCAAGGTGGATGAAGACCGTGTCAGGACTCTGCAAAAGTAATATCCAAGTGCCACTTAGGATGTCATCCAAGTATAAATACAGTACTGATCAAAGGGGTCATGGGTGACCAGGAGTGGAAAGAATCATTCCGAATTGATTCCTGAGTTATTGGTGGGAAACCTCAAAAACCAGTTGATGTTTGAGAAGGGCCATGAAGGTCTGATAGAATTGAAGTATCCATGATGAATGTGATCTCCAGGAGCTTGTTCATCTTTAAACATTTTCAAGAGCAATTTAAAAGTCACAAACCCTGAACCATCTACCCACAACCCGCAGAGAGACCTCCCAGTCTCCTATGCATAGCTAAGAATAGCCCACTTGGCTGCAGTTGGCCTGAAATTCTTGCTTTTTGGGTTAAAACAGTTGGCCACTATTTTCAGTCTGACACTCCCTTTTACAAATGAGAAGAGATGCCACTGCTCATTGGAAGCATTCTCACTTATTTGCTGTTGGCAGAGGAATGTGTCAGAACCTGGACAGTAAGTCAAAGAGTTTGCTGAGAGGAATCACTTTGGTTCTCTGCCTGTGGAAGAATCTTGATTTCAGTGGCTCAAGAGAGACAAAAGCAGGATTAAAAGATTGTTAAAAACTTTTAGTTTATTTGGTTTCCAAGTCATCCAGAAATCTTCCAGGGAGCTTTTCAGAGAAAAGGAATCCTCAGTTATAAATAGGAAACACCTCTAATCTTGAGGGAAACAATTTCTGTGTAACTGAAGACTGTATGAGACAGAAGGAAGCAGACCCACCCTCCCTTATTCTAAATAAGTCACTTGGATGTACTTTGGCAAATGAATTTAGCACACTTAACTTCTGTTTGAAAATGCTGGTTTTTGAAGGATTTACAGAATGGCTGTGTTACGACTGGGGGTCAAATGGGTTGTTCTGTTATACATCAGATGTGTACTTTCTTATCCTTCTAGAATTTTGTGGGGAGAGGGTTCCTTGTGATCACTGCTACTCAAAGCACGGTTACATGGGGACTTCCATGGACCCTTGGCACCTTGTCTCTGTGGGCCCCACCCAGCATAAAAAAATCAAAAATTCTGTTTTACAACTGCATTGGTATAAAGACAAATATATTAGGATTTTATGGTAGAACATTTTCTTTGACCTAAAAATGTATTTATTTTTCTTCTGAAAAGAAAATAAAACATTTTTTTGTTGACCCCTGTGTTAGTTTCCTATTGTTGCTGTACCAAATTACCACAAATTTAGCAGCTTCAAACAATACAAATTCATGATCTTATAGTTCTGGAGATTGGAAGTCTCACTGGGCTGAAATCAACGTTTTGGCAGGTCTGGTTCTGTCTGGAGGCACGAAGTGGGAATGCTTCTGCCTTTCTGAGCTTCTAGAAGATGCTCATATTGCTTTGTTTGTGGACTCTTCAGAGCCAGCAGATTCACATCTTCAAATCTCTCTCTGACTCTCTGAATTCTGCTTCTGTCATCACATTTGTTTCTCTGACTCCTTGCCTGTCTCTTAAAAGGACCCTTGTGTTTATTTTAGGCCCATCCACATAATCCAGGATAACCTCCCCAATCTCAAGATCCTTAATTTAATCACATCTGCAAAATCTCTTTTGCTATGTAATGTCCATGGTTTCTGGGAACTGGAATGTAGATATCTTTGGTGGGAGTTGGGGCATTATTTGGCTACCACAACCCCTAAGTGTATCCTGGGGCTTGGGCACTGTGCCTACTGTGACTAATAGATAAGCCGTGCCTGCCTTAACATGCCAGTCCAGGAGGTGCTTGCACCAGAACGTAAAATGCACTGCTTCCTTCATTGAGAAAGTCTTACTGTGAAAAAACTTAGCGTCTCAGTGTATTCACCTTCTGGTGCCACCCTCTCAGCCCCTAGCTGACTAGTAATGAGTGATTAGTGGACTGACCACTGTAACAAGTTCTGTCTTAAATAGCTAAAGAACTCTTTCTGCGAATTTAATTCCTTGCTTCCTTTCCTGTGAGCATACTTTGTCTTCTCCAAAGTAGATTGTTCTGGTCATGACTCATGATGTTGAGGGGCAGGACTGAACTCTGGTCACTGCTGGACACCCAGTGGGGATTCCGCAGAGTTGACTTCTTGTTGAATGACAGGGTGGGTGGAGGGATGGGGTGGATTAATTCAAATTAATGAAATTCAAATATCAAGTGACCCTGGGCCCATCAAGGAAGTTGACTGTTTATAAGCTGGTCCCCAATGGAATTTGAAGAGAGTAAATGAGTAAGAAGCTCTGGGAGCCATGTGTTATGGAGAGGGCCAACTTTTAGTTGCCTGAGTTAGAGGCTGTCAGTGTGGTGGTGTCGGTGCAAGAGTATTTGCAGCTCCATCACCCTCTGGGTTCTTTCTCCACGTGCATGGAAAAGGGCTCCCCAGTCTCGCGAGGCAAGCGGTAGTAGACTGGAACGTGGTGGGGAGCTGGGACAGGAGAGGCGGCGGCGGCGGAGGTGGCGGCGGCCTAACGAACACGTAATTTTCTTCTCACTTCATGCGTCCCTCTCCATCTGACATGGCAGGTGTGCTGAGGAGGAATGGTGTGTGAATCGATTTGGAGAGGATCAGTGACACGGCAGCGAGCCGGGGCCGCGCCCCGAGCCATTGATCGCCTCCAAATCAATTTGCACACCGCTCCCTCGTAGGTCACCTGCCATTTCAGACAGGGAAGAGAACAGTGAAGTGAGAAGGAAATTATGCCGGGAAGTCTGGGGACCTTCTTTCAAGAACGTGGGGTCAGCCTTCAGCTGCCCTCCCATCAGCAGCCTTTGGAGGGGACAGTGCTCCCCAGCCCACGACCCACTCTGCCTTGCTCACCCCCGCCCTGGAGGGAAGGGAAGCCGGAGACTGGAGCAAAATGGGGCTGCTCTGAAAATCTATCAGCCTTGAGCTCACCTCTGGGGTTTGGGCTGCCACAGTCATATCCTAAGAGCTATTTTAGAAAACCCAAATTGCCAACAGTAATAATCTCTCCGCCGCGGGACTGGTTTTCATTTGTGCCTCTCAATGCACTTCACAATTAATTCTCACCAACCTCTGTCTCCCGCGAGCCAGGAGCCCAGGGGGAGCCCAAGACAAGGCTGAGAAGCTTCATGGATCCCCATCGAGAGTGCAAAGGGCTTCCCCACTGGGAAGACACACATATGCACACAAATACACACACACAGCACACACGCACATGGAGGCCAAAGTCTTCCTCAAGGAGCCAATGGCGCCAATCTTGTCTTTTGAGGGGAGAGAAGGGAAGGTGGTATAGGGGGTGGTTAAGGAACTAGAGGATGTCTCTGGCTCCTGACATGGCCAATAAGCCTCAGCTGAGGCAAGAGGCATCTACTCGCTTACCAAAGCCTAAGGTCTGACTGGCAAGCAGCTGGTGAGGACACTGTCCATCCAAACACGGATTGTCCTGTGGACATCCTGTCTTCTCTGGAGTTACAGAGGGAGTTGGGTTCATTGCCACCCTCATTGGGTCACAGAAATTCCAATAAGATAAAACGGAAGATGCTACCCTGCCTGAAAGTGCCCAGCATGGTTCAGGACGCCGATGGGTACTCAATAAATGGACACTACAAGTTGACTTAGTCCCCCTTCCCAAGTGGCAGTTTAGATTCTAAGTACATTCCAGTTGGCTGAGCAGATTTTGCCAAGAAGTAGGCTCCTTACTGTTCCTGATTTCTTTTGTCTACCCCATCAGAAGCAGGATCCTGAACAATCAAGGCAGGTCCAAGAGAGAACTCATGGCAGGAGCAAAGGACATGGAAGGATGCATCTGCCCTGATTCTACAGAAAACCGGAAAACCGGCTAACCCACTTCATGCCTCGTGCAAGTCTGAGATACATCTCTACTGCCTTCCCCGCTGCTAGGGAAATGCTACTAATGTTCTTGCTGCCCGGCCAGGCCCCTCCTGTTCGTGCCTCAGAGGTTCATCAGAGATCTAGGATAGGGACTGGGGTTAGGTCTTGCATTTTTGGAAGTTATTGTTTATACATTAGTCCTCAAGGGTCCACTTTTGTGTCTGGGAAATGGCCAAAAAAAAAAAAAAAAAAAAAAAAAAAAAAAAAAAGGATTGTGACTCAATAAGCTCTCTCTCCTCTGCTCTCCTGATCCCTAAATCAGATGCTCTGCTCCAAGCAGGCAGGTGAAACAGGGTTCTTGAATGCTCACTGCACAGACCCAGCCACATACATGTATGCATGTTCACACACACATGTGCATGCTGTCACACACACATGCACACACATGTGAATACACACATTTCCTTCTTAGGCCAAAGCCATGTTTTCCCAGCCAAGTTAAATTTTCTCCTCTTGGGGGAGGCTTTCCCAGCCCTTTGCTCTTCCTGCTGTTAGGACTCTAGCTTTTTCCATTTGGCATGCAGATTACATCTACTTTATCATCAGGAGAGACTCTCTAAGCACCTAAGGCAGCCCTGCTACCTACACTCCTTCCAGCCCAACCTCAGGAGTGCTGAGCTTTCTGCCTCAACATTTTCTGTGACTCTGCAGAGCACTTCCAGGGTAAATAAATAACAAGTTTAGGGTTCAGTTTAATACAGTGCCAGGTACTCTACCAGGCTCTGATGGAGGCGTTGGGAGGAGATCACAAAAAGGATGATAGTGCTGTCCCTGCCTGGAAGAGCTCCACTGGTTCAGTGCATTTACCTTGGCTCCTTGGCCAGATTTAAATGCTCTAGGGGGCCATCCACAACAAGGCCCAACTCTGCAGATACGCCACAGAATCAAGGCTCTGGTGATTGGAAGTAGCTTAAATGTAATCAATTCTAACTTGGTACATGGCTCTAGGTTAAATTTGTTGGAATAATTTGGACTTAGGCTAGAGGATGGGGTGGAGTGTTTAGGAGAGAAGATTGGGTTGGAAGGAGACAGAGCATCATTTCTGAGAGCTTCAACTCTACCCATGGCTTCTAAAATAAGCCAAAGGGTAAATGCTACTTTTCTGCTATCTTTCCGGGGTGAGCATTTTCTGAGACAAACATAGTAAGAGGAATTTATTCTATGGTAAGAAGAGTTTGGCCCACGGAGTCAGGACAACGAAGACATTTTCTGTCCTCACCGAGACTGCAAAAGCCTCACCTGCTGAACTGGGTCATTCAAGCTAAAAACAAAATTACAAAACAAAACAAAAAACCCTCTTCCTGACCAAGCATCCTTTGAAACATGGTTTAATTTCGTTTCTGTGACTTGTGGGTTGTTCATGTACTCAGGGTCCCCAGAAGGCAGGGACTTGGCATTTACTTACCTTTGGCTCCAGCAACATTTGCATATGGTACATACCGCAGACTTTTTTTTTTTTTTTTTTTTTTTTGAAATGGAGTCTCACTCTGTTGCCCAGGCTGGAGTGCAGTGGTGCAATCTCAGCTCACTGCAACCTCCACCTCCCGGGTTCAAGAGATTCTAGTGTCTCAGCCTCCCGAGTAGCTGGGATTAAAGGCGTTTGCCACCATGCCAGGCTAATTTTTGTATTTTTAGTAGAGACGGGGTTTCGCCATGTTGGCCAGGCTGATCTCCTCCTCCTGCCTCGGCCTCCCAAAGTGTTGGGATTACAGGCTGAGCCAGGCGTCTGGCCGACACATTTTATTTAATATATCTTTAAGTTGTTAAATGCTTTGGTTTTGAGTAGGTAGTATGTGCACATGGTACAAAAGTCAAGCAAGTCATGAGCTACCCTCCTAGGTCACCAGGGCAGGTACGGTAACCACTTTATTTTGTGACATTCCAGATATATTCCACGCAACTACATCACTAAATATTCTTGATCATGGTATTTTTATTCATTGTACATAGACAAGTCTGTCCATCTTCTACTTTTTCTGCTGGCGCCGGCTCAGTTGCCTTTATTAAAAGTGGTTCTGTGTTCACATAGCACTTAGTATACAAAAGAGAACGCACCGCAACAGTACAAGCAGTCGCGGCCACGATGACACCAACGTTCCCGCGGAGCTTGGAACCACGCTTGGCGGTTCGCACCTCCGCGCCTCCGGGGGCGCAGTGTCCAGCTCAGGCCGCACGATGGCGCCCGCTTCCTGCAGACCCGGCACACAGTGGCGGCACAGACAAAGGCGGACGCTGGGCCTCCCCCGAGGGGCGATGGAGGCGGCCGGCGCCCCGGGTGGCCGAGGCCGCCCCTGTGCGCCGAACCGGGCAGCTGCCGTCCGACTCTTTGTCCTGCGCTGCTCGCCCTTGTGCTAAAGGACAAGGAGAGAGGACGCGGGGCGCGGGCGGCTCCGACCAGGCATTCACCCGACTCCGCTCTCCGCTCTCACACCCCAAAGCCCAAGCCCGGCAGGCGCGAGCTGGGGTGGCTACAAGCGCCTGCGTGGGGACGACCCCAAAGGCCTGCCCAGGAAGCTTTCCTCCCCTTCCACACCTCTGTAAAGAATTAGCCCGGAATTCCGCACTGTGGAGGTTTTGCAGCACTGCCCTGATTCTCTATTTGAAAGGCTATAGGGCCTGGGTGTCCCGGGTGCAGAGGAGACACCCATTTAGGTTGACTGCAAACTCGTGAGCTGTTTGGGCCTGGCTGTTCCAAGCGCAGCTCTGCAGGGGTCCAGGAAAACTTCCTTCCTCTCATGTCCTGGCACCCCCTAGTCCCACAGTCCAGTAGAGTTTACTGGGATGATGCAAATGTTCTGTCTCCACTGGCCAATATGGTGGCCACTAGCCACACGTGGCCGTGGATCGCTTGATGTGTGGCTGAAGAACTGAATTTTAAAGTGTATTTAATTTTAATAAACTTGAATTTAGGTAGTCACATGTGGCTAGTGGGTTTTGTAGTGGGCCCTGCAGTTTTAAGGGCTCAAGTTGATCTG
This sequence comes from Macaca thibetana thibetana, assembly GCF_024542745.1. Taxonomy (NCBI): domain Eukaryota; kingdom Metazoa; phylum Chordata; class Mammalia; order Primates; family Cercopithecidae; genus Macaca; species Macaca thibetana. The sequence continues at coordinate 46,496,260 of NC_065590.1, forward strand.
AGCACTTGAATATGTAGTTATGTTGTTGACAGTAAAATTTTATAAAGATTCCCATAAGGCATGGAGCATGTGCCTGTTCCACCCGAAAAGATTCTGGAACTAGGTGTGGGAGGTGGGCTGGGAAAGAAAAAGTGGTGCCAGCTGAGTTAATTTTGTCTGTTTGGGGAGATGGTTAGGGGGTGCCCTGCGTGTGGAGTAACGTAGCATGAGAAAGAAGGTAAAGATGAAATAGGTCCTTAAAATGCGAATGGGCGACTGCTTAATCTTTGATCTATCGTTACGGAAAGTTCGGGGCTAATCACTGTCATCTATTAAGTGGCTAAGTATATACATCCCACACCTTGGGTTCTTGGGACAAGATCATTCCACCAGAAACAATTTTGACGGAACCTGGGATCTTCTGTGGTCTTATGTGCTCAGGAGGAGGCGTGGAGGAGGGCCGGTGTCTGCACAAGCTTGACCATCCAGCCTGAGGTTATGTTACTGCTGTTTTCTCTGGGCATGTGATAAATATGAAACAATGGCAGTATCGTTGTGTGTTAGGGTGGTGTTTATCTGTGGGATGCAAAACAGTCCTGGGTAGGGAAACTGGGGATTGGAAGTGTTTTTCTCATGAGTTGGAATGTCTTGGTGGCAAGCCAACTTCTCACTCATCATCAGAGCAAAAGTTGAACCTAAAATTCACAAGTTACCTGCAGCAGCAATCATCAGGGTTCTGGTACCTCAAGAATGCCTTGTCACCTATCTCCTCCAAGAATGTAAAACCAATCAGTGACTTCCATTTATTTTTATTGAAAATAAACACGTATACCTTCTTGTAGGTTCCTTGGTCTAGTGTATTGAATCTTTCCAATAAGCAATTCAATTATGTGACTGTTTTCTAAAATCTGAGGTGGATGCTACCTTTTAGCATCCACCTTTTAATCTTGCAGGTAACATTTGTGTGTGTGTATGTGTGTGTGTGTGTGTGTATAGAGGTACATGGTGGGCAAGGGGCAAAGATAGACCAAGAAATATTATATTCTCCTTGGAGATTCAGTATACCCTTTTACCTATTCTAAAGCATCCAGAAATAGACCTGTGAGTGCTGACATCTTATTGCCCTACAGCTGAGATGTCCTGGCAAGGCTCCTTGTCCTTAGTAGGCATTCAATAAATTTTTGGTGAGTTTTATGTAAGAAGGGAAAATGGGCCAGGATTCCATATCCAAACTATCGTTGCGGGCTGTCCATCCATCTCTTTTTGTTTTTGTGTTTTCCCCTGGAGATGTTCCCGACCACAAATAAAGAACAAGGGGGAAAATAGTTAAGCACACCTAGAGCTGCGTCCAAACAAAAGAGGAAAGAGACTAAACAAACCCAAGGTTTTCTATTTCTCCCTGAGCCAAGTAATCCCTTTGATTACATCTAATACCTGCCAAAACCCAGATGGTGTGCCCACCCATCTCCCGTGTGATAATGCCACATTGCGAAATCTACCCATTAATATTAATTGTCAGCTAGAGAATCTGTCTGAACTACTAAAGCTTGAGATTGCCTTGAGAAAGCAGGCCCTGCTTTAGCAGGGATTTTAAGATAATTCTCATTCTTCCATTCTGTATCTCACATATGTAGAATGTTAAATAATAGCCTGAGAATGCTTTTCTAATTTCGGCACATGCCTGCCTCTTGCAATCCAGGTCTTAAACCAGTGTTCATTTGGGGTCTACACCTGCTGACCAAAATATTACCTTAAACTGCTGTGGGCTTGCCAGTGACATGTAAGCACACACTGTTCACCATATAGAGAGAATTTTAACTCCCTGGGAGCTGTTTGAATTGAATGTGCCCTAGCATGCGATGCTCAACTGTTTCCTTTTTATTTTTCTCCCTCTCAGTAATTGACTTGGTAATCCTTGAAAAGTATTACAAAATCTCAGTTTTTTCAATTATTTTATGGGTCTTCCTGAGGTAGGAATGCAAAGGCAGAAGAGAAGGCCTGGGAAGAGAACTTGAGGTGCAGGCAAAGCTGTCGCATGGCAGAACACAGGGACCTTCAGGGGCGCTGCTCCTGGCTGATAATCCGGTCTGTGATGTTTGATTTGGACTGTGATCATGAACATGCCCAGGTCAGCTCCAAAATCCGATCTGTCCTTCCAGATCTCCACAGTGAAATGTTTCAATGTTGCAGTTTCTGCTGCATTCACAGAACTTTTTTTTTTTTAAAGCCACAAAATTTTAGAATCCATTTATGCCTGAAATAGGTATGAAAATTTAGTAGGTGTGAGATTGAGTTTTTCCTCCGGAGTCTCCCCCCTTTATTCTCATGGGTTATGCTGCAATCACCTTTTGACAGTCATTCTTATAGCCAACACCTTAAACTTTATGAGTAAATGCAAAATCCAGCCCACACAGTGTCTTTGTTTTTGCCAGGAGCATACAGGGCTTGTGAAATGAATTAATTCAATATTCTATGTTCCTCGTTCAAGGAGGTGGCTCTTCATCATATCTTGAGCTTGATGTCCGGCTGTGGCCAGAGCTGCAGCCTTGCTGGGTAACTGACTGACTCTGGCAGAGGGACACCAAGCAAATAAAAACTGGCAACGTTCTGTTCTTTTGGGTACATCAATGAATGTTTACTTCAAAGACCTGACAGTTCTTTTATTAGCAAATATTAATTTCAACTGAAAAAAACCAGAAGACCTTCATGGTGCAGCACGTTTAAATACACATTGAGATAATTTTTAAAACACCTATTGGTATGTAAAGCAACCTTCCTCATGAAAAGAAGTCACTGAACAAGTGGCAGAAGCCAGTTGGTAGAGCTAAATATTTTGATTATTTAATTTATTGCCATTATTTTACAAAACATAAAAAGAAAAAGCAATTGAATTGCAATTTTGTTCCCATTCCTGCCCAACTTTGCAATGCTATTTTATGACTGCTGTCTTTGGAAAGAGATAAGGGATGAGGCAGCAAATGGCTTTTTATAGAGAAAGAGGTGGGTCCCCTTACCTACTTAGTCTTCTGTTTCTACAGGGATGGTAAAGGTGAGTTAAGGCCCTCCGTGGGAGGAGACAGACCTCAGTGGGTGTTCTCAGAAGGAGCTGTTAAATGCTGGTGCGTCTCCACCTCTGTCCCGCCTGTGGATATTTTGCAAATTGTTTCTCTCAGCCTCCTTCGCAGACAGCGTCAGAAGGGAGGCTTGTATCCTGGGAGAGGGGGCTGGCTCCCTCTATCCTTTCCTCCCCTCTCACTCGAAAGTTGCTTTTTGATGCCAAAGATGGGGACAAGTTGTTATAAAGGCACCCAGAAGGCAGAAATTAGCGCTTTTAAACTGAAGGTGAATCACAAGTCCTATTTCTGCCTCCAGGGCTTCTGTTCAACCATTAAAAAGACCAAAATTAACTTTGAACACATCTATTCTTCGCATAAATAAGAGTGGGAGGCACACCAAATCATTTTGTAAAACAGAAATCCTCTTGGAGAGTTTATGTTTCATGTGTGCATATTTTTAAATGCCCAAAATTCAGGTTATTATGGTGTTTGAGAGAATTCGCTTGCAGGATCAGACTTTAACATTCCAAGCTTAGCTCTGAGCAAATTTCTACGACTGGTTTAGAGACCTTTGAAAAATACACTTAATTATAACAAGGCAGCATTGTGCAAACATGCTAGGGTGATGTTTACCCTACCCCATTCTTATCAGTTAGAAGAAAAACAACAAAAAATATTAAAGAGCAAACAAGCCGAAATCAATGTGAAAAGAAAGTATGCTTAAATGAAAAAATATATGTGTGTAAATAATGTAAAGATTATAAGTATCACCACACATAAGGTAATATGTGTGGTGATTTTTTTTTTTTTTTAGAGACAGAGTCTCACTCTGTCACCCAGACTGGAGTGCAGTGGTGCAGTCTCGGCTTACTGCAGCCTCCGCCTCCCGGGTTCAAGTGATTCTCATGCCTCAGCCTCCTGAGTAGCTGGGACCACAGGCGTGTGCCACCACACCCAGGTAATTTTTGTATTTTTAGTAGAGACAGGGTTTTGCCCTATTGGTCAGGCTGGTCTTGAACTCCTGACCTCATGTGACCCACCTCCCTCGGCCTCCCAAAGTGTTGGGATTACAGGCGTGAGCCACTGCGCCTGGCCTGGTAACATTCTTATTATCATAATTACCTATAAGCCTTACAAGATAGCACAGGGCATGACTGGAACAGTTTCCTAATGTGTTGAAGCTGTCTGATGTTTCCTGTATTTATGTATTTAAGTTGCAGGACAATGAGCCATTTTAAACTTCTGTGTAAACCAGTTTCTATCTTCCTTTTATTCTGTGCTGCTTCAAAGAAATCTCCAAAAACTTGCAACATTTCAAATGTTCCTCATGAGAACTCTGGATGGTAAAGTCAAAATAGAATCATAAGTAGTTTCAACTAAGCATTAGTTTTCAGGGAACAGAATATCATGGATGGAGAAGGTCAATTTGAAAAACAGTGTGGGGTTTTATAGGAAGTGGCCTTATTTCTGAGTCTATAGGTGTCATCTAAGCTCCACCCCCCATGCCAGTTTATGCGATTTCTTCTGTAGAGGTTACCTATCTTGGGGCCAGGCTAACCCCTGCCCACATCCAACCACTGCCCTAAAGCCAGAGCCCAAGAAGCAAAATTCAAATGTCCTGGAGGCCTTAGGTCTTTAAAATATTAGCTTACGGTTCCCACTCAGGTGGGAATAGAACCCAGGGCCTTTAAGCTGATACCCTAGGGGTTCCAGAGGCTCCCTTACCTCCAGCACGGATCTGCTATGTTCTTATAAACACAAATGAAAATAGATAAATCTCTTTTGGTGTCTAATCTGTAGTATCTGAAACCAAGCTTCCTTTTGCATAAATAAATTGAGGGGGTAAAAACTTTGAAAATTACCTACTTCCTTTCAAATTAGAAAAACAGACATGAAACAGACTGCTTTATTTCATTGCCTAGGACCTTGAAATTTTTAATTGGCTAAGAGAAAGTTATTTTAAAATAATGGGTAGGGCAAAATAAATACATAATTTGATAGTCTGTTAGCAACTCCTTTACTTATTGTAAGCAGAACACTTTCTCATTTTCCCTTTGATTGTAAACAGAAACCTAGTTTATTAAGCAGAAACATAGATTATTAATAAATAAACCACTTGATGCCTGTAAAGCACTTTGAGGGTGAAAAGCCCCTACTAAATGGCAAATATTATTATTTTTATTGCAAGCTAACGGGAGGAAACTAAGCTAATGAATGCTTACAGAGCTTGGAAGTAGTCATCACACTCAAATTGCCACATACTGCAAACTATTAAACTTGTTTCTTAGATAGAGATGCTTTTACATTTTAAGTTGATACTTTTTAATTTTTGCCAAGGATGAAAAGCAATGCTTATGGGCCTGTAATTTAAATAAGAATAACTCAAGGGTATAATCACTTTTTAGTTGAACTAGAAGTTGTCTAAAAGAGAAACTATTTTTGAAAGTACAGCTAGCAAAAGAAGATAAAAATAAAAGACCAAAACTAATTTTCTGAGTTAAATCTCAGAAATATAGCTATTTATGAATATCTCTTCCCTTGAGTAATATCATATGCATGTACCAATTTACATTAAAATAATACCCTAAACAGATAAAGTGAAGCCTGATGTTTCAAGGTTCAGGCTGAAAGGTATTTTTTTTCGTGCCATGACTCTTTGGCATTTGGCCTTGACACTGTGGTGTAAGACACTGATATGTAAGACAAATGAAAGCTTTTACTGTTTGATAGTTGAAATAGGGAAGAATATAAAAATAATACCAAGTCATAATTAAGACTGGAAGTAAGAATTTAAGTCTGATATTCCTAACATTTTTCTAAAGTAAGACTATAGGTATTCAATTTTGATACCATAGGTATTCAATTTTGATATCTTCCCATGTACTATATATTTCTATGTATTACCTAAAATTTGCTGATATGCATGTGAACATGTGTTTATATAACTGGATCCACACATTTTGCTCATTCTTATTAAGAGATTTTATTTAAACAACAACAAACAATTTTAACAGACACTTGTAAACATACAGTAGAAATTCCTTTGTTTAAATCTAACACAAATATATATTTTAACTAAATCCTGTAGGAGAAATTTTTGAGTTACTTGAGATTTTCCTTACTAACATGTCAAAGCAGTCTTCATTCTCAAGAGAACTAGGTTCTGATCTGGGATCACAGCTAAGGTGTGCTAAGAAGAAGGCATTTAAAGACAATTGTTTTGTCTCTCCACCCTCCCACCCCTCTAAACACACACACACACACATTCCAGGCGTTTAAAACTGACACCAATTATGTTCCATGCCCAGGACTGAAAAACAAAATCTCCTCCTGTATGACAAGATTCAGCCTGCAGTGATTTTAGCAGCCAAGATACAAGATTTTTAAATTAGGGCCTTCAGTATATTAGCAGAGCCATATTAAAACAATGCTGGCAGCCCTTTTGATGATACAGGGTAATTTTCTAATTAGCAGAAGGCTATTTGAAATGCAGCATGGTGTCCCATTTTTCATACTGTTATTTTCTACTGGATAGAACTAGAAAAGTAAGACAAAAGCCATGAAACGTCATGGTTAAATTTCTGTAAGTTGGTCTCTCCAGCCCGGTAAAAACAGAATCTAATTTTAAAGGATTTTTAATTTACAAAACTTAGCTTTGTTGCACCAGGGATGTGTTAAAAACCAGCTCACCATCCAACCAGTTAACAGATAGCAATTGCTACTCTTTAATCATTTGATTTTAGGTAACATTTAAAAATTTATAATGGCGTGTATTATTCATCCTTGTTTTCTCAATATCTCTATTTGGGTTCATTTTTAAAAAGAAGATTCAGCAAAAGGTTGTGTGTATAGTAGATGCTGAATGAATATGACTGTATAGTGGGAAGGCTTAGATATCTTCAAATGTTTCTTTCTAGAGGTAGAGAAGAGGGATTTTCTTCATAAATTTGAGTCCTACCTTTTGGCAAATTGGGTCAAGGGAAAGGGTAAGGGTTAGAGGTAAAAACTTTTGGGGCCCCCACAGGGAAGAATGAATTAGGTTCTTAGACAGTCCAAATATAGAAGCATTCAAAGAGTAGACTTTCTATGAGAAGATTCAGCCATCCTGTGTATGTAAATAGAAATCACTGTCAGAAACATCATCGTCAATTATGGAGGAGAAGATGGTGAATATTTCATTCCTGGTGAGATCCAAATCACTTCATTTGCATATGGGCCACTTCCTCTGCAGATTGGCAAATAGAAAAATAAGTTGAATGGCAGAGAACAACTTGCTTCAAGCCACTCTCTAAATTGCCTCCAGCTTTCAATTTTTTCAAAGAGCGTATCACCCACCACCCCTACTCCAAAACCTCTCATGACTTTCCATTGCCTACAGATTCAGGTCAAGACTGTGAATAATGACATTCCAGGTTCTCCCCAGACTTGCCCCAACCTCCCTTTGCAGACATCTTCCTGTCACGCCACTGTGCTTCAGCTACACCAGGCAACTTGCAGCCCCCAAACTCACCAAGCCTGCCCGAGCCGCTTGCTCTCGGGTCAGCCAGGACTTCCACTCTGAGTGCTCTTCTCACATCTTCCCATGTAGTAAAGGCCTACTCATTCCTCCCCAGCAGCTGAAAATTCTCCCGCTTTGGGACACCTCCCTGACCTCTTGTCTATTGCCTGTTCCCCAGTCAGACTTGTATGTGAGTCCCTCCCCTGGACTCTGATCCATTCCACAACATGGACCTTTTCTTGTTGTTAACTTGTCTTCGGTTCCCTCAACATCTGACACAGGTTTCTGATACTCAGAAGCACCTGGTATTGAGCTGACTCTAAATAAGGGACCTGCCTATTTCACATTATACACAGTATTCAATATTCTATACGTTTAGGGAGATTGTTTATGAATGAAAAATCAAAACAAAAGTAGTAGTGCCATGTTCAAGGAAATATACTTTGAGTAGAAAGAGAGCAGCTGATGTTCAAGGTCATCTGGAAGCATTTTTTGACCAGTTAGTTCTTCATTTTCTTCTACCCAACTCCAACATGATGAAGCAACTTCCTCATCATTCCGGGGGCCTAGGAATTTACACCCTCATTTTTACCTGAACTGAAACTGAACAGTGACGGTGATAGGCATGACAACATGACATCATTTGGCTCACTCTTCCCTCCCCCTGGCAAAGGGTGATTATTGTAGACACAACTTAAGAAGTTCTGGCTTTTTGATCATGGTGCCATTGTCTCTTTATAAGAAAAATGAGGCATCCCCTCCTCCCTGGGCAGTCAGAGTTTTCTTCTCTTAAAGAAGAAAACAAAAACAAAAACAAAAACGAAAGAAAAATACATCATATTATTCTGTGAGTAGTAGAATTGGATTTCTTTATTTTTAGGATGCTTGAAAATCAACCTGCATTATCTGTCATGTGGAAGCCTGGGATATGGTTTTAAAAACAGGACACTTACCTCTCCATCAGATCTTCTATTACACCCCCTGTACTAATGGCTCCTGGCTCATTATCTTCATCGCTTGAATGCTTACAACTTGGTACATCCTAGATGATCTGTATTCTGCTGTTTCTTCTACTGGGGGAATAGTAAGTTCCACTGGGTCCTGGATGCCAGACCATCAGCAACTGCTTTCAATAGCCCTGGATGGCAGATCCACCTACCTACTTTCTTTCCCACAAAAAGATAAGATAATTGTTTATCATAATTCTTTGTATCTATATATCTATTTGATAGTTGTGCTTTTCCCTCCAAGTCTGGATTCATGAAGGCTTTTTTTCTCCCCCCTCCACCCACCGCCCCGCTCCCAGAGGATACTTTGAATGTTCTTACAGGTCTCTGGCATAGTTGACACCGAGGACCAAATTGGGGTTAATGCACAATGCAGTCTACTTTATCATATCAACCCAGGGACTTAAAGTCCTGATAAACAAAGCTAAGCAGATTTGCACAATATGTGGGAAAAGCACTAGAACCTGAATCTTTTGATAGAACATATGTAAGTAATTACGAAAAAAATAATTGCACGTTTGAGAAGGTGGACTCACCAGGCAGTTGTTGAACTATAAAAATGCATTAAGTGTAGTCAGTTTCTTTTTTAAATTATTCAGGAATGTTGTTTATGTTATCATGAAAAAAAAGAGGTGAGAAAATATATTCGGCAATTTTTGGTTTTCCCCCATTTGAGCAGATGGCGATTCGTAGTTCAAAATTTGTAACTCAAATTATTTCACATTTTTATTAATCAGTACAATATGTTTTTAAAACAACAAACTGCACTTAGAAATATCAGTGTAAGTTCCCCAATTCTCCTAGTTCCATCAGAGAGCAGTTTGAGAATTAGAGATTTTGTTAGCAATACTGGGAAACAGGGCATTCTAGTTCAGTGTTTCAATAGTAATTATTTTTATTCCAGTGTTCAAAGTGTCTTATATGGGGGAGGGGCAGTTGAAAATAGTACAGAAAATTGCCATGGGGAGCTGTAAAAAGCTGGGAGAATCTGTTTCAAGATGTTTGCTTTTTTGGTAGAACAAAAAGTGCATTTTGTTAGAGACAAATATTTTTGTGATAAAAAAACATTTTATGTGAAGTGTAGATTGGACTTTTAATATAAAAAAGAAATGTTAAGACATTCTATTTTCGGAAGGTTTGGCGTCTTAGAATGAAAGCTGTTAGAACTGCATATATTGGAATGTTCTCACAACTGTTGTCGTCCTATGTTCCTCTCCAAACCTGTTAAATTACATGAGTGTAGAAATAAGGGAGCTTTTTTATTATTATTAATTGACACTCATTTTTAGCTGGCATGTGCTGGCAGGTCTTTCCAGACAAACCTCAGACCGTACAAGGCAGAGCTTCAATCTGAAAGTTTGGGGACTATTCCTAAAGCTCTGTAACATGGAAGCTAGGAAGTGTAATATTAAAGTGATAAACATCTTAGATTCAGTGTAATTCACAGTTTCTTTCATTCTTTTTACTATCTATAGATCTAAATCAAAACAAATTCCATAAAAGAGGGGGTTATTTTCAAGCACATTTTCCTTCAGAGAGCTCTTGAATATTTTATCATATCTATTTCTATACATATGCTATACGTTTCTAGATCCGTGCTGAACAAAATCCAAGGTGATATAAAAAAAATGAGACTATGACATTAGAATTCCTAGGAGATACAAAGTTAGCCCTTGTAAATGAAATAAACTTTGTTTTGGCAATTAAGGAATATACAGGGATATTAAGTCAAAGAACAGTATGTCTGAACTATTAAATTGGCTTTTTCCAGGAGGTTATTAAAAATGTATTTCAAATTACCAGAGTGGCAGGAAAAAATAAAAAATAATAACTTAAAAACGGTTACATTTTCCTTCGTTCTTGAGAAGGCATATTAGATTTCATAGAACGTGATTTCTAAGTAGAGTCTTTTCAAGCAAATATCCACTCTAGGATGCACCAGAGGTTCACGCTGCCCCTCACTTCCCCACCAGTTCCAAATAGTGAGAGCTTTTGAGCTGTCACTACAACAAACTATGAATGGGTGAGCACTTCAACTGTTGTCTGGCAATGGGAATATATGGATTTTCCGGGTGTCCCTCCAATTGTGCAGAACCCCGGGATTCAGGCAAGCTCTTCACAAGGTCAAACAAAAACCAGACCCGGATCACGGTGCCGCTCAGGATCAAATGGGGCACGAAGTATAAGCTTATGATGTGAGGATGGAATCTCTGGTGACTGAACAGCGTCTGCGTCCTCAAATGGTTAATTCCCCAAGGCTGTCATATTGCATAAACAGATCTTCCTTTAATAAAATTAATTAGGTTCTGAGCTTTATAGGGTGATGCCCACTGACCCTTTACATGCCTATTGTTCCTAGATTCAAGAGAAAGAAAAAAAAAGAGAGGCTGCCCAGTAGACAAGAGAGAGACCCAAGTTGAAAGATTAGAGATCTCAAGTAGGATCTGGGAGGGAGTGGAGGAAGCTAGGTAGCGTTTGCTTTTGAACCGAACTGGGAAAAAAAAAATCCCCAGGAAAAAACAACAGCGCGGTGGTGGGGTTTTGTTAATTTCGCTTTTTTTTTTTTTTTTTTTTTGCACGCGCCACGAAATTCAGGCTGCGTTTAGTTCCTGAGAAACATCCAGAGTAATTGCAGATTGCGGAGACGCACAGCGTTAGTTCAAAAAAGACCCGAGGCATTGGGGCAGGGTTAGGTGGAGGGCACCGGAGGCTCTGCACAAGAAAAGCAGGAACCTGCAAACCCACGTAGATTTCCACTACACCCTTCCCTTTTCTTCCGGCTAGCCACCCAGCACTCTCCATGGCATTGCATGGCACAAGTTGCTTCTGATAGTCTTTTAAGTTTGCTAAGGGAACTCCTTGAGGGTGGAGTGGGGGCTGGGGTAAGGAATGAGGATCCTGGTCTTTTTCTTTTTTCTTTATCATAAGGAGCTTGAGGTTCCCATCCTGGGGATTACGTGAGCTCATCCTGGGCGCCTCTTGTCGCAGATAATACGAGGCAGGGCAGCAAATACTGCCTGATTTTGTCGGAAAATTTTTTGAAAGGGAAAGAAAAGGAAAAAATCGTCGTAGACCGGATGTTTCCAATTACAGGGGAGCCAGAGAACAGAAAGTGTGTGTGTGTGTGCGCGTGTGTGCGCGCGCGCGCGTGTGTGTGTGTGTGTGTGTGTGTGTGTGTGTGTCGGGGGTGGGGGCGCGCGGTGATGGGGAGGGATGGAAGGATGGGGCAAGATTTGGAGAGGGTGTAGGTTGGAAGTGGGAAGAGACGCGGCAAGGCAAAATGCAAGAAATGAGGCTTCTGTGAGGAGAAGAGGAAAATAGGAAAATGAAGCAGAACTAGAAAAATGACAAAGTGTTGAGTGCTGATTTATTGCAGAAGCCTCTGGTCATTTCCATATATTGAAATGCGCCCAAGCGGCCAGTCAGTCAATTTCTTTTGAGCTGCTGCCGCCGCTGCCCACGGGCTGCCCACGTGACTCCCCCTCAGTCAGCCTCTTTACCACCCAGCCCCTGATACAGAGAGAAGAGGAGGAAAGAAAGAGAGTGTGGGGCAGAGGAGGCATCTGTGTACTCTAGTGGGTGATCTGGAGAAGCAGACGTCCGTGTGGGTCTTTGGGAAAGGAGGAATGTGGCCTAGGGAGGGGAGAAGAGGATTTCAAGCTCCATTCAAGTGTTACATCGTTACCTCTCTCTGTTTGGCATCTTTCCATCTGTTTTCTCTCTCCTCTATGTCTCTTTTCTCTGACTTTCCTCTTTCCCTCTTTATCTCTCCCCTCTTGATGGTTAAAAAAGGGGTCAGAATTCAGAGATGGAGAAACCCATCTATCTAGAAATAGATAATGAGGATGGGTGTGGAGATGTAGGATATTCAAGTCAGATTTGATTTTGGTATCTTTGATACTATCCATTTCTTTGGTAGATTTTTCTTAAAGAAAGGCACATGTGCACACATGCACACACACACATACACAAATCCTAGATAAAAGCCAGTGAGTTGTTAAAAATGAATTTGCAGCATTAGAGCTGTTAGCATCATTCAGCAAGCAGGAAGCTTGATAATTTCCAGGTGTTGGGGAAAGCCGTTGTCCGGGAGCTCTTACAGAGCTTATAAATCCCTGTTGGGAGGGAGAAAAAAAATCTTCGGAGGTGAATGAAATATCAAATCACAAGACTCCTATGTAGATTTATGATTGCATAAGAGGCTTGATCATTTCCATATACTGAAATGTGCTGTTCTCCTGAGTCTGCCTAGCCCTTCCAGGAGACGAGGCGCTCCGTTCTGCCTTGATCAATGTTGACTATGAAGCAAAAAAGGAGGGGGGGGGGGTGGTGGAAAGCAGGCTGGCACCAGATGGAGCGGGGTCTCGGAAAAGGTCAAGGTTAGCCCAGGCTGCTATTGAGTCGGTAGCAGCCTCACAGATAGATCTCTGCCTCGAAGGCACCCACTGGGGCTTCTCAAAATCAAATCTAATAGAAAAGGCAGTCACAGAATGAAATCGCTTCATCTGAATGCTAAAATTGTTATTAGGCTACATTAGAGAGATATCAGGCACGTGGTTACCAAAAAAGGGAGCATGCCTAGCAGTTTGTGTCTGAAAGAAAAGCTATGAATATGTTGATAACATCAGTAATGGGCAAGTAGAAGAGATGGATATCTTTTTTTTTTTTTTAATCTGAAGACAGATTAACATATTAAACGAATATTCCCCCCCACCCTTTAGCGGGACTACCTATAATTCTAATTGCTTAGAGTTCTTCTTTGGGGGGGGGGCAGTGAAAAATCATTCATTCCAGCAATAGTTGATCCTTATTGATCCAGAAGTTTGACTTACTGGGGGAATTTGTTGAGGTTTTTTTTCCAGGTGTGTGCCTTTGGAAATTTATTCCTTAGGCATTACATGAGGGGTTGACACTGGCTGGAAATCAGTCTTTCTGGCTTTGGACCATTGGAAATCTGTTAGAGGACTCCTTCCCTTTCTTCTTCCCCCTCCTCTTTTTCCTTTTGCATTGTTTTCAGAGACTGAACTGTTTCTGGAGAAAATTTCATTTTACAGGCAAACCTCAGCCTCGGAGAATGCCTGGGATCAGACATCCATAGCCTGTAAGGGTAGCCACACTAGTATTTTTCAGACAGTCTCTCCCCCCAATTATCATAATGAAACCCACATTAGCTGTTTTTAACCTACAGCACAGCCATATCTTAAAGAAGGATTTAGTCTTGTAAAATAAATGCGGGCTACACTAGATTAAACATGATGACTGCACTCCAAGGGTTAATAAATTTAGAATTAACAGATCATCCCAGCTTGATACAGCTACTATAGATGATTTAATATGCAGCCTAAGCAGGTTGACAGTCAGCTCACAGATGCAGATAAGATCAAACAGTCTCTTGATTCAATAGATTGAATGGTTGTACGGAGTGTCTAGAAGGTGAGCGACAGAGCATATATGGCAGGGGTTCTGGGAAAGAGGAGCTTCCATTCCCAGCTGCTGTTTTGTGCATGCTGGTTTTCTTTTTCTAACAGTTCACCTTCTGTGGCAGTAAAACCTGGAGTAGGGGTTTAAAAATTCTCCTCATCATATAGAGTGATGGGTACTTGTGTAAGTTTTGGGTAAGGAAAGGATTGGTACCTTTAATATCAGGATCTATTTCTAATTAGTTCTGCCTGGTAAAAGCATCCACCAGTTTCTCTTCCTTTCTCTCCTCGTGGGCCCTCAGGTCAGAGTGCAACACACAGGATACAAGATTCCTGGATGGTGCAGATAAAGGCAGGCTCATTGCTGAAATTACATAGGTAATTTCCTCAGTCCTCTACTTTGTTGTAGCTGTAAAGATCTGAATATGGAAAAGAAGTACAGAGCTAAGTTGAAATTCAAACTTCAGTATGTAGCCACGGTGAGATGTTTACACTAGGAGAGAGCTTATATTCCTAAAACTGATGTTAAAAAATAGCAAAATTAGGGAGCGTGGGGCCTTGGGGAAGATTGAGGTGAGTCTAACAGAAAAACTTGAGTGTCTTTCATCAAGGCTTGCCTTGGTGGCTCAGAATCTAGAGTTTTTAATGTACACCTGAGTTTCTTTTGGTAGGTTTAATTTCCTTTTATCTATTTCCACTTTAGAATTTAAATAAGACAAAAAAAATACCCAATTTCAATAGAAGTATATGTGATTTGATGTGATAGACAAGTTTTAACAGTTTTTATGATTTGATCAAGAGCAAGGACTCCTCCTCAACCCATTAGATTCTGTCATGTGAATATATATTCAGGCAATTTAAAAATGCATATTATGTATTCAATAGACCGTCACAGGTCTGAATTGTAACATATTATTCTGTTCTGTCAGCTACCCCCCGCCCCGCCCATCTTAATATGAAAATCTGTAATAGAGTGACTATAGAGCTATGGCCATCACTTTTTCAATGTGCCTAACTTGGTTGTTTCATTTATTTATTTTATTTCATTTTATTTTGAATATCAAAATGTCCAGTCTACACTATAAGCTAATGGGTCACAAAATTTTCCTTTAATAGATAAAGCCATTTAAAGCTGTGTAATATCTGTACATGCTGTTAACACTAACTTTTCCCTTTCTGTTTTAATGTCCTAGTAAGTGGCAGGAAATTCTTCTAATTCAGAATTTGTTATCATTAGGTAACCTCTAGGAAATTCTTAAAACATTTCATTCTTTGAAAATGCTGTTTGGGATCTTGGTGAGATTTTTTTTTTTTTTTTTTAAAACCTATCTCTATGTAACATGCATCTTTAAAGGGTTTGAGATAAAAGCAAATCTTCCAGATTTTAGGCTGAGGAATGTTTAAAGTGGAATTGTGGCTGATGAGAGGAACTCTGAACTCAGGTATGGCTGTTCCTGGAGCAGGGGAAGTGGGCATTTATTTCACATATTAACCAGATCTAAATGCTTCTGAATTTTATTCTCCCTTTCTTGGACAACCTATGATTGCAGCAGGGGGCACCACCAACATACGAATTACTTGAAAGTAGGAAGCTCTGGCTTTCCTGTTTCCCTTACTACTTGGAGGCATAACCACTGAAAACAGTTATCTCTCAGAAATTTGCATATTTATAGTGCCTCCTGCAGGTTCCTGTGATTGCTTTACAGTCAGGAAAGGTAACAGAAAAATATATATCCTCCTTTAAAACATGAAAAAGGATCATATAGGAACAGTGACTCTAATAGGAGACTAATCCTTGCAAAGCCGGTAGCATGAAATTTGTTTCCTGAATTTTTTTTTGTTTTGTTTTTGGATTTGAAAGGAATATTCTGAAAGTTACAGGACTAAGTCCCTGATTCCTTGGAAATAGGTATAGGAAAATACTTAATGTTTTGAGAAAAAAATCAGCATAGACTTACTTATTCATTGAATGACTACCTCTAAAGAACAGAAAATTCCTTACAGTTAAGGAAAAGCCATGCAATAGATCATTTAAAACCCTAGTTCCATGGCACATACATTTTTTTAGTTCTCGTCATAAGCAAAGAACAAATGTGCAGTGAACCTCTGGATATAAAAGTTAATTAGGTCTCAGAAGAGAATAGTTTCATTTTTATTGGCTCTGAGTTCCAAGGATACTTTTGATATACCTTTTCTTTCAGCCCTTCTTGACTGACCCTCTTTGTGGAAGCTGTCCATGGTCCAGACACTCAGGCCTGTTTGGTTGTGGATGCCAGATTTTTGTTACTCAGCTTGCTCTCTTGAAAACCATTCCACCAAAAATCAGCATCATAATTGAAATTACACCCAGAAAAATCTAATCTTATCTCCACCTCAGGACCAAGGTGCAGTTAATCTGCTGTTTCACCAGGGGTTTCAGTTCAGTGAGAGATTTCATATACTCTTTAGTTGGCGATACTTGGACACAGGAACATTCAGGGAGGATGAGACTGAAGCTTTAATTCTGAGTCATCCTGCTTCCTCCCTGTATCTTTACCAGAACCTCTTTCTTATTTTATCACAAGTCTATTGTACTTAATTTCCTTTTCTTTTAAAAGGCCGGTGTACACGGTGCTAATAGAACTGGTATCAGCAATCATCAGCACATCCTTCGTGATAGTGGAATTCCATAAGATATGGCCTTCGCTGTATCTTACCCCCTGCAAATGCCTATCAAAATCAAGAAGATAAAAATAATTTTTCCTGCAATTAGGTTTTATGTAATAAAGATACCATGTAGTAAAAATAATATGTGCTATCAATAATACTGGAGACACAAATGCCCAAACAGCAAGCAGAAGGATTCTCTTATCACCCATTAGTCACCACAGCACTACGTGTTCTTATATTCTACCTCTCAGTGTAACATTAGGTGATCTCTCTGCTTGTTACTCTGGCTGGGGAAATTTTCAGTGAAATAATTACTGCCATCATCTTATTATTTCAGTGCAAGTTTACACACAATGTTTAGGCATTTGGTATTATGTTGAAAAAAAAAAATGTACCTCAGGATTAATATTTGTTTCCTGGCTGCTGGTTAATCTCATCCCTAAAAAATTAATAAAAGATACCAACTAAAATCAGGATCTTTTTTTCCCTTTTAGCATCCATAGTGACAATCTTCTTCCTTCTAGAATGTTTAAAAATTGGAAGTATTGAAGCACTACTTTTTAGCATTGTCATAAATGTATTGATTTTGGTTGTTACTACAAATCAGATATCATGTCAATCTTACTGAGGGTAAAATAGCTGAAAACGCAGTCTGGACTCAGCATTTGAATTTCTTTCTTTGTCACATTAACTTAAAGAGATCTAACCCCTTATATGTGAAGATCAGTGGAAAGAAACGATCCATCTTGGAATTCTGAAGACGTTACTAAAGCTAAAATCATATCATTTTTTTTAAAGAAAGGAGTTCCTTTTTGGTTTGAGGCTGCTTCTCAGTTTATTTATGCTAAAATAAAAGAAAAAAATGGAGAGCTGCATGTTCCTATGAAGGAGAGTTGATTTCTTATAAAACATGTTTTTAAATGAGCATATTTAAAATTTTCTAGAACCTTTATATCAATACAAGCAGAAGATCTATAATCTTCAGCAAAATCCCCTTATGTGCTTAATATTCAAATAATGTATATGCTTCCCCCTAATATATTTGTAGTCAGAAGCTGAGTTTATTTTAAAAATCTACTAATTTTGTGTTTTCTCCTACTAATTAAGCTCTGAGTTCAAGATTCAATATTTTGAGAAGAGGAGGTCATACTTCTTTCTTCATCATATGTCAAGAGCACATAGTGATATTTCCCTTGCTCCCTGAGCCAGGACAGAAAATCACTGTTTGGGGGTGTATGGGAAGGGGGTTGCCCATATCAAGCTCTGTGAGCTTTGCCTGTTGCAAATGAAAACCAGCTAGACAGGTCTTGATATTTAAAGAACGTAGTGTCTGGAGAATCAGCCTCCAGAATTAGTCTCTCAGAGTTACTCTGTTATGATGCTCTTGAAATTTGGCTCTTTGAATATTTTGCTGCATTTCAAAATCTGAGAATGGAGAACAATAAAAAGGACATTTTGTCTATGGTAGATAGGATTTTGAAGTTCCTGGGAATCTAAGTGGTTTACTTTGTAAGTCTTTGTTCATGTACCAGACATTTTCCTAAGGTTCTACTCTGTGCTGAGGGAGAGAAAGATGAAAATGACAGAGACTGTGCCCTGTAAGCCCTAACATCTTAGGACTTGGGTGATGTGGTAGCTTTTATGACATATATACAAAGATATTATACACACATATATACACAGATATTATATGAAATATACACAGAGAGACACGTAATTGTTTCCCGCTGATGGAAGTGGGTGTGGAGTTTATAATATGTAGGTTAAATAGCAGTGCAAATGGCCCATGTTTCTTAACTATTTAAAAAATGAAATAAAATAATTTTCTATTATTGAGTACTTATTAGTGAGCAAACGCAAATACCCATGTCTTTTTCACTGGCAGCAGCAACTGAAAATATATCTGTGGAATTCATTCCTTGATTCAGCAAATGTATTAAGTGCCTACTATGTGTTAGGGAACCAAAATAATGTCACTTAAAAAATGGGCTGGGCGCAGTGGCTCATACCTATAATCCCAGCACTTTGGGGGACCAGGCGGTTGGATCACCTGAGGTCAGGAGTTCAAGGCCAATGTGGTCAACATAGTGAAACCCCGTCTCTACTAAAAAAAAATACAAAAATTAGCCCGGCATGGTGGTGGGCACCTGTAATTCCAGCTACTCAGGAGGCTGAGGTAGGGAGAACTGCTTGAACCTGGAGGCAGAGGTTGCAGTGAGCCAAGATTGTGCCACTGCATTCCAGCAGCAACAGAGCGAGACTCTGTCTCAAAAAAAAAAAAAAAAAAAGGCACATTCACAAATACATGTTAGGAACAGTCCATAATATTGCCTACAAAATAAGTGGTAGCACAGAAAGCTCATTTCTCAAAAGTAACTAGTTAAGCCATTTGAAAACATTATAAAAACTGTGATAGTGATAGATGATCACAGATATCTATGACCAGACCTCATTATTTACCATTCTCATTTAAGGGAAATCAAGTTTTTCTCCAGAAAGTACAAATCTGGTGTCAGAGTGACCAGATCTGTGTTGCTTCACATAGATCCTTGCTATAGGTTTAGAACCCCTTAAATCAGTAATATGAAGCTAGGGCTATACAAAATAGGATAATAGTGTGCATTTGTATGGCTTTGGCATGTATGACTGGTGAACTTTATGTGAAATGCTTGTGCCTATGTATGTGTGTCTTAGTGCCTTAAAAAACAAAACAAAACAAAACAAAACCAATCATCCAAAAGCAGGGACCACATCTTATGTTTGCACAGTGCAGTGCTCCATAAAGAAGGAAAGAATAACAATTCTTAGGACCAGATTCTTCATTTTATAGGAATCTGGAGGTTTAGATAACGGAATCTGGAGGTTTAGATAACTGAACTTGTGCAATGATTTTTTTTAAGAGAAAGAGAAAACAGGCGGGTTGTGTGCAACTGGGAATGGGAGAATAGAGAGATTTGTTTATTCTCTACTAAGCTACCAAAGAAAGATGACAGAGGGATAGGTATTTTATCCCAGAAAAGTTCCCTTTGCTGAATTTGACAAGAAAAAAAAAAAAAAAAAAAAAAGACTTTTGACTATCATGGAAAAAAAAAAAAAAAGTCTTAATTTCTAGAGAAGGGACCAGAATAGTCTGGGTTGTGCAGTGCCCTCTGGGAATGACTGGCATGCAGCTGGAGTGGTTATGGGGCTAGGCAATTGTGGAGTTTATGAGACACTGGTAGAGAAGGAACTTGAGCCTGGTGACATGTTTTGATGACTGCTTCCCTTTTATCACCCATTGAATTCCAGAGGAGACCAACTAAAGCTATTGTGAAGTGAGAATGATCAAAGCCTGTGGTCCTCAGTGGTCTAATTTGGTGGTCTGATCCCAGTCAGAGGGAATAGAGGAAAGGAACTGCTCTTCTGAAAGTGGAAAGATTTCTGAACGCACATGTGGTTGCTGCAGAGCTCTTGGTGGGCCTTTCTGTGTGAAGTCAGTGACCTTAGGGGCTGCCAACAACACCCAGCCAAGGCCACATCTTGGTGGAGGGGCCATGAGCTCATGCATTTAAAAACTTCACTTTAACTTGTCTGCCACCTGATCTTTATTATAGAGTGGCTTTTCTAAAGCAACAAGATTTGGAGAAACAATGTGTTAGAGCTTCTAACCTTAGCCCATCTTTCATCCTATTTCTACTGCCCTCTGGTGGACATGTTAATTAGAGAAACTGCCACTCCCCACCCTGTCAGCACTACCTTCTCCACCACCATCACCACCAGTATCATCACTGCCACCACCGCCACCCCTATTGCCACCATCATCATCGTTACCACCACCATCCTTGTTTTCCTCATGCACATAATCAGCATCAGTCACATCATCACCCATAAACATTAGTTTCATATTGTGGTGATACACCAGGTTAATAGTACATATTTCAAAACTCTGGTCCACCGCATAATACAAAGTAAATTCTTCATCAATCTGTCAACAATCAAAGTCAAGCAGAGAAATACATGGTGTTTGTGTACAGTCCTTGGGTAGCTCAGGGATGAATGCACCATGCTATTGCCTTCCAAACAAACCAAGCGATGCTGGGAAAGCTATACCTTTTACGAAATAAGATGTGAATACTAACTCTTATTTTTACCACACAGTTGATAGACAGGATTAAGATGATCTGAGGTGCTTTATTTTTCCTTTCTGGTAAGTTCATACTTTTTCATCAGAAGGTAGCACAGAATACATACCTCTGTGTATATGTATGAGGTCGCAACATTCCTTGGCATATAATCTTGATTTTTAAGTTGCTTCTTTCTGTGTGTGTGCCTATATATATGTAGGAACACACACACCCACACATACATACTCCAGGACAAAATAATAAAAACTTATAAAATCGCAAAGAGTACTTGTCCAAATAAAGGACTAACCGCCTATAAAATTTCCTTTTAGACAGTGAAGTCATAGCTAGAAGCTGGCAATAAGACCATCTGAAACTACTAAAAACATTCTGAAATGTTCTGGAGGAGAGAGAGGGAGAGAGAGAGAGAGAAACAGGAGAGAGAGAGAGAGAAATGGGGGGGGGGGCGGGGAGAGAGACAGAGAGAGATCGATCCAAATCCAAAAGCTTCCTCAGCTGAGTTATTCTGCCTTTTATAAAACAACTTCACATCTGGACTGATAACTTGAATTCCACCCAGTGCCATTTAAATAGCCTAAGTTATAAACCTCTTAAACTTGGGGTTTATAATAGAAACACTGACAGACCCTTAACTATAGTGCCTCTATAGTAATGAAAGCACAACTATTTCATTATAGCAGTGTCTGGCAGGGCTGCTATAATTAAGAGTCTGTCAGCGTTTCCATTATAAACCCAAATTTTAAGAGGTTTTTAACTCACATTGTTTTAAATCACATTGGGCTGAAGCTGGCTGTACAAAATGTCAGACCAGATGTGTGTGTGTGTGCATTGCTTTTCTTTTTATTTACGAGAGAGAGGGGGAGAGAGAGAGGCATATAGGTGAAGGTTGTTTTTAAGATTGGGTTTGAAAAACATGTATTAAAAAATTATTCCCTTGCTAAAGGTAAAAGATGCACGGGGTGGGGAAGCATAGAGAATCAAGTTTGGAATACCTTTTATTTTAGATTGTTTTGATTATATATTTTTTTCCTTTAAAAGTAGTCTCATTTGAGAAAGCAGATTTGTACGTATCCAAAAAGGAATGTTAAAAAAAAGAAATCATTTGATAACAGGTTATTGATACTGGCTTATTTGGAAGATATTTGATAACGTATGCTACTGGAGATGATGGAAATATCTTGTATTGTTACTTGTTCAGCTGCTCTGATATTCGAGATAATCTTTTCTGAGCTCACCATCCTTGGTGGGAATCACTTTTATGTTTAAACACACTCTTGGAATAGGGTTGCCTGATCAAAGCCTTATTAGTTTTTGGGGAAAATGAATAGAATTTGGATGGTTATGTTGGTTTCATGTATGTGGTGATAGGATTTATTAATTTCTTATTTATCAAATTATTGTTTATCAAATAAATTTATTAATTTATTATTTTTCAAAGACCATTTATTGAGCATCTACTGTGTGCTGAGTATTGCACTAGGAACTCTCTAGTGCAGTACATTCATTGGACTGGCAGCATTGCCCAGCACCTACGTGTCTTTGATGTCAATATTAGGAAGCTAAACTGAGCATTTGTCATTCAGTAGTGTTCTAACTAGAACTCTTTGTCTCTTCCAAGGGGCCCCTTACTTATGTGGTAAGACTACTGCTCCCTCTTCCCCATACATTGTTGACTTAGCACACAGCAGCCTCGTCTAGAGGCAAGTATAGACTTAGAGTAGATTCAGCACCTACCTTCCTTCCTTCCTTCCTTCCTTCCTTCCTTCCTTCCTTCCTTCCTTCCCTTCTTCCTTCCCTCCTTCTCTCCCTCCCTTCCTTCCTTCTTTCCTTTTCCTTTGGATGGGTTCATTCAGGTATTTGAAGCGCTGACTGCCAGCTAGCTAAAGGCCTAGGAAACCTGGAGAGAAAGATGCCAGACTAATGGTTCTCCCAGGAGCCTCCTTGGGGGAGGTCTGTGCCTTTGTAGAAGGTATAAATACTGTCCTCCAGGGACCTCCCAGCCTCTGGGTCACACTGGGAATAGAGGAGGAAAAAGAGGCTCACCCTCTTCCACAAGCAACTCCCCAACATTTTTATTATTATTTTTTTGAGACAAGTTCTCACTCTGTAACCCAGGCTGGAGTGCAGTGACATGATCTTGGCTCACAGCAACCTCTGTTCCCCAGGTTCAAGCGATTCTTGTGCCTCAGCCTCCCAAGTAGCTGGGACTACAGGCCTGCGCCACCGTGCTCAGCAATTTTTTGTATTTTTAGTAGAGATGGGGTTTCACAATGCTGGCCAGGCTGGTCTTCAACTCCTGACCTCAAGTGATCCTCCTGCCTCAGCTTCCCAAAGTGCTGGGATTACAGGTGTGAGCCACCGCACTCAACCATCCCTAACATTTTAAAATTCATTTTTCCTTTGTCTCAACAGCAGCCTAGCACTCCCATCCTTGAGAACCCAAAATACAAAGCCTATGCCAAGCATAGAATCCAAACCTAAGTTTTATTTATATGAAGATGACTGCCTGTTCTCTATTTTGTGACCTGCTGATTAGGAAAAACAAAACAAAAAATAAAAATAAAATAAAAGAAATAAAAAGAAGAAAAAAGGCTAACGTAAAAATCAAGAAGGGAATGATTGTATTTTTAATCATTCGTTCAGTCATTCACTTATTTATCTTTAAGTCTATGAAGGTGTTTCCCCCTAAAGGCAGACAGCGAATATTTTATTTTAATCTTGTAGTTTCCATCCTGACAGACCTTTTAACCCTTCATCTTCCAGCTCAGCCCGAGTCCCTCGCGCCAGGCGATCCTCAGTCCGAGGCTGGGACTGTATTAAGTCTCCCTCTTCGAGCTGTTTGTTGACCACATTCACGTTCAGAGCCCTGGAGCTAAAAGCACTTTACACCATAAAATAAAAGCACTGTCTTTTTTTCTAAAAGGTTACGTCTGGAGGCCACGCGGCTCATACTTCATACCGAAAACTACTGAAAGGACTATGAAATCCTGTATGATTTACACTCTCTCACTGCATTAGGGTATAGATCTACTCAACTCTAAAAATACGGTGGGTTTCTAACCGACGTGAATATATGTACATTATTTCAGAAAGTCTGTTAGAAAACTTGTCAACACATTATAAAGCATAAACTAGGACTTGGCTATTAAGTACGGAGATCAGAGGCAGAATATATACTGCAGGAAGTCCTGGGGCGTCTCCTCCGCGGGCAAGATAAAAAGGGGGAGGAGGGAAGGGGAGGGGTCGTCTGCTGGCCTGGAGTTTACACGCAGTGTCGTCACCAAAGGTTTGGGAAAGAGCCCACGGAACGTAATTACCCTTTCAATGGGAGCAGCAACAGCTCCACAGCCCCAAACGAAGTTAACTGAACGGCCAGAAAATAATTTTAACGTTGTCATAAATTATGACTTTCTAAAAGCCATTTCTGGAAAGGTAAATATACTTACTGTGTATCCAAGTGTGCGCATTTAAAGTGACCTTTCACCCCCTCTACAAAACCACCTGCATCATTAATCAATACTTATGTAATATTTTAAAATCTCTTAAAACGACACATCTTTCTTTAAACACACATACAAACCCTCCCCTCCCCCACTTTCGGGCGCTTTAGCGAGCATCCAGCAGTGCTGAGGGAGGGGGTGTCGCCATAGAGGAGGGCACCAGGGGCCGAGGAGGGGGGTCAACGACCAGGAGGGATCAAATGCCGACACACAGCCGTGGTTTTCTGGACTGGGTGAAATCTGGCTGGGGGAGGGGCGGAAGCGGAGGGCACTTCCCATTTCACCCTGGGTATATTATGATGGTGAAATTAAATATATGTTAATCGGGGAATAGTCACTGCTTACCTCTCCATTGGCACCCAGGGAAAGCAGCTGCAAAACTGGCTTTTTAACGTATGTTTTAAGATGTGGTTTCGGAAGGAACCCCCGGAATCTGAAACAAGTGCAATAACATAGCAGACCTACTTGTAACTAAGTGCTTAATTTCCTATGATTTTTTTTTAAAAAAGGAAAATCAATAAAATGTTGCCAGTTATTTATTGGAAATAACCACAGATAGCGGCCCTGATAGGGTGCCGTCGTTAGAGCGCACACAATTGTGTAATGAATTGTAATTCAGAAGACTGTTAAATGTGAACCACAGAACCTTTCAGAGGTAATAAAGTCATTACTTTTTACACTATAGCCAACCCCGAAAAGCTTTATACACACCATTATATATAAACCACACACACATATATATATATATTTCCACAACACTCACTCGCTCATTTCTATATCTTCGTCATAGATGGATTTTTATGGATGGGTGGGAACAATATTCAAATCTGAAAAGCCTGGTTCTGAAAGAATCTGGCTCACTATTGTTACCTGAAGGGGCTTTTCTTTTATTTATTTATTTTTCAAAGGCCTCCCAGTTGCACTTTCTTCTTCCCTCTCTTCACCTTCCCTCCAATTGTCCCCCACTTCGTCTTCCCCCGCCACCCCCCAAGAAGACATTCTTTTGGTGACTCCAAGGCTGGTTTAACAAGACAAAAAACAGACTGTGATGGAATAGAGATGCTGACCTGCTCTGAAGAACTCAGTGAAAAGGGGAAATGGTGTCACACACAAGCTACAGAGCTTAAGTTCTAGTGAATCTTCCCGCTTCTTAAACAGAATTTGAGGTCTCACCGCCCCCCGCAAACTGGAGGGAAACAACAACAAACAACAAACCACATTGAGACAATCCCAGTCCAGCCCACATCACTCTCAATGTTGAGCATCAAAACCTCCTTTTCTTCCTTAGAGGGGTCCGAAGCTCCACCGAGCTAGGCAGGCCAGTCATTTTCTAACACAGTAGACTTGAAACTTTACTAAGACGACACAGGAATAAACAGCCGCTTGCCGGTAGGGTTGCGGGATGGGTGAGCGCGCGCAAGCCGGGGACCCTCGCTTAAAACAATAAAGCCCCCCACCGGGTGGGTGAGTTTCCGGAAACGACACCCCTTAGACTGAAGAGGGGGATGAGAAGACGGGGGTTGTGGAACCGCTCCGAGGAGAGGGAAGGAGGGCTCCTCGCTCTGTAGACACACTCACACATATCCACCTGCAGCTCAGGGTCTCGCGGGCCGTGGCGACCCGCCTCCACCCTGCACCCTCCGCACCTCCCTTGGACCTGAGTTCATTCTCCTCTCCCCCCAGCCCCTTCCGGATTTGGAATCGGACCGCGATCTCCCCGGCGGCGGCGGCGGCGGCTGCAGAGTGGTGCTGGCAGGCAGGGAGGCTGGGAGGCGGGAGGCGCCGGGGGACTTTACAGGCACGTTTCTGAATAAACTTTCCAATCGCAGGGGGTGCTGTTGCTGTACATTTTACGTAAAACTGAAAGTATCCCACGCCAGAGTGAAGCCCGCTTTTTGACAGCGGCAGCACGCGCGTGTGTGTGCGTGTGTGCATTAAAGAGACAGGGTTTTATTTCCAACAGGTCTTCCCTAATTTCCAGGGAACGTCTGCAGAAAGGCGAGAGGGGGCTGCTGGCTCCCGGGTGTGCGCCTTGGCGGGCGGCGCCTGGGGAGCGCGGCGCTGACCCGGGGCGGTCATCTCACCACCGTAGCCTCCCCGCTGCTGCTGCGAGCCTGTCGCTCTCTCTCCATTCCCCATTTTCTTTTTCCCTGGGTAACAGCACAGGAACAGTTGTGCTCTGCCCGTAAGAAACATTTTCTTTCCATCCCTCTGTGCTTTTGCAGTTGCTCTGGAGTGGGAGGGGGTGTGTCCCTCCCAGGGACCCGGCTCGGGGACCTCCCGCGGCGCCGGGAGCACATTCCCAGGGACTGGGACTCCCGGGACTGCCCGCGCTTTGTCCTCGGCCGCTCAGAGAGGTGGACGCCTCGGCGCCTCTCTCGCCCAGGCCCCCGGCGCTCCCCTCCGGGGGCCAGACTCTGGCTCCTCGTTCTTTATTCCTCGTGCTCTCTTTCCGCGACCCTTAGGAGCCGGGGACTCGGCACTTCCAGTTGCATTCAGACCCAGTCGCTTGGCGGGGCGCTCAGATCCCAGATCTCTGGCTCGGCCTTGGGGGCGCCCTCGGGCC
This sequence comes from Macaca thibetana thibetana, assembly GCF_024542745.1. Lineage (NCBI taxonomy): Eukaryota > Metazoa > Chordata > Mammalia > Primates > Cercopithecidae > Macaca > Macaca thibetana. The sequence continues at coordinate 46,523,059 of NC_065590.1, forward strand.
CTGGCCTGCGCCGCCTCCCTCTCCCTGGTCCCCTCTTTCCAGGCCGCCCGGGCTCCTGGAGACTCGGGCGCTGCCCTTCCGGACCTGCAACCCTCCAAACTTGGGCTAGATTCCGCGTTGCCGTGCGCTCCCTCCCGTCTCCCCTCGCCCGCTGCGGAGCTGTAACTTGGAGGCTCAGCTCTCAACTTCGGGTGATTTTTCTTTGCTGTCCTCTCCTCGGGCAAAGTTTCCCGAGCGCAGCCGCGGGCTCGGGGCTTTTACTTCGGCCCCTGGCGTCCGCACGCGGGGAGCAAGCGCGGCGGCGGCGGGGAGGGGAAGTGGGTGTGCGTACGGAGGAGGGTGTCCGGGAGCAACTCTACCTGGCTTCCCTCCGCCCGCGCTTCCCCAGCCCGGGGCTGCAGCCTCCCGGTGCACTCTCGCTCTATTTTTTCCTTTTTTGAATAATCTTTCATTTTAGGGCCCGCGTGTGTGGGGGGGAGCAGGGCGCACGTCTTGCTCCCCCCCACCCTTTCCTCCCACCCCTGCCACCCCTTTCTTCTCTCCCGGCCACGCCACCGCCGCGGCGCTCGCTGCGGCCACTGGTGAGCCTGCGGCCCCAGCGCCCCCTCCCCTCGGCCCGCCCCTCCCCCGGGGGCCGCGTCTGGCGTCCGCGGAGCCCCCCGCCCCGCACCTCCCCCGCCCCGCACTGGCCATTGGCTTGTCCTGGTCTCTTTTTCATGTCCAGCCCCTGATGTGTGTCCATTGGTGTGAGCTTCCCCTTCCCTCCTCCCCTTCTCTCCTGCTCGCCCTGCCCATGTTTTGTGTGTCTCTGTCCATCCAGACTCCTGACGTTCAAGTTCGCAGGGACGTCACGTCCGCACTTGAACTTGCAGCTCAGGGGGGCTTTTGCCATTTTTTTCATCTCTCTCTCTCTCTCTTCCTCTATCTCTCTTCTCTCTCTCTCTCTCTCTCTCCCTTTTTTTTTTTTTTTTTTTTTTTTGCTTAAAAAAAAAGCCATGACGGCTCTCCCACAATTCATCTTCCCTGCGCCATCTTTGTATTATTTCTAATTTATTTTGGATGTCAAAAGGCACTGATGAAGATATTTTCTCTGGAGTCTCCTTCTTTCTAACCCGGCTCTCCCGATGTGAACCGAGCCGTCGTCCGCCCGCCGCCGCCGCCGCCGCCGCCGCCGCCGCCCGCCCGCCCCGCAGCCCACCATGTCTCGCCGCAAGCAAGGCAAACCCCAGCACTTAAGCAAACGGGAATTCTCGCGTAAGTAACCCAATAATAGTAATAATAATTATTAATAATCACGAGAGCGCGCAGGACTAGAAGCAAAAGCGAGGGGGAGAGAGGGGTGTGTGCATGCATTTTTAAATTTTTCACGAGAAAAACCTCCGAGAGTCGAGGTAAAAGAGATTAAAGGGGGAAAAACCCTCATCCCATCTCGAACCATTGCCGTGTATGCACTTTTGAGACAGTACGCACCTTTTAATTTTATTTAATTTTACAAAAATTTGACTCCTCCTCTTTCCTCCTTTCCGCTGCTTTATTTCTCTTTTCGAAAAGGAATGCAATGATTCCACCGCCCCCCCTCCCAGTTTTGCAAAATAATGAACAATGCTAAGGATGCGAACAACTCACATGCAAACCTGGGGGTGGGAGCTGGTGGGGAAAGGGAGGTTGCTTCCCACTCACCCTAAGAAATTGGCGGGGGGGGGGGGGGAAGTGAGTGAGTACAAGTCTAAAAAACGATTCCCGGGGAGAAAAGAGGTGAGACTGGCCTTTGGACACCAGCGCGCTCACGGTCAAGTGTGCAGCGTGAGGAAAGTAGTCATCCCCACAATAGTGAGAAAGTGGGACTGTGGAAAGGGGCCCCCGGCGCTCCTGAGTCCGCCGAGTCGGGAGAGGGGCCGCGGCGGCGGGGAGAGCCGTGGGACCGGGAAGGACAGGAGACGCGGCCGGCACTGCCGCCTTTTGTTCCGGCCCGAGGTGGGTGTTTGTCCCGCTGCCTTTTGTGCCGGCTCCTCGCGCTTGCCCTCCCGCGCCGCCGCCGCCGCCGCCGCCGCCGCCGCCGAAGGGCAGGAGCCAGGGCCGGGGGAGGAGGCGGCCGGGGGCACGCGGGAGAGGGAGGGAGGGAGCCGGGACTGCTGCCGCCTAGGTTGCCGCTGCCCTCCCCTCCCGACCGAACCTCAGAGGCAGCAAGGAGAAGACTGGCACATAAACAAACAAATACATAAAAATAAAATAAATAAAACAAGGCAAGAGAATGTACAATTTCTTGCCCCCAAATCGAAGCCAAACGCTCTGCCAACCCTTTTCTGTGACGGCCTTCTCTTTGACTCCCCCACCAGCCCCCCTGCAAAAATCTCACAATCTCTAATCCAGAAAAAAATTTACAATCACCCTGTTCCCCAAAACCCCTTCAGTTGCAAACTTAGGGCGCCGGCGGCACGGAGAGGGAGAGAGGAACTCCCTCCTCTTACTATTTTTTGGAAGATTTTCAAAAAAAGTGGAAGTGGATTTTGATTGGGAAAAATCTCGTGTCTGAATGTTTACAAGCACCGCGTGTGCGGGAGCCTCCTGCCAACAAACAGACAGAGGACCGAGCGCGGCGCGGCAGCCCCGGAGCAGGCGGCGGCGGCGGCCTGGCCTTGCCCGGGCCTTGCCCCACCTCGCCGCGCCCCAGCCCAGCCCCGGATCGCCCACCCGGTGCCCGCCGCCCACCCGCCAGGCACGGCGGCAGGCCACGCAGTGACTCCGCGCTAGCCTGGCCCGCGGTCCTGGTCCGCCCCCAGCACAATGCCCAGACCTCTTCTCGACCTCCCAGACTGCGAAATCGGCTGGGTGAAACTCGGCTTTGCAAAGCATTTTTATTTTGCAAAGCAACTGTAAAAGCGTGTTCTGCGCCTCCCCTCCCCTCTGCCCTGGGTACTCTCTCAGACGTCTCTTGTCCACAGCTCGGGACCGCGAGGAGGTCACCACGTGCTTTCCCTGCCCACCCCCCACCCTGCCCGGTCTGGCCACGAGTCCCCCTGCTCCCCGAGCACGGCCAGGCCAGGTGGCGGGGTTGCCGGGAAAGGGCAGGGCAGAAGTGTGTTTGAGTATGCATTTTGAGAGTGCTGGATCCTGGGACCCCGAGCACTTCACCCTTTGGGGCTTGCCCTCTTCCCCAGGCCTGGCTCGGTCTGAGGTTCTTGTGAGTCTATATAAGAGGTGGTGGTGTTGGCTGTCTCCCGCTGACTGCGCCTGAAAGGCGGGCGGTGGGCACTTAGGAAAGTTTGGCAGCAAGGGAAAGAAAGGCGTGAGGGCCCACATTCCCCCCCTACCCAATTTATGATTCTTACTTTGAATTTTTGATGCAGTTTTAAAGGACCACCTATACTTGGTTCTGTGTTTTTTTTTTAAAAGGGGTGGTGGTGGGGGGTGCGCACAGGGAATTGAATTTTTCACTGGGCCCTGGAACTTGTCACACACTTCGGAAGCTCCCCCGCCCCGGCACGTTGCGGGGCCCTCCCTCTCCCCACCCCCTCGCATCCCTCCCTCGCCGCTCTCCCCCGCCCCCCACTCCCCCGGCCGCGCCGGATGCGGATCAGACGCGGCGCGCGGCGGTGTGAAGTTACAGCCCGGCCAGGTACCGGCGGGAAGGAAGGGCAGTGTTCGCAGGACTCGGGAAAGTCAGGCCCTTCTTCGGAAGGATGCAGTGGGGGCTCAAAGGACAGACTGGGGCGCGCAGTCCGGGCTGCTCCCTCGTACCCCTCTCCCTCTTGGGTCCATCTTGGGACACTCTAGGCAGGGAGGGTTAGTTCCCCTTCCTCCTGTCCCAGGGTTAAAGGGCCAGTTTGGGAGGGGATGAGGGGGCTACTTTCTCTCCTCATTTTCTGGGTGCGCAGAGGGGGCAGGAGCCATCCCGGTCCTCAGGACCACCCCCCCGCCCCCCGCCTTTGCTCTGTGGGCTGAATGAGCCATTCGGTCGCTAGGAGGCAGAACAAGATCAAGAAAGCTCAGCGAACTTGAACCTGTACCAGAGCCTCCCCCACCTCCTGCCCGGCGATTCTCGTCCGGGGAGGAACAAGCTTTGCGAGGGTGGGGGTGGGGGGAACGAACGGTTAGGCAGAATTCCCTTTCTCTCCCCCATCACCTCGTATGTCTTTGTTCTTCATTTTGACTTTAAAAATGCTTCTGGCAGGGGCCGCGGAGAAGCGACCGGGCGCGCGGCCGACACCCCCGTGCGCGAGCTGAGACCAGCGCGCGCCGGGCTTGGAGCGGGGTGCAGTTTTTGCTTTCTTTCGCGGCCGGCATTTTTGGTAGGGAGGAACCGGGAGTGCGCGCTCTAGGGCTTCGGGGCATGGCCAAAGAGGGAGATATGGCAAGTTTGCACTTGGTCTCCAGGCTCACTTCTTCCATCCCCTCACCCCCATGGAAAGCACAGACCTCGGTGGCCTCGGCTGGCTTGCTCGGCGGCTCTGCAGCCCGGCACCCCCCTCCCCGCCTCCCGTGGCTCTCGCCTCGGAGCTCGGAATCACAATAGTAATAGTTATCATCATAATGATGCAGGCAAGCAGCGTCATTAATAATGAATAACCGCAGCCACCTCTGCGCGCACACCCAGTGCTCAGAATTGCGGGGGAAACGCATTTGCAGAGATCCCCCAAAGTAAAAAGTGTAAGCTTGTGGACACAGAATGAATTTCAGGACCCGCACTTGAGGTGTGTGCGGAGATACTGAGACTGCACCAGGTTAACCAGCCGGTTTTTCCAAACCTCACTTCCTTTTTCACCAACTGGCGGGCCCAGGGAACCGTCACCCCGCGGCCGAGCTGGACGGGCATGGAGGCAGCAGTCAGGGCCCCTGGCTGCCCTCTGCCGCCGGGCCCCCGGGCCGCCGGGCCCCAAGACCCCGCGGTCGCTGCTGCACGTGTTCGCAGCAAGCGCGGCGGGAGCCTGCAGCCAGCACGCTGCTCGCTTTGTGCCTTAGAGTCCCCGCGCCCAACTTCACTTTCTGCACGGTCCACCCCTGCCGGGCCCCCTGCCCCGGGCCCGTAGCCCCCGGCTTTGCTTTTGTTTCTTTGCTTTTCCTCTCTGAATTTCAGCCTCCTTTTGCTTCTTTACCCTGTTAAGACAATCAAGGGGAAGGACTTGGAAAGCAAACTTGAAGACACATCTCCCTTTCCCCCTCCCCCTCCGCTCCTCGGCAGCTCTCGTTTCCCTCGCTCCTTACCAACATTTCTTATAAGGGTTATTTTTTTTTCGTTATATTTATTCTTTTGCAACTACACAGAGAGGAAAGAGATCTCAGTCTGCCACCGAGAGACATTGAGACGTTCCAGGCTGTCTTGCTGTTTGAACGTAGAAGCATTTTATTTTCTATTTCTTCCTCCCCTCGTAGAAAGAATTCGCGGCTAATTATTATGATTATTTGCTCACTCCCTTCCACTTCAATCGAGGACTCCCTGCTTTGTAGCCGGAGTTTAGGCCGGAGCTTAGAAACGTTGGTATTATTGGGGCGAAGGAGGATGGAGTTGAATTGAGGGAGGGGGTAAAATGGCTGAGGTTAGGAAGGTTTTTAGGGAAAGGGGAATTTGCATTAAAATGCAGAGAAATTATCAGATGCCCAGAAAGGAAATGTTGATTGCCACTGAGAAAAGATGTCAATGCAAATCAGTAGACTACACTATGAGAATTGTGTTTTCATATTTTCTTTGTGTCCCACTTTGTCTGATTTTTAATAATATAGCAGCAATATTAAAACACGGTTTGGTATTTCTCTGAACATCACTAGCCAAATGTTTTGCAAGGAGACCGATGTTAAACGTATTTCATACATCAGGATATAATTCTTGTTAATTAGCAATAATTTACGTTAAGAGCATAGAAAATGTTGAGGTTACAGGTTTTATATCTGTACATTTGATCATCTTGTTATTTTCAAGAACTTTGCCTCCTATAAAATTAATTAGGTGAAATGTGGAGGTGTAATCAGCAACCTCTGAATTACCACTTCATTTCCCGGTTTTGATTGTAAATCAGTTCAGTCACTACATTTAGAAGACTTTAACCAAGTCTGTTTTGAACCACATTACTTTTAACTATTTGATACCTAGGAGAATATTTCCTTTTGCACCTAAATAATATTCCCACTTTTAGAAATGTGTCAGGCCTTGGGAAAAAAAAAAAAAAAGAATCTTAACGGTGGAATTAAAAAAATTTTTTTTTGCAAAGGTTCTGTGTACTACTAACTTTGATAAAATAAAATATTTTCCTGAGTCTTCCTTCAGTCTGAAACCTCAGAACTTGCAGCTAATGCTAAACAAAAAAGCCACATTTATCAATGTGTACTTAAAATCCTTAATTCAGACAACAGAAATATTTTGAGAATGAGTTCCCTATTCCTCACTTGGTCAAAATGGAAGCAAATGTAAGAGAAGAATGACATAAAGGCACAATGCAGAAGCACTTCCGTTTGTCTTCTTTTATTTGAAAAGTATGCATATGTATTCTGTATTTATCTTTTGGCCAGTATGTTGGGCAAATAAACATAAATGCTTACTTTACTGTCTTTATTAGCAGGAATATAACCTTCATATTCCTGTGGTGACCTTATGTTAAATTAGGAGGAGTACCAGAGGCTAGAAATTATGAGATGTCCTACTTGAGCACAGGTGCAGCTAGGCAGGGCTCTCTCAATATTATTTCACCTAGCACATCTGGGAGTTACTCCAGATCTTCCCCCTCAATATTCAGCCTGGGTAGGGTTGAAATAAATTTAACCTGAGTTCACTGGATTTTTGCACTTTATCAAAATCTGTTCCAATATTCTACACTCAAATTAAAATCTATTTTTTGATTCTCTGTGGCTTTAAGTTCATTAAATGTGAAATTGGCAGCTTGCTAAAGAAGGTCAGACTGATTAACTGTTTAAGACTTGTACATTTTCTGCTTCAGTTTTATTAACTGGCAGCATCCTGGATGTGTTTTGTATTTTGTGATTTTTTTTTCTTTTGATAGAGCAAGCATAAGATTTCATAAGCAGAGACTTACCAACTCTCTTTTCCCCTTTGGAAGGTTAAAAAATGATAGAAGCTGGTAAAGTAGATGCTGGAGTATTTTAATACAAAGTTAAAAAAAAAAAGCCAACAGGAAAAAAAGACATGGCTACCTTGTTATACCATCCGCTGGTGATTATGTGTGCAGAAATAGTCACATAATGAAGCATTTTGGAGCTCATTCAGAAAATTAGTCAACTTTGACAACATTAGGTGAAGTATTTCAAGTCTAAAGAAAGGACTTCTCAGCCTTGCTCTGAAATGTGGTGTTTGCTTGACCATTCTGATTTTTATGTCCTGGATGCCACCAAGTACAAACATATTTAGAATATTTTAGGCATTCCGTTTCTCAGAATAAAAAAAAAAAAAGACTAATTGGCTTATTTTCTTAAGTACTCAAAAGTATCCCATTTAGCTAATGTGTCTGAGAAGTATTGCCAGTGAATTTGGTATTTCTTTGATTTTGTGGCACTGCTGAGAGTGAAAGCAGAAAGGTTTTTGGCAGTGTGAATTATGCTGCGACATGATTATTATTTAGATCCGTTTCATAGGTGCATGCAGTCGTTTTCTTATTACGGCAGTGTAAATGTGGCACATTTTTCGTGTGACATAGCTTTCTAATTTATGAAGCCATGTCTGTTTACTTAGGAGTATATACATTCACACACAAAGGGTGTGTGTGTTTATTCACCTCTCCTTTCATTCTTTGGCACAATGGACAACTTAGTGTATAGGAAAAAAGAAACAAATTTGGTTTCTCTCCACTTTTTTTTTTAACCAGTTTTTCTTGTAGTTATTATTTAAACTTCCTTTATGTTCCCTGTGTTAACTATCTAAGTAGCATTCTTTCTAAACTTACAAACCAGACACATTTGTTGCTGTGTGTGTGTGTGCATGTGTATATGTGTGTGTGTGTGTGTTCTCTGGAGTTATGCAAGGAAGACTGTTTTCTATACATATATGATGATTTGCCTCATTGATAAATTTGCTCTCTGGTTGATAACCTTCACATCCTTGTACATCTTGTATACTCACATTTTCTGGGTATTACATAGAGAAGCCTAGAAACACTTTACATGATGTGGTAGGATGGCATGGGGTTGAGATGTGCTTTTCCCCCTTTCTCTCCTCTCTGGCACTCTAATAATTGTGCTTTTGTTTCTCCAACCACAGCCGAACCTCTTGAAGCCATTCTTACAGATGATGAACCAGACCACGGCCCGTTGGGAGCTCCAGAAGGGGATCATGACCTCCTCACCTGTGGGCAGTGCCAGATGAACTTCCCGTTGGGGGACATTCTTATTTTTATCGAGCACAAACGGAAACAATGCAATGGCAGCCTCTGCTTAGAAAAAGCTGTGGATAAGCCACCTTCCCCTTCACCAATCGAGATGAAAAAAGCATCCAATCCCGTGGAGGTTGGCATCCAGGTCACGCCAGAGGATGACGATTGTTTATCAACGTCATCTAGAGGAATTTGCCCCAAACAGGAACACATAGCAGGTAAATGAGAAGCAAGGAGAAAAGCTGTTTGCATGTTTTCTTTTCATTTTCAGAGGTGCTGTAGCCAAGCAGTAAGGAGTGGTAAAGTGCTTTCTCTATTTCTCCATGTGACTGTCCATGACAGCCCTGTAATGTTAAAATAATCATTTCTGTTGCTTACGTCCAGAACACAGAAAAATAAATATTTTCCACCTAACTGAATCAGATGTAGGCAGGACAGGTACACACACCAGACACCCTCTCTCTGGATCTGTCGATTTTGGATTTCTTTTCTTCCCCATCCCCACCTTCTCATTTCGAAGTATTGAACTTTACTACACCTAGTCCAGTTCCATTGTCCATTTCCAGACTTGGTGACATGTCAGAGGCAAAGTGGCCATATAGGCATTTGCAGTTCAGCTAACGACTTGTTTGACTCAGAACATCTGGCCAGGCCTCCTTAGGGGTTCAGCTCGTTCTCAAGGCTTCCCTGAAGTAGACTAGGCTGGCAGGGTAGTTGGAGGAGGTGGAAAGAGTTAACTGAGCTTCAGGGCTAGCCTTGGATCCATATTGGCTGTCAGCCCGGATGGGGCTGTAATTAAACACAGCCCCGTGGTGGGATGACACCATGACCTTGACTTTAAGATGCCATTTTCGACTGGCCAGGCCAGAGTAGAGAGGGCAGTTGCTGAAGCACACAGACATGCTTACTCGAAAAGTTTAAGGGCATGTTGGAAATTTCAAAAGGTTGGTTTGACAGGAACGGCTGCTCCCTGCAGCCTGCCTCCTCAGCTAAATGATAAATGCTTCTCTGTGCTCTCTCTTGTCTCTGATGTGGTTTTGACAGATGTATCTTGATTTTGTTTGTGGTTTACACAGCCACATGTCACCCTTACAAATGTCCAGTCCCGACTCCACTGTTTCTGCTACAACACAATGTAAAAATTTTCTTGGAAAAATCCACACGCATATTCAACAGCCCTCCCTCCTTCGGTTAATTTTAGCAGGGAGGTAGCTAGGTGTGTGGGTTTCTCGGCAGCTCAAGGGAAAAGGAATTAAAGGCTAGCAGTGGGACTTAAATTCCCTGCTCTAAGTGATAAACAGCAACGCTATATAGTGACCCTCAAAACATTTTTTGATTGAGCACATTAGACAAAGTCGATACAGATTCTGTGATGACCGACATGCCATGCCTGTTGGTGGATCGCTTTCTTCCATCTGCCCCCCACCCAGCTCCCGAAAGGCAAGAGGTTTGTTCAGTTTTAGGAAAGGTGGTGCATATCATCAGTTGATTCACTGGAACTTGTCTCTCTGACCTAGTTTGACCACAGAGTTGAACCATAATAGGTCAGTGGTCCAGAGGGGATTAAATGTCATATTATTTCTCCTCTCCCCCTCTAGAATTTGATCATTAAAACCAAACGTGGCATTTTCTTTCTTTTTTTAATGCTTTCTGTAATAACACTCAGATACACTCCCTTTAGTGAAATGGGAAATCTGCTACTGGGGAAGCTGCATTTGCAGAGTGTATTTCTTGAATCCACCACATTTACCTTATGTGACATGTAGGTGAAGATTTTATCTTCCCTACCCCCCAGTAGGATGTGGGAATGACCATTTCCACGTGTTGTCTTGTGACTGGAAGGAAAATGAACAGAAGTGTAAGGCATGATTAATGAAGCAAGAGCAGGCGGAAGGGGATTTGTCGTCTTCGGAGATCCAAAGCCTTGCTAAATCACCAAATATGGAGTAACACTTGCGTGATGTAACATCGTATTTACATATCGAGCTGCTCGTTTAAAAGACAAAACACAGTGTCTGTCAAGCAAGAATTAAAACCACACTTCTTACTGAGGTCCCAAATAGGTTATTCAGTCTCAGATTAACCAGCTCAAAAATTCTGTGCCTCTGTATTTGGAGGAGGAATCTAAAAGCTGGGGGGAAGGCCTTACGTATAGTAAGGCTTTTACTGCTATCGTTGTGAATCTATGTAGGGAAATAAAAGATATTTGCTTGAACTCCCTGGTTGTCTAAAGGTTCTGTTTTTTTTTTTTTTTTTTAAAGAACAAGTACAATAGCAGAACCTGGAGAAGCCAAAACCAAAAGCAAATTTAAAATATATTTTATAGAGCTAATAATCAATTGTTTAACTGAGACGAAAAGCTCTCTAAGATGTCTAAGATATTCAGTGGGTGCACAACAAGTGCTGCGACCCAGGTGAGGTAAACCTTTCGTGCATGAATAATTACAAAGTCTTGATTTCTTTCATTGTGTTTAATCACCTGTTCCCACCCTGGAACTGGCTGAACATAAATAGTGTGGTCACATCTCAAAGTGAGATGTCAGTAACTAGAATCACGACTTCTCATAATTCACAGTAATGAATTAAGAGTTTCCTATGGTGAAATTACCATTCTACCATTGCACATAAATTCCGATGCTCTGGCCCTCAGGTGCCCCTGAAGCGAAGTTCTGGAAGACGGCTATGTGTGTACCCCCAGCCCATTTCTCTAAAGCACGTCTCTGCAATTCCAAGTCTGCTTTTCTTTTTATGATGAGGAAGGAAACAATAACAGTAATCATTCAGTAGATATTTGAATTGTGTCACAAAAAGAAAAGAGAAGCAATGCTTTTGTATTAAGGAAAGAGATATATTGATGAATCTCTAGAAGAATATGTTTGGCAACCACATAAAAGATAGTCATTTAAGCGTGCTGGGTAGGAAAGCCTTTATTAAAGTGATGTAAGTTGGATTTGAGTTCACTGTGAGCCTGTACCATTTTATAGGCAGGAAGCAAGAATAAAACAGTGACAGATTCTTCCTAAGATAAATAAAACTTAGAATTCGGGGCTTTCAGATAGGAGAATAAGGCAGAGTTCTTTACATCTTGAGTAAAATGGTATGCATTTTCACTGTACTCAGGCCTCTCCAAGCTGAGGTTTTTTTTTTTTTTTTTTTTTTTTTTTTTGAGACAGAGTTTTGGTCTTGTTGCCCAGGCTGGAGTGTGGTGGCATGATCTTGGCTCACTGCAACCTCTGCCCCTCTGCCTCCCAGGTTCAAGCGATTCTCCTGCCTCAGCCTCCCTAGTAGCTGGGATTACAGGCACCCGCCGCCAAGCTTGGCTAATTTTTGTATTTTTACTAGAGACGGGGTTTCACCATGTTGGCCAAGCTGGTCTTGAACTCCTGACCTCAGGTGATCCACCTGCCTCAGCCTCCCAAAGTGCTGGGATTATAGGTTTGAGCCACCTCACCTGGCCCAAGCTGAGTATTTTTTAGAGAGGATTCTTTTTACCTGGTGAGTAGATGGGTATGTGCTCCCCCACTTCATCCATGTACACATATGAGCTGTACACATAGTTGTTAATCAGGTTGATTTTTTCATTTTATTTAAATATTCAAAATATTGTGTGATTGTGACCCATTGAGATAATTGAAGTAGTATTAATTTAGCTGGGAATTAGCAGCTTATGTTGTGTGGGCCCAGTTCATCAATGTGTGTGTCAAATATCCACCCTCAGATATCAGCAGCCTTTGACTTGCAGTCAGAGATTTCAATAGGGGTTTTGTTTTGTTTTCTTTTATTTTTAGTCTCATATGTTATGATGGGGGAAATATTCATGGAAGATGACTGAATGTGAAACTGCTGTTCCCTTATAGAAAAAACCCAAGCATGATCCCATCATGTCAGATTTGAGGTTTTGGCTTATTGCACATAGGAATCTTTACATTAGGTTTGGGCTGTCATAAAGTTCACTTTTTGAGAGACTAGAGAAAAAATATGACAAATCCTATAAAATGTAGTAAAGTCTGCTCCTGTTCATATGTAACATTTTTTTCTCTTTAAAATCATAACATAGACATTTATATCAGGGTATTTAAAATTATTTGCCTAGACAGTATAGCTGGTATTTAAATAATTATATATCAGACAGATACTCTAAAGAAGGGAGATATACTAATTCAAAATGGAAATACATTAGCATGCTACTTAAAAGTAGATCAAATATAATATGCTTTTCAGAATTTAGAAAATTAACTTACCTTTTCTTTTTGTATCCATTCTGATTCTCTCCTAGCTCAGACTGAACTGGAGGATGTATTTGTGTAACTTGTGGTATAAATGTAAATGAGACTATAAATTATAGTATGCTGTTATGACTACTTATTTTTCTTTTCTCTTTATTTATGTGATTCTGAATAAAAACGACTGACCTCTGAATTTTCAGCATGGCAGTTAAAACAAAAAAACACCACTACCACAAAAACAATATACTGGTGAACATTTTATTTACCTTCAGAATCCAGAGAGTAGAGAACATTGTTTCCTAATAAATACCTAGGATTTTCATAGGGAGCCTATGTTTGCGAGGCCACTATCCAAAGACTCATGTTCATGAAACTGGGAGTCCTATATACAAGCTGTATTTGTAAATAAGACAGAGAAAGGTTGTGAACTGGCAGCTTGGATGTTTTGTCAAAGTACAATGTCAGAGAAACTCTTTCTAAGACAAATTGTAAATAGAACTGTCACAGTGATTGCATGATTGAGCCGCAGAAGTGTCCTACAATTGTTGGCATTGTCAGGACTTTTGAAAGCTTAATTAAACACAGTGGCCCGCATGGCTGCTAAACTTACTAAGGAAAGCCAAAAGGAAAAAATATATATATCTAAAATGTAGCAGATCCTAAAGATCCCAAACTTCTTTAGACATTACCCTTGTGGTGACACAGAAAAGATGCATTGTGCATTTTCCTAGTCATCTTTTATAAATAATAGTTTTGAGAATAGGTCCACGTGATATGAAGATCATCCTGTGTGTGATGTGGAGATTGTGTTAGTTTTTCTGTCTCCTGCTGTTACAGACAGTTAATGTAAAAATGGCCTTTTATTGGAAACACAAATATGTATTCACTTCAAGAACAGGAGCAGAGGGGGACAAAGTTTCCCTCCCGTTCTCTGTGTTTATTCTGTGAAAGCTTAAAAAAAAAACAACAACCAGTGCTGTAATTTCTTAAATCACCCCATTCCTTGTTGTGTTGCAAGTTGTGCCTTTACTATAAAGGATCTGAAATATGTTTTGCACACCTTTCTCTTAGTGAATGTGGCATTTAATTGTGGAGCTGCACATGGACTGGAAAATGCAACTGGGTGTAGAAACGTGCAGGCAGGGTCAGGACAGGCAACCTTCAGCTCAGGGAGGAGGCGAGTTGGATGCATATTAATGGCACCTTTTAGAGTCCTGGAAAATCATTAATGTCACACTGCAGCCTCCATGTAGTTTGGCTAATGTGGGAGTACTAAATTGGGGTACATAACAAACATGCAAATCCTAGGGAAACATTTTTTAGATTTTTGTGATTTCTCAATGAAAGTGTTTAGTACCAGAGAATAGGTGAATGGTGGCTTTGCGTGCTGGTCAGTAAGAAAGGAAGAAAGTTTGGCTTTCCTTTGTGGGGAGATATTAAATTTAACCGAAGTAGAAAGCATAGCGAGGGAGATGCACCAAGATTGCGTCACTCGATGTTAATTTAATCTACTTTGGTTGGTCTGTTCACACCCTTTATTGCACAAAGAAATCATTTGACAAAATTTACCCCAAGTCCAAGTCTGTTTTTACATACAGTAGTACTAGCTTTGTGCAATAAAAAGCACTTAGCATCAAGCTGGACCCAGCCTGGCACCTTGCCACTTTTTTAGCATGAGATTTAATCACCAAGGATCTTTAGTACCTTTCTGCTTGTTCAGATTTCATTTGGGTCATGGCTATGTCAGCAGTGTTGTTATTTCAAGGATTAAAAAAAAAGATTCTAACTTAGAGCCCACTTTTAACATTATTTCAAATCAAGTAGGTTTGTATGTTATGTGTCAATTTGGATGACATTAATAAAGTTCATAAAATACGTTCAGCCTATATAATTTAATGGATAATGACTACTATTTTTATTTGTAATACAAATAGGAAATTGACCATTGTCTCCCTCCCTCCTTGGTTCTTTTCTCCTACCCAGGTAAATGAGCATCCTTAAACAGCTTTTTCCTTTTACGACCAGGGTACAGAGCACTGGCCAATATCAGTAAATTTACCTTTGTAATTTGCCACGTAGTTTTTACAACATGACCTAATTAATTTGAGCACGAACCATATTATTGCTACTGGAGTCATTTTCTGTCACAAACTTAATTTCCAGGAAATGTAACCTGACAAATAAGAATTCTTTAGCTCTCTCCATGTGCTCCTAGAGACCAAAGGCAGATTTAAAATAATAATAATTTTAAAAGTGCCAGCATTATTAAAGCCAGTATGCTTGATGCCAAACTCAATTTGAAGCCAGTAAACATCAGACTGTATTTCTAATCAGTTTTAGAATGTAACGTATTCCATATTGGATTCATTGGAATTTGTCTCCTTGCTTTTTACTGGCCAGCTGCACTCCCTATGCATTTTTAAAACATTTCAGCAAAGGCTTTTGCTGTTCTTAGCAGGGTTAGTAACTTGGGGTCTATTTCTGAGCTCAT
Source organism: Macaca thibetana thibetana (assembly GCF_024542745.1). Lineage (NCBI taxonomy): Eukaryota > Metazoa > Chordata > Mammalia > Primates > Cercopithecidae > Macaca > Macaca thibetana. Next base: position 46,538,088 of record NC_065590.1, read on the forward strand.
TCGTCATTCTGCAATGGCATTGAGTTAGGTTGGCAAGGGAAGGATTTGAGGCATGGGGGGTGGTGAGGTCACTTCTGATCCCAGCAGGGAATAGGTGAGCTTCATTTGCCTTTACAATAGGCGCACAGTTACTGCACCTTGGAGGAGCTCTCAGGTGCCGCTCAGATGGGCGCATGTAAATGCCCTGTCAGATGTGGAGCTGGAATATTAATGCTTCTTCCACCACCGCACCATAATAAAGCTGTACACAGCAAGCTTAATATGCAGCTAGTCTGGGGAATTGTATAAACTTAGATAGCCCAGTGTGAAAGACAGCAATGGAAAAATGCTCGATATGCCACAGTTTCCATTCTTGTTCTCCTTTGATCTATAGCAAAATGAAAACATCATCCTTTTCTTCTCTTGGAGTTGTCTCCCCAACTCTGCCACCTCCCAATTCACCACCAGAATTTTTTTGCATGTGCTGGTATGGAGAAATGCAACATAATTTGTTTCATATGGTTAATTACAGGCGTTTGAATATTTAAAATTTTAAATAGCCACAGTTCCAGCTTTTCCTGTTAAAAGTATGTGATTTGAACAAAGGGAGTACAGTGTAAATATTTGTGGTGATTTGCAACACCCCTCTTTCCCCATTAAACACACACACACACACACACACAGAGAGAGAGAGAGAGAGAGAGAGAGAAACATTCAGTTTAAATCTAGTACTGATCTAAAGGACTTCTGCACCTTCATTTGTACTTTTTTTTTAAAAAAAACTTTCAACTGGAATTCCATTAAAATATTTCACCATTATATTTTTGAGTCCACATTGCTTGAGGTTTTAAAGAAGATTTTTATGTGTTCATTTAACAGAATCAACAGCTGTCAGAAGCAGTTGTGGTAGATCCACAAAACATATAAAGAAAAATACATGTTTCCTGAAACAAAACACTTGGAAAAATAAGCTGCCAAGAACTGGCGAATTAGAAGTTTGCAGACAGGGAACTGAAGTGTCGTCTCTTGGTTCACCCTGGAGACTGATGTGAGCGGATCTGATGCAATGCTGCTGGAAGATTTACCTGCGCAGGTTGCTCCTCTAAGGCAATGCGCAGTGCACGATTGACGTGTGCACCAGAGCTAAGCTGGGCCTCAGCTCACTCCATCTTCTGCCCTATTTTTTCCCTTTTTGATCTCTTTAGATAGATAAAATACCAAGTTCTCAGAGTGCTAAACAACAAATTATATGTACCTAAAGGTGAGATGATCAGGTTTAAACTTCCTGTAAAAGAGGCGAGAAGGCGCCTTGCACACTCTTTTCCAGATAGGGCTGGCAGCATGTTATTCAGAACTGAATCGGTCTCCGCCAGGGAATTCCCAGTGGGAACCTGGAGCAGGTATGTTGATGAAGGGGATACCTGGGGACCTTTGGTCACTCACAATGAGTTTTTGTTTGTATTCTGACTGTTGTTAGCATTGCCGATGAACAATTACACCTACAATTTGATTTTAGTTTTAGATAGAGGTGAATCTACTGATTAAAAACTCCCATTAAAATAAAAAATGGAATTATTGTGAAACCTGCAAGGGTGCCTTCAAAAAGAACACCGGTGTTGTTGTGTACCTACCTCGCCTTTCTATTTGCTTTTTGAACATTCTAAAAAACACAAGGAAGCTTTTTGCTAAGCATCAGGGCATTTAAATTTATTTATATTCATCAGTTGTTCATTTTCTTAACATGTAATGATGCATAAAAAAGCTGCAAGGAAATCACATCTGTTAATTTTTAGAGAAATAAGGTGTAGCTTGGATTCTTATGTTGGAGCACAAAGCACTGTGTGCCAAGTCTGATCCTGTACGTTTTAAATATAGAGTTTTAATATTTGGCCAATCCCCCCTCTCTCCAAACAAAAACAAACCTCAAAAAACTAAGAGAACCAAACCTGAAGTATTCTCCTTCACCAACTCAGGGTATACCTTGATTTTATGATTTATTTACTTTTAGGGGGGAACTCGTCAGTGAACCATTTACTCCCCATTTTAACTTCCCTGCCCCAGATCTTTTCAGTTCCCAGTTAGAACAATACATTAACCAATGTTAAATCTTAAATCGCATGAGTTTCTCTCTCCTACTCCATTGCACCCTAAGATTTAAAAAAAAAATTATTCCTTTACATTTAAAAGTGAACATTGGCTACTGAAGAATGATTTAAAGGCTGAAAAAAATTTTAATAATAAATCGTAACCTTCTCATGTTATGTTTTTGTTATGTTAAGGGGAAAAAATCAATAAGGAAAAATTTAATTCTGATAAAGATACTCTTGGATCTTTGAAAACAACTGCTGTCCTTTTAACTAAAACATTTGAGCAGCTTCAAAGACTATGTATTTCTTCTGATCTTGGAGCTGTGTGACTGGTAGCAAGAAAGAAAAAAAAATCTTATTCTACATACAAGTGGATTGCTTAACAAGTCAGCACAGACACGTACTTGTTTGTACAATAGAGATAAAAATTCCTGTATAAAAATAATTCAGCTGCTGACAGCAGGCATTGTTGTTGGACCTGTCTTTTGTGCTTGTCCCAGCTCTGGGCCCCCCTCCCCTCCTATCTGCTTGGGGCAGCCTGCTGCCTGCACACTCCTGACCAGCAGTTAATTGCTATATATTAAGTATATAGGTATTGTATTTAAAGAGGACTATCTCAAGGCTTCCTATATGCATTCCACTTTACTTTCTGATGTGATTGCGGTGTTGCCAGCAGGGGGGTGGCAGGCAAACGCTCTAATAGGGAAAATCACTTGAAGGCAGTTAGGGGAAATTTGGCCTTCAAGTCCCATTTGCTCTGCAGTGTAGCATCGGTTTCTAAACTTTTGTTTTTAATCTAATTCTGATTTACCCTGTCACATCCCATATCAACCCTCGTTGAACTCTACTCATGTAGAGTAACATTAGTGTCAAACGGAATTGGTCAGGACTGTGGACCTGTGGCTCATACAGTTGGTTGTGGATGTGGATTCCATGCAGCTCTGCATCCTATCCTTTCTAATAAATGTTAAAATGTGGCACATTTCTGAACAGCGCCCAAGGATAAGAGAGTTAAGAAATCAGGGAGTAGTACCTGAGATTTTCTCCCTTCTCTTTCCCATTTCCTTGATAATATCCACATTTCTGGTAAGATCAACTCTAGGAGAAAGTCTGAGGCTGGGGGAGAGAGGGGGAGAAGGGTGCGGAGAGAGGTTCTTGGAATATTCTTCGATAGCAGTTCAAATGAAATCCCCACAGCAGAGAGCTTTTGGGTCTAGCAGTGGAGCGGTAAGCTCGGACACGTGGCCTTTCGAAGCTGTTATTCTCAGTCTGACTTGCACACCAGCTGAGATAGGACTTAACATATACTTTCTTGCTTTCACCTGGGTTGGAGAGGTTCGGGTTGGGTGGAAGAGGAATTCATTGGGAATTCTGTCACTAGAATTTTTTAAATGTCAGGAGGTTAGCAAGGTGTGGGTTAGCATTCAAGCAAAGGATTCTTCTCCAGACTAGTAATTGGAAAGCCTGAAAATCCAGGTTCCCACGATACTCTAATAACTGGGGTGGGATGGTGGTGGTGGGTGGACACCACGGCTTTCTGAATGTCAGCTGATGTCTGCATGACCCGTTCACCATGGATTCAGTGTGGCTAGTGCTGAATGGGGGAAATCAGAAAGGCAGATCTCAAGCAACAGGATATGCACTCCTCAGAAGTAAACCAGACCTTGCTCCTCTCCCTCCTGTGCCTCTCCTTTCTTGCTGGTTTCCCTTTGGAAGCAGAAACTTCTAAAATTAATGCCACTCCAAGCCAGTGAAAAAGCTGTTTTTATACCACAGTGGATGTTTACACAGGAGAGACAACTTGAGGGGGAAAAGGCTTTTTGGGAGGGTGGAGGGACTCGAGTTAATCTGTTCTGTTGGAGGACTGTGCAGTATTGCCTATGAGCGACTCTGGGCTGTTTTTGATAAATTACCATGTTTAGAGATAGGTTTGGCTCTTAAGGGCTTAGTTTTATGAACAAAGTCCGTGACGATGTTTGCAGCCTCTGTTTGTCTCTTAGCCCCTTTGGCTTGACTAGAAGCTCTATGTTTAGTTTAAGCTCAGTCTGGAAGATATAACAATTTTGCATTAAAAAAATGAGGAAATCATAGGAAGAAAAACCCTTTGCTTTTTGGATGAATCTTACTGATAATTTGCTAAAGCTCATTTGAATTTTAAGCACTTCTTTAATCTTCAAAGGCTAAATTGCTTTATGAATATGCATGGTGTGGGCAGACTTCAGTTCATTACCTAGTTGTAAATTCTAATGACCATTAGGTCCTTCCAGTAATTGCGAATTGTTTTGCATTTTTGATTGGCCTATTAACATGTACATTCGGTGCACATCAGGCTGGCCTGTCAGCCTGCTGAAGGAGAAAAAAAAGGTGAAAATTGTTTATAGCACCAAGATTCTTAGATTTTCAATCTTGCAAAATTGATGATGTAAAAAAATTAAAGCAGTGTTTTTTCTTCTCAAGATTGAAAGTTCACCAAGAGATTTGACATATTTAATTTACATGATGACTTTGCACTCCTTCATTAATGCAATTTGCATATGAAGCTGTTGTTAATCACTTTTGATCATGTTTTGTGTATTAGCTGCCTCAGTGGCTCTCCTCCTCAGATACCCCAGTAGAAAGGAGCAAAATGATGCATCTTCTTGCCAAGTTTCCTTTAGTGAATTGAGGAATTAGAAGTCTAACCTTGAGTAATTACATATGTTTTATCCGTTTTCTTTTAACGTTAAGTACAGTTTGTGAACGTGTTGGCTGGAAATCGTTCTCATTTGGGGAGAAGACTGTAAAATTTAAGTATATGATTGAGGCACTTCCAGATACATAGAGAAATATGTATTGCCTGTTTCTGTTCCCCACGAACGTTGCAGGGCAGTTTTATTGTTAGCAGTTTGATGGCAGGAAGCCTTGGCTATTCCAGTGTATTAAGACATCAGGTTCCTCCTTTGGAAGAGGGAAGGCTACAGAACTACAAACCTTTCTAACAATGCTTTAGATTTCTTCTTTAGATAGATGGCTAGCACCTAAAGAACTTGGGCCTGGGTTTGGCTGACTCTTTTATCTTTTAGATCAAGTAAGTTTTCCCATTCAGCTGCTGCTCTGAGCTACAATGTGTCCTTCCCTCATCACCAAAGTATATCCTGGTCTCCAGGCTCCCTGGGCTCCCAGTGTCTCCCTCAAGGTACACGAGTGCCCTGGTCGTGAAAACAAGGTGCTAACTAACGGTTTCCAATTTTTGAGACCCTGTGATTTTGGTGTTTGCCTTTGCTGTTGAATAACCTGTGCTGTATTATTGATGTTCATCTTGGGTTTGTGAGTTTATCACTGGTTAACAAGCAGAATCAGAACACTGAAACTGATATTCTGATTAAAAGGAATGTTTAATGAAAGAAAATAAATTGTGATGGAAAATGAACAGTGTGTAAGAAACATAACTCTAATTTTAACCTCCGAGGGACCTAGCACTGCCCTACTGCGACTTCCATCTATACCATGCTAAAAGCATGCTTCAGTTTAAAGTTGTTAATATTCAGCTGGGAAACAGTATCCAGAACACAAATAAATTATTAAGTGCATGAACTTTTTAGGCAGTAAGATGAACTGATGGGGTCCATCTGTGAGATCCAGGGGCTTTTTATTTGTGTGTGTCGAGCGATTCTGCCCTCTCCGACTTCACAGCCTTTGGTCTCCGGCCAACTGCATGCATAATTGATTCCACACGCACTATCATTTTCTTGATGTAATTGCTTTACTAAGATATGATGAAATCTAATGGATAATTTGCTATTTGAAAATGGGCAAAAAAAAAAAAATCTTCATACTTTATGTGGGACTGAGTGGGCAGTAGAGAAAGGGGTATTCAGCTGACCTGGTATTTAAGAAAACAAAACAAGCAACACTGACTTATGCATGCTGCTTCGGTTGCGTTGGCTGTGGATAGGAAGGTCTTTGTGACATATGGAAGCCAGTGTATAAATCTCTCTCCTTCTATCTTGCATCACTCCCTTCATTTCTTCTCTCTTTCTCTCCTCTCTCTCTCCCCCAAACTTTACAAGAAAGGGATCCTAACAAGGTAAAAAGTAAACAATTTAGTCATCACAAGCCTTATTATTCAGTCTATCCAGGAGTTTTGCCATGTCGGTTTATTTAACTTCCAGGAATGTAAACACTGACACAGCCCTAGAAGCAGCAAGAAAGATTACAGTATTAGAGTTAAAAACATGAGCATGGAGGAGCTGTGCTTTATACTCTGCTATAATAACACTTTACATTGAAACATAATGGTAAGTCAAAAGCGGACTGGAAACTTCTGCTTATATGGAGTACAAATTTCATTCTAATAGATTGGCATAATCTAGTGTACCCAGGGTAGATTGTTATATAATGGAGAAACTGTATAAATGTCAAGGACACAAATAATTCTACAGGAAGTAAATGAAAAGTATTAGAATTTCTTAAGTCACCATTAAATTTTGTTGGTGGGACAGTCTCATTAGCTGCTTCAAAATCATGTGGCTTTGCATAAGTCTTTCGAAAATGTATTTTCAGGGAATTTAGACGGTGAAACATTGTTTTAATCCAAACCAGTTCATGCTTTAAATATACCTTTAAAAAAATTGTACGGTTTTTCAAAGTACTTAAAGGGAGTGGAGGGGTAGAAAGCATATAAGTGAATCCATCTCACTGTGGCAAACTGTTTTTCAAGTAAAGTCATAATAATGAACAACACATGATCTGAAATTTGATCAGCAAACATATACTTATGCCAAGGAATTTTCTTTCTTTCTTTCCTTTTTTTTTCTTTTTCGCCATTCACATAACCAAGGTTCTGTAAATCAGTAAACCAGGCAGAGAGTAACTATTGTAAGGGGGAAACCAAACCATAATACCCAGAATGGCCCAGAAGCTGTCCTTCTGAAGAAACATTAATGCCACCACCACCAAAAAAAGAAAAACCAAAAAACAAAACAAAACAAAACCTTTTTACAAAACTGGAAATGACAGAATCGTTTTAAAAAAAAAAAAAAAAAAACCACCTTCTGATGCTCAAAACTTCAAACTATTAATAGACCACCAGTGAGATAGACTGTCTTTGTGCCTTGAAATGCAAAATGAGGGAAATAATTAGCAGAGGAACAAAATTCTCAAAATTTGAAGAACTTCTGTGATTACTGGGGGTACAGTGAAAAGAAAATGCAAATTTCTTCCTGATCTTAATTAGATTCGATTGTGCAGTGGGTGTGTTGGATTTGGGGGGAGGGGCAGGGGCAGGGAGTGCTGGGGTGAGGCGTGAGGCAGAGTGTTGCGGAGACAGGTTAGCAGGGGCCTGGCGGTGTGGCAGGAACAAAGGCAGCTTCCAAGGCTGGTGCAGGATTCCGTGCCTTAACCCAGATGCTCATGGTGCCCCAGTCTTGAGTCCTTCATTTAGGTGGGCTTATTTCCCACTGGGTCTGGGGGATTTCATTTGTCTTTTGAGGGGCAGGGTGGACACTGACAGAACAGCTGCCTGGGGAGCCTAGGAAGAGGGAAGCAGCCTGTGGGTAACTTTTCCTGATCACATGGGAAGGCTAAGACGTTATGGATCCTGCCTTGGGCACTGGGGTCAGCGTCTCCTGGTGGTGTCTGCACAGGGCCCCCCCAGTGCCAGGGTACTGCCAAAACACGCTCTTGAGTTTAATGGTAGTGGTCGGTCTGAGTCCTGCCGAAGCGTATGGAGCAAGTTTCATTGGCTGGACTTTCCCTTTGCATGAAATAATAAAAGACCTGGCCAAGGCTTATGAATCTATTTTTGTTTCATTAATATTATTTATTATGTATTTTATTAATATTTTTAGGAGGGACTGCGCTCTTATTTGACCATTTGTAGTTATAATTAATACATTCCGTACTGGTTGTAAAAAGTGTACTTGCATTTAATTGCAAGTCAGGGTAAATTAATGGATATGATTTAAAACAAAACTCACTTAAAATATTCTTGCAGAAAGCAAAGGAGGGGGCAGTCCCAGTATTTAATTTATTTTCTGGGTTAGTGTCAGTGGTGAGAGGGTCGAAAAGGTTGTGTGGGTCCAACGGGATTTGTGTCTGTGTGTGCAGGACGGTGGGGGCAGCACACAGGGAGGAGGAAAACCTGGGCCGGAGGAGGGATAGCCAGGAGCTCTTTTTTTTTTTTTTTTTTTCTTCCTCTAATTTCTGAGGTTGCCAGGAGGGGCTTAAGCAAAGTGGTCAAGTCCATCTGCTCCGGAGAAGGTGGTAAAGAAAAGAGGTTAGTGGCAAGAGGGAAGGAGCACAAAGGGAAAATTGTACATTGGGAGCGTTACTCTCCCTGGCCGTGGTGTAGCCAGACTGGTTTAGCAGACAGAATGATAGATTGTTTTGTCAGGGGTCCCAGGGTGCGCCCTGAACTTGAAGCACTTTGTTTATCTTGAATAGAAAGGGAAAAGCGCAGACATAATCGATGTCTAGTTTTTAGGAGCTCGAAAGAGGTAGGAGAACAGAGAAGACTCGGGAGGGGTAGTGGGAGGTGGGGGAGGTGCGGGCCTTGGTTGTGGTTGTCCATTAACAGATGAACTTGGCCGAGGGCCAGGCTTTAGATGAGAGCGTGTCAGGGCCCCAGTGCAGCCAAGCCTTTTCAGTGTTTTTTTTTTTCCCTTTTTCTTTCTTTCTTTTTTAAATACCTGCTGACTGTACATCAAATGCTCCCTGGTCTTTTGGCTAAAGGCAAAAAAAAAAAAAAAAAAATAAAAAAATAAAGAGACGCACAGCTCAATTTTTTCCCTCCTCTGAACCAGTTGAGGCCAGTCTTTTGGCTACACACGCGGGTTCTATCATCTTTCCTGGCTTGCCATTGGGAAAAAAAGAGTTGTGATAGCGCCAGTAACCCGAGGGCCAGATGGGAAGGGTTTGGTTGTGTTCCGGCGACCAGGTGTGAGAGCTCCTGGTGCAGTAGGGTGGGGCGTGGCCGGCGTGCCTGCGTGTGCAGGTAGGAAATCAGTGGAAACTTTTTTTTTTTTTTTAAATGGCTGAAGTTTAACTTGTTGGAAGGGGCCTGTGAATTAAGCTGTCGGTGGCTGAGAATAATATGCAAGGAAGGCTCAGGAAAGGCCAGGGGTGGGGAAAAGGTGCTCTTGCTAGAGGCACAGCCTTTCCTGGGCAGAACCAATGGCAAACCCATGTGTTTGGGCTTGTTTTGTTCTCGATTTTCTTATCTTCTTGGCCTCTTCCTGTGTTTTTTCGTTTATTGTGACATTATGCATTCATATATGAATGTTGGCAAGCAAGAGTCATCATCCCAATAACTTCCTGACATTTTTAGCTCTTTTAATGTGCAGTCTTTGCCCTCCTGCCACAAGTGGCGAAGTAATTGAATTTCCCTGTTACTAACTGGCAGGAGGCATGTTCTAGTTCCCACCAGAGGAGCTGCTGGGGCTAAAGCTGAGTTCATAGAATCCCACCTAGGGGACACCAGGGCTTTCGAGTGGTTTGGGGACCTGTCTGAAATGAGATTCACATGATATAAAATATTTTTCCCATCATAGACTTGAAAATCACCATTGTGCACATCTATATAAAATGTGATAAAATCACATTTACTTCTCCTGGCTGAGGCCTCTTAAGGGAGGCGGGATTTTCTTCTCCTTTTCTAGTAGCAAATAAAAACTGGGAAAATTTGGGGGCCTCTGGGTTTATCCCATGGATACCCCCCCAAAACTCAGCCAAGCCCTTAGAGGCAGTCTTCTTTCCCACCTGGGTGTCTTTGTAACCTGAGCTGGTAAGAAAGGGAAGAGGGACTGAAAGAGGGGAAATATGCCCTTAACATATGATTTCTCTCCTTTCTTTTCTTCTTCCCTTTGATTACATGAAATAAAATGGTTTACGCTGAGGGTAAAGAAGTAATACCATTTCTAGTTGTGTGACCTTGGGCAGATTTCATTCCCTAAGCCTCCGTTTCCTCAATCTGTAAAGTTGGGTGGATCACGGGGCTCGCTTCATAGGGCCTTTGAGCATCCTATGAGAGCACGTGGGGTGCTGGGCTCAGTGCTGGGCACATGGTAAAACATGTCACAAAAGCTCATTACTATTACGGTTATGACTCATGGCTTGGAACTGTGTGCTCCTGGGGTCTCAATGTAGTTCCCCCACTATGGGGTGAGCAGGTTGGGATGAGAGAAGAGCAGGGCAGGTGGGGCTCTAAAGAGCTCAGGGCCTCATTATGTTTCTGGTGGCAGTTCCCTCAGTGGGTGGGAGTCCCCTCTCCCCATAGGCATGTGCTGCTTGTGAGAGGCTTGTGCCTGGGTGTGTGACGCAGTTACTCTGGGTTCAGATTTCTATATCACCACTAACTGGTTGGGAGAGTCTGGGGGAATCATTTCACCTCTCTGTGAAATGGAGACAACTCAAGGTCCCTTACCTTACAGAGTCCATGTGAGAAGTAAATGAGGGAAAGCACAGACATTACTTGCTCCGGGGGCTGCACCTCCAGAATTGCTGTTGTCATTACCATGTGTCTGACACATTGATATTCCATCCCACAACAACCCCGGAAAGGAAACACTCCCATTAGCCTCATTTGGTAGAGGAGAAAATTGGGGTTCATCAAGGGTTAAATGACTTCACTGAGGGTCCACAGTTGTTCAATCCTTTGGCCTGCGGCCACCATCCTCTTCTACCGCCTCAGTACGTGTGCAGCTTTCTTCGGCGGCACCAGGCAACAACTGGGCAGGAAGCTCTGGTGCTGGACAGTTGTCCCTCCCATGGGTTCTGTGGTCAAGTTTTTCAATCTTCTGGGAAAGAGAAGAATGTTCCCCTCCAGTTCTGGGCATATTGAAGGAGCTCGGAACTGTTGGGAAAAGTTGCAATGTAAGGAATTCTGCTTTGCAAGTAGTCATTTCCCCATCTGTCCAGAATGAGCCAGAAATCGAGTGAGGGTCCTGAAAAACAGAGGGAGGAGGTTTTACTGTTTGTGTGTGGCTTGGTTAGGAGACTGCAGTGGGCTGAATGAGAAGCCAAGCTAGGACTTTTAAGGAGTGGTGAGACTTGGCCTGCAGCAGTTCTGTATGTTGTCTCTGTGGCATTCACTTCTCAGATTGTACCTTCAAAGGGTGGGGAGAATCAGAATTATACAGGGAGGGAGAGACTGTGTGTGAGTGAGTGTGCATGGCAGGGGTGCTTCTGAGGACGATGGGTACTGGGGGATCATAATCTGCTTCGAGGAGGTTTTCATTTCTGGCTGAACAAGTGCTGTGGTAAGGCAAGTCCGGAAGGCATGCTGGAAACTTGAGGGAAGTTTTGAATGGAAACTGCAGTCAACAGCTCCGTATGACCCGCATGTGGCTTCCCCAGAGGCAAGTTTTCAGCTGCATGGTGGCCTCTCCCAGTCACTCCACAGGCTGCCCTGACACTATTAATATTTGCTGAAGCAAGACCTGAGATTCGTTGCAGATGGATTACACAATGTATTCCAAAACCGAATGTCACTGTTTTCCTGTACTCTCCATCCTTTCGAATTGGCTGGGCCATCATAGACCTCCACTGATAGAATTTCAGAATCATTTGGTAGTTGAGAAGCGCCTACTGCATGTGGAGGCCCCGTGGGAGGAGTAGAAGAGTTGGCCTCGGCACTGACGAGTGTTGGATGGGAGCTCTGCTCACTTGGTAAGTCCTTCTGCTAGAACCAAGAGAGGCTGTTCAGATCCATCACAAAGAAGTTGTCGCTCACATCCAGGTTGTCTTCTGAGTTTGAGGTAGGATGGAGGTGGCTGCTGAGAACCCATGTGGGTCAAGAGCTCCAAAGCTTCACTTTCACTTCGCACTCTGTCCCGGGGCATGGATGTCCTCAATGGAGGTCATGCAAGCCCTTCCCTCTCACCCCTTCTCTTGGCCCTCTTCGTTGTCTCTGTATACCCCTGGGTCAAGAGTGTAGTGGTTCTCCTTTGTCACCCTGGAGGAGAAGCTCTTAGTTTTATTTGCTGAGTCTCCTAGACCGAAATGATAAAGCTGAAATGATAAAAAGCATATCATGGCCTTAGAACCCTTCTTATTTCCCTTGCTCGCACCCCCTAGTTTTCCTTCTCTTCCCTTGAAAATCAGTGAAAATCAGGCCACATCTCTGATGATGGCCTTTTGTTTCTTTTTCTTTTTCTGTTTCTGCCTTCGTTAGGTAAGCACAAATTTAATGTCCCAAGAGGCAGGCCGGTGACCCTTCAGGCCAAGTGCCTGGATGTGGCAAAGCTACAATAAATATCGAATGGTGAGAGCAATGGAAATTTAACAAAGCCATAACCAAGGAGACCTCAGAGGGGCAGTGGACTGGTTAAGAGGCTGTTGGATGAGCCGGGTAGTATTTCTACTTCAACCTGATTGAAATGTCGACTAAAAATCAATGCTGTTGACTAGTGATAATTTACAACGTTCCTGGTGCTAAGTAGTTCCCCGCTTAAGAATGCGTTTGCTGGGCAGAGATTAGTGCAGGGAGTTGTGTGTGTCACAATGAATCAGACGCATTATAGGTCAGCCCTTTATTTGTTTCATCATGACTTTTACACAGTTGTCATGTAATTTATGGCTGCTTTCACGTTGTCAAACATTTTCATTGCATCTTCTTCTTTAACACACTCCTGACATAGACACACTGCACTTGAAGGCTTGGTATTGTTTCATAATCCGAGAGGAGGCCTATAAACCATCAAATTACACTATCTTTGGGCTAATCTAAATGCGCTGCAGATTAAAATCAGAGCTCATTTGTCCCTGATGCAAATTATTAAGTTCTAATTATAAATATCCATTTAATTACCCCATACATTTTTATTTTGCGGACCCTTTTGAGCACTGCTGTCTGCGACGCGGAGGGGGTGGGGGGAGATGCATAGGAGACAATCTGCGTAATTAATGTACACTTCCCAAATGGTAAAGGATAAACATATGCTGCTTTGTTTGTCTTATTTATTGATTGATTAGATGTATAGAGACTTTGGCATGGGCACAATCTGAAGTTGAAATCCTTTTAAAAATGAAAACTATTTAAAAATCTTTTGGGGAAGAAAGAGCAAAATATAGCCAACCAATGGCTTTCTGCTAGAACACATCATCCCAAAATATGGGATTCTGAATTTGATCAAATCACCAGTTTCTGAATTTGATCAAATCTAGATTTTGCAGAAGTTCAGGGTGAGAGAAACCATGCCTGTTTTATATCTAGAAAGTGAAATCATTGTTATAGAAAAAACCTACTGTGGTTAGAAAAAAAACCACATTCTTTTTTCCCAACTCTGCTGCCATTCTCTACCAGAAAATAACAGTATCTGCCTGTAGTATGAAGACCTTCCAATTGAGAGCATTATGATAAACTATTTTTGATTACCAAACATGAATGAAGGAAGAAGATAACATAAAAATTAGTAAAGGCCTTCCAACTAGACATTTACCCTTCTGTGAAAACCATGGAGAAATTACCAAGACTGGTTTGCGGGGAGGGCATTTAAGGTCTTTTGGGCATTACAGATTTTCTAGAACCAAACTTTGACTTTTAGTGTTAACAGAGAGACACTGATCTGAAAACCAGGACACCTGAGTTCTGACCCTTATTGTGTCGTGCTGTGAGATTTGGGGCTCCCTTCACCTGTTAGCATTTGCTTCCGTGTGTTGTAAAGTAGGTAAAATAGATGGTTTGAACTGGGTGGGCCTCTAAGTCCCCATGACGTTCTAGCATAGTATGAACACCACTGACCAGTTTCCTCCCTGCTATATTTTGGAATCTAGTTGCTGAATGGGGCTCACCTGCAAAGACGGCAGAATATTTTCTTGATTTGCCTCAAAGATGGAAGCTATGGTGGAGATTAAGGCTTAGATTCATGATTCCCCAACAGAAAGCTTAAAGGCGTCTTTCAAATTGCTGGAAGCAAAACTGAAGTGCAGTATAATGGAATGGTGATAATTCACAGAAGTTTCCAGCCTTACAAGCTTTCTCCATCTTTTAATTGTTGCAAGCTGTTTTTTTGAAAAACTCCAAAGAATGTAATGTGTATTTTCTCCAAGTTTGCTTTTTTGGGCAAATGTAACTACATCAAAATAGAAGTACGTTTTTGAAAAAGAAATAGTTGAATTCAAACAACCAGGTATTTTAAATTCAATTAACTGACTTAATTCAGTGATATTTTCCTCCTTCCTCCTCCCAAAAGCTGGTTTCTCTGTATGGACATAGCCTACATATGCTGAGTCCCTGGAGTTAGGAATTTTTGCTTGTTAAAGGCATCCGATGCAACATGTTTAGAAGAATTCTCCCTCTGTTAGTGTTGAAGACAGCATAAATTGAGGGAAAATGTTCTTTTTTTATTCATCATGTAGGTAAAAGCATATGGCCTGTTCTGGGACATGCGATCTTTGCAATCCATTTTTTAATCTTGGTGTTTACCATTGGCTTTTAGGACGGATGTTTCTGTTTTCCACACTGTCCAGCAAATACCATTTATATGTGGCATTGAATGAGATATGAAATGATGTTTTCAGAAGCATGCTGAGAAAGGGCATTCAAAGTTATCCTTTGGATAATGATGATCTAAAACTTTCTTTTATTATCCCATGTGCTCAGAGTAAGGGGCAAATGAATCAGTTGTGAAATATGTGTTCCTTGTAGGACACAGGCACTCTTGAGATCTATAGCTTCAATAAAAAAGTAATTTATTTAAATTACTGCCTCTTTAATTTATAATGTTTTGGGGATTTTTAATAGGCGTGCTCTATAAGGGCACTGATAATCAGCTGTTTCCGATTTCGCATGCTCTTCTATCTCTGGCAAAAAAATAAAATCTTAAAAAACAAGAAACAAGAAAAAAAAAAAAAAAAACAAAAGCAAGGAACATGAAGTTTAACCCTAACCCAACGCAAAAGCAAATAACAGGCCAAATGAGTGGCAGCCTCCCAGAGGTTCTACTTTCCCCTTCCGTTATTACCTGAAATAAAAGCATGATAACATTCATGCCAGAGATAGGTGACAAAATTATGTATTCAGATATGAAGTTTAGGATTTCATAGCCCGATGTTCTCTCTTCTCCCCCCACCCCCCGCCTTATTGTGATTGTGTAAATGTATCAGCCGTTGTATTGTTAATGTATGATAAGAAGCTGCTGCTAGGACAGTCTTGGCTCACTAATGGGGTCAGCTATGTCACAATGTGATCTATGGATTATATTTACCATGGCATATTTTGTTTGCAAGCTAGGTTGTGAGATGGGAGTGGATGATAACTGAAGATACCCTCCAGTTTTCACACTAGTTCCTGTGGTCCCAAGTCTCTAAAACAATAAAGCACTCCTGATAATGGAGAGGTATTTATGGGAACATAATTGACTTCAAAGTTTTAGATTTCTGGCTGAAGTTTAAGATGGGATAGTCCATGACATTAATATCTGTGCTTAAAGCTCCTATTTGTCTTAAATAAATTATTTAGGGTTTACTGCTAAAACCTTGGTTAATTCTTGAAACTTTGGGCTAGTTAAGTAACTTTCCAGTGACTTTCTGTGCCTTGGTGATTCATTTACTTGATTGAGCTCTTGTGTGCTCATATGATTTCTAAATTTATTTCTCAAGTTTTGTCTGGCAATGAATGATTTTGCTTACTGGAGTCTTGTGTGGTACACCTATACAAGGCTTATTATCTCTTTTTGAAAAAAAATACCCAAACATATCAACACTGTCATCATAAGATAAAGCATATATACATATGCATCTATATACACACATATGTATATACATACTACATATATACATATGTATATGCATGTATGAATATATGTGTTGGTTGTGTGCGTGTGTGTGTGTGTGTGTGTAGAAAGGGAGAGAGAGAGAGTAGGAAAGTCTTTAGAATTTACCACGATTCCATCAAACCAATATAGAAGTTTTTGAAAGCTGTCCATGTAGAAACCACTTTTCATCAAAATCTGACTTAAGCAAATTATCTCCATACTGTTTATCTGAAAGTCTATTTTTCACATAGCCCTGGATTGAGGATCATAGTGGTTAATTTAGGAGCAACAGTCCCAAGCAGGAATCCTGGATGGCAGGCTGTCCTTTGTGCCTCCCCTGAGTTGAAGAGACTGGTGTTTATTCTTTCTCTAGGTTGCAACACGTGTTGCCTTGAAATCTCCCGTCTTTACAGTTCTGCCATGAGTGTATTTTCTGTGACCTGCCTCTGCATCTGGTTAAATGGACTTCAGTAATCTGTACACAGTTACTTCTTACTTATTTTATGTCCTGAAAGATATTAAGTCCAGCAAGCTTTTACCCACAGAGTCTACAGAGAAAACGGCCAGGCAATTTTTGTTTCAATCTCTGTGTCTCTCTGGAGCACTAGTTCCAGAGGCTGATCAATAGGTTTTATTGTAGACCTCACTGTCTCTAAAAGCATTGTGACCTTATCCTGTCTAAAAATAGTATTTGCTCTTGCCTGCAGAACCTTGACCTGTGAAAACCCATTTGGAACATAACTGACATATCTAGTCAGCTGTATATCCAAGACATGCTCTGTGAATGAATTCTGTGCAGAACCGTCCAGGAGAACACTTTCTTCCAAGACAAATGAATTCCACTTCTGAACACTGGGAGTGCACCTGCTTGTCTGATGTGGTGATGGGCCACATGGTGGGGAATGAGGGAGACACAGGGCCTGTGGGGCAGTCGATGTGGGCAGACTGTCACAGAGACTCTCAGAGGGTGCATTCAGCCCTGAATAGGGCAAAGGACTGCAAGGGGCAGGAGCTTGGGCTGACATGCAAGGTGGCTTTCCACAAGGCCCCTTTTAGAGAGTGTGATTCTCTGAAGCTTTTCTTGGCAGCTTCAGTCTTGAACCTCACTGGAAGGGATCCTCCAAAACATGACCCAGATGGAAAGAAGTATTTCTAAGTTTAAAGTAACTCCCTTATTTGGTAATGCAGGACTTTATTTGTCACTTTATTATTTTTAGGTGTGATAATGGTTTTGCGGTTGTATTTAAAAGAAAAAAAAGTTCTTGTGTTTAAAAAATACATACAGAAGTGTTTACTGATGAAATGATATGATGTCTGGGGTCAACTTAAATAATAAAATGGGCTAGGGAGGCGATAGGGTTACAGAAGACAAGAACGACTGTGAGCTGTGGTGGTTGGAGCTGGAAGATGTGGACTTGGGGACTGATTTATAACATTCTCTCTACTTTTGTAGTATTTGAGATTTTTCCAGAAAATAAAGACATTGCCTGACTGGTAGAGAGCAATATGACCTTGTTTAGTTGGTGTTGCTTCTTCACCAAGGGTTTGGCTCAGAGGAAGCAAGGGGACAAGTGTCATGTGGGCAAGAAAGTACCTGTGAGCTCCAGTAAGTTCATTGTGAAGGGGTCATTTCAGGATCTGTACTGTGCACTGTCGCCCATTCTCCTGGAAGAACAGAGATCCCTTGGCTTTTTCAGTGCATAAGGCAGAGTCAGATGTGGCGTTTGCTTGAGTTTCAGCACAGGTGCCTCTGTGCATCGTGGTGGGCTCAGGAAGAAGCAGCTGGGACGTGCTCACTTGGCCGGTAGTGTTGATGAAGACAAGGCTCTGGGACCTTCCTTTGGCCATTTGATCCCTGACTATTAGAGAAAGATGGTTAGCCTGAGAGGAGATTGACCACACTCTCAGAAAGAAGGGGACAAAGAACATGTCAAGGGTTAAGCAGCCTTCCCTTTAAGGGAGGACTGGGACACAAGATGGAAGATGAAAGGGAGCAGAGTGACAGTTGCAGAGCTGGAAAGGGGCATTTTGTTCTTTTGGTTAGCAGAAGCCAGGACTGTTGCTGTATGACTTGAAAGCTAGGTCACTGGTGGGCTTCGTGCAGCCCATCACGTGGGAGCCATGGTGGGCCTGGTCTCTGCCGTATCTGCTGCCTGGAAGCTGAGAGTGGCCTAACCACATCATGCTGTTCCCAGGCCCAGGCCCAGGTCCCTCTGGTTTTACAAAATGTCCGCTCCCTCTCGCTTCACACCGAGGCTATTATTAGCAAGTGTCACTCAGTTATCTGAGAGTGGCGCTTTTAGCTGCCATCTAAGTGCCCGATACTTGGGTTTACAGCAGATTAAATTAAATTTTAGGCTGGTTTGGCTTCACTGGCAGTAGACAATGGAAGGCAGCTGTTGTAGAAATGTAATCTGGCACCCTCAAGGATGTGTGTGAGTGTGTGTGTGTGTGCGCTGACCACTAGGCTACACTTTTCCTTTTCCTTTCCCCTTCATATCATCCATTTCCAAAAAGTGTTTAGACAAATAGTTTCCCAGACTTGGTTTTATCATGCTGGGTTTACAAAGGTTGTGTACAGAGCTGGAATAATTTTTTCTTCTGTCTACTGTTAGCACATCAATATCTTTTTTCTGCAAAGAAGGGGCTGAGCTTGCATGAAAACACCGGTGGGAACCCACTGGAGAAGGGTATGAGTGGTTTTTGGTTCAGTTGGTGGCTGATCTGATGGGTGGTATAGGCAGAATGTCTGGCTGCCCCTTCGGATTCCTGTAGGTTCCGTAGGCGACCAACATGGGGTGGGGGCGGGGACTGTCTGCTCTTTTTGATGCAAATATCTTCACTCCTTGGTGCTTCTGTGGTTGTGCCTATGAATTTAGGACCTTATGCCTCATAATGTTGAGTCAGAGCAAAGCAGTGTACATCAAAGGCCACTTATTTAATTTTCCTCAGAAAACTCTGTGAGGATAATTTCTCCTTCTTATAAACGGAATGCAAATGTGTACATTATCCCACCGAAGGGTGATGCTCTTTACTTTTATAATCTAGACTTTTAAAAATTTGGTGGCACTTGATTTCAGGTCCTCAGACTCCAGAATTTATACTCACTGATTAGTAATGCATTATGCAAATAATTCAGTTTACATATCCAAATACTGTTTTGCATCATTCACACCTCATGTCTTGAAAAAAAAAGTGAAATGTTTCCTCAAAATAAACAAAACCTGCAGGAGAGTTTATTGTAAGGGTGAAAATTAAAGAGGCACCCATTTGCCTGGGAACTTTTGAGGAAAATTTTAATACTCCTGCATAAATAATTTTGCAATTATTTTTGATTCCTACCCAAAGGATGTGCCACTCAAGGTATATTCTGTTATCTTTGGCTTTCTGAATTTTTCAATTTTCAGAAAAAGAAGCCATAGTACTACATCATACACACATTAGTGCATAAATACATAGGCATAAATAAAAATTTAGGCCAAGTTATTTGAAGAGGATACAATAATTGCTTGCCAGTGACATGATTCTCCTGCCAGAGAGGGGAGAATAACTAGGTGCAAACTTTTAACACTCCAAGTCTAGAGAGAATTATCCAAGCATAGCCATGAGTTCCTAAGTTATGGATTGGCAAACGGCAGTGCCCTACGAAAACGATCTCTTTGTCTTCACTGAGTTTTTATTGTCATTGGAGTAATTCAAGAGAATACAGGATGTGACCTGGAGCCCTTTCTGAATAAGCACAGTCCCATGCCCACGTGAATTCCTAAAACAGTGGCTCCCAGCTTCGTGTGTCAGAACAGAATTGGCCTCAGAAATCTACAAGATTCCAGTGGTTCCAGCCTCACTCCAGTGGTCAACTTACTGCTGTTGCAAAGCATGTCAGATTTCAGGAGCAATTTCCCTTGTAAGGAAAGAAGGCAGGCAGGCAGGCAGGCAAGCGAGGACCTTATTTTTTTCTCTGCAGCATGAGTGCAGTCACCTTTTTCCTATGATGCTCCACACCCATCTCTCCTTACAGGTTATAGACACATTTTTGGCACTGCGTAAAGTAAGCGTTCCAACGTGTTTTTAATCTTTAACTTTCACGTCATTTAAAGGCTGATGTACTGACTTTCAGCTGCCTGGAGATAGTTCAGGGTCCAGCACCTGACAGGTGTAATGTTCTGTGTTTTATGCCTCTCAATATGGAGGTTATAGAATCAAAAAGACCGCAAAATGCCTTAAAGGTGTTGATACCCATAGACAGAGCTTGCATAGTCCTCAGGTTCCCTTTCTTGCCCCGCTTCCACACCTACTTCTTTTTTTGTAGCACCTGTATTTGAAAGGGGTTCCTGGTGTACTTGGGAGAAAAGAAGCTTCTTGGTTTGGTATTACTTACCAGAGACTCCCTGTTTCCTGCTGGTATCAGGATTGAAAAATCCCACTTCTCTTCATTTTCTCTCAAGAGTTGAGAGATGTGTGCCATCTCTCTTTTAAAGAAGGAACTCTCCTTTTGCTGTGGATTGTAGGGAGCAGATTTGGTGCTTATTGTGGCTTCAGGACGCACCTTGAATGACAGAACGTCAGTAACAAGCAGCCCCAGGAAATACGGCTGGTGGTGAACGACTGCCTCTTGATCTTTGCCCATCGAGCAGCAGCATGTGGATGGGGTCTATCCAGCTTGACTTGAACTTGAATAGTAATTGATGAGTCCTTAAAATCTACCCCTGGCCCCCAGGAATGCCTTGTGGCATCCCATCCCACATTCTGATTCTGGATGGACTTTTAAGTGAACTCTGTAATGATGAGTAGGCTCTTAAAACTCTTTCTCAACATTCTCTGCTGGGTTTGTGTGTCACCTCCCATGCCCTCTCTGGCGTGTGGTGATTCTCAGATGTAGAGCAATGCTTCCTGTCTTGTCCCACCATGCCTTTGCGTGTGGGAAGATAACATTCACATGTGTGATGCCCTCCCATGTGCCATTTTTACCTGGTCCCTTCTGCTCACTCTTTATTCATATTTAAATACAGGTGAGTTGGAATGTCATCTTACAGGCATAATCCTGAGTCTGCTCTAACGCAGACATTTTAAAAGCAAATTAAATGTTAGCACTAAGTAGTAACCAAATTCTCTGAGTCTGCTTCATGACAGGCTGTAACACACTGGTATGGAACTGTAGGTCTAATCCTGTGACTCCTTTATCTGTGATGTTTTATGCATTATGGGAGCTCAGCAGACGTTGACAGAGGGAATGAGATGATGATTTTAGGTCTAGGTTTGATAGATAAAAAGCTGGGCCAAATATTATATTTTCTTTAAAAAGATAGCTAAATCTCAGTAATTATTTTATTTTGTTTATTAAGCTTTTTGTAGAGACAGGGTCTTGCTATGTTGCCCAGGCTGGTCTTGAACTCCTAGCTTCAAGCAGTCCTCCCTCTGTGGCCTTCCAAATTGCTGGGATTATAGGCATGAGCAAATGCCCCTGGCCTTCAGTAATTAAAGTCTTTTAAAAATTTTCTCTTCTCCCCTAAAATTGGCTTTTAGAGTAAGGTTCTTGTTCCTCTAGTCGACAAGAGTATCTGAGGAATCATAGAAGAAAGTACAACTCTTTGAGCATAGATAGTTTCCTTTGTGGAAAGGCAAAGTGAATACTTATTGAGCATCTTCTATGTAGACATAGACTTGTGAAGTCATATCATTAACCATGTCATTTTACAGATGAGAAAGGTTGAGGCTAACAGGGGAGTGAGTGCCAGAGGCTACTTGCTAGGCAGTGGTAGACTTGGCCCAGAGCCTGGGGCTTCCCACTTTTATTCCTGGCTGACTGTACTAATCACACATGGCCTTTCCATGGCCAGCGGGAGCCAGAGGTGGCTCGCATGTGCTTTGCAGAGGAACTTGCACCCACACTTTCATGGGTGATGGCTGGAATGATTTTCTTAACTGAAGCTTTGTTGATGAAGAGCCTGGCAGTGCTAACCTGGGGAGCCCGTGATAAAACCCAAACAACAAAACCACCACCCAATCACCTGTGCTGTTGCAGAGAATGGTCATGTTCCTTTGCCCTTTCATCTTGCCTTGTTCCTTTCTCTGTTTTCTCTGCCCTGTTTCGGGGCTGGTCTTCCTACCACCTTTCCTGCTAGGGCTCCCAAAGTGTGGCCCTTCTGAGGTTTACATGGTGTGCCCAGGGAATAGCTTGGCTTTTTAATCCAGATCATTGGAGATAATGGAGTAGACGGAGTTGGGGTGGTGAAGGAATGTGTACCCTCTCAGGGGCAGATGGGCCTCCAGAATTGGCCAGCCCAACCACTTCCTCACCACCCTAGTTCTATTTTTAAAGACACCTTTCAATCACAGGAAATCCTTCCTTTCGTCTACCTTCGATCCCTTATGCTCCATTTTGAGCCCATTTCCTCTTCATTCCAGAGAAGACAAAGTATCTCATCACCAGCTTTGGGCTGAAATGCTTCATATTTTAGATTCTTCACTCCATTTTCTGACACTATTTCTTCCTAAATAATCTCTTTCCTGAACCTGAACTCATGGATCTATTATCTTGTAACCCATTTATTGTTTTTGTGCCTCTCTTTAGAATCTGCTGGTTTTCCAGCTCTTTTACTCAAACATTAGTCTGATTACTGCAGAGTCCAATGGCAAGATACTTTAGTGTTTTCCACATTCTTTAGTCTTATGTCTGCCCTCTTACATCCTGCTTGCTGTTTAAAAAACCAGTGCTTCATTGATGACTCATGCTTGGTGTCCACTAGGAATGCTAGATCTTTGTCAGCCATCTTTGAGGGCAGTTAAACTTTCACTCCCAGTTGTCCTGATGCCACACTTCTCCCATCCCAGGTGCCCCTCTCTGTCCTTGTCCATATTGAGCTTAGCTCTCCCGACACAAGTTCCCTGACTTCCTCTCTACTTCCCCGGATGACAGTGAGTTACGATCTTGTCTCCGAAGGTGCCCCCTCCCTCTTGGCTCCTCTCCCAGTGACAACTTCATGGAGGCTGAGAAATATAGTGAGTGGCCTTTCTTGCCTCACTTACTGCTCGGTAAGTTAGCTCAGGGGGAGAGCTGTTCATAACTTTACGCTGACATCTGGAGAACAAAGGTTTTGGAAGAGCAGAGCCCAGATTCACTGTGAGCCAGCAGAGCCAAGTCTTTTTTGAGTTTCCAGCAAAACCTGTGTTATAATAATAGGAGTGGGTCATTGTGTTTAATAGTACAACAAAACCTAAGTGCACATAATAAGCACATCTTTTCTGTGTGCTAGGGTGAGAAGAGGTGACAGTGAGTGTGTAGGATGATATGAAAAGCATTACAGACATGGGAAAGCATCTTAGAGCACACAAAGGTGGCATGAGTCATCACAGGCTTATGGCCACAAGGCTAGATTTTCAATCCCTGCTTCCCTTTTTCATACCCCAGTTCAATGAAGATGTAATTGAAGTGGTGAGAAGAGGGGCCACCGCCCTTCAGACTCCAGGGTATTTGTATTCCAGGACCCCTCCGTGGGTGTTGGCCAGGCGGTGCCCAGAGAATATCCCCTGATTGGATCTTTCTCGAATTGACTTGCTCACTTCCTGTTCTGCCCAGCCTGGTTGTGACTCGGTAATCCCCACAGTAAGACCTCACAGTGGGCTGAGTGGCCTGGGAACTCAAGTCAGGGGCAGAAATGGGGAAGCTGGAAAGTTGGGTGATCAAGAGTCATTAGGAAGCCCCTGTGTCTGTGTCAGTCTGCTCACATATCTGTCCACCACCCACCACCAATTTCTCCCTACCTGAAAGCACTGGGCTGTGTTTCAGAGAGGTAGCTGGGTACCACAGATATTTATGGAGTGCTTGTTTCTGTATCTGCTTCCAGTGGACTGGACCTCCCCGGGCCATTTTTCTAGGTAACTAGGAAGGCCTGACTCTGTCAACAACTTGGCTTTCTTTGGAGGAGGTGTCACTCTGGGATTAGTTAAAAGGGGATCAGTGGTATTCACATTGGCTCGTGAGTGTGTTTTCTCCTCCTCAAATTATAACCTTTTGGATAGCGGGAGTCGTGTTTTATTTTTTGTGCTTTCTTGGTGCCTCACATAATGCTGGTTCACATGTAGTATTTAATCTGTACTTTGCTCAGGCTGCTTGATTCAACAGAAAAAGACCAGGCTTTGAATGGATCCCCAGTTCCCTGTCCAGGGAAGGTGTGAGGCTGGACAAGTTTATTTCCTCCTTTCTCCCTGTGGAGAAAGTGAAAAAGTGAAAGGGTTGGGGTTGGGATAGCGGGTGGTGTCTTTGTGGCCTTCACCCCGTGGTCAAGCAGTGAACTCTGCTGGCAGCTACTGTCTCGCTCACCTGGAAGCCAGTGTTGGGGGAAAGCACATGGGGGAGGATCCTTAGGTGTGGGCAACATTTTGGAGTTAGGGGGTCCGTTGGAGGTGTGGGAAGCTGGTAGTGGCATTCTGGAAACAGGCTAGAGCCTGTCTCACCAGAGGGAGAATGGCTGAGTTCAGAAGGGACTGGGGCCTGCTTTCCTTTGGGTGGCTCTGACTGGCTCGTGGACGAGTTTAAAAGGTGATTTTCTCTCTCTCTTTATGTCTGTCTTGTCTTTTCTTTCTTTCTTTCTTTTCTTTTTTTTTTCTGTTTTGGTGTATGTGTATTCAAGACCTTTGCTATTTGAGTAGGGAAATCCTCTCTTATCAATGGAATTCACAGCCTCTTATGGTGCCTTACCCTTTCAGTGTGTTGTAAAGACAGTCAGACCAACTAGATTTATTTGCACAACTGATTTTTTTTTCCTAAGAAGCTCCCCCACCCAATTTAATTTAATTTTTTTTTTTTTTTTGAGATGGAGTCTCGTTCTGTCACCCAGGCTGGAGTGCGGTGGCACGATCTCAGCTCATTGCAACCTCAGCCTCCCAGGTTCAAGTGAGTCTCCTCCCTCAGCCTCCCAAGTAGCTGGGATTACAGGTGCATGCCACCACACCTGGCTGATTTTTTGTTTGTTTGTTTGTTTTGTTTTTAAGTATGGATGGGGTTTCACCATGTTGGCTAGGCTGGTCTTGAACTCCTGACCTCAGGTGACCCACACGCCTCGGTCTCCCAAAATGCTGGGATTACAGGCGTGAGCCACTGCGCCTGGCCATTTAATTCTGTTTTTAGATGGCTTGTTCTCCAAGTCTTAGGACTGCCCAGAAATGGGTTGCCCAGTAGGCCTCGTGGCTCAGCACTTCGATCCCACCAGTGGCCGGGGTGGTCCTTAGCCTTCTAGTTCAGTTGTGGCCCTTCTGGGATTCCTTTGCTACCAGTTTCCACCACACAGCTGGAGGTAGCCCAGCCTGGAAGCCTTTCAGAGAGTCCTTGGAGCGCTGCTAGCTGCATGTGCTCTCAGGAAAGTCCGCAAGGAGATGGCTGGTGGCGGCTCAGAGTCCTTGTGTGCTGCCTCAGCCCATGCCAGGCTGCCTGTGACTGCCTGCCCTCAAGCCTGTCCTCCTTCTTTGACGATGTAGGACCATGAACCTAGAGAATTCAATGTAGTGGAACTAGAATCCAGGTCTCTTGACTCAATCCAGGGAATTTTGCTCACCACAAGCCAGGAACAGCTTCTCTTCCATGGAGGTGCCTGTCTGGAAGGCAGCGAATCTCTGGCTTGTTGAGGAGAGCAGCTACCCTACAGACTGAAAGGTGTTCACTGCGTAGGATCCTTTGTAGGTGCCGACCCAGCTGTGCCCAGTGCTAGAGCTAGGACTCAGTTCTAATTTCCCAGAGAGTAGTGTGATGGGAGGCTATTTCTTTTTCTTTTTTCAGTCCTGATCAGGGACGAATCTGTGCTGTTGGGTTTATTCATTTACTTTAGGGTGTGAGTGGGGAGATGCATTAGGTAGCAGGCCCTTGGAAGGGTGGGAAGACTCAGAAGAGAGAGGGCAGGACTGGGAAGATCCAGACAGGACATGAAGAACTGCTCCAAAAAGAGAGAAGCAGCAGGAGTTCTGGCTAGAGGCTGACCCAGCACCCACACCCGGCAAAGGGGCTCCCATGGGGTGGCTGGCTTGAGGGGATCTGGGTGCTGGTTTCTGCTGTGGACAGCCTCAAGTGGGGCATGGAGGCAGCATCTTCCGAAGCACCCGGCAGATGGCTCCTGAGGGATCAGGGACTCCTTCTAGTGCCACTTCTGGGATTGAATTCCTTGTCCCCTCCTTGTCCCATATTTAGTATCTTGGAGCAGTGTCAGCTGCAGAGACTGGGGTCTGGGGCATGATGGGGATGTACCTGAAACCTAGTGAGAGTCATCCTGACTCTGGGGAAGAGCCTTTCAAAGAGGAGAAAGAGAAAGTAATTTACCACCCCCAACCCCTCACAGGCAGCCATCCGTGGATTTCGGTGGGGTGGTGAGTCCTCATGATCCCTGAACCTCTCCTCAAATGGTGACTGTTCTGGGGGTCCTTTCTCCGCCTTTCTCAGGGGGTAACCAGAGGTGGTGGTGTGGTCCAGTGTGACTTGTCAGCTGTTGCTCTGTGTGTTCATTTTTGAGAAAATATTAATCTCTGAGACGTCTAAGAGGTGAAACTCCTTTCTCTATGTCTCTTCCAAATGGATGCCATGTGGGTGGGCAAAGTGGTTGGGTTTATTCATTTACTTTAGGTGTGTATTGTAGTAAAACCTGCTTGTTCTCCTACCCGTCATCAGAGGTGACTCATAGTTGAGACACTAAAAGAGAATAAACCATCTTCATCAGGCTGTGAATGCCGCCAGATTGTGAACCAACTTCAAGTAACATAGGGATGCCTTGATAATTTTATTATTGAAACCATCTCCAATTAGATATGCAAAACGAAGTTTCTGGGGGCTTCAGTTTTCTTTAGACCAAATAATTTAGAGCTGAGAGGAGAGGCAGATACCATCTAGTCTCACTTTTTACAATTTAGCATTGGGTTTGTTGAGCATGTACTCTCTGCAGAGCATTGTGACAGGTTCTGGGTTGGGAGGGGAGTCGGGAAGGCAAGCATCCTCTCTCAAAGCTGACTTTCTCATTTGAGAGGTGAGTGTGTGTAGCACAGGGGCGGGTAGAAGGGGACAGATCCTTTATACTTGAGAGCAAGATGTGCAGCCAGGAAAGCTCAAGGACACAGGCCAAGGGAGGTGAAGTGACTTGCCCAGGCCACCCAGTTACCTAGCACAGCTCAGCCACAAACCCAGATGAATGATTCTGAGTTCCACATCAGCATATCAGGCAGCCACTGTGAGCAGTTCCACGGTGACAGGTGGGGCTCTAGGTGGCTTCCTTTAAAACGTCTGAGGAAAGCAGGCTTCCTCTCTGACAGCTCTCCGGGGTGGTGAGCACAGGGGTTCCTCTGCAGCTCCCCAGCTCTGGTGCTCCTTAGCCTTCCAAGTTGTTTGAATTAAGTTGCAAGCCCAGGTGGCTGCACACGTACTCATTTTGGAGTGACTGTGACGCTTGTATTTCCTGGGAAGCGTTACTGTGTCTTTGGCCAAGTAAGTATTATGCCATGAGCTGGTTCCCTTTCTTTTGCCTTTGAACACCTACATTGCTGAGAGGATACCTTAGTGAGTGTGCCTGGGCCACTGGGCATAGCAGAGGAAGCACCTCATCATTTTACTGATGTATTTGAAAGAAAAAAGCTCCCCCCAACCCTTGCCTTCATAGAAACAGAATGCTGAAAGCTTGGAGAAGAATTAATGACTCCCCTGCCCCTTAGTGTCTTACATTACTAGCTGCTTCTTTGCCTACTGCATTTTCAACTTACTTCAGCTTTTCTATGGCTTGGAAAATACGTTGACTGAGTGATGATTGTTTTCATGAAATGGTGCAACATGTAAAGCAATGGTTGTCATTAATAGTGCAGTTATGTAGAGTGTAGCTCTTTGAGTCTTCAGTTTTGAATCAGATTAGCGCTCTGTTAACTTAAAATAGCCCCAAAAAAGAAGAAAGAAAAAAAAAGAACTGTCAGAAATCAGAGGGAAATATTAGCATTATGAAACATGTTAACAAGTGGCCATTAGCACTTTATGTCTGCATGAATAGCATCTTTAAGTGTTTTATTGGTAACAGAATAGAGTGGAGTCACATAGAATGGCATTACTTCCCAAATTGGCAAGTTCTTTTAATTCAGACTTCTCCTTGTTATTGCCTACTGGGGAGCGCTTATTCACCTGTCAAAATGTATGCTAGGGTGGGAAAGGGTATTTCAGCCTTTCTGGCTGCATCCTGGGCTCTCAGGTAGAAGGGATTTGTCCCTTTACCATGGCCTTCTTCTCTCCCACCCTCCCCAATGCCCCTGCCAGGAGGAGGGAGAATCTGAAAGCAAGAACGGAGGGAGAGTAATGCCGTGGAGGCATCTGGGATTTGTGCCCGGCCAGTGCCCCTGCACAGTATTGGATACGAGTATGGGCATCTTGGTGTGCCTGGAAACGCAGTTGGCTGCACAGCCCCAGTGAGAAGAGCTCTGAGGAACTGCTGGTGGT
Organism: Macaca thibetana thibetana; assembly: GCF_024542745.1. Classification (NCBI taxonomy): domain Eukaryota; kingdom Metazoa; phylum Chordata; class Mammalia; order Primates; family Cercopithecidae; genus Macaca; species Macaca thibetana. The sequence continues at coordinate 46,566,335 of NC_065590.1, forward strand.
TGGCTCTTCCCCAGGCTCTGAGCCCCCTCTCTTCCTAGAGGCTCCACCTAAGCCTTAGGAAAATGACTCCCTTTTGGTTTTTACTGGCTCCTGTCAAGGGTTCCCCCAAACCAGCTCAACCCCTCCATTTATATTATAATGCAAAACCTCTTCCCTCTGGGCCTCAGGGCCTGTGGGGAAAATGGAATTTGGCTCAAACCCAAGATCCAAAGCCAGAGTGCCCCCAGGTTGGGCTGCCTGACAGTTTTATAGATAGGGCATTGAGTGGCCTCCTGGCAGTTTGGAATTGTGAAGGTTTACTCATTCATTTTTCAACAAATATTTTGAACACCTGCCACATGGCTGGGAACGGTTCTTGGTGTTGGGCATAGAGCAGTGGTCAAAGCCTTAAGAACTCCCTGCTTTTGTGGTGCCCCCTTTCTAGCTGGGGAGAGACAGAAGACGCACCAATAAATATGTGAATTATACAGTATGGCAAAAGAAGATCAAACTGCCTGCATAAAAAAAGGTGGGGAATAGGGGTAAGGGGTGCCTGGTGGCCATGCTTTTAAATAGGACGATTAGGGGAGGCCCACTGAAAAGCAAAGGCTCCAAAGAAGTGAGGAAGTTGGCCATGAGAATTTCGAGAAGATGGTTCCAGAAAGAGTGGTAGAGAGCAGAGACCTTGTGTGTAATATACCTGGCTGCTGGAGGAGGAGCGAGGGCCCCTGAGGTCAGAGTGGAAAGGGTGCAGGAGGAGGAGGAGAGGAGACCAGCTGGCTCCTTGAAGGACGTAGAGCAGGGATTTTTGGCTCTGACTCCAAGGGAGATGGAAGCCACTGGAGGAGTGATGTCATATGACTTGGGTTTCCAGAGAGTTGCTTTGGCTACATTTTGAGACTTGAGCATGGGAAAGTGAGGCAGAAGCAGTTAGAAGGCAAATTCCAGGCAAGTAATGGTGGCATGGACCGGGGTGGTGGGGACGTGAGAAGGGGCTGGATTCTGGACATATTTCGAAGGTAGAAGCAGCAAGATTTGCTGACTGATGGGATGGGGGGTATGAAAGGAAAAGAGGAGTCAAGATGGACCCCCAAAATGTGTGGCTTGGCGACTAGGGGAATAGAATTGCTGTTTATTGGGATGGGCTAGAAAGGCTGTGGAGGTGCTCAAAGGATGGGCATGTCTGGGCTCCTTCTCCACTTCAGGTCTTCGGTGGATGCTGGACTACTGCCCTGTTGAGGAAGATCATGAGGGGAAAGAGAATATCCCCCTGATTGCGGCTGTTAGGAGAGCCCCAGTTGATTGCCTATAGCCGAGATGATTTAAGTCAAACTCTAACTGTAGTTCTTTAGGGAAGGCCAGGTGTTTTTCTTCTCCTCCTAATCTTTTTCCTTCTCTATTGTTCTTTAGCTACCAAAGACAACTTAATCTTTTGATCCAGAAAGATGCGCTTTTTTTCTTGCATTTCTTTCCCTTTGTTTGTTTCCTCAGGTCTCAGGTAGACCATCGGGCTGCTGTTAATTGGTGATATTTGGGAATGGGTTGGAAGCTGCATCTTTTCCTGGACTTCTCAGGACTCTCACTGCCACGCGTCTTGTGCTTCCACAGAATGCTTTTCTGAGATGTCCGTGTGGCTGTGCTGTGCTCAGGTCCACAGTTAGCCCCTGGCTTGGAAATTCTTCTGGAAATCCGTTGTCCTCTTTTCCACAGGTTCTCCTCCTCCCTTTCCCCATTCCTGGAAAGAAGTGGGCTGGCAGATAGAGCCTTTTTCCTTGAAAGGAGAGTGCAGAGCCCTCTAATGGAAAAGTAAAAAAATTCTTGGAATCCTCATAACATCCAAGCCAGCCAAAGCTGAGACCAAGTAAATTATTGGGGGGTAATTTGCAAGAGCCTGAATCAAACAAATTGCTTTCTTGTTTCTCAGCTTGAATCTTTAGACCAGAAGCCTGTGATTTCGGAGTCTGATGAGAAACAAGAGTCAGTGTTTCTGTCTGAGCCACTTTTCTTTGGAGGAGGTCTTCTAGGCTTTAGCAATCACAGAAGAACCAGTGACAGGTTCCTTGTCATAGGAGAGCTCCTTGGTCCTCAGGACTCAAAAGACACCTTAAATAGCAGTGGTTAGAACATAAATTTAACATCCCTCAAGGTAGGCCTTAGGTTTCCCTCTGTCCCCTCTATGGTGCTGGCTTTGCCACATGTAGAACAAACTCTTCTGGAATCATAGGTGACCCAAGGGGGAGCTCAGAGAGGAGTCCAGGCTGCCAGTGCAAAGGTCCAGCCCTGTCGCCAAGGAGACCCTCAGGGAAATGCACAGGCCTCCAGCTATTCCCACGGCCCCTGTAGCTGAGCCCCAGCTTCTTCCTGGGCCAAGCTGAGGCTGTTTCCCGCCGTGTCCATCCTCCTAGCAACACTTCTCTTTGGCCAGTTTGCCGTAGTACCTGAGGTAAGTTTTGTCCTTTGCCTGCCAATCAAATACTTTACATCCCGGAGGAAAGCACAGTCCTCTTCAGAACAGGAAAAGTCCAGCGTGGTTCCACACTGTGCTATTCCAGAACCTCCCAGTGCATTCCTTTGCCAGCTAGGTAATGTGCTAGGGATATTTGTCTTGCAGCAACTGGCAACCCCCTGTTTGGGTAAAAGTCAGACTCGGGGACCTGGCTGCGGTGCCTCCTCCTGTGGCCCCTGCAGGGAGTGTGGCCCAGGATGTAATGCTGCACACCCAAGAAGCTTCTCTGTCTCCTCTTTCACATCCGGCCTTCCCTGCGTTCTGAACCAAGTGTGGATGAGTTTGATTTTCCTCCTAGTTTTTATTTGTGTAATTGGTTGTTGTTGTTGTTGGGGGGTGGGTGTCGACAATGCTGGGCCTGTCAGCATTTTAGGTTGGTTCTTTGAGATGAATAACTACTTAGCTGTTTCTCAACTACTTTTGTTTGTGAAAGAAAGGGCAGTAAGCACCGTGACATGAGAGAATTTCAGGTTTATTGTGATTTCTTTTTTGTGTTTGCATCTGTCGTGCTCAGTTAGGGCATTATCCGTAACCCCATAGGAACCAACACCGAAGACCATATGATTTTAAAGCTTTAGAAATCTGCGTGTGTAATATGTCTTTTGTGAATTTTTTTTTGTTCTTTTGCTTTAGAAACTGTAATAATAATCCATAGTAATTATCCCATAGTATGCTGTCCTTTGTTACAGGAGCATTGGATTAGTGCAAAAACGTGTCCTGTATACAGTTTCAACAGCTTGATTTTACTTCTTCCCTTCTCCCCGCACCCGTTGCCTCCCACCCCACCCGCTTTCTGTCTTGTGCTATTTGGAAGACAATTTCCACATTTCTGCCATATGTCTTAGAAAAGCTGGGGACCTAGAAGCAGTAGCCGACTTAGGACGGCGAGCTCAGCTCAGGTGGGGAGGCAGCTCTGTGTAAGAGACTCTGTTATGCAGACAGTGATCTGTTGAAACAGCTGCATGTGGAAATAGTTCTTCCCCTTGCCTGTCCTCATTTCTTGAGAGACTCCAAAACATCTGAAAATGTACAAGCACTTCACCAGGTTTTAACTTTTCTGGCTTGAATGGAAGCAGCTTCAAGTCAACAAGAGCACAGCAGTCTTTGTAGGTTTTGGACACAGTTTTCTAGCTTTTCAAGAAAGGCATGGGCCCTCCCTCTCCCTCCCTCCCTCCCTCCCTCCCCCCCCCTCCCTCCCTCCCTCCCCTCCCTTCCCTTCCTTCCTTCCCTTCCTCCCTTCCCTCCCTTCCCTTCCCTCCCTTCCCTTCCTTCCCTTCCTTCCCTCCCTTCCTTTCTTCCCTTCCTTCCTTGTCTTGTTTTGCATTCTGCTGAACTGGAAGAGCATTTAATCCTTGGCCCTCTGTCTGTTGGGATATTATGTTTTTTTAATAGTGCTTGTTTATGACTAAGGTCAAAGACAGTATTTCAGAACAAAAATTAGAGTTAGTTCATAATTGAGTACATATGTATGTTACTGTTTATTTTTATAGTTTGCTAATTTATTTTTAAACAGCTCAGTTACGCCAACATGTTTATAGCTCTGTTCATCACATGCCTTAGCAGTCAGGGTGTTAAAAGGCACATGCTTTTCAATAGTTTGGATCCCAAGTTAAATTAGATAATGCCATCAGGTAGCAATTTAATTACATTAATTGAATGTTTAGGCGGAAAGGTAGTTTTGTAGAGGCTATAATGAAGTCACATTTATAAGTACCCATGTATAAATCTCAGCATTATAGACATTATTTGAGGTTGCTGACAGAAAAATGGATATATTTCAGGCGGTTAGAAGGAAACACTCGGGGGGCTCTCATCACTGGTAAATGCTGCCTTCGCAATTTAGGAGACTGCTGGGCACAGTCGTTTCCTCAGTGAGCTGCCTTTATCATTAGCCCGCTAAGCAGCCATGCACAAAGGTGCTTGGGTGCTGTGTTTTGTATAGCCAGGGCTTTCCTGGGACTTAGCATGCCAGCTTGGGCCGGCTCACTGAGGCTGGAAAAATGAGACAGTCTAGTGAGGTCTTTGTTACCTCGGAGGGTCTGAGGATTGGTGCGCTTGGGTTGACCCGTGTGGCGTCCTCAGCCAGCTCTGTCCTGGATCTGAGGAACACTGTCTCAAGGTTTGCAGGGGTTTGACAGACCAGAATGGAGGCCACTGGCAGGGCCTCGTGGCATTAGATGTGGCAAGTCAGACCACAGCTGGCCTGTGAAGGTGACTCTTCCTCTGATGCAGAGAGAATTAAATGAGGAGGCCAGAGCCCTAGCCACTGGCCAACTGCCTCCCCTCCATGCCCTCAGACAAGGTGGGAGCGCTGGCATTTGGCTAATAGGACAAGCTATTTTGGGCCCAGGTGTTCTTTCCGACCTCTCTGTGATTTCTATGGTGGGTGTCAAAGGCTGGCTGGGAAAAGGGGATTTTTAGGTGTGCTAACAACATCCCTTGCTTGTGAGTGATTCACTGTCTTCTTGCACCATCTGGTTTCACCCGGGCTGCAAAGCCTAGTGTGGTGTCCCATACCCTGCAAAGCCCTGTTTGGGTTATTTACCAAATGCCACCATGGCACCTCCACGGCGTCTGGCAGATAAACCAGGTGGGGCTGCTATTGCTTCTGGGTATTTTACGGGATGCAGATTTTTCTGCCCACCATTGTTTTGGAAGGTATTTCCCCCTCCCTCAGGTAGAGTTTTTCTCAGAGATACCTGTAATTGGCCCTTCCCATTTAATAGTCAGCCACGAATGGCTTATTTTAAAATGATAGACCCAGGTAGAGAGGTTACCCACTCTCATCACAGAGTGGCCAGCTGTGTCCCCTGCCTCCGGGAGGTGGGAATGCATGCAGAGGGGTCACTGTTTCCTAACTCTCTGCTCTGGCAGCCTGAAGAGCTGTCTGTGCCCTGAACAAGAGCTTAGGGAGCTGGAGGAAAGAGAAGGAGGTGTGCATTTGAGGGAGAGAGGCCCACTGGGTTGGACAAGAAGGTAAGAGAGGGCTGGTTTGGCCCCTGAGGGAAGGACAGGAAAGCACTCGCTCATTCCCCTGTGGATGCAGTGTTTGTCCAGCTGAAGGCAGCCCCACTCGGCTGACTACCTGATGAGTGATTTTCCCCAAGCTGACAGCTGCTCCAACACATTTCACCTACAAGTCCTGACAAAGTGGTGTGTTCTTTTGGGGCTGTTATTACTGCAGCAGGCATTTGGAACAATCTGGAAGAATGGGGTGCCAAAGGACACCCTTGAAGCCATTTCTGAGTGTCCAAAAAAGCCAATCCTCTAGCTTTTTTGGCTTATGAAAAATTGGGCCCATCCCTTTCGAATGTCCATTGTGCCGTTAATAATGAGGATAGAGATAAAAATCACATTTTTTTTTTTGAGTAAGCCCTTTGAGGAGTATTGTCAAATGGAGCCTCACCTCATGAGTAACCCTGTGAAGAGGCAGGAGAAGGGCTAGTTGAAGCTTAGAGAGGTTAAATGGCATGTCTGGTCTCACGCAGCCGCAGGGATAGACTAGGGATTCTGATCCAGAACTCCTTGTGCCTCTGGGTCATCCCCACGCTCCACAGCCTGGACACAGGGTAGGGAAGTCGCAGCTTGCAGAAGGCTGGTTTTTTGGGGGAAGCTCTGTTTTAATAGTTTGGGGCAAGGAAGCTGGTGGTGGGCGCTCACTGGTAGGGGAGGCATCAAATTGATAGGAATCAATTTGATCTTTAAGCATTTTCGGGGACAGAAATGTACCTGATATTCCACCTCTCTATATAATTTCAAGACTTGATTGGCATAGTCCCTAAGCACCAGTAGAAAGCTTGAAGAGGCTTCTCAGTAAATACATCAGCTGTATTTCCAGGTGAGCAGTACCTGCTGAAATGCTGAGAGAAGGTTCTGACTAGGAGGGCTTGGGGGAGATAGAGACGGAGTTGGCTGTTTCAGCAGACTCATTCTTCTATTTGCTTTTTGCCTTGGACATTATTTTTCCTGGGTTCCCCAATGCTGAGCTCCCACTTTAAGAAAAACATTGGTATAAATTCACAAGCCATGTATAGTCAGAGGTTGACTTTTTTGTTCTGTTATTCCTTCTTTGGGTGAGCAGGCTGGCCAGGTGGAAGGTTCAAGTGTGTCATATCCTAGCATTCGGCTGGGTGGCCTCCTCTGCCTTTTCAGTGGGTGGCTGGGCTGGGTGAAACCCCACAGTGACTAAGAAAAGGAAGGGTGAACCTAGGCAGACCCAGAAGGTACTTTATCTTCATCATTGATTCTGCATGTGTGCCGGTAGGCAGCAGTTCTGGAATTACTGTGGAAAACACAGTGCAGCATGAGCCCTGGGGCCTGCTCTCTCGTGCCCGGCTGAACATCTCTGTTTTGTTTGGGGAGTCCTGCCAGGCAAGTGTGAGTCGAAGAGGAGTCCAGGGCCCTGTGGCACGGGGGCAGTGTTGGCTGAATGGTACTCTTCAGAGTTCTCAGAATGTACCACTCGAAGCCATGTGGGCTTCCAGCAGGCTTCTAGCAGGTGGGGTTTTGGCTGGGCCCTCACACTCACTGTCTTTCATTCCCTTTCTGCCCCTTCATTCCTCTCCTGCCTTTCTTGCTTTCTTTTTTTTTCTAGAATCAGTGAAGCAGCCAATAACCAATTTTGGGGAGGTTTAGATGAGTGTGAATTACTGTTTAATATACAAATTTTATTAAGATTATCAAGCTCTGACAAAAGATCCAGAATATCGTACCTTGCAGTGGGCTTTAGGGTTGCATCTTGGCTCCTAGATCTTCTAGGTGGGTTAAATTAGTCCTCACAAAATGTCACATTTCCCTGGCAGCTATAGGTTTCCAGGGGGGTGAACAAGGGCTATCTGGGTATTTGCTGAGGGCTTTTCAGTCCTGGGTAGGAACTGCTGGGTGTGGAAACCACCAAGGCTTTGTAAGCCTGAAATAGCCACTGGTATTGGGAGCTCGATCCGTACTCAGACCTGAGCGCCACAAATTCTTTTCCCAGATTTGAGCAGTCTAATGGATAAGAGGGAGGGTTATGCCCCATGCTGGGAATAGGTAGAAGAGAGGGTCCAGAGAAAATTGTTGCAGTGCTCAGAGGAAGCAATAGCCTGCTGTCTTCCAGGGAGATATTTGGCTCCTGGAATGCCTGTCTGTGCTGCGGTGGGTGGCATGGGTAAGGGTTTTTAATAAAAAGTCACAATCCCTGGAGAAGTGAGGCTCATTTGCAGCCACCTGCCTTTTCTGTCTTGGGTCTCCTGGTTGGACCCCAGTCTGACTTTCCACCTGCTCAGAGCCTGCTGAGGCTGCAGAATGGCGCTAACATGACCAAGGGTGATATGGCTTCTCCCTCTTGGGACTAGGAGTGACCAGGTTTGGAGGAGGTGGACTCCTTCCTGCTCCCATTGCCAGGACAAATGCAGAGTGGATCTGGGTCTGTCCCTTCCACACAGACACCTTCATTTCAACACATTCCATGTGTATTAAAATGACAGACACGTTGGTTTTGCTCCAAGCCAGTAGCCATCCCCCTAGACAGCCCAGGCCTTAAAAGACAAGGAGGTGTTCGGACAAGAGCAAGCAAGAAGTCTGGCTGTGTCTTCTGGGAGCCCCAGACAGACCAGTGTTCTTTCTCACTGGTTCACTCCTTCCCCAACTCATTTTACCCACTCGAGACTTGACTCTCTTAGAGATTAAGTACCTCCCCTGGTCACATAGTTTCTGGGTGACAGGACTAGAATTGATTTCTTTTGATCACCAGTTGAGTGCTCTTTCTACTCTACTGTGCTACCATGATCAGAGGTAAATTTGTTTTTCTCTGATGATGATTGAAAACAGTTTTATTAACATATCAAGAACATTACAACAGAAAGAGTTTCTGGTTTAAAAAACCTCTTTTCACTGGTATTTCTTAAATTCATATTTTAATATTAGAAAGCATGGGATTGGGTGTGAATACTGCTTTTTGATGTCGGAGGAAGATGAGCGAAGGAAGCAGGCTCTTCCTTTAGGAGCAATACCTGAGATCCCGGAATTCTATGTACAAAGTGTGTGATGGCAGAGCTCAAATCTGTGCTAGCAAGAACCCCCTGCTACTCTTCTGAATCCGATGAAGAAGTCATTCTGTCTGTGCAGTTTTATGAGGCTGAGACTTTTTCCGATGGTTTGTTTTTCCGTTCGCTCACAGACTGTAGAGGAGAGCCAGGAGGGAGCTTACATGTTCCCACTGTCTACCTACTCCCTGACTTTGGAGCTCAGCGAATCTGCTGTCCATCGTTTTGTTTCACCAACTTTTACAAAGCAGGATAATAAACTGTAAGCTCATTTGGAGGGACCTGATCTCTGATTGTTGCTTTGATAAGTATCTATACAAATATTGATATCATTCTGACAGTCTTGAATTGCATTGTTACAACATGCAAACCTGTCAGTTTTCCAGGACTTCTGGTGGGACAGCTTCTCTGTGGAGTGAGGGATATTTTTGGTCTGGCCTTTCCTCCCTGAAGCTCTGTTAACCTGAGATTTCACCTAGTGCAACACAAGTTGTGTAGAAAGAAACATAATACTACTTTATCCCATAATTAGCTAGAAAATATTAGAATAAAAGGCAGTTTTGGAATGTAGAGAAGCAGAGGGGCTGATAGAACTTTTCAGAACGCATCTTCCTGTTTTCACCTCTTAAATTTTTATGTGAGATGAGCACATTGCTATAATTAAGAAAGCAGTGTAAGACTGGGCGCAGTGGCTCATGCCTGTAATTCCAGCACTTTGGGAGGCCGAGGTGTGTGGATCACTGAGGTTGGGAGTTTGAGACCAGCCTGACCAACATGGAGAAACCTCGTCTCTACTAAAAATACAAACTTAGCCGGGCATGGTGGCGCATGCCTGTAATCCTAGCTACTCAGGATGCTGAGGCAGGAGAATTGCTTGAACCCAGGAGGCAGAGGTTGTGGTAGCCCGAGATCGTACCATTGCACTCCAGCCTGGGCAACAAGAGCGAAACTCTGTCTCAAAAAAGAAAGAAAGAAAAAAAAAAAAGCAGTGTAAGTACTTGCAAAAGGCCTTTCACTCTTGCCACTCAGGGAAGCACCTGAAACAGAACTTATAAACCAGGTAAAGTATTTGGAAGTGATTAATCATATTACAAGAGTGTTCTTCATTTCCCCCAAAGGACCATGGCTTCCTGTGACACTTGCCTGTGCTCTTATAGATATTAAAGACAGAGCTGCTGGACTGTGAGCTCCTTGAGGGCAGGGATTGAGGCTCATTCCATTTTGTTCTGGCAAGTAGCACTACAGGTTTGGACCAAATGAATGAAATTGGCTGCCATTGAATCAAAGCAGAACAAAGATAGTGTTTCTGAAACAATAATATAAATAAGTGCAAAATTGGATGTTTACCAACAACTTTCCAGAAACAGGTCTTGTTTCAGAAGATGTGCCAAAGATGTCTCATGTGGGCAGGGCTCCTGTGGAGACCTCTGTTGTTGAGCGAGTCAGCCAGGAGGTTGGCTGAGCAGTTCGGGGTTCTCCCATTTTACAGAGGAGGATGCAGCGACCTGGAAATGCTTGCAAGCCCACCCAGCTAGGCTTGCTTCACGGAGACTCTTTTAACCAGTTCCATCAGCAACCCCAGGTTGGCCATACAATGTCATCATGCACATTTTACCAGTGAAGAAACTGAGGCTTGGAGAGGTTAAAGAGCTGCGCTGAGGCATACAGCCAGGAAATGGTGGTAGATGAAGATTCCAGCTCATCTGTCTAACTTGGGAGCCTGAGTGTTCATCTTACCGACCTACCAAGGCTTGAAGTGAGGTGCCCCGACTCTGAGTTCCAGGTTTGGTGCCTACGGCCCACTAGCCTTATACCTTGTCTTGTACCTTAACTGCTGGAAGGTGCTGTCTCTGTGTAGCAGCCACCAGCCTGGCTCTGAACCCTGTCCTGAGGGGTTGGGAAGTGTGGGGTGTCTGGTTTATCCCATCAATACATGTAGTCTCTTCCATTCTTCCCCCATTTTTTCTCAGGGGCTTCCTTCCTTCCCTGGCTTTCTGGTAGGCTGCCTGCTCTGATGTAATTTCCTGCCAGGATGATTGCTCTGGCCAGGCCCCCAGCTGCTCCCTGCCCTTCTCTGAAGGCACATCTGTCAGCCCACAGAGGCGCGGTTCATGGGGGCGGGGAAGCAGAGGCAGTGTGTAATGGGGGAACTGGCCCTAGGAACCTCACCTGCCCTATCCCTACCTGCCTCCTGTCCCTTTCTGCCTGGGCTAGACTTGGCCAGTTTCACTCTCAAGACCACCCCTCTCGCACACTGCTCCTGTGCTGCCCTCACACCTTTGCAGGCTGCTGGTTTTCCATCCAGGGCACAGCTGCAGGCCTCTGGGCACCCCAGCCCTCAGTGCCCAGGGAATAGCCCTGACATGCAATCTCACTGGCAGGCAGCCTCAGGCAGGCCTGGGCAGAGGACCGAAAGGAGGAGAGGAGGGAGGGAGCTACAGTAGAGCAGACAGGAGACAAACACCAGCTAAGAGTAAACAGCCTGGAGGTGGGGTGGGTGCCTGGCTGGAGGGGCTCACCCGGGCTGGCCTGCCTGGGAGGAACCAGGTCCGTGGCTGCTCTCACCGAATCTTAGTCCTGCTCGAGGTCTAGCAGCTGCTGGAGCTGCACATGGAGCTTGAGGTCTGGTGCTTATGGGTTAGGAGGAAGAGAAGAAGAGAGAGATGGCAGAATACCAGGCAGCTTAGGAACATGTCTCCTTCCGCACACTGTGGCCCAGGTGCTGCGCAGAGCTGTTTCACAGCAGCCTCTGCTCTCAAGGTTGAGCAGTTTCCTTCAGTGCTGTCCACCCCGTTGGTCCTGGGAGCCTCATGTTCCTGGGCCTCGCTGACATCTGCATAGGTCTGGTGGGGGGGGTGTGAGGGGTTGGAGGGGTCTCTTTGCTAGCCCTGGCCTGTGGCAAACACTGTCTTGAGAATGTGGGACATTGAAGGAGCTGGGACTCTAAAGCCAGCTACACGTGAGTCTTTTCACCTGCTGGCTGGGTGGCCCTGGACAAGTCGATCAAGCCCATCGGGCCTCAGGCTCTTTATCTATAAAATGGGGCTAATTTCCTTTTTTGCCCCTGGGAAGAAATGTACTCAGAGGAGTTACAGAATGTGCAATCTTTCCCAGGAGTATTGCTCCTGAAGGAATAAGGCACGATGAGCTTTGACTTCAGCCTCCAGCACTGTGGCCCAGAAGGGTATATGGCTGGGCAGGGGCGTCACACCCCTGCGGCCCTGTGGGGGTGACGAAAGGGCGCTATCCACTCGCCTTGCACACGGCAGTCGTGCTTCACCTGGCCAGATACTGTTCTCCAGCTCTTTGGCTTGGGCCCCGAGACCAGAGAAGATAATGGCAGCCCAGAAACCTGAATACTAGGGAACACATTGTAGGGTGATCTCCCAGAAGAGCCAGCGAGAAATGGACTGTGGCTGTAGCATTCTTCCCTTTGGATGCCTGTGTGGGGACAGAATCAGTGGAAAGGAAAATGGAGAAGAAACACTGGCCCTGCCTCTCATCAGTGCCCCCCAACCGCCCACTACCACCACCTGCTTCCTGTTCTATCAGACAAACGTAGTTTCTGGATGAATTGGGCAGTCATCTGAGTTTGATCAAGATTTACAGGTGATTCAAATGTATGTATAAGGTACATACATATTAGTACATCCATCAAAGAGGCTTCCTTAAGCCACACAGTCTCTAGCTTCTCAGAGAATTGACAGTCTGTCAATGGGGGGGGGGGGGGTTGGACGAACTTGGACCTATAGATGACCTCGCTGGCTTCTCCCTTTGTCACCTCATCTTCCTGCTTCCTTCTCTTTACTGATCTTATGTGAGTAGATAGAGGGGTCAGATCACCTCTGCTCAGCTCTGCTCAGCACACTAAACCTATTTGCTATTAAAATTTGAAAAACAAATCCAGGTGCCAGAGGTGGCTAAATGATGAATGTCCCAGGCCAATTCTAGGAAGGGAAGTGGGTATGGGGCAGCCATTGCCTTCCTGGTACCAGGATGATGCAATGCTTGGAGGCTGTGAGCTCCCCACCTCCTCGGGGCACACCCTGTGACCTTGTGGGACCCCTCTGTCCAGCCCAGCCTGGGTGTGCATCTTGTGTGCTTGGTCAGCACTGATAGGGGTCGCAGTGGGGAGGAGTTGTCAGCACACACTGCTGCATGTCCTGTGAGCAGTCCCCAAGGCTGTGCCCAGCCTTCAGTGTCCAGGGCCTCTTCTGCCAGGGCCTGCTGGTTATCACTGTTGGCATTATCTCCGCTCACCACCTCTGTGCCCAGGGCTGCTGGGTCCCCTTAAGGAGCCTCACACCCGTCTACATAGAGGCCCTTCCTGCTCGGAGTCTGACCCAGTTATCCCCTCCATGCCTCCCTTTTCCCAGACTTTTGACTCACTCCAGCCCTGCTCAGAGTGATGTCCTCCCCCAAAGACAAGACCCCTGCTCTTGAGGGACTGCCAGGTGGGTCCTTCATCTCCCCACCTCCACGGGCAGTCTCTGCAACACCCTGACCTTTATGGGGTCATCCTCGGCCAATGAAGCGTTGGGTCCAGGCTCCCCCTTCTATCACCTGGGTCACTTCCATCCGCAGAGGAAGCTTGGTTTCATTTAGGACAATGTGCAGGATCCTTTTGATCATTTCTCTACTGGATCATCAGCAAAGGGAAAAATGAGACAAAAGAGGCCACTGAGTCCTTTGGGGGAAATATGTACCTATAGTAAGGTGATAGTTCAGAGAAAGGGAAGAGTAGAAGGTTGGTCCTGAAGGCTTTCCAAATAAAGTAAAGGATGTTAAATTGCTCTGGAAGATGCAAAGTGCCATCCAGTGAAAACCATTATTATTATTATCATCATAATAGTCATTATCATCACCATTATAGGATATGGCACTGACATAGGTAGTGACTGGTAAGAGCCAATTGAATTTCTAGCTGATTCCTGATGTTAAGGGCTGTGAATCTGTCTACCTGGAATGTTCTAATTCAATTCAGGAGTGGGAGTTTGAGTCTAGACTTCAAAGCACTCTCATATATCCTTGGCCTGCTAACCTGAGGGCTAGTTTCTAGGGATCGATTAACTTGAAGACAGTTCATATATGCCTGAATACTAGTTATTCATATTCTGAAAAATCTGACTTGATCAAACAGAGCAGTTAAAGGCGATGCTTCGTTTTACAAAAGATTTTTCCCCCCACTTTACAAAAGGATGCACAGTGGTATTCCTCTCGATGGAATGTTTCTCTAGCTCATTAAGTGTTTACAGGTCATTAACTACTGCGTGGAAGGACTTTGCTAGAGAAAAGGAAGGCTGTGAGGAAATAGCTGTGGCTCTAGCTCTAGCTTAGGGGATGCTAGCTAAAGAGAATTAGAATTAGTTGGCCAACAGGTGTCTGCGGTGTACTCCCTGTCCACTCAGCACTGCGGCGGGGAGTGAAGAGCTTGCTTCCTTCCGTGTGAGAGCTTACAGTCCCTTTGGAATCTAGATTTATCGTGAAGTAATCGTGAAGACAGAAATTAAGTGCTAAGTTGTGTTCACTCATCTCTTATGACTGTCCATGGGGAAATGGGTCCCGCTTTACAGAAATTCAGTTTGCATGCTGCTTTTCAGGCCTATATCTGTGGCATCCAGTGAGGGAGATTTGAGGAAGGGGTTGATGTAAGACTTCTCTTGGGAGCATAATGAGAGAGAGAGAGAGAGAACTCACAATGGAACCCAGAGAGAGAGAGAGAGAGAAAGAGCGAGAGTGAGCTCACAATGGAACCCAGAGGGGGAAAGGCTACCTGTTGGCTGTCCTGGCATGTAAGTCTGTGTGGTCAGGGCTTGCGTTCCACAAATGGCCCAGGCCCCTGCTGGCTGCTGGGAGAGAAAGTCAGTGAGGAGAGAGGGTTGTACAAGACAGGAGAGATGTACTTACCAGGCTCTTCCAGAAGGGGTAACTGGCTCAAATCCTTGCCTTGAACCTGCAGCAAAGTGGAGGATGGGTGTTATCCTCCTCTCTTCCCTCTCTCCTGCTCCCGGCTGCTCTGAACTCACTTTTGCTGTGTGTCCAGAGCTGACCAGAGGACAGTGGCAGACTTATCGTCAGACTGGCAGCACCAGCCTCGTGCTCTGTCTCTGCCTGGGAATTGGTTTCACAAAGCTCCAGTTCTGCCCTGGACACTTGCCTCATAGGGCTATCCCTTTGCCCCTCAGTAACACCACTGGGATGGTCCACTCCCACCCTGTCCCCCATCTGTGGCAGTCTGTGTTGCCTTGTGGGACAAGGCATTCTGTAAATGTGTATTGGACTTCCATTGCTTACGTCATGATTTGTTTTTCCGACTTCCAGGACTTCCCTGGTTCTGGTTTTCTGGGATTTCATGAACAAGTCCCTGTTTCCCTAATCCATTTCCTTCCCATGTGCATTGCTTTCAATCATCTCCCCTCTGGTTATCCTAAAGCCTTCATCATCAGTTCACATAGGAGGGTGACCTCTGGACCACTTCTCTTTGGTTTGTTCTTATTTCCAGATCTGCAGTATGTTTCTTAGGTGTTTTAAAAAATATGCTAAGAAGAATGAAAACACCCTTGTAATTTAGAGACTCTTAGAAAAATGACAGCACTATTTAGAGCCTGGAATTACAGTTTGACTTCCCTGTGCCTTCTCTGCCCCAGGCTCCCATGGTGGCAAGGGTTTGGGTTGGGGGAAGGGATATCGAATTGCCTGTCTCTGAGCAGGAAAAGAATTAGAGTTTGCCAGGTACCTTTTGTGTATATGTGCCAATTGAGGGCCCATTTGGAACATTTTGACTTTTAAGGAAGCTCCAAACTCTCAAACCGCAGGGATCACAACACGTACATGTGTTTGTTATGACGTTATGTGTAAGCATCATGACAGACAGAGAATGTCTGCACCCCACCCCGGAAAACAGCCTGACTGTCCCCCATGGGCAAACCAGACTAGTTTATAGGGGGTTCTGCTCTGAGGTACTGATGGACCTTGGGTCCTATCCCTGTGATACGGAAGGCAGCTAGACAGGACTTGGGATTTATCTTTAGTGAGATGGCTGAAAAGAGATACAGGGCTGGTTCTATGCCCCAGGTGTGCATAAGTAAGAGCAGATAGCTGATTCCAGTGCAAAGTCCATACAGGTAATAACATTGGCCAGAAAGAGATATGGCATCCACTCTTAGACATAACACACCAGGGTCAATACAACTTTGAAGCTACTCTAGTGCAGGCTAACAGTTGCTTTTATCACAGGCGCCAGGAAGGGTTTGGCCTCTGGTTAGGGTGGGGGCGTGGGTGGGGTGGAAGGGGACTGGCAGACCTCTCCGTCAGTGGCCGTTTGCCCAGGGGGGCCTCTTCCAGAAGGCTCTCTTGCTGATGGAGAATTGGATTTTATTTCTCAATGGGAATAAAATAATTTGTATGCCATGCTGTGTGGACTCTCAAAATTGTAAAGGAGGTGAAGGTTCCCCTGTCTGCACTCTCCCCTCCTCATCACTGTCCATTTATGATCTGTCAGTCTGTCCACCCATCCATCACATATTGGCACCTATGAAGTACCAGCTACTGTGTTAGCATCTGTGTTCCCAACTGACTTGCCTCCCCCTGACATCATATTCTTTTCCTTTTTCCTCTCCCTCTTCCCTTTTCTTCTGACCCAAACTGGGAATTCGGGAAAGGGCCTGATGATCTTGTTTGTGCTGAGGTGTAACTAATAAATACCAGGAGGTATGCGTTTTAGTTCACAAGCTCGGAGCACTTACTCTGCTCTAGGAACTTTACAAATACACACTCATTTTATTTTCATACAAACCCTATGAAGCAGATACTATTATTATTCCTATTTTACGGATGAGTCCGTTTTTTAAATTCCAGCTGAAGAAAGAACATTTGGTGATGAATCATTAGGAATGAGCTAGGAGTTATTTGTCATCACAGAACCAGTCTGTGTTGCCCCAAGTCTGGCTTTGCCAATTGGAGATTAGGGAGATGGAATGAATACTTTTCCTCCCCTTTGATATCTCACCTCACTGAGCTCTGGGCCGTTTCCACTCTTCTTTCCCCATACTCCCATCTCGGCAAAAATTGCACAAGATTTATATGACATTAGGGTATTGGAGATAATTTATTACAACCTCCTACAGAGGGGCAACCCAGGTCCAGAGTGGGGAGGTGACCAGGCCATGGTCACTGCCCAGTTTAGAGGCCATGCACAGCTGAGAAGCCAAACTCCCAGTTCCCAGCTCCCAGCCCACATCTTTCCACTCTCCCATATGGCCTGTCAGCATCATCCTCTCTCACTCTTGCTTAGCCTGTGTAGCTCAAGAAGGATGTATTTATTGCCCCAGGCATAAGAATGTGCTCAGGTGTCTTAAGTAATGTAGGTGTGCCTTACCCATGGGACTTCACTTTCTCTCTGTTTATTGCCAATAGTGGTCTCTGTTCTGTTTTGTTCAGTTTCTCTCCCTTGCATTGTTGTCTAAGATGGCTGTCCTGTCTTTTGTCCACTTCCCCTCCACTTCCTGTGCCTTTCTTTAATCAGCTTCCACCACTGCCTGGGGCCACTCAGCTCTGGTCCCACTGGAGGGCCTGTCTCCCCCAGGGGTCCTTCTGCTTCCTGTTCACCTCTGGTCCTCCAGCCCTGCCCTGGCTCAGCTGATGAGGGTGAGGGAGGGAGAGGGAGGGGGAATCTTAATTTCCTGCACCGGCTGCTTTGCTGTCCACAGCACTGGGCAGCAGCTGCCTCCCGGGAGTGTTGTGTGAGACCTTGATGCTGTCTTTCTTCCCAAGGCCTTTGGCAAGGTAGAAATCATCCCCTGGACTCTCTATGCTGCTAATGGGCGAGGTCAACTAAGCCCATCTCTGAGCTAGTGAGGGTTCTTAGGACTCTGAACACCATAGTTAAGTTATCTCTGACCCAGAGTCCAATTCATTTGGCCTGAGTTCAAATGAATGCCCATTTTAAGAATGTTTTGGGGTATCTTCCCATCATTTCCTTAGAGTAGTGGAGAGGTTTCTGTTTGGAATAGGATGACATTTGGTAGCTGAGCCAAACAGATGACTGGGATACAGGTTTGGATTTGAATTCTCCAGGGAATGGGGTGGGAGGGGGGCATCCTGGAGGATGACAAAATGAGGGCTCCCTGGACTCTCAAACTCAAAACATTTTCTGTGTTCTCTATGTGCCTTAGGTATTTACCTAAGAGAAATGTAGATATACATTCCTATAAACACATCTACATAGTGTCTATTGTAGCACTGTTCATAATGGTCAAAAAGTAGTCACAATCCACATGGCAACCAATAGGTGAATGAATAAACAGCCCTACGGTGGAATACAACTCAACAGTAGAAGAATGAAAGAGTAACACACGCCATACCATGGATGAATCCCAGAATCATTCTGCTCCATGAAAGAAATACAAAAGACGACATCCTGTAAGAGTCCATTTATACCAAATTCTAGAATTCTCAACACTCTAGTGGTAGGTGGGGATTCAGTGGTTAGAAGGAAGGGGTCAGAGGGTTAGGGGAGGGGATTGACAGCAAAGGGGCAAGAGGGGGCTTTCTAGACTGGTGGATGTGTTCTGTATCTTGATTTTGGTGGAGGCCACACAGCTGTATACAATTGGCAAATTAAATCCAACTGTACACTTAAAATGAATGGCTTTTGTTGTATGTAAATTATACCTTAATAAAGCTAAAATGAAACAAAACAAAATACCCATCACGGGAGTGGAACCAAGTCTGTCTGTAACCTTTAACTGTTTGGGTCTCCTCAAGACTCTAGCCGTCTTTCAAGGTAGCACCAAAGTACATTTCAGGGAAATGAGAATGCCCTTTGGATTCTGAGATTTTATAGAAGTTGGTAATGAGAGAGAGAGAGGCCCACTGAGATGGGATTATCCACCATAAGCACAACATGTGGGTCTGAGAAGTGCATGAGCACTGGTGAGTGTGTGAGGAAGGAGAGAGTAAGGGGAGGAAATCTATTTTCCTGGAATTCCAGCAGGCTTCAAAAAGTAAAAAGGGAAGGGAGTACCCAACTAAGTTTTTTCTTCCCTAGAAGTAAATTTATTCTAAACATTACCCCAATTAGTTGGTTTTTGTTTGTTTGTTTTTGAGACAAGATCTTACTGTGTTGCCTAGGCTAGAGTATAGTGGCATGTTCATAGCTCACTGCAGCCTTGATCTCCTAGGCTCAAGCCATCCTCTCATCTCAGCCTCCTGAGTAGCTGGGACTACAGGTGCACGCCACCATGCCCAGCTAATTTTGTAGAGATAGAGGTTCTCTATGTTGCCCAGGCTGGTCTTGAACTCCTGGGCTCCAGTGATCTTCCTGCCTTGACCTCCCAAAGTGCTGGGTTTATAAGCAAGAGCGACCATGCCTGCCACCAACCCAGTCTTATTCATCAGTGTATCTTCTCCTTAAGTGGAGATGCTAACAGTGTAACTGGTGAATTCTTGTAAAGTAAGGGTTTTTGTTTTTCTTACATCCATATTCCTCTCCAGATTCCCTCTCAATTTCCAAAGTATTTAGCATAAATGCAATATCTGAACTTCATTCGTTTGTTTGGCAGATTTGTGTGCACTACCTTTTCTGAACCTATTGGGGTGCTAAGCACTGTGTAGATTTGGGTTCTTAACATGGAAAACGTCTGTGCCTGTGTAGTGTTGGGTCCTACCTGGCCACACGCCAGGTCTTGGCTCTCTACACAGAGTGAGGATGCCCAGGGTGTTTTGATGTAGACAGTCAGCTCAGCCTGGAGAACTGAGTGGAGCATTTCAAATGATAGTTAGGACTTCCCCTTACCATACTTAATGGCTGAAGGGGGCTGAGAATGTCCATGTTTGCTGCCCTCTGGCATCAAAATGAGGTGCTTTTTAGTAGTGCTGCATTTAAAAGAGCATTAAAAATATGTTTTTAGAACTTCACTTTTTGCATTGAGGATGCACAGGTGGCTGAGACTAACTTCTTTGCAGATGACCATGGTTGAAAGTCAGCTACAGAGTTGCACAACCATGTAGCTGGGCTTCACATATAGAAGATGTTGTTATTTTTTGGTAACTCAGTCAGACTTGACCAACCTGGCACACAATCTGGTTGGCACATGAACTTCACATTTGCTCTTCTCCAGGGCATAGGGTGGCTGTTTAAAGAGGGTGGATATTCATGCTAATCTTTGTGTAGCATAACATGTTACTGCAACTTGCTTTTTTTTTTTTTTTTTTATCTGAAAGTTCAAGTAGATATCAGAAGGGAACTGTTTGTGGGTGCTAAGAAGGTTAAAATTACCATTTTGAACAGAAATGATATTTGGAAAAATAACTTCCCTTTTAGGAGGTAAATCAGTCATTTATATGCTATTTGTTGAGTGCCTAGGATATATGAATATCATGTCACATGCTGTGCTGGTACTTTCAAATATAATAGAAGCAAGTAGGAGAAAGAGTCCCTGTACTTAAGAAATCGTTGGGAAGACATGGAATTAATTAAAGGCATAGAGGGTTAACCAGCAACATAAGGCCTAGATATGAGTCGGGGTGGTGCATGGGATGAGTGCTCTATGAGGTTGGAGAAGGATGAGATTGATTCTTCTTGCTAAGGTGACTAGGTAGGCCTTCAGTGAGGCCTTGAAGTTTGAGCAGGATTCCAGGAGGTAAGAGAACAAGAAGAAAAGCCAGGAAGGAAATGAGAACGGAAGGGATTTTTACTTGGGCGGAATATTTTTATTGATGGGTATAGGGAACTAAGACTGGAATAGAAAATTGGAGTTGGATTGTGGAGCTCTGGAATGATGGCTTAAGGAGTTGGACCACATCCTATAGATCAGAGAGGGCTGCTGAAATACTCTGATCAGAAGACAAAGGCAGCATGCTAGGGGATGTTAACTGAGGACTCTGCAAAGTGGGTGGATGGGTTGTTGAAATTCTCTGAAATACCCTTCATGCCTTGTTCTCTCCTGTTGACTTATATGTTCTAGAGGATGGAGTTGGTTGACTGTAGGGTTTCCTTTCACAAGCAGAATGGAACCAGATATTGTAGGAGCCTAGCACATGGGTCTATTACTAATATAGAGGACTGTTTAAATCTTGGAAAACTTTCCTTTTGCTTTTGCCCCCGTTGCAGATGGGGAGTGAGCAGGAATGAAGTTCAGAATCAAGGGCCCATCAGGGTCTGTATTGGTCCCTTGTCCCTCTCCTCCAGTCCATCCATGTTGGGATGCTCAGGGCATGGATGGTGTTTCATGATAGCATGTATCATTTAGATGGTATGTGACAAAACAAGGCAGGCATCAAAATTCGTATCCCTGTGATCTCTCTTTAATAGTGTCCTTCTGCTTTGGGGGTTATTAAGCTAGCCTGAATTTGAGTAAACATTTTTGGATGGGGTGAGAGGGGGCCTGATAAAAGTGGTTGGTAAATAGACAGTTGGAAAGGAGAAGGGCCTGGGGGCTCAGGAGATGAGCCAGGGAACAAGGAAAGCAGAGACACTAGTCACCCAGAGTGTCCTAGAGGGGAACGAGCCTCTGTTAGATTTTCAAATATCAGACTTTCTTTTCAGCCTCCTTCAGGTGCTTCCTCTTCTAGTCAGAATTTTCTTTTGAGACAGGTGCTGGTCAAACAAGCTTTTGTTTGTGGCTGATCACTTGGCACACAGTGTGGCTCTTTGTCATCCTGGATGATGAGGCAGCTATTTTAATGGCAGGCAGGGCAGCTGTGTGTTCACTGCCAAGAAATAAGGGCTTCTAGGAGACTTGGTGGCTTTAGGAACAAACTTCCAGTGGCAGAAATTAGTTAGGAAGTAGAGTAGCACTGGGTTCCAAATGCTTCTATTATATGAATTTGGATATGTTGTGGGCAAAATGACATAAAAGAAATGGAATGAGAAATAGTGTGACTGACAAGGACCCCACTGGCGGGTGGACTAGTGTTGACTGGCTCCCACAGTGTGAATTTAGTTAGGTGTTTCCACTTTATTTTCCCCAAACTCTAAAGCAACAGTTTAATTGGGGTCTAAGATATCCTTTAGAAACCTCTTGACCACCTATTATTTAGGACACACAGCATTTTTTTTTCTTTGAAGATAAATTTGTTTTGGGTATGGCTGGGCGTGGTGGCTTATGCCTGTAATCCCAGCATTTTGGGAGGCCAAGGTGGGTGGATCGCCTAAGGTCTGGAGTTTGAGACCAGCCTGACCAACATGGAGAAACCTTGTCTCTACCAAAAATATAAAAATTAGCCGGGTGTGGTGGCGCATGCTTGTAATCCCAGCTACTCAGGAGGCTGAGGCAGGAGAGTCGCTTGAACCCCGGAGGGGGAGGTTGCAGTGAGCCGAGATTGTGCCATTGCACTCCAGCCCAGGTGACAAGAGCAAAACTCTGTCTCAAAAACAAAAAACAAACAACAAACAAACAAAAAAATTGTTTTGGGTAGCAGTGGCTTTAGGCTGTTTTTGGATCTTTGGCTATTGATATTGATTTGAAATTTTTTGTTATTATTTTCATGTTAAGCAAAACTAGAAAGTTTTACTGAATTCCCCTGCAGTACAATAAGTATTTTCTTTCACTGGGGGAAGCAAACTATTTACAGCCATAACAGGGTTTCCAGTGAATTGTATAAATAGTACTGACTTCTGTGTCAGCAAAAAATGAAACGAAAACTGATCATAGATGACATTACCTAAATGACAGTACCTACGTGTGTCCTTTCTTTCACATTTGCTGTAATCCTGTTAGGGCATTGTCCTATTATCCCAAGTACTGTCATCTTTAAATGCTGTCAAATTGTAACTGGATTGCCAAGGACAGAGGAGAGGAACCGGGGAGGACACAATAGCGATTCCCACTACACCAAAGAGATGGTCTTCTTTCCCCTCTCACAGTTTGAATTCTTGGAGAAATTGTTCAGTTAAAATCATGACTCAGGTATCTTTTACAGGCTTTGATGAAATAGTCAGATTCACTCCTCATGTTCCTAGAAGGAAAGGAAGAAACTCTTTGAATCGCCCGTAAGACAAACTCTTCCAGGATAATTTAAATGTTTCTACAAAATGAGAATACATTATAAGTGTTACTACGTTTTTTTAACCCAGGTCAAAAGTAATACCACAGAGATGGATCTATAAGCATTTAATATCTAATTGTTCATATATTGCTTCCCCAGGTTTGGATGGGGGCTCCATTCTAGAGTTGGGAAAACCAAGTCAGTAAACCTTTAGTGGCAGATGTTATCAGGGAGCTGGAGTTGGAATACTTGCATTTTGTGTTTGTGCCAGCTGTCCATGTTCCTCTTCATATATTTAGACCAAATTCTTATCCAGATTTCCCATTAAAGGTTCATAAATTTCCAGTTTTCACCTTTCTGCAGCTTCCTTAGATAGAATGGTTGATGGGAAAATTACTGCATTAAAATTAAGCCTCTTGCTTTTTACATGCTGCTGCTCATAAATAAGGGAGTGGGAAATGGTTACTTTGAACACCCTCATTAAAGGCTGGTTTGGTTGTCAGAGAATAGGGCTAACTTAAGGGGGATCCGCTAAGCCTTCTTTTCCATGCTTTTTGTTTTGTTTTGTTCTGGATTTTATAAAGGCATCATTTAGTTTTCCCTTAATCTGAATCTGTATTCATTTTTTAATATCTAATGTTGATTAGTATGTTCTATTATTTATAGCCCTCCAGAAGGATCCCAAGGGAAGATAATCTCGATTTGAGAAGACGATTTCCCAATTTCCATACAGATGACGAAAACGTTAACTGCCCACTACACCGCTCCCCCTGCTGAATTTTCTTCTTCCACTCTCGGTGTGTGGCATTGTGGGGTGCAGACACCCGAAAGCCTGACTGGAGATGTAACATGGGCTCCGCTGACATTAGCATGAAGAGCTTGACTAATCGACTTGCAAAATATAGGTTAGGGAGTTTTATAGGATATCAAATTATCTTACTCTTTCATTGATTAAAGACAAAATATTACATTAAGTAGATCATTACGTGGGTAAAAGGTTAGAACTTCACACACTTAGGGGTGTCGCACTATCCTTCCCTCTCCTGCCTTGTGGCAAATCACAGGTTGGAGGCAGGGACACTCACTGTGCCTAGCACTCCTAAATGCCTGAATAGCAACATTAGACTTAAAGGAGGGGCATTTGCCTTCGCTTTGAATCTCCTGATTCTTTTTTATTCTGATAGAATAGTAATCTTAAAATTAAATATTAATTTGTTCTGATTCCATTTCTGTTAGCAGGGGAAAGGGTGAATACATGAAAGGGCGTGGGCTGAGCCGTGGCCAGGTTTGAGAGACAGAGTGATTCGTAGTAGTCTTCCCAGGGTGTTGAGTGGGAACGTCTCCCTGAGAAGGGACGTGGTCATTCTCAGACTGTGGGCTCAGACTCTGTCACACTGTAATACCTCTGTCAACCATCTAATGCTATCAGGGTCTTCTTGAGAGAAGTTTCAGGCCCAATCCTGGTGTTGAGTTAGCATGTTCACATGTCTGATAATAATCTGCCAGCTAATCCATCATGCTGCTCATTTCTGTGCATTATTTATCTCAAAGCCAGAAGATCTCATGTCCACCATAGGACTGTGGTCTGTGGACAGGGAAAATTTCAAGGCTTTTCTGGGCCTGATGTAGCCATTTTCTTTCAATATCTTAGATTGGTAGGTCTTTAGAAATTATCTCTCAGAATGTGTGTGTGTGTGCCTAAGTATAGTTTTCTTGAATTTCTCACTTCAGTACTTAACTACACATATGTGCAGAAAGTGAACTCTTAGAATTTGGCTATCCGTTCTTTCTCATTGTGTGAGAAGGAGGCAAAGTTGCCAAATTGGAGGTGGGGCAAGGTGGGCCAGTAAAGCTGTGATTGGTGTCTCATTTTGATGTGTAGGAGAGAGAACAAATCACAAGTCATTCTCTGGAAAGGAGCCATGGTCCACCCACAGAACAAGGACCCTGAAATCCCCAGTACCAGTCTCCCTAGGATGTCTTGCCTTTCAGCAGCTGTTCAGTCAAATCCATTTCAGAATGGAGAACAGCTTGTCACAGTTCTCTACTCTTGACCTGCTGATAGAACAAGGGGCTTGGAGACTTTGGGTAGATATGGAAATAGATCCCTAAACATACTAAAAAGATTTTTTCGTACGTGTGGTGGGGGAGAGGAGAACCAGAGCAGAAGGTTGGAGAAAGAAAGTTGGGGAAGGAAACTAAAATGTGCAATCTCATTCCTCAGCCTTCTTGTTGAAAATGAGAATCAGATGCAGCAATGTATATTTCCAAGAGCTATCTGGTGATGGGATCCATCTGGTGAAGGGCTACTTCTAGGGGACCTGGAATTGCTGTGTGACCTTTGGGAAACACTTGCCTTCTCTGGGTTGAGCTCAGCCCGTAGTTCACAAGGGGCATTGCTGATATTTATAGACTGTGTTTGACAGTCCCAAGTGAAAGGCAACTTCACTTCTCACCCCAGAATAGCAAGCGTTGTTTCTCATATCTAGGTTGCTGGGACAGCTTCCCAGGAACCTAATATTCAGCAGCTTTGTGACGTTGGATGGAGGGTTTTTCTTTTTAAATGAGTTGATTGGCTTTTGCCACTTTACACATTATTTTCCAGGTCTAGGCTTGTTTTTCCCTTATAGGTAGAATCTAAAAGAGTATGGGGTCTGCCCTGGCTCACACCATTCTGTTTTTGCAGTTAGCTTAAAGGCATGGAGGATGTTCCTGGGGCTGGCATCTGCTAGCCAAGAACCAAGATGACAGCAGCATGGCCGTAGAAGCATGGGCCCTGCTGGGGCTAGTAGCCTACTGTGGTGGCGGCTGCTGCTGCTGCTGCTGCTACTGCTGCTGTCCTTGGCATTCTTGCTGGAGTGGCTTTGCTCCACCCTGCCTGGTCACGGTGCCGTTCAGTCTGGGCTATGGCCTCTCACCCCACCTCATCCCATTGCATTTCGTAAGCCAGTAACTCCAAGACCAGACTTCCATTACCCTCTGGACGGCTGC
The DNA here is from genome assembly GCF_024542745.1 of Macaca thibetana thibetana. Classification (NCBI taxonomy): domain Eukaryota; kingdom Metazoa; phylum Chordata; class Mammalia; order Primates; family Cercopithecidae; genus Macaca; species Macaca thibetana. Next base: position 46,591,826 of record NC_065590.1, read on the forward strand.
ATTTGTTTGCAGGAACCTCAAGCAAGAAGGGGCCTGTTTAGGGAATTGGGCATTGGCCTGGTGAGAAGGTCAGCTTGGGAAATTGTGGCTGCAAGGGATGCCTTTTTCTTGCAGGGCTATGCCTTGGTGGTGGTGGGACTACAGGTGCTCGCCACCTCACCCGGCTAGTTTTTTTTTTGTATTTTTTAGTAGAGACGGGGTTTCACCAATATTTCCTATTTTGATTTAAATACTGTTCTTTTTTTTTTTTTTTTCAAAGTCCTAAGCAAGTGCCACAGAGGATTTCTTTTTGGCTTGAACTTGAAAAATTTGGAGCACACAAATTTACACACACACAGTCATGAACACACACCCCTTCTCCTGTCTCCCCAGACCCCCAGCACATATATTCCATAATGAGGTATTCCTAAGTGAGAATTCCTATAATTTGAGGTTTTACACTGGAATGGTGATAAGGGCAGGAAACCTCAGCCCATATGCATTTTTGCTTGAGTGGTTAACCTTTCCTCTCTTTCTCCTTCTTTTTTCGCCCCCCTCCAAAGTCCCCCTTCTCTTAAGAAAAAACATGTGAGCCATGTTGGAAGTACGGCCTTGACCTCAGCCTCACCAGGTGCGGCTGCTGACCGGTGCAAAAAAATAGGAAATATTATTTAAAAGGCAGGGAGGGGAGAGTTTCTGTTCCACAATCACTGCTGTTTCAGTGAGGAGCAACCCGGTTTATCTGTAAAACCTACTTCCCTTTCTGGTGAATGTGGCTGTTTTTGACAGCAGAGGACCCCAGTTGTTGGGGACTAAAGAGAGGGAAGATGAGAAAGAAGATGCTGGAAACAGAGGTTGGAGAAAGAGAGGCAAGGAAGTAGAAAGGAGGAAAAGGGGAAGAGAGGAGGCAGGGGGAGAGAGGGTTGGAATTCGAGCTATTTTCAGCTGAATGTGAGTGCAGATTTCATCAGGCTTCTGGGCTGCAGGGAAACTGATGTGTGCAGACCTTCTGTGTAACTTCCTGTGAAGCGGCCGTGGTGACTGCATTTTCTGACACTGTCAGAGTCTGGACAACCCTGCCAGCTCCTGGAAGGGCAACCCGACAACTGTCACAGACGAAGCATCAAAAGCATGAGCTGTCGATAGTGACCTGCATTTGCAGAAAATCTGAGGGCTTTCTAATTAACAGAGGAGCTCTAAATTAGAGTAAAGCTGTTCGACAAGACCCCTCATACGCGGTAAGTGTCACAATGCAGATAATCATTACATCTAACAAGCTTCTGATTTTTAACAGAAGCTATGAGACCAACTCATATTTATAATGGTTCAATTTCAAAGAGGGAGAAAAAAACAACCAAGAAAGAAAAAGAAGGAAAGAAAAAAGAGGAAAGGAAGAAAGAAAGAACAACCAGAAGAACAAAATAGGAAAGAAAAATAAAAAGAAATCCTCCTTCAAGTGCTTTGGGCGAGTGCTTAGACCCAGTCCCCAAATTCTTTCTTTGTTGCCTGCTGCAGCATCCAGATACATCTTCTGTTTTAGATTTTTCTTACTGTAATCCACGTCTGCTAATATGCCAGCTCATTCATTTGATGTTTCCTGGAGACGAGCATCCTCTCTTGAGTTATTTCTGACAATTGCAGCATTCCACAGGGTCTGAATTGTTGAACAGAGTGCCCTAACTTAAATGTTACAATCAAAACACATGACATAGCAGTTGATTTGGGTTCTGCCTTGGACAGAGAAACAGACCGGGGCTGAAGGGACTGCAGCTATACCTGGGGACTTGCCTGAGATCATTTGGGACTTGCCTGGTCTCAAGTCTCCTGACCTTGGCCAGGACTCTTTGCACTGGGCAGGGGAGTTTGAGTCCCAGTTTGAGGCATTGATTTAAACCACGTTTCAAAGGCCTGAGTGGAGTTGATTATTTGTGTGTCTTCTTTTCCTGGTGTTCCCCTTGTCAAGACCATTTCTCTACCATGGGTTATATATTAGAGGGGAAAGGGCTGTAAACCCTGATTGTTGGCTAGCATTGTTCAGGAAGTGTAGCATTAAGGAGCAGCACTTCTGTCGCCTGTGTTGATTCTCCTCCAACTACCCACACTATCCTTGCAATTATTCATGGGAAATAATATAAATCACACTGCCTGATTCTTCTCAAACATCTCGCACAGTAATCACAGGCGGAAGCGCAGGTTTTCTTGCAGTGCCTTTATCAGTAAATCAGATTTTGAGCATTTATCAGCAAAAGTTAGACTTAAGCATCATCATTTCTGTAATGTTTGAAAGAAAGATTTGTTTCAGTGGGGACTCTGCCAATCAATGATCTTTCAGCTCGACTCTGCTATCAATTATTGCTGCAATTATTTGTCTAGTTGGATATTTAAAATGTCATCAGAAAGAGATGATTACATATTCCAGAAAGCAAGGCACTGTATAATCACATGAACTGAATCCAGTTAAATGTAGTGTGGTACTAACCTGTCCTTCAAAATAGAATTCTTGAGCTACCACCGAAGCAGTCTTCTGCCCTGTTTTCAGGAAGCTGATCTTAACCTTGGGATGCAGTGTGCTTTCAGGGTCGGGCGATACTTAATTATGGAGAACTTTCCAAGTCTGAAAATGGAATTGCTCCTTCACATACACGAGAAGTGCATTTTGGTTATCTCATTCATCTGCAAGTCCATAAATAAGCAGTCCCTCTATTCTTCTTGCTTCCTGTGGATTTAAATGCCAAATCCTGATTTGTGGTAAAGTTGTCACATGCCCCTTTCCCACTCTCTATGCCTGGTGCCCAGGAACTAAGCAGTGGCAGTGGAAATTACAACTGTTTGGAAGCCAAGAAAAAAGCTCCATTTCTCACTTTTCTCCAGTTCCGGATATTCTCGGCTCTGCTCCATGTATCAGCCTCCTCCCCACACACCTCCTCCACTGCACACCCTCCTTCTGTCCGCTCCGTGAACAGGAAACAGAAATACAGCTCCAATTTTTTTTTAATGGAGGAAGAGAAACCACAACCCGAACAAACAACCCAAAAACTAAACTCCAACAAAACTAAACTCTCAAGATAGAATCATGAGAGATGCAAAATATCCAAAATGTCCTAAGTGGATCAAACCACCCTCCCCGACCCCTGCCCCTTAACAGGTCTGCCTCTCTTCCTGGGAGTCAGAAGTGACCTTGATGAACTGGATGTTAGGTCCGAAAGTGACAACCAAGCCCTCCACTGGGAAGCATCAGTCCAACCGCCTTGTTTTGACACCAGGACTAGAACAAACCAGAGGTTCCAGAGAAGGTCTCTATACCTAGGTGGGTTTCCTGAGCTGGAGAATTTTCCGTGGGGCTGTCTGTGTTGAGGCTTTTCCCCATTCACTTTCCCAATTCACTTCCCAGAGAGCATGCTGAGCTCATTCCAGGACACTGTGATAGTCAAAAGGCTCTCCCACCATCACATAAAATGTACTGGGGTTCTGTTAGAAAATTAATCTCACCTGTGGAAAAAAAAATGCCTTTAAAACACTGGAGCCCTGAGTTGTGTGTGCTGGAGCATGTGGGAAAAAAGAAGGATGTAGGGGGTGGAGCATTAAAAAAAAAAAAGACAAAAAAATTCATGAGCCATGGAAATGGAGAAGAAACACTGTTTCTGCTGCAGTTTTCTTAGCCAGGGGCCAACCGTGGACAGCACTGTCACCTTGACCCCTGTCCTGCTTCACCTGCCAGCTTGTGGCCTAGGTGGCTTCAGTTCTAGCCCTGGGTGACCCTCTGACTCTTGAGAACATGTGTATGTGCTTGTGGTGGGTGGCGTGTAGTGCGTTAAAGCCGCAAAGCAGAGGTGTGAAGGGCCTGGTGTAGCTCTTGGGAGACACAGAGAAGGCCCTGGGTTCTGAATGTTTTTACTTTTCCTAGGATCCCTGCTTCATTTTTGTTTTCAAGGTGTTACTTGTTTCTCTCTTCTTGCCTTCCAGCGTGTCCCAAGCAGAGGTGGGTGGCTAGGTTTGGGAATGGGGTGCTGGGAGGGGAGGGATATCCCATTCCAGGGCCCTTCCCAGTTTTTGGGCTGGGAAGCCTCAATCTCCTTGAGCACAGCAGGGCTTTGCCTTCTTCCCTGAGCTGTGGCCACCACTGGGCTGCACCAGGATCTAGTGCAACTTGGGTGACAAGGTGTGGGTGGCTGCAGGTGTTCTCCCTGCATCTGAGGCAGGGAGGCAGCTGGGGGCTTCCAGCCAGCCTGTAATGCCCCTCCCAGGGCAGTCTTCCTAGCCTTATTTTTAAGCCCTTTTAGTGGAGCAAAAACTATTTAGAACTATGGGTTCAAAAATAGGGATTATTCAAGCGGATGTACTTCACACTGTTCTTTCTCTTGGGACAGAGATGGGGGTGCAGGTAGGGGATGAGAATAGAGGAAAATGTGGAGGATTGCTACAGCAAATTGAGAGAGGAAGGAGAAAGGGACCCAGACTAGTAATTGAGACCAGTTCATCAGAAGACTTAAGGAAATTTGACATCCACTGTAGCTCTTCTAACTGTGTAATTACACAGCATTTGGAAAGTGAATGATTAACCCGATTGTCCATAACAACCATTGAGCAAATACACTATTACAGATTGCCAAAATAGTACAGTGAAGCGATGGACCAGCAGCCACTTTGAAGGGGCTATAATCCTCTCCTGGGTCAAGGCTGGCCCAGAGGCTCCTTGGTTAGTGAATCATTTACTAGGGAAGGTTTCCCCAGGTCACTGCTGGCTCCATGGCCTGGTCCTTCCAGCCAGGTCATTTAGAATGGCTCTCCCGGAAGAAAAGTTCACTGCACAGTGCTTGAGTCCTAAGTATTTATTGAGGGGGTCTTCTTTGCCCAGCATGGTACTCAGAGGTAGACCACTGAGACTTGGTTCTTAGAAGCCTTGAACTTTTAGTTGACAAACCAGTGGTAGATGCTTGCTGATTACAGGGAGACCTGGATCCAGGAGAAATGGAGTGGAGAGCCAGGGTCAGAAGAGAGACGTAGCCTTTGCAGGCCTTTGTGTTATCTAGCCAGTGCTTTCATGTCCCCAGCCCCCTGGCCTCCAGCCCCTCCGCCCCCACCTTCCCCCCACTGTCCTTGGTGCAGAGCGGGGCAGTCATCTCAGTGGGGCCTCCTTCGGGGAAGTCCACAGCCTTGCTCCACACTGGAGGAGCCGCCAGAGTCAGCCAAGAGCCGCAGGCCATAAATGCAAAGTATGATTTAACAAAAGCAGCTTTTGAGTGAGAAAGCTGAGTGGAGTTGTCCCAACCTGTCAACTTCAGATTTCTTTCCTCCTCCCCATAAATCAAAAAACGGTTGGTGGAAGGGAGGGACAGAAGCGTTTCATTTTCAGATTTTGTAAGAAAATAAAATCAAATCAAAAGAACCTGTCCCACGCTGATACCTTACATGCCAGGTTTGAGCCTGAGGCAAATTTTTGTGGCCATGTAATAAGCCTCTTTAAAATGGTGACAGACCCTTGACTCTTTGCCTTGAATTACATTGATAAAAGACATTTTATTGCATTAGAGCCGGGGCAGGAATACAGGACGGTTCTTGCCTGGTCGGCCTCTTTGAAACTGTGTCAGCCTGCTGTCCACACTCTCCACCGCCTGACAGGGTTTGAGTGCGATGGCGGCTGAGATCTGTGGGCCGGTGACAGAGGGGGCTTTCTACCTAGCAGTCGAAGGTTGAGGCCCTGGAAGCAAAAGGATTTCAGCCTGAGGGGCTTGTTAAGGGAGAGTTATTCTTTTGTGTTCCTAGTAGACCTGAGAGATCTTGACATTGGTGGCCTCTGGTCAGCCTCATGGTTGGGACTGCATGGAAATGCTAGACCTGAGAGACCTCATTTTCCAAGCAGTCTTAGAGAGACTCAAAACAAAAGATGATCCCCGGGTCCCACCGTGGTGTGTGGCCCCTGTGCCCACAGAGGCCAGGTGTCCATAGGGCTGAGTCCCCAGGTGGACCTGCTAGGTGGGTAGAAAGGAGTTGAGGATGTTGTGCTGTTGGATGGAGGAGCTTGGAGGTGTCTGGGAACATTGGATGTTACTCATATGGAATCAGCAGAATTAGTAGTCCCAAGAACAGACAGCAGTGCCCCACCCCGTGGCTGGACTGAGGCTTCTCCAGTGATGGCAGGTTGTATCTGTGGGCATCTCCGATTTGCTCAGGGAGCCCTTTCCAGATTGGTCAGCGGTATAAATGAAGGATTAGGAAATTGGGTAAAAAGCCAGGGAGGAGGGGGAAAAAAAACCCGACAAAGCCAAGGCCTGTGTTTTGTTCTGTGGGACTCTGCCAGAAAGATGAGGACTGAGGCCGGAGCTGGGCTGCTGTGTGCCTGGGAGGTGGGAAGGTGCTGAGGCACTGCAGAGAAGCAGCTGCCGTGTGCCCCGGGCAGAGGCCTGTTTCTGAAAGAAGGACTTGCTGTCATGGGAGGAGGCCTGGCCTCGCAGCACCAGAGCTCTCCTTCATTCAGCCTCACCTCAGGCGAGAGGGCAGCCTAGTTTTGTTCCTGAAGAAATGTTAGAGCCTGACCTGCTAGACCATTTTTTTTTTTTTTTTGGTAGAGCTTTGAAGCCTTAAATTAGTTCTCATAATTTCCGAGCAGCTCTGTGTTAACCATAGGACATAATACGTTTTAATTCTGGAGAATGGCCAGTTCTGGTTCTCAGAATCTCTCAGCCAAGACTGTCACAGAGTATTAGGCCTGTGAAGTGCCTTCCACACTTCCCCTGAAGTCCACACACCACTCACTCAATAGTGCCAGAAAGGCAAGTGAGGAGATTGCCTGAAAGGGGCCGTAAGACCAGTGTCCAGACGACACGTTTCTGCCGCAGCCCTGAGGTGGCGGTGGGAGGGGGTTCATCGGAAGGTGGGCAGAGTTCTGAAGCCCAGCCCTGTCCTCCCTGCCCGCAGCAGGACACTTCTGAGATCTTCGAGTTCCTCACTGGGAGGTTAGGCTAATACCTTCCCTCATTCCACAGGACGACTGTGGGGGCAGGATGTGAAGAGAGAGTACTTTGGAAAGAATATAACGCTTTCCACCCAGCCTGGGCAACATGGTGAGATCCCATCTCTACAAAAAATACAAAAATTAGCCAGGTGTGGTGGTGGCGCGTGCCTGTAGTCCCAGCTACTTGAGAGCTGAGGCAGGAGGATTGCTTAAACCCGGGAGGCGGAGGTTGCAGTGAGCTAAGATTGCACCACTGTACTCCAGCCTGGGCAACAGAGTGAGACCAAGTCTCAATTTTTTAAAAAAGCTTTCCATAAAGGCTAGGACAGATGTGCTTCCTTAAGAAGGGCTGGACTTGGAGGCCTTGCCCTCCTCTGGGCTTATTGGCCTTGAGGGAGGCCTGAGAGAGCCTTCCTGGGGCTGCTCATCCTTCTGGCCCCTTCTCTGTGCACAGACCAGTCTTGGATGATAAGTCAGGAAAGCCCTCCAGCTGGCCAGGCTGCAGTGTCGCTGGGGCTGCCCACACCAGCTGACCATGGCGCCCCACTCCCTTGTCACTCACAGCACCACTGCCCCTGTTTCCACAGTGCCCACAAACAAAACATCAGGAGTCTCTTGGAAACACCATTTTTGGTTATTTCTTTATTTATTATTTATTTTACTTTAAGTTCTGGGATACATGTGCAGAACCTGCAGGTTTGTTACATAGGTATACATGTGCCATGGTGGTTTGCTGCACCCATCAACCCATCATCTACATTAGGTATTTCTCCTAATGCTGTCCCTTTCCTTGCCGCCCCCCCACCCCCCGCAACATGTTTGGTTTTCTTTAGCTTATTCTAGTATTTTCTCAAGACCGAGTGAAATGATAATATAGAGGCATAAAGCACATTTGTTGTGAGTTGACGCAGATAAAAAGGCTCGGGGTGGCCTCTTCAGAGTAATTTGGGAGTCGTGTGTTCTGCTGGCTTTGATAGACAAGCCCTTCTCTGCCCTGGCAGGTGTTATCAGAATCAAACGTTTGCAAATGGTCATTCTCATCACATCCATCTTCACAGCCCCATGCCTCTTCCTGAATGCTCAGTTGAAAATGCGTATTTCACCTTCCTCAGGTATCTAATACTTAATCTGGGAGAAACGCAAGTGTGGTTTGCAAGGCTTTCCAGGTGTCCGAATGATGATTTTCCGTCCTTTTCTTCACTTCTCGAGTGGGGTAGGGAGGCACTGGGGTGTTTGTGATACATTTGTGTGAAGCTGGACAATTCGGGTGACAGAAATATGTTCAGGGCAGCGTCTTTTATCGTCCCTTCTAACTACAAAGGCATCGATTGCAGTTGAGCCCCACTTTCAGAAGGCCGAATACACACAAAAATCTCATTAATGGAAACTGATAAATTAGAGAGTGATTTTTCACATTACAGAAAGATTGTTAACTTTTCAAAAGGTTTCACCACAGGGTTTCTTTAAATAGTGAGCTCCCCCACTGAATTTAAAGTGTTTGTTTACAGATCATTAACTACTTGACAGAAAGGATATTGGGGGTTGGGGGGAAGGAAGACACACTTAAAAGGTAAAATGTTAGAAGCCCTGCCAATTTTCAGTGAGCCTGGAAGGGTGACGAAACATCTCTGAAATTATGTTGGTTAGCAAATGTGATTTATTTTACAGAAATTCATTTTACACATGGCTTTCCAAGAACTCCATGCTGATGGGGTGTGGGGGGAGGGCAAGGACCACAGGGTGCTGGGCTTTGCTGTCCTGGTTTGTGGTCGCCGGGGAGAGGACTCCCTTTTCTTAGAGTCCTGTGTGTGCCTTCGTGAGCAGTGGGTGCCAGGCTCTGGCATGAGGCCGAGCTTTGCTACTGGCCTTCTGGCATGAGCCACTGAGACCTTTTCCCTTGACATTTAGCCTGGGTTTGGGGAAGTTTCTTCCTGGTTCTCTGACCTTCAGTCTCATTGGCTCAGGACACACCTAGGTTTCCTCCTTGAAGCTCAGACAGGTGAACTTTGCAAGACTGTGTCCCAGGAGGTTGAAATCCACCATCAGGCTCACTCTCTAAGCCTAAGGATTAGCCTGGGGACCGAGCCCAGCCCCGAACTCTCGCATAAGGCCCTCGTCATCCAGGTCAAGGTCGTGAGGGGAACAGGTGTATCCTGGCCAGCTTCTAGCACGGCCCATCGTAGGTCTCTTGGCTGGTCCGAAGGAGGCCTGGACTGGCATGGGAGGCAGGAGAGAGAAGCCACCCATCTAATCCAGTCTTCTCCTTTTAAAGATGGAAACACTTAGGGCCAGAAAGAAGAAAGGATTTATTCAAGGTCACGAAACAGCTGGTGAGTTGCAGAGTTGGGGCTGCAGAACTTAGGTTCCTGACTTCCCTCTAGCAGTCTCTCCAGAGGAACAAGTCCCTGCTTCCTCAAGGAAGAAAAGAAACTGGGGAGTGGTGGCAGTGGGAATACATGGAGCAAGGGCATCTCTGAAAGTAGCTCCCAAGTAACCTGATAAATACCTTGGACGGAGGCAAGGCTGCACCCCTCTCCCTGCCCCCACTACACACAGACATCCTCAACTGAGGATTCAGAGCAGGAGTAAGGGCACCTCTATCCTCACCATGGCTTTGAAAAGAAGAAAGAGGGCAAATTTGGAGGGATGGTCAAGTTGATGATTGAAGAGACAAAATAGTGTAGGAAAATCTCAATGTTTCTTGCACAGTCATTTGTTGAAAATGTGTCAGCAAGTACAAGCCCATCTTAAACTGGCAATGAGACATCTGAAATAGATTATTTAAGCCAGGGAGGCAGTATTGCAAGGAAGAACATGGCTATCAACACTTGTTTGTCTGACTCAGAGGAATAAAACATAGTAAATTTTGCCTTAGCGGGCCACCCACACTCATTGGGGGAAGAAACAATTGAGGTGGGGGAAAAACAGAACAGATGAACCTTCATGGAGTTTCACAAGAGTCCACATGGCTGTGTCCCTTATTTTCAGAAAATGTGAAATTGGAAAATACGCACTTGTGAAAATGGAAGATGTCACAGAAATCTTCAGAGGATTTATTTAGATGGTCGTATCCTCTGCTGTCAACTGGATGAATCAATGTGCAATATTTTGATGTGAATGTAACCACCTATTGGGCCCCATTTACTCTGTGCCCACCTTGGGCTTTGGTTCTCTCTGAGCATCTTTACCTGCTTTTTCTTTTTATCTAGGAAATCCTTTCTCTTGGCTCTCCGGGTTTAACTCATAAGTTTTCCTCTTTCCCAAAGCCTCTCTCCCTCCCTTCCAAATGGAAGTAATTTATCTTCCTTTGAATTTCCATAGCAGCTCATCTGTACCTCTCTCATGACACACTTTCTGCATTGGGGTAGAGCAATTTCTGTGCAGGCTTTACCTTTTCTACTAAATGAAGCCTGCTGTGGGAGAAATCTGTGTCTGTGTTTTCTTTGTACTGCCCACAGTGGCTAGCCCATTGCTTTGGGCATTGTAGGCACTCAGTAAATATTTGTTGAATGAATGCATGAGAGGTTGAATGAATGCATGAGAGAATGAATGAATGGAATTTATCCTGGGGGACACACATTTTGCATAGTGAGGTATGTGATTAAACAAACAAAAAAAATTGTCCTAAGACAATTTGTCTTTTATATGCAGCTGCCCTCTCAGTCTCCTAGATAAGTTCCACCATTCTAAGGCAAAAGCTTAAAGTATAATAAAAATTTATCTAATTCATGATCAAGTGAAAATACTTTGGGCCCAGAGCCAAAGAATATTATTGGAGTGAACTTTTTTTTTAACACCCTAAATTTAACCAGCTGGAATTCTTTTTTTAAGTACCATCTATTCAACCTTTTGAAATGAAGGATTTGCCTTTTAGTGGGAAATCTGCATTTCAACACAAAGATGGAACACAATGTCTTTGGCTTAGTTACTCTTCAGAAAAGCAAGATTTTTTTTTTTTTTGGAATTATATGCTTTGCTTATGTTAAAGACACAGCTTGCAGAAAAATTTTGTTTAGGCCTGACAGATTGGTGGCTGGCATTTTTATAGATAAAGGGTCACGCAAAATGTCATCTCTACTTCCTCCCTTTATCGAGAAAAAGCCTAGGATGAGAACTCTTAAAAGGTGAAGTTAGTAACCCGTTGTTTGAATAATCAAGGCTCTGAGAGGATAGCATTGATCAAAAAAGAGTTTTAAAATGAGTGATTGATGTTATTTAAAGTCACTGGTGAAGTATTAAGGAATCTAAGGACCATGAGCGAGTTTCTAGGAAGAAATTCTATATTGTAGTGTCTATAATTATTGCTTTCTTTTGTTTTTGCAGAATACACTTTTTAAAGAACATCAGGATTTGGTAAAACCTTAGCCAATAAAAAAGCAATGAAGGAAAAAAATGCTCATGTAAATGCTCATTTCTAGAACAAAAGAGAATGCGATTTTGACAATATCAGAAGGTTAATTAAGAAGTCTGTGAGTGATGATAAAGCTGGCACATTTTCATTACAGATTGACACAACTCAAGACACAGGCATAGCTAATGTTTGCTCTATAATACTCTGATAAGTCAGAGAATCTAAGCAAGAAGAACTGGTATCTATGGTAAACATAGGGTCAAGAGCTAGATGCGGCTGAATAGAAAGGACATTTACTTTGCAGTTAGATAAAGAAGCCTCTAGCTCAGACTAGCCGCACTGTTGTTATTTGTGTGACTTGAACCTAGTAATCGGATTCAGAACTGGAATAGTTCCTTCAGGGTACTTTACAAATGTTCAGGATGCATTTTAAGTGTAGTCTAGAAGGTCGCTACATGGAAGGGCTGAGGGACTTGAGGTTTATGGACCGGGAGAGGACTGTAGGGAGTCCTGTATTTTGGCCTGTCACCAATATAGAGATCCCTTCTCAACACAGTGTCATCCATTCTCTTTTTGAAGTCCCAGGGTGAAAGAAAGGGAGGTCACGGCGTCATGAGATAGCCCATGCCATGTGGGACAGCTCTACTGCTTTTGTGCCTGTCTTACTGGAAAAAAACAAACAAACAGGGAAATTATCTAAAAACATATGTTTAGGAAATATATACACATTCACACACGTACACAGACATGTAGGCACACACATATACACACATGCATGGACACGCTCACACACATGTGCATGCACGCACATGCACACGCTCACACCCGCACATGCACACGCTCACACGTATATACACACATGCACACGCTCACACACATACGCACACATGCACTCATATACACACATATGCATACATGCACACACTCACACATGCACACATATGCTCACAAACATACTTGCACGTGCATGCACACACACATACAGACTTATGCATGCACATGCTCACACACACACACGCTTGCACACGCACACACACATACTTTTTAGTGAATGGCACACATCTATATACTCCTGTGGAGAGTCCTGTGGTTTTAGTACCTGTTGAAATTGGGCTCCCAAAGCAGTCATTAAATGTGTTGGAATGATGCTTTTTTGCTTAGCTGTTTTGGCACATTTGGAAATCTGCAGTATTACCTATTGATTAGTAGACAGTAATGTGTCTGTATTACACACCCAGTGATTAGTTTCAGAAACAAATAGCATGTTAATAGTCAAGGAATCTTTGAGACATTCTTGAGGAAACCAAAAAACTTGATTTAATGACCTTAAATTCCAGGAGCATCCCACTGGGCTTAGAGCTCTGGGTCAAAAGTTGGTATCCAATATATGTAGAAATGTAAAGTGACCAAATGTATAACATTAAATCAAAGCCATTCCCAGTTTGTTGCATATTTTTTAATGAGACCTGAAAAATAAGAGTCATTATTTTTTAATTCAGCCATAAGGAAACTTTGCAACCTAATAATGTGTAAGGCATTTCTGAGGCCCCAAGTGGAAATGCTGGGTCTAGAGAGATCTTTATGAAATAGAACAGGTTGAAACACCTTCCACCAGAAAAGTGTAAGACATTTGAAAAAACATTGAGTCAGAAAAGGGAAATGTGTCCCATCTGAAAGACCAGAAAGGGAAACGAGTCCAGTTCCTGCTCTGTCCGTGCGGTTGCCACAGCTGCGTTCTCTGACATGTCGACTTTTATGGAAGCAGTGAGGACACAATCTGACACAAGCTGGTTTGGGTGTTGTCTCATGCTAAGAAGGCCCTGGAACTGATGGAGAGCCTGGACCTGTTCTCTGTCCTTATCAATGACAGACGGAGGGTGGAACCTGAATTTCCTAATGGAGGGACCCTTAGGGATTCCCTAAGCTTAATTTGATTTTGACTGTTCCAGTCCTAAAGGAGGTGGGGTCCTGGACAGGAGGGAGAACAGCCTCATGGCCCATGGGTCTCTGCGCAGGGAATCTCAAAGCTTCCAGCGTTCATACTTCCCTTCCCCTATGACAGCAGTGCTGATTCAACTTGAGTGTGTATCAGAATCACCTGGAGAATTTATTCAACATAGACTGCTGCTTCCCCGCCCTCAGTTTCTGATTCAGTAAGTCTGAGGTGGTGCCCAAGAATTTGCATTTCCAACAAACTCCCAGGTGATGCTGATCGGGGGTGGGCTTGGGTCTGCATTGTGAGAATCACTTGCCTAAGAGCACCAACAAAGAAATAAAGAGGACATAACTAGATCACCCACTTCCTGGCCAGCAACCAGAGCCCATCTCTGGCTGGGCAGAATGAAAGTGAAGGTGGGAAAAGAAGAGGCCCTCAACCAGGGGCAGCTCTTCCCCCATCCTGCCCCCTGGCCTGGGAAGGCAGAGCTGCTCCTTGAGTTTGACGCTCAGAAGCATTAATTGTGATACTTTACTTTGTCTAAGCCGTGATGAAATAATTGAAGGCATCATAGCAAGAAGTTAAGCCCTAGGGAGGCTATTAACAATTTAGCATTTCCAGTTCATGTGGGAATGTCGATTCTACTTACCAAAGAGAATATTATGGATGTGTTTAGTGGAAGAAGCAGCAGAATCAGCTGGGGTCCTCAATTGGCTTTGCTTTGACCCTCTTCCTGGAGGAAGATAAATGCAAGGGTTAGTCTCACAAAGACAGTGTGCTTTTTTCTAAAGTAAATAGCCTCTTAGGCTGATAGAAATGGTTTCAGCTGTCTAATTCTGCAGGGGAAGCAGAGGTAGAGGGTGAACACAGCAAAAGGTGAGGCCAGGAGGCCCAGGCAGCAGAGCAGGCCTTGTTTTCCAACTGTGAGACCAAGTCAGTTCATTGGCACCTTTTGAAAGCCCCATGTAACACTGCTGGGCTGGACCCTCCCCTGGACTGTTAAGTACTGCCTAATGGATCAGCAGAAACAGGACCTTCTTATTGGGCAGTGAAGACCACGGCAGTAAGAGCAGAGGGGAAGAGACAGATTCCCAGGAAAGGTCACTGGATCAGGAGTCAGGAGATGAATTCTAATCTTCACATTGTGGTTAACCATCAGTGTAGCCATGGGCAAGTCGCTTAATTTCTCATGGCCTCAGTTTCCCCATCTGTAAAATGAAGGGACCGACTTGATGATAGCTAAGGTTTTCTACAACTTAGAAAACAAAAACAAAAACAAATGATGCTGCCAGATACTCAGATGAGACCTCACTGTGCCACATGGCCTGACACTATAGAGATCTGGTCCTGCAGTCAGCTTGTTTAGGGCTAATGGGTTTGTAGACGAGTTTGCCAACCAGAGATTCATGCGAGGGGTTAAGCATGGATTAGGTCAGCAGTTCTCCCATTTCTTGCTGGAGGCCTGCTGAAGCACTTCAGGGTCTCTTCCCAGAGTAAGTGGCAGAGAATTTGAAATTAGATGCTCCCCATACAAGGATCCAAGTACCTGTTGCTTTTATGCTGGGATCACAGAGATACCCGGGTTGCGTGTGTTTCCTAAGAAAAGGATGTCTGTTTTGGCAGCAAACTTAGTGAACGGCTGAGGCAAAAACAAGTGCAAAAATGGATTCTCAGATTTCTCATTGAAAAATGCCATGACAAAATCTGTAGTAATTTTACACCACACTCTCAATTCAGTTGACATAAACAGTCAAATGTAGACATACTTGTTTGTTAAGTCCGGTCTTCCTGCTTGTGTTGGTTCACTTTGCGGTTGTTTATTTTGTTTTAGGTCAGAGAGGATGAAATGTCTCTGTAGACAGTCTCAGGCTAGGTGGTGCTTCCACCAGGGCCTCCCTCTGCAGGCCTGGTAACAGCAGACCTATGCTGTCTGTGTAAGAGCCTTCTCAGCAGCACACCATCGTTACCCACCAGGCTCCTCACGAAAGGAAATCTTGTCCCAACTGCCTTGGCTGTGCTTGGCAGTGTGCTCTATATAAGGAGAACAGGATGTATTTTACACTTGAGACCTGCTATCCTAGAGTACAACAACAACACTTCTAAGTGCTCTTAATATTAAGCTAATGGAAAACATACTGTTTATTCACCATCAAAGTCTGTTTTTCTTCTCTCCTGCCCTCCCCAATCATCACGAACTCCAAACCTCTAGAACACACAGAGCGTTTCCTGCACCATCTATCCTCCAGTCTGTCTCAAGATGGACAACTACATGGTTAGTTAGCTAGAGGAGGACTTGGAAAAGCTAGGCACTTACCACATAAACCATAAAATCCCCAGACTGCACAAACCAAATTTTCCTCTTCTCAAAAAAATCTCAGTGCTAGAAATGTTTTGTTGACTATCAGATTCATTTTATTAGTGTGAAAAGTCACTTGTCTTCACCAGAGTGCAACAAAGTGCAATAAAATGGTGAAGGTGGGCCAGGGTTTCTGGGTGCTGGTATTATTGGAATGCTGGTTCTTTCCTTGTCATGTAATGGCCAAAGTTATTTGGACCCCAGAAGTCTAATCTTTATCTTCCATTGCTTTGTATTGTGAGAAGCCACATCTGTACAGGGTTTCCCGTTGACAGGACTCTAGCATATGGCCCAGGTCAGTCCAGAAATGCCCAAGGTTCCCCTGTCACTGAAGGCTCTATCATAAATATAGCATGGGAAGAGGGGGGCAGAGGGACAGAGAAAGCAGAATGGGACTCTGTCCCATAAAAAACGGTTCACAAATCTACTCATTTCCTATCAGCATTTTGTTTTTTGCTTGGGTTTGTCTATAAAGTAAAGTTAATGTATGCATGTAAACCAGCCTTGCAGATAACGCCCACCCCCATGTTTTCAGGCTACCCACAATATTACCAGTTTTCCCCTTGCTGTTTACCCATCTCTTTCCACAAAACAATAATCAAACAACAAATAAACAAGCAAATGAACCAAAGACCACCTCTCCCCATTCCTAAAACAAACCCTTTCCCTTTTGTCAAAAAGACCGAAATTGAAAACAAAACAGAAACTGTGGGAAATAACTCTCCACTCTTCTTTTGTTTCAGGCCTTGGGCCTGTTAACTATCTGCAAGGCTGTTGTAATGATGTTAATCTGTTTTAATGGAATTGAAATGTGATATCCTGTGGTTTATGATGCACGTTGTTTGTAGCTGTAGTGCTTGATTTTGGGTTTCTTTCACAGATAAACTTCTGCACTGGAGGGGCCTCTCCTCCCCTCGTTCTGCACATGGAGCTCTAATCCCCACGCCCGGGATGAGTGCAGAATATGCCCCGCAGGGTATTTGTAAGTTGAGCCTTATTTCTTCTACAAATGTCCATGTGTATAGAGATGACAGTTTCTGGAAATTGCCCTTACTTTTTAAGTACTGAACGGAGTTACTTCCAAAATAGATTGTCATATGTATTATTCCATTACTCACTTGGCAGACGCTCCCCACTCCACTCAGCCCCAGAGGGACTTCTTGCCTCCCCTTTTTCTTTCCTCACTGGAGGCTGGGAGCTGAAAGTAGCTCATCCCTGTGGGTCTTCTCCCCAGGGTCTTGTCTGGCTCCATGGCTAGTGATTGAATATGCCTGTGCCTTTGGAGCCCATTTTATTACTGGACATTCACTCCTGTGGCCTCATTTAGGACTTCGGGTATAGTCCAATGCACACATCTTTAGCCAAGGCCAGAATCAAAAGCAGTCAGTTTAGGGTTATTCCAGAGTTATTCTAATACATATTCCTTATGTATTTACATGTATATTTGTACATAGTATATTTTATATATACATGATCACACATAATTTTGACTTATTTTTCTCCTAGTTTTAGAAGAAAATGCACATCATTTTAGTTAAAATGTGAAGGTTCTACTATCACCACCACCACCACTACCACCACCACCACCACCACCACCACCACCACCACCACCACCATCACCATCACCACCAGTACCATCACCACCATCACCACCACCACCGCCACCACCACCACTACCACCACCATCACCACCACCACCATTTACTTGTTCAAGTGAGCTTTTATAGTAAGGACCATTTTATGAAACTTAAATTTGTCCATTTATACAAATGTTTTCTGAAAGATACTGTTTTAGAAAGTAATACAGTTTGCTTCTCTGTGTAGGAAGACATGGTATGAATCATGCATGGCTAAAGGGTTGGGGGTTGGGCAGTGATTCCGCCCTAAACACAAAAAAGCAGGTTCAAGAAGAAAAGAAGTGTGACCTCTAATTTTTATTTGAAAGTAAATGAAAAATAACCTGCTGTGGAAAGAAAAGAAAAGAAAAGGAAAAGGGTCATGGAAAGAGAATAACAAAGAGCAAGATGCCAGAGTTAAGGCTCTAAGGGGGACTGTTTTTAGACGGGAGGGAAATGACACTTATCCACCTTGTAAATGGTATCTGAAGAGCAGGGCATGCACCCTGAGACCAGAGTCAAAGCCAGTTGTTTATTTTTGTTAACTCCTAGGTAATCCTAGGTAACAAAGAGTTATTGTGTGAATTTCATAAGCCCTCAGGTCCTGAGGGCTGGGTGGTTCAGGGGTTAAAAGCACCTCATCTGCCCCCCTTCCCCAAGCTGGGCCTAAGCCTGGGTTAGGTCACAGATTGCAGAGGGTTTAGGGGGTTGGACTCAACGGTTTCTAGTCCCTGCATGCTGGCTGGGTGGGGAGAGCTCTCCTGTTGCTGGGGGCATCTGGGGCCTGCATGGGGCTGTGGGAACGGAGCCACTTTTGGAGGGAAGGGAAAGAAGGCAGTTGAGCAGTTGAGAGGAGAGTGGAGTTGAGAGGCCAAGGGCTGCTGGCCAGGGAAACATAGTTCTCTGTCTTCAGCCTGGTCTTCCTGAGGGCTGGGAGTTTGATTTGACTGGTAGGAAAGTCTGAGCTTGATAGGGAACTCCTGTCCTCTCCCACCTTCCCACAAAGGGAGGGTACATAGTTTACTGGTGCCCCTGCCGGCAGGACCAGTTTAGGAGTGACCAGAACAAGGTATGTGGAAATGGGTTGTGGGGGTCCAGAAATCTCTAGAACAAATCTGATGCCCGTTCCACTTGGCGGCATTAACCTGCTGCCCCCGGCTTCTAGAGCTCATAGCACTTCCCTTTGGCCGCCCTGCTGTGTGCCAGTCACCCCTGCTCTTTCACTACAGCCTCCTTTTGGCCTGGGTTAAGGCCTGGACTGGGACCTTCCTCTGGAAGCCGTGCGGGGTGTGTAATGTGGTTAGTCATTACCCTCAGTAATTAATCACCCCTGGTAGTAATGAAAATTCACATTCATGTTGGACCTGATAGTTTACAGAGGGCTTTTATATACTTTTGTCATTTGAACCTCCCAACAATTCTTTACAGGTACTGTTTTTATGCTCATTTTACAGATAGGAATTCTAAGACTCAGAGAAATCAAATGACTATCCCAGAGTTACAAGCTGGTGAATAATAGAGCTAGGGCTCCAGTCTCAGGCCTCCTTGTTCTTCTGAATCTTGAGCCTTAGATCACATGACTTTTTCACATTGGTGACATACTAGAAATGGGGGTCATTCCTTCCTATAAAGTAAAATGAAATAAGATAAAAGTCAGTAGGTGGGCTAATAGCTGATTTTAACCCTTTTGGTGCCTCAAGTTCCTATGCTTAGGGGCCAGGTGTCAGTTTATTGCTCTAAATCAAAACAATCCCTGTAAATGCCCAATGAGGCTCTCAAATTGAGAAGTTGATTTTCATCAGAGTAAATGAAGAATATTATTATATTTTACACATCAATAAATCAATGTAGCCCTAATTTTGCCACACAGGAAATCAATTCTGGTCTTTCTAAATCATCAAAGATGTTATGAACAAAGTAATTTCACAAATTATGGCAAGTAACACATTTATTGATGACTGCAGTTTAGGAATTTAGAATCTGTGAGCACTGTAAT
The DNA here is from genome assembly GCF_024542745.1 of Macaca thibetana thibetana. Classification (NCBI taxonomy): domain Eukaryota; kingdom Metazoa; phylum Chordata; class Mammalia; order Primates; family Cercopithecidae; genus Macaca; species Macaca thibetana. The sequence goes on from NC_065590.1 coordinate 46,611,012, forward strand.
ATAATATGGTACACCGGCACGAGCTGAGTGAAATACAGATTATATGGTGAAATTGTAATGCATCATTTGCTATTAGTGGACTGGTAATAATTACCAGTTTCAAAGCAGCTCTCTCCATGTAATCTTTAGTCTCAATCGTAACAGCCCTTCTCATTGACATTATGATTACACTAGCTGCCCTCATGATCTAGAATATCTAGTTGATGGGAATACTAAAATGCGATAGTGAAAACTGTATGTTGTATGCTCATTATAAGATAAAATGCCATTTTCTCTGACCTGATGTATGAGAGAGAGGGAGGATAACATCACAGTGTTAACATACTGTAGCATGATCACATAACTAGCTCTGAAAAAAAGTTTAGGACGCTCAGGGCAGCAAAATAAAATGGACTTTTCTCATTTAAGCCTTTTTGAAAGGATACAAATGAGATCCTTGATGTAGTGCTGTATGCCACAGATTTTGGCATTTATCAATGACTACATTCATGGCACATGTGAAACCAGCACCACTAATTATGAGTCCAGTCCTGGATTTCTATCGATTTTTTTATAAGGTAAAATATAATTTTAAGGCATTTGGAGTGACGAACGTGTTAAGGACTTGCATTATCAGACAAATCTTTTTACTTGCCCAACTCAGATTGTCGGGCTACATGGGTATGATAGTCATGCAGAGACCTAGGGAGGACAAGGAGGAAGCCACAGAGGATCATGTAGTTGGAACCAGATAATTTTTTTTCCAGCCTATTTGGGACCCAAGTCATTGTTCAACAACAACAAAAAATTTATGAAAATGCTGTCAATGAAGCTTTTTATTTCCCTTTGAAGAGAGGAGGCAAACAAAAATAGGCAGATAATGTGATACTAATGTCAGCGTTTTCTTTCAAAATCTTTCTGCCTTTTTTCCCCCTTCCACATTAGACAAATGTTTGAAATCTAATTTTGGTATCTTACCATCTAATCTTGTTTAAGAGATTTACCCAGGAGTGGGATATATTGAGTGGGATTATAAATGCATTGTAAAGTAAATTACAAGGTCAGGGCAGGAGTCCATTATTGAGACAAGTGCTTGAGCAAGGCTGGCTTGTTTTGGAATACCAGTGTTTGGGGGCTCCTGAGAAGACCCTGCCAGCTTTTCTTTCTGACTTGCTAAATGGAGGCATCATATAATTGATTAATTCCTCATTCTCACTATTAACCTCCCTGGTAGATTTTTATTTTTTTTTCCCTTCTTAGAAAGTTAACTGACAAATACTAGCTGTGGCCTTAAGGAACTCTTGTAGCCTTTCTTTTAAAAGAAGGAGAAAAGTTTGTTATTTCTCAGTTGTATTTTAAGGTTTTTTTCAGAATCCATGGGAAGTTTTCTGTTTTTCTCATCCTTGTCCTTTGGCTACCATTACTTCTGCCCTTTTTAATGTTGTACTTGACTAGTAAACTGTTGGTTAGTTATTCCATATATATATATATTTAATTTAGCCATCTCCCCATATATATTTAATTTAGCCATCTCCCCAAATGAAAGATTTTGTGAAGTCAAGCTGGCCCTTCTTTGCCAAAGTGGCATTTACCACTCTTGGGTTCTTTTCAGCAAGGGAAATAATGTGACTTAAGCAGGGCCCCTCTCCAGACGGCTTGGCTACTGGCCAGAGTTGACTAGCTGAACTGTATCTTTCTGTTTCTTTCTCAACTGGAGCTGAGTCTCAGCCGAGGGCGCAGGATGTTGTATAATTTGGTTCACGTTGTTAGCCTCTCAAAATAATGAGGAGGAGGATAGTGTAGCATTTCTCAGCCTGCTGCCTGTCATGGTGCTGGCTGCTTTAACTGTTCCTTAAACTAGGATGCTGTGTCTGCTTAAGTCGGCACCAGCCACTCCTCCTAACTTTTCCAGACTTGCATTTGTCTGACTGGGGGACAACTCCTAAAGATTGGATACAGCCTATCCATTAGATCTGAATGAAGTTTTTCTTTCAGATTTTTAAACATTCTTTGAGATAAAAATGGGCGTTCCCATGGGGTGTTGTGGAACCAAAATTGGGACTCACTGATCCTCCCACAGTCTGGGATGTGAGAATGTTGCTAGTCTTTTTTCCATGGAAGTATTTTATGAGTACCCTCTCATTTTAACAATATCAACAATTAGTGTGTTTCAGACTAAGACTGAAAGCATCTCTAGGGCCATATAACATTGTAGTGAGTTGACCTTCTCCCCTTTTTTTGAATCTCTATGAAATGTTTGCCTATTTAGAAAGTTCACCTGCCACCCAGGGGGGAATAGAAAGCTGGGATTTAGGAAGCCAAAAAGTTTCCTTGGGTCACCTTGTCCAAGTTTCTCACTTAACAAAGAGGAAACAGAGGCACATGGAGATGAGATGGCTTGCCCCAAACTACAGCTGATGGGACTGGAAAGTTTAGAAGACATTTGTTTAGGTGCCTAGAATGTAGGGACCTTCATTCTCAAGCCAGAACTGGCCAGGATTTTTCTGCTTTGGGGACTGGATATCAAATTCCTAGAACTGAGTTTAATGGCAGGAAGACTGATTGGACCAATATTTACTGGGTACCCATGCTCAGACGTGCCAGGCACAGGAGTAGGTCAGTGAGGGTTTAGGCCTTGGGGTTGAGGGGTGGGGGCAGGGAAGGCTGGAGGTGGAACATAAATAAGCAATTGCTGATGCCCGCCTCAGTGATTAAACATTGATGTTGGTGTTGTATTATTTTGCAGGTAAAGATGAGCCCAGCAGCTACACATGTACAACTTGCAAACAGCCATTCACCAGTGCATGGTTTCTCTTGCAACACGCACAGAACACTCATGGATTAAGAATCTACTTAGAAAGCGAACACGGAAGTCCCCTGACCCCGCGGGTTGGTATCCCTTCAGGACTAGGTGCAGAATGTCCTTCCCAGCCACCTCTCCATGGGATTCATATTGCAGACAATAACCCCTTTAACCTGCTAAGAATACCAGGATCAGTATCGAGAGAGGCTTCCGGCCTGGCAGAAGGGCGCTTTCCACCCACTCCCCCCCTGTTTAGTCCACCACCGAGACATCACTTGGACCCCCACCGCATAGAGCGCCTGGGGGCGGAAGAGATGGCCCTGGCCACCCATCACCCGAGTGCCTTTGACAGGGTGCTGCGGTTGAATCCAATGGCTATGGAGCCTCCCGCCATGGATTTCTCTAGGAGACTTAGAGAGCTGGCAGGGAACACGTCTAGCCCACCGCTGTCCCCAGGCCGGCCCAGCCCTATGCAAAGGTTACTGCAACCATTCCAGCCAGGTAGCAAGCCGCCCTTCCTGGCGACGCCCCCCCTCCCTCCTCTGCAATCCGCCCCTCCTCCCTCCCAGCCCCCGGTCAAGTCCAAGTCATGCGAGTTCTGCGGCAAGACGTTCAAATTTCAGAGCAACCTGGTGGTGCACCGGCGCAGCCACACGGGCGAGAAGCCCTACAAGTGCAACCTGTGCGACCACGCGTGCACCCAGGCCAGCAAGCTGAAGCGTCACATGAAGACGCACATGCACAAATCATCCCCCATGACGGTCAAGTCCGACGACGGTCTCTCTACCGCCAGCTCCCCGGAACCCGGCACCAGCGACCTGGTGGGCAGCGCCAGCAGCGCGCTCAAGTCCGTGGTGGCCAAGTTCAAGAGCGAGAACGACCCCAACCTGATCCCGGAGAACGGGGATGAGGAGGAAGAGGAGGACGACGAGGAAGAGGAAGAAGAGGAGGAAGAGGAGGAGGAGGAGCTGACGGAGAGCGAGAGGGTGGACTACGGCTTCGGGCTGAGCCTGGAGGCGGCGCGCCACCACGAGAACAGCTCGCGGGGCGCGGTGGTGGGCGTGGGCGACGAGAGCCGCGCCCTGCCCGACGTCATGCAGGGCATGGTGCTCAGCTCCATGCAGCACTTCAGCGAGGCCTTCCACCAGGTCCTGGGCGAGAAGCATAAGCGCGGCCATCTGGCCGAGGCCGAGGGCCACAGGGACACTTGCGACGAAGACTCGGTGGCCGGCGAGTCGGACCGCATAGACGATGGCACTGTTAACGGCCGTGGCTGCTCCCCGGGCGAGTCGGCCTCGGGGGGCCTGTCCAAAAAGCTGCTGCTGGGCAGCCCCAGCTCGCTGAGCCCCTTCTCTAAGCGCATCAAGCTCGAGAAGGAGTTCGATCTGCCCCCGGCAGCGATGCCCAACACGGAGAACGTGTACTCGCAGTGGCTCGCCGGCTACGCGGCCTCCAGGCAGCTCAAAGATCCCTTCCTTAGCTTCGGAGACTCCAGACAATCGCCTTTTGCCTCCTCGTCGGAGCACTCCTCGGAGAACGGGAGCTTGCGCTTCTCCACACCGCCCGGGGAGCTGGACGGAGGGATCTCGGGGCGCAGCGGCACGGGAAGTGGAGGGAGCACGCCCCATATTAGTGGTCCGGGCCCGGGCAGGCCCAGCTCAAAAGAGGGCAGACGCAGCGACACTTGTGAGTACTGTGGGAAAGTCTTCAAGAACTGTAGCAATCTCACTGTCCACAGGAGAAGCCACACGGGCGAAAGGCCTTATAAATGCGAGCTGTGCAACTATGCCTGTGCCCAGAGTAGCAAGCTCACCAGGCACATGAAAACGCATGGCCAGGTGGGGAAGGACGTTTACAAATGTGAAATTTGTAAGATGCCTTTTAGCGTGTACAGTACCCTGGAGAAACACATGAAAAAATGGCACAGTGATCGAGTGTTGAATAATGATATAAAAACTGAATAGAGGTATATTAATACCCCTCCCTCACTCCCACCTGACACCCCCTTTTTCACCACTCCCCTTCCCCATCGCCCTCCAGCCCCACTCCCTGTAGGATTTTTTTCTAGTCCCATGTGATTTAAACAAACAAACAAACAAACAGAAGTAATGAAGCTAAGAATATGAGAGTGCTTGTCACCAGCACACCTGTTTTTTTTTTCTTTTTCTTTTTCTTTTTTCTTTTTCCTTTTTTTTTTTTCCTTTATGTTCTCACCGTTTGAATGCATGATCTGTATGGGGCAATACTATTGCATTTTACGCAAACTTTGAGCCTTTCTCTTGTGCAATAATTTACATGTTGTGTATGTTTTTTTTTAAACTTAGACAGCATGTATGGTATGTTATGGCTATTTTAAATTGTCCCTAATTCGTTGCTGAGCAAACATGTTGCTGTTTCCAGTTCCGTTCTGAGAGAAAAAGAGAGAGAGAGAAAAAGACCATGCTGCATACATTCTGTAATACATATCATGTACAGTTTTATTTTATAACGTGAGGAGGAAAAACAGTCTTTGGATTAACCCTCTATAGACAGAATAGATAGCACGGAAAAAAAAATCTCTATGAGCTAAATGTCTGTCTCTAAAGGGTTAAATGTATCAATTGGAGAGGAAGAAGAAAAGGCCTTGAATTGACAAACTAACAGAAAAACAGAACAAGTTTATTCTATCATTTGGTTTTAAAATATGAGTGCCTTGGATCTATTAAAACCACATTGATGGTTCTTTCTACTTGTTATAAACTTGTAGCTTAATTCAGCATTGGGTGAGGTAATAAACCTTAGGAACTAGCATATAATTCTATATTGTATTTCTCACAACAATGGCTACCTAAAAATATGACCCATTATGTCCTAGTTAATCATCATTTTTCCTTTAGTTTAATTTTATAAACAAAACTGATTATACCAGTATAAAAGCTACTTTGCTCCTGGTGAGAGCTTAAAAGAAATGGGCTGTTTTGCCCAAAGTTTTATTTTTTTTAAACAGTGATTAAATTGAATGTGTAATGTGCAAAAGCCCTGGAACGCAATTAAATACACTAGTAAGGAGTTCATTTTATGAAGATATTTGCTTTAATAATGTCTCTTTAAAAATTCTGGCACCAAAAGAAATAGATCCAGATCTACTTGGTTGTCAAGTGGACAATCAAATGATAAACTTTAAGACCTTGGATACCATATTGAAAGGAAGAGGCTGACAATAAGGTTTGACAGAGGGGAACAGAAGAAAATAATATGATTTATTAGCACAACGTGGTACTATTTGCCATTTAAAACTAGAACAGGTATATAAGCTAATATTGATACAATGATGATTAACTATGAATTCTTAAGACTTGCGTTTAAATGTGACATTCTTAAAAAAAGAAGAGAAAGAATTTTAAGAGTAGCAGTATATATGTCTGTGCTCCCTAAAAGTTGTACTTCATTTCTTTTCCATACACTGTGTGCTATTTGTGTTAACATGGAAGAGGATTCATTGTTTTTGTTTTTATTTTTTTAATTTTTTCTTTTTTATTAAGCTAGCATCTGCCCCAGTTGGTGTTCAAATAGCACTTGACTCTGCCTGTGATATCTGTATCTTTTCTCTAATCAGAGATACAGAGGTTGAGTATAAAATAAACCTGCTCAGATAGGACAATTAAGTGCACTGTACAATTTTCCCAGTTTACAGGTCTATACTTAAGGGAAAAGTTGCAAGAATGCTGAAAAAAAAATTGAACACAATCTCATTGAGGAGCATTTTTAAAAAACAAAAAAAAAAAAAAACTTTGCCAGCCATTTACTTGACTATTGAGCTTACTTACTTGGACGCAACATTGCAAGCGCTGTGAATGGAAACAGAATACACTTAACATAGAAATGAATGATTGCTTTCGCTTCTACAGTGCAAGGATTTTTTTGTACAAAACTTTTTTAAATATAAATGTTAAGAAAAAATTTTTTAAAAAAACACTTCATTATGTTTAGGGGGGAACTGCATTTTAGGGTTCCATTGTCTTGGTGGTGTTACAAGACTTGTTATCCATTTAAAAATGGTAGTGGAAATTCTATGCCTTGGATACACACCGCTCTTCAGGTTGTAAAAAAAAAAAACATACATTGGGGAAAGGTTTAAGATTATATAGTACTTAAATATAGGAAAATGCACACTCATGTTGATTCCTATGCTAAAATACATTTATGGTCTTTTTTCTGTATTTCTAGAATGGTATTTGAATTAAATGTTCATCTAGTGTTAGGCACTATAGTATTTATATTGAAGCTTGTATTTTTAACTGTTGCTTGTTCTCTTAAAAGGTATCAATGTACCTTTTTCGGTAGTGGAAAAAAAAAAAGACAGGCTGCCACAGTATATTTTTTTAATTTGGCAGGATAATATACTGCAAATTATTTGTATGCTTCAAAAAAAAGAGAGAAACAAAAACGTGTGACATTACAGATGAGAAGCCATATAATGGCGGTTTGGGGGAGCCTGCTAGAATGTCACATGGATGGCTGTCATAGGGGTTGTACATATCCTTTTTTGTTCCTTTTTCCTGCTGCCATACTGTATGCAGTACTGCAAGCTAATAACGTTGGTTTGTTATGTAGTGTGCTTTTTGTCCCTTTCCTTCTATCACCCTACATTCCAGCATCTTACCTTCATATGCAGTAAAAGAAAGAAAGAAAAAAAAAAAAAGGAAAAAAAAAAAAAACCAATGTTTTGCAGTTTTTTTCATTGCCAAAAACTAAATGGTGCTTTATATTTAGATTGGAAAGAATTTCATATGCAAAGCATATTAAAGAGAAAGCCCGCTTTAGTCAATACTTTTTTGTAAATGGCAATGCAGAATATTTTGTTATTGGCCTTTTCTATTCCTGTAATGAAAGCTGTTTGTCGTAACTTGAAATTTTATCTTTTACTATGGGAGTCACTATTTATTATTGCTTATGTGCCCTGTTCAAAACAGAGGCACTTAATTTGATCTTTTATTTTTCTTTGTTTTTATTTTTTTTTTATTTAGATGACCAAAGGTCATTACAACCTGGCTTTTTATTGTATTTGTTTCTGGTCTTTGTTAAGTTCTATTGGAAAAACCACTGTCTGTGTTTTTTTGGCAGTTGTCTGCATTAACCTGTTCATACACCCATTTTGTCCCTTTATTGAAAAAAATAAAAAAAATTAAAGTACACATTGTAAGCTTCTTGTGTCCTCATTTGACACACTCTGTAAATTACTTTCAAGAAAATAACAGGTTTTAAGAGAAGGCCAGTCAGTCTTTTTCAGGATTATTTCTATGGGCATTCTGATGCGTGTATTATACCCTAAAGGAACATAAAGTACTTACTATATTAAAATAGACATATCTCAAACCCTGGACATAGTTTTAAGGCTTTACAGTTCTAGAATAGTTTTAAGAAATGGAAGGTGTTTTCAGTCTGATGTTAAAAACTTACTCCATCTCTTAGCAGAAATCCATTCAAATATAAGTGAAAAAACTTGCTGGTAATAGCATCTTAAACTTTTATTTCCTTTAAATTTTTTGCTGTTCTTGTTGTCTAAAAGTTCTTTTCTATTCTCCCATCCTTGCTTTATCTTAGAACATAATGTAAAAAAATATATATATATTTTTTAAATCAGCTCTTTGGTTTCCATGTAAGAGTCTTTTCTTGTAACAAAATAACCCCACTTTTCAAATCTAAAAATCTGGAAACAAAGGCATCAGGTTTTGTTTTTTGGTTTTTGTTTCTTTTAAAAGGGGAGAAAAAAAGAGAGAGAGAGAGAAAAGAAAAGAAAGCAGCCACTAGGGGTTTAGTCAGACATAGTGAAATCTTTGGAATCAGCCACTGATTTCCTGAGATGAGTAGTGGTTTGCCTTGTGGTTCTGAGATCCCAGGAACCCTAGATGCTACAGATTACTTTAGGTGTTTTGATAGGGTCTTCCTGGATGACAGCAAATAAGGGTGGGAATACCCTTCAGTTATCTTCTGACCAGCCAGTTAGGTCTATTTTAAAAATCCTTCCTTAGAAATCTGTGTTGTCGATTTTACAAATACTGCATGTTGCAGCATCTATTTGCTTTACTAAACACATACCTCTGTGATATCGTCTCCCTGTTCCCAGTGTAGATGAACGAATACGACATTGTTCTTATTTTTGTAAAAAACCAAAACAAAAGCCATTCTGTTGTCTTCTTGTGGTAGCATTTTTTGTTGCTCAGTTCTTATGCCCTAGTGCCTGTGAGGTGGCCTTTTCATGTCATGCCTTTTATCTGAGGCAAGAATAGTTTTATCTTTCTAAAGTGTAGAGAAAGTCAATGTTTTCTGAAAAGCCAGTTTGGGTGGGAAGGAGAGAGTGGGGCTAGAGGAATCCACTGCGAAAGGATGTTGGAGAACATTACACAGGAGTTGGGGTGGGGCTGGCGTGCGGTACCTTGAGAACTTTATGTTTGTCACTGAACTTAGAAAAGATATACTGTATGTGTTTTGGATTAGGTTTCTCCAAAACTGAACCCAAAATGCTGCTCAAGACAGATAGAAATAATTCCCCAGTGCCATGCCAGCTTTAGATGTGGTGACTTCAACTCCACCATATTAAATGTCCATAAAACCTCCGTGTGTCCCTATTACTCTTTTATTAGGAGCTATGAGTGCAACTGTGCAGGTTTTATATACAGTATTCATTTTAATTTCTCAGTATATGATGCTCTTAGCATAATTAGGTTTTGCATCCTGACAGACAGAATTAATGGTGGATATTGTATACTTGTCTGTTCAAATTTCTTAAATCAAATGGGGAATGGGGAGGAGTGCAAACATCTGGTGATAAATCACAGATTATGTTTGATTTACATGGTCCCAAAGTTAAACAAATTTATTGGGAGACGGGTTCTTCAGGTTACTCAGTCTCCTAACTTATTGAAATCTTCTGATAAAATATTATTTCTGAAGCTGATGAACAATAGAAGCATGAGAACCTAGCCAACATGAATATCACTTATAAATGACACTTTGTATCCAGAACTCTAAAATTTAAAACCTTAATATAAAATAACATACAAATTTCCAACAATAAGATGAATTCATGATCTATTTTTTTTAAATGAGGAACTACTAAGAACTTAATGTCTCTTAAAATCCTCAAGTAAGTTTTCGTAACAGGCTTGACGTGCTGATGGAATGTTTCCTACATACCTGAAGTCCTGATGCTTAAAATGTTCTTTTAAATCTTCATTTGAGAACAACTTAATAAACAGGAATACAGCAAATTCTATTTCTCACAGATTTTAAATCAGAAACTCTTCCAGTGCCTCTGTTACCTCCTTCCTGAACCCATTTGCTATCCTTTCTTTGTTTAGGACCTACAAAAGGGCTGGAACCAACACGTTACAAAGGTTACTAAGAAGTGAGGTGAACACAGTCTTCATTTGCACTGGCCATGGCAGGAAGTGTGAAGTAGTTGAGTTTTTCCCAGGGCATTCTGTAGATATAGAACTGTTTATTTAAATACCGTTTTTGTATATGCAATAAGTACATATTGTATATATTCATAATGCTAGAAGTGAGAATTTGAAAGGAAGTGGCGGGAGGTAGCTTAGGTATAATTCCAGTTGGAGAAATAAGGAAATGAGGTGGTTTATTCACAGACACAGTTTGCTGAAAAGTACTGGGATTATTTCGGGCCTTCCTGAAAAGGAGTTGAGAAGCCTCAGGCCCCATCCTCTCCTGCTTGTAGCCCTTTGCTCACAGGGACTGAGGGAGGAAATACAGTGTTTTCTTGTTTTAAGTCTCCTTCCCCCTCCGTACACACACGAACATGACTTCTTATGACTGTGTTGTAACTGTATGTTCCTCATTACGATTCTGTTACTCCATTGTCCCTGGGCCTGGTGTGTTCAGGAATGTACCCATCCCATTCTCTTTTTTTCAGACAACTTCCTGTGAAAAAAATTGTGGGAACTTTGCCGATATGAGGATGGGATTGGCAGAGTTCTCTCAACCTGCTTGGAAAAATGTTTCTTAAAAGACTGCTAACTTTTAAAAGGCATGAGCCATCTAGCAGATTTTCCTAGGTGTCTCCTAAAGCCCTGCATCTTTCCCAGTTGAGAATAAACAACCCATTGTTAGAGAAATGGACATCAGAACACATAGAGGGAATTGAGATGATGTGTATTTACTCTAGGGCTGCTATAGCTATGAACTGTGGACATGGGTTGTCGGGTCTGCACTTCTGCTTGCTGGCATCTCGTTATCCCATTAGCCCGCTGTTTCATTTACTACATACAGCACATGGGCAGTGACTCAGCCTTTTAGAGGGATGGGACTGTTTCTCTCTCTCTCTCTTTCTCTCTCTCTATTTCCCAGTGTCATCTACAGTCATGGGATACCATTAATTCCTCCCTTCCAAATGGGAAAGAGACCAATCCAGTTCACACGGGTCATTGTACTTAAGAACCTAAACTTGGCTGAATACAGCTCGATGGTTGATCCAAATACTGTTTTTCCTTTCTGTAAAGTGGCAAAAACTATTTCAAGGGAGCACGTGTATCAGATCTTTCATAGGGATGGTAGAAGAGGCAAATTAAGCCATTTCCCCAACTGTCCTCTAAAGCGGGAGCCCCTAAACCCTTAGGGGGCTGTGCTTTTTTAAATAGCTGTGAACGTGGTACATGCCCATGATACACTTTGTCTATTAGGGCTTTGAATATTGGTAGCAGGTTGGACGAAGGGGTTTGATTGGGTTTCAGCTAAAGGGGCCTCGACGACAGTGACTTAGCGCTGGACTGGGAATGGGATTCCCCAGAACCCACCTGGACACAGCATGCCCCTCAGCCCAGGTCTCCGCTGCTCTGCTCAGGGGTGGGATGCGTGAGAGCAGCTGAGCTCCAGACCCCGGGCCTCCTGCGGCGCCAAGTCAGGGGAGAGGAGGCCCCAGGCCCCTGCTTCGGGTCGCCATGGCAACGAGGCCTGGAATGCCACAGTGGTAGCCCTCTTCCTCGGCACATCCGGACTCCCAGTTCTGCTGCTTCAAGTCAATGTCCACAGCAAGGGAGGAACCCCGGAGGAAAATAACCACTCCCTTCTTCCCTTCACCATTGCCTTCCCCCTTCCAAAAAAGAAAAGAAAACTGCATGTTTGAAAGAAACTACAGGCAGTTTTTGGTGCAATTTGAGAGCAACTCTTTTGGGTTCTGGTTTTCTCTTCAGAGATTTGTTCGCCTCTTGTAAATCATTGGCTGCTTTGACGTTGAACTTGATGACATTTCATGTTTTCGTTGTGCTGCTTTTACATCAGTTTTAATTTTTTGTTTCTTTATAATTTTATTATTATTTTGAGAAGGTGTCCCCTTTCCCTCCTCCCTCTCCCGCTCTCCTCAACCAAAGGACTGTTTCTTACTAAGTTTTCTCAGTCATAAGGGCAAGTGTTTCCTTCCAGGTGTGTCCCGAGTTTATTAGGACTATCATACAATTGGGCAGGGGTGGGGGGACCTGGGTCCTCCTTGGGGGGACGGAAGGGAGGGAGGCGTGGGAAGACCACTCAGTGGTCAGAGATACTTGGGGAGGGGAGACTGAGTTTGAAATCATGCTTAAGATGCCAGTGGCTCGACCTGTGGTTGGTTTAAGTTCTAATTTTTAAAAGCTAGTTAGAGAACAGAAAATCATTGGGCCAAGTCACACCTGTATTTTTTTTTTCCCCCTCCTCTGTCTCCAACCTCTTTCTAGGTTCTTCACACACCCCCATTCGGCGTAGTACCCAGAGAGCTCAAGATGTGTGGCAGTTTTCGGATGGAAGCTCGAGAGCCCTTAAGTTCTGAGAAAATTTGAAGCCCCCAGGGGCGGGGTGGACGCGTGCCGCCCAGTCGACGTCAGCGTGGTCTGTCATCCTGCTAGTTTGTGATGTTTTCTGACAGTAGCCTCCAAGAAGCCGTTGTGCGAAGACAGAGTCCTGCAGAGTCCTTCCAGCCTGGACCTGCAGTGCCATTTTATTTATATTTTTTAATAAAAAGTAAAAACAAAAAAACAGACCCACATTGGAACAGTGAATCAGTCCCATAGAGAGGGCCCGTGGACCATCACTGTCATGAGTGATGCCCTGGCCCTTCTGAAACCAGCCAACCTAATTACCCGTATTGTGGAAATGCGCATGAGTCCCCACCCCTTGTTTCTATACATTCTATGTTGTCTTTTAAAAAGTGTGCTTAACATTGACACAATAAATGTTGGAGCTTTAGGTGGTGTTTGCTTGTTCTTTAATTTTTAATGCTTATAAGACAATGCAGCTGCTTATGACTTTGTATTTCTGTACCCGTTTCCTACAGACACCCATCGGGTGGGTAGGAGGAACAGATTTGAGAAATGGGCAGGAGATGTAGGAGGGGAACTAGGTTACCACTTATCAGATGGCATAAATTTTCAAGGAGAATCAAAATGCAAAACTTAGGAATAAATCATAGCAATATCATAATTAATGTAGTAGTAGTGTTGCTGTTTATTAATGCTGAAGTGTGGTTTTCCTAACTGTCTGACTTATAATTTGCATACCATTAAATAATGCATAAAATGGCACGCCGAATCCTGTTTTTCAAATATATGCTTTTGGTGGCTACCATGCAGGATTTGAATTTGTCTTTTAATTTAGCTTAGGAAAGATAACGTCACTGGGTGAGCGGTAAATCCTAAAGAAGGTGATAAATGTCAGTAGTTGCTCATTAAATATTCTAATTTTAGGTTCCCAAACCTTCAGGAAATATATCTTAATGCAGAAAACAAACATAAAGCTTCTTCAGTACTTACATCAGGAAATTTGGGGCAGATTTTAGAGGGGTGAAATTATAGGAGGAAAGAGGTTCACATCAGAACAGACCATTGTAATCATAGTAATGCTCCATTCCTTAGAAATTAGTGCCACAAATAAGTTACATCTACAAACAGGTGGTAAAAATTCTTTCTGGCCCAGTTAATTTGCACAGAACTTTTCTCAGTTTGGTATTTTTTACTGCTTGGAGATCCAGAAGAGAATTAGAAACAATATAGCAAATTAAAATAGATTTGTCAATAATAGAGCTCAGACACCTGTGTGCTGTAGATTCACATACAGAGCATGCACCTAAGTGGGGAAAATCTTACCCATCCACCTTCTGGCTAGATTACCTAGCTTAGTGAAAAGATAGCTAAATAATTGGCATCTGAATTCTTTCCTGCTTATTCATAATAAATGATGACTCCCTACAGTAGTGAGCTACCTTATACTTTAATACAGTGCTGTCTCGTGCATTATTTCACCTGCTCTCTGGGACAGAGCTCACGAATTCCACTTTTTGGAGGTGGAGACCGAGGCTCGCCAAGGTGAAGGGCTTGCCAGAGGCCACATCAGTAAGAGAGAAGGCAGGGAAGCCAGGTTTTCTGGTTTCTCGTTCAGAGCTAATTTCACCAAACTCTGTTTAACTGATCAAAGGGAGTGTCTTTTCCTGTGTTAGCACATAAGTCATAAATGTTCACAGACACACACGTGTGGCTTACACATACAGACCCAGGATGGCCTTTGGTAAAGGCATGCAGAGTTGCCTCTTCCTACCAGCAGATGTGTGCACCGAGAAAGGGAGGTTGCAGCCTCCTTGCCATCACCTTTCCCCCGTGGCTTTTCCGCGACAAATAACCTTGATTACACAAGTGGCCGGTTTGTGACTTCCTCTCTCCTAGTTGAGTGTGAGACTTCTAGACAAGAAGTTATTTCATAAAGAAACCCTCTCCCTGCCCCGTTCTCTACCTCTGTGTTGCTGAAATATAACCATTAGGGTTTCTGTGATGGCATCCTCCCTAAATGTGCTGAACTCCTTGCTGATGCCTCAAAAGAGTGGCACCACTTCCAAAGGGAGGCCAGAATTGAAACAACAATCCTGGGTCTTGAGACAAGTTCAGCCTTTGTAACTGCATTTGGTGGTCACTACACTTTCATTTCTGGTCTGTGTATCTACCTCCACTTTTTATTTCTTCTCAGAGTCAGTTTGTAAATAAGTAGATATCTCTAAAAGTGGGATTTTTAAGGGGCAAGAGGATAATGGAAGTGGATAACAGATATCTTTTTTTCCTCCCCACTTTGGAGAAGAACCCCCCCCAGAAAAAACAAACAAAACAAAAAGACTGTCTTTTCCCATGGCTTTTCAAGTTGAAAGACAACAAAAATTTATTTACAGAATTTATTAGGAAATGGTATTGCATTAGGTCTAGCCTTTTGCTTTCTTTTCTGTTTTCTTTCTTTCTTCCTTTCTTCCTTTCTCTCTCTCCCTTCCTTCCTTCCTTCTTTCCTTCCTTCCTTCTTTCTTTTCTTTCTTTCTTTCTTTCTTTTCTTTCTTTCTTTCTTTCTTTCTTTCTTTCTTTCTTTCTTTCTTTCTTCCTTCTTTCCTTCCTTCCTTCCTTCCTTCCTTCCTTCCTTCCTTCCTTCCTTCCTTCCTTCCTTCCTTCCTTCCTTTCCTTCCTTCCTTTTCCTTCTCTTTCTTTCTTTCTTTCTTTCTTTACTTCCTTCCTTCCTTCCTTCCTTCCTTTCCTTCCCTTCCTTCCTTTTCTTTTCTTTTCTTTCTTTCTTTCTTTCTTTCTTTCTTTCTTTCTTTCTTTCTTTCTTTCTTTCTTTCTTTCTTTCTTTCTTTCTTTCTTTCTCCCTCTCTCTCTCTCTCTTTCTTTCTTTCTCTCTCTCTCTTTCTTTCTTTCGTTCTTTCAGACAGAATCTCGCTCTGTCATCCAGGCTGGAGTGTAGTGGCAAGGTCTCAGCTCACTGCAACCTCCCCCTACCGGTTCAAGGATTCCCCTGCCTCAACCTCCTGAATAGCTGGGACTACAGGCACGTGACACTATTGCCCGGCTAATTTTTTTTGTATTTTTGTAGAGACCGGGTTTCACCGTGTTAACCAGGATGGTCTCCATCTCCTGACCTCGTGGTCTGCCCTCCTAGGCCTCCCAAAGTGCTGGGACAAGAGGCGTGAGCTACCTCACCTGGCCTAGGGCTAGACTTTTGAAACCCCATACAAGATTGATAATTTGGGAAGACATCTCTCAGTGTGATGAGTCAAGGTCATGGTTATCCATGAATGGCGGAAACAGGGAAGGGGCTCAACAGTCTGCCTGGGGTCCTCACTGTGTCCTCTCTGCAGAGTGGAACTTCAGATTGCAGAGAGATAAATTGGTTGCCTGACATGAGCACAGACTAGAGGACAGAGTCCCAGCCACTCGGATGGAGGAGACCAAATACAGGGCATTGTTTTTACTTTCCCAAGCCTTTTGTGGTCTGTTCAGATTATTATTTTTATTATTTTTGAGACGGAGTCTCACTCTGTCGCCTAGGCTGGAGTACAATGGCACGATCTTGGCTCACTGCAACCTCCACCTCCCGGGTTCAAGCGATTCTCCTGCCTCAGCCTCCTGAGTAGCTGGGATTACAGGCTCGCACCACCTGGCTAATTTTTGTATTTTTAGTAGAGACGGGGTCTCACCATGTTGGTCCGGCTGGTCTCGAACTCCTGACCTCATGAGCCACCTGCCTTGGCCTCCCAAAGTGCTGGGATTACAGGTGTGAGCCACCATGCCCGGCCAGATTATTACACTATATAAAAAAGGTCTGTTAGACTTTGGGTCCATGATGGGAAAGAAAGATACTCAGAGCCCCTGCAGCACCCAGCATCCAGCCTGCTGAATATCAACCTGTTTGAGAAATAATTGTTTCAAAAACCAGTGATCATTTAAAGAAAACTCTTAGGCAAGGAGTGCAATCTTGGAATCTGCTGAGGTCTAACTGAGTGCCCCAAACCTTGGCAGCATATTTCCTGGGCACTTTTGCTTAGAGTTTCCAAGAGCATTCATATTAAAATCAAGACCTTCAAGTGGTCAGGAATATCTTTCAGGTTTTGTGTGCATTGACATGATTTTTTCTTTTTCTTTTTTTGATAGTGAGGTTAACATTGACGAAGATGGCTATTAATATTAACATAGTTTTTTATAACCTAAGTGTCAATATTCCTATTTTTAAAAATTCTTATTTTATAAATCAGTGTCCCTGGACGTAGTAGTAGGATTAGAATGGAAGTATTCTGTAGGCTGTTGGTTCTTTTCTTACAGTATGCCACATAGCTTTGGCTCCTTTTTGAGTATAGTGTGAAGGAAGCAGATTTGAGGAATTTCGAGTCTGGTGGAAGTTCTGAAACAACCAGTGATGCAAGCACACCTTCCTTCTTCAAGAGTTCATCTTGAGTTCCTAACCAGCAGGGAAACAATATTATATTTCTTTCTTCTGACTGCCTAGGAGAGATGGTACTCTTCAGTTTGCATTCCCCTGGAGTTAAATTAAGTCATGGAACTTCTCACTTCCAGTAAAATCCAGAAGCAGTCATTGTCTGTCTTCCTATCTTAGTTTAGAGTATCTTATTACTAACCACATTGCCTTTCTTTTTGCTTTGTATTTTAAAAACTGCTCCCAGGAAGTACTTAAGGTTTATAGAGTACTTTTATATGCATGATAGAATCAATTTTCCTTGTGATTCTATAAATTAGATAAGAAAAGAATAGAGTGAAGTTGCTAGTAATCACCCATTTTAGAGATCAGAATAATAAGGGCCCAAAGATGAAGTGAAGTACCTAAGATCACAGTGTGAAAAAAAGGTCATAGCCAGGCTTGAAACCACACAGTTAGTGGCTGAGTCAGAATTGGAATCCAAGTCTCCCAGCTCTTGTGCAAAGGAATTCAAGTGGCAAATCTCTCCCTAGTGACCCGCTAAATTCAGAAATAGGAATAGCAGAAAAGTATGCATTTCAGAAGGATTTAAGAATGAACCCTAAAGCTTGTTTTGGTAGTGCCAGTACTAGTAGGGAACATGTCAGCCTGCCCCATATGGAATACGGGTTTCTACAATAGTATTCCTATGACCGAGAAGATTTAGGTCATAACCTGAATGGATTCTTCTTTAATTCACCCCTCCAATGGTAGAAATAAACCTGGGGACCAAGAATTGATGAGAGACAGCTTTTAAAGTTAAAAGGGCTGCTCATCAAACCAAATTCATCTCCAGTGGCTTAAGTGGATCTCATAATCTGTTCCATTCTCTAGACAAGATATGAGAGAAACACCCACTGAATTTGAATTTCAAGGCCACATCACATCCTGTTAGAGAATCCAAATAACCAATAGCATAACCTGTATCTTTTTTTTTTTTTTTGAGATGGAGTCTCGCCCTGTCTCCCAGGCTGGAGTGCAGTGGTGTGATCTTGGCTCACCACAACCTCTGCCTCCCGGGTTCGAGCGATTCTCCTGCCTCAGCTTACTGAGTAGCTGGAACTACAGGCACAAGCCATGATGCCCAGCTAATTTTTTTGTATTTTTAGTAGAAATGGGGTTTCATCTTGTTAGCCAGGTTGGTCTCAAACTCCTGACCTCAGGTGATTCGCCCGTCTTGGCCTCCCAAAGTGCTGGGATTACAGGCATGAACCACTGCACCTAGCCTCTGTGGCCATTTCTTTTCTTGCCAGTCACCCTTTGATTCACATTTATTTCTAATGGACATGGGTTGACTCCGAATGTCTTGGGGCCCGGTAGGGCAGCAGTTGCTGTGCACAGCAGCTGTTTAGAGCCTGCTCAGGCAAAGTGCTCCCTGAAATAGGAGCAAGACAGCGGGAAGCCTCACCGAGTAACAGCAAATCAAACATCCCTGTTGAGGATGGTCTGAGAGGAATAATTTGCCTGATTTTTCCCCCAGTGATAGTTCCCTGAATTTCCTTAGATGGTAATGCAAGCAGGCAACTCCCGCTGCCATTTCTGAACCTTCTGCTTCTCTCTCCCTGCTGATTTGTCCCTCTTCTAGAATACGTAGAAAGTCAATTGAGAGGTACGCAGAGATTAGCTTCCTTTGGGCTCTAAGATTTGCAGCATTGCTCACGCTTCTATTTCAGTGACTGATTTTACCTGTTGCTTCACCACACAAAGGGGAAAACCCAAAATGCAAATATTCCTCTTCAGAAACTCACCCAAATCTCAGAACTCAGGAACACAAGAGATTTTTCTTTAAAGCGGTCCCCTTTGTGTAGATTTGCCCGTAGCCAGCATGCCTTATTTGTGGAACTCTTTTTATTTTTCAGCTTCTGTGAGAGCACATTTTATTTTCCCTCTGACACAGGCCTATGTGTCGCGGCAGGATGGGGTTGGGGTTCCTGTGCTTTTGGTCTGGACTGGTAAAGGTGCTGTTCTCTGAGCCCACAGCTCAGGGTTATGATCTTGGCTTTATCATTGCCATGCTGACCCACCTGGCATCCCCTCTCTCTGCATGTGACACATGTGACACATTCAAGGCCCGTTCCTCCTCTGAAAAAGGAAGGGCACAATCCTACCTCCTACTTCCCAGCAGCACACAACAGTCACAGCAGTGGGAGACATTCATGTGTTCCGGGCTCTTGGGACTGGAGCGTTGACATCCAGTCTTGATGGCCTTGGGGATGTGGGGTTGTGGTCCATGTCAAGGGTGGGCTTTCCTTTGCTTTTGACTAGTAAACCCATTTTTCTTTACAAGCTTATGTCACAGAAAAAAAGCAGCAAGCGATTTTTGTTTGAAAACTAAAGCTGTCATCATGCACACATTTTTACACAGTTGCTTGTACAGTGCTCAGTGGCCATCTTATCACTTTGGCTGTACCTTAAGGTTGGGGTCCCTCTTCACCCCTTTTCCTGCTGGAGGGTAGCATTAGTGGACAACCCTCTCCCACAGGCCCATGGTATCTCACTGAGGCTGGCAAAGCACCAAACTTCTTCAGGTGCCTGGAGATCCAGGCCCAGATGTTTCTGAAATGTGATCTCTGACTGAGAACCTAACCCTTCTCGTCCTTGACTGGCAGACTGCTCAGGGCTTGCTAAAGAGGAAAATGTAGGTTAAAGTAGAAATAATCATATCAGCTAGTGTTTATTGAGAATTTACCACGTTCTAGGCACAGTGATAAGGGCTTTCTATGCATGTTCTTTCTTTCTTTCTTTTTTTCGAGATGGAGTTTTGCTCTTGTTGCCCAGGCTGGAGCCCAGTGGCACGATCTCGGCTCACTGCAACCTCCGACTCCCAGGTTCAAGCAATTCTCCTACCTCAGCCTCCAGAGTAGCTGGGATTATAGGCATGTGCCACCATGCCCAGCTAATTTTTATATTTTTAGTAGAGACATGGTTTCACCATGTTGGTTAGGCTGGTCTCGAACTCCTGACCTCAGGTGATCCACCACCTTGGCCTTCCAAAGAGCTGGGATTACAGGCATGAGCCACCGTGCCCAGCCTCCATGCATGTTCTTATTTCTTCTTCCTGATCATCATGTGGGATAGGTACTATTATTATTTTCATTCTACTGAAGCTTAGAGAGACTAAATGACATGTCTAAGGTTTTGCAACTC
The DNA here is from genome assembly GCF_024542745.1 of Macaca thibetana thibetana. NCBI lineage: Eukaryota > Metazoa > Chordata > Mammalia > Primates > Cercopithecidae > Macaca > Macaca thibetana. The sequence continues at coordinate 46,631,179 of NC_065590.1, forward strand.
GTACTACTACTACTACTGTCATATAACTCCAGAACACTCACTCCCAACCTCTACATATTGACTCCTAGTATCTACCTCATCCTGAAATTTTGTCATCACTTGTAATGCCAACGCTGAGTTTACCATCTTAAAAAAATTAACAGTGCTAATTAAACTGATTAAGAAGTCTATTCAAAGTGGTTTTGCTTTGAGGGCTCCGGTTCTGCTGACTATGGAGCAAGGCTGGTGTCATTTCTTGCTGTGGTGCTTGCATTTCTGTCCATTTCTGGTGATGGGAGGACCAGTATGGTTTTGTGAGGCATATCTGAGGAATTCACTCCCCAGTCTTCTCCATCTGCAGTATGGCTCATTCATTTGTTCAATCAACAAATATTTATTAGATTCCTGCTATATGCAACCTGCTGAGTTAACTGCTGGGGAAGGGATGCAAAGAGGTAAAAGGCACAGTCATTGTGAATCAGAAATTGCTACTAGTGGAGAATTAAATTAATTAGAATCCTATTAAATAACTGGTCACAGTTAAGCTGGAATGGTGAGAATAGTGAGCTTTAAAAAATGCTGATATAGAATTCACTTTGCCTGTGTAGCCAGCAGTCCCAGGCAAAGGACCTGAGTACTCTGGAATGAATGGGAATATTATTCTTTATACTTTATCAGTGGTACACGCACTTAAAACTTGTTTTTCAAATGTAGGGGTGAGTATACATTGGTGTTTCCTCACGTATTTGGCCCAGTCCTTCTTGTAAATAACAACACCAATGATTTAGAAAGAGGTTAGTAACAGGAACACAGTCTTTGTCCTGTGATTAAAGATAAAATAACTGTAACAGAGGATAAGTCCATGTATTTTAACCTTCTGAGCTGACCTCTAACTGATTACCTGCCACTAATTCATTCCAAATGGAACAAGACAAAGAAATCTTTACTTTTCCCGTTTGCGGTATTATCTTTCTCAGATCACCAGCATAAGCAAATATTTCCCCCCACCCTGCGGTGTGCAAGAGGCTCTAGGCACTGTGGGGAATTATAAATAGGTACAAGACCCAACCCCTGTCCTCAAAGGGATTACAGTTGGTCCTATGTGGGGGCTAAAATTATATGCATAAAAGCACATAACAATAGGAGAGGGCAATATGATTAATCCATAAGTGAGAGATGTCAACTGGAGGAATGTAGAGGAAGATAATTTCTCTGGGGCCCACAGAGACGTTAGGCTTTTAGTCATCAAAGACAGGCTAGGATTTAGATGATAGAGAGAAACGATGACAGCAAACCAGTTCAAGGCAGTACTGCAGTATTTGGAGGGCACTGACCAGACCAGTGTGGCAGGAAAATGTTTGTCTATGAAACTAGTGGAACATAAGGTGGGAAACAAATTTAGGGCCATGTTATGGAGTCACTTTGACAATAGGCCAAGGGGCTTATATTTTATCTTATAGTCAATAACATTTTCTTCAATCTTTTTTTTTTTTTTTTTTTTTTTTGAGGCTGAGTTTCACTCTTGTTGCCCAGGCTAGAGTACAATGGCACGATCTTGGCTCACTGCAACCTCCGCCTCCCAGGTTCCAGCAATTCTCCTGCCTCAGCCTCCCGAGTAGCTGGAATTACAGGTGCCCGCCACCACAAGCAGCTAATTTTTTGTATTTTTAGTAGAGACAGGGTTTCACCATGTTGGCCAGGCTGGTCTTGAACTCCTGACCTCAGGTAATCCACCCGCCTTGGTCTCCCAAAGTGCTGGGATTACAGGAGTGAGCCATCGCGTCTGACCTTTCTTAAACCTTATAGTCAGTTAACGGTTATTCAAAATCATGTCCATAGAAAAGTTTTGGAAGAGTGCAGCAGGGCATGAAATACATTGAAAGGGAATTCAAAACAAACCAAGAGACTGGTCGGAGGTTGATCCTGGAAGGTGTTGGCTGTTTCATTGAAGGATTCTGCTGTGCATGCACTACTTGGGTTAAACTATGTAGTCATCCTTGACACATTCAAATAGACATTAACCCTATTGTTTGAAGCTGTATCTAAATTCCCCATTTGGGCTGGTCTAGACCCATCCCAGACTGTAGAAGCTTGAAAAAGTTCTTCCTTATGGATGGACACCACACCACACCACACCACAAACAGCCTAAAGATAAAGACCTTGAGGCCCAAACAGGTCAGTTAGTTCCTAGGGATTGACTGTTTTCACAACGCAAAGGACGACTTCGTGTCTCATTAAGCACTTAACGTTTTAGCATCATGTCTCAAAGCAAAATGATAAACCTAACTGAAGAAAGACTAGAACGCTACAAGAGTTTTGCAGATCGGAGAGGTACAACGACTTCTTTTTTAGAGGGAGATTTAAGAATTTTTTTCTTTTTGTAGACACAGGGTCTTGTTTTGTTGCCAGGTTGGTCTCAAACTCCTGGCTTCAAATGATCCTCCTGCCTTGGCCTCCCAAAGTGCTGGAATTACAGGCATGAGCTACCACCCAGCTGTGATTTAAGACTTTTTTGATTCTCCTATTTGTAAAAGTTATATTATATTGTTTTTTCTTTGCAATATGCTTGTTGGTACAGGCCTGTGTCCTGTAATAATATTATTTTATTGCTATTTGGCCATAACATTAGATGAATTTCATAATAAAGGCATGGATTAGAATAAGCAAGCATGTATATACATAACCAAAGAAGCATTCTCTGCACAAAGTAAGGCAGTGCAGGCAGGGGCTTCACTCTCTTGGAGCTTGCATTTCAAAAATAGAGACTTGGTATTTTTGTACTGCAGTCATAAGTCATATCATCTGGTGTCCTTCCCTATCTCTCTCCCTCATGTCTACTATCCTGTTTCTCCTGGAAGCAGTACTAGTCTATGACTGTCCAGTGTCATAAGTCAGAATATTTAGGGCATATAAAGAACTCCTTTTTGGTGCTGGGTTGCAAACTCTCTATTTCATCCTAGAGTTTCTTCCAGAGCTCCGGAGTCTCCACTCCTGTCACCTGCCATGGTCACAAGTCTCAGCAATGCCCCCCTGCAACACTCCCACCTCAGGACGGTGGCCTAGGAGCAAGCGTGTAAATACAAGCTAAGGATCAGTCACAAGGGAATGGCCGGGAGGCGTCTGAGGGGTTCAACACACATGGAAGTGTTCCCCTGAGGTGTGAAAACACTCTGCTATTACCAGGACGCCCTATATTTCCCCTCCCATTGAAATATAGTAAAGCGTAATGAAAAAGTGAGGTATAGACCTTAACGGGGGACAGGGAGGAAAGCAAGGCCTGTGTGAGAAGAAGTCTGTGAGCAGACAAACTTCCTTCACTAGCTAAGCACCTTCCTTCATGTCAGTACAAGGCTCAATCCGTGCCTCAGCAAAACATAATCACTAAAAGTCATACATACAATACTTGGGTTAGGAAATGCAAACATGTGTTCCAAGGGCCTGTTTGCATAGATTCATTCTTTTCCATTTGCCCATGAGTCAGAATCATGGTATATGTATGGGAAGTATGCACATATGCACAGTCACACATATAGTTCCTTGTGTATATACCTATTTATAGCACATGCATATTCATGTGCCTCCCGTATACACACATCTAGACAGAAAAAAAAAATGCCTCATCTGTAATGACTATGATGATCTCAATGACATTACTGGCCTTGATCTTTAATAGTCATTATCCTCTAGTTTCTGTAGTCTTATCCTCAGAAGCTGTATTCACTCTGGGCTCCCACTCTTCTGGAGTTAAAGGTAAAGGCTAGAAAGCCAGGCCAGCAAAGGTTAGCATATCCTCTTCTGGCCTAGGGAGTCCTTATGTCCATAGAACAGATGTAGGGTGGGCTGGAGCCGAGTAAACCTATCCCCTCTTCTACTGGAAATCACATTGAATTCTGACCCAAGGGGCCTCTGTGTTGCAAATGGAAAGGTAATTAAGCCACAAGACTTTGAGCCTTTTGGGGCTAAGAGGGCTTTTCACATCCAGTATATTTTTGAAGGGCAGAGGGTAGAGGTAAGAGAGACATAAGAGGCCTTGAAGAGAATAGAAACAAGATAACAGGTGTTGGGTGCATTGCCATTAGGGGGCATGGATAAACAGAAAACACATTTAAAAATTAATTTTACTTTTAAAACACACTGAGAATTCTACCAGCATTCTTGATGGTGTGACAGAAGCATGGGGTTACCAACTTGCCCAGTGAGTGTGCTGGGAAGATGGATGGGTTGAAGTGCTCCTTCTGCTATTATCGTGATTATTTTTTAAATGATTATCATCGTGGAAAATTTCACCTGCAGAGACCTGGAGTGAGACCTCGAAGGACAGGAGCCCTCCGCTGGTAATGACACTTGGTTGTTAACCAACACAACCAAGGATGGAGCCCAGTATCTAGAGGGAGGTAACCAATCCCCAGGAGCAGCCCCCAGAGGAATGTCGGTCCCATTTCAGCCACTTCCAACAAGGAGAATTCTGCTAGCTGTGACTCGGTGTTGATTCAGATGATTCCTCCGGGATGCATGGCTGCAGTAGAGCTCGGAAAATCTGAAGCAAGCGAGAGGACTTGAGATTTCCATTTAGGAATGTTGACACCTTCCCATGTTCAAAGGACATGTGTGTGTGTGTGTGTGTGTGTGTGTGTGTGTGTGTGTGTGTGGATGCATGGGTGCGCATGTGTGTTGGGCCTGTGCAGAGGGTGAGAGTCCATCCTTTCTCCACTACCCAGCTGTGTTAGGCTTGCTGAAGTGGAAGGTGCTGCCCGTAACTACTCACCCTCTCCTATCATCTCCCTTCTTTGGAACCAAGCTGACAGAACTCTTTAGCATGGGCACTCTTCGTTTTTTTTTCTTTTTCTTTTTCTTTTTTTTTTTTTTGATGGGCCAAGCTTACAGTTTTCAAAGTGCTATGACAGGATGGTTGCAAAAATAAAAAGCTAGTGAAAGCTTAGTCACAATATTTCTATAGCTGGCAATCAAAAGATCATATTGCATGCAACTGGCAAAATCATCATAGGGAAATTATGCATTTTCCAGAATACCTTATTCCCTTCTGTGTATTAAACATTACTTTAATATTCTGGTGACAATGTTTTATAATTAATCTAAATGTAAGGGAATGAACACACCAGAGATTATGTCTCAGTGCAAAGAGGTGAAAAAGGCGTCTTTGCAGTGGCAGACCGGATTACAGACTCAACTCCTTTCACTTACAAGCAACCACAGCTATCACTGAGGGCTAATATCCTGCCACATCCTCCAGTGAATGCAAACATTCTGTACACTTTGGGGAGTAAAACTCTTTCACTCATAAGGGTGTTAATGTTAACACAGAAGAAAAGTGTTTTAAAAATTGCGTTAGTTCATAGACTTATATTGAACTCATGAGGGGGAATCTAGCCCCAGAGAGATAAAAACTAAAGAGCTCAGCCATAAACCAGTATGATAACATCCTTATTATAAGATGCAAATTGAGGGACCCAATTCACTAAAACACATGTTACTGGTATTTAATTTTGCTTGTGGGAATATATCAGAAGTTGGCCTATGCCTTATGCACAATGTACTTAAAACGAGGGCAAGTAACTTTAGCTATAAAAAACAGTGATAAAGCAGCACAGGGCAAGCCGGGATTGAGAGATAATTGCGAGGCTCTAATTTAAGTGTCAGCATACACAGCTTTCTTTCCTAGCTTAGGCTGGGAAGCACAGCGCCCGCGTGCTGAAGGCGAGTGGGCTCTGTGTTAGGGAGGCTGGGGTCCCAAACCAGGGCAGGGGAATGGTGGCCCTGCGTGGCTCGTGGACCTCTCTCAGGGATTCCTCTCAGCAGGGGCTGGAAGAGCAGACCCACACCCAGTGGTCATTGCAGGAACTTCACTTGAGCTGGTCTGCTTGTGAGCCTGTGGTTTGGAGAGGAGAAGACGCACTTCCCTATGAGAAAAAGGTCAGTTCCTCTTTCCCTGGGTGGCACAAACAGCCTGCTGGGTGTCCTTGGCCTTCCTACCACCCTTGAGTCAGTGAATTCCCTCTCAGGGTGTCACTGAGAGGATGCACTCTGTGTGTCTCCAGGTGGTCATCCCTGTGGGCTCCACAGATGAGGACACCGGCCCTCAGCTCCGCCCCCTCTCAGAAGCCTTCCTCACCTGGGGGTTCTGGGTGAAGGGAGCTCCCCACCGGAGACTCATGTGGGATTGTGTGTGGACCATAGAGCCACAGAGTGTCACCTGGGAGCCGGGCGAAATGCGCAACCTGCAGCCCCTCCCTCCTCAGACCTATGATTCACGATTTGCGTTTTAGGAAGACACGTGAACTTGTGAGAAGTGTGCTACACCTACCCTCTGACCACTGCATGAGCCCCTCATTCACCATTTAGGGCTTGCAGGGTTTGAAGAATTAAGAGACGGTCTTCTAAATGCCTCATTTTTAGGGGGTTAAACCTTTATGATTAGAGGGAAAATTATTGCAAGAAGCATAGGGATGCATCAGAGGTCAACAGAGCGCAAGCATGAAATGCCACTAACACTATGTTAGATAACATCAGGGGTCACCTTGAGGTTGGCTGGGGAGGAAAGGGATGTCCAGCCCTTGAGGGCATGAGATGTCTGCTGAGAGAGACATTTTGCTCTGATGGTGTTGGCTCAAGCCCAAGAGGACGCTATGGACATCAGCGTGGTCTGCCCCTGCCTAGCCCTCTCCAGAAATAGGCCACCGGCCACCTCCTGAAGAGTGAAAGTTAGGGAGAGCAGAGAGGAGAGGGTAGGGGGCAGAGGACAGGGGTCCCCAGGCCACCAAATGGTGAAACTCAGTTAACCTTGAGGCAGACTGGGTGAGCCTACAGTGATTGCAGGGGCTTAGACTAACCCTGCCCCGCTAAACTGCCAATGTCTGGATTTCCTTAATAAGATGAAAATCTTCTTGTAACACAATTAGGAGAGAAAATGCTTATACCACAAAGGCTGGGTTGAGGTAACACTTAAGTGTGAATGGGTTAAAGAATAACCAGCCAATCAATCACCAAGTCTCAACAAGGAGTGAAGACATGGCCCTCTCCTGGTTTTGCTGGGGTGCACTGAACATGTGTGGGAAAGACTCAGATAAAACTGATCATAGGGTTGGGTGCAGAGCGTGCATTTTGAAGTCTCCCCTCTTAGCCAGGAGTCTGGGCCTAGTTTACGTCATACTGAGTGAGAGAGGAAGCATCTTAGTAAGGGTTGTATTTCAGTCAGGCAGCTGCAAAGACCACAGCTCAACTTTGCATTCTTCAATGAAGCTTTTTGCTTTTTTGTTTTTAAACCCAGGTTATTTCATACAGAGGAGGTTGGCTCTTAGGGCTTTATTAATTGGAGCATTATATTTAAATGTCTTATTTTTTCATCTGACCCTGTCTTAGTCTTCGTGACTTCCCTTGTAGCAAGCATAGCCCTCCTCACGTAACTCCTGGGTGATGAGTGAGCTCTGTATGGATGCCCAGATGTAAATGGCCTTTGGAAGGACCGGCAAGAACTTTGGTGGGATAATTTCCTCTCCTAGGATGGATTTTATTTTCCTTATTGTGTTCTCACTAGAATGGCCACATGCATCCAGGTCTCTGGAGTAACTTACTTTTGTTGTCTCTCCATTTTTAAAAAGCAAAGTGGACATTTTTCTCAAGCCTTTTGAAGTTCAAATTACATCATCGGATCATCTAAACGCTGTCAGATGGGCAGAAGATTGGGGATGGGTTGGGGGAGTGGGATCACTAATTACCACATTCGAATGTGTGGATTCAAATGCTCCTGTTTCTTCTATAGATTAGATCCAGGCTTTAACTTCAGTTTCATGTGTGACCTTTGAGAAGCCATCTCTCCAAGTGCTTCCTTTGGAAGGGTGAGCCCCGGGTGTCTCTCTCTGAGAGAGGCCCTTGCTCCATCTGGGCTTGACTCTGCCACGTGGGATCAGAAGGAACGTACATTCTGTCAGCAGCTGCCGGAAATGCTGGAGCAGCAGCCCTGGAGGGCGGGTGAAGCAGTCTCTCGTTTTGGAGGAGGCGTGAGAAGAAATTCATGGGGGGCTTTAATTCTTTTTAGATTCCCAACCATTTTCTTCTAGCTGCTACTCCCTGCATTTGTGTAACTATTAGTTTGCAACACATGTGGCAAGCTTTCTCTCATTGGCTGCTCACTGCGGCACTGTGGGGCCATGCAGCCAGGCAGGTGCTAATGCCTCCGTTTCACTGACTGGGAGACTGAGACTCAGAACAGTTGGGAGCTCTCCTAAGATAACACAGCTAGTTAGAAGTCAAGCCAGGTCCCCAGGGTAGAGCTTTCAGTACTGTGTGAGGGCAGCATAAAATGAAGTCTGTAGACTGTTTTTTCTCTGAGAAGTTCAAGTCTTCTGCCTTACTGCTTCTTCCCTCCCAGACAATAAGTTGGTCTTGTGCCCTCTCCAGGGACAAACTTGGGAAACACCTCTTCAGTGTGAGGTAGCAGTCTCCTTTAGCTATTGTCACAGCCAATTCACAGAGGTCTAAGGCCCCCAGCTTAATTGATGGTTAATGACCAATTCCACCCCATTCCCCCACCTCCATCAAAAAAGCGGGCAAACACCACTTCATGCCTACTAGAATGGCTATTAAAAACAAACAAACAAAAACAGAAAATAACAAGTGTTAGCTAGAATGTGGAGAAGATGGAGACTGCATGCATTGCTGGTGGGAATGTCAAATGCTGGAATCACTGTGGAAAACGGTTTGGTAGTTTCTCAAAAAGTTAAACACTTACCATACGATCCTGAAATTCCACTCCCAAGTGTACAGCCAAAACAATGGAAATCAGGGATTTAAGCGGATTTCTATACACCCATGTTCATAGCAGTATTAGTCACAATAAATACAAAGTAGAAACAACCCAAGCATCCATGAAAAAGATGAATGAGGCCTGGCATGGTCGCTCACACCTGTAATCCCAGCACTTTGGGAGGCTGAGGTGGGTGGATCACCTGAGGTCAGGAGTTGAAGACAAGCCTGGCCAACATGGTGAAACCCCGTCTCTACTAAAAATATAAAAATTAGCTGGGCGTGGCGGTGCATGCCTGTAATCCCAGTTACTCAGGAGGCTGAAGCACAAGAATCACTTGAGCCCGGGAGGTGGAGGTTGCAGTGAGCTGAGATCATACCATTGCACTCCAGCCTGGGTGACAGAGGGAAAATGTGTCTCAGGAAAAAAAAAAAAAAAAAGAAAAGATGAATGGATAAACAAAATGTAAGCTATACACACAGTGGAATAATATTCAGGCATAGAAAGAAATGAAATTTTGACATATGCTACACAAACATTGTGCTAAATGAGATATGCCAGATATAAAAGGACCAATATTATATGTTTCCACTTCCATGAGGTACCTAGACTAGGCAAATTCATAGGGACAGAAAGTGGAATAGAGATTACCAGGGGATTAATGAAGGGTTGGGAAAGAGAGCTACTGTTTAACGGCTAGGGAATTTATGCTGGGGATGATGAAAAAGTTCTGGAGGTGGATAGTGGGATGAGGGCACAGCATTGCAAACGTACTTAATGCCACTGAAGTGTATACTCACAAATGATTAAAATGGTAAATGTTACATTATATATATATTAACATAATTTTAAAAGACTGTTAAAAGAAAGCAAACAGGCCAGGTGCGGTGGCTCATGCCTGTAATCCCAGCACTTTGGGAGGCCAAGGCGGGTGGGTCACTTGAGGCCAGGAGTTCAAGACCAGCCTGGCCAACGTGGTGAAACCCTACCTCTACTGAAAATACCAAAATTAACTGGGATGTGGCAGCACATGCCTGTAATCCCAGATACTGAGGCACGAGAATCGCTTGAACATGGGAGGTGGAGGTTGCAGTGAGCCGAGACTACACTACTGCACTCTAGCCTGGGCAACAGAGTGAGACTCTGTCTCAAGAAAAAAAAAAAAAAAGGAAGCAAACAAACCTAAATAGAAAAAACAACCGAACAAACAAAAACAAAAAAGGAGGCAAAAGAAGAAGAGAGGGCCCAAGGGTAAAGGACAGGGGCTGGTGTGGAAGACACAACAGTACATCATGAAAAGGAAGAAGAAAAAGAGAAAGGGTGTCTCTGGGAGAGGTTCAGGTGGTGCTCTACCCAAGGGGTCGCATACCTTAGTGCTGGGAAGAGAGGCATTCTCTGGGGCCTGAGACTCCTGCAGGGAAACTGTCCCAGTATCAGCCAGAGAAGAGATGGCTTTCTTTTACTACATGGCAGCAGCCCTGGAGCTCCGGGGCAGGATCATAGCCTTAGGGCGGGAGAAGTGCCCATTTCCAATTTATTTATGTGTTTTATCCCCAGAGTGGGATAAATGATTGTGAAACTGACCTAATATTTATGTCTATTTTCAGGCCGGGGGTTGATATGAGTGCTTTCTTGATGAACTGCGCCCTCAGAGCTATTTACTTTAGTGGAAGGTTTCTTTTGAGGAGGAGATTGGGAAAAGTTATCAAATTCTGTGGTTGCTGCTTCCTCTAATTATATTCTCACTTTTGAATAATTTTTAAGCCCTTCGGAAGTACAAGAAATAGGGGCTTTTAAAATGATGAGAGCATTCCCACCAAAGGTAAAATGCTCCCTACCCCGGGGCCCAGCTCTTTACAGTGAGTTTGTGAAATCTACTTTTATCATTCTAAAAGTTTCATGTTGTCCATACTGCCTGTTAGGAAATGTGGAAGAGCTGGCTTTCAAACTTGGACTTGAAGCCAGGCATCGTAGTGGGTGATTGTAATCTTAGCTACTTGCTTGAGCTGAAGACTTTGAGGCTACAGTGAGCTATGATTGATTGTGTCACTATGCTCCAGCTTGGATGACAGAGCAAGACCTCAGTCTCAAAAAAAAAAAAAAAAAAAAAAAAAAGGACTAAGGCTGGCAGAGACAAGAAGACTAAAACTTTGTATTAATTTGTTGTATGGTCATTCCTCGTTTTTTCAGAATGGACTGCTCTCTTTTTTCCCTTTAAGCAACAAGATGGTAGAATTACAACCCAGCCCCTGCCTGTAGAACTCTCTGTTCAGTCCTGAAGGTTAAAGTCCGTAGATGAAAAAGGCTGGAATGCAAGGTGTGAACACTGAGATAAAGCAGAGCATGGGCACTTGTTTTGTTTGGTTGCCATGAGGCTCCGTTTTATTTTATTTTTAAGACAAGGTCTTGCTCTGTCACCCAGGCTGGAGTGCAGTGGTATGATCATGGCTCACTGCAGCCTCAACCTCCTGGGCTCAAGCAATCCTCCCACCTCATCCTCCCCAGTAGCTGGGGCTAGCCACCAAACCTAGCTAATTTTTTATAGAGACAGGGGTCTCGGTATGTTGCCTAGGCTGGCCTCGTACTCTTGGGCTCAAGCGATCCTCATGCCTCGGCCTCCCAAAGTGTTGGAGTACAGGTGTGAACCACTGTGCTAAGCGTCATCAGGCTTTAGAACTAGAAGCTCAAGAAGTGGCCTCAACAGTAAAGGGACTTCAGAAATGAAATTACATTCTGAAACCAGTGCAGAGGAACCAAGTATTCAGCACTGACTTGCTCTCAGGTAGCACTGAGCATATATTTGCTGGCGACAGAGGCAGATGATTTGAATTTATTTTTTGCCAAATGGTTTTGTTTCCTGAGTCCTGAGAGATGACCTGGTCAAACCTTCCCCTTTGAGACGGAGTCTCGCTCTGTGGCCCAGGCTGGAGCGCAGTGGCCAAAACTGCAAGCTCCGCCCCCCGGGGGCCACAAGCTGGGACTAACTGTATTTTTAAAGTAGAGACGGGGTTTCACCGTTTAGCCAGGCTGGTCTCGATCTCCTGACTTCGTGATCCGCCCGCCTCGGCCTCCCAAAGTGCTGGGATTACAGGCGTGAGCCACCGCGCCCGGCCGTCCCCTTTAATCTTATTAAGGAAAATCGATGGGCACAAGCTGGGATTAACTACAAGGGAATTTGAGCAGCAAGAGAAGCTCATTCTTACAAGGTGCTTGGTAAATTTGGGGAATTCTCTGAACATTCTGAGTAAATATCTGGGTGGAGGGCAAGGAAGTGACTATATTATTACTAGCAATGCAAGGAGATAGTCATAGCTTTGACAAATACTTTTAGGTTTGCTGAAGAGTTTTTATTTTCTTCTTTTGTCTCTATGCCATCCAGGTATTGCTATTGCCCTAATTTCTCAGAGAAGTAAACCCAGGCTCAGAGTAGTCTGGGGGTTTGTTGGAGGCCACAGAACCGGTTAGAAGAAGCATGGATTAGGATGCAGGTATTGTGACTCATTCTGCAGACTTCCTTTGGGGTTTTCAATCTTGTCCTTTCTGGTTGTGCCCACGCCTGGGTTTAGACTCATGCTGGGGGCTAGGTGGGAGCGTGTTGGATGTCTTGGGGTGAGTGTGGGAATGGAGGGTAGCTCTTGCAGTGCTCAGGCTAAAGCTGGTCCTAACCCTGCCATGCAGGGGCAGGGGGTGATGGGTGATAGCAATTCAGGCCAGACCGTTTCTCAGAAGGGTGGAGTGTGAGTGCTGGGTCAGGCTAGTGAGGCATGGTTCTCTGTAATTGCATTCAGCTTGCAATAGCTGATGGCACTGATGAATGGAGCCTCTGGGCCACTTCTGGGCCTGGCCAGCTCCCCTGCCTTCCCCTTCGAATTCAGGTGCCCTCTTTTGAGGTTGCTGTTCTGGTCAGGATAGCTAAGCTGTCCTTCAGTAGGCCATTGTTTTAGTATTCTCAGATTATCTGGGAGCGGTCTCTAGTCTCCTCTCCTCAGATGGATTTAGCACATCTCACCTTGATGGTTCCTGAAGCAAGGACTCTGACTTTGAGAGGACGGAAGGTGGGGGAGCTTGCTGAGCTGAGACTGGAGCTGGCAGGAGCGCTGGCAGCGAGGATGGCAGCTGCAGGGACCCTATCCAGGTGCCGTGTTGGGGCCAGGCCTTGAAGGCAAACTCCTCCTACTCCCCATGTGTGCTGACAGGAGTGTCTCAGGGAGGGGGCTGCTGAGGTTGTCTTCGGGTCACATGGCTGCTGGGCATGGCACTGGATTCAGGACCAAGAGTCCTGGGCTCTAACTCCTGTTCCTTCACTTCATGTTCTTTTCTCTGGATCTTAGTTTTCTCATCTGTAGCAGGAGCCGACGAATTCTAAGGTCACTCTTAGATTCTACAGGACTCTCCCTGGAAGAGAACTCAGGAGGGGCGCCTGGGAGGCGGCTGCTCAGGGTGGTCAGGTACAAAGCCACCAGGCAGAGGCACAGGAGGCATCCCTGAATCACCGAGGAGTCACCGGCCATGAGCAATCTGTGGTGGGAGAGAAGGAGGTGCAGGCCAGTCAGGGGAAGGAGGTGACTTCAAAAAACGCCAGGAAAGTTTACAAGCAGGTTTTGTCTAAGTGATTGGCCAGTAGGCGCTAGTAGCAAACACACCAATGCAGGGTCTCAACTTGGTCAGGAATGGAATGCTTTTTTTTTTTTTTCTTAAAGAAAATAAATCCAATCAGGTCTTTTATCTTGTTTAGAAATCATAAATTTAACATGTATTGGGGTTAGCAGACCAGTTCAGAGGCTGTTTGGGAGCACTGGTTCATTAGGCTGGGAGTATTTATGAGGCAGAGTTTAAAGGACACCATTTAACAATTCTTGGCCTGGGGCTGTCTTGGTTGCAGCTTTGGGCATCTTTTGGAGTTCTGTTTGGAAGTTTTGCTTGTTCAAATATAGTTTAGAATGCAGAGAATTAAGTGCCTTTTGAAAACATTTTCATCCCATCCTAGGCAGTTAAATTCCCAACACTTTGGAATCATGGCTATAATTCAGTTTACAAACACAAATTGAGTGCCCACTTTGTTATTTTATTTTATTTTATTTTTGAGACAGAGTCTCACTCTGTTGCCCAGGCTGGAGTGCAGTGGTGTGATCTCGGCTCACTGCAACCTCCGCCTCCCAGGTTCAAGTGATTCTCCTGCCTCAGCCTCCCGAGTAGCTATGATTTTTGGTGTGCGCCACCACCCCCAGCTAATTTTTGTATTTTTAGTAGAGACAGGATTTCGACACATTGGCCAGGCTGGTCTCAAACACCTGACCTCAGGTGATCCACCAGCCTCTGCCTCCCGAAGTGCTGGGATTACAGGTGTGAGCCACCGTGCCTGGCCCCCACTATGTCTTACTACCTGCAAGACACAGTACCGAGTGTTTTGAGGAAAACGACAATTGAACAATAGTAGGTCCACAGCAGGTGACTCAAACAACATTTCCCAAATTGTATTAAGTTTGGGGAATTTTTATTTTCAGATAAGAAGGCACATCAACACACATCTACATGCTGACCTACCTGTGTCTTTTTGTTGTGGGGCTTGGGTCTTGGTTCCTGAAAACTTTTTCATAATTGATAGGTGAAAATAACAAAAATGTGGTAGACATGTCTTGGAATGAGCACTATTAAAAAGAAAAATAAGACTCTGGAATACAAACTAGTTTATATTTTGTATTCTGAGTAGTAATGTCTACGCAGTGGACACTTGGCAAGGGTAAAGAACATGCTCTCTGCTTGAGCATCTGTGAGGTGGATTTCAGTTGTTCCTCCGAGCCATGTAGCATTATTGCCATTTTCTAGATAAAGTCACTGGAGCTTAAACTAGTTAAGTGGCTCGATAAAGGTCATCTAGCTAGTAACTGGTAAAGTCAAGTCTTTCTGACTCAAAAATCCATGCTCTTATTAATTAATTAATTTTAAAAATATGAATTGAACATTTCTCATCAAACATGCTGCCTCCACATGAGGCATTCTGTGTACACTAAGGAGAAGAATCAGACAATCACCAAACACAGCACAATATAACATATTTTGTAATTAAGTGCTACTTTAGGAGCTATATGAATTCAGGGAAGGGAGAGTATGTCAGCTGGAGAGGCTTGGCACAATGTCTTGAGAGGATCTCAAGCTGAGTCTCAGAGCACAGAAAAGATTTGCAGGAACCGTGAACAGAGAAGAGCGGCAGAACTTGTGTCTGGGGGGCAGTGAGATGCAGAGGTAAATTGGAGCAGATGCTTTAACTTTGCAAGGTCACCTGCTTTGAGGTTCAATTATAACTACCTAGAGTGGCCTGTCAGCCCTCAAATAGTGAAGAGGGTGGTTTCATTGTCTAACTCCCACGTTCATCTGCCTTAATAGTGACTAGCTCTAAGTCCAGAAGGAGAACTGGGAGGGGTGAGAATATGAAATAATTACTCATTGATAGCAATTTCCACATGCTTCCTAAAACAATAACCAACCCAAATTACCTACATCTACACAGATGACACAGATGATACAATAATGAAATAATTGATGAAATAATAATGAGAGAAGTCATAAAAGTAGAGATTTTAAAAGCCCTGTGTTCCCAAGAGCCATATGCTACTAGCTGCAAAGCGCTTCTTTCTGTGCGTGATCAAAATCTTTTCTGTTCTCTTAAAAAATAATACATTGGTAAGCAGGTGCTTCATTGGTTGAAGAGGTCATTGCTGGGTGCCAGGTTGGTTTTCAGAGAACAGACATGACATTTCTATGAAATCAACTTGAACAAGGTATTTAACTCAGCTTCTCAAAATTTGCCAAAAAACTTTATTTAAAGAGATTCTCAGAGGAGGCTGTTGTGGTGACTCTAACTGACTGCATCCTATGCCCACTCTTCCCTCTCTTTTGGCCTTCTTTTTCAGCCCTGTGTAAACCCAAGAAGGTGGGGTGGGGAAAGAGACTACAGGCTGGTTTAGTGTTCTGCAGGTGGACAGGAGAGGTTGGAAGCTGGGAGGTGGGGTGGAGTCTCAGAAGAACAGAGTGGCTCGCAGTGGCATTGTGCGGCTTCTTAGCCACCACACTGGGTCTCCCTGGGGGGTGGCTGTTGTTGCCATCCTCTGTTTTGCCACTGGTGGTGACTAGTGGGAACGTTTCTCATAGGGTTTTGGATGGATGTCCATGTTTATCTCTTGAGGCCCATTAATTTGGTTGCTTGGGTGCTGTAGTGATGGGTCTATGCCATGTCTTGGAAAGAGCACTATATTAGAAAAGAAGCCTTGGTCCTGGACAGTTCTGCTTCATGGCTTTAGATGAGTTCCTTAAGGTTTCTCCATCTCAATTTCCTTATTTGCCATCTGGATTGTTATGCTAGATAATCTCCAAGCTCCCTTCCAAGTCTGTGATGAGAGGCCAAAGTTGTAAATTCAGTCTCCTCGTGGAGTAGACAGTGCTGCATTGTGCCACAGTCACAGACAGCAGCCCTGTCCTATCCTCACCGTGACTCCTCTGGGTGAGACTGTCAGTGGTTCAGACCAAATCCTTTGTCTTTTTTTTTTTTTTTTTTTTTGACAGAGTTTTGTTCTTGTTGCCCAAGCTGGAGAGCAATGGTGCGATCTCGGCTCACTGCAACCTCTGCCTCCCGGGTTCAAGCGATCCTCCTGCCTCAGCCTCCTGAGTAGCTGGGATTACAGGCATGTGCCACCACGCCCAGCTAATTTTTTGTATTTTTAGTAGAGACGGGGTTTCACCACGGTGGCCAGGCTGGTCTCGAACTACTGACCTCAGGTGATCCACCCACCTCAGCCTCCCAAAGTGCTGGGCTTACAGGTGTCAGTCACTGCGCCCAGCAGTCTTTTTGATTAAAATAACTCCCAGTTGATGCTGTCAGCAAAATTGTGTAGACAATCTAGGGGGGCACCCATGCTGGTGTGCCTGAGACCGGGTGGCTTCCCTCAGTTTTAAAACCAGCAAAGCACTGGGCAAACCAGGCCAGGCGGCCACCCCGAGAAGGACAGTTCCCATCAATTTAGTGTTAAGGTGGTGCTAAGCCAGGGCGAGTGACAGCATCACTAAGAGATGTAAAAAATTCCAGAAAACTCTGATTTTTCTTGGCCATTACTTGACTTCTCTTAAAGTCTCTTCAGGTCCCTATTAAGTAAATACTGAAATTTAAATGATGAAATGCTTTCTCCCCCAGCCGCTATGCCTATGTCACTTCATATCCCAGAAGCTAGTTTGGACCTGAGCCTAGCTGGTCTTGCACCAGATGTCCCTGAAGTCACCTTCTCACCCCAGGCTTCTCCTTCTGCCTTCACCTGTCCTAGGGTGGGAGCTGAAGGTTCAGAGGAGTCAGGTGTGACTGTGACTGGGCCTCTGCCTCGGTTCTCACACAGTCTCCCAAGCCCTACCTCATGCCTGCAAAGGAGCAACTTTTCTTCCAAAAAAATCTTTTCCTTCCAAAATGGATGCTTTGACTGGGCTGCTAAAAAGTGTATGACCACAAGAGAACAAGAGCATTAAGAGATGAGCATGGGTGTTCCATGCCTAGAATTCCGAGATATCCTGATTTAAGTGAGTTATTCTTGAAGGGAGGGATCTGAGAGTGGTCGTAGAGTCTAAAAGAGCCCATTTTATAAAGCACAGCCTATAATGGCTTAGACCCATTTTCCTGTTTCTTCTAAACTTGATTTGAATTGGGGAGCAATGCAAGTGGTTCCCTCAAGTGTCTTCCCTTTCACCTCATTCTCCTTCTACCCCTAACTTTGCTTATGAGGTGTTTCCTATATTCTCTGAGAGCACAAAACACTTAGAAGCCATTTTGTAATTCCTAAAATCTATTTGAATCATACAATTGACATAAACATGTATTTTTGTTGTAAAATTTAAAATTTTATCCATCTGATGGATGAGAATGACATGGTCTTGGTTTAATTCACATTTCCCTGAGTCCCTGAATGACTGTGTGGAGCAGGTCCTCCTTCACTCCTGGCCCCCTGGCTAACCTGTATCTAACTGATATAAACTAGAAATAAAGTTTATTGTGTTAGGCCTCTGAGATTGGGGTTGTTACAGCAGTTGGCCTCTCTGACTGATGCAGGGCATTTCAAATAACGGCAGAATACAGAAATCTTTTTAACTACTAAGAACCATACCAGGCAGGCCCAGCCCTACCTGACCTATAAGGGAAGTGGACTTTGATTTCTTAAGATCTAGCTTATGGTGTGAAAATCCAGGTAACTACAGAGAATTAAAATAGCCTTTTCTCCCTCTTCTGTTTCTGTCTCCCTCCCATTGCCATCTTTACCCATTGTCTTTTTCAATATTCTTTTCCTCTCTCCCTCTTCCAATTCACAGAAGCAAAATAGAAATGTTCAAAGGTTAAAATAGGCCAATAGTTCTTTGGCTATGTCAATGCATAACAAATTGGGGTAGAGAATTTTAACAATTAAAAAAAATTTGTTCTGAATCTTCCTTTGGCCTTAAGTACCATCTAGAGGATTACTGTTGTAGTGGTGTCTTTTCTCCTCTCTCTGGGTGGCTAAATATTTGCACCTCAGCTCCCTCCTTCCCTTTGTGTATGTGTATAGAAATAATTTCAATGCCCTAGCTTAAGATCTGGCAGTGAAAAATATCCTTATCCCCTTGGAGAAGGTCATCCAATTCTGGAAAAGCTGTCTCAAGAAAGGACCATACACGTTTTATAAAAGCATGATTATTAAGTTTCAGGTTTATTATCATGGAAATGCTTCCATTTCCCCCCCACCCCACCCAATCCCCTCCTACAACCGTGAGTAAAATGACATCTGGGACATTGGGAATTTCACCAGCCAGTCAGGAAGGCTGAACAATGTTTCCTCAGCCCATGGTTCACAGGGGTTCTCAGAGGGCCTTTGTGGGGAACTTAAGGAGTTGTTCCTTTAAACAAGGTGCCGGCTTATCTCACACTTTTAAACACCCTTTCCTTTCAAAGTTAAGTGTTTATCTCCTTGGGAATATGAATAGGTACAACCTTTCGGGAAAGCAATTTGGCGACTGGCATTAGGAGCCTTAAAGGTGTTTTCTGACTTGACCTGGCCGTCCCTCCTCTAGCGCTCTAGCCTAAGAAAATAATTGGAGATGTGATCGCAGATGTATTTACAAGGATGCTTATCACAGCACCATTTATGATAGTAAATCACCTAGAAACAGCTTAAAGGCTGGAAAAACAAGGGAAGGGCAAATCCACTCGACAATGGAATATTATACAGCCTTTAAAAATAGTGTTTTCAAAAAAATGTTTAATGACATGGAAAAATATTCATGATAATGCGTTAAGTGGGATAAAAAGCATACAAAACCAATAAATTCTAACTTTATTAAAAATAGTTTGTTTAGGCACACAATCCTAGAAGACAAGAAATAAGCAAATACAAGCGAAAGGAGTTTGGTTCTAACCTCAGCTCTGACATGTGCTAACTGCCTACCATTGACTAAGTGATTTAAACTCTCTGGATTTTTTTTCCCCAAGGTTGTGGTGAGGATCTGAAAGAATGTTTGCAAAGCTCCTGGCACAAAGAAGTTGCTCAAAAAATGGTAGTTGTTGTTATTATGATTCGTATCCCTATTATACTAGTAGGAGTTTGTCAGTGACAAAAGCTGGGTAAGAATAATTTTGGGGGGCAGTCTTCCTTTGCCCTTGTAACCCAAAAGGCATCTGAGACAGGTCTCAATTAATTTAGAAAGCTTATTTTGCCAAGGTTAAGAACACACCCATGACACAGCCTCAGGAGGTCCTGATGACATGTGCCCAAGATGGTCAGGGCACAGCTCGGTTTTATCAATCAATATACATAAGATTTACACTGGTTTGGTCTCAAAAGGTGGGACAACTCACAGCAGGAAGGGGGTTTCCAGGTCATAGGTACAGAAGAGACAAATGGTTGCATTCTTTAGAGTTTCCGATTAGCCTTTTCCTTTTTTTTTTTTTTTTTTTTTTTTTTTGAGACGGAGTCTCGCTCTGTCGCCCAGCCCAGGCTGGAGTGCAGTGGCGCGATCTCGGCTCACTGCAAGCTCCGCCTCCCGGGTTTACGCCATTCTCCTGCCTCAGCCTCCCGAGTAGCTGGGACTACAGGCGCCCACAACCGCGCCCGGCTAATTTTTTGTAATTTTTAGTAGAGACGGGGTTTCACCGTGGTCTCGATCTCCTGACCTTGTGATCCACCCGCCTCGGCCTCCCAAAGTGCTGGGATTACAGGCGTGAGCCACCGCGCCCGGCCCCCGATTAGCCTTTTCGAAGGAAGCAATCAGATATGCATTTATCTCAGTGAGCAGAGGGATGACTTTGACATCTGTCTGTCCTTTGTCCACAAGGAATTTCCTCATGGACAAATTGTGAGGGAGGTATGTAGCTTTTTTATGTTAGTAGCTATCTTTTTGAGGAATAGAATGGGAGGCAGGTTTGCCCTAAGCAGTTCCCAGCTTGACCTTTTTCTTCAGCTTAGTGATTTGGGAGTCCTGCGATATAGTTTCCTTTCGCACCCTCAACTCACGCATTGTCTTCTGTGAGGTGGTCCTGCCTACAGTGTAGGCGCAACAAACCCAAGCGGTGAAGCAAAATTATGACTCAAATAAAAGCTCCAGACAAATTTATTGATGGTGCTTTTGGAGGAAGGCAGAACTTCCTCTGGCTACTCAAAGGAAGCAAGTGGAGCGTTTAGGAGAGGAACCTATTTACTGGGTCGAAAACAAATGATAATATACGTCTGTATAGCACTTTGTGATTTAAAATCTGATTATCTTATAGGAGAAAACATCCCTGTGAAGTATTTTCTATGGTTTTATCTCCTAAATAATAAATATTATTAGTTATTTATTGTTACATAACAGATTACCCCCAAACTTAGCACTTAATATCAACATGCGTTGCTATTTCAGTTTCTCCGGGCTAGGAATCCAGGTGCAGATTAGCTGGGCTGAGGGTCTCTCTCAAGACTGCAGTTAGAATAGTGGTCAGGGAAGCAGAGCTACCATCTTCTTGAGGTTCAGCTGGACAGCATCCACTTCCAAGCTCACTCAGTGGTTGCTGGCAGGATTCAGTTCCTTGTGGGTTGTTGGATTGAGGCCCTCAGTTCCTCAATGGCTAGTGGCTGGGGGCCCGTTGAGTTTCTTCCTACATGGGCCTCTGTAGAGCAGCTCACAGCATGGAAGCTAACTTCATCAGAGTAAACAAGTTGGCAGAGAGGGAGAGAGAGAGAGAGAGACAGAGAGAGAGATTGATCAGATTTTTGTAACCTGGCCTTGGAATTCACATCCTATCACTTTTGCCATATTCTTTTTGTTAAAAGCAAACCATTAGGTCCAGCCCACATTCAAGGGGAGGGGATTACACAAGGGTGTTGATATCAGAATGGGGCTATTTTATTTTATTTTATTTTGAGACACAGTTTTGCTCTGTCACCCAGGCTGGAGTGTAGTGGTGGGATCTCGGCTCACTGCAATCTCTGCCTCACAGGTTCAAGCGATTCTTCTGACTTGGCCTTCCGGCTAGCTGGGATTATAGGCACCCGTTGCCACGCCCAGTGAATTTTTGCATTTTTAGTAGAGATGGGGGGGGGGTCTCACCATACTGGCCAGGCTGGTCTCGAACTCCTAACCTCCTTGGCCTCCCAAGGTGCTCGGATTACAGGTATGAAACCAATGCTCCCGGCCGAGAATGGGACTGTTTTAGAAGGCCACCTACCACATCCCTTTTTTACGGCAAAGGGAACCAAGTTTTAGCCCTAAATCAACCATAGGGGAAGACTCAAACCAGAGTCATTACTCTGTCCACTCTGTTGTGCAAACCTTGCTCATCCTATTCCAACATCATCCTTATGTGTAAAGGCATGCGTAGTGTAAGTTACTGAGCATTTGAGAATTTTCATATCATGTGAAATTCCCAGTTATCTACAACAGTTTATGATATTCTAGGATGGGGGCATATTTTGGAGACAGAGAGAAAAATGTAGTGATAATTAGAAAAATATGCAGAGGCTCCATTACCTACAAATGGCATCCATAGTTTTCACAGAAGAGGGCCTGGAAAATAGTTCTTAGGCCATTCAGGGTAACAGCAATGATTAATTCCAAGCTGTTAACACATTTTATTATGCAAATACTCCAGCAACTCAGCCATGGAGAAAGTCCGGGCACCGCCCCCACCCCATTCACTCTGGACACTCAATTTGCATGGAAATGTGGCACTTTCACTCAAAGACAAGACAGTATGGTTCTCCTTCGAGGGGGGAGGTGGGAAGATTAGGACGTGGGTGGGGGAGGTGGCTAGAGGGAGATTCAGCTACCCATTAGCGACATGGATCATTTTAAAGCCATTTGTGGTTAGAAAAACAACGGTATTATCTTAATTTAGTAATTAAATTGCTCAAAGCAGGAGAGATAAGCAGAGCCTAGGGTCAATTCCAGGCGCACTGAGTTTTGAGCCTTCCAGGAACCAGAGTTGAATCCTGCATCACCAAAAAGAAGGCTCTCATCACGTGAGCAGTGTTCAGTCTCGGCAAAAACGTAGGCTTTCCTTTCAGGGGAGAGAAAAGCAAGCAAATATAACATGTCTCTGGGAACTAGATAGAGTTTGAAGTCCATGAGTTTTTAGAATGGTCAGTGCTTGATATGAAGGAGTGATCACAGATGGCTTTTATGGATCTTTCCCACTTAATAATAGTTAGGTGGGCGCAAAATTCTGTTAAATGAACAAACAACTTCTGGCTTCTGGGGGAATGTAGCCCTGGGGTGTCTAAGTCAGCCATTGAAGAGGAAAATCAAGAGTGCAATTGGATGCCTGTCAAAAGATGGGCCAGGACACTGGCTGGACTGACTTGGAAAGTAGAGGAAAAGTGTTGCAAGTTTAGGACTTGAGCTGTGTGCAGTGATCTGGGAGTGAAAGGGGTTTCTAAGACCAGAGCAAAGGTGAGCTTAACACTTTCTGGGAAGCCTCTATTTCTAGAAAGAGAAATGGAGATGGAGCAATTGGCAGAAAGTCAGGATGTCCACTCATCCCCACACACATACAGGGAATGAAAGGAAGTGGAATCATTCTTTCTTTCCAGTAGGGAAGCAGTTCATGGCAGGGAGAGAGTATGCATCCAAGATGTATTTCACTCGCGTCCGTATGAAGAGACCCCCAAACAGGCTTTGTGTGAGCAATAAAGCTTTTTAATCACCTGGGTGCAGGCAGGCTGAGTCCGAAAAGAGAGTCAGTGAAGGGAGATAGGGGTGGGGCCATTTTATAAGATTTGGGTGGGTAGTGGAAAATTACAGTCAAAGGGGGTTGTTCTCTGGTGGGCAGGGTCAGGGGTCATAAGGTGCTCAGTGGGAAAGCTTTTGAGCCAGGATGAGCCAGGAGAAGGAATTTCACAAGGTAATGTCATCAGTTAAGGCAGGAACAGGCCATTTTCAATTCTTTTGTGATTCTTCACTTACTTCAGGCCATCTGGATGTATATGTGCGGGTCACAGGGAATATGATGGCTTAGCTTGGAATCCATGGCCTGGCAATGTACCCCAAATCTCCTTCGTAATTCGTGCTTCTGGCAGTGAGGTTTCAGAAAAAGTTTGTTTCTGGAGTGTGTTATCTTCTTCCTTGTATCTTCCATTATATGCCACCTTGTAGGCATTGGAGGGGACTTCTGCTCTATTTTCACTGTGTTCTTATAAGCCTTCAAGCAGATAGGGTGAGTGTTACCGTCCTCATCTGAGAGAGAAAACCATGGGTGGCTTGGAGAAGTTCAGTGATTTGCCTGATAAGTAAGGGATAGGTGGTTTAAAAATTGTGTCCCTGATTTCTGTTTTAGAGCCCATCCCATCTCACCAAAATACCTGGGAAGGCCAAAGCTGGCTTGAAGAAAATGGCAGGGAAAGGGAGTCTGGTTACAGAGGGGATTTTCATGAGAAGCCACTAAGCTTTCTTAATAATGTCTTGTGTTGATAGATGCACAGAAAGGGAGGAGGCGTCAGGGAGACTTGAAGACCAAATTCTGACTTTCTGGCACAGCCAATTGATTGACTTCTAAGATCTCCAGTTCTGTGAAGTTCTCTGGTGACAGACAGGAGAGGACGAACATTACCAAAACAAACAAACAAAAAAAAAAGCGGAGGAGATGTGATACAGCCAAAAGGTCAACAGCCTTGAGGACAGAAGACCTGAATTTTTTAGTAGTCTTAGGGTGCTACCAACTCACTGTTTAACTCTGTGACCTCAATCTTTCCAGTTCTTGTTTTGCTCATCTATAAAATATGGACTAGATGATCTCTAAGACCTTTCTAGCTCTTTCTAGAAGGAAGCCAAAGTAAGACAGACATGAAATCAACTTCCATTCTAGTCTTTGGCAATTGTTCACCAGATCCCAGACTCTAGGAACCCTAGCTTGTCCTAGAAGTCTCAAGTTCTGGGGATCTTGCAACTTTCCCTGATTGTGAAACAGTGACCTTGGCTATGAGAAGAAAACTGGCCTCTCCTGAGTCACCACTTCCTTGTGCCACTGCCAAAATACATGACACCAACCAAGAGTTCCCATTCATCATCCTCACGTCTGCCTGTGACTCTATACCATCCCTTGCCTTCTGCTTTACCTTCTCTCGCTTGGCTTCCACCCTCCCTGCCCCGAATCACAGCCACATTGCCAGAGGTAGGCACGGAGTTGACTATCGCTCAGGAACCATGGGGAAATGCAAGATAGGTTCCTTGTCCTCCAGGAGCTTAAAACATAACAGGGAGAGAAATTGATCAATAGTCAATGCAAATCCAATCCAAATCCCAGCAGGCTTTTTTTGTTGTTGTTGAAATTGACAAACTGATTCTAAAATGGATGTGAAATGCAAATGCCTCAAATATTTAAAGCAATTTTGAAAAAGAAAAACACATTTGGAGGACTTATACAGTACTATCTGACTTCAAAACTTGTGGTGTTAGTGCACATACAGACAGGATCAATAGAACAGAATAAAGTCTAGAAATAGACCCATGCATATAAGATTAACTGATTTTGACAAAGATGCACAAGCAGTTTAATGGGGGAAAAGGTAATCTTTTCATCAAAGGAGCTGGAATAATTAGTATTTATATGCAAAAAGAACTTCAACCCACAACTCACACCACACACAAAAATTAACTTAAAGTGGATCACAGATCTAAATGTAGGGCAACAACTATAAAAGAAAACATGGAGAAAATCAATGTGACTTTGCGTTAGAGAAATATTTTTTAAATAGGACACACATGCACACACAAACCAAACTATTAAACAAAAAATTGATAAATCAGGCATTATCAAAGTTTAAAATTTTTGCTCTTCAAAAGACACCGTTAATAAAATAAAAAGGCAAGACAGACTGGGAGAAAGTTTTTGCAAAAAATATATCTGATAAAGAACTTGTATCCAGAATAAAGAAAGCACTCTCACAAGTCAATAGTAAGAAATCAATGCAACACAATGAAAATGAGCAAAAGATTTGAACAGACATTCCACCAAAGAAGACATGGCAAATAAACACATGGAAAGATGCTGAACATCATTAGTCATTAGGGAAACGCAAATTAAAACCACAAGGAGATATCACTACATATGCACTCGAATGATCAAAATTAAAAAGACCAACAATAACAGGCACTGGCCAATTGTGGAGCAACTGGAACTCTCATTCACTAGAAATGCAAGATGACACCGCCACTTTGGGAAAGACTTTGGCGATTTCTTATGTAGTGAAATATACACTGACTGCGTGTGACTCAGCAATTTATCTGCTAGCTATATTCCCAGGAGAAATGAGAACGTACATCCACACAAAGACTTGTATTTAAATGTTCATAGTAGCATTCTGTTATATTAAGGGAAACTGGAAATAACTGAAATACCCATCAAGTGATGAATGGGTAAACAAATTGTGATCTATACATACACTGGAATATTACTCAGTTCTAAAAAGAGCTGAAGTACTGAAGTACTTTATGCATGCAACCATATGATGTGTTGATGAGTGCAATAATGTGGATGAATCTCAAAGAATATGCCATGTGAAAGAAGCCAACCACAAAGGCTACATTCTGAATGACTGCAAAATGCAAAACTCTGGACAAGGCAAAACAATAGTGATAGAAGACACATCAGAGATTCCCAACAGCCATGGGGCCTGGATGGGGGAGATTAATGGCAAACAGGTGAGAGATAATGTCAGTGTTCTACGCATAATTTTTGTGGTGGTCATATGGTTGTATACGTTTGACAAAACTCATTGAATTGCACACTTACAGTTGGTGAATTTTTGTTGATTGAAGAAAATACAATGTGGAGAGAGAAAACATGTTTGTGTGAAACAAACAATGCAAGGTAGAGTCAGAGAGAATGCCTGAACCAGAGCTGTAGACTGAGCACTATAGAAGATAAAAAATGGGACCCGGAGCCCCCAACTCTGCATGAGATGATCCAACAAAGGCGGGAGAAAGAAGACCCACGTGGGTGGGCATTGAGCGCTTGGTAGGATTGGCAAAGGAGGAGGGGAAAGGGCAGGGGCTCAGCCTGTGGGCAGAACCCTGGGGAATGCCAACTTCTACAGGTCGGGCAGGGCAGCGGTTCCAGCCCTGGTGGTTTTGGTCAGCATCTTTACAGTAAGCCGTGGGGAAGTGTGGAGTTGCTCGAGTGTGGCAGTGCTTTTGGCCTTGAGCCCCACACGCAGGTCACTTTCATCAGAACAGGAAAACGAAACAGGCTCCCCTGAATGATTTATGGGAGGGCTTGTGTTTTGGGGATGTGATACTGCAATTTGTGTTATAGGACCAAGACATCTGTTTCCAGGGAGGTGCGTTCTCTTACCATGAGCCTTTCCCACGAGGGATCTTTTGCCCCGGTAAGAGTTATCCATTTTATCTTAGTTGCATGTTAGCATAATGGGCCTTCTGGTGACAGGTGGCCTCACCAGGACCTGAGTGTGCATGGTCTGGGGACAACTGGGAGGTGAGCAGGAGCTGCCTCGGTCCTACCCTGTCCCTCGGATGGCGTCCAGCCATGCAGTAAGCTGTGTGATTAGGGAGCATGCCAGCCGTGAGATGGCATAGGCAAGCTCCCACTTCACAATTAAGTTTTAGCCATTTATTTGATTAAATTTCAGTTATGCTAACTGTCCCCATGTGGATTAAAGACCCTTGCTGGGGAGCTCTGCTGCCAACAGATCTTGGCCCACAACCGCTTCTCACCAGGAGGTACAGTTCCCTAGGGAGGCCTGAAGCCAGGGGAGTGCAATTGTAGAGTATCCTGGCTAGGGAAGCTTTGGCAAGCTTCTTGCTCAAGTCCTCACATCACAGAGGACAAAACTGAGGCTGGCTTCAGTCACCAGGAGACAGTAGGGAAGGGACCCACATAATGGCCACACAGCCTGTCAGGTGTTGAGTCACTTGACAGTCATTTGACTCATTCCTTTTTGTCTACAAGCAGTGGGGGTATGGCATGGTGCATGTAGATGGAGACACAATATGTACTTGTGCCGGACAAGCACCCCACCTTCTACCCCTTCTCAGAAGGGGAATTTGGGAGGAGGTTTGCCCCTGCCCACTTTCACCTGTCAGACAGGTGCAGGAAGAAAGCCCCATGCAGAATTTGATTGGGGAGGGAGGGTTAGTACTAGCCACACCTTATTATTATTATTTTTTTAACCCCACCTCTGTCTGCTTTCAAAAGGAATCATGAATCCTCAAATCTTAGGAAGATTTTTGTCTGATACGACTCCTGGGGACTTTGGTCAAAGGGTGTCTGAGATTCCTGAGGCCCCACCCTGCCCAGTCTTCATACTCCTCACTAATCCCTTTTCACCCCGAGGTCGCGTCCACATGGTGCTCATTGTCTCCTAGCATGTCTGGGTGAATCCTGCTGGCTCCCACCCCGCCAACCTCCTGCAACCCATGATCCCCAAGAGTGCATTATGCAAGATTGTGTGTGTACAAGCGCCTTCCCCTACACTGTATGTGGGATCAAATATTCATTGTATAAGTAAAATTAAAATGTATTAACTTTCCTTCCAGATGCCCCCTGATAGCAAGTTTAATTACTCTGGACATAATTAAATGAGTTTAGGAGATTAGAAAATATAAAGGGGTTGTGAAGACTATATATTTATGGGGAAAAAAGGGAAATTTAATTCTGAAGTCTGTTGTCATTTGGTGGCTAGTGTGCTGGGGCCTGGGAGGGATGGGGGAAATACTTGGGTAATGGTGGAATGAGGTCTTCAAGAGGCTTGAACCAGTTTGGATGCATCAGTCTCTTGGCCCACAAATGTAGAAATACAGCAGACTTATGCCTGGGCATCTTTATTCTGATGCAGTGCGGACTTTTCCTGCAAGAGCCAGGAGCTTGGGGCAGGTGTAATAACTGAGGAAACGGATACACCAGCAGACAGCTGTGCTGTGTGTGAGCCTCACCTTTCCGTTCAAGGGAGCTTGCCCATCTTGCCATAGGCTTTCCCTCTTGTGATAGGCTTTCCTGGGACCTGCAGCAAAGTCTGCAAATGTTGAGAGTGTCTTCAGTTACAGAACTGATACCCCAGAGCGCTCTCTGCCTTGCTTTTCTCTGGCCCTTGTTCATCGCCTACCTCCGGTCAACTTTAGCCTCACCTTTGCCCTAAGGTAAGGAGCAAGGGTTGGATGGTAGATTCCAGGTGGAGCCAAGAGACCCTTAGTCTAGCTGGTTCATCAGACACTGTATTTCTCCATTAAAAAACCCAGACATACACATGCACACTCATGCTAACACATGTACACTCACTACTGACACATACACATACACACTCGCATGAACAGGCGCTCACATATGTTCACACTCTCACTCATAAACTCACATGCACACACTCTAATACACACATATATGTACACTTGCATATACACATTCGCTCATCCACACATACATACACTTACTTGCACAAAGATACACTCGTGCATACTCGTGTCCACACACTCAAATGCACACACACAGATATACAGTCAACGAGATGCTCCAAACTCAAAGGTGAGTGTTTTGGACTTTTTGGTTAGTTTTCCTACAATTCCTTCTTTTCAGAATCCAGTTTTTTCAGCTGGAGGAGGTGTCCTGCCTCTGAGTGAGAAAAGCTGTTGTGGTTTGTCAAATTTTTTAGCTGCACAGGCGGAAGGATATTCTTCCTTGTGGTTTAGAATTACACTCCAGAAAGTTGCAAACAGATTTCCACACCCTCCCTTAAGGTGCCTTCTTGTGCTGTTTTAAAAAGGAGGGCTCTAGAGAAGGCACTGATATATATATTTTTTAATAAAAGGAAAAATAAAATACAAGGACATGGAATGAATAAGGAGAGTGAAGGGAAAACAAGCCCGAGGAGATAAAGTGAAAATTCTCTTACATTTGAGACTTGGGTTGGAGATGGGGGTTGGGGACTGCCAACTGCTATAGTGGTGTTTAGAAATAAAGAGTCTGTGTTATGTCTAGTGGTCCTAGTATTTTGTGTTACTCTGACCCCGGCATTGTATCATTTCAATGCAGTCAGGGTGTGCAAACGTTCAGTTCTGGTTGGAGGAAGGTATTTTGTATTCAGGCCAAATCTACATTTCGGATTTGAAATAGGGGAGTGGGGAGAGAAAGGGCGGGGCTGGCAGGGGCGAAGGTCAGTGTTCATAGGTCTGAGACCATGTTTAATATCACATGACACCTTTGTCAAACAGCATGTCCCCCCTTCCCCCCTACGCAGGGGCTGTCTGGGTTTCTGTACCTTGGGGACTGTCCTTTGAGTTGCCTTCCCACCCAGACTCTCAGACTTGCTTTTCGTAAACCAGAAGAAATGCATGAAATTTGACCTAGTCCACAATTTTTTTAATGTGGTGGCATGAGAAGCTCTGGAGGGTCATGTTCCCCGTCCTCTGCCTGGTCAGGCCTGTCTGCATCCACCTCCTGGGGTCCTGTGGCAGTCTGAGGCCTTGGGGATTGACTGGAGGCTGCGGAGAGGGGGAGTGGTGTCATATTTCATGGCCACATCCTTGAAGGTGAGCCTCGGGTCTGCAGCCCAGGGTCGGGTCATCTCCTGAAACCTCAAAGGAGATGAATTAAACCTGGGCGGTCAGATGCATTTGAAATGGCTTCAGAGAGCAGTGATTATGGCTTCTGAGTTTCAGGGTTGTCTGTTGCCCTGTGGTGAGGGGCAGGAACAGGGGAGTATGGGCTGACGGCCAACCTTTCATTTCTGCGGCCCATAGTTCACCTCTGGCTTTGGTCACCAGAGCTTGATGATCTTTGCGTGATCCCTGGTAGACATCTGTCCCTATCACCATAGTCCTCGAAAAAGACCCACTGACCTGGAGGAGACCCTGGCTGGGAGGGTACAGTGACATACCCCAAGGATGCTTTAGGAAAGGGGGCAAGACTGGTGGATACCGTAGTCACTTTCCTTCTTCATCCTTCAGACACTGATTATTTGAAGACCAGGGAAAGGAAGAATGAGCTCCCAGTGGAGAGCAGTTTCCTAATCTTTGCTTTAGACTTGCAGCATTGTTGAAACTTTACTTGAGATTTACGAAAGAGAGATACATCCATGAGTGAGCGCAAGTAGCAAAGGCAGGACTTAGAGACACACAGACCTGAGTTCAGATCCTGAGTATCACTTGAAACTGTGCCTTCTCTGAGATCCTTCCTTCTTCATCTGGAAAATGGAGACAATACTAACTCAGCTGTGAGGTTATTGTGAACATGGCATGAGTTATTGCAGGCAGAGTGCCTGGCATGGAGTTGACTCTTAATATACATTAGTCATTATTTGGTAAGATTTATATCCAGCCCTTATTTCAAAGAGTTAGAGGCGATTTAGACAAATCTGTGGGGCAAAGGCAGAGTTTTAAAATGTACATTTTGGCAAAGGGAAAGGGAGCCCGCTCAGAAATGAGGCTTGAATTCCTCAATGGACGAATACTTCTGAGCAAAACACAATTTCCCTAATTTTAGGAAGCTGGAGAATCCTTCACTCCTCCGTGTATTATGGAATCCTTCCAGAAACTGAGCAGTACCCCTAGGATGAGCACGAATGCTCGACACCCTGTTTAGACCAGCTGCCGTTTTGAAAGATGTTCTTAAATAGATCAAGGTCAATTTTACCTGCTTAATGACCTGCTTGGACAAAGAAGCAAGGTGCCAGGAACAAGCTGGGGAGATCGGACAGTGGCATTGTGCAGAAAAGCCCCAGCCTGGGGGCTGATGACTCACACTAGCAGCCTTGGCCCTGCTCCGCCTGCCCTAAACCGGCTTCCAGGTGGCAGAGGTTGCTCTTTGAAATGAGACATAATCTTTGCAGTATGCCTGGGACATCACAAATCACACACAGCACTTCGTTAATTCCTATCTTTATGAGCTTCTTAATTCATGTTTTCTCTACTCTTAAAAATGTGGGTCCCTTTCAGTGTGGTTGATGTCTGCTCATGCTACTTCACAAGTTCTAACATCAAGCAAAAAGCAGGACAAACTGGGCAAGGGGAGATACTGTGATATGGCAGAAAGAGTAAGAACGACATTTTATTTCTCATGTCACCGATTAGCCAACCATCAAATTTTGGGTAGTTCAGGCTCCTCCCTGGTGCCTCAGCTTTTAGGTCTGTGAAGTGGGGTAATGTTATCTACTCTCGCTATGACTTTGTTTTGAAATGTGTTGAGATAATGGACATGAAGGAGACAAAGTGTTCTGCATATTGTTTATTTACCCCTTTAGCCTTTGAGTCCTCCTTGGAGAAGCTAAGCCAAACTTCATGTGGCCAGATAGCCTGGGTTGGGACACAGCATATTTCCCCAAATATGAGCAACCATCATCGAAGACCCTAACAGGACAGTCTAGACTCACTCAACCCAGTGGCAGTCTAGAGGGCTCAACAAACTGCTGGACACACCCAGGGGTTCAATGCTCCCCCAGACTTCAGTGTGAAATATGGCAAGATCTTCAGAGGTATCCCTGTGATGCTCAAAAGTCATGAAACTTGTTGGGACAGGTTGGTATAGAACCGGAGTTGGCAAACTGCAGCCCAGGGGCCAAATCCAGACCATCACCTGCTTTTGTACATTATGTTTTACTGGAGCACAGCAATGCCTGTTCTTTTATGCATCTATGCTATCTAAGTCTATGACTGCTTCCAGTGGCAGAGATGAGTAGTCATGACTGAGACTGGCCCTCAAAGTCAAAAGTATTTACCATCTGGCCCTTTACAGGAAAAATTTTCCCTACCCATCATACAGAATATAGATTAAAATATGCTATCATGCAAACCTCCTAAGAATGTGTGGTTTCCCCAGTTTTTAAGCTTATTTTACTTATGAATTCCTATTTATATGTCAGAGGAGTTAGTACTCAATGGTGAAACAAGTGAAGTATCATTTTATTTGTTTTTTCCTTTTTTTTTTTTTTTTTTTTTTTTGAGTTTCCTCTGTATAAGAGACAGAAGAAAGTTGACCATCTATATGCCAGGCACTTTACTTATGCCAGCACCTTTGCTATTTATGATAACCCAATGATTTAAATGTTTTACACATGAAGAAAGTGACCTTCAGAGAGGTTAAGTAACTCAGCCAAGATCACACAGCCAGTATGGGATGAAGCCAGGATTTCAATTCAAGTCTGTCTAATTCAAATGCTAAGTTTTTCCCACCATGCTGCCTCCATGCCCTTTGGCATGCTCTTTGAAAGGCCCTCAAAGACTAACTCTAGAAGTTATTAGCCCTTGGAAACATGAACTAAAGCCAATGAGTTACTTTTTGGGGCATTTTGTAGCCTCAGTTCCAATTGTGGAGTAAAAGTCTTGCTCACTTGCAGAAGGGATTTTAGGCATCAAATTGAGTGATGAGAAGGACTTCTTGGGGCTAAGGGATGCTCAGCAGAGCAAGTTTCCCCTCCAGGTCTGACCTGTCCTTATTGGTCTTTGCTGTGTAGTTGCTTGGTGGTAGCCCTGCTTTTTGAAGGCAATGGGAGTGTCCTGGATTCTGGAAGCAGCCTGGGCATGGGGAACACGATCTGCACTGGCTGAGCTGAGCTTCTGGACTGAAGCCAGCCTGGGAGAAGAGGCATCTGATTCGTGATAAGGATGAGGGGCCAAGGGCAGCTGCAGCTGCCCTCAGCTTAATATATGGTCAATCTTCTGATGAAAAGTCTGAGGGTTAAAGGTCAGCTTTGAGTTGACTCTCAATATACCTGCCCTCCTCTTGCTCCCTGGGGAAGAAATTTTTTTCTGTAAGGTTAATTCAGGGTAAACACATTTTAGGGAGAAGCAGAAATGGTAAAGACGTTAAACAATTTTTTTTTTTTTTTTTTTTTAAAAGGAAGGAAGCCAGTGATTTATCTGTTACACTCTGGGTTGCAGATCTTGGTAGTACACATGTCTAATTCTTTAAAGGTTTGAAGCTTCTTGGGTTATGAAGGGATGATAAATAATAAATAGTAATTAAATTAAAGATGCGCACACTGGACCCCTCTGAATTCCAGGAATTTTGAAGTTGGACTCACCCTTCATCACAATTAAGACTCCCCACTGAGGATGTGCTGGCTGGTCTGCGGGGAAGGGACTTCATGGAAGCTCCTCCACAGCCTTCTTGAGCTGTCATAGTTTGGCATCCTCTGGTCTAGGAGAAGCAGAGGCAGAGAAAGAGAGCCTCGGGTGGGGCTGAGGCTGCGACTGCTGGGAGAGGAAGGGGAGAGGCTGTGGGGCGAACAGACAGACATTTACAGGAGGAGTTTAGAACTATTGTGTTCTGGGTCCTCTGGGTCCATATTTATCAGATCTCTATCCCCTAACTTGAGAGAAATTTGGAGAATAAAGGATTGTTTATGCAATAGAACTGTGTAGTTCACTGGGCACTGGGGTGTTTACTGGGAAAGTTCAGAAGAGCCAGGGTTGGCTCTACTGGAACAATAAGGGGTCCATGATGGGGGCTGAAAGGGCAGATTCTTCAGTCTCAGGTAGAAACTTTGAGTTACCCATTTACCCAAGGCTGAACCACCAGTGTAATGTTGATACTCAAGCCATGGCCCCAGGCACTATCCACGATAGCACATTGCAGCTCATACTTCAGGCTATGGGGTTTTGAACAACTCAGAAGCATTGGGATAATAACTCCTGGAGGGGGAGGCTGGAGAGATGTGAGGGTTAGTCTTCAAGGAAGCCTCCACGGACACAGGCCTTGAGAGCATCTGGAAGGGTGTGGGGGAGGGGGAGGGGGACAGAGTCCTGGGAAAGTCTGTGGGCTGAGGGATTGGTGTGTGGGGCTGAGGTGGGCAGGGCTGAGCCTCTGCTGACCTCTGAGTTAAGGAACTCTCTCTCTCTCTCTCTCTCTCTCTCTCTCTCTCTCTCTCACACACACACAGTCATACCAAAAAAAAAAAAAAAAAAAAAAAAAATCCAACACTTTGTGGTCCTGTTTATTCTCAGACAGGGAGTGGACAGCCTTTCGGAGGTGTCCAACTGTGCCGTCCAGCCAGACTGACATCTGTGGGAGTTCAGGGTTTTAAATGTTTAGTCTGTGCGAGCCCCCCAGGCCCCAGCGGGCCCCACTCCTGATAGGCCGGACTTAGCCATCGACCCCCACTCCCTCCTGAGAAAGGGAATCATGTGGGGTTTGTAAGAGGGAAGCTCGGCTCCCCATGAAGTCCAAGGCAGAGAAGTGGTCCTGGGCTATCATCAGAGTTGTAGAGAACCTCAGCCTGGGGACCTAGATGGGACTGTAGGTCAGAAGTTGCCCCCTCCCCGACCTTCAGCCAGCCGTCATTTTCTCCTCTGCAGGGAAATGGCCAGGGCCAGGCTCTGCGTCTGGTCCGGGCTTCTCTGTTCCCATAGCCCTTCATCCTTACTGCTGTCACTGCCCTGACACACAGGCCTGTAATTATTTGTCTGCATGTCTGTCTCCCCCGCTCCTCCCAGCCCAAGTAGCTCTGTTTCTTCGAAAATTTCTCTTTAAGTCTCAAGTTTCTAGCACAGCGCTTGGCACAGAGCTTTTGTTTAGTTAAAGCTCTTGGAATTGGGCTGCTCTGAACTCAGCTGAACATGCTTGTCAAAAGCCCTGAAGTCCCCTGGGCATGATGGAGTTTGGGGCACACTTAGGGAGAGGGCTCTGCAGACCTCTGAGCTCGCTGTCTGCAGAGTCCTGGGCCACAGTCCCAGAGTAACCAGTGGGCAGGGGCTGCCCTTTGACATGATGTTCAGCTGTAGTTGTCGTCAGCCTGTTTGGTGATAGAAAAGGGACAGCTGGAATCCATGGGGACAAGGAGGGGAGTTGAGGGGATCACTTCTATGCTGCAGCATGTGCTGCGGTTGCTGCTTTTCTAACTGGAAGTTCTGCAGGGGCTGGGATGGGGCACGCCCTGGGAGTGATGTCAGATTGGGTCGAATAATCACCTACTTCTTGCCTGAGTAGCAGCAAGCAAACCACAGTTAAATAAGCCTGGTTTAAAAAATACATTATTCCTGGCTGGGCGCAGTGGCTCACGCCTGTAATCCCAACACTTTGGGAGGCTGAGGCGGGCGGATCATGAGGTCAGGAGATCGAGACCAACCTGGCTAACATAGTGAAACTCTATCTCTACTAAAAATACAAAAAATTAGCCGGGCGTGGTGGCGGGCGCCTGCAGTCCCATCTTCTCAGGAGGCTGAGACAGGAGAATGGCGTGAACCCGGGAGGTGGAGGTTGCAGTGAGCTGAGATCGCGCCACTGCACTCCAGGCTGGGCGACAGAGTGAGACTCCATCTCAAAAAAAAAAAAAAAAAAAAAAAAAAAAAAAACTCAAAAAACCCCAAAAACCAAAAAACCATTATTCCTGAAAATACGCTTATTAACCAGTTTATGAAACACTTTGTCCCTCAGGGTTCCCAGGGACTAAAGGGTATGAAGATGCGTAAAGTAAAACAAACAAGTTCAGAATGCAAATTATTTACATTGATAAACATAATTTATATTCTACAAATCAATTAGCAGAATACAAGTTGCAAAAAAAAAAAGGGAAAGACACAAACGTATGTATTAAAATTGTGTCTAATGGATTTAGTGAGCTGCTGAATTTAGTGGTAAGCTCCAGGAAAGGTCCTCGACCTCCTGGGGTCTCTCTTTGGCAGCTCCTGCAGTTTAACCAGTTGTTCTCTGGCCATGGAAGCTTGAAGTTTGGAGATTCTGCATCTTTTCATGCCAAGGACAACTCAGGAGATAAGCCCGGCTTCTCAGTTCTTCAGTCTATGTGGTTTGCTCCAATGTTGATCTATCTATCTATCTATCTATCTATCTATCTATCTATCTATCTATGTATCTATCTATGTATCTATCTATTCATCCATCCTCCCATTTAACATTCCTAGAGAGCCTGCTATGTACATTCTACAACACTGTGACATTGCTAGGGTGATTCCAAAGAAATGGGATATCCTTGCTCTGAGAAACTCACCATCTAATTCAGAGGTTCTTAACCTCTGCACTGTTAACATTTTGGGCAGGAGAATTCTTTATTGTGGGGGTCTGTCCTGTGCATTATAGGATTTTTAGCAGCATCCCTGGCCTCTATCCACTAGATGCCAGTATCACCTCCTCCCCCCAGTTGTGACAACCAAAAATGTCTCTAGACATTGCCAAATGTCCTTGGGGGTAGAGGGTGAAATTGCCTCGTTGGAAACTGTTGGTCTAATTGGAGACAGACACAAAGTAACCTAAGTGCTTTAACGGATGCATGCTCAAAGCATTATGGGACTAAGGGCGGGGAGCAAGTGTATGCTTGAGCTGCATCTTGAACAGTGCGTGGAAGTTTGCCAGGCACAGCAGAGGGGAAAGGGCATTTTATGCTGAAGGAACAGTGTGCATGGGTGCGAAAGCATTAAAGAGCATGGCGGGCACGGGCAGAGAGAGCTGGATGTGGCTGGTGTGTAGGCTGAATGATGATAGGAGGAGGAGGAGATGGGAGAAGGAAGGCCAGGAACAGAATGAACAGGACTCTGACGCATTTGGACTTCATCATTTTTCTGACATTGGAACCAATGAAGATCTTCACATTTAGTTAAGCCTGGGGTGGGGTGGGGTGGGCTGCTAAGATACCACTCATGCACTAACTAGGCACTCAAATAGAATAAAAGGGAGGTAAGTGACTTCTACCTGGCCTTCCTTTTCTTTGATCATCTCCTCAACCTTTTTTCTTTTTCTTTCTTTCTTTCTTTTTTTAAGATGGAGTCTTTCTCTGCTGCTCAGGCTGGAGTGCACATGACAGACCCCTACAACAAGGAATCCTGCTGCCCAAAATGTCAACAGTGCAACCTCCACTCACTGCAACCTCTGCCTCCTGGGTTCAAGTGATTCTCCTGCCTTAGCCTCCCCAGTAGCTGGGATTACAGGCACCTGAGACGTCGTCATCTCAAATGTGGTTGTTCAGCCTCAAAGCTGAGCAAGTACAGCCTTTAGTGTGGGCAACAGTCTTTAGTGGCTGGTCAATTTTTGTATTTTTAGTAGAGATGGGGTTTCACCATGTTGGCCTGGCGGGTCTCGAACTCTGACTTCAAGTGATCTGTCTGCTTCGGCCTCCCACAGCACTAGGATTACAGACATAAGCCAACACGCCTGGGCCCCCAACCTTAATTAGAAAGTAGAAGTAAAGTGAAATGAATGTAGTTTCTATCTTATTTGTCATGTGTAAACCAAGATTTTTCCTGGGAGCAGAGGAGAGGATGAATTCAGAGTTACTGTGGAAGAGGTGGCCATCTCCTTTCCATACTATAAAGTTGCCACTGGGGAGGAGTTGCCCAGCCAGGGACTCCATTTCTTGGTCCTTTTCTTACATCTGAGCAGAGACACAACAATTCCTCATCAGGGGAATGTGAGTGAAAGTGGAGTGTACCTCTTCCAGGCCAACACTCTTCTATATCCTTTCCGTCTTTCACCAACCCTAGGGAGTGAAGCTTCCGTGCATGGCAGAGCCTCACGACAGAAGGAGCCTGGCCCCTTGAAAGACTGTGTGGAGAGAACTGCTCACAGACTGGAGCACTGCCCAAGATGTTACACAAGTAAGAAATAAACTTCTGTTGTTTAGTCACTGCACCTTAGCCTATGCTAACAATTACAGAGTCTGCCTTTGCTAAGTCAGACCTAAGAGGTCAGACATCTATTTTGTTGCCAGCACTAAAGACTGTGCTTGCTCAGCTTTGAGGCCGAACAATCATATCTGAGATGGTGACGTCTCAGGTGATGTGTGCATATGTGGAGCAGAGCTGCTGGGAGGTGCTGGCTTGATCTGCATTCCCGTAGCTTGCAGTAAGATTCCCAGTTGACAGCTGCCCTCTGCACTTTTACCCTTCCTTCCCACTCACCACCCATCACTTCCCCCACTGTTCCCTCCAACCTGCTGTGTCCCATTGATGAGGAAGTTTCCCCATGAAAAGCTGGAGGACCTCTGCCTTGGGATTTCTGCTAAGTCACCAGGTTGAGAACTTGCTGGAACTCCTTGGAAAGTACAAATGCCCATTGCTTCTCTTTTGGTGGTCTGGGCCTTAACACTCCAGGCTATCAGTGTATCATCTGGGCCAATTGACTGCATCTAAATAGTGGAATTCTTTCTGTGCTCCTGAAAACAAGAGGGCTGCTTGGTGTGTGTGTGTGTGGTGTGTGTGTGTATGTGTGCACACACGTGTGCATGCTGTAGGCCTGATATTAGACACAGACAAGTAAAATGTTATGCTTTTTTTTTTTTTTTTAAGATGGAGTTTCACTCTTATCCCCCAGGCTGGAGTGCAATGGTGTAATCTTGGCTCACTGCAACCTCTGCCTGCTGGGTTCAAATGATTCTCCTGCCTCAGCCTCCCAAGTTGCTGGAATTACAGGTTCGCGCCACAACGCCTGACTAATTTTTGTAGTTTTAGTAGAGACAGGGTTTCATCATATCAGCCAGGCTGGTCTCGAACTCCTGACCTCACGTGATCCACCCGCCTCAGTCTCCCAAAGTGCTGGGATTACAGGCGTGGGCCACTGCGTCCAGCCAATGTTATGCATTTAAGTGTGGGGAGCAGAAGACTGGATATGCAAGAGCATACATCTGGATACCTTTTACCTCTTGACTTGTGGGGAAAATGACTCTAGGATTTTACATGGAGCTTCCTGTGTGCATGTTGATGACTGCTGGCAACAAGGTGGCAGGAAGAAAGACATTGCTTTCCAAACTCCTTTTCCCAAATGATCCTTTCTCAGTCTGTCTTACCTGCTTGTGTACTGTTCAACAGAGGAGGGGGAACAGGGAAAAGCAGGGGCAGTTGTGAAAAATAGAAGGGAAACTTGAGTGTACCTTTTTCTTCTCCTTCTCTTTCTCCACCCTCAGTCATCATTAACAGAAAAATATTTTTAAAAGATCCCTTGATGGCATCCCCAAATGTGAAGTCTGACATTTTCTTAGCTGATGGCCTCCTTTGTGAAGGTATTTTGTGTCCTCCCAGCATGCCTGCTGGATCCCTGGTTTGCCGCGGTTGCTAAGGTAAATACTCTTTCCATTAAGCAGCACAGCCCAAGAGTGGCCTAAAGCTCAAATAAATGACCAAGGAGCAAGTTAAACATTCCCTGGGGCGATTTTAACCTATGCAATGGCTTTTTGAAAAAATTGCCTATTTTTTCATGCTTTGGCCAGGGGGGTGTCTCTTATTCCCTTCTTTTTTATTTTCCTTTCAGCTGAGTACACCTTCTCTTTCATTTATTCATGCACTGCATGAAGGATGGAAGCAGGATGAATAAATCACAGAGCACTGCCCCTCTCCCCGCTCAGGGTTTGTGAAGAGAGCTAGAGCAGAATACAGTCCAGGCATTATGTCAACTTTGGGGGGACCTGGGGCAGGTGGCCGATTCTCACAGAGACCCTACTTCCCTTTCCTGTGAAAAATACCACAGCCCAACAGCCACTGGAGAACAGTGTTCTTCTGGAAGCTTCCTCTGGGCAGGAGGAGTCAAAGATCCTGGTCCTCAGGGACACTTGAGACGGGTGTGCCCAAAGCTGTGCACGATGGTTTGGTTTGTTTTGTTTTCCTTTGCCTCAGGAAGAATGTGTTCACAGACCTCAGGACAAATCGTTTAAAAAAGTGTCCTGACAGTTGTCATGCTTCATCACTTGATTTAGAGGCAATAGGACAGCCTTATTTTCTTCTAATCTCTGGCGGTTGAGGAGTCTGGCTGGCTGGCAGAAGGCGGAGATTGGCTGAGGAAGTCATGAGTGAGCAGGGGCCTCTGGTGCCTGCAGCGCCCCTCAGAAAGAACGGGTCTCACCGGAAGACCACACTCATCTCCTTCCTGGTTACCCAGTGTGGGGATTTGTTGCTTTGCTGAGTGTGTTTTGTCTACATTCATGGCGCCCCAGAACCGTGTCTGTGTTTCCCACATTCTCTTTCGTGTCTGCCAGAGCAACATTCTCAGCAAACCATCTGAATGCAACTCCTGTGATCACAAAAGTCAATCATTGATGGAAATGAAGACCAAGACCCTGATTCCTCAGGTCGGCCCTTTTCAAACCACGTTTTCTCAGAGCTCCAGGAACAACAGGAGTTCTAGGGAGAGGTTTTTTTTTTTTTTTTTTTTTTTTGAGGCAGAGTCTTGCTGTGTCACTCAGGCTGGAGTACAGTGCCTCAATCTTGGCTCACACTGCAACCTCTGCCTCCCGGGTTCAAGCAATTCTTATGCCTCAGCCTCCTGAGTAGCTGGGACTATAGGTGCACACCACTAGGCCCAGCTATTTTTTTTTTTTTTTTTGTATTTTAGTAGAGATGGGGTTTCACCATGTTGCCCAGGGTGGTCTCGAACTCCTGAGCTCAGGCAATCTGCCTGTCTTGGCCTCCCACAGTGTTAGGATTATAGGTGTGAGCCACCGTGCCCAGCCCCAGGAGCGTTCTTTTTAAAAGCATGAATAGGCCGGGCGCGGTGGCTCAAGCCTGTAATCCCCACTTTGGGAGGCCGAGATGGGCGGATCACGAGGTCAGGAGATCGAGACCATCCTGGCTAACACGGTGAAACCCCGTCTCTACTAAGAAATACAAAAAATAGCCGGGCGAGGTGGCAGCGCCTGTAGTCCCAGCTACTCGGGAGGCTGAGACCGGAGAATGGCGTGAACCCGGGAGGCGGAGCTTGCAGTGAGCTGAGATCCGGCCACTGCACTCCAGCCTGGGCTACAGAGCGAGACTCCGTCTCAAAAAAAAAAAAAAAAAAAAAAAAAAAAAAAAAAAAAAAAAAAAATAAAAACATGAATAGATCACGTTAGTCTGCTCATTGCACTTGGGACAACGCTGCACCCTGAGAGCGTGACCTGCCAGGCCTGGTGACAGAACCTCTTGGTCTTTGCCTATGGTGGTCTCTGGACCCTTTAGCCTCCTCCACGGTGCCTGCCTCAAAAGCTCTTCCTCCACCGTTCACATGTTTAACACCATGTGTCCTTCAGGTTCCAGCTTGAATGTTTGCCCTCAGAAAGGCCTTCTTTGACCCCCCAGATGAGGTCAGTTTCCCCTAAAGCGCACGAGGCCCACACGAAATTACTTAGTTATTTGGTTAATGTGTCTTCCCCACTAAACTGTAAGAGCCACAGGAGAAGGGGCAAGTCTGTTTCGTTTTCAGATGTAGCTCTAGCTTATGGCATATAGTAGGTGTTCAACAAATATGTATTTAATGAAAGGAGGAATGAGAGCATGGCACCGCCTTTCCGTGCTGGAATGGTGTCTGGACTACTTATTTTTTCATTCCCATTCATCAGATGATCAGTCAGCTGTTTAACAGGGCAGATTCAAATAATTTTGAGAGCACACTTTTTAAAAGGGAGGGAAGATTGGGCCTTTGAAAGCACCTTGTTTAGGCCTTCAAAGAACGTAGACTTTTTTTTTTTTAGATGGAGTCTTGCTGCAACCTCTGCCTCCTGGGTTCAAGCAATTCTCGGCCTCAGCCTCCCGAGCAGCTGGAATTACAGATGCCCGCCACTATGCCCGGCTGATTTTTGTGTTTTTAGTAGAGACTGGGTTTCACCATCTTGGCCAGGCTAGTCTTGAACTCCTGACCTCGTGATCCACCCACCTCGGCCTCCCAAAGTGCTGGGATTACAGGTGTGAGCCGCGGCGCCCGGCCTAAGAATGTAGTCTTTATTTCCCTTCCTGATGTGGGAAATCTGAGCTTCTGATATGTGTGTACCGGGTCTGGATCCTGGATTCTTAGGAGTGACCCGGATGTTCTGGAGGCTGTCCAGGGCCTGGGAGCAGAGATCTCACTGCCCGTTGCTGAGGCCTGACCTCTTTGTTCAAGCAACCTCTTTGCCAAACCACCTCAGGCTACAGCACCAGGCTCCGAGAAAACCTTAGATCAAGATATTAAGAGAATAGTTCTGATACCTACCTCCCTTTCCTTTGGAAAAAGCCCAACTTTATGGCCCTTTTAGGAAATATGG
The DNA here is from genome assembly GCF_024542745.1 of Macaca thibetana thibetana. Lineage (NCBI taxonomy): Eukaryota > Metazoa > Chordata > Mammalia > Primates > Cercopithecidae > Macaca > Macaca thibetana. The sequence continues at coordinate 46,673,330 of NC_065590.1, forward strand.
GAGGGGAAGGCCCATAATGTAACTCGGGCAGGAGTAGGGGGTGGGGGGCGGGGAGATGGAGGAGAATTCTTAGGGTTTTGGTTCTTGACTCTAAGTCAGTCTGTTTTTGTACTTGTGTCTTTTAAGCTTTTCCACATGTGCCCCAAGGGCCCGTCGGTGAGTGTGTTTTATAAACTGGAAAAATGAATAAAAATAAGACCCAGAAGGGAAACACCAGAAGGAGTGTGAAGAGAAAAGTGTTAGTTCCTCTGTACCTCCCAACTAGGCCTGACCTGCATTTGTGGGGGTCCCAGGGTCAGGCTTATTTGGCTTTGTGGGTAAAATGTGGAGTCTTTGCTCGGAGAAAGCCTGATCAGTTTTTGTACTTGGCCTGCTCCACTCAGCATTAATTAACTTCAGGAAAGTAAAAGGTGATTCTTTTTTATTTGGCTATCTGGCTCCACAAACCTTGTTGGCTTCCTGTCCCATAGGTGCCGGATTGATGGGACCTCAAATGTGTAAAGTCTTGCACAGGAAATCCCCCAGCATGGCCATTCAGAGGCTCTCAACTCCTGCTGGACCCAAACACAAGAAACTAGGAGGCCCAGACCCCATCTCTCATTTTGCACCTCAGGAAACAGTACCTGAAAGAGAACTCCATTTTCTTTTCTTAACGTTCTTCAGCTAAAACAAGAGGGTGTAGGGAAGGGGCTATTTGGAAAAGAAATTCTCTAAATTGCCTGTAAAACTGAGCACAACCCAAGAACCAAATATTTTGAAACAAGCATATTTAGGAAGTTTGAGGACGCTTTAAAATATCTCCAGAAGGTTTGTGTTTACCCCAGCACAATGTCTGTCTTGTGACCCAAAGCTTTATCTTCCAAACCTTATTTGAGCAACTTCATCAATAAAAACATTTTAGAGAATGCACATCTAACACATATATACTTATTATAACTTTCATACACATACTTTTGTACTAATATGTTTTGTATTTTTAAAAACATATATCTAAACACAAATTTAAAAATGGATACAGATGAAATAAATCTTTAAAAATAGGGCTGGGTGTGGTGGCTCATGCCTGTAATCCCACCACTTTGGGAGGCCAAGGTGGGTGGATCACCTGAGGTCAGAAGTTCAAGACCAGCCTGGTCAACATAGTGAAAACTCGTCTCTACTAAATATACAAAAAATTAGCTGGGTGTGGTGGTGGGCACCTATAATCCCAGCTACTCGGGAGGCTGAGGCAGGAGAATTGCTTGAACCCAGGAGGCAGACTTTACAGTGAACCGAGATCGTGCCATTGCACACCAGCCTGGGCAACAAGAGCAAAAGTTTGTCTCAAAAAAAAAAAAAAAAAAGATTTTATCTATTAACTATCTGAAACCCTTTTTGTTCTCATTAAAATAAATTAATCAAATTTCTAGTGAGAGCAATGGGATTAGATAGGCATGATTATTTTTAAAAATCTTGGTATAATACTTTGTGGCACAGTGAGTCAAAAGCCTGGCTCTGATTTTCAATACTTGGGCGATTATAGCTGAGAAAGATATGTAAGACATATAAATCTAAACAGAGGAAGGGAACTGGACTCTCATTTCTGAATTCTGGCCACTGTGAAGGCACAGGTTTTCATCTGTCACTATGTGCTAAAAGCAACCCAGCAAGTGAGGGTGTCACTGTCAACTGCTCCTTGTCGTGAGATTCCCATCTTTCCCTCGAGACATCTCAGATACCACATGTGACCTTGACCCTGTGTCCCACAGCAGTGGTCACTGAGTGTAAAGCCTTTTCCTTGAGGATTGTGGTAGACAGAATGCCCCCCAAAGGTGACTATGCTTGAATCCCTGGAAACTGAACATGTCACCTTCTATGGCAAAAGGGACTTTGCAGACGTGATTCAGGTTAAAGACCTTAAATTAGAGGGAGTACCCTGCACTATCCAGGTGTCTAATCTAATCCCATGAGACTTCAAATGCAGAGAACTTTCTCTGGCTGGAGTCAAAGAGCTGTGACAAAAGAGGTCGTCGGAGAGATTTGAAGTGTGAGAAAGACCCGACCTACTGTTTCTGGGGAGCCCACCTGGAAAGCATGAGAAGTGACACAGGCAACCTTTGGGAACAAAGACTGCCAGCCACAAGGAAAAGACAACAGTCCTCCAGCCACAAGAAACCGAATTCAGCCAGCAACCTGGACAAGCTAGAAGAACATTCTTCCCCAGAACCTTTAGGAGGAAGTGGGCCTTGCAGATACCCTGATTTTGTCTTTTGAGACACTAAACAGAGGATCCCACTGAGTTCAACTGGCCTATAGAAACTGATATATGTTTGGACTGTTTTAAGCTGCTACATTTGTGGTAATTTATTCTGGTGGCAACAGAAAATGAAAGTAATTATATATTAGAAAAACTGAAGGTAGAAGCTCTAATTCTTTCTCCCCACACTCCAGTGGTTCATCATGTGCCGCATTCGGGGTGTGGAAATTCCATTTTGAAGACACCATCATCCAGGATTCTAGCCCCAACCTGGGAAAGGTCCTGGAGAGAACTTTTAGCATGTATTTCTGAGCCATTCACACTTAACCCAGAGAGAGAAGGTGTCCTGCCCAAACGCAAAGCAGCAAGGCGGTAGTTCTGGACATAACCTTAACAATTGCCACCAACTCTCTGGATGTCCATCCGTCAGCCCTATCTAGTCTTTCTGTCTGCATGGCAATGCGGGAGATATGGCGATGAGGGCCAGGATCGCAGAAGTCAGAGTATCCATGGCTGGAGCTTCCATTTTAAATGAAATATTCTTGCTTATGGCTTCACGGTATCCTTTCAGATTTTGCATCTGGCTGTACTCCAGATGTTTATGTAGAAAATTCACAGTAGACATGATGGTGGCACAGGTCTGCAGGAAGGATCCTTTCCTACTTACAGAGTGACCCAACGTGGCCGATCCCTTCAATATTTACAACAGCTGGGTGAGTGGAGGCATGATCAACTCCATTTACCCATCAAATAAATGAAATTTCAGAGTGGTTACACAATCTGCTTGAGGTAACGAGGCCAGCAAGCCACAGAGCCAACATACCAGGGTGCCTGGTTCCACAGGAGTCTGGGAAGAGGGCGAGGGAGATGGGCACAGGATGTATCACCAGGATACTGGGGGAAGAGAGAATGTTGATGTGTGGGGCAGCCTGCATTCTCAAATCAGGAGCACTGGGTGCTGCTGCGTTACAGTGAGTGCAGGAGCCTGCCGTTCCGGGCCTCACTCTGCCCAAATATGTCTTGCTCATTTTCACTGCCATATGTCTGCTCGTCCCAGTCTGTTTGAGGTTCCCTCCTGTTCCCTCTCTGCCTCTAAGTCCTTCAAAAAGCCAACTGGAAGTGCCTCTTCCAGGCTTTCCTTAGCCTTTCTTTATTCTGTTGAACTTCTATTATGTTAATTGTTCAAAAGATTAGTTCTGGCACTTACCCTATGCTGCTTTGTATTACTATTGGAAAACAACAGTGGCCCTCTCAACCACATCGGGTGGATGGTACATGCCATGCTTTATGCATTCCTGTGGCCCTGCTGTACCTGGCACACACAAAAAGGGATTAATAAATATGTATATGCTGAATGAAAGAATGGAGAGATGCTGTTGATTTTCTTTGTTCTTTATTTTTCTCTGATTTCATGTCAAACATAGTTTTCTCCCTTAATAGCAATCATTGTTTGTTTTATGTGTACAGTGGGAAATGTGAGCCTCCACAGTCTCAGCTGGATGAATAATAGTATATCCACTTCTCCTAAGTCACAAATGTTAAACTGGTTTAAAGGTACGATGTAAAAAAGTAAAGCTCTATTAGGCTTGGCTTGGCCTTGGAAGAACCACAACACCAACATACCAGTTTCATGGTATGTGTGATTTCAGGCTCTGATCCCAAGGTTCCACCACACAGGACCAGCTGAGTTAACATCCTCAGTGGGTAGCCCTGGCCATCCTAGGTTGGCCTTTCCTGTGCTCCCACTAACCAGCAAGCCAAGCCCCATGCCCCCTGCCTGGCATTCAATGCCTGCCAAAGGAACTTTGCAAATACTCCAGCCAACTTGGTCTCCTGGATTTCCTTGCACATGGCATGTTCATGTCGACTTCGGAGCCCACTTAGGTCAGTGCCTTCATCAGAAGCATTTGTTTTCCATCCATCCCTCCCAACTTCAAGCCCTATGTTGCTTTTTTAAAAAAAACCATTCTTGGAGACTTTGATCTGAGTTTTCCTCTCCCTGATCACTCACAGGTCCCATTGTTTGTCCCACACTTTTTTTTCCATGATGGCCTTTTAAAATTTTTATTATTTATTTAGTTTTTAAATTTTACTTTAATTTCTGGGATACATGTGCAGAAGGTGCAGGTTTTTTATGTTGGTATACATGTGCCATGGTGGTTTGCTGCACCTATCAAACCGTCATCTAGTTTTTAAGCCCCGCGTGCATTATGTATTTGTCCTAATGCTCTCCCTCCCCTTGCCTCCAACCCCTCTGTCTTTTTGCATTAAGTGAAAAAGTGTGTATTAAGCACTTATATATGCTCATTCCTCTGTCCAGTGCTTGAGGGGGCTCCAGAGGAACAGGAGTTGCCAGTGATTGATCCACAAGGTGCTGGGTGTGAGTCTTTTCCTTCCTGGCTTTATGTGACCAGCAAACACCCTGTGATCATGGAATTCTACTAGGAAGGGCAATCCTACAGCAGCGTTGGTGCACATGCACAAGGAGACATGCAGAAGGTGCTTCTTGCAGCATTGTTTGTAAAACTATAGAACAACTTGAATGTCCACTGAGAGGAGTAGGGATAAATGAGTTGTAGTGAATTCATACAGTAAAATCCTATAAATAATCCTACATATAAGTTGTGGTAAAGTCATATAGTGAGTTCCTATATAGCAGTTAAGATGAATCAACTGAAGTTACATGTAATAACTCACATAAATCTCAGCAAATATGATGTTGAAAAAGAGTGATCAGCTGTAGAAGCAAAAGTACCATATAATACCATTTATATGAAATTTTAAGACTCACTAAACAATACTCTCTATGGATAAACACATACGGAGTTGCAGTATTAAAATATGCATGGGAATGATATATACCAAGGTTGGCAAATTATGCCCATGGCCAAGTCCAGCTCACCACCTGCTTTTGTGTGGCTTGTGAGCTGAGAATGGGTTTTACAATTTTAAATAGTTGAAAAAAAATCAAAAGAAGGACACTCTTTTGTGACACCTGAAAATTATATGAAATTCAAATTCCAGTGTGCATAAATAAAATTTGCTGGAACACCACCACACCTGGTCTTTTGCTTATCAACTATGGCTGCCTTTGTACTCCAAGGACAGGGTTGAATACTTGCCACAGACCGTGTGGCCTGCAAAGTTGCAACTACTTACCATCTGGCCCTTTTCAGAAAGTTTTCCAAGTCTTGATCTATATCAAACTTGGGGGAATGGTTGCCTCTGGTAAGGAAAGGAGAGAAATGGAACTGGGGCGGGAGTGCATCAGTTACAACATTTTATCTCTTAAGCTGCTGGTGGGTTATATATTAATACTTACATTTTGGATGTCTAAAGTATTTTGTAGTTTCAAAAAAAAGTGAAGACAAACTTCCCATCTCCTAAAAAACCCTTAGTAGGTATTATTATGGTTCCCAGTTCACCGTTAGGTACTCTTATAACCTACAGTAGGTATTATTATAACCTAGCCCAGCCCAGGTTGCCAAAGTTCTATCTCCCTCTCCCTCTCTCACTTTCCACGAGGCAGGCAGCCCCAGGCGCACAGGTCGGCAGCTGAGATGAGAAGACATGGCCTTTTTCAATGACATCAGCAGACTGTGCCAGGGAGGATCTGGCTAACTGGACTTGGATCACTGGCCCCTTCCTGCCAGCAGCCCTTCCTCAGATGAGAAAGTTCATGGATGAGGAAGCAAACTTAGAGGGTGCATGGATAGTGAATGCTGGAAGAGGATTAACCTCAAGACCTTCCATCCCAGCACTTCTGGAGCACTGGCCTGCGCTGCTCACCAGGACTCTGCAGGCCAGCTGGGGAGAAGGGACTAAATGCCAAGCTGCTCTGGGATGAACATCTGCCTCCAGGAGACAGTTGTTTAATGAAATTTCCCACCCATGTGATTAGCATCTTCTGAGAGTGAGGTGAGTAAAACAGGACACCACCATCAACATCACCTCTGACTGCATTGCCTAGACAGTAATAATACCCAAGATTTTTATAGAGCTTTCTGTTTCTCAAAGTCATGCGCACTGATTCACTTAGGAACCTGGCAGGAAGCAAGGCAGTCCTGATTGCCCACGTCATTGAGATGGTAAAAGGTGTATTCTGAGCAACTGCTGAGTTCTTTTACATCCCTGGGATGGCACGGTCATAAAGGCCAGACACCGGGCCTGACTTCAAGGTCACTGTGGCTGCACTACTGAGTGACTGTGGACAAGTCTCACATTCTCTTGAAGACTCAGGAGCCTCCTCTGTAAAGCGGAGATGATAATTACTTCCCACCGCATGGGCGTGTTGTGGGGATTAAATGAGATCATACAAGTGGAATGCCGAGCACCAGTCCAGGAAGGTGAGGGACACACCCTACATGTCACCTACTGGATTGTTGCTGTTTTCAGGGTTCCTATTACCCAAAGATCCACCTAGAATTCTTCCCCTGAGTGCTGTTCATCTTCGTCAAGTCTCAGCAATGTTTTGGATGGTTCTCCTTTGACATAGCTCTGGTGGTTGTTAATACTAAATGTTTTCCAGCTTACCTATAAGGAAACTGAGTCTTAGGAAGCAATTGTAGGGCTTCTACTTTGTGCATGAGAATGAGTGAAGGCTGGGGAAGCCTGGGATTTGGCCTGATGTTCCAGCATTGGCACCTGCCTGCCTTTTCTCTGTAAACATCCGACCCTAGAATGCTCCACCAAGGAGAGACCATCATTACCAAGCAGCAGCGGCATGGTGTTTATCAAAGCAGGCGTGGTTTCCCTTGCTGCAGCTCTCCATATTCGTGGCAGTTATTCATTTTTGAAGCAGAGGTCACTTTTCTTTCACTGATGAGGTACTTTGACAAAGACGAAGAAGGGAGACAATGGTAATGATGGTGGGAAGTGGGGATGGGATTGGCATTGGGTTTGAAGGCTGACAGCCCAGATCAAAAAGGCTGACAGTCAGAGGCAAGGGAGGGACTGAGGATAAAGTACTTGCTGTGCTCATGTTGTCTAGGAGTTTGCATTCTCTGGTAGTCAGTGATCAAATGAAGCAGGGAGCTTCGTGTTCAAAAGCAGCACCTACAGGTTCTTTAAAGAGGCTTGCCAGAAGATGAATGCCTTGGCTGGAATTTGTAGGCAGGCTTATTTAAGTTATAAGTGACAGACACTCAACTCAAACTAGTAATAAACAAAAAGGGAATTATTGGCTCATGTAGAGGAACATGGGATATGGGAACAGCTGGATGGGAAGTGCAGAGGAACATGGGATACAGGAACAGCTGGATCCAGGGGTTGGCACCAGGTTATCAGTTTTTTTTTTTTTTTTTTTTTTTTTTTTGAGACAGAGTCTTGCTCTGTTGCCCAGGGCAGTGGTGCGATTTTGGCTCACTGCAATCTCTGCCTCCTGGGTTTGTGGGATTCTTCTGCCTCAGCCTCCTGAGTAGCTGGATTACAGGCATGTGCCACCATGCCCTGCTAATTTTTGTATTTTTAGTAAAGACAGGGTTTCACCATGTTGGCCAGGCTGGTCTTAAACTCCTGACTTCAGGTGATCTGCCCTCCTTGGCCTCCCAAAGTGCTGGGATTACACTGCGCCCGGCCCAGGTTGTCAGGGTTCTATCTCCCTCTCCGTCTCTCACTTTCCATGAGGCAGGAAGCCCCAGGCTCACAGGCCAGCAGCTGAGATAAGAAGACATGTCCTTTTTCAATGACATCAGCAGACTGTACTGGGGAGGGTTTGGCTAACTGGGCCTGGGTCATTGGCCCGTCCCTGCCAGCAGCTCTTCCTCAGGAGAGGAGCTATCTACTATGTAGCACAGGGCAAGACCAGCCTCGGTTCCTCCCTGTCCACCTAGTCATGAAAATGAGGATGGTTTTTGTGGTTAGCATCTTCCCTCTTAACTTGCCTCAGCATCGTCGGCAAAAACTAGAAAATATAAGTGTGTGTATTTTTAGCTGTTTTTAAATTTGTAAAACTGGAAACTGTTAAGATATTTACTTAGAACAAGAAAACCTACCGTGTCCTGTGTGAAGTTCACTTAAGCTGACTCACAGTTACTCTTCGAGCCCTGATTGTCCTGCAGTCTCCTTTCTGCTGAGTTGGGGTGAGTTCTAACTTCAATTTTGCCTGTGAATATAAACCAAGTCTGACCTCCCGTCTCCAGTACATCAAGGCTATGCTCACAGGGACCTAGAAAATATTATATATGGTCCCCTAGAGGCCAAACCCAAGTTCTCTGGGGACAGAGAAGCCCTTTGGGTCGTTCCAGGGAAAAGCTCTGGCCACCCTGAAGTAAATTTTCTCCCTTCCTTTCCTTTCAGTGGAGGAGGAAGCTTGTCCTTCGCATGAACATGAAAAATACTAAATGTGGGCTTTTTGGAGGTTTTCATTTATGAAGTAGAGTCTATATATTTGGCTCAAGTCTTGCCGGCTGCCCTATTTTCATGGTCCCAGGATCAATATGAGGTTAGTCCATTTGTCTTCTGGAAAAATGTTGTGGCTGGGCTAGGTGGCTCACGCCTGTGATCCCAGCACTTTGGGAGACCAAGGCGGGTGGATTACTTGAGCTCAGGAGTTCGAGACCGGCCTGGGCAATGTGAGGACACTCTGACTCTACAAGAAATAGAAAAATTAGGCATAATGGCACATACATTGTGGTCCTAGCTGCTTGGGAGGCTGAGCAGGGAGGATTGCTTGAGGCCGGGAGGTTGAGGCTGTAGTGAGCAATGATTGTGCCACTGCACTCTAGCCTGTGCGACAGAGTGAGACCCTGTCTCCAAAAAATAATAATAATAATAATAAAAATAAAAATTAAAAAGAAAAGAAAAGAGAAAAGAAAAATGTCTTGCAGAATCTTTGTGTGATCTTGCTTTGAGGCTATTAGAAAGTTCTTTCATGCCCTTACTCTGTGCTTGGCTGGAAGTCTTTCCCCCTAATTGTGGCACCTCCACCTTGAGTCACCTTGGAGTAGGTGGGAAGTGTTTTCCCTTCACAGGTTGGCCACACAACTGCCTCATCTCCTGCACAAGGGCCACCACAGCTCACAGCTCTCCCCTTTTCTTTCCTTCTCTTCTCTTCTCTTCTCTTTTACTCTCCTCTCCTCTCCCCTCCCCTCTCCTCCCCTCCCCTCCCCTCCCCTCCCCTCTCCTCTCCTCTCTTCTTCTTTTCTTTTCTTTTTGAGGTGGAGTCTCACTCTGTGGCCCAGGCTGGAATGCAGTGGCACAATCTCAGCTCACTGCAACTTCCGACTCCCGGGTTCAAGTGATTTTCCTGCCTCAGCCTCCCTAGTAGCTGGATTACAGGCATGCGCCACCATGCCCAGTTAATTTTGTTTTTTTGTTTTAGTAGAGATGGGGTTTCGCCATGTTGGTTAGGCTGGTCTCGAACTCCTGACCTCAAGTGATCCATCTGCCTCGGCCTCCCAAAGTGCTAGGATTACAGGTGTGAGTCACCATGCCCGGCCCAGGTTGTTGGGGTCCTCTCTCCTTCTCCCTCTATCACTTTCCATGAGGCAGGCAGCCCCAGGCTCATAGGCCAGCAGCTGAGATGAGAAGACATGGCCTTCTTCAATGACATCAGCAGACTATACCAGGGAGGATCTGGCTAACTGGGTCTGGGTCACTGGCCCCTCCTTGCCAGCAGCCCTTCTCAGGAGAGGAGCTGTCTACTGTGCAGCACAGGGCACAGGTCCTCTCTGTCCAAGGACTTAGTTGGCTTCAGCGAAGGCCCTTATGAGGACCAGAAAATGGAAACGAAGAGGTCAACTTCACCAGCACCAGCCACCTGTCCAGAATGTCTCAGCTCGTGTTTCTTCCTTTAAGGTTCAGAAGGGTAAAAGGGGGCCACCAAATCTTGTTAGGAGGGTCTGTCATTCTTTGCTGTTACTAGCCACTTCTCTGGAACACTTGTGTCCCCGTATTAGTTAGATGCTTGCAGTTTAAGGGGACTTTGGCATAATCCCATTGCTTTAGGTGATAGGGGATTATTGGAAGTACACACCAGGAGGTGAGGAAGAACAGTAAATCTTCTCAGCAGTCACAACTGGGCTTCACCGAGAACTGGGGTATCGTCCATGGCCATATGGGATTGGACAGGAGTTTGTGTAATCTAGTAAATAAAACCCCATGTTCCATAATCAAAATGCTTGGGTTCAGATTGCAACTCTGCCCTTTACCGCTGTGTCACCTCTCTAGCCTCAGTTTCCTGCCATCTATACCGTGGTGACAATAATAGCACTGGCCATGTGGAGTCCTTGTCAAGGTTCGGTGAGATCCTGTGCACAAGGACCCAACAGTGCCAGGCACAAAGTTATGCACAATGAGTATTGTTGTCAACTGTGGCTCCATGGACACTGTTATTGTGAATATTTGTTACTAGCAGGGGCTTTGCCACTTTTTGTCCACTCTGGTGTTGGGGAGTTGGTGTGCTGGCTACTCTTTTCTGTTCTGCCACATGTACCATTACTCTTTGATGACAGCTCCCCATGTCTCAGTCAGATGTCCCAACAGAAGATCTGATTGGCTCTGCCAGGTGTTATCTAGTTTTGGGCAGCACTACTGGGCACACGGGGCCCTAGTGTTCACACTGGCCCACCTTTTTGGTCTCTTTGCAGCCTATGAATTACCCCCTTGTTTGGTGGATTATGGCCAGAACAATCTATAACTAAGAATCCCCTCAGACTCTGGGCAGAAAGGCATCTTGCAGAGCCGTTCCAATGTGACACCTCTAGAGTGTCATCCCCTAGAATATCACCTTGGAAAGGCTCTGCAAGATGCCTTGTCAACCATGGTGGACCCTGTTAACCATTGTGGGCTAGCCAGGGTTTTATGGAGATACCTGTGCTCTGCTAGTGAGGGCCCTAACCCATCTCACCCCATGTGGATCCCTCCCTGATTCTGCTGGGATTCCTTCTCACTTTTCCTCTCACATGTTCTCAGCCTTGAGCAACAATGAGATGTCTGTATTGGAAGCTAGAAATGTTGAGTTTTGAAGCAAATTCTTTGGGGAGGGGAGTCCCCTTATAGCAATGCCTCTGGAGTAAGGGGATAAAGACAGAAGGATGGCTGACAGGTTCCCTAGGGAACCCCAGTTCTCTTAACTGAGTGGTTTTCCCCAAGATGGCCCCTCCCTCACGGGAGTAAACGGGGTGCCTGGCATAGCTGGAGAAGTCTGCTGGTTCTCCCACTGACTAGTGAGGGAGCAGAGAGGGCAGCTGTGCACAGGTTTCTGGACTGGTCTCTTGGAGACCCTTTTGGAGGCTGCCTCTGGAAGATTCACTCCTAGGCTCTCAGAAGATCTGAGGTAGGCTGTTAGCTGAAGCTCCAGAATCCCCTTTCTTTTATTTCTTCAGCAAAGTCCCAGCCTGTTGACCTTTGGGTCCCGGTGCTGAGCCCAGCTCTAGATTTATCTACCCCGCTGGGGCCAAATGCCTGACTTGTTAGCCATGCCGAATGGTTTTATTTGTTTCTGTTGTGCATTTTTATCATTTTTGTTCATGTGTCTGGAGGCTTTCCTTAGAAAATGATGGATGCGTTTTCATAAATCAAAACATAAATGAGAAAGTATATAAAGGCAAAAAATAGACCCAAGCCTGGAATTTGCCACTAGGAGCTGCTAGCTATTTCCCAGGGAGAATGTACTTTTTGATTTTACAATGTCAGATCCTGACTTATTTCACAGAGTACAATTTTCAGAGCACTTCCTAATACTACTGGCCACAGTAATAATGATGACAATCTCAACCGTGCCTGGCATGGTGCTGAATGCTTTTGATACATTATCACACTTAATTCTTACAACAGTCTGAGGAGCCATGTTCTTTCACTATCCCCATTGTAAAGATGAGTAAAGAGAGGTCCAAATGATTTTGTTACTTAACCAAGTTCCCATCTTTGGTAAAAAATGGGATTAAAATGCAGATTTCTCATGTTCTCAATGGATGAATACCTCGGACTCCCTTTTCAGTGCTTGCCGGAGGTGTGTAAGGGTGCTGGGTTGTGGCTTCTCCTGCTAGCTCTGCTGGAAAGCAGGTGGCTGGGAGTGGTAGGGGTAGCTTTTAGTTGGAGGGGCTCATGAGACTCTGTCCTCATCAGCTCTGTTCACAGAGTGCCCCTGAGCAGAACACCAGCCTTGCTGGGCGGCACATTAGCTCAGTGTCCCATGACTGTCTCACCACGATGCCTTAGACAACGTCGCTATCACCACTAGCAGGAACCTGCCCCCTCCACTCTGCCACTTTCCTGTTTCATCACCCTTGAGCTATGGTTCCCTCTTCCAGAGGGTGTCCTGTAGGACCTAGCCACAGGGTAGGAGTCTGACACAAACCAGAAGGCAACTAGTGAGAATTCCACATGCTTCCTTTATTAGTCACAAATCCACTGGTTGTACGTGGTAGATCTTTCACTGGGACCAGTTTAAGAAGAAAGGAGGGCTGGGTGTTTATTGATTCACGTGATCAGAGCGTAAAACGTTTTTTCCTTTTTTTTTTCTTTCCTCTTAGGGAAAATCCTAGTTTCCCTGTTCAGTCCCATGCCAATCCTTGGGCCAATCAGAGGGATGGGGAAACTGTCCTTTTCAGTTCATGAGCCCTCTTCTCTGGCAGAAGGATGGGTAACTGATTTTTTTGTGCTAGAACCACAAAATCAGAGTTGGGGGCAAGATGCTCACAAAAGAGGAGGCTGCTGTTCTTGTAGACAGTTTGGTAAATGTCTAGGACATTTTCTATTGCTTTTCTTCTATTCTATGCCTCCCTTCTTTGTCTGGGATATCATACACCTGGTCTGAGTCAAGGTGCTGACATAAGTCTCTGGTGAACTTTTGAAGAGTCCCACTCCTTGTTCTTTCCAGGGTGCCCCATCCCATCTTAGGGCTTCTGAGCTCAGATCCTGTCCTTTGCTCAGGCTTGGAGACCTCAAGTGATGTCACTAGGAACTATTCAGGATTGTAGATGGGCTTTAAGCCCACAGAGTTTCTAACTGGCCACGTTTAGAATTTTCCATTCAGCAGGACTTTTCCTCTGTGAACATCTGGTAGGACCCAAATCCTATCCCAATTTTGTGTTCTTTTTCAGACCTTCTGAACACTAAAAACATCTGTAGTTTTGCAAAACGTTCTTTCACAATTTTATGATTGTAAATAGGCTAATTAGCCCAATCACTTGTTATTTCATCATCTGCGTGGCGCCACCTGGCCCTGGAGTATGTATCCCTCTGAGTACTAGGCAACGAGCAGGGCAGATGACCACCCTGACGAGACTTTGAATTAGGAATCTCATGACCCTGCCTTGGAACTCTGGCAGGGAAGTCCTCTCCTTCTTGATAGGAAAGGATGAAGATTTGGGCACTTTTTAAAACAAATTATTATTATTATTATTTTTTAAGCACGAATGCAGTGCCCTACTACTACAAATTATGCAGTCAGGTTTCCCACATTTGGGGAAATCGCAAGGGCCAGCACATCTAGGGTGCAATGGATAAGCCTCATCCTCGGAAAACTACCTTCGTGGTCATGGTATCTCCCCTGCCAGTAAGTATATCTAACAAAAATATTTTTTAAATTACTTAAAAAAGAAAACAAACAAATTTCTGGTAACTACCATGTAACTCCATAGTAAACAATTCTCTCTCTGCTTCCTACCAGGTGACCCCGGTACCCAGTAGTCTATCAGGTACTCAGTTCTGCCCATGAAGCAGTTTGGAGCTTTGCTAGGTTCCTTCTTGTAGTGTTCCAATCTGTCTTTTGCACTTGATCTTGTCTCTTCAGAGATGTCATAAACTTATGGATGGGAAGCCTATCTCCTATTTCTCTGTTAGGCATATGGTAGGCATTGATAAGTCTTCCTTGGCTAGGGAGCTATAATTGTAACTCTGTGTGTGTGTGTGTGTGTGTGTGTGTGTGTGTGTGTGTTTTGGGGTGGGGACAGGGTTGGCAACTACATGCAAATACTCTGAGATCCCTCTAGCCCTGATCTCTTGGGAATACCTAAATCACATGTTTAATTTTTGGGTGAGGTGCTGTTTCCTAACTTTGCTGATTTCTAACTGCCCCTTTCCTGTAATTGCTGGGTCAATGCAAATTCTCGGCTTCGCGTTTGAAATGCCACTGCTTTCCATCACAGTGATGAATTTACATGGGACAAACCTGAGGCCAAACAGTTCTGGCTCTTACTCAGAGCCTTCTTACCAGTCACCTCCCAAAGTAAAAGAATAGTAACATACCTGACCTGTTCTTCTGGCTTCTCTAAAGCCAAATTCCAGCCTTGGTTATGTTTCTGTTCATTTGGAAAATATCTGTACGAAATGTAAGTGCATGTCATGGAGGAGGCAGTGGGGAGTGAGTGAAGTGAGTCAGAAGGAAGGAGGAGAGCTCTCTCCCCCTGACCCTGCCGCTGCCTGCTTTCTTCCAATGAGTCTGAATGGATTTTTGGGATCTGATGTGGCCGCATGAAGACGTGTCTCTGAAAAAGCAAAATGTCAGTGTTTTGAGGCCTTTCCGTTGGGGAGGGACGGAACACGGTGGTCACTGGTTGTTCTCCTTAGGCCAGACAGGAGGAAAGGGAAGTATGTGTGAGTCTCTGATAATTCTCTTCTCTTTCTTTCCCTCACTTTTGTTCTTCAATAAATCACTCAGGACAATCTGCTTCTCCTTAGTGGTGTGTTTTCCTAGGGTTCAGCCTTTGTTTGAAATTCTAGAACAACAGAGTTGCAGTAAATATGGTCAACCTACGTGTAATTACGCTGGTATGTCAACTTTGCCCCACAGAGTTGGGTCTGCTCTGGTTAACCAGAGGCCCCCCTGACTCAGAAACAAGACCTCCTGCAGGACCCTGTGGAGGGCCGACCCCAAGCCCTGTGTCTGAAGGGGGTAAGAGAGCCCATAATTACGCTCATTGTTTAGGTCGGAACACAGGAGGGTTTACATTAAAGACCTCAGCTGGCACACACAGCATGCCTATGGAAAAAATGAACTGCTCTCCTCCGCCCGCTTCCCGGTCCCAGCGTTGCCTGTCCAAGGGCTTTGGGTTTCACAGACGCCTTCTGTGACTCCACTTTCTGACCACTCCTGATTAGAAGCTTGGCTTCCCCCAGTTCTAAGAGGCGTCTCAATCCAGAGGTTTGGAAACTGAGCCTTTCAAGAATCACAGCATGTAGGTCTTGGGAAGGACCTAGAGATGATGCTCTAAGTGGGTGTCTCTTAAACTTTAATGCTCACAGGAATCACTTGGAGTTCTTGTTAAAATGCAGATCTAAATGTGGTAGTCTTGAAGTGGGGCTGGAAAGTCTGCATTTCCAGAGAGCACCCTGGTAATGCCCTGTGCTGGTTGTTGGACCCCACTTGGAACATCAAGATTCTAAGCTAAGCCTTTGGTTTCACAAAGAATAAAAGGGAAACCCGGAGACCCGGAAGAGCTTGTTGGGGCAGAGTAAGGACTTGAGTCTTCCTCTTGTCATGGTGTTTCCCTGGCCCTGCACAGATGCTCCTGGCAGGGATGGTGTGTGTCTTAGCAGAGATGGTGGTCCCTTCTGGAACCACATCTAGAATCCAGGAGCAGGTGGCTTTTCCCCAGATGCTCTGGAGTGGATTGGATCCCCAGAGATCTTGATGTGAGCCCACAGGCTTCAGCAGTCGAGAAACTGGGTGATAGTAGACCACCTACTATAAGATCCTGCCTGGAATCTTCAGTGGTGCAGGTGAAAGGGGGGTCTGTGTATTGAGAGATGTGTACATCACCAAACCCCAGGCTACTGATGTGGCTTTTTGGATAGGCAAGTGAGATTTGGAGGGGAGAAGATATGGCATCATGATAGAGAGGAATGGATGTTTTTAGTAGAAATCAAGGATCAGGTTGGGTGCGGTGGCTCAGGTCTGTAATCCTACCACTTTGGGAGGCCAAGGCGGTTGGATCATCTGAGGTCAGGAGTTCGAAACCAGCTTGGCAAACATGGTGAAACCCCCACTCTACTAAAAATACAAAAAATAGTCGGGCGTGGTGGCGTGCGCCTCTAATCCCAGTTACTAGGGGGTGCTGCGGCAGGAGAATTGCTTGAACCTGGGAGGCGGAGGTTGCAGTGAGCTGAAATTGCACTACGGCACTCCAGCCTGGGTGACAGAGTGAGACAGAGTGAGACTCCATCTCAAAAAAAAAAAAAAAAGGAAATCAGAAATCACAGGCTGTTTTCCAGTCTACCTCTATGGGATCTTGGACAACCTTTCTAGACTCTCATTATAGTCTCATAGTCTCATATGTTGCCTGCTTGAACCCAGGTACTGGGGCACTTGCTCTTTTGAAGTTTGTTTCCACTCTAAAATTCAAATTGTGGATATTATCCCTTTCTCTCTCTACTTTTTTTTTTTTTTGAGACGGAGTCTCGCTCTGTCGCCCAGGCTGGAGTGCAGTGGCGCGATCTCGGCTCACTGCAAGCTCCGCCTCCCGGGTTCACGCCATTCTCCTGCCTCAGCCTCCCGAGTAGCTGGGACTACAGGCGCCCACAACCGCGCCCGGCTAATTTTTTGTATTTTTAGTAGAGACGGGGTTTCACCGTGGTCTCGATCTCCTGACCTTGTGATCCGCCCGCCTCGGCCTCCCAAAGTGCTGGGATTACAGGCGTGAGCCACCGCGCCCGGCCTCTCTCTACTTCTCTTGCTCTTCTGTCTTTTTCTATTTTTATCTGTGTTGTGGCACTTTGGTGTTATATATACAGTTGTGTACTGAAGAATTGACCAAAAGAGGGGTCTGGCCTTTGCCCTTGGCTCCTGCGAGACAATCTCTAGGCCCCTGAAGTGTCCAACCTGATGTCTTGGTTTATCTGGGGGCTTTGGCAACTGGACAGTCCAATAGTGCATTTCATAATCCGGGTTTTGGGACCCACCATATCAGTTCTAACCTCCATGGGAACTAGAGGCATAAGATATTGGCCTGAGCCTCCACTGAGGGCTGGAGACTTAAAATCAACCATGTGGACATTATCTGACTAAGCCCCAAGGAAAACTCTGTACACTAAAGGCTTGGGTGAGCTTCCTTTGTTGACAATACTCTGTGTGCATCATCTCACATTGTGGCCAGGAGGAGGCAACACCATCCACGACTCCATGGGGAGAGGAAACTCAGAAGCTTTGCCTTTAGACACCTCCTGGATTCCGCCCTATGCGTCTCTTCTCTTTGCAGATTTAAATTTGTATCCTTTTGCTATAATAAAATCACAAGCATGGCTCCTTCCAGAGTTCCCTGAGTCATTCTAGTGAATTATCAAACCTGAGGGTACTTGTGGTGAACCCCCCAAATTAGTAGCCAGCTGGCATGTCATGAGGATGGCATGGATACCCCCAAACTTGCAGTTAGTGTCTGAAGTGAGGGAAGCCTTGTGAGGACTCTCCTTTCAAACTTTGTAGTTGGCTGAACTCTTAACAACAGCAGTGCATCAATTTAGCAAGTATTCTGGAAAAAACAAAGAAATATGTCAACTCCTTTAACCAAATCCTGCCTGGTTGTAGAGTGGATTGAAGAGTCTAGGCTAGAGTCTAGTGGATTAAAAGCCTGAACTTTGCAGAAAGACAGCCCCACAGATGGAGCTGGACCTTACTACTTTCTGGTTGAGGTGGGCATGTTACATAAATCCCTGAGCCTCAGTTTCCCCATCTGTAAAACATACTTACCTCAAAGGTGTGTTGAGAGGGTGACATGAAATCAGATATGTAAAGCACAGGGCATACAGGCGCATTCCACACATGGTCACTGTTGTGGTTACTGTTATCATTATTGCTTCTGGCTTTGTTGTTGGTGTGATTTCCGTGTTTACTTACTGATATACGAATTACTATTTTGCCTTGTTCAGAATAGTACTTGACTGACTCAGACAGATGGAAGGAAGATAACCTGATACAATAAACTGCCAAGAAGTAGGAAATAAGTATTGGATAATTGGCAGTGGCTGCTGAGGGAGAAGTGGGGGTCCTCTCTCAGGGTCTCTGGGAGGCTGGGTCTGGCTAAGGGAAAGGTTGCAAGATTGAACCTGGCTAAGATTGGGAGAGCTACCACTTAAGACATGATGGCATGTCTTTATATCAGAAGTAGGGGTAATCATGTAGGGGCCAAAAGGTGAGGAGAACAGCAGCTCGCCTGGCCTGGAGGAATTAAGAGCCAGGCCCTGCATCTCTGGATTAACCCATCCATCTTTATGTCTTCCATAGATTTCTGTTTGGTAAGCAGAGTGGTCATTAATAGAGGTGTGTACTGTGCCATAAAGAGCTAGGGGAGAGAGGAAAGGTGGCATTTGGTTTTGGGAACCTTCCATCTCCCTATCCTTTCCCTTCATTTTGTCATCTCGGGTATTGCCAAGTCTCTCCAGAGGCTCATTTCCATTTTCTGCTGATTCGTGACTTGAGAACTAAGATATTTACCAAGAAAGGTTCTTGACATTGCCCTTCCAAGATTTATATTTTAATGAGCGGGAGGTGTCTCTTTATGAGCCAAAAGAATAAAACTGTAGTGATAAGATATGGTGATAAACCTCACTGATAAACAAAAAGTGAAACTTAAAACATTAACCACACAAGTTTGGGTGCGGTGGCTCACGCCTGTAATCCCAACACTTTGAGGGGTGAGGCTGGAGGATCTCTTGAGGTCAGGAGTTTGAGACCAGCCTGGGCAACATGGTGAGACCCTGTTTCTACAAAAAATACACAAATTAGCCAGGTGTGGGGGTGCATGCCTGTGGTCCCAGCTGTCCTAGCTGCTTGGGAGGCTGATGTTGGGGGATTGCTTGGGCCTGCGAGGCAGAAGTTGTAGTGAGCCGATACTGAGCCACCACACTCAAGCCTGGGCAATAGAGTGAGACCTTGTAAAAAAAAAAAATTAGCCCTACAAAACAACAAAACTCCTATCTCCAAACCCTCTAGTCAAATCCTAGAGAACTGCTGCTTGAGAAGTTCTTACTGAGCTCTCTGGAGTCCACAATCAAGGGTAGAGTCCTGAATCAGATGCCCATACCTGAATCATGGCTCTGACACTGACAAGCAGGTCCCTGAGCCTTTCTGTGTCTTAGTTTTTTTTAACTGTAGGATGGGGATAACAATAGTAGCTATCTCATAGGGTTATTGGGAGGAATAAATGACTTACTAACATAAAATATATTGGCCAGGTGCAGTGGCTCACGCCTGTAATCCCAGCACTTTGGGAGGCCAAGGTAGGCAGATCACTTGAGGTCAGGAGCTCGATACCAGCCTGGCCAACATGGTGAAACCCCGTCTCTACTAAAAACACAAAAATTAGCCAGATGTGGTGGCAGGCGCCTGTAATCCCAGCTACTTGGGAGGCTGAGGCAGGAGAAATGCTTGAACCCAGGAGGTGGAGGTTGCAGTGAGCTGAGATTGTACCACTGCACTCCAGCCTGGGTGACAAAGCAAGACTGCATCTAGAAAAAAAAAAAAAAAGCCATTATATTTTGGTGGCCGGTGGTGTTTTAATAAAAAAATCAAACAAATAAAAACACTGTATTAGGGCAGTGCAGTCTTTTGATCACATAATACTTGGATTGCACAAGTTGACCACTGGTATCTTAGGATCTCTCAGAGTTTTAACCAGTGGACCAGGAATCAGGCAAACAGATAAAAACGTGGAAAACAATGTCTTTTTGTGATTCACCAAGTCTGATTAGCAGTGGGAATGTGCATGGAACAGATCCTGTTTGGTTAAATAATGGAAACCAACATTCTCTTGCATTTGGTAATAATATATTTGAGGTACTGGGGATGAGCAGTTTCTGGTTTGATGGTCTAGGTCTAGATTTCCCCAGCCTTCTCTTTGAACTTGACCTTCAACCGCTGGATCTTGAGCCAGAAAACAGTTGAAAGAACATAGTGGAGACAGCGTGGGATCAAGCATGAAGACCGAGCTATGTGAGTCTGGATCAATCAAAACTTTTGTTAGCCTCAGTTTCTATATCTCTAAAATGAATACCATAAAACTTCCTTCACAGGGCTGTTAGAAGAACTAAATGAGATGACGCATTTGGAATGTTTTGGAAATGATCAAGGGTAGTGCAAATGTCTATTATTGTTTTGTTTTTGAAATGTATTGGCTCATGTCATTGCTCCTAGAAGGAGGCCCAGACAGGTTCAAACCCTTGCCCAGGATGAAATAGAGGGAGGATGTGACATGCCTTAGGGCTGCTGTTGGCTGAGCTTAGCAATCACCTCTCACCCTTGTCCAGCATGTGGGTCTGCTTGCCTTCTGTTAGGGAGCAGACGTGTCTTCGGTCTGAGTTTTCTGCCTGCTTGGCTGAACTGTAAGGATCTTTGCTATGTGTTGGATTAGGTTCCATTCTGTGTTCCATCACTGATTAATTCTGTGACTCAATTAAGTCATGGAGGTCCAGTGTTTTCAAGGATTGGGCAGCTCTGGTTCTACCTGTCTCAAAGAGAATTTGGAAAACAGAGACAACTAAAGGATTCAAAGTAAAAGCACTCCTTGTTAAGTTTTTCCATTCCAGAAGCAGGGTAGCATCATGATTAAGTACACAGACTCCTGGGTCACTGATTGCAGGCCCCTTAGCACTCTGGGCCTCAGGTTTCTCATCTGTAAATTGAGAATAACAATGGTAAACCGGGGTAATTCTAAGGATGAAGTGACTTAATCATGTGAAGGGCTTCATTATAGTTCCTGGTCCGCGTCAGTGCTCTGCAGGTGTTAGCTACCATAGAGTAGGACATATACTGTATCCCCCCTTTGAATGCAAGACTCCTGCAGGAGAAATAGGTGCAGAGATGATTGGGACCCTTTGGTCCTTGTTTTTCTGTAGTATTTTCCTGTAAGTCACTGGCAAGTGGAAAATTGGCCAAGCATTACCAATCTTTGTTAAAAAGTGTGGAAATAAAGGTGTTTAAAGATAAATCCCCTAAATAACAACCCTTCCCTGACCATCTTTTCCTAGATCCTCAGAAACAGTTTTGTATTTCTATGAAGCTACAGGGAAAAAGGCCCTTGTGTTTGAGTTAACACATACAATAATTTATTCTGTGCTAGTTGCACCATCACAATGGAAATCTCCTCTCATGTTCTAGAACAGATGGACAAGGTCATGCTACTAGGTTGATCAGTTAGTTCTACTTTTTGTTTATAAAGTTTATCTTCCCAAGTGCTGCAAGAGGCACTGTCTATTCTCTGACCTGCTCTGCAAAGTTTAGCGCAGGCAGGCAGCGTCCCATTTTGCAGAGCAGGAGCCCAAAACCCTGAGGTACGTTTATTGGCCATTTTCACCATGAATACTGATAATGATTGTGTTATTTTGAGATTAGTAAATACTATTTTGGACACTTCTTGCTGGATAGAAGTCCTTCTTGAAGGAACTTGGGAAGGTTTACTAGGAAGGCACGCTGGTCGAGGCCCGGTTTGGGAAGGTTCGGTGGATGTTCATTATGATTGTTTGCAGGAAAATTCAATCGATGTGATACTTTGAATATGTCACCCAAAGAATACCAACGTTGACTCCAGACACTTGGGATCTCAGCTCTTTGCTGGAGCTGGGCATTCTTGCTGAGTCCAGAAGGAAAGAAAACAGCCAGGTGAGCAGGGCACCAGGAGCTCCAGGTCTGTGTGGCTGCTGGCTGTGGTGCAGGGCTAAGGGCATGTGCCTTGGGAAGTTTATGCCTGATGCAACAATGAGGTTTCCAAGAAGGCTTTCCATTGCTCTATTATTGTTTATAAAGAAAAGAAAGTTTTTGTTTTTTTGTTTCCAAACACACAGGTAGAATTTGTCCAGTAGAACTCAACACCCTGGGCCAAGGAGGAGGGAAAGGAAAGTCATTTCTTATTGTCTTATTGGTGATTGTAGTTGCGGTTCTGAGACTGGCGTTGTCCAGGGTCTGGCGTAGTGCAACATTCTAGGAAGTTGTGGGAACATTTGGTATTAGCCTTGGCATTCAGATCCAGGAGCTCTGTCAATACTGGGGTGGTGACATTCTCTTATCTGTTCACTTAACAAGTTTCCTCCCTACCGCGTTTACTCCTCATTCTTTCCAGAAGAGATGCTATTTTCTGAGAGAATGTTTTGAAACATCTGAGGTTCCAGTGGTAGAGGCTGTGGTGGGCAGTCCAGATCCCCGCTTCAAGACCAAGGCACCCATTGTCCCAGCTACCCAGGGAGAGTCAGCTGCTGATGGTCCACAGCTGGACTGTCTCTGGAACCAGCCCTGGCAGAAGGAAGTGGCCTTACCCCATCTTACTCCTATTCCTTTGGGGAACCCCGCAGCCAATCAGTTGGCTGAGGAGTAGAAAAGCTGAGCTCCCTTGCTCTAACTTGGGACCGCTCAGAAGGGCATCCCACCTCCAGAGCTCCCCAATGGAAGGAGGAAGCCTCTGTTACAACAGCACCCCACTTCAACTCCCTCACCTGCCTCCTCCTCCTTTTCCTTTTCCCTGACAGGGGCTGTTCCTGAGTGTTCTTCAAATTGCTCTGTACCACAATCTCTGACACAGAGTCTGGTTCCAGGGATTTGATGTAAAGTAAGTCCCTTGGCACCATGATTAGGGATGAAGCAGTGTCTTTGGTCTCTGACATTTTCTATCTTTTCTAGAAATGTTCCCTTGTCATTTTTTTCCAGCAATGATCTTGGGGGCAGGGACTTTCAAACCCATCTAGGTCAAAATTGTTTATGCATATATCTGCATGTCATGCAGATGGAAAATCTGAAAGGACACTCTCTGAGGTGTTCACAGTTATGGTAGGAAAGGAAGTGAAGAGCGAACTCCGATTTTAACTAAATAAACTTCCACATTGTTAAAATAGTATAATGAAAATGAATTAATGTATCACCTGTATAATTACTATTGTTTCTTACATTTTGGCCTAATTTAGAATCTGAGGGTGATCATCTCACCAACCCATGTATCCACTATCCCCAACCTTGTCGTTTCTTCCTCCCCACCTCCCTCTCATTCTGTGGGGGCTCCGTGCAGCTGGTCCTGAGTGTTGGGGTAATGGTGGGGTGAGAGGTGGGAAAGTGAGGATGACCCCCAACCACAGGGGTCAGGGGTCAGCTTCTGCCACTCGCTTATTGAGATGAGTCAAAGTACAACAATAATCTGTACCCCTTGCCACGGTAAGTTGGTGAAACCTTCCTATCCCAGTGTTAGAGGAAGTGTTTACTATTTTGTTATAGTTAATAAGAAGGGCTTCCCTTCTTCCTGATGAATTCCACATAGAAGCATGAGGATTTAGTGCAAAGCCAGCACTCTGATGTGGCTCTGTCTTTCCAGATCTTTCAGGGTCCAGAAGACCATGTCTGGTCCCTGATCTACTGATGAGGGATGGTTAGTTAGGAGGAGGGGCCCGTGGATGGCTGTCTTTCTCCCTGAAAATTGGTTTCAGTGTTTAGAGCTACCTCTTTGGTTTTGCAACTTATCTATAATTCAAGGTACCAAGGTCTGACCCTTTTCAGTTGGACAAGCCGTTTTCACTTTGGGGAGATGGAGAGGGGTGAACTTTCATACTCACTCTCTCTCCCGCCCCTCTGTGAGTGCCAGTCTTCTGTTTCTGTCTTTCAGGTAGTGCTGATTACTCAGTGTACAAGATGTGAAAGGACATGCAGGCCACAGACATAAAATCTGTTAAAATCATTAACAATTGAACAGTAACTCCTGAAATGGAAGCCCAGATCCTATACCTTGTTCTAAGAAAAGCTACTCTCCACTGCCGTGCCTCAGTTTACTCATGTGGAACATTGAAGTTACAGCACCGAACAGAGGCTAGAGCAGGTGGGTGTTTGCTAAGTGGGACCTGGGGCTAACCTTTCTGATCTGGCCTGCCTCCCTCAGGGGGCTGTTCAAGACTCAATCGGGTTAATGAATGTGGCTGTATAAAGCAGAATGTTTGTAAATATAAGACAGTCATCAAGTTAAAGCAAATATATGGTTTATTTATTCAGAGAAATTTATTATTCAGAGAGTATTTATTCAGAGAAATTTCAAACCTAACGAAAAGTTGGAAGACTAGTGCAGTGGACACTTGTACACCACTCACCAACATTCACCAATAAACATTTTGCTATATTCGCTTTACCTCTTTCTCAATCTCTACCTCTCCTTCTCTCCTGTTTACACACACACACACACACACACACACACACACACACACGCACCCCACCAACACATCACACACCACACATACACGAGTTCAGGCTATATTTTCTAGGAATGAGGACATTTTTGTACATAGCCATAATACTATTATCATGTCTCATAAATTTTACATAGACATTATAATGTTATCTAATAAACACTCCATATGCTATATGCTTATTTACTAATTGGTATCAAAAGTCCTTTGTAACCGCTTCCTTTCCTTTCCTTCCTCTCTCTTTCCTTTTCTCTTTCTTCATTTCCTCTCCTTGCCTTATCCTATCTATTTAGTCTTTGATTACATCCTTACGTTTTGGTTCACAACGTCCCAGGATCACATTGCTCTATTTTACCCTCAGAGCTGGAATCAGCCATTCTCTCTAAGGAACCCTGGTTCGAGGATCCCTGTCAAAAACAAAACACCTATTAACATGTGGTGGATGTTGGGACATTACACTGTGGGGCGAACACCTGTTATATCTGGATCCTTGTGTCCCTCTCCCCTCCTTGGGAGCCAAGTCCTTGGGCTTGCTACTTAAGTACCAGGGAGGCCACAGATGTTGGTGACACCTGGAGACTTTTGGTCAGGTATTTGAGAGATGCAATTTGTTCCATGGAAAAAGGCTCAGTCTGCAGACCCCTGGCCTTCTCTTGTGTACTCCTCCTGTGGTTGGGAAGTGGGGTGAGGAGAGAGTAGACCACAGAGACAGCTTGTGTTAAAGGGGGAAGAAATTTCTGGAAGTTTTTTTATATCTAAATACTACTACTCCCTGTTATTGATTTCCAAGTCATTGTTTAAGGTCCAGCCCAGTGTTATCTCTTAAAACACCAGTATCATGTCTTTAGATAGCTGGGAAGTCAGTCTCCATCTGCATCTCTGGACCCTGTGGTGGGAGCCTATGAAGAACAACCTGAAGCTTTGCCAGGGCCTTCAGCTATGGGTTTTAACATTGTGCGGAAACAACCTTATAAATTTACATAGGTTTACATAGATTAAATTTACATAAATTTGAAAACTCCCCTTACAGCCTCTGGGAGGACAGCCTTGGAACCTGCGAACACCTCCTGAGCTAGGGATAGTCAGCAGGCCTAGGCCCTGAGGGGCAACCAGGGGTGACAACCAGTGTGTGTTACTTAGCCTTGCTTCCTGGTGCCACTTCAGAGGCATTAATATGTTTCTTCTGAGAACTGTCCTTTGAAAGAACTCCTGGAGTGGAGCTGATTCTGTAAACTTGATGCTATCTGGAAACCAGAGGACCAAACAAGCAGCCTGTGGAGGCCAGGAACCCTGGGAATGCGACCCAGGTATTAGTTGGAGTGCCCAGGAGAGGCCCCAGGGAGGCGCTGATGAGGTGGGACAGGGCGTGACCACTACTGTGAGCTTCTAGGTGGGGGATGGGGTAGGAGAAGCCCCTCCCAGGGGTGGCCCCAAATAGGTGCCTATGCTGAGACAGAGGACCCTGACAGGAAGCCCTTCTATAGAGACAGGATTTTCCATTTTTCTTCTACAAGTGGCTGAAGGAGGAAGTTGGAAAATCAGTTAACGTTTCTCCAGTGCGATCTCTTCACCTACAAAGCTGGGGATTAGATGACTAGTTTTCATGAATAAAAAAATTTAAAAAAAATCAGCAAAATGAGACCTTCTGTGGAAGCCCAATTAGGTAGAAGTGCAGCTGCTCTATTTGAAGAGGAAGTTGGGGCCCCAAAGCCTTCCCAGAAGCCCCTTTTGCCAACCTTCCTCCACCCCTCCGTGGCCCCTGAAAGGAGCTCTGGTTTTCTATAAACAGATTCCATCTGGAATAAAAAACAAAGGTCTGAAAAGTTTTTCTCATTCTAAACATGCAAATACAGGCAGAAAATTGATTATTTGGAATCCTGCGTGGAATGCGCTTGTGAGGGCTGGTGAGGAGGCGCAGGAAGTGCCTTCAGCATCATGTGTTTAGATGGCTGGGCAGGAGGGTCATCGAAGGACCCTGGAATCGTTAGAACTGTTGGCGCTGACCAGGGCTAAGTGGCCCAGAGAAACCCCTGTCCTGTGGCTGTGGGTCTTGGCTGTGGGGAGTCAATGGAGCCATTGGGTCCAAGTCTGAATGTGTCCTGAAATGCCTCCTAAAGCCTTCATTGTTTCTGGTCTGATTAGCACAGTTCTGCGTTAACACTGTGTAGAATGGCTATAGGCTTCCTAGAAAATATGAGCAAGGATGGTAGTTTTGAGACACTCTGTCCTATGTAATTCTTGTTTTAGAAGAGGATTCATTCTATGTTTGCCCAAGATCCATAAAGAGTCTGTGCATACTAGACAAGAACTGACACTTCTGGAAGGTTTTAATTTTCAAAGAACATCTTATGATCTCATTTGATCCTCACAACAAATCAGAAAAACAGGCAGGGTAGGTATTACACTCATTTGCAGATGAACAAACAGAAGCCTAAGGGAGGGTGAGTGGCGTGCTCACACATGGCTGGCACCTGTGAAGCCGGGACTGCATTTTCGATTCTCCAAGCCAGCCCCAGCTTCCCAGTTCTGTGTAGATAGTGGATCAAATGCAGGTGGTTAGAAAAGAGTTTTCTTGCTTTGGCTTTTGTGAGGAAGATCAGCCACAGGCATGGTTAAAGGTGGAATTAAGATCCCTTGCCAGCTCCACTAAGTGGCTACTCTAGGCTTCAAATGCCACTGCACATTTTGGGATCCACTGGGGAGAGTAGTGCCCACCCCCACTCCTGCCCAGCCTTCAGTTGTAATTGCTTTTCCTGTAGCTCCCTGGGGCAGCAGGATGTGGCAAGAGTCTACAGACTTGAATGCTACTTCTAACTCTACTGCCAATGGTTCATGTGTCTTGGGCAACTTCATTGACCCTCAGAGGATATTGAACTACAGCAGTGTTTCTCAAAGTGCTGTGCTGGGGCCACCTGTGGCAAAGGGGTGTGTGTGTGTGTGTGTGTGTGTGTGTGTGTGAGAGAGAGAGAATGTCCTTTGTGTGTGTGTTCCCAGGCTGCTCCCCACATCCACTGAATCAGTCTCTGGGGCTTGGGCACCTTCTCCTTTGGTGATTCAGCAGCACACTCAGGTTTGACGACCACTAGGCTAGAGACTCCCCAAGTATCCTTCCAATTTAATGCCTTCTTTCTGCAATAACCCTCTTCCTTGACTCTGGGTGGGCTGAGATTTCTGTAGTGAAGGGTAGCACTTGATTTAACAGTAGATTTAAAAAGCTGTTTCAGGCGGACTTGCAAAAACCTGAGAGTCCAAGGGGGAAGTTACAGAGTAGGGGGTGCAGGAGTGAGTGTGGAGTGAGAAGGCACCTGGTGCCTGTTTCAGAAATGAAGGTAATTTCCTAAACTCTGCTCATGCCAAGCCAAAGTATGGGGACTATGTTGCCTCTTATTAAAGACAAAATAAATCACTGTTCCAGGGAGACACTTCTTGCCTTTTTTGCTATCCTATGTCTACTTCTCCATGATTCAGGTGTTGACGAGGACTTTCACCTGGGAGAAGAGCTCATTCTTGCTTCCATTTCCCTGGGAAGAACATGGCTGAAATGACTTACTGTACAAGACCACAGAAGTGAGACCAAAAGCACTGAGATGAGGAAGAGGTCAGCAAAAGAGTCATATTTTAAAATATGTGCAATACTTATTATAATTGTTCTGTGCACTCCTATGGTGTGTTAAAAGATTTCACACTTTATAAGGTCTGGCTTCCAAGCTGAATATGATATTGTCTTGTACTCAGGTTGCATATAAAAGTGGCTGTAACAGCTTAAAGAGCTAGTCTTAGGAGTAGACTCACAGACCAGTGTTAGATAGTTTATGCTTATGAATTTGAATTTGAATATTTTAATACACCAGGGTTGATAAAGTCATCAAAAGTGTCATGGTAAAAAGCCAATTCCTAGGAGGAGACCATTGTCTTAAAAAATTATTAGCATTTATAGCTTATGTGGGAACATAAGTTCTACTCGTCGAAGACTATAGAAGAGGTGGTTTTGTGATACAAAATGTGCTACCTGTACAAATTTAATGTGAAGTCCAAATAGTGTACCTATGTGAGTGGGACACCATGCAGATAACTTTTGGTTATCCAAGGTCTCCTTGTATAATTTAGAAAGTTATTTGTTGTTAGCAAATACTTACAAATTATTTCCAGCTGCCATGAACTAAATTTTAGGTACACTCTTTTCTATGAGACAGAGAGGTGCTCATTTGGGAATGGATTCTGGCCAAGAAGTATGCATGATCTACTGGAACAATGGGAGGTAACTTTTGGAAGAAGAAAATAAAATTGGCTGGGCGGGGTGGCTCACACCTGTAATACACCTGTAATACCAGCACTTTGGAGGGCCAAGGCAGGTGTATCACGAGGACAAGAAATCGAGACAATCCTGGCCAACACGGTGAAACCCCATCTCCACTAAAAATACAAAAAAGTAGCTGGGCGTGGTGGCATGCACCTGTAGTCCCAGCTACTTGGGAGACTGAGGCAGGAGAATCGCTTGAACCCGGGAGGCGGAGGTTGCAGTGGACGGAGATCACATCACCGCACTCCAGCCTGGCAAAGGAGACTCCATCTCAAACAAAAAAAAAAAAGAAAAGAAACATTGACCCCCACCCATGTCCTGGGTCTTTTGTTCTCATTCTTCTTAACTCTTCAAAGATCATACACAGCGGATCTCAGGTCAAAGCTGCAAGTTGTTTTAGTATCCTGGGATCTTCTGTAGCAGAGCCAAGATTTGAGTTTTTTCTAAACTGGTAGGCTTGTTCTTCCTGGCCTGTATCTCTCTCCCTGTGGCCATTCCAAGGTCCACCCATGAACAGCCTCATTGCAGTTGCCAAGTCACCAGCCAGCCTATTGGACAACTGGCCTTTATATTGAAGCAGGAGCTTGACATTCCAGCCCTGTTTCCCTGCTGCCGCTGCTGCTTTCTCCCATCCAGTGATACTGAAATAGACTGTTCAGGTGAAATGAAAATATCTAGAAAGAAGCCTATAACCGAGTCAGTGGAAAGCTACTTGGGATGTGCATTAGCTCTGCAAGCAGTAGTGTGGGGAGATACTCATCCTGCCGGGGTAGCTGTCTCCATGTGAAACATCTTAATTTGGGTTTACTATAGTTAGAATATTTTGCATATTACTGTTCTTTATTTAAAAATTATGCCTACTTAAAAAATAATAGTTCTTTAAAGAGTTGCTAGGTTTCCATTTCTTTTTCATCATAAAGACAGAGCATTATGGATATTTCAAGAAGTAGAGATAAGGTGTAATATCACTCACGATTCCTCACACGATTATTATTTTTGTTTATTTCCTTCCAGCCTTTTAAAAAAATAAGTATGCTTTTATCTAGTTGTAACCACAGTGTCATACTATTTCCAGTTTCTTTTCCCACTTAGCATGTGTCATTTTGCATTTTTCCATGTTACTGTGTGGTCTTTATCCTCCTAATGGCTACATGATGGTCCATGGCTGTGTATCATAATTTACGTAACCGTTTACCTACTGTAATCATTTTGATTGCTTTCAGTTTCCCACTGTTAAAAGTCATATTGTGATGGGCATATTTGTGCATATTGTTTTTTCCTTTTTTCCATATTTGTATTATTTGTTGCATTTTTTAAAAAGTGTCATTGAGGAGCCAGGATATTTGCTCAATAGGAGGCATTGCATTTGAAACTAATGGGGAAAAGGTGCTTTATAGAACAATTACAGTGGGAAGATGGGGCATTATTTAACAATGTATTGGGTCTTCACTATTCCATAAGTTGAGGAGAACGTGTAGCATTATGGTATTACCACAGTCATAGGCGTTCAGACACCTTAAAAGTACCTGTGATTCATTCAGAGGGCTTATGGTGTTGTTAGGACTCTTCTGTCCTTCACAACATGCTTACGTGCTTTGGTGCTGGTTGTTATTGCTTTATTACAATTTCACTGCCATATGCAGGTACACAAGAGCCTATGTGCAAAGGTGTTAAAAAGGGCAATCAGAATATTCTTTGGTCAACATCCTCCAGGATATCCTATTTACCTGAACTTCACCTAAGGTGTGGGTTTTTGTGGTTGTAATAGGAATACCATTCTTGTCTTTTTGTTTGTTTGTTTGTTTGTTTTCCCTCAAAATGGAGTCTTGCTCTGTCGCCCAGGCTGGAGTACAATGGCATGATCTAGGCTCACTGGAACCTCCGCCTCCTGGTTTCAAGTGTTTCTGCTGCCTCAGCCTCTCGAGTAGCTAGGATTACAGGCATGGGCCACCACGCCTGGCTAATTTTTTGTATTTTCAGTAAAGACAGGGTTTCACCATGTTGGCCAGGCTGGTCTTGAACTCCTGACCTTGTGATCTGCCCACTTCAGTTTCCCAAAGTGCTGGAATTACAAGCATGAGCTACTGCGCCAGGCCCATTCTTGTCTTCTTTAATGTCAGTAATATGGCACTCAGCGAATGTGCAAATGAAGGCTGTGATCCTCTACTTAATATTTTGGAGGCACTGGATGTATTGGCCACCAGCATGCCAAATATGAGCTTGTAATTACAATGACATTCTCTTTTTTTAAGGTTTGTGAAGGTTTTATTTAATGAAACATGCTTAAGACTAACTAGAACACCTTTCTGTCCCTCATTCTACCTCTTTGTTTTCTCCATTGAACTTCATGACCACAGAGTGAATGTCAAAGGGTGAGTTTTGGGAGGCTGGGAACCAGGGCGCACAGTAGTGGGTCTATGTGAGTTAATAGCAGGGAAGAAAAATCAGCACTGCATTTTTTAAATGGGGGAAAAATCAGGAAAAAGGCATGCATAAAGGATTTATCCTTTCCATGAAACATTGATTAATGAAATCTAGTATAAACGGGTGTCATGCCCTTTAAATATTAGATTTCATTACTTAGTGGATGGTAGGCTTCTGAAAGGGGATACCCTGTCTCTGCTGGCTCTTTATGGACACAAATGTTTCATGCCCTTGCAGTGATCAAAGATTCAAATGCCTTGGGTAACCGAATCATGGGACAGGGTGAAACATTGTGCTGGACAGATGTGTTGTCAGGAAAGGGCTTTGGTGATAAAAGGGACAGCTGCCCTCAGGATGGGGGTGGGGGAGAAAGGAGTCAAGCAAGAGGGAAGGAAGTATGCAAGGGAAGGTGACCCAACCACACGAAGCCAGCCACTTGGGCCCCCAGCTGGGAAACTCCACCAGCTTGCTAGCTCTTCCGGTTCTAGTAGGGCTGGCCAGACATCTGGCCTCTGTTCTAATTAAAGTGGGCAACCAATTTGGTGGCTGCAGTGAAGAAAGCGGCAGTGAAATCTTGATGGCTGCAGGGTCATAATAAGGCCCCATACAACTTTCCAAGACTAAGGCATTGCCAAATTATTTCCATCTCCTAGGGGCCATTCAGTCCAATTCTGCTTAGATTTACTGAGCACCACCTATATAGAAAGCCCACATCCCAGCTCCAGGAAGCCACTACCTGTTGGGGAAGGCACATGAGGAGACTTTGGTGTAAAAGAAATGAATTAAAGACCATGATAGAGGCACATGCAGGGTTCTGTAGGAATGTAACAGGGAAATAATTCATTCCTATTGAGAGAATCTGGGAAAGCTTCCTGGTGGGGTTGGCGTTTGCTCTGAACTGTGAATTCTGAAGTTTGATTCTAGGCAAACATTCTGGAGGATGAGAGGCAAATTTGTCTCTCATGAGGAGAGAGGCAAATTTTCTGAATGGAATTTCTGGAATTTGTCCTCTGTGGGAGTGAGATAAGATCATTCTAGTATAGTCACAGAATGCCCCACATTTCATGGGTGGAAGCTCAGGCCCTGTGGCCCCTAAGACTAGGACTTGCACAAATATAACGAGCTGGGAGCCTAGCTTTTCACCTGACTTGAATTGTTGGAGAAGGATCAGGTTGGCCCCTCAGTATCTGGCTTATGTTTATGCTCCAAATGGTGCATATGGTAACCTGTTACTATCAGGAATAATTAAGCCGCAATATACCCAAGTTATCTCCCGCTAGGTAGTTAACCTGCACTTGGCTCTGTTGGTGGCACTGGCGGCAGGCAGAGTGAGGGCTGCCCACCTTCATGGAAATGAGCCAGCTGGAGCCCATTTGTTAACCATTTCCTTCCCTTTGGTGCCCCTCCTGCATCCCTCTCCATTCGTCCTCCATCCGCCTCTTCCTTAAGGCCTTTCCAAGTACCAAAAGAATGGCTGGCAGGACTGTGCCAGGAATCAAAAAACTCCCTGATTTTATCTTTGTTACTGAAGGCGAAAATGATCTGCTATGTATATTTTATAAGAAAATGTGTTTTGTTTATAGTTCTACAGCCAGCCCTCCCTTTCCGCCCCCTAATAAGCTCATGTCAGAACTCTGAAGTCAGTTTGCCATAATGGTAGCCTAAAGGACATATTTTGTAAAAATGAAAAATGAACATATTATTTATTTATATATCAATAGTGTAAAAAGCATTGATCAATGCAAGCAGCCTGTTGTTTTGTTTCTCTGCTCCCCCTCCAAACCTCCTTCGCCATCTCCTTCTTCCCCCTCCCTTCTTGCCCCAGGTGCCCACGACACTTCTACTATTTAGAGAGGGAGTTCTAGCCTGTCCTGGTCAGTTTGTGCTGGGATTCGGTCTTTAATATGGAGCCTTCAACGGCTGAGCCTCCAAAATGACTCTCTGACAGCCAGCCATTAATTACCATCATCCGCGTCTAATTCATTCATCCCTCTCCCTCTCATGTAGAGGGACAGCTAGGGCTGAGGGCACTCAGGGAAATGTAGGCACGATTCCATGTTCTTTATGCAGAGAGGGCTGCCGGAGACTTTGTTGGATGCAGGGGCTTTAATTGAATTGGCTTGCCAATAAAGCTGTTGTCATTCAGTAAGTGAATTTGTTGTACTACTCGAAGCACAGCTGCTGCAGACAGCCCGGAATTTCCTGAAGGCAAGCCAGGCCCTCGGCTCGCCTGGGTTCTGCCTTTTCCGTTGATCCTGAAGGCCATGAAGAGCGTTCCCCTTCAGGGCTTGGTTTTGGCACTGATTTGGATGCCTTTGAGGAGCACAGGCAGGCTGGGATTCAGCAAGACCCTGGAGAGCCTGTGGGGTGTGACCCTAGGGGTTTATAGGGAAGAAAGAACTCATAGGAGTGTTAGGGGTGGTAGCTATCAGGCAGGAAAGGCCTACCTACCACAATTGGGTATTTTTTCAATGCCCGGAAAGACGCTGCCCTCAGCTCCATCAAGTTAGTCATAAGAGAATATCACTTCCCATTGTAAAAAAAGAAATTGAGAATATGACAGTTAATATATTTGTAGGGCCTTGTTTAAGAGGTCAAGTGGTATTGAGAAAATGCAGCAGCATTAGAACTGGCATTTGTTACTAGGAGATTGTTGGGCCAGAAATGCTCTACTGCTCCCCACAGTTTATAAAACACAACAAGATTGGCAGGTTGCATGATTTATGATGGCTTTAAAGTAACATCAAGATTAAGGAAAGTTTTTCAAGGGACTGCATGCCATTTTTATTTTCTGCATCCACGCACATGAGTGTAGTGGGCTCGAGTGAGTAAGAACAAGTGTGGGAGGCAGATTTTCATGTTTCTGGTGGTGTCCTTACACTTTAAAATAGATGGGGATTGCTCACTGAGCTCTTCATTCAAGGGATTTTCCCCCTTGTAATTTGGAATGATCTGAGCAGTGCTTGAGCCTTTTCAGGGAGCCTACTGTCCAATTGCAGTGGAGGGTTCACAGAACACAGGGATCCCTGGTCTACCTTCAATTAGTCAGGACTAGAGGATTTCCCAGCTCTTTACACCTGTTCTCCAGGGTCTGTCTACCTTTTGGCTGTTTTGTTGTCTCCTTTACCAGGAGGCTGGAGAAAAAGGACCCTGTAAGTCAAATGTAGTTTTTGTTTGAACCCTAAAATTCTGGCAGCCCAGAAGCTCTTTAAAAGAAGCCTATGTATGGGCCCCATTAATTTTTTTTTTTTTTTCATCCAGGGTCTCTCTCTGTTGCCCAAGCTGAAGTGCAGTAGCGCAATCATGGCTCACTGCAGCCTTCACCTCACAGGCTCAAATGACCCTCCCACCCAGCCTCCCAAGTAGCTAGGACTACAGGCATGTGCCACCATAACTGGCTAATTTTAAAAATTTTGAACAGACTGGGTCTCCCTTTGTTACCCAGGCTGGTCTTGAACTCCTCAACTCCTGATCTTCCTGCCTTGGCCTCCCAAAGTGCTGGTATTACAGGCATGAGTCACTGTGTCCAGCCTTGGCTCTGTTTTTGATATGGCAAGTGAGAGTTGGTTCCCTACATCACACATGTAGTTTGAAGCTTATAAGGAAAAAAAAATGGTGGAAACGCAGGTGAGAGAGGCTTTGGGACTTGGTATCAACATGAATATCTAGCTGGTGTGTGAGAGAGTGATGTATGTGTAGGTGCTCGTGTGTGTGTGTGTGTGTGTGTATTTGAGAGAGAGAGGTTTGCTTCAATGCCTAACTTTGGCATGAAATAGAGAAAATGATGTTCCTTACTCTAATAAGTAAACCTTTCGACCATACTTTTTGCTAGGTACAATCACATCTTTGTAAACTCTTCCCACAGATCAAATCGTGATAGAAGATGTGGCCGTGGAAACAAAATAATTCCTGTTTTGTTTCAAGAAGGTGGACTGAACTACAACTCAAGTGGAAGGTCTATCTTCTGAAGTTTCGGGCTTGTACTAGTAATAGTTTTTTTTTTTTTCCTCCAAAATGGTTAATTTTTTTTGTGAGATGGAGTCTTGCTCTGTTGCCCAGTGGCACAATCTCGGCTCACTGCAACCTTCGCCTCCCGGGTTCAAGTGATTCTCCTGCATCAGCCTCCTGAGTAGCTGGGACTACAGGCATGTGCCACCATGCCCAGCTAATTTTTTGTATTTTTAGTAGAGACGGGGTTTCACCGTGTTAGCCAGGATGGTCTTGATCTCCTGACCTCGTGATCCGCCCACCTTGGCTTCCTAAAGTGCTGGGATTACAGGCGTGAGCCACCACGTCCGGCCCCTATCTTTTCCTCTTCCTGTTCTCTTTCTTCTGGGCTTTGCATTCTTCCTACTGTTCCCTACTCCTCCTTCCTGGCCTCCCAGGTCCTCCCTGGCCTTCTGACTTCCCCTTTCTTTCATATCTCTTTCCCTCTTGATTTCATTATATATCAAACTATCTAATATTAAAATTTTACTTGTCTTATCTTTACACACATGATTTCATTAACCTGCTTCTGCAAGTGATTATTCTTCCTCCCTTTGCTTGGTGAGGTTTGCGTAGCTGTTCCTCTTTGAGGAGGCCACCATGACTCTGGCGATTTGCTCCGAGACGCTACTTTCCACCAACTACCAGGTTGGATGGAAGAGGCAGATCCAGTTTTTAACTTTCTAAAGCAATAAATTCAGGAAACCTCAGCTGAGGCCAACTCATAATATCATTCATTTTGGTTTCTGCTTTTCATAATTGAGTGCCTTTTTGTACTTCTCTTTGTTTTTTTTTTTTAAGATGGAGTTTTGCTCTTGTTGCCCAGGCTGGAGTGCAACGGCGTGATCTCAGCTCACCACAACCTCTGCCACCCAGGTTCAAGTGATTCTCCTGCCTCGGCCTCCCTAGTAGCTGGGATTGCAGACACCTGCCACCACGCCTGGCTAATTTTGTACTTTTAGTAGAGACAGGGTTTCTCCATGTTGGTCAGGCTGGTTTGTGCTTCTCTTTGATAAGTGGATTTAACATCTCCATGTGAACTGGAAACGCTAAGTTGGTGGTAGTCCCTTGAGGATTTTGTGTCTTGCTCTGACACCTTCAGTGACTTTATCAGAATTTAGATGTATTAAGGGATCAAGGAGTTGGGCTTATGTGAAGGAAGTTCTCAAGGTGTTTGGAGAGCCTGTTCCTAAGCCAAGTTCTGATGGTCCCTAGGAGAGAAAACTTTTCACATGCCAAATGAACACAGTTTGGTGGAAAAGTTCATGACAAGTCAACATAATACTTTAATCATTTTCTAGCAGTGACTCAATGGTTATGGAAAATGACTATGGGAAAAATACCAAAAAATTCTTCTTTTCTGTCTTCCCCTACTTTGGTAAGCGTTCTTTTCACTTCTCCTTCCAAGATTCAGAATTCTACTTTCGTTCCCTTGTTGATATTCTTCTCGAACTGGGGAGTGTCGAGTGAGGTGGTGGCATGCTGGGTGAATCCTGGGCTGTGGGATAAACATGGCAACTTTCATGGAGCATTTATTTTACTTAAGAATTTTTGAGGAAAATGTAGTTAATGGAAAGATCATCCACATGATGGAGTTAAATGCAAAATTGGCATTAATGTTAAAAGCAGGAAATTTCAAACTTTTGTTGTTGTTGTTGTTGTTGTTGTTATTGTTGTTTTTTGTTTTTTTTGAGCCAGAGTCTCACGCTGTCACCCAGGCTGGAGTGCATGGAGTGCAGTGGTGCTATCTCGGTTCACTGCAACCTCCATCTCCTGGGTTCAAGTGATTCTCCTGCCTCAGCCTCCTGAGTAACTTGGATTACAGGCACCCACTGCCATGCATGGCTAATTTTTGTATTTTTAGTAGAGACCGGCTTTTGCCATGTTGGCCAGGCTGGTCTGGAACTCTTGACCTCAGGTGATCTGCCTGCCTTGGCCTCCCAAAGTGCTGGGATTACAGGCGTGAACCATGGCCTCAGCCAAAGGAAACTTCAAACTTCTGCTTGAGGTTCTCCAGTTCAGCCCCCATCTCACAGTCTCCAGAAGTAGGATTCTGCTCTTCAAAGGGGTGGGGAGGTGCATGACCCTTGAACCAATTACTCTAGTGGATTTCTTATCAGAGCTGACACAGATTATTTGTCTGAGAGTGAATCTTAACATCCTTGGAGCATGGCTCTTACTACATCTATAATGTCAACTTTAGTCATCCCTACTAAACGCATTAGATATTTGCAGTTGCGTTATCTGCAATGTAGGAAGGGCAAAAGGCTTGGGTCAATTTTAATTCTTCTTAGTTTATGAAAATGTCTGGAGTACATATAGGCAACCCAGAGTCATTTGGGGACTTGTTATTTGTGTGTGGATTATCTCCGCTTCTTATGTTTTACATTTCCATTTATCTGCTTTTGGACATTTCTTCACTCATTAGGTTATTTGTGATGAATCAAATCCCAAATACACAATCCCAGATCAGGCTCAAGGGAGATATGCAGAGTATGTGCTCTTGGTGAAGGCCTCCTGATTTCCACAGGACTTTGACCCCATTCTCCATGTGAAACTCCTTTTCTCGCTGAATCTGCTGCACCATGCATGGGTCTCAGGACTGCCTTAACCCTCCGGCTCAAAGCCAGCCTCAAAGCAGTCTAGTAGTCCTGTTAGTCCTTAGCCCCACACTCTGATCTTGGTCTGTCAAGTTTCCCTTTTGGAACAAGAGCAAGCCCAGATCCTCAGGGAAGAGCAGGCAAAGAGGAAATTTCTCTTGAGGCCGGAGAAGAGTTGATCCAAGATGCCCACTCTTGGCCAACCCTCAAAGGTAGTGGTCCCAGGCACATCTTGTCCCTCCATGGCAAGTGGATACTAAGCGAGAAGTATGAATAGATGAAACCCCAAAGAGCATCCTGAAGCAGGCACCCACACTTCCTCACCCTTCTCTCCTCACAGTCAGAAACTTGGGGGTGGGAGACGGGGAAGAATTAGGGTAGCAAGGCAGACATGTGGGGGGCAGGGTTGGAGGGAAGTTTAATGTTCGGAAGTGTCAAGTTTCTCCCCACGGCTGGAGTGTGAGACTAACATTTTGCCCCTACCAAAGGAAGGCCATGCCTGAGAGAGACAATGATATTACATGCAATGCTTCTTTCTTTTCTTTTTTTTGGTTCTTAGGTGTGAAAAAACGGCTTTGTGGTGGTGGAAGATGAATTGTCGTCTCAAGGGGGCAGAGGACTACCTGTGCGCTTCCCTGACATGGAGTCTGAAACCGGTGTTTGCACAGTCCTTGAAGAGAGGGTTTGCTCAGGAAATTAACAGTGTGAACAAGACTGCAGGAGGGACCATTTACCTACCTGAGAACAAACTGTTTTCTAGCTCTTTAGCAGCACCACTTACACACAATTTTCATGTGCTAATGGCAAGTGATTATTACCTAGTTAGTGAATCTACTTGGAAGACATAAAATAGCCTTTACTATCCCCTGGTTGAGACAACTCGCTAACTCAGACTCTGAATTAAAGGGGTGCGACAGGCGTGTTCTCTCGGATTTTTGGCATTGAGCATGCACGCATGTGAGCAGGGTGCCATTTCTTCAGAAGAAAAATAAATGACAACATTCTGTTTTGGGGCTTGAAACTGCATGACTGAAAACATAAAGGTGACAACTGTGATATGCTTTTTTTAATGAGGGCAGAGATGTCAAGAGAAACCAGCCTTCTAGGAACAAAACAATACTCTGTCAGGTGCAGTGGACTTAAGACCTTTTTCTCTCTTGGAATAATGTCCTTAAAAATAACCAAATTTTCCATTCAATAGAAAAATGTTCATCCCTTCCTCCCCATCAATATGAATTGTTGTCATGGAGCATGGGGCACTAGCAAGCCATATTGATTTTGGAAATTAAAATGGGAATGTTGAAGAGCGTTTTCAAAGAATTATATGGGATTTTAGCCATCTGAATGGCTTTCTTTTTAGGGTCAGTGAGAGTATTCTGGCTAAAATGTAGCCCATTGCTTTAGAAATAGTTTCCTTAATGTCTTTCCTGTCGCCCCTGCTGGGTCTGTGCAGGAAATGTAAACCAACATACAATATGTGTGTTTATTTTCATGTCCCATTTTATGGGAAATTGGATGGGGTATTCCACTGAGGCTTCAGCTACGATGTGTTGACAATATAGGGGGAGTAGGGCAGACTATTGCTGAAAGAGTTTACAAGGGAAGAAGGGGGTTCTATAACCTTTGAGACCTATGGGGAAGAGCCAGGCCTGCCAGCAAGAGCTCCGTTACTCAGGGACCAGAGGGAGGCGTTCAGTAATGAAACCGGCTGGTGAGTTGCTCATCCATTAAATGACATCCTCACCAGCCAGCCCCAGTTTCCAGCACAGTTGGGATGTTGTGCCACACCTCATCTTGTGGGATGTTATGTCTGATACTGTGTGGTCTTCCTGCCTCTGCTGGCCACAGGAAACTCAGGCTACCAAACACCCAATCCAAAGTCCATAGGGTCACTAACTGGGTGGGGGGCAGAATTACCCGGAGGACCCCTGCAGGACTGCAGAGGTTAGAGATTGTCAAACCAGTCACATCCTGGCCATGTGCAGGTGGTGGTGAAACTGAACCTTTTCCTGGGATCCTACTGGAAAAGCAATTTAAAAAGTGTCTGGGTAGCACGGGGCCTGCTCAGGGAGTGTGGGTCCATGTATTTCCTGTAAAATGTTTGAAATCTCAGTGTTAGGCCCATCTGTAAGACAGCAGTAGGTGTCAGTGGGAATGCAAGTTTTTCCTGCAGAAGAAAAAAGTTAGTATGTTTGCATTTTAAGCTCATAAACAGCTGCAGCCTGGACCTTCATGGCAAGCACGTTGGGGCTGGAGGAGCTGAGTGCTGCTGTTTGCCGGTGCACCGTGGCAGTTTCCAAGTTGTAGACTGAAATACTGTATAAATCTCCAATTTCAGTAGGACTTTATTTTGTGTTTCTAAACAAGGAAATTAAGGAGTGTCAAATTAATTTTGTAGTCCTGGTCATTTTTTAATTCCAGTTGGCCAGCTCAGCCTGGATTTGTGCAAATACTGATTCCAGAAAATAGTCAAAGTATTAAACTTGGTAAATAAATGTGTTTATCTTTCAAATAGATTCAAGATGAAATACCCAGCACTTCTCCAGGGCATTTCTGTCCCTGCCTGTTCATTTTAGCAGCTTGACCAAACTAATTCCCTTCCCTTAGTGTAATATTTAAATGGACTTCTGGCATCTGATACATTGCCTGCTGCTCCAATTCCCTAAGAAAGTCATTTAAATAGATTTTGACTATCTTGCATCTACTATAAAGCCAATCAACTAAAAATCCTGGTCACTTCTCTCTAATTTTAGATGAGCCATGTGGAATTATTGGCTTTTGAGAAAATTCATCTTATCAGAGCTGAAAGTTTTGGATTTAATTTTTAACTATCTTTTTTTTTTTTCTTTCCCAGCAAGAAAAATAAATGAAAAGACAAATAAGAAAGTGTTGCCATACAAAGTTAGCGAGCGAGCTGTCAGAGAGATGTCACTACTAAACGAAAGTCCACATTAAACTTTTGGGGGAAGATTCTCACCCCGCCTTCCCTCAACTCCCAGCCTTTGCTCCATTCCGCTCATGCCCAATCTGAGAAAAGAAAAGAAGCAAGTTTGACAGGTATCCTGCCTTCCAGGAATTTGCAATCCAGTTGAAAAGACAAGCTCTACCCATTCAGAGGATGGCTTATGTGATTTGAGTTTTCTGCTGGGCACAGGATGAGGGGTGCAGAGAGGAAGGGGGAAAATGGATCCTTATGTATCTGCTGGGGACCAGGACTTGGGGGTATTATAATAAGTTGGCCTGAAGGAATAGCAAGAGGTGGGTATGTGAAAAGCAAGGGAGGAGATGCTGATAACAGCATAGAGATGGCAAATATAAGGGGGAAAGTGGCCACAAAAGTGAGAAATGGAAGGCCAGGCGCAGTGGCTCACACCTGTAATCCCAGTACTTTGGGAGGCCGAGGTGGGTGGATCACAAGGTCAAGAGATTGAGACCATCTGGCCAACATGGTGAAACCCTGTCTCTACTAAAAAAATACAAAAATTAGCTGGGTGTGGGGACGCACACCTTTAGTCCCAGCTACTCAGTAGGCTGAGGCAGGAGGATTGCTTGAACCCAGGAGGCGAGGGTTGCAGTGAGCCAAAATCACGCCACTGCACTCCAGCCTGGCGACAGAGTGAGACTCCATCTCAAAAAGAAAAAGAAAAAAAAAAGAGTAAGCAATGGAGAGCAGCAGGTGGAGTTGGAGGACAGGGACTTGGCCACTCTGACTGCATCCCCAGACAGAGAGGGGATCCTATGGAGAGTGTGGGGCTATAGTAGGGAGGTGTGGAGTGTCGGGCCAAGGAGTTTAGATTTTTCGTTGTAGCCAGTGGGATGGGGTTGTCATGAGATGTGATAGAGGACACAGAAGCCTGAGGCAGAGGCTCCTGTTCTCCATGCTCTGGGACTTGGGTGGTGTTTATGTTAAATCATGACATGAGTCACCAGAAGGAGAGCCACCCAGATGCTGGAGGGCAGAGCATCTCTCTGAGTTGGGAGTAGGGAGAGAATGCTGAAGACCGGAGTTGGCTGGGAAGGTGTCTTGGAAGACGAGGATTTTTGCCAGGTGAGAGGGAGTAATATGAAAGTTATGGCATTTTGAACCATCTTCTACCACAGGAAGATGATTATTAAAGCAGCACTAGACCCTACCTTGGCTGTCAAGTTGCATGAATAAAAATACACTTGTCACCAAATTTACTTCCTGTTCCCTTTCTTCCTGTTTAAAATAGTAATTGATGCTTTCATTTTTTAAAACAGATGTTCTCAATTTTTCAGCATGTTGTGGGGTTGCAGAGTATGTGTGGGGCAGCAGCTGGCGATAACATCTTTTATTTTTTAATTTTCTGGCTGTGGATTGGAGTTAGAATCAGGATTTAGAAATGGGGAAGCCGTGGCTTGTGGCCTGCGTCCTGACATCTTACATTACATCTCAGGTAGCAGTTTGTCCTTATGAATCAAATCTGCCATGCTACTGACAAATAGGAGGTATTTTTATATTATGTAAGTTATACCTGCTTGCGGTAAAACAAAACCAAACCAGAAGGTTTCCTTTTCTCCTAATTTGTCTCTCCAGAGGAAACCGCTGTTAACAGTTTGGTTTATATCCTTTCAGTCTTTTTTCCTTTGCAAATAATAACAGTGGTAAGAACTAACCTTTACTGGGGAATCTGGACATGCCAGACACAATTCTAAGTGCTTTACATATATGAACTTGTTTAGTCCCTGTGCCGGTCCTCTGAGGCAAGTATGACTGTTTTCCCCATTTGACAGATAAGGAAACTGGGATGTTAAGTAATTTTCTGGAGCTCACATAGGTAGTAGGCAGT
This sequence comes from Macaca thibetana thibetana, assembly GCF_024542745.1. Lineage (NCBI taxonomy): Eukaryota > Metazoa > Chordata > Mammalia > Primates > Cercopithecidae > Macaca > Macaca thibetana. The sequence continues at coordinate 46,715,774 of NC_065590.1, forward strand.
GAAGCCAGGATCAATATCCAAGTGTTCTGAGTCCTAAATCTGTCCTCTTAGTTATAACTTTATGCTGCTGCCATGAATATGTATAGTGCATATACATATTACTACCTAGTTCTTAAAAAGATGAAATCATAGTATACGTGTTGTTCTGTGGTTTGCTTTTTTGATAAACATTATAATGGGGACATTTTCCCATTTCAGTATATATAAATTTAATTCTTTTAAAAATGTGCCTACAATTATACTGATGTAGCATCATTTTCAAAACCGATACTCTTCCTGCTAGCCATTTGAGCTCGCTCCAGATTTTTGCTATTATAAACAATATTACAGTGAACATTTCAACAATAGCAGTAGCAACAACTACCATTAATCCTGAATAATGTGCTTACTGTGGGTGGGGTCCTATTCTAAACCTTTTCCATGTAGAAACTCATTTAAACATACATCTTTATATAAGTGGGCTTGTGTTTCTATAGGCTAGATGCCTGGAAGAGGGATTGGTAGGTTAGAGGCCAAGTGCATTTAAAATTTTGATTGCAATTTTTCCTCCCCAAACAGGCAAGTATTTATTAAGTGTCAACTCTAAATGCAACACTCTCTTAGGCATTCGTTGGAATGCACAGACACATGAGATAGGGGCCCTCCCAGAGGTTTACAAGAGTGGAGAGACAAGCTGGTGCAAGTCGCCAGGTGATGAAAACAGTCATTCCACAAGGCAAGGCTGGTGGCATATGCTGGGAGCACTACAGGTGTGTAGAGAGCAGGGAGGTCTGTGAGGGGTGGAAGGTATCGGGGGAGCTTCAGAGAGGAACTGGGGCCAAATGAGGCTTGGAAGGATAGAAAGATGGAGGGAAGGGGTGGGAGAGCAATCCTGGGGAAGGGCCAAGAAGAACGAGGCTTAGGCGGAGGTGGTGTAGTTGAAGAATGAGACAGTGAGTCTGTGGGATTGCCGTCTTGACTGAAGCAAAGAGCGTGTTTTGGGAACTGGTCAGCCAGCCGATCATCAAGAGAAGAGTAGAATAAGAGTAGAAATGGACATTCACCTGTCACATGACTAAATTGCTTAACACAAATAAAAGCTAATCAATTAACAAATAAAGCAAATCAATTAGCTTTACAAATGAAGCTAATCAGTTTCTAAACTGTGTGCTATTCTTCTGCCTTGACATAAGAATCTTTGACCTGCAACAGGTTTGAATTTAGAATTTTCCCCTCCATGGACTATGGCACTGGAGGGTGCTGAATTATATCTCCCTGTCAGTGCCAACAGAAAGAGAATAGGGCTTGTGATAATCAGGTATATTTGCCCGAGTCACTTGGATAAGCTTTTCTCCTCCGACAATGCTGAAGCACGCGGTGCTGGTGTAGCTGTTTTCAAGAGCAGGAAATCACAGCCCAGAGAAGGTGAGCAGGTGCCCTGTTCACACAGAGCTTGGAGCTTCTAATCTCTGACCTGAAGTGAGACATTGAAATAGAAACCTTTCTCTTCCTCCTCCCTCCTTACCCTACCCCCAGCCAACAAAGAAAGAAATGCAGGTGCATTTAACTTTGCCTGTAACTTTCTGTTCTGCAATGAAAATGGCCTCCCGTGTTTTTGTTTCACAAGCACAATTAAAAGTCTAATTTCAAAGCTACAATAGGGAAGCAAGGGCGACGGTAAGAAACCCAGAACTTGATGCAAATAATTGAGCCATTTTTAATTTGTTCGGTGTGATCAGGTAGGGGGAAATTCTATATTTAAATATAACCAACCACCTTGAACCTTGTATGGAAGTAACTGTGTAAGAAATGTTCGGTAACGCATTGCTGAAGTTGTAAAATATGTACCTCCCAAAACAAGGATATTCAAAAGTTAAGTTTCTCACGGTGATGTTAACACATCCGCATCACATTGCACATGCTGTACAATTCTGCATCATAAAAAATGGATTTACAAGCTTAACTACTACTCGGGAATATTACATGTGTGGAATGTGGCTGGGTTAATGTCACTGTGAGACCCTTAGCTGTAGCCAAGGAGGTTTCCTGAGCCTCATCTGGGGCCAGGCGGGGGCAGACTGGAGAAAGCCACTGCTGCCTGGGCCTGCAACTTTGCCTAATGAACAAAAACCACCATTTTGGCCTCAAGGATCTTGAGCTCCACAAGCCACAAATCACAACGAGGAAGAAATCAAGCATTAAGGTTTCTCCCGGATTATTATCGACCAGAACGGTCTGGAAATTATAGGATCTTTCTAAATGTCGGCAGGGGCCTCCGTGAGGTCCAGCAACACAGTGGTGTTTGCTTTTACTGCTGCTATTTCTCCATTTCTGGTTTTACTTACTCTGACCCCTCTCCACACCAGAGCTGGTGTGAGAGCTGCTGTCACCTGGCCTTTCCCAGAGCTGGAGGGAGTCCCTGGGGGATGAGTTGGGAGGCAGGTGATGCTTGTAGACTGGGGTGTGAGTTTTACTCCAGTCCAAAAGGGCCCTGGGATAAATTACACATGTCCGAACATATCCATAGAGGAGGAGTTGAGTGGAAACAGGCTTCAGGGGCACCCAAGGAGGGAAAAACGCAAGGACAGTGTGTGTGTGTGTGTGTGTGTGTGTGTGTGTGTGTGTGTGTGTGTGTTGCTGTGATGATGGGAGGGAGGATGCAAGGTAGGACTTACAGGTCCTAGCCAGTTGCGCTCTACCTGGTCCGTGAGGCAGTGTGGAGTCCACCAAAACGACACTCAAGCCTGACGCCAGTTCCGGAAGCCCCGTTGGCAACTCTGCCACCTTACACTCCTCTCCCTGTGGAACTGCCTGGGGGTGCTGGCATGGGGTCACGAGGGATGTCAGACAGGAGAAACAAGCATTTCAAGAAGCATGTGGTTTGCTTCGCTGTCGTTTGGGGGGTGGAACTGGAATCTGTCAACCAGCAAGTTGGTTGTTATTGCACACCTTGTATGTGTTCTGCTGGGCTGCGGGCTGCGGAGGGCGCTAAAGAGGTAGAACATCCCACTTTTCTTGAAGATGCCCAGCCTTTGGTCCCATGACCTCAGGCACGTGCACAGTCTGAGGGGCAGCCCAGAACTCATGACGGTGCCCCGTTCCTTGGTGCCTCCTGAAGGAAATGCTGCAAGCTGTTCAGAGGATGGAGACCGCATGGGGGTGTTCGGAGGCAAGGAAGGTTTCAAGAAAGAGGCGGCCCTGTGCTGCTTTTCAAAGAAGAGAGGATTTAGACAGGCAGAGAGAAGTGGGGAATCACTCAGTAGAAGAAGTAAATTCCACAAGCCCTGATCTCTATCCCTATAGGGAACGGGGCTCCGAATAATAACTTTTTTTTTTTTTTTTGGTCTGAATTCAGGCCCGACTCCCAGTTCCAGCCTGAACACTGGTCAACTGAAGACAACGCTGCCACCTTCATCTCTTCCCTGCCTGTCCTGCTTACAACAACAGTTGTAAGAAGTTTATACCCACATTAAGCCCCCAGAGGCAGGCTGGCAGCCAGCCTTTGCCACTGGTGTAGAGAACTGAGTCAACCACCGGGGGTTCCTGGCTGCTCCCCCTGAGACACTTTCCCAGCCTGTTCCCTGAGACAAGAGCCTTGGCTGGGCACCTGCTGCACTGTGGACGTGTGGATGCAGCCTCCAGAAGCGGGAGGGGAGCCATGGCTGGCTTTTCTGAGATGTGTTGAGTGGCTTGTCATTGAAGACTGTTTCCCCACTCAGGCAGCTGCATGCCCCAAGTGAGTGACTTCCTCTCTCTGGACTCAGTTTCTGAATCTGTAGACAGAGAGGGTGGACCAGATGGTCTTGGAGGTCCCTTCCAGGTCAGAGCTCTCCTGTTCCTAACAGCAGGTGGAAGCAGGTGAGGAGGGCAGTGGGGCAGAGAGGAATGGAGAGGAATTCCCCAGCAGAGGCTCTTGGGAAGCACACAATTCCCCATTCTGGTGCCACCTGCTTCAAGAGTATGAGTGAGAGCAGTGCTGGCCTTGAAGGCTACATCGGTGGGTAGTCTGGCCTCCTCAGATGTGTCCTTAGGTGTCATGGGGTCCATATCTGGATCATCATGGAGACCTCACTTAGGCCTCTCTTGACTTACCAGGAAAGGCTGAGCCTTGCTTCGGGCAGGCAGTTGCCTCTGGGGCCCAGGCCTGTGGCCCCAGGGGAAAGAACTGTTGCCCCAAGATGCTCACGCAATGTTGTGTGACTGTGGCAAGGCTGTGCTGTTGTAGCTGGGATCAACACGTCAGTGGGCACAGGTCCAGGGGAATTGCAGGTGCCTTCCTGGGTGCAAAGTGGCCCTCACCCCCATAGCACACAGTGTGCACAGCTGAGGCTGGAAGGGCCTGGCTGAGGGTTGTGCTGGCGTGAGCAGATCCCTGGAAGATCAATTGGGCCATCTCCTCATTCTAAAGATGAGAAGAACGAGGCTTGGAGACGATGAATGGCTTGCTGAGGGTTGCACAGCAAGTTGGGGACACAGCTGCAGGAAATCCAAGTCTCCTGATTCCTAGCCCATCATGCTTTCTCTCCCACCAAGTTGAAAGGCTGAGGTAATGGGAGGCCTGGCATACCACAGATGGAAACTTGTGTTGTTGCCCCTGGGGCTCAGATGATTCTCTAAAAATGTGTCTGAGGAAGTGAGAGTGCAGGGCCTCTCTTCACACGTTGGAGCTGTAGATAGGGCACGTGCTTTCAGCTCCAGGCAGGACTGGAGAAGGGCAGCCAACCAAGAAGCACTTATTTAAGCATTTTTATGTGCCTAGCCCTGAGCTAGGCATAGTAGGGGATAAAGGAGCTTTGAGGGACCCTCCCCACACAGCAATTTCACTGCAGCTGGTGAGCAAATTTAACTCACAAATCAATTACAAAAACAACCTCATGCAAGCTACTGTTTGTGTAATAAAATGTAAGAACATATATTTGTATTTGCATAAAGGAAATCTGGAAGGATACAAAAAGCTAATAAAAGTGTTAACTAAACAGTTATGTGATGGGGTGGGGGTGAGATTTTTGTCCTTTGTACCTTTTAATTACAGAATTATTTCGAACTATGTGAATGTATTTTCTTTGCAAAACATTAAATACAAACAATAACCAAAAAACTAAATGTGAATTGGGTGACAAGGGGCCAAAGGAATTTGGGAAAAGCAGAGTTCAGATCTCCTAGAGCTGATCCAGGTTTCTGGAAGGTCAGAAGTGGAAGAGACTCTTGGTATCATTTTGTCCAACTTCAGTGCTGGTGTGTTTTGTACAAGAGCCAAGACATGGACCTTCCAGAGTCCCTCACTCAATAATTCCTAAATGTTGCAGCATGACAGTGCTGACCTAGGGGTCACAATGCACAGATGGGTCGGTCCCTGTCTCAATGGCCTTATGCTCTCCAAGTGTACCCTTGACTGAAGTGCCAAGGAGATTCTGAGTCCTAGGGAAAAACAAGAAACACAAGGAGTTAAAGGGCTTGGAAGGAGGACAGAATTAGAGAAAGCAGCAGAGTTTAGTTAGCATTTGAAATAAATCTCAAAGGAGGGGTCAAGTTTTGACAATCAGAGGGCAGGAATTCCAGGTGGTAAGGATATAGATAAAGACAGAGACATGGGCATGTTCTCAGGATTAGCAGGGGATTAGGCCAGGTAGGGTGGAATAGTAGGATGGAAATCTGGGTGAGTATATGTTGTAGATTGTATTGACTGTCAGTCTGAGTTTGTTTTTTTTTTTTTTTTTTAATTCAATAGAACATGGAGAATCAATAAAGATTCCTGAGCATGTACTTGAGTCATTCTTCTTGAAATTCTCCAGTGAGTGGGAACTCCCTATTTCATCCAAGAACTCATGAGGATGAGCTTCTTGGAAGCAGTAGGAATTGATCTGGGGCTTCAAGGATCAGAATGTAGAAGGCATTCTGGATGGAGGGAAGAACGAGTCTGGTGTTGATGGGCCCTGGGGAAGGATTTTGAGCATGAGAGAGCATATCCGTGCTGTGCATTGGGAAGACAGCTCTGGCTGTGCTATTTAGGATAGGCTGGAGGAAGGGTTGCTTGAAGCGGCGTGGCAAGTTAGGAGGCCCTCACAATTGTCCCAAGAAGAGATTCTGAAAGCCTGACTTACTTGGTAGTAATAGGAATGGAAAGGCACACTGCAAAGACTCATTCCTCTCCCATCCCTGAGGTCCTCTTTGCTTGGATTTGAACAAAACAAAACAAGACAAAACAACCAACAAACTTTTGACTCACTTGCCAGTCTCGAGGGAAGAGACAATCCTTAGCTCAACAGTCCAAGATCTCTGTTTACCAGATCTTTTCCTGGGTCATTTCTTTATTTCCTGTGCAACTGGCAGGGAGTGGCAGCTGTGGTCACTTTGACCCTGGTGTTTTTTGGCATTTTGCTGCAGTTTGGATTGTGTTGATGGTGGGATAAACATTTCCATCCTTGGGCATCTTGTTCCATGCCACAGGGAAAGGTGCTCAATGGTGGTGAAGCCACTGATACAGCTGGCCTCAACCTTCACCTTCTCATCTTGCATATAAGGAAATGGAGGTCCAGAGAGTTAAAGAACGTGTTCAAATCATGTGGGGAGAAGTGGGGACACAGGAGCAGAACTTAGTCTTTGTACTTTTTTTTAAAGTATACTTTGCAGTTTTTATTGAATAATGCTAATATTTACTGACCACATACTATGTGTCATACACTGTTTTAAAGCCTTCATTAATTTCATTTAATCCTCTTGATGTTGCTATAGGTAGGGACTATCATTATCTCTATTTCTTCAGATGACAAGCTGAAGGTCAAAGAAATTAAGTAATTTACCCAAGGTCACGTAACTAGGAAGTTGCAGAGTCAGAATTTGAATCCAGGTGTATCAGATACAACGTATGTATCCAAGTATAAGGAACCCCCTTAAAATTATTTATTAAAAATAACTCTGACATCTCTGGTCGGGTTTGGTGGCTCACGCCTGTAATCCCAGATCTTTGGGAGGCCAAGGCAAGTGGATCACTTGAGGCTAGGAGTTTGAGACCAGCCTGGCCAACATGATGAAACCCAATCTCTAGTAAAAATAAAAAAATTAGCCAGGTGTGGTGGTGTGCGCCTGTAGTCCCAGATACTCGCGAGACTGAGGCAGGAGAATCACTTGAACCCAGGAGGGAGAGGCTACAGTGAGCTGAGATCATGCCACTGCATTCCAGCCTGGGCAACAGAGGGAGACTCTATCTCAAAAAAAAAAAAAAAAATTAAAAAAGAAATTATGACATCTCCAATAGAAGTTCTACTTTTAGAACGTTTACTATGTGAGTAAACATATAATGAACTCAGTAATGCGTTTAGGTGAACTTGTATTTTAATAATCAGTCTCTATAAATGTTATGGAATATATACTTTTGGAAAATGATGTTGTGTATTCATTCACGCATGACATGATGGAAATGAGTTTTAGAACTTGTCAGTTGGGTAGAGGAGGTAGTAGGTAAGGTGGGAGGATGGTTGCTTATGAAGTACATACAGTAAGGGTCGTATCATTGGAGTGAATTTCTAAACCTTTTCTGGTTTCTCATATAACCTGACCCACCGGTGTAAGGGTATGAATGAAGTCACACATTTAACTGGCTTGTTACTCCTACCTGCAGAACTCATGACTTCAGCCCCACTGCAATGTTTCCTACTTCCACTAGTACTTCTGGAATGCACTGAGTAGCATCGCATGTGAACTTGGACCTACTGCTGGGCTCTATCTATTCATCACGTGTCTTGCCCTTCTCCCTGGAGCCCTACTCTGTGTCCATGTGCTCACATATACTGCTGTGCTGGAGGCTGGTGGTCTGTGGAAAAGCAGAGGGAGGGATGGACAGGGAGGCCTTAGTAGTCTTTGTTAGAGGCATTTGTTAAAAGGGGTCCCACAGCAGGGCTGCTGGAGCACCAATGAGTTACAGAGCTTAGAAAAAAACCAGCTCTTTCCAGTTTTTAATTGACTATAATTTATATTCAATACATTGCACAGATCTTTAGTGTTTAGTTCAGTGAATTTTGACAATTGTATATGCCCATGTGATCAAAAAAGTTATAGAATATCCCAGAAATTTCTCTTATGTCCCTTTAGAGTCAATTCCTTTGTTTCCCAGAGGCAATCACTTTCTAATTTTTATCATCTTAGTTTTCTCTAACTTCTCCTAAATGGAGTCATACCATGCATACTATTTTATGTCTGGCTTCTTTAACTTGGAAAAATGTTTTCAAAATGCATCCAAGTTGTTGCATGAATCAATAGTTTATTCTTAATACATACTGTTAAATTGTATTCCATTGTATGGATGTGCCACAATTTGTTTTTCTATTCTCCTATATTTGCATAGCTGGGTAGTTTCCAGTTTTTGACTATTATGAATAAAGCTGTTAAGAACATTTCTTACAAGTCTTTTTGGAAGCATGCTTTCATTTCTCATGTGTAAATAGTAGTGAAATTGCTGGGTCATAAGGGTAGATATCTATTTAACTTCACGAGAAACAGCCAAACAGTTCTCCAAAGTGGTTATACCATTTTATACTTGCGCCAAGCAATATGAGAGGATTTTATGTCCTCCGTATTGACTTCAACATTTGGCATTGTCAGTGATTTTCATTTTAATTATGTTAGCAGTTTTGAAATTATGATTTTGATTTGCACTTTCATGATTATGTTGAGCACCTTTTCATATTTAATTGACTGTATATCTTGTGATATACTTTTTTTTTTTTTTTTTTTTTGAAACGGAGTCTCACTCTGGAGTGAGTGCAGTGGCGCGATCTCGGCTCACTGCAAGCTCCGCCTCCCGGGTTCACGCCATTCTCCTGCCTCAGCCGCCTGAGTAGCTGGGACTACAGGCGCCCGCCACCTCACATCACAGGGCTAGTTTTTTTTTTTTTTTTTTTTTAGTAGAGACGGGGTTTCACCGTGTTAGCCAGGATGGTCTCGATCTCCTGATCTCGTGATCCGCCCGTCTCAGCCTCTCAAAGTGCTGGGATTACAGGCTTGAGCCACCGCGCCGGGCCTATCTTGTGATATTTTTAAAAAGTCTTTTTCCTATTGTTTTAATGGTGTTGGTTTCAAAATTTTTGGTTTGTAGGCATTCTCTATGTAGGGTAAATACACGTCCTTTGTCAGATGTTTGTATGGTAAATACTTGTTTCCAGTCTGTGGATTGCCAATTCAATTTCTTAATGGTGTTTTTTGATGCACAGAATTGTTGTTGTTTTTTTTTATTTGACAATGTTCCAGTAACTATGGGTACATAACAAACTTTCCCACATATTTGGCTTAAAATAATGAAAACATTTATTTTGCTCATGAATCTCTATTCGTGGTAGGAATCAGTAGGGATAGACTGCTTTTGTTCCCTTTGGTGTCAGCAACTTTATGATAAGCCTTAAAATCATGTAGTATAAGTCCTCCAACTTTGTTATTCTTTTTCAAATTGTTTTTGATATTTTTTGTCCATATGAGTGTTAGAATCAGCTTGTGAATTTTTCAAAAAGGCCTGTGAAATTTTGATCTTAATGGTATTGAATATGTAGATTCATTCTGAGAGAATGCACATTTGACAATATTTTGTTTTTCATTTCATGAGCATGACATATCTCTACATTTATTTACCTTTAAATTTTTTCTGCAAGATTTTTATGCCCTGTACAGTTTTCAGTATTTTTGTTTGTAAATATTGAATGTTTTTTGATAATATTGTAAATGGAATATAAAAATTATTCTCCATTTGTTTATTGGTACTGCATAAAAATTAAATTACTTTTAAAATGTTCGTCTTGCTAAATTGATTCCATAATGTTTTCTACATGTGCAATCATATTATCTGCAAATAACAATGGTTTAAATTATTTTCTGGTATTCATGCATTATATTTCTTTCTCTCTCTCTCTCTCTCTTTTTTTTTTTTTTTGCCTTATTGCACTGGCTATTACTTCTAGTATAATACTGAATAAAAGGGGTAAGAATGGATATCATTTCCTTACACAATGTCTTTGTTAGGTTTTGGTATCAGAGTTATATGAGTCTTATGTAACAACTGGTGACATGTTCCCTCCTCTAACTTTTGAAAGTGCTTATGTAAGATTGGTATAAATTCTTCCTTAAATATTTACATAATTTATTGGTGAAGCCATCTGAGCCTGGATATTTTTTTCTTGATAGGTAGTTTATTATGAGTTTAATTTCTTAACAGACATAGGACCATTGAGATTTTTTATTTCTTCTTACTTCAATTCTGGTACATATTATTTTTCAAGAAATTTTTCTTGTATAAATTGTTGATATTTTGGCATTCATTTATGTATACAATCTTCTTACTATTCTTTTAATATCTTTAAACTTTGCAGTGATGTCTCCTCTTTTACTCCTGTTTTTGATGATTTGTGTTTTTTCTTCTTGCTCAGTTTTGCCAAAAATTGATCAGTTCTATTAATTTTTTCAAATATCCAACTTTTAACTTTTTTGTTTGTCCATTTTCTGATGTATTTATTTCTGCTATTACATTTTATTATTTATTTTCTTCTACTGAATGTTGTCTTGAATTTGTTCTTTTTTCTTGCTTTTTTTTTTTTTTTTTTTTTGAATTGAGTTATTGCTCTGTTACTCAGATTAGAGTGCAGGTGCATGAGCACAGCTCACTGCAGCCTCTACCTCCTGAGCTCAAGTGATCCTCCTGCTTTAGTCTCCCAAGTAGCTAGGACTACAAGTGTGTGCCATCACACCCAGATAATTTTTTATTTTTTAGTTGAGATGGGGTCTTACTATGCTGCCTAAGTTGGTCTCAAACTCCTGGCCTCAAACAATTCTCCCTCTTCAGCCTCCCAGAGTGCTGGGATTACAGGCATGAACCATCGTGCCTGACCTTTTTTGCTGCTTAAGGTGGAAATTTAGGTCTTTGATTTAGTCCTTTTTTCTAATATAGACATTTAAAGCCCTAAATCTTCCTCTAAGCCCAGATTTATCTGCATCCTACAAATTTTGTTATGTTGTACATTTTTTATTCTTCAGTTGGAAATATTTTCTAATTTCCCTTGTTTTTTTTTCTTCTTCTTTGACTGATGGGTTATATAGAAGTGGTTACTTAAATTTTGAAATATTTCAAGATTTTCTAGATATCTAATTGTAATTGATTTCTAATTTCTATTGCAATCAGAGAATATTATTTTGATCCTTTGATATGATTTTGAGCCTTTGATTTTTTTTTTTTAGATTTGTTTTGTGGCTCAGCATGTAAACTGCCTTGGTGAATATTTTAGGTACAATTGAAAATAAGGAGTATTTGCAGATTTTGGCTACAGTATTTTATAAATGTCAAATTGATTAAAAGTGGTATTTCAGTCCTTTTATATCCTTACTGATTTTTTGCGGTTTATTTGTTTTATCATTTGCTGAGAGAGAGGTGTTATAGTCTCCAAGTATGAATGTGAATTTCTCTATTTTTCTCTTTAGTTCTATCAATTTCTTCTTTTCGAATTTTGAAACTCTGTTATGAATATATATATATACACATTTATAATTATTAGGTCTTCTACATAAATGGATCTTTTAAAAATGACAAAATACTCACCTTATCTCTGGTAATATTTGTTGTCTTAAAATCCACTTTGTCTGATTTTAATATAGCCACCAGCTTTCTCATGTTTATTGTTTGCATGGAACATCTTTTTCCAATATTTTCCTTTCAATCAACCTTTCTCCCTCTCCCTCTCCTTCTTCCTCTTCCTCTTCCCTTTCTTCTTCTTTCTCTTTCTTCCTTCTTCCTTCTTTCTTTCTTTCCTTCTTCTTCTTCCTCCTCCTCCTCCTCTTCCTCTTCTTCCCCTTCCCCTCCTCCTCTTCTTCCCCTTCCCCTCCTCCTCCTCTTCCTCTTCTTCCCCTTCCTCTTCTTCCCCTTCCCCTTCCCCTCCTCCTCCTCCTCCTTCTTCTTCTCCTCCTCCTCCTCCTCCTCCCTCTCCCTCTCCCTCTCCCTCTCCCTCTCCTTCCCTTCTCTCCCTCTCCCTCTCCCTCTCCTTCTCCTTCTCCTCCTCCTCCTTCTCCTTCTCCTTCTCCTCCTCCTCCTCCTCCTCCTCCTCCTCCTCCTCCTCCTCCTCCTCCTCCTCCTTCTTCTTCTTCTTCTTCTTCTTCTTCTTCTTCTTCTTCTTCTTCTTCTTCTTCTTCTTCTTCTTCTTCTTCTTCTTCTTCTTCTTCTTTCTTCTTCTTCTTCTTCTCCTCCTCCTCCTTCTCCTCCTCCTCCTCCTCCTCCTCCTCCTCCTCCTCCTCCTCCTCCTCCTCTAATATTTTGTATTTTCAGTAGAGATGGGGTTTCATCATGTTGACCAGGCTGCTCTCAAACTCCTCACCTCAAGTGATCCACCTGCCTCAGCCTCCCAAAGTTCTGGGATTATAGGCGTCAGTCACCATGCCCAGCCCAATCTATCTTCTTTTATCTGTGTTTTTATATTAATAATTAACATGTTACTTTTAAATTGCATATAGGTAAGTCTTGCTTTTCTATTCAGTCTGACAATTTCTGCCTTACAGTTGATGTGTTTAATCTATTTACATTTACTATAATAACATTTATGATTGGGTTTAAGTTTATCATTCTGGTATTTGTCATATCATTCTGGTATTTGTCATACGTTGCTTCATTTTTTTCCTGTATTCTTTTAGGGTAAATCAAATTTTTTTATTACTCTATTTTGTCTTCTCTATTGACTTTGTAGCTATATTTTTTGTATTATTTTTATAGTGTTTGCTTTTTAGAAATTAGACTATGTATTTTAAATTCTCACAGTTTACTTTCAAATACATTCCTAATGTTTCATGAGCAATGCAAGAAACAGAAATATAATTACATTCGCCTGCTTCTTGCCCTTTATGCTCTTGTTTTCATATATTTTACTTCTATTTATGCTATAAACTCCATAATATATTATTATTTTTGCTTTTAACAGTGAGTTTTTTTTTCTTTACAGAAGTTGGAAATATACATATTTTGTGTGTGTGTGGGTGTGTGTGTGTGTGACATGTCTAGGTATGGTTTTCTTTATGTTTATCTACTTGGGTTCACTGAGCTTCCTGGATCCATGGGTTGATTTTGGAAAGTACTTGGCTACTATCTCGAAAAAAAAAGGAGAAAAAATAAATTTTCCTTGTTAACATTCCATTTTTTTCCCTCAGACTTACTTTGCAACTGGCTTCAAATAATTTGAAGAAAGGTTCATGGATTTTCCTTCAGCAGAGTTTGGGATCTGAACATTGGTGAGATTCCAGAAAATTCCTTATGCTTTACAATGTGGCTGCCAGCTGTTTTTCTTCTTTTTCCCACGGGGTGTTCTCTTTGCCCTCCAGTGTTGCCCCCAAATGTCTGCCTCTTGAGAGTTCTCCACCCAGTGGTCCTGCTTGCGTATTTGGAGGATGGTGGCAGTGCACTCAGTGGAGGCCGAGGGTGACTCAGAGGGATTTCTCTTGGATCTCCTGTCCTACCCCAGCTTCGATGTTGCAGTTGGAGAAGGCCCTGGATATCTCAGGGTAATCTACCATCCCCAGCCCTACAGCATACTGGCCCTGTGCACTAGATAAGAACAATAGCAGAGGGTTGTTGTGGGCTGGTGCAGACACACACTCTCCAGGGTCCTAATCTGCCATGCCAACCCACTGACTGCTGCAAGTCTATTAAAAGTTTGGTGGGGCTGAGCGTGGTGGCTCATGTCTATAATCTCAGCACTTTGGGAGACCGAGGTGGGCAGATCACCTGAGGTCAGGAGTTTGAGACCAGCCCGGACAACATGGCAAAACCTCTCTTTACTAAAAATATGAAAATTAGCTGAGTGTGGTGGTGGGCACCTGTAATCCCAGCTTCTTGGGAGCCTGAGAAAGAGAATTGCTTGAACCCAGAGGCAGAGGTTGCAGTGAGCCGAGATTGTGCCACTGCACTCCAGTCTGGGCGACAGAGCGGGATTCTGTCTCAAAAAATAAAAAATAAATAAATTAAATAAATAAAAAACAAAACAAAATTAATTGAAAAAAAGTTTGGTGGTTTCTCCTTACCCCCATCCATGGCAGATTCATTTTTCTCTGCTCCTTCCTAGTGATGAAAATGGCTCTCTTCTTGCTAGGAAGGAATCTTCACTTTCTGAAATTTAGTTCATTTCACTTCTTTGCATCTGCAGCTCTCTGATAGGTTTTAAACAATTGTGATATTGTACCTTACCTGGTTCATTCTCATTCTTAGGGTGGGAGCAAGTCTTCAGTGATTTTTGGCATCCTAAATGGAAGTAGAGCTCAGTTCTTTTTGTTTTTATTTGTTTACTTTCTATTTCCAGTAACTAGATGCCAATCTATGCAGCTGGGATAGGAATAGATTTGAGTGATCCCAACTCAAAATCCCGATTCCTTTCCTATGCCAAAAACTTTCTGTTGGATAAAGCTCATAATTTCTGACTCCTTCTCTCATTTGAAGTTGCCCCCAAGAGGCTCTTCAGAGCCCATTAAATGGATTTCTCTTGGGCCCACCCATCAGTGTTACGGAGACGTCTAAATGTCACTATTTAAGGCATGGCAAACTCCTCACTCCTCAGCTACCCAATGCATCTATTGTTACAGTAAGAATACTCTGTAGAGGGGCAATCCCTCAAAAGCATTTTCAGCTTGGGTGACATCAAGGCTTACAGAAAAGGGAGCGATTTCAGGGTGAGAGTAGGGTAGGAACACCTACCTACTAACGTTTCTTTGGTATCTTCTCTGAGCCACCCTTTTGTAGTTAATCCTGTGGTACCTCCTTGAGATAGGTCTTCTCATTTAACACACAAGGAAGCTGAGACTCCACGTCGGGATATAACTTGCTGGAGGTAAGTGGCAGAGCTGGGATTTGAACCCACATCTGACTCAGCCTAAAACCTAGGCTTAAAAAAATTTTTTTGACCAACATGGAGGAAGGCATGGCAGAAGACGGAGTAGGCAGACCACTGCTCCCCAGTTGGGCCTGGGACTGACCCGGCAGGTGTCGGCCCTGGGGTCAGAACCACGTTGGAGGCTGTAGCTTCTGAGGACAGTGCTCTTCTGTCAGGATCCCACCTCACAATGGATTCAGGTACTCTCTGGTAACCTTGAGCAGTGCGTTTAGTTTTTTTCTGAACATCAGCAGTTTCCTGAAAATTGGAGTTGTCCCAAATTCTTCTAAAACCTTCCTGTGGGAAATTGGGAGCCACTCCTCCAAAGGTCTCTCTCCCAATAACTGGATTTATAGAAAGGAAAGGACAGAAAGCAGCAGCCCCCACGTTCACCCCAGCCCCTGCCCATCCCAGTCTGCACAAGCCTTCTCGCCACACCAGAGGCCACCTCACACTCGGCCTCTTCTCCCTGGCACAGTGGCTCACACAGGAAAAGCCAAAGTGTAATTAGCTAATAGCAGAGCTCCTCCGTTAATGGAAAGGGCATTTCAAACTTACTTATGCAAACTGATACCGTGGGATTTGTGAGAAATCATCAATAGGATGCAACAGAGAGGACTCACAGGTCACTTGTCAAGTGGGGACAAAGCTTTTCTCATTTAAGCTTTGAGACCCAGAGTGGGTCTCTGAATCGCTGGCCTGCTGGGATGTGAGAGCACTGGGGGAGGAAGCTGTGACCCCTTTTTGGAGCATCTTTTCCCTCATAACAGTTCTGGTCAGGACTGCTACATACCCAACAGGCATGATCTCAGCTGTTCCTCACCACAACCCAGTGAGGTAGGTACTAGTATTGTCCCCATTTTATAGCTGAGGAAACTGAGACCCAGAGAGGTAAGTAACTAGACTAACTCTAAGCATCTGGTCAATGGTGAGCCTGGAACATGAGCCCAAGACTGCTTGAATTGCAGGTCTAGGTGGTTAACCACTTTCCTGGTACCTTTCCATTCAGCAGTTGGCCTACTCTAAAACCTAGGTTACTAATAGAAGATGACATGGAATCCTCCGAGGCTGGTTATTGATTACTACACCTCTTTTCTCCTCTTCTTGGGCTCATGCCCACACTATATTTCCCAGACTCCCTTGCAGTTGGGTGTAGCCATGTGACTGAGAGATGGCCAATGTCATGTGAGTAGAAGTGTTTCCCCTCTACCCCCTTAGGTGATCTTCATGCTCATTCTGTGACTGGAGTGGAAGTGATTTCCAGGACCACCTTGAGAGCCATGTGTTAAAGGTGGTTGATCCATAAATTAGAAAGAGTCTGGGTCCCTGATTCACCACTTGGAGGAGAATATTCCTACCAAGCATACCTGTATCACACTCTTTTATTGGGTTAACCCACTTATACATGAAGGTTTACCAGTTGTAGCAACTGATGCTACCTTAAGCTATGCAAGTGTTACCCATCAGGAAGGGGTTGGAGGGCCACTGAGGAGCTGAGGGCATGACCCTGAATACTCCCTCTGCTTAACTTGCCTAGGGAGGAAGGGGTGAGGAAGCTCGGTCTTTCTTGCTGCACAGATTCGGGTTTGGGTGCAAGGCTTAATGGATTAATGAACCTTGAACAATTTAATTTTTCTAAAATCACTGTTTTTCTGAAAGTTAGAATGATATTTGCATCATTCTGTATGAATTTAATTTAGTCAACAGATTTTGTTGAGCACTTACTCTGTGTTGATAATTGTTCTAGGTGCTAGGGAGAGGAGCAGTGAGCAAACACAAAATCCCTGCCTGTTTAGAACTGATCTTCTAGTGGTGGTGGTTGGGGCCAGGAGCAGCTGGACAGTGAATTACTAAGTAAGTATGCCATGTGGTGATTAGTGATGTGGGGAACTAATAAAGCAGAGTCGGGGGAGTGAGAATACCAAGCATGATGGGTGGAGGGAGGGTGGTCAGGGAAGGTGTGTCTACTTGAGGACATTTGAGCAGATACCTGAAGGTAAAGAAGTGGGCCATGGAGATCTTTGGGGAAAGGGTGCTGCAGGCAGAGGGACTGCAGGGTCATTGTAAAGGCCCCAGGCCAGAGAGCATGTGTCATGTTGGAGGAGCAGCAAGGCGGTCAGTGTGGCTGGAGTGGTGAGGGCCAGGGTAAGTGTGGTCATGCTGGAAAAAGCATCCTTCACACCACGTGCATATATGTAGATAGTCCGTAAATGTTGAGTCCTTCCTTTCTAGATGATGGCTTTGTAGTCTTCCAGGGAAATCCTCATTGGTAAGAACAGACAAATAGATGAAAATTGAAGCAAATCAAACACAAATTTTCTTTATTGACTTTTATTTCACTAGGAGGCATTGTCCTTTTAGTCCAAGGCTCTAGTTCCTGTATCATACAAATGCTTCTGGCAAAGGATAATATTTCAAGCTATTTTGGTCATTAAACCTTAAAGAGGTTGATTGCAAATTTGGCTGAGGTGAGTGGAGGAGAAGGGACTGAGAGATCTGGTTGCCTGGAGAGTACTGAAGTGAAGATCGAGTGAGGGCCAGGGAAGGAGGGCAAAAGGGTGTGTGTGGAAGCTTAAGCCTGTGAGTTTTGAAGCTCCTCTGTGTTGTAACTTTATGTGGGTGTCAAAGGAATTTACATCTGCAGACGTCACTGATTCCCAGAAAGGATTGCTCCTAACTCACAAGTTCACTATGCATTGAATGAATGAATGAGTTTTCTATATCCCCAGGAAGGGATGATCCTTTCCTCCCACCCTGTCACTGAAGACCAGGAGAAGAGCGATCGCCCGAAATACCCTCAGCTCCTGAAATGTCCACTGTCAACATTCTTGGTTACAGACACCTATTTCAAGCATAAAATAGATCTGTTGAATATTTGGGATCATTAGGAGTTGAGGGGCAGGGAAAGAAAGTTCCAGGTTAAGCTTCCAGGAAAAGTACCCCAACCACACTGTAGAACTGGCCTGAAGATGAAACCAACATTGCAGCCACTGAGAACTCAATGACAGGAACTTGTTGTTTCTACCCCGTGCACAGCTGCTTCCAAAGGACTGATGCTCCTGTGTCAGTGAAGGGATTCCCTTGGCTGACTCCAGTTCCTTACACTGCTCACCTCTTCTTTTCTAAAACAAAATCTTATGCAGATGTGTACGAAGACAGGACTGGGTCACAGGCCTGCATTCTAACTACAAGAGAGGCTGGCAGTTTGAGTTGTGACGACACTGGGGAGGCAGGAATGCTATCATGAGATTTTCCCCCAGTATAGAAAGGATTGGCAAAGATAGAGCCAATGTTCCCTGTAGGAGATGTCTACAGAAGGTCTGATGAAAATTCGAAGTCTTATTCAGAACAAAAGGCCTAGATTACCTTCCAGGGACCCTGGAAAGAATGATGCCCAGGAAGGTGGCCTCTGTCATGAAGTGATCACCAACCATGGCAATGTCAACGGGGAATGGCAAGGGGGAGTGCTGGGCATAGGGTCCAACTCCCAGGAAACTAGAAGGAGCCCAGGAAGCTAGAAGGCGAGCTTATGTCGGCCTGGTCTTTTTAACAGTGCTCCACCCTGCCAAGAGAACAAGGCCTTCATGGGAAATTATGAAGAACGAAAAAAAAAATCATCTGAGTTTGGTTTGTGTGGGGATTTAATTACTGACTTATCCTGATGCTTATGTATACTTGCAGCTTAGAAAAGTGAAGAATTCTTTCTGGGACAGTTCTGGGAAACAGAAGCCCATACACGCTAAAAGGAACCAAGGAATGTTTTCCATTTATCCTGAGCTGGACACCAAACAAATGTGTTCCTCTTTCTTTGCTCACTTAGAAGTCCTCTTCCTGTTCTGGGTTAATCAACTTCAAGTTTGAAGGAGATGATGTTTATTTTCATCTTCGAATCTGACCTGAAACCACTAAGAAATTATGAATAAATTTTAATACATTGGAACCCTATCTTAAACCACGATGTATGAGTGGATGAGTCACAATTCCAAGACAGCCCAATGCCCCACACGACTCAGACACAAATGACTTTGGTGCTCCCCAAATCACTTTCCCATGAAGGGCAAGGTTCTCTCGGTAGGGTGGGGCATGGTCAGAAAGGAGAACTTCAACTTCAGCTTCTGCTTCAAAACAGGCTTCCACGCTCAGATGGGCCCTGCCGTCTCAAACACGGCTCTTCACCCTCCCTGCCACACTTTGTCCTTGCTGGGCTTGCCATCCTTCAAGGCAGGCCAAGGGCCCCCCCTCCAGGAAGTTGCCCCCTCATGGCAGGCACCTTGCTGGTAGCTCCCAATTATTTTGTGAGATGGGATGCAGAACAGAGTTGCTTTGGAAGCCCTGGAGGGCATTGAGGGTCTGACTTTTGGGCTTCAGGACTCCTGCAAAGCCTGATTCCTTGAAGACATCACTTTGACTTACTTGGTCCCAGAGCCTGTCTTGTTTTTAATTTCCCTGCTAAGTTTCTGTTCTCCAGCAATGTATAACCCCCTTTTTCTACCTCAATAACCTCAGTGGTAGCTCTCACCATGTTAAACAACGGTCTGATTTGGCGTGGAAAAAAAGCAGTCAATTGTTCCCTTTAAATCTTAATGTTTTCAGCCCTGGGAACATTTGAAGTAACCATTTAATGAGAAGACTTCTGGTGAAGCATAGGTAAGATCTTAAAGGCTCTAATTGCTCCCCAGAGAAAGCTGTCAGGGCTAAGTAACCTCATTCAGGTTGTGTACGCAGAGCAGGGAGAGCAAAACAAGGCAGAAGTGAAGAGTGGAGGCTGAGGGGGCAGAAGTTACGGAGACTTCTTGGACCTGGAAGTATTTCCGGAGTTGTGCCTTGCGCTGTCTGTTTTGGGTACCTGCTGGCTGACTGCTATGCCCCCAAATGGTCAAACAAATGACTTACTCTTTCCTGGGTCTAGTTGCCTTCTAATTTGGAACTCAAATTATAGTTCTTTCTTCTCCTCTTTCATTTAAATACAAAACAAAACAAAACAAAATCTGAAACTATTTTTCCTTCTAACCCCCATTTGAACTTTTTATTCGTTTTATTTGTATTCATTTGCTTATTCACTGCACGAATATTCATCACGTTTCCCCGGGGTTTCGGACACTGTCCTAGGCACTAGGGCTGCACCCTATTATTTATGCATTGTTGGTTTAGTGGCAATAAGATGAATTTCTGCACAAGGGTCAAGAGAACAGATGCACATCACATCTGCTGCCAGGGGGCACCTCCTAGGCCAATATCCCCTGCCTCTAAGTTTGGGCTGTGTGAGGTAGAATGGGGGAGTTCTACCATACAATAAGAATGTTCACTGTGTGCCCAAGGCACGTGGAGAGCGAGGCACTTTGGAAATTGGGCTCAAAATGACTTCTTATTTAATTGAAACAAAAAGCCCTTTGTGTGAGCCTTGCTCCTTCCAGTCCACGGAGGCGGTCTGTTTGCTCTGACAGCAGCCCTGCAGCCCCTGAGCTGCCTCAGGTGAAACGCTGCCTGGCTGCCAATGGCCACACTGCCTGTGACCATTATAGGGCCTAAGTGGGTTTGGGAGCCATACCCTTGGAATTAAGTAAGAAAAATGGAGGTGAGAGCAGGGCACTCTGCAGCCCATACTATTCAGTCTTCTCTTGATGTGACTGAGACTTAAATTGGGAAGTATTTGGCTGATGGCGAGGGCAGATAAACGTTACGGATTTGATGTAATCCCAGACCTCAGACTTGAAACGGAGCTTGACCCTTCCCTTTGAGCACTTTTATGCAATACTACTGGACATGTAGTAACAAGAAAGGAAACAGAGGGAGGATATCGGTGCAGCCATGTGTCGAGTCTGGGAGAGAAAATGACAGTGGGAGCAAGGCAGGAGATGTGAATCAAATCAGGGGTTGAAACAGCAGAAGAGAATTCCATAAAGTTAGACCTTGTGACGGGGATGTAATGGATTTTGGGGAAGGGGGCTAGGAATGTCATCTGGCTGTTTAGAAATCCAGTATAACCGTATAGCCTGAAATTCAATTTATAATTATTACAAATTGCACATATATGTCCTTGTAAGACTGTGGGGGTGGGTGGAGCAGCTTTCGCTCTGCCTGATTTTCACACAGGGAAACTGAGGCACAGGAAGTTTCTATGACTTGCTCGGGGTTGTAAAACTGGTGGCTAAATTTTGTATAAAATATAGTGTGTGTATCCTCTCTTGCCATAGTGATGATGCCTTGAATGTGTCAAGTACATTTGCATTTATCATATCATTGGACCAGCCCAACAACCCTGCAGGAGGTGTAATGGGTGAGAAAACCAAGGACCAGTGAAAGACTGAAAATGGACTAGAATTCCCAATTCTTGGGCACTTTCTATGTGCTTTGTGCCTTGTGCATGCTGTCTCAAAAAATACTGTCTTTTAAAGATATCATTTATCGCTCATTTGGAGATGGGGAGGCTGAATTGTGGGAAGGGTAAGAGATATGCCCAAGACCACCTAACTAGTAAATGGTAGACTTGAGATGCAGCTCCAGGTGTATGACCCCAAAGCCTGGGCTGTTCCATGACAGCAGATGACTCCTGTGGTAGGAGGCTACCTGCCCGTGGACACCCAGCACCCTGTCAGGGCAGAGTTGGCCTTAGAACTCCATTTCTCCACGCCTAACGTTTCCACCAGACAAAGCGGCTTGCACAATAACAGCTTTGTGGTGAATAGCAGAAGTGTGGAATCCGAGAAGCCTGAGTTTGGTTCTGGGTTCTTCTACATGCTAGCAGAAGGTCTAGGGTGATTCTTTGGTCTCCCACAGTGGTCCAGTTGCCACCTATATAAAATAAAGATGAAAACTCCTCCTTGGAAGGACTGTAATGAGAATTAGTGTGTGTAAACAGCTGACAGCTCTCAGGGTGTGGTGAGCGCTCAAGTGGTGATGGGTGTAGGGAGGGACAGCTGGGCGTCTGTTTCCTGACTTGGTCTCTTCGTGTTGCCCTATCCTGTCTTTCTGATTTCCACAGGTAGGCACACAGTTTCCTTTATTTATTTTTGAGACAGGGTCTTGTTCTATCACCCAGGCTGGGGCATAGTAGTGCGATTACGGCTCACTGCAGCCTTGAATCTCCTGGGCTCAAACAATCCTCCCACCTCAGCCTCCCGAGTAGCTGGGACCACAGGTGTTCATCACCACACCTGGCTAGGTTTGTCTATTTTTTTTGTAGAGACAAGGTCTCACTTTGTTGCCCAGGCTGGTCACGAACTCCTGGGTTCAAGCAATCCTCCTGCCTTAGCCTCCTAAAATGTTGGGATTACAGGTGTAAGCCACTGCGCCCGGTGGGTACATAGTTTTGAAGCTTTCCTCTGCCCTCTCTCCTAGACCTCTCCTCTTTTTTCTTGATTTCTCTTCTGAGGTCTTGCCGTGGATATGGAGTAAACTTTATTTTTCAGTCTTATGTGCCGCAGCCAATGTGTGAGGGTACAGAATGGAGCCATCAGCTTCTCTTCTCCTGGAGCCCCTCCTTGGCTTCTGTATCCATCAGGTTCTTCAGAGAAACAGAACAAGGGGCTGGCAAGTCAGAACCCTGGAGGGCAGGCTGGTGGGCTGGCAACTCTCAGGTAGGAGCTGAAGCTGCACTTGACAGGTCGTATTTCTTCTTTCTCAGGAGAACCTCAGTTTAGCTTTTAAGGCCTTTCAACTGATTGGATGAGGCCTACACACATTATTGGGGCTAATTTCCATTACATAAAGTTAACTGATTATAGAGACCAACCACATGTACAAACACCTCCCCAACACCTACCTTTGTGTTTGGTTGGATAATTGGGTAGGATAGCTCAGTGACGTAGGTCCATAGGACTCATCGTCGCAGCTTCCATGACCTGCCCTTGCACCAAGGCCCCATGGTGTCTCTGTCCTCCTTTTCCTCTGCCCACTCTTTAAGTATTTATGGTCATGAAGGCTCCATCGCTAGCACTTTGCTCATCCTAGATGCTCCTCTGGGCGGCCTTGTCTGCCTGCGGCTGCTGAACTATGGCTTATACGCTAGCAATTGCCTAGTTCTCATTTCAGGAAGCCTATTTCTGCTTGGCCACTGTACACCTGCAAGGGATGCCCCCACTCCCTCAGCTCCCACCTTATCCCCCACTCCCTCCTGTCCGCTTTCCGGGATTCTGCCCGTTCCCTTCACTTGGTCACCCCAACCAGAAATTTGGCTGCCATTCCCGACTCTTACCTCTCCATCTCTTGTCACATTCAATGGGTGACCAAGTCCTGATGATTTCTACCTATTAAATATGTCATTCACCTAGGTAACAAAATACTTATTGGTTGTCTACACACAGCACAGACCTAGGCTCTAGGGAGTTCTTAATCTTGGCACTATGGATATTTTGGGTCAGATAATTCTTTGTTGTGGGGAATGTTCTGTGCGCTGTATGATGTTTAGCAGCATTCCTCTTGTATTAGTTGCTCGGGCTGCCCTAACAATGCCACAGGCTGAGGGGCATAAGCCATGGAAACTTATTTTCTCAAAGCTCTGAAGGCTGTGAGTCCAAGATCAAGGTGCCAGTAGGGTTGATTTCTCCTGAGGCCTTTCTCCTCGGCTTGTGGGCTGCAGCCTTATTGCTGTGTCCTCGCATGGCCTTTCCTCTGTGCGACCACATCCTTGGTTCCTTTCTTCTTCTTATAAGGATGCTGGCCTTATTGGATTAGGGCCCCACTCTAAAGGCCTCACTTTAACTTAACTGCCTCTTTAAAGACCTTAATTACAAATACATTTACATTTTGAGGTACTGCAGATTAGAACTTCAACATAGGGATTTTAGGAGGGGCGAATTCAGTCCATACAACTGGTCTCTACCCACTAGATGCCAGTAGCATCCCTTACTCCAAGTTGAGACAACAATGAACAGTGTCCCCAGATACTGCCAGATGTTCCCTGGGGGCAAAATGGACCATGTTGAGAATCACAGCTCTATACAACAGAAAGTTTCTGACAGTGACTGCACATTAGAATCACTTGGAGAAATTAAAACCAAATCACCCACAGAGATTCTGATTTAATTTAATTTTGGGTGGGGCCCAGGCAGGGATATTTTGCAAAAGCATTCCTGACTATTCTAACTAGCAGCCAGAGATGAGAACCTTCTAGGACCACTACAGTGAGCAAGATAGACAGTAAATAACAAATTTCATGATTAAAATTTTAAAATACGATTAAGATTATATTATGCATACTCTTTTGTAACATTCTCTTTTAAGTATCTTGAACATTTTCTTGTGCTGTTAGAGAATCTGCAATAAAAATTTTCATGAGTATATAGTGGAATGTGCTGCAAGTCACCTAATCAAGGCGCTATTATATATTTTAGAGGGTTCAAACTCTCCTTTATCAACGTAATACTGCAAAGAATATTCCTGTATGCATATCTTTGTAAGCAGCTTTGATCATTTTCTTAGCATAAAATTTGAGAGGTAGAAAACCTGGGTCAAAGGGGTGAATATTTGTGTGGCTTTTGATACATATTACTAAATTGCCCCTCAGAAGTATTGTATTGATATAAAGCTCTGCTAACAGAATATATAGTTGATTCTTGAAAAATATAGGAGTTAGGGGCACTGATGCCCTGTGCACTTGAAAATTCAGGTATAACTTTTGACTCCTTGAAAACTTAACTATTAACAGGCTACTGTTGACCAGAAGCCCCACCGATAACATAAATGATTGATTAACACATATTTTGTATGTTATATGTATATATACTATATTCTTACAATAAAGTAAGCTAGGGAAAAGAAAATGTTATTAAAAAATCAGAAGGAAAAGACATTTGCAGTACTGTGCTGTATTTACTGACAGTAGAAGATGACATCATCTGTTTACAGGATGAATTTTTTTGTCTGAAGTGGGCAAATGCAGCTGCAGACCTCCGTCTAAGGCACATATCAAGCAATTCAGCTTTTTTTTGTAATGTCATGACTTTTCTCTGCTTCTTGGGAGTACTTCCAGCATCACTAGCAGCACTTCGTGTGGATCCCATGGTGTTATTCAAGGTTTATGGCATTGCACTAAACACGATGAAAAGTATGAGAGAACCACAAGAGATCACTTTTCACTATGATACACAATTTACTGGAGAGACGAACTGCTCACCCGAAGATGATTAGAATCACACGGCGGCGATTTAAGCAGATACTTGTAACGCTTGAGTCACCACAATAGCAACAGGAGGTGTCTATGAAATGACTACAATAGTACAGTACGTACTACAGTTAATTTTATGCAGCTCTGATTTAATACTATATCTTTACATTTGTTTACATATCTCTTGACTGTGAATGATGCCATGCATGTTCTGTGTTTGTGTGCATATGTCTTGATAAATTCTAACTTTTTATAATAGATCTATGTATACTTTATGGTAGTAAATGATAAAATAGACTAGTATCTACATATAGTTTATACATTCATGACGTACCTTTTTCTTAATTTTTTCGATATTTCTAGTTTATACAATTGTTCTGCAAGTCTTTTTAAATTGTTGAAAAATCTTCAAAGGATTTTCTATATATATATTGAAAAAAATCCATGCATAAGTGGATACATGCACTTCAGACCTGTGTTGTTCAAGGGTCAACTGTATCAAAAATCATTGCCCTATGTCTCCACCAGCCTTGGGTATTTCAATTTTTGAAATTAAACAAAACGTAGTGCCTTGTTTTAATTTGAATTTCTTTGGTTATAATTGAAGCTAAACTTTTTTTTTTTCAAATACTGTATATTATTTGCAGTTTTCATTTTTGAATTGCTTGTTCATGCCATTTGTCTATTTTTAACAATATTTTATTTTTTTATATTTATTTGCAAAAGCTGGTTATGAGCATATTAATTATCTGTTATATGTTGCAAGTTTTTTAAATCAAGTTTGTGTTTGCCTTTGGCATTTGTAAATGTCATGTTTATTTCTAAAAGTAACTTTGTTATAGTTAAGTCTATTAATATTTCTTCTCTCTTTCCCTTTCTCTCTGCTCACCTTCCTTCCTAATTTTATTTATAGAAAACTTTTCCATATTCACCATCAGATCAATATTCATCTATGTTTTTGTTCTTTTATTATTATATTTTGAACATTTGATTTTCTAAATTTATTTGAAATTTTGGCATGCCATGTGAAGTAAGGAATGAATTTACATTTTCTTCCAAATAGTTACATAATTGTCCTGAAACCACTTCTTAATAATTTTATCTTTTCCTGTTGATTTGAAATGTCACATTTTCCTAGACGAAATCCTTATCTGACTGGGTCTGTTTTGGTGCTTTCTGTTCTGTTTTACTCTGCATCGTTTTCTTTGCTAGATTTCTAGTTTGTTTTGGCAGATGAAGTTCAAGTTCTTCTCATTTTAAATTTTTCAAAAGAATTTTTGAAATTCAGAATCTTTTGTTTCTTTCAGATTCTAAAAATTCCCATTGTGATTTTGAGTAAAAGTCCATTAACTTGGGGAGAATTTACAGCTTTCAATATTACATCTTATCTTCCATACTCATGATATAGCACTTCTAGTTTCAAACATTCTTTATGGATCTTTGTAAAGCATGTTGTTTTCTTTATAACAGTCCCATATGTTGAATTTATTTTAAGGTACTTTGTATTTTTGTTGCTATTTGAAATGGACCCCTTTAACCATTATGTTTACTAGGTGGCTATTGTTGTTATTTAAGAAGCTGTTGTTTTAGATATATTTATTTTGTAGTTATCTAGTTTACTGAGTAATTAGTTTCAAAGGTTTATTAATTTTAGTTTTCTGGGTCATTGATTATGCAAACAGTGTTCATTTGGTCTTACTGTCAATGTTTGCATTTCATATTTCTTCTTGTCCTACTGCATTGGCTAAATGTCAGGAAAAAAATTCAGCTATATTGGGAACGACGAACATACTTAACCTGCCCTTGATATACTTTGATCTTTTTATCTATTCTAATATAAGATTGGTCAAAGTTTTGTAAGACTTTATTGTACTTTGTCTGATTTTTGTATTGACATTGTATTGCCTATTGTCTCTGTCAGATTTTTGTATGGGCATTATGCTAACCTGGCAAAATAAATGAGAGCTTTCAAAGAAATTATATGGTCTGGAACATTTTACATAAGAAAAGGATAGTTGATTTCTTAAAATTTTGAAAGAATTTGCCTATAAAACCTTTTGATTCTAATCTCTTGGCAAACTTTTCCAATTTCTTCCATAGCATTTGCTTGTTCAACTTTTAGGTATAATTTTGGTAGTCTACATTTTCTTAGAAAATTATCTGTTTTATAGAGATTTGATTTTTTAGATTTGTTGTAGTGTGGCACATGAAATTCTTGTCTAAGTAAAAATATTTTCATGTCTGTAGATTAATATACATTTTTGCTCCTAATTTTGAATAAAAAATAAAAATTTGAAAAAATAAAAATTTTTTGTCTTAAAATTATGTTCTATTCTTTTTCTTTTAAAAATACATTCACTTCCATTTTATTTTTGTTAATTGCATCTTATTTACTTTTTCTAAATTATTTAATTTGAAATTTTAGCTTATTCTTATCTTTTTAAAATTACTGATGAAACAATTTAAGGCTACGTGTTTTTCCTCTGACTCTGGATTTGAGAGCATCTCCTAAATTCATGTATAAACATTTCTATGTAGTCTGAATTGAACTGTTATTTCTTCTTTAACTGAAAATTATTCATAAGTGAATTTTGACATTGTTAAGGAGCTGGGACTATTTTTTGGAAGGAGTGTTGTAATTTTTGTTAATCTCTAGATTTGTTCTAGGGTGCATTGAGGATGTGGTTGAAACAATTTCTACTTGTTTCCAACTAACTGTAATTTTCTTTCTGTAAGAGTCTTTTTAAGTTGAAATCTGAGTGTGTTCCTTTCCTATGTAAAATTCTTCAGTACTCCTCCATTACCTTCAGGATACAATCTTAAGTCCTTGACATGGCAAGACAAATTTTCTAGAATTTAGCCTCTATCAATTTATTCTAGCCTCATTTTTTGCCACTAACTCCCTTCTCCCCAGCACTAGTCAAGCCCTCCTGCCTCCCCATCACAAACCCACTGAGTTAAAAGCCCCTGCTTTGGGCTTCTGCTTTGTGTAGACCTCTAGTTCAGCACTTCTCTTTTATTACAGCTATGTGTCTACATGTCTGCCATCCTGTTAGCCAGTGAACCCTGTGGGGCCTTGGTCATTTTTGTGTTTTCAGTGTTGAGAGCAGTGCCTGGTATATACTAGGCATCAATAAATATTGGTTGGATTGACCTTGAACAGATGGGAGCATGGCATGGGCTCAGCTGGCTAAGGGGGCTGAGGCTGCAGATCCCAGTTTTACCGGTTGACTTTATTGATCCACAACAAAAGATCAGGTACAAAGATGTATTTGTAGAACAAGTGAAGTATGTGTTCCCTATTTGTAACAAATTATCATTCTTTATTGACAAGATTAAAGTCAATTCTAACTTTTTTTTTGTGATGCTACCACAGAGTGGTGTACCTGTTCTTAATTTTAGGAGGAGAAGCAGTCTAGATCATGGAAAGCAGTTGGACCTGAAGCTGCATCTAGCAAGCAGTCAGTCCAATGTTTGCTCTGGCTGCCCCCACCCAGGCTTGCAAGCCCTCAGCTTCTGCAACTGTCGGAGAATACACTGGACAGGGTTATTTCTAATGATTTAAAAAAGCATCCTTGGTAAGTAGCAGGAAAAAAATAATTCACACCACCAAAAGAAGAAACATTTTTATTTTTTAGTATTATTATTTTTAAACTACTTAGATTCCTGAAATAGAATGCAGAATTTTATGAGTTTGTGTGTTGCACATTTTTTTTTGTTCCACAGAGATCTAATTAGGTTTCCAATGTGTATATGATCCAGAAAAGCTTAAGAACAACTTACTTAGAGGGTTCCAAACTTGAGAACTAAGGGCCACAAGGCCTGATGAAATATTATTTCTTTTTCTTCCCAGATTTTCCCATCATATCATCCCCTTAACTGTCAGTCAATAAAAAATATTTAGAGCAGCTTCCATGTTGAATGAATTATTCTCTTCCAATTAGAAGAATAATAAGAAAAAAGGGCATGAGCTTGTCCTTGCCTTTTAGAAGCTTAAGGTGGGATTGGGGAGAGAGGAAAAATAAATGTGGAAAGTTAGCAAATAAGACTTCTGGTATAAGGCAAATACATTGACCACAGGCTGCAGCCTCCCCTTTCTACTTTGAATACTCACAAATGATAACAGAAAAGTTTTGCAAGCACATAGCTATGCTTAAACAAGAGTAAATTTCCATTATCAGATATGGAGAGGTTTCTGTAAAGTAATTTAACACAAAAGTCATACTGGAATTTGGAGGCCTTAGCTGTTAGGCTTGTGGGGAGTGGGAATGAAACTGGACTAATCAATGGGCTCTAACTGGAATCCCATTAGCTGGAGAACCTGGGGCTGGAGTTATACAACTTGTATAGAGTTAAGGCCTGAAAACACACTCTCCTCATTAAAGGTGGGAGGGGGCAGCAGAAACACCTTACTTTTGTGCCTAGGCTTATGGCTAAGGGTCTGAGGAATGCCACCCAGCATGACAAGACCTTGGCACCATCCTGTATGTTCAGGGCCAGGGACAGTGAGCAGATTACTTTGAGGTGAGAAGCCTGAGCCTTAGCATCAAGGCCTTCTTAAAACTACTTTGGGTTTTTAGAATGTATATGTAATATAAATAAATAATATACATACTGTGTATTATCACAGTTATATGTCTACATGTCTGCCATTCCATTAGCCAGTGAACCCTGTGGGCTTTGGTCATTTTTGAGTTTTTGGTGTTGAGAACAGTATCTGCTATATACTAGGCATCAATATATACTGAGTATATATTGAGTCTATATATATATACACACATACACACACATATGTATTATTGAATCTCATTGAATCAGTATATGTATATAGATATATAGCTATATCAGTATATCTATATCTATTTACCTATCTACTGATCTACTGATACCTGTACGTGTGTATATATACATACACACACACACACACACACACACACAAACATATCAGTCAATTTTCCTAAAAGATAAATTCACAAACAAAAATTACAAAATGCCCAGGAAGTTCGACACCATGGAAGATGAATAACAAATTCAGAAAATGGATGAACCAACATCCAAGGAAAAGAGATAACAGAGCAATCTAAAAAAAAAAAAAAAAAGACACAAAAAATAATCTGAATGTTTTCAAAGATAAGGGAGGACATAGATATAATGAAATAACAAAACACAGTGAAACAAGAATAGGTGGTTATGAAAAGATTAGAAACTTCATAAATAAAGAAATAGTTACTGGAATAAAATTATTTAGTCCATGGGTGTTTTAGTTAACAAATCATGCTAAAAATTAGTAGCTTAAAACAATAAACACTTATTATTTCAGAGTTTCTTTGTATCATCATTCAGGCATAGCTTAGCTGGTTGATTTTGGTTCAGGATCTCTCATGAGGTTATAGTTAATATATGAGCCAAATCTGCAGTCATCTGAAGTCTTGACTGGGGCTGAAGAATCTGCTTCTAGGATGGTTCACTCATGTAGTTGTTGGCCAAAGGCCTCAGTTCCCATAGTGCTGCTTGATATATTCTTATAACACGGCAGCAGCCTTCTTCTATAGCATGTGATCCTAGAGAGAGCAAGGATTAAGAAAGCATAAGGCTTTTTATGATAAAGTCTTGGAATTTACACATTGCCGCTTCCACCATATTCCATTAATTAGATCAGTCATCAAAACTAGACCTAACTCAAGAGGAGAAGAATTAGATTCCACCTCCTGGAGGAAAGACTTTGCAGATACATTTTAAAACATACGGTGGGATAAATAGCCTATTGTACACAGCAAAAAATGAATTAGGAAACTGGAAGACTGAGCTGAAGAAATATTTCAAGATGTGACATAAGGAGCTAAAGGGATGAAAAACATGTAAAAGAAGTGAAGAGATCTGGAGGACAGATCAAAATGCCCCAATATAAATTTAATAGTGGTCCCAAGAGAAGGAAATAGAGAAGAAGATGCAGACAAAATATTTGAGGGTATAATGGCTGAGAATTTCCCAAGACTGAAGATAATATTTGCCAGATTGAAAAAAATCTCATCAGGGCTGAAAAGTGTAAATAAAAATTAGCCAACTCTACAAAGCAGTCACATTGGCAAAAGGGTGGCAGAAGACACTGCTTCAAAGAAAACGGAGGGCAAGAGATTTCTAGGGATGGAATAGTGAGAAAACTCTTTGTAGGTGGTAGTGGGAAGGCTAGGCCTGTTTCAGGCCCAGAAGGTTGACTGTGCTCAGTCGAAAGGGACCAGCTTATCGGGCAGTCATGATGGTGCTCACGCATCTTCAACTGACGTTCCACTGGCTCCTGGGACAACTTCCTCCCCACCTCTGCCTCACCTCTGCCACTATAAAAAGTCTGGCAAAGATGAATGAGGCTGCCCTGGAACTCTGATACCCTGAGTGTAGTGGCAAGGCCTAAATACACCATGTTTTCTACCCCTCCACTCCTCAATGGGGCAGGATAAGGTCCCTTTCTGCTCCAGGCTCCTCTCTCCAGTTTTTGGGCCTCAAATGTCAAAATGTTGCAAGCAAATAAATATATTTTTTCTTCTGCACTAAGGCCTAGACTTGCCACATTCCTGTTTATTTTCACCCCCAAAAGCTGTAATTAGTTGTCAGGCTTGATTTTCCCTGCAGACTCAGAGACAGGAATAAGTGTTAATTTGAACATTTGCAACTAACAAATACCTTCCTATTGGCCCACACATAACCCAGCAGTTTTGAGAGATGATGAATCCCCTAAGGAAGGCACAGGGTGGGGTGGAAGGTAGGTGGGGAGGGTGCAGGGAGGCAGGAGCTGGTGAAGTCCAGCCAGGCCTATCTTGCTGACACCACAAGGCCAAGACCTGGAGAACTGGCAGCTTTAAAAAAGTGAAGGCCTTGATGGGAAGTGGCAGAAGGCAGCTAACTACACCCAAACTCACAAGAGATGAACACCACTGAACGGGAGCAAAAGCTTTGGCTGGGAAAATCAGTCATCTTAAGAGAGAAAACATTGTTGGGGGAAAAATATCTTTGACCAGGCAGTGTGATCCGACCCCATGAGAAATTTTCCTTAAGACCAAACCTTTGCCCTTTGCATCCTGATCTCCTGCCTCAGGCAGAGGCTGCCTGGATATATGTCGCTATGCTGAGGTCACTATTGTCTAAGGTTCAATAAAGCGGGTCTGAGGGAACAAGTTTCGGGGGATGGAAAGGAAAAAAGTATTGGCAAGGAGAAATCAGAGTCATAAAACCACAATAATTCGATCTGCCACATGAACTTTCACAGTCAGTTCAGAGTTCATTCATGGTTCTTTTTCTCCCTCCTGTTGCTGCTGTTGTATTTTCCTTGTCTGCAATTTTTTTTTTTTTAGCTTCCTGAAAACTATTTAAAAATTGGATAAAGAGAAGGCATCATCCACTTTTCCTCCCTTTAAGGGAAAAAAGAGGTTTCCAATATCACCAAGCAGGATGGCCATTTATTCCTTCTGGTTTCATTTCTAATCCCTGGGGATATTGAGGGAAAGTGGGCACTCTATCTTCCCCTCCTCTTTGTTTCATTCCTCTTGTTCTGTGTCTCTTAATCACTCGGTCACATTCTAGATCTTTCTTTTTGTCTCTTCTTCTCTCTGGGTATTCTGGTCTTTCTCTTTGGCTACAGCCTCTACATAACCAGACCCACACCCAATATATCAGCGAGGCATTCAGCATCCTGGGCCAGCCACAATCTCACAGCCTGCACAGCAGGCACATTCCCGGTTGTATTTTCAACCTTGTTTCAGCACCCCTAGGCAGTGTGCACGCTGAGAAACTTTGGTTCTTTTAGCTCTCTGGATGATCTTTTATTTTAGTGACCCTGGGCAGAACACAAACTGAGCTCAGGCTGCAGACCGAGACCTGACCTCTTTTTATGTAGCTGTGTCGAAAGGGGCATCTGTGGGATAGCCAGGTTTTCAGGCCAATAGTTTTGGGATGGCTGCACGTGCACGTGCCCCCCCCCCCACACACACACACGGCATTGCAGAGAAACTGATTTATTTTTGGGGTGGTATTTGATTCCTATAAAGTAATTTGAAAACTTCTATTTTCCATTTTCCTTATTATTATTATTATTATTATTATTATTATTATTATTATTTTTAATGAGAGAAGGAAATGGGTGATACCTCCAGCCAAAGCTGTCATGTTATGAGGCAGGCAGGGGACTCAGCAAAGAGTGTGGTCTTTTGGGTAAAGGAATCACAGCTGGGAGAAGGGAGGGCTAGAAACTGCATGATGGCAGGGAGGCTGCTGGACTCTCCTCCTTTGCAACCGGGCACTAGCTGCAGGATGATTCAGGTGCAGTCAGGTTGTTTTTTTTTTTTTGACTCAAGGACTCCAAATGATTCTGAAGACAAGGGGAAAGCATGGCATGTTGACATGAAATCTGAGGCTTTCTTGGGTGTTGTGGTGGGTGCGAATGAAGGTTAGGTTTTCAATGAGTTTGAACAGCACACCAGAATTTTAGGGAAAGAATTGGTATTTACAAATTGTTGAATCTTTCTCAGTGAATGGGGGTGCTGGTCTACATGCTTGGGGTCCCAGGCATTTCAGATATTTGTAGCAAACACAGGGCAGGAAGGATGAGACCAGCTGCCTAGCGATTAGTAACAGTTTCTCTGCTGGTCTGAGTATCTGAGACCCCTGGAGTTCTGCACCTTGCCTGGGTTTTGGGACCCAGGCTTATTGATAGCTGAGTGGAGGAAGGCATGCACCAGTCTCTTGTCTCATAAATAAAACAGTAACTCAGAATCTTGGCCTTTAATCCCATGGCTATTTGCACAATTACCTCCTCATGACCAGCGCTAATCCTCAGCAAAACTGCAAAGTCAGGTGAATCTTGCCTCAGTGGCTTCAGCTTTTTTGTCTCCTCTCCTATCCCCTGGCTGGCCCACCCTCACGCATTTCCTCAGCTCCTACCTTCCCTCTCAACCTGGTGTTCTGGGTTCCTTTCTCTCTGCCCTATTAAAAAGTTCCGTAGACAACACAGACCTTAGTAACTCATATCTCAGCTTTCCCAAGAATGTTTGCATCTCTCATTATATTCTAAAAGGCTTTGTCCTTTATGGGAGGATAGAATGCAAGTTCCATGGGGATAGATATTTTTGTTAGTTTTGTTTGCTGTGGTATCCCCAGGACCTAGGGCAGTGCCCAGTGTATGGCAGATGATCAAGAAACTTAATTGAGTGAATGAGTCCACTAAGTGAATTCAGGTTTTGGTCAGCACATAGGGACAGCTCTTCCCTGTGTGGGGAGCAGCTGGAGAGAGACAGGCACTGAAACTGCCCCTACTCTCTCTAAGGTTTCACACACAGGCTACCACCTCCTCCAACCCCGCAGAAGGCCAATCCCTTAAATAACTTTTTAAAGACGCAACTTTCTTTCGTCAGACTCTCTGGGATACTAAAATCTCCTGCTTCGGTTTCTGGCAAACTTTCCATTCTTTCATGGCAAAGATGGTTTCCTTTCCCACTCTCCCAGGCCCCCCGCTTCATTACGGTGACCTCTTTTAGCATGGTGGTCAGTGCCTAATGTTCATTCGCCCCCGGGGGATCCCAAAGCTGCATATGCAATGCCCACCTCTGTCCTCACGGTGACGGGAATAGAACAGTGTCTTCCCTTTTGCAAACCTCCAGTGCCTGCGTCTCCTTTGCACGACTGACTGCTTAACAGTAAAATCGATCTGCTTCTAGGCAGGGGCTTCAGGCCTGGTGACTTGGCCTTAAACAAAGTCACGCCTGCAAAGGACGATTGCTCAGAGCGGTCCCTCTCTGAGGACTGCCCCTTGTTAAGGTGTGAGATGGAAAGTCGACAATGGAGTTAAAATATTTTGGGTTGTTTGGGGAGCTATTTTTAATACGTGCAAGGGCTGTAGTAGTCCTTGTTTAGAACATCTTCAGTTTGCCAGGGAGCTCTGCGCATGGAAAATGTGAGCCAAAGGCCTGAGGTGGAAAGGGAATCTAAATGACCTGGACATGTACCCGCTGTTCCGAGCAGCTGGGGGTGTGGGTTCTGTGTGTATTAGGGAAGGCTTTTCTTTTATTTCTAGACAGTCTCTCTCTCACCTTTCAGTGGGCATGTAAATACCCATCAGCACCCTGGTCCGCAGGACTGTCCCAGCCAGCTGTACCATCCACAGCGGATTGTATACATAATGCAACACCATTAACTGTAATGCTGTCACTCGGCAGAAAGAGCGCTGGGGAAGTGCTGGGTGGAAGGCAGGAAGCTGCTGACCAGCTGGCTCTCGTTTATGTAATCATAAACTCAAACCTGCATCTCTCTGAAAGCAAGAAAAATCACCCACCCACCTTTGGAGTACACTTTTACACAAATTAATGTCATTTTCTTTTCCAACAGTATTGACTGCAGGGCTGAATTTGGCCCGGCAGGCACAGGGAAGCAGGAAGCATGCTAAGAGCAGCTGAGTTAACGGCATCCCTCTCAAGAAAGAGGATTCTCTGAGCAGGGTGAGAGAACAGAGGGAGAAGAAGATGAAGAAGAAAAAGAAGGAGAAGGAGGAAAAAAACCCAACAACTTGCAAACACATCCACCTCCCTGTGTGCCGCTGCTGCTTGGATGCATCTAAGATGGCACCTTGGTGCCCTGCCACATTCGGTCTCCTTGGTACCGAAGCGGCGCTCAGCTTCTTGTCACTGAGTGGATGATGATTATCTGCACCAGGGTCTCAAGGGTGCTCAGGCTTTGCTGGCGATTGGAGCTGAGATGCTTCAGCTGAAGGATTTTAAAAGCTATACAAGGCCAAAGAACCATTACCAGTCACTTGCTGTGTGATGCCTGTTGAAGAGGGGGTGGGTATGAAAAGGAGGGGTGCTGGGGGAGCCAGCAAGGGGAGGGCATGATATCTTTATCCCCTCCCTGTCCTCTCACTCTCCCCCTCTCCTCCCACCTCTCCACTTCCCCATGCCTTTTTAGCCACTGTACCCTTGCTGAGGCATGACAAGGTTATGTCAGTGTGGTCTGAGAATCTATTGATCACGGCCATCAAAGATCTTTGCAGGAGTTTAGGGATTTGGTGCTTTGCATAACACCCCACTCATCTCGGTTAACTCTTCCTGTTCCGGCCTGGGCTTCTACCACCTCAGAGCTGAGTTGTTTGCAAAACTTGCTAATTCCTGTGACAGCTGCTTTCCGAACTGTACTCATAAAGCTGTCAAAACCATTGTAATTACTATTATAACAGAGCTCAGGTGCATGACCCAGGCAGCTAAGAAGAGATGGGATTGGATGAGACATAGCAAAGGGAAAAAACCCACATATAGCTAGTAACCCCCCAGGCATGTGCCTATTCACAGACACACGCACATGTTTGCCTCATCTTCCCCTTGGAGGACCACAAAAGAAAGGTTCAATAAGCAGAAGGGATCTTGTTGATCTCCTATCCAGGTGAATTTTCTTTGAATCAGTGGAAAAAAAAGAGATGCTAGAAACTACTGAGTCGTATACTTGCATTCTGACATGTAACATCTCTCAATAAATATATATTGAGTATGGACTGTGGAGTCAGCACTATCCTAGATGCTGCAGCTAAGCAGGATATAAGACAGACAAAAATCCCTGTCCTCATGGAGCTGTCAGTCTGGATGCAGTGATACAAAGCTGCCTGTCTTCAAAGTCTATGAGTGACTGAGGCCTCCCCTGTGACCAAATCATGACTGAATCAGTATTTTCCCCTAGTGCAATTTGCACAAATACACGTACACACTCACATATAATACTTATAGACTTTAATAGTAAAAGAGTAAGAAAATATCTGAAATATTTCTCTTTGGAGTCTGCAAAAACAGGAAAAACTAAAATGTCCCAAACCATGAACCTCAAAGAAAAGTGACACTAGTTTTCAGCCTGATGATGCACTCTGTCTTGGGAGGTGTTTGTGTTAGCTAGATTTTACCCACCTGGAAGGACAATTACAAGGGCTTGCAGCGCATGGAAAAATCTAAGTATTTCTTACAGTAAGAGAGAGGTGGCAGTTCTCCACAGGCTCTAGGATGGGCAGTGCCCGTGGGTACCTGCCCACAGGTTTCCTGGGATGCTGCAGGGAGAGTAGGTTCAGAATACAGAGATGTGAGTGGAGTGGTCCTGGACAGGAGGCTGCAGAGTTAGAGGACTGGCCTTCAGAGCAAAACTGTATTTTGCAAAGGATCTTGGGGGCCCTTCTGGGATGCAGGACATCATGAACCCCCCAGATGGTGGCCAGGCTTGTGGTCCTGGTTGGTTTATACCACAGAGCATCCTATTCAGGGCACAGCAGAGTACCTGGGTGTCTAAGGACCAGGGCACATTCAGCCTGCCTGAGGAGTCTTTTGGCCACATGTGACAACAGATGAGCTTCTGGTTGTTCCTCTCTGCCCTTAGCACCGGGTGTCACTGCAGGGAGGGTGGATCCCTTTAAAGACCTGTAGGGGCCAGGAATCTACCTGGCTGAAGGAGGGAGTGGGTAGAAGCTGAGAGGAAGGGAGGGGCAAGAGCACAAAAAGTTTGACAGAGGGGAGGAAAGAGAGGGATCTTTTTGGCTCAGCAATTCTCAAACTCCTTCAGAATCCAGCTCTTCATCCTTGACTGTCCTAAAAGTCTCCTTTGCAGAGACTGATGTAACACCTTGGCTGAGTCCCAGACATTTTGTGCATTAGTGCTCTGCCTTTGCACATTTTGGGAGCGAGAGGGTTGGAATCCCAGGCACTTATGTTTGCAGTGGGACTGCCGATTTCTCTGTTAACAGATTTGAGGAACAGTGGCATTTGCATGCAGGAGAGTCGTTGCTTCGGAGGCAGGAGAATGCTGTGTCTGGGTTCTATGTTGGGAATGGGTAGTATTTGGCAATGTCACTGTTAGACCCGAAGCCTCCAATCTCAGAACGCCCATCTGAGTGGGAGCCGGCAGAGGGCTCACGCAGCACACAGCCCCATCCTGTGTGTCCAGCCTGCAGCAGGGTGGGGAGGGAGAGCTTCTTTCCTTTTTTCTCTTCTTTTCTTCATCTTTACGCTGTCTTCAGAGTTGGTGGGGGGGGCGGGGATACATTTTGGATGCTTCCCCTCAAAAGCCACCTTGAATTGAAAAAGCATGCCCACCCCAACCATGCTTTTGAATCACACAATGACTTTATTCATAAGGTCGTGCCTTTCAAGGCAATAGATGAGGAATGAAGAGTCTGGGCCCACAGTGAAATCATCACTAGCTAAACCCAAAGAAAGGATGCTAGAAAGAGAAGTTGACATCTTCCTCCAAAAAGGGTTTATTTTTAAGCAATGAGAAGAAGACAAGGAGTGTGTGTCTGTGTGTGTGTATAACATTCACGGGCCAAGCATAGCATAACTCTGCACGAAGACTACAAGCCACTTGAACTTGGCTTTGGTGATGCCCTGTGTATTTTTATAATAAACAAAAACACAAAAACAGAATTTCTAAAACCTGGCCCCAGCTCCAGAAAGGTCCTCCTCCTCTTTCTCCTCCTCCTTGTCAGACAGTTTCACTTCTACCATGTTTTTTCATTTCTCCTTTAGGTTCTTGTGCCTTTTTGAATACCTTTGTAGTGAGGAGCCGGCTGCCTCCCCACCTCTTCTCACTTCTGCTGTTTTGTGATCTTGCCGTTTTAATGAGAGCACAGTCAATAACTATGGAGAGGTGCTGACGACATTACAAAAGAACTTGCCCTTAACAAGTCAACTGTAGACGAGGTGCCAACGGGATGGACAAGAGGATTAAAGTATTTATGCCAAAATATCAGAAGCACACGCAGAATTAGCTCTCTTCGTGTTAGATATTTTACTTTTGGCAAGTCTGCATTTAAAAATCTTTTATCCTTGTTTTGCTTAAAGTATTACAATAAGCCCTGGATTTTTCACAGTTACACTTGTATATTTTCACAGCTGTTTTAATCAGAAAAAATTAATGTGCTTTTGATAGCTCAGAAATCTATCACTGGCAAAAGCTTTGCAAAGATGTGCTATGGAGCAGAGTGGAATTCTCAACATCATACATTTTGCTGGCTATTTGAAATTCATAGAATTTCCCCTAAATATTTTCTTTTGCAATTCTTGCCTAAATTAATCTAACAGCTCGGGCTGACTTCTTTGATAATCTCTTTTGTTATGAATGCAGGGATTGCTATTGTTAACGTTCTTTGGTAACCCAATGTGAACTGTCTGTTATTGGAGGAAAATACAGTTGTTATTTTTGCATGTATTGGAAGCATTTCCTAAAATAAAATATACACCATAATGGATAGGCAGGACTGGCACTCTCGTTGGCGGCTTTATAGCTACTGACTTAACCAAAGCGCCCCCCTGGATTTTCACCAGCAGCTCATAAAAGAACTTGACTTTTGCTTCTCAAGGTCTGAGACTCATACAGATCCATGGACACTCAGCATCTTGGGCATGGTGACAGCACATGGCCTTGGACCCAAATGCTAGGTGCACATCATGCACTGTGCAAGAGAGGGAATTAGGAGTAAAGTTCCTGGCAGCATGTCAACAACACCAACACCAAAAATAATTTAAAAAACCCAAGCAATACAAAACAACTTGCAACAAGGGAAGGGAAAGATGGGAAGGGAACAAAAGAGATGAACAAAAGTCTCCATTTGCCCCGGTTTGCCTGGCAAAGAAGAGGCTGGTTTCAAGGGGAGGGGGAGTCAGTGGATTAATGTGAACTTTAATACCGAAGCAGTGCGTGTTTATTGCTGGTGACCACAAGACATAAATCTTGCAAGCACAATATACAATGCGATGCAGCCCCCAGTTTTTTTTTCCCTCTCCAGTCTCAATTTGTGTGTAAGTGTGTGTTAAGTGCTGGTGAAAAATAGTGACCTTTAATAAAGGATTGTATCCTGCGACTATTTTCCCAGACACACAGTGACCTTTCAAACCAGACTGAGGTGAGGGGGTGTGGAGTTTGGACTTTGAACCGGCCAGACCCCGCTGCGCTCCTCTGTGAGCCTGGCCACTTTTTATTGTGTCACCAGGGAGTGTTCTGTATGCAAAGCAGGCTGGGCTGGCAGCCTGAACCTTTGCAAATCAATTTGTCTGTGAAGGCGAGTCCACTGGAGTGAAAGATGGTCTAACAGGGCACACTGCCCCCTCTCTTTGTGACATCATCGCCTGTGGTACTCTTGTCAGTCATGTCTGCCCAAAGGATGGTTGGAAAGGGGGGCCATGCTGGGGAGGGGGTGAAAGGGTGGGAGGGGTTAATCCTCATGACCAACTGTGGCCTGAGAGACAAGGGGCGTTCTTCTTAAGAGGACAAAGCTGGGGGTGGATGATCTGCCTGGTTGGGAGGGTGTTGGGGGAGGGCGCCATTCACTTTCAATATTGTTGCCTGGATGTGGAAGCCAACCCCACTGTTTCTTCTCTCTTCTGGGTCTAGGTATTGTTACAGGAAGGGATCACTATCTCCTTTGGACCACGAGAGTGTCAGGTCCTAAGGAGATGTTGAAGGTCATAGTAGCAAGAAGGTTCACACTTGCCAACGGAGCTGGCACCCATGAACTCTAACTTTTGACTATTTACCGTCAAAGACCTTGAGCTACAATCCCATCTCATACCAAAGCTTTCCATAAGGGTTAATATTATTATTGATTTCCTTAAGTCTTTCCAACATCCACGACTGTGCATTAATCAGTAGCTAAAAAAGTCAGAAAAGATAGAAAAATTTAATTACTTTGTTCTCTAATTCAAATTTCCTCAAGAAGTCCTTCTAAAGATATGAAAATCCTGCATTTTTGATAAAACAGTGGTTAGATCAATTTCCATGTAAGCAATGAATCATCTTTATACTTCACAAAAGATGCGGAGCAAAGTTTGACTTACCAAAGAAAGGCTGACTGATTAGTCTCTGGGTGAACGGTCTGGTGAGAATACCCAGATTCCTGACTCCTGCACCTGGTGAGAAGACCCAGATTCCTGACTCCTGCACAGGTTTAACATGAAGCCCTCCAAGGAACCTTTCAGAACTGCAGCAGTGACTTCTGGTGGCTTCAGAGTGGGGTGAGCTTCAGTTCTAATCCATGCTCTATCACTTGCCAGATTATAAGAACTTCAGCAACCTACCAACCTCTTTAAGCCTTGGCTCCCTCATCTATGAAATGGGGATAAGGCATATCGACTGCATGGGGTTCTTGTGAGAAGGAAGAGTTCAGATGCTTCCACTGCTTGGCAGAGTGCTGGCATGTAGTTACCTTCCATAAGCGGCAGCCCTGGTAATAATATCGTAAGTGATGATTATTGAGGTTGGGTACTAAACGGGATGTTGCTGTCTACAGATAGATGAAGGATAATTCGGGTTTTAAATAGCTTTATCATCCATGAAGCATTTGTTTCAACTTAAAGATCCTGGGATGTTTGAGGAGAAGTTGTATTTTATTTTGCAAATTGTCACATTGGATTTAAGATGATTGACATGTGCATCATATATATGTAGCATCATATATGTATACATATATATGATGTGTATACACACACAGAGGAATATATATTTGTGCTATACACACATCATTTTTTTTCCTGACTACCAAGCTATTTTCAGTTATAACCCTCAAGCATAGGACACTAAAATTTATTTGTGTATCATGTCCTTTCTACATGGGATCACAGGATGATTTGCGGAGAGTCAGTGGCAAACTGACAGGGAGAAAATGTTTTTGGGAGCAGGATTTGAAGGCGGAAGTCACTGTGAGGCAAGGCTAGCCATCCATTTGTAAAGAGCACAGACGTGATTGGCATGGGCTGAAGACTGAAAGAAGAATTCCCAAAACCGTTTAATTTTTAAGTTGAGTTTGAAGTTGAGTTTCACCATGAAAATGGTGAAAAGGAATAGGTTGAGTGTATCTCATTTTGAGGGAAATAATCTTACCTTTTTATTTAAGAACTCACAACTAAGGGAACATTAATGGGGGATTTGCAAAGTAATATGAGCAAAGGTAGAAATCTCAGAGAGAGCTGAGGCAGCATAGAGTATTCTAGGTGAGGAAAAGGAAATATTAGAGGCAGAAAGCTAAGAATGAGGTCACATATCAGATATTGGAATCAAAGTTAAGATGCTAGAATTCCTTTAAGGATAGCAACAAAAAACAAGAAACAAACAAAAAACCAAAACAGAGAATACAGAAACAACCACAAAAACAATTCTTTTAACCACAAGTTAGTGGTGTAGAATGAAGCCTTGAAATAGCAAGCTAAAAAAAAAAAAGGTTATATTGAATATCCCTTATAAAACAGTGAAGACTTTGAGATTGAAAGTAGATATAATTCTTAGCATGGAGTTAATGAATGATACATTCCAGAAAATGAAGAAAGGATGATAGACGAAGACATGCGGGTCTAGTCAGATCTTGTTTACGTGTTTCATGGATTCAGTTATCCAAGATTCAGTTATCCAAGGTGTCAAATCTGGACCATAAGTGAGATGGTTCCAAAGCCTTACCCAATACAAGCAGCATCTGAGGTGGGCATCTTTCTGGTCCCTTGATTCAGCTCATCTTGCAGAGGGTTCCTTTGCACTCCCTAAGTGAGAGATGAATCAAGGCCAGGTTGAGAAACAGGAAAAGGGAGAGAAACTTCTTGGAATTGCATGAGCAGAAACCATTCTTAGAAAGGCTGGCTGTCCTAATACAGTTCAGTTTGTAGGCATAATGCTCTCAGTGTTCCCAGAGGCTGAGTTGGAAGAAGCCACGTGGGAAATTGGAAATAGCATGGCCCCTTTGTCCTTGCTATATTCTGCTCTGTTTTTCTTAGATGTTGGAAAACTCTCCTAGAATCCTGTCCTTCCATTGCTTATGAAGGCAGGGGATTACATTATCTCAGACCTCTTCTACAGTGAGAGAAAGTTGATTACAGTTATCAACTGGAATTGTGGAGAAAAATGAGAAAAGATTAGGCATCTATAACAAGAAAAGGACAGATCATGGGTCCGTAGGGCAGGGCAGTTGCTAGCCAGGTGGAAGTGAAAGTCTAGGTGCAAGTGGTCTGGGAGGTGGAGGCTAACCCTGCTGGTAAAAGCTCAAACCTGCATTAGGGAAAGGAAACTCGGACACTGTTTTCTCCTCTCTGTCCACAAACGAGGAATAATAGAGCCATTTTCTGCTCTTGTTCTGGCCATAGGGTGTGTCCTAAGAGAGGTCACATTCTAAGACCCTGTCCAGTCTGAACTGAGGCATGACCATCTTGATCAGTCATAAGGAGATTTCTATGAAGAGGTGAGATGGAAAAGGGCAGGGCTTCTTATTCTAATATACTCAAATTGGTAACATTAATTATCCATCAGATAAGAAATCAGGACCTTGCCTAGCACCTCTGACAGCAGTAGGATGGGAGCTCCCTGGGGGTTTCCAGCTGCCTCGATGGCTGCTGGCTGTGGGTGATTCCTGGACCAGGTGGTGGGAGCATTCTACAAGATCACCTAGGGTAGTGCCTGATGAAAACGAGGTGTCTGGTAAGAGGGAGCTGTCTCATTGTGCTTTGACACTTAATTGTACACTGTCTCTTCAATGACAAAGTGAAGCCTTGAGGGCAGGCCCCATATCTGCACATTAAAATTCCTCAGGATCTCATACTAAACTGGCATGCAGTAGCCAGAAATGTAGCTGGTGAAATGACTTTGTTGTTTAGCTATTTAAGTCGTGAGTGAAGGGAAAGAGGTCCCAGAAAAAATCTCCCAGTCATTGGGAAGGGATGTGGTAGGGAGAGGACTTGTGGGTGGTTAAGCTTATTTTTCTGAACCCTGATTAACTTTATCCACATGTTTTATATGCTTAGAGCTTATCTGATCTCCACATGGGCCATGAAAGCTACTGGGGCTGGGAACCCCTGCCTGTTACCAGTTAGACCTGGGGTTAGGACTAAAAACAAAAGAGCTTTACTTTGTGTAGCACTCCACCATTTTCTTTTTCTTTTTCTTTTCTTTTCTTTTTTTTTTTTTTTTTTTTTTGAGATGGAGTTTCACTCTCGTTGTCCAGGCTGGAGTGCAATGGTGTGATCTCAGCTCACTGCAACCTCCACTTCCTGGGTTCAAGTAATTCTCCTGCCTCAGCCTCCCGAGTAGCTGGGATTACAGGCATGGGCTGCCATGCCCGGCTGATTTTTGTATTTTTAATAGAGACAGGGTTCCATCATGTTGGTCAGGCTGGTCTTGAACTCCTGACCTCAGTTGATCCACCTGCCTCAGCCTCCCAAAATGCTGGGATTACAGGCGTGAGCCACCGCTCCTGGTCCACCATTTTTATTTTCTTACTTTCTTTTAAAGTAGTTTTTAAATTAAGGTATGACTAACATACAAAAAAGCTATAAA
Source organism: Macaca thibetana thibetana (assembly GCF_024542745.1). Lineage (NCBI taxonomy): Eukaryota > Metazoa > Chordata > Mammalia > Primates > Cercopithecidae > Macaca > Macaca thibetana. The sequence goes on from NC_065590.1 coordinate 46,760,051, forward strand.
TATTTAATGTACACAGTTGTCCTTGGGGGATTAGTTCCAGGACCACTACAGAGACCAAAATCTGGGGATGCCCAAGTCCCCTATATAAAATGATGCGGTATTTGCATATCACCTAGTCACATCCTCCTGCATACTTTAAATCATCTCTAGATTACATATAATACCTATTGCAATGTAAATGTTATGTAAATAGATGTTATACTTTATTTTTAAATTTGTATTTTAAAATTGTCATATTGTTATTTTTTATTGCTTTTTTTCTCAAAAATTTTTTGGGGTGGTTGGTTGAATCTGAGGATGTGGAACCCGTGGATATGGAGGGCTGACTGAATGCCCTGATGAGCCTGAAGATAAGTATACACCCCCGAAACCACCACCACAAACAATGCCATAAACTTAACCACTGTCTCTAAAAGTTTCCTCTCTCCTTTTTTCTACAATAAGGATGTTTAACATAAGATCTATCCTCTTAACAAATGTTTAAGTGTATAATATAGTATTGTTAACTATATGCACTGTGTTGTACAGTAGCTCTCTAGGATTTACTCGTCTTGCATAACTGAAACTATGTACCTTTTGATCAACACTTCTCCAGTTCCCCCTCCTCCCAGCCCCTAGTAAGACTATTTTAGATTCCTCATATAAGTGAGCACTTCACCATTTTCAAACTGCATTTGTAAAGCTGATCTCCAGGTAGAGTTGCAAGATAAAGTACAGGACACTCAACTACATTTGAATTTCAGATAAACAACAAATAATTTTTTAAATATTGCATGGTTCATACTTAGAACAAAAAATTTTGCTGTTTATCTGAATCTCAAATGTAGTTGGGCATCCTGTATTTTTTGTTGTTGTTGTTGTTAAATCTGGCAATATTATCTCCAGGCAGAAGACTAGAATTGTGGTTAAAGCACAAACACTGCTAACATAGAAGTGGTTAGTACTTCAAGCTCTGCAACTTACTGGTGTCTTTGGGGAAGATTTCTTTTCTTTTGAGATGGAGTCTTGCTCTTATTGCCCAGGCTATAGTGCAATGGCATGATCTCGGCTCACTGCAACCTTTGCCTCCAGGGTTCAAGTGATTCTCTTGCCTCAGTCTCCAGAGTAGCTGAGATTACAGGTGCCGGCCACCACACCTGAGCGATTTTTTGTATTTTTAGTAGAGATGGGGTTTCACCATGTTGGCCAGGCTGGTCTCGAACTCCACACCTCAAGTGATCCACCCCGCCTTGGCCTCCCAAAGTGCTGGGATTATAGGCATGAGCCACTGAGCTCAGCCTTCTTCTTTTTCTTCTTCTTTTTTTTTCCCCTGCAACCATGATTTTCTTGTGTGTTTATCATGCATTGTGTGCCAGGCTGTGCTGTGAGGACTTCATGAGATAATGCACATACAGGCTCAGTACATAGTGCTTGCTAAGAAAGGTATCGTTATTCTCTTATTCAAGCCTGGCACAAAAGACATGTGAGGAAGACACTGAGTCTTCATTTTAGAGAGGAGGAAACTGAGGCTCAAGGTGGTGAAGAACCTTGGTGAGGCTGATTTGAACTTGGATTCCAGAATCCTGCTCTTTTCTCCTTAGGCAGCTGGTAGGAAATTGCCAGGTGATTTCCAGGCCAGGGTCTTGCATTGTAGACTGTCAGTTCAGATGTCTCAGATGGGACTCAGAAGGTGGGGGTGAAAGGGGCAGTGGTGCAAACCCAGTGGAAATGGTTGCTAAACACAAAAGACAAGTAGGCGGTGTCTTCTTGGGCCAAACTCCCCAGTGAGCTGCTATCAGTAGCATTTGCTCAGGAATGAAACACACACAAAGTGTGTTCCTGAGAACTGCTAAGCAAGTGAACTTTCCCTTCCCTTGGGTCAGCACCTTCCCTCTCAGGGAGGCCTGGAGCCCTTGGGAGCCTTTTGCTTCTGTGATCCCTCTCCAGCCCCATGGAGGAGGGATGCTGGCTCGAGTACCCCATGTGGGGGTGGCAGTTGGCCTTTGCCATGGCTCCCACCTAATGAAAACATTGCAAGATGGACAAAGCATAAAGCAAAGCAGAGACACTGATGTGTGGGCAGGTGTGGGCCAAAAAAAAAAAAAAAAGTTCGAGCATGCAAAGTTGAATTGCTGAGACATGGGATATCTTAATAGCGTGGGAAAGGGGGATTATGAGATCAAAGGCTATGATAAGAGGGAGATTATTTCATCACAACTCTGCCACAAAGAGGGACAGTCACATAGGAAGAGCAGGCACTTACACATGCCCATTTCTTTGATTTCAAAGTGTGAAACACTCCACCAGATTCCACACAGCCTGCTCCCATTCCTGACTCCCCGTCCCTCCCGCCCCTGTCGCTTCCCACTACTGCCTGCTTTTGCTGGTAGAATGCAAGACTTCTAGTGAACACCAAATTTGCTTCCCTGGGATTTTAATTTTATTTCCAGCACATATTTTAATTTTTTCATAGTTAAGTGTTTTTCTCTGGCATTTGAGCATCCTGGCTTTTGCTTGAAATCTCAGCCCATGTTCTTTATTTGGTTTTAACATTGGGAGTCAATTGGGAGGTTTTAAACAAATTATTATTATTGCATTTTTAAGAAAAGGAAACCGGTTTGCCAGCATTATTTCTAATTCTTAAAATTCAAAGCGTTTGTTAGAGACTGTTCTTTGGTCTTGGAGATGGAGCCGAGTTTGGTTTATAGCCCGTTGTCTTCACACCCATCTTGGTGACTAATACTGTAAGATGAATTTCCTTTTTTTTTCCTCCTTCCTTGAAGTGGGTTTCAAATCCCCAAAGAATTTCTGGGAGGGGAAAAAATCCTTTAATTGAAAGCAAGAGAAAACAAAACAATAAAAACATAAGAGAGCTGACAGAAATATCATGTTTAATTAAACGAAGTTCCATCCCTACAGATGGAGGCACAGAATGACCTAAAGATAGAAAAACAAGTTTCCTTTGTGTGCCTTGTAAAGCTTGGTTTTATTTTGAAGGTTGCCTGTGTGACTGACCAGAGCCTTGCCGAGCCCTTGAGAGAGCAGGCAAGAGGAGTCCAGTCGCCCCCCACCTCCTTCGAGTCTCCCAGGCATAATCCAGACTCAGACACTTACCTTCTGGGGTCTCAGTTTCTTCTTTGTAAATGGGCAGATTCTTGTCTACCTCCATGAGATTTTGTAGGATTCTTGGAGATGAGGTAAGGAAAGCTCTTGGCACAATGTCTGGCCCTTTTGAAATGATGCTGGCTGTTCCTGTGGCCTGATCTTCTCCACCTGTGAGGCTCTGTGTGCAGGCAGACCGTAATCTTCCATCGAGTGGAACTGGGCTTTGCACACCTAAGAGGCCTCCTGGGCCCTAATAATACCCGTGGACTGAACAAGTAACCAAGAAGAACAGAATCATTTAGGCAGATTTCTTAAACTAAGAAAGAAACCCTGAACTTCCTTTTCAAACAAATTAGGCAAAACACAGAAAAAAATTTTTTTTAAACTCCACAAATCTGTAATTAACTCTATTTCATTAGTAATTAATGACTTGAAACTTTTCCTGTTCTGCTGTCAATTCTTGTGTCTCTTTGAAAACCTTTCTGTCTTTTCCACCTTCTATCTATGGAATTACTCTCCCAGAAGGTTGAGAGGACTTGGATATATTTTGTGGCTGGAAATGGATTTGACCCTTATCCACTAGAAAAGAGATCGGGTGCAGTGGCTCATGCCTGTAATCCCAGCACTTTGGGAGGCTGAGGCAGGCGGGTCACCTGTGATTAGGTGTTCGAGACCAGCCTGGCCAACATGACGAAACTCCATCTCTACTAAAAATACTAAAATTAGCTGGGCTTGGTGGCAGGTGCCTGTAATCCCAGCTACACGGGAGGCTGAGGCAGGAGAATTGCTTGAATCCGGGAGGCAGAGGTTGCAGTGAGTTGAGATCATGCTATTGCACTCCAGCCTGGGTGACAAGGGTGAAACTCCATCTCAAACAACAACAACAACAACAACAACAACAACAAAACACAAGAGAAACAACAACGACAACTAGAAAAGGGCACTGTGGCTCTAAGAGCTGCATATGGTCTACGAAATTCCTAAATAGCAGGGGCACAGTTTATTCTGGAATCTTCTTTGCTAGAGAATAAGGGAGGATTGTGTATCACTAATCCACCTTTACTATTCTTCACATACTTGCCTCCTGCCCAGTCTCGAACAATTTTAAGCACTTGACTGGTCTCTGACTTTTCCTAGTACTCCTAATCCGCAGTTTTCCTCATCTCATTTCCTTTCTTCTCCTTGTCTCGGTGCAGCAACATCCTCTCTTTCCTTGGTTCTCCAGTGGCAGCTCCTCTCCTTCCACATTATCTGCTAATTTCTGTCCCTTTTAAGATACAGCATGGTCACTTTAACTCATTGAATTGGGTTGGTTGAACCCAAGGGGATATTGTTTCTCCCTCTCCTCTTCCTTCTCTCTTCTTCCTTCTCTTTCCCTCTTTTAGTTTTTTAGTTCATGTACCTTGCAACTACATTTCTAGCTGGAATTCCGTATTTTCAAAAAATTCAGAAAATTTGTTGATTTTTATGTCCTTTATTTCTGTAAAAACTCCTGTCATTCCTGGCAACCCAAGTTGGCCTGAATGATAAATAGCAGCTATTTTTTAATGTTTCAAATTGCAAAAGGTTTCCCTCTAGGAATAATAGCTGGTATACTGACACTGAATCCATTTGTTAAAATGATTTCTATTTCATTTTTTTCTGATATATGTCTATTGAGCAGCTCGAGGCAAAGCCTGTGTTACCTTACGGCGTGTTCATCCCACCTTGTATGACGCAAGCTCTTCCTTGCCCCATCCCAGCCCTTGCCAGTTCAGTGGAAACTCAGCAGCAAGTGTACTTTCTTTCATATGTTCATCTAGTGAGTAAAGTTTGGATCTTTGATTTGTACCCTTCCCTTGCTCTGTCAGGGCAAGATGGGGGCAGGCTGGGTGTGAAGGGAGTAACACTGCTTTTTAATCACTTAGAAACATACCCTTCTCTTTGGCTTTGCTTTTGTCCAGAGGCTTTTAAGCTTGTTAAGAAGTCACACCTGGCCCCCAAATAATTGCATCCTCCACATTAAAGTTTACTGCCCCTTTCAATAGAAATAAAATGAAAACCAGAGAATTTAGAGACAGACCACAGGCTTTGACCATGCAGTGAAATTCAACCCGGTATAATATTGTGTGGATGCAAAGCATCAACACAGAGAAAACTTGAATGGGGCTGGACAGCACCCTCACTTATCTTTGGGGTCTTGGGGGTTTCTGAATGTATGAAGCTCACCTGCCCCAGCATAGCAAGAATGATCCAGCTTGGAAAATGGGTTAATATTGTCCCATCCTTGTTTGGTGATCTTTGCTGTTTTGCATTTTTAAAATCTTTTCTTTCAAATTGCCTCATAATGTCTTTTTATTTTCTTCTCTGCCAAGCCTACAGGACCAGCAAGGGTTACATCTAGTTAGCTGTGCCTGTGCTTAAAGATGATCTCTCTCTCTTTTTTAAACACACACACACACACACACACACACACACACACACACACACACACTCTCAGACGTAACTTGTTTAATTTTCATTATGAACGGTGAAGTCCTAGTAGGGAATTACCCTTGGAAACAAAGTTAACAGCACACAATTGGAATATTGAGTCTTAAAAAGACAACTTTTTTTTTAAGGGCAATAAGGAGACTGGCTCTGGGTTCAGACAGGACACCTGGGCAAGCCTTGTCTACTGCAGACAGGCTGCCTTTGCCCCTTTTTAGGTTCACCCCATCTCTCTCCATGTGCTGCTTCTAGAACTTCCTGGTGCTCAGGCCTGGCCTCACAAAAGGGAACAACCGTTCATGTCCAGACACATTGCAGACTTCTGGCAAAGCAGCCTGAGCTCACGAAAATTTACACTTTTCCTGGCACCTGGCCGAGAGTATGAGCAGGACTTGGCTTGGGTTTGCTTTCAGTTAGAGGGTGGGAGTGGAGGGAAGAAGGTGGGGCTGGGGGGTGGGGGCAGCAGTGAGATCCCCATGAAGGGTCAGAACTGCTGAAATAAATATCAGCTCAGCTAGGGAGAGCAATTCCTGTAATTATATCTGCTCAATGGCTTATAATCAGCATTCTTAGCCGAGCCTGTCACTTTCATGTTTTCTCCTCGTGTGTGCAATATGGGTGGCACCGATGGTGGGGGCAGGGGGCAGAATAACACCTTGGTTAAAAAAAAGGTGGTGGTGTTAGTGGTGGTTATGGCTGTTTATATGAACATCACTCTTACTGAGGTTACCTTTGAAATAATGCCAGTGGGGCATTTGCTGGAATTTCTGGTGGTGGGAAAGGGGCTCTTAAGAGGCTTGGGGGACTGTGCGTTGTTTTTCACTAGGGGGAATCCTGTGCATACAGACATTTAAAATACCAAATAAAACTGAGCGTGTGAACAAAGCTCAGACTTGCCATTTTGGTCCTGCCCTCCGAGTGAGGATCCATTTTGGGTCCCACTCTCGTGTAGCCATTCTCCATCTCCCCTCTGAAAAACTTGAGAGAAAACAGCCGTCTGCCAGTCCACAGCCCGTGTGTCATTTCCTTCTCCAAGCCTCACTCTTTCCACAGAGGAGACTTTTCAAATTAACGTTTTCAGTTCGTTAAAGACCTTTTCGCAAACATCTCGTTCTGGTAAAGGCAGCATTTCATCTGGAAATGGTCAGGCGCACGTTGGCACAGAATGGTGTGAGAAAGAAAAAAATTCAAAGTCTAATCCCTTCTCACCAAGTGGACAGACAGTGTGCAGTAAGCCTCAAATGGGCCTTCCTTAGAGGACGCAGAGGTTTCTTTGGAAGGCAAAAACAAAGTCAATGAATAAAAATTATTTGCTCTTGTTTGTTTTACCAAACTAGCAAGGGACTAGGGGAGCTGAGCTTTCATTGCCATTCTCAAAAATAAAAAAATTTAAAAAAAGAGGATTCTCAAGGAATGAGCAAAAACTCACAACTGTGCCTCTTTTTCTTGCTTTTGCTAACATCCATTGCAGCCTCTCCAGGGCTCTCTCTGTGCTTGGGAAGTAATGCATGAAAATCGTTCTGCCTCCAGAAGAAAAGAGGGTCTTCTCTTCCTTGAATGGTTTGAAGGAGACACTTTGGAGTCTCACCCAAATGGCTGGATTCCTCAAAATAAACCAACGGACCAAAACAGCAGTACCTGGAAAAGCTTGAGTGCTTGGGGCTGAGACAAAATTTCAGACAGATTCAGTTGATGTAGGACTGAAGATAGGTGTGCAGAAGTTGCATTTCTCCTGCGGTGTTGCCCCAGACTTGGAGAAAAAAACTCAAGAATCTTAGAGTAGGAAGGAACTTGAGAGATTAGCTAGTCTTTTTATTTATTTATTTTTTTTAAGCTGTTTTCTGGAGTTCTAGGATTAGCTTCATTTTTATCTGTTTCATATGGTGGAGTCTGGCACAAGATTTCCACTCAAGCTCAGTGAGGCCTGGGCCATGTTCACTTTATTCACGTTAATTGCGCAAAGTTGACTCTAGGTAAAAACTATCTGTTAAGTGAACACAGAATGAATAATGTAGCTTCAAAGGAGTTTGAAAATCATGATCTAGTCTTTTTGTCCTTCCTACCACCCATTTTATATCAAGCCCGGAGAAGCTGGATGAGTTTCCCAGCGTCTCCTAGCCAGTCACTAGTCCTAACCAATACCCAGGCCTAACCAGTGTCCCTTGACAGCCAGACTAGTGTCCCCTCCATCAGTGGGACCCAACTAAAACCACAGATGCCAGCTTTTCAAGGCCAGCTTTCGGGTAGTAAGACCCATTCCCCAGTCACCATTCAACCAGTGCTGGGCATGAGCAGCTGGGGCATTTGGAACCGGGAGTTCTACAGGAGCAGGATTATGTCTGTTTTGTTCGTCACTGTGTACTGTGTGCATAGCACATGGTCTGGCACTTCAGTAACTGCTCAGTTATTGTAATACTTACTGAATAAATGAACACAAACACAACTGCGGCCCAGGTTCTCCTCCCTTGAGTAATCTGGAAACAAAAGATAATGCTCCATCCCAAGTTTGTCCTCAAGAACTCTAGGGCCACAGAGGTCTTTGGGTCTTAATTGCAGAATGAGCTGGGATTGATAGAGCTCCACTCTCAGTAGCACCCAGCCTTTGCACCAGCATCAACATCATGGTAGCAGCAGCAGACAGAGATGAAGTACCTTACTCTCGTGAGCCTGCACAAGGAAAGAGGCAGTTTTTGCCCTGTTTGAACATGGCTACTGGTTGGTCTTACTCCAACAATCTTTTCACTCTTGCCCTGTGCAAATTACATACTCCTACAGCCTGAATTCATGGGGTGGGGCAAAGAACACTGGATTCCTGAAGTAGCAGATTTGGGTGCTAGAGTTGGTTTCACAACTTCCCAGTTATGTAACCTCGTGCTTGACCCTTGTCCTATTTAACCTCTAGTTTCTGTAGCTGTCAAAAGGTAAAACAGACCATGTGGATTTGCTGCATACCGGCTCTGTGTCATCGGTTGAGATTTGTAATCTTTGGGTCTAAGCCTCAGTGTCCTTAACTGTGAAATGGGTTATTAACAGAATGTACTGCTCAGGGTTCATGTAAGCATTATGAGAGTAAATACATGCAAAATACCTAGTGTAGTAAGTGTTCAATAAATATTGTTGTCATACTTGTTCTTATCTCACAGGAATTATAAAAACCATGTGAAGTGATTCATTCTATGGAAGAAGAATTCTGCATAACGTAAGGGATGGGTATTGGATTTTTGACTATTTTCACTGTGTATCCAGTTCCTTACTAGCATTCATACTTAGCTCTGTTTTACACAAATATCAGAGATAAATGGTTCCAAATGAAAGCCATGACCTTAACTCCTCCTTCCTGGTGTTCTCCCACCTCCCTCACTCTTCCTGCTCCCATCTCATCTCCTCTTCCTGTGTTTCCTGCTTCAGAAAATGGTGTCAACATCTTTACAGTTGTCTAAGCCAACAGACCAGAAGAAGTAAAATTCCACCTCACCTTCCTAACCACTCACTTACCAAGTCCTGTCAATGCCCTTGATTAGCGGGACCCTCTCCAAAAGCTGGATGTGCTTCTCCCTCCACATTCTGCTACTTGGTTTTAAGCCATAGCCTCTCGCGTAGGTTTGGGCAGCTGTGTCTCTGTGGCCCTACTGTCCAGCTCTGCTGTCTACATTCTTAGCAGGTTTGTGTTGCTCCCATTCTTGCCTCTGGCCTCTACACAAACTTCTCCTCTTCCTGTCACCTGGACAGCCTTTTCAGAACTCAACTTAGAGGGTTCCTAGAGGAAACTCTCCTTGAGCACCCTCCTGAGGCCTGAAGGATGAGTGCCTTCTAGGGGCATCTTTACGACATTGCCCTGGGCATACCTTTGCCACAGTGTTTGTCATCAGGCCACGTTAAGATTTTTAGAGGCTATAAATCATAAATTACAATGCCTTTGGGGAATACCCATCCTATGGCACAGAATGAGGTGTTGCTGGAAATAAAATAAAATTAAAAAAATAAGATATCCTCATCTCTGTATGTAATCTAAAATAAAAAATAGTAAACTATATGTGTCATTGTAATTATCACTAACACTGACTGCTAGTTATGGATCAGGCTCTGGTGCTCACTTTACAGATGTTAAAACTCATTTAATTCTCACAATAATTGCACAACCTGCTATCCCCATTTTGTGGCTGAGAAAACTGAGGCCCAGAATGGTAAAGTAACTTGTCCCAGATCACAGAGCTAGTAAGTGACAGAACTTGGCTTCAAATATAGGCATTCTGTTCCAGGGTCTATGTTCTCAACCATATACTATAAGGAAGTTCAACAAAATTCAGAATGTTTGCTATTTTACATGTTTTGAAGAAATATCCAGTGTAAAATTATTCCAAGAATCTTTCTCTCTTGCTCTTCTGTTGTTGACACTGCTTTGCTGAGACTCTGTGCATGTGCTTCTTGCCAACTGACCAAGCTACACTGCTTACTGCATGGTACAGTTGCCTTTGCAAGACAGAAGACATCTATTTTCCCCACTGGGCTCCAATCCCTGAGGGCAGGTCCCGTGTCTGTGTCCGGGCGACCCATGGGTCGCCCAAGCATGCAGGCCAGTGTGGGTTTCCACAGCATGGTGATATCCCTGTTTCCTGATCACACCTCCCTGCTTCCCCAAGCTCACTCTGGTTTCCTGTTTGTTACCTCCCTGTCCAGGTTCAGCTAACCTTGCCAGTGGTCAGCGACAGGGTGGGCTGAGGTGAGGATGGCATAAGCACTATAAGTTTCCCTCTCCCATCCTATGCTCCTGCAACCAGTTCCCTGGGAGTTTCCTGCCTTTCTTCACAGTTATCCACACACCCTCAAAAACTGTCCCTTCAGCTAAAGTTGGTAGAAGCTGTGTTGTAAATGTGTTGTAAATACATTGTAATATACTAATACAAATAATAAAGAAATAAAGTTTCTCCTTCACTATCCTTGTTCTAAGGACCACCCCATTATAAAACAAATACTATAGGATTAAAAACACACCAGGAGAGCCATCTTTCTAACTGGGTGGAGGTTGAGCTGAAGTTTCAGAAACATCTTTCCTGAGTGTTCCCTCAAACTTGGAAGATGAAAATACAAATGAGCCCACAAGCTCTTCAGTTCTTGGAGGATCACTCCCCTCCATTGGACTAGCTATTTTTCTTGATACTGCTGAGAGGTATTAATGAGTATTTATTCACTCAGTATTAGGAGGAGAAAGCTTGCATTTGCCTTGTCAATGTTTTGTTTGCTTGTTCCTTTTTGGGTTCCAGGACCCATTTCCTTTTGGTTCCAGATGCTGTCCCCCAAAGGAATCAGTGATGCCTTTCTCCAGATCTTTCTTTCTCAGAGTCTGCAGTTTTATCTAACTTGAGCTAAACTATTGAAAATATGGCTTCCAACATGCATTGCATTTTCTTCTCACGAATAAGAATTGAACCTATCATTTGCCAACAAGTGTACCAGGCTTGTTATGAGAGAGTTTACTGTGGTGGAGGAGCAGGGGGTTTTGGTACGGCTGAGGAAGGATGCAGAGAAATGACCGTATTCACAGCCACTGGGATTCATACTAGGAGTCAACTGCTTCTTGGGTATGACAGTTGTACTGTTTCCAGTGAGGGTTCTGGGTTCGGTATGTATACACAGGTTAAGTTTCCTCTAGTCTCGATTACTTTAGGTGTAATCTCATGGAAGCCAGGGACAAAATTATTTTTAACTTTTCCATCACTCTTAGATTCTCTGACAATTAAACAAATAAGTTCAGACTCCTCACCTTTGCAGCTGACTGCAAGTAGGACCAAGATATGTTTAGGCCTGGAAGTGCCAAGAGCTGCCAGAGACCTCCTTTTTAGAAGATCATCAACCTAAGGTTGACCTCTTCTGAGATGACCAGAATTGTTTTATGAGTAAACACCCACCATTAATTTGCTCATCAAAGTTTTCCTGTAACATGCACTTTCTAATTGTGCAAGAAATTCTTTCCACTTGATTTCCAAGAAATTCCATTTGATTTTTAGATTATGAGGCTTATAGAGTCTGATTCCATTTGGGTAAACGGTTTAGTGCAAAGCAATAAATAATGAAGTCTTATTTCACTGTAAGTATTTCCCAAATATTGCCTGGGATATACTTATGCCAAACAATTTTTCTTTGTTTACATGAAATTCAAATTTAACTAGGTATCTTATATTTTTATTTACTAAGTCTGGCAGCCTTAGAAGGTAAGCACTTGAGAAATGGATTTTGAATGGATCCACATTGTATGTGTCTGGGTGTGTTTGTATTTTAGGTGTGTATTTTGGGGGACAGAAGGGAGAGTCTAGGGAAGAATTTCTTGGGCAATTAGACAAGTGCATGTTACAGGAAAAGTCTGATGGGCAAATTAATGGTGTGTGTTTACTCATCAAACAACTCTGCTCATCTCAGAGGAGGTCAACCCTAGGCTTGGGGATCTTCTAAGGAGGAGGTCTCTGGCAGCTCTTGGCACTAGGGCCTTAGTGAGAGACTAAGTGGTGAAAGGTGAAAGGAATCCTGCAGTATGCCAAGAAAATGGAACTCCTTTATGATGGCCAGCCAGCGGGACCTTGGGCATCTCTCTTAAGCCTGCTTTGTCTCACTTTCCACATCTGCCAAATGGGATTAATAATGATTATTTTATTTACATCATGGATTTATTTTGAACCATAAATTATCATGATGCTCACACTCTTTGAAACAGTGTAAACTTCCTGTATGACTAAAGGAAATGGACTCTGTTTTGCCAAAATATACTGAGCTGTACCACATGGTTTTAGGGAATCCAAGCTTTAGATCTTACCTTGGAATCCAGACTTTGGACGCCCTTGATAGGTAAACTCTTCTCCCATCCCAAACTCTCCCCTTTCAGCAACGAGAGTCCATTTGGAAAAGGTCTCAGGTGGTTTTGTCTTTCTCTGAGGCTGTTTTGAGGTGGCTACTGTTCTCAGTACCTCAGTGGGATTCCAAAGTGTGACCAAAGAGGATTTGGGATATTTATGTACAAGCTGGCTCAACTTAGCAGAAAAATATCTGGGCAAAAATTGAGAGTAGAAAATGATTGAACATGAATTTCTCCACAATGATTCTAGTATCTCTACTCAGGTGCATAAACAGAATGTGTCACATACATAATAAGACATATAATTCACATTGCACTTGAGAGTTTACTACATGCCTTTTCACACACATTATCTCATCCATGCATATATTATCTTCCTGTGGGCAAAAACAGACCTTTTGCTTCTCTGTACACACGGGTGGAGGAGCACAAGCTGCAGAGTGGGTGACTGAGTGACCAGACCTACCCACACTTCCACCAGCATTGAGTTGTCCTTGATCATGTGGGCTGCGCCATCACACTCAGCATTCTGTAAATCATTGGTACTTATGTTGAACGTAGTACTTTATCATGCCATTGTTCACCAGACTTGTAAGCTCTAAGAGGGCAGAGATTTTTGTATCTTTTGTTTATTGTTTTATTCTCAGTATCAAGAATATTGCACATAACAGCTGCTCAAATATTTACTGAGTAACTGAATAAGTGAATTGTTCTTCATAATTAGTTACATCTTCTCAAATAGATTCTCACAGCTGTGAGGGTAATTTCCCTTGTCCCCCCAGTGTACCTGGCATGGTGCTGAAGAACCTGAATGTTAGTGATGCGATTTATGTGTAATTGACTCACCCAGGCACATGGAAATGTGTTTTGAATCGGTAGATAGAGCCATTTTAAGGCCAAACGCACTCTTACTTTTGAAATCCTAATCTCATATTATATTAATCTTTAAAATGCATGTACATTTCACCCTATATGTGAGTGCGCATGCACATATTTCTGCTGTAAAATAATTTTTATAACTTGCTTTGTTAATTATTACTTCAATTATCATTTTGATTTCACAGCTTCCGTTTTGTAATTTGGAGCCTTTTTTTTTCATCTCGAACATTTTTTTGGCCCTTGACAACCCCACATCCCCTAGGCACTGTGCCTACAGCGCCTGATGCATAAAATGGCTTTGCCTGTGGGCACTTCTAGGACAAGAGTGACCTAAAAGGAACAAGAGGATGCATCAAAATCGAGTTGCGCGTCCCAGTGAAACTGTTCGCCATCCCCTTTCATCCTGTTCCCGGGCCTTCTCTTTTGCCCTGCCCCATCTGCCAGACTCCAGGCCTGTGCAGAGAGGGCGAACTCTGAGTTTTATGGTATCTGTAGTTGTCCCCCAAGTGCAAGCGTCTAATTAGGCTTGACACTGCCGAGGCGTTTCCCTGACATTTATGTCACTGTCTCTCAATCTTCAGCAGCATTCGGTCTTGTGGGAAGCACAACAAACAATGTCAGAAACAACATAAAATTCCCCGTTAGAGGAGGCCCTCGGAAACGGTGCCGCTGTTTATTAGGTTCACTAAAAGGGGAGGCCGAAGGGTGGGGCCGGGTGTGCAGATTCCGGCTTGGAGGAAGAAATAAAACGGCTCATTTAAATTCTTAAGAACTGCATAGGAGGCAGAAGACACAATGAGGATCTTAGAGAAGAAAGGCCATCAGTTGAACAAACTAATCACATGGTAATCAAAGGGGAGTGATTCGCTGCCTACTGGGAAGTACTTTAGAAGAAGTTCCAGCCAGGGAGAGGAAAGACCCTATAGAATGACAGCTCTCATAAATTACAGATTTTTAAAAATTGCACAAAGGAATGTGCAATAACGTGCGAAATGGATTTAAAGACGAAAAGTTCTCAAAGCATCTGGGCAAAGCCAGGAAACAGGCAGGGATAGGTTGGGGGAGGCTCTGATCCCGCGTCGGAGGTCCACGCCCCCCCGCAAGCCACGCCTCTCGCGCAAGGTCCCGCCCCCCACGCTGAATCCCGCCTCTCGCAAAGCTCCGCGAGGATCTGCGTGCCTGGCTTTGATGCGGGGATGCCCTTCGTATGATTAGACTGGAACTAAGTAGCCTGGAACAAACACCCTAATCAGGGAGCAGGTAGCTGGACTCTCTCCACTGCACACTGCACTACCACTACCAGTTTTACAGACTGGAAATTCTTAGCCTTTACCACGGCACAGGAAGGCAGGGGGAAACAGCATGACTTGGAGTCTGACTTCTGGGCTGAGGCTAGGCTTCCCGCTCCATAGGGTGGGCTGCTTGGTGGGGTGGGGTTCCTGGGAGGACTGCCAACTCAGAGCTCCTCTCCCCCTAGGCTTGTCCTCAAGCTAGGCTGAGCACTCAAGCCCTCTGCCCAGTCTGCTGTAGCCATTTTGGTCATGTGGAATCGTAGCCTTGCTGGGAAGGGCAGCAGAGGCCAAGGTGGCTGGGGGGTGCTTCTGTACATCAGGGCTAGGCCAGCTCTCAGCCAAGGGAAAGGAAGGCAAGCTCTGCCTCCTGGCCTCCCGCCTTTGCAACCAGGAGCCCCTTTCTTGCGCTGGTGCCCAAGGTAGCTGCCTTGAGGCCTCTTCTTTTTCTCAGGTGGTAAAAAAGTGATGACTAGCCAAGCCTTCAGATGTGATTGTACCTAGGACCGTCTTTGTAAAGGTGATTTGAGAAGTTGGGAAAGTCGTGACAAGTCAGAAGTATTAGCACTGGGTGCTCTTTCTAACTGTGTGATCTGGGGACAGGTAATTAACCTCTCTGGGTCAAAGTTAAAGGGCAGGTGGGACTAGTACCTTCTTCTGAGTTGTGATAAGCCCAAATGAAGTTCTGGATGTAAGTAGCTCAGCACAAAGCCCAGCATAGAGTGAGTGTTCAGTAATGTCTGCTATTGTTTTGCTCCTAAGGTCACCCTGAGCATGGCGGCTGGTGGTGGAGAGAGGCAAGGGTGGGCTTAGCTACCTGCTCTCTTCCTGACCTCCTAGAGGAACCTGAGTGGAGAAGGAGCATTGGCTTGTATGAGTTCCTAACAGAGTCTGCGAGGAACTGTGAAAGCTCCTTTCCTTCTCTCCAGACCCTGGCACAAGGGTGAACATGCTTAGTACTCTGGACATTAGTCAGCCCCATCATTGGAAGATTTGACTGGTTGCTGCACTGTGGATGGCGGGCTTGTAGACTATAGATTCCAGCTCCTGTTAGGAATGGATTAAATCTAACCTGCAGCCGCCACATGAGTGGCTTTCTTGGGGATCAGTCACACATGTGAGCCAGGCCTCAGACACATCGAAGGGAAATCAGTCTCCACTCCGGATGGTCAGTCGGGGCCCAGAGCCTCAAGGTCAGCTTTTGGGGGTCTGCCAGTCTTGTCAGCAGTCCAGCTCTGTGCCGTCATCCATTCAGTCTTTGGCATCAGAGAGGAAGGGAGTGTCTGGGGACTTTCCATGGGACCGGTTTAGCTGTGAACCCAGAAGAGAGAAAATAGGTGTGGTGAGAATCTAGCTGTCTCTGGCATAGACTCCTGAATGTTACAGGGTAGCTCTAAAGCTGGGCCCGAGCTTCTTAACTGGAGGTCCCTGAATTTGTGGAGGATTCATGCATCTCTTGCAATTGGATGCAAAATGTATGTATGAATGTATTCACTTTTATCCTCTTCTTAAAGGATTTGGGACTCCCCAAATACAAAGAATCTTTGCTTTATCTTGCTTTCTAGTCCAATGGGAAGACTTTGGGGCTGACAGTTTAGATGAATTCCCAACATGAGTCTACTCCAGCCTTATCCAGCCTCATGGATTCCAGATTAGATTCTGCGAGTTGATGATATTGGGGCCACCAGGCCAGGACAAGGCTGAGAGGGCTGAAGCCCTGCCCCTGGTTGGACCAGAGTAGAATGTCTGCCTTCTACATCCGACATTCTTTGAAAAGATGTCAGGGTCAGGGTCAGGATTTCTATCTCCCTTACTCCCTCTTTCATTTTCTTCCTTCCTTCTAGTAGAGAGCAAATGATGGGTAAGAGCAGAGATTTATGAGCACCTTACCTCATGGTGGCGCTGCTATTGAGAGGCTGTCAGCTTTAGGAAGAGAAAGGTTTACTTGGCTGTGAAGAATCCGAGACTGCGATGGGCAGGGTTAGGGCCCTTCCAGAACAGATCCAGGAGCAAGGGTCATCCGGATCTCTCCAGTTTTCATGTTCAGGCGGGCAGGGAGAGGAGGGAGAGGGATGTCAGGGAAGGGAGTCCCAGACGCCCATTTGAGACAGCCTCTGTGAGGGATGAAAGGCGACTCGATGGGAAAATTGACATTTTGCACGTTGTCTCAATGCCGTGTCTGCCTGCGATGGGCTCAGAGCGCCATTGTTTTCTTCCTGGTGACGGGCTCCACCTGAAAGCCCTTCCAGACGTCGAGGGCATGGCTGAGGGGTTACAAACGGTTCCGTGGCTTAAAAAGAAAAATTGGAAAAACCGCTGGTGTAGCCTAACAATGGGGCTTTGTGCTCTTGCCCGACCCTGCCTACCAGAGGGCCTTTTGTTTTCAACAATTCCTGGCACCGGACTTCAGGAGGCCATGGGCCCTGCTTTTCTCTTAAAGTCAGAAATACTTGCAGCTGGCATTTTGTTTCATCCTATCTCCTCAATTCGAGGGACCTACCCCCCTCTGAGGCCACGGCTGAACAGGAGTGGCCTGCTCTCTCTCTCTCCTATTTGTAAGACAGGGCGGGAGACAATACTCAGTCCGGCCTGGAGCGCCGGCTGTCTGGGTGAGTGCGACGCCAGCTGTCAGCCTGGGATAAGGTCAGACAGAGGCCACCCTGGTCCCAGGTGGGCAGGGGTCACCCAGGTGACCAGACTGCACCGGAGGCCCAGAAAGTGTGCACGAGCATGAACTGTTGGGCTCTCCTGCGGGAGAGGAGCTGCAAGCACTGATGGGAATCCACTGCAGACCCTGGCCAGGGGGCCAGCATCATTCCAGGTGCCTCTGTCCCTTCAGGAAGTTTGGGGTCTTCATTAAGCCTGTGCGTCTGCAGCCCGAACACAGGGGTATCCAGGCTGCACTGGTCGGGTGGCCTTTCTCTGTTAATAGTTTTGTCATCTGGAGGAGTGCTTCAGGAAGAGGCGGTGCATTGGATCAAGTCCTCTCTGGTTTTGGAGACAGTAAAGCATAATGATTAAGAAAGAACCTTCTGAAGCCAGACAACCTATGTTCAAATTCTGCTTAGCCACTGAGTAACTTGGCAACAGAGGGCTTGTGCCTCAGTTTGTTAATCTATAAAATAGGCCTAATGAGAGTATGCACTTATTTTGTAGGGTTGTCATGGGTTTGAGTTGATGCATGTAACACTTAGAGCAGTGCCTGTTAAACAGTAAGCACTCAATTAATGTCCGTTTTCATTATTAGCAAGAAATATCTCCAGGGGAAAGAGACCTTTCCCACTGATGACAATGCAGGGGCTCTGTGAGTGGTGTTTATGTCTGTCTGTCACCGTCACTGCTCCTGAGAAACCTTCTTTTATCACTCAGACAAGGTTGCCTTTTCTTTTAATTGCTTTGATATTTGTGGTCTTGCACCTTCTAACTGAAAAAATTCCTTTAGGTTGTGTTCTCTGCCTTATCTTTTTCTGTCCATTCTCCCAGCTATTAATATAATAAATTCTTGTTAAATATTTTTTGCTTCACAGATTTCACACTGCTTTTTAAAAACAACTCATACTCTTTGTAGGAATATCCATCATAAAAAGAAAAATCTCTAGTCTAGGATAATGTTCTTAAAGTTTTGTGCTTTTGATAAACCCTCCTTTTTTTTTTTTTTTTTTTTTTTTTTTTGAGATAGAATCTTGCTCTGTTACCAGGCTGGAGTGCAGTGGCTCGATCTCGGCTCACTGCAACCTCTGCCACCCAGGTTTAAGTGATTATCCTGCCTCAACCTCCCAAGTAGCTGGGACTGCAGGCACACACCATCACACCCAGCTAATTTTTGTATTTTTAGTAGAGATGGGGTTTCACCATATTGGCCAGGATGGTCTCTATCTGTTGACCTCATGATTCGCCTGCCTCAGCCTCCCAAAGTGCTGGGATTACAGGTGTGAGCCACCATGCCCAGCCATAAACTCCATTTTTTAAAGAATAGTGCTCTACCTGATCAAAACTACATTGTAAAGCTATCATAATAAAACAGTATGGTACCTATTCAGAGAGAAGACAGAAACAGCAGTGGAACAAAATATAGTAGGTAAAGCTCATGAATTGATAAAAATTTATTATTTTTTGTACATAAAAATTATTATTAAAAATTATTAAAAATTTATTTTCAATAAATAAAAATTATTTATTGAAAGTCAATAAGTACAGCCAGATTTGTATGAGACTTTATTAAATTTTAAAGGTGGCATTGAAAATCAATGGGTAATTGATGTATTAGCAGTGTTGAGACAGCTATTTGGAAAAATAGATATTTTGAAAAATAAGTAAATCTGGATCCCTAAATTGAAAAAGACTATAATCACAAAGTAAATGAAAATTTTAATGAGATTCAAATACAGCAGATGTGAAACTATGGGAGCTATAAAAGAAAAACTGATTAGTTTGATAATATAAAATCTGAAACTTTCATATGGCAAAATATTATCAAACTAGGAAATAAAATACAGCTAACTGGGTCTATATAGCAAAAATACCATAGACAAAGTGAAAAAAAAAGACTATCTGGGGAATATTTTTGTAACATATTTTCTTAATATGCAAAGAGCAATCAATAAATCAAAAAGACAAATATAACAATAAGAAAGTAGGCAAAACTCATGAATTGATATATGTTTTAACCTGCTTTCTAAAAACTATTGGATAATCTCTTGTATATTTGTTGTTCACCAATGTCTTTTTTCTTTGAAATATCAATTCATGAGCTTTGCCTACTATAAGCCCTTAGTGAAAGTATGCCTAATAGCTGGCTAGAGAACAATGGGATCAGGTCTTCCACTTGTGGGTCTCTTTCTCCTTTGATTCCTAGTTCAGGTGGCTTCTTCTCTGCCTGCCCTGCCCTGTCCTGCTGCTGACAACCACACTTTCAGATCTGAAGGAGTGGTGTACACTCCCTCCCTGTGTTTCCTGTGCTCTTCCACTCCATCTTTGGTCTGCTGCTCAGAAGGCTACCTGGTGCTCACTTGACCTTCAGGGCTCACCTCTGAGTCCAAAGGCACTCTTCTCCTTCTGGAAGGTCTCCTTTTTGTTAGAATGCCATGGTTGTCAAGCTTAGCTCACGTTAATTGTGGCCTGCTTCTTGACTTGATTAATGGAGATGCATATGCATATATAAAAGCAAAATTGACCAAAATTAACTTTCAGCAGTTTTAGTCACTTAGATCCCAGCAACTCTAATCTCAGTCTTTGAAAATAAGTTCCCTGTGCATAGTGAAACTTGCAGCTGGTTAATGCCTCTAAATTATACCCATGATTCAGATGATGACTGATGCAGAAGGACTCTTGCCATTGGGCAGATAAGTCAGAAGGTCATCTGCCTCTGGCCCTGCCAGGGCAGTAGGCGTATTCTCCAAGTCCGTCGGGGATCAGGCTGCAATGTGTTTGCCCATCATGACTTTCCTTTGTAAGTCTTCACAGATGAGAAAACGTGTCAGGGACCTGACTAAGCAAGACCTGGAATTTTGAGCCAGATCTATAATGTGGAAACATGAAAATATTTTCATCTGGATTAATGCCCTGCTGGTGGTATCTTTCTATAACTATCCAGGGATAAAGTCTAACCGGAATAATAATAATTTAAAAAAATCCCAACAGAGCCTCCAAACATCCTACCCTCATCAGAAACTTGGCAGCATGATTTTGTGTGGTTTTTTTTTTTTTTTTTTGGTATAGTCCTGTTGGAAAGCAGACCCCTGGAACTGTTCACTTGTATAGCTTCCCGGCCCAAGCTAGGATTCTAGCATGAAGATAGTCTATGATGTTTTTCCCTCTTGATTTTGTGCACTTGATTTATTTCTTCATCTTTATTTTCCTTTTCTGAAGCTGTCAATGATACACCAACATTGCAATAGAAGACGGTCTTCTGAAAAGTTTCCTTTTGCAGTGGAAGTTGTGCGACAGGGTGGGAGAAAATGAAAAAGATATAGGGGGTGGGGCAAATAAGAAGTGTAGAGGCGAGGGTCACCATTCTGCAGAGTCTGCCTGCAGAAGACGCTGCAGTAGAGGCTTTTCTGGCTATAGAAGCCTCAACAGAATGTCCTGGGCCTGGGGTTGCCCTTCACTGCTATTGTGAGAGAATCTAGGCATAGGGACCAAGACCAGGAACACTTGCCTTGACCACTCAATCTCTGCCTGCATTTAGCAGTGATTTGCTAGACCCATCTTTCTATAATGGAGATTATTTGGTTTGAAAAAAACCTTATTTTTTATTAATGGTGGCAGTGGGGGTGCATAAGCAATGCTGTTCCACAGATGATGCGCACGGGACAAGTGAGAAGGGAAAGGGACCTTGTGCTAGAACCAGTACAGAATTCAGAGCCATTTCTCTTGGCTGATTATTTGGTGTTGGATAGTGGATAAAGTGTTTGGTCCTCTCTGATGAGGTGCAGGCATTAATTTCTGGTAGATTCTGACGACACTGCTAGGAAAAGAAGGTGTGACAATGATTCTGTAGGAGAAACTGGGGGGTAGAAACGAGAATGAAATTCCTTTTGAAATGTGCCTAGATACTATTCAGAGGAAATTAGTGGTTGAAAGCTGGCAGTTGGAGCACAAAGTATTAGACAATGACTTACTATCATGGCCTTAAAAATAAGCCTAGACATATTTTCTTTTGCCCACACCAATGTTTTCTCTACCACAGATATAGTGGTAGAAAAGTGGACAAAGTCAGTATTTATTTTTTCTCCAGGGTGGGTAGAAAACAAAGAAGTAAACAAACACACTAGGCTTTCAGGTAAGGACTTATTTCCAAGGCTGCACTAAGGTAACCTTTTTAAGGGAGGTGACACTGGACTTGGAGGTTGGGAGAGGGTCACAGTATCTAAAGACTAGAAGAACAGTAAATCCAAGTGCAGTTGCCTCTTAATTGTATCCTGTGTCTTTGGCCTTGAAGGGCAGAGACTCAGAATTGGTCCAGTCTGATGCTTCATTGGTCGTAAAGATTTAATTACAATCCTTATTTGACCAGGATTGTAACATGAGACTCAGTTAGTATTTACTAGGATTATCTCTCATTGCCCCTCACTTTCTCCCCTTCCCGCCCACCCACCTTCCTTTAGTCCCCCCTCCCCATTAAAAGGATGACCAGTTTTGAATTACGGTAATAGCTGCACTCTTGGTTTAGGACTAACCTCCCTGAAATTTTCAGGACCACTAATTTGTGGTTACTCCAGTGCTAGAATGAACTTGGCGCTCTGGCCTTTAGACTGGCAATGCAGTAAAAGTTTAAAGCGAAGACTGCCTCAGAGCCAAAAGAAGAGAGGAGATTGAAACCTAAAGGTTATCCTGAAATGCACTTTACTGTTATCTATGAGAACAAATGAGTTAAAAAAATTTCAAATACCAGAATACCCTACAGGGAGGAGATATAACTATTAAAGGGCTGTTATAGCTGCAATAAATGTAGGAACAATAAAAATAAATTGATGAAGTAAATGTCAGCGCTGTTCCCCTGAGCTGCCCCCACACCTTTGTCCAAAAGTAGAACATCTCCAATTACAGAGGGTGGAAACAGCCTTCAATGACAATATGACAAGGACAGAACACAGAACGCTGGCACAGAGAACACAATTATGCACAGCCTTGAAAAATTGTATCATAGCACAATGCATGGGAGAAATCAATTAATGATGCAGGGCTTCCACTGCTGTCTAATAATCCTAGAAAGGAAAGGAGGGAAAAAGTACTCTGTACATCCAGCGCATCAAAAAGTTGACCCTTAAGTGGAAGTCTACATAATACCAGAGGTCAGTCCTCAGAGTTTATAGCATCTGAAATACTCTTTTTTTTTGCTCAAATTTTTTCTCCTTAGAAAAAAAGTCTAACAGTCTTAAGGAGGCATTTAAGTAAAAGTCACTTCTTCTGTGGTTAAATAGCCTTGAAAAAGAGAGTTCTTTGGTGGAAAGGGCAGGGATGAGCAAAGCGCGTGGTTGTTGTCGCAAGCCCACCAGCTGAAAGGGAAAAGGCAAAAGTTAGGCGTAAACACGGTGGAAGGTAGAAGGTGATTTATCTTGTGCAATTTACAACAGGTGCTAAACATTACGAAAACCAGAGCTATTAAGCAATCAAATTAAGCTATAATTATAACTGAAGAAAACTGTACAGGAATTCTAATTAATTCAAATCTGAACATGTCCAAGAGGAATGCTCCAGCAACCCCACTTCTGAATAAAACAAAACAAAAATAACCCTTGGATAATGCTTTCAGATTGCACAGGAAATTAAGAAATACTTCTCAGCCTGAATATTCCAAGCATTCCTTATTAAATAGTGAGAGAAATTCCCTGCAATGCCTCGGCACTTGGCTTTTCAGGTACACACCGCCTAAAGCATGTAGTTGGGGCGGGGTTGGGGGGGTCGCTTAACTCGGCAGGATTTGAAGAAGGAGTGGACCGAGGGATTCCACCGTTTATATAAGTACTTCAAAGGGTCTGAAGGGTTGGCTCATTCTTCTCGCCTTTGAAGGTTTTTCGCAGGGCATGGGAGCCTTTTAAAGAGCTCTCCAACACTCCCTTTTTATTTCTTTATTTATTTATTTGTGTGTGTGTCTTCTGGACCAATTCCATTTTTTTCCCCAGCCACTCCTTTTCCAATCCTCAATGGCAATCTTTTCACCTGACTTGAGCTTTCTGCTTTTCTCCCCCTTCAGGGAGCTCACGGATGTCAGGAGAACAGGGCACGGTTTTCCACGGGATGTGCCAAAACCATGGTACGTTGCATTCGATTAAGATGTTGTGGGAAGAAGAGGTTTAGATATTTGAAAAATATTTCCAACCCAAAGAGTGAACCATTTGATTAGGGTTTCTATTTCGCTAATTCATGTTTCTTTGATTTTAACAATTCAAGAATAGGAACAACAAAAACAACAGCAATGGGAGCAACATTTGTCAAAAGCTTGTTATGTATCATTCTAAATTCTTTACCCGGATGTCTTAGTTCATTCCTTCTGCCATAACAAAATACCTGAGACTGGGTAATTTATAGATAATAGAAATTTACTTCTCACAGTTCTGGAGGCTGGGAAGTCCAAGATCAAGTTGTCAGCAGATTACATCTGGTAAAGGCTATTCTCTGCTTCCAAAATGGTGTCTCTTGCTGTGTCTTCACATGGCAGAAGAGATGGAAGGGCCAAATTTGCCCCATCAAGCCCTTTTGCAAAACACAAATCCCTTAGAAGCAGAACTTTGTGGTGTTGTCTGTAGTTCCAGGTACTTGGGAGACTGAAGCAGGAGAATTGCTTGAGCTCAGGAGGTCAAGGCTATAGTGTGTGATGACTGTGCCTATGAGCAGCCACTGCACTCCAGCCTTGGCCACACAACAAGACCTCATTTCTAAAAAATAAAGAAAAAGAAAAAAGGAAAAAGACATTAATTCCATCCATGAGGCTTGGTCTCATGGCCTAATCACCTTCAAAAGTCCCCACCATTTAATACTGTTGTAATGGGACTTAAGTTTCAGCATGAATTTTGGAGAGGACACAAACATTCAAACCACAGTACTAGATTATCTCAATTAATTCCCTCAACCTCTCTATCAAGTAGGCAATCTTAGAGTACTCATTTTACAGAAGAAGAGCCAAGACCTGCTGTTGGCTGTTAAACAGATTATAAAACAAAGACCCCTTTCATGTTATTCATGTGATTCTTGTACATTTCTAAATAATTCCTTGCAATTTCTCTTTGCTTTCCATTGGGTTAAAGTGGTTGAGAGTGTGTGTGGGGGAGGAATGTTTTCTCAGGGTGAGTTTGCCTTCTGGACTGAAAAGGTGGCATGGCCCTTGTCATTAGCATAGTTTTGCCCACCATTTTGAATATCTGTTTTTCAACACATCCTTGACGCTTGCCTTGACTTTGCTTCCATTCATATAACGATATGGTGCTTGGGGGGTAAAGATGTATGAAGAAACACTGAATTTGTGGATACTGTCAAATTCATAGCACTTTTCACTATTACTGGAGTTTGTGTTCTCACGGGAAGCGCCATGCTCACTGTTGACAGCATTGACAAAAGGTATAGGGCTTATTTTTCTTCTGTGGTCTGGGTTCTCTAGGTCACATCCCCTCTCCCTTTGATTCATTGTGTAAGAGAGGGTTGGTACCTAGTTTGGCAAGATTAGTTCATAAATGTTTGCTGGAAGCAATTCTCATAGTAGCAGTATGAAGAAATCCTAATTTTCATTGGTAGATGAGGAAATCAAGAATTTAAGAGTTGGAAATGTGGCGAGGGTCACATTGCTAGTTATGTGGCAGACACAAGCACTGAGCTAGAGAGCACAATGCTCTTCCATGGGGCACCCCATCTGTGCATGCACGTGGGCACTCACTCCCACACCCAGTTTTCTTTTGCTACCCTTGAAGCACCCTGCAGGAGTTATAGGACATTTCCCTCTCACTTTCTAGGGCATCCGCCAAGCCTGGGATTAAGGGGAGTGCAGAAACTGCCCAGGGCTCAAGGGAGGCTTATGCCAACAGAAATGGCTTTTTGTGTAGGGTACCAGGTGGCTGGCAAGAAGCTTCAGCCTGGTGACTCCTAAAGGGCAGCTCTGGGGCCCACAGACTTAGCTCAGCCCACAGTAGCCCTTCCATAGAAAGTGTATGATGCTTTGGGAGGCCACGGTAGACAGATTACTTGAGGTCAGGAGTTTAAGACCAGCCTGGCCAACATGGTGAAACCCCGTTTCTACTCAAAATACAAAACTTAGCCAGGCATGGTGGTGATTGCCTATAATCCCAGCTACTTGGGAGGCTGAGACAGGAGAATTGCTTGAACCCAGGAGGCAGAGGTTGCAGTGAGCCAAGATCGCACCACTGTACTCCAGCCTGGGCAACAAAGAGTGAAACTCCATCTCAAAAGTAAAAAAACAAACAAAAAAAGTATATGATTGCAGTTGGGAGATATGAAGACACCTGCTATCATGGAAATACCAGCAAAAGGGAAAATATATGTACATTGAAACAGGAAAATAGTAATCCTTAGCATTTACTGATGCCAAGACCACTATGTACATTCATTCAATTCTCACAGCCACCCGATGAAGCTGATGAATTACTATTCCCAAGCTAAGGCTGAGGAAATTGGATCTAAGGGTCATTCAGTGACTTGCCCAAGGTCTCACAGCTTATAAAGGGCAGAATGAGGATTTTGACTCAGGCAGGCAGACCTAGGAGCCCAGCTCCTAAGCAAAATGCTGGGCCCACTACAAGCCTGTCATGTAAGATGGGTTCCAAAGGCACAGTGTCAGGAGCCAAGTGGGAAAGGGGGCTGTGACCTGGAGTGAGGCGGATGGGAAGGGCTATCTGGATGAGCTTGATGGAGGCCTCTGAAGCTGGACTCTGACAGGCAGGATTGGGAAGGCAAGTGGTGGAGGAGGAGGGAGACATGTAGGCCTCACAGCTGGTGCCAGCAGAGGTGAAGATACCACAAACGCTTTGGCACCCCGGCCAGGGGCTTGGGATAGCAGGGCCCACAGTGGGAATGTCACTGGGTCCCTTGCACTCTTCCCTGTCAGGATCTGCCCAGGCTCAGCTTGCGTGGCTGGGGGGAGGACCACCCTCCCTCTCCTCCCCACCCCTCTAGGGTGACCTTGGCCCTAAAGCACTTTCCTGGACTTCCTGCTCTCATGGGGGTGGCAAGTGCCCTGGGGATCTCCCAGGGAACTTTTGGTCATCCCTTCATGGCCTGAGGTGTGATCTGTGCTTTCTGTCTGTTCTGGGAAAGACAGCAAAGGCCTGCAGTGGCCTGTTGCCCTGACAAGCCCTGCTTGGCAATCTGGTCTCATGGGAATGTTCCCAGCCCGCCCCTTGCTCCTCTAAAGTCCTGTCCTCTCCCGTCAAAAGCTTCTGAGGTGGGGGAGGCCTGGGCACTCCTTGTGCCTGCACACTCTACTTCCAGCTTTTGAAATCCTCCTCAGTTTTGCATAAGTCATGGTCACCCCTCCCACGCATGGGTCGGAGGCTAATTTGACCTCATGTGGTGAGACTTGCCTTTCAACTGGCCTGGAGGGTGACCCAGAGAGACAGCTCCAGAGATGTGACTGGAACCCTGGAATGGGCTGACCAGTATAGCAGCCACTCAGGTAACCTCTGTCCTGCTTCCTCCCTCTGTGAAGTTGGACCAGAAGTCCTTACTGGCAGCAGAGCATGGTGGTGAGCTTTATTCCTGGGATTCAACTGCCTAGATTGAAATCTCGGATCCCTCATCACCAGCCAGGTGGCCTGGATGAGTTACTCAGCACTGTGCTCTTCAGTTTCCTCATCTGTAAAATAAAAATCTTTGTACCTCTCATTTGGCCTTTGTGAGGAGTAAATGGAAAAATATATGGAAAATACTTAAAACGGCATCTGGCATGCAATGGATGCTCAATAAATGTTAGCCATTGTTATTTTACCATTAGAGTTTGAGGAATCCTTTCCTACCATAAGCTCATTTCGCCAATGAGGAGTCAGAGGCCCAGCCAGGTCATTTACCTACCTGAGATCACCTACCTGGTGTCAGAGCCAGGGCCTTGCTCTGCTGGTACTGTATGCCCAAACCAGGTCTCTTTCTGCCCCCACACAAGGTGCTAGGGCCAGGTCTGTTTCTCAGAGCCTGGGATGAGATCCCATGCCTCAGAATGGCTGGAGGAGCTTATTAAAAATACAGATTCCTGGCCGGGTATGGAATCCCATATGCCTCTAATCCCAGCACTTTAGGAGGCAGAAGTGGGCAGGAGTTCGAGACCAGCCTGGCCAACATGGTGAAATCCCTTATCTACTAAAAATACAAAATTACCCAGACATGGTGGTACACATGTGTAGTCCCAGTTACTCGGGAGGCTGAGGCAGAAGTATCACTTGAACCCGGGAGGCCAGGGTTGCAGGGAGCTAAGACCGTGCCATTGTACTCCAGCCTGGGCAACAAGAGCAAAACTCCATCCCCGCCCCCCCAAAAAAAGTTCAGATTCCTGAACCCCGACCTGGACCCACTAAAACAGACTTTCTGGGATGGTGCCTGAAAATCTATTTTAGCCAAGATCACGTCCTTATTGTTCCCACTTTCTACCTCTGTTTGATTCTTATGTTCCCTAAAGCTTGAGAACTACCCACTTAGCTTTTGGGTAGTTTGATCAAATTACAAAAGGATTGGATGGCAGCAGAGTCTCTAAGTTTTTTGAATCAGCCCAAGTGCATGTCCTGCCTCTGGTGTGCCCTGCACGCTGCCACATCACCCTCTTCTCTGGGAGCCTACAGACCTATTGATCAGCATCTATGGGGAAGGGGAGGGGGATGGTGAAAAATGTGAGGTCAGTAGGAGATGAAGGGCTACGGGAAGCCCGACATGGTTGGTGACACTGACAGTCAGAGAGGCAGAGGCCAGTGAGTGGAGAGTTGGTGGGCTTTGGGACCGTGAGGCCCTTGCAGGGTGGGGAGCTTCGAGTAGGCAGAGGAAAGACAGAAGGGCAGCTCAGCTAGAGCCACCTCTGGGGAGTGGAGCTGCTGGGAGCGGGTGTCACTGGTGGCAGCTAGGTGCAGGGGTATGGGGTGGGGGACAGTGTGACTGACCAGCCACCAAGAAACCCACCCACTTCTTTTGATACTGTTAGGCTGCTCTTTTATGATGAAATGAGCAAACACACACCCTCCGTTTAAAGCTACTGTGGATTTGATTTCATTTGTAGGCTTTATTTTATTTTTTGGGTGGTTATAGAAGGACAGCTTGCCCCTTGATTTCCCTTGTCCCTACAATCTTCAGGGACAGCATGGACCTGATGTGGCTGCAGGAAACGTGGGAGCAGCAGGCTGGCAGGGCAGGAGGGAAAGGGCTGGAGTGGGGAGGTGTGGGGAGATGGTGACTCTTTGGTGCTGGGCTGGGTGCCGCCTCATTCAGCAGCTGCCCATACCTCCTCCCTCCTGTGACTGCTCTCTGGACATCCCCTGATCTACTCGGAAGAGGTGGGGGTGGGCTGACCTTCATGGCAGATGTGGAAGAAGAGCGTGCCCTGGTTCCTGTCACTGGAGGTTACATAGATTTATCTGTGCTGCTTTACATCCTTTCTGGAAGCTGGCAGGGTGTAAATTAGAAATAAATAAAAATAGATTTATCAGCACTTTCCAAGTTTATACCAAATTCAGGGGTGGCAGTAGAAGTGCCTCTCTGAGCCCTTTAAGTTAGGGGTCAAGGTGCATGTGAAGATAAAGACCAATAGCTGGATCTCTCCCACTGAGCAGAGGCCCCAGCCAGACTTCTTGATGAGAGGGGATGCGGGGTAACTGCTCATATTCCCAAGTGCTGGCTGTGGACAGTTCGCTGAAATAAGTCCTTTACATGGATTAACCCTTCAAGATGAGTACCAATATCACCATTTTCCAGGTGAGGAAACAAGCCTAGCAAGAATAAGTTACTCACCCAAGGATGCACCGGTGAGTAGTAGGTTTGGAGTTGGAACCCAGGCAGCCTAGCTTCAGAAGTCACATTCAAACCCAGGTCACAGAAGGACCTGCCTCATTTGCTTGGGAAAAGGAGGGATTCTGAGTGTTTATTATTAGTTCATTCAAGAGACAACTGACATGTTTGGCTCTGTTTCATTCTGAGGTTGGCTGGACTCAACACTGTTTGCGCTGGACAGATTAGCAGCCCCTAAAGGGTAGGGTCTAGGGCTCACTGAGCTCTACCAAGGCCTCAACACCTTGGACTTGTCTGCATGGTGCCTTTGGCTGCATTGAGTCAAGTGCAGTCATTGTTTCCAGAAGTCCTCTGCCCAGCTTTGATAGAGAACCACATTTTCATTATTCATCATGATCAAACAGAGTAGAGAAAGAGGGGTCTTCTTTCTGGTCGGTCGACATGTTCCTACTGCCTTTTCTTCAAAGGGAGGTGATTTGGAGTGAACTTTGAGTGGCTGGCTCGCTGGCAGGCCAGCACACGAAGGCCAGAGTTCTCCTCTGTCTGCCTGCTCTCTTAGTCCAGGGGAGTTCAAATGCTTGCTGCTGCTTCCTGTGTCACTCCCTGTCTGTCTTAAGTGGGTCGGTGGTGCAGGCAGGCTCAGCCCCAGAACAACAGAGACCCATCTAAGGCCTGTCCAGGTGTGAACTGTGAGAGGTGGGGGGTGGGAGAGAACAGTGTTGCAACTTCTATCGCGCTCCCTGCCTTCTACTGAATATGTTACCCACGGACCAATCCTACTACCCCGGCAGCCAGAGAACCCCTCACCTCTGTCCTGTCATCCTCTCCGCCTGTTTCTGGAACCAAAACCACTTTCTCTCTGGTCAAAGAAAATTTCAAAAAGCAGTAAGTCCCTCAGGTTGTCCCAAGGCCTAAGAGATGATAGACATTATGTCACCAGGAAGCCTCACTATCTTGGTAAAAAACAGCAGGTGAAAGCTGTGGATGCTGTGCCCAGTTGGTGATGTGGGCATGAGCCCTGTTTTACATTGGCTCCTTGAGAGGGATCTTCAAGTACGGACATGGAATTTTTATTTCCTAGCGTTTGCCCTGTGGAACTTGAGAGATCCAACCCCATAGGCTCTGGAAGAGTTTTTTTTCTCTGAATTCCTCTCTTTAACCCCTAAGAACTTTGCTATCTATGATTATTTTATGAGGAGGGTCTGGCTCCCTGAAATGAACGTGCCATGTGAATGTAGATTCCATTATTCACTATTCTCAAGTAAGACCAGACTTAATCATAAGAAGATGGCCGTGGGGGAAATTTTCTTTGGAAAAATTTCCAAGCATATTGAGCACTGACAATACATAACGCATGCAACAGGCATTCGTTGGCAGGTGTACCAGGGTGAATAAGATATGGCTCCTGTTCTTAAAAGAGTCCTCACTCTAATGGTGGAGAAGCACAAGTGTATAAATAATACCAAGTGTGATTATGGTGACCATGTGGCTGGAAGAGGTTTATAAGTAGTTTATGTGGAGGTGTCAACTTGAGACCACCTGATTTCACACACTGCCACACTCAGCATCCTAAGTGATGCCCAGGAAGATAGGTCCGATGAAGGAGTTATGCTTGTTTTAAACTTTCTATTGTGAAATTATTTTAGACTTACAAAATATTATAAAAATCTGTACAACATTCTCAAATACCTTTCACTAGCTTCCCCTATTGTGAATATCTTATAATATCTTATGTAACCATAGTACAATCATAGAAACTAGGAAATTAATATCGATTCAGTATTATTGACTCATGTTTAGATTTTATTTGAATTTCACTAACTGCCTCACGAATGCCCCCTTTCTGGTTCAGGTCTCAAACCAGGATCTCACGTTGCATGCATGCATTGTTTCTCCTTAGTCTCAATCTTTGAGAGTTTTTCAGTCTGACTTTCATGCCTTTGACATTTTTAAAGAGTACTGGTCCTTTTGTAGAATGTCTCCTGATTTGGGTTTTTCTAATGTATCGTCATAATTAGATTAATGTTCTTTCTGCATTTTTGGCAGGAATCTCACAGAGGTGATGTTCTCAGTATATCCTATCTGGAGGTGCATAATATCCATACGTGTTACTACTGGTGATGTGATCTTTGATCACTTGGTTAAGATAGTGACTGCCAGGTTAGTCCACTATAGAGTTACTATTTTCTCTTTGTAATTAGTAAGTATCTTGTGGGTAGATAATTTGAGACTATGTAAGTATCCTGTTTCCCAACATACTTTTGCCCACTAAGTTTAGCATCCATCAATGTTTCTCGTCTGTCACAATCACCATAGTGTATTTGCTTAATGATGATATTCTATTTCTATCATTTCTTTCACATTTGTTAATTGGAATGCTACTGTAAGAAATAGATGCCCCTTCTCCTCCACCTATTTTTTTAAATGTAATTACTTATTTATACCAGAATGGACTCATGGATATTTATTTTATTAGACTCGGAGATTACCTTTAGATCCTGTTGCCATCGCTGTGAGTTCAGCCTTGCCACATCTCTTGCCTGGGTCACCATAAAGCCTCCTAACTGGTCTTCTTACCTCCAGCCTCCTCCCTTTTAACACAGACTCTGCATGTCCACCTGAGGTCCTGTAATGCCAGTCTGACCATGTCACAACCCTTCAGTTGCTTTCGTTTGCTCTTTTGAATGGTAACATAATTAACGACAACTAACATTTGTTGAATATTTACTAAGAGCTTTACGTGCATATTCTCACTGAATCCTCACAATACTTGAATGCTTTAGGTAGTATCATCTTCATCAACATCATCAGCAGCAGCCCCAGGGGGCAGTTGAAGCAACCGAGGCACACAAGCATTAAGCAACTTCCCCAGGGTTGCTGAGCTGTTAAATGTTGAGTGCGTACTCTCAGCCTGTAGGGTCTACCACCTGCTAAATAGGCCCTTAATGATCTGACCTCCGCTACATCTTCAGCCACATTTTCCATGTTCCCAGCATTCATTGCACTTTCCGTAAACAGTACTTGGGACAGAAGTAGCATTTCTCACCCAGTGTTGTTGAGGGTACAGATGACATTTTGGCTGCACTTGTGGTAGGGACATTGGTAGCAGCAGAAGCAGTAGTATCTAAGTAAGAAAATTATATAAAAGGTGGCCAAATTATCTTGTGATTGTACCTAAGTCTAGTAGTCCAGTGTAGCCTACTAGGCTGCAATTGTGAATTTCTTGTGAATTTCTCCCCTACACACCCACACCTGGACTGCCTTTCTGGAGCTTCATCACTTTTTTTGTTTCACCTTTACCACTCAAGCTAGGTAAACCTCCTCTTCAAAATTCTTCCTGAGCAACAAGTTTGTGAAGATGACTTTCCCATCAAATCCCCTCACTGGGACCATAGCATGTTGATTCTACCTCAGGTCTAGGGCTATAGGCACCTATAGTCAAGGATCAAGTATTTTAACCTATTGTGTGCCTCTACTGCCTGGAAAGTTTCCTTCTGTATAACATGTGCTCAATTTGAGGATTCACTGATTGATAACTACACATAAGACATGGCGAGTAATGACTCTAATGCACATTAATACAGTCCCCAAATCCATTATCTAAAACCCTTTGGGCCATATGTGTTTCAAATGCAGAATTTTTCAGATTTAGCAAGATATTATGGAGCATATAAAACATAATTCATGATACTCACAGTGGGGTCTGAAGAAGTGTTCCAAAGTGAAAGATAATAATATTTTTGTAGTGATATGAATATTCTAAGTAAGATAAATAAACGTTATAAATAGCCTCATGACAAGTTTTATCATCAAATAATTCCCCCCAGTTTTTTCACCTTCTGAGCTCTTTCTATTTTGGAATTGTGAATAAAGGATTCTGTGCTGGTATGAAGGCATTAATAGGTAACATAAAGAGGCACCATTTTGTCCTTGGGTTCAAGATGAAAGAGACTTCTAAGGATGAGAACACTGAGGCGACTGGCAATGGCAAACAGGGGAGTTCTGTGGCTGTTCACCCAGCTGTGGGTTGAGGGCTGGTGTGACCACAGGAAGAGGCCAGTTAGGAGCTATTACAGTTGTCCAGGACAGATGTCTCAAGGGCCTACCTTGGGTGCTGGTGATAGGTTGGAGAGAGAAAATTTAATGTGAAGTGTTACAAAGGAATGAGCCACAGAACTTGAAGGCAAGGTGTGCCAATCTGGTGAATCCGTTGTTCTCAGGCTTTGTGCTCCATGCTTTGGAAGAGTGTTCATGTCTTTAACAGAGCCAGAGTAGAGGGGGGCGGGCGGAGAAGATGGATGCATTTGAGCATGTGGAATATGCCTGTAGCCTATCCAGGTGGAAATAAGTTTTAAGAATAAAAGAGTAAACAAGTTTTCAACGACATCTAAAATAATATGTGGTATGCAAATATGTTATTGGTCATGAATATTTCTATTATTATTATCATCACCTTATTCTTTTTCAAATATCTTCATTGCTAGCCTGAAATCCCCTGCTGCCCAAGGCCAGAACAATTCTCAAATGGGCATTTACCTCAGTGTCCAGGCTCATCTGCCCCAAGTCTCCCAGAAAACCATCATATATATGCCGTGTTGGTTTGCATTGTCAAACTGTAAATGGTCATTTACTTAAAAAAACAGGCTTTGTCTCCAAGTGGATGTTTGGAGCCCAAGTTTTATCTGAGATGCAGGTTTCCTGGGTGGGTTATACACCCAGAAAATAGAGGATTCAATGGATGTAGTGTCAGACTTGGGTAAGTCATAAAGTTTGTGATTACGTTTGTTAGAATTCTAGAGCTAGAACCAGTTACAAAAAATAAGCCCACTCTCTCCTCCTCCTGCCAAGATTAAAGCAGACCTTGACTGTCAGTTCCTGGTCAAAATGACTGTCCTCACAGCTGTAGGTCTAGTTTACCCTTCTTTTCTTCTCTGCTCAGGCAGAGGGGAAAAAGCTGATGAGAATTCCCCACCAGATAGTTCTTTTCACTTGCACAAAGGGGCTGGCTGGTGTCTGGAAAGCTTGGGAGATGTCCTTTGTAGACCTGGTCCTTAAGGGATGCCTCATTCTGGCAGAACAGGTCCCCGGGGTTTGGCAGGTAGTCGTGCATGGGTCTGGAGGAGTGAGTAGATATGCTTTGTGTTTTGTTTCCCTGTTTTGTGCCTCTCTCACTCTTTGCTGGGGCTACTGGGAACTCTGTGGTGACTCTCAGGACAAGGATTCAGGGAGAAGAGACGGGGAGATGGGTGGGGGGATTACATAGAAAGGAAATATAAAATTAGTAAATCTGATTCAACTCTGATCTTGGTTCCTAAGGATTGTTTTTGATAGGGCAAAATACTTTTCCAGGAATAAAAGTCTTAGTGATGGGAGAGCTGAATGAAGCAGTGACAATCAGGTATGGGTCAGGTCTCCCCAGGAGGCTGCAGCGTTCCTAGCTCTCACCAAGGCCCCTCTCTGTCTTCACCTGACAACAGCTAGGGGTGTTTAGAGACCTGAGTGTGGGCAGTTACTTGCTCTCCCAGTGGGCTGAGCCAGGACCTAGAATCCCCGGCAGCTGATCCTGGCACCAAGAGGGACTTGTACAAATACATACTGATCCTCCACCAGCACTGTTGAGGTGTATTTGAAGCTGCATCTACAAATGGTAAATACATTTTAAATATTCATGACCTTGCCTCACAACTGACAATCCCTATCCCTACTGAGTGTCCCCTAAACTTCTCTAAAGCAGCTCAGTTGGTTTCACAAAGGCCATGCAAGGGACCTGCCTTCCTTTCCCTTCAGGTCCTGAGGTTGTGTCAAGATTGAACTTGGGATCCTGTTTTAGGTCCCATAGACTTGTATAAGAGTTTTTATGCCTACAGAACAACGTATAAAATGTATCAAAATGTATTATTCCCACAAAGGTTTGAGTCTCTTGAAGTCACTGAATTGACAATCCAACAGAGTGGTTTGAGGGTGTGGTGGTTACAATGTCGATAATGTATTTTCTAGAATAAGAGATAGCAAGTTGAATAGAAAATCTATGAGCTTCCTTATCTTCGTACTCTGATGCCTCCTTCCTCACCCCAACCTTTACCCCTCCAACCCACTAATGGGCCCCAGAACTTATCCTGGAACCTGAGCTGGAGAGAGCAGGGCTGACCGAGACATCCTCTCTAGAATCTGTCTCTCTCCCAGGGGAGCTCTTGAAGGAAACCTGCAGCAGAGAATTTTCCTGCTCTTCTTATCCAAGAGAAGGATTTCATTTGCTAGTTTATAAATGGATGCTGTCTAGTAGTTAAATCTGCTAGGGGACTGGGGTGTAGGAGCATGTTTGAGGGCTTTTGTTGATAAATATTACGTGGAAATGGAGTTCTGCTAACGTAGGCCAACTCCTGAAAAATGGATCCCTTAATGTCCTCTCAATGAGACCTGCTATACGACAGCCAGCCTGGGGAGCTAAAATACTGGTGAGAAATTGAAGCTATAGATCTGTCTCAGAGTGCGGCCTCATCAGCTGTGATTGTTAAGTGTTAACTTGAAGACTCTATAGCACTCTGGTCTTGCCCATGTCTAATAGACGGCAGCTTAGCTCGGGGTTCTGGCAGGGCAGGAGAGACTGGCAATGGGTGCTGCTGCTGCCAGGTGCTCGTTTTATGTGTGTTCCCTTCTGGCATGCACTGAGGATGGCCTCAGGGGAGAAGAGAGACCCTTGAGGGCTGGTGATTGCATCCTTCAGGGTCCAGCCAGCAAAACAGGAACAGTCTGAGATATTTTACACAGAGGAGATTTAATGAAGGAATTGGTTATAAAGGTGTAGGAAGGGCTGGAGGAGCAAAATGGAGAAGGTGATAGTTGTAAAGGAGCAGAAGGAAGAAGATGTGATATCCAGAGATTAGGAAACTGCCAATCTCCCTGGATTAGAGCCTGCACCTGAGCCCACGGCTGTGTTGCTGGAACTGCGAAGGAGGTGCTGCTGCTGAACCCTGGGTGGCTGGAATTGGGAATTACTCTATCCCACTGCCACTATGGCAACTACCAGTCAGTGCCAGAGCAGCCACTGATGTCTGAGAAAAAAACGTAGGAAGCTTTGCTCTGTCATCTCTGATCTCTCACTAGTGCCTCCCTTTGGCAGAGTCTAACCAGAAGCTGCTAGAGGGTCTGTGAAGTGTAGACTCCCAGCTCCAGCAACAAAGAGGAGAGCATAGAAGGGAGTGTGTGGGACTGAGAGGCAATGAATAAATAAATGGCACAGGGTTCTTCTGATAAATGAGCAGAAGTGGAAACTAGGAGAGAGGTTCCTAATTTGGTTCAATGACTAAGGCACGTTCAATATTTAAAATCCATTGTGCTCTGAGTATGTATTTTTTTTTTTTTTTTTTTTTTTTTTTTTTTTTTACAATTCTTTGGAGAAAAGAGGTTAGTGGTTAAAGGGATCAATATTCCACCCAGGACAGGAATTTCCTTGGCAGCATTTGGGGAAGTCTCTGCTTGAACAGTTCTGGTGACACGAAGTTTGCTATCTCAATGGGGTAGTCTGTTTATCATAGCTGGACAGTTCGAATCATTGGCAAGCATTTTATTCAGCTGAAACTCATCTTCAAGAAAAGTCTGCCCAGTGATCCTTGTTTGGTATACAAAGGTGATCTCCTTGCCTTACCTCTTCTTTAATTTGGGAAGCACTGTGTGTTATGTAGATAAGGTGGGCTTTCGCTTCTGTATTAGTCAGGAGTTGGTTTGTCCATTAATAACAGGTGTCTTCCTCCACTTGAAAAAAAGCAGTTTAATAAAGTTTAGTAGAGGCTACAAAAGGTGAGAGGGTGTTGAGTCTGAAAAATTACCTGTTGAGTACAATGTTTACCATTCAGGTGATGGATACACAAAAAGCCTAGACATCAGGACTATGCAATATATGCATGGAAAAAATCTGCTCTTGTACCCCCTAAATATATACAAATTAAAAAGATTAAAAAATAAGTCTAGAATTTGGAGGATGGAATACTGCATAAGTCGGGGGACTCTGCCCCTTCAATACCCAGGGCCCCAGTGTTCTGCATTTGTACTCTGCCATCCTGAAAGTATAACCCTCATCCTCATGGTCCAACATGGAGCTCAAGCCATCCTGTCTAAAGGATGGGTAGAGATGGGGATGAGTAGAAGGCTAGCTCTCTGTTAAGGAGCTGTCCTGGGAGTTGCCATTTGAAACTTCCACTTACATTTGATTGGCCAGATGATTGGCCAGAACTCGGTCACATGCTCACAATCTAGCTGCAAGGGAGTCTGGGAAATGTTTTCCTGGACTGGACAGCTAAAGTGCCCTGTTAAAACTTCTATGACTGTGGACAAAGAACACAACAGATACTGGAGTACAACAAGCACTTTAGCATTTAATCACAACTCTAGTTTAACAGAGGCCAAGCAATGTGCTAGGCCAGTGTTTCTCACATTAATGTGATGTGATGTGAATCACATGGGGAGTTTTAAATGCAGATATTGATTCAGTAGATTCAATTGGGACCTGGGATTCTGCATTTTTATCAAGTTCCCAGCTGATACTCACACTACTGGGACCACATGGACCACAAGAATCTGGAAATACAATGTAGAACATGATGGAATAAGTCTTATTTTGAATCCCACAAGTGAGATTGAATTCCAGCTTTTTTTTTTTTTTTTTTTACTGTAAACTTACATTTTGGGAGATGCCATGAGATTAAAAGAGCCTGGTTCTCAGGAAGTGCTCCATAAAAATACACTTTCTTCCCTGTTTTGGAAAGGTTCCCTCACCTTCACTTGAGGAGGGCGCTGATTGGGTCAGATGAACGGAGTGGCTCAAATCTGAAACATCAGCCACAGACTCCAGAATAATGAACAGTGGGTGTCTCCTGAGAGCCAGGTGGGGTCTTTGGGGATTGTGGACAGTGAGGCTCCACTGGGCACTGAAAATGGCAGTGAGGAGACTTAAGCCTGGGCATGGGGCAGTGCGGAAGAGAGCACTTCCTCCTGTGCCAGCGAGGACGAGGGCCTGAAAGAAACAAGGCCGCCACTACGGGCCTGCCCAACTCCCCATCTGCTCGGGGAGAAAAAGGACACGGAGCAGAGGCAGGAATTCAGGCAATTAATCCTTTATTTAAAGAATAATAAACAGCCAGATTTTACATGCTGAAAGAGGGAACAAGGTAAAAGGGGTTAAAAACTAAAAAGCAAGGACGGCAGACACCAATTAACACAATGCTAATTGACAATTTCCCCAAGCTTCCATGAAACATGCCAGGCCGATTTCCCCAATTGCTAATTAAATCAAACCGCACACACAATACTAATTTCCCTAACTTAGGGAACTCAGTAGACAAATAAAATGAGAAACTAACTTAAACATTTTGTCAAAGTATGGGAAGAAGGATGAATGAAATCTTAACATGAATAAACTTTGGCTCCAAGTAAATTTGTTAAAGTTCTGGCATGTTTAATGAAGTCTTAAAATATCCCAGTATCTCCGTTCTACTCCATTCTACTCACAATTGCATAAATGCACTTCCCTAATCACAAAATAATACACAGCAGTCCTCTTAAACTTACGTTCTCTCCCTCTGGTGAAGGGTACCCAGCGCATCATGGAAGTGACATGTAAATTGCACCATTTAAATATTATAAAATACCTACTTAATTACAATTAAAAACAAAGGAATAACTTGTCTTTAAAATAGTCCCTGAGGTTCTTTGAGCTGGAGTCTGGCTTTGTGAAAAACAGAAGCCAGTCACTTAATCACATAGTTGAGTGGAGAAGCAGCCGCCTTGGCTGACTTTCTCGCAGTCTTCCTTCCCCTGCACTCCACAAAGCTTGTGGGGCTCTGATCTGTCTCACAGGCCCCATCTCCTTCTCTTCCCACCAGCCCCCTCTGCAAGCCTGTTTTGAAGTGTCCCCTTTCACCTCTGTGCTACATTCAGGGCCCACTAGAAGCATCCCCGTTGAATTATGTCATCACAGAATGGGGACGGGTCTTTAAGGTCATCTATCTAATTCGCTCATTTTACTATTGAGGACACTCACGCCAAGAGATGTGGATGTGCCTAAAGTTCAACAGCTGGCCTGTGGCCCCAGGTTTTTATTTTTTAATTATGCAAGAAATATGTGATGATTTTAATAATCATAGCTTATACTTGCATAGTGTTTACTACGTGCCAGCCACATTTCTAAGCACTCTACGAAATTAACTCCATTGATCCTCACAGTAATCCTGAAGTTGAGATCATTATCTCTCCATTTTACAGATAAAGAAACTGAGGCGCTGTAGTGTTAAATAATGTACCTGAAGTCATATCCCTAAGTGGCAGAAGTAGATTTGATCCAAGAAGACTGGCTGCAGATCCAAGGTCTGAACCACTCTATTCATTTGCTCTTTTTTAGAGTAATTAGAAAATAGGAATAGAAATAAAAGTAGAGCATGAGAAGTAAGCATCACTTGTAATAATAGCACTACACAGATATAACCATGATTAGAATTTCGAACATAGCCTAACATAATTTGTTCTGCTTCTTACATATTAAAAAAATAGAGTTAAACATGTTTATATGGTCTCACATGATTCACCTTTTTTATCTTAACAGTCTATTATGAACAGCTTTCTATTGCTTATAAATACACATGTACAACATGATCTTCAATGGTTGAAATGCAGTCCACTGAATGGATGTGGCACAATGTATTTAACCTATGCACCAAACTTGACACTGAAGTTGTTTTCTTCTTTCCCTATGAGCGTGTTGCAATGAACATCTTTATAAAAACATTCTTATCCTTTCGTTAGATTGCCCTTCACTATTACATATATGGAAACTGGAAGCTGTAATAGGTAAGGGGGAGGGAGAGGTTTGTGGGGACACCCCTAAATATGCAGAACTAGGAAACTGGACTCCAAACCAGTAATGGAGGAAACCCCCTTTTTCCTAAGTGAAATATTTCACTTCATGTCCATTCTTGTGCACCTCCGCTTTCTTGGGGATCACTAAGGCAAGGGCCAGAGCCCCCACTAAAAGAATATAATAGGCAACTCACCATCTGTGGCTAAGATGTTCTTCCAAGATGTAAGTGATTAACTTTACACAAATGCATGTCTTTAAAAAATTAATGGTTTTTATTCTTATT
Organism: Macaca thibetana thibetana; assembly: GCF_024542745.1. NCBI lineage: Eukaryota > Metazoa > Chordata > Mammalia > Primates > Cercopithecidae > Macaca > Macaca thibetana. Next base: position 46,800,175 of record NC_065590.1, read on the forward strand.
TTAGGGTAACGGTTGCCCAGTGGGGATATTATGAGAACTAGGCTGCAGGTGAAACTTGTTTACCTGGTTTTCCATGTTCCACCCACCGACCAGAGGGGCAAGTTGATACCCCTGCCCAGCCTGGGGTATAAGCATGGGAGACAGCCACGCATGGCTGCAGAGCCGGGTTCTAAAGCATTTTTGGTCTTTTTCTCCTGACTGGCATCCGTAATGCATTTGTCAAGAGGGAGGCTGCTTATCTGTCCTTGTCCTTTCCTGGGACAAAGGCAGACCTGTCACCATCAGATCAAGGGAACACCAGAGCCGTGTGGAAGGACAGCTCAAAGTCTTTCTGTTCATTGTGATTTATCATAATCACTGACCCCTCCCCCAGGATGAAATAGGAATGAAATAGTAATGTGATAGGTTAATGCCGATAATTAAAGAGAGTTTAAGACCAGTGTGAGGCTGAACTGTGTGTGTGGGTGGTTGAAATCGTTGTTTGATGTGAAAGTCAATGATTGAATTATTCAGAGAGAGTGATTTCCAAATGATAATTTTACACTTTACATAACTGATTTTGATTTATTATAGTGGCACCCAGTCGAGCTGCTTTAGTTCTAAGGGGCTGTCAGCTTTTCTATCCCAAACCCCTGGTTTGGAACCACCCCCCTCCCCAAAACCTGGTCATGTCTGAAATTTGACATTGTTGTTGTTATCTTCCTGGCATGGCTTTTCCCTCTTGTCTCTCATGAGAGTTTATGACTTGTTTGGTTTTGCAATTTATAATCTGGCAGAGGTGTGTGTGTGTGTGTGTGTGTGTGTGTGTGTGTGTGTATGTATACACGAATGAGTGCACACAGGCCTGGGTATGTGGATGGTGAATGGCCCAGATAACCTGATCTCCCTTTCCTTCTCATTGTGGCTTTATGAAAGCTTTGATCTTTTGTCATTTAGCAAGAGGTAGGGCCATGCTGGGAATAGGACCCTACGGGCCGTTGGAATGAAAACAGTACAGCAGTGGCAAATTGCAATGCTGCTTCAGAATTGAAAAGAGAGAGTGAAAAGTGTGAGGGAGCCCTACAGGATCAACCCAAGAGAAGGAATGTCAGACTTTGTGAAGGTGTGAACTGACACCAGGTAAATCCATCTGAAAAAATCAGTCCTTCTGAGGACAGTTTCTTCTCATCGAAATCTTTTTTGCTGGGAGTGATGTAAACCAAGACCCAGATCTCCTGCTGTTCTTTTGTGGAACAGCCTAGGATGCAAGTGCCATGTGACAGGCGAGCTAGTTACTTATCCTCACATATCAGCTTAACACCCACTGCTGCCTGCTCCAGACTCTATCCCTCCTTGGTTTGGAACACCTGGGGCATGGGGCACTTGTTCTTGTGGATGAAAGTGGTGGCACAAGACTCATTCATTAATTGACAAATCCTAACTGAGCATTTGTATATAGTATAATAATATTGACAACAGCTAACATTTGTTGAATGCTAACTTTGTGACAGATGCTGTTTGAAGGACTTCATATTGACTCATTTAATCCTCCCTAGAGCCTACAAAGTAGCTGTTATTAGCTCCATTTTGCCCATCAGGAGACTGAGGGTAACTAAGGTGCCTCTGAGCAATCAGTGCAGCATCAACACTCAACCTTCTGCCCCACCTGTCCTAGTGGGAGATGCCACATTCCGTGTATCCTTGGCTTTTCTTGCCTAGGCCTTTGGATGGCTGAGTGCAGGTCTGAAACCTGTGGCTCTGAAGCAGGCAGGAGTAAAGCTACTTCATTAAAGAATATGCTGGAAAACTGTGGAGCAACTAGGTGAGTTTGGGGATCATGAGAAAAGTTTGGGATGAGTGGAAGGGAGGTGAAGGAGCTGGGGCACATTGGTGGAGGAAGAGGAGGAGAGCGGACAGGAAAGGGAGGCATTGGAAAGAGGTCCTGAAAGGCCAGACCCTGCTCCTGCTCTGGTCCAGTACTCTGGTCAGATGCCATGATGACATATCCTGGAAGGAACTTGAAGCTTCCTAAACTGTGAAACTTGTCAACTGGACAGCGTCCCTCAGTTCTGCTTTGGTGTAATGTTCACAGTAATGTGAACACTGGGGAAGGCTTGGTAAATCTTGCAGAGCCCTGTTGCATTGGTGCATCTCAGACTGGGGTTCAGTTACTGCCAGAGGAATCAATGCTGCCCCATTAGCCTAGTGGATTTCAAGAAGGAGAAGTTAAATACTTTACTTGGTTAGTCACCAAAATATGACTTTTATAGAAAAACAAATACCAATAAATTATGGAGTAGAAAATAAAGTTCTAATGCATTGTTAAGATGAAACCCAGGATTTCTAAAAACTTTTTGCCTTCCACTGGAATTCTGAGCGAGGGCCCCGTCCCTTGGCAGTGTGGATTTACTCTTCTCTGCCCCTTGGGGCATTTTGAGAGAAAAGGAGAAGTCTGGCTGCCTGTGTGCCCCTCTTTCCGGATGACTCCAGAAGTCTACTTGTGCTCTGAACTTTCACTGTGAACAAAATTGTAATAAACTTGGGGATAGGATGCCTTTCAGAGGAAGGTGGGAATCCCTAGAGAAAGAATAGATACACTAGAACTCAATAAAGGCAAAACTTTTCTATATAACAAAAGACAACATAAACACATGTAAAAGACAAATGACCAACTGGAAGGAGAAATTGGCATGCCATATAAAGGATTAATATTCTTCGTATACAAAGAGGTCTTAAAAAGCAGAAAGCAAAAGATCAACAACCTGTAGCAAAATGAGCAAAAGTATGAACAGGTAATTTACAAAATACATACCAGTGCTGAGAGACATTTGAGAAGATACTCAACCTCACTAGTTATTAAAGAAATGTAAATTAAACAATATTATATATATTTTTCCACCTAGCAGATTGAAAAAAATGAAAACAACTTGATGCTGGTAAGTGTGTGAGGAAATGGGCAGACTCATACAGTGTCAGTGGGAATGGGAATGTAAATTGGTACAGCCTTTTGGGTGAGTAGTGTAGTTGGGTCTCTAAGAATTGAAAATGTTCTTATCTAGCACCTAAGCATAAGATAATATCAGGAATATTGTGTATGTTTAAGGATATATGTATAATGACTTTTCTTTTGTAGCGATGGGGTTTCGCTTTGCTGCCCAGGCTGGTCTCAAACCCTTGGCTTCAAATGCTCCTCCTGCCATGGCTTCCCAAAGTCCTGAGATTACAGGCATGAGTCACCGTGCCCAGGCTATAATGGCATTGTTAATAGTTGGTTCGTGAAAGAGTTGGTTACAACTTACATGTCTGGAAATAGGGGAAATGGTCAGATGTATGATTTTGTTCATGCAATGGAATATAATACAGCTATCACCTTACTAGGTAAAGCTGACATGAGGAAAAGCATAGTGCAGGCTGATGTGTGGAACATGATTACTCTCTTTTGATTAAAAAGAGATGTATGTTTATATCTAATGGTGTTGTTTTAAACATAAGTAAAAATGAGGAAAGAAAATGCACTAAACTCCAAGAGAGTTATAGTTAGTGAGATTAGATAATTAGAAGAGACTTTTAAGTGTTTTGTCATGTTTTCAGAATTTAAGCAATACACGAACAAATGTAAACATTTGCTTTCTGTGTACTCATTTGGCTTTCGACAGTCCCTATTTTGTATTCCTGGTGAGCTGACCAGATGCATATATCTTCCCTTTTTCACAAGGAGATGACCTTGAGGTTTCTTCCAAACTCCTCATTTTGGAACTGAATGTGCGAGGCTCTGTGACCATGTCTCCATTTTCATAGGACAGTCCCGGTTTGTCTGTTCTCCCAGTGTTCTGTCTGATTAGTGCTTCCTCTCATTCTCAGATACGTCCTGGTCTGGACTGTAAATCACATGGCTTCCTTGCTCAGACAGGTCAAATCACAGGTCAGGCTGGCAGAGTTGGTGAGAGGTGGAGGCAGGAATAAACACAGAGCTCCTGATTTCATTGGATTTGGTGAAATGTAATCTCTTCCCTAAGTGAGCTTCCAGCAACTTCTGCAAGAAAAGGCATTTCCCCACAACGGTAGGTGGTTCTCTGGAGAAGAATACTGGGGTTAGGGCCAGTCTAGATTCAGTTCTTACTTCTATCCCTCACTGGCTGTTGGCCTTTGACAAGTCACTTAATTTCTCTGAGTCTGAGATTCCTTATGTATAAAAGGAGGTTAATAGTGCCTTCCTCAGAGAGTTGATGTTAGTATTAAATAGAGAGCTTAGCACAAATGCTCAGCACATAAACCCTATTGATAAGAAGACCAGTCAGATGGAATTCTAAGTTATGTAAGCCTCCAAGTGTTTGCAATCCTCTGATGTAGAAAAGGAAATTTTTGATGTATCTTGACCTGGAGGGACACCAGTCACCTTGGACAAGCCCATTCCCATTTTATAGATGCACATTCCAAATGTCCCAGGGAAAGGTCTTTGCTTTAGGGATGCTGAAAGATGGAAAAGCTCTGAGTTGCTTGTTAGAAGTCTAGGTTGGTGGACCAGTGGTTTGTGTCTCTCAGGCCAGTGTTATAGAGCCAGAGGCTCTTCCAGTGAGAAGGGAACTTGGAAATTATCTAGTGCCACTCTGGGCAGAAATCTTTCTGGCAGCTTTGGATAGCCAGAATCTATGTTGTATTGCTCTGATTCTGCTGGGAATCAACCGCAAGTGGTCCTCTGGTCTGCTCCCTCATCCCCGGCTCTTCTCCTCTGTGTGCCCTGGCTGGGAAGAGTCTCAGGCCCTTCTGCCACATGTCACCTGGAGTGCTGCCCAGCTGGTTAGCTGCCTGGGTCAGCAGTTCTGGGTGCTCACTGCACACCCTCTGTGTCCCTGGCAATGACCACGTCTCTAGGTAAATATCCCTTTTGTTTTCTGGTGGGCAGTAGGGAGAAAAGGGCTTTTGGGTTTTCACTTCTGAACTATGCAGGAAGAAGGAACAAAGGACCTGGATGAAAACAACAACAACAACAACAACAACACTTTTTTTAACTCTGCAAAATGGTAGTTGGTCTGTTTGGAAATTTGAGCCGTAAGCTCTCACTCATTCTTAGCTCAGTAGAGAACAGAATTCAGAAAGGTTTGTGGGTAGGCTTGCTTCCCATTTCCCATATTCTCTTTCCTTATAGTTTGAATGTGGTATCTCCTTCTGAGTCTTCTAAAAAAAGTAAATTATTCTGGGACAACAGAGGCATATTTGAAGGGGCGACATGCAGAACATGAACTGACGTCATTGGACAAAAAAATTGAGTCTATTCTGCTCCTGTGTTTACCACAACAATAATTTCCACCATCTAGTGGCCATTTACCATGTGCCAGAAACTGTGCTAAGTGCTTTAAGAGGATGATCTCATTTCATTTAATAAGAATTTCTGAGTTTGGTGCTGCTATTATTTCCATTATTCAAATGGTTAAACTAAGGCTTAAAGAAATTAACTTGCCCCAAATTCCCCAGCTAGATTCCAGAATATATGAGGCCAGATCTCTCTCTATCAACAACCAAGTTCTTATTTCTACATTGCTTTGCCTCCCACTGCATCCCAGGAACCTACTGTGTGCCAGGCATTGTCCTAGAGAAGAGCTCGTTGGGTGGCAGGTTTTGACCATAGATTTCCATGGTACGCTTGAAATATTTTTGTCCAATTCTGATTGACACCTCCCTCTTCCTCCACTTCCTTTCTTTCTTCTAGAGGAAGAAAGTCCCAAATACCTGGTGGTTGCCATATCTCCCAGCCTATGTGGTCAACATTTAATTACATTAGCATTTGTTTCCACTAAAAGAGTAATCACATTACTGCCTTTCATGTCACATTAGTGAAAATGGATACCAATACGATACATATTAATAGAATATGATGGGAAATTGCTAATACAATTAGACTTTCACGTTTTATTAGTTCTGGAGTGACACTCTATGCTGAAGAACAGCTCACCTTAATGGCGACAAGGAAAAAGGTGGAAAGTAGTGGATGTCTTCCTATGTCAAATGGACTGAGTGGGATATCGGGGGCCTGGGGGCCATCCATGGGGTCCCATGATCCGTTTCTGGGCCCCACTTCCTGCTCCTTCCTGTAACATGAGCACCTTTTGGATTTGGGCTGGGAAAGGAGTTCCTCCTTCACAGCCAGGCCGTGCTGCCTGAATTGTGGTCATTAAAGTATCATGTAACATGATCCTGCTTGGGTGGCCCCAGATCAGATAGAATTAATATTTCATTATCCCTTCTGTGGCTAGTGCTGGCAGAGAGGGGGACAAGGCAGGGAAAATGTCCCCAGGGCCCTTCCCAACGCTCACCGTCAGCTCCCTGATAGGCCTCTGCATTTGGCTGGGCGCCCCAGGAATGACATTTGGTTGCTTTGTCTTCCTAGAGGTCTCCACCTTCCGTCCTTCTCTTTCTGCCCACCCCCTTCTTTCCACTTGCCCAAGTGATGGTGGAAAGGCTGTTTACTGCATTGCTGGTGACCATCTGTAGGTGTGTTGCCGAGGAGCTTCTGTAGTTCACATTCAGTCCTGATTGATTATCTGCCGCCATATTGGATCTTACTCCTGTGGCTTTGTCTCCTCATGTCCTCTACTTGAAATGCTCTGTACAAACCCAGTTGTCTTTCCAGGCCCATTTCAAATTCTCTTTCTTCCATGAAACCTTCCCTTTCTACTGCAAGTCGATGCTACCCCTGAATTAAACATATACTGCATATCTCCTTATGTGTTCTCGTAGGACTACCCTAATGAGTTACAGTGGCCTTGTTCAAAAGAAAAAAAAATGATTCTAAACTCTGAGAACAAAGCAGACAAGGCCTGGTGAGGTGAATATTAGACGTGGGAGGAAATGAGGGTATCAGAAGCTGGCATTCGTGTGGGTGGCACTTTGGGCTGACCATAGTATGGGGTGCGGTGCAGTCTGGGAAGGGCAGACCAAGACTCACAGAGGGGCAGGCTCCCGCTTCCTTCCCTCTGTCCCTCATTTCCTGGTATTTGATTTTATCTCTCCCTGGCACACGATCCAGAACTTGGGATCTTGAACGGAAAGCCAGTGATTCTACAATTGGGAAGAAAAACTGTGGCAATTAAGGAAGACATCTATTGCCTTGACAAGGATTCATTTTGTGGGGAGGAGTTGGGGAAAAGAGATAAAGGGGGGACGAGGACAACCTGTCTTTTAAATAATAGGTAATTTACTTGGGAGAAGGCTATACATTGTGGATAGTAAAAGGAGAACTTACAGCCTCAGAGCTGTCAGCCAACCTAAATCATTATGGCAGCAGGGATTTTATTTGCCAGCTCTTTCATGTTCTTCTACAGGGAGGGGCACCAGGGGAAGCTCTGGAGAGAGCAGGGAGAGGCAGCAGACGGGCCACATGCACTATAGAAGCACAGGAAGCTGCATGGCTAGGGGCATGATCACAGGTCTGGGAATTGGGCAAACTGAGTCTACATGTAGGAGTTGTCAACAGAAGAACAAGGGAAGGGTGCTGCATCAGGTGATGGGTAAGGCCCCTTTCCATTCTGAAATTCTGCAACTCGACCAAAGAGCGGGTATACCACATGTCAAACTTTGAGACTTTGAGACTCAGTCCTGAGACTCAGTCCTGGTGTGGAGTTCTGGAAACGGGTAGTCTATGGGTGAGCACTGGTAGGATCTAGATGGATAGGATGAGAGTAGAGTGGGAGGGCTGGGGAGTGCCCTTAGAGCAGAAGAAAGGCACAAGCAGAGGTGGTGGCAGTAACTCCCAGCAGGGTACAGGGGATTGTGAATAAGAGGGCTTTGGAGAGTGCCCTCAGAGCAGAAGAAAGGGCACAAGCAGAGGCGGTGGCAGTAACTCCCAGCATGGTACAGGGGATTGTGAATAAGAGGGCTTTTTATAGGGAGGATGAATTGCAAGGCTGGGGCCAGATGGTGGACAGCATGGGATTGGCAGCCTAAAATGTGTATGTTTGACCCTGTAGGTCAAAGGAAGTCAGCGAAGGCAAACTGTTTCTCACTTGGAGCTTGCCTCACTGTGATGGCTCATGAGGGACTCCCAAGAAGGCAGCCAACTCTGTGCAGTCCATTCTGCAGGCCTGGAGTGCTGTTGGATGATCCTGATGTCAAAGTAGGAGGTCCCTGTGGGAGGCGAGTGTGAAGGAAGTCATCTCGGGTGGGTAAGTGGGTTTGCTAATCAGGTTTCAAAGTGGAGAGAAGGGTGAGGGTGTATCAGGGTCCTTTAAAAATTTATACCCGGTCTGCCACTTAGAGGCACCTCTAAGAGGCACCATCCTGGTGTCTTGGTGGGCTTCCTCTCTTGTTTCTTTCCCTGGCCTCTTAAGAACACGCACACCTGGGCGTGGTGGCTCATGCCTGTAATCCTAGCACTTTGGGAGGCTGAGGTGGGCGGATCACTGAGGTCAGGAGTTTCAGACCAGCCAGGCCAAAATGGTGAAACCTTGTCTCTACTAAAAATACAAAACTTAGCTGGGGGTGGTGGCACGTGCCTGTAATTCCAGCTACCTGGGAGGCTAAGGCAGGAGAATCGCTGGCACCCGGAAGGCGGAGGCTGCAGTGAGACAAGATCACCCCACTGCAGTTCAGCCTGGGTAACAGAGCGAGCCTCCATCTCAAAAAAAAAAAAAAAAAAAAAAAGAGAGAAAAAAGAAAACACACACATACGCACAACTTGAAGGTGACTGTGGGAGCCTGCCTGACTTAGGCTGAGTCCTGCAAAATCCCACACAACGTGAAAGTAAAATTGAGGCAGTTGTCAATTATTTAACGAACCTAATGTGTTCTGACCAAGCGTTCAAGGCCAAGGTGTTCTGACCACACAGTGTTTGCAAGGTGGGGACAGTTGATTACCATCATATCGTCACTGTCACCATCACAAGAGGACAACCCTGCATCAGACATGCCATTGACCAGTGCAGTTCCCTTTGATTTGTTCTCCTTCTTCCCAGCATAGTTCCTGAACATACATGTCAAATAAGTGTTTGTAAGTTCCATGAATTACATATTGAAATTGTTATCACTGCTAAGTCCACTATAACAAACAATACTGATTATAGAGCAGGAATATCTTTTGTAATTATAATGTTCTTCAAACTTCTCTGAGCATATTTAAACAGGGATGATCAAAAATTATGTGCACAGTGCGGTCCTTGTCTTCCCTTGGGCAGCACAAAAGCTCTCCTCAGTAGGTAACAGCCACCAGCCAGCCTTTGAGCAGCTGTGTCGAGATGGATTCAGTTTCTTTGCTGAGGGGGGGATGCGGGGGAAGACACCCCTGCTTTTAAATCAAAGACAATTCAGTTTGGAGAAAGGTGTACCTTCTGGAAATAAATAAAAGGAGGCGCAGTGTATTGTCAGCTGGCCGTCTTAAATCAATAATGCAGGCAGTCTGTCTTGCATGCCCATTCTGTTGTGAGGGGGAGGAGCACCTGCCTATAGGCTGGTCCCGAAATAAAAGCCCTCGTCGGGAGATGTCCAGGGGTGCAAGTGAGTCTTGCTCTGCTCTTCAAGGCCTTTCCGGAGCCAGGCTGGCAGTGTGCCTGTCAGGGGTCTGAGGATGTTAATGTCCTTTACATCCAGATCACATCAATCTGCGTCCATTATTTTACCAGGCAGGGACACCTGGATGGGAAGCTCTATTTTCTTTGAATGGCCTCTGGCTTATAAAACAAAACCAGCAAAGAGCACGTAATCCCTTTGAGTATTTGAGTTTTTGAGTGCCAGGTACTGTGAGAAGACTCTTGGTTGAAAAAAAAAATTAAAAAAAAAAAAAAGGAAGGCAGCATTTTTAAATCATCTTCTTTGTTTACAAAGTGGTGACATTCAGTCTTGAATCAAAGGGAACAGTTTCCAGGTAGAAAAGTCTCATGTTTGTTTTCTGTCAGCTACCAACTACCAGCACGTTTTTCCTCCAAACTTTGTGCAAAATCAACTTACCTTGATTTAAGCCACAAAGAAAAAGACTTGGGGGTAGAAAGGGTGGGAAAGGGGGAAGCTTTTAAGAGATTATCCTTTTGGAGTCTTGATAGATTAAGAGGGTGATCAAACTTGGCAGCATCTTAATAATAGGGACACGTGAATTTTGGCTAGGCTAATGGAAGCTCTTTTGTCAATTTCCTGTAACCGTGCTTGACAGGACTCAGGAAATGGCACGACTGGCCCACCTTTGATACCTAGAAGGGGCTTAATGAGATTTAAAGGTGTGGCACCATGACTGGAGTTTCCCACATTAGGTGTAAGTTACACAAAAAGTCCTTCTATGTACCAGTCCCTTGCTGGCTTTGTCGCCTGCTTGCCGCAATTCAGAATGTGTTTTTTCTATAGAAGTAACAGCTGAAAGCCGGGCAGCTGAGTTTCTGAACAGAAATTGTTTTTCTAAAAAGACTTTTTTTTTTTTTGGTTTGGTTCCATTCAGGACTGTGTCTCTGAAATATTATCTATCGTAAAAAACATGACATGAATTTACTATGGCAGTCAGCTGCAATTTTTAAATACATTCGTTAGGTTAGTGAGTAACGTCTTCCCTTCCCAAAAGACACGGATGAAGAGCGGGAACATCAGACTGTTATGTCTTGGGGGTAGATAAGTGGGCGAGGCCATGCCAGGACATGTGAGCCCAGATGGGGCCCACACGTTTCTGATGGAATATTTGAGCTGGAAGTATTTAACGTGAAAGATCCTGCCTCCAGGACCACTTGGTCAGCCGTAAAGGGGCTGGGAGTCATGATGTGTCCACATATGTTTGCTATGTCAGACTGAGGGTGGAGCTGCCCAGGCAGGGTGTGGGGGTTACAAAGTCAGTCTTGCTAGCCTTTTATTATTGTGGCTCTTCGGGGGACCTCAAGGCAAGCTAAAAGGTTTGTCTCTGGCAGCTGTCCTGGTGAGGCTGTGCTGGAATAGAATAGACACCACTTAAAGTGGGTGGGAAATGTCCTTAGACTCCTGTTCATTTTGTTACCTGTCTGACCCTGTGGGCATTGGGCTTGGTTCCCTGCATGCAGGAAGCTCCTCTGCCAGCCAAAAGGCTAGAGATCTTCCACCACACCACCTTCTAAGCATGACTCAGCTCCCTGGGAAGCTGCCAGCCAAGACTTGAATGACCTTCCTAAGCTCTTTTTGAATTCTGGCCCTTTTACTAAGGGTTAAAGATGAACTTGACATTACCATGTCTCTTGCTCATACTAAGTAAAACCTGAAAATATGACCCTGAACTTCTCCAGTCTGGTGGCCATGGCACCCTGCCTTATGACCAAGAAGAGATCTTGAGAAGGGTGCTTCCAGCTTCCAAATTGGGCAGCAAAATGTTTACATTCCCAAAAGGATCAAGGCCTGAACTTCCTAGAAGCCAAGCTGACAAGCACATGGATTGATATTTAAAGGGGGCAAAGCTTCTAGGAATAGTTAAAATGAACTTTCATGTGATGCAGCATCCATATTTTAGTTTAGAATTGTCCACAGATGCACTTAAGGAATCAATGAGAATGAGTGGAACTGATAGGCCTTGTGAGAGTTCAAGTTTTTTTGTTTTACCTCATCTGCCTTATAAGAATGTATGGTTTCTCTTTTTCCTGTCTTATGCTTGTGATTTATAAATATCAGACTCCCTTTTGCCACCATTGGCCTGGCATCAGCCAACATTTCTCCTAGGTAACCTGGGTTTTCCTTCCGTGGTATTCAAGGTACCACTTGGGAGAAATCAAATATAAACTGATCTATTTTATAGATAGGTGTGTATTTTAAAATGCTACCTGTTTAAAATATTTGCAAATAGAAGTTATTGAAATGCTCACACATGGCTCCTAAAAATGTGTGAAGGGCCAGGTAAAGTTGGAGGTTGCATATTCAGGAGACCCAGGAGGAAGCTGGCTGGTGTGGCTTTGGGCCAGGGGCTGCTGGTTGCACCAGCTTTGATGAAGACCATCACATGAGCTTGGCTTAAATACCAGTGCCACAATTTAGTAACTGTGTAACTTGGAAAAATCAATTAGTCCTTTCTGAATGGTGGTGTCCTTAGCTATGAAATGGAGATAATACCAACCTTATAAGATTGCTTTGAGAGACTCTTAAAGTTTTGGCCATGAAGCACAGTAAGAAATGCAGTTTACATCATGAGCCGGCACAAGCAACTACATACGTGCACTTGTAAAATGAAAACAAACTTTTCTTTTCTTTTTTTTTTTTTTTTGAGACTGAGTCTTGCTCTGTCACCCAGGCTGGAGTGCAGTGGCCGGATCTCAGCTCACTGCAAGCTCCTCCTCTCGGGTTCACGCCATTCTCCTGCCTCAGCCTCCCGAGTAGCTGGGACTACAGGCACCCGCCACTTCGCCCGGCTAGTTTTTTGTATTTTTTAGTAGAGACGGGGTTTCACCGTGTTAGCCAGGATGGTCTCGATCTCCTGACCTCGTGATCCGCCCGTCTCGGCCTCCCAAAGTGCTGGGATTACAGGCTTGAGCCACCGCGCCCGGCCAGAAAACAAACTTTTCATAAAACAGTTTTAACCTATAGCCTAAAAGTGCTCCCTGATAGTTTCTATTACATTGTGTTTTTTCATTGGATATGGTGATTACAACCCACTACAATGATTTTATGACCAAGGAATGGGTTGCATCACAGTTTGAAAAACACTGTAGGTGCTTAATGAGTGTCAATTCCCTTAATATGTTGAAGACCCAGACTTCTTACTAATTAGGATATGATAAATTACACTGCAGAAGCAAACCCTGACATACCTGTGGCATGACACTGTGAAGCTTTATTTCTTGCTTTTGTCAAGTTTGGTGTGGGTTGGGCAACATTTCAAGGCAGCTCTCTTCCGTGTGGGATCCATGTTGCTTCGATCTTATCACTTCGTTGTTTCCACATGTGGCTTCCACAGTTGCAACTAAGGGAAAAAGAGGGATGCAGTGTCTCATGGATGCTCTTAAGGATTAGGTCTGAAAATGGGTATATCACCACTGCTAAACTCTAATGTCCAGAACTAAGCCACATGACCCTAACCCAACGGCAAGGGGGATGGGGACATATGGTCTTCCTATGTGCACAGGAGAAGGAAAGTGTCAGGTGGTCGTAAGGAATGACAGAAACCACATACAGTAATATTTAGGCAGCACCCAGGGTAAGTCTTTGACACACTTAGCCATCAAGTAATGAAGACACAGAACTGGTCTGATTTGAGGCATTGCTGCCCAACCACTAAGGAACAGACTAAATTAATGACTTCATGGGGCCTTTTTATGCTTTATTGTATTCCACTCCCATGATTCTAAAGTTTCACAGACTTACTTATGGTTAGAGATACAGTTTTCTACAACTATTGTGAACTTACCTATTGCTTGATCTTGGAGCTCAACGGTAACGTCCTTACAGGACAATGGAATAGGACTGAAAGTTATGTTTCAAGTTGGTGAGCCCAGAGTGTGCATATATAATAACAAGTTGATAATGATAGTGAACATTTATTGAGTGCTTACTGTGTACCAGACATTGAGCTAAGCAGTTCACAAGCTTTGTCTCAATTCATCATCATCATAACATTATTAGGCAGAATCTTAGACATCTTAGTCCCCTTTGAGATAATCTATTCTGCTACCCTCACTTCAAAAGTGAAAAAGAGCGGAAGTTCAGAGAGATCAAGTGATTTTCCCAGGGTTGCACAGCAAATTAGTGTTTTTGCTAGGATCAAAAGCCAAGATCTGGCATTCCCTCTGACAAGGACATATGAGGGATACACTGGTTGTTTTACTGGCCTTAGCAAAGTTAATTGAATCTTCACCTTTAGGGTTTTCAGTTTTACCCATGTGTACACCAGAAATGCTAATCCGTGCTGAGATAGAATGACCAAAACTCCATTACTACTATTAAAGTTTAAACTGGTCATGTTAGGTAGAAATAACCAAAGTTTTCTCAGCCAATTCAGGTATAGACCAGGTAACTTACACTCTTGTTCTCAACTTCAGCTAGAAACATTAAGTCTAGATTGTAGTAAAAGATCCTCATTCATGATTTCTATTTGTTTTCACATAGGTCTGCATGCTGTCTTCTTTTTACCAAGAAGTCCTTGGTTACTACCAGTACTGAAAAGAAAAATTGGAATTTGCCAAAAGAAAGCAAATATAATACTGATTCTGATAGGATAGAGGGAGCTGGCTTAAGCCACAGTTTAATGGGTGTAAGCTTAAGGAAGAACTTTCTAGTGACAAAGTTTTTAAGCTCTCCTAGAGGTGACTGAGGAGGGTTCTAGCACATCTCTCTCTGAAGGTCTGAAAAGATGCTTTTCCAGACCAGTTCAAACCACAGATGTTGACTAATGATTTTCCAAGGAATATATAAAGATCATTTTATAATTTTATGAAATCAGTTTATCGTAGTTGTTCAGTGTAGCACATATCTTCATAAAAATGTACAGAAAATTATACTGTGCACAGTGTGTGTGTACATGTATGCATACAATTTGTACACACGTGGCCTAGATCCAAGTATCCTTTAGAATACCTTCCCGAGAAGGGCCAAAGGGCCTGGATGTTTATAGTGCGGTGTTCCTAGCCTGGCTTGGTTGGAATTTGCAGTCTTATTGTCTGCATGTGCATTTGCAGCTAAGATGAGAAATTCTCTATCTAACATCCTCCACACGTTTATATTTTTTGGATCAAGAAAAGGGCAAAAAAGTTACTACTTAGATAGGAGCTTCCAGTGTCACTGTCCCTACTCCCTCTGCTCTGCGTATGTGGATGTTCTTCCAGGTTTACAATTAATCATGTGTCCTGAAGGGGTGGGTAGGCTGGGGAAGCAGCATCTTACAGCTTTGCTATTAACGAACGTTTACAGGGGTGTGCTGCTTGGGGGTGCCTGGGCTCCCAGGGTCTTCTCTGAGGTGTGCAGTCTGCTAGGGAGGGCATTTTTATGCCGTGTGTGTACTGATAATTTTATTAACTGGAAATCAAGTCTTTTCTGACTCAACACAGACTCCCAATATTCCCGCATAATGTATTTGACATTTCTGAGACAGTGCAGTCTGAAGAGTATGAGCACTGAATAGGGAATCAGGAATGCTAGTTTTTGTCCTGATTTGGCTGCTGCCCTGCCTCTCCCTGGGCAGCTCGCCTAACCTCTCTGTGCCTCATTACCTTCCTTTCCCTACCTGGAAAATCAGGACCGTTTCTTTTACCTGCTGTAACTCAGACATGTCAGGTGCAGCCAGGCAATTTTCTTGGTGCTGTTGGCAGGGAACATATGCTATACATCTATGATGGTGTTTTTGTCTTTGCTATGATTACAGTTATTTATTTTTTAATGGCTCAGAAGAAACCGCTGTGAACTTAGTATAAGAGTACAAACTCTATATTATAATGATCTACTGTTGAAGTGGAGTCTTTCAGATCTATGATATAATTTCCAAATGCCACCTTCTGAATGCAAAACAGCACTTTGTCCCAACCCTTGAGATCCAGCTATTTGGGGCTCAATTTTGAGAGAGGTGGGCATCCTTCTTTCTCTTTTTCACTGGACAAGGTAGGCCTCATTTTCTTCTTTCTTTATAATAATTTGGACGCCCCTTTCTTCACTCCAGCCCTGATCTTTTACATCTTTTGTATGCCCTGGGTGGAAGAAAACCTCCTGAGGCTCATTACCTGCAAATAGTGCTTCTAAAAAGGAGACTGTTTCAGAAAGTTCCAAGCACTGAAAATGGGTGTGTAATAAACCATGTTTTGCATCTTTAATTATAGCATTTTACACCACAAATGCTGTAATCATGCTTTCTCTAGAGCTAAAGTAATGTGCAATTCTAGGTTCATTCATTAATGAACTGGCAAATCAACCAAGGGTCTTGTCAAAAACATCACTGCAGTGTGTGTCCCTCTGTATAGACCACGGGATCAATCTGTACTGGATCCCCTCTCCCAAAGCTCACTCAAAGGCCTTCTTAACAAGTGTCTTGTTCAAATATGCAGATTTTCTGATGTGATTTTATATAGTAACTACTGGTCCCTAGAAAAAAAAAGGAATTGTTTCTGAAATTTGGCAAGGAAGGATGCAAGGGGAGAGTGAATGGCAGACCTGGGGGGCAGAGATAAAGATTTATATGATTCCGAGAAGGTACCCAGAAGGCCTCCTTGCTTATTTAGGTTTCACAGAGTCTGAAATTTCTTCATCAAGGATAGGCTTTTGGTTAGGCATTGTCCCTGAGAGGGAGTGGAGAGGGGAGTTGTCACTTAAACAGCAAATACTTTGTCCTTGTTTGCAGATGACATGATCTTATATACAGAAAACCCTAAAAGCTCCACCAAAATACTTAGTACTGATAAATGAATTCAGTAAATTGCAGGGTACAAAATCAACAGACAACAATTAGTAGCATTTCTATATACCAACAGTGAACTAGCAGAAGTTTATAGTAGCTACAAAAATATCTAGGAATAAACTTAGCCAAGGAGGTGAAAGATCTCTGCAAGAAAAACTGTAAAACATAGATGAAAAATTGAGGAAGATACACAAAAACAGAAAGATATTCCATGTTCATGGATTGGAAGAATTAATATTCTAATGTGGTATGAAAATGATCATACCACATAAAGCAAGCTACAGATTCAATGCAATTTCTATCAAAATTTTAATAACATTCTTCACAGAAAAAAAATCCTAAAATTTATATGAAACCACAAAAGAACCCAAATAGTCAAAACAGTCCTGAGCAAAAAGAACAAAGCTGGAGGCATCACACTACCTGACTTCAAAATATTCTACAAAGCTATAGTAACCAAAATGGCATGGTACTGGCATAAAAACAAACATATAGACCATTGGAATGGATTAGAGAACCCAGAAATAAATCCACATATTTATAGTCAACTGATTTTCAACAAAGGTACCAAGAACATTCATTGAGGGAAGGACAGTCTCTTCAACAAATAATGCTAGGAAACTGGATATCCAAATGTAGAAGAATAAAACAAGACCCCATGTCTCACCAGATATAAAAATCAACTCAAAATGGATTCAAGACTTACATATAGGTCCCAAAACTATAAAACTAGTACGAGAAAAAATACATGGGAAAAAGTTTAGTATATTGATTTGGGCAAAGATTTTATGGAGAAGACCTCAAAAGCACAGGCAACAAAACCAAATATAGACACGTGGGATTATTTTAAACTAAAAACTTCTGCACAGCAAAGGAAGCAATCAACAGAGTGAAAAGACAACTCAGAGAATGGGAGAAAATATTTTCAAACTATTCATCCAATAAGGGATTAATATTCAGAATATACAAGGATCTCAGACAACTCAACAGCAAAAACCAAATAATCTGATTAGAAAATGAGCAAATGAGCAGAATAGACATCTCTTAAAAGAAAACATACAGATGGTCAACAGGCATATAAAAAATGCTCAATATCACTAATCATCAGGGAAATGCAAATCAAAACCACAATGGGAAATCATCTCATTCTAGTTAGAATGGTTATTATCAAAAAGACAAAACATAACAAGTGCTGGCAAGAATGTGGAGAAAGGGGAACACTGTTGCTAGGAATGTAAATTAGTATAGCCATTATGGAAAACAGTATGGGGTTCCTCAAAAAGCTGAAAATAGAACTACCATATGATCTAGCAATCCCACTGCTAAATATATACCAAAAAGAAAGGATATTTGTATATTGATGAGATATCTTTACTCTCGTGTTTATTGCAGCACTATTCACAATAGCCAAGACATGGAATCAACCCAAGGGTCCATAAAAGATGAATGGATAAAGAAACATGTTGTATATACTCACAGTGGAATACTATTTAGCCACAAAAATAAAAATTTTGTTATTCATGGCAATGCGGATAAGCTTGGAGGACATTATGTTAAGTAAAATAAGCCAGGCACACAAAGAGAAATACTGCGTGTTTTCACTTGTGTGCAGAAGCTTAAAAAGTTAATCTCATAGAAGTATGGAATAGTATAGTGGTTACTAGAGGCTGGAAAGGGTGAGTGGGGCAGGGAGATCAGTCAGAAGTTGGTTAACAGACACAAAATTATACCTAGATATTAGGAATAAGTTCTAGTGTTTTAGAGCACTGTTGGGTGACAATAATGGACAACTTATTATGTATTTTCAAATGGCTAGAAAAGCAAATTTTGAATGTTACCAATACAAATCAAATAATTAAATGACAAATGATTGAGGTGATAGCAATTACCCTGATTCAATCATTACATATTATATGTACATATAGTATACAAATATCACACTGTACCCCATAAATATGTACAATTATTATGTGTCAATTAAAAATAGTAAGAGAAAAAAAAAAGAAAATACTTGTGGGATGCAAACCAGAGTCCATTCAGTGTTAAACTGTGTTTGTATCAACTTGTTTTCTCTCTGACCTGAGGAGTTGGGATGCAGAAGAGGGAAAGTCTTGCTGATGTCAGTGTGGAGATTGAAGCTTTCTTGTCTCCAGGAAAGGGAGGGCATGCTGTGGGGGGAGGTCTGGAGGCCGTAGAGAATCAGTCTGGCCTCCTTCCCTGTTATGCTGGAGCTCCGCCTTGGTGAACAGACATATGGGCCAAATTGATGAGGAGGGTTGAAGAGGTGATAAAAATCACATCAACAGTGCTCACAGTTCAGCTTCACAATTCTGAAATGATTGGCCAATGTCACATTAGGATCTGGCCTTCTCTTTAGGAAAAGTCTTGAACTTCTATGAGAAACATCTGAAGTTTCTCTAATGTATTAATTATTATTATTATTTTTAATCTATTATAAACATAATATATAACATATTATTAATTATTGTTTATTGTCTGTTTTCCCTCACTAGAATGTAAGTTCCCTACGGGCAGCTTCTTTGTTTTGTTCATTGCTGTGTTCAAGTGCTTAGAACAGTGCCTGGTACACAGTGGGTGCTCAATGAGTATTTGCTGACTATATGAACATGTTGATTATTTCCCTCAGTGTAGGATAATTCACTCTTTTTCCATTTCAACCCCTAGATACTACTCACTCCTGCCCCAGAAATTCTTAGACCTGTCAGCTTGGCACTGTTTTTCCTCTCTAGAGCCCTCTCAGAATTTGGACAATTGCAAATATTCGATTTCCACCCCTTTCTTGAAGTGAGAAAGCTGTAAACAGTGATATGGCAGTCTCCACTAGCTTTTTGCACGATGCCAGTGGCGGTTTATTGCAAAGGCCAAGGCCTAGGATGGAACGTAAACAAACACAGCCATGAGTTTAAAATAGACCATTGAGCAGCTCACAAAATAGGGCCCTTGTTTTTAAAAGAGCAGTGGATGCTCTTGAGAAATAATAAGAAATAATAAGTCTGGATGCTGGATGGAAAGCTCTGATGCTTTCTGGCTGAGTTTGTCCTTCGAACTTTATTTGTGTTTGGCACGCCTGTGCTGGAGCCGGCTGCCAACCGCGGCCAGGGTCCACAGGCAGTGGAAAGTTTATCTGAGCTGCAGGAGGAAAATTGAAGTCTCTTTGGAAAAGCTGCAACATGCTTGTTGTGCTAATTTCTAAGAGACACAGATGCCCTTTGCAGAGAGTGTCCGGTGTTTGTCCTAAGCAGAGCATGAGATTTGGGTACTGACAGACTAAGGCTCTGGGGGAAAAACGTGTGGGCTAGGGATGTTTTCTTAACAACACCTTATCTATGAAAGTGTTCTCATCTTCAAAAATGAGGCATTGCTATCTACCTCATGGAGCTGTTTTAGAATTAAACAATATGAATGTATGTTCCAGGAGTTTAGCTCTTCCCTTTTGTTCTTTCCCCACACCCAGTGCCTAGCACGTGCCTGGCATCTGATAGGTGACTGTAACACTAACCTCCTTTTACAAAGAAGCAGAGGAAAACAGAGCTCTTTTGCCAGCGGTTTGAAGGAATAAATAGCATTCTTTTCCTTTTCTTACCTCCAGAATCCTTGTTCTTTAAACCTACATGCACTCACACACACACACTCACTCACACACACACACACACACACACACACACACACACACACACACACACACACAGAGAGCAAATAATTTATCAGTACAGTTTCACTGTAAAAAATTTGAACAATTGAGAAATATATTCCCAGTTCTCCCCCAGAGTATTCAGTGTGGGAATGAATCCTTCCAGAAGCCATGTATCTCAGTCTCTATCATCTCTGTCTCTCTCTCTCATGTATTTCTATAGCTATATTGTCTATCTGTCTATCTATCTATCTATCTATCTATCTATCTATCTATCTATCTATCTATCTATCATCTATCCATCCATCTATCATCTATCTATCAATCATCTATCTATCCATCCATCTATCCACCCACCCATCCATCTACCTAACATGTATCTTTCCACCTACCTACCAATCTGTGATGGTTAATTTTATGTCGACTTGACTGGGCCATGGTGCACAGATATTTGGTGAAATATTATTCTAGATATTTCTGTGAAGATGGTTGTTTGGATGAGATTAACATTTAAATCTGTGACTTTGAATAAAGCAGATTACTCTTTATAATGTAGGCGGGCCTCATCCAATTAGTTGAAGGCCTTAATAGAACAAAGACCTTTCTGGAAGAAGAAGGAATTCTGCTAGCAGACCACCTTTAGCTGCAAGTGGAAGCTCTTCCTTGGGTCTCTAGTCTGCTGAACCACCCTGAAGATTTTGGACTTACCAAGCCTCCACAGTTGTGTGAACCAGTTCCTTAAAATAAGACTCTTTTTTCTATACACATCCTGTTGGTTCTCTTTCTCTAAAAAATCATAATACTCTATATTATCTGTCTGTCTATCTATCTATCTATCTTCCATCAGTCTAATCTATCCATCTATAGCAGGGTAATTTATAGAGATATTAATTTGTGTTCTGTTATTATTTTGTTACCTTCTCCCATTCCAGGAAGACACCCAACTTCATACTATAAAGAAGCAGAAATTGTCTGCCCCTAACCTCCCTTTCTGAAAGCTCTAGAAACTTGATGGGATTATTCCTTGGTGGTGAGGGAATGGTAGGATGGGGAAAATAGGCAGAAGCCTTGGGAAAGAAATACTGGGAGGTGGTCTAGGATCAGAAACAGGTTCTAAGGGGTGAGACTTTGTCCATACCTTTACCTTTTCCTTAGGCAGGGACAAGGCCTAAGGAATGGGTAAAAAATCTCTTGTGCCCAAGAATGCACTTTGGTCACTGGGATCGTCTGTGAAGACTCCCATGCCCAAAGATGATATGAAGATTCCTGTGACTTTTGGATAATGTAATAATCAGAGTAGACCAAAGGTTGGAGGGACCATATGGAAGATATTGCTCTGTATGACCCTGGAATCCTGGCATGACACAGGCATTGGGGCTGGCGAGTGATATGGTTTGGATTTGTCCCCTCCAAATCTTATGTTGATATGTGGCTTACAATGTTGGTGATGGGGCCTAATGGAAGGTATTATATCATGGAGACAGATCCCTTATGAATAGCTTAGCACCATTCCCTTGGTAATAAGTGAGTTCTCACTCAGTTAGTTCACTCGAAATCTGTTTGTTTAAAAGAGTGTGGCACTTTCTCCATCTCTCTCTCTCTTGCTCCTGCTCTCACCATGTGATACGCTGGTTCCCCATCACCTTCCACTATGATTGTAAGCTTCCTAAGGCCCTCAGCAGAAGCAGATGCCTCACCAGAAGCAGATTCTTGTATAGCCTGCAGAACCGTGAGGCAATTAAACCTCTTTTCATATTAATCACCCAGTCTCAAGTATTCCTTTATAGCAATGCAAGAATGGCCAAACACAGGGAGATACAAGCCAAGATAATGACTGCTATTGTATATAGCCCTCCAGTTATGATTCCATTTATGTAAAGATGTTTATGTACTATATATATAGAGAGAGTATATATAGTTTTTTGTTTGTTTGTTTGAGATGGAGTCTTGCTCTGTCGCCCAGGCTGGAGTGCAGTGGTGCTATCTCGGCTCACTGCAGCCTCTGCCTCCCAGGTTCCAGTGATTCTCTGCCTCAGCCTTCCAAGTAGCTGGGATTACAGGTGTGCACCACCGCACCTGGCTAATTTTTGTATTTTTAGTGGGGATGGGGTTTTGTCTTGTTGGTCAGGCTGGACTCGAGCTCCTGGCCTCAAGTGATCCACCTGCCTTGGTCTCCCAAAGTGCTGGAATTTTATGTGTGAGCCACTGCGTCCGGCCTGGGTGTTCAAAGTGTTACTTTGTTTTAGTGTGAATATATTTAATGTAGGATTTACAGTCTCTATTTAGTACATTTAGGGTATTATTCCATAACTCTATCTCATTCTTTCAAATATTCTGTAAAATACTCTATATTACTGATACGTTGTAATGCAAATAAACCATTTCCTATTGATAAATTCTTAGATTGTTTCCGGTTTTTTCCTATTGTAAGCAATACTCTAGCAAACATCCCTGAATATTGGCTAATTGTTCCCAACTGCCTGAAAAACAGAACCTCATCTCCTTTCAGAATCCCATTTTACTACTGCACACCTACAGGAGCCCAGCTCTGTGATAGGCTTGATGGGGAATCTTGAACAGACCGAAGACATTCTTCTCTCTGCCTGAAGCTGTTATCTTGTGAGGAAAGGAGGCCTGAAGAGCAGGAGACTTCCCTCTGTAACCGCAGGATGTCATGGGACAAGAAATCAGGACTAAGCACATAATGGGAGGAGTCATGAAAGATCAGGCGTGTATGTATGAGAAGAGATTAACATCACACCCAGGTTAACATCACAGCTTCCTTGGGACACATGAAGGCATGGCAAAGCAGGATTGCCCCCATAGCTCTTCTCAAGCAGTTTCCCTCTCCTCGTTTCCCTTTAGTGTTACTATCTTTTATAAAGAATAAAGACTTGTCAGAGCTGAAATCCCAGGCTTCATCCCTCTGAAAAGTTTGTGTGTATCCTTCCCATACACACTTTGTATGTTTACTATATATGTGTGTTTTTATAAATAATATAAACTCTTGTTTCATGTATTTAAAAATTTTGCAGATCTTTTCATCAAGATGTAAACAGGCAAGGCCAGAGACTGAGTCTTTCTTTTGGCACCCACTAGCCTTGTGAGTAGTTAGTGTGGCATTTTCTTTTGACCAGGTTTGAGAACATGGCAAACCTGGGGGGCAACATGGCCTCCCTTCCCCTCGCTCAGCCCGCTGAGCCTCTTCCTCAGATCCCTCAACCAGGAACCTGGCATTTATTTCTGAAACCTTTTGAAGGACTCTGGGCCAATACCTTAGCACATAAAAATGTAAGTCTCCACTTTCCAAAGAGCCTTTTTATGGTGACACACCTGGGCATGAACATGTAAACGCTAAGGAATGAATGCATCTCTATTGAGTGGATTCCGTGAGTAGTCGGGAGCCATTTGGGCTCCTCCTTGGTGTACTCTAGAAATGAAGCCTTGTGATGGGTGCAGTTGTATTTACTGCTTTGGCCAAGGTTGGTGACTAAGTATGGCGAGGAAGATGCCACCCAGTCTGCCTGTCCCAAATAAGGAACAAAACTGTCATTAATCAGACTACTTAGAAAATTCTATACTTGGTCCTTTCATGATAAAATGAGGTAAAAATATAATATCTTCCTTTTTGGACAACCTCATCTCCAGCCAGGTTGCAAAAGCAGAAAACAGGAGGAGGAGCTCTCTCAACCCTCCAACTCCAACTCTAAAAGGTGAAGGGCTGGCAGTTTCTTTGGCTCCAGATGAGGGTGCTGATTTCCTCTAGGGCACAAGCGATGGAGGAGCAGGGCCTCCTCTGTCCCTCATTTCTTCCTCCTGCTTTTTCAGTTTTTCTTGTAAAATGTCTGGGATATGTGAAACTTCTTGTTTTAGATACTTGGACTTTAGGATTTGATTTGATTTTCTTTTAAACTGGTGTTGACATAGTTCTTTTTGTGTGGGTAAAAGGAAGTAACAAGAAAAGAGGTGCAAGAACTTTCCATTTGATGTAAGAACAATTTGCCTTAAGATTCTGCCCTCCAAATACTCAGTTTTGGCGAGAGTATTTTTGCCATCAGCCTTGTCACCCAAGATCCCATTCTTTCCTCCCTGTTTTCCCCTTCCTTCCTCCTCTAACACTTTTGCATGTGTGTCAATACAATGAAGTTGCTTTGAGCTTTTTTTTTTTTCAATTATTCAACAACTTTCAAGTGGAGAAAAATTTGGGTCTTTTAATTTCATTTTTGGCTTTTTTTTTTTTTTTTTTTTTTTTTTTTTTTTTTTTTTTTTGCATGTGTGTGTCTTCTTTCTGTTTGCTAAACAGTAATTGCGGATCTTCCTGGCCACCTTTAATACTCCCAGCTAATTATCCTGAAATAAATCTCTTTCAAGCTCGCATGCCAGCAGTTCTGGGATCCGAGCGGCTCTTTCAGCTCCCGGCTGCCTGTCACTCAAATGGGCCTCAGCTGCAACTCCGAATGATGAGTATTAACCTCCCGCTGGGAAGATTCACCCAATCTCCCCACTTCCAACAGCAGCTCCCAGGGCTGCACCACGTTCCTACCTGTTAGCCTAAGCTGGGATTTTCTTTTGCTAACGCTGTGATTTTGAAAAGTGGAAGAGGATTCCTGGGAGAAAGACACTCAGTTAACCTTCTCCTAATTGCCATTCAAGATGGAAAAGGGAGAGGAAGACAGTGGCTGTCCCAGGAGGGCGACTGGGCCGTGGAGTGGTCTGCAGCCTTGTTGGGAAGCGCACTGGTCTGTTGGTGAGTGTACGAGAGCATCTTCCGGGTCCAGGAGTCTGTGTCCAGACACTGCTACTTGAGGGCAGTTGATGGTTGCTGTCTGGGGACAGGTCTCAATTTCAATTTATTGTCCTTTCTGATGTTCTCCCTACTCCTCAAATGTCCCTCAGTGATGTGCTTTTTGGTAGCTCACTGGGTTCTCCTTCGTCTACCCAATCTCTGCTATTCCCTTCTGCATTTTCTCTCACTGTGTTCAGCAAGATTCATGGTTTCTTGCTGATTCTTAGGCCTATGTCTTTGGAAATTTGTGGCTGGTCTCATTTGCCTCTCCTGAGCAAAGCAGTGTTCTCCCCTCACTCTAGGTAAGTAATGGTCTAGTTAAGTGAATGAATGAATGAACAAACGAATGAATAAAAAATAAATCTTGTTCCCGAATATTAGGTCACCATCCTAGATTAACTTCCCTGAAACCTTTTCTTTTCATGCCGGCCTAACTGAACCGTTGTTCGCCGATTGGCAGTTCACCTCCTTGTGGGAAGAATTCCACTTCCTGGACACTGGCAGACACCATCATGTGACTTGGATTGGTTGATAATGTTAACTAAAGCCAATATGTGTCACTTCTAGGTGGAAGCTGTGAGAAACAAGCATTCTCTTTTCCTTCTGTTATATTTGCTGAAAAAGTTCCAGATAGTAGCTACTCCATCAGCTTGGGCCTTGGAGTGAGAGCTCCTGCTTGATCTCCCACGGATGCATGATGTGAACAAGAAATAAACCTTTGTAGCCTTGTGCCACTGAAAGTTTGGGTTTTTAAATTACTGCAGCATAATCTAACCTATCCCGACTGAGATACAAATACACAAATGTCTATATCCATGAGAGGCTTTGCTTCCTCAGCTTTTAAATGTATAATTTTTATCTGCTTCTGAATAAAGATATTTTTCTACTTAGCTGGACCCCTATTCTTTTCAGTGTTGCAGACCAGATATCAGAAACCCAAATATTGGCCAAAGAGAAAGATAAATGTTTTTCTTTAGAGCTTGAATTGAAGAAATGAGTCTTATAAGGTCACTGGAACCCTTGTTAGTTATGTGGAACAACAAATAGCTCCTGTGTACTGTGTCTCAAAATATCATAGCGGGGCAGCCACATACAGTTTTGAGGATGCACACTGAACAACCGAGGGGCAGGGCATTCTCAAAGATCACAGTGTGAATGGCTGCATAGACCCTTTGTTGGGCTCCTCGTGCAGAGAGTCTGCTTATAAGAAATGTTCAGAAGCCAGGGAGCAAGTTTGCATTCCACCATCAACCCAGAACAAGAGGATTCATTCTAAAGGATGCTTTGGATATTGCTGAGATGCTCTAGGATATTGCAATGGAAAAATCCATTACCATGTTGCATCTTTGGCACAACTCAAGCAAAATATAAGTGCCCAATACTTCCAGGCTTCCTGCCAGTCTCCTCTTCCACGTGACCTCAGCTCCAGGAAGGTCCCTTGGACTTATGTTACATTGTGTCTTGGAGGACCTTATTTTCTGATTTTTCCCTTTTTGTGGTGTGTGCTTTTTGGGTCTGTCCAATAGAGGAAGTTCAGTAGGTTGGAAGTTAAGTAGATTTCATTCAGCATTCATCCCTCTGGACTCTTCTCCCTTCAGTTCCTGCCCTGGATTACTTTCATCTGTCAAGCCCTTGGTTTTGATTGGTTGGGGTCTGCCCTAAGACACAGTGGTGTTTCTTTTAATTCTGATGATCACTGGTTAGTTAAATATTAAAATATGTTGGTTGATATGGTCTGGCTTTGTGTGCCCACCCAAATTTCATCTTGAACTGTAATTCGAATTGTAATCTCCATGTGTTGGAGGAGGGACCTTGTGGGAGGTGACGGAATCATGGGGATGGTTCCCTCGTGCTGTTCACATGTTAGTGAGTGAGTTCTCATGAGATCTGATAATTTTGTGTGGGGCCTTTATCCCTTTGTTCTGCACTTCTCTTATTCTTCTCCTTCCTGTTGCCACGTGGAGAAGGATGTGTTTGCTTTCCCATCTACCCTGATTGTAAGTTTCCTGAGGCCTCCCCAGCCCTGTGGAACTGTGAGTCAATTAAACCCTTTTCCTTTATAAATTACCCAGTCTTGGGTATTTCTTCATAGTAGCATGAGAACAGACTAACACATTGGTCTTGGGTTTTCTTTCCCTAATAATGTTCCAGCTTCAAACTTCAGCATGTGGCATAGAATTAACACTATTACTGCCAGAGAACCCTTTGCTGCTGAATATTCTCTGCATCTGTAAATCATCCTCCTAATGCCTACTATGACAGTTATGCAAGTGACCTTTGGATTCGTTAATTTTTTAAAAAATTTGTGACATTGCGGTTCACTACATTCATGGAAATGACCCCCACTGAGATTGTGAAATCATCAGGAATGCCAAAGAATAAGTGAAAAAAAATCAATGAAAACAATAATAAAGTGATGGTTTAGACTGAAAGGCATGGCATTGTGATGAGAAGAGCTGTTCTCCCAGTTCTGTCACTGACTGTCTGAATGTCCTTACACAGATCACTTAACCTCTCTGGGCTCAGGTTTCCTATCTGTAAAATGTGAAAAGATCCTTTCAGTTCTTGCTTCCCGTTCTAGCACTTTACAATTCTGCAAAGTAATATTGATAAATATTCAGTCATATTAACTTCAAAAATGTATTTCCAGGTTTGGTAATTTCTTAGGCACTCTGGGAGGTTCTTGTTATTGCCTTCAGTAATCTTTGAGTTGGGCTGATTTTTTTAGCACTTAGAAAATTCATCCTAGCGATCTTGTGAAATTAGCAAGAGCAGTTATCCTCATTTCATTATCAAGAACTATCAAGATTATGTATTTTTCCAAAACTATACAGGCTCTTTGGTAGTAGAAGCAGGATCAGAACCCAGAAATCCTCATTCCCATGCCCTATATTAAACAAAAGAGAGTTGTATCTTCCATGTCATTACTAGAGTGGGAATGATTGAGACATATTCTCTCATAGTAACTCAGTTTAATCAATACTAATTAAATGTATTTTATGTATTTAGTAGTGGGTAAAGTATGCTCCTAGTCTCAAAGAAGGTATGGTCTTGTAAGGGGCCATTACATGGACAGATGTAGGAACTACTATGATAAAGGTATATTCATGACTTCCTCTTCCAACTAGGATGAAGTAACAGGGGTAAGGTTTACTTTTCCACCCCCAACCAACTATAAAACTGGACAAAGTATATAAAATAATGGCTTTCAAGTCATTAGACATAAAGACAACAAGGATGGAGATCCTGAAAATATGGGAAGCAAATGAAATGAGTATTATGATCACTTCAGCTTATTGCCTGGAGAGAGTTTCCAGGTCATGGTACAGGGAGGGGAAACCCAGTGGATTCTGGCAAGTTCCTTAGAAGACATAGCTGGAAGTCTGGGGAAGCAATGTGGCTAGAGTTCACAAGGTAGAGTGGCAGAGTGAAGAGACTTTCATAGAGAAAGAGCTCCAGAGCTCTATAGAGGGTTTTACGCAGATATCTGCTGAGCAGTGCTAATCAGCACATGCATTGAGGAGGCTACACAAGCCTAGAGAAAGAATTACCTTAAAGGATTAGAGAAAAAATACTTCTGAAGATTTTAGGGCCAGGAATAGTCTGTTTCTTTCATTTCAAGTGGAAAATCTTATAATTTATAGGATATTGAGTAGAATACTCAGAAGAGTTATTTTTCAGTAGTGAGAAAAGTTAGTTCCAGATTAAATGTTGATTCTACCTAACAAAGCTTAAAAAATTCCTGAAAGGACCAAGCTGTTTCCAAGCAACTTAATTGTGTCACAGAAGAAAGCTCAAAATATTTATAGAAATGTAAAAATATCCAGTACTCAACAAGGTAAAATTCACAATGTCTAGCAACCTTATAAAAAATTACGAGACATGCAAAGAAGCAGAAAAATATGTCCCACAAAGAGAAAAACCTATCAATAGAAGCCAACTAAGGAATTAAACAGATGATAGAATTTATAGACAAGGACACTGAAACAATTATAACTGTTTTAAGTTTATAAAAAAACTAGCAAAAAATTAAGAATGTTAGGTAGAGACATGGAAGGTACAAAACCCACAATGTCCAAGAGAAAAAAAAAATACACTGAATGAGATTAACAGTAGATTAGACATTATAGAAGAAAGCATCAGTGACCTTGAAGACATAGGCATAGAAACTATCCAAGGTAAAAAACAGATAGGAAAACAGATTGAGGCAGAGTGCAGTGGCTTATGCCTGTAATCTCAGCACTTTGGGAGGCCTAGGCAGGTGGATTACTTGAGGTCAGGAGTTCAAGACCAGCCTGGCCAACATGGTGAAACCCCATCTTGCTTGAACCTGTGATTTAGAGGCCTCAGTGAGTTGAGATACACTCCAGCTTGGGTGACAGAGCGAGATTCCATCTCACAAAAAAAAAAAATATATATATATATATAAAGAGAAACATAGCACCAATCAACTGTGAGGCAATTCTAGGTAGTCTATGTGTAACTGAAGCCCTTAAAGAGGAGAGAGAGGCAGGATAAAAACAAATTGAAGAAAATAATGGATTAAATTTCCATCAGAAATGAGAAACAGTGAAAAATGAAGTATATAGGTGTGATGGTTTGGCTCTGTATCCCCACCCAAATCTCACTTTGAATTGTAATAATACCATGATACCAATGAGTCATGGGAGAGACCTGGTAGGAGATAACTGAATCATGGGGATATATTTTTCCCATGTTGTTCTCATGATAGTGAATAAGTCTCATGAAATCTGAAGGTTTTATAAAGGGGAGTTCCCTGGCACATGGCCTCTTGCTTGCTGCCATGTAAAATGTGACTTTGCTTCTCCTTCACCTTCCACCATGATTGTGAGGCCTGCACAGTCATGTGGAACTGTGAGCCAATTAAACATCTTTCCTTTAAAATTACCCAGTCTGGGGTAAGTCTTTATTAGCAGCATGAAAACTTTTTTTTTTTTTTAGAGGTGGGGTCTTGCTATTTTATGCAGGCTGGCTTCAACCTCTTGGGCTCAAGCAATCCTCCTATTGTAGTCTCTGGAGTAGCAAAGTGTTAGTCCAAGTTCTTCAGAAAAACAGAACCAATAGGATATGTATATATAGACATATAAGAGGAGATTTATTATGGGAATTGACATGTGATTATGGAGGCCAAAATATCTCATGATATGCTGCCTGCAAGCTGGAGAACCAGGAAAGCTGGTGGTATAATTCAGTCTGAGTCCAAAGGTCTGAGAATCAGAGGAGTCAAAGGTGTAAGGGGATAAAAGGATAGTTCTGGTGTTAGTCCTAGAGTCCGAAGGCTCAAGAAGCAGTACCTTATCTGAGGGCAAAAGAAGATGGTATCCCAGTTCAAGAAGTGAGAAATAGTTTTTTCTTCTTCCACTTGTCTTTCTCTTTGGACTCTGAACAGATTGGATGGTGCCCATCCCCACAGGTGAGAATGGATCTTTTTTCTCAGTCTACTGATTCAAATGCTAAACTCTTCCAGAAATACTCTCACTGACACACCCAGAAATAAAGTTTACCAGCTATTTGGGAATCTCATAGTCCAGTCAAGTTGAGATATAAAATTAACCATCATGTACCATATATAAAATGGTATATTATTTAAAGGTAGACTGTAATAAGTTAAAGATGAATGAAATAAATCCTTAAAAACTACTAAAATAACAAAAGAAATAGTTATAGTTAACAAATCAACAATCCAAATAAAATGGAATTATTACAAATATTCAATTAATTCAAAAAAAGTGGGAAAGAAATAGAAGAAACAGACGGGACAAATAGAAAAGCAATAGCAATATAGTAGATTAAAATCCAAGTGTATTATTAATTACAGTAAATGTAAATATCCCAAGCAAAAGTCACAATTTTCAGATTTGATAAGAAAGCAAAACCCCCAAATCCACTTGAAATTAAAGACATAAATAAGTCAAAAATAAAGAATATAAAAAGGTATTTCATGCTAACACTAATGAAAAGAAAGGAGTAGCTATTTTAATATTAGACAAAGTAGATTTCTGAACAAATAAGATTATCAAGAATAAAGAATATCATTTTATAGTGATAAAAGTGTCAATTTCTCAATAGGATAGTACAATCCTAAACACTCAAGAAGCAAAAAATGAGCTGCAAGAAGAAATAGGTAAATACACAATTATAGTCAAATGTGAACATTTGATTTCTAGTACCCGATAGAATAGGTGAATAGAAAAATCAGTAAGGATATAGGAGACCTGAACAACACTACAGATAAATTTGTTCTAATTGACATTTATAGATCACACTACCCAACAACAACAGAATAAACATTCTTTTCAAGTTTCCATGGGGTATCTGTTTACCAAGATAGACTATACTCAACCATAAAACAAATCTCAGTAAATATAATAGAATCCAAATCAAATCATTCTCTGACCACAAAGCAAGTAAATTAAAACTTTAATGACAGAAAGGTATTTCAACCTACCACCCTCTCCAGTATTTGGAGATGAAATAGTACACTTAAAAATACCCATGGGTCAAAGAAGCAATCAAAAGCAAAGTTAAAAACTACTTTGAGTTGGCAATAATGAAAATATATAAAAATTTGTGGGAAGCAGCTAAAGTCATATTTAAAGGAAAATTTATAGTACTAAATGTCTATATCAAAAAATGTTACAAATCAATGACCTCAATTTCTACCTTGAGAAATTAAAAAGAGAGAACACCAAAGTAAGAAGAACAAAAACATCACAATGGAAATAAATTTAAAAACTAGAAAAAGAATAGAGAAAAATCAATAAAATCCAAAGTTGATTCTTTAAGAAAATTGATCAATAAAATTATCAATAAAATTGATAGACCTTTAGCTAGACTGACTAGAAAAAGAGAGAGTAGGTATGAGTTATCAGAAAAGATTATTTAAAGGATAATAAAGGAGAACTTTAGCCATCAATTCTACAACTTAGATTAAATGGACAAATTTCTTGAAAGATACAAACTATAAAGCCTCATTTGAGAAAGTAAGTAAACTGAGTATTCCTATTTCTTAAAAATTGAACTCATATTTAAAAACTTTCCCACAAAGAAAACTCCAGTCCTAGAGGGTTTCATGAGGGAAATTCTACCAAACATTTAAGGAAGAAAAATATCAATTCTACACAAACTTTTCCAGAAAATTGAAGTTGAAAAAATATTTTTGAACTCAACCTGTAAGACAGCATTACACTGATACTCAAAAGCAGACATCTGCTTTTGCTTTGACTGTAGCACTTCTGCCTCTTGGTAGCCATTGCTTTGATTGTGCTTTGTCTTCAGGATTGCATTGGTGAAGTCATGTTTTATCTCCTGCTACAATTCTTTAAAGAAATGCTTCAGGATTCCACTTGTTTAAAATTTCAATTGAAAGCTCTACTCTTGTCTACAGCTGACCTGAGTGCAACAGTTTTGACACCCATTCAGTGGAAAGTTTGCTGAACTTTAATTTTCATTCAGAATGGTGTAAGCTGCATAAGTTGAGATGTCTTTGGTGTTCACCATTGTTTGTGCTATTAATCAACAGTCCTCTTTAATTAGGGCACACACAAGATGATTTTTTTTTCCTCAAAAGTTGATGTAAATGGCTTGCCAATGTGAGCTTCATTTTCCACATCATCTTATTTTTTTCTTAAAATGAGTTACTCATTTGTAAACTGATGATTTCTTTGGGGTATTGTCACCATAAGCTTTTTGCAAAGCTTATGTAAAACTTATGGTGACAATAAGCTTTGTCAATGATTTCAATGATTTCGCCATTCTTCCATCCAAACTTCACCATAGATTTAATGCTTGTTCTTGCTTCAATTTTAGCAGAATTCATGTTATTCTGTTAAGAGCTTTTTTCAAACTGATATTTTATCTTTCTTAGTGCCTCAAACTTGATTCTGTTCAGACACGTTGTAACAAATTAGCACAACTGTATTTTGATGCAAAAAAATTGAAATCCAGGCATAGTTTTTTCATAATATGTACTTTCCATGAAGTTTTGAAGACCCTTTGACAGAAAATACATCGTGACCAACTGGTGTTTAAGGAATTCAGTGTTATTTAACATTCAAAAATCAAACATTGTAATTCACCAATTTAACAATTTAAATTTAAAAATTTTAAAATAAAATGATTATCTCAGTAGATGCTAAACAAAATAAATCCAAAACATTTTGATAAAATCAGCTTCTTTCCTATTCTAAATGTCTAGCAAACCAAGAAAAGAAGTAAATGTCCTAACAATAATTAGCATCTATGTAATATCTACCACTGACATTGTATCTAATTGTAAGAGACTGAATGACTTTTCCCTAAGTTCAAGAATAAGACAAGGATGTTCATTCCTCTATTAAACATTTTACTGGAGGGTGTAGGAAGTACAAAATAGCAAGAAAAAGAAAACAATCCTCCAGATAAGAGAGGTAGGAGAAAAATTGTTTTTATTTGGGCATGGCATGATTGCGTATGTAGAAAATTCTGTGGAAGTTAAAAAGAAGCTGCTAGAATTAGTAAGTAAATTTAACAAAGTTGCAGAATAAAAGATCAAGATACAGGGTCAGCATGGTGGCTCACACCTGTAATCCCAGCACTTTGGGAAGCCGAGGCAGGGGGATTACCAGAGGTCAGGAGTTAGAGAACAGCCTGACCAACATGGTGAGACCCTGCCTCTACTAAAAATACAAAAATTAGCCAGGCATGGTGGCGCGTGCCTAAATCCCAGTTACTCAAGAGGCTGAGGCAGGAGAATCGCTTGAACCCAGCGGGTGGAGGTTGCAGTGAACTGAGATTGTGACATTGTGCTCCAGCTTGGGCGACAGAGCAAGACTTGTCTCAAAAAAAAAAAAATAAAATAAATAAGCTGGTTATGGTGGCACATGCCTGTAATCCCAGCTACTTGGGAGGCTGAGGCAGGAGAGAGGCGGAGGTTGCAGTGAGCCAAGATTGCACCACTGCACTCCAGCCTGGGTGACAGAGCGAGATTCTGTCTCAAAAACAACAAAACAAAACAAAACAAAACAAAAACAAACAACCCCCAAAAACAAAGATACAATATTTAATTACATTTCTTTATGCTAACAATGAGCAATCAGAAATTGAAACAAAAAATAGTATTTACAACAGCATCAAAGATAGAAAATACTACAAACAAATATGACCAAAGTCATGCAAGACTTGTATGTGCTAAGAGAAATTAAGGAGTTCATAAATAATTGGAGAGATAAACTGTTTATGAACAAAATGATTCACTATTGTTAAGATTCTGTCCAAACGATCTACAAATCCAATCCAAGGACCTGGAATAACCAGAACAACTTCGGAAAAAAAAAAAAAGAACAATATTGGAGGGTTCATTACAAAGCTACAGTGATCAAGACAGTGTGGTACTGACACAAAGATAACCAAATAAATCAGGGAACAGAATAGAGTTGAGAAGCAGACACACATATACATATACCTATTTTTGACAAAGGTTCAAAGACAATGCAGTGGCTAGAGAATATTCTTTTCAGTAAATGGTGTTGGAACAATTGTATATACATATTAAAAAAACAGAACAAAGAATTTCAACCCACACTTTGCACCATGTACAACAATTAACTTAAAATAAATCTTTGTCCGAAATATCCTATAAGAAAACACAAAATACCCTCTAAGAATACCATATAAGAAAACATAGACATCTTTTAACCTTGGGTTAGGGAAAGATTTCTTAGATATAACACCTAAAGTATGATTCATAAAAGAAAAATAAATTGACTAATTGGATTTAATTAAAAACTCCTGCTTTTTAAAGTCACTGTTGAAAGAATGAAAATACAAGCCACAGAGAGAGAGAGCGCGCACATATTTGTATACTGCATGTCTGATAAAGGATTCATATTCGTAACATATAAAGAAATTCCAAACCCAGTAATAAGAAAATTAACCTCTGCACCATGGGCAAACATTTCAATAGACATTTTACCAAAAATGATATATTGATGACCAGCAAATCCATAAAAAATACTCAAGAGGAATGCAGATTAAAATATAGAAGAAATACAGATTAAAACCACAATTAAGCACCACTGTATCTCTATTGGAATGTCTGAAATAAAAATTGGTGATCATACCAAGTGTTGGAAAAGATATGCAGCAGCTGGAACTCTCATAAGGTGCTGGTGGGAATGTAAAGCAATCAATAAAACACTTTTGAAAACAGTTTGGCAGTTTCTTTAAAAGTTGAATGTACATCTGCCAGAGGACCCATCCATTAGGTACATACCAGCAAGAAATGCAAGCCTTTTTCTATGTAAAGATTTGTTCAAGAATGTTCACAACATCTTTATTTGAAGTTGCCAAAAACTCTAAACAACTCAGCTGTCCATCAACAGGTGAATGGATAAACAAATTATGGTATATCTGTACTATAGAACACTACCTAGCAATAAAAATATACTATTAATACACACAGTGTTGATGTGTCTCCAAATAATTATGTTGAGTAAGAGAAGCCAGACAAAAAGAAGAGGATATACTATGTGATTTTATTTATAAAACATATAGAAAGTGCAAACAGATCTGCAGTGATAGACAACAGATCAGTGGTTGTCTGGCATGGGGTGAAGGAGGGGGAGGGGCCAGAGAGTGGGATGACCAAGGGGCATGAGAAAACCTTTGGTGGTGATGGCTGTGTTCACTGTCTTAATTTTGGTGATGTATTCATGGATGTATTTCTGTGTCAAACTTATCACACATACACTTTAAATATATAGTTTATTGTACAACAGTTATATCTCAGAGCTGTTAGGAAACAACACAAGCATATCAAAGCAACATTATTATTATTATGTTTTTATTTTACTTTAAGTTCTGGGATACATGTGCAGAACGTGCAGGTTTGTTACATAGGTATACATGTGCCACGGTGGTTTGCTGCACCTATCAACCCGTTTTAAGCCCCGCATGCATTAGGTATGTGTCCTAATGCTCTCCCTCCCCTTGCCCCCCATCCCCCGACAGGGCCTGGTGTGTGATGTTCCCCTCCCCGGGTCCATGTGTTCTCATTGTTCAACTCCCACTTATGACTAAGAACATGCGGTGTTTGGTTTTCTGTTCCTGTGTTAGTTTGCTGAGAATGATGGTTTCCAGCTTCATGCATGTCCGTGCAAAGGACATGAACTCATTCTTTTTTATGGCAAGCAACACTATTTTTAAACAAAATAGATTAAATTATAGATCTGGATTTAAATATTCATAGTTCTGTAAATTCACCTTGAGACTCATTAAGATAAGAGGGATGATCAGGGATCGTTGGGGGTCTGGAAAACTAACAGGACATATTCAATAGTGTTTTCCTATATTTATGATATATTATTCCAATGATGTGACAGGCAAGGATGCATTTGCCACAAAGGGTCCCTTCCAAACTCAAAGCCATATTTGGATTCAGCAGATCTGAATTGTATGAAACCAGGAGTCTGAATTCTTAGCGAGTCTTCTAGTTGATTCTGATGCAGATGAGTCATGGACCACACTAGAGAAATATTGGTCCAAAATCTCAACCACACCAATATCTCCTCTGTCTCTCTACTCAAAGTTGGCTTGTATTTGTTTCACTTGGTTGAGGTTCATAGTTTACCTGGCTTAACCCTGTAGTATCTCCTTACTGGGTAAAACTTAGCTGCCTACCTTTGGACGGAATCAATGCTCAGAAGTACTGTGACAACACTGGGTCTGGGATTAACCTCAGCAGTGTAATTACAGTCACAAGAACAACCTCTGAGTCACTGGTCCAGGCTCTCCTCTCCCTAAGGAACATCCATCTCTCTTAGACCATCTCAGCTGAAAAAGGCTGGGCTTTTGGAGCCTTGGGGCAGGGAGGCTCTTGGGACTTGCTTACCTACTGGCTCTGGTGCCAGCCACTCTTAGCCAGGAAGTTCTTCAAGTTTCACAGTTTTTCTTCTGCAGCTGCCCTTGAGAGCTGTCACTTTTGCAGTTGTTGAATGGATCAAGTCACTCCTCTACCTGGAAGCTCCTGGAAGCTTTCCATGGCTGGCATGGTGAAACCCAACTCCTGATCACCGCCTGCAGGCTCTGCATAATCTCCACCATGATGATCCCTCAAATGGCACCTCCTCTGCACACCAACGGGCAGGACTTGGCTCTTAGTGCTCAAACACACCAAAGTCTCCCTTCTCACCTTAGCCTTTTCGCATACTTCCCTTCTTGCTAAAAGCTGTCTTTAGCTCCTACGTGGCTTGCTTTCACTTCCTTTACACCTGGCCAAGGTGTCACCTCCTCAAAGAGACCTTTCCTGACAACCCTCTCTGAAGGGGGCTCTCTCCTCTTTCCAGTTATTGTCTGTCCTGATGTCTTATAAAAAGTGGTAATTGCTTTGTTTGACTATTCATGTTCTCCCCACTAGAATGTAAGCTCTGTTAGGGTAGGGTCATATCTGCCTTGCTCACCATTACTGGTTGAATAAATGAATGAATCCTTCAAGAAGCCACAAGTTTTACAAATACCATGTCAGTGGGATCAATAGAGTTCTTACAGCTGCAGGCCCTGCACACCAGTCAGTGTTTTCAAAACTGTTATTAAAATCTCTCTGCTTAAAGAATGATGACTCTTCTGTCTCACGTACTCGTCCCAGCAAAATCTTCAAATCCCCAAAGCACTTTTAAGCACAACAAAGCAGAGCAAACACTGCATGCAGATAGGGCACAGCAGAAATAGATTTGCTACAAAATCATCTTCCCTGGCCTGTTTACTCAGGAGTCAACTTGCGTCTGTGGAAAATGGTCCAAAAGTGGAATTCAGGGTTTAATTGAGTCCTGACTTTAGGCCTCACTGGTTTCATCATTGACAAGACCATACACAGGACCTGGTCCTGGCAGTCTGGCTGGGTGAGGGCGTGGCTGCGTAATATGTAACTTCTTGGCTTTTCTGGGCAGAAAGGAAATGCAAGATTGTTCTTGCTCTTACGACATGGAGAACACCACAATTTGTATGCAAGTTCTGAGGCCAGAAAGCGGGTTACAGTGATGATTGCTTTTGATTTCTGATTTTGATATTTGCAATTAATGAAGGCAGTTGTCACTTGATGTGCCACAGGAAAGTCTGACCCTGGGTGTGAAGAGCTGAGCTTCCTTGAAGGAGGTGCATTTGTGGAATCTCAATGACTTCATACTTTTTCTCTCAACACATTTTAACTTTACTTTTGGTTTTTGCTCTCTGTCCTTTCTAGCCTTCTTTTTTCCCTCTCTTTCATTGTCCCTAGACTTTTTCTCCATACTCAACTATCTTTTTAATTTCTCTCTCTGCATCTCTTTCCTATCTCCATGACTCTCCTAATCTATTTTCCATTTTTCTTCCTCTTTTTTTTTCTGTTTTTGTCTTCATTTAAGAGGATTCTCTGAAGCCAAAGGTATTCTTTTCTCCTCACTTGGGACCTAGCCCAGTGGTAACTAGCTATATTAATACCTACGTGTGAATTTAGAATTATGTACTTTCTTAGTCAACTGAATACTTTTTATCATTGTGAAGTGTCCCTGATTATTTCAACAAATCATTCCTGCCTTACATTCTACTTGTTTGATGTTAACTTAGTTTTGCCAGCTCTTTGTGGCTAGTATTTGCATAGTATATCTTTTCCCATGTTTTCAGCCTTTTTCTATGATTACATTCAATGAGTGTCACTTGTAAGCAGCACACATATTTTGGGGGGGTTTTGGGTTTTTAATCCATTCTGATAATCTTTCTCTTTTAATTTGAGCATTTTGTCCATTTGCCTTTTATTGCATTTATGGATCTATTTGAGTTTAAATCTACAGTCTTACTGTTTTCTGTTTGTCTTACCTATGGTGTTTCATTTTCTCTCCTTTTTTTCATTCTTTTGGACTTACTATTCCTTTATGATTTCATTTCTATCTCTATTAGCTTGCCATTTATATTTTTGTGATTGTTGTAGGTATATTCTTTGTTATAATTATAGTGGTTATTAAAATTTACATGTATATATTTAATATAACAACTATAACAGAAATTGGAGCTTTCATCACAATAAAGCAAGGGCCCTAAAGCACTTTATATTTTCCACCTTCAACTTGTATGCTGCTATGACCACAAATTTTCATTGACACATATATTAAATCTTGCAAGATAGTATTATTATTATTTTATGTAGTAACTGCTCACTTAGCTTATCCACTTGTTTATCATTTCTGTTGCTCTTCACGTCTTATTGCACCTTTAAGCTCCCATCTGGGATCACTTTGCTACTGCTTATAAACATTTCCTCTAGTTCAAGTCTACTGATAAATTCTCTATGTTTTGTTGTGTGAAAAATATCTTGATTACACTAACATTTTCTGAAG
Organism: Macaca thibetana thibetana; assembly: GCF_024542745.1. Lineage (NCBI taxonomy): Eukaryota > Metazoa > Chordata > Mammalia > Primates > Cercopithecidae > Macaca > Macaca thibetana. Next base: position 46,839,255 of record NC_065590.1, read on the forward strand.
GATATTTTAGCTGGGTATAGGATTGTAGAATGGCAGTTGTCTTCTCAGCACTTTTATGATACTATCGCTTTACTGCCAGGCTTGTGTTTTCTTTGATGAGAGGTCAGATGTGAGTTATATTTTTGTTTCTGTAATTTTTCTTTTAAAGAATCCTCCATTTTTTGGTTAATTATCAGGTTTTTTTCTGATGTGTAGCTAAGATTTAACTTTTTAAAAATCATGCTTAAGATTCATGGTAAGTACTTCTTGAATTTGTGCCTTTTTATCTTTCAGTGGTTTTGAAAAATGCTCTAAAGTTAAAAATTAAATTAAAATTGCTCCTCTTCTATTCTTTCTCTCTTTTTTTCTATGACAACAAATATTACTTGGATATTTTCTTTCTATGCAATAGGTCCTAATTTATCTCATATGTTCTTTTTTCTGTTTTCCATCATTTATCTTTCTTCTGGATGATTTCTTCCAACGTATTTTCTCTCTTAATCCCTCTTACTAATTAACATTTCAATTCCATTTAATTTGTTCTTAAAACCATCCATGATTTCAAAATTTTAGTTATTGTATTTTTTAGTTTTAGAAATTTTATTTTCTTATTTTTAAAATAGTTTCCAGTTGATTGGCAAAATTTTTCATCTTGGTTTTAAATGCCTTGAATATATTAGGCATAGTCATTTTAAAGTCTGAGTCTGAAAACTCTATTATCTGAGTCCTTCTGGTTATTTTTGATTGGGTACTATGTATTGTATATAAAAATTAGAGATAATTTGAGGCTAAGCATAAAGTTATCTTCCTCTAGAGAGGATTTAAATTGCATCTTACTGAAAGTCACCATCCCTTTGAAATTCAATACCACCTTAATATAATTAGGCATAAATGGCTCAAATCTGGATTTTAGTCCAGTGAGATCTAGTCTATTTTTTTATTCACACTTACTCCTTGGGTAAGCTTATGTCCCTTTCATGTCCCAACCCAAAGCTCAGGAGTTTATCAGCCCCTATTTCTGGTGGGTCCTGAATATATATATATATATATATATATATATATTTCGTATCCACAAGATAGTCTGTCAAAAGGTCTGTTACATTTTACTCTCAAACTTCTCAGACACCTCGACTGGAATTGGCTGAGCCTTTAGAGTCAGGAGGAAAAGTAGTCTAAAATTTCAGACTGACTTCTCTGGGTTTCCTTTTTATTCTCTCAGTCTTGGTCTTCTAATTCTTCCCTGACTTGGAACATCTCTTGTGCCAGATAATTTTTTAAATATTGCCCAGCTTTTCTGATTATTCTCTGTATGAAGGTTCATCTAATTTACCTAATGTGCCAATACAAGCAGGCACTGCTATTCTGTTGCTGAGAAATCCTGGACAAATCATTTCTTATCTCTGGACCTCAGTTTCAGATCTATATGATAGAGATTAGACTGGGAGACCTCCCAAACCCATCTTTCAGCCAGTGTCCGCATATTCTTTTGTGTAGGCTGTATGCATTGGACATGTGGGTTTTACTGCCAGTTCTTATAGGGAAGTTACAGTTATTTCTACATAGCGGTGGCATCCTGCCCCACCTGGTTAAGGTAATTAGTGAGGCTTTGAAATGGTGATAAGCACACTTATTACTTTTGGGAGATGGAAAGCATGTACTATACCACTAGAATACAGCTAGCTTATAATAAATACTCTACGAACCATATTGGTGTAAAATGTAGGCAGAGATGTTTCATTTTTTTCTCAACCCAGAAATAGGAAGGATTCCCCAGGGCTATTTATCACAGTCAGAAGGGAGATAAATAAAGAACAGGGATGTTGTTAATTTACTCAAACTCCAAACTCAAAGTCCCTTTGATGGAGCAGAAGCACAGGGGGAGCCCTGAAGTAAGGTTTCTAGTGAACCATCTGGAGAGTCTGCCACTCATCTCACAGTACATGAACTCACACACACACACACACACACACACACACACACACACACACACACACGTGCTCGTGTGCCCCAAACATGTGTGGCTAATAATGACCACATTACAAATGGACACATCTGGTGGAAAGAGTTTCCAACAGGAATTTCAAAGCAATATCACTTTCATTCTAAAGGGCTAATTTAGTTTCATTTTGCCTTTGGTTCTTTGTTTTGAAGAATGCTTAGAACGTCATTGGTTTATAATATATTTTGAGAAGTTCCAGCTCAAAGATAATAGTTCTTGCAGTACTACATTAGCTCTCTTTGGGCTAAGAGCACAGACTCTGGGGCCAGATTGCCTGGGTTCAAAGCCTGGCTCCTCCACGTGCTACCCATTAAAACTTGGGCTAATTGGTAAATTTCCTTGTGCCTCAGTTCCCTCATTTACAAAATAAGGATAATGAATAGTACCTGCCTCCTAGGGCTGTTGTGAGGATTAAGTGTAGTAGAAGTATGAGCTTCTACGAAGTGAGTAGAAGAGTGAGCTGTTGGTCACCCTGCCTGGTCTGTTAACTTCTCTATACTTAGACCTCTTGTACTGAAGCCTTGGAGGCACAGAAGGCAAGATGTGAAGTGAAGTGGGTGGAGAACTGGATGCAGGTAAGGAGACCTGCTGTTGTGTTAGACTGATTGTTGTATTAACTTCCCAAACTGTCCAATCTCAGTTCAGTCTTCTGACCTTTGCTGTAAAATAGGACGGTAACACTCCCACCTACTTCACAGGGTGGATCTCAAATAAAGTGATGGATGTGGAAATCTTTTTCAAAAGCAGTAAATGCTGTGTAAATGTAAGAGACTTCACAGAAGATGATGGTAGACCCATGATCCTTGTAGGGAAAGGTGAAATGGTGAGGCTACAGAGAAGTTGTGGCATTGGGGGAACGTGAAGTTCTGACTTTGTACTTTAGTCTCCAAGCTTGTTTTATTTCTGCATATCTGTACGCCCCAGGACTCTCCAGGACGTGAACTATTCTGTTGGGCTGTCCATGGAAGGGACTAGCCTGCTTGTTTTGATGGCTCCTTGGTATCAGTCTTGTATTCCACTTTTCTGCACCCAGAGTCTTGTCCTACAAACTCTAAACTTTGTATCTGCCAGTCTGACCTTTGGCCTAGCAAGGAAACCTAGGCCCTTGCTCTCAGGAGTCGGCAGGAAGATTAAAAGCCCCTCTGGAATGATGATGTGGGAAAATAACTTGGCATGGAGTGGACCAGGTGTTGGGGGTTAGGCTTGGTTTGGTTAGAGCTCTGAGGTGGGCACAAGGTAAAATATCAGGATAAATGTTATATTAGTTTCCTGTGGCTGCTGTAACAAATTAGGAACAACAGAGTTTATTCTCTTATAGTTCTGAAGGCCAGAAGTCTGAAGTGAGTATCACTGGGCCAAAATCAGGATGTCATGAGGCCCACACTCCCTTTGGAGGGTTTAGAGAAGAATCGTTGCCTCTGGTGGCTGTGGGCATTTTGTGGCAAGTGGCCACATCACTCCAACCTCTGCCTTAGGGTCACATTGCCGTCCCCTCTTCTGTTGGCCTCTCTTTCTTATGTATCATTCATTTACAAACACTTGTGATGGCATTTGGGGCCCACTCAGATAATCCAGGAGAGTTCCCATCTCAAGATCCTTAACTTAATCACATCTGCAAAGACTCTTGCTTCAAATAAGGTAACATTCACAGATTCCAAGAATTGGGATGTAGATGTCTTTTGGGGGGCCATGTTTCAAACTTCCACAAGTGGCAAAGGCAGGAAATAGGCACAGCGGGGTCAGGCCCACACTAGGAGTCAGGGGACCTGTCCTCATGGGGCAGAGGAGGTTAGACAAAATGGGAAATAAAACATATCTAAGGGATACATAACAAGGAAACCTTTATAATGCCTGACCTGCAGTAGACACTGAATGAAATAATGAGTTTCACCAAATGCCTACTAAGAGTCAGGTACTGTTGGAGGGGCTGGAAAGAAAGCAGCATGGAGTTTGTACTCATTCAATAAACGAGTAAATAAATGAATGAATAATTGAGGATGTTCTTTGTTCAGCAGGGAAGGCTTCCGTTGTTAGAACAAGACAAAGTTATCAGGAAGGGCTGACCGAGGGTGTGCAGTTGGGACCAACCAGTCTGCAGAGAAGGACGACGGCCCTCACTCAGCATGAGGAGGGGGAGGGGCTCACGTATCTGACAGGTTCCCAGCCCTGACTGCACGTTGGTCACCTGGGAGGCTTTTAACAAATGCCCAGGCCCCATCCCCAGAAATCCTGATTCAATTGGTCAGGATGGCCCTGCATAGCCACACATGTGAAGCTCCCCAGGTGATTCTAATGGGTCCCAGGAATGAGGACCAGGGCTAAGTTCTCTTTGGGCTAATTGTCTTATGATTTGGAATCAGACAGGCCTGGCTACAAAGTAAGTCTCTGTGAGTGACTTTAAGGTGTGTGACCCCAGGGTGTATTACATAATTTCTCTGAATCTTTGTTTTCTCATCTGTAAAATGAAGATAATAATCCTTAATTTATGAATCTCCGTAAGGATTAGAAAATATTTGGAAAGTGCTCACGATGATATCCAGCACACGGTGAATGCGAAATAAGTCCTAATGACTCCTTATCAAGGTAGGGATTATTGTGCCCATTTTATATGTTTGGGAGCCAAAGCTTAGAGACATCAGGTTAACTCGTTGGAAGCCACATTGTTAGTAAATAATTTTGTATAAGATTAAGCCCAGACATCTTTTCATGACCTAATTCTACCCAGTGTTTTTGACAATGGGGCACTAAAGCCCAACCATTCCACTCTCTTCTCTTTGTCCTTCGTGACTGTGAAGGAGCTGGTCCGTCCTTACCTGGTAAGACCCTGGTTTCCCCTCAACACCTAGGAATTTAGGATAGGAGAGAGGTCCATCCCAGCTTATCTGTTGATCCCATCTCTTGCTCTGAGAGAAGCAGGCATAAGATTGCTGTAGTGAGGGATAGTGAGAGAGGAGAAAGGAAGAAACTCAGGCCGGCAGCTAGCGTGGGTCTGCAGTTTAGCGTGGGTCTGCAGTTTAGCGTGGGTCTGCAGTTTAGCGTGGGTCTGCAGTTTAGCGTGGGTCTGCAGTTTAGCGTGGGTCTGCAGTTTAGCGTGGGTCTGCAGTTGAATCATGTCAAACAAAAGAACAGCCTGCAGGCACAGATAAGGGAACTTGCACAGGGGGACTTGCCCACAGTGGAAAACTCCCTCCCCTGACACATGTGCAGTAAGGGGAACAAAGCAATATGGGGTAACTCAAGCTAAGAGCCTGCATGCACATTCAGAGGACAGGGTGGAGCTACCAGAAATTTGCACCTTATTCAAATGAGATGCCCAGCCCTCGTTGGTTTCCTATAAAAGCCTTTGCATCCAGCTGTAAAAACAGCAACCCTCTTCCAGGGACCGTCTCCACAGTGGAGAGCTTTCTTTTGTCTATTAAACTTTCACTCTAACCCCACCCTTTGTGTCCACACTCCTTAATTCTCTTGGTCTTGAAACAAAGAACTCTGGGTGATACCTCACAAGAGACTGCTACATTGTGGTGCATTGGTGAGACTGTAACATCGTGTCCCAATCCCTGGAACCTATGAATGTTACCTCATATGGCAGTCTTTGCAGATGGGATTATATTAAGGATTTTGAGATGAGGAGATTACCCTGGATTATCTAGGTGGGCCCTAAATGCAGTCACAAGTGTCCTTATCAGACAGAGGCAGAGAGAGATTTGATACATGCAGAGGAAAAGACAATTTGACAAAGGAGGCAGAGATTGGAAGATGCTGCTGTAAGCCGTGGAACGCTGGCAGTCACCAGAGGCTGGAAGCAGCAGAGATTCCCTCCTAGAGCCTTCTAAGAGAGTGTGGCCCTGCTGACATCTTGATTTCATCCCTGTTTTATTGGTTTGGGACTTCTGGCTTCCAAAACTGTAAAAGAATACATTTTCCCTTGTTTTGAGCCATCCAGTTTGTGGTCATTTTTTGCAACGGCCACAGGAAACCAATACCAGTGGTTCTTCGTGATCATCTTCTTGGAGGTGACACATTCAGGTCACAGCAAAGCTGATGGGGCTATCCTTGCTTCTCCTTGGGCTGCCTGATCCCCGGGTCTTCCTGCAGGGTTAGGAGAGCCCTAGAGGAGAGCACGCATGCACCTGCAGCCATAGGGGAGCAGGCAGAACTTTCTACATCACAGGCTTGGCCTTCCCACCACCTGAGCTTCTGTGGTGAGGAGCAGCCATGAATGTCTCACAGACTCTTTGCTGCTGGAGGGAGACGGCCTGTGCAGCATGGGGTAGACAGAGCCAAAGAGGCCAAAAGTGACTCAAGTCACAATTGCCTGCCTCCTTTCTGACATCCAGGATCCCAGCAGAGTTCACCCCCATCTTCCCAGCCCCACTGCTCAAGGGCAAGGGCTTTCTGGAACAATTTTACTCTGTGCACTGGGAACAAAGGAGAAACCAAATGCCTTGCTTGGGAGCAACCCATATGCAGGAGGCAAGGCAAGGCCCAGTGACAGGATAATTGCTTAAATATCTGCTTTAAGTATAAAGGCAGTCTCTACCTCCAGCTGCAGTTCAGGTTCCCACAGGTCATGAAAACAAAGAGGGGAGTGGGAGAATTAAAGAGGAATAGAAATGGAAATGATTAGAAAAGATTGCCACTACTTACAGGGTTGGGGAGAGAGGGGGATGTTGGGAATTAACCCTTTTGGCATTGTGCAAGTAGAATGTGGGCTCACAGCTTTCTGTCTCAGATGCAAAAGCTGGAGACCTTCACCCACTGGTGAGACGCTCTGCTCTTCCAGGGCCTGGAGAAGAGGCGGGTGGGCCACATGCAGGAGGATGGCCTTCAGGACAGTGCAAGTTGGTCATGGCTTTGAGTGGTGGGAGTGTCTGTGGACAGCACACGCAGGTTCCTTGTTCTTTACCAGAATACTTCCTTTCTTTTCTGCCACTTGAGCCCATTTTGTCTTCTGGCTGGCGATGCCTTCTAATACTTCTCATTTCTGCTTACCCAGTGCTCTGACCCTGCCAGGTTCATGTGGGTATTTCTGCACTAATTCCAATAGCATCCCCTGTCTTCCTTGGCAGTCCTCAGTACACTGGAAGTTATTATACTAATTACAGTGACCTTATCTCCTGAATTCGAAGAAGCACAAGTTTTTCACATTTAACATTCCTGGAATTTGGGCCTGCCTTACAATCAATGGGCATATTTAATTGGTGTATTAGACAGGTTTCTCTAGAAAAATAGAACCAATGGAATACACACACACAGACACACCCACACAAAATCTGATATATATATATATATATATATAACCTTTATTTCAGCAGATACATTGATATTTTGAGGTGCACACAATCACAGTCAGTCCAGAATTTGTAGGGCAGGCCAGCACCCTGGAGACCCACGGGAGAATTATATTGCAGTTGTGAGTCCAAAACTTGCAGGGCTGGCCAGCAATCTAGAAACTCCGGTGGGATTGCAATTTTGCAGTCTTGATACAGAATTCCTTCTTCTTCAGGAGACTTCAGTTTGTGCTCTTAACATCTTTGACTGTTTGGATGGGGCACACACATATAATAGAAGGTAATCTGCTTTATTCAGTCTACTGGTTTAAACATTAATTTCATCTAAAAAATACCTTCACAGCACCATTTAGACTAGTGTTTGATAAAACAGTTGGGCACCATAGCCTAGACAAGTTGACACACAGAATTAACCCTATAGTAGGGGACTTGGTTATTTATATCCATTCATTCATTCGTTCTCTCCTTCAAAAACTCTGTTATGAAAGTGTGTATCATCTTGGTGGGTGCTTTAAGCATAGGGCTTTATGGTATTTGTTTTGAGTGCGCCTTCTGGTAGGCTGTGAGCTGGCTGATGGTAAGGGAACACTTGAACACACTAGGAGCTCAATATTTGTTGATTGCTGGCCAGCTGTTTGACTCAGCAATAAATTATTTTGATTTGAGGGTTCCCTTGACTTTTAATGTCCTCTTTTTGGGGGTGACACACGGCCTTTCCCCATTTCTTCCCACTTTGTGCACACAGTTTCCTTTCCTTCTCTCCATCTCCTTGTCTTTCTGGCTCCTTGTTTCCCATCCCTTTTATTTGGCTAATGCTCTGTGCCTAATCACATTAGCCAGCACTGGCAGTATAGAGATGTTTGCAATCCAACCCAGGTCTGATTATGAGCGTCAGCAGCCTGAGGCTACTTTAAGAATGTGTTGATTGGTGGGGATGGGGAGCCTCCAGAGGGGGCCAGAATTATTGGCTGGGGGAGCTGCCCACATGTGTGTCTGGGCACCGCAAGAGAGCCCAGACTGGTTAGTTTTTGGTTCTCTCCTTGATCGGGCTCCTGGTGGGGTATTTATACTGGCTGGGCGTCTAAGCTCTTCCTGATTGTATTAAGCCTCATGAAAATGAGGACCAAAACAATCCGGCTAGTGTGGTGAGGGCTGTAACCACAGCAAAATGTGCCCTGCATTTCTTGTCATTCTCTGTTCGAGCTCATTTCAACTTTCTCCCAACATTGGGAGTATAAAGAAACTGCCACGCGTTCCTCTGGTTTGCAAGTATTACCTCATTTCCCTTCTCTAGGATATTAATTCAGATATATTTATTAAGTGATTTCAGGATTTGGGGCAATTTTGAAAGCATTCAGTTCAAATTCCAAGAAGGATGCCATGGGTTTAAAGGAAATTAGCTACCTCTCCCTCCATTTTCTCAAAAGCATCTTGTATTTTCTTTAGGGCACTTTGCTTTCTTTACATTGTTCTCTTAATTATTTACAATCATTCATTTGATGGCTGTCTTCTTTACTAAATTGTAATAATCTCCATCTGGGCAGGGTCCATGAGTGCTATCTTCACCACTGGGCCCCCTGGGGGGCAGGCACAACAAGTTCTTGACCATCACATTTTGGTGGGGCAAAGTTATGGCATCCATTTGGAAGGTATAATTGTGTTTCCGAAAGTTTGTACACAGCAAGGAAGAATATTCATATAGTTACACATAGTTACATGGGTGAAAATTAGAATCTTGGGGTCAAACCAAGAGTCCATGTCGTAGAGCTCAAAGAGCCTTAAAGTAATCCTTTCTTGTGTTCCTTGAAGGGATGTAAGACAAATCTACCTGAGTTACCATCCCTAGGGAATACAGTGTGACCTGAAATTACTGTGGGTTGTGAAGACACATGTCCCATGTGAGTATATTGGAGTCTATTGCACTTCACTAAAAATCTGCAGCTCTGTGGATCAGACTTCCTGTGCTCATATCCTGGTTCTACCAGTGTCTAGATGTCCCACATGCATGTTGTATGGCCTTCAGCACATCTGTATGCCTTAGTCCATTCATATATAAAAAAAGAAAAATAATAGTACTCACATCATAGACTTGTTTTGGGATTATGTGAGATCATTTACATAAAGTACTGAGACCAATGCCCAGCTGAGATTAAGTGGAATAAATGTCAGTTTTTATTATTATTATTTTCATAAATATACAATAGTAAAGTTGTCTTTCTATGCATGGTGAATTAGAGTGGGAGAGAAATATGATTTTTTTTATTATACTTTAAGTTCTAGGGTACATGTGCACAATGTGCAGGTTTGTTACATATGTATACATGTGCCATGTTGGTGTGCTGCACCCATTAACTTGTCATTTACATTAGGAATATCTCCTAATACTATCCCTCCCCTCTCCCCCAACCCCACGACAGGCCCCAGTGTGTGATGTTCCCCACCCTGTGTCCACGTGTTCTCATTGTTCAGTTCCCACCTATGAGTGAGAACATGTGGTGTTTGGTTTTTTGTCCTTGCGATAGTTTGCTGAGAATGATGGTTTCCAGCTTCATCCATGTCCCTACAAAGGACATGAACTCATCCTTTTTTATGGCTGCATAGTATTCCATGGTGTATATACACCACATTTTCTTAATCCAGTCTATCATTGATGGACATTTGGGTTGATTCCAAGTCTTTGCTATTGTGAATAATGCCGCAGTAAACCTGCATGTGCATGTGTCTTTATAGCAGCATGATTTATAATCCTTTGGGTATATACCCAGTAATGGGATGGCTGGGTCAAATGGTATTTCTAGTTCTAGATCCTTGAGGAATCGCCACACTGTGTCTTCCACAATGGTTGAACTAGTTTACAATCCCACCAACAGTGTAAAAGTGTTCCTATTTCTCCACATCCTCTCCAGCACCTGTTGTTTCCAGATTTTTAAACGATCGCCATTCTGACTGGTATGACGTGGTATCTCATTGTGGTTTTGATTTGCATTTCTCTGATGGCCAGTGATGATGAGCATTTTTTCATGTGTCTGTTAGCTGCATAAATGTCTTCTTTTGAGAAGTGTCTGTTCATATTATTCGCCCACTTTTTGATGGGGTTGTTTGTTTTTTTCTTGTAAATTTGTTTGAGTTCTTTGTAGGTTCTGGATATTAGCCCTTTGTCAGATGAGTAGATTGCAAAAATTTTCTCCCATTCTGTAGGTTGCCTGTTCACTCTGATGGTAGTTTCTTTTGCTGTGCAGAAGCTCTTTAGTTTAATTAGATCCCATTTGTCACTTTTGGCTTTTGATGTCATTGCTTTTGGTGTTTTAGTCATGAAGTCCTTGCCCATGCCTATGTCCTGAGTGGTATTGCCTAGGTTTTCTTCTAGGGTTTTTATGGTTTTAGGTCTAACATTTAAGTCTTTAATCCATCTTGAATTAATTTTTGTATAAGGTGTAAGGAAGGGATCCAGTTTCAGCTTTCTACATATGGCTAACTAGTTTTCCCAGCACCATTTATTAAACAGGGAATCCTTTCCCCATTTCTTGTTTTTGTCAGGTTTGTCAAAGATCAGATGGTTGTAGATGTGTGGTATTATTTCTGAGGGCTCTGTTCTGTTCCATTGGTGTATATCTCTGTTTTGGTACCAGTACCATGCTGTTTTGGTTACTGTAGCCTTGTAGTATACTTTGAAGTCAGGTAGCATGATGCTTCCAGCTTTGTTCTTTTGGTTTAGGATTGTCTTGGCAATGCGGGCTCTGTTTTGGTTCCCTGTGAACTTTAAAGTAGTTTTTTCCAATTCTGTGAAGAAAGTCATTGGTAGCTTGATGGGGATGACATTGAATCTATAAATTACCTTGGGCAGTATGGCCATTTTCACAATATTGATTCTTCCTATCCATGAGCATGGAATATTCTCCTATTTGTTTGTGTCTTCTTTTATTTCGTTGAGCAGTGGTTTGTAGTTCTCCTTGAAGAGGTCCTTCACATCCCTTGTAACTTGTATTCCTAGGTATTTTATTCTCTTTGAAGCAATTGTGAATGGGAGTTCATTCATGATTTGGCTCTCTGTTAGTCTGTTATTGGTGTATAAGAATGCTTGTGATTTTTGCACCTTAATTTTGTATCCTGAGACTTTGCTGAAGTTTCTTATCAGCTTAAGGAGATTTTGGGCTGAGACAATGGGGTTTTCTAAATATACAACCACGTCATCTGCAAACAGGGACAATTTGACTTCCTCTTTTCCTAATTGAATACCCTTTATTTCTTTCTCCTGCCTGATTGCCCTGGCCAGAATTTCCAACACTATGTTGAATAGGAGTGGTGAGAGAGGGCATCCCTGTCTTGTGCCAGTTTTCAAGGGAATGCTTCCAGTTTTTGCCCATTCAGTACAATATTGGCTGTGGGTTTGTCATAAATAGCTCTTATTATTTTGAGATACGTCCCATCAATAGCTAATTTATTGAGAGTTTTTAGCATGAAGAGCTGTTGAATTTTGTCAAAGGCCTTTTCTGCATCTATTGAGATAAACATGTGGTTTTTGTCTTTAGTTCTGTTTATATGCTGGATTATGTTTATTGATTTACGTATTTGAACCAGCCTTGCATCCCAGGGGATGAAGCCCAATTGATCATGGTGGATAAGCTTTTTGATGTGCTGCTGGATTCGGTTTGCCAGTATTTTATTGGGGATTTTTGCATCGATGTTCATCAGGGATATTGGTCTAAAATTCTCTTTTTTTGTTGTGTCTCTGCCAGGCTTTGGTATCAGGATGATGCTGGCCTCATAAAATGAGTTAGGGAGGATTCCCTCTTTTTCTATTGATTGGAATAGTTTCAGAAGGAATGGTACCAGCTCCTCTTTGTATCTCTGGTAGAATTTGGCTGTGAATTCATCTGGTCCTGGACTCTTTTTGGTTGGTAGGCTATTAACTATTGCCTCAATTTCAGAGCCTGTTAGTGGTCTATTGAGAGATTCAACTTCTTCCTGGTTTAGTCTTGGGAGGGTGTATGTGTCCAGCAATTTATCCATTTCTTCTAGATTTTCTAGTTTATTTGCATAGAGGTATTTATAGTATTCTCTGATGGTAGTTTGTATTTCTGTGGGATCAGTGGTGATAATGCCTTTATCATTTTTTATTGCATCTATTTGATTCTTCTCTCTTTTCTTCTTTATTAATCTTGCTAGTGGTCTATCAATTTTGTTGATCTTTTCAAAAAACCAGGTCCTGGATTCATTGATTTTTTTGAAGGGTTTTTTTGTGTCTCTATATCCTTCAGTTCTGCACTGATCTTAGTTATTTATTGCCTTCTGCTAGCTTTTGAATGTGTTTGCTCTTGCTTCTCTAGTTATTTTAATTGTATGTTAGGGTGTCAATTTTAGATCTTTCCTGCTTTCTCTTGTGGGCATTTAGTGCTATAAATTTCCCTCTACACACTGCTTTAAATGTGTCCCAGAGATTCTGGTATGTTGTATCTTTGTTCTCATTGGTTTCAAAGAACATCTTTATTTCTGCCTTCATTTCATAATGTACCCAGTAGTCATTCAGGAGCAGGTTGTTCAGTTTCCATGTAGTGGAGCGGTTTTGAGTGAGTTTCTTAATCCTGAGTTCTAGTTTGATTGCACTGTGTTTTGAGAGACAGTTTGTTATAATTTCTGTTCTTTTACATTTACTGAGGGGTGCTTTACTTCCAGCTATGTGGTCAATTTTGGAATAAGTGTGATGTGGTGCTGAGAAGAATGCATATTCTGTTGATTTGGGTTGGAGAGTTCTGTAGCTGTCTAATAGGTCACTTGGTGCAGAGCTGAGTTCAATTCCTGGATATCCTTTTTAACTTTCTGTCTCGTTGCTCTGTCTAATGTTGAAAATGGGGCATTAAAGTCTCTCATTATTATTGTATGGGAGACTAAGTCTCTTTGTAAGTCTCCAAGGACTTGTTTTATGAATCTGGGTGCTCCTGTATTGGGTGCATATATATTTAGGATAGTTAGCTCTTCCCGTTGAATTGATCCCTTTACCATTATGTAATGGCCTTCTTTGTCTTTTTTGATCTTTGTTGGTTTAAAGTCTGTTTTATCAGAGACTAGGATTGCAACCCCTGCTTTTTTTTGTTTTCCATTTGCTTGGTAGATCTTCCTTCATCCCTTTATTTTGAGCCTATATGTGTCTCTGCACATGAGATGGGTCTCCTGAATATAGCACACTGATGGGTCTTGACTCTTTATTCAATTTGCCAGTTTGTATCTTTTAATTGGGGGCATTTAGCCCATTTGCATTTAAGGTTAGTATTGTTATGCATGAATTTGATCCTGTCATTATGATGTTAGCTGGTTATTTTTCTCATTAGTTGATGCAGTTTCTTCCTAGCATCAATGATCTTTACAATTTGGCATTTTTTTTTAGTGGCTGGTACTGGTTGTTCCTTTCCATGTTTAGGGCTTCCTTCAGGAGCTCTGATAGGGCAGGCCTGGTGGTGACAAAATCTGTCAGCATTTGCTTGTCTATAAAGAATTTTATTTCTCCTTCACTGACAAAGCTTAGTTTGGCTGGATATAAAATTCTGGGTTGAAAATTCTTTATTTTAAGAATGTTGAATATTGGCCCTCACTCTCTTCTGGCTTGTAGAGTTTCTGCCGAGACATCTGCTGTTAGTCTGATGGGCTTCCCTTTGTGGATAACCCAACCTTTCTCTCTGGCTGCCCTTAACATTTTTTCCTTCATTTCAACTTTGGTGAATCTGCCAATTATGTGTCTTGGAGTTGCTCTTCTCGAGGAGTATCTTTGTGGTGTTCTCTGTATTTCCTGAATTTGAACATTGGCCTGTTTCACTGCATTGGAGTTCTCCTGGATAATATCCTGCAGAGTGTTTTCCAACTTGGTTCCATTCTCCCCATCACTTCCAGGTACACCAATCAGATGTAGATTTGGTCTTTTCACATAGTCCCATATTTCATGGAGGCTTTGTTCGTTTCTTTTCACTCTTTTTTCTCTAAACTTCTCTTCTTGCTTCATTTCATTCATTTGATCTTCAGTCACTGATACCCTTTCTTCCAGTTGATTGAAGTAGCTACTGATGCTTGTGCATTAGTCACATAGTTCTCATGCCATGGTTTTCAGCTCCATCAGGTCATTTAAGGACTTCTCTACACTGGTTATTCTAGTTAGCCATTCGTCTAATCTTTTTTCAAGGTTTTTAGCTTCTTTGCGATGGATTCGAACTTCCTCCTTTAGCTTGGAGAAGTTTGATAGTCTGAAGCCTTCCTCTCTCAACTTGTCAAAGTCATTCTCCATCCAGTTTTGTTCCATTACTGGCAAGGAGCTGCATTCCTTTGCAGGGGGAGAGGTGCTCTGAATTTTAGAATTTTTAGCTTTTCTGCTCCATTTTTTTCCGCATTTTTGTGGTTTTATCTACCTTTGGTCTTTGATGATGGTAACATACAGATGGGGTTTTGGTCTGGATTTCCTTTTTTTTTTTTGAGACAGAGTCTTGCTTTGATGCCCAGGCTGGAGTGCAGTGGTGCGATCTCGGCTCACTGCAAGCTCCGCAGCCTCCTGGGTTCGCGCCATTCTCCTGCCTCAGCCTCCCGAGAAGCTGGGACTACAAGCGCCCGCCACCACTCCCAGCTAATTTTTTTGTATTTTTAGTAGAGACGGGGTTTCACCATGTTCGCCAGGATGGTCTCAATCTCCTGACCTCGTGATCCGCCGGCTTCGGCCTCCCAATCCCCTGGGATTACAGGCGTGAGCCACTGCGCCGGGACTTCTTTTGGTTTGTTAGTTTTCCTTCTAACAGTCAGGACCCTCAGCTGCAGGTCTGTTGGAGTTTGCTGGAGGTCCACTCCAGACCCTGTATGCCTGGGTATCAGCAGCAGAGGCTGCAGAACAGTGAATATTGCTGAACATCAAATGTTGCTGCCTGATCGTTCCTCTGGAAGCTTCCTCTCAGAGGGGCACCCACACGTGTGAGGTGTCAGTCTGCCCCTATGGGGGGGTGCCTGCCAGTTAGGCTACTCGGGAGTCAGGGACCCACTTGAGGAGGCAGTCTGACCGTTCTCAGATCTCAAACTCCGTGCTGGGAGAACCACTACTCTCTTCAAAGCTATCAGACATTGACATTTAAGTCTGCAGAGGTTTTTGCTGCCTTATGTTTGGCTATGCCCTGCTCCAGAGGTGGAGTCTACAGAGGCAGGCAGGCTTCCTTGAGCTGCGGTGGGCTCCACTCAGTTGGAGCTTCCCGACCACTTTGTTTACCTACTCAAGCCTCAGCAATGGCAGGCACCTCTCCCCCAGCCTCGCTGCCGCCTTGCAGTTGGATCTCAGACTGCTGTGCTAGCAATGACTGAGGCTCCGTGGGCGTGGGACACTATGAGCCAGGGACCGGATATAATCTCCTTGTGTGCCCTTTGCTAAGACCGTTGGAAAAGCACTATTATAGTGGGAGTGACCCAATTTTCGAGGTACCCTCTGTCACAGATTCCCTTGGCTAGGAAAAGGAATTCCCTAACCTCTCGTGTTTCCCAGGTGAGGCGATGCCTCACTCTGTTTGGCTCATGCTCGGTGGGCTGCACCCACTGTCCTGCACCCACTGTCTGACAAGCCCCAGTGGGATGAACCCGGTACCACAGTTGGTAGAGCAGAAATCACCTATCTTCTGCATCGTTCACGCTGGGAGCTGTAGATTGGAGCTGTTCCTATTCGGCCATCTTGGAACCACCCCTTGAAATAGGAATTTTTTAGGAGGAGGAAAAACTCCAATTATTGAGAACCACATGGACAGTATAGAAATGGAAGTGGGTTCAGATGAGTGGAAATGAGACTGATAGTCCAAGACACAGCACTTTAGGGAGGAAGAAATGGAGAGGGTAGTAAGAAGAAGACACAGTTACATGGTCAAGGTTGTGTGTTAGCAAGGCATCAGGTTGACAGAATAAAAACATGGAAGATGCATTCAGCTGTTGACAAGGAGTGCCCATGGAGTTGATTCATTTGGCAGCTCGTTGCTTCCAACCATGTTCACCTGGCATCAGCACAACTGGTCGTTTAATCCAAAAGTTCAGTCCAACCAATATTCAGGGAGAGCTGGTGGCTTGCCTGTGAGGCCTGAACTCCAAATCATCATCTGGCCTGGCTAGCTATTGGGACTGGGCAGTTCTACCAGCAGCATCTGCCAATCCCCTGTGACAGTTATTGGGGTCAGAAATTGCATTGCCTAGCAATTACTAGCAGTGCCCAAAACATTTCTGATTTTAGAGGACTCTTGTAGTAAGACAGAATTGACCAGAAACTATATTATCTTGCCACTCAGAACAAACACAAATGACTTGCCATAGAGCCATAGTGATGCAGATTTATCATATTCCGCCAATTCATTCCATAGACTGGGGGTAAGATGTACTACTGGAAGTAAAGTCAAGGCTGGTACGTTCCCTTCCAAGTTGTCCCCTCAACTTAGCCCATGATGGAGTTTCTGGCCAATCCAGGATTGTTCTTCTTTTTCTTTTTTAATTCCTTTAAAATGAAGCATTTTGTTTTAATCAACTGAAGTATAATATTATTATTATATATTAAAAAGCAATATATTATAGATATTACTGTGAAGTGTATTTCCATCCTAAAGAACTTTTTACCTCAATTATGTTATTTGATCTTTTCAATAACCCTGTGAGGTAAGTTGGGTGGATAAGGATATTATTAATTTCATTTGTACATGGAGACTCAAGGAGGTGCAGTGATCACTTATCCAAAGACATACAATGGCTAAGTGGCAACAATAATAGTTAATATGTAATAGTTACCATGTCCTGGTACTATTATAAGTGTTCCTTTAATCTTCACAAGAATCCGATGGAAAAGGCACTATTGTTATCCCCATTACACAAGTGAAAAAAACAAACATAGAGTGAGGAAATAAATTGCTCAAGATTACAAGCTGATAAGTGGCAGAGCTGAGATTAGAACCCAATACCTTGGCTTCAGAGTCAAGGTAAGTAATTTCTTTGATGTACTTGGGCAATGCAGCACATGGCCTCAGTGATTCTTAGGCACTTTTTGTTCCAGTTATTGCCTCCCTTCACAGTTCCCTGCCTAGTTTGAGGATCTCCTGATCTTAGATGGACTAAGGATTTTCTAAAATGTGACAAGACAAGAGATTTACAAATAATGTTTGTTTGTCTATTACAAAAGCTGGATTACCAGCTGGAGGAGAAATTAGGAACCGCCTTCAAAAAGAGAATGAGTGAAGCTTGTGAGGAGGAAAATTCTGTGGAATGGTTGTCTCACTCTTTTGGTTGTTGCCAAGGCTTCCAGTTGGCTTCCTACTCCGTGCAGTTTTATTTTGTTGAGGTAGGAGGACACCTATCAGTGCCAAAGTCTCACTTTGGAGGGGGTGTGGGTGGGTCAGTTGCATTTTCTTTCTTCCTGAACCTCAGGAAAGTATTGACAGCAACCAGACTTGAGATCCTTCAGGTAAGGGTTTTAGAGCCACTGACTGATCCTGCATTTCTGGTGAGCTGGTTTGTGGGAAGTAGAATTCATGTGAAAACTTCAAATATTCTGAAAGAAAGATGGTTTAAAATCTTGACTTCATATAGCCAGGGTCAAAAAGACACTACTTGGTGTTATTTTGAGGCACTAAGAATGCACTGAGGAGGAAGCGATTCTTTGGGCCACCAAGTTGTTTGTTGATTAAAATAATTCATTTGTTATTATCAGTGTGTAATGCTATGGAGAACATATCATTTTCTCAGTTGTATAATTTCTCCCATGGAAGAAACTGCTTTTGGTTGGGTGGGAGTGGAGTGGGGAAGTGAGTGGGAATTTTCAGAGCTCAACAGTGTTTTCTTCCCTGACTTTACACACAGGTAGGATATGCAACTCAGGTGGCTCCATGGAGGCTTTACCTGGGTTTCTGGAATGGTGTCTCCTTTACTTCCTGCCCTGACTTATTATGTAATCACATTATGTTGTCAAAATTTCAGAGAGAATAAGGTAATAGAGAGAGACCCAAATTCCCTGGGCACTTCTGCTTAACATGATTTTTATGACCTTTGGTGTAAGTATTAACCTGAGAATGCCAACTTTGTCATGTCTATAAGCACATGCGCATGGGTGGCCAGGGTGAGGTGGGATGACATTAGAAATGTATTATAGTGCCCATGATGCCAAAGCAGACAATTGAATAACAAACGTGCTTGCCAGATGAGTTTACCTGACATCTTTAGGCAAATAAATTGTGTTGCTTAAGAAAATTTTGCTATTGAAAATTAGAGCTGATAATCATATTGATTTGGTGTATAGTAAATATATTGTGTGCCTATAAAGATAAGGAAGGGTTTGTGTTCATGTGTTGACATTCTTTGAAAGTAATTATTAATACTGCCCTGTACATAGGCTGTTCTCTTTATTTAATGTTTATTAATTTATAAAATTGTAAAAAATAATATAGCTATAACACTGAGCAAATGTGGGAAAACAGAAACATCTTCCGCCGTTCCACCATTCTGATACAACTTTTTCATGTTTGAGTTTTCCCTTTTTGCTGTTGGCTGACATATTTCTACCCAGTTGGAATCCTAGCCACACAGACTTTCAATTTACCCAATAACATTTACAAACTGGAAGCAGCTTTAGGAATGGATCCATGGATGGACGAGCAAGAAGGGGCATTTGAAAGCATCTGGCAAGATCTCCTTGTTTTGTAAGTGAGATGGCAGAAGCCCAGAGAGGTGAAGGGATTTGCCGTAAGGACAGAGATTGGGAGTAGCTGAGCTGGGGCTTTTCCCAACATCATGCTGCTTCTGACCAGTCCACGGTGTTTTTCTTACTCCTGAGCATGTACTCTTCAACAGCACATACTCTTCAACTTGCCTTTTAAATGTATATATACATACATGCATACATATGTGTGTGTGTGCCTGTTGTGTGTGTGTATATATACAAAAATGAATTTCTATTTAATGTATGGAAATGCTTAATTATGGAAAACTTCAATTTCATAAACAATTATAAAAATGGAAAAGAATTGAAAAAATCGCCATGGGACTATGGTATTTGACATTTTCTCACATAACATTTTTCTTGCCAAGTTTCCTAAAAAAGCTTTTTCTAAGGTTTTACACTGCATGCTGTTAGGTTATTTATGATGGAATGCCAGCCACTGCCTACCAATGTGGAAACCTCACTGGCACAGGGAAGGGAAGCCCATAAGAGATGGAAAGGAGAACCCAGCCGCACGTAGTGTGAACTCATTACAACGGACAATTGTTTCTCTCCCAAACAAAACTGAACTTTATGTAAACTCTATTAAACGGGGGAAACCTCAAGTTTACTTATTTATGTATTTGGCCCTAAGTGGTAATAAAGATGGGATACCCACGGGGAGGAGTAGTCTCTTTCTTTTATAATCTTGATCTTTAATGTTAGCCTTTAGAAGAAGTCTATAGAAATACTCACCAGCCTGCAATGTTTTAATACACCTAGGTTACAGTCTTATCTCTTTTATGTGCAGTTAGCCATACTTTTACAAATGAATAACCACAGAGAATCAAAGAGAAGGAAGCAACTAAGCAGATTCACTTGAGAGGTAGATTTGTGGATGATTTTGGGGGGAATATTTTTTTCTGTAGACTACAAATGGATTTTGATAATAAAAATATCTGTCGAAGGCAAATACTTTTCCAATTTCAAATCACATAATACATAATAAACCTATCTATATTAATACATATGTATGTATTATTCTATAGAAAATGCTCTTTTGGACTTCCCAATTCAGGAAGAATACTGTATCTCTAGCACAGCAGCACACCCAGAGATATAAATAGATGCTTAATAAATGTTTCTTAAATGAGTGGATTTTCTTCATTCGATGCCTTTACTTTCTAGCCTGCTTCCTCCTGTTGATACTCTCTGTGGGGTTTGTATCTGTCAGGGGGACTAAGTTATGCTGCAGTAACAAAGTACCCTGAACATCTCTGACTTTACTCTCCATGCTACATATCCATCTCAGGTCACAGAGAGGCCCTGCTCATCATAGTCACACAAGGATTTAAGCTGATGGAGGCTCAATGTCAATATGTTCTCCCATATCATTGCCATAAGGGGAAAGGATGTAATGAAGCATGCTGGCTCTTAAATCTCCTATCAGGGCTGGGTGCTGTGGTTCACACCTGTAATCCCAGCACTTTGGGAGTCCCAGGCAGGAGGAACACCTGAGGCTGGGAGCTCAAGACCAGCCTGACCAACATGGAGAAATCCCATCTCTACTAAAACTATAAAATTAGCTGGGCATGGTGGCGCATGCCTGTAATCCTAGCTGCTTGCGGGGGCTGAGGCAGGAGAATCACTTGAACCTGGGAGGCGGAGGTTGTGGTGAGCCTAGATCACACCATTGCACTGCAACCTGGGAAATAAGAGTGAAACTCCATTTAAAAAAAAAAAAGTCTCCTATCAGGAGGGGCACTTACCACTTTCTATGTTGTCCAAAAATACGTGGCCACATTTAATTTCAAATCCTACCATGTTTCCTGGAAGGAAGAAAATCAGAATGAATGGGAATGGTCCTGATCATTACAACATGGATATATGATAATAATGGTGATTTGGTTAGATTGTTTTCTTCCCTGAAGAATTTAAAGTGATTTCAGTGTTTAAAACAAATCTGCATTTAAGGGAAACAGGTAGGTTGCTGGTACTACTGTTTCTAGAGGAAGTAGAACAACACAGAGAGGGAGAATTAGTGACCTACTCAAAGCCATAATATGTGTTAGCAAAAATCCTGATACCGGGGCCCCAGATTTCTAATGCATTGCCTTCAGAACCACCTCTGAGGCTCTCCTTGGTCTTCTCAGGGATAACTCTTGTTTCTTTAAGCATCTTGAATCCACGTCTCCATGTGGTGATGGGTTCAAGTTTGTAGTTTAAATAGACTTTGGAATGACTGATCTTTTCTATGAAGCAACTGTGGGAGGCTGGATTGTGTAGGACAAAAGTAAGAAAAAAATATAGATTAAATTTAGGTAGGTCTGTATTTAAATTTCAATTTTGTCTCTTCCCCTGTGTGACTTCTGGAAAGTTACTTAACCTCTCTGAGATTCAGTTGCTTCCTCTGAAAACATGAGCATAATACCTCTTACTTTGCAGGTTGTGATGAGTGAAAGAAGAAAGGTTCTGAAATGCACTGCACAATGATGGGCACCAAGAGCAGTTCTACTGTAGGAGCTGTTCTGATCAGCATCACACAGTTCTTCAGATGTTTTGATTTTCCACATTTTGAGCACCAGAACAGGTCCAGAAATACTGGGGCACTGTTACCAAGTGAGGCTGATGTTGTGTCAAGATAAACAACCTACTTTTTGTTTGTTGCAGACTACTCAATTTATTTTGCTAAAATATTAAGTTCATTGTATCTGTCAGGGGGATTAGGTTATACTGCAGTAACAAACTACCCCAAACAATCTGTGACTTTATGCTCATGCTACACATCCATCCATAATGTCAAAAAAAAAAAAAAAAAAAGACATTTCAGGGTCTTGCCGTGCTTCCTCCCATCTTAGAGCTGCTTTTGGCAACCCACCGCTCACAGTATGGGCAAGTAGGCACCACGAAATTCAGGTAAAACAGCAGCTGCTAGAAACTGCTCCACCCTAATTCCAAGAGACCTTTGAGTACCATGTTAGAGAGCCCATCTTTCTGTTACTTGTGGGGAAACTCTTGCTACAGAGAGGAGTTCCAGCCCTGAGCTGCCTGCCTTATTAAAAAGCATACTTCTGCTCTAGGCAAAAGACAGTCTGGTCTTGCTTTCCTCACTTAATAGGATGCCAGCCTTCACCGGCTTTATCTGTTGTGGTTTATGTGGGCAGAATCCCAGGTTTCAACTGTGTTGCTAGGTGTGTGGTAGGTCTGCCTCCACTTGGAGTTTCTCTTTGCTCCACTTTCAAAGTGAACTGCAAATATGAGGCTGTTTGGACCTAAGTCAGGAGGGTTTGGGGAAAAGAAAGCAAAACATCATTTTGATGTATCAGTTGCTTAGTAAGTAGCTACTGACCAGGAATCCGCCACTTGTTTTTCACTAATATAAGCCAAAAAATACAATTCAAACTGGTTTATGAGTGTAGATATCATCTCAGTTTTTTAAGGCACACAAATAAAATCTAATCTCTTAAAGTGTGTACCTATTTGTAAAGAAACATAAATGTTTGATCAAAACTTGAAATGTGCCTAACTTTGCAACTCAAATTCCAAACTAGTTAAAATCCCATTCCTTAGAATTTATTTTAATAACACCACTCCTCCCTGCTCCAGCTTGGACTCGCTTCCTTCTTCTCTTCCCTTTTCTGCAATACTGAAATGGGCTTATGTATTTATTAGCAGAGCCCATTTAAACCCAGGAAGGTCGATGCTTTTTTTGGAACAGCTTGAATAAAAAAAAACCATAATCTTTGCTCAATACCTCTTTCTCTACCCTCTTCTCCTGCGCCCCCCCCCCTTTTTTTTGGTAATATACCGGAGAGGAGGAAAAAAAAAACTTTCCAAACACAGAACTTTATGGCCAGAAACAATCTGGCTGCTGGAATAAACAGTCTGCTCCCTCGTTTACCATTCCATCATGCGCTTAAGTCCTGAGAAGCCCGCGGCTGCCCGCAATAGTTCTCGGTTGGCAGCAGGGAAGTCTGCCAACGTCCCATCAGGCTTGTTTCTTAAGCAAAGTTGTATAAGTTAACAGGTTTTATTGTTGGGGGTAATCTGGGGCTGTTCTTACAGGAGGAAGGGACGAGGCCCCCAGAGTGTTTGCCAGCAACAGCCCTTGGCTTTCCTCATTCCCTCTCCTCATTAATTTGTGTGAGCTCAGCTCGGATAACAAACGGTGGGGCTGGGGGATCCCATTCAGCCAGGCCTGGCCCCTGTACGGCCTGTGAGCTAATTGCTCTAATTGAGTGGGAGGGACTGCTTTCCTCTGGATCTGTCCCTTCCCGGCCTTGTTTGGAGACGAATGAATGGAGGCCCACTTCAGCTCCTGCTGGTAACCAGTCAGGAGCTTGGGCCACAGGATCCACTCCGCGGAGCCACATCCCAGACAACTCTTTCACCTGCGGCTCCGGCCCTTCTTTGTGTGCGTAGGTATTCCGACAGTGTTCATTCAGGGCTTTGCTTGCTTGCTTGCTTGCTTTCTCTTTCCTTTCGGGTTGAGAAACGTTCTGCTATAATTTATATCTGGGAAACGGCATTAGAAATGTGTTAGCGTGCCGCTCCAGATGGACAGATCATTTACAACTAGCACAATATATTATCAATGCACTGCTCTTTAGGACCTGCAATATAATAGACATGTAATGAAGCATATGAGACATGGGTTTCATTTCCAGGCCCCGAAAGGGGAAAATGATTTCGGGGAAGAAAACCCACCCCAGGTCGGGGGTAAAGGGTGGGGGCTTGGGGGGCGGGGAATGGGCCTGTCTCTTTAAGACAGACTAGGAGGAAAACCAAAAGTCATCAACTCTGAAAGTAACAAATGAGAGCCCAGAGCTGTGCAGCTAATGTGCAAACTTGTTTCTGTCCTCTATGGCGCCATCATTTATTCAGGAGGTAGAAGCAGAAGACGGGGACTTGCATTTGCTTGATACTCAATTATACATTAGTGTACATCACTTGGCAATCTGTTCATATCAATTTAATTGGATTTTAATATTGCCTCTGATCTTGTTGTCCAATTAACAGTACTGGCTGGCAATAAAGCAGAACCACACACTATGTAACACCTTTGATCCCTGCCATATGGAGCTCTTCCATTGATTACCACATTTTCAAAAAATTTCACTCTCTCAATATGGGCTGTGATAAATGGGAGAAAAAGCACATCCCTGATGTGATAAAAATTTCACTTCAACTCGCAACTTCATTTATTTTGTTGACATTCGGCTCTGATTAAGAACAATAAAAAAATCATGCCCTGAATATCATATGCAAATACAACCCTGGGCATGAATCTAATCATGCCATGGGAGCATTACCATGACTAGCCTGGCATCGGCTCAATTTTTTTTTAAAGTGACAGCATACACTTCTGGGCTCGCTGTGCAAAGTAGTCACCACCGCTATGGCATTTAATAAACATCTGATGTTTTGGTTCCCACCAAGACATGGCGAAAGCGTTTGCATTTCTGCCTGTTATTGTGAGGCCCCTGTGTTCGGGTGAGGCCTCGTGTTGACCCTCCCCTGATCCTCATCTCCCTACTCCTAGCTTGGGGACAGCCAGGCAGATGGGAGCCAGGACAGGGGTGAGTTTCCTGTGTGAACTCTCAGGCTTCCTTCTTTTTGGGGGGACATCCTTCAGAATGGATGGGGGATGGCGCTTTGGTCTGGAAGGAGCTGCAATGCCAAGGACGGGACCTGCCTGCTCTAGGAAGCTTCTGAATGACTGTGTGCTCCAGCTTCCTGTTTGCCTCTTGGAGTTATGCAAGCAATTATGGCTTAATGCCCTGGAGACACTCCCAAATGACAGGATTAACCCCCAAGGGAAACTGGCTTCTGTTGTGAAGGATTACATCAATGTTCTAAAAAGCCCTTCCACAACTCTGTGGAATCGCTGATCCTTTTCATGCCTCGACAAGAAGGTTGCTCATGGCCAGAGCTGGGACGTGTCAGAGGGCCCCTTTTTGGATCCCACGGGCTCTCCTCTCACACCCTCTCCCCCCAGACCAGCTCTGGAGCTCTGCCTCTGGGTTCTATGCAGCTGGTCCTGGGCAGTTGGACTCCTGGCTTCAGTAAGGTGGCCGTGCCCAATGGCAGTGGGGTCCCCGTGGTAACCAGGGTTCACCTGGAATCCCGACAACTCTGGAAGGTGGGAGGAGGGCTAAGGCTATTGGTTACACATGTCATAAATTATTTCTTGACCATTAGCGGTGTTTCTGCCTCATAACTGTTCTTCAGGCATATTAAATCAGCAAGAAGGAAGAGCAAGCTAGGACATCTGGGGCTGCCAGATAATTCAGTTAATTTCTATTCCCTTGAACCTGGAGGTGTTAATTTAGAAGCACAACAGAAGAGTCTGAAGAATGCTAATACGTCATTTGAATGATTAATGCAATCAGGGGGATTGGGGGGACCTCTGTTTACTCTTTAATTTTGACATGGCACAGCAAGGAGGAGAGTGGCTAATTTTCCAAAGTTAAGGGCAAGTTGGTTTCAATGCAGTCACATGGACCCGGCTGGGGTTTAGAGAGCTGGGGTGACTCAGGAGGGCTATATGGGACAATGGGGGCCAGTTTTGTTCGTATAATGGCTGCAGCCAGGAAAACAGATGAAATTGTTTGTGATCTGATGAGCCTGGTCCTCTTGGGTGAGGGAGCTCCCAGAAGCTACTGGGAACAGCAAACGGAAGGAGAAAAAAGAAAGAAAGAAAGGAAAAGCGAGAGCTTGAAAAAACATCGCTGAAAATAGGTGATAGCCTTATAACGTACATGTATTTTTATCTGACATTTCCAAATAGAGTGGCTTTCTCTAAAACAAGGAAAATATTTCCAAATTTATTTAAATGAAACCTTATTAGGGAAAGCTTAGGACTGAGCAACTATTTAAAAATATATTTGGACGAGAGACGCAAAGGAAGACATTTAATTCTTAGCAGACTGTAGGCATTTTAAGGGAGCCTTGTGTCTATTTATTGCACAGCTTCTGATTAGAGACAGCTTATGACTGTGATAACAGGAAATTTCAAAGGGCACTTTCCCCCCACCAACCAGACACCGTAGTATCTCCTTTTTAAGACAAAGAAGGTATTGTGAGAGTGAAAAGGATTTGGCCCCAAGCACCAAACAACATCTAGAGAGGAGAAAAAACCCTGTAATTATGTTAATAGTAAATTAATGTTTTTGCAATTTACCCATATCACCTCAGAATAGGTGTTGTTCAAAAGTACTTGTTGGAAATATTCGGCAGACATCATGCTGGAGAAGGAATGAAGTCAAAATGTTTAGTTCCCTATAAAACCTTGTGTTTAATCCAAAATGAAGCCTTCCAGGGCCAGAAATACATGTTTTCCCGAGGTGCCACCCAGACACTGCTTACAGAAGCTGGGACAAGGGGCCATGCTTCCTGACCATGGGTGGTTTGGAGTTTCCTTGTCTGTAAACCTGGTATCCCAAGCCCTTCCCATGTCTGGGTACTATACTCTGATTAGCCCTGTCTTCTAGGGCCTGTAACACAAAGTGACCTCCTGTGTTCGTTCCCTTTGGGTGTTGTCTTGGGTGACTCAGGGGTCTTATTTCAGGTAGGGCCCTGGGTTAAACAGATCTCGATGTTGATTTTCATGGAGAGGTTTTTCAGTACATACAAAGTTTTCTGCCCCTACCTGGCACATCGATTAAATAAACATTTACTGGGGAATTGTATATGCCGGGAGCTGCACTGGGCTCTTTCTGGAGCTTAAGGTTTTTCTTGATGAATTCTGAGAACAATGCTGAGGGGTAGGAGTTATTATCCATGTTTTACTGATGAGGATGTTGATACTAAAGAAGCAATGCGCCTAAAGCCCCAGATGGAAGAGGACACATTCTCCGACTTTTCTTTTCTTCACCATATCATAGCTATTGTAGCACAATTGTGAAGTGGACAGATTCCCTTCATACTGCAAGCACCCTCTCTTGTGCCTTTCCCTTCCCTCAGTGATGTTTCCTCTTCCCCTCAGGTACCAGTCATTCTTTCTTCATGCTGTACAATTTCACCAAACCTGTTCTTAAGAAAAGATCTTACATCAGTCACATATTCTTTAGTATGAATTTAAACCCAAGCCAGAAACTGTGGTAGGACTTTGAAAATAAAACATATAATTTTCTATATTTAATTCTCAAGGGATCTCAGTTTTTAAAGTTTTGTAGATAATAATGGAATAAAATAGACAACCTGCCTTTTAAAGTGGCCAAGGCATTGATGAGTAGGAGCAATTAGGGCAGATTTGCCTTAATCTTTGAAATAAAGTAAATGTTGACTTTTTCTGCCATATACTAGCAAGAAGCACTCTAGAAACCAGCATTTCTGATAAGCCTTATTATGAGTAATGGAAATTGTTATAAATAAAGCAGCAAACTAGGAGTGAGGAAGCCTGGGTTTTATTCCCATGTCACTGAAATGTATGTTTTTGGGCATACAGGGTCGGAAAATAAAGGGCTTGGATTATAGTGGGACTCTTTCTACCTCCTTATCCATGTCGGACATCATCTGTTACTCTTGGGCCTAGGCGCTGTTTTGAAATCTGTCTCTGCTGATTTTCTGAGCAGCCATTATTTATTGTTTGCCTTTGGCCCTCAAGATGAAATCTATTGCCACCAAAGGGCTAGATGTCATCCAACATTTCCTCCAGTTAAAGTTCTTAAACCTAGGAATGTGACTGGGTCCAGTGGTTCTCAAACCTGTCTGTGCATAACCACTGGAGGATTTCTAAATGTACCTTTCACTCAGATTCTCTAGGAGCGAAGCTTGGGAATCTGTATTTTTTAAAGCTCCTCCAGTGATTATGATGTAGACAATCTATGGACTAACACTTGGGTAATGTCACTTTAGATTATGTGATTCAGAGTTTTGTTTATCCTAATAATAGAAATTTACAACTTGAAAACGTTGCCATTTGTGAAGTGGTCACAATAATTGTATTTTCATTGGCTAAACATTTCTGGCAAATTTTTACTTTTAATTTCTGCTATTTCATAATTTAGCTTCTGAAGAGTATTAGGCAGTATCGCTCATATCTGGTCTTGGAGAGCCCTGTTCTGACTAGATTCAAATATTGGCACAGGAGCTTATCAGCTAGGTGGCCTTGAGCAAGTCATTTAATGTAGGCAAGTGATTTAATCTAATCTTCTGTAAAACCAAGGTCAGAATACCTACCTTGCCGAGTTGTTGAGACTCCAAGGTTCTATTATTTCTACTTGATTTTATGGAAATTGTTCTTGAGCACCTGCTATGAATGAGGTGGTGTAAAATATAATGGAGAGGCAAGATGAATAAATAGAATAGGTTCTGGAAGTCATCTAAACAAGTGATTTACTTTTCTTGCCACAATGGCCGTGTTATGCTTAGGTACATGTGTAGGCAGAGACAAATGAAACAAAAGTCTCACAAAACAGTATTTATCCTTACTGCTTGTAATACACTGTGACATTTTCCATTCCATTCAATTCCATGTTAATTTCATGTGCTGCTAGTGTGTCATTACTTGCACTAGACTACTGACACCCCTCAACATGACCATCTAACCTATGCATGCATACTTCCAGCAATGGGAAACTATTTGAAGCTGAGAAAAATATCTCTCAACTCACTCTAACTAATATTAACTAAGCATAGACTATTAACAAAGCAATCAACTATCTTCATACTGCATGTTTTATCAAAAGGCCTGTAAATCGATTATTTAGAATACTGATTGGGTTTCCTTTGTACACTTTTGCTGGTCCTTGGCTTTCTAGGACCTACTTTGCCATTGCTTTCTGTTCCAGACCATGAAATCTTTGTTCCCATAAAAACATAGCTGACCCAATGTTGATAAGCTAATTACAGCTAAGAGATTCCTGGCTGACAGTGATAGAGGTTGCCTTGCATTTTAAGAATAACCTTTGAAAGCTAAAACAAGGAACTTTTTATTAGCCAAATCTAGTGAACAAAGAATTTTGATCATGGCAGAATTCTGTAATCATTTAAAACTGTTTCTACTCTTGGGAACTAGGACTAAGAGCTTAGTCTGAGTATGTAGTTGTATGTCATGGTCTGATTGGACTGGTAGAATATCCTGTCCTGATTCCACTGAACATACCAAAGTGTAAGTGCTATTTTTATGAAGCATTTGTTTTCCAAAGAGGGGCAGTTTACAAATGTATTCTAAAGCATGTGACATGATCAAAAATTAAATCCTTGAATGACAACTGTGTTTGGAATAGCTATCCATATAATTTATGTTTGAGGCAATGACAATGCACTTACATAGGAAAGCACCAAGCCTGAAACTCTGATTTCTGCCATAGTTGGGTTTCTCTTTATATCAATTAAATTGATTGTTAATTGAATTAATTATGTTGCCAATGAAGCACTGATCCAAAAACAAAAGTCTAATTTTGAAAGATCAAATACATGTTTGCTGTTTTCATTTGGAAGAAGTATTCTTCTTAAGCCATAGGGTAGTTTAAGATGCCCTGTTTCTGGGGTAGAGTGTAATGGTCAGCAAGATTGGGTCTTTAAATCTTCAATGCCATTGCATTAATTGAGCCTAAATGGGTAGGGAGAGGAAAGACACACAAACATAAATATACTCATACAATGTGTAAAAAGGAAATGGCAATGAGAGCATGAGAGAGTCTAGTTATAAACAATGCCTTGAGAGAGATGGGACCCAGGGATTAACTAGGGTTCACACTAACAAATGGGTACCAATCTTCAGTACATATTATTATACCACTACATCATATATTTAGTTAGAAAGCTGGTAATAATAAAAGGGATTCTGGTTCAAGGATCAACCAGTAGTAGTATGACCTTAGGAAAGTTAAGTAACCTCTTTGAGCTAGTTTCTTCATTTAGAAAATAAAAGGCTTAGATGAGAAGATTTTTCTCCAAGGCCTTTCTGTAGCTTGAAAATACTATTATCCTAGAGATTTATACAAATTACACATCAGTGAAACATCACAGTGACTTCTAAGCAATGCCTTCTAAATTCATAGATTTATCCATTCAACAATTATTGAATACTGGCCTACAAGCATTTTAGCTCCTCAACAAAGTGATAAAGGTTTCTCGGCTGCACTTGGTACTACTTGACTTCTACACTTTTCTGAGTTCAATCAAAACCCAGGACACTGCAGGCTAAGATAGATTCTGTCACAGGAAGGAGGCAAGGTAATTTCAGGATTTCATGCCAAGACTACTTCAGGCCACAGACATCCCCTTTCCTTTTTCTCCAGAGAAACAAAAGCCAGAGAGGATCTTTCTGCTGGCTTCCATGGGGCAGTGGTTGACTGGTGGGCATGAGGGAAAGAGCAGTGGAGGCAGAGGCAGGTTGGCTTTTTCATAGGCCTACCAGCCCAGTACAACAAAAGCAAGCAATGACATTGGGGCACCCCAGTCTTACCAATATAGGGAAATGAGATTCTTATGTTGTATGCAACTCACACTTGGGAGTCAGTAGGTCAGAGGAAAAGGGAGAAGAACTCAGGGGGGAAAAAACCAATTATAAGACAGAAAATAATATGGATCTATATTGGAGGAAATGCTGGGAAAAAAAAAAAGAAAATGTGGTATAAAATACTTAACCAAAAAAAAAAAAAAAAAAAAAAAAAAGAAAGAAAGAAAGAAGAAAGATCATCTAAGGCCAGCTAAGCTTGCAGCCATTGTCACTGATTGTACCTGGGTATTACAGGATACTGCTGGCAGCCTATTGGCTTAGTATTGATTTTGTCCATTGCTTCATTTTGCCCTCTAACCATTACTACAAAAATGAATAAAGTTTTTTTAAAGAAATAATGAATTATAGGAGCCCTCACCTGTAACATGACATAAATAAATGTGTAAATAAAAGGGTTATCTTAATTATCACCTTCATGACAGGCAAACATAAGAATAATTTTGAACTGCTTAAAAATGAAACCTGGAGATTCCTGGGCAAGATGGCCAAATAGGAACAGCTCTGGTCTGCAGGTCCCAGCAAGACCAATGCAGAAGGCAGGTGATTTCTGCATTTCCAACTGAGGTGCCCGGTTCATCTCACTGGGAATGGTTAGACAGCAGGTGCAGCCCATGGAGGGAGAGCAGAAGCAGGGTGGGGTGTTGCCTCACCTGGGAAGTGCAAGGGATTGGGGAACTCCCTCCCCTAGCCAAGGGAAGCAGTGAGGGACTGTGCCGTGAGGAACAGAGCTATCCAGCCCAGATACTACACTTTTCCCATAGTCTTTGCAACCTGCAGACCAGGAGATTCCCTTGGGTGCCTGGGTTTCAAGCACAAAACTGGGTGACTGTTTGGGCAGACAGTGAGCTAGCTGCAGGAGTTTTTATTCATACCCCAGTGGCACCTGGAACACCAGTGAGACAGAATAATTCACTCCCCTGGAAAGGGGACTGAAGCCAGGGAGCCAAGTGGTCTTGCTCAGCAGATCCCACCCCATGGAGCCCAACAAGCTAAGATTCCCTGGCTTGAAATTCTTGCTGCCAGCATAGCAGTCTGAAGTCAACCTGGATGCTCAAGCTTGGTGGGGGGATGGGAGTCCACCATTACTGAGGATTGAGTAGGTGGTTTTCCCTTCACAGTGTAAACAAAGCTGCCAGGAATTTTGAACTAGACAGAACCCACTGCAGTTCAGCAAAGACACTGTAGCCAGACTGCCTCTCTAGATTCCTCCTCTTTAGGCAAGGCATTGCTGAAACAAAGATAGCAGCCCCAGTCAGGGGCTTATAGATAAAGCTCCCATCTCTCTGGGACAGAGCACCTGGGGGAAGGGGCAGCTGTGGGTGCAGCTTCGGCAGACTTAAAGATTCCTGCCTGCCAGCTCTGAAGAGAGCAGCAGATCTCCCTGCACAGTGCTCAAGATATACTAAGGGACAGACTGCCTCCTCAAGTGGGTCCCTGACCCCCATGCCTCCTGATGGGGAGACACCACCCAGCAGGGGTAGACAGACACCTCGTACAGGGCAGTTCCACCTGGCATCTTGCAGGTGCCCCTCTGGGATGAAGCTTCCAGAGGAAGGAGCAGGCAGCAGTCTTTGCTGTTCTGCAGCCTCTGCTGGTGATACCCAGGCAAAAAGGGTCTGTAGTGGACCTCCAGCAAACTCCAGCAGACCTGCAGAAGAGGGGCCTGACTTTTAGAAGGAATGCTAACAAACAGAAAGCAATAGCATCAACATCAATGAAAAGGATGGCCATGCAAAAACCCCATCCGAAGGTCACCAACATCAAAGACCAAAAGTAGATAAATCCACGAAGATGAGGAAAAACCAGCACAAAGAGGCTGAAAATTCCAAAAACCAGAATGCCTCTTTTCCTCCAAGGATCACAACTCTTTGCTAGCAAGGGAACAAAACTGGACAGAGAATGAGTTTGATGAATTAACAGAAGTAGGCTTTAGAAGGTGGGTAATAACAAACTCATCCGAGCTAAAGGAGCATGCTCTAAAAGCTAAGAACCTTGATAAAAGGTTACAGAAACTGCTAACTAGAATAACCTGGTTAGAGAAGAACATAAATGACCTGATGGGGCTGAAAAACACAGCACGAGAACTTCGTGAAGCATACACAAGTATCAATAGCTGAATTGAACAAGCGGAAGAAAGGATATCAGAGATTGAAGATCAACTTAATGAAATAAAGCATGAAGACAAGATTAGAGAAAAAAGAATGAGAAGGAACAAACCAAGTCACCAAGAAATATGGGACTATGTGAAAAGACCAAACCTACATTTGATTGGTGTACCTGAAAGTGATGGGGAGAATGGGACTAAGTTAGAAAATGCACTTCTGGGTATTATCCAGGAGAACTTCCCCAATGCAGTGAGACAGGCCAACATTTCAATTCAGGAAATACAGAGAACACCACAAAGGTACTCCTCGAGAAGAGCAACCCCAAGACACATAATTGTCAGATTCATCAAGGTTGAAATGAAGGAAAAAATGTTAAGGGCAGCCAGAGAGAAAGGTCAGGTTACCTTCAAAGGAAAGCCCATCAGACTAACAGTGGATCTCTCTGCAGAAACCCTATAAGCCAGAAGAGATCGGGGGCCAATATTCAACATTCTTAAAGAAAGAATTTTCAACCCAGAATTTCATATCCAGCCAGACTAAGCTTCATAAGTGAAGGAGAAATGAAATCCTTTACAGACGAGCAAATGCTGAGGGATTTTGACACCACCAGGCCTGTGTTACAAGAGCTCCTGAAGGAAGGACTAAATATGGAAAAGAAAAACCATTACTATACACTGCAAAAACATACCAAATTGTAAAGACCATTGACACTATGAAGAAACTGCATCAACTAATGGGTAAAATAACCAGCTGGCATCATAATGACAGGTTCAAATTCACACATAACTATATTAACCTTAAATGTAAATGGGCTAAGTGCCACCATTAAAAAGACACAGACTGGCAAATTGGGTAAAGAGTCAAGACCCATCACCATGCTGTATTCAGGAGACCCATCTCATGTGCAAAGACACACATAGGCTCAAAATAAAGGGGTGGAGAAATATTTACCAAGCAAATGGAAAGCAAAAAAAGCAGGGGTTGCAATCCTAGTCTCTGATAAAACAGACTTTAAACCAACAAAGAAAAAAACGATGAAGGGTGTTACATAATTGTGAAGAGATCAATGCAAGGAGAAGAGCTAACCTAAATATATATGCATCCAATACAGGAGCACCCGATTCATAAAGTTCTTAGAGAGCTACAAAGAGACTTAGACTTCCACACGATGATAGTGGAAGATTTTAACACCCCACTGTCAATATTAGACAGATCAATGAGACAGAAAATTAAGAAAGATATTCAGGACTTGAACTCAGCTCTGGACCAAGTGGACCTAGTAGACATCTACAGAACTCTCCACTCCAAATCAACAGAATATACATTCTTCTCAGCCCCACATAGCACTTATTCTAAAATTGATCACATAATTGGAAGTAAAACACTACTTAGCAAATGCAAAATAATGGAAATAATAACAAACAGTCTCTCAGATCACAGTGCAATTAAATTAGAACTCAGGATTAAGAAATTCACTAAAATCTACACAACTACGTGGAAACTGAACAACCTGCTCTGAATGACTACTGGGTAAATAAAATTAAGGCAGAAATAAATAAGTTCTTTGAAACCAATGAGAACAAAGATACAACATACCAGAATCTCTGTGACACAGCTAAAGCAGTGTTTAGAGGGAAATTTATAGCACTAAATGCCCACATGAGAAAGTGAGAAAGATCTAAAATGACACGCTAACATCACAATGAAAATAACTAGAGAAGCAAGAGCAAACAATTTCAAAAGCTAGCAGAAGGCACGAAATAACTAAGATCAGAGCAGAACTGAAGGAGAAAGAGACATGAAAAACCCTTCAAAAAAATCAATGAATCTGGGAGCTGGTTTTATGGAAAGATTAACAAAATAGATAGACTGCTAGCCAGACTAATAAAGAAGAAAAAAGGGAAGAATCAAACAGATACAATAAAAAATGATAAAGGGGATATCACAACTGATCCCACAGAAATACAAATTACCATCAGAGAATACTATAAACACATCTACACAAGTAGACTAGAAAATCTAGAAGAAATGGATAAATTCCTGAACACATACACCCTCCCCAGGCTAAACCAGGAAGAAGTCAAATCCCTGAATAGACCAATAACAAGTTCTGAAATTGAGGCAGTAGTTAATAGCCTACCAGCCAAAAAACAGCCCAGGACCAGATGAATTCACAGCCGAATTCTACCAGAGGTACAAAGAGGAGCTGGTACCATTCCTTCTGAAACTATTCCAAACAATAGAAAAAGAGGGAATCCCCCCTAACTGATTTTATGAGGCCAGAATCACCTTGATACCAAAACCTGGTAGAGACACAACAAAAAAAGAAAATTTCAGGCCCATATCCCTGATGAACATTGATGCGTAAATCCTCAATGAAATACTGGCAAACCGAGTTTAGCAGCACGTTAAAAAATTTATCCACCACCATCAAGTCAGCTTCATCCCTGGGATGCAAGGCTGGTTCAACATATGCAAATCAATAAATGTAATCTATCACATAAACAGAACCAATGAAAAAACCACATGATTATCTGAATAGAGGCAGAAAAAGCCTTTGATAAAATTCAACATCCCTTCATGCTAAAAACACTCAATAAACTAGGTATGGATGGAATGTATCTCAAAATGGTAAGAGCTAGTTATGGCAAACCCACAGCCAATATTGTACTGAATGAGCAAAAGCTGGACGCATCCCCTTTGAAAACCAGCACAAGACAAGGATGCCCTCTCTCACCGCTCCTATTCAACACAGTACTGGAAGTTCTGGCCAAGGCAATCAGGCAAGAGAAAGAAATAAAGAGTATTCAAATAGGAAGAGAGGAAGTCAAATTATCTCTGTTTGCAGATTACATTATTGTATATTTAGAAAACCCCATCAGCTCAGCCCAAAATCTCCTTAAGCTAATAAGTAACTTCAGCAAAATCTCAGGATACAAAATCAATGTGCAAAAATGACAAGCATTCCTAAACACTAACAACAGACAAGCAGAGAGCCAAATCATGAGTGAACTCCCATTCACAATTGCTACAAAGAGAATAAAATACTTAGGAATACAGCTCACAAGAGATGTGAAGGACCTCTTCAAAGAGAACTACAAACTTCTGCTCAAGGAAATAAGAGAGGACACAAACAAATGAAAAGACATTCCATGCTTATGGATAGGAAGAATCAAATGTCATGAAAATGGCCATACTACCCAAAGTAATTTATAGATTTAATGCTATTCCCATCAAACTATCCTTGAAATTCTTCATGGCTATATAAAAAAACGACTTTCAATTTCATATAAAACCAAAAAAAGAGCCCGTATAGCCAAGAGAATCCTAAACAAAAAGAACACAGCTGGAGGCATCATGCTACCTGACTTCAAACTATACTACAAGGCTACAGTAACCCGAACAGCATGGTATTGGTACCAAAACAGATATATCGACCAATGGAACAGAACAGAGGCCTCAGAAATAACACCACACATCTACAACCATATGATCTTTGACAAACCTGACAAAAATAAGCAATGGGGAGAGGATTCCCTATTTAATAAACAGTGCTGAAACTGGATCTCTTCCTTATACCTTATACAAAAATTAACTCAAGATGGATTAAGGACTTACATGTAAAACCCAAAACCATAAAAACTCTAAAAGAAAACCTAGGCAATACCACTCAGGCCATAGGCATGGGCAAAGACTTCATGAGGAAAAGACCAAAAGCAATTGTAATAAAAGCCAAAACTGACAAATGGTTTCCAATTAAACTAAGGAGCTTCTGCACAGCAAAATAAACTATCATCAGAGTAAACAGGCAACCTACAGAATGGGAGAAAATTTTTGCAATCTGCCCATCTGACAAAGGTCTAATATCCAGAATCTACAAGAAACTTAAACACATTTACATGAAAAAAAACCCCTATCAAAAAGTGGGCAAAGGATATGAACAGATGCTTTTCAAAAGAAGACATTTATGCGGCCAACAAACATATGAAAAAAAGTTCATCATCACTGATCACTAGAGAAATGCAAATCAAAACCACAATGAGATACCATTTCACACCAGTTAAAATGGCAAGGCTGTGGAGAAATAGGAACACTTTTACACTGTTTATGGGAATGCAAATTAGTTCAACCATTGTAGAAGACAGTGTGGCGATTCCTCAAGGACACAGAACCAGAAATACCATTTGACCCAGCAATCCTATTACTGGGTATATACCCAAAGGAATATAAATAATTCTCCTATAAAGATACATGCACACATATGTTTATTGCAGTACTATTTACAATAGCAAAGATGTAGAACCAACCCAAATGCCCATCAATGATAGAGTGGATAGAGAAAATGTGGTACATATACACCATGGAATACTGTGCAGCCACAAAAAAGAATGAGGTCATGACCTTTGCAGGGACATGGATGAAGCTGGGAGACATCATCTTCAGCAAACTAACACAGGAACAGAAAACCAAACACCACATGTTCTCACTCATAAGTGGGAGTTGAACAATGAGAACACATGGACACTGGGAGAGGAACAACACACACCAGGGCCTGTCGGGAGATGGGGGGCAAGGGAAGGGTGAACATTAGGACAAATACTTAATGCATGAGGGACTTAAAACCTAGATGATGGTTTGATAGGTGCAGCAAACCACCACGGCACATGTATACCTATGTAACAAACCTGCACGTTCTGCACAAGTATCCTGGAACTTAAAGTAAAATAGTAATAAAATTGTTCCAGCATCATTTGCTGAATACACTAGCCTTTTCTATTGAATTTCCTTTGCTCCTTTCTCAAAGACCAGTCAACTATATTTTTTGGGTCAATTTCTGGGCTTTCTATTGTGTTTGATTGATCTATGTATCTGTTCTTTTGCCAATGTTCTTGATTATTGTAGCTTTATAGTGAATCCTCCAATTTTGTTGTTATTCTTCAGTATTGTGTTGGCTCTTATAAATGTTTTGCCTTTCATATAATTTTTATATTCAGTTTGCCAATATTTACAAATAGCTTACTGGGGTTTTGAGTGGATTGTGCTAAATCTATAAAACAGGTTGGGAAGAATTAACATCATAATCCATGGATACAGACTCTCTATTTACTTAGGTCTCATTTGATTTATTTTATCAAAGTTTTATAGTTTTCCTCATGTAAAACTTGTACATATTTTGTTAGATTTATACCTAAGTATTTTATATTTTTGATGTTATTTTAATAATATTTTTTTTTATAAATTTCAAATTCCAATTGTTTATTGTTGGTGTATAGAAAAGCAATTGAGTTTTGTATATTTATCTCATATTGCTTGTATAGCAAACTTGCTGTGAACATTTATTAGTTTAAAAGATTTTTTGGGGGTCAATTCTTAGTATTTATACATTGGCAATCATGTCATCTGAGAACAAAAACAGTTTTTCTTTGTCAATCTGTATAACATTTTTTTTTCTTGTCTTACTGTGTTAGCTAGGACTTATAGTATGATGTTGAACAGACAGGTGAGAGGGGACATCCTTGCCTTGTTTCTTGTCTTAGCAGGAAAACATCTAGTTTCTCATCATTAAGTATGATGTTAGCTGTATATTTTTTGATAAATGTTCTTTATTTTCCCACTGGGCTCAAAAGATCCCCCTGTCTCAGCCTCATGAGTAGCTATGACTACAGGTGCATATGCATACCACCACACTTGGTTAGTTTTTTCATTTTTATTTTTGAAGAGATGAGGTCT
Organism: Macaca thibetana thibetana; assembly: GCF_024542745.1. Taxonomy (NCBI): domain Eukaryota; kingdom Metazoa; phylum Chordata; class Mammalia; order Primates; family Cercopithecidae; genus Macaca; species Macaca thibetana. The sequence continues at coordinate 46,877,503 of NC_065590.1, forward strand.
CATTGTGTTGCCCAGGTTCCTCTTGTACTCCTGGGCACAAGCATTCCTCCTGCCTTGACCCCACAAAGTGCTGTGATTACAGGCATAAGCTGTGGCACCCAGCAAGCAGGTAGATGTTCTTTGCAAGTTGATAAACTTTCCCTCTATTCCTAGTTTGCTAAGATTTTTTTTTTTTTTTTTTAAATCATGAATGGGTGTTGGATTTTTGTCAAACACTTTTTCTGCATCTAGTCTTACGATCATGTGAATATTCTTTTCTGTCTGTTCATGAGGAAGATTACATTAATTGATTTTCGAATGTTGCACCAGCCTTGCACATCTGGAATAAATCCTGCGTGATTGTGGTGTATTGTTTTATACATCATTGTATTTTTTGTTTGTTTGTTTTTGTTTTCTTTTGACAGAATCTCACTCTGTCACCCCATCTGGAGTACAATGGCATGATCTCAGCTCACTGTAGCCTTGACCTCCCTGGCTCAGGTGATTCTCCTGCCTCAGCTTCCAGCTGGGACTATAGGTGCGTGCCACCACGCCCAGCTAATTTTTGTATTTTCAGTAGGACCTTGTTCTGAGGTTTTACATTTCACGACCTTAGTCTGAAGTTTCACCATATTGGCCAGGCTGGTCTTGAACTCCTGACCAGGTGATCCACCTGCCTCAGCCTTCCAAAGAGCTGGGACTACAGGCATGAGCCAGCATGCCTGGCAATTGTTGGATTTTATTTGTTAGCATGTTATTGAGGACTTTTGTATTTAGGTTCATGAGAGATATAGATCTGTAGTTGTCCTTTTTTGGAGTGTCTTTTATTTGGTTTTGGTATTAAAGTAATACTGGCTTAAGATAATGAGTTATGACTAACTCATTCTGCCTTTACTCTGCTTCTATTTTTCTGAAGAGGTTGTGGAGAATTGGTATAATTTCTTCTTTGGATGTCTAGTAGAATTCACAAGCAAAACCATCTGGATCTAGTGCTTTCCTTTTCGGAAGGTTGTTAACAATTCCTTTAATAAATATAGGCCTATTGAGATTATCTATTTCTCTTTGTGTGGGTTTTGTTAGCTTGTGTCTTTCAAGGAATTTGTGTATTTTATTTAAGATATAAAATTTGTTGGTATAAAGTTGTTCCTAGTCTTCCTTTAATACTCATGGAATCATTAATGATAGCCTTCTTTTATGTCTGATATTGGTAATTTGTGTCTTTTTCTTAGTTAATCCGGTTAGAGGCTTATACATTGTATTAATCTTTTCAAAGAACCAACTTTTGGTTTTATCGTTTTCCTCTATTGTTTTGCTGTTTTCACATTTATTGAATTATGCTCTAATTTGCTTCTGCTTACATAAATTACTCTTATTTCTCTAGTTTCTTAAGGTAGAATCTTAGATTATTATCTTTAAATATTTCTTCCTTTCTGATATATTCATTCAATGCCATAAATTTGCCTCTAAGTACTGCTTTTGCCGCAGCCCACACATTTTGATAAATTATATTTTTATTTTCTTTAGTTCAAAATATGTTTATCTTTCTCATTGAGTCATATGTTATTTAGAAGTGAGTTATTAAAATACTCAATATTTGTGGTTTTTCTAGCTATCTTTCTGTTTTAATTTATATAGTTCAATCCTGTCATGGCCTAAGAACATACTTTGTATGATTTCCAATATTTAGAATTTGTGAAGGTATGTTTTATCACCAGAATGTGGTCTATCTCAGTGAATTTTCCATGTGAGTTTGAGAAGAATGTACATTCTGCTGTACTATAGACTTACATTTGTGTACCTTTCCAGATTCAGGTATTAAAATCCTGACCCCCAAGGTAATGATATTAGGAGGTAAAGCCTCTGGGAGGTAATTAAGTCCTGAGGGTGGAGCCCTCATGAATGGAATTAGTTACCTTAAAAAAAAAGTCAGAGTGCTCCTGTGCCCCTTCCACCATATGAGGACACAGAAGAAAGGTGGCCATCTGTGAACCAGGAAGTGGGTCCTCACCAGACGTTGAATCTGATGCCATCTTGATCTTGAACTTTTCAGGCCCCAGAACTGTGAAAACAAATTTCTGTCGTTTATAAGTCATCCAGTTTATGGTATTGTGTTATAATTAGGTTGGTGGAAAAGTAATTGCGGTTTTTGACATTGAAAATAATGGCAAAACCCGCAATTACTTTTCCACCAACCTAATAGTTTGAACAGACTATGACATGCTGTTTTGGAGGCAATTTTCTATAAATGTCAATAAATCAAATTTATTTTATTTATTTTTTAAAAAATTTATTTATTATTATTATTATACTTTAAGTTCTAGGGTACATGTGCATAACGTGCAGGTTTGTTACATATGTATACTTGTGCCATGTTGGTGTGCTGCACCCATCAACTCGTCAGCACCCATCAACTCATCATTTACATCAGGTATAACTCCCAATAATCAAATTTATTAAAGTGCCATTCAGGCCAAACATATCCTTACTTATTTTCTGGTTGCTTGGTCTATCAATTATTGAAAGAGGAGTGTTAAACATCTCCAACTATAATAGTAGATTTATTTATTTATCCTTGAAGTTTTATCAATTTTTGCCTCATATATACTACACTCTGTTGTTAGGTACATAGATGTTAAAAAAGTTTACATTTTCTTGGAGAATTAACTTCTTCATCATTATATAGTATTCTCTTTATCCCTGATAATTTTCCTTGTTCTGAGGTCTAGTTTGTCTAAGATTAATATAGCTACTCTAGCTTTCTTTTATCAGTATTGTCATGGCACATATTTTTCTATCATTTAACTTTTAACCTATCTGAGTTTTTATATTAAAAGTCAGCTCCTTATAGACAACATGTATTTTTGTGTTATTTTTTAAACCACTCTGACACTCTTTTAATTGATGTATTTAGATCAATATTCACACTTAAAGGGATTATTGATAGAGTTGGATTAAATACCTATGTTGTAATTTCTATTTGTTTCACCTGTTTGTTGTTTTTTTTTTTCTTTTACCTCTCTTTATGCTTTCCCTGGTTTTCATTGAGCATTTTATACAATTAGTTTTATTTACTCTCTTAACATATTGACTATACTTAATTTTTTTTTCTCCTAGAGTTTGCAGTGCACATTTACAATGATAGTAATCTAGGTCTACCTCAAATAACATTATATTGTTTCAGATGAAGTTCAAGTACCTTATAATAAAGTATTCCAAACCAATTCCTCTCTTTCATGTCTTATGACATTGCTGTCATTCATTCCATTTATTCATATGCTATGATCACCAATACACTATCAGTAGTATTAAACAGTTAACTTTTAGATTAAGAATAAGGAAAATAAAGAGATTTTACCTTTATTTATTATTTCTCCTGTATTTTTCCTTTCTTTATGTAGATTGAAGTTTCTGACTTGTATCAATTTCCATCTCCTTGAAGAACTTCTTTTATTATTTCTCATTGAACAAGTCTGGAGATAACTTCTCTGTTTTTATTTATCTGAATGACCATTTCTCCTTCGCTTAAAAATCTTTTTGTTGGACTTATAAATCTATTTTGTTGTTTTTCTTTCATTTAATACTTTAAATATTTCGCTCCACTCTCTCCTGCCTTCACGGCTTCTGATGAGAAGTCTGTTGTAATTTTTTTGTTCCTTTATAGGTAAGATGTAATTCATTGTTCCTTTATAGGTAAGATGTTTCTGTTTGTTTTTGTTTTTTCTTTTAAGATTTTCCCATTTTGGCTTTGGTTTTATTCAGTTCAAATATGATATGCCTAGGTGTAGATTTTTTTTTGTGGGGGGACTTGTCCTGCTTGGTATTTGCTGAGCTTCCTTGATCTACAGTTAGTCATTAATTTTGTTAAAATCTTGGCCATTTTTGCTTCATATATTTTTTCTTCTCCAGTCTCTCTTTCTTGTCATTCTGATCTTCCAGTTATGCTTATGTTATAGTTTAAAAAATTATTCCACAGTTTTTTTTGATGTTTTGTTCTATTTTTGTTATTCTTTTTCTCTTTGTATTTCAACCTAGAAGGTTTTCCTTGGCCATGATCATTCTATCATTGAGCTCATCAAAAACATTCTTCATTTCTGTTACAGTGCTTTTTATTTCTAGCATTATTTTTTCATTCTTTCGTAGAGTTTTCATCTCTTTGCTTACCTTGCTCATCTGTGTTTGCATGTTGTTTGCTTTTTTCATTGATACCCTTAAAACACCAATCATAGTTGTTTTAAATTTTCTATCTGATACTTCCACGGTTCTAATTCTTGCTTTGCTCCTCAGACTGTGTTTTTTTCCTGCTTTTTCACCATGTCTTATAATTTTTTGCTAAAAGCTGGGCATGATGTATTGGGTAGTAAGAAATGAGGTAAAAGTCCTTTAGTATGAGATTCTAAGTTAATCTGGCTTGAAGCTGGGCTTGCCTGATGTGTTCTGTAGCTTTATGTGCCAAGGGCTTCTATTTTCTCTAGTGTCCTTCTGTTTGCCTCCAATGTTTTCTTTGAAGGGCTTCTTTAAGGATTCCTCTTTAAGTAAAGTCTGTACTCTGCAGTTCTTACAGCAGTAATCTACTGTTATTATACTAGAGTCCTACTGATATAGTGGTAGAAGTGGAGGAGGAAAAATGTTCTATAATCTTATGATAAAAGCTTAGTGTTTTAGTGGACCTAGGCTGTGACTCACACAAGTATTAGCTGCTTTTCTCCTTAGGTGAGACAAGAAGGCTACAGTGTGCTGTAAATGTTGGGTAAATGTCCCTTCTCATATATGGGATAAGGATCTGGGAAAGTCTGTTTTCCTACACAACAGGACTTTACATGGAGAATGTTCTTGATGTATTTTAAAATGATTATTTTTTCCCACTTTCTTTTATAGCCATGAGGAGATCTTCCTTGGTTTTGCACTGTGAAAACCTAGTAGGGTTCCTGGAGGTAAAGCCCATAAAAGTATAGGGACCCCACTAAGCTCGTGGCCTCTAGGAGTTTTTCACTCTCCTGCTAGTCCATATTCAGCCAGAAACAATTCATCAAATTTACTGCTTAAGTGTTTCTTCCAGTTTCTGGCTCCAGTGGTTTCTGTTCCAGGGAAGCAGATCTTGGCCATGACTCGTTGTCTGTGAAGTTTTGGGTTTACAGAGTTTCAGAGGTACAAAATAAATTTCAATAAGAAATTTAATGGCTGTAAATATATTTTGTTTTGATACATGAAGGTGATAATACAGTAAATAAAAATTGAAAGAAAGATTGTCGTACAAACTCAATGAGAAAAGTTGAAACACTCATAAAACTAGAAGAAATTTCCAGCTACCATCCATCAATGAAAGAACATGGTGTTACTTGAGTAGCCAGTGACTCAAACAAAATAACAGATTTTTTTTTCTACTTTGAGCAGTACTAGTTCCCAATGGCAACTATGCTATTACCAACGGTGGTGTGCTTAATGAAAAATCATGTTCCCTAAAAAGTAATTAGTTAACTAGGTCTAATGTATGTTATGAAAACTTAAGACAATGGGAAAATTGCCTATGCTTTATAAGATGCAATAGCTATCTGTAATCCTTTGTCAAACGAGACAGGGTATGCCTAAATAAATGTAAAGGGGTATCAAATAATATATTCTTAAATGTGCAAAAGATTGGCAAGTTCACCTATTATATAAAAGCTGTAACTCTCCACTGGTATCCTGGTGGCCAGAAAAAGTCAATGCCATTTCCAAGCATGCTTCCTGTGGTCTTAGTGACAACTGTTCTCACCCCCAGCTACTTTGTCTCATGAATTCCGTTCATACAGCCTTAAAACTGGAAGGAAAACCATGGAATGTAAAGGGACACATTAGCATGTAAAGCCTGGTGCCTGCTCATCTGCAGATGAAAGGTCACAAAGAAGATATTTGCAACGAGGAACAGCAAGTTGTGACCACTCTCCAGATCTGTACCCGTCAGACAGAGGTTGACACCTGTGACAGGTACATTCTGATTTCCACATGCCTTGTGCAAAATCAGACGTGCTCACAACAGCATGGCAGCCAAATGTCAAGTACTTCACCTCTCAGCATGGAGACATTCAGAAACCCTGGCTGGAAAAGGCCCTTGGATTCACCTCCCGAAGTGTGCACCATGCAGGAGAACCAGACCCGGACAGGGTTCTGTTAAGCCTTGTCAGACAACAGGCTGGAGGAGTCGTGCATGGTGACACTCCTTGTCCCCAGCGCCTTGCGCTCCTGTCCCTCCCTGACCTGGCCATGCACAGGCAGAGGCTGCTGGAGGGATAGTGAGTGTCTCTCTGCCCCCTTGCTGTTCCTGATGGGGTTTCATGATGGGAGAGGGAGGAGAGTGAGTGATTTCAGAACAGAAAATGAAACTTGTACATAGACTTGGGACTGCAAACTCCGGCTGGAAATATGACAAACTGGATTGTTCCTTGAGATTCAGGAGCTCTCACAATAGAGAGAACATTGAGAAAAAATGAAATGTCTAAAATTCTTTAAACCAGAAGATGGGTCTTGATAGGCATTTAGAATTATTTTAGGTGGAAACGTGAAACAGACTCTAGAGAAGTAGGTTTTCCCAGGATCAGAGCTAATCTTGAAGAAAGGGAAAGTGCTTTCACTCCCTTAGGTGTGACTCTGGGCCTTTAGGAAGACTCCCCGAATCAGCTTTGGCATGCACCTATAGGGAAGATGTCTAACTTCCAGAGGGCAGATGTTTTTCACCTGGGGTAGGCTTTGTAGGGATCCATGCACATTCTGTTGTGACCTTTCTTGTGACCAAGAGCCAATATGAGTTGTCCCCTGGAAGACAGTATAGTCTGAGGCTTTTGAAACTGAGACCCTGGAGATGTCTTAGCAGAAAGCCAAGGAGTATGCTCAGGAGACAGCGTTGCACCGACTTTCTGCAGAACGGCTTTCATTGAAATGTTCTGTAGGATAAAAGCTGACTTATGAATTAGCTCTTTATAGTGTGTCCTTAGTTTATGATTATAAAAATGTCAGAGACAGTGTTATTATTTCATGTGGTGTTTTGTTTTTAAAAATTTTGTGGACATAGTGAATCTGATGTCTTCCCTCCTTTCCTCTCTTCCTTCTCTCCTCTGTTATTTCTCTCATTCCTTATTTCCTTTTTAAGATCAGGGTTAGCTCAGAACTACAGATCTGTGGCCTATTAGACATAAAAGTATATGTCAATTGGGACATGCATTTCTTTGGGCTTCATTTCTGACTCCTTTTGTTCTCTTGTGGAGTTTACAGAGCCTGCATAGCTAACTTTTGTCCTTTTTGGAGGAAGGCTGGTATGAACACACAAATTAGTAAATGAGCTTACTAACCCAAACATTGAGCCCAGGGCATAGACTTCTAGTAATTGGCTCTGAGAACTAGGCTAGAGTGGAATATAAACTGGTGAACTCAAAGGAAAAGACCAAAGGGCCTGATTTATGATGACCTGAAAAGTTAGGCCTGGCAAGAATCTGACCCACTGACTTGGAAACATGAATTTTTCTGTTAAGCAGTAACAAGAACATGGACTTTGATGTTCAAAAGAGTTCTTGAGCTGGGAATGGTGGCTCACACCTATAATCCCAGAACTTTGGAAGGCTGAGGCGGGTGGATCATTTGAGGTCAGGAGTTCGAGACAAGCTTGACCAACATGCTGAAACCCCGTCACTGCTAAAAATATGAAAATTAGCCAGGCGTGGTGGCACGTGCCTGTAATCCCTGCTTTTTGGGAGGCTGAGGCAGGAGAATTGCTTGAACTTGGGAGGCAGTGGTTGCAGTGAACTGAGATCACACTGCTATACTCCAGCCCAGGTGACAGAGTGAGACTCTGTATCAAAATAAATAAATACAGAAAGAAAGAAAGAAGAAAAGGAAGGAAGAAAGAAAGAAAGAAGACTTCTGTTGCATTTCTGAGACAATCACTTATTATATAAACTTCAGCAAGTCAATGATCCTCACTGAGGCCTCAGTTTCCTCAACAGTAAAATGGGAATAGTAATATACATATGACTATTATAAGTATTAAATCAAAGCATTTCTTTAGCACCCGAAATGTTGGCTCCTCATTCCCCAGTCACTTCCACAAGGTTGGCATAAATGTGTTTGGAACTGCTCTCCTTTTTCAAATCTCTGGGAAGCTGTGGACATTCATGCCTCCCTTTGAAACAATCCTGGCACCCTGGGGACTTGTCCGGAAATTCAGCTTGTGTTCGAGCCTGTTTTAGGGGCTTTTACTTTCATCTTCAAGGGCCAAATGCTAGTGGCTGCTTTTAATGAAACCAAATCCTTCCTAGTTCTGTGTGATTTGGGGATTTGCTTCCCCAGCCTGGGCAGCAATTGGATACATTCTGTTTTCTTTATTTTCCAAGTGACCCCAGAACACTTTGTGATTCTAAAACTGACCTACTGGGAAAAACAAAATAAACTCTTCCATTCCAGCTTCTCTTTCTCCAAACGTATTTGGAAATGATCTGACTTTATACACCTATCATCAAGCTTGCTGGCTCCAGGGTGATAACAACTAACATAAGTGCGTTATTGGTTACACGTTCTGGGAAGGGTCTGCAGTGTGTCCTTGCCACACAGATACCTTCTTCAACTATGGGTGGCTCAGGAGCCAAACATAGAAGAAATAGGCAAAATCATGGAAGAAATAAACCCCAAACAAATTAAAACGTTAAGTCTTTTGGGCCCCAGAGGCTATGTATCCTATTTCTATTTCTCGGTGATAAATTATAATCTCTTCTCAAAAGTTGGGTGTCAGGATAGCACCGTAATTCCTTGATTTGGTGCTTTCCTGTGTAATTATTTTGGAGACAACTGCTGTATCAGGAACAGTGAGGCCTTTTTCTCTCTGCTTTTCTCTTCGGGTCTCTGAAGGTGACAGGTGTCCACCTAGCCTCACAGGAGAGGCCCATGGTCTGTGATCTCCTCCATGTATCTCTTCTGCATTCCACTTTGGCCACAAGTGATTTGGGCCCTACTTTTTCTCTGCTGAGCCTAAGGCTAAAGTCTCTTGGTGTTTCCCTTTACAAAGCTACTGTCTAGTTATGGATCTCATGGGCAGTGGCTACATGGCCCTGACTGTAGCCTGGGTTTGAACCTGGCCCCTCCTGTCACCAGCTGTGTGACTTTGGGCAACTTACTCCACTGCTCTGTGGCTCAGTTTTCTTGTTATAAAATGGGGATAGTAAAGACATCTGCTTCAAAGGGTTGTTCTGAGGATTGAATGAAATAATGCATGCATAGGACTTAGCACATTACTGGCAATATTTTAAGCACTTAATGTATTAACCATGGCCACCACTATGACCATGTAGATTTGTCCTTGAACATTCAGTGGATGGACTGTTTTCTTCATGAAGGATGGGCATTAGACATCATTCAGAAACTTCAAAAGTAACAAGATCTTGAAAAATATTCTCAACTTTTCATACTTCCCAAAAGGAATATAAAATCTCCAAGAGGAAGTGAAGGGCTGAAGATGTCATCCTAGGGACGGGGGTCTCTCATTTGTGTCCTCTTCCTCCTGAGGAGGATACAACCATAATGTCCTGGGCTTAACTATGGCCACCCTTTTTGGCCAGAAATCTCTTTCCGACCCATTCAATATACCAAATGCTGGGTTAGTCTTCCCAAATGATACCTTATCCTTGCTAGCAGCCTTTTTTCCAGAAGCGTCCACTGTTGCATAAGTCCTGTTCCATCTCCATTACTCCTCTGCAGCTGGATTGTTGGCCTTGTTCATCCCCACTTCTGTGCTTTGCTCTGTGCTACCGAGTCCTTTTTCCTGGAGGGTGTGGCCTGTGTATCTCAATTACGCAAATTGATCAAGTCCCCACTCAAGTCGTGCCTCTTCTGTGAAGCCTTCCCTGACTGTGCCGGCTCACTGTTCTCTTTCCTTCCCTGGAGTCACCATAGCCACCAGATGTCTATCATTAATTTGAGACCGTCTGGGTTAACTTTAAATCCACGAGCCAAAACCACGAATGCACCTTCAACAATGTGTAAGCATCCTATTACATTTTTCTTTTCTACTCAGGCACACCCCGCCACCTCCTTTCCTTCCTACCTCTTTTTCACTGGCAACTTGATCTCATACTTCCCAGAGAAGATAGAAGAAATCCTCGGGTCCCTCCTCTGCTGGACCCACTGAACTGCTTCTGTAGCTATACTCTGTCTTCCATCCCCTTGGGCAGTGAGTCCCTGCCCCTCACAAAGGCTAACCTTCCCCTGTGCTCTAGATCTTATCTCTTTGACTTCAAGTGCTGCATCATTGATTTCTTCTTGTGTATGGGGTCATTCTTATTAGCACACAAACATACTTTTGAAACCACTTAAAACAATACCTGCCTCTTGAGGCTACTCCTTCCATCAAATTCTCTAGCAAATTAAGAAAACTCTGTCTATAATGACTATTTATACTTCCTTACTACACTTTTCTCCTCTACACACCTCAACTAGGCTCCAACCTATTAAACCCAAACTGCACTTTTCAAGTTCATCACTGATCTCAATATTGCTTCTCCATCCTCATCTGACTCAGTTTCCTGCAAATATTCTAGTTGACCATGCCCTCTCCTTGGAACACCTTTGTCTCTTGGCTTCCATAACACCTCTTTCTCTTAGTTTTTCTCCCACTTCTTGTCCACTTCTTCTTGAAACTGTTTTCTGGTTCTTTTTTCTCTGGTGGTATATTAGTCAGGCTTCTCCAAAGAAACAGAGGCAATGGGATATATACATGTAGATAGATGAGGGGATTTATTACGGGAATTGGCACATGTGATGATGGAGGCTGAGAAGTCCTGTGATCTGCCATCTGCAAGCTGGAGAACCAGGGAAGCTGTGGCATAGCTCAGTCCAAGTCCGAAGGCCTGAGAATTTCCAGCCTGAGGCTGAAGACCTGAGAACCAGAGGGACTGCTGATTCAAGTCCTAGAGTCTGAAGCCCAGAGAATTTGGAGTTCTGATATCCAGTGGTAGGAGAAGACCAATGTTCCAGCTTCAGCAGAGAGAGAAAAAAATTGCCGTTTTTCCGCCTTTTTGTTCTATCTGGGCTTTCAACTGATTGGATGGTGCCTGCCCACATTGGGTGAGGGTAGATCTTCCTTACTCAGCCTACTGATTCAAATGCCAATCTCTTCTGGGAACACCCTCACAGACATACCCAGAAATAATACTTCACCAGCTATCAGGGTATCCCTCAACCCAGTCAAGTTGACACCTAAAATTAACCATCACAGATGGGAATGTTACAATGTACCAGAGTTGCTTCTGTTCTCAATCATACTCTTTTCTTGGGTGATTCCAGCCAGGCAAACAGCTTTAACTACAATATATATGCTGATGATGTAAACATTTATAACTCTAACTTTAAACTCTTTCTTTAACTCTAGATTCTTTTCTATAATGACCAACTTGGCATTTCCACTTGACTAATAGGCATCTCAAACCTAACTGCCAGCTCTACCTCCAAAGCAGATCTGAATTGGCCACTTCTCCTCATCTTCACTGCTGCCCACTGGTCCCCACGGCCATCATCTCTCTCCTGGACTACAATTGTGGCCTCCTAACTGGTCTCTCTGCTCCCATCTTTGTCTCTTGTAATCTACTCTCCACACAGCACCCAGAGTGATATTTTAAAAAGTAAATTGGAATATGTGTCTTCTCTGGTCATAACTCTTCAACAGCTTCCCGCTGCACTCTTGCTACCAGCCTAGGGAGGCCTGGCTTCTCTGTGCCTCCAGCCTCCCAATGCGTCATGCTCCCCACCGCATACCCTGCTAATGCCTCTGTAGCCTGCTTGCTGCTCCTCGGAGCCTGTTGCCCCCCAAGTGTGCTCTGATCAGGAGCCTTTGCACTTGCTGTGTCCTCTTCCGAGGATGCCCTCCCTCTAGATCTGTACATGCCGTGCCTTCCTGTCATTATTTTCAACTTCATTGTCCCTTCTTTTGAGAAGGGAGGTCCTTTTCCACGTCACCCTCTCTGAATTTTCATCATAGCCTGTGTCGTTCCCTGATACTTTCTTGCTTGTTCCTTTATTTGTGTATTGTCCTTTTCTTCCACTAAAAAGTGGGCACTTTGAGAAGAGAGATCTTTATCTTATTCATCATTGTATCTTCATTCCCCTCCTCCACATAAAAGGTGCTCAATGCATATTTTTGAATGAATATATGCTAACTACATAGAGTCCAATATTTCTGGTTTTGCTAATACTTAAGGCTTGGAATGAGAGAAATGCTTACTCTCTGAGATGGAAACTTGAAATAAATCAGGGCAGGGATGTGGGAAGTTTCCTCTAACAGACGGATTAGTTCCCAGGCCAAGACTTGACTGTGAGGGACTAAATGCATTCACATACCTCAAGCAAGAATGCATCAATGAGAGAGGTGATTGGCCAGCCCCCAGAAACCTACAAGGAAAGTCTTTGAAGCCAGCATTGCCCCTTGCAAACACTGATCAGGAGCCTCTACCACTGAAAGATGGGTCTTCTAGGACCATTGGCAAGACCTGCTGTGAGATTAGAGCATTTAGCTAGTTGTAATTAAATGTTCAGTTAATCAGATTCCATTCCTCAAAGTCCGTGTGTATTGCATAACCCTGGGACTGTGTTTGGCCTCCACTGTAGATCTACCTACAGGGGTAGGATGTGCTGGTCACATGCACTTTAAGTATTCAGTCCTTGGACAGATATTGCTCAGTGCAATGAACTAAAATGGCATCCATTTTAGTACATCAGCCTGGTGAGCTTGGTATAATGTGCATCTTCCTCTGAGTGATAGACTTGTCTTTTGAGTGATGACAAAACTTGGCTTCTGAACCTTTGTGACTGGATCTAGGTACATTCATCTGGGAGCGAAGGTCCTTTTGTGGAACTCTTAGGAAATAGGCTGCTAACTTTCCCCCCAGGAGGACTACATTCACTTAAGAAAATCATCTTTCTACTTGCTACCCTTTCAAACACCTTATTTTACAAACATATTTTGAACCCTACAATGTGCTGAGTTCTTTCCTAGGCCCTGGGATCCAGCTACAAACCCTGAATAGGCTGCTGTTGCTTTGGAATTTAGTCTAGTGGGAAAGATAAACTGTAAACAAGTAAACAAATTGAGGAACAAAGTAATCTCAGATAGTGATAAGTGCTATGAAAAAAGTAAGTAGGCCCATGTGATACAGGGGTTGGGTACATGACAACATTAGTTTCTAGAGTCAGGGAAGGCCTCTTTGAGTAGGTGACTTTGGGCTTGACCTTGAATGGGAACTATGGGGAGGAGTTTTATCTCTTGGAAAATCATGGGGAAGAGTTTTATCTCTTGCCCCTAACTGGAATGTCAGATTTTGGTTGAAGAGTGGGTGAAAGGGACAATATGAATCGTACAGTACATATTTTCTGAACCTCAAATTGGGATATTGTCTGCTATGGAATGAATTACGTCCCCCTTAAATTTTATATGTTGATCTTCTAACCCTAATACCTTAGAATGTGACAGTATTTGAAAACAGGATCTTCAAAGAGGTAATTAAGTTAAAATGAGGTCATTGAGGGGGCCAAATGACCGCATTCTTATAAGAAGGGGAGATCAGAACATAGACTTACGAAGAGGGAAGACTTCATGAGGACATAGTGAGAAGATGACCATCTACAAACCAAAATGAGAAGCGTCAGAAGAAACCAACCTTGCTGATCCCTTGATCTTGGACTTCGAGCCTCCAGACCTCTGAAGAAATACTTTTCTGTTATTTCAGCCGCCTGGACTGTGGTTTTTTGTTATGGCAGCCTTAGCAAACTAATATGCTGTTAAAAGAGAAATGTATTTTGAGACTGAGACAGCCTCAGAAAATCCTAACCATGTGATCACCATCCAGCCCAGGCCAGTTCAGGTGATGGCTCATTCCCAGACCTGAGCTATGACAGCAACTTTGACACTGCAACCATCCCTCAGAGACTACAGTCTCCAGCCCTGTTGACATGGAGCACCTGTGAGGCAGCAACCACCTTTGCTCGTCAGCATCCTTCCCAGGATTTGAACCATTGACCTTACCATTGCAAATGAGTCAGATTATAGACAAGTGTTCTTACTTGCATGCTGAGACTGTCAGTGTATAATTAGCTATGAGTAACAATAATGATGATGATGATATGAGGTGCTCAAGGGCCTTTGGAATTTGAGGCCTATAAAAATATGACTTATTATTTTTATCATAACTATAATCAGGTACAGACACCTGGATAAAAAGACCACTTCTCGTAGTGTAATAAATAACACATGACCATAAAAGTATCTAAAAATCTTTATTTTTCTCGCTTTAGAAATCTGACCATTGAGTCATTATGACAATAATTAAAGCACCTTAAAGGCTTTGTCCAGGACTCACAGAGAGGTGCATACTGCCTTTTTTCACTGTACATGTTCTCACTGGCTCCTATTCAGTGGCTTATGAAGACCAGGCCTTTGGCACTTTGTCTTGGAGACAAGACATTGGAGACATCTGTTTTTGAAAAAGGAAATCATCTATAAAATATAATCAGCCTATAAAGGCACACCTACCAACAATGTGCAAGTTCCCAAAGAAGTGAAGGTTGGGCCACTCATGCTGTACCTGGAGAGCATGTCCTATGAATAAGGAGAATTTTATTAGCTGAAAACACAGTAAGATTCTAAGCCAGTTTAAAGGGCGTGTGGAGCAGGTGGGGCAGATGTGCTAAGTGGTCATGAAATTGTTTGGGAGCTATCTCTATAGGGGCAAAGAGAAGACCTAAAACCATGGGTTTGTTTCTTTCCTTCTCTTCATCCCTTCTTTCTTTTTTCTTTTCTCACTACTTTTTTTCTTTTTATTTTCCTTCATACTTTGACGTTTTGTCTTTTTTTTTCTTTCATTTTAATTGATTTTTGTTTTTTCTAAAGATAGGTTCTCACTCTGTCACTGAGGCTGGAGTGCGGTGGCTCAATCATGGCTCACTGCAGCCTCGACCTACTGGGCTCAAGCAATCCTCCTGCCTCACTCTCCTAAGTAGCTGGGACTACAGGTGTGCACCAAGACACCCACTGATTTGTACGGGTTTTAAAGGAATTTAGAAGTAAAATTCCCCAATAAACATAATTATATCTGCCCCCTACACTGAAGATAGGGAAACTAAGGAAAGTGGGCTGTCTAACTAAACAATGAAACAAAGTTGTCCTTCTCCTCTCCTCCCTCCCTCTTCTTTCTTCAGCTCCACTGGGCTTTGCTCACAAGCAAAGAAGGAATAGAATAAAGCAGGTGGCAGAGGATTCTTTGGGGCTTAAAGCACGTTCTGTGAAAGTGTGGTAGTTCTGGAATGTCTGAAGATGTAGCTGGTGGTTTCAGTACCTGGGTGCTTGTGAAGAGAATGGAGCCAGAAGCAGCGCAGTTCAGTTATCAACGGCTCTGAGGGCTGCAGAGATGGTGCAGTTAGAGGCAGGCTATTCACTCAAACACCCATAGAAAGGAACAGAGTTGGTAAAAACTCTTCATCCAACAAACAGACCAAGTATGTGAGGGTCTATTTGTTGTCAAGCTTTATTTTTAATAAAAATAAAGCTCCTTTCATTTATTTGATATTCAGAGTTCTCATCTAGAAAGCAGGCTTAACATGCACATTGTGTCTACAATTAAACAAGTCAACAAAAAAGTACCTGTACTCAGCCCTCAAAATATTCCCTGAAACCAAAGCTAAAAGCAATGGAAAACCAACTGGAACCAAACCTGAAAATCAACTAAGCAAATTAACTGGATGAGAGAACCAATTTCAACTGGTCATTTAACATCATATAGATCTTAAGGAACCAATGTTTGACTGAAGTCCAATTTTTTTTCCCCATTGCTGACAAACTGGTTGGGGTGTGTGTGTGTGTGTGTGTGTGTGTGTGTGTGTGTGTATGCCTTGGCTCACAAAGACTCTTGAGTTCCCTGTTGCCCAAGTCTAACCTCTTTGGCTTTTAAGGCTCCTCATCACAAGGCCCTACCCTCCCTCTCTACTCTCTACCTAATTTCTCACCACTCCCTAATATTCACCTGTAACTTGAGAGTCAGGTTGGTGTTTTCTCCCTATGTCCTCCTCATGCTTGCTTATTTCCATCGCTATGCTCTTGTTTATGTTGTTTGCTTTTCCTGAAATGAGCACAATGTCCCTACCAGTGTCCCTAACCATCCATCTGTCCATCCATCCATCCATCCATCCATCCATCCATCCATCCATCCATCCAATCATTCATTCACTGATGTCTTGACCATGAGGCACCAAGTTCCAGATGTAGTGCAAGTTTCCTTGTGGGGAGAGGGATATAATAGACTAAAGGTAGGGTCACTCCCTGTGGCTTTTTCTGGCTAGAAGGGGTAGGATGGGAGATGGACACTCATTCAACACCAAAGCAAGTCTATAAGTGCTGTAGTGATGTAACCTGTATGTCACTGTTTTCTGTTCCTACCTAGCTTCCTGGAAAGCCCCTTCCTGGCATTCCTGTGGTACCCAATTGTCTTCTATGTGCTCACATCCAAGTCCAGTCAGCTAATATGGCAACCACTCCTTATTCCTCTTCTTCCCATGGTTCTGTCCTGGCCACTGGGTGGGCTTCCCACTCTGGGCTCTGCTGCCCCTGCTGCTAGTCACTATCCTTCGGCAGACATCCTTTCCATCCCTGCCTCCTTTAGCCACAACGTCTGCTTCAACTGCAGCCTTCTTGTGTGCATACAATGCGCACAGATGGAGAAACCCAAGGTAGTTGTTCCCCAACATCTTACAGAGATTTAAGGAGAAATAGAGCTATTGGGTTTTACTCACAGCCATCTCGCTCCCTGGGAAGCAGACACAAGTTCATAAGGGGCTGGATGGGGACATCTCACCCTGCTCAGTGATTCTTTCTTCTATGAAGAAGACTGTTTTTCATGACTCCCTCTTCCTTTAGAAGTTCTAACTCAGGAGGTTCCACCCACTCATTGGACATCCCCAGACAGATCTTATTCTCAGCAGTGGACTCAGTCTGGGCACTGCTCAGAGTTCTTGGCTACTTTGGTTATAGCATTATGAGAAGTAGAGTAAGAATATTTCCTGCAAGAACAGAAGAAAAAGTTAAAGAGGAGGTAACAGAAGGTTTGGAAGGATGAATCACTGGATGGTGAAGAGGCAACTCAGGCAGAAGGAGCAGTGTGTTCAAAGGCATAAAGTTCTGGAAGAGCATGAGATGATGCAGCCCATGGCTGGGACACAGGCTGTGTTTTAGGAAAAGAGAGGAACTGAGGGTGGGAGGTTAAGTTGCAACCAGACTGTAAAGGCTCTTGTGGCCCAGTGTAAAGCATTTGGACTTTGGAGGTCTGGGTTCCATGGCAAAATAGTCAAGCCTATATTTTGGATTTAAAATGCCTGACTTTATGCCATGATTCAGGTTTCATTACATTTCCAGATTTATTCTTAGTATAGGTTCCTTCTCTTAAATACATTTCTTTCAGTGTGTGAGTTTTTTTTTTTTAACTTCATGATAAGATTCTAAGAATAATACCATATAGAGAAAAAATTGACTTTGCTTAAATTTACTACTGCATACCTTGATTTCCCAACAAATTCTCCTAATTCCTGGGTTTAAAAATTATGCAAGAATAAATGGTCAAAACCAAGATGTTAGCCACGAGTGGTAATGCTGTGTAAACTGAGTAATCTCCAAGTTCTTCTGGGTGGCATGATGGGGGCTTCTCAGCTTCATCTTGAGTAGGACCGAAGCATTTGACTTAGCATATCTTAGATCACACAAAGGGAGGTATATCTCTTAGTCAGTCATCGGCTTTCACTGGGTACTTTATTCATTGTTGATGACATTGTAGAGGATAGGGAGGCAGGACTTCTACTGCTTTCATTACTTCCACATGAACCAACACAATGTTCTGTACCTTCTTGGTCCCCAGAAAAGCCTCGCTGAAGCAGGGCAGGGGATGGTGGGATAAAGGAATGGCCTGGGATACAGAAAGATGCAAGAGCTTTGGAGTCAACTAGGCCTGAATATGAATCACTTTGTTTTGCTGGTTACTGGCTGTGTGATCTTATAGAAGCAAATTCATCTCTGTCAATGTCCACACATGTGAATTGGGCACAATAATATCTAGCCCATAGACCTGATGAAAAATCTTAATAGATCAACCCATGAGCTGTGTTGGGCATATTATAAGCACCGGACTGCCTAAAAATCAGTGACAAATAGAATCTGAAAATGCCACAATGTGCTGTAGAGGTAAGAACAGTAACTCTATATTCCCCAGTCTAAAGGAATGTCGCCTATGTCTATGAAACAAAATCTAGATGATTTTGATTTTTTCAGAACTTGATTTTATTTCTGCTTGTTGCACGGGGAGATTTCTTCCTCTGTCTTTCCCCGCAGTGCTGATCAACCCCATCAGACTCCCCAAGGGCCCCGCATCCATATCTGGACATTCCACTTCATCCTCCTACATCATCTTATCACAGGCATACGCCCGAACTTTTGGGAAATCTACCTGGAGGTGAGGGAAATAAGAACTCCCAGTCATCCTGGAGAAGATGATAACGGCCCACCTAGACAGCACCAGTTGTTTCTGTCTGAGTTCTCTTTTTCGAAAATGACAACCAGATCTACTTGTTGAGCCCACATTTCTGGGAGGACAAGTGCTCTGGGACAGCAGGAGCATCAGTCTTTTTTTTGTTTGTTTGTTTTTCTTTTCAGACAGAGTTTCACTCTTGTTGCCTAGGCTGGAGTGCAGTGGCGCAATCTTGACCACCGCAACCTCTTTCTCCTGGGTTCAAGTGATTCTCCTGCCTCAACCTCCCGAGTAGCTGGGATTATAGGCATGCACCACCATGCCCAGATAATTTTATATTTTTATTGGAGATGGGGTTTCTCCATTTGGTCAGGATGGTCTCAAACTCCTGACCTCAGGTGATCTACCCATGTCAGCCTCCCAAAGTGCTGGGATTACAGGCATGGGCCACCGTGCTCAGCCTGGAGCCCCAGTCTCTTGAACATATGGAGGAAAGAAGGATAGTCATATGTCAATAGTCCTATGTAAATTTCTGGGGATGGCAGGGGAGGCCTGTGCAGGTGTAGAAATGCCTGAGACTCACAGCCTTGACAATCCACATGGGCTTAGTTGGTATCAGTGTTTGCAGCTTTCCTGTCCCGAATCACAGATATTTGAACAAGTTTGCTCCTCAAGTGGAACTGAAAGGACCTACAATAAAATGAAGAGAGTTCTGGAACCTGGGATTCTGGGATCAGGACTTCCTTGTCTATTCTGGGCCTCCTTCTCAGCTACCTCCTCCTTCTTACCCCCATATGTTCAAGAGGCTGGGGCTCCTGCTGTCCCAGGGCACCTGTCTTCATTAAAGACCCAAGACAAGCTCCCCATTCAGAATGAAGAGTTCATGATTTAATGTTTTACCCCTGCATTGCCCCTGCCAGCGGGCATCGTGGTCACCCTAATTTCAAGTCAGCAAATATTTGTCAAACCTCCCTGTTACTCAACCTGGGCACTGGAGATACAAAGATAAAAACACGGCAGAAGGTTCTGACACTGTTGTCTAAGAGCCAAGTGGGAGAAAATAGTCATATGTAAATAACTTCAAAACTATGTACAAAGTGTGTGTGTGCGTGTGTGTGTGCACTACAAAAAGAAAAGGCATTAATTTTGCCTGAAGGACTTTTAGATGACCTAGGGAAAAATTATGATGCATGGCAGCTAGAACTGAATCTCTGAGGGTGGCACCTTGGGAACCCTGAAGGCAAAGCCTGGGCTACCTCTTTTGCCCTGTGTTGGGAGCACAGGGCACGTTGGCAAGGCCAGTATTTCCCCATTATAAACTGAACTCACGAAAGCAGTGCCTGCCTGTCTCCCATCACCATGAGGGTGGAGAAAGCTTCCTGAGGACACAAAGTCACCTCCCAAGGCAGCAAGGAGCCATCTGCTGCCGCAGCACCCACATTCACTCTTGGCTTCCACAGTGGTGCTGATTCCAGGCCATGGAAGAACACCAGACAGCAAGTTAGGACACCAAAATTCTAGCCAGGCTCCCTGCCTACTGTGGATGGGCGTGAAACCTTTCAGAACCTTAGTTTCCTGTTCTTGGGCTAGATAGTAACTACCCTGTAAGCTATGCAGATAAAAATGGGATTGTAAAGTTGAAAGCAGTTAAAGAAATAACACCAATGCCCTATAATAAAGCTTTTTAACAATTAAATCAAAAAGTATTTACTGATTATTTACTGTGCACCTAGAATTTGGTGAGGTTCTAAATAGAGCCCATTAGTTCAGTAGATTTCTAATAACGAAGTAGTTTTTCTAATCCATTTGGCGTAGAGAAATTGTCAGCATGAAGTTCAAACAGTAGAGAAGACACACAGCTTAAAGACTGCTGCAGTTCTTTCTCTAATTTGCTGTGTGATAGTGAACAATTACCTGCATTCTTTTAAGCTTCAGTTTCCCAATCTGTCAAATAAAGTTTTTCACTGATCCCTCCTGATCCCTCTTTCCTGACTTCCAACTACATCTTTTCTTCTAGCTGTTTTGTTAGATGGGCCTAATAAACCAATACATATTAAAACAGAGAAGGCTCTAAATAACCTAATCACTTACTGGGCTGCTTTCTGAGGGGACAGTTTAGCTCAAAGGAATGACACTCTAGTGGTTGAACCTCAGATATAAATAATAGGCTGAGGGAAGAACTCTGGGAGTAGAAAGTTGTAAGGCCAGCCTTGCTGGCATCTTCCCTTTGAGGAGCCCTGGTGGGGTATGAAGCAGATAGAAAGTCACCCTAATGAGGCTATTATCTTATATTATTACCAGTTGGCTCTGTCAGCTTCTCCTAAAAGAAGACCAGTAGGAAAAATCTCTGGAACACCTTATATTTGTACTCACTTTTATTCTTTAAAAAGTGCTCTCAAATATACTATCTCACTAATCCTTATAACAAGTCCATGAGTAATCAAGCCGTTATAATTGCCATCCTATAATAGGTGAGGAAGCAAAAAGGGGCCAGGAAGATTAGTGACTAACTTGATGTCACAAAATAAGACAGTGGCGCAGCTGAAGCTGGAAGCCAGATGATGTCACCTCTGGTCTAGAACTCTCAGCGTGACCTCGGCCAGGGAGACATGAGTGTGTCCCAGGGAACGAAGTACATCTGTGCATTGCTTAGAAAAAAGATGATAACTTTTAAAAGGACAGCCATTATCAAATTGTAGGCACCCAACAGATGTTTGTGAATCAATATGTAAAGCTGCCATAACTGTGGTTGAGAAAACCTTCAACAGCTAACGTGGGGTATGCCTTTGCTTTCCTTGTTGGCTTTTTTCTTTCCCCCCCACACACCTGACTTTGCCTCCAAGTAAAAGCAGAGGAGGAATTCTCTACTTAGGGACCTACATTTGTTAACTTCATTCTCTAAAACTCCAGTCACATGATTTAGATAGAGACTTGACATTCCTTTTACAAAAAGTAGGCCTAATCAGGAAGCAAGTCCATGTTGAACATAGACCAATACTCATTGTTCCCCAGGCTAGAAGTGCAAAGATACAGAAGACAGAGCTTTGTATTTTTCCACGTGGAACTCACGATCTCTTTGGAAGACAGGCAATGCTCATTTTAATTTCTGAGTGAGGAGTAGAGAAATGCAGGGAGTGTTTGGTTATCTGAATCCTCCCAACCTGCAAAGACTGGATCCCAGGCCATCTTTCTGCTTCAGCTCACTGAGGCTGTATTGGTCTAAATCAATAGGAATGGTATCACCCTAGGAATCTGCAGGTGCAATTTAGGGCAGCACAATGATGGGAGGGGCACTGTAGGCATGAATGGATGGGACCAGCAATCAGAACTGCCTTCAGACAGCACAAGAGGCCCCAACACTGGGACCCGTGCTTCCGGGCAGATCTGTCCCTCCACTGGCTTGTCCTTCCCCACAGGTACCCAGGACCCCAGATTTCCTGCCTAAAAAGCCACAAGCCTGTTTCCAAGACCCTTCATCTCCTGAGGGCAGACCATGCCATTGGTACACACATCCTTAGGTTCCAGAGGGTGGCCAAGAGGCAGTGTTAGCAGGGGATGTGGACAAAGTGGGGATATGTGGATTAGGATACTCACCCACATACACGAGTCCCCTCGCAGTGTGGGTCAGTACTGGAGAATGAGAACAGAGGCCTATGCTACCCAGGACCTCTACACAAGGACTGTGACCACAGACTACCTAGATCCCACCCCACCCCACCCCAGCATTTGTTATATCGTTAGTAACAAGAAAACAAAGCCCATATCCCTGTCCTTTACTATTTTAATATAAAGCACACAACAAATTGTGTGTGTGTGTGTGTGTGTGTGTGTGTATAGAAGGGGTACATGAAACATACCTGTTTGTGGGATGTGATCAACGTTAAAATGAAGCATATTTTTCTATGTGCTGGTTAATTTTATGTGTCAACTTGGCTAGGTCATGCTATCTAGATATTTGGTCAAACATTAGATGTTTCTTTGAAGGTATTTTTTAGATGAGATTAACATTCAAATCAGTAGACTGAATAAAGCAGATTACCTTTCACAATGTGGGCGGGCCTCAGCCAGTCAACTAATGGCCGTGATAGAAAAAAGAACGATTTCCTCTAAGGAAGAGGGGACACTGCCAGCAGGCTGCTTTCAGCCTTAAGCTGCAATGTCAACTCTTCCCTGGGTCTCCAGCCTGCTGTCCTGCCCTGCAGATTTTGGACTTGTTAGCCTCCACAATCATGTGAGCCAATTCCTTAAAATCTCTCCTCCTTCCCTCTTTCTCTCTATATATACACATACATACTCCTGTTGGCTCTGTTTCTCTGGAGAATCCTGACTCATACATTCTCCCACTGTCCTTAGAATGCCCAGTCTTACATAATTATCTAGAGTCCCAATATAATATAAGGTCACATAACTCCATGTGGAGTGGGGCCCCTTGTGGGTTGCATGCTTAAGGTGGGGTGGGGGTTGGGTGGATTCCTGGACTCATTTCCCTCTTTTGGGGTCACTTTCCCTGCCCTCTGGCTGGCTGCGGTAATTGACCCCTCAATGGGGAAGGAGGAGGGAACAGGGCATGAAAAGTCCTGGAGTGAAGGACACTGTTGTAAGTCAGGGCGGAATCCTTTGATCCTGGCTGCTGTTTCTTCTGCTTCTTTCCTTTGTGGGCACTTCCATGGGGGCTCCAGAAGTTCCAGACCCTGTGGCTTGAATGGCCCTGATGTGCATGATGCTTTTGCTTTGGTGAACTGCTCCCTGGAACTCGCTGTTCTCTGGGGATCCAGTCCACAAAAGACCCCAGTCCTCTTGGACTTAAAATGGCTCTAGGTGGCTCTGCCTCCTGGAGGGAGTCTCCATCTGGTTAATAACATGCAGTGACATGGCACTGACCTTGTGCCAGGTTACCGTTTTACGTATGTTGGCCCATTTAAATCTCACAACAATTTTATGAGGTAGGTACTTTCATTATCTCTGTTTTACAAATGAGGAAACTGAGCCCAGAGAGGCTAAACAACGTTCTCAATACCAACAGCTGCTAAGTGTCAGAGTTTCAGACTTAGGCATTCAGGCTCTGAAGTGTACTCTTTTAAGGCAGGCACCAGTCTCTACAGGAAATGAGGGTGAGTTCTTTAACCTGCATGTTACCCTCCTGTGCAAAAGCAGCTCCTTGGTCAGGCTTCTGCATTCTAGATTTCTTCAGTGGCATCCACTCTGTTCCCAAACCCCAGGGTCTCATTATCAGCTCATTGAAGTCCCCCTCATCCTGCCTCAATGTCAAGGTTTCAGTTGGGGATGGGCAGTGCTTGTTTTCTTCTAGAGAAAATTTTTTTCTGACAGATTTTTTTTTTTCTCTCTTTCTGGTCTCTTATATTCTCCAAGTGAGTAAGGGGCTCAAGGGTTGTAAACTAGTTACAGTTCATTTCCTTGGAATGGTCCAGTCCACATTTTGGATTTTCACATCTATGGTATTTTGGTATCTCTGTTGAAACTGCAATTTTTACATTTTATATACATATGCATATTATATATATAAAATTATGATTGTGATGTATGTAAGTACAAATGGTAAACAGTTCATATAAATGACTATGATTGGTAGGAAGCAACCCAGTATTTTCATTTTTTCTTTTTTTACTTTGTTAGTTCTCAGCTATGTATAGTTTTCTCAGAGTCTATTATCTCTATCTTCATCCTCCTTTCCATTTCACACAAGCTCACACATTGTAAAGACCAAGGTCGTGGCGATTAATTACTTATTTCTGTCGGCTTCCAAGATGTTTTCCTCCTAGTTCTTTTCCACGGACTCTCAGATTCTCCTGGGCTGGGGTGGGATCTAGGCGGTCTGTGGTCCCAGTCCTTGTGTAGAGGTCCTGGGTGGCATAGGCCTCTGTTCTCATTCTCCAGTGCTGACCCACACTGCGAGGGGACTCGTGTATGTGGGTGAGTATCCTAATCCACATATCCCCACTTTGTCCACATCCCCTGCTAACACTGCCTCTTGGCCACCCTCTGGAACCTAAGGATGTGCACCAATGGCATGTGCACCAATGGCATGGTCTGCCCTCAGGAGATGAAGGGTCTTGGAAACAGGCTTGTGGTTTTTTAGGCAGGAAATCTGGGGTCCTGGGTACCTGTGGGGAAGGACAAGCCAGTGGAGGGACAGATCTGCCCGGAAGCACGGGTCCCAGTGTTGGGGCCTCTTGTGCTGTCTGAAGGCAGTTCTGATTGCTGGTCCCATCCATTCATGCCTGCAGTGCCCTTCCCATCATTGTGCTGCCCTAAATTGCACCTGCAGATTCCTAGGGTGATACCATTCCTATTGATTTAGACCAATACAGCCTCAGTGAGCTGAAGCAGAAAGATGGCCTGGGATCCAGTCTTTGCAGGTTGGGAGGATTCAGATAACCAAACACTCCCTGCATACCACCTCCGGAAAGCTGTGATACAAAAAGAAAGGAGGCAGAAAGTGAAGCAGAGACCACAGACATTCCCATATGTTGAGGTTTAATTATTTCTTTTGTATTTTTAGAGTTCCGTGAGGTGAGTTGAGCTCATGGAAAATTATGCAGCCACGGGACAGACCCAGAAAAACCTATCTTGACCCTATTGGGCCCTCCAGTTGCAGAACACTTTATTCACATGTCTAGACAAGTTAACTTGAAGCTAACCATCTTATTTCATGAGAACGAAACTCTCAATCCATTTACATTTTTATTACCCACATATATCTTAAGGCTTAAAAGATTCAGGGAGGGAGGTCAGCATTAGTTTTAAATGATCGGACGCACCGTATCATAAAAATCTCAAGTCAATATCTTTGGCTGGAGAATGCCTGGACTGTGCTGGAATGTGGCTCCTTCTGAAAGTATGTGAAATGTCTGAAAGACACATTACATTGAATGTTTCCCTGGCCGCTCGTTTTCCTCTTCATTCTCGAGCCCTAGTTTGTCTCCTCATCTGGGTTTCCATGGAAGCAGAAATTACTGATGTATAAACACATGTGCACGTTGGCTATAGCAGAAAGGTGAAAGTTGGACAGAGGTTTCTCCTATGTAGCTCTCACAAGTGCAAAACCAAAACAAGGTTGAGGACTGCTTTTGGTGGCTCACGCCTGTAGTCCCAGCACTTTGGGAAGCTGAAGTGGGTGGATCACTTGAGCTCAGGAGTTTGAGACCTCCCTGGAAAACATGGCAAAACTCCATCTCTACAAAAAAATACAAATATTAGCTGGGTGTGGTGGTGTGCGCCTATAGTCATGAGGCTGAAGTGGGAGGACCAATTGAGCCTGGGAGGTGGAGGCTTCGGTTAGTCATGATCGTGTCACTGCGCTACAGCTTGGACTACAGAGCGAGACCGTATCAAAAAAAAAAAAAAAAAAAAAAAATGCGTTGGAAAGGAAGGGAGCCAGTGAGTATGATCTTATGTCTAGAGGGAGTGCCGTTTACTACGTGCCAAGAGGGGAGCCTCCCAGAGTCAATACAGGGGCTCTGGCTTTAATCATAAACTTAGAGGGTCACAGAAATGTGTTCATCCTAATCATTATTACCAGTGCTGAGGCCAGTTCAGATAGCCCAATTTTAAATATGGGTGAAACTTCTGGTTGCTTTCTTGTGTAGTTTGGTAGAGCTAAGATACTGGTTAACCACACTTAATCTAATAGATGTTTCTTAAATTGTATAGCAAGTCTTTAAAGATAAAATCAAATACATTTTTGAATGTACAGTAAGCTTGCTTTTTCAGAGTCCATTTAAAAAATATAGCCATTTCCTTATTTATTTTTTGAAAAATAATCTTTTTTTTCTATTTTTAAAAGGGTGAGTCATGCCTCCTCTCTAGTATTCTATTTTGCCTTCACAAAATGTATGATAGTCTTTCTATAGATGTATATGTATATTACGACATATATTTGGGGTTAAAATGAAACTGTGTTCATCAAATTGTATCTATATAATATATATGATTTATTATATCTATATAATACATATGATTTATTATATAGATATATGATTTATTATACATATTATATATATTTATATATATATATTTGAAGACAGAGTCTCACTCCATCCCCCAGGCTGGAGTGTAGTTGCACAATCTCGGCTCACTGCAACCTCCACCTCCCTGGTTCAAGTGATTCTCATCCCTCACCCTTCTGAGTATCTGGGATTACAGGCGCCCACCACCACGCCCGGCTAATTTTTGTATTTTTAGCAGAGATGGGGTTTCACTATGTTGGCCAGGCTGATCTCAAACTCCTGACTTCTCGTGATCCACCTGCCTTGGCCTCCCAAAGTGCCAGAATTACAGATGTGAACCACCATACCTGGCCCCAAATCATATTTTAACCTTGACTTCAATTTTTATTTATTTATTTAATTTTTTTTATTCTTTTTTTTTTTTTTTTTTTTTTTTGAGACGGAGTCTCGCTCTGTCGCCCAGGCTGGAGTGCAGTGGCCGGATCTCAGCTCACTGCAAGCTCTGCCTCCCGGGTTCACGCCATTCTCCTGCCTCACCCTCCTGAGTAGCTGGGATTACAGGCTCCCACCACCATACCCAGTTATTTATTTATTTATTTTTTTTTTGTATTTTTTAGTAGAGACAGGGTTTCACCGTGTCAGCCAGGATGGTCTCGATCTCCTGACCTCATGATCCGCCTGTCTCGGCCTCCCAAAGTGCTGGGATTATAGGCGTGAGCTACCGCGCCTGGCCTCAATTTTTATTTTTCAAGTATGTCCGCACGAAAAAGAATGTTTAAATAATGGATTTCTTATTAGGTATAAAAATTGCTATTTTTTTTTTTAACACACAAACCCATGTGCACTCACAGGAGGCACTCTTTTTGAAGACAAAGGAGAATAGGCATTGGATTCAGAAGCACTTATGTTCTATGGTCCTAGGTCAATTGCTCCATCTCCCTGAGCCTTGGATGCTTCAGTTGCAAAATGGCACTAATCAGATCCCTGTGACTTGGTTGAAGCTGCCATGTAACACAGGCCTCTGTAAAGCAGACATACCACTGTTGCGGGAGCTCTAGCTTCGGCACTCAGGGTTATCCTTGGATAGATGGTCCAAGACAGGAATAGACATCTTCCACTCCACGCAGCTATGAGTGGCATGGGATATCTTTTTTTTTTTGAGAAAGGGGAATCGTCATTTTAGAGAGGACTTATTAATTAACTTAAGAGGAGCCTGAATATGAAACTAACTATAAAAGAAAAAAAAAAAGCTTAAGAGAAATGTATTATATTTAAAACTTTTAAATAACCTCCCTGAGTCTCACATATAACGTAGTTAATATAAATAAACACCAAGGGAACAGAAAATTCCCGAGGATAAAGAAAATATTTTAAAAGGGACCAAGAACCCCAGTAATTATACCAACAATATTATGTCATTGAAAATCCTTTTTGAGATGTGTCTTTTCATGTCCCTTGATATTGCTATTGATAGGTTTGACAAAATGGGCAAATCTGGCCACATCATGAGGCTTACACCTCAGAGCTTGATTATAAAAACAATCTCAGAAAGACTTTTGGTCTCTGCCCCCGTATTTGCTGGTGCCACTCCTGATCCACAGGGTATTTGGTGGGCATGGAGCCTCTTGGGAGAAAGTTGGCTTGGCGACTTGGCTGGGCATGCTTCTGCATGATCTCAACCTCTGTCCTCCTCTGCTCTGGGAGCTGAGGTCAGGGAACCAGAAACTGCCTGTGGCAGGGGGGCTAAGCCTGCCTGGTTTCCAAGTGGAATGAGGCTTCCTGGGAGTCTGGCCACCGGTCGCAGTGAGGATGGGAGGAAAGGCAGAGGCTGCACTGAACACCAGCTGCTTCTAGGATCAGAGGTGGAGGTGGGACCGCTCCACAGGCTTTCCAAACTGCTGGTCTGGGGTGTAAAATCACCTTAATGGGTTGAGCCAGCATTTAAAAATAACTGAAAAGGATGAGGATAGGAAATAGAGTGCATCACACATGGTGAGGATAAATATTGTTTCTTGAAATTTTATTTTAGTTCTCTATATATGTATACATTTTATATATCCATATGTATATACACACAAATATAATGTATTGAATTGTGATGTAAAATGCTATTTTTTTAGACTATGGCAAAAATATGTTTGATAGTCACTACTTTTTACACCTAAGGAACAATGACAAAATTTATATACCACAAAGTGATTTTACAAAGACACACACATGCACACGTACGCACACACTTAGGGTTAACTGCCTTCCCCCAAAGCAACACACAAACCAGGCATCTTAAGTTGCAAATATGAATAAAGGCAAGTTGAAACTAAGTCCTCTTCAGTTTTATAAATCCAAGACAATTAGAGAGTTAGAATAGGACTGTTATGTCCCAGGGCTAAAGGCTAAAGTGAATATTGGAATCCATTATTGGGATGTAAAAGACTGTGGCCTGGTAAACTGCTATCTAAAGGTGGGGGGCATTCTTGAGCCCCCTTCTCATCATCCTGGAGCCAGAAAAAGGAAGACAGAGAAAGGAAAGGATTTTAGGGAAAAGTGAAAGTATCAAACACTGCTGCCCTTAACACATGAACCCTGAGCAAGCTGTGGAAATAGATAATGAGGGACAAAGAAGAAAAGATCTTGCAGTCAGTGGCATTGTTTCTGTAAATTTCTAGATGCGGCATTCATGCCAGGATCTGTCTCCCTAAATGCTATAGTACTGGACCTTGTGAACGTGGCTCCCTGAAGCTGCTGATGCCATAATTAATCTGACAAGGTATCTTTAGTAAAAGAGGAGAAGGGATGCTTAGCTTTGTCCAATGGGGTACGTCAATGAATAATGGGATGAAACTAAGAGAAGGTAAAATTGGTCTGAATATCAAGGAAAACAAATTACCTCACAGAAAGGTCTATTAGATAGCGGAGTAGTCTCTTGAGGGGGACAGTGGCAGGGCCGATGGTGCTGGAATCATTTACAAGTTGGCTGCTGAAAAGCCCCTGAGAATATGCCGTGGGGAACAGGACTGAGTTGACAAGAGAGTGGAGAGGATAACCTCGAAGGTCTTTTCCATCTTTAGTGTCTACGATTTCAGGATTGTCTGCTTTTTACTGAAGCGCTATAGCTATGGCTACTCTCTGGGGCCTGAGACACATGAAATCTTTGTTAGTAAAATACACGGCGATGAAACATTTTTGAGGAACCCTCCATTCCTGGCCATCTTTTCCCATTCAAAACCGGCCAGAGAGAAACAAATGTGATAAAGGAAGCAAGAAAGAAATTGGAGTTTATTGTTCTCAAAGTCAACTTTATTACTTTTGTCTCTATTTATTCATTCAAAGTATTTGATCAAATGCAAAACTATATATACATATATATATATTTTTTCTTTTTTTTTTTTCTTTTTCTTTTTTTTTGGATGGAGTCTTGCTCTGTCGCCCAGGCTGGAGTGCAGTGGCACAATCTCGGCTCACTGCAACCTCCACATCCCAGATTCAAGTAATTCTCCTGTCTCTGCCTCCTGAGTCACTGGAACTACAGGTGCATGCCACCATGCCTGGCTAATTTGTGTATTTTTCAGTACAGATGGGGGTTTCACCATATTGATTAGGCTGGTCTTGAACTCCTGACCTCAGGTGATCCACCTGCCTCGGCCTCCCAAAGTGCTGGGATTACAGGAGTGAGCCACTGTGCCTGGCCTTGCAAAACTATTCTTAAAGGTTGTGTTTAAATATAAAGGCAGTTTCTTTGGGACTGCACTGTACTAAATTTCTTATTTCTCAACAGGTTGTTTCAGTATTGTATAGAAAGAGCCTGTTTTAGAGGTTGTTTAACAGATGAAATGAGTTCTTGGATAAGAAGCATTGTTCCATCTGCAACATGGTTAGAACTCTTGTGCATTTGCATTTCTGTGTTTCAGAATTATTCAGGCAATAAATTACTCAGGATGTCAACCTTATGCTGAAACAGAAATGACCTACTTTGTGAGGATCTTGTGTATTTTAAATTTAACCTTGTGCCTCTTCTTCAACTGGGAACAGGAGAAAGTAAGTTAAGATGGTGAAGCCCTGAGTTTCATACGCATTATCACAAGGAAGTCAAAAGGAGCTAAAGTCTATTGAGCTCCTACTACGTGCTGTACATTGTTCAAGGGCTCCATGTGCATTAACTTATTTAGTTTCTTGCGTCAACCCAGGAGGTAGGTGCTATTATTACACCTACCGAGTGTAAGGAAACCGAGGCACAGAGCAGTGAAAAATGTTGTCCAAGGTCTCAAAGCCAGTCAGATGTAGAGTGTGGAGTTGAACTGGTGGTCTGAGTGCAAAACTTATATTCATTATTATTATTATTGTTATTATTATTATTATTATTTGAGATGTAGTCTCACTCTGTCACCAGGCTGGAGTGCAGTGGCGCGGTCTTGGCTCACTGCAAGCTCCGCCTCCCGGGTTCATGCCATTCTTCTGCCTCAGCCTCCCAAGTAACCGGGACTACAGGCGCCCACCACTACACCTGGCTAATTTTTTGTATTTTTAGTAGATGCGGGGTTTCACCGTGTTAGCCAGGATGGTCTCCATCTCCTGACCTCGTGATCCTCCCACCTCGGCCTCCCAAAGTGCTGGGATTACAGGCATGAGCCACTGTGCTCAGCCTATATTCCTAATTACTATTACTCGACTGCCTCTCTAAGGATAGTTTCTTACTTTCTTCAATACCAATGACGAGGGCAGGAATTTTAGTCTGCCTTGTTCACTAATGACTCTCCAGAGACTACAACAGTTTCTGGCACATAGTAAGCTCTCAATAAATTTTGGCTGAAAGAATGAATGGAAGTTGGTATGGCAGTTCTGAACTTTTCAATGCCAAACTCATTTACTACAAATTTGCTGACTAAAGAAGAAAGGCAACTCTTTGTTTTAACCTCTGGTCATCTCAGCAATCTCTTAGCTTCAAAAATTCTTTTCTCCAGGGTACCTTCCTTGACCTCTTCAAATAGGTTAGTTGCCCTTGATATAGGATCCAAATGTATACTGCATTCCCTTGATATCGAAATTTTCACACATTATTTTAATGATTTGTTCCTAGTTGCCTCTTTTCCTGGCTACATTGTAAGCTCTATAAAGGCAAGGTCTGTGTTTTGCTCACCACTGTGACTATAGGCTCAGCATTGAACTGGGCATAAAGAGGTCCGTTTGTGGATAATTGTTTAATAAATGATTGAAAGAGGATACTCTTTTCAACTTACTTTTCTACTTGTTATTTACACAGAACTTTCACATTCTATAGGCTAAGGTGGGAGAGTGGTTTGAGCCAGGGCGGCAGAGGCTGCAGTGAGCTGAGATTGTGCCACTGCACTCCAGCCTGGGCGACAGAGTGAGACCCCCACCTCAATAAATAAATAAAAATTTAAAAAAACTCACATTCTGTATTATTATCTATTGCAGCATAATAAATTACTTCAAAAGCCAGTGACTTATTAACTCTTAAAATGTCTGTGTACTCTGGTTCAGGGTCTTCCATGAGCTTAGAGTCAGATGTTAGTGAGGGCTGCGGTCATCTGAAGGCTTGGTGGAGGCTGGAGGATCCACTTCATTTGAAAATGTGTGTGTGACTGGGATCTGTTGTGGGGTGGGGGCAGGGGGGAGGGATAGCATTAGGAGATATACCTAATGTAAATGACAAGTTAATGGGTGCAGCACACCAACACGGCACATGTATGCATATGTAACAAACCTGCATGTTGTGCACATGTACCCTAGAACATAAAATATAATTAAAAAAAAAAGAAAATGTGTGTGTGTTGGAAACAATCATACTAGATTGTGAACTTCTTGAAGGCAGGAATAGAGAGAGTCTTATCTGCAACACCAAGCCTGGGATCTAGTACAGAGGAAACTCAATTAAAGTTTATTAAATAAATGAATGATTATGAAAAAATATCTGTAGCTACAGTATATTAATAAGATTTTTGTATATGAAAACATGACATTTTTAGAATACGTTTTATGTTTATTTCATAAGTAATGGACTACTGAGTTTTATGTTACTAGATTACCTAAAACTTATTTAGATTTTGGTACTGGTCTGACATAACATGTTTTAAATTTTTCATCCTTGCTGAGTTGCAAGCCTGAAAAACTAACAAATGTTTAAATGACAACAAAGGAAAAGGCAAGAAGAATAATCTCATCTAAAGAATGGATAAAAGACCTGTTTTTCAGAACATGTAGGCAAATGGAACAGTGTTTATTTTTAGACTCAATTAACCAACCAGACTAATATTCTAAACACAAATACCTTTTTCTATTAAAAAAGTACTGAAGAATAAAAAAAAGTTTAAAAAAATACATCACACTCCAATTGTGCTGAGGATTTGAGGAGGTTCTTATCTGATATTTTTTAAATAGCCAGGGGACCTAATGTTTTCTGATTTGAACATTATTGCTATTTGTCAATATTTTCTAAGGGAAGGTGAACAGACATGACTCTTTGAAATGATTCCTTTTCAACTCTTGTCTGCAAAATTAGTGGATTATCAGGCTTACGTTAGTATGGTTGTTAGTATAAGCTCACATGGGGGATCAAATTATGGCAGGACATAGATAAAAGAGTTAAAGCAAGATCTTTGCTAACTGACTACAACTGAGGACAACAAGGTTAACATTAGGATCCTGATCACATTGATAGGGGTGTGAATATTTTATACCTTGATGTGGTTTACTTTTGCGATGGTGGTAATGCTAGATGAGTTCTGTCTACACTAGTTCAGGTAGTGTAGATGGATATTTGCAAGAGTAAATTTCTCAGCTAAGTTTTCTGCATGGATTTGGTTTTGGTCTTTCTTCTGCTCAATTAGTGTGGTTAGGGTCTGAAAGTTGAAGCATCTACAAGAAAAATGGTAAATACCATGTGAGACTCAGCCCTCCTTCCCCATGGCAGACTTTTGTCACTGAGTCATTGGTTTGGGTTTGCAAAAGAGCAAGAGATTGGCAAAATTAGGAGTCCTCAAAATTATCAACGGTAAGAGGAGAACTCTATAAATAACAATGAATAGAAATGTACCCTGATAGATCAATAACTTACCTGGTATTAACTGAAGATGGTAAATTAGACTCACCTGAGAGGAACTGTAAGGAAAACACTTGCTTTTAATGTAAGTTGTTGAAGATCATCATTTAATGTTTTGAATGTAAGAGGAACATAAAAAGAATTTACAAAAATTTACTTAAAAACTTACAACCAAAACCATTTAACAGATTGGTTCCTGTTTTATGTAAAATTTACCCATAAAAGATTAAAACTGGAAAGAACCATTGATAGCACTTATTCCAACCTTCTCCCCATTTTACAGTTGTAAAAACTAAGGCTCAGAGTGGTGAATGAATTCACCTAAGTTTGCAAAGCTCATAACTGGTAGCAGTGGAGCTGGTAAAATTGCTGCAGTCTTTGTTGGCCATCCCACTCATACCACCACAGCCTCTGTAATGAGGGCATGGAGTGAGTAGATTTCAAAATCTCTTTAATTCTAAGGGATGATGCTTCTCTGTAACTCCACATGAACACTCTGATGTTACAATTTATTTTTGTCCCCACGTACGAGAACGCAAACTCTGTGACGGTTAGGTCTGTATCTGTGTTGTTCTCTACTATATCCTTATTTGTTGAGAAAACAGTGCATGTTTTTAAAAAAACAGATGTTGAATGAATGAGCTGAGGTTCAGAATCTTTGCTGACTTCACATTGCAGGTAGCTGTTGCCAACTAATTGCCACTAGCTTTCTAATAACCTGTCACGGACATATTCCAAGGCTTCCCCCCATAATCCTCACCTCTTACTTTTCACACCTTTGAGTAATCCTCTCCCCTTGAGAGTGGAAGTGATCTGGAACTTGCTTCTACTAACAGAATACAGCAAAGGTGTGTGATTACATGTCCATGATTTCATTACATAAGATTGTGATAGCTGTCTGTCATCATTCTCTCTTGCTGACTTTGAAGAAATAAGCTGCCATGTTGAGAGTTGCCTGTGGAGAGGGTCACTTGCCAAGGAACCTATCTGGATGACAAACAGATGAGGCCTCAGTTCCCTAGTGTTCAGTCCAAGGAACTTAGTGCTGTTAACAACTGTGCGAACTTGGAAGTGAATCCTTCTCCAGTTGAGGCTCAGATGAAACCCCAGCCCTGACAGTCGTTTGATGGCAGCATTACAGAGGATCCAGCTAAGGTAAACTATGCTTGTCCTGATTCACAGAAACTGTGAGATGGTAAATGTATGTTCTTTTAAGCAGTGGTTGTAATTTGTAATCTAATAACATGTAAGTAATATGTAATCTATTTACTATCCCTCATCTAGATGTATTTTTTTTTATTTGAACATTCACAAAATAGCACTCTAAACCAGGTTTGGAGTACTCTAATTTTAACATCATGATTTAGGAGAAATAAAGCTCTGTTTTGAAGGTGAAAGAGGTTTAGTTTCAGTGTGTGTTCTGTTGACTCCATAAAGCCACTGTGTTTAGCTCTTTTTAATCTACTGGTGCTTATTCATGGGGGTTAGAGTTCTCTTCTCTTTACTTCTGCTCAGCATTTAAACTAATGCTCTTTACTTTTGCCAGCATTCAAACTAATTCAGAAGAGAGGCTGGGCATGGAGTCAGAGTGGGAGCATTCTCAGATATGCTCCCTATCTTTGTTTATATTCAAAAATGACTCTCAACATTTTGCTGGCAATTTGGCTACTTAAATTCTATATTACAAATCAAGCAGTAGGTGAGTAACAAAAGTGCCACTCATTAAACAGTCCTCTTTATTTAAAATGGTTTGTTTGTGTCAACTATATGTGTTAGTAAGGGTTGACAAAGCCCTTTAAAAAAAAAAGGCAGTCAAATGATTTTTTGAGTCTAAATGATCTTACTGATTTTTATCACTACATTTTATGGGTTTGACAGTTTCTTTGTGCAGTAGAATTGTGCTTTTCATTTCAAAACCAAATAGAAATAAAATAGATTATGTGTAATTTTGCATTGTCCTTGTCCTATCCTACTATTTTCAGGAGTAATTGATGATATCATTATATTTTACTTTACAAAATTATTGTTGTTTAATAAAATTGGCTTTATGTCAAATCTGATTTTTCCAGCTGATTCTATAAAAAGTTACTTGGATAGTCCTAAAAGTTACCAAGTAATGAGTTGAAAATACTATATGAAAACAATGCTAATTTAGTAGCCAGGTCTGTGGGTTCCTCAAGATATACTAAGTATACTCTTGCAATTACTGTAGAATGACAAGATTCTTGGCAACACTTTTCTATCATTGCCTCCTTTAGCTCTACCTATTCTAGATGAAGGAATACGTTTTACTCTGGAGAATGTCCTCACCTCTTAGGCTTCTTTTGCCAGGTGTATTTCCAATGCCTAAGAGAGCTGGCCTGCAATACCTAATTCTACCATTAGGTGCTGCTCTTTAACATATGATATGGAGCACTGTGGATTATTTTTCCCCCAAAGTAATTTGAGGGCACAGAAGCCTCGATGGTTTTCAAGTTTTGTATATTGGTCTTTTGATAAGTTTGCATTGAAGAAATATTTGTTCCTCTAGACAAATTAGAAGCCATAGCCCTAGCCTGAAAATTTCCCAAGTTTGTTATTTGAGTTTTTGTAAAGAAATTGGTGAGACAGTCTAGTAATGCCAAAAGGCTTCATTTTTGCAGAATAACTTATTTTTATAAGATATTTTCAAAAAGAAAATATATTAAGTATACTAAAAATGAATAATTTTGCAAGTATCTTTGAAATAAATTTTATATTATTCAAATTTTCAGTCTCATTTTTCTGATTAATCTAGAAATTATCTAGACATTTTGGTTTCACTAGTAACTGCATAAATTTTCCAGATACAATTCATGTTTTTGGGAGAAGTAAAAATATTATGTATTTTCCAAAACCAAATAGTAGAAAGAGTTATAGAGAAGAAAGAACTTTTACTAAAAGGGTGGCATTTCTAATCTTTGTACTTCTATATCAGACTAGGGATTAACAGTTTTGGCAGCAGCAACAGCACTTTTTTTTTTTTTTTTTTGGTCACATACACAATAGATTAGAGGCAAAGATTCAATGCCGAAATGGTCTCATGTTCCATGAAAACTTGAAGAAGGATGTCAGAGTGGCTCAGACACAATGTTTTGTGACAGTAAGCAGCCAACAGCTCTTGGCAGAAGCAGTGGGACTTACAGGTTAACTCTGGGTGTTCTATTAAGGCTACTAGCCCCTCTGTGTCAGTTTCTGGAAAGCTACTTGGGCAGAGGAAGACAAGAGTTAAACCTGGGGTGTGGGAGAGAGGTATAATAAAAATAATAAAATCCACAGAGCTCACCATATTTCAGCATATGGATTCTTATATTCAGGGATAAAGTTATCTTGAGAGGAGGGGTTTTTTTTGCCCTTTATTCTTTACTTTTTCTTTCTTTATAGAAAATATTTGCTGATTTCAGAAAATTGTTTCCTGTGAATGAAACTCTTCACTTTAGGGTTGATATGTTGTGACTTATGAAAATTTGAAATACCTGTTATGGATCAGCTCTCACTTAGCAAGGGCTGTATTTGTCAGGTGATGATTGAAGTTGTAAATCAGTATTCTTGAATCTGGAATTTCCTATAGTGAAGCAAATCACTGCAAACATCAGCTTTAAGAATATAATAAAATGAAACAAGCAGTAATAATAATAAAAAAAAAAAACCCCTTGACAGGCAAATTTGGTGTTACACGTTGTACATTTCTTTAGTCTCTCAAACTTTCTGAACACTATAATTTGTTTGTGCTGCTGCATCACTATCATCAATGATATAGGACTTTATTAGCTCTTCTCTCCTAGGGATTTTTTTTTTTTTTTAAGAGAAAGGAATGCATAAAAGTTTATCCACTTGAATCTGTGTGTAATCACTCTTCCTAGCCAAAGTCATACATCACTTTAGTTTGAGAAAGGAGATATGAAAGGGAGAATATAAATAAAGGGAGGGATGGTGAAAGGGAGGGAAGAAGAGAAAAAGGAGGAGGAAGAGGAGGAAGAGAAAA
Organism: Macaca thibetana thibetana; assembly: GCF_024542745.1. Lineage (NCBI taxonomy): Eukaryota > Metazoa > Chordata > Mammalia > Primates > Cercopithecidae > Macaca > Macaca thibetana. The sequence continues at coordinate 46,915,021 of NC_065590.1, forward strand.
GAACTCAGGAACAAATTTTCTTTTGAAAATGTAAAACATCAAGGTAATAGTATTATGTCAATGAGGCTGAGATAATTTTCGAACTTCCATAGCCACCTACCCTTCCAAGTTTATAAACTCTATCAGAAACATTAGGTTGATGCAAAAGTAATTGCAGTTTTTGCTATTATTTTCAATGGCAAAACCTGCAATGACTTTTTCACCAACCTAGATAGCTCACATTTAGAGCATAATGTTAGTAAACAACAATTTCATTCCTTAATTGTCTGTAGGGAAGACCTTGTCTTTGCTATGGAAGATGGCTGGATGGTCATATTTTTAGCACAAATGTCTTTAAACATTCGAAGTGAATTAAAATGACATCAGATGAGAGGTGATAGAAAAGTGGCTTTAACAGTCTGTTTGGCTGGAGTAATGAGTTATTAATGGCCTAAGCTGATCATTTAGTCTGGTCTAAATTCCTTGCCTACTTTTACTCTCTAGAGGTTGAGATCAGCTTATCCAACAGCTGTCCAGGGGATAGAGGAAAGGTAAAATGTTGAAGGTAAAATTTCCCACCAATGGGTGGTGGGAAATCTTGCATTGACTATTTTTCTGTATTAACAACCATTTTGTCTATAAATCCAAAGACAGGCTCATCAACTTTTCAGAAAGAAAATGTGATGCCATGCCATTTGGTCAGAGCATAGGAAGCCAAATTGAGGTTCTTTTCTCACCTGGTACCCTCTTCCAGTCCTGAATCCTCAAGTGTTCTTTCTATTTGTTTACTAATACTTTGTCATCTCAGTATTCACTCTTTGGTTATCTTTCCTACTCTCTGTCTTTTCTCCTGAATTGTAGATGAGGGGAACGAAAGGTGCAGGTAGGTAAGAGTGGCAGGGTCCATGAGTTCCCACAGCACCATGTTTAGAAGTTCCTGAAAGTCAGGCTGTGCTGGGAAGGCAGGGGGGTGATCTTGGCCTCACTATGAAAGTACCTGAGCCCAGTGTGTGGAACCATCAGCCAGGAGGCTGCCTTGTGCCCAGAAAAGGGCCTGAAATGGGTTCGCTGGCTTTCCTTGAAGGCTGTGAAATAGAAGAAGCAAGAAATGAATTAGCAGGAGAATCTGAGAGTTGGGATGAAGGAAGAAGGTTTCACTTTGAAGACCTCTAGAGCACTTTCATTCTGCCACAGTGTGCCTGGCCTGCGTAGGATATTGTCTGGGCCCAGGATCCTTGTGATTGTTCTATGTTCCTGATAGGGCTTACAGCCTGTTGGAAATCTATTCAGATGTAGAAAAGATTCTCCTAAGTTAGAAAAAAACATGCCCTGCCCAATCTTAAACAAAACCCAAATGCATACTTTTGCTTTGTTCCTTCTAGTTACCCACAAAGGAGACCACTGAGGATGGAATGAAGGAGGGTGATAGGGCAGGCTTCTTAGGCTGATATTTCCAGGAGCCAGGGTGGAGGCCCAGGGCTAGGGGCCTGAGACTGCCTGGCTGTTGAGGTGTGAATTTGGGAGACACCAAACACCTGAAGTGTGGGACGTGGGGCCTCCTGTTAGCTCCTCACAAACACTCCCTTCTTTCCAGGACTCTCCCTCAAGGCAGCCTCACATTTCCTCTGGTCCCCTCAGCAATTCATGTGGTTTTCAGACCCTTTGTGTGGAGCTGCAGAGTAATGATTTTGGATGCAGCACTGTCTGGCCTTGGGATCGACCTGGTGAGGGATGGAGGGGGAGAATGCAGAAAGGGCACTCTACTTGAGTTCTACTCGGCCTCAGCCTCTGACTGATTGTTTATAACTGGTCACTCTTGAGACCAAAGGCAAGGAAACAGGGCATGGTAGGGAGGCTGGGGGAAGTTCCCCATGCTGCCTCTGCTTGGATTTTCGTGATTTGAGATGAGGAAAGCTGAGTGATAGCAAGGGCAGACTCCTAGCCACAGAGACTTCCTCTGTTGTTCTAGAGCAGCAGTTCTCAAACTTTAGCTTGTGTCCAAGTTGCCTCGATGGTTTGTTAAAACTCAGATTTCTAGGCCCCACTTTCAGACTTTCTGATTCCATAGGCCTGAGGTAGGCCTGGTGATCCGCATATCTAACAAGCTCCCAGGCGATGCTGATTTTGCTGTCTCGGGTACACTGCTTGGAGAACCATGGAAGCTTGGGGCAAGCTCTGCCCCATTACATAACTCACTATGTGACCTCCATAGATACACATTTCATTCCAATATAATATCCACCGGCATGTCTATTTACCCCTTCAAACTCTGCAGTCCTTGAGGGAATTTCTCTGTTTCCAGGACAGTGCTGGGCAGGTTGAGAGTGTTCAGAAATATTTTGCTGAAGGATTATATTTGAGATGCTTTATAACAGGCTTTGATCTGTTTAGAATTATAGAATGTTAGAGTTGATGGGAAATTCAGAGATGACCTAGTCCAACCCGGTTGTTCAACAGACAGGAAAACTGAAGTTCAGAAAGACCAAGGACATTAGATCACACAAAATTGCCCAAGATCACACAGCAGCTAGCAGGTCTTATACTCAACTACTGTGTGCTAATGATCTCACCAATGTTAATTGAGCAGTTGTTTAGTATGTGCTGGACACCAGGCTGGACACTATACGCTTTCATTTAATTCTCTGCATTATCTCTTGGTTATCTCAATTAATTCTCAGAACAATCCAATGAGGTCAGAAAATTACTGTTTTCATTTTGCATGTGCAAAACATGAGGCCCTGGGGGGTAAATGCCTTGCCTCAGTCACGTAGCTAGTGAATGAGGAGCTGGGCAATGCGGTTGGTGAATGAGCTACTGACCACTATGCTCTTCTGCCTGGCATGTAGTTGGTTCTCAATGAATGTTTAAGTTTTGATAAGTTCAATTCCTGTGAAATGAGGAATCACTTACTTCACAGAATTTTGAAGACTAAAATGGAAAATGTGAGAACCCTTTGAGCCCGTGAAACACTGAGGACTGGGAGGTACTGTTGGGAAAATGGATTTCAGTTCTCCACAGACACCACATTTGTGCTTTCACAGACACATTTCCTTCTAGCTGGAATGCCCCTCCATGTTCCACCTGCAGCCAGTCCAGGTCTTGCTCTCCCACAGAGCCTTGTTTGGCCTCCCCAGGATGAAGCCTGTGCCTCAATAAATCTACGTTCCTTGTACATAGGCATTTTGTCTTTTTCTTTTTTTCCCTCATTAGTATCCTTTTGTGCTTTTGCAGATGCAAAAGCTTGTTGCCCTACATTGTAACACAAGGGTTAGCTCTATTGGAATGCCAGATGGGGACCCTACTGTCCCCATGTCTGTACTCCAGGAGCATCCCATGGAAGGAGCCTCCATGCTGGCTTGAACTGGAGCTATTCCCACACAGCCTCATGAGAACATGGCAAGAGGGGCTGGGCATGTATTAAAATCCCCAGACTGAAAGGCAAGAGGACTGAGTTGGCTGAAGCTCCCTGGTCCCCAAGTCCCCCAGCAGGTTCCTGCTAGAAGTTCAAAAAGAGCCCAGTCTTCTGTGCTCCCATCCACACCTTGTCTCCCCGGGACCTGGGCCAGTGGGGTGGAAAGCTGGGACTGATCTAACTTCCTCTGATAGTTGCCTCAAAGTCTTCCTAGTCTTTGGCTGGCCAACCATGAGTTATTTCTCAAGTATCCAGGTCCCTCAGAAAGGATCAGGGAACTTCCTGGGGCCACCCAGCTTCTGGAGGAGGAGTGGGGGGAGGATGAGGGGGAGGGAGTAGGAGGGGGAAGAGGAGGAGAAGGGGGAGGAGGAGGGGGAGGGGGGTGGAAGAGGAAGGAGGAGGAGCCGGGGAGGACGACAGGGAGGAGGAATGTAGCCTTACAGAATCTCAGGTCTCTGGACTCGCCAGCCACAGTTGGGCTTTGAATGAGGGGGGCAGTCCCTGGACAGAAAAATCTTGTTGTTTTCCCCTACCCACTAGTCTCACTCTCTCTCAATCTCTCTCTCTCTCTCTCTGTTTCTCTCTCTCCAGATACACACACACACACACACACACACACGCACACACACACAATCACACACACACATATATCTGGATATATATGGATATATATCCATCTATTTATGGCTACTTTGGGATTGATTGAATTTTTCTCCCTCCTAAGCTGAGCTCCCTCTGGGAACATGGCCCCGGTAGTAATTTTGAGTGTTTGAGTCAGTCTGTGTCATTCTGCACTGGAGGACTTTTCTTGCTCTTGGTTGTCACTGCCAACTCTCTTAGTTTGTTCTGTATTGCATTCTCAGCTAGGGATAAACTACACTCTGTACTCACTGGCTTGGAGGGGATGATTCACCAGAGGCTGTACCCTTCAGGAATAGTTTCCTGACACAGGAGTGAAGATGAGCTCCATGTTGGCCTTAGTGTCCCTTGCATATTTCAAAGACAGGGTGGGAGCCCCTCAGGCACAGAGCCTACGAGAGCTTCATGGAGATGACCCCCTTCCCTGACACAGTGAACATGGGTGCTGTAAGCAGAGACAAGTTTGAATGTGAGCCAAGTGGCCACTTTATCACTAGTTGCCTGAGAAAATGGAGGCAGAGCCAGAGACAGCCCCTGAAACCCAGGCTGCCTGACAAGGGCTGCATGGCCCTGGCTGAGAGTCCATGGGGAAGGAACGCAGATCACAGAGGTTTTGGCTCACCCTGCAGGGAATTTCTTTTCCCTTCTCCTCTCTGATGATCCACACCCTGTTTTCCCATGGGGTCCCATCTACTCCCCAGCTCCCCTGAGGAGCCCCATTCTCACAGGGTAGTGGTGATCCTGTTGCCCAGTGGATGTGACCACCAGTTTCCCCAGTGTCATGCAAGGTACTGCCACGGGCACGCCCAGATCAGGCAGCAAAGGGCTGACATTAGACGAGTGCTGCAGGCTTAGGCCCAGGAGCCTGAACCGTGAGAGTGTTTTATTGTTGTCTAGAGGAGAAACGTTTGTATTTCAGGCTCCTCGTCTCTCAGATGGATTCAATTGGTCTGCTTTCCCCCGGGAATGAGGGTGAAGGGGGTGGGCAGGAGCAGTAATGTCCTTTTATGGCTCTTTGGAAACCACAAGGACTCAGTCCTAAGGAGTCCACCCAATAATATATATGCCAAGTGCTGTGCCTTTCTGAGAATCCACTCAGTTCTCTTGCTCTCTCAGGAGCACGCCAGAGTGGGAGTGACAGGGACCTTATCATGGGGGAAATCTTGAATCTCAATTATTAAAACAAAATCGATTATTTTCAAATCATAAATGACTATGAAGAACAATTTGCCTGTGATGTGCATTGTTTTTGATAGGGACACACAGTTGAATTCTAACTCAGGCTGAGAACTGCTCTTCTGACTCACACAAAAGATCACACAAAAGACCTTTGATAATAGATAGTCCCATAAAATTCACTAAGTTGGCTTTGAGTGTTGTCTTTCTAAAAATATTGTAGAACATGGTGTTAGGGCTGGAAAGAATTCTAAAGTCATCTAACCCAATCCCCTTATTTTATGGATGAGGAAAGTGTGTTCAGAGAGGTAAAGTGACTTGTTCAAGGTCACACAGTGAATTATGAGTTGGTAATAGAATTGGCATTCCCAACTCTTAGTTTAGTGTTCCCCTTTCTGAGGCCACCTGTACCATCAGAATGTGCTGACCATATGTCCTGTTTATAAAAGGATCCAGGGAAGGAGATACCAAGCCTCACTTGAGTACCCTTTCCATAAAAAAAAAAGATTAATCTGCCAGGCATGGTGGCTCATGCCTGTAATCCCAGCACTTTGGGAGGCTGAGGCGGACCAATCATCCTAGGTAAGGAGTTCCAGACCAGCCTGGCCAACATGGTAAGACCCTGTCTCTACTAAAAATGCAAAAATTAGCTGGGCGCAGTGGCACATGCCTGTAGTCCCAGCTATTTGGGAGGCCGAGGCAGGAGAATAGCTTGAACCCAGGAGGTGGAGGTTGCAGTGAGCTGAGATTGTGCCACTGCACTCCAGCCTGGGCGACAGAGCGAGACTACATCTAAAAAAAAAAAAAGATTAATTATAGAGATGAAGCCCTGCCTGGGGCTTTTACCGTATTGTATCATCCTTCCTTAATATAGCTGGTATTTCCACCACAGCCTTATCTATATTTGAGAATATTTGGAAGCAACTCAAATGTCCAAAAATGGGGATTGGTAAGATAAATTACGGCACATCCCCGCAGTGCATGATCATGCAGTTATTTAAAATGCCATAGTAGAATAATAGTTATCAACACAGAGACATGCAAGAGACTGTTATGTGTAAAGCAACAGAATGCTCAAGTATATTGAAGTGTAACTTTAGTTTGGAGAAAAGAAATTCATGCATACCAAAAATATTTGAAGGATACCAAATGTTAACAATTGTTGTCGCTGGGTATTGAATTGTGGAGTGATCTTTATTTTCTTCTTTTCTATATTTTCCATTTTTTTTTCAATGGAGATTTAATACTTTTATATCAGTGAGAAACAAAAGATGTTATTTTTAAGAAGGAAGTCTGTATTGGTAAGATTTATACACAGTCCTCCCAACAAGTCTCTTGGGAACGCGTGCTCTCCTGCAGCACACACTCCAATCTTCATGTGACTTGCATGCTGGCTCTGGGAAATGGGAGCTCTGATTAGAGAATGTGAATCTAGAATGAGCCAGAACATTTGATCTGTCTCTACTCTCAGTCTTCTCATCTCTCATATGGGTATAATTCATCTGCCCTCTGTGGGGAGAGGGAGGAAGATAGGTATGGGAAGGAGTTATAATTTACACTCATAAGCACATCAGAAATCTTAAGCTTTTGGCCATAAAGAGCCCAAAGGGAGTAGGTGGTAATGACTGAAGAGACCCTTAGCACAGGCTTCTGGGTTGTAAGAGAAAGATAGGACTGCATCCTGTTATGCAGCATTCCTCTGCTGGGTTGGAAGTGAGGTGTGCAAATCCCTCCAGCTGGTTCTTGGCAACTTTGTGTGGAATAATCTTTAATCGAACAGACTTTGCCTTCAAAAAACTGATCAGTGGACTTGTGGGGAATCTGAGGTTCCTGGCACCATGGGCTTTACCCCTGCAAGGGGGTCCATGTGGACCAAAATTCAGTGAATAGGTTCTTCTCCCTGGCTCTCTGGGGTTTCCTGAGCCCCAGGAGAAATGTGAAATTGTCTTGCAACCAGACAAACTGTCAATTAAGGGAAGACAGACCTCCCTCCCATTGAACAAACAATGTAGAAATACAAGCCTTCCTGGGGGCAGATTCAACCTGGCTCTGAGCACTGACCCCAGCAAGACTTTGACCTGATCCAAGAAGGTTTGAAATGCTAATCCACTCATTCCTATTCCAGACATTCACAGATTAGGGCTGCTAGTTGATACAATCTACACTCTGGAAAATAGCAACCTGATTACAATTGGTTTTCCATGCCCCCGGGGAGCCAGGGGCGAGGCCTTTTCCATTGCAACTTGGAGCTGACCACCAGAATGACCTAGGCAGCAGGCCTCTGGGATAAACCTCTGACCTCTGGCTGCTCAGCCCTCTTTCCAGCCTAGACATTGGCAGAGGTCTTGAAGCCAAGCGGGGCAGGTCCTTCTGGACTGCCTGTAATCTCCTGCTGTAATCTCTGTTGCTCCTGATCCTGCTGCCCCAGGGAATCTGAAAGGAGTCTTGTAAATGGAGCTAACGACATGCCTCAAAGTCTTTTGCTGGTGACATCCTCACTGATTTTCATGGCTCAACTCAGATGCTACTTTCACAGTGAAGCCCTCTCTTACCCTTTCTTCATCACCCTTTCCTATCTCCACAACCTGTATCTCATACCTGAGTTAGTCCTCATTCCTTTCTGCCAGGCACTTTAGTTGATTGCCTACCTGTCTGTCTGCACCACTGTTAAGCTGTAAGCTCCATTATCACTTTTTACTGTGTTTTCCTGGTGTAGGCATCCTATAAATGCTTGATGGTTTGAAATAAAAGGCTGGGGTTTCATAGTGCTGGACTTCAGCTTTGCCAATTGCTTTGACACATTCCTGGTCCCACACTGTTTATTCACTTCTCTAAAATGCCTAACCTGACTATGGCAGGCTGAAGCAGTTAAGCAACAAATGAGAATTTAGCAACAGGAATATGTAACGGACCCCACCTTTTAGGGACTAGGAATGGAGCTAGAGAGAAAGCATTACTTATCTGGAAGAACCCAAGAACCAGGTGAGACAGTGCTAATAGTCCAGGGTCAGATCATGGAGACTTTCAGAGCGGCCTTTCTGGAGGAGGTAGGGTTTGCCTTGGAGCCTTAACAATGGGAAAGATTTGGGAAGGGGGTTCCAAGATGGCCAAATAGGAACAGCTCTGGTCTGCAGCTCCCAACATGATTGACACAGAAGACAGGTGATTTCTGCATTTCCAACTGAGGTACCTGGTTAATCTCACTGGGACTTGTTGGACAGTGGGTGTAGCCCATGGAGGGTGAGCCAAAGCAGGGCGGGATATCACCTCCCCTGGGAAGCACAAGGGGTCAGTGGATTTCCCTTTCCTAGCCAAGGGAAGCCATGACAGACTATACCTGGAAAATCGGGGCACTTTTGCCCAAATACTGTGCTTTTCCAATGGTCTTAGCAAATGGCACACCAGGAGATTACATCCCGTGCCGGGCTCAGCGGGTCCCAAACCCACGGAGGCTTGCTCACTGCTAGCACAGCAGTCCAAGATCGAACTGCGAGGTGGCAGCCTGGCTGGGAGAGGGGCATCTGCCATTGCTGAGGCTTGAATAGGTAAACAAAGCTGCCCGGAAGCTCGAACTGCATGAAGCCTATTGCAATTCAACAAGGCCTGCCTGCCTCTGTAGACTCCACCTCTGGGGTAAGGGAATAGCTGAACAAAAGGCAGCAGAAACCTCTGTAGACTTAAAAGTCCCTGTCTGGAAGCTCTGAGGAGAGCAGTGGTTCTCTCAGCATGGCGTTTGAGCTCTGATAATGGACACACTGCCTCCCCAAGTGGTTCCATGATCCCTGTATAGCCTAACTGGGAGACACCTCCCAGTAGGGGCCGACTGACACCTCATACAGCCAGGTGCCCCTCTGAGACGAAGCTTCCAGAGGAAGGATCAGGTAGCAATATATGCTGTTCTGTAGCCTCTGCTGGTGATACCCAGGCAAACAGGGTCTGGAGTGGACCTCCAGCAAACTCGAACAGACCTGCAACTGAGTGACCTGCCTGTTAGAAGGAAAACTAACAAACAGAAAGGAATAGTGTCAACATCAACAAAAAAGACATCCACACCAAAACCCCATCTGTAGGTCACCATCATCAAAGACCAAAGGTAGATAAAACCACAAAGATGGGGAGAAACCAGAGAAGAAAAGCTGAAAATTTTAAAAACCAGAGCACCTCTTCTCCTCCAAAGGATCGCAGCTCCTCGCCAGCAATGGAACAAAGCTGGACGGAGAATGACTTTGACGAGTTGACAGAAATAGGCTTCAGAAGGTTGGTAATAACAAACTTCTCAGAGCTAAAGGAGGATGTTTGAACCCATCGCAATGAAGCTAAAAACCTTGAAAAAACAGACAAATGTCTGTTTTTAACTAGAATAAACTGTGTAGAGAATACCTTAAATGACCTGATGGAGCTGAAAACCATGGCACGAGAACTATGTGACGCATGCACAAGCTTCAGTAGCCTATTTGATCAAGTGGAAGAAAGGGTATCAGTGATTGAAGGTCAAATTAATGAAATGAGAAGAGAAGTTTAGAGAAAAAAGAGTATAAAGAAATGAAAAAAGCCTCCAAGAAACATGGGACTATGTGAAAAGACCAAATCTATGTTTGATTGGTGTACCTGAAAGTTGGAATACACTGTTCAAGATATTATCCAGGAGAACTTCCCCAACCTAGCAAAGCAGGCCAATATTCAAATTCAGGAAATACAGAGAATACCACAAAGATACTCCTCAAGAAGAGCAACCCCAAGACACATAATTGTCAGATTCACCAAGGTTGAAATGAAGGAAAAAATGTTAAGGGCAGCCAGAGAGAAAGGTCGGGTTACCCACAAAGGGAAGCCCATCAGACTAACAGCGGATCTCTCTGGCAGAAACTCTACAAGCCAGAAGAGAGTGGGGGCCAATATTTAATATTCTTAAAGAAAAGAATTTTCAATCCGGAATTTCATGTCCAGCCAAACTATGCTTCATAAGTGAAGGAGAAATAAAATCCTTTACAGACAAGCAAATGCTGAGGGGTTTTGTCACCACTAGGCCTGCCTTACAGGAGCTCCTGAAGGAAGCACTAAACATGGAAAGGAATAACTGGTACCAGCCACTGCAAAAACATGCCAAATTGTAAAGACCATTGATGCTAGGAAGAAACTGCATCAACTAATGGGCAAAATAACCAGCTAACATCATAATGACAGGATCAAATTCATACATAACCATATTAACCTTAAATGTAAATGTGCTAAATGCCACAATTAAAAGACACAGACTGGCAAATTGGATAATGAGTCAAGACCCAACAGTGTGCTGTATTCAGGCGACCCATCTCACATGCAGAGACACACATAGGCTCAAAATAAAGGGATGGAGGAAGATCTACCAAGCAAATGGAAAACAAAACAAAACAAAAAAGCAGGGGTTGCAATCCTAGTCTCTGATAAAATAGACTTTAAACCAACAAAGATCAAAAGAGACAAAGAAGACCATTACATAATGGTAAAGGGATCAATTCAACAAGAAGAGCTAACTATCCTAAATATATATGCACCCAATACAGGAGGACCTAGATTCACAAAGCAAGTCTTTAGAGACCTACAAAGAGAGTGAGACTCCCACACAATAATATTGGGAGATTTTAATACCCTGCTATCAATAATAGACAGATCAACAAGACAGAAGTTTAACAAGGATATCCAGGAGTTGAACTCAGCTCTGCACCAAGCAGACCTAATAGACATCTACAGAACTCTCTACCCCACATCAACAGAATATACATTCTTCTCAGCACCACATCACACTTACTCCAAAACTGACCACATAGTTGGAAGTAAAGCACTCTTCAGCAAATGTAAAAGAAGAGAAATCACAACGAACTGTCTCTCAGACTACAGTGGAATCAAATTAGAACTCAAGATTATGAAACTCACTCAAAACCGCACAACTACATGGAAGCTGAACAATCTGCTCCTGAATGATTACTGGGTAAATAACAAAATGAAGGCAGAAATAAAGATGTTCTTTGAAACCAATGAGAACAAAGACATAACGTACCAGAATCTCTGGGACACATTTAAAGCAGTGTGTAGAGGGAAATTTATAGCACTAAATGCCCACAAGACAAAGCAGGAAAGATCTAAAATTGACACCCTAACATCACAATTAAAACTAGAGAAGCAAGCAAACAAATTCAAAAGCTAGCAGAAGGCAAGAAATAACTAAGATTAGAGCAGAAATGAAGGAGATAGAGACACAAAAAACCCTTCAAAAAATCAATGAATCCAGGAGCTGGTTTTTTGAAAAAATCAACAAGATTGATAGACTGTTAGCAAGGCTAATAAAGAAGAAAAGAGAGAAGAATCAAATAGATGCAATAAAAAATGATAAAGGGGATATCACCATTGATCCCACAGAAATACAAACTACCATCAGAGAATACTATAAACACCTCTACGCAAATAAACTAGAAAATCTAGAAGAAATGGATAAATTCCTGGACACATACACCCTCCCAAGACTAAACCAGGAAGAAGTTGAATCTCTGAATAGACCAATAAGAGACTCTGAAATTGAGGCAATAATTAATAGCCTAACAACCAAAAAAAGTCCAGGATCAAATGGATTCACAGCCGAATTCTACCAGAGGTACAAGGAGGAGCTGGTACCCTTCCTTCTGAAACTATTCCAGTCAATAGAAAAAGAGGGAATCCTCCCTAACTAATTTCATGAGGCCAGTATCATCCTGACTCCAAAGCCTGGCAGAGACACAACAAAAAAAGAGAATTTTAGATCAATATCCCTGATGAATATCAATGCAAAATCCTCAATAAAATACTGGCAAACCAAATCCAGTAGCACATCAAAAAGATTTTCCACTAAGATCAAGTTGGTTTCATCCTTGGGATGCAAGGCTGGTTCAACATATGCAAATCATTAATCCATTACATAACAGAACCAATGAGAAAAACCACACGATTATGTCAATAGAAGCAGAAAAAACATTTTTGACAAAATTCAACAGCCGTTAATGCTAAAAACTCTCAATAAACTAGGTATTGATGGAACGTATCTCAAAATAACAAGAGCTATTTATGACAAACCCACAGCCAATATCATACTGAATGGGTAAAAACTGGAAGCATTACCTTTGAAAACTGGCACAAGACAGGGATGCCCTCTCTCACCACTCCATAGTGTTGGAAGTTCTGGCTGGGGCAATCAGGCAAGAGAAAGAAATATAGGGTATTCAATTAGGAAAAGAGGAAGTCAAATTGTCCCTGTTTGCAGATGACGTGATTGTATATTTAGAAAACCCCATTGTCTCAGCCCAAAATCTCCTTAAGCTGATAAGCAACTTCAGCAAAGTCTCAAGATACAAAATCAGTGTGCAGAAATTACAAAATTCCAATGCAGCAATAACAGACAAACAGAGAGCCAAATCATGAGTGAATTCCCATTCACAATTACTACAAAGAGAATAAAATCCTAGGAATCCAACTTACAAGGGATGTGAAGAACTTCTTCAAGGAGAACTACAAACCACTGCTCAACGAAATAAAAGAGGACACAAACAAATGGAAGAACATTCCATGCCCATGGATAGGAAAAATCAATATCTTGAAAATGGCCATACTGCCTAAGGTAATTTATAGATTCAATGTCATCCCCATCAAGCTACCAATGACTTTCTTCACGGAACTGGAAAAAACTACTTTAAAGTTCATATGGAAACAAAAACGAGCCCGCATTGCCAAGACAATCTTAAACCAAAAGAACAAAGCTGGAAGCATCATGCTACCTGACTTCAAACTATACTACAAGGCTACAGTAACCAAAACAGCATGGTACTGGTAGCAAAACAGAGATAGAGACCAATGGAACAGAACAGAGCCCTCAGAAATAACACTGCACATCTACAGCCACCGATCTTTGACAAACCTGACAAAAACAAGAAATGGGGAAATGACTCCCTATTTAATAAATGGTGCTGGGAAAACTGACTAGCCATATGTAGAAAGCTGAAACTGGATCCCTTCCTTACACCTTATACAAAAATTAATTCAAGATGGATTAGAGACTTAAATGTTAGACCTAAAACCATAAAAACCCTAGAAGAAAACCTAAGCAATACTATTCAGGACATAATCATGGGCAAGGACTTCATGACTAAAACACCCAAAGCAATGGCAACAAAGCCAAAATTGGCAAATGGGATCTAATTAAATTAAAGAGCTTCTGCACAGCAAAAGAAACTAGCATCAGAGTGAACAGAAACTAGCATCAGAGTGAACAGACAACCTACAGAATGGGAGAAACTTTTTGCAATCTACCCATCTGATAAAGGCCTAATATCCAGAATCTACAAAGAACTTAAACAAATTTGCAAGAAAAAATCAAACCTCCCCATCAAAAAGTGGGTGAAGAATATGAACAGACACTTCTCAAAAGAAGACATCTATGCAGCCAACAGACACATGAAAAATGCTCATCATCACTAGTCATCAGAGAAATGCAAATCAAACAACAATGAGATGCCATCTCACACCAGTTAGAATGGTGATGATTAAAAAGTCAGGAAACGGCCGGGCGCGGTGGCTCAAGCCTGTAATCCCAGCACTTTGGGAGGCCGAGACGGGCGGATCACGAGGTCAGGCGATCGAGACCATCCTGGCTAACACCGTGAAACCCCGTCTCTACTAAAAATACAAAAAACTAGCCGGGCGAGGTGGCGGGCGCCTGTGGTCCCAGCTACTCGGGAGTCTGAGGCAGGAGAATGGCGTAAACCCGGGAGGCGGAGCTTGCAGTGAGCTGAGATCCGGCCACTGCACTCCAGCCCGGGCTACAGAGCAAGACTCCGTCTCAAAAAAAAAAAAAAAAAAAAAAAAGTCAGGAAACAACAGGTGCTGGAGAGGATGTGGAGAAATAGGAACACTTTTACACTGTTGGTGGGACTGCAAACTAGTTCAACCATTGTGGAAGACAGTGTGGTGATTCCTCAAGGATCTAGAACTAGAAATATCATTTGACGCAGGCATCCCATTACTGGGTATATACCCAAAGGATTATAAATCATGCTGCTATAAAGACACATGCACATGTATGTTTATTGTGGCAGTATTCACAATAGCAAAGACTTGGAACCAATCCAAATGTCCATCAATGACAGACTGGATTAAGAAAATGTTGCACATATACACCATGGAATACTATGCAGCCATAAAAAAGGATGAGTTCATGTCCTTTGTAGGTACATGGATGAAGCTGGAAACTATCATTCTGAGCAAACTATCACAAAGACAGAAAAGCAAACACTGCATGTTCCCACTCATAGGTGGGAATTGAACAATGAGAACACTTGGACACAGGGTGGGGAACATCACACACTGGGGCCTGTCGTGGGGTTGGGGGGATGGGGGGAGGGATAGCATTAGGAGAAATACCTAATGTAAATGACGAGTTAATGGGTCCTGCAAACCAACATGGCACATGTATACATATGTAACAAACCTGCACATTGTGCACATGTACCCTAGAACTTAAAGTATAATTTTAAAAAAATGGGGAGGATTTGGATGGATCAGTCTATAATTTTCCAAGCGCATAGAGGAAAGAACTTGGGGTACATGTCAGAAGATTTGAGTTCATTTTCTAACATTGACCTACCTACTATATGGCCTTGGACAAGCCACCTAACTTCTCAAACTCTTATATTTAAAAAAAATTTTTTGAGACAGGGTCTCACTCTGTCACACAGGCTGGAGAGCAATGCTGCAATCACAGCTCACTGCAGCCTCAAACTCCTGGGCTCAAGTGATCCTCTCACCTCAGCCTTCTGAGTATCTAGGACTACAGGTGCATGCCACCACTCCAGGTTAATTTTTAAGTTCCTTTTTTGTAGAGATGAGGTCTCACTGTGTTGTCCAGTTTGGCCCCAGTCTCCTGGGCTCACGTGATTCTCCCACCTTGGCCTCCCAAAGCACTGGGATTACAGGAATGAGCTACTCTGCCCAGCCACAAGCTTCTTACTTTAAAAAATGGGAATCATGAGAAATGTCTGCTTGGCTGGCCTTATGGAAATGCTGGTGACATAAACAATGTGAAAGCCCTTTACAGATGAGAAAATGATGTCAGTATTACTTACTATCATTCCTTGTATCGGTAGACTGTATGGATACAAGATCTGCCTCCATGATGGCAAAGTCACTTTACTTTATTTGGTTTAGGGCTGCTGGGTGTCTGATTTCCTGTAGAAACCTTTGGTGTCTTTCTGACCCTGCCTGATTTTTGCATGAACTTCGGCCAAGACTATTATGCTTTTTGTCAAGGCCTTCAAGTGCTTTAAACACTGTCTTTCACATTGCTGAAAATGTTGATAAAACAGTTAGAATAACAAATCTACTCAGGCTTTAATTCTACTATGTGCTACTTAAAAGATTAGCTTGTTAGTATAGAATAGACATGTTCTGAGCTCAAGACATTCTGAAAAATTGTGATATAGCATATTTTTGAAAAGTATTATGGAAGAGAGCTAAGAGTAAATCTTCAGTGTTTCAGGTGTTTTATTTACTTATTTATTTTGTAGAGAGAGGGTCTCTCTATGTTGCCCAGTGTGGTTTCAGACTCCTGGCCTCAAGCATTCCTCCTGCCTCGGTCTCCCAAAGTGTCAGGATTATAGGCATAAGCCACTGTGCCCAGCCTCAGTTGTTCTAAATGGGCATGATAATTGCAAAAGTAATACTAATTGTAAATAATTCAAACACCTCAGAAGGACACAAAGAAAAATGAAGGTCAGTCTTTGTCTCTGCTCTCTCAATCTGCTGGAATCTGCCTCCTCCTCAGAGGTCACTACCATAAGCAATTTGGTGAATATCTGTGCATGTACATGCATGTGCACATGTTTTATTCTTTACACAAATGAAAATATATAGTATAGACTGTTCTGTAGCTTCCTTTTTTCATCTAACAAAATATCAATAATTTTCTAGTTCAGCTTATGTTTTGTTGTAACTGCAAAGTATTTACTAATATTTCATTATACAAATGTATCAGAATGTTAGTAAACAGACTAAAAAAGGTTACATCCTTTTCTTTCTAAACATCCTTTCTTTCTTGCTTGCTATAATAAATACTTTTGTATGAACAACAAAAAAACTGTCTTTCAATAATACAAAATATCAATATATTTTATGTCATTATACAATACCACACACTAACATCGCACATTTATGTTTTAGTTTATACATTGACACAAATACATATTAAAACCAAAATTTTCGGCCGGGCGCGGTGGCTCAAGCCTGTAATCCCAGCACTTTGGGAGGCCGAGACGGGCGGATCACTAGGTCAGGAGATTGAGACCATCCTGGCTAACACGGCGAAACCCCGTCTCTACTAAAAACACAAAAAATTAGCCGGGCGAGGTGGCGGCGCCTGTGGTCCCAGCTACTTGGGAGGCTGAGGCAGGAGAATGGCGGGAACCCGGGAGGCGGAGCTTGCAGTGAGCTGAGATCTGGCCACTGCACTCCAGCCTGGGTGACAGAGCGAGACTCCGTCTCAAAAAAAAAAAAAAACCAAAAAAAAAACCAAAATTTTCACAAAACCAGACACCCTTGCTATCTATAAAGTATTGACCTTCCCTCCCCTTTCCTATTCAACTATTTCAATTAACAAATTATCATTCAACCTGCTAAATTGATTTAAAATCTTACTATTAAAAGATGTATATGATCTATACATGTAACAAAATTGCATGTGTACCCCATAACTTTGTATAAATAAAAAATAAATAAAAGTAAAATATTACTGAGATGGTTGGAAAAACAAAAACAAAAACGCTGTTCTGGAGTGCACAAAGAACTATCTTAGGAAACAAGATATATGGAGCAAAAAAACTAGAAAAGATACACAATGAGGCTAAATTCAATTTGGACTGTAAAATCAGTAATTTGGAGGAGAAAGCTAGGAGGTTCAAGTTGGTTTGCAAAGTTTTCCTGGAGCATGTGAGAATTAATCTGCCTTCAGTTCCTAGTGTACTGTAGATGGGGGAATGCAATAAGAGAATTAAGTGGAATGGTGTGGGTAGGTAAGAAGGCACGTAAAGCATATACGTAGGCTAACTATGGCAGAAGAAATCAGCATTTTTTCTTGTGGAACAGCAAAAGCTTATAGGAATTGTGTTGAGCAGTTTTGGGAATCTGGTTTGTTAAGTATAAGTAGTGGGATCAGTCTATAGAAGGCTTTTGAGTGCCAGGCTGAGACAAATAAAATTGATATGGCAATTTGGCTTGATGTGGTATAATACGGGATGCCATTGGCAGTCTTTGAATAGGAGAGTGACTGGTTGAAAGTGGTATTTTGGGAAGGATAATCTGGTAGCAGTAATAAGGACAAACATTCCTTCATAACAGAGGGATATGTTTCTTTTTCATCATTAACAGACATGTTTTCCCTTATAACCCAATAAAAACACAGTAAACTAGAACAGAGAAAACTAATTTTCTTTCTTTCTTTTTCTTTCTTTCTTTCTTTCTTTCTTTCTTTCTTTCTTTCTTTCTTTCTTTCTTTCTTTCTTTCTTTCTTTTTTCTTTCTTTCTTTCTTTCTTTTTCTTTCTTTCTTTCTTTCTTTTTTTTTCTTTCTTTTCTTTCTTTCTTTCTTTCTTTCTTTCTTTCTTTCTTTCTTTCTTTTTTCTTTCTTTCTTTCTTTCTTTCTTTCTTTCTTTCTTTCTGTCTCTCTCTTTCTTTCTTCCTTTCTTTTCTTTTTTCTCTCCTTCCTTCCTTCCTTCCTTCCTTCCTTCCTTCCTTCCTTCCTCTCTCCCTTCCTCCCTTTCTCCTCCTCCTCCTCCTCTTCTTCTTCTCCTCCTCCTCCTCCCTCCTTCTTCCCTCCTTCCTCCTCCTCCTCTTCTTCGTCTTCTTCCTCCTCCTCCTCCTCTTCTCCTCCTCCTTCTCCCCCTCCTCCCTCCCTCCCTCTCTCTCTCCTCCCTCCCTCCTTCTCTCTCTCCTTCCTTCCTTCTTTCCTTCCTTTCCTTCCTTCCTTCCTTCCTTCCTTCCTTCCTTCCTTCCTTCCTTCCTTCCTTCCTTCCTTCTTCTTTCCTTCCTTCCTTCCTTCCTTCCTTCCTTCCTTCCTTCCTTCCTTCCTTCCTTCCTTCCTTCCTTCCTTCCTTCTTTCTTTCTTTTCTTTCTTTCTCTCTCTCTCTCTTTCTCCTTTCCTTCCTTCCTCCCTCTCTCTCTCTCTCTTCTCTCTCTCTCTCTCTCTCTCTCTCTCTTCTCTCTTTCTCTCTTCTCTCTCTTTCTCTCTTTCTCTCTCTTCTCTCTCTCTTTCTCTCTTTCTCTCTTTCTCTCTTTCTCTCTTTCTCTCTTTCTCTCTTTCTCTCTTTCTCTCTTTCTCTCTTTCTCTCTTTCTCTCTTTCTCTCTTTCTTTCTTTCTTTCTTTCTTTCTTTCTTTCTTTCTTTCTTTCTTTCTTTCTTTCTTTCTTTCTTTCTTTCTTTCTTTCTTTCTTTTTCTGTCTGGCTTTTAGCTGCCTTTATCACTCACAAAACTCTGCCATGCCAGTGGCTGATTTGGGAATTCATAAATGAAAATCTTAGCAGAGCAGAATCTCTAGAGAGAAGTGCCAGATATGTAGCATTTCCAATACAATGTTTGGAGCAACAGCTTGGTCAACAGCCAGCCTGGGGTATCTCTTTTTAAGGGTACCTGTGATAGGCACAATTCTAAAATTGCCCCAAAATTCTTTACCCCTGGTTTACATGCAATGTTTAAGCCTCTCCTGAGTGTAGGCAGGAAATATGAACATAAAAGGTATCACTCTCATGATTAGGTTATGCTATATGGCAAAGGCGAAGATGTTTTGCAGATGTAATTAAGGTCCCTAATCAGTTGAATTTGAGCTAATCAAAAGGGATATTACCCTGGGTGGCTTTGACCTAAACAGACAGACTCTTAAAAGGAGTCAGAGAGATTCTCTTGTTGTTTTCAGGAAGAAAACAGCACTGTGAACTGCCTATGAAAAGGGCACAGAGCAAGAATAGGGGGGTGGCTCTGGTAGCTGAGAGTGAGACCAATCCAACAGTCAGTAAGAAACCAGAAACTGAAATAAGTGAATCCTGCCAGTAACTAGTGAGCTTGAAAGAGGACCTTGAGGCTTGGACAAGATTGCAGTCCTGCTGAAGACTTGATTTCAGTCTGATGAGACCCTGAGCAGAGGATTCAGCTAACCTGTACTCAGACTTCTATTGTACAGAAACTGTGAGATAACAAAGGGGTGTTGTTTTGAACCACAATGTTTATCATAATTTATTACACAGTATAGAAAACTAATAGAAGACTCTAATACATCACTGGCATAGCAAAGCATTCTTGAAAATGTAACAAGATAGGACTTTTTAAAAATGGAGAATTATCAGAGGAGATTATACAATAATAGGGTTAGAAGAAATATGAGCAAATTCTTGGAAGGAGAATCAGACTGTCAAAAATTATACTCAGTAATTACTAGAAGTAATTACTACCTTATAGGTCTTTTGCTTTTTGGGGAGAGTATGAAAGTTTGGGACCAGATCTGAACTGCTCAAGAAGCTAGGAAGATAGGGAACTGCTACCTGAATCATCCTTTCCTATTTCCTTCTGATTGGTGCATATCTTCTCTCCTAAATAAATGATGAACTCTTATTTGTTTGCTTTTAAAGACTATGAGTTTAAAGGAGCCCTGAATTCTTAACTACCTGTATTCATACCAAACTGTCAACCTTCTCAGAGTTCTCAGATGTGTAATCTGGCTTTGGAAACCTCCATGACCATCAATTCCTTTCTCCTTTCTCTAAAGTAGAAGCTTCCATTGTTGCCACCTGGTTTAGCAATGAAAGATTGGGGTCCCTGAGAAGGCTTCAGTTTGTGAAAAGAACTAGGGGATACAGTGAATGTGAGAAGATCTATGTTGCTGAGGAAGATACATGTTATGAAAGAATAGATGAAGAAGGAAATATGAACTTGAGAGAATTGGCACACTTGCATTGGTTTCACCATGTGTGGTGATAGAATCAACTAATGTGAAGTCTGAGTCACTAACTTGGTAGACTTGATTTATATGTGAGATTATTCAAATGGTGCTATTCTACAGGACTGATTGTGGGAAACTGAACTAAAAGGCAAGAGGGAGGAACACATAGTTGGTAGCCCATAAATAAAGGAACAAGAAGGGACTGAAATTAGCTTACAGCTTGTTTACAACCTCCCTTGGAAGGATGTGGCATAACAGACCCAAGCATCAGGGGTTGGGATAATGAGGGAAACAACTGAGGTTTGGAACAGTGTCCCACTTCTCGTATTCCTGTGTGGTGTGTGCTACGCTGACAAAGAGCAGGGATTTTCTGATTGTCTCTGCCACGCTGACCTTTACCATGTTTACTTTTCAGTTGGTTTTGGGGAAGGCATTTGAGCTCTGTGGTATGAGCAAGTTCACTCCTCCTCCACTTTCCTTTTTTTCTCCCCTCTTGCCCAAAACGGTTTGCTGAGTGACAAATAATCACAAGTTGTTTTTACAGGTGTAAAACCAACAGATCAAATGCTGGTCTGTGCCTGGGCTTGTGAATGGGGACTGTGTTATGTTTGGAGAATACCACTGCATCATTTACACTTGCAAACCCTTTGTAATCTTAATCTCTTTGTTGCTTTTATGTTATACTGGCCCCCCAAGGTTAAAGAAAGAGATTTAGACCTTAAACACAAATCCAGCCTTCAAGCTCTGGAATTATCTTTGCCTTTAAATGCAGCTGATCAATGCCCATTTCTTTTGAAAATAAAACCCTTTTGAACCTTGAAAGCCTTCCACTGTTGAGCTATGCCTAAGTGCCACATGGGGGAATGGGCAGAAAAGAGCCCGTTTTTCCCTTAGTGCTTGCATTAGGGGTCCTAGAGTTCAGTTCGACGCAATCAATTTAATTGGCGCTAGCTCTGGTGACAAATTATGCTGGTTTACACTCCAGTGTAGCAGAGATTCCTCAAACGCAGGGGAAGAAGGGAGATACACTTCTTGGTCTCTACTTAAAGAGGGCAACAGTATTGGAAAAGGAGCACATTTAATTTATCACTGTCAGAGCAGGTGCAAAGTTTAATTCTAACTAAAAGCATTAAACAATTAACCCAGACAGTCAGGCCTTCTGAAAATGCTCAGTAGCAGGGAATACACGGACCAGATTACCAATGGAAACGTCGATGCTTCTCTTTTATTCCGCTGAATATCTTCCTGCACTTTTTTTTTTAAAACAAAGAAAAGTCCCAGAAATACAATAACTTCTCAGGTCTTTTGGTAGATGTTTGAATTGAAAGGGTCAGATAGGACATCACCCTACACTCAAAGATCGACAAATAACTGTCCCTTGAGCCCTTGTTGATTAGCTGTGAGAAGAGAAATAAGTCATTTGATTTGGAAGCTTCTATAAGCCGGTTGCTCACCTTTTTTATGGTGAAGTATATTACCATGCAATATCTATTCCATTAATTTGAATTGTTCTGCAGTATTCAGATCCCTGGAGATCATCTGTTATTGTGGGGTAGGGGTGTGGACAAGGGGATGAACCAGTAGATAAGAACTCAGATAGCAATGAAATCCAATTAGACATAGAGATGAACCATGCTTCACAGATACTTAGTACATTTTCTTTCTTTGGTTGTTGCACCGACCAGATAATCATTGAATTTTAGAGCTGAAAGGTCCTTGGAGAACTTTGAGGCTTAGCCTAAAGGATTTCATTGTGAGAACGTCGAGGCCTGAAGATGGGAAGTTTCTGCTCAATGTTATGTTGTTTCTGCAAAGCTCTCACTATGGGCCAACTCTTCTGACTTGGTGCAGGCAGTTAAATAAAGATTATGGGCTTTGGAAACTGTCAGATCTGCCTTTGAATTGTGACTATGCTTCATACTTGACATCTTAGGGTGTACACTGGATGTTGATAAACTCCCTGTGAGATAATTCATGTAACTCATCCAGCCCAGTATGTGGCACCTACAGCCTTCATTTTGTGTTGATTCCTGCCTCTGTCTCTCCAGGTGCTCAGATTAACTGAGGGGCTATAGGTAAAGCACCTGGTCCAGTGCCTGACATACGTAGTTGCAGTGTATTTTCAACTCTTTAGTAAATCAGAAAAAAAAATAGTAAAAAATCATTTAACTTACGATGCAAATGCTTTGGAATTTTGAAAGCATTACTGTTTTCTAGCTTAATTTATCAGTTCAGATCTGTGTTACTGAGTGGAAAGGGTAAAATTAAGTTTGTTTCTCTTTTAATTGTCTGACTAGAAGATATCTGGGCTTTGAGGGACCTTACAGATCATAGGCTATGCTTCTCACTTTGCAGATGAGGAAACATAGGCCACACGTGATTAAATACTTTACCAAGGGCACAATGAGCTTATGGCTAGCCCTATCTGGTGATCTCAAGTGGGTGTGATCTCTAGTGACCTGGAAGTGGAGGTCCGGATCCCTGTCAACTCAGCAGCCTCCACCCCTAAACATGCAGAACCTCATGTCTCCACTGAACACACTGTAAAAACTATGGGCGCTGTTTGATATTGTTACACAGGTAATCTGGTGTAAGTTAAGTTACCAGATTGCTGTATAGGAGAAAACATGGTGCTGCTCTAGCGTTTTGTATAAAATAACTACTTTAAGCATGAGATTCCCTAGTTTTATTTTAAATATGATATAGCATTAGAAAACATTTTAAGAAACAAAGAAACCATGTATCATTTCATGTTCATTCCCAGCATCAAATTTATGGTACAGAGCTTCATTTGAGGGAGCTGGCACAGTCCCATGATTGGAAAGGATTCAATGTATGGGTTTTAATTCCACAATTTGTGCCTCAGTTTCTATTTTGTGCAAAGGTTCCTTCCTGATGCCTTTCCTTAGTCTGTCAGCTAGTGCTGACTGGAGTGTCTGTATGAATGTCATCTCCAGAAACTTGGGATCCTCCTGGAGACAAGCACTGTACACTAAATGCAAGGGGAAGATGTTTACTGAATGCCTACTGCATGCATGGTTTTGTTTAATCCTTACAACTTTGTGATGTAGGCACTCTTATCCCTATTTACAGAGATCAGCACTGGAGAGAGATAAGCCCCACAGTCACCAGGGAGAGGAGGAGCCAGGATTTGAACCCAGCTCCATCCAAAGCACATACTCTTTGTAATCTACATGTTGCTGTTCAGTGCTGTTCAGTCTATGGCCTCTCTGGACTTAGGTTACCAAAATAACATGTGATTACAGTCTCAGCAACCACAAGGATGGAAACTGCCCAAGGGGTGCATGAGGCTATCTGTTGCTGATGTTTTTCTTTGGGAAATATGGTCTGTAAGATTTTTTTTTTTTCTTTCTAAGAACATGTGCTTTCATGATCTGAAACATTTTTATCACTAAGGAAATGTTCAAAAGAGATTGCCATGAGTTGATTGCATGTTGCTCCCTAGGAAGAAACGTACAACTGGGATTTTTTTTTTTTTTTCTCTATGAGCTTTGCCAACTTTTGGAAGCCCAGCAGCCACCTCTTTATAACATTCAGTGTCATGAGGTTTGGAGGGCTGGAGACTAATGGCCATCTTTTAGAAAAACACAACCTGCTCACCCAACAGAGTCGTGGAAAAGTGAGAAGGATAAAATAATGATGTCGGTGCTCACTCATTCCCCCCTCCCATCAAGGAGAAGACAAGGTGAGGCCTCAACAATGGTTCAGTTGAGGTCTGGAGCAGACATACCTTCCAACAGTGGCCAAGCAGTATGTAATTCCAATTATTAATCCAACTCCCAAAGCTTTAATTTATTATATCTAATTGCAAAATAAGGGATTGTACATGCATATGTCTTGTCCCCTATGTCTCTGTTATTTGCTTTACTCATTCATGTAGATTTAATTGCCATTTCACAGCAGTCTCCCTGAAATCTGGTTAGATTGCCTATTGCCGCTATAATTTCAAGAGCCTTACATACGCTAATGGTATTAACAAGAGCTGCCCTTCTCTTGTGGTCTCATTGTTTTGTTTCTCACTGGGCCTCTTTGTCTCTGTCCATTCTGACATCCATGTCCTGCTCTGACATTTACATCCAAGGAGACCTATTTCACGAGGGTGGGGTGAAGGCTCATGGGCCCCCTAGAGCCATCCCAGGAAAAGGTCTTGGGGCAGAATAGAAAAAAATGGTGAAGGTCTAGTTTATCTCAATTTGTGTTTCAGTATTACTGAATTTGAGGTATTTAAGTCTTGATGAAAAATAAATAAAATTTTGAAAAGTTGTTAAATAACTTTTTCCTAAATTTGAAATTTGTGTGTGTGTTGAGGGGTGCTAGGGAAGGGTCTGGGTGTGTGTTTAAGTTGCCTCCTTATTGCCCTTATCTTTTAAAGCAAAACTAGGGGAAAAAAAACCCAAAATCTACAAATACAAATAACAAAATGCATTTCCCTATGGTAGGATAAACATTCAGCTGTGTCATTTGCAAGAACTCAATAACATAAACAAAAATAAACCAAGCAATTTTCATAGTGAGTTTTTGTGTTTAGTATATGAAGTATTTCTGGATTGTCATCAAGCCAGCATTTATGACCACTTTAAAGAAATAAAAATTTTAGTAACAGAAAATTATAACATCGTCCAGCTCTTGATGGGGGACTTGGGAGAAGAGAAAACTACAGATGATCTTAAAAAATAGAGATACATTTTTGCGAGGCATGTGAGGACAGAGAAGAGAGAAGGGGCTGCCCAGTAGAGGTCTGAGCCCAGCACCAATGCAGGATTTCTCAATGTCAAGCCCAACTTTGAAAAAGGCTTTGAATTAGCTTTCTGTGGCTAAATAAGTAGCCATTAAATCTTGTCTTATAATTTGCCCTTCTCCTCTGAAAAATGGGAGTTCTCTTATGGTTCATGTTCCTGGGCTAAGGATTTAATCACATCAGCCAAAGTTTCTACCATCTTAGAAATAAAGCATATAAAGTTGACCATAGGTCTCATTTAGCATATAATTGCAATGTTTCCTTACAGTTAAAAAAAAGAAAAAACCTTAAAACCTATTTAGTTTAACTCCGGGAAAACATGAAGACAGAATTAAAAGCATACTTTTCTTATGTCCTGTAGAACACAGTTCATTTTCTTTTCAGTGTTGAAGTTCTTCTTTCCATTTACCTCTATATACATTTTATTTCCTTTTTTTTAAAATTAATTTTACTTTAAGTTTTGGGATACATGTGCTGAATGTGGAGGTTTGTTACATAGGTATACATGTGCCATGATGCTTTGCTGCACCTATCAACCTATCCACATTTTAAGCTCCACATGCATTAGGTATTTGTCCCAATGTTCCCTTGCCTTCCATCCCCTGACAGGCCCTGGTGTGTGATGTTCCCCTCCCTGTGTCCACATACATTTCATTTCTTCTTGATACTCTGCCTTAAGTCAACAGTTGCCTTAGCTCCAGCTCTGGTTCTATGCCCCATCACCCACTCTGACTCTCTAAGAGTCACACACAGGGCATTATGACCTCTCATTCTTGCATCCATTTCAGAATATCCACATGTTCTTTTTACCACTGAACTTCATGCTTGTCTAAGTCTCCGATTCCCTTCAGGGTATTTTAATTCATCATTCTTTCTCTTCCAGGTGGTAGTATTCAAAGCATGAGCTGAGAGCTGTTCTTTTCTAGTATTCATATTTCCAACATGATAAGGTCTGTAATTTTAATTCTGGCAGGAATTAAACAACCTCCTTGTTATATTCCTAATTAGTTTTTCATCAAAATCACTGTTAGTGTCTATTTGTTCCTTTATTCTGTTGAGGCTTTCCTTCCCGGTAGGTGACAAGCTACAGTTGGTGGGAGAGGGATTCCAAGGAGGTTTTAGTTCTGTTAAAGACTCTGTGGACATATATTTTCCTCTATCCAATTAAGAGTTTCCCCTAAAACTATCCCTGTAGTTTTGACAGAACTCCCTAAATAGCTCAGCTTTTCAAGAAAGACCACTATAATGTCCTTCTCATTTGGATTCACTTGTTGGGTTCTAGGCTTTGCAAAACATCCAATTATCATGTAGTTAGATTACAAAACTGTTCAATGAAGTTTATCTAGTTACACAAGTATTAACTCCTTTGTAACCTCAAAATAATTAAAATAATGATTAAACAAAGCATATTTTGGCTTCACCCAAGAGTTTTGACTCAAGACTTCTTGTCTTTTGTCTCTTCTTAGGAGGTAGATTAGCTATCTTTGATCCAGTAAGATTTGTAGTGACATGTTCTTGTTGAAATAGAGTAGACCAGGCTTATTTCTAGTTTTGCTGGGTCTAGATTCTACTCCAAGATTTCTTCCCTCCAAATGCTCATTGTTTTGATTAACTTGTACATTGCCCAAGACTAGGGACCTGGGAAGAAATCTCAAGAAAAGGTCTCAGTTGGATAGAGAAGTTTACTACTGTGGTCTATTACTGGGTTTTCTCTACTTTCTCTATGATGTTTCTGGTGTGTTTGAGTTCAGACTCTTAACGTGGACTGATCAGACCTGTTCAGAGTGAGAATATGAGAGACTCACATATTCTGAACTCTTGGATTTGGATATGGGAAATTTTTGATTGTCTGTGGTAAGTAGAGTCCTCCTCCCCTTGTAATTATAGGGGCAGCAATTGTTTGAGTGTAGGGATCTTTAAAGATGCTAATCCACCCCTTTTCTTCTACTCCTGCTGTGTGTGGCTGTGCAAGGTTTCCCTTGGGCAAGGGCTCTTGGCTGAAGGGGAATGTAGTGCTGAAATTCAGCAGTGCTAACTCTGGCATGGGACTGTAGTGGGCATCATTTTCTTTTCTCTTTCCTTACTTTTGTATGTTATTTTTTTAAAAAATCTTATTTTGAAATAATTTCAATCTTAGAGAAAAGTTGCAAGAGTAATGCAGATAACACTTATACACCTTTTACCAAGATTCAACAATTTTAAATGTTTTGGCACATTTGTTTTATCTGTCTATTGTATTGTTTTCTGAATCATTTGAAAGAAGGTGTCATATTCTTTGTGCCTTAATACTTCAGTGTGTATTTCCTAAAGGGAAGGATGTTTTCTTATGTAACCAGAATATAGCTATCAAATAATAGGAAACATAACAGTGACATAATGTTTTTATCTACTTGATAGTCCTTATTTTAATTTTATCAATTATACCAATAGCATTCTTATAATATTACTTTTTCCTCAAGTACAAGACTCAATCCAGCCTCATGTATTGTAGTTAGTTTTGTGTTTTTTCTCTTTTAGTTGTGAATACAGTAGTTCTTTAACCTTTCTTTGTCTTTCATTATACTGATATTTTTGAAAAACACAGACCAGTTATTTTATACATCATTCTTCAGTTTGGGTTTATCTGGTAATTGCTCATGAGGAGATAAAGGTTATGCAGAATTGTTGGCCAGAATTCTGTATGTGTGATACTGTGTGCTTCTCGGAGTAACTCAAGTAGAGACATATGATCTGTCTGATCCTTATTGTTGAGGTTAATTTTGATAACTGGATCAAAGTATTGTCTGGTTTCTCCACTGTGTAGTGACAGTTTTTTTAAAAACCCTTGTAATGATTAAACAATCTGTGGGGACACACTTTAAGATCACAGTTTATGACTCATCAAATTTTGAACCCAAAATTTAACAGCGATTTATAATTCCTGCTCATTGATGTTTTAATGTGGTGACTTTTCAACTCTACCATGTCCTTCAAATTGATCAGTCAGCATTATATTGTAAGAAAGAGCCCACCCTTTTCTTTTATATGTTTATTCTTCTATTTATAATCAATATGGACTCATGAATTTTTACTTTTTACAGTGGATTATAATCTGTTATTTATTTATTTATTTATTTATTTTTAAATTTATTTATTATTATTATACTTTAAGTTGTAGGGTACATGTGCATAACGTGCAGGTTTGTTACATATGTATACTTGTGCCATGTTGGTGTGCTGCACCCATCAACTCGTCATTTACATCAGGTATAACTCCCAGTGCAATCCCTCCCCTCTCCCCCCTCCCCATGATAGGCCCCGGTGTGTGATGTTCCCCTTCCTGAGTCCTAGTGATCTCATTGTTCAGTTCCCACCTATGAGTGAGAACATGTGGTGTTTGGTTTTCTGTTCTTGTGATAGTTTGCTAAGAATGATGGTTTCCAGCTGCATCCATGTCCCTACAAAGGACACAAACTCATCCTTTTTGATGGCTGCATAGTATTCCATGGTGTATATGTGCCACATTTTCTTAATCCAATCTGTCACTGATGGACATTTGGGTTGATTCCAAGTCTTTGCTATTGTGAATAGTGCTGCAATAAACATACGTGTGCATGTGTCTTTATAGCAGCATGATTTATAATCCTTTGGGTATATACCCAGTAATGGGATGGCTGGGTCATATGGTACATCTAGTTCTAGATCCTTGAGGAATCGCCATACTGTTTTCCATAATGGTTGAACTAGTTTACAATCCCACCAACAGTGTAAAAGTGTTCCTATTTCTCCACATCCTCTCCAACACCTGTTGTTTCCAGACTTTTTAATGATTGCCATTCTAACTGGTGTGAGATGGTATCTCATTGTGGTTTTGATTTGCATTTCTCTGATGGCCAGTGATGATGAGCATTTTTTCATGTGTCTGTTGGCTGTATGAATGTCTTCTTTTGAGAAATGTCTGTTCATATCCTTTGCCCACTTTTTGATGGGGTTGTTTGTTTTTTTCTTGTAAATTTGTTTGAGTTCTTTGTAGGTTCTGGATATTAGCCCTTTGTCAGATGAGTAGATTGCAAAAATTTTCTCCCATTCTGTAGGTTGCCTGTTCACTCTGATGGTAGTTTCTTTTGCTGTGCAGAAGCTCTTTAGTTTAATGAGATCCCATTTGTCAATTTTGGCTTTTGCTGCTGTTGCTTTTGGTGTTTTAGACATGAAGTCTTTGCCCATGCCTATGTCCTGAATGGTACTACCTAGGTTTTCCTCTAGGATTTTTATGGTATTAGGTCTAACATTTAAGTCTCTAATCCATCTTGAATTAATTTTCGTATAAGGAGTAAGGAAAGGATCCAGTTTCAGCTTTCTACTTATGGCTAGCCAATTTTCCCAGCACCATTTATTAAATAGGGAATCCTTTCCCCATTTCTTGTTTCTCTCAGGTTTGTCAAAGATCAGATGGCTGTAGATGTGTGGTATTATTTCTGAGGCCTCTGTTCTGTTCCATTGGTCTATATCTCTGTTTTGGTACCAGTACCATGCTGTTTTGGTTACTGTAGCCTTGTAGTATAGTTTGAAGTCAGGTAGCGTGATGCCTCCAGCTTTGTTCTTTTGACTTAGGATTGTCTTGGAGATGCGGGCTCTTTTTTGGTTCCATATGAACTTTAAAGCAGTTTTTTCCAATTCTGTGAAGAAACACATTGGTAGCTTGATGGGGATGGCATTGAATCTATAAATAACCTTGGGCAGTATGGCCATTTTCACGATATTGATTCTTCCTATCCATGAGCATGGTATGTTCTTCCATTTGTTTGTGTCCTCTTTTATTTCACTGAGCAGTGGTTTGTAGTTCTCCTTGAAGAGGTCCTTTACATCCCTTGTAAGTTGGATTCCTAGGTATTTGATTCTCTTTGAAGCAATTGTGAATGGAAGTTCATTCCTGATTTGGCTCTCTGTTTGTCTGTTTACTGGTGTATAAGAATGCTTGTGATTTTTGCACATTAATTTTGTATCCTGAGACTTTGCTGAAGTTTCTTATCAGCTTAAGGAGATTTTGGGCTGAGACAATGGGGTTTTCTAAATATACAATCATGTCATCCGCAAACAGGGACAATTTGACTTCTTCTTTTCCTAACTGAATACCCTTGATTTCTTTGTCTTGCCTGATTGCCCTAGCCAGAACTTCCAACACTATGTTGAATAGGAGTGGTGAGAGAGGGCATCCCTGTCTTGTGCCAGTTTTCAAAGGGAATTTTTCCAGTTTTTGCCCATTCAGTATGATATTGGCTGTGGGTTTGTCATAAATAGCTCTTATTATTTTGAGGTACGTTCCATCAATACCGAATTTATTGAGCGTTTTTAGCATGAAGGGCTGTTGAATTTTGTCAAAAGCCTTTTCTGCATCTGTTGAGATAATCATGTGGTTCTTGTCTTTGGTTCTGTTTATATGCTGGATTATGTTTATTGATTTGCGAACGTTGAACCAGCCTTGCATCCCAGGGATGAAGCCCACTTGATCATGGTGGATAAGCTTTTTGATGTGTTGCTGAATCCGGTTTGTCAGTATTTTATTGAGGATTTTTGCATCGATGTTCATCAGGGATATTGGTCTAAAATTCTCTTTTTTTGTTGTGTCTCTGCCAGGCTTTGGTATCAGGATGATGTTGGCCTCATAAAATGAGTTAGGGAGGATTCCCTCTTTTTCTATTGATTGGAATAGTTTCAGAAGGAATGGTACCAGCTCCTCCTTGTACCTCTGGTAGAATTCAGCTGTGAATCCATCTGGTCCTGGACTTTTTTTGGTTGGTAGGCTATTAATTATTGCCTCAATTTCAGAGCCTGCTATTGGTCTATTCAGGGATTCAACTTCTTCCTGGTTTAGTCTTGGAAGAGTGTACGTGTCCAGGAAATTATCCATTTCTTCTAGATTTTCCAGTTTATTTGCGTAGAGGTGTTTGTAGTATTCTCTGATGGTGGTTCGTATTTCTGTGGGGTCGGTGGTGATATACCCTTTATCATTTTTAATTGTGTCAATTTGGTTCTTCTCTCTTGTCTTCTTTATTAGTCTTGCTAGTGGTCTGTCAATTTTGTTGATCTTTTCAAAAAACCAACTCCCGGATTCATTGATTTTTTTGGAGGGTTTTTTGTGTCTCTATCTCCTTCAGTTCTGCTCTGATCTTAGTTATTTCTAGCCTTCTGCTAGCTTTCGAATGTGTTTGCTCTAGCTTCTCTAGTTCTTTTAATTGCGATGTTAGAGTGTCAATTTTAGATCTTTCCTGCTTTCTCTTGTGGGCATTTAATGCTATAAATTTCCCTCTACACACTGCTTTAAATGTGTCCCAGAGATTCTGGTATGTTGTATCTTTGTTCTCATTGGTTTCAAAGAACATCTTTATTTCTGCCTTCATTTCGTTATGTACCCAGTAGTCATTCAGGAGCAGGTTGTTCAGTTTCCATGTAGTTGAGCGGTTTTGATTGAGTTTTGTAGTCCTGAGTTCTAGTTTGATTGCACTGTGGTCTGAGAGACAGTTTGTTATAATTTCTGTTCTTGTACATTTGCTGAGGAGTGCTTTACTTCCAATTACGTGGTCAATTTTGGAGTAAGTACGATGTGGTGCTGAGAAGAATGTATATTCTGTTGATTTGGGGTGGAGAGTTCTATAGATGTCTATTAGGTCTGCTTGCTGCAGAGATGAGTTCAATTCCTGGATATCCTTGTTAACTTTCTGTCTCGTTGATCTAATCTGTTATTTATTTTGATGCTCAAATGATCAGTGACCCATGGGGAGATTTTTCAAGCTGCTTCTATGCTTTTTTGACATGTTTCCCCTATCTTTTGAAGCACTTCCTTACTTTCTGGAGTAAGAGGATGTTCTAGGCTTATCTTGTATCATCTCTGTCCAAGCCATGTAATGGTCTGCTTCTCCAGGGAGACCCCTGGTTCCTTTCTGAGGAGAGTGGAATTTAGAAACCAAAATCCAAATGCTAGCTGTGCTCACTGTTATTGGCATGGAATTCCTTCTAGGTCTTTTCAGCAGATGAAGCTAGACTATGAAAGAAGTTTATACCCATACCTTTAATTTATATTCCCCCACAGAGTTGTATTTTTTCTTATTCTTCTTATTCTATATTTGTGTCTCTTCCATATTGAGAACTTTGGATCCCCAAAACATCAACATATTTACTCATTTGCTCAATCCTATGATACGCACAAAATACTTTCAAAATTGCTATGCACATACCACTATAAAAACAAAGAGGAGTCCAATATTTGCTTATAGTTTTATTTTTCCCTAGACTTAAGGTATACATCAAACTACTGTGTTCAAAACTTACTTGTGAGGTAGGAGACCGCCAGGATTTATTGCCCTGTTCTGATGGAATAAGTAAAGAAACTGTCAGGAACCAGCAGATGGTGACAAAAGTGATTCCTAGCATCCCTCATTACTGATTAGCATAAGATACTCCCACCAGCACCATGACACTATACAAATGCCATGGCAACAACCCAGAAGTTACTGCCCCTTTCCATGGCAATGACTCAGAAGTTACCATCTCTTTAGAAAGTTCTGAATAGCCCACCCCTCAATTTGTAGTAACTCATCCCTTAATTTGCATGTAATTGAAAGAAGGTGTAATAGACAAAAATAAACTCAAAATGGATTAAAGATTTAATGTAAAACCGAAAACCATAAAAACCCTAGAAGGCAACCTAGGCAATACGATCCTAGATAGGAACAGGCAGATTTCATGACAAAGACACCAAAAATAATTACAACAAAATAAAAAATTGGTAAGTGGGATCTAATTAAACTTAAGAGCTTCTGCACAGCAAAAGAAACTATCAGCAGAGTAAACAGACAACTTACAGAATGAGATAAAATTTTTGCAAACTATGCGTCTGACAATGGTCTAATATTCAGCATCTATAAGGAACTTAAACAAATTTACAAGAGAAAACAACCCCATTAAAACGTAGTCAAAGGACAAGAACAGGTACTTTTCAAAAGAAGACATGCATGCAGCTAACAAGCATATGAAAAAACGCTCAATGTCATTGATCATTAGAGAAATGCAAGTCAAAACCACAATAAGATACTATCTCATACCAGTCAGAATGGCTATTATCAAAAAGTCAAAAAATAACGTGCTAACAAGGTTGTGGAGAAAAGGGAATGTTTATTCACTTTTGGTGGGAGTGTAAATTAGTTCAGCCATTGTGGAAAGCAGTGTGGTGATTACTAAAAGATCTAAAAGCAGAACTACCATTTGACCCAGCAATCCCGTTACTGGGTGTATACCCAGAGGAATATAAATCATTCTCCGATAAATACACATGCATGCAAATGTTCATTACAGAAATATTTATAATAGCAAAGATGTGGAATCAACCTAAATGCCCATCAGTGACAGATTAGATAAAGAAAATGTGGTACATATACACCATGGAATACAATGCAGCCATAAAAAAACAGCGAGATCATGTCTTTTGTGGGAACATGAATGGAGCTGGAGGCTATTCTCCTCAGCAAACTAAAACAGGAACAGAAAACCAAATACTACATGCTCTCACTTATAAGTGGGGGTGAAATGATGAGAACTTATGAAGACAAAGAAGGAAATAACAGACGTTGGGGTCTACTTGATGGGGGAGGGTGGTTGCAAGGAGAGGAGCAGAAAAGTAACTATTGGGTACTGGGCTTGAAATAATCTGTACAATAAACTTCCATGACATGAGTTTACCTATGTAACAAACCTTCACATATACCCCTAAACCTAAAATAAAAGTTAATAAAATAAAAAACAAAATGATTGTATATTGATATGGTTTGGCTGTGTCCTCACCAAAATCTCAACTTGAATTGTATCTCCCAGAATTCCCACATGTTGTGGGAGGGACCCAGGGGGAGGTAGTTGAATCATGGGGTCTGGTCTTTCCTGTGCTTTTCTCATGATAGTGAATAAGTCTCACGAGATCTGATGGGTTTATCTGGGGTTTCTCTTTTTGCTTCTGCCTCATTTTCTCTTGCCACAGCCATGTAAGAAGAGCCTTTGCCTCTCGCCATGATTCTGAGGCCTCCCTAGCCATGTGGAACTGCAAGTCCAATTAAACCTTTTTTTATTCCCAGTTTTGGGTATGTCTTTATCAGCAGCGTGAAAACGAACTAATACATATATGTAAAAAAGAAAAATAATAATGAAAATAGTGGAATATAAGTGGATATAAATATAGTTTGTGATAGCCCACAGATGTGTCCCTGGGTGCACTGTCTATGAGTTACCACTGCTCCACAGGAGAAGCTCCAGTTCAATAAAAGATTGCTGTCTAACTCCACTGGCTCACCCTTGAATTCCTTCCTGGGCAAAGCCAAGAACCCTCCTGGACTAAGACCCAATTTTAGGGCTTGCCTGCCTGTGCTGCATCACTTGCATTAGTCCTTAACATATCATTCAGTATATTTATATTATTAATTTTAAAAATAGTTAGATTTATTTTTTCTGTTTTCATTCAATTTTAATATTTTTAGTTTTATCTTTTGAAGATTAAAAATGCAATTAATTACATTTAATTTTATCTTCTGAATATTAAAATATTAGCACATGTCTAAAAATCAAGATTATATACAAATGCACACTGAGAGAAATTTCATCTGCTCTTAATCCCTTAACCCAAACTTTTATTAGGTTGGTGCAAAAGTCCTTTGCCATTACTTTTAAAGTCCATTAAAAGTAATGGCAAAAACCGCAAGGACTTTTGCACCAGCCTTACCTGTGTAGGCTACCAATTTTATTGTTTCCTGTTTTATCTTTCCTGTGATTTTGTTTTGGAAAAAAAAAAAAAAACCCAAGAAAAACATATTTGTGTATGCTTGACTCCCCTCCCTCCCTTATGTATAAAAGATAGCATACAGAACACCTTTTTGTACGTTATTCTTTCACTTAACAATACGCACAAAAAATTATTCCGTATCTCTTCATAAACGTCTTCCTTTTTTGTGTGCTTGTTTTTGAACAGTTGCTTAGTACTTCATTATGTGTATATGCCACAGTCTAACTAACTCATCTCCTATGTTTGGGCATGTAGATGGTTTTCAATATATAGCAATTACTAACACTGCTGCATTAAGTTGATGCGTATGTATTTTTGTATTGTCAGAGGTGTAACTACAGGGTAAATAACTAGAAGTGAAATTGCTGGGTTGAAGGGTAAGATGTACATGCAATTTTTGTTAGAAATTGCCAAGCTTCCTTTCATACAGGCTATACAACTTTGAGTTTCCACCAGCAATGTGTGAGAGTGAATCCTGGTAACACTGTCATAGAGTGAGTTGTTAGGATTTTGATTTTCTGTCAACCTGATGAGTGAGAAATGATATTTCATTGTATCTTTATTTGCATTTATCTTAGTTGGAATGAAGTGGAATGTTTCATGTTTCAGAGCTATTTTTATGTATTCCGAGAAATTGTTTGTTCATATATTTTGCTCATTTTTTCTATGATTTTTGCTCTTTTAAATTAACTTTTAGAAGTTCTTTAAATATATTTATATCTTTTTTTACATTTTTCTTAATTTACACACAAACACACTTACCCACCCACACATGTGCCTGTGCTAGTGTGGGGTTCTTAACATTCTTTAAATATTTTCTCCCAATTCTTTGTCTTTTGACTTATGATTTTTCTTTTTTCCTAGTCGAGCTGCCTTGTTACAGTTGGTTTGCTAAGAGTGCACACCTTTTTTCTAATTCTCAGAAAGGTGCTGTACGTGCTGATGTGTCCTGTGTCTCATAGAAGTTGGCTGCAGGAAGAGAAGCTGTGATTCCTGGAAACTAGGACATTCTCCAGAAGTTCCTTTTTTTTTTGGTCTTTTTTCACTCTCTAGGAATGTGGTTTCATGACTGTGCTTCTCTTTGATAGCCTGCTGCATTCTACTGTCAGACTATGGGGTGTCTCTCTGAGGCTCTTTGTGTTTTTCTCATCTGAAGCTCTTACTTGGCCCTGACTTGTCATGATACCAATTCTGGTACCATCTATAGATTTAGTGAAGTAGCCGTTCAAGTTTATTTATTTTTCAGGTCCACAGGCCCCTATTCTGCCTTATATTCAGTTTCTGATAAATTTTGACTCACTTCTACCACCTTGTTTTATACTTTCTACTTTTTCTTTTCTTTTCTTTTTCTTTCTTTTTTTTTCTGAGACGGGGTCTTGCTCTGTTGCCCAGGCTGGAGCACAAATCACCGTTCACGGTAGCCTCGATCTCCTGGGCTCAAGTGATCGTTTCACTTCAGCCTCCTGAGTAGTTGGGACTAAAAGCATGCACCACCGCGCCCAGCGGTGGTCAAGCAGTGTTGCTCAGACTGCCCTCGAACTCCCGAGCTCAAGTGATCCACCTCGGCATATCAAAGTGCTGGGCTTACAGGCATGAGCCACTGTGCCCGGCTTGTTTTCTATTTTTTCTACCTCTCTGTTTTTTTCTTTCCTCTGTGGTCTACTTTGGGGCTGATTCTTTTTTCTTTCTTTTTCTCTTTGTACTTTAACAATTGTAAACTCTATTTCCATTCTAATTAGAAATTTTAACACAGTTGATTTACTAAAGTCTAAAGTTAATCAAAATCCTCATTATCTTTCTGAATAATATATAAACTTATGTCACTTTAAGTGTTATAATACTATCCCAAATAATATGTTATTTTTGTCACGTGTTTAAGTCCCATCTGATTGTTAAAACTCTAGAAGACATAATTATTACTGTTACATCTTAAACAATATTTGTTTAGATTTATCCACGTATTTACTACTCTATGGAATGATGCTAAAGTATCATTAAACATTTAGTGTTTAAAACATTCAGTTGTAAACATTTGTAATATTTAGCTGCTAACATTTGTAATATTTAGTTTTAAACATTTGTAATAAAATGAACAATTTAAGCATCCAACTTAACAATGTATACAAATATTAGAATGATTCCAAAGGAAACAGAAAGAAGGAAATAATGTAAATAGGACATATAGTTATATTACACACTTTAGTTTAATATGTACAAATTCAAAGTCAGCATGATATGTGATTTTCACCAGGCAACATATAATTATATATATTGTACACATATATGTTATATAAGGGATTGGTCATAGGGAATTGGCTTTAATCAACTGTAGGACCTGATTAGGCAGTCTCTGAAAGCATGTTGTCTTCATGCCTGTTGTTGGAGCTTGAAGTCCCCAAGTGCTCAGGAAGGAAAGATGAATGCAAAGTGAGGGAGATGAAGAGAAAGCTGGATCCCACAAGTACAAGCTGGAAACTTGTGAAGTTGGACTGAAACTCATACCAGTTCTTGGTGCCTCTGACCTTGGTAGCATGAGTGTCTTGCAGAACATGATGCCCTTTGTCATGAAGCTAAACATACATGTCTGGCCCACCATTCAGAGAAGCTGAAGGAGAATTCAAGGGAAAGTAGGGCGGTTGGAGGCCCCAAGCCTCTTCACACCAATGAAGTGAGTCAGCAGATCAGCAACAGTGTGTTTCAATTACAAGAGGACTGTGCTGTCCTCTAAAATTTCCTGAGACTTTCCTTGTTACCCACTCTACCTGGGGACATACAAGAAAGGGAATTCTACAGAATTTGCAAAATGTAGTTTATCCTAGTCAAATAGACATGTTACACTGCCATCAGAAAACATTCCTTCTTGTATTACAAACCTTTAAGATTATTTTTCTTTAGCTTGAAACATAGCTTGTAGGATCTCCTTTGGTAAACATTTATTGGTAGCAATTCTTGGTTGTGTTTTTTTGAAAATTCTTTCCTGACATTAGAAAGATATTTTAAAAGGGCATACAATTCTAGATGAACATGACAGATATTTTCATCAACAATTTGAAGATACTTTCCCCACCGCTTCAGGATGCCATTTAAAACATTTAGTTGTTGGGTGTTCAGCTGTTGGTCTAGTTATCATTCCTCTGAAATAATGTTATTGCTTCCTCTGGCTGCTTTTAAAATCTACTTCTTGTCTTTGGTGTACAATATTATCACAAGCACGTATCTAGGCGTGTATTTCTTTTTATTTTTTTGAGCTTGGGATGTGTTCTACTTTTTGAATCTGATTTATTAGCATTGGTAAGTTTTCAGCCATTATTATTCTTATTTTTACATATTGTCTCTACTTCATCATCTTTTTTATTGTCATTCCAGGCTTTCAACTGGTTATATGTTAGGGCTGTATAAGAGTTTTCAATTTTTTAAAAAAAATTTAATTTAATTGCATTGTGCTTAGAGGCTGTGACCATTGAAATTCTTTGAAATTTGCTAAGACTTGCTTTATGACTCAGGTTGTGGATTTGAAGAGATCTGAAAGTGAAGTTGTTTTCAAATCTTGTCTCATTTAATGATTCAAGTATTTTTGTATAGAATTATACTTTATAAAAATTGAAGGCAGTGACTGTATGCCTTTAATTTTTATGTCTATTACACCTAACACATGTGAAGAATGCATACTTATATGTTTGGCAAACTACGATTCTAGTCCTAGCTCAGCTACCTACTAGCTAATGCTCTTGTGGTTGTCTTGCTGAGTTGTTATTGGGCTCTACTGGGAAGTCTAGGTACCAGTTTGCTCCACATGAAAAATAACTTGAAAATTACTTGGAAAATAACTTATTTTCCTTGGAGTCTAGCTTTCCTGTTGCAGGATATTTCTACCTGTGTGCAAACTGGAATTCCTAGCATAATGGTAATGTGACTGAACTTATAAGGAGCCTCGAAAATTTGGTATGAATTTTTCCTGGTGCTGAGTATGTATTTATTTCATTGTTTATTATTTTTTCAGAATCTGGAATGCACAACAGAATAATTTTCATGCACAACAGAATAATTTTCAAAGAACTGTTTAAAGTCTGTTTTGTCAGCATCTTAGTCTATTGAAAAATCTTTTTTGTTGTGGCTCTTCTTTTATTTCTTGTTTTCAACTTTTTCAACAATCTTCTCTTTTTGTTAAAGACTTATAGTGCAAAATCTTAAATAAAAGAATGAGTGTCTAAATGAATCCCTATGAGTGAATAAATATGATGCTTTGGCCAGTTGGGCCCAGTCACAATTGACACTCCATGCAGTGGAGACCGAAGGACCAGAAACACCATTCCAAAGGATTAAAGTTTAACTCTTAACTTTACAATAGTATAGTGATATTCTTGGGACACAGGAGGGCAAGACTCAGAAGGCAGCTGGTTTCATAACATTCCAGAGACTACCTATGGCTTCTGTGTGCCCCCAGTAGGGGGTAAAAGGCCACCAGGACTCTGGACACCCTTTCTTGTTTCAGAGCAGCATGGAAATTTTCTTGGCCTGCTATCTAGAGGTCATCCTTCCATACCTGCGAGAGCATCTTCAGCTGAGTTGCCCAATCCTGTTCATTTTGGAAACTACAAAAATGATGGATGGAGAGAGATGATCTGAGATACTTGGCTATAGAAGTGTTGGCCAGAAGAGTTGATAGCTCCTGTAAAGTCTTCATGCAGTACCAGGCACACAATGAGGTCTTATTTAAAATCAGTTATCACCATCATTGCCATCGGTATTGCAATTCTGATAGAATCCTGTTTGTGAATTTATGCTAACCATGCCCCTTCCCCTATCTCAGGTGATGTGTATCCACATTGGCTACATATGGGGCATTACTTGTTTTGTTAAAAACACTTAGATTAACTCTCTTTCTCCTATTGCTGTCTCCCTCTCCTTTCTCTTTTTAATAAAATATTAGCTAGGTATAGAATCAGGTTTATGGGAGGGGACCTCATAATTTGAATATCCCCCATATTCAAATAAAAAGTTATTTGAATACATTGAAGGATTCACAGCAGCTTAGCCGGGATGTACCCGTTTCCACCCATAACTCACACGATTATGCTAATTCAGAAGAAATGTGTTGATACACTATTAAAAAGCATGATCTGTTTTCAGCTTGTGGGTAAAGAGGAGAGCAGCAGCCTTTAGTGGCCGTGTCAGTTTTGCCCATATTATTATGTGCAGATGTGCCAGCTGCCAGTAGGCATTTTCTCTCTGATAGCGCTAACCACTTAACCGTGGGTCAGCGAGGTGCAGCTCTCAGCCAATGGATCTAATTGCAATCCTTCTATGTTCCCTGTGATTGCAGGTTTCTCCAGCTCTATAAACAAATAGTAATCAACTAAACCTGTTACCTCTGAGTAGAGATGTCACGATATGAAATATTAACTGTTCAAAATACAGTAATGATGGTAAAACTGTATTTGTTTCTTGAAAATAAAGAAAAAAATTTAAAAAAGAATGAAAATTCAGAGGCCCAAGAATTGGAATTCTAAAGGGCCCTCTGGCTCTTTTCCCTTGACATAATGAAAAATTGCATATGTATATGGCATGTTTTATGTGGTCAGATACAGCGTAAATATTGTGTACATCTTTTGCTGGAGTAACAATGCATTAGCAGCATCACAAATAAGCTCTGCCTCAGCATCTACATTTTTATGACATTTTTATGTTAATGCAAGTCAAACTTATGTTTTGTGATGTATCTAATCCACCCCAAATTAATCCATTTGTATTCCTATAATCCAATCAGCTCTAGCCTCCCCTGCTGAAAAGTTAGATATAAAGTCCAAGGCAGAAATATGGCAGTATGTCTGGGCCCAGGGAGGCTTTGGTTTTAGGAGATAATTTTCTCTTTTGGCACATGGAGGCAGTGTGGGTTTAGATGGGTAGCTCTGGGTAGGGGCAGTGGTGGAACAGGGGTCGAGGAGTTATCCTATGGGTTGAAGCTACCAGTGTTAATAGTACAATGCCTTTGTACACTTAATTTTATTATCTAATCTTATTTTTGATGTCATTTAATAACTTTCTCATCCATTCCAACTGATAGTCTCTGCCATGTTTCCTAATCTCTGTGCCAGGATTCTATCAAGTACTTAATGTATGCTAGGTATTGTGCTAAGCATTTGTTGAGTATCTGCAGGGCACAAAGTATGTGCAACATTTACTGAGTATTTAATGTGTAGAATGTATATGCCAGAGCTTGGAGACCAGCTTTCACCCAGAAGTTCTATTTTGCCCATATCAGCCCACTAAAGTTGGAATAACCATCACAACTTGTTCAGAAGTTTTGGATCATGGTGCAATGTCTTTTCTTGATTTTTCTGAGACTGAGCTGGAGATGAATGAATACCTCCAGAAAAGTGCCAAGGAGCTATTTAGTGTAGTGGAAGAAACACTAGACTAAAGAATCTTGAGTCTAGATAGAAAAGCATATTGATGAACAGCCCACACTTTTCAAATTAAAGAAGACATAAATAAATGGAAAGACACCCCACATTTATTGACTGGAAGACTTAATATTGTTAAGATGTCAATACTACTCAAAGTGATCTACAGATTTAATGCAATCCCAATAAAAATTCCAATGTTTTATTTTGCGGAAATAGAAAAACTCATTCTAAAATTCATAATTCACATAGAATTTTAAGGGATGCCAAATAGCCAAAATAATCCTGAAAAAGAACAAAGCTAGAGGATTCACACTTCCTGATTTCAAAACTTACCATAAAGCTAATCAAAACAGTGTAGTACTGGCATAAAGACACCAGATAAACAAAAGGAATAGAGTATGGGGTCCATAAATAAACACTTATATGTATGTGGTCAAATGATTTTGACAAACATCAAGACCTTCAATGGGGGAAAAGACAGTCTTTTCAACAAATGGTGCTGGGAAAACTGGATATCTACATGCAAAAGAATAAAGTTGTACTCTTATCTAACACCATACACAATCATTAACTCAAAATCGATCCATGGCCCAAATGTAAGACCTAAAACTACAGAACTCTTAGCAGAAGACATAGAGCAAAATCTTCATGACAGTGAATTTTGCAATAATTTCTTGGATATGACACCACAGGCACAGACAACAAAAGAAAAAAATAGACAAATTGAACTTCATAAAAATTATATAACATTGTGCAAAAGACACTATCATCAGATATCACCTCTGGTAAGAAAAAAAAAAAAAAAACACTATCAATGGAGTAAAGTGGCAAACCCACAAAATAGGAGAAAATATTTGCAAATCATGTATCTGATAAGTACTAATACCCCACTATATAGACAACTTCTAAAACTCAACATCAAAAACCCAAACAACCCAATTCAAAACGGGGCAAAGGACTTGAATAGATATTTCTCTAAAGAACATGTGAATGACTGATTAAGCACATGAAAAGATGCTCAACATCACTAATCATTAGGGAAATGCAAATCAAAACACAATGAGATACCTTATACTTACTAGGATGGCGACTATCAAACACACACAGAGAAAACAAAAAGTGCTCATGAAGATGTGAAGAAATGAGAACACTTGTGCACCATTGGTGGCAATGTAAAATGGTACAGATGCTGTGGAGAATAGTATCATTCCTCAAAAATTAAAAATAGATTTACCATATGATCCAGCAATTCCACTTCCAAGTATACATCCAAAAGAATTGAAAGCAAGGTCTCTAAGAGATATTTGCCCAACCATGTTTATAGCAGCATTATTCACAATAGCCAACATGTGGCAGCAATGCAAGTGTCCATGGACAGATAAATGGATAAGCAAAATGTGGTTTATAGATACAATGAAATATTATTCAGCCTTAAAAAGGGAGGATACTTTGATCAATACTACAACAGAAGTGAACCTTTAGGACATTATGATAAGTGAAATAAGTCAGTGATAAAAAGACACATACTGTATGATTCTACTTCTAAGAGATAGCTAGAGTAGTCAAAATTATAGAGACAGAAAGTAGTGTGGTTGCTAGGGGCTGGGAAAAAGGGAAATGGGGAGTTATTGTTTAATAGATAGTGGTGATAGTCATACAACAATATGAATGTAATTAATGTCACTGAATTGTACACATACAAATGGTTAAGATAGTAAATTTTATATTATGTGATTTATCACAATAAAAAAATTGGAAAAAAGTCTGCTTTTAATAGAAATGCTGTACAATTAATATGCTGTCGTAGGGTTCAAATTCTCACCCTACCACTTCACTTACCAACTCAGGAAAATGACTTCACTACTCTGGGACTTGGTTTTCTTATCTATTAAATGAAGATAACATAACTCATTCGGTTGTTGAGAAATATTGCGTGAGGGTATGTAAAATAATACCTGGCACTTAGAAGAAACTTAATCTGTGTTAGCTACTGGCATTGTTATTTATAGAGTTTTTGAAGCTTAGAACAGTGAGAGTCCTTTAGGCCAAGCTTTTAAAATCTAACAGATGAAGAGAACTATAGGACTGAGGCCCAGAAGAGCTAAATGGCTTAGTCATAGTCACCCAGCTACATGGGATGAAGCCAGAATAAGAACCTTGGTCTCCAGATTCCCAGGACGGTACCTTTCTAGTACATCTGACTGCCTTTTTATTTTTATTTTTTTTTGCAGAGAACAAATATAAGGGTTAATATAAAAAGGCTGTATCTTTGTGACAGCCCTAAAGCATGTAGCTCAGGACAGATGATCACTGACCACCTCTTAGCTTCATTGATCTTGAGATGAAGGTGCAGCGTGTCCCCTGGCAGCCTTTGGTGATGGACGTCAGGACCAAAGCCAGGTGGCTTGAGCTCCTTCCTCCATCTCTATCCTGAATAGGCTTTTCCCCTGAGCACTTTTCCCAACTGCCCCAATCTCTGCTGATGTTTAGATGAATCAGCTGACATCTACCTGGGGGATGTCTGGAGGAGTCCAGGAGCTTCCAGGAAAGAAAGGATAGAACTCTCATCTTTACTTTGCCTAGAACCGGGTTTGCACAACTCCAGACATCTTGCCAGACTTCGATCAATCAAGTTCTGGTGGGCAGTGAAAGGAAAAGAAGCCTCAATGTAGACTGGAACCAAAGACTGAGGATGTTTTTTTCTTTTGTTCCATAATTTTGGCCCTCTGTAGAAATGGCCTCCA
This sequence comes from Macaca thibetana thibetana, assembly GCF_024542745.1. Taxonomy (NCBI): domain Eukaryota; kingdom Metazoa; phylum Chordata; class Mammalia; order Primates; family Cercopithecidae; genus Macaca; species Macaca thibetana. The sequence goes on from NC_065590.1 coordinate 46,958,915, forward strand.
GTTGTGTGTGATTCTTTGTCCCTCCACTGCTTTAACCCTCTTGATTCATCTCATGTCTTTGCCTGTGAGGTTATAAGTTTGCTTTGACCCTGTCAGGAAATTGTAGGACAGAGGCTCCTGCCAACTGAGACCGCAGGATAGGACTTTCTTCCTTGAGCTCTCTGGCATGATGCAGGATTGGAATCTTCTGTCAATTTGCATGTAGCTTTAGTGGGTCCATGTGGTTCATATTCAGGGGAACATTGTCAGTTATTTATATGAAAGGAGAGAAAATGGTGGTGGTGGCAGCAGTGATGTGTGTGTGTGTGCGTGTGTGCAAAGGTGGGGGTGGGCTTGAAGGGATGGAATTGGCTTGAAAATCTGCAGTGGGCTCTTTTCTCCTTTAACACTGATGCTGGGTAATTAGCAAAATGCGCACAGGGTTTTATCCATATTCATGCGCCCTTTCTCACAAGCATAAACAATCCAGTCTCTATTATTTCCTTGCGTGTGCAGCTCCCCCCTCCCTGCCACCTGCAGAGCCCTGTTCTGCTCTGTTCACATCATTCGGGCTCTGGCTGGGGGTGGGGTAGTCTGGGCGTGGGCGTGGGTGGAGGACTCCACAGAGAGCAGAGGGAGCAGGTCTTCTCCAACGCAGCATCTGTGGCAGGCTGGAAACTTTAACAAAGTGCATTCACAGCTATGATTACACACAATCTTTAAGAGAGCCCTGTGGAGTAGGTAGGGTTGCATAATTATTGCTGTGTGAAAAAAATAGAAAATGAGGCACAAAGATGGGGCTATTCATTGGTTTGCTCTTCCAGATCCATTTCCCCTTGCTGCTTTGCCTGGCTCTGTGCTCTTATAGGCTGACCTCAAGGGACCCCTTCATCCCTTGTAGATTTTATGTGAGATTAGACGGCAGTAGGAGGCAGAGGTTGAGGTTTTATTACCACCTATGTGGTAGTGGCAGTACCTGTGTTCCCATAGATGTCCACATTGCTATTGGTGGCTGCTTTTCCACACTTACACCTTCTACTATTTTTCAGCAACCTTTTTGAATCATCTCGCCCCATTCAGATCCACGGTTGTTAAAGACTTAGTGTGGATGCTAGCCCCTTTGCCTTTCCTTGCTGGTTCCCTGAATTCTCTCCACATATCTATAAAAAGTTCTTTCCTGCATTCTTCTCTATTAAACTCTTTGAGTAAGCAGCTGATGCCTGCTGGGACCTCAAATGGTAAGATGAGTGGCTTGCCAGTTACCACACAGCTAAGTAGGGAAAGCCCAGAATTCCTCCTTGTTCATCTGGATTGTTTTTGTTGGGTCACGATGTCTCATCGCTACATCACTGGTGTCTTCTTCATTCCTTCTCAGCAGGCTGTGAAACCACCAGCAAATAAGAGATTTGGATCCTGTCCCATCTTTCCCACTCTTTATGAATATTGGATTTCATGGTCTGACTTCTTTGTAGAAGCAGGAACCCAAGCGTGGGCATAGACAGTGTGAATGGTATGAGAGAAATTCAGGTTTTTTTTTTTTTTTTTAACCTGTCTGTTCTGTCATCTGAGGAAGTACCACATTTATGAGCGCAATGCAAGGAGATGTGGGTGGAGTTGTACAGTCAGAAGTAGCAGATGACGATCATGTCCATTTACTTTCAATTCTAATCTCTCTGTGCACTTGGGGATTTGCTAGCCTCTCTGAATTCCGCATTTGGGAGGTGTCATCACTGAGTTTTCCTCTTTCTTCATACATGACGTGAGAGCAAACTGCCCACCCAAACACTATACTTCCTAATGCAACAGGGTGAGATCAGTTTCTACCACATTCATCTGACTTAACAGTCCCCGCTCTTCTTTCCATCACTTGATGCACAGGTGGAGACAAGCAAACCACATGCTTCGCGGGGTTTCCAGAGTAAAGGACAGAAGGAAACCGTACTATGCTGCTCTATTCTCTTGCTTGCTTTGAAAGGAAGTTCAGTACAGAGGTGCACATCCTTTACACTCCAATTTGATAATTATTTACTGGATGCTTTCTGTGAACCTAGCACATGACAGGTCCTAGAAGGGATATTGAAGGAGCATATGGCATAGTATTTGCCTTCAAAATACTTCTATGTTTATTAGGGAAATATGGCCAACCTGGGAAAAACCCCAGGCAGACGTGCAAGATAGTTTATGTGCAAATGCTGAAAGTAAGCAATTGCTGCATGACATACATGACTGTGACGTAAAGAAGATGGTCAGGAAGCTGTTGGGGAAAGCCTCATGAAAGAGATTCCAGAAGGAGTGGACGGATTCGGACACCACTGGTCAATGAGTTTGTTATGACTACAGATTTCTCTCCTTTGGGGCTCCTTTCCTGGAGGAGACACAGACATGTCCTGAATTCGGTCTTTAGAGCCATGTGTGTTTTCTTCTCTATACTTACACTATTGCCCAAGCTGCGACCCTTTTTGGCCTAGGTAGTCTTTTCTTTCTGCCCTATGTCACAGAAAAAGTGGTTGGTGACAACATGCTTCCCAGTGGTGGGTAAAGTATTTCCACAAAAAGCCATTTATATCCAGACACTTGGTTACTGAGTTTATTCTTCTCCTAACACCCCAAAGGCAGAGAGTAGCTTGAAGAAAATCACTAAGAAGCCCTTAACCTTGTAACATACAGTTTTTCCTAAAAATATATATTAATAATATATTATTGAGCGAGCATAGATGAAGAAGGCCAGGGAGGGAGGAAGCAATAAGAGTGTGAGCGAGGTCAGTGCTCTTTGCCCGCAGACTCTACAATCAATAAGATCTGGTCAATAACTGCTTTATTACTGCACTACCACCCGGAGCAAAATCATTTTTAAATTAAGAATATATTTTGCAAAACTGAATTAACAATATTGAATATTTTGCTCTTTGATATGACTAGCCTTCAAAATCAAATTATTAAGTATGGAAAATGCTTACTGGATGAAGTTTTTCTTTCTTCCCTCTCCTCACTTTTCCAACCACATTCCCTCTCTCCTTTCCCTCGTGCTAAACTCCACTCCTCCGCTCCCCCACAGCAACCCCCGCCTTACAGCTTGGGAAGGAAACAACAGCAGATTTTTGAGATCTCCGGCACAAATGTGGATGTAAATTAGTATTGAATCCAGCACATGAAAATTAAGAAAAGGAGATGCATTTACTTGAGTCCAACAAAACTGGTGCATTTCCTCTGAGAGAAAGGACCAAGTAGAGAAAATTGGAATTTTTCCACTTGGGTAAAACTGATGCCAAAAAATCAACCTTTGGACTTTTATAATGTTTGGCAAGCTATGAAATCTCACCATCCCTCCCTCACTCCTACCCTTGGTTACCCTGGCTCCATCCCTTCTTCACTTTTCTCCTCCTTTCTCCCCAGATGGAGGGGACAGAGGAAAGTTTCATATGATTCATGTAGTGCAACTTTAAAGCATCCATAAAGCCAAATCTACACCCCCCACCAAAAAAATGAAAAAACAAAACAACACACAAGAAACACTACAAGAATCATTCTGGGTAAGTTGGTTATGCAAAAGTGGGTTATGAAGGCAATGTAGACTATGACTCTGAAAAGTGGTAAGTGATGTTATTAGAATTGATTGTATAGCGTCTTTCTTTGTGAAAACATGAGGTTTTAGTGCTCACATTTTCAAAAATTATACTAAGCTCCTCTTATCTCTTCCATCTTCTTGGGCCATTTATCACTATTTACCATTAACAATTTAATCTCCGACATATAACTTGTAGGTTATTAAGTTTGGTTTACTTAAACTAACAACAAACAACAGAGAGAAGAAAAAGTTTTACTGCTTAATATTGCTTATGGTAAAAAAAAGTCCATCAATGTGCTCCATATTTTTTGGTGAAATAATAATACTCGTTGGGCAATGCAATGGCACCTTGACTTGTCATTGACATCAGATGTCAGATTTGTGCTCTTTGAGAAGGGGCATACATTCAAAATAATTGTGTTTGCTGAAGATGAAAAGAAAAAAAGAGAAAGAGAGAAAGAAAGAAAAGAAAAGAAAAGGGAGGGAGAAGGGAAGGAGAGAGGAAGTAAGAAAGAGAAGACTCCTCTTGAAAACAGGAAGGGAACTAGCATCTATTTAGTGCTTTCTCTGAATTAGTGGCTTCTAATTCTAATTTAATTTAACCCTTCTAATTCTAATTTAACCCTTTCAACAGCTCTTGAAGTTTGTCTCTATTATATAAGAGCTCAGATGGTTTAAGCAATAAACATTGTGTAGCCCTTACAATGTGCCAAACATAGTGCTATGCTCTGAAGAAATAGAAAAAAGATCACAGTCTACTGTTAGCTTGCTGACATTTTAGTTTATCTTGACTGAATTCCAAGATTGGATTATTGATCAGGGAGGGCTGGACAGGGAGATAGAGAATTTAAAGTTACTAAGAGCTTCAACATATCTTTTCCTGCCTGATGCTCACTTCCTGACTCAAACTGTCTCAGAACCTGAATCTTGCCTTCTGGTTCTGCTGTGATGATTTTTGTTCTGGCCATTGCTTTGATTTGCCTCATTGCACACATGTTTATCTAGTGCCTCTAGTATGCCTGGCACTGTGCCTGGTGCCACAGGACACAAAAGGAGAAGACTTTGAGGATGAGTTTGTGTTTGAGGAGCTGATATTTTACTTGGGGGATCCAAACACCACAGTCTTCCAAGGAAGAGATTCTCAGACGTTCAGGAGAACTTAATGTAACCTCAATGCCATATGGGAGAAACAAACACATTGGATTTTTCAGTCACAGCGGGAGTTGCTGTCCTCAGGTGGCTTCAGAACATCTGAAGAAAACCTTTAGGAGGGGATGCATTAGACTGTTTTTGAGTTCCAGGATTCATGACAGGCAATTTAGTAGAGAGAGAGAGTACTATCTAAATGTGTAGAGCAAAGAAGATATTATTGACAAAGGCATCTTAACCTAGTATTTCTAAAGACATTAGACATTCTCATCTGTTAGCAATATGCATTCTCAACTTCATCAAGGATGATGGAGGGTAGTTTTGACTCAATGACAGGAAGATATTGGATTACAGGGAAACTTGTACCATTACTTTTTCCATGACAAATTTAAAATTTACTTTGTCCTCTATAGATTGAATAGTACAAAGGTAGGTAAGATATTTGTGCATTGCTACATTGGCCAAATCCATTTCCATGGCTATATTTTAAAGATAAAAATTGACGTTCCTTTTAAAAAATATGTAGTTTTACTTTACTTTTGGAAAATTCTTCAACTGAAAAGAATTGACATCTTGATAACCCAATTACTCAGGGCTTTTCTCCCTTCTTCTAAGTACTGACCTCCAGAAAACTACCGCATGATGAAGCAGCTGATAGAGCTTGTAGGATGCAGGACTAAAGATTTTCAGTATCCACAGGGGAAGGCTGAGTCCTGGGAGGGATTCAAAGATCCATATGAAGGTAGTGTTGGAAACCACATGTCACAGAACAGAAATAATTCAGGATTAGAGCACGACTGTTGGTTCTCTCAGATGCCTTTGCAGGTAAATTTGGAGGCTGTGGTTGGGAAGAGAGGATTTGAGTGTTAGAATTCTACAGAACCAGCTCTGGGCCCCAGACCAAATGCTACTTCACTCACAAAGAGTTTTCTGCCCACCTAAGCACGCACATACCTCCATACTCTGATTTTCACGGAACTCCCCACTCATCCTAGCACTTACTCACATGCCAGCCTTTCCTGTTATTTAAGGGTGATGAGCACATATGGCTTGGCTCCTCAGTAAGAGTATGTCAAGATGCAGGTACAATAACTCTTAAATGTATTCCTTACATTTTGGTGGAGACGCTTGGTTGATGCTCCATTAATGTTTACAGAATTGCATTCAACTCAATCAAGTTGACACTATTCATCCTAGATCTCTCTGAATTTGACACTATCACGAACAACCCTGAAGATTTTCCTTTCCTAGTGTCTTCATTTAATTCCTGTCGCTTCACCAGGGCCTGAAGGTTCCATATGCCCTCTCCTCCTTCTGGGCCTGCTAGAAAGACCCCAATTCTCACAGGCCATGTGTTGACCTTTCTTGTTTAGATTACTTCCTTTAGCATTGTCTTCCAGTTCCTTGCCTTTTAAATCAAGGGGAGCTTGAAAGTGCTTCACCTAATTTAGACCACACCTGTGGATTTTCCAATACCTCTTCCTGCCCAGGGCACTGCGATAGGCTGTCTCCACAGATGCAGAATGTGCATGGTCTAGTGCTGTTCTCCCTGACCTTCCGAAAGAGGGAGAATGGATCACAGTGGGACTGATTGAGGGAAGCAGGCTTACACATCCATAATGATGTGTTGATGCCCATCAGTTTGACGTAGCTGCTGTTCTCTTCCCTGTGGGGCCCCAGTGTTCTGATGCAAGTCCTGGCTCCAATGAGTGACAGGTGCGACTAACGGCCGCATGAGTTATTTCCTTTGGAAACCACAGCTGTGGCTGAGGCCAACGGATGGCAACGGTGCCACCAGGCTCTCTGGGAGCAATCCGCTTGGCTGTCTCCAGCCTCAGGAAGGACTTTTAAACTAGATGAAAATAACCTAAGAGGCCACGTTTTGATGGTAACTGTAAGTGCCCTAGAAATGGGAAGTACCCAGCATGAGAACAGAGTAGAATTTAGGAGCCAAGATTTTGAAATGAAGTGGACTGGATTCATATCCAAGCTCTACTGCACTCTAGATTTGTTACTTTGGGCTATGTTGTTGTTGTTGTTGTTGTTGTTTTCCCTCACTAAGCCTCAGTTGCCTAATAGGTGAAATGGGGAAAATGTGTAGCTTATGTTTATTGTGAGGATTGACTGAGATAAAATGCTAAAGCATTTTTCACGGTGTCTGGCACATTTGAGGTTCAATAAATTTTAGTGTTTATTATTATTAGTACTGCAGGAGGTGGGAAGATATATGGCTTCTCTCTGGTAACCCACATCTTTCTTTAGCCAAAACAAGCAGCCTGTCTCCTTGTCTGGGTGATGAGAGTGATGATCTTACCTATATCACCATGTTTTCATGAGAATCAAGTATAAAGCACTTAGAACAGTGCCTGGCACTTAGCAAACATGGTACTATTAGCTTTCATTATTTTTATTATTGCTGCTTTTGTTTACTAAGGTACATGGGCATTGACCTAGGATGTTTCCATAGAATTTCCTTGTGTTGGTTGTGGATCTGAAATTATGTGGGGACTTCCAAAGCAGAGGAAATAGCAACAGCTGTTTGTAGTTAGTTTGATATTTGAAATACTTTATTCTCAAATTAATTCCTCAGATGGAACAAAAAGAACTTGCTGCAATAACAGAACTGAGTGCATTTTGCCACATGACTCTATTTTCATGTATTGATCCTTTGGAGTTGGACCTGTTCCTTTCTTGTCCCCTGCATTTGGGCTGTTGCTTCATCGTAGGCAGCAGCTCACAGTCACCTGCTACAAGAGTGTGTTCTTGAAACATGGATGTTTTTGAGCTTGAGAGGGTTTGCCAGCTGAACAATTCCAACAATAGGTTTTAATGTCTTAAGTGGTTCCTTTTTTTGTTGGCCAGCATTTGAATATTGTATAACATTAATGAAGAGACAAGCTTGTATTCAAAAGTAGTGAAAATATCAGAAAACTCCAACCTGAGAAATGAATACCCTTGGAATGCATGATCAGGCCATTTCTCATTAATTAGTAGGTTTGTACTCTACACGTTCCATGAAATGTTCCTTTTCTACAAAGGCAGGTGTTTGTCTATGTTCAACCTTTTCATGCTTTGCTTAAATATGGTTTCTGGATTGTGTTTCATGTCCCTGAAGCATGCAGTCCAGAGGAAGGAGCCAGAACTCTGTTTCTCAGTCTGGCATGAAGGGAAATGCTTTAGTTTATTTTAAACATTAACCACTCAATGGTACAGTAATTTTTTTCTGTGTTTTAGCAAATTGGTTGTTTTCTAATACCTTCTTAAGAATTTGGACAATTACTTTTCCTTTTTTCTCCCTGGATTTACATGGAGATTCAGAATAACTTTGAAGAGCTGAAGAAAACATACTGCTGGTAAAAGATGCAGGATCAATGTCTAAGGGGCCAGCACCTTGAAGAAACCAATTAGAAATACAGGCATTTTGGTAATGACTCCTTCTTTTGCTCCTAAGGACAGATTCTCTGGGTGCATCTTAGTCCCTAGGGACAAGGCCAAGTCAAAGGCAGAATAGAATTTGTAACAAATTCTTGGGAATATTCACTTTCAAAGCTGGTGTGTGAAATGTGGCAATACTACTTCTCATGATATACAAGTGGTTGAATGAGACAAGCTCAGAAAGTGTGAGACTGGTTCTAAGGCAGGTAGAGAAAAGTAGAGAGGAGGGTTTAGGATGCCAGTGGTGAAGCATGAGGTGGAGAAATCTTTGTGAGAGCTGGGTCCAGGGAAGGGAATCCCAGAAACCCAGAAGGAATGTGTCAAAATGTGGACCTTCTATAAAGGTGAGTCTGTCTCTTCATTTCATACACCCCTGAGTCTCATGTGTCACACAGAGATTGTGTAAATGATATTGTAATGGAAAGATAAAACTCAAAAGGAAACATGTGGACAAGGGGCTTGAAAAGGAGAAACTCTTCTACTGAGGAAGTCGATCTTCAGAAATTTATTGTAGACCGTCAAGGCCAGTGGGAACTTTGTATAATAATCCAGCTTAACCCTTTGCTTCAGATCCAGTCTCCTTTTGATCCCTTACAGGGGAGAGCTGATCTTATCTTCTACATCTCCAAAGGTGACACCTTGTAAATGTCTTCCTATGTCTCATGGTCAGGGAGTTCTTCTTATAGTCTAAACAATATTTCTCTCGCTTAAGTTTATACCCTTCTTGAACTGCCCTCATTCTTTCCTCCTGGATCTCTTTATCTTCTCTTTTGTAAGGCCAATACTAATTACTTTAGTTCTTTTCCAAGAAGACGATTTCTCCCAAACCTTGTGTCATTTTTTGAGTATGTCTTTATACCCATATAGGTATTTTTGTGGCTAGAAGGAGAGTCCTTCTGGGATGGTATTTTTACCCCTGGGTGGATCTGTGCTGTGAATAACCTGAGCCATTCTGGAACCATCCCCAGACCGGGCAGGTGGCAGCCCCATTTGCTCTTTCCTGAGCGCCAAGGCAGAGAAGCAACTCTGGCTCCTTCTCTCTGGACCGCGTGCCTCCGGAACACGAAACTCAGTCACAGACACCATATTTAAACAGAGCAGGGAAGGGACGAAAATAGACAAAAAACCTGTCCATGTGGGCCAGGAAAGCTGCATTTCCAATATGCTGTTAGCAAGACCCTGCTGCGATTCATATAGCAAGTAGTCAGGGTAGAACCTGGACGGTGAGCAGAATGGCCACCCATGGGCATCCCTGGGCACTGGCGTGCCAAACACGTGCAAGGGGCAAGATCTGGAGCAGGGAGGAGGAAGACAAGGCCCTTCCCTAATATATGAGGAAGTACAACTTAAACAACTGAAACTATTACAAAGAACACACGAGCCATAGAACTGGGTCTGGGCTTGATGGTTGAGAGTGGTGGTTTTTAGACTTTTTAAGCAAGGAATTTTTCAGAAAAAATTTTGGAAGTTCAATATGTAAAACAAATGTCAAAAAATGACTGATGGGACCTGTGGTCCTTAGTTGTGTCTGAGGCTCAAGGCTGAGGACAAAATGCAATCAGGACACTTACCTCTCTACAGGGCTTCCAGGTTGGTGTCAGCTCAGAGAGCTAGCCTAACCACCCTACCTCCTCCATGTAAAGACCAGTAGAACAGAGACAGCTGTGGGGAAGGGTAGTGTGCATGAAGTCCCCCTGTCAATCTCTGAGAAGTATAGAAGACAGATCCTGCCTTTGCCTGTAGGTCTTCCGGCAGTCCACAGATGGTTGATGACAGTGGAGGCACTGACTTCCAGACACTACTGCAGCCAAAGAATGTGGGTGATGTTAGTCAGAAAATATGCTCCAAATTACCCGGCTGTATCCCCCAGGGGAGCTGTTTGGGGGTCATGACCTGTCAATAGGGAGGGTCGATTCTCCCACCTGATATTAGTGAACCTAGTGACAATGAGTTAGAATAACAGTTGTGAACAGTAAGAAGACTATGGTAAGGTCTTCCAGCCACATAGGAATCTGGCTATCCTTTTCCTTCTTTACTCCCTCACATGGGAGGCAGTGGCACCTAGAAGAGGATGGGGAAGAGCAAGGGTGAGGCAGGCTTCTAAACGCTGGGTTAGATCTCCTTTTCTCTCCTCTACACTATTGAAGTTGAACTCCAGTCTAGACCTGGAAGAAAAGGAAGAAAGAGGATCAAATTAGATGTGAGAATAAAGTTGTGAATGGGGCAAATACAATCCCTGGGGAGGTGGGTGAGAAGGCATATGGATCTAGACAGAGAAGGTAGCCTTAGGGGTGGAAGGTTCTAGGTCTGGGGAGGAAAAGAGGATGCCCAGAATCCTTTCCCCATGTCCCCAGGTTGGCCTAAGGCTGACACTAACTTCACATGAATCAACTTGGATTTGCCCCAATGAAAGTAACTGAAGGCAGACTGAATTTGCTGCCTTGCATTTAAGGAACAATCTCCTGGACTGGCAGGAAGCTCTGGTTTCCCGTTTAATTGTGGTCAGGATTTCAGGCTTATTTTTAAATTGAGTAGGGGTCAATTCCAATTCACTTTAATTCAATTCCAAGTCCAAATTCAACACACTTCTTGCATACCTACTATCTAGTTGGTCCTGTGTTAGATTTTTTTTATCAAGAATGTGAGAGGAGAACAGGATAAGACAGGTCACATCTGCTCTTAGTGACATGTCTTGGTTGATATTATTATCCTCACTCATCTCTGTCTTGCCCACCCGTAGTCAGGACCACATACATATTACACTCCTCTAAGAAACCCATCCACACTGCTAGCCATGGGACTCCACCCTTTTCCAACTTTCCTAATGATCTGTGTCACTCAGTTCAGCTCCTCATTGTGGTCTAGTTTATCTCATCTCAATAATCATATGGAAATCAGCTCAAGAACAATAAAGGCATGCTGCCAAGAGTAGATATGCCATGTCTTGTGGTTAAAGTCTTAGACTCTTGGTCAGCTGTGCTTTCAGAGCACTCTAAAGGGTTTCTGATATCAGAGACCTCTGTTATTGTAGCTGTGGTCTTTTGCAGTCTTGGCTTTGAGAAACTTAGAAGATGTTGTTGCCCACATAGGATTAGCCACACCAGGGGCAGCAGGCAATGCTCTAGTCCAAGTCTGACTTGAAACTCAAGAAGCAAGTTTCTGTACAAGAGGAAATGAAAATTTCCAATCTCTTAAGACCAGGTCCTAGAAAACTGGCACAGTGTCACTTCTGCTGTATTCTATTGCTCACCACAGGTCCACCACAGATTCCACCAACTTCAAGGGGAGGGGAGCTAGATTCTACCTGTCAATGGGAGCAGTAGCAAATATCTGTGGCTGTCTTTACCACACTTTGGTAAGAATGAAGTCATGTTCAGAAGCCCAGTGTGTAAAATATAGAAGGTGGGAAACTTAGAGACTCCTTTTTTGGTCTCTGTTTTAACCCACACTCTCTTCATAGAAAGCCTTTAGAATTATAATTTGAATTTGAAAGCTATAGTAACTGCAGTTTGTTGTGTGAGAATAACAGAGAAAAAGTGTCCTACATATTTAATGATAATTTTCTCCGGATATTGTCTCAACTAGGGACTTATTCTACCCAGTTGACATGACATACGCTTTGGGTACCTGCTCTGGTCATGCTGAATGCAAGATCTTAGCACAGGCTGTGGGGTGCCTCAAAGCTGCCCTGACCGCATGCCAAAGATTCTCCACATGGGGCTCAAGCAGAGAGGAAAGTGAGCTCTACCTATTATCCGTCCTTTAACCATACCAGGAGGGTTGCGCCTCCCTTCAGAGCCTAGGGCAGAAGACTTTATCGACAGAGCACTGCCCTTTTTTGTTTGAGAGTATGAGCAGGTGTTATCTGAGAACAAGCAGGTGTTTGTAGAAATGTGACCTTGAGCCCTGGTTACAGACCTGCTCTTTTGTTCTGGTGACTCATTTTTCCTTGAATGGAGTTGGTTTCTATTTATGAAATGGCTGTGAGGCCACAGTGACCAGCTTGGACACTACTGTTGTATATGTGAGCGCTTCCCCTCCGAAGAGCAGATAATTACTGAGTGCATTTGATACCTGTCTGCCAGAGGTGTGGCCACCCCCTGTCACCCACAAGTTTGTCTACACAGAGGGCAAGCAAATATAGCATGCCTGTGTCACACTTGCTTTTTTAAAGAAGGTTATACCTATAGGTAAACAGAAAGTGCTTTGTTCCAAAGACTCTTCTGTTCTCGGACTGGGAAAATCTAATTTAGTCCATCCTGGGAAGCTACTGGGCAATTCTGAAAATCTTTGGCTAATAGAAAATAATTTAGAACAGAGAATCACCTTGGGTAAGACAGTGAACATTTTAAAACTGTACTGACTGTGGAACTTAAGCCAGCATTTTGCACTTCATCATATTTCTCTCTGCTAATCACTGTGAGGAAGCATGTATATGTGTATGCATGTACATATGTGTGTGTGTGTGTACTTTTGGGTCTCTGTGTGAGCTAATGGTTTATTCTCCAGGGCCACCAAGTCCTAAGAGGTGTGAGTTCAGGTGAAACCCAGAAATAAGAAGTGTTTATATGTTTAGCATAGACGTAGACAACAAATACATATCTGTGTAAACCCAACTGACAAAATTATATGTTGGAAAAATTTTCTAGAAATGTCCCACTTATGGTAATGTTATCACAAAACTCTAAAGTTGGGCATCAATACAGTCCTGCAGGCTCTATGCAACCACCAGAAATGTGGTCTGTAACTCAAAAGCCACTGCAACTTCAGATAGAAGATCACATCTTATCAGATGCCAAGTTTGTTTCAAGATTTAATACAGGGCTTTGTCTACCCAGGCCACATGACGCTGTAACTCCTTCAGAGTGTCAGGATTCAGAGAAGTATTTTCCAGTGATTACACCTGTGGTGACGGAAAATGAACGGACACACTCAAGGTCCAGATGGCTGATGAAATCATGGGGAGCAGGATGGACTAGGTTGTTCTATAAGCATATTACATGGCTTGGAGGTTTCTCATGAAGTGTCCTTCTTCTTATAGTATTCCCAAAAGCACAAAGATGGGAAGAATTTGTATTTTGGTCAGTGGCAGGTATAAAAATATTTAAAGGGATTTCTTCATAGTTATATAAGACATGACATAGTTTATGGACATGATTTCTTTGAGGCTCTCCTGAGTTATTCTTGTTCTTCATGAATCTAGTTTTGACTGAGAGTGATATACCCTTTCACCAATCCTCCTGGCATCCTCTCCCACGCTTCACCTGCCTAAAATGATAGAAAAAAAAAAACCCTAGACTGTCTTTCTCAAAGGCAATAGTCTACAGGATGCTCCCCATTATGGCAGTGGTATTTGAGAGAAGGGATGCAACATTCAATAGGAAGCATGGGGTTTTCAATAGAGCGCAGTGCTGAACAGAAAGGCCCCCTTTAGCAATCTCTTGAAGCAGAATGAGCTCCTTTGAAATATAAGTGGCCCTGTAAAAACACAAGCAGATTCTGCAATATCTATTTAGGGCATCCGGGAATGCCACATAATAGGAACTTGAGCGCACCTGATGGTAACCATATGGCAGGTTCTGATGACTGACAATAGGTAGAGGCTGCAGTAATTAATGAAAATGAGATGCCATTTGTGGCCCCCAGAATGAGAGGATGGAGAGGAAGCCAGTCTATTTGCAAAGGCTGGGATGTGCCCAGAGTGTGCTTCTAGCCTGGGACCGGCTGGGCCCATGTTTCTGTGTGTGAACAGGTGTGAGAGAAATGATGCTGTGGGAGGGAGGGCTTGTTTCTGGCCAGAGAACTACCATGCTTTCTGGGCCTGCAATGGGAAAATGAGCTTGCATCACTGAACCCCTGTACCTTGCCAGAATTTTTAGTTTGATGTGGGAGAGATTTCAGGTAGAAATCCAGTTAATTGGCCTGGTGGAAGTATAGACTCTATTGTGTGAGGACTCGGGTGTGCTGTGTGTGATTTTGACTTCTCTGAATTTCAGGGTACAATGCCTCCCTTTACCCTCTTGAGGATGACTCCTTAAGGTGTGCTTTGCATCAGAGTGTAGCAGAGTTTGGCTAGCCTCTGGCAAAAGAAAAGGAGAAAGGCAATACCTCATTGTTTTAATGGTTTTTTCTTGGATGTGGGGGTGGGATAGAAGATGGGAGCTGGCCAGCGAGAAGTGGGCCATGGGGAGATTCCAGAGAGACTGATTGATCTTGTCAAAAAGAATAAAGGTATTCACTCCCCAGAACCCCCCTTCAGCACATGGGCATGTGGGATTGAGGCGGTCACTGTGAAGTCTTGCGGTTAGGCGTTCCAAAAAGAAGTTTCTCCATGATTCCTGATTGCTTAGGACAGATATAAGCAATACCAGCTGGGACCCAGCAAGCCTGTCTCCAGCTTTATTGTTTCTGATTTATCAGTGGTGTGTGTGCCTAAAAGAACTGATCTAACTGCCCTTTATTGCTAGGCTATTCCATAGCCAGATAGGAGAGTTGAACATTAACAAGTGGATTTGCTTTCAGTAGCTGCCTCTGTGTGTGTGTGTGTGTGCGCGTGTGTGTACGTGTGTGTATGTGTGTGTGTTTAGCAAGATAACAGTATCTTGTTCAGGGACAAGCGACTCAAATTTTTACAAGAAGATTCCCGTTATTTTGTCTCCCATCTTGAATTTTCCCTAATTTATTTGAAGCTGCCTCTTTTACTAGAGCCAGAGAGGATCCATAGGGCTGTTTTGTAAGAGTCCTTCGTAAGTGGTAGAAACTCAGTTGGAGCCAGGTTGGAGGCACCAGGCACTGTGCATTGAAGATATATTTCAAGTCATCCCTGGTGGACAATTTGCACTGTTCAGTGTTAAAAGGCTCTATCGCAGTGGTTCGGAGAGCCCCCCTAGACCTCCCGCCTTGGCAAGCAGAGTTTACAAATGATGTCTTCCACTCAGCCTGCCTGGAGTTTCTGGCTTAAATGGCTGGCAGAGTGAGTGAAAGTGAAGAGTCAGAACTCTCAAGCTGTGTGAAGGGAAAGGTTTTACTACCGAGTGGAAAATAATCATCGAGGTTAACTGTTCCTGGATTGACCAATCAGACAGATGGACTGCTCTGACTTGGGCTGAGTGAAAAACTTCTGAGACTCCTCTGCAAGGGGAAGAGGCAGGTGGAAATAGAGGATGAGTGACTCATGACTTTCCAGTCCAGAGTTTTGCCCATTCATTTCTTTCTTGGAGGAAACAAACTATCCTGCTAAAGTGACAATGATCCACTGGAGGACTTTGGTTTGGAGTCTAGCTCCTATGGTTTGTGAGATATTGTTTCATTTGGGTAGTTATTTCCTTCTGTACTTTCTTGATCACAAGTTACAATGAGGAAGGGCAGAGGAAGAATGACAGATGAGCTCCTGATTGCGCAGAAACTGGCTCCTGTCATGGGAATTTAGTCTTGTCAAATGTGAATTCTAGTTCCAGGGCTGGGGATCCTAGAGATCTGACCACCTCCCCTCCTCTGTTGGAGATGGAAAAACAGATTCTCATTTTATTTAGGATCTGGGATACATCAAGATGGCAGAAGTGTTCAGCTGACAGACTCTCCCCCCTACCACATTTAATGAACAGTCTCTCTTGTCTTGTGGATGAAAAACATCAGGGAGAATTTGAATAATTTTACACAATTCCTGAAGCCTGATCTATGGCCAAACACATTAGCTTTCTGAGTTTTAAAAAGTATTTTCCCCTCCAGAATTAAGGCAAATCATTCTTACATAGCATTAAGTGTGTATGCTTTTTTTTTTTTTTAAAAAAGATAAAACTAAGCATTTAAAAATGCCCCAAACTAGTGATACTTTATTATCTTCTTAGATTATTTAAAATTGTACCAGAGAAAATGTGTATCCAAATTTAGTTCAATCAGAAATGGGTGTGTGTCAATGGGAAGATCTTTCAAATATTTAAGCTATAGATTCGTTCATGTCAAAAGGTGGAAGGACGCCGCCTTTAGCACCTTTCTTGTTAGAGAGAGTTGAACATTTGGTTTTATCAGACACTGGCATGGTAATGAAGCTATTTTGATAGAAATAGCCTCATTACTATTCATTTTTGCTGGCTCCCAACTAATTCTTGAACCAAGGCTCTATTTTTCCCCTCCAGAAGAAAACAGGCACAACAAGCAAAACAAGATGCTCTTAGCCTCTGAAGCTAATGAAAAATTCACACCACTTTTGCCCAAGGGGCCATGGTAGAGCCTCCTGCCTCTGCCTGTGATGACTCTCCTCCTTGCCAGGCAGTGTGTGGGACTGGCCCTCCCTCCTCATGGTCCTACCCTAAAAGACAGACCATTTGATTCAAGGGGCAGTGTTGTCTTCCAAAGCTAACATTCAACTTCTATTTGGAGGGTTCTCACCCCTCCATTCTTAGCATGCTGCAACAGGGCACACCTTGCACTGAGGTGGAAGAGACCCTGACTTCAGTTCTAGTTCTTCTCCTCACTGTGTAATTTTGAGCATAACACTGAGCCACTCTGGGTCTTGGTTTCCACAGATGACAAAGAGTTTGTTTAGGTGGTTTCTAAAGATTCCTTCTAGTTATAACATTCCAGACCAGGTAGGTTTTCATTTTCTCCATTTAAGAATGAACTTTTCATTTTAGAACAGTTTTACAAATATAGAAACATTGGAAAGACAGTACAGAGCTTCCCAGGATGTCCCTCACTCAGTTCTCCTATGAATGACATCTTACATTCTTATGATACATATGTTATAAGTAAGGAACCACCATTGATACATTACTATTATCAAATGAAGTTTACCTTTTATTCAGATTTCACTAGTTTTCCACATTGTCCTTTTTCTGTTTCAGCGTCCCACCTGAGATACCATTTAGTTGTTGTGTCTCCTTAACCTCCTCTGGTCTGTGACAGTATCTTACATTTTCCTTGTTTTTGATGACCTTGACAGTTTGGAGAAATATCTGTCAGGTGTTTTGTAGAATGTCTTCCAACTGGGGTTTGCCTAATGCTTTACTCATGGTTGGACTGGGGTAATGTTTTTAGGAGGAAGAGCACAGAAATGAAGTGACCTTTTCATTGCCTCATATCAAGGGTACATGCTGTCAACTGATGGTGTTAACCTTGGTCAACTGGTTAAGGTATTGTTTGCCAGATCTCTGGACTGTAAAGCCCCTCCTCCCCTTCCATACACCGCTCTTTGGAAGCAAGTCACTAAGTGCAGTCCACACTCAAGGTTGGTGGGGAGGGTGGTCAGGGGAGTTAAGCTCCACCTCCTGGTAGGGGAGTATCTACATGGTAGGGGAGTATCTGCATGAATTATTGAAATACTTCTGTATTGGGAGATTTGTCTCTTCTCCCCATCTATTTATTCGATCATTTATTTATACCAAAGTGGACTTGTGGATATTCATTTTATACTTTGGATTATAATCTGATACTTAGCTATTTATTTTGCTCCTCAAATTATTCCAGTTTTGGCCACAGGGAGCTCTTTCAGGTTGGCTTCTGTGTCCCTTAGACATGTCCTCATCCTTTTGTTTTGCGAGCACTTCTTTACTTTCTGCACTGCACGATGCTTTGGGCTCATTATGTGTATTCTCTGCCCTAGCCTTAGAATCGGCCATTTCTCCAAGGAGCCCTGGTTGCTTTTACTGGAGAATGTTGTTAGAAACCAAGATCTAGGTACTGGGTGTGACTTTTCATTTCTGAAATATATAACTTTTATGTACATAGCTACATCTTGTTGGTCATATAAAGAGATATATGATGTTCCCACTCTCAAGATTAATATAGGTCAGTGTCATACAAAAGAGTATATAGTCAAATGTTAGAGTGACTACCATTTTAGTTAAAATAAAAAAGGAAGTTTAGATTCTCATAGCTCAAAGAATTATAAAAAGCTTTCATTCTTTTTCTTCTCTATTCTTTTTACTTATTATTTATACCTGGTTAGTCTACACTGGATGTAGGAAAAGCTAATTTATTTACATAGATATGTTAACAGTCTGAATAAATGCTGCTTATTTCAGGCGTGAGTCTCTAAATCATGCAAAGTCTTTCATTCAGAAAGGAGAAGTGTCAAGAGGTTAGAACATGTGGGGAAGGCTTCCTGGAGGAGGTAGCATTTGATCTGGTAGTTAAAGCACAGAAGCTGTTTGGGGTGCAAAGGAGGGATTCTTGTATTTCTCTTTGGGAGATGCAGTAGAAAGAAACTAGGCTCAGAGATGGGGTCCTAAAGGGTTTCTTAATGCCATTATTCTTGGAAGGCCTGATGTCTATCATTTTTAAAACTGTGATGGATTTCCCTAATATCAAAAAGATATACTTCCTTTATTTATACTCCCCAAAATGTTGATACTTGCTTGAAACATTCTTAAAGTTTTATATATGACGGGAGAGAGAGCCAAGTGAGCTCATACCAAAATAGTCATAATTATAAAATGTCTGTGAATACTTAAATAGTAGAGATTGGAGCAAATTGTATGCTCAATGCCTGTGAAGGCAGTTGCATGCTTGGGCCCTCCAGTGTTGTTTGGTGGTGCTTTTGACTCTTAGTTTTCTTTTATGTGAAGAGCCTTGGCCAGTCTATAGACACAGATTTTTGAGATGCTGTTAAACTTCCCCCTAAAACAAGGTGTCCAGAATGACTAGGGTCAGCCCTGGAACAGGCTCTTTAATGGACAGAGTCTCATAAAAGTGTTTATTAGCCTCAGCTGGGTCATCATCATATGAAAATGACCTTTTATCCAAACTCTTAGGTCAAGTGTGCTTACTTGAGACCCAGGGTCTTTAGGTCTTTAAATGCTGGACTTTGTTTTTGTTCCAATAAAAATGGCTAGACTTGACCTATTATCTTTTTAAAAGTCATGTCCTGCTAGACCAGATGGTTTTCTTTATTCATTAAGCAAGTTCAATGTGAATTGAAGCATTGATAGGAAATAGGGCTCAGGATGGGGAAAATACAACTTTTTCACATAGTAGAGAAGAAAATATAGGGAATAGAAATCTCCCTCTTCTGTATACAAGCTTTTCCACAGCATTGAAAGAAAGTTTTTAAATGGGGGAGATGGAAGAAGCTTTGTTCTTGGTAATATTACAGTAGCACTTAATTACCCCATCCGACTACATGGATTAATATAAGCTTTGAGTTATATATTATCTCAAGATATGTAGTGATATACAGTAAAAGCATAATCTAGAAGAGGTGATCTAGAAAGCCACACAACAGTATGAGAATAGGACTCTACTGCACTTTATGACAGTGAAACCACTCCAGGATATCATAGTATGATTTTTGATTTGGGTAAAACAAGGGCAGATGTATGTAAGTGAAGAATTGTTCTTATCTCCCGCTAGTTATGTTAAAAGTAGTTGGACAGCAGAGGGGTTTCTTTTGCCTCCAACTACTGCAGCCGTGTCCCATGGAGGAACCCATCCAATGCTTCAGGCTCAGCTTCTGACACCCTCTTTCTCCAACAACCTCCACTCAATTCCACTTTAGCAACTGCTCCCATAGCAACTACTAGACCTTGCCATCAACTGGAGTTGCTCCAGTTTTGAAATCCTGAACTCTGAAATTCTCCTTTCTGACCACAACCTCTGATCCTTCTATCAGTCCTCACTCTTTCATGCCCTTGAAATATGTTCTTTGGTCTCCTTGGGACTCCCTGTCTCTTGACCTTTCCTTATGTTAGCAGTATACCACTCCCTCCTAGCTTCATTCCTCTTCCTACCTTGTGTGAGCAACCATTTCAACTCAACTCTCACAAGCATTCAGTTTTCTCGCTCTTTTGACTTCTTGTTTTATCTGTTTCTCCAATGTCTGGCTAATGAACTAACTCTCTCTCTCTCTCCCCCGTTTTAGTCTCCCCCCTCCTTCTCTCTCTTCCCCTCTTGCTTTTCATTGCTTGTTCTGAGCTTCTAAGCACTATGGAAGAAAATTTTCTAAATTTTCTAAAGGATGATCTCCTTTATTAAAAATTGATGATTTCCAACCTCACCTAAACGGCTGGAGCTGCTGAATAATCCCAGGGCCAAGATGGGAGTAGGGTGAGGGAGTTGCCTAGAGTGCAATTTGAAGTGCCTAGAATTTGAAGAGGCCCTCACTCCTGGTGCCAACCTTTCATTGACATGATCCTGGGGGTGAGTGCCTTCTTAAATTTTGTGCCTTAGGTTCCTCACTTGTCCCACCCTAGTTCTGACCCTGCCATTTTACTCATCTCTCCTTACTCCTTTTGTGTCCTATGAGAGGTGGCCTTTCTAGCCTTTACCACAGTCCTCAATGTGTCTGTCCACCCACATATACAAGACGCCATTGCCTATTTCAATGAAAACTGCTGGTCAACAGACTGGAATTCCCTCAACTTTCCTCCATCCTACCACCAACCATACTAATCCTTGATCACCTTGTTTCATTCTCTTTGCCTTAAGAAGGAGGATATTTCACACTCTTCAGTTTTTTCTCTTGGTCACATCACTTCGTAAGCCCTCTGGAATCCTTAACCTATCAATCATCCTCTTCCTCTCTTGTGTTGATTCTTTGTAAATATTATTGTCTCCTTTTACTAAAAGTACAGTTTTTCTCAGTCTTGTCTTCCTTTTGAGTGAATTCCAGTCTCCAATGTGTGTGAAGAATGGTCTGTATTCTTCCTCATCTTCAATTGCTACCCAAGCAGTACAATCTAATTTTTGATCTGACATCTTCCATCACTATACCATTCAATTCTGTATCAGTCACTGGCAATCTTCCAATAGCCATATTCATTGGCTTCTTCTAAGTCTTCCTCGTATCCAACCTCTCTGTGGGAGTGACTTGGACCCTCCTCTCCTTGGTGTCAGAGGTATTCCCTCTTTGGGTTCCCCACTCACTTCTCTGGTGCTACTTCCCCAATTCCCTTTTCTGGCATCTCTCTTTTGCCTGGTCCTTACCTGTAACTTTCTCCCAGTCTCATCTCCAGTCTTCTCATCTTATAATGCACTCTTCCCTCGAGTGGCCACCCATTCCCATGCTTTCAGCTACCACTCATGCATTCCCTCATGAAATCTATATCATTATTTCTAGCTGAGACTTCCCTGTTGAACTCCAGCTCCAGGCCTTCAAGAGCGATATTTCCAAAACTGAACTATCATTTCCCCTAACTCTGTTCTCCTTTTGTATTTTCTACTCTCCATTAAGACATATTCACTTAGCTAACCAAATTAGAAAATCTCAAACTCATTTTTGAATTTGTATTTTTTGATCTCCTTCATATACAATCAGTTGAGTCAATCTTCAAAATGTTCCCTAGAATTCACCAATCCTCTTTTACCCTCTGTAAACATCTTAGTTTAGTTTCTTACTATTTCTTGATCAAAGAAAATCAGGAATCCCTAATTGATCAATTGGCCTTGCCTGTACTATAGTTGCTATTCTCTGTAAAATAGCAATTTTGATACAGTCATTTCCCTGATCAGAATCCTGTAGAGTGCTCGGGCATATCTCAGTGGGACAAAGCAACCTTTTTCACCTACCCTTACCCTTGATATGAAGAGAAGGCCTCTGCTGTGTGTCTGTGGTGAGTTCTGGGGACCTTATAGCTCCTTCTTTGTGCCTTGGTTTTCCTTGTTCAAACATTTTACTTTTTGTCTCAGTATTGAAAAGTGCCCTAGGGGCTAATAAAGGTGTTATTTCTCCTTCAAAAATAAATGTAGTCACGTGGGCCCCATTGACTACATGAAACTCAGATCCAGATTCCTTAGTGTGGCATTTGTGAGATATCCCTCACAATCTACCTCTCCAGGCTTGTTCCCTACCTCTTCCCATTTAACCACATGCTCTCTGGAATTCCACCACACTGCTTACTAGCTGCTTTCTGAGCATCCTTTTATTTTATAGAGTATCTCCCCAGCATTCTCTTTCTAGTCAACTTCTATTCATCCTTCAACACCTGGCTCAAATGTCACCTCTCTCAAGAGGCTTCCTTTTTCTCTTGCTTTTTTCCCCATGGCTTATGAGGACTTTGCCTAATCTTCTATTAAAGCATATATTCATTGTGCTGGAGATAGTGGTGTATAAGTCAGTCTATGGCTTAAGCTGTGAACATCTTAACATCAGGAATTCTGCCTTAGTTACTGTAGTAACCCTTGCAACTAACATAGAGCTTTACCTGTGGTAGGTATTCACACATGTTTCTTGAAAAAATGATTGTTTCTACACTGATGCAAACAGTGGGTGGCGGGCAGTTACTCATCTTGCTTGGCCTCAGTTTTCTCCTGAGGCCAAGCAAGATATACGAGAAGGGAGTTGTGATCCTGTGCTGGCATTGGTTGGATTTTGGAGCTGCCTGAGGCCACTAGGGGACATAGGTGATGCTTCTATCAGAAGTAAACTGAAGCACTGCAGATAAACAACTTGTGGGGAAAGCAAGGAAGAGGTAAGGCAAGTAAAAGGGAAGATAAAATGAGAAACCATCAAGGAAGAAAAAGATGGGAAATGTGTCCCTGCTGAATCTCATGGCTTCAGAGTCTTGTAATTGACTAGTAAACATTTATGCTATCTCTGCTATGTAGAGGCCATGGTGCCGCATGCTGTGGGGATTACAAGTTTGAGGCATGATCATTACCCTCAGTGAGCTTGTACTCAAGGGCGTTAGAACCACAGATATATCAGGTCATGATTATAAGGATGATTTGATGTTGTCAAAGATCACAAAAAACAGTCTTGCAGGGTATATGGTCCTTTTGTGTGAATTACAAAAAGGTGCCCCTTCATCTGGCTTGAATAAGGCAGTGCTGGAGTGTGGAATGGGTTTCAGTCTCCACTGGCCATTGCCCTGGCCTATTCAGGGTAAAACCCACAAAACTCTGTTTAGGGGTGCTGCTCCTAGCTTCCCTCCCAGCCAGGGTCTTAGGGAGGACATTCTGAGAGGCGTTGGTATCATAATGCCCAGACATGCCGTGAGAAAGGATCACTGATAGGGGACAGGCCTCTGCGATAGTGATTCGTTCACGGTAGGGCTGACCAAACCTGTGCCAGGGTCACTGTGAGCTTGATTCTGTTTGTCTTGACTTTTCCTGCGCTTTTGCCTAATTGGAATTGCAGGACTTGTTGATTCCAGGCCAACATTCTTATGCCATGCTGGTGATGGGATTCCCCCTCCCACTTCCCATACATCTGCTTTGCTTGACTTTCCCTGGCCTGTCTGGGACCGTTCTGCTACAGCAGTGGCGGTGGTAGTGGGGTGTGCCCAGGGAAACTCCAGAGGCTGGGCTGTGCCTGTGCTCTGCTGGGCACCGTGATGGGAAGGGACTCTGGTGTGCAGTGGTCTGCTGTCTGCTCTGGGTTGTGGCAGGTAGGAGGAAGCCTGTGAGCAACACGAAGGGCCTTCCAGTGGACTGAACGACCCTCTCGGGCTGCCAGACCTCTGTTCCTTCTTCCTCTATCGCTCATTTCTGTTTCCTCTCGACTTCATTCCCTGGTGGGCCGGCTGGGAATCAGCGGAGGGAAAAAGTAATTGAAGTGCTTAAGAGGAATTGTTTGGGGGAGGAGGAGGCAGGGTCAAAAGGAGAACAATTAAGAAGCGATGTGATACAACTGTGTGGAGAAGAATTTAGTATGAATATAATGATCAATTTCCTAATAATTAGGTCTCTTAGAAGGCAGAATAGTTCCCCAAGAGGCAATGGTGGGAACCCCATTGCTTGGTCATTTCTAATTAGACTGGAGAAGCACTCACAGAAAATGCTGCAGAGAAAATCCCCCACACTGGGGGGATGGGCATATGACCCAGGGGGGCCTCCGCTATCTCTCATTTTTATGATTCATTGATGAGCACATAATTCACTGATTAGTTAGGCAGCCAAACTTTAAGGGGTTTATTGGTTTCTCACCTCACCTCTGGCCCTTTTAAATTGACCAGATCTATTATCTTCAAAGGGAAAAGTCAAGGCAGGCAGTGACCTAGGCCAGGGGAGATTCTGCCTCATTTCTACAAAATAAGTTTAAACAGAAAAACTTGATTCCACTCTTCATCTGCCCTGCAGTGGGTGTGGCCCGTCCCAGGCTTTCCTTTCCTTCAGTGATGTTTTCCTCCTCCTGTGCGCCTGCAAAGTACTGATGGGGTTTATTTAGGGGGGGAATATTCTGTTTTTTTAAAATTTTACTTTAAGTTCTGGGGGAATATTCTCTTTTTTTATTTTTTATTTTACTTTAAGTTCTGGGATACATGTGCAGAACGTGCAGGTTCGTTACATAGGTATACATGTGCCATGGTGGTTTGCTGTACCCATCAACCTGTCATCTAGGTTTTAAGTCCCACATGCATTAGGTATTTGTCTTAATGCTCTCCCTCCCCTTGCCCCCGACCCCTCAAATTGGCCCTGGTGTGTGATGTTTCCCTGCCTGTGTCCATGTGTGCTCATTGTTCAACTCCCACTTATGAATGAGAACATGTGTTTGGTTTTCTGTTCCTGTGTTAGTTTGCTGAGAATGATGACTTCTAGCTTCATCCATGTCCCTGCAAAGGACATGAACTCATTCTTTTTTGTGGCTGCATAGAGGAGGAATATTCTTAACCAGCCTGCCCTCTGTAATCCAGCATCTTAACAAGAGCCCATTCAGCATTCTGGTTAAACACAAGGGCTCGGGGGCCAGGCTGGGCTGGCCCTGGCACGACTCTTTCCTATGCGACTTTAAGCCAGTTATTAAGTTTTCTGTGGCTTGTTTTCCCTATCTGTAAAATGGTGCTCATAAAAATAGTGACCTCATTTGGTTGTTGTGAGGACGAAACAAGTTAATACTTAGTGTTTTGGACTGTGCTTGTCAAGTACTCTGGACAAGCACTCTCTTAATGGTTAGTGGCCGTTATTGTGACTAAATTATAGTCACTGCTGCAGAGTATGTCCTCCTTTAGAACTCCTGCATTTGTTAGTATTCTACCTGACATACACTGATAGGCATGGACTAATTGTTCTTCTGTGTGTAGTTTTGCATTTGAGCATTTACCTCAGCAAGTATTTATTTGAGTCTCTGGTATGAGTGAGGGAAGAGGCAGTCCCTGCCCTGGAAGGGTAAATGATCGTGTGTGTGTATGTGTGTGTGTGTGTGTGTGTGCATGCATGCATCCATGTACCTATGCATGTGCTTGTGTATGTGTACGTGTGTGCATATGCTTGTTTGTGGTAGAAGAGAGCAAGAGCACAAATGACTATTCTAAAAAGTCTGTTGAGTGCCATGAGAGACCCTCTCCTATGGGAATACTAAGCACTCAGGCCTCTCATCTGATTTGGGCACAGCCGGTGGTCTGGGGAGAAAGCATCCTGCAGGAAGTGACAATTGGAACTGGCCTTGAGAGTTGGCAGAGGGCATTTCCAGTTGATATGGATGTAAGAGATAACACTTGACTGGAGCATGAGGTTCACAGAGGAGAGGACTGACAGATCTCCATGATGGCATTGCAGAGGCCCTCAGATGCCAGAGAATGTCTGTTTCCTTTGGTGGGCAACAGGGATCACAGGAAGGAGGGCCAGGAGGAGTTGTGCCTTCCGAAGATCCATGTGGCAGCGGTGCAGAGGGGGCAGAGCTGGGGATGGGGAGGCATATGGGAAGGCTAGCATGTTCCCACATTTCTGTGTGTAGCTGGGTCCCAGGGCTTTGCCACTTTACTTTCCAGTCCTGCAACTTTATCTGGGGCTCCCACCCTGCCCAATGGCAGGAACCTGGCTTGAGTGTACACGGGCACCTTTGTGACAGCCTGGCATTCATTTGATCTTGCCATTTTCTCTCTTCCTTTTAAGTTTTAGAGTCAATGCACTAGGGCTGTCGCAGAACCATGGTGTGTGCCTGTATGAAAGTAATGTGAGCATACCTCATCTCTTCAGCCTTTCCACTAAAGGCAACAGAAACTGTATCCTGTGAGAATTGACCCATAAGTGATTTTTTGGGGGGAAACTGGGCCTTCCGTCCAGTGGAAGATAGAGTACTTTTATGCTCTTGGAGAAAGAGGTGGCTGAAGTCATTTGTCATTAGAAGGAAGGAAAGAAGGAAGGAAGGAAGGAAGGAAGGAAGGAAGGAAGGAAGGAAGGAAGACCTTTATTGGACATCCATATGTCCCCAGATACTTTGCCATGTATATACATTTTTATTGTCTCATTTTTCTCATCATAACTCGGCAAAGATAGAATTCTACCCATATTAAAGAAAAAAACTGAGGCCTGTGTAAATTAATTTTTCCAATCCTCAAGCACATATGTTTCCTGCTCCGTCCACCTCTCACCACATGCCTACATGCCATGAGAAGATGCCCAGCCAGTTTAGAGAACATGGTCCCAACTCAAGGCTGGCTCAGCTTTTCTGTCCTGTTCTATCTGCTTTGATCAGGGTTGCTGGAAATACTACTGAAGGGTGATGGGCTTTAGGTAAACCTCATTCCCAGGTAACACTGGCCTCTGGGCATGGCCCCCCTCACCATGACTGTCCTTTCTCCCACTTAGCAAGGCTGCTTCCTTCATTTAGTATCCCACTGCCAGTGGTCTACAGCTGGGAGAGGCACTGTAATCACTTATTTGCTCAATCTCAGCCCTCCCCCTCCAGAGAAAGCTTGGCCTCCAACTTGCAGCCCTCAGAGTGCTGAAGAGGGCCAGGGACACCACTCTCCACTCTCAGGAGCTGGCAATGTATCTGTCAAATGCAAGGGACACAACTCTAACATGTGCTTGAATGGGCGGACGTGCTCCATTGCCAACACTCAGTAACACAGAGCAGGAATTCAGGCGGCCTCTGCTTGGAAGAGGATCCTAGAGGCTGTTGTTTGTCCCCTGTGTGACATTTGCTTTTTCACTACTTTGAAATTCCAAGGTTTTCACAGAGTTATTTTCTCCCCCTTTGCCTGAGATAGAATTGTTCTTGAATATTCTCTCTACCAGTGCCCTGGAATTCTACCTTTTTCCCATGGTTGTCTTCCCGCTTTTCCCCTAAAACCTCACAATACCTACTCCACCCACCCTGCCTTTTGAAACACAGGGATTAGGGAAGAGGCCTACCACCTCCAAGCCTTCAGCAAGGTTCAGGTCATTGCCCCCACTGCAGACTCTGTGTGTGTGTGTGTGTGTGTGTGTGTGTGTGTGTGTGCGCGCGCATGAGCATGTACATTTGGTGAGGCTGAACAGGAGGCCTACTGGGAGGAGGGGTGGAAGGTTCTGGTGCTAATTGAGGCCATGCATTTTGTGCTTGGGTGCCGGCTGGCGAGGCAGATTTAGAGGAC